>NC_086113.1:442500-3115000 GCF_963921235.1 Mobula hypostoma | reverse complement strand
GGCGACAATATCAAAAGTGACAACACTGGCGGCAGCAAGTGACAGCGTAACAGCGGAGTCCGTCTCGGGCACGGTGAAGTCGTTGACACCCAGTGACTGCGACGCGGCTGTTCCCAAGGAGACCGAGGAGGAGAAGGCAAAGCGGCTTCTTTACTGCTCTCTCTGTAAAGTGGCTGTTAACTCGGCCTCACAGCTGGAAGCACACAACAGCGGTGAGTCCCGCAGTTTCAACAAGGTTCACAGTGAATCTATGTTCAAAGTGCATATATGTCACCATATACAATCCTGAGTTTATCTTCTTACAGGCATTCATAGTAAACAGAAAGAAACACAATAGACTCAATGAAAAGCTACACATAAAGATGAACAAACAACCAATGTGTAAAAGACAACAAACAAAAAATAATATACAATATTGAGAACATGAGTTGTGGAGACCTTGAAAGTGAGACCACAGGTTGTGGAATCAGTTCAGTGTTGAGGTGAATGAAGTTATCCACACTGGTTCAGGGGCCTGATGGTTGAGAGGCAATCACTGTTCCTGAACATACAGCACAAAAACAGGTCCTTTGGCCCATCTAGTCCATGCTAAACTATTATTCTGCCTAGTCCTATTAACCTGCATCTGAACTATAGCTCTTCATACCCCTGCCATCCATATACTCATCCGAACTTCTCTTTAATGTGGCAATTGAACCCACACCATCACTTCTGCTTGCAGCTCATTCTACACTCACACCACCCTCCGAATTGCTTGTACGACCATCCACCACCTGCTCCCGTGGCTTCACATGACCCTGATCGGGGGGCTAACCTGGTGCTACACCTTGCCCAAGGGCGACCTGCAGGCTAGCAGAGGTTACGTAGAAACGCATCACCATCGCGCTACCCTAATATAATAATTGGCTACCTCACCCACTCCGGCTCCTCTCTGTCCAGTGGCAGCCATGGTCCTCCCCACCAAACCCTTGAGCTGGCTGCACCGTTTCAGCGCGTCCCTCAGAACGTATGACTACAGCTTGGAACGTGCGAGTCGGCAGTATTTCTCTGCAATATCTCAATGTGCTGGCAGACCAGCAAGTTTTGGGCAGTCGAGAGGTCGCCTTTCACTGAGTTGCTGATCCACCAGCAGCACTTGATGTCTACTTCCACGTGTGTGTCGCTGGGAACAGCCCACGGATCAGACAGTCCTCTGTTGTGCAGCTGCCCAGGACACAGCCCATTGCATCTTCCTCCGCACCCTCTTTGCAAAACCACAGGCAGCGAAGAGGTGAACGAATGTCCCATCTGCTTTTCTTAGGTCCAGTCTTACAATTGGTCATCTTAGAAAAGAAAAGCACCTTAACCTGATGGACCGAGGAAACAGTGGGAGGGAATTGGTGCAGCAAAGCGTGAACATACTGTATGTTATGTGTTGCTCTTTTCAGGAGCAGTGTTGACTGGATTTCCAGAATCAGGTCTGTGGCTCACAATGTATTTCTTCTGCAGGTTCCATTGCTGTAGATGTGTGAAGGGATACATAGAGTCATAGTGCACTGCACTACCAAAACTGGCTCTTCAGCCCATAAAATCCATTCTGGCCTGGTTTTCTGCCGAACCCCATCTACCTGCACACAGACCATTGCCCTCCATACGACTCCCAGCCTTGTACCCATCCAAGCTTCTCTTACATTTGCAATTGAACTCGCATTGACCACTTTCACTGGCAGCTCATCCCACACTCGCACCACCCTCTAAGTGAAGCTTGACAATACCTCTGGACTACCCCAACAGATTTGCAGTCTGTGCTGGTCATTGAGGTAAACGACCCATTTCACATATATTTTAATATTTCAATGTACATGTGACAAATAAAACTAATCCTTAATTTTAAACATTACACCTTTCCCTCTTTTACCCATGACCTCTAGTTGTGGTCTCACTCAACCTAAGTGGAAAAAGCCTGCATGCATTTACCCTATTAATACCCCTCATAATTTTATATATCTCTATCAAATCTCCTCTCATTCTCCTACGCTCTAGGGAATACCTTTCTATGTAGCTCAGGCCCTCCAGTCCTGGCACATCCTTGTAAATTTTCTCAACACTCTTTCAAACATAAAATGAATAAGGCCATAAGAGACAAGTGCTGAATCAGGCCATTTTTCCATCCTACCTACTCCACCAACTATATTGGCTGATTTACTGTACTCTCCCTCTCAACCCCATTCCCCTTCCTTCTGCCCATTACCTTTGACACCCCGACTAACCAAGAACCTAGCAACTTCCACTTTCAATATCCCCAAAGACTTGGCCTCCACAGACACCTGTGACAATGAATTCCACAGATTCACCACACTCTGGCTAAAAAAATTCCTCTGCATCTCTGTTCTAAAGTCATGTCCTTGTATTCTGAGGCCATGCCCTCTGATTCTAAACTCTCCAACTATAGGAAACATCAGCTCCATGTCAATATGTGGTATCTTTCAAGAAGATCTACTCTCATTCTTCTAAACATCAGTGAGTACGGGCCCTATGCCATCAAACGTCCCTCATATGTTAACCTTTTAATTCCTGGCATCAATCTCATAAACCTTCTCTGGACCCTTCCCAATGCCAACACATCCTTTCTTAGGGAATCATGTAGTGCTGGCATAAAATAGCAAACTTTATGTCTGAGAGTTTTTCTACAGAAGTGGTTTGCCATTGCCTCATGGGCAGTACCTTTATAAGACGGGTGACCCCAGCCATTATCAGTACTATTCAGAGATGGTCTGGCTGGCATCAGTGGTTGCATAACCAGGACTTGTGATATGCACCAGCTGCTCATACGACCATCCACCACCTGCTCCCGGGGCTTCACATGTCCCCGATTGGGGCGGTGAGGGGGGTTGCTAAGCAAGTTCTAAACCTTGCCACAGGGTGACCTGCAGGCTAGAGGATGGAGCGTCTTACACCTCCTTTGGTAGAACCTGTGAGGGATTTCTTCACTCAGAGGGTGCTGAAGGTGTGGAACGAGTTGCCAGTGGAAATTGAGGATAAGGGTTTGATTAAGATGAGTTTGGATAAGTACATGGAGGGGTAGGGATGGCAACTGTCCAAGTTCAGGTCAATAGGACTAGGCAGAGTAATAGTTTGGCATGAACTAGGCAAGCTGAAGGGCTGTTTCTGTGTTGCAATGATGTGTGACTCAAGGACTTTATTATCTATTTCCTTCAATCTACATTTGCTGTCTGCGAGTGTAAACAGTGTCAGGAAATCATCCACAGATTCAACTGCTTCTTGGCCCAGTTTTGGAATTCACACCTGTAGGTCTGCTGATTCAATCTCAGCTTGAGATGTGGGATAAGGTTTCCCAAGGATTTCATCAGGACTTTTATTTTCTGACTAACTTAGCAATAAGTTGTTACGAAAATGTATCCTTAAATTCCTGATGTTAACAGATATCTGAATTTCCCTTCATTACTGATGCATGTTAGTTACATTGCCTAGAAAAAATATTCACCCCCCCCCCGGAAATTTCATGTTTTGTTGTTTTGCAATATAGAAACATAGAAACATAGAAAATAGGTGCAGGAGTAGGCCATTCGGCCCTTCGAGCATGCACCACCATTTATTATGATCATGGCTGATCATCCAACTCAGAACCCAGCCTTCCCTCCATACCCCCTGACCCCTGTAGCCACAAGGGCCATATCTAACTTCCTTTTAAACATAGCTAATGAACTGGCCTCAACAGTTTGCTGTGGCAGAGAATTCCACAGATTCACCACTCTCTGTGTGAAGAAGTTTTTCCTAACCTCGGTCCTAAAAGGCTTCCCCTCTATCCTCAAACTGTGACCCCTCGTTCTAGACCTCCCCAACATCGGGAACAATCTTCCCGCATCTAGCCTGTCCAATCCCTTTAGGATCTTATACGTTTCAATCAGATCCCCCCTCAATCTTCTAAATTCCAACGAGTACAAGCCCAGTTCATCCAGTCTTTCTTCATATGAAAGACCTGCCATCCCAGGAATCAATCTGGTGAACCTTCTTTGTACTCCCTCTATGGCAAAGATGTCTTTCCTCAGATTAGGGGACCAAAACTGCACACAATACTCCAGGTGTGGTCTCACCAAGGCCTTGTACAACTGCAGTAGTACCTCCCTGCTCCTGTACTCGAATCCTCTCGCTATAAATGCCAGCATACCGTTCGCCTTTTTCACCGCCTGCTGTACCTGCATGCCCACTTTCAATGACTGGTGTATAATGACACCCAGGTCTCGTTGCACCTCCCCTTTTCCTAATCGGCCACCATTCAGATAATAATCTGTTTTCCTATTTTTGCCACCAAAGTGGATAACTTCACATTTATCCACATTAAATTGCATCTGCCATGAGTTTGCCCACTCACCCAACCTATCCAAGTCACCCTGCATCCTCTTAGCATCCTCCTCACTGCTAACACTGCCACCCAGCTTCGTGTCATCCGCAAACTTGGAGATGCCGCATTTAATTCCCTCATCCAAGTCATTAATATATATTGTAAACAACTGGGGTCCCAGCACTGAGCCTTGCGGTACCCCACTAGTCACCGCCTGCCATTCTGAAAAGGTCCCGTTTATTCCCACTCTTTGCTTCCTGTCTGCTAACCAATTCTCCACCCACACCAATACCTTACCCCCAATACCGTGTGCTTTAAGTTTGCACACTAATCTCTTGTGTGGGACCTTGTCAAAAGCCTTTTGAAAATCCAAATATACCACATCCACTGGTTCTCCCCTATCCACTCTACTAGTTACATCCTCAAAAAATTCTATGAGATTCGTCAGACATGATTTTCCTTTCACAAATCCATGCTGACTTTGTCCGATCATTTCACCGCTTTCCAAATGTGCTGTTATCACATCCTTGATAACTGACTCCAGCAGTTTCCCCACCACCGACGTTAGGCTAACCGGCCTATAATTCCCTGGTTTCTCTCTCCCTCCTTTTTTAAAAAGTGGGGTTACATTAGCCACCCTCCAATCCTCAGGAACTAGTCCAGAATCTAACGAGTTTTGAAAAATTATCACTAATGCATCCACTATTTCTTGGGCCACTTCCTTAAGCACTCTGGGATGCAGACCATCTGGCCCTGGGGATTTATCTGCCTTCAATCCCTTCAATTTACCTAACACCACTTCCCTACTAACATGTATTTCGCTCAGTTCCTCCATCTCACTGGATCCTCTGTCCCTTACTATTTCTGGAAGATTATTTATGTCCTCCTTAGTGAAGACAGAACCAAAGTAATTATTCAATTGGTCTGCCATGTCCTTGCTCCCCATAATCAATTCACCTGTTTCTGTTTGCAGGGGACCTACATTTGTCTTTATCAGTCTTTTCCTTTTTACGTATCTATAAAAGCTTTTACAGTCCGTTTTTATGTTCTCTGCCAGTTTTCTCTCATAATCTTTTTTCCCCTTCCTAATTAAGCCCTTTGTCCTCCTCTGCTGAACTCTGAATTTCTCCCAGTCCTCAGGTGAGCCACTTTCTCTGGCTAATTTGTATGCTACTTCTTTGGAATTGATACTATCCCTAATTTCTCTTGTCAGCCATGGGTGCACTACCTTCCTTGATTTATTCTTTTGCCAAACTGGGATGAACAATTGTTGTAGTTCATCCATGCAACCTTTAAATGCTTGCCATTGCATATCCACCGTCAATCCTTGAAGTGTCATTTGCCAGTCTATCTTAGCTAATTCACGTCTCATACCTTCAAAGTTACCCCTCTTTAAGTTCAGAACCTTTGTTTCTGAATTAACTACGTCACTCTCCATGTTAATGAAGAATTCCACCATATTATGGTCACTCTTACCCAAGGGGCCTCTCACGACAAGATCGCTAATTAACCCTTCCTCATTGCTCAAAACCCAGTCCAGAATAGCCTGCTCTCTAGTCGGTTCCTCGACATGTTGGTTCAAAAAACCATCCCGCATACATTCCAAGAAATCCTCTTCCTCAGCACCTTTACCAATTTGGTTCACCCAGTCTACATGTAGATTGAAGTCACCCATTATAACTGCTGTTCCTTTATTGCACACATTTCTAATTTCCTGTTTAATACCATCTCCGACCTCACTACTACTGTTAGGTGGCCTGTACACAACTCCCACCAGCGTCTTCTGCCCCTTAGTGTTACGCAGCTCTACCCATATCGATTCCACATCTTCCCGGCTTATGTCCTTCCTTTCTATTGCGTTAATCTCTTTTTTAACCAGCAACGCCACCCCACCTCCCCTTCCTTCATGTCTATCCCTCCTGAATATTGAATATCCCTGAACGTTGAGCTCCCATCCCTGGTCACCCTGGAGCCATGTCTCTGTGATCCCAACTATAATATATAATGTCAATGGATTTAATTTGACTATATTGACACTGATTAACAGAAAAAGACTCTTTCATGTCAACGTGAAAACAGATCTCTACAAAGAGTTCTAAATTAATTTCAAATATAAAACTCAAAATAATTGATGGCATAAGTATTCATCCCCTTCAAGTCAGTATTTAGTCAACGCACCTGTGCCGGCAATTACAGTCTTGAGTCTGTGTGGATAGGTCTCTGTCAGCTTTGCACACCTGGACACTGCAATTTTTCCCCATTCTTCTCTACAAAACTGATCAAGCTCCATCAAATTGCATGGGGATTGTGAGTGAACAGCCCTTTTCAAGTGCAGCCACAAACTCTCAATTGCATTGAGGTCTGGACTCAGACTTGGCCATCCCAGGACATTAACTTTGTTGGTTTTAAACCATTCCTGTACAGCTTTGGCTTTGTGCTTGGAAAACAAATCTTCTCCAAGTTGTCAGTTTTCTAGCAGACTGTGTCAGGTTTTCCTCCAGGATTTCCCTGCATTTTGCTACATTAATTTTAACCTCTACCTTCACAAGCCTTCCAAGTCTTGCTGCAGTGAAGTATCCACAAAGCATCTTGCAGCCACCACATTGCTTCACGTAGGAATGGTGTGTTTTTGATGATGTGCAGTGTTTGGCTTATGGCAAACATAATGTTTAGTCTGATGGCCAGACATCTCAATTTTGGTTTTATCAGACCACAGAACCTTCATCCAGCTGAACTCAGAGTCTCCCACATGCTTTCTGGCAAATTCTAGCAGAGATTTCATATGAGTTTTTTTCAACAGTAGATTTCTCTTTGCCACTCTCCCATAAAGCTGTGACTGGAAAAACATCCAGGCAACAGTTATTGTACGTGCAGTCTCTTGTACCACAGCCACTGAAGCTTGTAACTCCTCCAGAGTTGTCATAGGTCTCTTGATGGCCTCCCCCACTAGTCCCCTTCTTGCATGGTCACTCAGTTTTTGAGGACAGCCTGCTCTAGGCAGATCTACGGCAATGCCATATTCTTTCTTTTCCAAGATGATTAACTTACCTGTACTGCAAGGGGTATTCAGTGACTTGGAAATTTTTTTATATCCATCTCCTGACTTGTGCTTTTCAATAACCTTTTCGTGGAGTTGCTTGGAGTGTTCTTTTGTCTTCATGGTGTAGTTTTTGCCAGGATACTGACTCACCAGCAGTTAGACCTTTCAGATACAATAGTAACAGAGATACTGAGGAGCAGATAGGGAGGCAGATACTGGAACGGTGCAATAATAATAGGGTTGTTGTGATGGGTGATTTTAGCTTTCCTAATATTGACTGGCATCTCCTTAGAGCAAGGGGTTTAGATGGGGTAGAGTTTGTTAGGTGTGTTCAGGAAGGTTTCCTGACACAATATGTAGAGAAGCCAATTAGAGGAGAGGCTGTACTTGATCTGGTATTGAGAAATGAACCTGGTCAGGTGTCAGATCTCTCGGTGGGAGAGCATTTTGGAGGTAGTGATCACAACTCTATCTCCTTTACCATAGCGCTGGAGAAGGATCGGAGCAGACAATTTGGGAAAATATTTAATTGGGGTAGGGGGGAAATATGATGCTGTTAGGCAGAAACTTCGGAACATAAATTGGGAGCAAATGTTCTCAGGGAAACCCACGGCACAAATGTGACAAATGTTCAGGGAACATTTGAATGGTGTTCTGCATAGGTGTGTTCTATTGAGGCAGGGGAAGAATGGGAGGGTAAAAGAACCATGGTATATAAAGGATGTGGAAAATCTAGTTAAGAAGAAAAGCTTATGAAAAGTTTAAGAAACTAGGTACTGTAAGAGCTCTAAAAAATTACAAGGTTACCAGGAAGGAGCTTAAGAATGAAATTAGGAGAGCTAGAAGGGTCCATGAGAAGGCCTTGGTGAGCAGGATTAAGGAAAACGCCAAGGCATTCTGCAAGTACGTGAAGAGCAAGAGGATGAGCCGTGTGAGAATAGGACCAATCAGGAGTGAGAGTGAAAACGTGTGTATGGAGCCGGAGGAGGAAGCAGTAGTACTTAATGAATACTTTGCTTCAGTATTCACCAGGGAAAAGGACCTTGGCAGTTGTGGGGATGACTTACAGCAGACTGAAGCACTTGAGCATATAGACTTTAAGAAAGAGGATGTACTGGAGCTTTTGAAAAGCATTAAGTTACAGAAGTCGCTAATTCCGGACAAGGTATACCACGGGATACTGTGGGAAGTGAGGGAGAAGATTGCTGAGCCTCTGGTGATGATCTTTGCATCATCAATAGGGATGGGAGAAGTACCGGAAGATTGGAGGATTGCAAATCTTATTCCCTCTCTCAAGAAAGGGAGTAGAGATAGTCCAGGAAATTATAGACCAGTGAGTCTTACTTCAGTGGTAGGCAAGTTGTTCGAGAAGATCCTGACAGGCAAGATTTTTGAGCATTTGTAGGGACATAATCTGATTAGGTATTGAATTCTTTGAGTATGTACAAACACATTGATGAAGGTAAACCAGTGGATGTAGTGTATATGGATTTCAGTAAGGCATTTGATAAGGTTCCCCATGCAAGGCTTATTCAGAAAGTTATGAGGCATGGGATCCAAGGAGACCTTGCTTTGTGGATCCAGAATTGGCTTGCCAACAAGAGGCAAGGTGGTTGTAGATGGTTCATATTCTGCATGGAGTTCGGTGACCAGTGGTATTCCACAGGGATCTGTTCTGGGACCCCTCCATGGGATTGAGTTCAGGAGCTGTGAGGTAATGTTACAGCTATATAAGACCTCAGTTAGCACTACAGGAAGGCTGTGGATACTGTAGAGAGAGTACAGAGGAGATTTACAAGGATGTTGTCTGGATTGGAGAGCATGCCTTATGAGAATAGATTGAGTGAACTTGGCCTTTCTCTTTGGAGTGACAGAGGATAAGAGCTGACCTGATAGAGGTTTATAAGATGATGAGAGGCATTGATCATGTGGATAGCGGGGGGCTTTTTCCCAAGGCTGAAATGGCTAACACAAGGGGGCATAGTTTTAAAGTGCTTGGATGTAGGTATGGGGTGATGTCAGAGGATGCCAGCTATGGTGGTAGAGGCAGATACAACAGGGTCTTTTAAGGACTCTTAGATAGGTACATGGAACTTAGAAAAATAAAGGGCTATGCAGTCGGGAAATTCTAGGCAGCTTCTAGAATATGTTACATGGTCGCCACAACATTGTGTCCAAAGGGCCTGTAATGTGCTGTAGATTTCTATATTCTATCTTCTACATTCCACTCTAAATGTCTCTTAAAGATCTCTCGTGTCTCTTCGTCTACCACCACAGTCCAGGCACTTGCCACTCCCAGTGTAAAAGACCTGCCCCTCGCATCTCCTTTCAACTTACCTCCTCTCACCTTAAATGTATGCCCTCTGGTATTAGACATTTCAACCCCGGGAAAAAGATACTCCCTCTCTACTCTATCGATGCCTCTCATAATCTTATAAACCTGTATCAGATCTCTGCTTAGCCTCCACCACTCCAAAGAAAATAACCCCATTTTGTCCAACCTCTCGTTATAGCACATGCCCTCTAATCCAGACAGCATCCTGGTAGACCTCTTCAGCACCCTCACCGAAGCCTCAACATCCTTCCTATAGTGGGGCAACAATAACTGTACACAATTCTCCTGGTGCGGCCTAACTAGAGTTTATCAAGCTGCAACATAACCTCCTGACTTTTGAACTCAGTGGTTCAACTAATGAAGGCAAGCATGCCGAATGCCTTCGTAACCACCCTATCAACCTGTGAGGCCATTTTCAGGGAGCTATGAACTTAGACCCCAAGATCTCTCTGCTCATCAACACTCTTACATTTTCATCCATGTTATTAATACGCATCACAAGCAACAGAGGTCCCACTACAGATCCCTGCGGAACAGCCCTAATCAACAACCGGAAACAGAGAGCATCACATCAATCACATTTCTTCCACATTCTGATGTTTGGTCTGAAAATAGCTGGGCATTGACCATGTCCATTCCTGAATCCAAATGTCGTGGATCCATGATGAATTGGCCATTTGGATACAGAACTGGCTCACATATAGAATACAGAGGTAGTGGTCGAAGGGGATTATTCGAGCTGGAAGTCCAACTACCCTCCTCACCCTGCAACAGCTGCACTATGCTCCCCTACCCCAAACTCACACCTCCTCATATGAAACAGTTTAAAATTAGCTTTATTTATCACATATACATTAAAGTATACAGTGAAATGCATCGTCTGCAGCAAAGCAAATCAGTGAGGATACGTTTGGGGACGCTGCCACGTGTCGACATGCTTCCAGGGCCAACGTAGCATGCCTACAACTTACTAACCCAGACGTCTCTGAAACCCCTGTGGTCATGGGTAGAACGTACTAACTCCTTACAGACAGAGGCAAGAATCCATGTTCACTGGCACTGGCTGAACTTACAACTTCCTGCAGCTTTTTCTGATCCTGTGCAGTGGCCCTCCATACCAGATGGTGATGGAACCAGTTAGAATGCTCTCCATGTTACACCTGTAGAAATTTGTGAGTGTCTTTGGTGACACACCTATTCTCATCAAACTCCTAATGAAATATAGCTGATGTGCCTTCTTTATAATTGCATCAATATGTTGGGCCCGGGATAGATCTTCAGAGGTGTTGACTCCCAGAAACTTGAGAATGCTCACTCTTTCCACTTTCAATCCTTTGATTAGGACTGGTGTGTGTTCCCTCAACTTACCCTTGTGGAAGTCCACAATCAATTCCCTGCTTTTACTGATATTGAGGGCAGGGTTGTTGCTGTGACACAACTCAACCAGCTGATCTTTCTCACTGCTGTACGTCTCCTTATCATCATCTGAAATTCTGTCAACACTAGATGGCGTCTGAGCTGTCCTTACCCACACACTCATGGCTGGAGAGAGGGCAGCAGGCTAGGCACATATCCTTGAGGTGCACCAGTGTTGGTTGTCAGCAAGGAGGAGATGTTACTTCTGATCCACATGGACTGTGATCTCCCTGTGAGGAGATGAAAGATTCCGCTGCAGAGGGAAGTGCAGAGGCCCATGTTTTGGAACATTCAAGATGTTTATCAATACCTTCAAATTTTTCATTGTCCTAACTTGTTGACGTAGTGACAGTGTTCCACTTTTCATTCCTGGTCATTTCCGGCATCTTGAAGCCTGAATGTTTGAAACCTCAGTGAGCAAAATGTTCCGAATTGTCTTACTCCTTATTTCTCGCCAACTATCAGTGACAAAAATCACTGCTTTTTGAACACAAGCACACACAGCTGACACCATTTAAAAACTGTTCTGCACAGTACAGCGTCTAACGGCCACACTAGCATGTGCAACTGATGCTAGTTAAAACCTGTTTGGCATGCTTCCTGTCCCAAATAAGACCATAAGATATAGGAGCAGAATTAGGCCATTTGGCTCATCGGGTCTGCTCTACCATTTCATCATGGCTGATCTATTTTCCCTTTCAGCCCCGATCTCCTGCCTTTCCTCCAGGTAGCATAACGTCCCAAATAAATTAAGGGAATCATAACAACTTTCTCAATTAGTGCTTGTTCTTTGAGAGTTGTGCCAAATAAGCAGCTGTCCTAGTTAAATGATGGCCCAATTAACCAGAATCCATGTATATTATGATCAATTAGATTCATAACATAGAATCTTTGAATATTGTCAGCTTGTCATGGTGGAGAGGCTTTTGAGTTCCCGAGATGCTGTCGGGAGCTTTGTTCTTGCCAGGGTTACCTGTGGCAGTGAGGTCAAGGGGGAGTTTCCAGGCAAAGAGCGAACCAACGGTTGAGCTGGCAGAAGATGATGACACTTCACAATGGCAGTAAAGGCAGAGCAAAGTTGCGACAGTGAAGGGTCCCCTGTAGTCTTGCTTTCCACACCATTGGACCCTGACCCCGAGCTGTCCAAAACGGTGTGGTGGCCGTCTGTGCATCAGCCCCCCCCGTGTTAAACAGAGTCACGCACGGGCATTCTCCAGTAAGGAAATAACCCCCTGGCAGAACATCATGCTCGACTGGAGTGATCACACTAGGACCAGGTTCATGTGAACTATTTCTGTCAGGCATTGGCATTCTATGTTGTTCTGACTGTGCACCATGACTGATAAAGTGAATGTCACTCAGCCATCAGATGGCGAGCAGTGTGAATGAACTAATACACAGGGAACCACACACCTGTGCCTGGAAATATCAAGAACACACAATGCTGTAGAAATCAGGACGTTACATGTGGGCAGTGGTAAAGGAATAGTGTGAGTGGCTTACACCATGTAGTTTCGGATCACCTCCCCAAAATATTGCTATTATGGGAAACCATAATATTTTACAGATTCCTGAATCGCTGCTGTTTGCTCCAATAACATAAAATGTCAGTAACAGCAGGCAGCAGTGATGTCAGTAATGCCAGGCAACAGTCTGCACTGTGGAAGACACTAGCAGTATGGTGGAAGTTCCAGGTGTCAGGGGCATGAGGTGTGTGAAGTTACCATGACTAGAGAGAAGGTTCTTGGGAAACTGAAAGGTCTTAAGATAGATAAGTCACCTGGACCAGATGGTGTACACCCCAGAGGTCTAAAAGAGGTGGCTGAAGAGATCGTAGGAGGCATTAGTAATGATCTTTCATGAACAACTTTATTCTGGAATGGTTCGGGACGACTGGAAATAGAAAATATCACTCCATTCTTCAAGAAGGGAGAGAGGCAGAAGAAAGGAAACTATAGGCCAATTAGTTTGTCCTCAGTTGTTGGGAAGATGTTGGAGTTGATTATTAAGAACGAGGTCTTAGGGTTCTTGGAGGCACATGACAAAATAGGCCATAGCCAGCATGGTTTTCTCAAGGGAAAATCTTGCCTGACAAACCTGGCAAGGTATTTGAAGAAATAATAAGCAGATTAAACAAAGAAGAAAGGGTTGATATTGCGTACTTGGATTTTCGGAAAGCCCTTGACAAGGTGCCATGCATCAGGCTGCTTAACAATCTATGAACTCATGGAATTACAGGAAAGATTCTAACATGGGTAAAGCAGTGGCTGTTTGGCAGGAGGCAAAGAGTGGGAATAAAGGGAGCCTTTTCTGACTGGCTGCCAGTGACGAGTGGTGTTCCACAGGGGCCTGTGTTGAAACTGATTCTTTTTACGTTATATGTCAATGATTTGGATGATGGAATTGAAGGTTTTGTTGCAAAGATTGCAGATGATATGAAGATAGGTAGAGGGACGGGAAGGTTTGAAGCAATAGGGAGGCTGTAGAAGGACTTAGACAGATTAGGAGAATGAGCAAAGATATAGAAGATGGAACACAGTGTTGGGAAGTGTATGGTCATGCACTTTGGTAGAAGAAATGAAAGGGTTGACTATTTTCTAAATAGAGAGAAAATACAAAAACCTGAGGTGCAAAGGGACTTGGGAGTCCTTGTGCAGGATTCCCGAAAGGTTAATTTGTAGGTTGAGTCTGTGGTGAGGAAGGCAAATGCAATATTGACATTTATTTCAAGAGGACTAGAATATAAAAGCAAGGATGTAATGTTGAGCCTTTATAAAGTACTGGTGAGGCCTCACTTGGAGTATTGTGAGCAGGTTTGGCAACTTATCTTAGAAAGGATGTGCTGAAACTGGAGAGGGTTCAAAGGAGGTTCATGAAAATTATTCCAGGATTGAATGGCTTGTGATAGAAACATAGAAAAACTACAGCACAGTACAGGTCCTTCAGCCCACAAAGCTGTGCCAAACATGTCCTTATATTAGAACTACCTAGGCTTACCCATAGCCCTCTATTTTTCTAAGCTCCATGTATCCATCCAGGAGTCTCTTAAAAGACTCTATCGCTTCCACCTCCACCGCCGCTGCTGGCAGCCCATTCCACGCACTCACCACTCTCTGTGTAAAAAAACCTACCTCTGACATCTCCTCTGTACCTACTTCCAAGCACCTTAAAACCATCCCCTCTTGTGCTAGCTCTTTCAGGCCTGAGAAAAAGCCTCTGACTATCTAATGTCTCTCATTATCTTGTACACCTCTATCAGGCCATCTCTCATCCTCTGTCACTCCAAGGAGAAAAGGCCGAGTTCACTCAACCTATTCTCATAAGGCATGCTCCCCAATCCAGGCAACATCCTTGTAAATCTCCTCTGCACCTTTTCTATGGTTTCCACATCCTTCCTGTAATGGGGCGACCAGAATTGAGCGCAGTACTCCAAGTGGGGTCTGACCAGGGTCCTATATAGCTGCAACATTACCTCTCGGCTGTTAAACTCAATCCCCCGACTGATGAAGGCCAATGCACCAAATGCCTTCTTAACCACAGAGTCAACCTGCATTGCAGCTTTGAGTGTCCTATGGACTCGGACCACAAGATCCCTCTGATCCTCCACACTGCCAAGAGTCTTGCCATTAATGCGATATTCTGCCATCATATTTGACCTACCAAAATGAATCACGTCACAATTATCTAGGTTGAACATCATCTGCCACTTCTCAGCCCAGTTTTGCATCCTATCAATGTCTCGCTGTAACCCCTGAAAGCCCTCCACACTATCCACAACACCCCCAATCTTTGTGTCATCAGCAAATTTACTAACCCATCCCTCCACTACCTCATCCAGGTCATTTATAAAAAATACAAAGAGCAGGGGTCCCAGAACAGATCCCTGAGGCACAACATTGGTCACTGGATGAAGTGTGTTTGAAGACTCTGGGCCTGTATTCACTGGAATTCAGAAGAATGAGGGGTGACTTCATTGAAACCTATTGAATGGTAAAAGGCCTTGATAGAGTGGATGTGGAGAGGATGTTTCCTATGGTTTTCTGAGACCAGAGGACACAACCCCAGAATAGAGAGGCGTCCTTTTAGAACAGAGATGAGAAGGAATTGCTTCAGCCAAGAGTGTCGGTTCTATTGAATTTTAATTTAACATAGCACCCTAGCTACGTATATACTGTATATGTGCACAATCCCACATATTCTATATTCTATGCCTGCCTGCTTTAATACATTGAGTTGCTGCCACATGATTGGCCAGTTAGATATTTGCTTTAATGAGCAGGTATACAGGAGGACCGATGAAGTGGCCACTGAGTGCAGAGAGGTGGGATACAACCCCAGTGCCGGGGGCTTCAACTGACAAAAAGCAGAATGACACTTCATAATAGTACTGATCACAAGTCATCCCAAGACACTGTTGTCTCAGTGGCCAATATAATTAAATTGAAGTTTCAATTAATGAAAGAATCCATTGCGGTCTGTGTGGAAATTTTCTGAGTGAAAATTTGGTAACTCGGGGGAAATGTGTTACTTGTGAAACAGTGATGAATTCTTTACCCTACAGAGGAGAGTCAAATGCAGTGAATGTGTGTAATATTTTGAATTCCTTTGACAGAATACCAGTTTCTGCCCAAAAGATATTCTGGAAGTTAAAAGTAGGTATGAACAGTCTCCTGAGAGTGATTGAATGATTATAATAGAAATTGAAAAAATTCCCCATGAACCACAAATGTTTTTAATGTAACAGCCGTGAAGAAGATTTATTCTTTTGATAATGAATCGCTCCTCAAACACCATTAATAGATCAGAAAGTGGATAATGATTTGTGACTGAATTAAAATGTATCAAATGGTGCTCCAACTGAAAGTAAAACCATTTTGAAGAAATTGCAGATTATTTTCTGTACTTGATTTTCAAACAGAAAACATTTATAATTTAATCTCTTGCATTTATAAATTTATTAACACAAGAGATTCTGCAGATACTGGAAATCCAGAGCAACACACACAAGATGTGTAGGAACAAATGAGGTGCTTATGGAGTATAAGAAATCCAAGAGAATATTTAGAAGGAAATGGGGGGGGGGGTGCTAAAAGAAGGCATGAGTTTGCTCTAGTAGACAAGATGAAGGAGATTCTTAAGGGATTCTACAGATGTGTGAAATGCAAAAGGATTGCACGGGACAAAATTGATCCTCTGGAAGATCGGAATGGTAATCCACGTGTGAGCCAAAAGAGATGGAGGAGATCTTAAATAAATTTTTTGCATCTGTATTTACTCAGGAGATGGACACAAGAGTCTATAGGAGTGAGGCAAAGTGGCGTCAACTTCATGGACCCTATACAGATTACAGAGGAGATGTTTGCTGGCTTGAGGCAAATCAGGGTGGATAAATCCCCAGGGACAGATAAGGTGTTCGCTCTGGCTTGCGGGAGGCAAATGGATAAATTGCCAGGGCCCTAGCTGAGATATATAAGTCACTCTTAGCAACGGGTGAGGCACCAGAGGAATGAAGGATAACTGATGTTGTTCTGCTGTTTAAGAAAGGCTCAAAAATAAACCAGGAGATTATAGGCTGGTGAGCCTGACATCAGTAGTGGGAAGGTTATTGGAAGGTAGTCTAAGGGACCAGATATATAAGTATTTGATTAAACATGGACTGATTACAGATAGTCAGCATGGCTTCATGCATGGTATGTCATGTTTAACTAATCTTATAGAGTTCTTTGAGGAAGTTACCAGGAAAGTTGATGAAGGGAAGGCAGTGGATGTTGTCTACATGGACTTTAGCAAGACATTTGACAAGATCCTGCATGGGAGGCTGGTCAAGAAGGTTCAGTCGCCTGGCATTCAAGATGAAATTGGATTGGACATTGGCTTTGAGGGAGAAGCCAGAGAGTGGTAGTAGAGGGTTGCCTCTCTGACTGGAAGCCTGTGACTAGTGGCGTGCCACAGGGATTGGTGTTGGGTCCTTTGTTGTTTGTCATCTATATTAACAATCTGGATGATAACATGGTTAACCGGATCAGCAAATTTGCGGATGCCACCAAGATTGAGGGTGCAGTGGACAGCGAGGAAGACTATCATGGTTGCAGTGAAATCAGACCAGATGGAAAATAAGCTGGAAGATGGCAGATGGAATTTAATGCAGACAAGTGCGAGCTGTTGCACTTCAGTAGAATCAACCAGGGTAGGTCCAACACAATGAATGGTAAGGCACTGAGGAATGTGGTAAAAACAAAGGGATCTGGGAATAAAGGTCTATGATTTGTTGAAAGTGGCCTCACAGGTAGATAGGGCCAGTAAGAAAGGTTTTAGAACATAGAACATAAAAGAGTACAGCACAGGAACAGGCCATTCGGCCCACAATGTTGTGCTGAACTAGCAAATCAAAAACACCCAAACACTAATCCCTCCTCCCTACACCTTGTCCATTTCCCTCCACCCTCCTTATATTCCTGTGCCTATCCAAGCATTTCTCAAAAGCCCCTAACAAAATTTTCCTCTACCACCATACCAGGCAGTGCATTCCAGGCATCCGCAATTCTCCCAGTAAAAACGCTGGGATTACACATTTTGACACTAGGAAACAGATACTCTCCGTCCACTCTATTTATACCTCTCATAATCTTGTAAACCTCTATCAGATTTCCCCTCAGCCTCCGACACTCTAGAGAAAACCACCCACGGTAATCCAACTTCTCGTGATGGCACATGCCCTCTAAACCAGGCAGCATCCTGTCGAACGCCTTCTGCACCCTCTCCAAAGCCTCCACATCCTTCCTATAGTGGGGCAACCAGATCTGTATTCAATACTCCAGATGAGGTCTAACCAGAGTTTTATGAGGTTGCAAAGTAACCTCCTGACTTTAGAACTCAATGCCTTGACTAATAAAAACAAACATTCCATTAGCCCCGTAACCACCTTATTGACTTGTGTATCCACTTTCAATGAGCTGTGGACTTGGATCACGAGATCTCTCTGCACAGCAACACTGTTACGGACCTTGCAAATGCAAGGAGACAGTGTACTATTAAGGGTACTGTCTCCTTGCATTTGCCCTACCGAGGTGCAATGCCTCTCATTTTTCTGGGTTAAACTCCATCTGCCATTTCTCAGCCCATATCTGTAACTGGTCAACATTGTGCTGTATTCTTTGCTAGTCTTCTACACTATCCACAACTCCACCAACTCTGATATTATCTGCAAATTTACTAACCCATCCATCTACATTTTCATCCCGGCCATTTATAAACATGACAAACAGCAGAGGTCTCAGCACAGATCCCTGCAGAGCTCCAGTAATTACAGACCTCCAGCTCGAATAAGACCTGTCACCACGACCCTGTCTTCTATGCACAAGCCAGTTTGAATCCAAACAGCCAATTGGCTGCAGGTGGGAGGCTCATCTTCTGGATCAGCCTCCAATAAAGGACTTTGTCAAACACCATACTAAAATCCATGTAGACAACATCCTCATCAATCTCCCTTGTCACCTTGTCAAAAAACTCAGTCAAGTTGGTAAGGCACGACCTGCCCCACACAAAGCTATGCTGACTGTCCCTAATTTCGCCATTGGTTTCCAAATACTCATATCTCCTATCCCTATGAATTTTCTCCAGCAATTTCCCTACAACTGACCCGAGACTTACCAGTCTTAGTTACTAGGGTCCTGCAATCTCGTCTCTTGCCTCCTTCAATAACCTGGGCTAAATATCATCAGGCCCTGAGCACTTCTCCACCTTAATCCTCCTTAGGAGGCCCAACACTTTCTCCTCCTTGACCTCTAAATACCCTAACATACTTATACACTCTCCTGGTCTTTGATATCCTTTTCCTTGGTAAATACTGAAGCAAAGTACTCATTAAGTACCTCACTCATTCTCTGTAACCAAGCATATGTCCCCCTCTTATTCTTTAAGTGGTCCTACCCTCTCCCTAGTTATCCTTTTGCTCGATGTATGTATAGAATACCTTGGGATTCACTTTAATCCTACTTGCCAAGGACTTTTCATGGCCCCTCATGTTGTTCCTAATTCCCTTCTTTAGTTCTTTTCTGGTTTCTGTGTACTCCTCATGTGCTTCATTTGATCTTGACTTCCGAAGCTTTACACACTTTTCCTTTTTCTTTTTGGCTAAATTCATCACCTTTCTAGACTTCCAAGGCTCTCTTACCTTTTCACCCCTTCCCTTCCTTCTAACAGGAACATAACTTTCCTGTCCTCTGTGCAATTGATCTTTAAATGCCCTCCACATGTCTGATAAGGACTTGCCAAAGAGAAACTGGTCTTAATTAACTCTTCTTAGTTCCTGCCTAATGCCCTTGTAATTTGCCCTACTCTAATTTAAAACTCTTCCACAAGGACCATACCCATCCTTATCTTTAACTATCCTGAACAATAAGGTGTTGTGGTCACTGTTTCCTAACCGTTCATCCACCGTAAGGTCAGTCACCTGGCCAGCCTCACTATCTAGCACCAGGTCCAGTACAGCCCCTCCTCTCTTTGCATCATATTGATTTAAGGAACCTTCCTGGATCCACTTAGCAAATTCATCCCTGTCTAAACCCTTTACACCAAGAAGGTCACATTGGCCTTCATGAATCAATGTGTCGAGTACAGAAGATGGGGTTGAAGTTGTACAAGACATTGGTGAGGCCTAATTTGGAGTACTGTGTGCAGTTTTGGTCACCTACCTACAGGAAAGATGCAAATAAGGTTGAAAAAGTACAGAGAAAATTTACAAGGGTGTTGCCGGGACTGAAGGACCTGAGTTATAAGGAAAAGTTGAATAGGTTAGGACTGTATTACTTTGAAGGTAGAAGAATTGAGGAGATTTGATAGAGGTACATAAAATTATGAGCGGTATAGATCGGGTAATTACAAACAGGCTTTTTCCACTGAGGTTGGGTGGGACTACCACAAGAGGTTATGGGTTAAGGGTGAAGGGTGAAATTTTAAGGGGACGTGAGGGGTTCACTCGAAGGGTTGTGAGAGTGCGGAATGAGCTGCCAGCAGAAGTGGTAGATGCAAGCTCAATTTCAACATTTAAGAGAAATTTTGATAGGTACATGCAAGTTAGGGGTATGGAGGGCTGTGGTCCCAGTGCAGGTTGATGGGACTAGGCAATTTAAATGGTTTTAGCATGGACTAGAAAGGCCAAAAGGCCTGTTTCTGTGCTTTATTTTTTATGACTATAACTCAGCAAGTCAAGCAGCATCTATGGAAATGAATTGCATTTTGGGCTGATTCACTTCTTCAGGACTGGAAAGAAAGAGGAAAGAAGCAGAATAAAAAGGTAGAGGAATTTGCCAGTTTGTTCTGCTTCCTCTCTCCCACTTTCTTATTCTGACCTTCCCCTCCTTTCCCTTCCAGTCCTGATGAAGTGTCTCGGCCCGAAACATCAACTGTTCATTTCCCTCCTTTGATGCTGCCTGACCTGCTGAGTTCCTCCAGCATTTTGTGTGTGTTACTCAGATTATTTAAACCATTTTAGTTTAGTTGACTGAGGGATAAATATTTGTTGGGACAATGGGAATGGAATCATTCCTAATAATGGTTTTCACCCCAACATGTTGACTGTTTATAATTCTATTCAGTTTATAATTCAAACAGCCAAAGAGCTCATTACAATATGAAATCAAAATGTTAATATTGAATGTTCGTTCATTATGTGCCATGTCATATGACATGACCATATCCATGTCATATCCATGACCATGACTGTACTTGGCAAATTTTTCTATGGAAGTGGTTTGCCATTTCTGGGCAGTGTCTTTACAAGATGGATGACCCCAGCCACAATCATTTGTCAATGCAAGTTCCAGCATATGATTCAATCTATATCGTCGATGTTAATTGCTTCATAATTCTACTTACCAGGATCTAAGCACAAAACAATGTTGGAGGCTCGAAATGGAGGAGGTCCAATTAAGGCATTTCCTAGACCAGGTGTCAAAGGCAAAACGGCCACCAACAAAGGAGTTACGACCGGCCTGCAGAATAAAACCTTTCACTGTGAAATCTGTGATGTGCATGTGAACTCAGAAACACAACTCAAACAGGTCAGCCCTTGGAATGAAATGATCACCCATACCATCACGTCCACATATGTCTGTTTCTTTTCAAGAGCCACTTGGATTATTTGTTGCATTTTCTTATTTTCAGCACATCAGCAGCAGAAGACACAAGGACAGAGCTGCAGGAAAACCTCCCAAACCCAAATACAGTCCGTATAACAAGCTCCAGAGGGGCACCAACGCTCTTGCAGTAAGCGAATGCATAGACACACTAAGCTTGGATTCCTTCATGAATATCTCCTCACTGGGAAATGAATGGGTGTGCTTTCTCAAGTCCCAAAGGAGATTCATGTAGTTAACTTACGATATTTTAGGATTTGGGGGATCATAAGTCAGCCATGATCTGATGATGGAACAGATTCGATGGGAATGGTTGAATTCTTCTCCTGTGGGTTAAGTGTGAAAGGTGAAATGTTTAAGGGGAGCATGAGGGGAAGTTTCTTCACTCAGAGGGTGGTGAGAGTGTGAAATGAGTGGTGGATGCGGGTTTGATTTCAACGTTTAAGAGATATTTAGACAAGTACATCAATGGGAGGGGAAGGGAGGGCTATATTCCAGGTGCAGGTCGATAGGGCTAGGCAGATTAATAGTTCGGTCCAGACTCAATGGGCCGAAGCGTCTGTTTGTATTCTATAACTCTACGTCTTAATATCCTAACAAAATGAGAAGGTGAAATGTTGGTGGTCTTGTGGATAGTTTAAATGACTGTTGTGTGTTACCCCGGGACATTGACAGAATGAAGAGCTGGGCTGAAAAGTGGCAGGAGGGGTTCAACCTGAAAAATGTGAAGTGTTTCAGCTTGGAAGGTTGAATTTGAAGACACAACCCAGGGTTAATACCAGGATTCTTGGCAGTGTGGAGGAACAGAGGGATCTTGGCATCCACGTCCATTGATCCCTCGAAGTTGCCACACAAATTGATGAGGTTGGCAAGAAAATGTGTGGTGTGTTGGCCTTCATTAGTTAGGGGACCGAGTTCAAGAGCCACGAGGTAATATTTCTGTTCGATAAAATCCTGGTTAGATCACACTTAGAATATTGTTTTCAATACTGGTTGCCTCATTATAGGAAGGTTGTGGAAGCTTTAGAGAGGGTGGTGTGGAGTCTTACTATGATGCTGCCTGAATTCGAGAGCATGTTTTATGAGGATAGGTTCAGCGAGTTAGGGATTTTCTCTTTGGTGTGAAGGAGACTGAGGTGAGACTCGATAGAGGTGTACAAGATGATGAGGCGTAGAATGAATGGATAGCCAGAGACTTTCCCAGGGCGGTAATGACTACTACTAGGGCGGGCATAGTTTTAAGGTGATCAGAGGAAAATATAGGAGGGATGTCAGAAGTGGGTTTTATACACACAGAGAGTGGTGGGTGTATGGAATGTGCTGCCAGGCGTGGAGGTCCAGACAGAATACTTAGGGATATTTAAGAAACCCTTAAATGGATGATAGAAAAATCGAGGTTTATGTGGAAGTGAAGGGTCAGGCTGATTTTGGTGCAGGTTAAAGTGTCAGCACAACACTGTGGTCTGAAGGGCCTGTGCCAAGCTGTCATGTTCTGTGTTCTGCGGTCATACTGTCTCCTCCCGTCATCGATTCCATGTGGCCACCCTGTGCACACCCTTGAGCAATTCAATATCAGCAGTAAAGCAGTATAACCTTATTGGTTCTTCTCTTCACAAACAAGAGAAAATCTGCAGATGCTGGAAATTCAAGCAACACACAAAATGCTGGAGGAACTCAGCAGGCCAGGCAGCTTTTATGGAAAAAAGTGCAGTCGATGTTTACGGCTGAGACCCTTCGGCAGGACTGGAGAAAAGAATGATGAAGAGTAGATTTAGAAGGTGGGGAGGGGAGAAAGAAACACAAGATGATAGGTGAAACCTGAAGAGTGAAGGGTGAGTGAAGAGCTGGGAAGTTGATTGGTGAAGGAGATACGGGGATGGAGAAGGGGGAGTCAGATAGAAGAGGAAAGAAGGCTGTGGGAGAAAGAAAACGGGGGTGGAGCACCAGAGGGAGGAGATGAGCAGGTAAGGAGATAAGGTGAGAGAGGGAAAAGGGAATGGGGAATGGTTAGGTTGAGCAGGAATGGGGCATTACCGGAATTTTGAGAAATCGATGCTCATGCCAGCAGGTTGGAGGCTACCCAGATGGAATATAAGGTGTTGTTCCTCCAACCTGAGTGTGGCCTCATCACGACAGTGGAGGAGGCCAGGGATGGACGTATCGGAATGGGAAGTGGAATTAAAATGGGAGATCCCGCTTTTTCTGGTGGACAGGTGCACGGCGAAGCGGTCTCCCAATCCACGTCGGGTCTCACTGACGTACAGGAGGCCACACCTGGAGCACTGGGCACAGTGTCTGACCCCAACAGACTCACAGGTGAAGTGTCGCCTCACCTGGAAGGGCTATTTAGGGCCCTACAGGTAGTGAGGGAGGAGGTGTAGGGGCAGGTGTAGCACTTGTTCCACTTGCAAGGATAAGTGCCAGGAGGGAGAGCAGTGGGGAGGGACGAATGGACGACAGAGTCACGTAGGCAGCGATCCCTGTGGAAAGCAGGAAGTGGAGGTGGGGTGGGGAGAGAAGGATGTGCTTGGTGGTGGGATCTCGTTGGGAATGACTTCCATTGGTTCTTCTCCGATGTTTGAGGCTGATAAAAAATACCGTTCACTAATTGGCAATAGCTAAAATATGGTATATCTGGAATTCATCTGAAAGCAATATCTTTGCTGCTGATTTAAATTGTATCTAAATGTAAATGCAGTCAACAGCCTGAATAATAGTTTAACTGTGTTATTCTCTTTTACAGTTGAAACTGGCCTTCCAGAAAGAACTGAGTAAGCCCCTGGCCGCTCGTCTCTTACCAAACCCCTTCGCTGCTGCGGCGGCCGCCGCCGCTGCCGTCAATTCTCCGTTTGCTCTGCGCTCGGGCCCTGCAGCCACTCTATTCCAAACGGCGGCCCTGCCTCCAGCCCTTCTCCGACCCGCTCCCGGACCCATACGGGCTGCGCACACTCCGGTTCTATTCGCACCGTACTGAGCACAGGAGGCAACAGGACTGAGAATTCGCACCGTACTGAGTACAGGACTGAGTTATATAAGTAATAATAAATGACTGCAATAATCAAAACAGGGAACTATGCAGTGATAATCACAGAGTTAATGAACATGAAAAGAGACTTGTCTCTGCTCCCGCAGTAAGTACACAGATTTCGAATGGCTGCATCTTGGTTCAGCAAAAAGAATTAAAGCAATCCTTCCACAGGCAATCTATTACACAGTTAACATGAGTAGTTTTGTGTTTTAGAAATGTATAAGGTCTGCAATCTACCCGTAACAATCATCAGCCTTTTTACACAGTATTTTTGTGTAACGTTTCCATGTCTTGTGAAGAGTCTGTAAATGTGTGTAAGGGCATTAATCTAAAGTCTTATATGTACATTTAATTTTCTCTGTAGGACGAAACGATACAATGACACACTGTGACAAAAGTCTTCATTAACTGTCAGTGCAGTTTAGCAGCCTGCTGCCTGGTATTTACCCAATTATAAACTTGTAAATGGTGTCTTGTGGAGCTGTCACTTTGTGCTGTAAAGTTCTGATGTAATAATTGTCTAATATGATTTTCAAAATGTTAGAAGGAATTAAATAGCAGAAGACACGTTTAATTTTTATATGACTTGGAGAGTTGGGGATAGCGTGTGACCGTTTTAATGGAGTTCACGGTGTATTTATTTTGGAACAAAGCCAGGTTTTAAGCTGTATTTTTTTTAATTTTTATTTTGAGATCCAGCACAGATCAGGCCTTTCTGACCCAATCAGCCGCACCACCCAGCAACCCTCTGACTTAATCCGAGCCTACTCACAGGACAATTTACAATGACCAATTAACCTGCAAACCGGTACGTCTTTGGACTGTGGGAGGAAACCCGAGCACCCGGAGGAAAGCCACACATGTGGCTGTAGAATTGCACTCTGAACTCTGATGCTGTGAACTGTATAGTGTCGTGCTCGAGATACCCCAAGGACACCATTGCCTTGACACTCACCCTGGTCAGGAGGGCTCTGTTCACTATCTGGCAGCGGTAATAGATTAGAACCAGCTTCCAAAGTTCATTGCCAAATTGTGAGGTGCTACAATGCAGCATCTGTAGCAAATTTCGGGCGAATATATAACTGCCACATATCTTCTTGTATGGCTCAAATTACCATTATATAAAGTAACACCATTAAGTGCAGTTTTCCCACAATAAGAGAATAAATTGTAATTACGCATACTTTCACCACATGACGTTGGAGCGGAGTTCGACCATTTGACCCTTTGTGTCTGCTCCGCCGTTCCATAATGGCTGATTTATTACCCCTTTCAACTTCATTCTCCTGCCTTCTCCCTGCAGTCTTCAACACCCTGACTACTCAAGAATCCATAAACCCCTGCTTTAAATATATTTAATAACTTGGCCTCCATGGGCATCAGTGGCAACGAATTCCACAGATTCACCCTCTGACTAAAAAAAAAACTCCTCCTCACCTTTGTTCTAAAAGGACACCCTTGTGTTCTGAGGCTGTGCTTTCTGGTCTTAGACTCACCCACATCCACTTTATCTCAGCTTTTTAATATTCAATAAGTTTCATTGATATTCCCCCCTCATTCTTCTAAACTCCAGATATATTCATATGTATGAGAATTGTTAAGCTCATATGAAGGACGTGGGCGTTGTTGCCAAGTCTAATTGTTAATACTCATTTACATCTGTCCTTCCAAAACTGATGTTCAAGAATTTGATGAGAAACGGTAATATATTTCCAAATCAGAATAGTCTGTGACTTGGACCCAAACTCAGAGAGGATGGAGTCCCAACATGCCTGCTATGTTTTCCCATCTCAGAGGGAGAGTTTGTGGGAATGTTAGAGTGGGACCTAAGGTAGTGTTTTTTCCAATGGTATTACTATAGCGTAGAGAGAGTGACAACACAGAAACAAGCCCTTCAAGCCTTTAGTTCAACCACACTGTTATTCTGCCCATTGGCCTGCACCCAGACCACACCCCTCCAAACCACACCCCTCCCAACTTCTCTTAAATGTTACCATCAAACCCACATCCACCATTTCCACTGGCAGCTCGTTCCACACTCGCAGCATTCTCTGCGTAAAGAATTTCCCCCTCATTTTCCCCTTAAATATTCCACCCATAACCCATGACCTCTAGTTCTAGTCTCAACTAATCTCAGTGGAAAAAGCTTACTTGCATTTACCCTTTCTAACTCCTCATAATTTTGTATATCTCTATCAATTGTCTCCTTGTCCTCCTACACTCCAGGAAATAAAGTTCTAACCTATCCAAAACCTTTCCTATAACTCAGGTCCTCAAGTCCTGACAATACTCTTGCAAATTTTGCTCTGTACTCTTTCAATCTTATATATATCTTTCCTGTAGGTAGGTGACCAAAACTGCACATAACACTCCAAATTTGGCCTCACCAACGTCTTCTACAACTTCAGCATAAAGTCCCACCTCCTATACTCAATACTTTGATTTATGAATGCTAAAGTGCTGGAATGCCCCTTTGCGACCTTATGTACCCGTGATGCCAATTTCAGGGAACTATGGATTTGTATTCCCTGATCTCCTTGTTCTACCGCACTTGTCAGTGTCCTTACGTTCACAAAATAAGCCCTACCCAGGTTGGTCCTCCCAAAGTGCAACCTTGTCTGCATTAAATTCCATCTGCCATTTTTCAACCCATTTTTCCAGCTGGTCCTGATCCAGTAGAGAGAAAGGCAGGAATACAAGTGATATCTTACATAACACTGTGCTGATTTGTCAGTTAATAAATGTGCATTCTTTCTGTCCATCTGCTGGCAACAACCAGTTTGACTGAATTCCAGATGGACAATCTTCCTCCGTGGCAGACAGAAACTTCGTTATCTTCTTTAGGAGTTAAATAGTTGGCATTGTATTTTTGTTTCCCCCCTTCAGACATTCAGTTTACACTACATTTGTGCAATGTCTTACACTTCAAAGGGAATTCTTTGTTTCATTTACTTGACCTTAGCTTCAGCATGCCTCATTCCAGCTTTCTCGCAACTTACTGTAAATGCACAGCACAATAATTTTAGAGAATCATATTGTATATTCTAAATATTAAAACCTACAAACTTATTGCAGGCTGTTGGTTTTACCAGGTGTAAATTGTGAGAAGAAAATGATGTTTCTATGTACAGTAATACCAATTGAAAGCTTTTCCAGCCTTGTATGTATCACCGATAATCACCAGAATCATTATTGCAAATGACAATGATAGCTCAGGACAAAATCTTTAAAGGTGATGTAAAAAGGTTTGCTGAAATAGAAAATAATTTGTTAATAAAGCAAGTATTAGTATTAACCAAAAATATACCATTTATTGTGAGAAATGTTTGTATTAACATTAACACAGGGGTTGTCAACCATTTTTATGCCATGGACCCTACCGCTAACCGAGGGGTCTGTGGATTCCAGGTTGGGAACCCCTGCATTAACGTCGTGAAGGATCCCACCCACCCTGCTCATGGACGGTTTGTCCCACTCCCATCAGGGAGGAGGCTGCATACCATCCATGACAGAACTAGCAGACTCAAAAACTGTTCTTTCTCCAAGCAGTAAGGTTGATCAGCACTTCCACCCAATAACCCACCCCTCCACCACGGCTTTATCACTTCCTGTCAGAGTCACCTGATGTACTGACACTCCTGTGCCTACTGTCACTTTATGAATGTACAATCAATGTATGATTATCAGCTATCTTATGTATTTATATCTATTGTGTGTTTTTTATTATTATTGTGTTTTTTTTGTGCTGCATCAGATCTGGAGTAAGAATTATTTCATTCTTATTTACACGTGTACTGGAAATAACATTAAACAATCTTGATATGTTTAGAAGTGGTGCAGCATATAGTCGGTGGCCGTTTTATTAGATACCTCCTGTACCTAATAAAATGGACACTGAGTGCACGTTCATGGCCGTCTGCTGCTGCAGCCCGTCCACTCGATATGTTCTGCATTCAGAGATGCTCCTCCGCACTGTTGTAACATGTGGTTATTTGAGTCACTGTCGTCTTCCTGTCAGCTTGAACCAGTCTGGCCATTCTCCTCGGAACTCTTCCCTTAACAAGGTGTTTTTAGCCACAGAACTGCCGTTCGCTGGATGATTTCTGATCTTGCACCATTCTCTGTAAACTCTGGGGACTGCTGTATGTAAAAATCCCAGGAGATCAGCAGTTTGGGTTTCTACACAAACAACCCCGTCTGCCACTAACAATCATTCCATGGTCTAAGATCACATTTCTATCCCATCTGATGTTTGGTCTGACCAATAACTGAACAACTGACCATGTCTGCTTTTCTATTTATTGAGTTGCTGCCACATGATTGGCTGATTAGGTATTTGCATTAACGAGCAGGCATATCTAATAAAGTGGCTCAATTCATAAATCTGATTTTTTAAAAATGTTTAATAAGTAACTTTGTCTACTTCTGTGACAATGTTAGATTCAAGTATTAGATAGTTTAATTATTTAGAGCTACAGTACGGAACAGGCCCTTCTGGCTCAACAAGCCGCACCACCCGGCAGCCCGAGCGTAAACACAGGTCAATTTACAATGACCAATTCATCTACGAACTGGAATGTGGGAGGAAACCAGAGCACTGAGAGGAAACCCACATGGTCACAGGAAGAGCGTACAAACTCCTCACAGACAGGGCTGGAGCTGAACTCTGAGCTCCGGAATGCCCTTGGATATAATAGTGTTGCACTAACTGCTACGTGCCGTTAACCTTGAACTCTGGAATGGCCTCAGCTGCAAAAGCATCGTGCTAACCACCACACTACTGTGACACCCATTTAGGGCCAAAACTTATTATTCATGTTCAGATGACCTTCAGTGATCTAATTAAATTATCAGTGCAGGATTGTCCGTGCGGTCGTACGTTCTCTCCCCGCGACCGTGCGGTCGTACATTCTCCTCGTAACGATGTGGTTGTACGTCCCCACGACTGTGCGGTCGTACGTCCCGCGACCATGTGGTCATACGTTCTCTCTCGCGACCGTGTGGTTCTACGTTCTCCCCGTGACCGTGCGGTCGTACGTTCTCCTCGTAACCATGTGGTTGTAAGTCCCCGCGACTGTGTGGTCGTACGTTCTCCCTGCCACCGTGCGGTCGTACATTCTCCCCACCACTGTGCGGTCGTACATTCTCTCCCCGCAACTGTGCAGTCGTACATTCTCCTCACCACTGTGCGGTCGAACGTTTCCCCCGCAACCGTGCAGTTGTACGTTCTCCCCGCTACCATGCAGTCGTACGTCCCGCAACCGTGCGGTTGTACGTTCTCTCCCCGCAACCGTGCGGTCGTACGTTCTCTCCCCACGACCATGCGGTCGTACGTTCTTTGGGTGACTGTGTGGTCGTACGTTCTCTCCCCGTGACTGTGCAGTCGTACGTTCTCCCTGTAACCGTGTGGTTGTACGTCCCCGTGACCGTGTGGTTCTACGATCTCCATGTGACCGTGCGGTCGTGTGTTCTCTCCCATGACCGTGCGGTCGTACGTTCTCTCCCATGACTGTGTGGTTCTACGTTCTCCCCGAGACCATGTGGTCATACGTTCTCTCCCCGTGACCGTGCGGTTGTACGTTCTCCTCGTAACCATGTGGTTGTACGTCCCCGCGACTGTGTGGTCGTACATTCTCCCAGTGACCGTGTGGTCGGACGTTCTCCCCGTGACCCTGTGGTCGTACATTCTCCCCTTGACCTTGTGGTCGTACGTTCTCCCCACGACCGTGTGATCGCACGTTCTCCCCGTGACCGTGTGGTCGTACGTTCTCTCCCCGTGACTGTGTGGTCGTACATTCTCCCCGCGACCGTGCGGTCGTATGTTCTCTCCTGTGATCGTGAGGTCGTACGTTCTCCCCGCAACTGTGTGGTTCTATGTTCTCCCTGCGACCGCGTAGTTGTACGTTCTCTCCTGTGATCGTGCGGTCGTACGTTCTCCCCATGACTGTGTGGTTCTACGTTCTCCCCGTGACCGTGTGGTCGTACGTTCTCCCAGTGACCATGTGGTCATACGTTCTCTCCCCGTGACCATGTCGTACGTTCTCCCTGCGACCGTGTGGTCGTACGTTCTCCCCACGACCGTGTGGTTCTACGTTCTCCCTGAGACCATCTGGTCGTACGTTCTCTCCCCGTGACCGTGCGGTCGTACGTTCTCCCCATGACCGTGTGGTCGTATGTTCTCCCAGTGACCATGTGGTCATACGTTCTCTCCCCGTGACCATGTCGTACGTTCTCCCCGCGACCTTGTGGTCGTATGTTCTCCCCACGACCGTGTGGTCGTAAGTTCTCTCCCCATGACCGTGTGGTCATACGTTCTGCCCGCGACTGTGTGGTCGTACGTTCTCTGGGTCACCGTGTGGTCATACGTTCTCCCGGTGACTGTGTGGCCGTACGTTCTCCCCACGACCGTGTGGTTCTACGTTCTCCCCACGACCGTGTGGTCGTAAGTTCTCTCCCCATGACCGTGTGGTCATACGTTCTGCCCGCGACTGTGTGGTCGTACGTTCTCTGGGTCACCGTGTGGTCATACGTTCTCCCGGTGACTGTGTGGCCGTACGTTCTCCCCGTGACCGTTCAGTCGTACGTTCTCCCCGTGACCGTGTGGTCATACGTTCTGGCCGCGACTGTGTGGTTGTACGTTCTCCCCGCAACCTTGTGGTCGTACGTTCTCCCCACAACCTTGTGGGTTTTCTCCAGGTGCTCCGGTTTCCTCCCACAGTCCAAAGGTGTATTGGTAAGGGTTAGTAAGTTATGGGCGTAGATTGTTGGTGCCAGAAGTAAGACGATACTTGTGGGCTGCCCAGCACAATCATTGATGCAGCTCACTGTATGTGTCAATGTTTCAATGATTCCAACGGCCCAATCATCGTCAGAAGCAGGCCACAGTGGCGGGGTGCCTCACGGGTTGATACGCTTGTTTAAAAGGCCAGCAGGGCAGCCATTGTTGGGAGTAGGCCAGTGGAGAGAGTAGTAGTGTCAGGCTTTGGCTCAAAGGAGGCTTCAGCTTGAGAGAGGTGTTAGTTCAGGGTATGCTTCTGTTAAGGTTCCTTTATTTTTCTCTTACTGTCCCCAGTGGAGTAAATGGCTGCTGTGTGTTCTTCATGCTGGATGTTGGAGTCCTGGGAGACCCAGAGTGTCCCGGGGAACTACATCTGTGTGAAGTGCATCCAGCTGCAGCTCCTTGAAGACCGTGTTAGGGATCTGGAGCAGCAGTTGGATGACCTTCGGCTTGTACGGGAGAGTGAGGAGACAATTGATCACAGTTACAAGGAAGTGGTCACCCCAAAGTTGCAGAAGGTGAGTAGCTGGGTGATTGTCAGGAAAAGGAATGGGAATGTGAATAGGCAGTTGGTACAGACCACCACTGTGGCCATTCCCCTCAATAATAAGTACACCGTTTTCAATACTGTCGTGGGGGTTGACCTCCTAGGGGAATGTCATGGAGACCGCATTACAGGCACTGAGCATGGGTCTGTGGTGCAGAAGGGAAAGAGAGAGAAGAAGGGAGTGTTAGAGATAGGGGACTCAATAGTGAGGGGAACAGACAGGAGATTCTATGGACTCCTGGATGGTCTGTTACCTCCCAGGTGCCAGGGTCAGGGATGTCTCAGATTGCATCCACAATATTTTGGAGAGGGAGGGAGAGCAGCCAGATATCTTGGTACGCATCGGTACCAATGACATAGGAAGGAAAAGCAAAGAGGTCCTGACAACAGATTTTAGAGAGCTGGGTAGAAAGCTGAGAAACAGGAGCTCAGGGTAGTAATTTCTGGATTGCTGCCTTTGCCTTGCGCCAGTGAGGATAGAAACAGGATGACTTAGCAGATAAATGTGTGGCTGAGAAGCTGGTGCAGGGGACAGGGCTACAGGTTTTTGGATCATTGGGATCTCTTCTGGGGGAGGTATGATCTGTATAAAAGTGACGGGTTGCATCTGAACCCAAGGGGAACCAATATTCTCATGAGCAGGTTTGTTAGAGCTGTTAAGCAGGGTTTAAACTAATTTGGCAGGGGGGTTGGGACCAGAGTGAAGGGACCCAGGATAGGACGGATAGTAAATAAAGCAAAGATAGTGTCCAGTCAGACTGTCAGGAAGGGCAGGCAGATGTTAAGATATAATTGCAGCCAGCAGGGTGAGTATCAGTGCATTAGGGATGCAGAATCAAAAAGGGTAGCAAACACAGTACTCAAAGTGTTATATCTCAATGCACAAAGCATAAGGAATAAGGTGGATGATCTTGTTGCTCCATTACAGATTGTCAGGTATGATGTTGTGACTATCATGGAATTGTGGCTGAAAGATGGTTGCAGTTGGGAGCTAAATGTCCAAGGCTACATGTTGTATTGGAGAGTTAGTAAGGTAGGCAGAGGGGCTGGCGTGGCTCTGTTGGTAAAAAATGACATCAAATCTGTAGAAAGATGTGACTTAGGATCAGAAGATGTTGAACCCTTGTGGGTTGAGTTAAGAAATTGCAAGGGTAAAAGGTCATTGATGGCAGTTATATACAGGCCTCCCAACAGTGGCTGGGAGGTGGACTACAGGTTACAACAGGAAATAGAAAAGGCGAGGTATAAGGACAATGATTATAGTAGTCATGGGAGATTTTAACATGCTGGTTGATTGGGAAAATCAAGTTGAAAACGGATCTCAGGAGGTTGAGCTTGTTGAACGCCTGTGAGACGGTTTTTTAGAGCAGTTTGTCATCGAGTCTACAAGGGGATTAGCTATACTGGACTGGCTGTAATGTAATGACAGGAGGTGATTAAGGAACTTAAGGTAAAAGAAAGCTTAGGAGATAGCAATCACAATATGATTGAGTTCAACTTGAAGTCTGATTGGGAGAAAGTGAAGTCTGACGTAGCAGTATTTCAGTGAAGTAAAGGAAATTACAGTGGTATGAGAGAGGAGCTGGCTTTGGAAGGAGCTGCTGGCAGGGTTGACAACAGAGCAGCAACGGTATGAGTTTCTGGGAAAAATGAAGAAGGTGCAGGACATAGTGTATTCCAAAATTGAAGAAATTTCTCAAATGGCAAAATAGTACAACCATGGCTGACAAGGGAAGTCAAAGCTAATAAAAAAACAAAAGAATGGGCATACAACTAACCAAACATTAGTGGGAAGACAGAGGATTGGGGATCTTTTAAAAACCTACAGAGAACAACTAAAAGCATTGGAAGGGAAAAGATGAAATATGAAAGCAAACTCGCAAACAATATCAAAATGGATGGTAAAAGCTTGTATGTAAAAATAAAAGGATGATGAGAGTGGATATAGGACCACGAGAAAATGAGGCCGGAGAAATAATAGTGGGGGACAAGGAGATGGCAGGTGAACGAAATGCATCAGTCTTCACTGTGGAAGACACGAGCAGTGAGCCAGATGTTGAAGGGAGTAAGGGAAGAGAAGTGAGTGAAGTTACTCTAACAAGGGAGAAGGTGCTCAAAAAGCTGAAAGACCTAAGGGTACATAAGTCACCTGGACCAGATGAACTGCACCCTATGGTTCTGGAAAAAGCAGCAGTGGACATTGTGGAGGCATTAGTAATGATCTTTCAGTAATCATTGGACTCTGGCATAGTGCCAGAGGAGTGGGAAAATTGCAAATGTCAGTCCACTCTTTAAGAAAGCAGGAAGACAGCAGAAAGGAAATTATAGACCAGTTAGCCTGACCTCAGTGGTTGGGAAGATGTTAGAGTCAATTGTTAAGGATGAGGTTATGGAGTACTTGGTGACACAGGACAAGATAGGACAAAGTCAGCATGGTTTCCTTAAGGGAAAATCTTGTCTGATGAACTTGTTGGAATTTTTTGAGGAGATTACAAATAGGATAGGTAAGAGAGATACAGTGGATGTTGTATAATCGGATTTTCTGAAGGCCTTTGACAAGGTGCCACACATGAGGCTGCTTACAAAGTTAAGAGTCCATGGTATTACAAGAAAGTTACTGGCATGGTTAGAGCATTGGCTGATTGGTTGGAGGCAGTGAGTGGGGATGAAAGGATCCTTTTCTGGTTGGCTGCCAGTGACTAGTGGTGTTCCGCAGGGGTCGGTGTTGGGACCACTTCATTTATGCTGTATATAAATGATTTAGATGATGGAATAGATGGCTTTGTTGCCAAGTTTGCAGATGGTACGAAGGTAGGCGGAGGGGCAGGTAGTGTTGAGGAAACAGGTAGAATGCAGATGGACTTGGCCAGATTTGGTGAATGGGCAAGAAAGTGGCAAATGAAATACATTGTTGGAAAACACATGATCATGCACTTTGGTTGTAGAAAAAAATATGCAGACTATTTTCTAAACGGGGATAAAATCCAAAAATCTGAGATGCAGAGGGACTTAGGAGTCCTAGTGCAGAACACCCTGAAAGATAACTTGCAGGTTGAGTTAGTGGTGAGGAAGTAAATGCCACGTTAGCATTCATTTCAAGAGGTCTATAATACAAGACCGGGAATGTGATGCAGATGCTTTATAAGGCACTGGTGAGGTCTCACCTTGAATATTGTGAACATTTTAGGCTCCTTATCCAAGGAAAGATGTACTGGCATTGGAGAGGATTCAGAGGAGGTTCACAACGATGATTCTGGAAATGAAAGGGTTATCATATGAGGAACATCTGATGCCTCTGGGTCTGTACACATTGGAATTTAAAAGGATGAAGGGGGGATCTCATTGAAACCTTTCAAATCTTGAAAGGCCTAGACATGCAGACGTAGAAAGGAATTTTCCCATGGTGGGGGAGTCTAGGACAAGAGGGCACAGCCTCAGGATAGAGGGGTGTCTATTTAAAACAGATGTGGAGAAATTTCTTTAGCTAGAGGGTGGCGAATTTGTGGAGTTTGTTACCACAGGCAGCTGTGGAGACCAGGTTGTTAGATGCATTTAAGGCAGAGATTGATAGGTTAGACATGGCATCAAAGGTTAGGGGGAGAAGGTCAGGGAGTGGGGCTGAGGAGGGAAAAAATGATCAGCCTTGATTGATTCAAGGGGCCAAATAGCCTAATTCTGCTCCTATGTCTTATGGTCTAATGTCTATATGGCAAATAAAATTAATCTTTGTTTGTAGGGCTGTTTGCCAAACCTGGAGGTTAGGTCACAAATGTTTCATTATCATTCAAGTCGATGTCATCAGCGCACAACTGAGTGTTGTTTCTGCCGAATGCCTATGTTTATGTTGTTCCGACAAGTTGGCGACCTAACCTCTAGGCTCAGCAGACAACCCCACAAACAAGTAGCCAACACGAGCTACCAATCTGCCCCTTCATTACAAAGCTGATCTTTCCCTTTATAAATGCCTCTGAACAGAGGAGACTGTTACGAATCAATCCCAGTAACGGGTTTGCAATTTACAAACAGATAGAATGGCTAAAGACAAGATGGATTTTGAAATAAAACATTAGTTTGTGTTTATTTTTACTGAGAGCATCTTGAAAAGAAATCCAGATGTAGTCAATCAGTTGGACTTGAGTTCCTCTGCAAAAGAGGCATATGAACTCATCTCTGTGTTAATGATACAGCACCAGCTGCTAATTCAGAGATCTAAAAGGGTCATTTACTATATTTGGAGTTCCCAGCATGGCCTCCTCCACATCAGTGAGATTCCATGCGGATTGGGACTGCTTCGTTGAGCACCTTTGTTCCGTCTGCTGTAGCTGCCAGGATCTCCTGGTGGACAGCCATTTCAATTCCACTTCCCACTCCCATTCTGACGTGATGCTCCATGGCCTCCCCTGCTGCCACAATGACGCACACTCATGTTGGAGGAGAAGTACACCTTATTTGTGTGTGTCGCTTCCAACTGATGGCATGAACACTGATTTATTGTATCTGCCTTCCAGTAATTTCTCCCCTCTGTTCCACACCTCCCTTCCCTTTGATCTCCCTCATACCTGGTCTCTTCTCACCTTCTCTCTCTCCTCCCCAATCCTCACAATCTTCCCATTACCCTCCTCTGCTTTGTCTCCTCCTTCCCTTTCTCCCATGGTCCACTTCCCTCTCCTATCAGATTCCTTCTTCCTCGGCCCTTTAACTTTTCCACCTATCACCTCCCAGCTTCTCACTTCATCCTCCCTCCCCCTCACCTGGTTTCACCTATCACCTGCCAGCTTGTACTCCTCCTCTCCTCCCCCCCACATCACCTTCTACTTTCTTACTTTGGCTTCTTCCCCCTTCCTTTCCAGTCCCAATGAAGGGCTTAGTCCTGAAATGTTGGCTGTTCATTCCCCTCCGTAGATGCTGCCCGACCTGCTGAGTTCCTCCAGCACTTTGTGTGTCTTGCACTGGATTTCCAGCATCTGCAGAACCTCTTGTGTTTACAACACACACAAAGTGCTGGAGGAACTCAGCAGATTGGGCAGCATCTCCGGAGGGGAATAAACGCTCCATATTATACATAATTGTATAAGGACTAAGAGAGTCGTAAAAGAGCGCCTGAAGGCTTTGTGTGTCAATGCAAGAAGCATTCGTAATAAGGTGGATGAATTGAAAGTGCAGATTGTTATTAATGATTATGATATAGTTGGGATCACAGAGACATGGCTCCAGGGTGACCAAGGATGGGAGCTCAACGTTCAGGGATATTCAATATTCAGGAGGGATAGACATGAACGAAGGGGAGGTGGGGTGGCGTTGCTGGTTAAAGAAGAGATTAACGCAATAGAAAGGAAGGACATGAGCCGGGAAGATGTGGAATCGATATGGGTAGAGCTGCGTAACACTAAGGGGCAGAAGACGCTGGTGGGAGTTGTGTACAGGCCACCTAACAGTATTAGTGAGGTCGGAGATGGTATTAAACAGGAAAATAGAAATGTGTGCAATAAAGGAACAGCAGTTATAATGGGTGACTTCAATCTACATGTAGATTGGGTGAACCAAATTGGTAAAGGTGCTGAGGAAGAGGATTTCTTGGAATGTATGCGGGATGGTTTTTTGAACCAACATGTCGAGGAACCAACTAGAGAGCAGGCTATTCTGGACTGGGTTTTGAGCAATGAGGAAGGGTTAATTAGCAATCTTGTCATGAGAGGCCCCTTGGGTAAGAGTGACCATAATATGGTGGAATTCTTCATTAAGATGGAGAGTGACATAGTTAATTCAGAAACAAAGGTTCTGAACTTAAAGAGGGGTAACTTTGAAGGTATGAGATGTGAATTAGCTAAGATAGACTGGCAAATGACACTTAAAGGATTGACAGTGGATATGCAATGGGAAGCATTTAAAGGTTGCATGGATGAACTACAACAATTGTTCATCCCAGTTTGGCAAAAGAATAAATCAAGGAAGGTAGTGCACCCGTGGCTGACAAGAGAAATTAGGGATAGTATCAATTCCAAAGAAGAAGCATACAAATTAGCCAGAGGAAGTGGCTCACCTGAGGACTGGGAGAAATTCAGAGTTCAGCAGAGGAGGACAAAGGACTTAATTAGGAAGGGGAAAAAAGATTATGAGAGAAAACTGGCAGGGAACATAAAAACTGACTGTAAAAGCTTTTATAGATATGTAAAAAGGAAAAGACTGGTAAAGACAAATGTAGGTCCCCTACAGACAGAAACAGGTGAATTGATTATGGGGAGCAAGGACATGGCAGACCAATTGAATAATTACTTTGGTTCTGTCTTCACTAAGGAGGACATAAATAATCTTCCAGAAATAGTAGGGGACAGAGGGTCCAGTGAGATGGAGGAACTGAGCGAAATACATGTTAGTAGGGAAGTGGTGTTAGATAAATTGAAGGGATTGAAGGCAGATAAATACCCAGGGCCAGATGGTCTGCATCCTAGAGTGCTTAAGGAAGTAGCCCAAGAAATAGTGGATGCATTAGTGATAATTTTTCAAAACTCGTTAGATTCTCGACTAGTTCCTGAGGATTGGAGGGTGGCTAATGTAACCCCACTTTTTAAAAAAGGAGGGAGAGAGAAACCGGGGAATTATAGACCAGTTAGCCTAACGTCGGTGGTGGGGAAACTGCTGGAGTCAGTTATCAAAGTTGTGATAACAGCACATTTGGAAGGCGGTGAAATCATCGGACAAAGTCAGCATGGATTTGTGAAAGGAAAATCATGTCTGACGAATCTCATAGAATTTTTTGAGGATGTAACTAGTAGAGTGGATAGGGGAGAACCAGTGGATGTGGTATATTTGGATTTTCAAAAGGCTTTTGACAAGGTCCCACACGGGAGATTAGTGTGCAAACTTAAAGCACACGGTATTGGGGGTAAGGTATTGATGTGGATGGTGAATTGGTTAGCAGACAGGAAGCAAAGAGTGGGAATAAACGGGACCTTTTCAGAATGGCAGGCGGTGACTAGTGGGGTACCGCAAGGCTCAGTGCTGGGACCCCAGTTGTTTACAATATATATTAATGACTTGGATGAGGGAATTAAATGCAGCATCTCCAAGTTTACGGATGACACGAAGCTGGGTGGCAGTGTTAGCTGTGAGGAGGATGCTAAGAGGATGCAGGGTGACTTGGATAGGTTGGGTGAGTGGGCAAATTCATGGCAGATGCAATTTAATGTGAATAAATGTGAAGTTATCCACTTTGGTGGCAAAAATAGGAAAACAGATTATTATCTGAATGGTGGCCGATTAGGAAAAGGGGAGGTGCAACGAGACCTGGGTGTCATTATACACCAGTCATTGAAAGTGGGCATGCAGGTACAGCAGGCGGTGAAAAAGGCGAATGGTATGCTGGCATTTCTAGCGAGAGGATTCGAGTACAGGAGCAGGGAGGTACTACTGCAGTTGTACAAGGCCTTGGTGAGACCACACCTGGAGTATTGTGTGCAGTTTTGGTCCCCTAATCTGAGGAAAGACATCCTTGCCATAGAGGGAATACAAAGAAGGTTCACCAGATTGATTCCTGGGATGGCAGGACTTTCATATGAAGAAAGACTGGATGAACTGGGCTTATACTCGTTGGAATTTAGAAGATTGAGGGGGGATCTGATTGAAACGTATAAAATCCTAAAGGGATTGGACAGGCTAGATGCAGGAAGATTGTTCCCGATGTTGGGGAAGTCCAGAACAAGGGGTCACAGTTTGAGGATAAAGGGGAAGCCTTTTAGGACCGAGATTAGGAAAAACTTCTTCACACAGAGAGTGGTGAATCTGTGGAATTCTCTGCCACAGGAAACAGTTGAGGCCAGCTCATTGGCTATATTTAAGAGTGAGTTAGATATGGCCCTTGTGGCTACGGGGATCAGGAGGTATGGAGGGAAGGCTGGGGCGGGGTTCTGAGTTGGATGATCAGCCATGATCATAATAAATGGCGGTGCAGTCTCGAAGGGCCGAATGGCCTACTCCTGCACCTATTTTCTATGTTTCTATATTTCAGGCCTGAGGAAAAGTCTCAGCCTGAAATGTTGACTGTTTATTCATTTCCATGGATGCTGCCTGAGCTGCTGAGTTCCTCCAGCATTTGTGTGTTATTTGGATGGGTAACTGCTTGTCTGTGTACAATAATATTGAAACTGTCTTTTGAGAAAAAGAAAAAAAATGCCAACTCATTGCTTTTAACATTTTGCGCATTTTACAAGATGCTCTAACAGTCACAACAGAGCAGTGAAAAGTAAATCACAATTTATTACCACTTCAATTGCAGGAATTTCAACATAGAAGCAACAAATTCCGTGAAATTTACGAGTGTCATTTCAAAATGTTTTCATAATTGTCCATTATTTATACTGTTTTCCTGTTACCCCACTGCAAATATTTCTTTTCAAAGTATGTAGATTTTAAAGTATTTACATAAATTATTGATAAACACATTTTGAATCCTTCTCCCTTGAGTATAGACATATAAACCACTAGATGGTTCTAACAAAGGCTTGTCGTTAACAGTGTTCATCTTATAACAGAGACACCACTTAACCTAACCAACATTTCCAGTACCTTCTTTTTATTTTATATATTCCACACCTGCGGGACTTCCAACTTTCAGCAAATAGTTCTGTAGATTGCTAACCATCTGCTTTTTCCCCAAGTTCTAGTCATAGAGTCATAGAGCTCTACAGCAACCTCAGTGGAAACAGCCTGCTTGCATTTCCCCTATCCATAGCCCTCATAATTCTGTATACCTCTATCAAATCTCCTCTCAATCTTCCACATTCCAGGGAATGAAGTCCTAATCTGTTCAATCTTTCCCTGTAACTCAGATCGTCAAGTCCTGGCAGCATTCTTGCAAACTTCCTAATTAAACTATCTCTTTTTAGGATGCCTGCTTTTAAATTCCACCACGTTCTATTTTCTCTTGTCCTGAACTCTTACTCCCAAGTCTGCGATATGGAACCTCTGTATAATTGCTTCTGAAGGAGGTTAGGTAATAAGGGAAAAAAATGGATTGCAGACCTTTCATAAAGGAATTGCTGGTCAATCAGTCTACTTATTTTTGTTTAGAGATACAGCACAGTAACAGGTCTTTCCACACCACTCAGTTACAGCTACGTGGACAATGAACCTATGAACTTGTATGTCTGTGGAATGTGGGAGGAAACCAGAGCACTTGGAGAAAACCCATGCAGCCACAGGGAGAATCTACACACTCCTTACAGACAGTGACAGGATTTGAACCCCGGTCACTAGCACTGCAAAGGCGTTACGCTAACCGCTACGCTAACATGCCCCACTCCACCCCCACGGCAGAAGAATAGGGAAGGTTTCAGAGGCAATAGTGACACATTGTAAGGATTCACCAGACAAACATGCAGCTGCTGGGTTTCACATTACAGGGAGGTCCCTTATAAGAATGGTCCTTAAAAATGTTACACACGTTGCGTGTGCAAGCTCTGTTTCCTCTTCGGGCTGAGAAGCTGCACTGAGGCAATTTGGCACCTCATTTATGTTAACCTTAGTCATCAGGTTCCTAAATCAGAGTGGATAAATTCACACCAAACATCGAGGTCCCAACTGATTCCAAAACCTACGGACTCACTTTCAGGGACTCTACAATTTACGTTCTCAATATTATTTATTATTTATTTATCTGTTATTATTTTGTTTTTCTTTTTGCATTTGCACAATTTGTTGACTTTTCACAGTGCTAATCGCTGTCTTTGTATACAGTTTTTCATCGATTCTATTATTGTATTTATTGCCCGCTGCCGTTCACACTGCTGACAAGTGACTGCGTTGCTAAATCAAATCCAAACTAAATCAACGAGTTCTCTGGTGACACAACAGCACTTGGCCTTAACAACGATGATGAGGCGGTCTACGGACAGGAGTTTGAACGGCTGGCAGAATGGTGCGAGCACAACAGCTTGAGTCTCAACTTGGACAAGACCAAAGAGATGATTGTGGACTCCAGGAAGGTGCATGCTGACCACTCCTCACTCCACAAACATGACTCCTCCACGGAGAGTTTGCTCAAAGTTTCTGCGTCATCACCTCATTGGTCCAGAAAGCACAGCAGAGCCTTCACTTCCCGAGAAGATTGAGGCTAATGAGTTCTCCCAACCCCTCCCCACTTTCTAACTAATTTTTACAGGACAACCGTTGAGAGTGTCCTGACCAGCTGCGTCACTGGCTGGTACAGAAATTGCAAGGCATCAGATTGCAAGTCCCTACAAAGGATTGCGAGGACTGCTGAGAGGATTATCAAGGTCTCTCTTCTACCCATCAGAGATATAAATCAGGAGCACTACATACACAGGTTCTTAGGGATCTATGATCCCTCCTTTCCTTCCAACAATGTCTTTGCCCCCACCACCAGGCAGCAGGTACCGTAGCATTCGGACAAGAACTGTTAGAATGGGAAACAGCTTCTGCCCGCAGGCCCGTTAGGCTACTGAACTCCCTGCCACCATCCAGCTCTCATCACGTCTGAAGTGCCAGTAGCATTATACTGTTTATTCATTAACTTGTATCATAAATTCACCTTATTATTTATTAATTTATTAGTGGTAATATTACTTTATGTGTTATGTGTGTGAGTACTATGTACCGTGTTGTGCACCTTGGTCTGGAGGAACGTTGTTTTGTTTGGTGGTATGCGTGTGTATGGTTGTGTGTGAGTTATATGTACCGTGTTGTGCACCTTGGTCCAGAGGAACGTTGTTTTGTTTGGTGGTATACATGTGTATGGTTGAATGACAATAAACTTGAACTTGAACTTATTCTGAACGTCCACATTAGAAAATGAATCCCCAGGTAGAAAATGCTGATGTATGTGTACGTTGATAATAAATTTGCTTTGAATTTAATAAATTGGAACTTAATTAGCAAGTCATTAAACAGATTAATAATCCCCTATTCACTTCCAGTAATATTTGATGTTAGAAGGCAAATCGTTAGCTTCGTCAGATCCCAATGCTTATTTGCAATTCTGCAAGGAACTTTATTGGGTTTCTACCTGCACTCTGCACTGTGTGTGAAATGTTAAATTTAATATATGTCACAAGAGGAATATTGTTGGATTATTAGCAGATTAATGAAAGCAACTTGTTCTCTATATGGAACTTAGAACACTACAGCACAGTACAGTAAACTCAGCCCATGATGTTGTGCCAATCTTTTAACCTATTCTGAGATCAATCTAACCCTTTCCTTCTACACAGCTCTTCATTTTCCTAACATCCATGTGCGTAAGAGTTTTTTTAACATCCCTAATATATCTGTATCTACCACCACCACTGACAGTGCATTCCATGCACCCACAACTCTGTGTAAAAACTACTTTTGACAATCCCCCCCCGCTATAATTTCCTCTGGCTGTCCACTTGATCGATGCCTCTTATTATCTTGTACACCTCTATCAAGTCACCTCTTATCTTTGTTCACTCCATAGAGAAAAACTCTAGCTCATTCAACCTTTCCTCATGAGACATGCTGTCTAATCCAGGCAGCATCCTGGTAAATCTCCTCTGCACCCTCTTTAACGCTTCCACATCCTTCATCTAATGAGGTGACCAGAACTGAACACAATACTCCAAGTGTGATCTAGCCAGGGTTGTATAGAGCTGCAATGTTAACTTGTGGCTCTTGATCTCAATCCCCAAACTAATGAAGGCCAACACACCTTATATATCTTTTATATTTTCATATTTAAATTCATTCATGTAGTTTCCACATTTACTAATTTTATTGAGAAAAAAAATCCCTCTAAAATCTCAGTACAAGTTAGCTGGTACATTGTCTCGAGAGTTAACAGAATAAATTGCTTTCCTTCATTCACAATTATAAGCATGGGAACCAAATTTCATAAGCTGATATATAACTTCTGATGGGAATACATTAGCTAAAGAATTACAGATTCTTGGATTGAAGTTGGAGAAAGTGAAATGAATTATCTCAAACTTTGGCCAAACAAACATTATTTTATAAGCCATGGTAGCTATTCTAAACACAAAAGATCTGCAGATATCTGGAGAAAAACTCAAAATGCTGGAAATACTGCAGGAACTCAGCAGGTTAGGCAGCTTCTATGGATGGCAATGGACAGTCAGCAATGCAGGCCAAGACTTTAGTTAAGGTCAGTACTTTACTCCTCTTCATGGATGCTGCCTAACCTACAAGTTCCTCCAGCATTCCGTGAGTTACACGAATTATTCTGAAGTTAAGAAGAAAAGAAAAGCTTACGAAAGGTTCAAGAATCTAGGTATTGATAGAATTCTAGAAAACTGCAAGGTTGCTAGGAAGGAGCTTAAGGATGAAATTAGGAGAGCTGGAAGGGGCCATGAGAAGGCCTTGGCAAGCAGGATAAAGGAAAACCTCAAGGCATTCTACAAGTATGTGAAGAGCAAGAGGATGAGCCGTGTGAGAATAGGACCAATCAGGAGTGATAGAGGAAACAAGTGTATGGAGTCGGAGGAGGTGCGGAGGTACTTAATGAATACTTTGCTTCAGTATTCACCACAGAAAAAGACCTCGACAATTGTGGCAATGACTTACAGCAGACTGAAACATTTGAGCATATAGACTCCATTGACTCTCTTAAGTCCAGGCTCAAAACTTACCTTTATTCACTAGCATTTAAATCTTCCTGATGTGGCTGATTTGTGGCTTGTGCCTAGTGTGACAGGGTCCTGAATTATCCCTATGAACTGTGCTTTTGAAAAGAGAGAGAGAGAGTTGTTCAGCACCAGATACTTTGTTATTAAGAGAGAGAGAGAGGCGAAGACTGTTTTGAGATGGTATTATGGTTTCTTTGCAGCATGTTTACACTTTGCAAGGACACTGTCAGCTTTTGTGTTCTTACAGAGAGAGGAGGGAGGAGCTGCTTGATGGACAGCTGGTGTTCAGCACGGTGAGATAAATAGAAGGTCAGCTATTAGACCTACAGACACATGGTTTTGGATACTGAATGAGCTTTGTTGTGCCCACAGAAAAAGGTGGGTTTTGGAGGATGGATCGGTGGCTCTCGCAGTGTGAAAAGGGTGTGACCTGTGGGGAGCTATTCGTGTGTCCGACCCTTGCCTGGGTTGATAATTCCACCACAGAAGAACGGTCCCCTTTGTTGTAGTTACAGTTGGTGACTTCTAAAGGATTTTGGAGGACAACGGGAAGGTCAATGGCGTCAGCTCACCTGAAGACTCAAATCTCTCCCTCTCTCTCTCTAAGACTACTCAACTCAATACCATGAACTGAACTGAACTTTACTCATCACCATAAGACTGTATCCATTTAACCCTAGACTTGAAGAAGCTTGGTTTTCATATATTTCCACACACACACACACACGCACATATATATATAATCATTGCTAACCTGTTTGATATATCTGATTTTATATTACTGTATTGCATAGTTACTAATAAATAATATTAGTTTATAGCAACACCAGACTCCAAAGTGTTTTCCATTTCTGCTGGTTCTTTAACCTGTCACAGGGTACGTGACAGTACAGCACTTTGGTCAACATGGGTTGCTTTTAAATGTGCTTTATAAATAAACTTGACTTGACTTGACTATTTAAGACCTTAGTTATATGCCATTTGCAGTACTGTGTTCAGTTCTGGTCACCTCACTACAGGAAGGATGTGGATACTATAGAGAGAGTGCAGAGGAGATTTACAAGGATGTTGCCTGGATTGGGGAGCAGGCCTTATGAGAATAGGTTGAGTGAACTTGGCCTTTTCTCCTTGGAGTGACGGAGGATGAGAGGTGACCTGATAGAGGTGTATAAAGTTAGGAGAGGCGTTGATCATGTCGGTAGCCAGGAGCTTTTTCCCAGGGCTGAAGTGGCTAACACGAGGGGGCATAGTTTTAAGGTGCTTGGAGTTTTTCACAGAGCATGGTGGGTGCATGGAATGCACTGCCAGTGACGGTTGTGAAGGCAGATACAATAGTGTCTTTTAAGAGACTCTTAGATAGGTACATGGAGCATAGAAAAATAGAGTGCTATGCGGTAGGGAAATACGAGGCAGTTTCTAGAGTAGGTTACATGTTCGGCACAACATTGTGAGCCAAAGGGCCTGTAATGTGCTGTAAATTTCTATATTCTATGTTTTAGTAATGGCAGAGACCGATACAGTTTGGTACCAGCAGTGCTGCAGGAGTTGCCTGTCAGCATTGAACTCTATGTTGGGTTGCCCTAGGGATTCCAGCTCCGGATTTTTCCCTCAGGGTTTACTCCTGAAGCCTTCCCCACGAGTGGGTATAGACGCAAGGCAGCGTAAATTTGAGATCAGAGTTTTCCTTCTCCTAGATGAGCTGCCCACCACAGCTGACGAGCCTCATCTGCCCGAAGCGACTGGTTTTAAGGTGCCGGTAACCTGCCTTTGCCCTTTTTCCTAATAGTAGAAATGGTTTTGCTGAGCTTAGTAGCTAATCTACACATCAAGGCCAGGAACTATTTGAGGTGCACATCATTGGGAGCATTTAATAGGTAGTGGGAGCTTGTCCCCATTACCACTGCCAGCTCTAAGAACCCTAAGAAATGGGGGGGGGGGTGCAAAACACAGAACCAACAGTCACACACAGCACATATACCCCATATAATTATGATAGCATCCAGTAATAATATAGCCCAAGTCCCTGAGCGCATGGATGTTGGCCCAGAGCCAAGTTTCTGCAAGAACAAGCACGCAGCAAATTCTCATCTCTCACCAGTGCAGCTGCAGTTCAATGCAATCCAGCTTGTCATCCACCGAGTGAACACTGGAGCGCAGCACCAAAGGGAGGGGCCAGCCCCAATCCGGCATAGATACTGCACACACCACCTCCACGTCTCTTCCCCTGGGTGACTGCAACAGGCGACCCGTGACATGAGGGCCTGGTCTGCACAACAACCGTCAGTCATTTTTCTCAATACTTTTTGCACTTATAGAAATTTAGAGGATTATAAAGCCTTTTGTGTATTTCAAAGTCACCCTTTAATGAGGTCTGCCATAGAGTCACAGAGTCAAACAAGATGGGAGCAGACCCTTCTGCCCATCTCTTTGATGTTGGCTGTCTTGCCAATTATATCACACTCAGTGAAAAGGAAACAAGATAGTCTGAAGATATTAAAATAAGTTCAAAGACATTCTAGTTAGAGGGTTAATTGGTCATTGTAAATTAACCCGTGATTAGGCTAGGGTTAAATCGCTAGAGGTGGGGTTTGCTGGGTGATGCTGCTCGAAGGGCCAGAAAGCTCTGTTCCGTGTCGAATCTCTAAATAAATAAATAAAAGTCAAGTTCTACACAGTGTCTTCAGAATCAGAATCATGGTTATTATCACTGACATAAAGTATGTCATGAAATTTGATGTTTTGGAGCAGCAGTACAGTGCTATATATAAAATATACTGTCTGTTAAACCACAGCTATGAAGAACCATGCAGCATCTGATGATCCTGTGATCTCTGTCTCAGAGGCCAATGTCGGGCTGTCTTTCAGGAGGGTGAACTCTCGCAAGGTGACAGGCCCTGATGGAGTTCCTGGTAAAGCTCTGAAAATTTGTGCCAACCTATTGGCAGAGCTACTCAAAGACACTTTCAGTCTCTCAGAAGTCCCACCTGCTTCAAAAGGGCAACAGTTATACTAATGCCCAAGAAGAGCAGCGTAATGACCATCGTCCAGTAGCACATCTACAGTGTTAAAATGCTTTGAGAGGTTGCACATGGTTAGAATGAACTCCTGCTTCAGCAAGGACCTGGACTGACTGCAATTTGCCCATCACCACAATAGGTCTACAACAGACCTGATCTCAATGGCTCTCCACGCAGCCTTGGACCACCTGGACAATACAAATACCTATGCCAGGATGCCGTTTATTTCCTATAGCTCAGCATTTAACACCATCATTCCTACAATACTGTTTGATCAGTTACAGAACCTGGGCCTCTGCTTCTCCCTCTGTAACTGGATCCTCAACTCCCAAACCGGAAGACCACAATCTGTGCAGGTTGGAAATAACACCTCCACCTCACTGGCACTCCACAGGGGTGTGTGCTTAGCCTACTGCTCTACTGTCTCTACACCCATGACTGTGTGGCTAGGCACAGCTCAAACACCATCTATAAATGTGCTGATTGTTGGTAGAATCTCAGATGGTGATGAAAGGGCATACAGGAGTGAGATATACCAGTTAGTGGAGTGGGGTTGTAGCAACAACCTTGCCCTCAATGTTAGCAAGACCAAAGAGCAGACTTCAGAAAGGGTAAGATGAAGGAATAATCCTTGTAGAGAGATCAGGAGTGGAGAGAGTGAGCAATTTCAAGTTCTGGGTGTCAATATTTTAACTGAACTATCTAATATACATATATATACTTAAAGTAATTCTGTTTTTTTCTCTGTATTTCTTTACCATGTATTTCATTGTACTGCTTCCATGAAGTTAATAAATTTCACAACATATACCGATCATATTAAATCATTCTGATTCTGAGTTACAATGAGAAATATTTAAGAAATAACTAAGTAGTGCAAAAAGAGATGAAAATAGTGAGGTAAATGTTCGTGGGTTCAATGTCCGTTCAGAAATGGTGATGGTGGATGGGAAGAAGCAGTTCCTGAATCACTGAATGCGTGGCTCCTGTACCTCTCCATGATGGTAGCCATGAGAAGAGGACATGTCCTGTAAGGTGGTTGTCCTCAGTGATGGACACAACCTTCCTGAGGCAGCACCTTCTGAAGAGGTCCCCAGTGGTGGGGACGCTAGTGCCCGTGATGGGGCTGGCTGAGTTTAGAACTCTCTGCAGTCTTGCAATCATCTGTGTTGGTGCCACATGTGAAACACGTCAAATTACCAATATTCTAGATTTACAAACAGGTATAAATGAATTTGCATGGATATAACCAAATATTATTCACCTTTTCTCACCATACGACCAGTACCCCAGGGAAAAAAGCAGCTCCCGGTACTTGATGTTCGTCTTTCTAGAACATTGTAACTCTTCTTTCTACGCCGCACGTCATAATGACGTCACTGTTTTCTCTTAAAGGCTCAGGCAGCTATTTTAGCACTACCAGGGTAAATACATAAGTGTATTTTAACAAGAAAAAACTAATATTCTGTGGTCACCTGGTTACATATAACCCACCCTTTCTTTCTTGCCTTGGGACCTTCAAGACCCGGGTCACAAATAATGCCTTTAGAAGTTTTATTGGAAAATAAAAATATTTGGATCTCCTAAACATAATCCCCAGCTTGTTAAACAGCTGGATAAACTTGAGCCTTGGGAGGATTTGGCAGAAATTGTATGCACAAAGAAATGTGTCCATTTAACACTTGGAAACACTAAACCTACATTCTTCTCCAATGAATGGAGTCACTTCAGCCAGGGGTTCAGCCTGCTATTCTGAACAAACAGCTTTTATTGGATTGATTAGAGACATAGATTTAGTCCGTTTAAAATAGATTTAAATTGCACAAGAAGGGTAAGAGTGAGAGAGCAGAAAACATAGAATGGTACAGAACAGGAGCAGGCCCTTGAGCTCACAATGGTGTGCAGAACCAAATAAAATAGTGATCATATGGCCAACTAAACTAATCTCCTGTGTCTACACCATGTCCCTATCCTTCCATTCCCTCACAGTCACGTGCCTATCTAAACATGTGTTAAAAGTCCCTGATGTATCTGCCCCTACCACCACCCACTTTCCAGGCACCCACCGCTCTCTGTGTAAAAACTTGCCCCACATATTTCCTTTGAAATTACCCCCTCTCACCTTAAATGCATGCCCTCTGGTATTAGGCATTTCAACCCTGAGATCCTCCAGCATAGAAAACTACAGCACACAAACAGGCCCTTTGGCCTATCTAATCCACGCCAAACTACAGCACACAAACAGGCCCTTTGGCCTATCTAGTCCATGCCAAACTACAGCACACAAACAGGCCCTTTGGCCTATCTAATCCACGCCAAACTACAGCACACAAACAGGCCCTTTGGCCTATCTAATCCATGCCAAACTACAGCACACAAACAGGTCCTTTGGCCTATCTAATCCACGCCAAACTACAGCACACAAATAGGCCCTTTGGCCTGTGTAATCCACGCCAAACTACAGCACACGAACAGGCCCTTTGGCCTATCTAATCCACGCCAAACTACAGCACACAAACAGGCCCTTTGGCCTATCTAATCCACGCCAAGTTATTATTCCGTCTACTCCCCTTGGCCTGCACTCAGACCATGGCCCTAGGCATCCCTCACATCCAAGTACTTAACCAAAGTTATAAGGTCATAGGGTTGATACTAATCTGATTCAAATTAAATTTTGTGAAGTTAAATTCCTCTCATCAGGTCAGCTTTATCTGTTTTTAATATTACAATTTTCAGTCTAATTCTCCATCCATCTACAGCACAGACCAATGGAATAAAAGAAACAGATGTGATATTCACTGAGGCCAATGTCCCAGGAGTGTAAAATCCTCTTGGAATTACATAGTTTAGTATCTGGAAATAAGTCAAACACAATTAACTCAAATATCACCATGGGATAGTTCATGAAACGGCCATCAGCACTGAAAGCTCCTGCTCTCCAGATGTAGTGTCAGGGTTACAGCCGTTATTGCTGCAGCACCCCTATGGAGAAACCTAGTGGCAACATCGACAGTGTAGTTAAGCAACTATCAGTTAGAGTCCATAAGGTTACAAGACCAAAAGCCATCGGAGCAGAATTAGGCTATACAACCTATTGAGTCTGCTCTGCCACTCCATCATGGCTGATCCCAGATCCCACTCATCCCCACGCACCTGCCCTCTTGCCATGTCCTTTGATGCACTGACCGGTCAAGAAACTATCAACTTCCACCTTAAATATACCCACAGACTGTGGCAGAGAATTCCACAGATTTACTACTCTCTGGCTAAAAAAATTCCTCCTTACCTCTGTTCTAAAAGGTCGCCCTCAATTTTGAGGCTGTACCCTCTAGTTCTGGATACCCCCACCATAGGAAACATCCTCTCCACGTCCACCTTATCTAGTCCTTTCAACATTCAGCAGGTTTTAATGAGATCCCCAGGCATTCTTCTAAATTCCAGTGAGTACAGGCCCAAAGCTGCCAAGCACTCATCATGTTAACCCCTTCATTCCTGGAATCATTCTCGTGAACCTCCTCTGGAATTTCTCCAATAACAACATGTTCTTTCTGAGATATGGTGCCTTAAGTTGTTGACAATATTCCAAGTGCAGCCTGACTAGTGTCTTATAAAGGCTCAGCATTACCTCCTTGCTTTTATATTCTATTCCACTTGAAATAAATGCCAACGTTGCGTTTGTCTTCTTTCTCACAGACTCAACCTGTAAATTAACTCCTGGGAGTCTTTGCATGAGGACTCCCAAGTCCCTCTGCACCTCTGATGTTTGAACCTTCTCCCCATTTAGATAATAGTCTGCACTATTGTTCCTTCACCAAAATGCACTATCATATATTTCCCAACACTGTACTCCATCTGCCACTTGTTTGCCCGTTCTTCCAACTTAACTAAGTCCTGCTGCAATCACATTGCTTCCTCAGCACTATCTACCCCTCCACCTATCTTCATATCATCCACAAACTTTGCCACCAAGCCATCAATTCCATTATCTAAATCAATGACAAATGTGAAAATTAGTACTGACCCTTGTGGAACACCACTAGTCACAGGCAGACAACCAGAAAATGCTTCTTTTACTCCCACTTGCTGCCTCCTGCCTGTCAGCCATTCCTCTATCCATGCCAGTATCTTTCCTGTAATGCCACAGCATTTCATCTTGTTAAGCAGCCGTGTTCTGAAGGAAGTAGCTGTGGAGATTGCGGAGGCATTTGCGATGATCTTTCAAAAGTCGATAGATTCTGACATGGTTCCAGAGGACTGGAAGATGGCTAATGTCACTCCGCTATTTAAGTAGGGGGCAAGGAAGCAAAAAGAAAATTATAGACCTTGACATCAGTGGTTGGGAAGTTGTTGGAGTCGAATGTCAAGGATGAGGTTACGGAGTACCTGGAGGCATATGACAAGATAGGCAGAACCCAGCATGGTTTCCTTAAAGGAAAATCCTGCCTGACAAACATATTGCAATTTTTTGAGGAAATTACAAGTAGGCTAGACAAGGGAGATGCAGTGGATGTTGTGTATTTGAATTTTCAGAAGGCCTTTACCAAGGTGCCGCACATGAGGCTACTTAACAAGATAAGAGCCCATGGAATTACAGGAAAGTTACATACGTGGATAGAGCGTTGGCTGATTGGCAGGATACAGAGAGTGGGAATAAAGGGATCCTATTCTGGTTGTCTGCCGGTTACCAGTGGTGTTCCACAGGGATCAGTGTTGGGGCCGCTTCTTTTTACTTTGTACGTCAACAATTTGGATTATGGAATAGAGGGCTTTGTGGCTAAGTTTGCTGATGAGGAAACAGAGAGTCTGCAGAGAGACTTGGATAGATTGGGAGAATGGGCAAAGAAATGGCAAATGAAATACAATGTTGGAAAGTGTACGGTTATGCACTTTGGTAGAAGAAATAAACGGGCAGACTATTATTTAAATGGGGAGAGAATTCAAAGTTCTGAGATGCAACGGGACTTGGGAGTCCTCGTACAGGATTCCCTTAAGGTTAACCTCCAGTATGAGTCGGTGGTGAAGAAGGCGAATTCATTGTTGGCATTCATTTCTAGAGGAATAGAGTATAGGAGCAGGGATGTGATGTTGAGGCTCTATAAGGCGCTGGTGAGACCTCATCTGGAGTACTGTGGGCAGTTTTGGTCTCCTTATTTAAGAAAGGATGTGCTGACATTGGAGAGGGTACAGAGAAGATTCACTAGAATGATTCCGGGAATGAGAGGGTTAACATATGAGGAACGTTTGTCCACTCTTGGACTGTACTCCTTGGAGTTTAGATGAGGGGGGACCTCATAGAAACATTTCGAATGTTGAAAGGCATGGACAGAGTGGATGTGGCAAAGTTGTTTCCCATGATGGGGGAGTCTAGTACAAGAGGGCATGACTTAAGGATTGAAGGGCGCACATTCAGAACAGAGATGTGAAGAAATTTTTTTAGCCAGAGGGTGGTGAATCTATGGAATTTGTTGCCATGGGCGGCAGTGGAAGCCAAGTTATTGGGTATATTTAAGGCAGAGATTGATAGGTATCTGAGTAGCCCGGGCATCAAAGGTTATGGTGAGAAGGCGGGGGAGTGGGACTAAATAGGAGAATGGATCAGCTCATGATAAAATGGTGGAGCAGACCTCAATGGGCCGAATGGCTGACTTCTGCTCCTTTGTCTTATAGTCTTACGTCTGGCACCTTATCAAATGCCTTCTGAAAATCCAAGTAAATGGCATCCACTGCCTCTCCTTTGTCCATCTTGTTACTTCCTCAACGAGCTTTAAAGATTTGTCAGCCAAGGTTTCCCTTGACAGAAACCATGCTGATTTTGACTTATTGTTTCATTAGTCTCCGAGTACTCCGAAACCTCATCCTTAATAATTGACTCCAATACTTTCCCAACCACTGAGGTTAGGCTAACTGGCCTATAATTTCCTTTCTTTTGCCTTCCTCCCTTCTTAAAGAGTGGAGTGAAATTTGCAATCTTACAGTCCTCTAAGTCTTAGGGTCATAGAACACTACAGCACCAAGAGAAGCCATTTGACCCATCTAGTCCATGCTGAACTCTTATTCTGCACGTGGACTATAACCCTCCCATCCAATTACGTATCCAAACTGCTCTTAAATGTTGGAATCAAACCAACGTCCAACTTCCACTAGCAGATTGTTCCACACTCTCTGCACCCTCTGAGTGAGGACGTTCCCCTCTTGTTTCCCTTAAGTATTTCACTTTCTCCCTTTAAAATTCAAAGTTCAAAAGTTCAAAGTAAAATTTATTATCCAAGTACATACATGTCACTATATACTAGGATATAAAAGCCAGGATGTAATGTTGAGACTTTATAAATCACTTGTGAGGCCTCCCTTGGAGTGTTGTGAGCAGATTTGTGCCTCTTATCTTAGAAAGGATGTGCTGAGATTGGAGACGGTTCAAAGGGGGCTCACAAAAGTGATTCCATATGAAGAGTGTTTGATGGCTCTGGGCCTGTATTCACTAGAATTCAGAAGAATGAGGGGTGACCTCATTAAACCCTGTGAAATGGTGAAAGGGCTTGATAGAGCGGATGTAGAGAGGATGCTTCCTATGGTGGGAGAGTCTAAGATCAGAGGACACAGACTCAGAATGAAGAGACATACTTTTAGGCCAAAGATGAGGAGGAATTTCTTAAGCCAGAGGATGGTGAAGCTGTTGAATTCTGGCCACAGGAAGTTGTGGAGGCCAAGTCTGTATGTGTACTTAACGTAGAGGTTGATAGATTCTTGATTGGTCAGGGCATGGCGGGATACAGGGAGAAGGCAGGAGAATGGGGCAAATAAGTAGCAAACAACATTCCCCAAAATCTTGCATTAAAATACCAATTCATAAAAGAAACCATACCTTACTATAAATACAAGCCTCATCCAAGTTTAGAATCAGAATCCCCCAAATTATATTATGAACAGTCTGTTATTACAGCTAGGATGATCCATACTAACCATCTGGATATAATAACACAGGATAAACAAGTAAGAGCAACTTGCTGAATAGATATGGCCATTCCAAACACACATAACATACAGACGTCAATAAGTGAAAAACACCAAAAATATGCTGAATTAAATACAAAATTGAAAGACTATGGAACATGAACAGAGCATATCTTGTTCCAATAGTAATATCCACAACTGGTATCATCCCAAAGTCACAACACAGCAGCATTAAACAATTATGCCTACACAACAATATTCATGTAAACCTCCAGAAAGCCACAATACTAAATACCACTAGAATAATCTGAAAGTCCCTAGCAATTGACAAAGAGTGTGCTTAGCTATGCCCATACCTTAGGTTTTACCAGCTTGAACTGAGGAAAAAAAACAAATAAATAAACAATAAATATCAAGAACAATAGATGAAGAGTTGTTGAAAGTGTGCCCGTAGTTTGTAGGCACACTACAGAGTGAAGTTATTCCCTCTGGTTCAGGCCCCTGATGTAATAACTGTTCCTGAACCTGGCGGAGTGAGTCCTGAGGCTCCTGTACCTCATTCCCCACGGTAGCATGGTCTGGATGGCAGGGATCGTTGATGACGGATGCTGCTTTCCTGTAACAGTGCTCCATGTAGATCTGCTCAGTGGGGGGGGGGTGGGGGGGAGGGCTTTATCTCTGATGGACTGGGCCGTATCCACTACTTTTTGCAGGATTTTCTATTCAAGGGTATTGGTGTTTCAAGGTCATGATGCACCCAATCAATATACTCTCCACTGTAGATCTATGGAAGTTTTTCAATGTTCCAGATAACAATTTGAATCTTTGTAAATTGCTAAGGAAGTAGAGGCGCTGCCATGCTTTCATGCTGGCACTTACAGTACATATTGGGCCCAGGACAGAAGCTCTGAAGTGAATTATAACTTGTTAACTTTCTCCACCTTTGATCCCTCAATGAGGACTGGCTCATGGACCTCTAGCTTCCTCCTCTTGAGGTCAATGATCAGCTCCTTGGTCTTACAAGCACTGAATGAGAGGTCGTTGTTATTGGTAGTTGCGTTAGTGATAATTTTTCAAAACTCGTTAGATTCTGGACTAATTCCCTGGTTTCTCTCTCCCTCCTTTTTTAAAAAGTGGAGTTACATTAGCCACCCTCCAATCCTCAGGAACTAGTCCAGAATCTAACGAGTTTTGAAAAATTATCACTAATGCATCCACTATTTCTTGGGCTACTTCCTTAAGCACGGATGCAGACCATCTGGCCCTGGGGATTTATCTGCCTTCAATCCCTTCAATTTACCTAACACCACTTCCCTACTAACATGTATTTCGCTCAGTTCCTTCATCTCACTGGACCCTCTGTCCCCTACTATTTCTGGTAGATTATTTATGTCCTCCTTAGTGAAGACAGAACCAAAGTAATTATTCAATTGGTCTGCCATGTCCTTGCTCCCCATAATCAATTCACCTGTTTCTGTCTGTAGGGGACCTACATTTGTCTTTACCAGTCTTTTCCTTTTTACATATCTATAAAAGCTTTTACAGTCAGTTTTTATGTTCCCTGCCAGTTTTCTCTCATAATCTTTTTTCCCCTTCCTAATTAAGCCCTTTGTCCTCCTCTGCTGAACTCTGAATTTCTCCCAGTCCTCAGGTGAGCCACTTTCTCTGGCTAATTTGTATGCTACTTCTTTGGAATTGATACTATCCCTAATTTCTCTTGTCAGCCACAGGTGCACTACCTTCCTTGATTTATTCTTTTGCCAAACTGGGATGAACAATTGTTGTAGTTCATCCATGCAACCTTTAAATGCTTGCCATTGCATATCCACCGTCAATCCTTTAAGTGTCATTTGCCAGTCTATCTTAGCTAATTCACGTCTCATACCTTCAAAGTTACCCCTCTTTAAGTTCAGAACCTTTGTTTCTGAATTAACTATGTCACTCTCCATCTTAATGAAGAATTCCACCATATTATGGTCACTCTTACCCAAGGGGCCTCTCACGACAAGATCGCTAATTAACCCTTCCTCATTGCTCAAAACCCAGTCCAGAATAGCCTGCTCTCTAGTTGGTTCCTTGACATGTTGGTTCAAAAAACCATCCCGCATACATTCCAAGAAATCCTCTTCCTCAGCACCTTTACCAATTTGGTTCACCCAATCTACATGTAGATTGAAGTCACCCATTATAACTGCTGTTCCTTTATTGCACACATTTCTAATTTCCTGTTTAATACCATCTCCGACCTCACTACTACTGTTAGGTGGCCTGTACACAACTCCCACCAGCGTCTTCTGCCCCTTAGTGTTACGCAGCTCTACCCATGTCAATTCCACATCTTCCCGGCTTATGTCCTGAGATGAAGAGTCCTTGAAAGAGAGTCCATAGATTGTGGGAACACTTCAGTGATGGGGTAAGTGAAATTGAGTGAAGTTATCCCGTCTGGTTCAGAAGCCTGATGGTTGAAAGACAGATCCTCAGAGACTGTGACACTCAGGAATGTATTTTAAAGACCTCCACAAATAGCCAGGTTCAGGAACAGTTACAGTGCCTATAAAAAATATTCACCCTCCCCTTGGAAGGTTTGATATTTTATTGTTTTACAACTTTGAATCATAGTGGATTTTATTTAGCTTTTTTGACACTGATCGACAGAAATAGACACATTCGTGTCAAAGTGAAAACAGGTCTCTACAGAGTGATCTAAATTAATTACAAATGTAAAACACAAAATAATTGATTGCATAGGAATTCACCCCCTTTAATATGACATACCAAATCATCAGTGGTGCAGTCAGTTGGTTTCAGAAGTCAGATAATTAGTTAAAATGAAGATCACCTGTGTGCAGTCAAGGAGTTTCAATTGATTGCAGTAAAAATACCATGAGACTATAAGACATAGGAGCAGAATTAGGCCATCTGGCCGGAGTTAGAGGTTTGATTGGCTGGAGTGGGGCGGCTGTGCTGGGAGTTGGCTTGACTGGAAGCTAGCTGTGTTTTGCTTGATGCGTGAATGTGGTTTGGAACCTGTTGAGGGAAAGAGAGTGGGGAAGGAACGGAAATTGCTGGGAGGAGGTCGTGTGGGTCTGGTAATGGCGGACAAGATAAGAGGTGGGGTTGAGGGAAAGAAAGTGGAGAAGGAGAGGGATAGAGACTTGGGACCAGAGGTGGGCAGCTGGGGAGAGGTGGATTATTGTGAAGGGAGAAATAAAGGGAATGAGGAGGTAGTGAGGGGTCGGATGAATAAAAACCAAGACAAAGGGAATGAAATGATAGTGGAGAAAGCTCTGAAAGTGAGGAAGATGAACAAGCTCAGAGAGGAGGTGTTGTCATAATTAGGTTTAATGAGAAGGCTCAGGGACATATGAAGAAAATTAACCTGTTTGTGCTAACAACAACTCTGACAAATAAGATAGGGGAAATAGTATTTGCAAAAGTCCTTAATGATGGCAACTTATTGGTAAGATGTGCGAATGAGGAACAACTTGAGAAAGCACTCAAGCTAAAAGAGATAGGAAAATGCAAGGTGGAATACATTGGGAGGGTGGGAGCACAAAATAGTGGTTGTACAGGAGTGATCATGGGGGTACCAATGAGTATAAATATGGAGGAGATAAAGAGGAATATCAAAGAAGGAAAAGTAATGAATGTTCAAAGACTGAAAACAACAAAGGAGGGAGTGAAAAAGGAAAGTGAATCTGTATTGATTGAATTTGAAGAAGAAAGAGTGCCAAGGAAGGTGTTCCTGTGTTTCATGAGTTATCCAGTAAGGGTGTATGTGCCAAAACCACTGAGGTGCTATAATTGTCAAAGGTTTGGACACGTGGCTAAAAACTGTAAAGGGCAGAGGAGATGTGCTAGATGTGGGGGTGATCATGAATATGGAAAGTGCGGAACAGGAGTTCAACCAAAATGCTGCAATTGTGGAGGAGCTCATAATGTTGCATATGGTGGGTGTGAGGTTGTCAGACGGGAGACTAAAATTCAAGAAATAAGAGTGAAAAGAAAGACCACTTATGCAGAAGCTGTAAGAATGTCAAGAGAACAGAATAATGCTCCTAATGAACAGGGAGCAATAGGGATACGAGAGATGCAACAAAGAACAAATGACAGGAATTATGTAGACAAAAAGGCTCTAGTAACATTCATTGCAGGAGTGATTAATAGTACGGCTGAGGTAAAGTCAAAAAGTGACAAAATTCAGCTGGTGGTAAAAGCAGCAGTAAACCATTTGGGGTTAGTAGGACTGACATGGGAGGAAGTGAGGGAAAACCTCAGTAATCAGTCAAGCCAGGAAGTGTCATGTGTTGGTTAATACTAATTATGGTGATTCTTTTACAATGGAATGCAAGGAGCTCACTGGCCAATAGCTAGGAATTCAAGCACTTTTTTAAAGAAATGGTTGTAAAACCGAATGTAGTGTGTATTCAGGAAACTTGGTTGAAACCAACTTTAGACTTTGTGGTATATGGGTATACAATGATAAGGAAAGATAGAAATCTAGGGGGAGGAGGGGGTTGTGCTATGTTAATCAAGCAAGGTATACCATATAGGGTACTGGAAAAAGGAGATGATCAGGAATACATAGTGGTGGAAGTGTGGGAGAGAGGGGAGGGAGTGGTTATAATTAACTACTACAATCCATGTAAAAGGTTGGATTTGAACAGCCTATTAAAGATACAAGGACAAAACAGACATAAAGTAGTATGGTGTGCAGATTTCAATGCTCATAGCACAATATGGGGGGATCAGATTACAGATCCAAATGGAAAGGTAATTGAAGATTTGATGGAAGAAAAGGATTTGGTGTGTATGAATGATGGTAGCGGCACAAGGATAGATATAACAACAGGAACTGAGTCAGTGTTAGATATTAGACACTAATGTAATACCTTGGCTGGCATTAGTAACTGGGGAGTTTGGACTGCTTCAACAGTAGGCAGTGATCACTACCCAGTTTTGTGTTCAGTGGGTGAAAGAGTTGAAGTAAGACCAGGTGGCGGAACCCCAAAGTGGGTGTTTGAAAAAGCTGATTGGGGTAAGTTCCAGAAATTGAGTGAAGAAGGGTTGACAAAGATTGATATTTCTGGAAATGTAGATGAATTAAACAGTCAGGTGACTTCAGCAATTATCATGGCAGCAGAAGGATCTATACCTAGGAGTAAAAATAGGATGAATAGAAAACTGGTACCATGGTGGACAGAGGAATGTTGTCAGGCTGTAAAAAACAGAAATAGAGCATTCAGGCTAGTTAAAAGAACCCATAATATGCAGCATTTGGTTCAATATAAGAAAGCACAGGCAGTGGTGAGAAGAACTATACGTCAAGCTAAAAGGGCAAGTTGGAGGAGTTTTTGCGACAAGGTAGGAAGAACAACACCTGTGGGAGAGATATGGGGAATGATTAAGAGGATGGGAGGAGATAGAAGGGAATGGGAATATCCAGTAATGATATCTGAGGAGGAAACTGCAGTCTCCAGTAGGGATAAGGCTGAGGTCATGGCCAAGTCATTTGTACTGATACACAGTTCAGAAAATTTGTCTGAAGAAGGGAGAAGAAGAAGGGAAAGAATAATGAGCCAACACCCAGGTGTGTTAAGCAGGAGGGAAGGAACAAATGATATAATTGATTATCCATTTACATTAGCAGAAATGGTGAGAGCAATAAAGAGATCGAGACCAACCTCCCCAGAGAAAGATCTGATATACTCTGTGATGCTAAAAAATCTAGGAGAAGGAGAGCTCTTGAAGTTGCTGCATTTTTATAACAGAGTGTGGGAGGAGGGAAGATTACCAAGTGCATGGAAAGAAGCAGTAGTAATTCCAATAAGGAAGCCTGGCAAGGATCTGTCAAAACCCACTAGCTACAGACCAATTGCATTAACATCAAGTATATGTAAGATAATGGAAAGGATGATAACAGAAAGGTTATCATATGAGCTTGAGAAAAGGGGAATGCTGGCAAGTTATCATAGTTCCTGGTGGAGGGGCACAGGACAAGCTGCCTGTTTGACACAGGCAGCACGGAGAGTTTTATCCACCCGGCCACGGTGTAGCATTGTGGACTCATGATACGGCCGGTAAGTCGGAGGGTCACCATGGCCTCCGGGTCACATACAACAGACATCCGGGGGGGTTGTACAGCGACGCTAGTGGTGCAGGGCACAGAATATCGGGACTTTACGTTACTGGTCTTGCCTCAACTGTGTGCCCCTGTGCTGTTGGGGTTGGACTTCCAGAGCCACCTGAAAAGCGTGGCAATGAAGTATGATGGGCCCCTCCCGCCAATTACTGTCATAAATTCCCTGTTTTGTAGAGATATGTCACGTACCCCGCTACTGACCACACACACACACCGACCCGCGCATCCCACCCAACATCATGCCAACTGCCACACTACCGACACCACTTGCGGCCTCTCCACCCTCAGGATCCCTCCCCCACCGCTGTTCGCCAACCTGAACCCCGACCGTAAACACGTGGCAACTAAAAGCAGGAGGTACAGCGCGGGGGACAGATCACGACAACAACCTCCAAAAATTTCTCCAAGCGGCCAAATCTTTCAACCTCACCTATAACAAGGACAAGTGTGTATTTGGGACCACACGACTTGCTATCCTTGGGTGTGTCGTGGAGAATGGAGTCATTGGCCCTGACCTCGACCGTATGCGCCCCCTGTTGGAACTCCCTCTTCCCAATACCCTCAGAGCCCTCATAAGGTGCCTGGGCTTCTTTTCATATTACGCCCAATGGGTCTCTAACTATGCAGACAAGGCCCGCCCCCTGGTCAAGTCCACCACATTCCCCCTCTCTGCGAGGCCCACGCGGCCTTCAACCGCATAAAAGGGGACATTGCCAAAGCAGCAATGCATGTGGTGGATGAGGCCATTCCCTTCCAAGTAGAGAGTGACGCCTCCGACCTTGCGCTGGCTGCTACCCTCAACCAGGCAGGAAGACCAGTGGCGTTCTTCTCCCGTACCCTTCAAGGCCCTGAAATTCGGCACTCTGCGGTAGAGAAAGAGGCCCAGGCCATAGTGGAAGCTATAAGGCACTGGAGGCACTATCTTGCCGGCAAAAGGTTCACCCTGCTAACTGACCAGCGCTCAGTCGCGTTCATGTTTAATAATCAGCAGCGGAGCAAAATCAAAAATGATAAAATTCTGAGGTGGAGAATCGAACTCTCCACCTACAACTATGACATCATGTACAGGCCTGGGAAGCTCAACGAGCCCTCCGATACCCTATCCCGGGGAACATGTGCCAGCACGCAGATCGACCGGCTATACGCCCTACGTGTAGACCTTTGCCACCCGGGAGTCACCCGGCTTTTCCACTTCGTGAAAGCCCGGAACCTGCCTTACTCCCTTGAGGAGATCAGGATGATGACCAGGGACTGCCAAGTCTGCGCAGAGTGCAAACCACACTTCTACCGACCCGAAAAGGCACCACTCATCAAGGCCACCCGCCCTTTTGAGCGACTGAGTGTTGACTTTAAGGGCCCCCTTCGCTCCACCGACCGCAATGTGTACTTTCTTAACGTAATTCACGAGTACTCGCGGTTCCCCTTCGCCATCCCCTGCCCCGACACCACTACCACGTCAGTTATAAAAGCCCTGCGCAAGCTCTTCACTCTGTTCGGATACCCATGCTATATCCACAGTGACAGAGGGTCCTCGTTTATGAGTGACGAGCTGCGCCAATATCTACTGGCTAGGGGAATTGCAACCAGTAGGACGACGAGCTATAATCCCCGGGGGAATGGACAGGTAGAGAAGGAGAATGGCACAGTGTGGAAAGCCACACTCTTAGCCCTCAGGTCAAAGGGACTGCCGGTCTCCCGCTGGCAGGAGGTCCTTCCCGAGGCACTCCACTCCATCCGCTCCCTGTTATGCACAGCCACCAATGCCACCCCTCAAGAGCGGCTCTTTTCTTTTCCCAGAAAATCGACCACTGGAACCACCCTACCATCTTGGCTGACGTCCCCGGGGCCAGTGCTGCTTTGGAAACATGCGAGGAGCAATAAATACTCCCCGATGGTCGAGAGGGTTCACTTACTTCATGAGAACCCCCAGTACGCCTACGTGGCTTTACCTGATGGGCGGGAGGACACGGTCTCCATCCGGGACCTGGCGCCCGCAGGAGCTCCAGGCCCCTACCGTGAACACTCCGTGGTGACTATTGACCCCGTACCCACCAATGTATGTACCTACGAGACACCGTGCACCCCAAACCCTATACAGACACCAGACGACACTCCCATACCGGGTGCGACGCACATGCACGAGGGATTACTGACGCCTAACGTGCTGGCACCTGAAGTCAGGCCGGAGCCAGCACAACCGCCATCGCCGGTGCTACGTAGATCACAGCGACGGACTCGACCGCCTGATAGACTTAACCTGTAAATATACTTCTTGTAAATATTGTCAGTCACTTCACCCCGCGGGACTCTTTTTAAAAAAAAAGGAGGGGTGAATGTGGTAAACCATGTATATATGTTGTAACTCGGTTACCTGTCTGGACACACCCCTCTGCTGACTGCCCCTGTGGCTCCTCCCACAGAGTCCTGTATAAAGGTGTTCGCCTTGCCCCTCCCCCTCAGTCCGGGGGCAGACACTCACTGTGGAGGTCGTATTGTACAGCGAATAAAAGCCTTTCAGTATTTTACCAAACCTCAGTCTTTTGGAGTAATTGAAGGTGCTTCAGTAACACTTTCCTGGAATCATCCTTGTGAACCTCATCTGAACCCTCTCCAATGCCAACACATCTCTTAGATAAGGAGTCCAAAACTGTTCACAATACTCAAAGCGAGGCCTTACCCTGCCTTATAAAGCCTCAACATCACATCCTTGCTTTTGTATTCTAGACCTCTTGAAATATATGCTAACATTGTATTTGCCTTCCTCACCACTGACTCAACCTGCTAGTTAACCTTTAGGGTGTTCTGAACAAGAACTCCCAAGTCCCTTTACATCTCAGATTTTTCGATTTTCTCCCTGTTCAGAACAGTTTACACATTTATTTCTTCTACCAAGGTGTGTAACCATGCATTTTCCAACTTGTGTTTCATTTTCCACTTTCTTGTCCATACTCCTAATCTGTCTAAGTCCTTCTGCAGCTTTCACCTTTCCTCAAGACAACCTGCCCCTCCACCAATCTTTGTATTATCTGCAAACTTGGCAACGAAGCCATCTATGCCATCGTCTGATTCATTGATATGCAGAATAAAAAGAAGTGGTCCCAACACTGTCCCCTGTGGAACACCACTAGTCACTGGCGTCCAACCAGAAAAGGAATCTTTTATCCCCACTTGCTGCCTCCTACCAGTCAGCCAATGATCTAACCATGCCAGTAACTTTACTGTAATACTATGGGCCCTTAACTTGGTAAGCAGTCTCATGTGTGGCACCTTGTCAAAGGCCTTCTGAAAATCCAAATATACAATATCTACTATATCCCCTTTATCTACCCTACTTGTGACCTCCTCAAAGAATTCCAACAGGTTCATCAGGCAAAATTTTCCCCATAAGGAAACCATACTAAATTTGTCCCATCTTGTTATGTGTCACTAAGTACTCCATAACCTCATCCTTAAAAATTGACTCCAACATCTTCCCAACCACTGAGGTCAGGCTAACTGGTCTATAATTTCCTTTCTGCTGCCTCCCTCCTTTCTTAAAAAGTGGAGTGATGTTTGCAATTTTCCAGTCCTCTGGCACCATGCCAGAGTCCAATGATTTTCAAAAGATAATTTATAATGCCTCCACAATCTCTTTCTGACCTTAGGATGTAGTTCATCTGGTCCATGTGATTTATGTACCCTTAGATCTTTCAGCTTTTTGAGCACCTTCTCCCTTGTAATAGTGACTGCTCTCTCTTCTCTTCCCTCATGCCCTTCAACACCTAACACACTGCTAAAGTCTTCTACAGTGAAAACAGATGCCAAATGTGCCTGTATCCGGAGGATTCAACTGCTGGTGAGTCAGTATCCTAGCAAAAACTGCTCCATGAGAAGAACACTCCAAGCAACTCCGCGAAAAGATTATTGAAAAGCTCAAGTCAGGAGATGGATATGATAAAATTCCCAAGTCACTGAATACCCCTTGCAGTACAGTTAAATCAATCGTTAAGAAATGGAAAGAATATGGCAGAGCTGAAATATGCCTAGAGCAGGCCATACTCAAAACCTGAGTGACTTTGCAAGAAGGGGACTAGTGAATGAGGTCATCAAGAGACCCATGACAATTCTGGAGGAGTTACAACCTTCGGTGGCTGAGATGGGAGAGACTGTGCAGACAACAACTGTTGCCCGGGTGCTTCACCAGTCTCAGCTTTACGGGAGAGTGACAAAGAGAAAGCCACTGTTGAAAAAAAAATCACATGAGATCTTGCCTAGAGTTTGCTAGAAGGCATGTGGGAGACTCTGAAGTCAGCTGGAAGAAGGTTCTATGGTCTGATGAAACCAAAATTTTTGGCCATCAGACTAAACTCTATGTTTGGTGTAATCCAAACACCGCACATCATCAAAAAGACACTGTCCCTACTGTGAAGCATGGTGGCGACTGCATCATACTGTGGAGATGCTTCACTGCAACAGGCCCTGGAAGGCTTGTGAAGGTTTTCCTGCAGGATTTCCCTGTATTTTGCTGCATTCTTTTTACCCTCTGTCTTCACAAGAGAACTGTGACTTGGGAGATTTCTTTTCCAGCAAGACAATGACCCCAAGCCTAAAGCCAAAGCTACACAGGAATGGCTTAAGAACAACAAAGTTAATGTCCTGGAGTGGCCAAGCCAGAGCCCAGACCTCAATCCAATTAAGAATTTGTGGCTGGACTTGAAAAAGGCTGTTCACTCACGACCCCTATGCAATCTGACAGAGCTTGAGCAGTTTTGTAAAGAAGAATGTGGAAAAATTGCAGTGTCCAGATGTACAAAGCTGAAGGAGACCTATCCACTCAGACACAAGGCTGTAATTGCTGCCAAAGGTGCATCTACTAAATACTGACTTGAAGGGGGTGAATAATTAAGCAGTCAATTATTTTGTGTTTAATAAATGAAATAAATTTATACCAATTTGTAAGAATCTGTTTGCACTTTGAAACGAAAAAGCCAAATTAAATCCATTGTGAGTAAAACATGAAAATCTCAGGGTAAATACTTCTTATAGGCACTGTAAATAAATAGCAATTAGTAATGAGCATGAAATAACAGTGTAGCACAGACCTTAAATAAGTGTAGCTACAGTATCCCCATTTGTTTAAGAGCCTGATGGTTGAAGGGTAGTAACTGCTCTTGAACCTGATGGTGCAAGTCCTGAGGCACCTGGACCTTCTACCTGATGGCAACAGTAGGAAAAGAGCGTGGCAATGTGCTGAGGGTCTTTGATGATGGATGCTGCTTTTCTACAGCAACAATTCATGTAGATGTGCTCAATAGTTGGGAGGGTTTTACCCATGATGTACAGGGCCGATTTTGCAGGATTTTCTGCTCAAAGGCATTGGTGTTCCCATATCAGGCCATAACGCAGCCAGTCAGCATAAGCGGTGGGCACGCTATGTCGGCATTGAAGTATTACAACACTTGTGGTCTGCCCCCAGCTCTTCCTTAGACTGTGTTGGTTGGTGACACAAGTGGCGCATTACACTTTATGCTTCCATGTACAAGTAACAAATAAAGCTAATCTTTAAATATCTGCAGCACACACAAAATGCTGGAGGAAATCAGGAGGTCAAATTCCTCCAGTAATTGGTGTGTGTTTGCATTCCTCTGGATTGCCAATGTCTGAGGAATCTCGTGTGTTTAATCATCTTGTCCATCACTCAGCTCGGGTTGGAGAGTGCAGAGGAGATTCGTGTTCAAGTTCTGTTTATTGTCGTTCAGCTGTACACATGTATACAGACAAACAAAACAATGTTCCTCTAGATTCACCAGGAGGTCACGTGGACTGGACAACGTTAATTATGAGAAGTTGGACAGGCTGCATTTGTTTTCTCTGGAGTGAAGGAGACGGAGGGCTGACTTGATGAAGACATCTTTGCCATAGAGGGAGTACAAAGAAGGTTCACCAGATTGATTCCTGGGATGGCAGGTCTTTCATATGAAGAAAGACTGGATGAACTGGGCTTGTACTCGTTGGAATTTAGAAGATTGAGGGGGGATCTGATTGAAACGTATAAGATCCTAAAGGGATTGGACAGGCTAGATGCAGGAAGATTGTTCCCGATGTTGGGGAGGTCTAGAACGAGGGGTCACAGTTTGAGGATAGAGGGGAAGCCTTTTAGGACCGAGGTTAGGAAAAACTTCTTCACACAGAGAGTGGTGAATCTGTGGAATTCTCTGCCACAGCAAACTGTTGAGGCCAGTTCATTAGCTATGTTTAAAAGGAAGTTAGATATGGCCCTTGTGGCTACAGGGGTCAGGGGGTATGGAGGGAAGGCTGGGTTCTGAGTTGGATGATCAGCCATGATCATAATAAATGGCGGTGCAGGCTCGAAGGGCCGAATGGCCTACTCCTGCACCTATTTTCTATGTTTCTATGTTTCTATATATACAATGATAAGGGACTGTGATAAGGTAAATAGTTAAGATCTTATCACATGGCAGGTTTGCAAAAATCAAGAAGGCATCTAAAGTACAAATAACAGATTGACACACAATGTCTCCGTTTGTGAGGACAAAAATCAGGCTGCTGGAGAAATTCCATGGCTCAGACAGCATCTGTATAGGAAAATGGACAGCCTGATTTTCCATTCATGGATTCAGTTTATAAACAGCCATGGGGTTGATATATGAATGATGACAGGATCACTCTGATGTTCCCACACTAAGAATTTCCAGAGACAATATTGTGCTTTTCCTAGACTCTTCATGTCTTTCCTGAAATGGGAGGAGCATTGGACTCGCCCAGTGGACCATGACTGCCTCCTTACCCTGAAAAATGTACATAGACCATTCGCTGAGTAGCTGCTGCTGGATGCGCTAGTCACAGATTATTTTATTTAGAGTTACGACATGGGCAGCACTTCCAGCCCAATGAGCGCACACTGCCCAATTATACCCATTTGACCAATTAACTATTAACTGATCAGTCTTTAGAATGTGTGAGGAAACTGGACCAACCAGAGGAAAACCTCATGGTCACAGGGAGCACGTATCGACTCCTTCGGACAATGACAGAATTTGAACCTAGGCTGCTGACACTGTAATAACATTATGCTAATTGCACAGTCCAATTTTATTAGACTGATGCGAGTGCATTCCATTCAAACAATGCTCAAAAAGACTTAAGTTATCCAAATGGCGTAGCTCCCCTGAGCAACATTCCATCCAGCTCTATAAATGTTCATTCCCTTCACCACGCTAAATGGTCAATTCATCCATCTCCATTGTACTGTGGTTATTTTTGATATTTAAATTTGTTTAGAGGTACACACAGTAACAGGCTCTACCAGCCCAACGAGTCCATGCTGCTTAATTACTGTCATGTGACCAGATAACTTATTAACTCGTAGGCCATCGTCACAATGGCCGTCGACTGAATGGACAGTCAGAGCGGTGGTCTTGAGGTTTCAGCTCTTCCAGGCTTCAGAGGAGAGAGGCTTCAAGCAAAAGTTTTTTCATTCTCTTCTTTATATCTGCTCAGCTAGGACAGTAGAGATACCAGGCAGGGTAGTGCAATACTTCTCTCGCGGGATGTAGGAAGGCAGGGAGACCTCCAGTGTCCCTGATGACTACAACTGTCAGAAGTGCATCCGGCTGCAGATTCTTACAAACTGCGTTAAGGAGTTGGAGCTGGAAGTGGATGAACTCCAGATCATTCAGAAAGCTGAGGGGGTGATAGACAGGACATATAGAGAGGTAGTTGCGCCCAAGGTGCAGGACACAGGAAACTGGGTGACAGTCAGGAAGGGGAAAGGGGTTAAGGAGCCAGTGTGGCATACCCCTGTCGCTATCCACCCACAACGACAGGCATATCACTTTGGATACTGTTGGATCATTGGGCTCTATTCCAGGGAAGGTGGGAACTGTACAGAAAGGACAGTTTGCACATGAACTAGAGAGGGACTAAGATCCTAGCAGAGAGGATTGTTAATGCTGCACGGTGGGATTTAAACAGGAGTTGTAGAGGGCTGGGAACCACAGTACCAGAACTTTTCATGGAAAGGCTGTGGAGTCAGATATTGGCAAGACCTCAGGCAAAGTCAGGAATCAAAAGATTGAGCATGGTGCGAATAGCATCCTGAGCTGCATATATTTCAATGCCAGAAGTTTCACAGGAAAGGCAGATAACAGTGCTGAAGATGAGACAGCTGGTTTACAAACGGAGACAATGTGTAGCGAGAAGAGGCTGTTGATAGGTCAAAATTGCAGTCAACAAGATGAATTGTAATGTCAAGTGTGGACAAAATCAAAAAGGGTGAATCCAGGATTGAAGGTGTTGTATTTGAATGCACACAGTATATGGAATAAGATAGATGAACTTACACCACAGTTGCAGATTGGTAGGCATGATGATCACTGAATCATGGCTGAAAGAAGATTATAGCGGGGAGCTTAATGTCCACGGATACACATTGTATCGAAAGGACAGGCAGGAAGGCAGAGGGGGCGGCTTTGCTCTGTTGGTAAAAAATGAAATCAAATCATTAGAAAGAGGTGACATAGGGTTGGAAGGTGTTGAATACAGTAATTGTGGGCAGGCATCTACAATATCCTGAAAAGGGAGGGTGAGCAGCCAGAGGTCGTGGTACATATTGGTACCAACGACATAGGAAGAAAAAGGGAGGAGGTCCTGAAAACAGAATGCAGGGAGTTAGGAAGGAAGCTGAGAAGCAGGACCTCGAGGGTAGTAATCTCAGGATTGCTGCCTGTGCCACTCGACAGTGAGGATAGGAATAGAATGAGGTGGCAGATAAATGTGTGGCTGAAGAATTGGAGCAGGGGGCAGGGATTCAGATTTCTGGATCATTGGGACCTCTCCTGCGGCAGGTGGGACCCGTACAAAAGGGATGGGTTGCACTTGGATCCGAGGCAGACCGATATTCTTTCAGGCAGGTTTACTAGAGCTATTGGGAGTGGTTTAAACTAACATGGCAGGGGGATGGGAACCAATATGATAGAGCTGAGGATGAGCCAGCAGGTTTACAAACAGATGATGGCTGTAACATGAACGTAAGGAAGGACAAGCCAATGATTGGGTACAAATGTAGACAGAGCTAAGAGTCAAATTATACCATACAAGCAAAGTTCAAAAGGGTGAAGAACACAGGACTGTAGGTGCTGTATTTAAATGTGTGCAGCATTCAGAATAAAGTGGATGAACTCATGGTGCGACTGGAGGTTGGTCAGTATGACAGTGTTGGTATCACTGAATCGTGGCTGAAAGAAGGCCATTTTTGGGAGCTTAGCACCAAAGGATATTCTTTGTATCAAAAGGACAGGCAGGAAGGCATAGGCGGTGGTGTGTCTGTGTTGGTAAGAGATGGAATTACATCTTTAGAAAGAGGTGACATAGGGTCAGAGAATGTTGAATCTTTGTGGATGGAGTTAAGAAAATGCAAGGGTAGAAAAAACATTATGGGAATCATATAAGGGCCTCCAAAAGGTAGCCAAGATGTGGGGTTGAGATTGCAAAGGGAGCTTATTAGGGAGCTTAATGCAAAGGAACCCTTAGGCAATGATCATAATATGATTCAATTCAAACTGCAATTGGAGAGGGTGAAGCACAAGTCACGTTTATCAGAATCACAATGGAATAAAGAAATTACAGAGGCATGAGAGAGGAGCTTGCCCAGGTGGATTGGAGGAGGATACTGGCAGAGATGATGGCAGGGCAGAGGTGGCTGAGATTTCTGGGAATAGTTCACAAGGTGCAGGGTAGCTATGTTCCACAGAGGAAGAAGTTTTCAAATGGCAGGGGTAGGCAAACATGGCTGACAAGGGAAGTTAAGGACTGCATAAAGGCCAAGGAAAGGGCATATAAGGTAGCAAAAGTGAGTGGGAAGTTGGAGGTTTGGGAAGCTTTTAAAATTCAACAAAAGACAACTAAAAAAGCTATAAGAATGAAAAGAGAAAATATGAGGGCAAACTAGCCAATAATATAAAGCAGGATACATAGAAACATAGAAAACCTACAGCATAATACCAAAAGTTTTTTCAGTTACATAAGGAGTAAAAGGGAGGTGAGAGTTGGTATTGGATCACCAGAAAAATGATGCTGCTGAGGTAGTAATGTGGGACAAAGAAATGGCAGATGAACTTAATGACTACTTTTCATCTGTCTTCACTGTGGAAGACACGAGCAATGTACCAGAGGTCCGTGAGTGTCAGGGAGCAGGAGTGAGTGCCATTGCAAAGAAAAAAGTGCCAGGTAATTTCAAAAGTCCTAAGATGGATAAGTGACCTGGGCCAGATGGACTACATCCCAGAGTCCTGAAAGAGTTTGCTGAAGGGATAACAGATGCGATTGTCATGATATTTCACAAATCACTTGATTCTGGCATGGTCCCAAAGGGCTAGAAGATTGCAACTGTCACTCTACTCTTTAAGAAGGGAGGAAGGCAAAAGAAAGGAAATTATAGGCCAGTTATCTCAACCTCAGTAGTTGGGAAAGTGTTGGAGTCTATTATTAAGGATGAGGTTTCAAGGTACTTGGAGACTAATGATAAAATAAGTCAAAGTCAGCATGGTTTCCACCAAGGGAAATCTTGCCTGACTAAACTTTAAAGTTCTTCGAGGAAGTAACAAGCAGGGTGGACAAAGGATATCTCATAATATCATTTATGTCACACTCTTCACTACTTCAAAATCACTGTAATTATTAAATCTGTTGCTAGATCGCATGTGATCTCAGTCTTCTTGTCTGCAAACACTCGCGTGATGCAGCTGACCTACTATTGGGCAGCCCTGTGACTGGATGTCTAACATGACATGTGCGATGCTTTGTCAAAGACCCGCTCACAGTGTGATGTTCTTACTCAAGTGAAGCAGCAATACGTTCACACTGGTAAGTCCTTAAAAATAAATTTTAATTTTAACTTGCATTTATTTTATAGTCTAGTTATTTAACGTGTTAATAAAGAAACACATATATTAATATATCACAAATTAGTTTTTTAAAATATTTTGATAACTGTATTTCAATATAATTACAAAAACAACAGGAATTCTGCAGATGCTGGAAATTCAAGCAACATACATCAAAGTTGATGGTGAACGCAGCAGGCCAAGCAGCATCTATAGGAAGAGGCGCAGTCGACGTTTCAGGCCGAGACCCTTCGTCAGGACTAACTGAAGGAAGAGTGAGTAAGGGATTTGAAAGCTGGAGGGGGAGGGATAGAGCCAAGAGCTGGACAGGTGATAGGCAAAAGGGGATACGAGAGGATCATGGGACATGAGGTCCGGGAAGAAAGACGGGGGGGGGGTGACCCAGAGGATGGGCAAGAGGTATATTCAGAGGGACAGAGGGAGAAAAAGGAGAGTGAGAGAAAGAATGTGTGCATAAAAATGAGTAACAGATGGGGTACGAGGGGGAGGTGGGGCCTTAGCGGAAGTTAGAGAAGTCGATGTTCATGCCATCAGGTTGGAGGCTACCCAGACGGAATATAAGGTGTTGTTCCTCCAACCTGAGTGTGGCTTCATCTTTACAGTAGAGGAGGCCGTGGATAGACATGTCAGAATGGGAATGGGATGTGGAATTAAAATGTGTGGCCACTGGGAGATCCTGCTTTCTCTGGCGGACAGAGCGTAGATGTTCAGCAAAGCGGTCTCCCAGTCTGCGTCGGGTCTCACCAATATATAAAAGGCCACATCGGGAGCACCGGACGCAGTATATCACCCCAGTCGACTCACAGGTGAAGTGTTGCCTCACCTGGAAGGACTGTCTGGGGCCCTGAATGGTGGTAAGGGAGGAAGTGTAAGGGCATGTGTAGCACTTGTTCCGCTTACACGGATAAGTGCCAGGAGGGAGATCAGTGGGGAGGGATGGGGGGGACGAATGGACAAGGGAGTTGTGTAGGGAGCGATCCCTGCGGAATGCAGAGGGGGGGGGAGGGAAAGATAATTAGTCTATTTTGTAATCTTGTGTACTTATTTTATATATTTAAATACATTATTCTGAGAAAGGTCTATAGGCTTCACTGGACTGCCAAAAGGGTCCATGGCATAAAAATGTTCAGAACCCCTGCTCAAAAGCATAATGATAACAACTTCACTATCGTGTTGTGATTTTCAGAATCAGCATGAAATGCTTGGGTAATAATATCTTTCCCGGTAGATGGCTGTTTATTGCCTGTAACAAATAGAACTGAAATCCGTATAGTGCTCTGGTCAAGCCCCTGGATGTTTATATTCCAATCTAATCATTTATAAAGAGAGGAAACTGGTCAAGTTTGTAGTTGAGTTGATTAATTGCTTTCACTTTAGATTAAAGCGTGTCATGACCCACTTTTACTATGGGTTTGTTCAAATTTTTGTAGTGAAAGAGCTTTTGGAGCCAAAATTATCTCCCGGTTCCACTAAAAATGGTTAACAATAAATGCTATTTTTATAGAATAATTTAATAATGATACTTTGAGCTCAGAATTATTCTTTCCAAGTTGCTTACAGCTGTGGTACCACAATATCCAGAGCACTCCAAAGAATATTAAATAGATCTTATTAAATTAATTTACAAAGCATGTGAAATTTCTCCCTGTCTATTTCAAGATTACAATTTTTAGCTGACATTTGTAAACACTGTGACCTAGAAATATTTTATTTATTTACATATTTTATTTAGCGATACAGTGTGGAGTAGGCCTCTTCTGGCCCTTTGAGATGTCCTGCCCCAACAACCCCCTGACAAAGACAATTAATCCGAGTCTAAACATGGGACAATTTACAATGACCAATGAACCTACCTGGTATGTATTTAGACTGTGGGTGGAAAGCACAACACCCAGGGAAAATCAACACAGGGAGAAAGTACAGCTTCATAGAAACATAGAAAATAGGTGCAGGAGTAGGCCATTCGGCCCTTCGAGCCTGCACTGCCATTCAGTATGATCATGGCTGATCATCCAACTCAGAACCCTGTACCAGCCTTCTCTCCATACCCCCTGATCCCTTTAGCCACAAGGCATGTCTAACTCCCTCTTAAATATAGCCAATGAACTGGCCTCAACTGTTTCCTGTGGCAGAGAATTCCACAGATTCACCACTCTCTGCGTGAAGAAGTTTTTCCTAATCTTGGTCCTAAAAGGCTTCCCCTTTATCCTCAAACTGTGACCCCTCGTTCTGGACTTCCCCAACATCGGGAACAATCTTCCTGCATCTAGCCTGTCCAATCCCTTTAGGATTTTATACGTTTCAATAAGATCCCCCCTCAATCTTCTAAATTCCAGCGAGTATAAGCCTAGTCGATCCAGTCTTTCATCATATGAAAGTCCTGCCATCCCAGGAATCAATCCTTAGAGAACAGCGCTGGGATTGAACTCCAGACTCCAATACCCTAAGCCGCGTTATCAGTGGTGTTGCTCCCACGTGCTGCCTGGAGATGCCACAGTGACACAGCAGGTGGGTTTGCTTCTCAGTGTTGTACGACACTCCCAACCTCCTTGATTGTGTATGGTTTCAAAGGCATCAGTCCATAAATCTTAAACACAGGATATTCTGCAGATGCTGGAAGTGCCGAGTATCACAGACAAACTGCTGGAGGAACTCAACAGGTCAGGCAGCATCTATGGAAAGTAACAAACAGTCGATGTCCAGCTGACGGACCACAGAGGACCACCTTCAACTCTGTTTGTTGGATTCATTATTTTTCTACATACTTTCATTTATAACACCATGCATTGGTGTTTTTCAAATGGGATTGGGCCCAGTGTTTATTCAGCATCGTGTATGATTGCAACAAGGTGGCCATCTGCACGTCAGATGCTCAATGGAAGCATGATGGATTTTAGTCAGGCGCTTGACAAGGTGACGAGAGACATGAATGAGGGTAGGGTGGTGATGTTGGCTACATGGATTTTGGAGAGGCTTTGACAAATTCCTCAGGGGAGGATAATTCAGAAGATTAAGATGTATGGGGTCTGCGGCAAATTGGCTATTTTGATTCCGAACCGGTTTGCGCATGGAATCAGAGGGTAGTGGTTGAAGGGACTTATTCAAGCTGGAAGTCTGTAATTAATGACATTCCACAGGGATCTGTGCTGGGACCTCTGCTGTTTGTAATGTATATAAATGACCTGGATAAAAATGTAGATGGGTGGGTTAATAAGTTTGCAGACGATGCCGAGATTGGTGGAGTTATGGATAGTGTAGACTGGCAAAGAAAATAGGGTATTATAGAACAGTTTCCAATATGGGCAAAGAAATGGCAGATGGAGTTTAACCCAGAAAAATGTGAGGTGTAGCACCTTGTTAGGGCAAATGCAAGGAGACAGTACATTGTTAAGGGCAAGAACCTGAACAGTATTGCTGAGCAGAGAGATCTTGGGATCCAAGTTCATGAACTGTAGAGTCCTTGAAAGTAAGTCCACAGGTTGTGGAATCAGTTCATTGTTTAGATGAATGAGGTGATCCACACTGGTTCAGGGGCCTGATGGTGGAATGGTAATAACCGTTCCTGAAACTGGCGGTGTGTGACCTAAGGCTCCTGTACCTCCTGCCCAATGTTAGTGGTGAAAAGAGAGCATGGTGGGGACCTTTGATGATTGATGCTGCCTTCTTGTGGCATCTCTCTGTGTAGATGTGCTCAGTGGTGGGGAGGGATTTGCCTGTGATGGACTGGGCTGTATCCACCACTTTCTGTAGCCTTTTCCATTCCTGGTTATTGGAGTGTCTATACCAGGGCATGATGCAACCAGATTTCTGCCTTCCCCAGCTCTCCCCACCTCTCCCTACCCTCCGCTCCCCGTTCTCCTCACCTCGCTGGACCTGACTTCAGGTATAGCACATTTCATTGTTTGTGCTCTGAACTAATGTTTCTGTTAGCAATCTGTGTCTTGTTTCAGGAGCTTAGCCATTGGTAAATAATACCCCACAGCAACGCAAAGTAATTTTATTTTTCTTCTGGTGTATTTTATCTTAATTCTTCCCTGCAAACTTGAACTACATCTGAACAGGCTTGGAGAAGTGCCAGTAGGTTACTGTAACAGAATCCAATTGCTCTCACAGCATGTCTCTCTGACCTTGGAAAACTGTACTTTGCTGTGTTGTTTATTGTGAAGTATTTAAAGACTCATGTGTGGTTAGAATGTGCTAACATTCTCACTGACAGACTCACTTGAATGCGTTGTATGTTATTAGTCAAAGGAGGCATCGGGATGATGATGGTGATAACGGTTGTTACTCAGTTCTGTGCCATAGAGTCACAGAAAAGTACAGCACAGAAACAGGCCCTTCAGCCCATCTACTCCATTTTGAACCATTTAAACTTCCTACTCCCATCAACCTGTACCGGGACCACAGCCATCCATACACCTACTATCCATGTACCTATCCAGACTTCTCTTAAACATTGCAATCGAGCTTGCATGTACCACTTTTCTAGCTGTTCTAGATCCCTCTGCAAATCATGATAGCTTTCCTCACTGTCCATTACACCCCCAGTCTTGGTGCCACCCACAAATTTGCTTTTTCAGTTCACCACATTTTTATCCAGATGGTTGATATAGATGACAAACAACAAAGGACCCAGCATCGATCCCTGTGACATACCACCAGTCACAGGTCTCCAGTCAGAGAGGCAACCCTCTACTACCATTCTCTAGCTTCTCCCACAAAGCCAATGTCTCACCCAGTTTACTACCTCATCTTGAATGCCAAGTGACTGAACTTTCTTGACCAACTCCCATGCCTTGCTGAAGTCAATGTAGACAATATCTGCTGCCTTGCCTTTATCAGCTTTTCAGATAACTTCTTCAAAAAACTCCATAGCATTGGTTAGACATGACCTACCACACATAAAACCATGCTGACTACCATTAATCAGTCCATGGCCTATCCAAATACTCCTTCTACCTTAGGCCACAAGCTTATCAATCACCCCTCGTATATCCAGTCCCTCAGATTACCTTCCAATAACTTTCCCAGTACTGATGCCAGGCTCACCAGCCTTTACCTTCCTTGTTTATTTTAGAGCCTTTCTTTGACAGCAGAACAACATTGGCTAACATCCCATCCTCTGGTACCTCAGCTGTCACTAAGGATGATTTAAATATCTCTGCTAAGGCCCCGACAATCTCTGCACTATGTTTGTGGTGATGATACTTTGGGAATTCGGTGCTGAGCTGGCTGTGGAGGTCAAATCAGTGGGTATATTTAAAACAGAGGTTGATTGATTCTTGATTATTAAGGGCATCAATTGTGTATGCACATATAGAAGAATAGGAGGAATTTCATTGAAATCTATCGAATATTGAAAGGCCTAGATAGAATGAGCATGGAGAGAATGCCCCACCTCCCCCTCATACCCCATCTGTTATTTATTTATTTATATACACATTCTTTCTCTCTCTCTCCTTTTTCTCCCTCTGTCCCTCTGACTAGACCCCTTGCCCATCCTCTGGGTTTTTCCCCCCTTCCCCTTTTCCTTCTCCCTGGGCCTCCTGTCCCATGATCCTCTCATATCCCTTTTGCCAATCAACTGTCCAGCTCTTGGCTCCATCCCTCCCCCTCCTGTCTTCTCCTATCATTTTGGATCACCCCTCTCCCCCTCCCACTTTCAAATCTCTTACTAGCTCTTCCTTCAGTTAGTCCTGATGAAGGGTCTCGGCCTGAAACGTCGACTGTACCTCTTCCTATAGATGCTGCCTGGCCTGCTGCGTTCACCAGCAACTTTTATGTGTGAGGATGTTTCCTATAGTGGGGGAGTCTAGAACCAGAAAGCACAGCCTCAGAATACAAGGATGTCCCTTTAGAACAGAGATGAGGAGGAATTTCTTTAGCTGGAGGGTGGTGATTCTGTAGAATTCATTGCCACAGACAGCTGTGGAAGCCAAGTCTTTGGGTATATTTAAAGCTGAGGTTTAGAGGTTCTTGAGTAGTAAGGATGTCAAGGGTTATGGGGAAGAGGCAGAAGATTGAGGTTGGGAGGGGTAGTACATCAGCCATAATGGAATGGCAGAGCAGACCTGACAGGCCGAATGGCCTAATTCTACTGCTATATCTTATGGAGTTCTGCCCTGTGGAATTGAGTAACAATATTCAGCCCAGTTATAAGAACATAGAACATGGAGCATTGCAGAACAGCACCGGTGCTTTGGCCCACAATGTTGTTCTGACTTTTTAACCAAGTCCAAGATGAATGTAACCCTTCTCTCCCTCATAGCCCTCTATTTTTCAATTGTCCATCTACCTATCTAAGTGTATCTGCCTTTACCACCACCTCTGGCAGCATATTCCATGCATCCATTACTCTGTGTAAAAAACTTATTTCTGACATTACCTCCTATACTTTCCTCCAATCACCTTAAAATTATGCCCCCTTGGATTGGCCATTTCTGCTCTGGGAAAAAGTCTCTGTCAGTCCACTCAAGCTATGCCCCTTATCATCGTGTACACCTCCATCAAGTCACCTCTCATCCTTTGCCCCAAAGAGAAAATGCCTAGCTCGCTCAGCCTATCCTCATAAGACACGGTCTCTAATCCAGGCAGCATCCTAGCAAATCTCCTTGCACCTTCTCTAAAACTTCCACATCCTTCCTATAATGAGCTGACCAGAACTGAACACAATACTCCAAGTGTGGTGTAATCAGGCTTTTATAGAGCTGCAACATTACCTCATGAATGGGTGGGGGGGGAGGTGGGTGGGTGGGGGAGAGGGGATGAAGTAAGAAACTGGGAGGGGATAGCAGCTCCTTACAAATTGTATACACAGGAAATTCTGCAGGTGCTGGAAATATTGAGAAACACACACAAAATGCTAGAAGTACTCAGCAAGTCAGACAGCATCTGTGGAGAGAAGTAAACAGCTGATCTTTTGGGCCAAGACCCTTCATCAGCCTATCTGACTTGCTGAGATCCCCCAGCATTTTTTGTGTGTTGCATCGTTAAAATTGTAATATCCTTGCAATAGATGTGATAAAAAGTTACATGTTCAGCATTGATGTACACATGATGATTACATTTGAATCCGAAATCTTTCATCTTGAACTGGAGGTCCATGAACCAACCCTCATCGGGGATTAGAGGTGGAGAGATCAGCAACTTTAAATTCATCAGTGTTACCATTTCAGAGGATCTGTCCTGGGTCCAGCAATTACAAAGACAGCACGGCAGTTCCTCGATTATTTTAGAAGTTGGCGAAGGTCATCTAAAATTTAGACAAATTTGCATAGATGTGTGGTGGAGAGTATAGTGAATGGTAGGATCAGGGGCTGGTATGGAATCACCAATACCCTTGAATGGAAAATCCTGCAAAAAGTAGCGGATACAGCCCAGTCTATCACAGGTAAAGACCCCACTCCCCACCAATGAGCACGTCTACATGGAGTGCTGTCATAGGAAAGCAGCATCCACCATCGAGGAGCCCGCCATCCAGACCATACATTCTTCCACTGCTGCCATCAGGAAGGTGGTACAGGAACCTTCGGATCCACGCCACCAGGTTCAGGAACAGTCATTACCCCTCAAACATCAGGGGCTTGAACCAGTGGAAATAACTTCACTAACCCCATCACTGAACTGCTCCCACAACCAATGGACTCGATTTCATGGACTCTTCATCTCATGTTCTCAATATTTATTGCTTGCTTGCTTATTTATTTATATATTTATTTATCTATCTATCTAATTATTTATTTGTGTGCCCATTTATTTATTTATCTTCCTTTCTGTATTTGCGCATTTTGTTATCAAAGGGTTCAATTTAATATCAGAGAATATATACAGTATACAACTTGAACTTCTTACTCTTCACAGACATCCACGAGAAATCCCATTAAAAGTATGATGAAACCTCAGAACCCTAGAGCCCCCCTGCCCCCTCCCATGCACAAGCACTGCCCTCCCCTCTCCCACGTGTCAGAAGCAGCTCCGACCCCCACCCCCATCATGCAAGTAATAGCAAAAGCCCTCCAAAGAGATCATGACTGAGCATCCATCAAAAGCTACAGTCCTTCACGCAGCACTTTGGTATCTCAGACAGGCTCTCTCTCTCTCTCTCTCTCCATCTCCATCGAGGGAGAGAGAGATCACCCCGACAACAATAAGAGTGGAAACCAACAACTCGCTGTTCTGATGTTCCAATCGTTTTCTGCAATACATTGATGACTGCATTGGTGCTGCTTTATGCACCCATGCTGAGCTCGTCAATCTCATCAACTTTGCCTCCAACTTCCACTCTGCATTTAAATTCACTTTGTCCTTTTCTGACAACTTTTTCACCTTTCTTGATTTCCTGGCTCCAACTCTGGAGACAAAATATCTCCCAAAAGCAAACCTACCAATTCCCACAGCTATCTTGGCTTCCCTTTTCTCAGTTCCTTCGACTCTGCCACATCTATTCGCAGAATGAGGCAATCCTTTGCAGGACATCAGAGAAATCCTCCTCCTTCAAATAACAGGGTTTCCCTTCCTCCAGCTTCGATGCTGACCCCACCTGCATCTCTTCCATTTCCTAGACATTCACGCTCTCTCCATCTTTTCGCTGTTTTAACAGGGATACTGTACAGGGACTGTCCTCCATCCCATCTTTTTATTCTAGTGTCTTTCCCCTTCTTTTTCAGTCCTGAAGAAAGGTCTAGGTCAGAGGCGTCGACTGCTTATTCACTTCCATGATGCTGCCTGACCTGCAGAGTTCCTCCAGCATTTTGTGTGTGCTACTCTGGTTTTCCAGCATCCACAGAATCTCATATTTATGAAAGTCGCAATTGCTGGGATATAATTTGTTCTTCAGATTGTCAGCCGCTGCATGGTGAATGTCCTGAACACTTCCTTTGCACTTATCCAGAGTAAGACACACAAAATGCTGGAGGAACTCTGCAAGTCAGGCAGCATCTATGGAAATGAATAGCCACTCAATGTTTCAGGCCGAGACCCTTCATCAGGACAGGAAAAGAAGGGGGAAAATGCCGAAATAAAAAAAAGCTGTGGGGAGGAGAAGGAGGTCAAGCTAGAAGGTGACAGGTGGGTGGGGAATGGGGGGGGGGGTGAAGTAATAAACCGGGAGGTGATAGATGGAGCCAGTGGGTAGGGAAGGCAGGGATGAAGTAAGAAGCTGGGAGGTGATAGGTGGAGCCAGGTGGGTGGGGAAGGGAGGGATGAAGTAAGAAGCTGGGAGGTGATAGGTGGAGCCAGGTGGGTGGGGAAGGGAGGGATGAAGTAAGAAGCTGGGAGGTGATAGGTGGAGCCAGGTGGGTGGGGAAGGGAGGGATGAAGTAAGAAGCTGGGAGGTGATAGGTGGAGCCAGGTGGGGGTGAAGCAAGAAGCTGGGAGGTGATAGGTGGGACAGTGGGGATATGAAGTAAAATGTTTGGCCACTAGGAAATCCTGCTTTTTTGCAGATGGAGTGAAGTTGCTTGATAAAGCGGTCCTCCAATCTATGTCAGGTCTTATCAAAGTAGAGAAGGCTGCGTCAGGAACACTGGACACAATGGATTACCCAAACAGATTTGCAGGTGAAGTGTTGCCTCACCTGGAAGGACTGTTTCAGGCACTGAATGGAGGTGAATGGGCAGGTTTCACTTACAGAGGTAAGTGCTGGGAGGGAGATTAATGGGGAGGGACAAATTGACAAGGGGTTCACAGAGGGAGCACGCTTACCCACCCTGCTTTATTTGTAGCTTGATCTACTGTTTCAGCATGAGAGAGAAAACCCTTCTCTGAAAAAGTCAAACTAGACAAATGTAATCCTTGTCTGTGTTTTAAATTATGTAAACATACAGCATACTTTTACATTAAAATAGTCTCTGATTTCATACACAAAGCACCTGAAATAGATCCTTCAGTCATCAAGGAATTTTAATTTTAAATAGAAACAGCTTTAAAAAATAAAAGGCTTTGTTCTTGTCATTTTGTGTGTGTTACTCTGGGTAAGTGCAAAGAAGGTGTTCAGGGCAGTCGCCATGTAGTACACACAATCTGAAGAACTGATTAAATCCCAGCAACTGGGGTTTTTGTAAACACGAGAGATTCTGCAGATGCTGGAAATCCAGAGGAGCACACACAAAATGTTGGAGGAACTCAGCAGGTCAGGCAGCATCCACGGAGAGGAAAATCAGTCAGTGTTTTGTGCTGAAACTCTTCATTGGGATGGGAAAGGAAGGGGAGAGAAACTTTCTTTGTCAATGGAGACCGACTTCTAAAATAAAACATAAATATTCAAAACCAGTATAGTTCAAAAGCATACAATGCATTTTTATTTAATTTGTATAGCAGTCATTTTTATATAGACCTAGATTTACAGTAAGTGTGAGAATTGTTACCATCAGGTAGGAGGTACAGGAGTCTGAAGGCACACACTCAGCGATTCAGGAACAACTTCTTCCCCTCTGCCATCCGATTCCTAAATGAACATTGAACCCATGAATACCACCTCACTTTTTAAATATATATTATTTCTATTTTTGCACAATTTTTAATCTATTCAAGATATATATATTGTAATTGATTTACTTATTTATTTTTACTTTTTTCTTCTATATTATGAATTGCATTGAACTGCTGCCGCTAAGTTAGCAAGTTTCACGACACCTGTCAATGACAATAAACCTGATTCTGCTCTGGATCATGTTAAAACAGGGTATGCAGGGTGCACTTGCCTGAACTGTCACCTTTGCAGGGTCAAAGGCCAACTGTTGATCAGCGGTCCAGTTGGGGCCTAATGACCCGAGTCCGAGTCTGCTAGAGGCCAAAGAAAACAGTTTGTCCTGGGTCAGAGGGCTGTGTATGTACGTGGGTGGGAGGGAAAAATGGGGCTTGTTTTGCTGCTGTTGTTGTGTTGCTTGTTGTGCTCTGCCAAACACTGAGGGCATGCTGTGTTGCCACTGGAATGTATGGATTTCCCCCAGCACGTCTTTGGGTATGTTGGTTGTTAACACACATGACAAATTTCAATCTATGTTTCAACGTAGATGTGAGAAATGAATCTGAACCTGTGCCCTTCAGCCTGAATTTCTTGTGTTATACTTTCCTTGAGGTGTAGCCCAACAAAGCTATCTAGGACAATGAATAGTGTTGTTGTATCACTTTGGGGCAGATATATATCACATGCACGTATACTGACTATTCAGAGCTGTTGTACATACTGTTTATTATAAATTACTATAAATTGCAATTTGCACATTTAGATGGAAAAGTAACGTAAAGATTTTTACTCATGTATATGAAGGATGTAAGTAATAAAGTCAATTCAATTCAATTCAGTGCTTATCCCTGTGTCATAAAATCATCATCTCCTCTATAACGAGAGAGTATAAATATCTATTTATATGCCCGAGCTAGTGTAACATAGTATTAGAACAGTAACTGCTTCTGGTTACCAGGTAATGCTATGATAACAACAGTTAGTTTATTTACTTAACACACATCAAAGTTGCTGGTGAACGCAGCAGGCCAGGCAGCATCTCTAGGAAGAGGTACAGTCGATGTTTCGGGCCGAGACTAATCCTGACGAAGGGTCTCGGCCCGAAACGTCGACTGTACCTCTTCCTAGAGATGCTGCCTGGCCTGCTGCGTTCAGCTGCAACTTTGATGTATGTTGCTTGAATGTCCAGCATCTGCAGAATTCCTCGTGTTTAGTTTATTTACTTATTTTGATTTACAGCGTGGAACAGCCACATCTGGCCCTACGAGCCACACCACCCATCAATCCACTGTTTTAACCCGAGCCTAATCACAGGACAATTTTCAATAACCAATTAACCGGTATGTCTTTGGACTGTGGGAGGAAACCATGGCACCCCAAGAAAGCCCTTACACAGTAATGGGGAGAACGTACAAACTCCTTACAGATAATGCTGGATTTGAACTCTGAACTCTGACTTCCAGAGCTGTAATAGATTCACGCTAATTGCTATACCACCATGGCAACCGTCCTATTTTAGATTATATTAACTACTATTAAAGTGCTGAAACGTCGACTGTTCATTCTTCTCCGTGGAGGCTGCCTGAACTGTTGGGTTTTGTGTGTGTTGCTCTGGATTTCCAACATCTGCAGAATCCCTTGTGTTTATGTTAAACTACTTGTTCCTATGAGGCTGCCTCCTTCCTCTCTTGACCAAACCTTTCAGACCTTATGGTAGGATTTTAGCTGGAGTCTGATCAAGAAATGGTCCTGTCCGCTTTCAGTACTGGTACACCTATTCTCAAATTTACTGTCCCTTGACTCTGTTCCATAGAAACGGGTAATTGGTCTACTATTGCCGGACGTGCTGAGATACAGTGAAAGCGTCCAAACAGATCACTCCAGCGGGGCAGTGCAGCGGCTAGCGTGATGCTATTACCACTCAGGACGTTCCAGAGTTCCGGTGCCATTCTGTAAGGTGTCTCTGTCTACCTCCCCATGGTTTTCCCCAGGTGCTTCGATTTCCTCCCACAGTCCAAAGACACAACAGGTCAGTTAATTGGTCATTGTAAATTGTCCCGTGATTAGGTAGGGGTTAATGGCGTTGCTGGGGCAGCATGGTGCAAAGGGCCAGAAGGGCCAACTCTGCACTCGATCACTAAATAAATAAACAAACAAACACATAAATAGATAAATCAAATCAAGGTAATGCAAGGAAAAAGCAAGAGCAGAATGCAGAATTCACAGTTACAGAGAAGGTACCAACATAACGTGCAAGGCTATGGCAAAGTGATCTGTGAGGTCCCTCCTGTGCTGCGTTACTGACTTTCTAAATAAAGAACCATAAAGAATACCAGTGCCAAGGTGGGGCACGAACCCACAACCCTGGGATTAAGAGTCCCATGCCCTACTGCCTGAGCCAGCTGGGCCTTAAGGTTGTCATAGCTGGGGAAGGTAACGGGCATAAGCTCCCACTACCTATTAAATGCACCTCAAATTGCCTCTGACAACCAAGTCCGTCTCCTGGCCTGCACGTGTGCCTCTGCCATTCCTTTGGGTCCATCAGCTGTGTGGAGAGGGGGAGTCTGCTACACAGGAACAGCTTGCTCTCCATGTCGTACTGTCCTGGCTTGCGTACTGACCTGTGTATCACATGGACGGCTGGGATGATCGAGCCTGACCAACGGAGGACCTCGAAAGGATAGACGGAGCTATCAGTTTGCATCTGGTTTCATTTTGATGATTAAGGCAAATTAACTATTGAAAACATACCAGGATGAAACAATTTGACCAAAATTGATTCCATAGACAAAATCATTAACACAGGAGATGTGGCAGATGCTGGTAATCAAGAGCAACACGCACAAAATACTGGAGGAATTCAGCGGGTCAGGCAGCATCTTTGAAGGGGAATAAAAAGCCAACTTTTCAGGCTAAGCCTTTCAGCAGTACTGGAAAGGAAGGCGGGAAAACCAAGAACAAGGAGGTGTGCGGAGGGGCAGCAGGTGATAGGTAAGACCAGGTGAGGGAGGGTATGAAGTAAAAAGCTGGGAGGTGATAGGTGGAAAAGATAAAGGCTGAAGGAGGAGGAATCTGATAGGAGAACAGAGTGGACCATGGGAAACAGGGAAAGAAGAGGGCACCGGAGTGAGGAGGTGATGGGCAAGGTGAGGAGAAGAGGAGGGATGAGGGGAACCAGTATGAGGAACAGAAAAAAGAAGTGAGAGGGGAAGGAAATTACCTGAGGATAGAGAATCAATGTTCATACCGTCCATTTGGCGGCTACCCAGGCAGAATATGAGGCCTCATCATGCCGGTGGAGGAGACCATGGACCGACATGTTGGAATGGGAATGGGAAGTCTGATTAAAATGGGTGGAAAACCTGCCTGTTGTGACAGACGGAGCGAAGGTGTTCAATGAAGCAGTCTCCAATCCACATCAGGTTTCACTGATGCAGCGGAAGCTGCTCCATTCTTGACTTCTTTAACACTTTGTCCGCCAGATTCTTCTGTGCTTTTCCCTGTTTCTCATTAGCTACCAATGCTAAATTTGTCTTCAGCAATGAGAAATTTATTCATGGCTGTCTTTGGGGAAACGACTTGACCTGCTTTACATCAGCAGGTACGTTAGATGTGTTCCAACAAGTTTTCAGAACACTAACCAGACTGAGATCCAATCACAACTATCACTCCTTTGAGTTTCGATCAAGCGTTCCGTCGATGAGCACCTCTGTAATCGTTTGTGCTCTACGTCCAGCTGCTGCAGTAGATGCAGTGCAACAAACACCGGTACTTTTTAAACTGTTTCTACTCAAAAATTGTGGAAATTACGTGATAGTAAAAAATGCCGAGAGCATGGCTTCCTACTTGTGACGTTTACTGGGAACGTTGCAGACGAAGGTCATGAAGCATTGTTGAGGATCTCCCAAACCCATCCCACAATCTCCTTGACCCATTAATGTCAGGAAGAAGGTACAGGAGCATGAGGATTAGGAATGCCAGACTGGGTAACAGTTTCTTCCCTCAGGCTGTGAGCCTAAATCAGTAGAGCTACTGGGACTTGATGTTTCAATCCCTATGGTAAGTTGGCACTCTTGATGTTGGCAGTGGGTTTGGAGTGGTGACAAGGAGAGAGGGTAGGTACGTCATCGGGGTCATCAGGTGGGCACCCTCCTTCTTTGACGTTTCGTTGATAAGCCCACAACGTCTCCAGAGGGCTCAATGGTGCTACCTGGCGTCCCAGATACACCCCCCTCAGTTCCATACCCTCCTGTCTTTATCTTGCAGCCCAATTGTTGTCTTTCCCTTTAATCCAAATCCAATTGCTGCTTTCTTCTGCTGCATTTGACAAGGACTTGATACACTGCCACCACTGAGGTCTTGTCACTAGGACAGTTGGTTGTTTATTGTTTATCTGTTCTGTTTACTGTTTACCTGTGCTGTGCACTACATGCATTTTGAATTATATTTTATTGACTTATTTATCGTATTTTTTGTTTCATGTGCTGTGTGTGATTATGTTTTGTGGCTGCACTGTGGTATTTAGGAATATTGTTTCATCTGGTTGTATATAGGTACAGTTAGATCACAATACACTTGAACTTGAAGTTCTCCTGAAGTTTGTCATCTCAAATAATTTATTCTGAAAATCCATGTGAGACAAAGTTTGTCTCCTTGTACTGAAATGATGGGTAAGTTGTCATATCCGTGATGAACTGGACAAAAGCAGACGCAGAAATCCTCTCTCCTTCATTGGGGTATGAATATGCCCATGGTTTCTCCAGAAGGTGATAGTTCAATGTTTCATGGTAAAGTAATTCTGAGATGACACTAACCAATGCACAGGTGTTGATCTCCATAGTTACTGGAGTTCCATCAAACACCACTTATATAACAATGTTATGGGAATTACTGAAGGACAGGGATTCCCAACCCTTTTGATGCCATGGACCAATACCATTAAGCAAGGGGTCCATGAACACCAGTTTGAGATCCCTGCTGTAGAGCCTCCTTGCCCTCTTGATGAAATGAATCTCCACGCATTACTGTTCTTAGTGACTGATGATTTCCCCTCCCAATATTTGCTGTTTTTCTCATTTGTATGTCAGGTTTTCTATATTCTTTCAATTGCCCCAGCATTTCTACTGGATATGGTCAGCTTGGGACAGCATTGCCAGCATTTGTAACACACACAAGATGCTGGAGGACTTCAACAGGTCAGCAAGCATCTGTGGTAATGAATAAAAGGTCAATGAGTCAGGTCGAGACCCTTCATCAGAACAGTTCGGGGGGGGGTGAGATCTCAGTCTCGTGGTCTATATCGGACAAGGTCAGAATAAAGAAACTAAACTGTCTTTTGTAATATAGTTATTATATCATAAACCTTCTGGGGCATATACCTCTCCTAATTTTTTTTCTTATGTTTATCTTAATCACATGATGCTAACATTGCTTGCTGTTACTTTACCAGTGAGTTGTAGAGGCATAGAACACTACAGCACAGAAACAGGCTCTTTGGACCATCTAGTCCATGCTGAACCATTCATCTGCTTAGTCCCATCAACATGCACCCAGACCATAGCCCTCCATACCCTTCCCATCCATGTACCTATCTGAGCTTCTCTTAAATTTTGAAAGCAAGCCCACATCCACAGCTGGTTCCAGACTCTTTCCATCCTCTGAGTGAAGAAGTTCCCCCTCTTGTTCCCTTTAAACATAGAAACATAGAAAATAGGTGCAGGAGTAGGCCATTCGGCCCTTCGAGTCTGCACCGCCATTCAGTATGATCATGGCTGATCATCCAACTCAGAACCCTGTACCAGCCTTCCCTTCATACCCCCTGATCCTTTTAGCCACAAGGGTCATATCTAACTCCCTCTTAAATATAGCCAATGAACTGGCTTCAACTATTTCCTGTCGCAGAGAATTCCACAGATTCACCACTCTCTGTGTGAAGAAGTTTTTCCTCATCTCGGTCCTAAAAGGCTTCCCCTTTATCCTCAAACTGTGACCCCTCGTTCTGGCCTTCCCCAACATTGGGAACAATCTCCCTGCATGTAGCCTGTCCAATCCCTTCAGGATTTTATACGTTTCAATCAGATCCCCCCTCAATCTTCTAAATTCCAACAAGTATAAGCCTAGTTCATCCGTCTTTCATGATGTGAAAGTCCTGCCATCCCAGGAATCAATCTGGTGAACCTTCTTTGTACTCCCTCTATGGCAAGAATGTCTTTCCTCAGATTAGGGGACCAAAACTGCACACAATACTCCAGGTGTGGTCTCACCAAGACCTTGTACAACTGCAGTAGTACTTCCCTGCACCTGTACTCGAATCCTCTTGCTATGAATGCCAGCATACCATTCGCCTTTTTCACCGCCTGCTGTACCTGCATGCCCACTTTCAATGACTGGTGTACAATGACACCCAGATCTCGTTGCACCTCCCCTTTTCCTAATTGGCCACCATTCAGATAATAATCTGTTTTCCTGTTCTTGCCACCAAAGTGGATAAACTCACATTTATTCACATTAAATTGCATCTGCCATGAATTTGCCCACTCACCTAACCTATCCAAGTCACCCTGCATCCTCTTAGCATCCTCCTCACAGCTAACACTGCCACCCAGCTTCGTGTCATCCGCAAACTTGGAGATGCTGCATTTAATTCCCTCGTCTAAGTCATTAATATATATTGTAAACAACTGGGGTCCCAGCACTGAGCCTTGCGGTACCCCACTAGTCACTGCCTGCCATTCTGAAAAGGTCCTGTTTATTCCCACTCTTTGCTTCCTGTCTGCCAAACAATTCTCTATCCACACCAATACCTTACCCCCAATACCGTGCGCTTTAAGTTTGCATACTAATCTCCTGTGTGGGACCTGTCAAAAGCCTTTTGAAAATCCAAATATACCACATCCACTGGTTCTCCCCTATCCACTCTACTAGTTACATCCTCAAAAAATTCTATGAGATTCGTCAGACATGATTTTCCTTTCACAAATCCATGCTGACTTTGTCCGATGATTTCACCGCTTTCCAAATGTGCTGTTATCACATCTTTGATAACTGACTCTAGCATTTTCCCCACTACCGATGTCAGGCTAACCGGTCTATAATTCCCCGGTTTCTCTCTCCCTCCTTTTTTAAATAGCGGGGTTACATTAGCCACCCTCCAATCCTCAGGAACTAATCCAGAATCTAAAGAGTTTTGAAAAATTATCACTATTATCACTCTTTCTTGGGCTACTTCCTTAAGCTAGATAGATAGATAGATAGATAGATATATTTTATTAATCCCGAGAGAAATTTGCTTTCGTTACAGCCGCACCAACCAAGAATAGAGCGTAAATATAGCAATACAAAAAACCTCAACAATCAAACAACAAATGCAAACTATGCCAGATGGAAAATAAGTCCAGGACCAGTCTATTGGCACAGGATGTCTGACCCTCCACGGGAGGAGCTGCACGTTCGATGGCCACAGGCAGGAACGACCTCCCGTGCCGCCAAGTGTTGTATCTCGGTGGAATGTGGCCGAAGCAGTCTGGGATGCAGACCATCTGGCCCTGGGGATTTATCTGCCTTTAATCCCTTCAATTTACGTAACACCACTTCCCTACTAACATGTATTTCCCTCAGTTCCTCCATCTCACTAGACCCTCGGTCCCCTACTGTTTCCGGAAGATTATTTATGTCCTCCTTAGTGAAGGCAGAACCAAAGTAGTTATTCAATTGGTCTGCCATGTCCTTGTTCCCCATGATCAATTCACCTGTTTCTGACTGTAAGGGACTTACATTTGTCTTAACCAATCTTTTTCTTTTCATATATCTATAAAAGCTTTTACAGTCAGTTTTTATGTTCTCTGCCAGTTTTCTCTCATAATATTTTTTCCCTTTCCTAATTAAGCCCTTTGTCCTCCTCTGCTGGACTCTGAATTTCTCCCAGTCCTCAGATGTGCCACTTTTTCTGGCTAATTTGTATGTTTCTTCTTTGGAATTGATACTATCCCTAATTTCCCTTGTCAGCCACGGGTGCACTACCTTCCCTGGTTTATTCTTTTGCCAAACTGGGAAGAACAATTGTTGTAGTTCATCCATGCGATCTTTAAATGCTTGACATTGCATATCCATCATCAACCCTTTAAGTATCATTTGCCAGTCTATCTTAGCTAATTCACGGCTCATACCTTCAAAATTACCCTTCTTTAAGTTCAGAACCTTTGTTACTGAATTAACTATATCACTCTCCGTCTTAATGAAGAATTCCACCATATTATGGTCACTCTTACCCAAGGGGCCTCGCACGACAAGATTGCTAACTAACCCTTCCTCATTGCTCAATACCCAGACTAGAATAGCCTGCTCTCTAATTGGTTCCTCGACATGTAGGTTCAGAAAACCATCCCGCATACATTCCAAGAAATCCTCTTCTTCAGCACCTTTACCAATTTGGTGTCAACATTTCACCTTTCACCCTTAACCTATGACTTATCATTCTAATCTCACCCAACCTCAATGGAAAAAGCCTGCTTGCATTTACCTCTTTCTCTACTCCTCATAATTTTGTATGTCTCTATTGATCATCCCTTCATTCTCCTATGCTCCAGGGAATAAAGACCTAAACTGTTCAACTTTTCCCTGTAACTCAGTTCCTCAAGTCCCAGCAACATCCTTGTCAATTTTCTCTGTACTCTTTCAAACTTATTGACATCTTTCCTGTATGTAGATGATCTGAACTTCACATAATTTGACTAGTGTGGCTTTGTTGTAACTGTTAATCATTCCTCTGTGTTCTGATCCTGATTATTAGAATCAGAATCAGGTGTATTATCACTGGCATGTGTCGTGAGATTTGCTCAATGAATTTCTAATTTGTAATGTAGCTATAAACAATTATGCCTTATAACTTATGATTATTTGAATTTTATTACTTAAATTTGCTAAAGCTTTTTAAAATTCTCTTTTGAACCCTCATTAAAATTTCAGTTTGTTTTTCATTTTCTCACAGTGCGGAGATCAGATTTGTCTTTTGGCATCCTCTTGAATTTGGACAAGCTGTTCAGCCTGGTGTCCAAGGTTTCATGGTGGCTAACAGATTTTCCCAGAGTTCCTGTCCTCCCTTGGCCACGCCGAAGTGTCTGTCCCTCCCAAGGGAGCAAAGGCACTCTCTGCAAGAGAGCTGAACTCTGTGGTTGAGCAAACAAAGAGATCTGGCAGATTCAACCTCCTGCTCCAGGGGATTTTCCACAGGCAGTCTTCCTGGTTTCAAGATCATTTATTGTCATTCTTCAGTACACAAATGAAAGGTAAAACAGAATGATTGTTACTCTGGATCAGAAGCAGCATTAAAAAACACAATAAATATAAAGACATTAGACAGCTTATACACACAGATTGAACATATGTCCAGGAGTGTCTGTACATAAGGTGACTGACAGGAAATGATAAAGTAGTGGTGATCGGGGGGTAGGGTGCAGTGTGGAGGGTGGGTTAGTGGGTGGAGGTGTTGACCAGACTTACTACTTGTGGAAAGTAACTGTTTTCAAGTCTGGTGGTCCTGGCGTGGATGCCACGTAGCCTCCTCCCTGACAGAAGTGGAGAAACTGTCCATAAGCAGAGTGGGTCAGACCCTTCATGATGTCACTGGCCCTTTCTTCCGCCACCTCTCTGTATATACGCTCTGTAGCCACCTTGTTAGGTACACCTGTACACCTGCTCGTTAATGCAAATATCTAATCAGCCAATCACGTGGCAGCAACTCAATACATAAAAGCATTCAGACATGGTCAAGAGGTTCAGTTGTTGTTCATCAGAATGGGGAAGAAATATGATCTAAGTGATTTTTACGGCAGAATAATTGTTCATGTTAAGTGGGGAGGTTTGAGCATCTCAGAAACTGCTGATCTCCTGGGATTTTCATGCACCACAGTATATAGAGCTTACAGGGAATGTTACACAGCACATTGAACCTTGAGGTGGATGGGCTACAGTCAGAAACAGAAGACCGCAGTGGGTTTCACTTCTATACCTAATAAAGTGGCCAGTGAGTGTTTGTTCTGGATGGCAGATTGGCTGGTATTGGATGTGTTCAGCTTAATTTTGCCTCAATCTCTGTCATTAGAAACGGGGATGGTGCCAGAGGATTGGCATATTGCTCATGTTGTTCCATTGTTTAAAAAGGGTTCTCAGAGTAAACCTAGCAATTACCGGCCTGTGAGTTTGACGTCAGTGGTGGGTAAATTGATTGAATAGAGATAGTATACATAATTATCTGGATAGACAGGGTCTGATTAGGAACAGTCAACATGGATTTGTGCGTGGAAAGTCATGTTTGACAAATCTTCTTGAATTTTTTGAAGAGGTTACTAGGAAAGTTGACGAGGGTAAAGTGGTGGATGTTGTCTATATGGACCAGTAAGGCCTTTGACAAGGTTCCACACAGCAGGTTAGTTAGGAAGGTTCAATCATTAGGTATTAATATTGAAGTAGTAAAATGGATTCAGCAGTGTCTGGACGGGAGATGCCAGAGAGTAGTGGCGGATAAGTGTTTGTCAGATTGGAGTCCGGTGACTAGTGATGTGCCTCAGGGATCTGTACTGGGTCCAATGCTGTTTGTCACATATATTAATGATCTGGATGATGGGGTGGTAAATTGGATTAGTAAGTATGCAGATGATACTAAGATAGGTGGAGTTGTGGATAATGAAGTAGGTTTTCAAAGCTTGCAGAGAGATTTAGGCCAGTTAGAAGAGAGGGCTGAAAGATGGCAGATGGAGTTTAATGCTGATAAATGTGAGGTGCTACATTTTGGTAGGACTAATCAAAATAGGACATACATGGTAAATGGTAGGGCATTGAGGAATGCAATAGAACAGAGGGATCTAGGAATAATGGTGCATAGTTCCCTGAAGGTGGAATCTCATGTGGATAGGGTGGTAAAGAAAGCTTTTTGTATGCTGGCCTTTATAAATCAGGGCATTGAGTATAGGAGTTGGGATGTAATGTTGAAATTGTACAAGGTATTGGTAAGGCCAAATTTGGAGTATTGTGTACAGTTCTGGTCACCGAATGATAGGAAAGATGTCAACAAAATAGAGAGAGTACAGAGAAGATTTTCCAGAATGTTACCTGGGTTTCAGCATCTAAATTACAGAGAAAGGTTGAACAAGTTGGGTCTTTATTCTTTAGAGCATAGAAGGTTGAGGGGGGGACTTGGGGGATAGATGGAGTTGACGTGGATGGGCTTTTTCCATTGAGAGTGGGGGAGATTCAAACAAGAGGACATGAGCTGAGAGTTAAAGGGCAAAAGTTTAGGGGTAACACGAGGGGGAACTTCTTTACTCAGAGAGTGGTAGCTGTGTGGAACGAGCTTCCAGCAGAAGTGGTTGAGGCAGGTCCAATGTTGTCGTTTAAAGTTAAATTGGATGGATATATGGACAGGAAAGGAATGGAGGGTTATGGGCTGAGTGCAGGTCGGTGGGACTAGGTAAGAGTAAGAGTTTGGCACGAACTAGAAGGGCCGAGATGGCCTGTTTCTGTGTTGTAATTGTTGTATGGTTATATGGTTATTTTATTCGCTCAGCAAAATACACAGCTTCAGATTAAATATATTAAATATTCTGTTTAAATAACAAACAAAAATATTTCACATAACTGTGTTAAGCATTTAAATACTATCACCCTTCCAATATAATTTCAAAGCCTGTGAATTTTGGGACTAGAACTCCCACCAGTAGTTTTGGGTCCTGTACCTAAGAAAGGATGTATTGACCTTGGAGAGAATTCAGATGAGGTTCATGAAAATGATTGTGGGAATTAAAGGGTTAACATATGTAGACTGTTTGATGACTCGGGGTCTGAACTCATTGGAATTTAGAAGAATGAGGAGGGAACTCATTGAAACCTATTGAATATCGAAAGCCCTAGACAGACTTGATTGTGGAGAGGATGCTTCCTACAGCAGACAGTCCAGGACCAGAGGGCACAGCCTCAGAATAGAGGGTCATCGCTTTAGAACAAAGATGATGAGGAATTTCTTTAGCCAGGTGGTGGTGAATCTGTGGAATTTGTTGCCACAGACAGCTGTGAAGGTCAAGTGGTTGCGTATACTTAAAGCAGATGTTGATGGGTTCTTGTTCAGTCAGAACGTCAAAGGTTACGGGGAGAATGCAGGAGACTGGGATTGATAGGGTTAATAAATCAGGCATGAAGGACAGGCAGACTCAATGGGTCAAATGCCCTAATTCTGTTCCTCTCCAATGTCTTATGGCTATTTAGATAAGTTAATTTATTGTTTCCTTTTAACTTTTTGATCCTCCATCCACTATAACAAGCTGAAGGTATTCTGTGGAAGTGCATTCACACTGAGTGGGTCAATGTGTGAAAGTGTGGTGAAATCACTGTCCCTAGAGTTCTCCAGTCCCACTGACTCTCTCCAAATATGTTCTTTTTGCTTGTAACTGGCTTTGCATCCTGTAAGTGGTTCAGTCAACCGAGAAACGGAAAGGTTGCTTTATCTTGTTGGAAATAATAAAACAGAGAGCTTTAATCCATGCCCTGGGAACTGTTGTAAACATCAAGCTTGACGGCAGGTTCATTCCGTGTTTGTGAGTGTAAACAGAGATGCACAGCACAGCTTGAAGTTAATCCTTTACAGCCAAGCCGAGGCTTTCCTTTCTCAACTCTTCCCCCAGCGGTGATTCGCTGGGTCCGTCTCTCCGTTGGTAAATATAATTGTTTCATCTTGAACCAGTGTGACAGCAGCCACGCCCTGGGGTACAGGTGGGCTAAACCAGGTGAGGACAGCCGGCAGAGCTCACGCCCTGGTCAGGTAGGGACATGCCTGTCCCAGCGTGCGAAATCAGCTCCGGCACACTGGGCAGATTAGATAGACGGGGAGATCCAGTGGCTCGGAAAGCGGTACTGCAACATTTCATGGAGAGCTGCGGTACCTTTTCCCAGATGGTAGCCCCTGGAACAGTCTGTGGTTGGGGTGACCTGGGTCCCCAATGATCCTCTGGGCGTCTGTCACTGTAAGTGTCCTGAATCATCGGAAGTTCACATCCACAGATGCACTAGGCTGTCCGCACCACTCTCTGCAGAATCCTATGTTTAAGGGAGGTATAGTTCCCAAAACTATAAAGGAAAGGAAAGGAAAGGAAAGGCAGCAGGTGGGACCTGTACAAGAGAGACGGGTTACACTTGAACCACAGGGGGACCAATATCCTTTCAGGGAGGTTTGTTAGTGCTATTGGGGAGGCTTTAAACTAGAATTGCAGGGGGATGGGAACCAGAGTGCCAGAGCTGACACTGTGGCTGGGGTGAAAATAAATTATGTTGAAAGTTTAAGCAAATCCACTGATAGAAAGGTTGTGAGTGGTGGTAAAAATCTTCTGAGGTGTATATATTTCAATGCTAGGAGCATTGCGGGGAAGGCAGATGAGTTGAGGGCGTGGATTGACACGTGGAATTATGATGTTGTAGCAATTAGTGAAACTTGGCTACAGGAGGGGCAGGACTGGCAGCTTAATATTCCAGGGTTCCAATGTTTCAGATGTGATCGAGGCAGAGGAATGAAAGGTGGGGGAGTAGCATTGCTTGTATGGGAAAATATTACAGCAGTGCTCAGGCAGGACAGATTAGAGGGCTTGTCTACTGAGTCCTTATGGGTGGAGCTGAGAAACAGGAAAGGTATGGCCACATTAGTGGGATTATATTACAGACCAGCTAATAGTCAACGAGACTTGGAAGAGCAAATCTGCAGAGAGATAGCAGGCAACTGCAGGAAACATAAAGTTGTGGTGGTAGGGGATTTTAATTTTCCATACATTGATTGGGACTCCCATACTATTAGGGGTCTAGATGGTTTAAAGTTTGTAAAATGTGTTCAGGAAAGTTTTCTAAATCAGTATATAGAGGGACCAACTAGAGGAGATGCAATATTGGATCTCCTGTTAGGAAACGAATTAGGGCAAGTGACGGAAGTCTGTGTAGGGGAACACTTTGGTTCCAGTGATCATAACACCACTAGTTTCAATTTGATCATGGACAAGGATAGATCTGGTCCTAGGGTTGAGGTTCTGAACTGGAAGAAGGCCAAATTTGAAGAAATGAGAAAGGATCTAAAAAGCATGGATTGGGACAGGTTGTTCTCTGGCAAAGATGTGATTGGTAGGTGGGAAGCCTTCAAAGGGGTAATTTTGAGAATGCAGAGTTTGTATGTTCCTGTCAGGATTAAAGGCAAATTGAATAGGAATAAGGAACCTTGGTTCTCAAGGGATATTGCAACTCTGATAAAGAAGAGGAGGGAGTTGTATGAAATGTATAGGAAACAGGGGGTAAATCAGGTGCTTGAGGAGTATAAGAAGTGCAAGAAAATACTTAAGAAAGAAATCAGGAGGGCAAAAAGAAGACATGAGGTTGCCTTGGCAGTCAAAGTGAAGGATAATCCAAAGAGTTCTTACAAGTATATTAAGAGCAAAAGGATTGTAAGGGATAAAATTGGTCCTCTTGAAGATCAGAGTGGTCGGCTTTGTGCGGAACCAAAAGAAATGGAGATCTTAAATAGGTTTTTTGCGTCTGTATTTACTAAGGAAGCTGGCATGAAATCTATGGAATTGAGGGAATCAAGTAGTGAGACCATGGAAACTGTACAGATTGAAAAGGAGGAGGTGCTTGCTGTCCTGAGGAAAATTAAAGTGGATAAATCCCCGGGACCTGACAGAGTGTTCCTTCGGACCTTGAAGGAGACTAGTGTTGAAACTGCGGGGGCCCTGGCAGAAATATTTAAAATGTCGCTGTCTACGGGTGAAGTGCCGGAGGATTGGAGAGTGGCTCATGTTGTTCAGTTGTTTAAAAAAGGATCGAAAAGTAATCCGGGAAATTATAGGCCGGTGAGTAGTAGGTAAATTATTGGAGGGAGTACTAAGAGACAGAATCTACAAGCATTTGGATAGACAGGGGCTTATTAGGGAGAGTCAACATGGCTTTGTGCGTGGTAGGTCATGTTTGACCAATCTATTGGAGTTTTTCGAGGAGGTTACCAGGGAAGTGGATGAAGGGAAGGCAGTGGATATTGTCTACATGGACTTCAGTAAGGCCTTTGACAAGGTCCCGCATGGGAGGTTAGTTAGGAAAATTCAGTCGCTAGGTATACATGGAGAGGTGGTAAATTGGATTAGACATTAGCTCGATGGAAGAAGCCAGAGAGTGGTGGTAGAGAATTGCTTCTCTGAGTGGAGGCCTGTGACTAGTGGTGTGCCACAGGGATCAGTGCTGGGTCCATTGTTATTTGTCATCTATATCAATGATCTGGATGATAATGTGGTAAATTGGATCAGCAAGTTTGCTGATGATACAAAGATTGGAGATGTAGTAGACAGTGAGGAAGGTTTTCAGAGCCTGCAGAGGGACTTGGACCAGCTGGAAAAATGGCCTGAAAAATGGCAGATGGAGTTTAATACAGACAAGTGTGAGGTATTGCCCGTTGGAAGGACAAACCAAGGTAGAACATACAGGGTTAATGGTAAGGCACTGAGGAGTGCAGTGGAACAGAGGGATCTGGGAATACAGATACAAAATTCCCTAAAAGTGGCGTCACAGGTAGATAGGGTGGTAAAGAGAGCTTTTGGTACATTGGCCTTTATTAATCGAAGTACTGAGTATAAGAGCTGGAATGTTATGATGAGGTTGTATAAGGCATTGGTGAGGCCGAATCTGGAGTATTGTGTTCAGTTTTGGTCACCAAATTACAGGAAGGATATAAATAAGGTTGAAAGAGTGCAGAGAAGGTTTACAAGGATGTTGCCGGGACTTGAGAAACTCAGTTACAGAGAAAGGTTGAATAAGTTACGACTTTATTCCCTGGAGCGTAGAAGAATGAGGGGAGATTTGATAGAGGTATATAAAATTATGATGGGTATAGATAGAGTGAATGCAAGCAGGCTTTTTCCACTGAGGCAAGGGGAGAAAAAAACCAGAGGACATGGGTTAAGGGTGAGGGAGGGGGGGAAGTTTAAAGGGAACATTAGGGGGGGCTTCTTCACACAGAGAGTGGTGGGAGTATGGAATGAGCTGCCAGACAAGGTTGGAAATACGGGTTCTTTTTTAACATTTAAGAATAAATTGGACAGATACATGGATGGGAGGTGTATGGAGGGATATGGTCCGTGTGCAGGTCAGTGGGACTAGGCAGAAAATGGTTCGGCACAGCCAAGAAGGGCCAAAGGGCCTGTTTCTGTGCTGTAGTTTCTATGGTTCTATGGTTCTGTGAACTAGTAATAGAACAAATTATCACCCTAGAAGATTATGGAATTGAAAAACTTACTGCTTTAATCAATGACATTTATGAGACTGGAATAATACCAGAAGAGATGAAAAAATCAGTATTTATCACTCTTCCTAAGAAACCTGGGGCAATAGAATGTGAATTACATAGGACCATAAGTTTAATGAGTCATATCACCATGATACTTCTAAGAATTTTGATGACAAGAGCTAAAAGTAAGATACAAGCTGAAATAGGCAAAGAACAATGTGGTTTTGTGAAAGACAAAGGTACAAGAAACGCGATATTGATGTTAAGGATACTATCAGAACGAGCTATTCAAGTGCAAAAAGATTTGTTTGTTTGTTTCATCAACTACACAAAAGCATTTGATAAAGTGAAGCACAATAAGTTATTTGAAATATTACAGAAAACTCTAGATCTAGATTCGAAAGACCTCTGCCTAATCAGAAATCTGTACTGGGAACAAACTGCCGCTGTAAGAATAGATGGAGAAGTGAGTCAGTTTACGAAAATCAAGAGAGGCATTAGACAAGGGTGTGTTTTCTCCCCTGATTTATTTAATGTGCACAGTGAAACAATATTACGAAAAATAAGAGACATCTTGGGAATCAAACTTGGCGGTGAAAACACCAATAATTTCAGCTATGCAGATGACACTCTGTTAATTGCAAGTACGGAGGAAGAACTACAAAACTTAATTGATATAATTGATGAAGAAAGTGCAAAAATGGGTCTATCTATCAATTGCAAAAAGACAGAATGTGATATCCAAAAAGAAGGAGAATCCTACCTGCAGGCTGAGAATAAATGGGGAAGACATAAAACAAGTACAGAGCTTTTGCTACTTAGGAGGCTGGGTGACATCAGATGGCAGGTGCGACATAGACGTCAAAAGAAGAATAGGGATGGCAAAAGACACCTTTACGAGAATGAAGAGTATACTGACCAACACTAAACTAGGCATGACAACCCGCCTCAGAGTACTGAAATGTTACATTTATCCAGTTATGTTATATGGCTCAGAATGTTGGACAATATCTAGTAACATGAGGAAATGAATTGAAGCAGCAGAGATAGGTTTTTGAGGAGGATGCAAAGAATATCATGGACGAAACAAATATCTAACGAGGATGTCATGAACAGAGCAAACACAAAAAGAGAAATAATGTATGAGATCATGAAAAGGCAACGTAACTTCATTGAACATGTGATTAGGAAAGAGGAGTTAGAATGCACGGTAATTATGGGAACGATTGAAGGGAAGAAAGCAAGAGGAAGACAAAGACAAATTATGATGGAGACAGCAGCCAGAGAACTGGAAATGAATACCAGTGAATTGATCCACTTGACCCAAAACAGGAGTGTGTGGGCCATGGCACTCAAAGCTCAAACTGGGCACAGCACCTGATGATGATGATGATGATAGTTCCCATACCAGGCAGTGATGCAGCCAGTCAGGATGCTCTCAATTGTGCCCCTGTAGAAAGTCCTTAGGATTTGGGGGGCCATACCAAACTTCTTCAACTGTCTGAGGTGAAAGTGGTGCTGTTGTGCTTTTTTTCACCACACGACTGGTACGTGCAGACCAAGTGAGATACTCGGTGATGTTTATACCGAGGAACTTGAAGCTCTTCACCCTTTCAACCCCGAATCCATTGATGTCAATAGGGGTGAGCTTGTCTCGGTTCCTCCTGTAGTCCACAACCAGCTCCTTTGTTTTTGCGACATTAAGGGAGAGGTTGTTTTCTTGACACCACTGTGTCAGGGTGATGACTTTTTCTCTGTAGGCTGCATCATTACTATTAGAGATAAGACCAATCAATGTAGTATCATCTGCAAATTTAATTAGCAGATTGGAGCTGTGGGTGGCGACACAGTCATGGGTATACAGAGAGTAAAGGAGGGGGCTTAGTACACAGCACCGAGGGGCTCCTGTGTTGAAGGTCAGAGGGGCAGAGGTGAGGGAACCCACTCTTACCATCTGCCGGCAATCTGACAGGAAGTCCAGAATCCAACTGCACAAGGCAGGGTGAAGGCCGAGGTCTCTGATCTTCTTGTCAAGCCTGGAGGGAATTATGGTGTTGAATGCTGAACTGTAGACCAAGAACAACATTCTCACATAAGCATCTTTCCTCTCCAGATGTGCAAGGATGGTGTGTAGAGTTGTGGTTATTGAGACATCTGTCGAACAGTTGTATCAGTAGGCGAATTGTAGGGGGTCCAGCGTGAGTGGTAGCATGTAATCCTTGACCAGCCTCTCAAAGCATTTGCTTATTATTGAGGTGAGTGTGACAGGACACCAGTCGTTCAGACATGTTACCTTGGTCTTTTTAGGTACAGGGACAATGGTGGACGTTTTGAAGGAGGAGGGCACTCTACACTGAGAAAGGGAGAGATTAAAAATGTCTGCAAATAATTAAAACTGCCTGGGAGCATGATTTAAATTTTCCTCTGTCTGACAAGGTTTGGGATTCAATTCTCAAGTCAGTTAATTCAACTTCTTTATGTGCTCGCCACTGCCTTTTACAGTTCAAGGGTGTGCACAGGGCTCGTGTCTAAAACTAAATTATCGAGGTTCTATTCTGATATTAGTCACTGTTGTGACAAGTGTAAAGGGGGCGAGGATTCCCTTATTCATATTTACTGGGCTTGTCCTTGCTTGGAGAAATTCTGGAGAGATGTCTTTTTAACTTTATCCTGTACACTTAATTGCTACTTGGAACCTAACCCTCTGATTGCTCTTTTCGGCACCTCCGGAGAAGTTGACACACATCTGAGTCCGACTAAATGTTGTACATTGTCTTTTGCCTCTCCTTTGGCCAGACGTGCAGTCCTTCTTAAGTGGAGAGACGTTGCCCCACCCACACATGCTCAATGGCTCAGAGACATTATGTCCTGCTTAGACCTCGAAAAGATTCATTATTCACTTCTTAATTCAGACATAAAGTTCCAAAAGGTGTGGGAACTTTTCTTGAATATTTTCATAATTCCCGCTTAGATTAAGGGTTCATCCCTTCTTTTCTTCTTTTGCATTTAAATCCCTTACTTCCAGCTTCTTTCAGTTAAGATTTACGTTTTTTTTATGTGTGAACATATTATAACTCAGGTAGTAGGCAATATACCTTTTGTTTATAAATACAGCTCTATGGTGATAAAAGTTCTGATTAACTTTTCTATATATTGTAAGGTTGGCTTGGAGTTGGGTAGTTGGAGGGTGGGGTGGTAACTAACTTTATACGATTCAACTATGGGTGCTTTTCCTTAACTGTTATGAACTGTACATTTGATATGTTTGTTTTGCACTGTATAAACATCTTTTTTACTGATTTTTTTTGTTGTTGCATTATAGAAACTTATAAAAATATTAATTTAAAAATGTCTGCAAATATACCAGCCAGCTGTGCTGTGCACACTCTGAGTACCTGCCCTGGGATGCTGTCCGGTCCTGCAGCCTTGCAACTGTCCAGTCGTTGGAAACACCTGCATACTTCAGCCTCAGAGATGGCCAAGGCTCCCCTCAGGGGCTCAGTGAATCGAGCATAAAAACAAGATTTAACTCATCTGGGAGAGAGGCAACAATGTTAGTAGCACCAGTGCGTTTAGTTTTGAAGTCTGTGATGATGTACAGACCTTGCCATAAGCTGCGTGTGTTGTTGGTAGAGAGTTGTGTCTGGATCTTGTTTCCTGTATTGTTGTTTCACTGTCTTGATGCCTTGAGTTCCTGGTGGTTACTGGTGGTGAAAGCTCTGTCTCGTGCAGTGAGTGCAGCGCGCACGGAACTGTTGATCCACCGTTTCTGCTTTGGATAGACCCTGACTGATTTTCAGGGGACAATGTCCTCGATGCACTTCCAAATGAAGCTCATGACCTCTTCCATGAACTCGGAGACATCCTCATCATGAAAGACATTCCAGTTGACGTCATTAAATCCGTCCTGTAGAGTGGAGACCAATTGGTCGGACCAACAATGGACGGTTTTAACTATGGCCACCTCTTGGCCAGCGATGCTTGATTAAAATCTCCGCTGATGATGAAAGCCACCTCTGGGTGTACAGTCTCCAGGGTTCTGATGGTCTCATACAGTTCCTTGAGAGCCAGATCAATATAAGCTGGAATATACACAGCTGTGGGCAGCCAGAAAGGTCTGCACAGCAGCACAAGGTACTCCAGATCCGGGGAACAAAGGGATTTGAGGGCGTGCACATTCTGGAGGTTGCACCAAGTAGTAATGACCATGAAGCACACCCAACCTCCTTTGCTCTTCCCAGAGAGGTTTTCAGACCTGTCCGCCTGGACAGGGAGACCCAGAGGGCTCGATGGTGTGATTCAGTATCTCCTCCGTCAGCCAGGTCGGCACGAAGCACAAAACTTTACATTCCTTTGTTTCCGCTGATAGGACATTCTGGCTCTCAGTTCGTGCAGCTTGTTGTTCAGGGGCTGAACGTTAGCCAGGAGTGGCCAATTAGCACGCTGTCTCAAACTCACCAGGACGCCGGCCCTTCTCCCTCGCCTCTGGTGCTGCTCCCGACGGTGCGGTGAATGAGCCTCCCATGGATTGTGTACGCAGGGGTTCCCAGTGTAGAAAAAGCAGCATGATGTGGGTAAATGCCATCTTCCCGATGTTCAGAAGTCTATCATATCTGATGTGACTATCAGCCTCTTGAACAAGAAATGCGAAAGATATTGCAGAAATTAGCAGTACACTGTAAAATTGGTACGGAGCTCACAACACAGTTTTTGTTCGTGGCACCATTTTGACAGGCTATTCAAGACGTTCACTCCTAGGAATCCAAAACTCTCAACCCTCTCGACCTAAACACTGTTGATGTAGACAGGAACATGTGCACCATCCCTACTTCCTGAAGTTAATGACCAGCTCTTTCGTTCCACTAACAATGAGGGAAAGGTTGTTGCCATGACAACAAGTCACTCAGCTCTCTATCTCCTTCCAATAATCCAATTTATCTTTGTTTGAGATACGGCCCACTACGGTATATCATCTGGAAACTTGTAGATCGAGTCCGAGCAGATTCTGGCCACACAGTCATGCGTGTACTAAGTCAGTGCTCAATTATGGAATTTGTTGGCTGGTGAATAAAGGGAGATAAAATCACAAGGCCATAAGACATAGGAGCAGAATTAGGCCATTCAGCCCATCAAGTGATGTCCTGACGCACTGTCCCTACTGCGAGGGAATCAGCCAGATTCCCTCACTGACTGACCAAGTACAAGGCCATTTTGTCCTGCACACCATCTAGATTCACATCTCCATTTCTCCATTCACAATGTGTCAAAACAGCGAGTAATAAATCTTTTTTTGGAATTGTTTGCTGACAGATAAGATCAGTGAAACATTTTTAAAATAGTTTTAAGAGTTGGTTTATTAAATTTTTTGATGGAATTGTTATGTACCCCGGGGTTCCTTTTTGCTGTGGACTGTCATTTTAAGGCACAAGAAAGAACTGAGACTAATGTAGCCCCCCTGATTCACAGATTAGAGCTGTGGGTGGAGACACAGTCATGGGTATACAGGGAGACTAAATTCGGGAGACTGGTTGATAAGGCAACAGTTGACAAGGAACTTCAGAGACATCTTGGTCAGTTATGGAGATGGGGTGAGAAATGGCAAATGGTTTTCAACTTGGACAAGTGAGAGATACTGCGTTTTGGACAGTCAGACTAGGTGGGACTGGAATAGTGAATGGGAGAGCACCGTGTGCTGTGGAACAGAGCGACCTGGGAGTACAAGAGTACAGTTCTTGAAAGTGGACGTGCAAGTACAGAGGGTGAAAATGAAGGCTTTAATTATGCTGGCTCTTCATTAGTTAGGGCATTGAGTTCTGGATTATGGGCATTATATTGTAGTTACATAACTTGTTGGTGCGGCTACACAGCTTCCGCAGCAACACAAAAGACAAAACCCCCTTACACTAACTTTTGGATTTCTGCTGAGAGAGAGAGGGGCAGAGTCTGCCCTTTAGCTCGTGTTCACAATTTTACAAGGACACTGACTACTGCTGTCAGCTTTTGAGTTGCCATGGAAAAAGAGAGAGTTGTTCAACACAGACACCTTGTTAAAAAGAGAGAAAGAAAGAGAGAGCGAGGTGAAGACTGCTCACAGTTTGTTTATACTTTCTGCAAGGACACTGGCAGCTTCCAAGTTCTTACAGAGAGAGAAGGGAGGAGCTGCTTGATGGACAGCTGGTGTTCAGCACGGTGAGATAAATAGAAGTTCAGTTGTTAGACCGACAGACACATGGTTTTGGACACTGAACGAGCTTTGTTGTGCCCACAGAAAAGTTGGGTTTTGGAGGATCAATCAGGCAGATCGATCAGTGGCTCTCGCAGTGTGAAAAGGGTGTGACCGGTGGGGAGTTACTTGTGTGTCAAACCCTCGCCTGGGTTGATAATTCCACCCAGAAGAATGGTCCCCTTTGTTGCGGTCACAGTTGGTGACTTCTAAAGGATTTCAGAGGACAATGGGAAGATCGACGGCATCAGCTCACCTGAAGACTCAAATCTCTCCCTCTCTCTCTCTCCATCACTACCCAACTCAATACCACAAACTGAACTGAACTTTACTCATCATCGTAAGACTATCTATTTACCCCTAGACTTGAAGAAGCTTGATTTTCATATATTTCCACACTCATACATATCTAATCATTGCTAACCTGTTTTTATATCTGATTTTATATTACTGTATTGTGTAGTTACTAATAAATGCAATTAGTTAATAGCAATACTGGACTCCAAAGTATTTTCCATTTCTGCTGGATCTTTAACCCGACACGGGGTACGTGACAGAATGGTAGAGCAGATGCAATGGACTGAATGGCCTAATTCTGCTTCTATAACTGATGGTCTTAAGAACTATCACTCCACAATCAGAATCAGGCCTGTGGCTTATCTCTATGACCCATTGAATTCCTCCAGCTGTTTGTGTTTTAGCTCTAGATACAACACCTGCAGTGTCTTGTGTCTCCATCACTGCTAAAGTCAAACGTGGAGGGACATCTTGTGAATATAGGAAATGACATGTTGTGAAACTTGTTACTTTGTGGCAGCAGTGGTTCCTTAAGATTGTTATAGCCGGGGGTGGTAATGGGGATAAATTCCCACTATCTATTAAATGTTCCCAATGGCATGCATCTTAAATAGCCTGACAACCAAGTGCAGCTCCTGGCCTTCACAAGTGGCCTAGCTACTAAGCCCAGTGAAACTTCCTACTGACAGAAGAAGGGGCAAAGGTAGGTTACTAGCACCTGAAAACCAGTCACTCCAGGCAGATGGGTCTTGTCAGCTCATCTAGGAGATGGAAAACTTTGATCTCAAAACTCCACTGCTTTGCAGCTAAGCCCATTCATGGGGAAGGCTTTGGGAGTAAACGCTGAGGAAAAATCCTGAGCTGGAGTCCCTAAGGCTCCATTGAGTTCATTGCTGATTGGCAACTCTTGTGTCGCGGCTGGAACCAAACTGCATTGGCCTTTGCCATTCCTTTGGATTCATCAGCTGCATGGAGAGGGACAACAGCTTACTCTGCATATCATACTGCCCTGGCCTGTGCATTAACCAACAGCAACAACATAGACATCCATGATCAACCCCAACCAACGAAGGCCTTGGGTCAGTGGCAGAGGTAAGGTGCAAAGACATAAAAATCTATAAATTACTAAAATTAGTTAACAGTGCAAAGAGGAATAACAAAGTGTTGTTCATACTGCCTGACCTGCTGAGCTCCTCCAGCGTTTCGTGTGCGTTGCTCCGCATTGCCAGCATTTGCAGAATCTCTTGCATTTATGATATTGATACATATCTCTGACAACTTCCAAAGGGACTGCTCCTGATGGAGGATCTCTCGTCTTTATTCCTCTCCATAGATGCTGCCTGACCTTCCGAGTTCCTCCAGTATTGTGTGTGTGCTTCTCTGGATTTCCAACATCTGCAGAATCTCTTGTGTTCATGTTGGGAAATCTGTTATTTTGCCACGACAGAACAGTAGATGACATAAATTTTACCACAAGTTAAAAAACTAAATAGTACTAAAGAGAAATATTGAGATAGTGTTCATGGGTTGATGGAATGTTCAGAAATCTGATGACAGGGAGGAAGAAGCTGTTTCTAAATTGTTGAGTGTGGGTCTTCAGGCTTCTGCTGATGGTAGCAACAAGGAAAGGGCACGTCCAAGATGGTAAAGGTCCGTAGTGAAAGATGCTCCACCTTGAAGATGTCCTTGATGGTGGTTGTACCTGTGATGTAGATGACTGAGTCAACAACTCTCTGCAGCTTTTTCCAATCATGTTCACTGGAGCCTCCAGGCCAGGTCGCGGTGCGCCGGAGCCTCCAGGCCAGGCCGCGGTGCGCTGGAGCCTCCAGGTCAGGCCGTGGTGCAGCCAGTTAGGATGCACTCCACAGCAGATCTGTAGAAATTTCCAAGACATGAAATCTCCTCAAACTCCTAATAAAGTAGAAACTGCTTGTTTTCTGGCCAATTAAGAGTAAAACAATAATAATAATAAACTCTTACAACTATTTTAAAACAATTAAAATGTTTCACTGATGTTAAATTACTAACAAACAATTCAGACAAAAAAGTTATTGATTACTTGCTGTTTTAACATGTTCATGGATGGCGATGATGTCCCTGTGCCAGCATTACCGGCTGCAGGTTTCTGGATACAGTCCTTAATACTGAACTTAGAACATAGAACATTACAGCTCAGTACAGGCACTTCAGCCCACAATATTGTGCTGACCTTTTAAGCTACTCTATGATCAATGTAACCCTTTCCACTCTTACACAGTAATATTTGCGTGATGTTGTAAATATATTGGGTGATTAAGCATTCTTTGCTGTTTACGTAACTCATATGTAAAAGAAATGGGAATTGCACACATCATGATACTAACACATGATAAGTGTGTGCCTCACTTAAAGTAAACACTACATCAGATTTCACATTTTTAACCCCCTTATCTTCCTTTGAATTTGTTTAATGTTTTGAAGTTACAACACAAAAGTGGTGACAAGGTATTTTTAAAACAAACCAAGATGGCTACCAACCTGTTGAAGTGTAAACAGTCAAGTTAAAAAACAGGCAGAAACAGAAGAATTCACGGGTTTATAAAGATTTAGTACCGGATGATAATAATCATTAAAAAAGAACAGAAATGGCTAGCTACATCGGAGAGTTAGGTACGTTTGATTACACAACAATAACTACATTTTATATGCTGAGCAAATTGAACGGTATTTTAAAGCAAACAGAACAGCCAATGGGAAACAAGTGACAAAGGCCTTGAGGTTTATAGTGTGCAAACTAACAGCCAAGCAAAATGGCTTACACTAGAAGTGAACAGCAAATTAATTAAAATGGAATTAGACACTAGTTTGGCTGTTTTGGTCATTCCACAAAAATGAATTTGGATAGCAATTCAAAGATACTTGAATGAAGCTTGCAGGTATCCAACTTATACTGGAGAAAAGGTAACTCCTGTGGGAATGACATTTGTGACAGTGAAATACAACAACCAACAAGCCACATTGAGCTTGTGTGTCATAAAACAGGAGGACCAGCATTGTGGGAGTGTGATAGGCTGAGAAAACTGTAACATGATTGGAGATCCATCCACCATTTGCGTGCCACATCCCCTGCAATAGAGTCAACTGAAAGCAAATTAAGAAAGGTACTGGATGATGCCACAGGAGTGTTCAAGGATGTCATTGGAAAACTCAAAAACATATCAAGGATAAAATAGTGTTAAATGAAAATTCCGCATCCAAGTTTTGCAAAGCTTATCCAGTTCCTTATACAATCTGTAATGAAGTAGCCCAAGAGGTAGTTCGCATGAGGCTGAATGAATTCTTTCCAAGGTTGCGTGTAGCCCATGGGTGATGCCAGTAGCCAAGAAGAATGGGTCTGTCAGGATCTCTAGTAATTTTAAGGTCACCATGAACCCATGCTGCATGCTGCAGAGAAAAATTATGCAGATTGATAGGGAGGCCTTGTTTGGTTTGAGGTGTAAATTTTTTAAAATCATTATTTAAAATCATCCTTCTTACTGGTCATCAACCACTGGCGTCCATTTTCCATCCACAGAAGGGTGTTCCACTACCAGCAGCAGCACAAATGCACAGATGGACTCTGTTTCTTGGTGGACATAATCACAATGTTACTCAAATATTACTGAAATATTAAATTCACAACATCCCCTTCTGCCAAACCATATGCAAAAATCTTCAATTTGGTAGCTTCTGGCAGCTCCCTGCCATTTCAAAGCCAATTACACAGAAATAATTTCCATTTTCCTTTATCGACATGACCGAGACAGCATGCAAAAGATTGCAACCTCAGCCAGCTCCATCATGGGCACCAGCCTCCCCAGCGTTAAGGACGTCTCCAAAGGCGATGCCTCAGGAAGGCAGCATCCTTCACAGGGGACCCTCAGCACCAGGACCTGCTCTCATCTCATTGAGACAATAAGAGAGGAGGCACACAATCCTGAGCACAAACACACAACATTTCAGCAACAGCTTCTTCCCTTCGTCCATCAGATTTCTGAATGGTCAATAAGACAATGGAACCATAAGACATAGGAGCAGAATTATATCATTCAGCCCATCAAGTCTGCTCTGACATTCCATCATGGCTGATTTATTATCCGTCTTAAACCCATTCCCCTGCTCTCTCCCCGTGATGCCAGAGAACCCATGATCACTACCTCACTGCTCTGCTCTCTTTTTGCACCATCTGCTTTTTTATGTTCGTTCTTGTAAGTTGTAATAATTTTTAATATATTACACTGTACTGCACTGCAAAACAACTACTTTCATGACACATATCAGTGATAATAAACCTAATTCTGATTCTGATGAAACAAGTTTTCAGAAAACAACCCTTGACCAGACTGATAACCATTTTAGCTTAAATGGAACACTATCCCTAATCAACCAAACTGAAATGTATACTACCTTATCATTCCACATGGAAATTGATGTAAGGACTGGACATGCTCTCCTCTTTCCCTTCACCCACTGGGCAAAAGTTAAAGTTCAAGTTTATTATCATCTGACTGTGCACGTACACAACCAACTGAAACAATGTTCCTCCGGACCACAGTGCATGCACAAAATATATATAACACACAGCGTATAAACCACAATATTACCATAAATAAGTTAATAAAATATAATTCAAAATGTATATAGTGGACAGCCAAGGTACACAGTAAAGAATGCAGTAAATAGTAAATAGCACGCAATCCTACTGATGAGTCCTTGGTGGTGGCAGGGTATTAAAACATAGAACATAGAATAGTACAGCACAGTACAGGCCCTTCGGCCCACAATGTTGTGCCGACCCTTAAACCCTGCCTCCCATATAACCCCCCCACCTTAAATTCCTCCATATACCTGTCTAGTAGTCTCTTAAACTTCACTAGTGTATCTGCCTCCACCACTGACTCAGGCAGTGCATTCCATACAAACCACTCTCTGAGTAAAAAACCTTCCTCTAATATCCCCCTTGAACTTCCCACCCCTTACCTTAAAGCCATGTCCTCTTGTATTGAGCAGTGGTGCCCCGGGGAAGAGGCGCTGGCTATCCACTCTATCTATTCCTCTTATTATCTTGTACACCGTTATCATGTCTCCTCTCATCTTCCTTCTCTCCAAAGAGTAAAGCCCTAGCTCCCTTAATCTCTGATCATAATGCATACTCTCTAAACCAGGCAGCATCCTGGTAAATCTCCTCTGTACCCTTTTCAATGCTTCCACATTCTTCTTATAGTGAGGTGACCAGAACTGGACACAGTACTCCAAGTGTGGCCTAACCAGAGTTTTATAGAGCTGCATCATTACATCGCGGCTCTTAAACTCTATCCCTCGACTTATGAAAGCTAACACCCCATAAGCTTTCTTAACTACCCTATCCACCTGTGAAGCAACTTTCAGGGACCTGTGGACATGTACCCCCAGATCCCTCTGCTCCTCTACACTACCAAGTATCCTGCCATTTACTTTGTACTCTGCCTTGGAGTTTGTCCTTCCAAAGTGTACCACCTCACACTTCTCCAGGTTGAACTCCATCTGCTACTTCTCAGCCCACTTCTGCTTCCTATTAATGTCTTTCTGTAATCTTCGACAATCCTCTACACTATCTACAACACCACCAACCTTTGTGTCGTCTGCAAACTTGCCAACCCACCCTTCTACCCCCACATCCAGGTCATTAATAAAAATCACGAAAGGTAGAGGTCCCAGAACAGATCCTTGTGGGACACCACTAGTCACAATCCTCCAATCTGAATGTAATCCCTCCACCAACACCCTCTGCCTTCTGCAGGCAAGCCAATTTTGAATCCACCTGGCCCAACTTCCCTGGATCCCATGCCTTCTGACTTTCTGAATAAGCCTACCGTGTGGAACCTTGTCAAATGCCTTATTAAAATCCATATAGATCACATCCACCGCACTACCCTCATCCATATGCCTGGTCACCTCCTCAAAGAACTCTATCAGGCTTGTAGACATGATCTGCCTTTCACAAAGCCATGCTGACTGTCCCTGATCATACCATGATTCTCTAAATGCCCAGAGATCCTATCCCTAAGAATCTTTTCCAACAGCTTTCCCACCACAGACGTAAGGCTCACTGGTCTATAATTACCCGGACTATCCCTATTACCTTTTTTGAACAAGGGAACAACATTCGCCTCCCTCCAATCCTCCGGTACCATTCCCGTGGACAACGAGGACATAAAGTTTCTAGCCAGAGGCTCAGCAATCTCTTCCCTTGCCTCGTGGAGCAGCCTGGGGAATATACCGTCAGGCCCCGGGAACTTATCCGTCCTAATGTATTTTAACAACTCCAACACCTCCTCTCCCTTAATATCGACATGCTCCAGAACATCAACCTCACTCATATTGTCCTCACCATCATCAAGTTCCCTCTCATTGGTGAATACCGAAGCGATATTCATTAGTCTCACAGCCTGAGGAAGAAGCTGTTAAACAGTCTGGAAGTTCTAGTTCTGATGCTCTTGTACTTCCTTCCTGATAGTAGTGGGTCAAAGACATTGTGGGATGGGTGGTTGGAATCCTCAACAATGCTTCAAGCCCTTCATCTACAATGCTTCCAATAAACATCCCAAACAGGAGAGAGGAAGACCACAGTGATCCTCTTGGCAGTTTTTACTGCCCTCTGCAGCAGGGGTACCTAACCTGAGACATGTTGCTTATTAGTATTGGTCCATGGCATAAAGAAGATTGGGAATAGCTGTTCTATAGGATCTTGCAGCTTCCATAGCTCACAATGATGCGACTAGAAAGGACACTCTCGATTACTCGCAGAGCAAGAGTCAAAACCTACAAAAGACTTAAGACACATCCCAGCAAGCTCAAGGACAGCTTCTATGCCACTGTTATCAATGGTCCTCTAGTGCCATACAATGGATTCCTGACCTCACAATCTACCTTGCTATGACCTTGCAACTTATTGTCTCTGTCGCTTTAACACTTTATTCTGCATTCTGTAATTGTTTCACTTTGTTCTGCCTCAATGCAATGTCGTGATGAATTGATTTATCTCAGTAGCTCAGGTACATGTGAGAATAATGAAACAATTTACCAATAATATGGTGCCATTATATGGGCACTTCATGTCATATCCTCTTATAATTTCTTTTCTTGTATCAGAAGTGGAAGATGATAAGCTGTGTAGAAAGAATAGACAGTCAGAGGCTTTTTTCCCAGGTTGGAAATAGACAATTTGAGGAGCACATTGTTAAGGATATTGGAGGAGAGTATGGGGGGTGGGGGGGGGGGGAAATGTCAGAGGTAAGTTCTTTGCACACAGAGAGCGGTGAATGCGTTGTGCACCCTGCTGGGGATGGTGGTACATTAGAAACATTTAAGAGACTCTTAGATAGGGGCATGGATAATGAAGAAATGGAAGGTCATGTAGGAGGGAGGGTTAGCCTAACCTTAGAGTAGAATAAAAGGTTGGCATAACATTGTGGACCAAAGGGCCTGTATTGTGCTGCAATGTTCTATGAATCTAGATCAGCAAGACCCTCCAATTGTTAGATTAATAAGTCAATTTGAACAGGGTGTTTAGTGTGGGCAGAGGATGCAAGGAGAGGACACCAGATAAACGTTCAACACAAGGGGTGCTGGGAATCCAGAGAACACACACAAAATGCTGGAGGAACTCAGCAAGTCAGGCAGCATCTATGGAAATGAATGAACAGGCGATATTTCAGACCACAATCCTTCATCAGGACTGAAATATCAACTGCTTATTCCCCTCAGTAGATGCCACCTGAAAAGCAACACACAGAAAATGCTGGGGAAAATCAGCAGGTCAGGTCGGAATATGAGATGCTGCTCCTCCACTCGGTGAGTGGGCTGATAAACCCTCTAGCTTCCTCTCTGTTCCGCTCCAGGGGTACTGTCTTCTAGTTACTCCACCCTGGACGCATGCCTGATTCAGTTATTCACTCACTCAGTACCTGACTGAGTTCTCACAGTTCATCATGTTATTGTGACTGTGTCCACCAGTGCTTCAATGACAGATTCATGTGCCTCACTGCAGTAACGGGTATTTACATGTTTAAATCCATTTCTCAGGTTGCACAGTTGCATGGTCTCACCGTTAGGTACCAAGACTATGCACTCATCTGCAGTCAGTCCCCCAACTCACACAGTTGAAATTTATTATCCGCAGAGCAAGAGTCAACTTTCATACTTCACAAAGCCTGACATTTTATAGAAATTACATTTCACCGGTCACAGCATTTAAGCTTAATCTGTGCCCGAGGGGATGATGGTGTTATTTGAAATATCTGCCTTCGCTGCAATAGTGACACAGGAATATATCGTGATTCTATTGAAGCATGTTTAATCTGAAAACCCATCTGTGAGAATGCACGGTGCAGTTAGTAACTCTAGAAGCCAGGAAGAAACTTTCCATTAGAAGAGAACACTGGTGTCCAAGTTGAATGCCGGCAAAATATAACTGATCTGACCAACAAACCAGTATTGTGTAACCCATTAGTAGGTTAGCAAGACTCCCAAGGCTCTCACCATTATCGTTCCACTTTGAGACTCAGCATCTCTCTTACAGCGGATCCCCTCTTTTAAATAACCTTTTAAAGATATGCATTTTCTTCTCCCCAACAAACCCTGCACGCGTTGCCAAAATGTAACATTGAAGCAGGTTCACGGGTTTTGTCAGTGAGACAGAAAACACTGACTTCGAATAAGTATATTAATCACTTACTTACAAACAGTAATTCCATCTGCTGTTTCTTTGCCAGTTCTCCTAATCTGTCTAAATCTTTCTCTACTTCCTCAAAGCTACCTGCTCCTCCACCTACCTTCATATCATCTGCAAACTTTGCAACAAAGCCATCAGTTACATCATCCAAAACTTTGACTTATAATGTGAAAAGAATTGATCTCAACACAGACCCCTGCGGAACATCACTCGTCACTGGCAGCCAGCCAGAAAAAGCTCCTTTTATTCCCACTCTTTGCCTCCTGCCAATCAGCCACTGCTTTATCCATGCTGGAATCTTTCCTGTAATTCCATGAACCCTTAGCTTGTTAAGCAGCCTCCTATGTGGCACCTTGTCAAAAGCTTTCTGAAAATCCAAGTACACAATATCAACTAATTCTCCTTTGTCTGTCCTGCTTGTTATTTCTTGAAAGAATTCCAGCAGATTTGTCAGGGAAGATCTTCCTTGAGGAAACCATGCTGATCATGGCCAATTTTATTATGTGCCTCCAAGTACCCTGAGACCTCATCCTGTCTAATTAACTCCAACATCTTCCCAACCACTGAGGTCAGATAACTGCCCTATAGTTTCTTTTCTTCTGCCTCTTGAAGAATGGAGTAACACTTGCTATATTCCAGTCTTCCGCAACCATTCCAGAATTTAGTGATTCTTGAAAGATCATTACTAATGTCTCCATTATTTCTTCAGCCATCACTTTCAGAACTCTAGGGTCTACACCATCTCGTCCAGGTGACCTATCTACCAAGAACCTGCTCTCTAGTTACGGTACCTTCACACACTTCATGAGGCCTGACACCTGGAACTCCCACTATATTGCTAGTGTCTTCCACGGTGAAGATTGATGCAAAATACTTATTCAGTTTGTCTGCTAGTTCCTTCTCCCCCATTACTACCTCTCCAGCATCAATTTCCGGTGGTCCAATAACCACTCTTGCCTCTCTATTGCACTTTATACATCTGAAGAATCTTTTAGTATCCTCCTTAATATTATTGCTAGCTTACTTTCATGTTCCATGTTTACCCTCTTAGTGACTTTATAGTTGCCTTCTGTTGGTTTTTAAAAGTTTCCCAATACTCTAACTTCCCACTAATTTTTGTTCTATTATGCGCCCTCTCTTTGGATTTTATGTTGGCTTTGACTTCTCTTGTTAGCCACGGGTGTGCCATCTTTCCTTTAGAATACTTCTTCCTCTTTGGGATGTATATATTCTATGCCTTACAAATTGCTTCCAGAAATTCCAGTCATTGCTGCTCTGCCGTTATACTTGCCAGTGTTCTTTTCCAATCAATTCTGGCCAACTCCTCTCTCATACCTCTATAATTCCCTTTACTCTACTATAATACAAATACCTCTGACTTTAGCTTCTCCTTCTCAAGTTTCAGGGTGAATTTGATCATAATATGATCACTTGTCTTTAAGGGTTCTTTTACCTTAAGCTGTCTAATCAATTCTGGTTCATTGTACAATAACCGATCCAGAATAGTCGATCCCCTAGTGGGCTCAACCATAGGCTGCTCTCAAAAGCCATCTCATAGGCACTCTAGAAATTACCCCTCCTGTAATCCAGCACCAATCTGATTTTCCCAGTCTAAAGGCATATTGAATTCCCCCATGACGATAGTAATATTGCCCTTTAGGCATGCAATTTCTTTCTCCCATTCTAATTTGTAGACCACATCCTTACTACTGTTTTAGATTAGATTATTAGATTATGAGGACACGCAGTCCCCTTTTATTGTCATTTAGTAATGCATGCATTAAGAAGTGATACAATATTCCTCCGGTGTGATATCACAGAAACACAGGACAGACCAAGACTGAAAAACTAACAAAAATAATTATAATATATAATTGCATGTGGCCAAGTGGTTAAGGTATTGGACTAGCGACCTGAAGGTCGTGAGTTCAAGCCCCAGCTGAGGGAACGTGTTGTGTCCTTGAGCAAGGCACTTAATCACACATTGTTCTGCGACGACACTGGTGCCAAGCTGTATGGGTCCTAATGCCCTTCCCTTGGACAACATCAGTGTTATGGAGAGGGGAGACTTGCAGCATGGGCAACTGCTGGTCTTCCATACAACCTTGCCCAGGCCTGCGCCCTGGAGAGTGAAGACTTTCCAGGTGCAGATCCATGGTCTCGCAAGACTAACAGATGCCTTAATAGTTACAACAGTGCAACAATACCATAACTTGATGAAGAACAGGCCATGGTCACAGTAAAAAAAGTTCAAAGTCTCTCAAAAGTCCCATATCTCATGCAGACGGGAGAAGGAGGAAAACTCTCCCTGCCATGCCCGACCACAGTCTAACTCTGAGTCATCTGAAAACTTCGAGCTCTGATCAGCCCTCCGACACTGAGTACCGAGCACCATCTCTGCCGAACGCTTCGACCCCAGCCTCAGTCGCCAGCAGCAGGCAAAGCCGGGGATCTTGGGGCCTTCCCTCCGGAGATTCTCGATCGCACAGTAGCAGTGGCAGCGAACCGGGCATTTCAGAAGTTTCTCCAGATGTTTCTCTGCTTCTCACCTCTGTCTCCATCAAATCAGAATTGTGCACAGCATCCTACTTACAAATACAATATCATTTCACCAGAGAGCTGCGCGCGCTGCGTCGCGTCGCCATCTTCTCCTCCCACCACTTTGGGGATAGATATATATAATTTCCATCGGGATCTTTTTACCCTTGCAGTTCCTTAGTTCTGTCCACAATCATTCAACATCTTCCGATCCTACGTCACATCTTTCTAATGATTTGATTTCATTTTTTTACTAACAGAGCTATGCCACCCGCTCTGCCTTCCTGCCCATCCTTTCAATACAATCTGTATTGTCGGACATTAAGCTCCCAGCTATTAACTTTCTGCAATGATTCTGTGATGCCTCCAACATCATACCTGCCAACCTGCAACTGTGCTGATAGTTCATCTCCCATTCAGGAAACTCTTAGATAGGCATGTGAATGATGGAGAGTGTTCTATGTTCTATTTAGAGATACAACACAGTAACAGGTCCTTCCATCAAATGAGACCGTGCAGCCCAGTTGCAGCCACGTGACCAGTTAACCCACTAACCTGTAGGTATCTGAGAGAGGGAACTGGAGCAACCAGAGAAAGCACAAGTGGTCACTGGAAAATGTACAGGCTTCTCAGAGGCAGAGAGGGGAATTGAACCCCGAACGGTGATTGCTGTAAAGAGATCGCTACTTGTTCTTCTTATTCACCTGCATAATGAATAAGAGACCTCAACAAGTTGAAGGCACTCTAGAAAGCTCCAGGCATTTATATAGCAGTAACCAATACTAGACATCATCAGCTAACTTGTATATTTTTCAAAATGCCTTGCAATTGCGCTGGTGATGGGCATGCATTTGGTTACACTGATAAAAGGTCATTGACTTAATACCAAAACTCTGTTTCTCTCTCCATTGAGGCTGCCTGATCTACTGAGTATTTCTGACATTTAATGCTATGGAACATAAAACACTACAAAACAGTATAGGCCTTCCGGCCCAGAATGTTGTGCCAATCTTTGAACCTACTCCAAGATCAATCTGACCCTTCCCTCCCACATAGCCCACTATTTTGCTATCATCCACGTGCCTATCTAAGAGTCTGTTAAATGTCCCTAATGTATCTGCCTTTACCACCACCCCTGACAGGGTGCTCCAAGCACCTACCGCTCTCTGTGTAAAATATTTACCTTGGACATCCTTCCTATATTTTTGTCCAATCACCTTAAAATTATGGCTTCTTGTATTCGTAATTTCCATCCTGGGGAAGTCTCTGGCTATCCACTAGATCTATGATTCCTATCAACTTGTAAACCTCTATAAAGACATCTCTCATCTTCCTTTGCTCCAAAGAGAAAGGCTCTAGCTTGCTCAACCTGTCCTCATGAGACATGTTCTCTAATCCAGGCAGCATCCTGGTAAATTAGGTTTCAGATGACACTATTATGCTTGAAAGGAAACAAAGGTAAAGATGGGTTCCAATGAGCTATATGGTCCAGTTTTTGTTAACTTGCTAGCATTGCACACAACAAAGATACCTGGACACCTTATATAGATCCTCCATTGGCTGGGGTCGACCATGGATGTTGCATCCTAGGTCAACATTCAGTCAATACACAAGCCAGGGTAGTAGGATATGGAGAGTAAGCTGTTGCCCATGTAGCAGGTCCCCCACTTCAACTCCAGCTCTGGATTTTTCTTCACGGTTTATTGCTGAAGCCTTCCCCATGAATTAGTATAGCCACAAGATAGTGGAGGTCTGATATCAGAGCTTTCCTTCTCCCACATGAACTGCCAAGACCCATCTGCCTGGAACGACTGGTTTTGAGGTACCAGTAATCCACTCTTGCCCCTTCTCTTGTCAGTAGAAATGTTTTCTGTCGGGCTTAGTACATAAGCCACACATGAAGGGCAGGAGCCGGACTCGGTTGTCAGAGGCTATTTGAAATGCACGCTATTAGGTACATGTAATAGGTAGTGGGAGCTCATCCCCATTTCACAAGATCACAAGACAAAGGAGCAGAAGTAGGCCATTCAGCCCATCGAGTCTGCTCCGCCACTCCACCATGAGCTGAACTATTCTCCCATCTAGTTCCAGTTTCCGGCTTTTTCCCCATTTCCCTTGATACCCTGACTAATTAGATACCTATCGATCTCCTCCTTAAACACCCTCAATGATCGGGCCTCCACAGCTGTATGTGGCAACGAATTCCACAAATCCATGACCCTCTGGCTAAAAAAATTGCTCCTCATCTCTGTTTTAAATGGGTACCCTCTAATTCCACCCCCACCCTGACCTCCCAGTTATGACAACCTTAAGGAACCATTTGGACACCCCAGGTATCATGTTGGAACTGAGTACCTCCACCAAGTCACCATATCAGGAAGATGGACTGAATGAGACACTTTGACACCCTGAGGTGTACAATGCATGGAAAGACGCAGGAAAATCTGGAGGAGATAAGAATTGGTTTCTGATCTGTTGATGCCAGAAAATGCTTGACTGGATTTAAACGATCAATTTAGTTTGGATTTCTACAAGCTGAGGCATGGACTGCCTGGTTACTGATACGTAACAATTTAATATAAAGCTTTGCACGGACAATCGGTCAATTATAGGGATTTGATCTGCTCTCCGCTATGCGACCGTGCCACCCTCATGCATGACGCCGATGTAATTCATCGAAGGAGGCCCACCAGCTGATAAGTGATCCACCCATCCACCTGCCCCCTGCTTCTCTCAGGACAAGACTGTGGCTCCCACATTTATCTCATCAGTCCCCTCATAACCCATCAAATGGACCAGAGGAAAATGAGCCAAATTCCAATCGGCTGCCTAAAAGATGGGGGTAAAGATTGTAACTTCCAGGAGATAATAATTGTAGTGGGATTAGAAACATAGAAACACAAAAACATAGAACAACTACAGCACAATACAGGCCCTTTGGCTCACAAAGCTGTGCCGAACAGGTCCTTAATTTAGAAATTACCTAGCGTTACCCATAGCCCTCTATTTTTCTAAGCTCCATGTACCTATCCAGGAGTCTCTTAAAAGACCCTGTCGTATCCGCCTCCATCACCGTCACCAGCAGCTCATTCCACACACTCACCACCTTCTGCGCAAAAAAAAACTTACTCCTGACATCTCCGCTGTACCTGCTTCCAAGCACCTTAAAACTGTGCATTCTTGTGTTAGCCATTTCAGCCCTGGGAAAAAGCCACGGACTATCCACACAATCAATGCCTCTCATCACCTTATACACCTCTATCAGGTCACCTCTCATCCTCCGCCGCTCCAAGGAGAAAAGGCCGAGTTCAGTCAACCTATTCTCATAAGGCATGCTCCCCAATCCAGGCAACATCCTTATAAATCTCCTCTGCACCCTTTCTATGGTTTCCACATCCTTCCTGTAGTGAGGTGACCAGAACTGAGCACAGTTCTCCAAGTGGGGTCTGACCAGGGTCCTATATAGCTGCAACAATACCTCTCAGCTCTTAAACTCAATCCCACAATTGATGAAGGCCAATGCACTGTATGCCTTCTTAACCACAGAGTCAACACGCGCAACAACTTTGAGTTTTCTATGGACTCAGCCGCCAAGATCCCTCTGATCCTCCACACTGCCAAGAGTCTTACCATTAATACTATATTCTGCTATCATATTTGACCTACCGAAATGAACCACCTCACACTTATCTGGGTTGAACTCCATCTGCCACTTCTCAGCCTAGTTTTGCATTTGTTCGATGTCCCGCTGTAACCTCCGACAGTCCTCCACACTATCCACAACACCCTCAACCTTTGTGTCATCAGCAAATTTACTAACCCATCCCTCCACTTCCTCATCCAGGTCATTTATTTAAAAAAAATTTTAAGCTTTGCACATTCATTAATTTAAGATTATGCAAAGCAATATCTGAAGTAATTTCCTTATTTTGAATATCTGAACATGAAATATTTTGCCACAGCAGGTAATTGAGAGCACTAAAATGTAAGAGCAAGGGTGTAATGTTGAGCATGGGTGAGGCCTCACTTGGAGTACTGTGAGAGCTTTGGGTCCCCTATTTAAGAAAGGACGTGTTGGACAATGGAGATGCTGAAGCCTCACTTGGAGCACTGTGAGAGTTTTGGGTCCCATATCTGTGGAAGGACGTGCTGACATTGGAGAGGGTTCCAGGGAGATTCACAAGAGTGATTCCAGGATTGAAAAGCTGATCATATGAGAAGCTTTTGATGGCTCTGGGTCTGTACTTACTGGATTTCAGAAAAATGAGAGAGGATTTCATTGAAACCTATAAGATATTGAATGGCCTCAGTAGAGTAGATCGGAGAAGATGCTTCCTATGATGAAAGAGTCCAGGACCCCAGGACACAGCCTCAGAATAGAGGAACATCCATTTAGAATGGAGATGAGGAGGAATTTTTTTTAGCCAGAGAGTGGTGAATCTGTGGAATTCACTGCCACAGGCGGCAGTGGGGGCCAAGTGATTGGGTATATTTAAGGCAGAAATTGATGGATTCTTGATTAGTCAGTGTGTGAAGGAATATGGGGAGAAGGCAGGAGACTGGGGCTGAGAAGGCAATGGATCAGTCATGAAGAAATAGTGGAGCAGACTCGATGGCCTAATTCTGCTCCTCTGTCTTATGGTCCTATTAAAGCATTCCTCTGTGCATTTCTAATTAGGCAAATACTGGAAAGAAAGATACTGTGTTATTCATGGATAGATGGGCTCAGGAAATCCATGTTGGTCTACTCTTGCTCAGTCCCCAATAATCCTCCACCTGCATAATGAATTCCATTCAAAAAATTATTTGTTCAGGAAACTGTAAAGCTCCAGATAACAAAAATACCTTGAATGGTCAAGAATCTTATGAAACTCTTGATCACTTTATCTTCAAAGAACACTGGAAAATCAAATTCTAAGTTTGAGTGAATCCTACATTCTGAAATAGTTGAATATTTCCAAACCTAACACTATAAATTTCTGTGCTTACAGCAAAATATTATTAGCAATCTTAGATAGCACCTTCAAAACTCACCGAGAAAGCTAATGTCTCTACATGAGCTTTGAAGATGTTACCTAAGATTAGTGGGGAGATTTTCCATAGCTCCTCTGCTGCCTCTTTGGAGATACTTTAAGAAACTTTGACAAACTTCTATAGCGGCATAGTGCAGAGCATTCTGACTGACTGCATCACCATTGTGTATGTAGGGGCCACTGCAGAAGGTTGTAAACTTAGCCAGCGCAGGTCATAACTCACTGCCACCACCCAGGTCTCATCATATATAAAGCGTCAGTAGAGTGAAAAGGGACTGTGATGTATGAATCTATTCAGACCATAAGACAGACATAAGACAAAGGAGCAGAAGTAGGCCATTCGGCCCATCGAGTCTGCTCCGCCATTTTATCATGAGCTGATCCATTCTCCCATTTAGTCCCACTCCCCTGCCTTCTCACCATAACCTTTGATGCCCTGGCTACTCAGATACCTATCAATCTCTGTCTTAAAATACCCAATGACTTATCCTCCACTGTTGCCCATGCCAACAAATTCCATAGATTCACCACCCTCTGGCTAAAAAAATTTCTTTGCATCTCTGTTCTGAATGGGCTCCCTTCAATCCTTAAGTCATGCCCTCTCGTACTAGACTCCCCCATCATGGGAAATAACTTTGCCACATCCACTCTGTCCATGCCTTTCAACATTCGAAATGTTTCTATGAGGTCCCCCCTCATTCTTCTAAACTCCAATGAATATAGTCCAAGAGCGGACAAACGTTCCTCATATGCTAACCCTCTCATTCCCAGAATCATTCTAGTGAATCTTCTCTGTACCCTCTCCAACGTCAGCACATCCTTTCTTAAATAAGGAGACCAAAACTGCCCACAGTACTCAAAGTGAGGTCTCACCAGTGCCTTATAGAGCCTCAACATCACATCCCTGCTCCTATACTCTATTCCTCTAGAAATGAATGCCAACATTGCATTCGTCTTCTTCACCACCGACTCAACCTGGAGGTTAACCTTAAGGGTATCCTGTACGAGGACTCCCAAGTCCCATTGCATCTTAGAAATTTGAATTCTCTCCCTATTTAAATAATAGTCTGCTCGTTTATTTCTTCTGCCAAGGCACATAACCATACACTTTCCAACATTGTATTTCATTTGCCAATTTCTTTTAGAGCAATGACCTCTATCTTAGCACTATGTATTGATTTGTTGTCTGTGCATGCTTATTGATCTCCCTCTCTCAATGCAATGTGAATACACCAATTAAAGCCTTCTCTTGCATGCATGCTTTAATTGAATTGATATGTAGTTGCACTGACAAAACAAATTGGTGGCAAGTATGAACTTCAATGTCAGAGAATATCGTGGACTGCACCGACAGTTACGGGATGAAATAACAAGAGTTAAACAGCAGGAGAGAGTCGTCACAAATGCCAACAAACGCGTGAGTAACGATGAAAGTTGTGCGGAATTTAAATTGAAAATAACATAGTGATGGATTCAGTTGGGAAAGTTGATGAATTTGATTTCACTAATGAAGGCTAGGAGTCGCATATCAAGAGGGTTGAACTGTATTCACACACAAACAAAGTGTAGGAGCAAAAGAAAGCCCCTACACGTCTTAGCTTAATGGGCCCACTCATAGAACTTAGCAATGCCTGCAACGCCAGCAAGCAAGACATTTGACAAAATTGTTACAATTTTACAAAATCACCTGAGCCCACTAGTAATAGCTGAGATATTTAGATCTTACAAAAGGAACCAGTCAAAAGATGAAATTCTAACAAGCTCCCTATCTTCAGCCAATATGTATGAAAAAAATGGCTGTATTATTTGGAATGGTTATTGCTAAAAAGTTAATCCCACAAATGTGGAAAATGGACTCTGTACCTACATACGATCTGTGGCTGAGAGAACTGGCAAATACTTTACATTTGGAGAGACAGAGGCTATGTAATGAGGACAGAGGGGACATCTTTGAAAGAATATGGGGCCCTGTATTGGACTTTCTTACGGGGTGAGGACTGAGGTTTTTTGGTGCGATGCACCTCTGCTGTGTACGTTTACTTTTGCCTTTATATTTTTCTCCCTTTTGCTGCTCAATATTTAATTTGATTTTGTTAAGGTTGTGTTTTTTGTGAGTGTGCTTTTTTTAGTAATAAAAAATAAAAAGAATATTAAAAAAGATGAACTTCTTTCTGAATACATTGCAGAACTGCACAAACTTTCCTTATACTGCGATTTTAGAGATGGACTTTAAGGGACAGGTATGTGGCATGTATAGTCAGTGCACTCAAATGAGGCTACTGTCCAAAGGAGACTTAACCTTAGAACGGTCATTGACCATTGCAATATCATGAGAGACTGCAGCAGCAAAGGATGCAGCAGAACTCCAGAAAAGGAGTCTTGGATGTGAAATGCACAAAATATCCCTGAATGTTGCAAAAAGCCAAAGATGTCATCAATGTGTCAAATTCTCCCATGATGTAAATGATGGTTGGTTCAAAGAAAAGGTCTGCAGGAAGTATCTCAGACAAGGTCACATAGAGAGAGTGGGCAAGGCAGACAAAAAGCGCAACCAAAAGAAAAAACTCAAACATAGAACTAAGCAAATGCACAAAGTTACTGGATGTAAAACAGAATCAGACAACATAGAGTCTGATAAAGGTGAACTGTCATGCCCAGAACAGCATAGTATAACTGAAGCAGATCACAATATAATATGGATCATAATAGATGCGTCCAGTGTAAAACTCAGAATGGAGCTCTATACAGGGTCAGCTTTGTCCATAATTCCAGAGGCTGATCTCGGGATTGCTGCATGTGCCATGCAACTGTGAGGATTGGAATAGAATGAGGTGGCAAATAAATGTGTGGCTGAAGAATTGGAGCGTGGGCAGGAATTAGATTTCTAGATAATTGGGTCTCTTCTGGGGCAAGTGTGACCAGTACAAAAGGAATGGGTTGCACGTAAATCCAAGGGGGACCAATATTCTTGTGGGCAGGCTTACTAGAGCTTCTGGGAGTGGATTAAACTACTATGGCAGGGGGATGGGAACCAGTATGATAGAGCTGAGGATGAGCCAGCAGGTTTACAAGTAGATGATGGGTGTAACATGAATGTATGGAAGAACAAGCCAATGACTGAATACAAATGCAGACAGAGCAAAGAGTTAAATTGTACCACCAAGGCAAAATTAAAAAGGGCAAAGAATGTAGGACCAAAGGTGCTGTATTTAAATGTGGTAGCACATTTTTAGAAAGAGGTGACATAGAGTCAGAGAATATTGAACCTTTGTGGATGGAGTTAAGAATCTGCAATAGTAAAGGGAATCAAATATAAGCCTCTAAATAGTAGCCAAGATGTGGGGTTGAGATTGAAAAGGCATTTAATAAGGGTAATGACACTATTGTAATGGGGGACCTCAATACACAAGGGGATTGGGAAAATCAGGTTGGTGTCAGATCACAAGAGAGGGAATTTGTTGATAGCTTACAAGATGGTTTTCTAATGCAGCTTGTGCTGAAATCTACTGGGGAAAGGCTATCCTTGATTGGTTATTGTCTAATATCCTAGATCTTATTAGGGAGCTTAATGTAAAGGAACCCTTAGGAGGCAATGATGATAATATGAATGAATTCACACTACAATTTGAGAGGGAGAAGTATAAGTCAGATGTATCAGTATCACAATGAAATAAAGGGAATTACTGTGGCACAAGGGAGGAGCTTGCCCAGGAAGATCGGAAGAATACTGGCAAGGACAGACCAGAGATGGCTGACATTTCTGGGAATAGTTTACAAGGCACATGATATATACCTCCCACAGCGAATAAGTTCTCAAATGGCAGGGGTAGGCAACTGTGGTTGACAAGGGAAGTTAAGGACTGCATGAAAGCCAAGGGAAGGGCATATACAGTAGAAAAAGTGAGTGGGAAGTTGGTTATTTCAGAAGCTTTTAAAATCCAACAAAAGGTAGCTAAAAAAGCTGTAAGAAGGTTAAAGATGAAATATGGGGACAAACTAACCAATAAGGATACTAATATTTTTCATCAGTTAAATAGAATGTAACAGGGAGGTGACAGTTGATTTTGGACTATTGGAAAATGATGTTGGTGAGGTCGTAATGGGGGACAAAGAAATGGCAGATGAACTTAATGAGTACTTTGCACCAGTCTTCACTGTGGAAGATAATAGCAGTGTGCTAGAGGTCTGTGAGTGTCAGGGGGCAGGAGTGAGTGCCATTGCTATTACAAAGGAAAAAGTGTGAGGCAAATTCAAATGTCAAAAATTGAGTAAGTTACCTGGGCCAGATGGACTACATCCTATAGTCCTGAGAGAGGTTGCTGAAGAGATAGCGGATGCATTAGTCATGATCTTTCAAATATCATTTGATTCTGGCATGGTTGGAAAATTGCAAATGCCACTCTACTCCTTAAGAAGGGAGAAAAGCAAAAGAAAGGAAAATATAGGCTAGTTAGCCTAACCTCTGTGATTGGGGAAGTATCGGAGTCTATAAGTATGGATGGATTTTCATGGTACTTGAAGACTAATGATAAAATAAATCAAAGTCATCATGTTTTCTGAAAGGGAAATCTTGCTTGACAAATCTGTTAGAGTTCTTTGAGGAAGTAACAAGCAGGGAGGAGAAAGGAGAGGCAGTGGATGTCATTTACTTGGATTCTCAAAAGGCATTTGATAAGGTGTCATACATGAGGCTGCTTAACAAGATAAAATTCTATGGCGTTACTGGAAATATACTGGCATGGATAGCGGAATGGCTGACAGGCAGGAGGCAGTGAGTGGGAATAAAGGGAGTCTTTTCTTATTGGCTGCCAGTGACTAGTGGTGTTCCTCAGGGGTCAGTATTGGGATCGCTACTTGTCACATTGTTTGTCAATGATTTAGATAGTGGAATTGATGGCTTTGTGGCAAAGTTTGTGGATGATACAAAGATAGGCGGAGAGGTAGGCAGTGCTCAGGAAGCAATGCGATTGCTGCAGGAGTTCGACAAGTTGAAAGAGTGAGCAAGAAAGTGGCAGATGGAATGTAGTGTTAGGAAATGTATTATAGTGCAGTTTGGTAACAGAAACAATGGTGCAGACTATTATCTAAATGGGGAGAAGGTTCAAGTATTAGAGGTGGAGAGCGACTTCAGAGTCCTTGTGCAAGACTCCCAGAAAGTTAATTTACAGGTTGAGTCTGTGGTAAAGAAGGCAAATGATGTGATGATATTTACTTCAAAGGGAATAGAATATAAAAAGAAGATAATGCTGAAGCTTCATAAGACATTAGTCAGGTCGCACTTGGAGTATTGTCAACAGTTTTGTTCCCCATATCTTAGAAAGGATGCATTGTCATTGGAGAGAGTCCAGAGGAGGTTCACAAGGATGATTTAGGAATGAAAGGGTTAACACATGAGGAGCATTTTACAGTTTTGGACCTGTACTCACTGGAATTTAGAAGAATGCAGGGGGATCTCATTGAACCTACCGAATGTTGAAAGGACTAGATAGGGTGGATGTGGAGAGGATGTTTCCTTTGGTGTGGCATCCAGAACTAGAGGGCACAGCCTCAAAATTGAGTTTGGGCACTGTTTCTAGGAGCCCACTCTTATGACATAGAGTTCAAGGGTCTCAAACAACACAGCAATACTGATGGCTTGTTGCACCTTCCACTAGTGGCAACTGAAGAAGAAAAGTTTTCATACAGTGACCCAGCAGGAGTGATCCACGCAGCATTGGTGGACCAGTTGCCAGTAACAAATTCCGAAATACAAAGGGAAACAAGGATTGACCCAACACTGTCAAACGTCAATGACATCACCATGCAAGGATGGCCAGCTCACGGTAACCCTATGTTTCCAGAGTTCTCAGCGAGACGAGACCAACTGTCGGTCAAAGAACGCTGATATGTGGATCTGCTGTTGTGATTCACTCTAAACTGTGCACTAGAGTGTTAGCAAATCTGCATGAAGGACACCTGGGTACAGTCAAGATGAAGAGTCTCGCCTGGAGCCAGTGTGGTGGCTGGGAATAGATAAACAGATTGGAGACATGGCCTAAAGCTGTTTGGGATGCCAAAAAGGTCAATATGCACCCCCTCTGGCACCTCTACACCCGTGGGAGTGGCCATCATCACCGTGGCAAAAGTATACACATTGACTTTGCTGGGTCATTCATGGACTCCATGTTTCCTATTGCTGTGGATGCTCATTCAAAGTAGCTGGAGGTTACACCAATGAAGTCAACCATCTCAGCAAAGACCGTCTCTGCCCTGAGAATTATCTTCAACAGAAATGGCTTACCAAAGCAAATCGTGAGTGACAACAGACCACAATACACGTCAGAAAAACTCTGACTGTTCATGAAGAAAATTGACATCAAACTTTTCAAGTCAGCTCCTCACCACCCAACAATGAATGGGTTAGCTGAAAGGTTTATCCAAACATTCGAGAAGTCTATTAAAGGTATGGACAAGGAGGACATTTCTCTACAGCACAAGGCGGACAATTTCCTTTTGTGTATCGGAACTCTGTTCATACAACGACAAACCAAACACCTGCAATGCTGTTCTTGAACAGGAATCTGAGGTCTCACATTGACATCCTGAAACCAGATCTACAGAAGAGAGTGCAGAATAAACAGTTTAGCCAGTTGCCAGGCAAAGCAGCGAGAAACTTCGAGATTGGACAGGAAGTCCTAGCGCGTGATGACCGAGAAGATAAGTGGACACCCGGTGGGATAGCTACAAGAACTAGATCACTTATGTACACAGTGGATGTTGGAGGTCATACATGGAGATGTCATGCTGACCAGCTACCACATGTTCAATCGAAGAACACACCTGAGTCGATTGCATCCAACAAGACAGATACATTAAGTGACTGGACTTGCCTCTCAGTGATGATGTCATTGACAGCAACGTGACACTGGAAACTGAGAACATCGTCTTAGACAAGACACCTGCCAAACCTGATGCCACTCCACAAGTCCAGATGCACTCTCCTGAAAGAAAGAGAGCACCACCCAAAAGACTGAACCTTTATAATTGTGAAGTTAGTTATAGACTGTTACGTGAAAACATGTTTATTAATGAATGTTTCGTGCATATACAGTTTTATGTTGCATTAATCTAAAGGGGAGGAAGTGTAATGTATGGATCTATTTCTTTTAGAGCACTGACTCTCCCTTAGCATTACATATTGATCTGTAGTCTATGCATGTGCATTGTTTTCTCTCTCTCATTGCAATGCGAATACACCCGTTAAATCCATCTCCTGTGTGCGTGCTTTTATTTAATTGGTATGTAGTCTGTGGGCACGTGGCCAAGTGGTTAAGGCATTGGACTGGCTACCTGGAGGTCGTGAGTTTAAGCCCCAGCCGAGGCAGCGTGTTGTGTCCTTGAGCAAGGCACTTAATTACACATTGCTCTGCGACGACACTGGTGCCAAGCTGTATGGGTCCTAATGCCCTTCCCTTGGACAACACTGGTGTCGTGGAGAGGGAAGACTTGCAGCATGGGCAACTGCCGGTCTTCCATACAACCTTGCCCAGGCCTGCGCCCTGGATAGTGAAGACTTTCCATGCACAGATCCATGGTCTCGCAAGACTAATGGATGCCTTTACTTAGTTGTGCACAGACACAACAGTTTCTTCCCACATTCCAAAGACATAAAGTTAGGGTCAGTGAGCTGTGAGCATGCCATCTTGGCACAGGAAGTATGGCGGCACTGAAAACACAGGCTGGGTACTAAGGACCTGTGCTGATCAACTGACTGGAGTGTTCACTGAGATCTTTAACCTCTCATGTCAGCAGTCTGAGGTACCCACCTCCTTCAAGGTGTTTCATTGGTATTTCTATACCAGGTTGTGGTGCAACCAGTCAATATACTTTCTACCACACATCTATAGAAATTTGTCAAAGTTTTAGATGTCATCTCAAATCTTCAGAAACTCCTAAGGAAGTGAGGCACTGCCATGTTGTTTTCATAATGGCACTTATATGCCCAGGACAGTTCCTCTGAAATAGCAAAGAGGAATTTAAAATTGCTGACCCTCTCCACCTCTAACCCTCTGATGAGGACGGATGAGGATATCGTATTTGTATGTAGGTATCGTGCACAATCCTGATTTGATGGAGACAGATGTGAGAGCACAGAGGAACATCTGGAGTAACTTCTGAAATGCCTGCTTCGCTGCTGCTGCTACTGTGCGATCGAGAATCTCTGGAGGGGAAGGCTCCAAATCCTCGGCTTTGCCTATTGCCTGCTGCCGGGGCCGGGGTCGAAGCGCTCAGCAGAGATGGTGCTCGGTGCTTGGTGTCGGAGAGCTGGTCAGGGGCTCGAAGTTTTCGGACAGACTCAAGAGTCGGCTGTGGTCAGGTGCTTCCAGGCTGCTGCATTGGCAAGTTTGCGGCGCTGGAAGCTCATGGCAGGGAGTTTTTCTTCCTTCTACTGTCTGCATGGTGGGACTTTCGAGAGACTTTGATACTTTTTTTTACTGTGCCATGGTCTGTCCTTTATCAAATGACGGTATTGCTTTGCACTGTTGTAACTATACGTTATAATTATGTGGTTTTTGTCAGTTTTTTAGTCTTGGTCTGTCTTGTGTTTCTATGATACCATTCTGGAGGAACATTGTATCATTTCTTAATGCATGCATTACTAAATGACAATTAAAGAGGACTGTGTGTCCTCATAATCCAGTCTAATCATGGACCTCTGGTTTCCTCCTCCTGAAGTCAATAATCAGCTCCTTGTTCTCGTTGACATTGGGAGTGAGGTTATTGCTGTGGCGACAATCATCCAGACTTTCAATCCTTTATACTGATTTGCCACCACCTTTGGTTTTTGGCCAGTGACCATGGTGTTATCAACAAACTTATACAGAGCATTGGAGCTGTGCTCAACCACACAGTCCGGAGTGTAAAACGAGTAGAGCAGGGGGCGAAGCCTACAGCCTTATGGTACATCTGGTTGACGGAGATTGTGGAGGAGACGTTTCCAAGCTGGACCTACTGGGGCCTGCAAGTGAGGAAACTGGGGATCCAATTGCACAAAGACTTATTGAGGCCAAGGCCTTGAAGCTTATTGACTAGTTTTGTGGGGGTGATGGTATTGAAGGTAGTGGATAAAGAGCATCCTGATGTATGCATCTTTGGTGTCCAGATGTTCCAGGGTTGAGTGAGGAGCCAATGAGATAGCACCTGCTGTGTATTTGTTGTGCTGGAAGGCAAAATGGTGCAGATCCAAGTCACTTGTCAGGCAGGAGCTGATATGTTTCATCAGTAATCTTGCAAAACATTTCATTACAGTAGATGTAAGTGCTACTGGAGAAGAGTCAATGAGACAAGTTACCATGATCGGCTTAGGCATCGGTTTTATGGACTTGGGCAGTCCCTGAGGATCGAGGGTGATTTTTTCCCTGTCCAGTTTTGTGGTTTCTGAGGTGATTAATTTGGCCAACGTGGGAACTTTGGGCGCATCCTAGAATATTTTCTTTGTCTGCCCAGTAGACTGGAGAAGCAAGAAACAGGATGTCTGTTTCAAAACTCAATACTGTCATTGATGCTACTAATTGTATCAGCATTTTATTTGACTATAAGACCATAATACATAGGAGCAGAACTAGGCCATTCAGCCCATCAAGTCTGTTCTGACATTCCATCATGGTTGATTTATCATGCCTCTCAACCCCATTCTCCTGCCTTCTCCCTGTAATCTTTGACACCCTGACTAATCAAAAACCTATCAAACTTTGCTTTAAATATGCCCAATGACTTGACCTCCGTAGCCATCTGTGGCAATGAATTCCACAGATTCACTACCCTCTGGATAAAGAAATTCCTCCTCCTCTCTGTTCCAAATGAACGTTTTTCTATTCTGAGGCTGTGCCCTCTGGTCCTAGACTCATCCACGATAGGAAACATCCTCTCCACGTGCATTCTATCTAAGCCTTTCAAAATTTGTTAGGTTTCAGTGAGATCCCACTTCTTTCTTCCATAAGCGCATAATTTGCTGTACAATCTTCACAAGATTACGAATCATTATCACATTGAGGTTTAGAATAATTTACACATTTTGTGTGTGGCACAGTGGATTTCTGGTGGAGCTGCTGCCTCACATCTCCGATGACTGTGGGTGTACCTACACCCCAGGGACTGCAGCGGTTCAAGAAGGCAGCTGATCACCACCTTCTCAAGGGCAACTAGGGATGGGCAATACATGCTGGCTTAGCTGGGGACGCCCACATCCCGTACATGAATAATTTTTTTAAAATCCTGGTTAAATCCTGATCTCCAGCTCTGTCTGCGTAGAGTTTCTATCCTTTCTTTGCCGGTCTTTGTGCGGTTTCTCCAGGTGCTCCAGGCTCCACCCCATCCCTCAGCACTTCCAAGTGAAAACAAATGTGCGGGTTTGAAATTCGCAATGTTGCCGGGTCTTGAGTTATAAGGAAAGTTTTAATAGAATCAGAATCAGGTTTATCACCGACATACATTATTCCTTTTGTGGCAGTAGTACGGTGTAATACATAAAATCTATAAGATATATGGAGTGCAAAAAGGAAAAAAAGAAATAGTGAGATAGTGCTCACATGCTGGTTCATTTAGAAATCTGATGGTGGGTGGGAAGAAGCTGTTTGTAAAACTTTGAGTGTGCATCTTCAGGCTCCTGTGCCTTCTCTCTTCTCCAAAGGGAAGTTTGGATATGTGCATGGAAGAGAGGGGTATGGAGGACTACGGTACAGGTGCAGGTCCACGGGACGAGGCAGAAGACCAGGCCAGCACAGACCAGATGGGCTGAAGGGTTTATTTGGTGCTGCAACAGCCTATTGCTCTACGAGCAGCAGGAGGGTAAAATGTGAAGAGTGCAGGTTTAGTGTACACGGGTACCTGGTCATTGTTATGATCTCAGTGCACCAGGGGCCTGGTTTCGCGCTGTGTACCTCTGTTGCTGAAAACATAGTATGACCAGGAAGCAGCTCTATGACTGGATTGGCAATTTAACTGAATGATTCGTATATTATACAGAGACTCAAAAGGGGAGAAAAGGCAGCACGTTCTTCTTTTCATTGCTCTCCAGATTGAAATAGGTTTGCTATCATGCAATCTGAGCAATTAACTGATGAAATAGTACAAAGGAATCAGAAATCAATGTGCAGAAACCTTTCATAACTATCACCTTTTAAGTGCTTTTTAATAAGATGAAACTTAGATGAATAAGCACTTAACCTTCAGGACTTGTCTAAGTATTCCAGTATGAATAATGTGTTTGATTCATGTTGGCGTGGGAGGGATTAAACAAAAGTAAAGATATAAACTTTAACAAAGTGCTTAACTTACCGATGGTGACTATCTGCTCTCATCCCTCCAGATAAAAGAAACAGGATGGTTATAAAACAGTTATAACATGAGATGGAAAACATAGGTGGCAATAACTATCAAACTAGAACATAGATCATAGAATATTACAGCTCAGTACAGGCCCTTCAGCCCATTATGTTATGTTGTCCTTTTAACTACTCTAAACTTAATCTAACCTTGCCCTTCCACACATCCCTCCATTTTTCTATCATTTATATGACTATCTAAGAGGTTCATAAATGTCCCTAATGTATCTGCCTCTAACACCACTCTGAGAAACCTGTTCCGCACCCACCACTCTCTGTGTAAAACACTTAACTCTGGCATCCCCCCTGTAATTTCCACCCAAACCCTTAAAGTTGTGCTCCCTAGTATTAGCTATTTCCACCCCGGGAAAATGTCTCTGGCTGTCCACCCAATCTCTACCTCTAATCATCTTGTTTACTGCTTTCAAGTCACCACTCATCCTCCTTCACCCCAAAGAGAAAAGCCTTAACTCACTCAATCGATCCTCGTAAGACACGCACTCTAATCTGGGCAGCATCCTGGTAAATCTCCTCTGCATCCTCTAGAAAGCTTCCACTTCCTTCCTATAATGAGGTGACCAGAATTGAACACAATACTCTAAGAAAGGTCTAACCAGGGTTTTATAGAGCTGCAACATTACCTCGCGACACTTGAAGTCAATCCCCCGACTAATGAAGGCCAGTGCACCATATGCCTTCTTAACCACCCTATCTACTTCAGCGGCAATTTTGAGGGATCTGTGGGTGTGGACCCTGAGTTTATCCACACTGCTAAGAACCCTGTCATTAACCCTGTACTCTGCCTTCAAGTTTGGTCTTCCAAAGAGAATCACTTCACACTTTTCCGGGTTGAATTCCATCGGATTGAAATTTTATGCTTCATCGCTAAAGAATGTATATCCAGTGTCCTAAAACGTAACCTGGTAAGGATGCAACACAGCAGTACAAGCATTTCAAGCGGCAAATGCAGTGTGTAATTGAGCATTAAGGATCAACTGTATTCACCAAATACATTTACATGCACACTGTTAGGAATTTTCTGTGATGTGTTGGTCAAAAAAACTACATTCAACAATTGTAAAGAGAAATGAATTACATAAAAATAATGTTAAAGTACACATAGGGAATAAAATGTGCATGAATACATAAATACCAGTATGAAGCTACAATGTAAACAATATTATAATAGGTGGTTTAAAGTGTTAACAGTGCACTTATATGCATTTCAGTGCAGATAAAAACATCTTTTTAAATTTAGAGATACAGCATGTTAACAAGATCTTTTGGCCCATTGAGCCTGCACCATCCAATTACACCTACAGTATGTGACTACTGTACATCTTTGGAGTGTGGGAGGAAACCAGAGCACACAAAGGAAACCCACACGGTCATGGGGAGAATGTACAAACTCCTCGCAGACAACAGTGGGATTTGAGCCTGGGTCACTGGTGCTGTGATAGCATTTTGCTAACAGCTACTCTACCATGCAGCCACATAGACAGAGCCAAAAAGGAAGTCCCACAACCAGCGAGTCTGACTGAGTCTGGCTGTGAACAATGATGGACAATTCAACAGTTGGTGACAGGAGGAAGCTCCAAGAACATCCCCTAAAGGCAGAAGCATTTAAAATCACACTCAGCCAAAAAGTGCTCAGCGAATGATCCACCTCAGCTTCTGCCTGCAATCTCCACCATCACAGCCACCTGTCCTCCACCAAACTGATTCACTCCATGTAATATCAAGAGCTGGCTGAAAGCTTTGGGTTCGGCAAAGATAATGGCAGCAGATTACATCCCAGCTGCAGCATAGAAGACCTGTGTGCCAGAAGTAGCCGGGCGTCAAACCAAGACGTATAGGTATTCTGGTATGTATCTGGCAATCTGGCAAGTTGACTCCGTATATTTGGTTCATAAGCCCCTGGATTAGTGAGGCTGGAAGTCCAGAACTAGCTTAACTTTTCATAAAAATCATTTTTTGCTGGAGCTGATAGAGCCTGTGATTTACAGTTTGGAGATCGTTTGAGTGACCCAGCACTTTGCTGCCTCAGGGAAGATTCCGGGAAGCGAGCGCGTACTCAGACAATCTTGATGCAAAGAAAGTTTGAGATGAGGCCCGAGCTGATGTTCGACTCCATTTCACCGAGTAAGGCGTCCATTAATCGCCGATTAAAGTTTTGAGGAAAAACAGAAACATAGAAAATAGGTGCAGGAGTAGGCCATTCGGCCCTTCGAGCCTGCACCGTCATTCAGTACGATCATGGCTGATCATCCAACTCAGAACCCTGTACCTGCCTTCTCTCCATATCCCCGATCCCTTTAGCCACAAGGGCTATATCTAACTCCCTCTCAAATATAGCCAATGAACTGGCCTCAACTGTTTCCTGTGGCAGAGAATTCCACAGATGCTGGCATTCATAGCAAGAGGATTCGAGTACAGGAGCAGGGAGGTACTACTGCAGTTGTACAAGGCCTTGGTGAGACCACACCTGGAGTATTATGTGCAGTTTCAGTCTCCTAATCTGAGGAAATACATTCTTGCCATAAAGGGGGTACAAAGAAGGTTCACCAGATTGATTCCTGGAATGGCAGGACTTTCATATGATGAAAGACTGGATCGACTAGGCTTATGCTCGCTGGAATTTAGAAGATTGAGAGGGGATCTTATTGAAACATATAAAATTCTAAAAGGATTGGACAGGCTAGATGCAGGAAGATTGTTCCCGATGTTGGGGAAGTCCAAAACGAGGGGTCACAGTTTGAGGATAAAGGGGAAACCTTTTAGGACCAAGATGAGGAAAAACTTCTTCACACAGAGAGTGGTGAATCTGTGGAATTCTCTGCCACAGGAAACAGTTGAGGTCAGTTCATTGGCTATATTTAAGAGGGAGTTAGATGTGGCCCTTGTGGGTACGGGGATCAGGGGGTATGGAGAGAAGGCAGGTACAGGGTTCTGAGTTGGATGATCAGCCATCATCGTACTGAATGGTGGTGCAGGCTCAAAGGGCCGAATGGCCTACTCCTGCACCTATTTTCTGTGTTTCTATGTTTCTATAATAATGCTGATTCTGCTGCTGAAGTATTAGAATTCCAGGAATCCATGGGCATTGTTATCATGACTGCTAGCCATTTACTCCTACCAGATATGCAGTACTGGGGCATATTCTTTTCATTGCATTCTCCGCCACATCTGCATTGCTTTAGTCACTAAGTCATGCCAGCTCCTAAATCAGAGGAAATTTGCCTTCCTTTTATGCACATAAACCAGGTTCAGTGAAGTTTTGAAAATACCACCTTCTCTTGATTTTGACACATTGTTAACTGATGGAAATTTTTAATGTTAAGGAAACAGGAGTAACAAATAATCAGAGTGATAATACACTCTCATGTGAGCCATGCAGAGCAAGAAGGTGGAAATATGTTCTTAAGTTTCTAGAGATAATGTCATTAATCTACAAAGAAATGGAAATTCTTTTGGAAGTTTGGAAACTTCTGAAGAAGAAATGGATTGCAAAAACTGTACAAAGTTATCGCCAGCTTTATAAACACAAGAGATTCTGCAGATGCTGCAATTCCAGAGTAATATACACAAAATACTGCAGGACCTCAGCAAGTCAGGCAGCATCTATGATGGGGGGATAAACTGTCAATGTTACACACCAAGACCTTTCATCAGGTCCTGTTGAAGATTCTCAGCCTTAAACAGTGACACCATATTCTTCTCCATAGATGCTGCCTGGCCTGCTGAAATTCTCCAGTATTTTGTGTCAGTTGCGATCCTGATGAAGGGTCTCAGCCCAAAATATCAACAGTTTATTCCCCTCGATAGATGCAACCTGACCTGCTGGGTTCCTCCAGCATTTTGCAGGTGCTGCCAGCTCTATAACTCTAGATGATTAATGTATCAAACATTGGTGACTTTAGTGCAACATCTGGGCTAGTGTGGGACACACTATATGTGGGTGTGTGTCCTGTAATATGTGTTCTGTGTCCTCAAAAGTGAGTCTGTAGATTGTAGAATCAATTCAGAGTTGAGTCAGTGAATTTATCCTCACAGGTTTGGGAGCTGATGGTTGAAAGTAATTACTCTTCCTGAACCTGGTGGTGTGGGACCTAAGGTTTCTGTGCCTCCTGCCTGATGGTAGCAGTGAGAAGAGAGCATGGCCTGGATGGTGGGGGACCTTGATGATGGATGGTTTTTTGAGCAAGCGTTCTATGTAAATTACCTGGTATGTTGGTTGATAGTGGTTCAACAGCATCTCAAACACAACATATCTCAATATAGTCAGTGACAAGAAGCCCACCTGATTGGTGTTCCATCCATTTCATTCCCTCCACCATTTGTGTTGCAATGTGCACCACCTTCAAAATTCCTGACAGCAACTCATCATTGCTTCCTTAATAATATATTCCAAACCTGCAAACCAGGTGCATGGGAGCAAGCTCCATGGTTTCCTACCTCGTCGCTAGCAGAATCCTCAAACTCACTGTCAAACGTTGTTATGAATGGGCCTTCACTACAAAGTCAGAGATGCAAGCTCACCACCATCACCACCACGGTGTGAGGAGAAGATAGAGGGCGCTGAGCGTGCGCAGCTCTCCGGTGAAAAATCATGTCGTATCTGTTAAATAGGGGCCGTGAACAATTCTGATTTGATGGAGAATGGACGTGAAATCACAGAGGAACATCTGGAGAAATTTCTGAATCGCCCGTCTGCTGCTGTCGTTACTGTGTGGTCGGGAATCTTTCGGAGGGTAGGCCTCAAAATCCCCGGCCTTGTCTGCTTTTGGTGACCGAGAAAGAGCTCGAATCGCTCGGACAGAGATGAGGCTCAGTACTCGGTGTTGGAGAGCTGATCAGAGCTCGAAGTTCAGATGACTCAGAGTCGGATTGTGGTCGGCATGGCAGGGAGAGTTCTTCCTTCTGCTGTCTGCGTGAGATGTGGGATATTTGAGAAACTTTGAACTTTACTGTGCTCATGGACTTTCTTCATCAAGTTATGGTATTGTGCACTGTTGTAACTATATGTTATAATTATGTGGTTTTGTCAGTTTTTTCAGTCTTGGTTTGTCCTGTGTTTTGTGATACCACACCAGAGGAAATAATGTATCATTTCTTAATGCGTGCATAACTAAATGACAATAAAAGGGGACTATGTGTCTTCATAATCTAATCTTCTCAAAGCTGCTTAGTGCAGAGCAAATACATGATGGGTTTGCAAATGGCTCCCCCGTCCTGTAAATGAGTGAAAAGAACAATACCGGAAGAGTCACAGAGTAATTCAACATAGATTTCAACTTCAGCCCAACTGGTTCATGCTGACCACATTGCCCACCAGCTAGTCCCATTTTCCTGTGCTTGGCACACACAACAACAAGCCCATATACCTATCCAAGTGCTTCTTAACCGATACTACTGTACCCGTCTCAACCATTGGCTTTGGCAGCTTGTTTCATATACTCACCATCCTCAACCTCTGTGTGAAAAAGTTGTCTCTCAAGTCCTTTCTAAATCTACAAGGACAGGTGTGTAAAAAGGGCCCGAAGGATCATTGGGTACCCGAGCCATCCCAACCACAATCTATTCCATCCGGGAAGCAGTACCGTAGCATAAAAGCCAGGACCAACAGGGTCCAGGACTGCTTCTTCTACCAGGCCATCAGAGTGATGAACTCACGCTGATTTGAGTGTACTCTATATTACATTGACTGTTCTATTTATTATAAATTACTATGATTGCACATTGCACATTTAGATGGAGACGTAACATAAAGATTTTTACTCCTCATGCATGTGAAGGATGTAAGGAATAAAGTCAAGTCAATTCAAAATTTATGCCCAATTGTTTGGACTTGCCAAACCTGGGGAAAGAGCTATTACCATCCACTGATCAGTGCCCTTCATAATTTTAAACATTCTATAAAGTAGTCATTAAAAGTAGCCATTATTCACATTATGGTTGCAAACAATAGCCTAACACTGGTTTTGAGTAAGGTAAGGAAAGGAATAAATACATACAAAACTATTATTGGGAACATATAAAATCAATAATTAAACAAGTTGCTTCTTCTGAGATGAGATTCATGTGATTGACTTTACATGGCTTGTGATTTGAACTCCCAAAAGCCCTCTAGTCCTAAGAAGTTTAAGAACTTGACAATATTATTACAAGTTAGTTTTAGTTTCAAAGTGTGTGGAGTCTAATGGAAGCCATGCCTGATGTCACTGGTGACCTCTGTCTATTTTGAGAATATTTGGCATTAACATCACACATGCTTAAAAGCTCTGACCTGCAGCAATGCCAAGTCTGTGATGCTCATGACATTTATTTGGATGAAGGGAATCAGAAGTTATTGCTTAATCATCTCTCGTGCAAAGGTGAAATCAGATAAAAAAAAAGTCATATCATTTGACAGAATATTATTTGGATGTGTGACAACTCAATCTGAGCTATCAATTGCAAACTGAAAAGTTAAACAGAAGTGGCCAGATGAATTCTGCAACATTCTGGAGTGTTCTGAAGCTAAAAGACAGAGAGTCACTGGGATTGTTTAAAGTGGAGGCTGATCGGCTCTTGATTCATCATAATCATCATTATGTGCCATGCTATGTGATGTAGATAACTATGGTCTGTGATCTTCAATGTTCTTGGCAATTATTTCTACAGAAGTGATTTGCCATTTCCTTCTTCTGGGCAGTGTCTTTACAAGACAGGTGACCCCAGCCATTATCAATAGTTTTCAGAGATTGTCTGCCTGATGTCAGTGATCGCGTAACCAGGACTTGTGATCTGCACCAGCTGCTCGTACGACCATCCACCACCTGCTCCCATGGCTTCACGTGACCCTGATCGGGGGCTAAGCAGGTGCTATACCTTGTCCAAGGGTGACCTGCTGGGCAGCGGAGGGAAGGAGCACCTCACACTTCCCTTGGTAGAAGCGTATCTCCACCCCAACACCTCTTGATTACTAGTAGTGTCTAAGGTTATGAGCAGAAGGCAGGAGAAAGGAGTTGAGAGGGATAATAATTCATCCTTGATAGAATAGGGGAACAGACTCAATGGGCCAATGGGCCTAATTCTGCTCCTGTGTATCATGTCTTATTCCAGCGCGAACATAGTATGCTCACAATGCTCAGCAGAACATCACAGAACAGGGAAAAACAGACCATAACAAGCAACAAAACAACAACAGCAAAACAAGCCCCTTCCCTCCTGCCCAAAATTGCAGAACAGGCCATTGAACACATCCTCCTCTTTCCATCTATGCTTGGCATAGATTACAGCCACACACAGACATTTCATATGTGTTGGAAAATAAACGATTTGTTGGTTATTGCCTTCAATAATATGGTTTGGATACACATAGCAAACATGTGAACTGTTCTAGCCTGATCTTAATTAAACCAGTTTGCTACAGATTGGTTGGCCTTTTCTGTACATGCTACATGAATCCTGCTGCTTGCCAAAGCCAGGTATTATTGAACCTCTAGCTTGTGAGCAGACTACAAACCAAATGAGGCTTGTAAATCGCTGCAATGTTTCAGACTTCAAAGAGCTGATTTATTTTAAGCTCACTCAAGACCAAGATCAGGAAAAAAAAAAATCTTCTATTTTCCTTATGTAATGTTACAAAAAAAGCAATTTTGGCCATAATCTTACTGGAAAGACAACATTGTAGTAAGAAGTCAAAAATGTTTTCTCTGGCCAAAGTGGCAGGTAGTAACTGTCCGCAGAAAGTGTTTTGCCAACTGTGATCCGGATGACGGATGCATATTTTTGATTCAATACAAAATAAGGTTCCACTTCTGTGACATTGAGCACTGATAGTGCTGGCTTCAATTAGATGAACAAGCTGTTTTGTTGGACTTAATCCCAGCGATTTCCCCAAAGGACAGAACTGTGGAGGCAGAGGACAGAACATGTGCAGAAGGGAAGCAAAGGAAAGGGTGGTCAGCTTCCAGTTCCTGGTGTCAACATCTCTGAAGATCTATCCTGGGCTCAATACATTGATGCAATTACAAAGAAGGCACACCAGCCGCCATATTTCATTAGGAGTTTGAGGAGATTTGGTAACTCTCCAAGGACTCTGGCAAATTTCTACCGACGTACCATGGAGAGCCCGCTAACTGGTTTCATCACCATCTGGTATAGAGGGGACGCTGCATGGGATCAGAAAAAGCTGCAAAGGACTGTAAACTCAGCCACCTTCATCGTGGACACTGGCTCCTCCACCATCGAGAACACCTTCGAAAGGTGATGCCTCAGGAAGGCAGCGTCCATCACTAAGGACACTGACCTTCCAGAACATGCTCCCCTCTCATTACCACCATCAGGGAGGGCGTACAGGAGCCTGAAGATGCTCACTTAATATTTTATGAATAGTTTCTTTCCCTCCGCCATCAGGTTTCTGATTGGCCAATGAACCCATGAAAAATACCTCATGTTTTTTACACAACACACACACACACACACACACACACACACACACACACACACAGTAACTTATATAATTTTTATGTACGGCTTCTACAAAACAACAGATCTCACAACACAAGTCAGTCATAACAACCCTGATCTGATTCTGATTCTGAAAACGTTGGCTTCTCACACACAGGACCACTATCTGTCCCGTGACTGAGGTTTGTACAGCCTGTGAAGGCACTGTGTAGACATGTGAACTGGCCAGGAAAGCTCCTGTGCCTGCTTCATGCTTGTTTTAAAAATGAGTCCATTGTTTGGCGGATAAGTTTCATGTCAGCTGCATGGGTTGACATTTATCTTGTTATGAACACTTGTCAAATTTGCTGATTTACTATTAAACATTTAATAATTTAATAATAAAAAATGAAAAAATTAAGTAAATAAGTACATAGGGTTTGGATAATTATGTCTGCGGGCAGGAACAAGCATGAACAAATTGGGATATAAGCACCTACAATGGTTGGTATATAGGCTTGTATGCAACATTTTGGACCAGTGGAAATGGTCCAGAAGGGTTGTATGGAAACTATTATTACCATTTTTCTTAACAACTATTTTCATTACTTAGCCTAATAGGTTAGATTTACCACAGCACATAATTATCTATTTAAATGTTTATTTTGCTTTTATAACATCTCAATGTGTACTTAAGAATGTATAAATAATTGTAGTTTTATACATATAAAAAAATGGAAAAGGTTATATGTGTGAAAAAAGTACATGATAATTGTGAACTCCTTATCCAAATAAAAATAAAATTAAAAAAAAAACATTTAATAATGGAACTTCAGCCTTTCATCTTGAGTTAATCTCACCTCTGTAGACACTAACTACAGATCATAAACTTAGGAATTAAACACTCAGTAGCCACTTTATGAGGTACCACCTGTACCTGCTAAAGTGGCCACTGAACGTATGTTCATGGTCTTCTGCTGCCGTAGCCCATCCACTCAAGGTTTGACATGTTGTGCATTCAGAGATGCTCTTCTGCATCCCATTGTTGTAACACGTGGTTATTTGAGTTACTGCCACCTTCCTGTCAGCTTGAACCAGTCTGGCCATTCTCCTCTGACCTCTCTCATTAACAAATGTTTTCACCCACAGAGCTGATGCTCACTGTTTTTGTTTTGCTTTCACACCATTCCTTGTAAACTCTAGAGACTGTTGTGCGTGAAGATCCCAGGAGATCAGCAGTTTTTGAGAGACTAAAAACACTCCGAATGACACAAGCAATCATTCAACGGTCAAAGTCACTTACATGGCATTTCTTCCCCAGTCAGATGTTTGGTCTGAACAACAACTGAACCTCTTGACCATGTCTGCATCCTTTTATGTATTGAGTTGCTACCACATGATTGGCTGATTAGATATTTGCATTAATAAGCAGGCATAAAGGTGTACCTAATAAGTGGCCACTGAGTGCATTTTGCAGTGGAAACTATTAAATAGAATATCAAGTGCAAGGTTGCTTTACAATTTCTGCAGATGTTTAAAGGCTACGCCGTGAAAACCTTACCCTCCATTATCCATTTCACTATCCAGTCCTTCAGTAGGTAGAATCTGAGATTTACAGTGGAACCACATTAAAGTGCCCACTTAAATTCAAACCCAGAGTATGCAGAGACCCAATCAGGGTTTTGCGAAGAATATATCTTCAGGGAGTATTCAGAGAAGCGAATTCAGGAGCTTTGTGAAGAGTAGACATGTATTAAGTAAGATTAATTTATACCATCTTCTGGGGACTTTGAAAGTTTATCACAGAACAAATTCACACGTTCGCAGCCAGCTCGCAATATGAAAAAATATCTGTAAGGCTGTTAGATCAGTCTGTGACTGTTCACACGGACTATCAGAATCAACACTATTTCTGGCCTGATACAGGTTCAGATTGATTTACTTACCACATGTACATCAAAACATACAGTGGGGCATCATGGTAGCGTAACAGTTAGCACGACACTACAACATCTCAGGCTGTCGGAATTCGGAGTTCAATTCTGACTCTGTGGGCTTCCTTCCTGTGTTCGAGTTTCCTTGCACTGTCCAAAGATATACTGGTTAGTAGGTTCATCAGTCATTGCAAACTTTCCTGTGATTAGGCTAGGGTTAAATTGGTGGGTTGCTTGGATGCAGCTTGTTGGGCCAGAAGTGTCTGTTCCTATCCCTAAATAAATATACAAACAAACAAATAAATAAATAGCAAACATGAGGAAATCAGGAGATGCTGGAATTTCAAGCAACACACATAAAATGCTGGTGAACACAGCAGACCAGCCAGCATCTCTAGGAAGAGGTACAGTCGATGTTTCGGGCCAAGCCCCCTTGTCAGGACTAACTGAAAGAAGAGATAGTAAGAGATTTGAAAGTGGGAGGGGGAGGGAGAGATCCGAAATGATAGGAGAAGACAGGAGGGCTTAATTGGAAGAATTATGTGCAATTCTGGTCACCAACCTGGAGGAAAGATATCAAGAAATTGAAAGACCAAGAGAAAGCTTGCAACAATGTTGCCAGGACTTGAGACCATGTGTTTTAGGGAAAAGTTGAATAGGAGTGTAGAAAATTGAGAGAAGATTTGATAGAGGTACACAAAATTATGAAAGGTTTTTTCCACTGAGATTGGGTGAGACTACAACTAGAGGTCATGGGTTAAGGGTGAAAGGTAAAATGAGGGGTATCTTCTTCACTCAGAGGGTGGTGAGAGTGTGGACTGAGCTGCCAGTGCAAGTGGTGGATACAAGTGCGATTTCAACGTTTAAGAGAAGTTTAGATAAGTACATGGATGGGAGTGGTGTGATCGATTTGACTAGACAGAATACAGTTCAGCATGGAGTGGATGGATCGAAGGGCCTATTTCTGTGCTATAGTGTTCTATGACTCTATGAATCTATATCCCTTTCAAGGACTTGGTCGCCCTTGTCCCAATGGTCATTTCTCAGTTGAACATTGCCACCAATAACTGAACGGCTACATATACATTCAACTCTAACTTGTGGGTACCTATGTCGATAAGGTAACAGATATATTATATAAAATAACATTTATAGCAATTTTTTTTTATAGAGGTAGAGTGTGGAATCAGACCTTGCGGCCCTTCGAGCCACGTCACCCAGCAATCCCCTGATTTGACCCTAGCCTGATCACGGGACAATTTGCACTGACCAATTAAAAAACATAGAAACATAGAAAATAGGTGCAGGAGTAGGCCATTCGGCCCTTTGAGCCTGCACCGCCATTCAGTACGATCATGGCTGATCATCCAACTCAGAACTCTGTACCTGTCTTCCCTCCATACCCCCGATCCCCTTAGCCACAAAGGCCATATCTAACTCCTTCTTAAATATAGCAATGAACTGGCCTCAACTGTTTCCTGTGGCAGAGAATTCCACAGATTCACCACTCTCTGTGTGAAGGAGTTTTTCCTAATCTCAGTCCTAAAAGGCTTCCCCTTTATCCTCAAACTGTGACCCCTCGTTCTGGACTTCCCCAACATCGGGAATGATCTTCCTGCATCTAGCCTGTCCAATCCCTTTAGGATTTTATACGTTTTAATAAGATTCCCCCTTAATCTTCTAAATTCCCATGAGTATAAGCCTAGTCAATCCAGTCTTTCATCATATGAAAGTCCTGCCACCCCAGGAATCAATCTGGTGAACCTTCTTTGTACTCCCTCTATGGCAAGGATGTCTTTCCTCAGATTAGGGGACCAAAACTGCACACAATACTCCAGGTGTGGTCTCACCAAGGCCTTGTACAACTGCAGTAGTACCTCCCTGCTCCTGTACTCGAATCCTCTCGCTATAAATGCCAGCATACCGTTCGCCTTTTTCACCGCCTGCTGTACCTGCATGCCCACTTTCAATGACTGGTGTATAATGACACCCAGGTCTCGTTGCACCTTTCCTTTCCCTAATCGGCCACCATTCAGATAATAATCTGTTTTCCTGTTTTTGCCACCAAAAACCTACCAACGGGTCCAACTTTGGACTGTGGGACAAAACCAGAGCACCCGGAGGAAACCCATGGGATCACAGGGAGAATGTACATGTTCCTTACAGGAATTGAACCTGGGTTGCCTGTATCATAAAGCATTGTGTTGAACATTATGCTACCGCTGCATACAAGAAATTGTAAAGTACATCTAAGATAAATGATTGCACCTTATAAATTGATTATTTTGGTAGCTGTTCCACAAGGAATGTAGGAAATTTAAGTGAGTTTCAATAATCAAATAATTTTCATAGATGTGTATGGTATAAACTTAGATTATCATGAATATGTTCTGAAACACTTTGTAATAGTACCATAAGCATATTTTTGTTATAATTATGCTGTATTTCTTAAAATATATTGTACAGTGTTGTATATGAAACATACACTTGGCGGTCATTTTATCAGGTACACCTGTACACCTGCTCATTAATGCACATATCTAATCAGCCAATCATGTGGCAGCAACTCAATGCATAAAAACATGCAGACATGGTCCAGAGGTTCACTTGTGGTTCAGACCAAATATCAAAATGGGGAAGAAATGTGATCTAAGTGACTTTGACCATTGAATGATTACTGGTGCCAGATGGGGTGGTTTGAGTATCTCAGGATTTGCTAATCTCCTGGGGTTTTCACACATAGCAGTCTCTAGAGTTTACAGAGGATAGTGCGGTAAACAAAACATCCAGTGAGTGGCAGTTCTGTGGGTGAAAATACCTTGTTAACGAGAGAGGTCAGAGGAGAATGGCCAGACTGGTTCAAGCTAGCAAGAAGACAACAGTAACTCAAATAACCACACGTTACAACTGTGGTGTACAGAAGAGCATCTTTGAATGTACAGCATGTTGAATCTTGAAGTGGATGGGCTACAGCAGCATAGGACACCGAACATACACTCGCTGGCCACTTCATTAGGTACAGGAGATACCGAATAAAGTGACCACTGAGTGTGTGAAGAGATGCTTGCCCAGAGTGCCAGGTCTAGATCGGACTTTTGTCAGAGGCTCAGTACAAGGAGTGTGTTTGATTTGAATTACATAGCTGTTGGACTTTATTCAAATCTTTTATGTGTAAACAGCCCATAGTAAAGAGGCAATGAAATTGAAAGCAGTTGTGTAAAGTGTGATTGAAAAGAAAGCCTTTTAAACAGATGGCTAACTGATAGCATCTCCCTAAATTAGACAGAAACAATGTTTAAAAACCTGGAAACAATTTTGACTAATGTTCTTGGAATTCTGGATTCCATATTCCGATTTTGATGTACCAGAACAAAAACACAAGGTAAATGTCCAAATACACTTGTCTTAATGCAAAACAGAATTACTTCTCAAATATTCCTTTCTCAAACTCTTTTACATAGTTTATTTAAGCAAGTAAACATTTAAAAGTTCATATGACATTGGAACATAATTTAGGCCATTTGGCCTATGGAGTTCTCTCCCCATTCCATCATGGCTGATTTATTATCCTGCTAAACACCATTCTCCTGCCTTCTCCCTATAACCTGTGATGCCCTGTCTAATCAAGAACTTATTGATTAAACATGGGATTAATGAGTAAAACTGTTTCAATCCAACATTGCTAAGGCATTGGTGGTGCGAGACCGTAGAAGTTGCTGGACTAGTGGATGTTTCTGCCATTAATTCATCAACAAACTTTCTCACTTACTGTTTTTAAAAATATTACACAGTAGTATAATTGATTTTCTGGTGAACACAGTAAGTTTAAAGCAAACTCAGGAAATGACTACCCACTGGGTTTCAAGAAAACAGGGCCAAATTCAAAGTTCAAAGTATATTTATTATCAAAGTTTGCATATGTCAACATAAACAACACTGAGATTCATTTTCTTGTGCGCATTCACAGTAAATCTAAGAAACACAATCGAATCAATGAAAGATCGCACATAACAAGATGGCCAAACAAGCAATGTTCAAAAGGCAACCATAAGACCATAAGACATCAGAGCAGAATTGGGCTATTTGGCCCATCGATTCTGTTCTGCCATTTCATCATAGCAGATCCATTTTCCCTCTCAACCCCAATATCCTGCCTCTTCCCCATAATTTTTCTTGCCCTAACTAATCAAGAACTTATCAACCTCTGTCTAAATACACCAATTACCTCCCCTCCGCAGCCACTTGTGGCAACAAATTTCATAGACTCACCTATCTCTGTCTACAGAAGTTCCTCCTCATCTCCATTCTAAATGGACATCCCTCAGTATTGAGGCTGTGCTCTCTGGTCCTAGACTCCCCCTCTATAGGAAACATCCTCTCCATATCCACTTCTGTCTAGACCTTTCAACATTCAATAGGTTTCAATGAGAGTCCCCCCACCCCGCCACCTCATTCTTCTGAATTCCTATGAGTACAGACACAGAGCCATTAAACATTCCTCATATGATAACCTTTTCATTCCCAGAATAATTCTCATGAACTTCTTTTGAATCCGCTCCAATGTCAGCACATCCTTTCTAAGATAAGGGGCCCAAAACTGCTCACAATATTCCAAGTGAGGCCTCACCAGTGCTTTATAAAGTCTCAACATTATATTCTAGCTTTTATATTCTAGTCTTCTTGAAATGAATGCTAACATCGCATTTTCCTTCCTCACCACAGTCTCAGCCTGCAAGTTAACTTTTAGGGAATCCTGCGCAAGGACTCCCAAGTCCCTTTGCACCTCATATTTTTGAATTTTATGCCTGTTTAGAAATAGTCTACTCTTTCATTCCTCCAACCCAAGTGCATGATCATACATTTCACAATGATATATTCCACCTGCCATTTCTTTGCCCATTCTCCTAATCCGTCTAAGTCCTTCTGCAGCCCCTCTGCTTCCTCAACACTACCTCCCCTCTATATGTCTTTGTATCGTCTGCAAACTTGGCCACAAAGCCATCAATTCTGTCATCCATATCACTGACATATAAGATAAAAAGCAGTCCCAAAACAGACTACTAGTCACCGTCAGCCAAGCAGAAAAGGCGTCCTTTATTCCCTCTGTTTGCCTCCTGCCAATCAGCTATATCAATCTATTCATGCTAGTATTTTTTCTGTAATACCATGGGCTCTTATCTGGTTAAGCAGCTCATGTGTGGCACCTTATCAAAGGCCTTCTGAAAATCCAAGTACACAACCTCCACCAGTTCTTCTTTGTTTATACTTCTTGTTATTTCCTTAAAGAATTTCAATAGATTTGTCAGGCAATATTTCCCTTAAGGAAACCATACTGACCGGCCGGTTTGATCATGTACCTCCAAGTATCCTGAGACCTCATCCTTAATAATCAACTCCAACATCTTCCCTGCCACTGAGGTCAGACTAACTTCTGCCTCCCTCTCTTCTAGAAGAGTAAAATAACATTTGCAATTTTCCAGTCCTCCGGAACAATTCCAGAATATCGTGATTCTTGAAAGATCATTACCAAAGCCTCCACAATGTGCCAAGCCATGTCTTTCAGAACCCTGGGGTAAAGTCCATCTCGTGCAGGGTGACTTATTTACCTTCGGCCCTTTCAGCACCTTCTCCTTAGTAACAGCAATTGCACTCAGGTTCTGGAACTTCCCGATGCTGCAGTGAAGACTGATTCAAAATACGTATTCACTCCAGCGTTTCCTTGTCCCCAATTACTGGCTCTCCAGCATCATCTTACGCTGCTCCGATATCTACCCTCACCTCTCTTTTACTCTTTATATACCTGAAAACACTTCTGGTATCCTCTTTGATTTATTGGCTACCTTACCTTCATATTTCATCTTCTCTGACCAACGAACTGTGCAAATACAAAAACCAAAAAAAAACCAATAAATAAATAAACAATAAATATCATGAACATGAGATGAGGAGTCAGTGAAAGAGAGGCCATAGTTTGTGGGAACTGGTCAGTGTTGGAGTAATTGAAGTTGAGGGAGTGAGGGAGTCCGGGAAGTGGGGCTGTAGGTGGTGCGGGAAGTGGGGCTGTAGGTGGTGCCGGAAGTGGGGCTGTAGGTGGTGCGGGAAGTGGGGCTGTAGTTGGTGCGGGAAGTGGGGCTGTAGTTAGTGCGGGAAGTGGGGCTGTAGTTAGTGCGGGAAGTGGGGCTGTAGTTGGTGCGGGAAGTGGGGCTGTAGTTAGTGCGGGAAGTGGGGCTGTAGTTAGTGCGGGAAGTGGGGCTGTAGTTAGTGCAGCAAATGGAGTCCCAGTGAGGTTCAATAGAATGTGAGAAACAAAGTCCCGGTTAGTTTAAAAGAAACGTTAGCAACAAGGTAAATAAGGCAAATTTAAAGCAACACACATCAATAGATTTCAATAAGTACATTTAATGTCAGAGAAATGTATACAATATACATCCTGAAATACTTTTTCTTTGCAAACATCCACGAAAACAGAGGGGTGCCCCAAAGAATGAATAACAGTTGAATGTTAGAACCCCAAAGCCCCCCACAGCTCCCCCTCCCATGTGTAAGCAGCAGCAAAGCAATGATCCCCCCTCCCCCACCAGCAAAAAAGTATCAGCACCCCCCCCCCACGAGCACTCAAGCGTACAGCAAAGCATCAATAAAGACACAGACTTGTAGTACCCCAAAGACTACTCATTCACCTGGTAATTCAACATACCACAGGCTCTCTCTCTCCTTAATAAGAGAAAAAGAGATGACCCCATTTCACAGTGAGACTGATTTATGGTGTGAGAAGTCTGTTGCGTCACTTTTTCCGAGTTCTGTGCCATTGGGCACACAGCCAACAGTAAGCCCACTTCTTCGGATCTTCCTTGTTCTGCCGCGACGCATCGGTTGTCGTTGGCACCAGCCTTGAATCTGTCCGCCTCCAGAGCCACGAAAATCCGGCACCCTGAAGGCACGCTAGTCTTGTAGGCTGTGTCCTTGGGATATCAAAAAGCGGCCGGTCACGAGGCCCTGAGAGCGGGTCCCATTCCCATAAAGAACCAAAGTCAGACTGTAATTCCAGGTCAGGGTCGTCAAAAAAACTTGGAAGGGAAAAAAAAGAGGTATCAAATATAGAAATAAAGCTGCTTCCAAAGAAACAAGCAAAGGCTCGTCATTTCGCACCCTCATCACTCAGCTCCACCTTCTCCATCTTAAGGAACGCCAACATGTTTGTCATCCATATGGTCTTGGTTTAACACCCGAGGCAGGGTTTGGGATGTAACGGGCAAAACACCAGCAATATGTCATTCAGAGGCTCAAGGTCGAAAGTAGAGTTCTTTCTCATTCAGACACGAAGATGGCATGGTTCATATAAAACTTATTGGTGCCTGATGTTGAGAGTCAGAGTAACAGTCAAGTATTAACATCACTCAGCTGGCAAAGCGGAAACTGCCAGAAGAAACATAAATATCATTTAAAAAAAGGAAGAAATGATGTTAGTGTTTCAGGAGTTGAGGTATCCTCAGTATAATACAAGATGGTGGAGGAACTTAGCAGGTCAGGCAGCATCTATGAAGGGGAATAAACAGTCGATGTTTCAGGACGAGACCATACTTCAGGGCTTGAAATGAAGGGAGTAGTAGCGAGGATAGGAATGTGGGGGGAGGAGGAGTACAAGCTGGCAAGTGATTGGTGAGAGCAGGTGAGGGGCAAGGTCAATGTGTGGGGGAGGGGTGGTGAAGTGAGAAACTGGGAGAACGTAGGTGGAAAAGTTAGGAGAGGAGAGTGGACCATGGGAGAAAGAGAAGGAGGAGAGGCACCAGAGGGATATGATGGAATCTTCGCCCTTCATTTCCAGTCCTGATGAAGGGTCTCAGCTCAAAATGCCAAATCTTTATTCCTCTCTATAAATGCTGCCTGACCTGCTGAGTTCCTCCACTGCATGCTTAACCTGGGAATGTAACTATTTTGTCATTGTATGCCACAGCAAAACTATCTTGTGAGAAAACATCTGCAGCATCTTTTGTGTTTATTAACATCATATCAAAGACTTGCAAAGTTAATTCAGGTGCCATAAAGAAGGTAATTTCCTTTCAAGAGTTTGAAGAGGGACGATAACTTGACGTCACTTGGGAAAGGGTGAGCACACACTTAAGCAACTAACCAATTATCTATTTATCTAGAGATCCAGCACAGCCACAGGATTTCCTGGTCCACGAGTCCGCACAGTCACGTGACCAACCCACCTACTAACCCACGTGGGAGGAGACTGGAGCAGCCGGAGGAAACTCACACGGTCACGGGGAGAATGTACAAACTCCTGACAGACAGTGCTGGGAATATTATCATTGCAAAGTTGTTCCTTTCACCTGGAGTTCTGATGGAAATTCCCTTCTGCCACCACAGCCAGGATTTCCCTTGTTAGCTACTAAGGGCTGTCTCAGGCGGACAGGATTTGACTGGAGATCTACCTGGACAAGGGTTGAGGCCTGAACCAGCAGAACAGACCTGGTTCAGACTCGGATGCCTCTTCAGCCTGTAACTTTGGAAAAGCTCCATCTGGTTACATATGATTCAAATTGTGCTGAAATCTCAGACGAGAACTGACTTCGTCCTGTTCATCTATCATTTGTCAAATTCATTGAAATCATCAAGCCTGTGTGACAGTGTGAAATGGGGTGATGTTGGCACAGCCTCTGATTACACATACATCAGCTTTATGTTCTATTGTTATTGGATGTAAAAAATAGGAAAGCTGTACACTCACTAGGCTAAATCACTGTTTTTCAAGTCATACAATCTGAGGTTGAGTTGCCCCTTAAAATAATAATAGTTTATTTACAGAGCGCTTACAGACAGACGATGTAGTTCAAAGTGCTTTACAATGGGATAAAGTGAAAGCATGAAAGTAAAAATAAACGTGAAAGTAAAAGACAAAAAAATGTTAGTTAAAAGCAAGATTAAATAAATAGGTTTTGAGCTGGTCTTTTAAAGTGTCAACTGAGTCTGTATCCCTTATAGTTTTAGGTATTGAATTCCACAGTTTAGGAGCCTAGTTAATAAAAAGCTGACCCTGCCAATTATCCTTTGAGGGAGATTTAAATTTAAGGGAGTGGTGGAAGAAGACCTGAGAGCTCAAGCAGGATTATAAGCCAAACACGATGCTGTGATATGCTCCGATCCCAGAACATTAAGAGCTTTCAAAAAAAAAGTAAGAGAACTTTAAAATCAATTCTAGAAGATACAGGAAGCCATTGCAGAGTAGCTAGTATTGGAGATCCTGGTTTTGGTTCAAAGTCTATCAGTGGCATTCTTGAATGAGTTGAAGTTTGTCAATAAGTCATAGACAAAGGATGGAGATCAGTTGACCCACGATCCATTCAGGCATGCAATCAGCATTATAAGCCGAATACTTTCTGAACTTCATAATTCAGCTAAGGAACATCCTTCAAAGTTGCTACACAAGTTGACAGGATGATTAAGAAGGCTTATGGTGTGCTGGCCATTAGTCAGAGGATTGAGTTCAAAAGCCTTGAGGTAATGTTACAGCTCTATAAAACCCTGGTTAGATAATACTTGGAATGTTGTGTTCAGTTCTGGCCACCTCATTATAGTAATGATATGGAAGCTTTGGACAGGGTGCAAAAGAGATTTACCATAGTGCTAAAGCAAAGCTATTAAGTAACACCAGCTATTCTGATGGCTTAATAATTGGTAAATAGTGGCTTAATGTTGGTGCTGTCTATAATCATGTAAAAATAGAGCAGTGTCTCCATTTCCAGAGGAGATTAAGGTGAGTGAACACCCCTCACAACCCCCCATTCTAACTAATTTTTACAAGTGCACCATCAAGAGTGCCCTGAGGAGCAGTATCACCATCTGGCACGGGAATTAGAATACATAAGACGATAAGATATAGGGGTAGAATTAGGTCATTTGGCTCCTCACGTCTGCTCTGCCATTTCATCATAGCTGGTCCATTTTCCCTCTCAGCCCCAATCTCCTGCCTTCCACCCCCCCCCCCATATCCCTTCATGCACTGACCAACCAAGAATCAATCAAACTCTGTCTTAAATATACATAAGCTGCCTTTGATAAAGAATTCCGCAGATTCGCTACTCTGGCTCAAGAAATTCCTCCTTATCTTCGTTCTAAATGAACATCCTCTATTCCTTTCCTCTTAGATTCTCCCACCACAGAAAACATCCTCTCCACATCTGTCCTATCAAGGCCTTTTACTGTTCAATAGGTTTCAATTAGGTCACCTCACATTCTTCTGAATTCTGGCCAATTCAGACCCAGAGCCATCAAACGTTCTTCATACGTTCAATCCTGGAATCGTTTTCATGAACCTCTTTACAAGCTTCTCCACTTTCAGCATATCCTTTCTAAGATAAGGGCTCAGAAGTACTCACAGTACTCCAAGTGAGGCTTTATAAAGTCTCAACATTACATCTGTACGGGGTCTTTCTTTTTCTGTATGTTAAATTTAAAATGGCTTCTTTGTTATGTTATACTGGGGAATGCTTCTTTGTTATGTTAAATGCTGAGAAAGTCTCCAGCTAGACATTTGCTTGAGTTAATACAGACAGCAGGGTGCTATTAGCCAATGGGTGGTCATGTATCGTTTTGTTTTTGGATACAATGCTGTATCATATGACTGGGGACGGGGTTTTGGCAGGGAGTCGGAGGAGAGACGGGGAGGATAGCGGACGTGTGGAAAGGCTCCGTTCGATCACTCCGGGTGGTCCCGAGCCATGAGTCGACAGGATCTGGGTGGTCGTCAGGAATCGACTGAGCTCCAACGGTTGCGTGTGAAGAACTTGGACTTTGATAAGTGTTGGCGCCTTTTTTCATTACTTCCTTTTCTGTATCGAATTTATATTAATGTCATAGACTTAGTAATATCTATAAAGTGTTCTTGGTAAAACGTACGGGTGTGCTGGCTGATGATTGATGTTTGGGATTGATTCAGGCGGCAACTGACCCCATGGGAAGCGTTGAGGCAGGTGCTGGGTGGGATTTCCCCTAGACATATACGAGCCAATATAACTGAGTGTTACACATCTTTCTTTTTATATTCTAGTCTTCTTGAAATAAATGTCAATATTGCATTAGCCTTCCTCACCACTGACTCAACCTACAAATTAACCTTTAGGGAATCCTGCACAAGGACTCCCAAGTCCCTTTGCACCTCAGGTTTTTGTATTTTCTCTCCATTTAGAAAATAGTCAACCCTTTCATTTCTTCTACCTAAGTGCATGACCATACACTTCCCAACACTGTATTCCATCTGCCACTTCTTTGCCCATTCTCCTAAACTATCTATGTCCTTCTGTAGCCTCTCTACTTCCTCAAAACTACCTGCTCCTCCACTTATCTTCATATTATTTGGAAACTTTGCAGCAAAATCATCAATTTCATCATTGACATATAACCTTAAAAGAATCGGTCCCAGCACAGAACCCTGTAGAACACCACTAGTCATTGGCAGCCAACCAGAAAAGGTCCCTTTATTCCCACTCTTTGTCTCCTGCCAATCAACAACTGTTTTATCCATGCTAGAATCTTTCCTGTAATACCATGGGCTCGTAGCTTGTTAAGCAGTCTCATGTGTGGTACCTTGTCAAAGACCTTCTGAAAATCCAAGTACACAACATCAACCGATCTTCCATTGTCTATCCTGCTTGTTATTTCCTCAAAGAATTCCAATGGAGCATGGAACATAGAACAGTACAAGCCCTTCAGCCCACAATGTCGTGCTGAACCAGCTAAGAATTAAATTAAAAACAAAAACTAATCCCTCCTACCTACACCATGTCCATATCCTTCCATCTTCCTTACATCCATGTGCCCATCTAAATGTCTCTTAAAACCCTCTGAAGTATCCTCCTCTACCATACCAGGCAGCGCATTCCAGGCATCCACTGCTCTGAGTGAAAAACTTACCCCTCATATCTTCTTTGAACCTACCCCCTCTCACCTCAATGCATGCCCTCTTGTACTAGACATTTCTACACTGGGAAATCGATACTCTATCTATGCCTGTCATAATCTTATAAACCTCTATCAAATCTCTCCCCAGCTTCCGCTGCTCCAGACAAAACGGCCCAAGTTGATCGAACGTTTCATGACAGCAACTTGTAAGGCATTTGACCGCAAGTCGCAGCAAAGGATGGTGAGGACAGCTGAGAGTATCACTGGGGCTTCACTACCAGCCATCAGCGATATTTATCAAGTGCACTGCATATGCAAGGCCCTTAGCATTGTCAATAACCCCTCCCATCCATCCAACAATCTCTTTGTCCCCCCTGTCATCGGGCAGTAGGTACTGCAGCCTTAGGACAAGAATGGTAAGAATGGGAAACAGCTTCTTCCCCCAGGCTGTAAGGCTACTGAACTGCCTGCCAGCACCCAGACCTCAACACATTTAGTTTTTAACAAGTTTCACAAATGCACCTTATTATTTGTTAATTTACTAGTGGTATTATTACCTTATGTGTAATGTGTGTGAACTGTATGTACTGTGTTGTGCACTTTGGTCCAGACGAACGTTGTTCTGTTTGGCGCACTGCAGGTACGTGGTTGAATGACAATAAACTAAACTTAAACATGAACTTAATAATTCTACTATTTGTAACTATTCAGTATTTATTCAACTGGAAAATCTCATCTGTAAAAATATGATTGCAACTCTTTGGAAATAGTGTAGGCCTTTGTTAATTGCAAGCTTTCTGCTGCATAATGCTATAATTGAGGCCATATAGTTCCACAACATAAAATGTGTCTTTCGATTGGATAATGAATCCATGACCTATGGGTCTACTGCTTATTTTAGAGATGTTTTAACAAATACTGAACCATTTTGTCAAGGAATTGTCACATTGTGTTGTCTACCCCGTCCCGCAGCTCTACAGTTAAGATTCAGTTATTTAGTATATTCTATATTTGTCAGGAGAATGGGAATCAGGGTGATAGGTGAGAGGATGGGACAGCTGATATACAGGTAGATGCAGCCTGCAGAGAGTCTCTGGGGAAGGACAGGAAATTGAGGGTTGAATTGTGTCTGTTTTAATGCATTAAGTATGAGGAATTTAGAGCTTTGGCCAGAAATTAAAACTACAACATCGTAGCCTTTATGGAGACGTGGCTGTCAGAAGGGCAGGAACGGCTAATGGATGTTCCGGGATTTAGAAATGTCTAAACGGACAGGGAGGGAGGCAACTGAGATTAAGGAGAGTCATGGCTAATCAGGGAGAGTTTCTACAGTTTACTTCAAGAATGTTTTAACAAACACTGAGCAATTCATTCAAGGAATTGTCATAATTTGCTGCCTACTCCCTCCCGCAGCTGCATAATTTGGACACAGCTACATAATATAATATTTGGAATAATTTTCTTCCATACATCTTACAGATCTCAATTGTCTTTAAGCTTAGCTATATTTAGAAACTTCTGCAGATTTTTTCAGGCTATGGAAATACCTTTTCTTGGTAAATATTTTTGTTCTAAATTTTTCTAGTTTGTTGGCAAATAAAGGCAGGTGGATTGGAGAGAAGTGGGGGGCAGATAGTGCATGGAGTTGATATTTATATTTATTTACGGTGCAACTGTAACCAAAACCAATTTCCCCCGGGATCAATAAAGTATGACTATGACTATATTCTGCAAACATGCTGCAATGTGTCATCTGTGAAACCTCTGACAGAGACTCGGTTGGACTTTTCCAGCTCAGGTGAATCCCCTTGTTTGATAACTTGTCCCTGTAACATTATGTCCAGAGGAGCGGAAACAGCTGCAAGGGGCTGTGGAATCAGCCACCTTCACCATTGGCACAGCATCTCCTCCAGTGAGGACATCCTCAAAAGCTGATGACTTAAGAAGGCAGCATCCATTAAGAAGGACCCTCACCGTCTCATTACTAACATTAGGGATGGGGTGCAGGAGCCTGAAGACACACGCTCAACATTTTAGGAACAGCTTCTTCCCCTCCACCATCAGATTTCTGAATGGCCCATGAACCCACGAACACTGCCTCATTAACGTGCTCTCTTCCTGCACTATTTATTTAATTTTTAAAATGTATATTCTGATAATAATTTATCATAGTTTTTGTGTATTGCACTGTACTGCTGCCACAAAAAAAATTCATGAGCTATGTCAGTGATAATGAATGTGACTTCGGTTTGAAGTATTATAATTCCAGGAGACCATGAAGAATATTATTGTGACTATTTGGCATTTACCTGCTTTCTAATTCTGACAGATAATGGATGTAAAACCCACAAGATGCAAGCATTTATTTAAATTACCTAGGAGCAACCTTTATAAAGAGGAAATTACAAGTTTAAGTTCAGTAAGGTTTCTGCTTGAAACAGGATTCTGCAGGAACCAAGAAGTGCTGGACCAGGTCTGGAGACCATAAGACCATATGACATAAGAGCAGAGTCAGGCCATTCAGCCCGTTGAGTCTGTTCTGCCAAACTATAATGGCTGATTTATTATCCCTCTCAACCTCATTCTCCAGCCTTCTTCTCCTAACCTTTGATACCCTGACTAATCAAGAACTATCAACCTTTGCTTTAAATATAATCAATAACTTGAAATCTACAAGTTGTCCGTAGTAATGAATTCCCCAGATTTTCCACTGTCCGCGCTCCCCCCCCCCCATCCCAACTGAAGAAATTCCTTCTCATCTCTGATTTAAATAGACGTCCCTCTATTTTGAGACTGTGCCCTCTGGTTCTAGACTGCCTCCCTATAGAAAACATTCTTTGCACATCTGCATTCTCTAGGCCTTTCAATATTTGATAGGTTTCAATGAGATTCCCTCCTCATTCTTCTAAACTCCAGTGAGTACAGCCCCGGGGCCATCAAAAGCACTTCATATGCTAACCCTTTCATTCCCAGAACCATTCTCGAGAATCTCCCTGAACCCTCGCCAATGACGGCACATCCTTTCCATAAGACCATAAAACATAAGAAGCAGAATTAAGCCACTCTGTCATGGCTGATTCTTTTTTCCCTTCCTCTGTCCCATTCCCCAGCCTTCTCCCTGTAACATTTGATGCTGTGTCATATCAAGAACATTTCAGGAGTTGAGTTATAGGGAAAGGTTGAATAGGTTAGGACTTTATTCCTTGGAGCGTAGAAGAATGAGGGGAGATTTGATAGAGGTTTACAAAATTATGAGGGGTATAGACAGAGTAAATGTGAATAGGCTCTTTCCACTTAGATGAGGAGAGATAAATACGAGAGGACGTGGCTTTAGGGTGAAAGGGGAAAGGTTTAGGGGGAACTTCTTCACTCAGAGAGTGGTGGGAGTGTGAAACGAGCTGCCATCTGACGTGGTAAATGTGGGTTCACTCTTAAGTTTTAAGAATAAATTGGATAGCTACATGGATGGGAGAGGTCTGGAGGGTTATGGACTGGATGCAGGTCAATGGGACTAGCGGAATAATGTTTCGGCACAGACTAGAAGGGCTGAACGGCCTGTTTTCTGTGCTGTAGTGTTCTATGGTTCTATATCAATCTTTGCCTTAAATACGCCCAACGACCTGGCCTCCACAACTGCCTGTGGTAACAAATTCCACAAATTCTCCACCCTCTGGTTAAAGAAAATTCTCTGCATCTCTGTTTTAAGTGGATGCACCTCTATCCTGAACCTGTGCCCTCTTTTCCTAGACTCCACCCCCCCCCCAACGGGGGAAACATCCTTTCCACACCTACTCTGTCTAGGCCTTTTAATATTCAAAAAGTTTTAATGAGATCCCTACTCATTCCAAATTCCAACGAGTACAGTCCCAGAGCCATCAAACGTTCCTTGTACGATAACATTTTCATTCTCAGAATCACCCTAATGAACTGCCTCTGGACCCCTTCCAATGCCAGCACACCTCTTCTGAGATGAGGAGCCCAAAACTGTTCACAATACTCAAGGTGAGGCCTCACCAGTGCCTTATAAAGCCTCAGTTCACATCCTTGCTCTTGTGTTCTAGACCTCTTGAAATGAATGCTAACATGGCATTTGCCTTCCTCACCACTGACTCAACCTGCAAGTTAACCTTCAGCTCCTTCCAACTTACTTTGGCCACTTCCTCTCTCATCCACTGAAATATTGCTGCGTCAGACTTTACTTCCTCCATATCAAATTTCAAGTTGAACTCAATCATATTGTGATGACTAGCTCCTAAGAGCTCTTTTACCTTAGGCTCCCCAATCGCCTCCGGTTCATTACATAACACCTAATCCAGTATAGCTGATCCCCTAGTAGGCTGAACAACAAACTACTCTAAAAAGCCATCTCATAGGTATTCAACAACCTCACTCTCTTGAGACCCATTACCAACCTGATTTTCACAATCAATGTGCATGTTAAAATCTCCCATGACTATCATAACATTGCCCTTTTAACTTGCCATTCTTGTTGTAATCTGTGTTCTACATCCCAGCTACTGTTGGGAGGCCTGTATATAACTGCCATCAGGGTCCTTTTACCCTTACGGTTTCTTAACCGAACCCACAAGGGTTCAACATCTTTCAATCCCATGTCACGTCTTTCTACAGATTTGATGCCATTCTTTACCAGCAGAGCCACGCCATCCCCTCTGCTTATCTTCCTATTGTTCTGATACAATGTGTAACCTTGGACATTCAGCTCCCAACTACAACCAATCTTCAGCCACGATTCAGTGATGGCCACAACATCATAGATGGCAATCTGTAATAGTGCAACAAGATCATCCACCTTATTTCTTGTACACTGTGCATTGAGATATAACATTTTGAGTGCAGTATTTGCTACCCTGTTTGATTCTGCATCCCTAATGCACTGATACTCAGCCTGCTGGCTGCAATTTTGTCCTGTCATCTGCCTGCCCTTCCCGATAGTCTGACAGTATGCTATCTTTGCTTTTTTATCATCTGACATATCCTGAGTCCCTTCACTCCAGTTCCCACCCCCTGACAAGTTAGTTTAAACTCCCCCAACAGCTCTAACAAACCTGCCCGCGAGAATATTGGTCCCCCTTAGGTTCAGGTACAACCCATCAGTTTTGTACAGGTCAAACCTCCCCCAGAAGAGATCCCAATGATCCAAAAACCTGAAGCCCTGACCCCTGCACTAGCTTCTCAGCCACGCATTAATCTGTCAAAACATCCTGCTTCTACCCTCACTAGCACGTGGCACAGGTAACAAACCAGGTATTATTATCCTGCAGGTTCTGCTTCTCAGCTTTCAGCCTAGATAGCTAAATTCTCTCTTCGTTTCTTTTCCTTCCTATGTCATTGGCACCAAAATGTACCAAGGCATCTGGCTGCTCTCCCTTCCTCTCTAAAATGCTGTGGACATGACCCAAGACATCCCTGACCCTGGCACCAGGGTGGCAACAGACCATCTGGGTGTCCTGTTCATATCCACAGAATCTCCTGTCTGTTCCCCTCACTATCGAGTCCCCTATCACTACTGCTCCCTTCTACAACACGGACCCATGCTCAGTGCCTGTAACCCCGTTGCTGTGGCATTCTCCCGACAGTCCAGCCCCCACAAAGCTGAAGCCTCATTTGAGCCAAACCTGACACTCCTACTCTCACCACAAGCCTATTCCCAACAATGGCCACCTCGCTTGTCCCTTCTGTACTTTTATTCAATTCGCTGTGCCCTGCCCCCGTCACTGACTGGGCCTCCATAACCTTTTCTTGGATACAGGGCCCAAAACTGTTCACAGTTCTCCAACTGCCATCTGACCAATGCCTATATAAAGCTTCACACATCAGAGTTGCTGGTGAACGCAGCAGGCCAGGCAGCATCTATAGGAAGAGGCGCAGTCGACGTTTCAGGCCGAGACCCTTCGTCAGGTTTGTTCTTATATTCTTGTCTTCTCGAAATGAATGCTAATATTACATTTACCTTTCTAACCAGTGACTCAATATGCAAGTTAACCTTTAGGGAATCCTACAAGAGGACTCCCAAGTCCCTTTGCACCACAGATTTTTGAATTTTCTCTCTATTTAGAAAATAGTCTATGCCTTTATTCCTTTTACCAACACTTCCCTACACCTTATTCCATCTGCCACTTTGCTCAATCTCCCAAACTGTCTCAGCCCTTCCGCAGACTCCCTCCTTCCTCAACACTACCTGCCCCACCACCTCTCTATGTATCGTCTGTAAACTTGGCCACAAACCCATCAATTCCATCATCGAAATAGCTGACACACAATCCGCTAATCTTCTATCCATGCTAATCTCCTTCCTGAAATATCATGATCTATATCTTCCAATCCTATGTCACCTCTTTTGAAGAATTTTTATTTCATTTTTTTTACCAACAGATCCACCCCACCCCTGCTGCCTAAATGCCTGTCTTTTCAATAAATGATGTACCTTGGATATTAAGCTTGCAACTATGATCTTATTTCAGCCATGTCTCAGTGATGTCCACATTGTACCTACTAATCTCTAACAGTGCTACAAGAACATCTACCTTATGCCATACACTCTGTGCACCTTCAGTCCTGTATTCATCACCTTTTTCAATTTTTCCCTTGTGTTACACTTCAACTAATCCCATTATCTGCAAATTTGCCCAATCATCTGCCTGATCTTCCTCACAGTCTCACTACACACTGCTCCTGCTTGTATACCAACTGCCCCATCCTCAGCCTTACCATTCTGGTTCCCATCTCCCTGGTCAAATTAGTTTAAACCCTCCTCAACAGCTCTAACAAACATGCCCACAAGGATATTGGTCCCCTCGGGTAAATGAGCGTAACCCGTTCCTTTTGTACGGGTCATATCTCCCCCAGAAGAGATCCTAATGATCCAGAAATCTGAAGCCCTGCCCCCTCCACCACTCATCAGCCACCTATTCATCTGTACTATCATCCTATTCCTGCTCTGACTAGCACATGGCACTGTGAGTAATCCCGAGATTACTGCCTTGGAGATCCAGCCTTTTTCCTAACTCCCTACACTCACCGCGCAGAACCTCTTCCCCCTTTCTATCTGTGTCATTGGTACCAATGCACACCACAACCTCTGGTTGCTCACCCTCCTTCTTGAGAACCTTCTGCAGCCGCTCTGAGACATCCTGGACCCGAGCACCTGGGAGGCAACAGACCATCCTGGCTTCTTTGTCATGGCCACTGACATCATTCCCCTCCAATCGAGTCTCCTATCACTACCACTCTGCCTGACTGTGCTCCTCCTTGATGTGCTTCAGAGCCGGTCACAGTGTCACTGGTCTGGCTGCTCCTGCATCTCCCCCCACCCTGGCAACCCCAGCAGTATCCCAAGGGGTACAGTATACTTACCCTAAGATCGAGACCGAAGCTTGCAGTATGGAAAGATAGACTTTGATTTGTACTCTGTTTATTCAAGACCATGGAATGGCTTGCAGCCAGAGAAGTTCTTTGGAAGTTAAGTTATTGTCACAATGATTTATTGCTTCTTAAACAGTTTTCTCTGCTTTTACAACAGCGTCAGACTTTCCCTGTTGATGGAATGAATTGGATCATTACTGGTGTTCTGCTGACATGTTCCTGCCATTAATCAGAACGGCGGGTAGTTGCCATTCCTCTGTGTAGGAGCCAAGAGCAAAGACGTTTCTGTCCATCGTACGCAAGATGCTGGTCTGCATCTTCCTGAATCCTGTTCATCCTGTTCTGAGAAGCCCTTCAGAAAGCTACAAAATAGAACACTACAGAACAGGGGCAGGGAATGCTGTGCTAGAGTAATCAAGTTAGTAATCAAACTAATCCCTTCTGTCTACACAATGTCATAGACACAGAGCAGAGAACATCAAGCGTTACAGCACAGTACAGGCCCTTCAGCCCACATGTTGTGCCAACCTCATAACTTACTCCAAGTTCAATCTAATCCCTCCCTCTTAAATCACCCTCCATTTCCCTATCATTTGTATACCTATCTAAGAGTTTTTTTAGATGACCTTAATGCATCTGCCTTCACCACACATGACGTTACAGGCACCCACCACTCTCTGTGTAAAGAATTTACCCCTGAATTCCCCCCTATACTTTCCTCTAATCACCTTAAAATTATGCCTCCTTGTATTAACCATTTCTACCCTGGGGGAAAATCTCTGACTGTTCACTCAATCTATGTCTCTTATCATCTTGTACACCTCTATAAAGTTATTAAATCTGATAGATAATATATCCACAGAAAGGATATGTCGATACCTTTCCATTTCTTGCACATTCGTGTATTTATCTAAGAACTGGAATATATTTTATTTATTTTTGGTAATATTACTTTTTGTGGTGTGTGTGTGTGTACTGTGTTGTGCACCTTGGCCCAGAGAAACATTGTTTTGTTTGCCGCTATGAGTGACAACAAACTTGAACTTGAGCCTCTTCAGTGCCTCTGGCCCTCCGCTGGTCAAGGCCAACAGTGGGTGTGGCGTCCCTGCAAGTCAGTGCACGAGCCAGGGCAGGACAACATGGAGAGCAAGCAGGCTCCCCCTCTCCACTCAACCGATGAATTCAAAGGACTGCAGCGACCGATACAGTTTGGCATTAGTGGCATTGCAGGAATTGCCATTTAGTATTGAACTCAATGTAGGACTTCCTTAGGGACTCCAATTCCATATTTTTCTTCAGGATTTACTCCCGAAGCCTTCCCCATGAGCAAGTATGAGTAGGTAGGCAGCGGAGGTTTGAGATCCAAGTTTTCCTTCTCCTAAATGAGCTTCCAATCACAGCTGATGAGCTCCATCCACCCAAAGCGACTGGTTTTAAGGTACCAGTAACCTGCCTTTGCCCTTTCTCCTGTCATTTATATTTTCCTACATTTACACACTTAGTCCAGTGGTCGTGGAGCATACGGATCCCTTCTTTGTAGAAGTTGGCATCTTGGACCTCCAGGAAGTGGTCCACAGCGGGGGTGATTGATAAGTTTGTGACCTAAAGTAGAAGGAGATGAGGAGAAACTTCAAACTTTCTGCATTTTCACTCACTCAAAGAGTTGAACTGCATGTGCATGTAACGAGAGCTGTATAACTCATCTCCTTCTACCTTAGGCCACGAACTTATCAATTACCCTTGCTGTCAACCACCTGGAGGTCCAAGACACTCTCGTTGCATGCATATGCAGTTCAACTCTTTGAGTGATAATACAGAAAGTTTGAAGTTAATAACTCATCCCCTTCTACCTTAGGTCACAAACTTATCAATCACCCCTCGTAAACAATAAACAAATAAAACATAAGTAAGTTGTGTAAAACAAAGAGAATAGTGAGATATTGTCTATGGGCCATTCAGAAATCTCATGGCAGTTCACAGATGCTGCCTGCCCTGTTAGTATACCCCTCATAATTTTGTATATATCGATCAAATCTCCCTTCATTCTCCTGCGCTCTAGGGAATAAAGTCCTAACTTGTTTAACCTTTCCCTATAACTCAGGTCCTCAAGTCCTGGCAACATCCTCGTAATTTTTTTCTGCAACACACACAAAATGCCAGAGGAACTCTGCAGGTCAGTTAGCATCTACAGAAAAGGAACAAACAGTCGACATTTCAGATTGAGACCAAATTTTCTCTGTACTCTTTCATTCTTATTAATATCCTTCTTGTAGGAAAATGACAAGAACTTCACTCAATACTTCAGATTAGGTCTCACCAACATCTTATGCAGCTTCAACATTGCATTGAACTCCAGTGCTCAGTATATTGATTTATGAAGACCATTGTGCCAAAACCATTTTGTCAATTTATCTACCTGTGACACCACTTTATAAAAACTCTGTTGTAAAACTGTCCAAACAGTTTGAGCCGACTTCCATTTTTCCATAACAATATTAAATTTGGGTAGGGATTATTAAATCATAACAATATTAAATTTGGCAGTAGATTTACTGACCTGTCACGGTTCATATTCGTACATTACCAGATCAGAGTCGGAATGAATGCCCGTACACATCCAGCGGACCCACCTTTCCTGGCACCGTGTATGAAGTAGTCTCACCCTTTCCTGAATTGACTGTCAACTGTTGTAAAACGGAGTAGACAGCAAGATTTGCCTGGAGTATTGTGCATTGGTTGGATGCCTGTATCAAATCATAATGATTATGTGACTATGACAGAAATTCATAAGCATGTGTAATATTTTCAGTTGGGTTCACTTACCTATATTCATAGAGTCCTAGGATACTCCAGTGAAGAAACAGGTCCTTCGGTGCATCTCGTCTAACACTTGACAGCTCTGGGCCCCTACTCACTGGAATCCAGAAGAATGAAGAGGGGATCTCATTGAAACCCACTGAATGATGAAAGGCCTCAAAGCAGTGGATGTGGAGACGATGTTTCCTGTGGTGGGAGAGTCTAAGACCAGCGGACACAGCTTCGGAATAGAGCGACGTCTATTTAGAACGGAGATGAGGAGGAATTTCTTTAGCCAGAGAGTGGTGAATCTGTGGAATTCATTGCCACAAATGCCTATGGAGTCCAAGTCATTGGGTGCATTTAAGGCAGAGGTTGATAGATTCTTTATTAGTCCAGGCATCAAGGGGAAAAGGCAGGAGACTGGGTCTGTGAAGGAAATGGATCAGCCATGATGAAATGGTGGAGCAGACTCGATGGGCCAAATAGCCTCATTCCATTCCTATATCTTATGGTCTAGTCCATGCCGAACCGTTATTCTGCCTCGCCCCATTGACCCATACCTGAACTATAGTCACCCATACCCTCCCTTCCATGTACTTCTTTTAAATGTTGAACTGAAAACTGCATCCTGCACTTCCTCGTCCCAAATCACTGGCACGAACTGTGTTATCCAGTCACATCCACGCAGTGTACCCAGCCTCTGAAACTTATCCCGGCTGAATCAATGCAATCAATTTCCAATGTAGAATACATCTGCTCATGTCATTATATGGTGTGTTTATTGCTATTGATAGGTTCAGTAGTTCCATTTAATATCAGAGAATATATACAGTATACAACCTGAAATTCTTACTCTTCGCAGACATCCACAGAAACAGAAGAGTGACCCACTAAACGTCAGAACTGCAAAGCCCCCTTTTCACCCTCCCCTGCACAAGCAGCAGCAAATCATCAACCCTCCCCCACTTATTTCAGCAGGAAGCAACAGCGCTCACCAACCCACCAAGCAAGCAATAGCAAAGCCCCCAAAGAAAGGCCATGATCTGCAGTCCAACAAAAACTAATCGATCACCCAACAATTCAACATGCCACAGGCCCTCTCTCTCCCCAAAAAGAAACAGAGAGGTGTCATCCCTTTTCCACAGCGAGAGAGGAGACCCACAAAACAGCTCTCGGATTATGCTGTTAAAGTCTGCATGTCACTTTTATTCGGAGTTCACCGACTCCAAACAGCAGCAAACTCTCCCCCACCATTAAGAGATAGAGATAGAGATAATAGAGATAGAAATAATAGAGATAGAGACAGATCAGCAGAGTACAGGAGACTCTAGCAGCTGATCCGCTGTTTGCAATAGAACATAGAATAGTACAGCACAGTACAGGCCCTTCAGCCCACAATGTTGTGCCAACCATTAAACCCTTCCCCCCGTATAACCTCCCACCTTAAATTCCTCCATATACCTGTCTAGTAGTCTCTTAAACTTCACTAGTGTATCTGCCTCCACCACTGACTCAGGCAGTGCATTCCACGCACCAACCATTCTCTGAGTAAAAAACCTTCCTCTAATATCCCCCTTGAAGTTCCCACCCCTTACCTTAAAGCCATGTCCTCTTGTATTGAGCAGTGGGGCCCTGGGGAAGAGGCGCTGGCTATCCACTCTATCAATTTCTCTTAATATCTTGTATACCTTTATCCTGTCTCCTCGCATCCTCCTTCTCTCCAAAGAGTAAAGCCCTAGCTCCCTTAATCTCTGATCATAATGCATACTCTCTAAACCAGGCAGCATCCTGGTAAATCTCCTCTGTACCCTTTCCAGTGCTTCCACATCCTTCCTATAGTGAGGCGACTAGAACTGGACACAGTACTCCCAAGTGTGGCCTAACCAGAGTTTTATAGAACTGCCTCATTACCTTGCGACTCTTAAACTCTATCCCTCGACTTATGAAAGCTAACACCCCATAAGCTTTCTTAACTACCCTATCTACCTGTGAGGCAACTTTCAGGGATCTGTGGACATGTACCCCCAGATCCCTCTGCTCCTTCACACTACCAAGTATCCTGCCATTTACTTTGTACTCTGCCTTGGAGTTTGTCCTTCCAAAGTGTACCATCTCACACTTCTCTGGGTTGAACTCCATCTGCCACTTCTCAGCCCACTTCTGCATCCTATCAATGTCTCTCTGCAATCTTCGACAATCCTCTACACTATCCACAACATCACCAACCTTTGTGTCGTCTGCCAACTTGCCAATGTTCCATTTCTCCCACGATACCTCAGTTGGTGACACGGAATTAGTTTATCCACAGGGCCACAGAGCCTTACCCCAAAGACACACGCCTTCCCGCCACATCCTGGGGGTATCGAGACGGCCAGTCGGTAAGCTCCAGGAGCGGGAACCACCACTGTAAAGGACCACAGTTTGAGTGCAGCTATAGATCACAGACTCCAACAGAAGTCCATCCACCTTGAAAAGGAAAAAAGAGACATTAAAGGGAAGAAATTAAGCAGTTTCACAAATGAGTTCAAATAAGCCACCCTCTGCCAACACCTTAGCTCCGCCTCTGGGATGAATTTCCAGATGGAAGTGTGTACATGCATGCTTCCAACTATACCTGTGCAGGTTTTGCAGTTGTGTAGGACAGCAAGGTAGTGTAGCCGTTAATGTAACACTATTACAGTGCCAGTGACTGGGGTTCATCTCCAGCCACTGTCTGTAAGGAAGTTGTTCACTCTACCCGTAAGAACGTGGGTTTCCTCCGGGTGCTCCAGTTTCCTCCCACAGTCCAAAGACGTACAGTTTAGTAGGTAGTGGACATGCTATGTTGGTGTCAGAGACCTGAGATCTTTGGGCACAGAGCTCGGAAAAAGCGATCTAATGCACTTTTAACATCGTAAACCAACGAGTTGTTCGTTATGTCTCCCCGCTCACTGTGAAACAGATGCATCTCTTTCTCCTTTATTAGGGAGAGAGAGAGCCTGTGGTATGTCAAATACCGGGTGAATGAGTAGTTTTTGGAGTACTGCAAGTCTGTGTCTTTGCTGTTGCTTTGCTCACGCTTGAATGCTCAGTGGCGGGTGCTGATGCTTTTTTTTTGCTGCTGGGGGGAGGGGCGATCATTGCTCGCTACCGCTTACGTGCGAGAGGGACGGAAGCTGGGGGGGGACTTTGGGTTTCTAGCATTTAACTGTCTTTCATTCTGTGGGGCACTCCTTTGTTTTCATGGATTGTTGCAAAGAAAAAGCATTTCAGGATGTATATTGTATACATTTCTCTGACATTAAATGTACCTTTGAAACCTTTGAATGTGGCAACCTTATGGGCTGCCATTAGGAACCTCAGAATGTGCTGGTCATTGATGCAAACTAAGCATTTCACTGCATGCTTCGATGTACATGTGACAAAAAAAGATCATTTTCAACCTTAATCATAATCTTGCAATAGTTTGGGCTGTATTTGCTGCTTTGACTGTAGTCTGGAGTACATCCAGTGCCAGCACTGAAATTACTGAAGATAATTGATGTTCATATCCTCTGCACTGCCCACTTTTCTGTTGTCCCACAGTGTCAAGTGCAGACTGTATATACCAGCTCATGTCCAGTCATACCATTTCTCCGTGGATTGTCACCTTGTCGTGGTGGAGAAGCTTGTGTGGTCCTGTGATCCCGAGAGCAATGCCGTCTGGAGCTATGCTCCTGGTAGTGTCACCCATGGCGGTAAGGTCAAGGGTGAGGTCCCTGACAAAGAACAATCCAACCAAGACCTCAACGGTAGAACAGGCAGACAAAGTTACTTCGAACTCAACGGCTGTGAAGGCGGATGAAGGCTGCAACAAATCCATCAGCTCCAATCATCGTGGTTTCCATGTCATTGGAATCAGTTGGTTGATTTGTGAAGTACCGTGTGCTTCTTGGAGTGCAACATCAAGTACACGTTAAACAGATACACGCACAGGCGTCTTCACTCTGTGGGCCATTTCTTCAGAACGAAGACCAACATCCTTGACCTCGAGGGATAGCCACGACGACGACAGAGTCATACAACGATCACGACTGTCAGGTTCATGTCCTGACGTGATCAGCAGCGATGGGCAGATTAGACGGAGGAGATTACATGGCAAGTCAGCAGGCCAAGGAGAATGCATCAGTTCTGGGCCAATACTGCAGAAGGGAAGATTAAGTTGTGTTTTAAAATTGGCCTTATTTGACACATGTACATCGAAACTCCGGAACAGACCGTGAAATGCATTATGTGTGTCAGTCTGAGGGTTGCACTGGAGGCAGCCTACAAGCATCGCCATGCTTCCAGCGCCAACCCATGCAGGAGTGAAAAGATCATAAAACTCTTTATAGAATAGTTTTCAAGGGATGATGATATTCAATCCCCTCAAAACTAATCAATAAGCTTCATGACCTTGGCCTCAGTATCTCCTTGTGCAGTTGGATCCTTGATTTCCTCACTTACAGGTCCCAGTCAGTTTGTATTGGCAACAACATCTCCTCCACAATCTCCATCATCACAGGTGCACCACAAATATGTGAGCTTAGCCCCCCACTCTACTCGCTTTACACTTTCGACTGCATGGCTAAGCACGGCTCCAACGCCATATTCAAGTTTGCTGTCGACACCACGTCATAGGCCAAATCAAAGTTGGTGATGAATCAGCATATAGGAGGGAGATTGAAAATCTGGCGGAGTGGTGCCACAATAACAGCCTCATATTCAATGTCAGCAAGACCAAGGAGCTGATTTTTGATTGCGAATGAGGAAACCAGAGGTCCCCATCGAAGGAACAGAGAAGGGAAGGGTCAGCAACTTTAAATTCTTCAGTGTTATTATTTCAGAGGACCTGTCCTGGGCCCAGCACGTAAATGCCATTACGAAAGCAACGTGACAGTGTCTCACTTCCTTAGAAGTGAGCGAAGATTCGACATGACATCAGGTGTTGTATTTAAATAAACGTAACATTCAGAATAAGGTGGACAAACTCATTGCACAATTAGAGATTGATCGGTATGACATTGTGGGCATCACTGAGCTGTGCTGAAAGGAGGACATAGTTGGGAGTTTAGCGACGCAGAATATTCTTTGTATCATAAGGACAGGCAGGAAGGCATAGGCAATAGTGTGGCTCTGTCGGTAAAAGATGGAATTACATCTTTAGAAAGAGGTGACAGGGTCAGAGAAAGCTGAATATTTGTGTGTGAAGTTAAGAAAGCACAAGGGTAAAAAATAACATTTTGGGAATTATATATTGGCCTCTAAATATGTGGGGCTGAGATTGCAAAGGAAGCTGAAAATGGCATATAATAAGAATAATATCATAATTGTAATGGGGAACTTCAATATGCCAGGGGAATTGGGAAAATCAGATTAGTGTTAGATCACAAGAGAGAGAATTTGTTGAATGCCTACAAGTTGGCTTTTGAGAGCAGCTTGTGCTCGAGCCTACTAGGGGAAAGGCTATCTTAGATTGGGTGCTGTGTAATATCCCAGATTTCATTCGTCAGCTTAATGTAAAGGAACCCTTAGGAGGCAGTGATCATTATATGATTGAATTCATACTGCGATTTGAGAGGGAGAAGCGTAAGTCACGTGTATCAGTATCACAATGGAATAAAGGCAATTACAGAGGCATGAGAGAGGAGCTTGCCCAGGTGGATTGGAGAAGGATACTGATAGAGATGACTGCAGAACAGAGAGGGCTGAAGTTTCTGGGAATAGTTCACAAGGCACAGGATAGATATGTCCCACAGAAGAAGTAGTTCTCAAATGCCAGGGGTAGGCAACTGTGGATGACAAGGGAAGTTAAGGACTGTATAAAGCCAAGGAAAGAGCATATAAGATAGCAAAAGTGAGTGGGAAATTGGATGATTGGGAAGCTTTTAAAATCCAGCAAAAGACAACTAAAAACACTATAAGAAGGGAAAAGATGAAATGTGAGGGCAAACTAGCCGACAATGTAAAGCAAGATACCAACAGTTTTCTCAGTTATATAAAGAGTAAAAGGCAGGTGAGAGTTGACATTGAACCACTGGAAAATAATGCTGGTGAGGTAGTAATGAGGGAAAAAGAAATGGCAAATGAATTTAATGACTACTTTGCTTCAGTCTTTACTGTGGAAGCACTAACTGTATGCCAGAGGTCCACGAGTGTCGGGGAGCAGGAGTGAGTGTCATTGCTATTACAAAAGGAAAAGTGTGAGGCAAACTCCAAGGTCTGAAGGTGGATAAGTCACATGGACCCGATGGACTACATCCCAGAGTCCTGAGAGAGATTGCTGAAGAAAGAACGAATGCATTAGTCATGATCTTTCAAGGATTGGAAAATTCCAAATGTCACTCCAATTTTTAAGAAGGAAGAAAGGCAAAAGACAGGAAATTATAGGCCAGTTAGCCTAAGCTCAGTTGTTGGGAAAGTGTTGAAGTCTGTTATTAAAGACGAGCTTTTGAGGTACTTGGAGATTAAATTAGTCAAAATCAGCATGGTTTCTGTCAACGGAATTCTTGACTGACAAATCTGTTGGAATTCTTCAAGGAAGTAACAAGCAGGGAGGACAAAGGAGAGGCAGTGGATGTCATATACTTGGATTTTCAGAAGGCATTTGATAAGGTGCCACTCGCAAGGCTGCTTAACAAGATAAAATCCTATGGCGTTACAGGGAAGATACTGGCATGGATAGAAGAATGGCTGATAGGCAGGAGGCAGCAAGTGGGAATAAAAGGAGTCTTTTCTGATTGGCTACTGGTGACTAGTGGTGTTCCTCAGAGGTCAGTATTGGGCTACTACTTTTCACGTAGTTTGTCAATGATTTGGGATAATGGAATTGATGGCTTTGTGTGGCAAAGTTTGTGGATGATACAAAAATAGGTGGAGGGCTAGGTAGTGCTGAGGAAGCAATGGGATTGCAGCAGGACCTAGACAAATTGGAAGAATAGGTGAGAAAGTGACACAGTGTTGGGAAATGTATGATAATGCATTGTGGTAAAACAAACAATGGTGTACACTACTGTCTAAATGGGGAGAAAATTCAAACGTCAGAGGTGCAAAGGGACTTAAGAGTCCTCATGCAAGACTCCCAGAAGGTTAATTCACAGGTTGTGTCTGTGATAAAGAAGGCAAATGCAACGTTGGCATTTATCTCAAGGGGAATAGAATATAAAGGCAAGGAGATAATGCTGCGCCTTTATAAGACATCAGTCAGGCCACATTTGGAGTATTGTCAACAGTTTTGGGCCCTATATCTCAGAAAGGATGTGTTGTCATTGGAGATAGTCCAGAGGAGATTCACGAGGATGATTCCAGGAATGAAGGGGTTAACATACGAGAAGCATTTGGCAGCTTTGGGCCTGTACTCATTGGAATTTTGAAACCTACTGAATGTTGAAAGGACTGGATAAGGTGGATGTGTGGAGGATGTTTCCTATGGTGGGAGTATCCAGAATTAGAGGGCACAGCCTCAAAATTAAGGGGCAACCTTTTAGAACAGAAGTAAGGAGAATTTTTTTTAACCAAAGAGTGGTGAATTTGTGGAATGCTCTGCCATAGACTGTGGTAGAGGCCAAGTCCGTGAGTATATTTAAAGCAGAAGATGATATATTCCTGAGTGATCAGGGCATCAAGGGATATGGTGAGAGGACAGGTGTATAGGGTTGTATGAGATCTGCGATCAGCCATGATGAAATGGCAGAGCAGATTCAATTGGCTGAATGGCCTAATTCTGCTCCTATGACTATGGTATTATGGTCTAAAACAACTGACAAACTTCTCTAGATGTCTGGTGGGGAGTACATTGATTGGTTGTATCACAGCCTGGTATGGAAATACTAATGCCCTCGAACAAAAAATCCTCCAAAGAGTAGAGCATGCCACCCAGTCCATCACAGGCAAAGCTCTCATCATCATTGAGCCCATCTACACACAGTGTTGTCACAGGAAAGCAGCATCCATCATCAGTGACCCCCACCACCCAGGTCATGCTCTCTTCTCACTGCTTTCATCAGGAAGGTAGTACAGGAGCCTCAGGACTCACACCACCAGGTTCAGAGACAGTTATTACCCCTCAACCAGAGTAGATTGCTTTGAACTGAACTGTTCGCACAACCTGTTGACTCACTTTCAAGAATTCTTCATCTCATGTTCTCATTATTGCTCATTTATTATTATTGCTATTAATTTTTATTTTGGCACAGTTTGTTGTCTTTTGCATATTAGTTGGACATCCGAGCTGGTGCGGTCTTCCATTGATCATTCTATGAATATTATGGTTATTATTCTATTATGGATTTATTGAGTATGCCCCCAAGAAAATGAATCTGGTGACATACATGTACTTTGATAATGAATTAACTTTGAACTTTGACAGTGGCAGTATTGAACCCAGATGGCTGGCTCTGTAAAGTGTTAAGCTAATCACTGTGCTAAAATGCTGACATTAAAATTCCTTCGCCACTTGGTTCTTACTTGATGACATTGTCATCTTTTATACCTCTGTCACGTCACCTCTCGTCCTCCTTCACCCCAAAGAGAAAAGCCCTCGCTTGCTCAAACGTTCCTCATAAGACATGCTTCCTAATCTAGGCAGCATCTTGGTGAATCTCTCCTGCACCCTCTCTAGTGCTTCTACATCCTTCCTACAATGAAGTAAACAGAACAGAACACAATATGCCACGTGTCGTCTAACCAGTTTTAAAGAGAAGCAATGGTACCTCATAGTTTTTGAACTCAATTCCCCAATTAATGAAGTCCAATGACTATATTTCTTCCTGACCACCCTGTAACTTGCGGTAACACACACAAGATGCTGAAGGAACTCAGCAGGCCAGGTAGCATCTGTGGAAAAGATTAAACAGTCAATGTTTCGAGCCAAGACCCTTCATCATGAGAGCTTGGATTTTCTTGTGTTTGTGCTATAACTTGTGGTCCAACTTTGAGGGGTCTATGGATGTGGACTTCAAAATCCTTCTGTTCTTCCACACTGTTAAGAATCCTTGCAGTAACCTTATATTATTTTTGAAAGTCCAAAATGAATCACTTCACACTTTTCCAGGTTGAATTATAATGCATGTACTGACTGAGGAGGGAGGCCTCTCCCACACTCACATTTGCACCTGCTACTATTAAGAATGCTTCTGAAGGGGGAGGAATTATTGAACCATTTCTGTTTGGTGAAGGACGTTAACAAGAAAGAACTGACTGAAAAGTCAGTGTTCGATTTCAAATGAACAATTGTTCTAAGCTATAAATAACATCACACGTAATGCTCACTGTCAAGGAGGAATAGTTAATATCTAATTCCATTTTAATTTTTCATCAGAAGATTATTTCAAGAAGGTATTCATTACACTAGGGAAAGATCAGGGACAATCTGGCAGACTTTCATCTGAAGTTACACAGTCTGATAACATTGAATATATTTCATTGGCTTGTAAAAATAACATTACCCTTGCTGCTAATAAAGAATTCACTGAGCTCCTAATACATTCTCAGCTTCTGATGTACAATGAGAGGATGGCTCTCTAACTTGGCAAATAACCACCATTTGTTACTGACGAGGATAGGAAGCCATAAGGTCTCCATAGAAACAAAGTTAAATTCTTACCAGATGACAGTTCACCGTTTATAGAAGAACAGAAAGCTTCCAGGAAAGTACAGCCCGTGTTTTTCTGTAGTAGCAGTTTGGACCCATTAAAAACCTATAATTAAATCTTTGCTGTACAGTATAGAAAAAAAAAGCCTTATGAATTATTTTATTTTGTTATTTGGAGATACAGTGGAACAGACCTGTTGGGTATTTAATATTTCAATAATATTTGAGTAATATATTTGAGTATGTATTTCTGATTAAGCATTCATTACGGGTTACATGTAAAGTACACGAATTGCAAACATCATCATGCTACCACGTGATATGTGCACACCTCGCTAAAAGTAAACACAAAGTTAGAGCTGTATTCTCAGACTCCTGTGCCTTCCTTTGACTTCGTTTAATGTTTTGAAGTTACAAAACATAACACTGGTGATGAAGCATTTTTTTTAAAAAATGCCAGAGACAGTTACCAACCTGTTGAATCACAGCGAGACGTTTGAACTAAAAATAATGCGAGTGATGAACAGTGAGTGCACGTGGAGACAGTCGAGCTTTAAGCAAAAAGCAGCACAGCACATGTTCTTCAAAAGGTGTTACGAGAATACACATAAAAATTAAGATGTTTGCTGGCCTGGGCTAGCATCAGTGGCATCAGCAGTTGGTCTGCCACCTGCCCTCAGGGGAAGGAGAGATAAGGAACAATGGAGCAGCGTCTGGAGATGTGTAATGAAGGGATGTGGGAGGGAGAGCTGTCTGGAGCGGCTCCCCCCTTTGAACCCTGAACTGTTTGAAGTGATGGACAGGTGATACCCCAGCAGGGGGATAAAAAGGGACAGGTTCGCTAAGACAGACACACACGCCACCCGAGGTAACGAGACCCTGGAAGCGGTACGCTTCTCACAAGTGGGTGAGAAGTACCAGACAACGACCAGGGTGGAAAGGTACGATCAGCGGGAACCTGGTGTGTGTCCGCCCTTGCCTGGGTGCCGGGTTCACTGCAGAGGATCGACCGCATCTGGAGGAGGGGTCACAGTCGGTGACCTCAGGTGACATCACCAAGGACCCGCCCAAATGCTGTTTGTGAGCCATCTCGCTGGTCTGTGAGTGAAGCTGTGCTGAATGATGAGTTGTTCCTATTCTATGTCTCTCTTCCCCACCTTGTCCATCGCCATGACAACGATTACTGCGAACTGAACTACAAACTGGACTGAACTTTGAGTCATTTTGAAATTGGTCATTTACCCCTAGACAACGATAGAGCTTGATTGATGCGGTTATCTTAATTCTGTGCACATGTGCGTTTATCATCGCTGAACTGTTGCATTTATTATCCTTTCGATTAATGTGTTGCTTGTTTCTTTAATAAAACTTTCTTAGTTCTAGTACTCCAGACTCCAACTGAGTGATCCATTTCTGCTGGTTTGGCAACCCAGTTACGGGGTACGTAACATAAGTGGGGGCTCGTCCGGGATTTTGAACGCTAAATTTGGGACGGAGTAAATTGATTGGGTTAAAATTCCCGAAAGAAAGAAAAGACAAACAGCAGAAATGGAGGTTGAGGAATTTATAAAGGCGCCGACCTTGGAGGCATTAGAGGATGCCAGGAAATCGGAATTGATAGCTGTGGCCAAACGGGTGAATCTTGCTAAGGTGAAGTCGACAATGAGGAGAGAGGAGATACACAGAGCTATTGTAGAGCACTATGTATCTAAAGGTGTGTTTCCCCAAGGTGAGCTGGGGGTGGTGTCTATTGAAAAACCTGCTGGAGACGCGGTACAGGTACAGCTTGAAAAACTGAGACTCGAGCACGAGTTCCGGGTACGGCAGTTAGAACACGAAGAGAAGCAGTTAGAAAGGCAGGAGAAAGAGAGAGAGTTAGAAAGGCAGGAGAAAGAGAGAGAGTTAGAAAGGCGGGAGAGAGAGAAAGAGTTAGAAAGGCGGGAGAGAGAGAAAGAGTTAGAAAGGCGGGAGAAAGAGAGAGAGTTAGAAAGGCGGGAGAAAGAGAGAGAGTTAGAAAGGCGAGAGAGAGAGAAAGAGGTAGAAAGGAAAGAGAGAGAGAAAGAGGTAGAAAGGCAAGAGAGAGAAAGACAGTTGGAGAGAGAGGAGAAACAGAGGGAAAGGGAATTTGAGCTGGAGAAGTTAAAGATAAGGGCCGAGCAGGGGCTCGTGCCGAACCAAGGTGGAGGGTTCCGGGCGACCCAGGAGGTTAGGCTGGTTCCCCCATTTGACGATACCGATGTGGATCGGTACTTTCTCCACTTCGAAAAGGTGGCTATAAGTCAGGAATGGCCGAGGGATAAGTGGGTTGTTTTACTTCAGAGTGTACTGAAAGGGAAGGCCCAAGAAGCTTACTCCGCTTTATCCGCGGAAGATGCCCAGAAGTATGAGGTGGTGAAGGAGGCCATCCTCAGGATTTATGAGTTGGTCCCGGAGGCATACCGGCAGAGGTTCCGGAATGCGAGGAAGCGGTGGGACCGCACGTATTTGGAGTTTGCTCGTGAGATGCAAACATATTGTGAGCGTTGGTGCGCCTCGAAAGGGGTAGAGGGGGATTATGACAGACTGCTGCAACTGATTCTGATTGAGCAGTTTAAAGGTTGTGTCCCTGAGGGTATGAGACCCTACCTCGATGAGAAAGAGGCAGCCACGTTAGCCGCAACTGCTAAGTTAGCGGATGAGTATGCGTTGACGCATAAAATGAAGGTTGCCCCGAGTAAAGGCTACCAGAAGGGTAGTCAGGACGGCGGGGAGAGTCCGCCGGAAAAGTCAGAAAGTAAGCCGGGGACTAGTGAAAAGGATAAGGTAGACCGGGAGCAGTCTGGTAGGAAGTCTCCTGGGGTCGTCTGTTATAATTGTGGGAAAGTCGGACACTTTGCGTCCAGGTGCTTTGCCCCAGGGAAGGAGACGGGGAAAGGAAAAGCGGAAATTTTGAATGGCTGTATCGAGCTGTTAAGCGAACCGCTAGGGAAGGACAGGTCTGAAAAAGTCCAGGAAGGGCGCGAGAGGTTTATCTCGGCCGGACTGGTGTCAGTGAAGGAGAGGTTAAAACCAGTTCCAGTGCGGATCTGGAGAGACACGGGAGCGTGTCAGTCACTAATACTGAAGAGTGTATTAGAGTTTAGCTCAGAGACCCAGACTGGGGAGGTAGAGGTCAAAGGTGTTGGGGAAGGGACAGAGTCAATCCCTTTGCACCAGATACATTTACAGAGCAACCTGGTCTCTGGACTAGTCACGATTGGGGTGAGGTCCGAATTACCGATGAAAGACGTGGAAGTCTTGCTCGGTAATGACATCGCCGGAGGAATCGTGTTCCCAGTCGTGAGATTGACGGGTCAGCCTGCCAGCATGGAGGCCCCGCCCGCGATGGTGAATTTGGCTGAAACATTTCTGCCAACCTTGTATGAGACAGGGTGTAGTGAGATAAGAGGTAGTGAGGGAGCTGGGACGGACGTAGCAGTAGCCGGGAAAGAATTTGTGCAGACGCAGGAGCGAGACGAGGGGCTGATGGTTTTTGCCGAGACCGCTCTCTCTGACACAGCCTTGACAAGCTATTGTGCGGATGAGGAAGTGCTAAGGAAGAAAGGGAAATCAAGTACAGCATCCGCAGATGAGGAGTGGGGGGTGGTGCAAAAGAGTTATGGGGATGAGGTTTTTAACATGGCCCACGAGGTACCCCCCGGTGGACATTTTGCGGTGCTGGAGGAAACAGTTGGTGGAATCATGAAAGAGATTTACCGGCTGCCCAGGGGGAAAAATGTTATTGATCATGACCGACGCGAACTGAGACGGTCACCGGCTTTTGATATGCTAACAAACCTAGTCGGTGTTAGCGTGGAAATCAATGAAGCTAGGGGCCCCCTGCTAAGAGAAAAAAACCATTTTGAAAAGATTAGGATGGGATCGGTCAGATGGGAGAAGGCTATTGTTTTGGCCAGGTCTACTGATAAGGTCTCTCCCTTAATCCCCGAAGGAGTAATTAAACGACTCGCACCCATGTGTCTGATTGTCCCGAGGAAATGCAAAGAACTGGGACGTTGGGTGATTGTGGTTACAATAGGGCAGCCAAGTAAACAACACCCATATTTTTCGAGTAATTCAGTGACTAAAGGGCTGATGAACACAGAGGTGTGTATTGGCAATTTAACACGGCTGTCTGAAGCCAGTTTGATAGTGAACCTTGAAAAAAATGAATTCGGCCACACGAGAGTCACTTACCTGGGAATTGTGGTGACACAGGGGCAGCTGGCAGTGATGCAAGCTACAGTGCAGGCTATCGCTGACCTCCCAACCCCGACAGACAAGAGGGCCCTCAGAAGGCTTTTGGAGATGGTGGGGTACTGCAGGAAGTTTTGCAATAACTCTGCGGTCAATACCCGTTCCCCTCCTACTAAGCCCTTGCGAGAGAAAATTGAGTCGGAATGGGACGACCCTTGTTGTTGTGGTCCGGGACAAAACCAAATGAGAGGTTACATTGGTCGCAATTCATCAGTTTTTTTGGCCACTATGAAGTTTGCTGAGTTGGAGCCTGGTCTAAGGGATCGTGTAAAAGGAACAGAAAATGTGATGACTGTCTGTCAAGGTGTTGACAGCTTCAAATTCTCTGTATTAGCTAAAGAACTGTTAAAGATGTATATTGTGTATGTATCAGATAATGTAGTCATGTTTGTAATTTTTACCTCCCGGTAAAAATCCTTAAAGGGGGGAAGTGTTACGAGAATACACATAAAAATTAAGATGTTTGCTGGCCTGGGCTAGCATCAGTGGCATCAGCAGTTGGTCTGCCACCTGCCCTCAGGGGAAGGAGAGATAAGGAACAATGGAGCAGTGTCTGGAGATGTGTAATGAAGGGATGTGGGAGAGAGAGCTGTCTGGAGCGGCTCCCCCCTTTGAACCCTGAACTGTTTGAAGTGATGGACAGGCGATACCCCAGCAGGGGGATAAAAAGGGACAGGTTCGCTAAGACAGACACACACGCCACCCGAGGTAACGAGACCCTGGAAGCGGTACGCTTCTCACGAGTGGGTGAGAAGTACCAGACAACGACCAGGGTGGAAAGGTACGATCAGCGGGAACCCGGTGTGTGTCCGCCCTTGCCTGGGTGCCGGGTTCACTGCAGAGGATCGACCGCATCTGGAGGAGGGGTCACAGTCGGTGACCTCAGGTGACATCGCCAAGGACCCGCCCAAATGCTGTTTGTGAGCCATCTCGCTGGTCTGTGAGTGAAGCTGTGCTGAATGATGAGTTGTTCCTATTCTATGTCTCTCTTCCCCACCTTGTCCATCGCCATGACAACGATTACTGCGAACTGAACTACAAACTGGACTGAACTTTGAGTCATTTTGAAATTGGTCATTTACCCCTAGACAACGATAGAGCTTGATTGATGCGGTTATCTTAATTCTGTGCACATGTGCGTTTATCATCGCTGAACTGTTGCATTTATTATCCTTTCGATTACTGTGTTGCTTGTTTCTTTAATAAAACTTTCTTAGTTCTAGTACTCCAGACTCCAACTGAGTGATCCATTTCTGCTGGTTTGGCAACCCAGTTACGGGGTACGTAACAAAGGAAAGACACAGTACAGTTTTAAAAAAGTTCATAACAGGTGATAATATTCATAAAGAAAAGCAGAAATGGCTGGATACATTTGAAAAATTGATAAATTTGTTTATATAACGTGTAATTGGCTCATGCATACTGAACTATTTTGAAGCAAATAAAATAGCCAATGTGAAGCGAGTGACAATTTTGCCGAGTTCATTGGGTTTAAAGGCATACAGTTTGCTTCAAAGTTTGACTGCTCCAATCAAATATGAGAAATGAGCTTTGATGCTATTGTAAAAGTGATAAAGGAACCCTTAGAATTTAAGCCATTGTTGATTGCAGAACGCTTTAGGTTTCATAAGCAGAATCAAAAGAAGGGGAGTCCATTTCAGCATATGTGGCTGGATCGAAGAGATTGAGCATTGTGAGTTCAGTAGTGGTCTTAATGATACACTGAGAGATCATTTAGTTTGTGGAATCTTACAAGAAAGCATTCAAAAAGAGGCTCCTAATTAAAGCATAGGTTACATTTAAAAAAGCAGTGGAAATCACTGTTTCAATGGAAACCACAGACAGAGATGCAATTGAGTTGCAGTCAGGAATGAAAATGATCATGAATAAAATTACACTGTCTCAACAGCAACCAGCCTAGACAAACAAATTATTTTACTGTTGTGGTAGGGGCTCACATTCACCAGACTAATGCAGATTTAAAGGCACAGCTTGTAGAAAATGCAACAAAGTAAGACACATACAAAGAGTATGTCAGGCAGACAAAAATAAATGGACTGCACAGAGAAGGGAAAAAAACTAGAGGGGTCAAGTTGCAGTTTCAGCAAGAGCACTAATCTGTATGTTGTTGATGAAAAATCTGATAATGATGAGAGTGACACAGGACTGAGTAGCCTTGAGATTTCCAATGTGAAAGCCAACAAGGACAAGCCATATGAATTACATCAAAAGTGAACGCCAAATTAATTAAAATAGAATCAGACACTGGTTCAGCTGAGCAGCTGCATCACTGCCTGGTTTGGGAATTACACCGCCTCTGATTGCAAGACCATGCAGCGGATAGTGAGGTCAGCTGAGAAGATCATCGGGGTCTTTCTTCCCACTATTACAGGTATTTACACCACACGCTGCACCCGCAAAGCTAACAGTATTGTGAAGGAATCCACGCACCCCTCACACAAACTCTTCTCCCTCCTGCCATCTGGCAAAAGGTATCGAAGCATTCGGGCTCTCATGACCAGACTGTGCAACAGTTTCTTCCCCCAAGCCATCAGACTCCTCAATACCCAGAGTCTAGACTGACATCTACATCATTTATTATTATATTGTAATTTGTCCTCTACTGTGCCAATTGTCTTGTTTATTAATTATTGTACTGCCGTGCACTGTTTTGTGCACTTTATGTAGTCCTGTGCAGGTCTGTAGTCTAGTGTAGTTTTTATGTTGTTTTACGTAGTCTTGTGTAGCCTTGTGCTGTCTCACATAGTCTGGTGTAGTTTTGTGTTGTTTCATGTAGTACCATGGTCCTGGAGGAACGTTGTTTCGTTTTTACTGTGTACTGTACCAACACTATGGTCAAAATGACAATAAACTTGACTTGACTTGAAATACAACAAACAACAAGTCAAATTTAGCTTGTATGTGGTAAGAATGGAAGGATCAGCATTGTGTGGCCGTGTTTGGCTGAGACAACCACTACTTGATTGGAAATCCATCCACAGTTTGTTATGCAGCATCAGCTGCAATGAAGCTAACTGAAAGCGAATTAAGAAGTGCACTGGATAATGCCACAACTGTCTCCATGCCGAACGCCATGACCTGTTGCCCAACAAAGGGCAAACAGGTGTTGGTGCCAACCCCTGTGACTCTAGTTGAAAAACAAGGAAGGACCATGCTGCTCAGAGGAAGTGTGGAAGTGACAAAAGCAGTAGTCCAACTACAACAGTTTTTGTAGGCAACAAATCTGAAAGAGCATCTGATATGTTAGTCAGGCAGTTACTTGTGAAATGTGTCTTGCTTTTAAACTGGAAGACAGTTCAAGGAACTTCAGAAAAGTTGCAATCATTCGGCCTCTGTGAGTATAAAAAAACAGAATCTACTCTGTGTGAATTAACGTGATGGCATGAAATTCAAGTGGGAGACAAAAAGCTGCTTGTAAAAGTTCATAGATGCAAAGACCAAAGCCCAGCTGGATGCATGGAAGACCATAAAGAAAGGAGTCAATGGAGATACAAAAACAGAGGATTCGTTAGATGATGCTGTGGATGAGGAAATCAAGTGGAGAGTTCAGATCATAAAGGGAGTAATAGAAGGGTTAATAAGAGAATACTCCAGTGAACTAAATGGACCTTCCCAAGATCAATATCCACAAATTAGAAAAGAAGAAAAATAAGGGAAGAGATGAAGAGAAAGAATGTGAATGAGAAAGAGAAGAGTGTAAAAGAGAGAAGGAATGAGAAAGTAAAGGAATGTGATTGAAGTAGATCCAGAGAGAGAAAAGGAAGAAGAATGGTGGCTAACGCTGTCAGATCCACTTCCTTCGGTCTCAGAGTCAACTCCTACAACCACCATGGAGGCCCCAGAACCTAGGATTGTCTTACAGTCACCAGTCTCACCTGCCAAGAAGTCTGACCCTCGTGTCAGGAAAAATATTATCCCACACAAGTAAGAAATATTCCACAGTGAATAAATCTCAGCCTGATTGGGACAATTTAAAATTGACTATGCAGTGGATATGTGTATATGGTAGCTGTGTTATAAAGTATACTGTGTATATAGTTGGGATGCATTTTATATTGAGTTGCAGTTTATAACTAAGCAGGGAGGAGTGTTGTGTATTTAATATGTGAGTAATATTTTAACAAACCCCTGCTGATCAGCAACCCCAGATTTAACCCTCGCCTAATCACAGGACAATTTACAATGACCAATTGGTCTCGTATATAGAATCTAAGAATTGCTATACTTTAGTAATTTTCAATCCAATACAATCCTTAAACTCATTTATAAATCATAGACAGAGATTCTTTCCTACCGTGATGTTATTTCTCAAAGAAATTATATTCATTGTGAATTATGAATACTTATTCAATTTTAAGGCTGATTGTTGACTTTATTACGATCTGGTGATATAAGATGATGTTACTGTCTGGAGGCTTACTTTATAGTGCTGTATCTTGATCTAAATTTGGATGAAAAAGATATCTTTGGTTTTGTGTTCAGAGTAGGAGGGTTATGACCTGTTCTAGCGTATTTACGAGCTACTTAATCAGCCACTGGGAGATGCTGGACAATCATGTGTGGGTGCAATTAAAGCTTAATCTTCAAATTATTTCATCATTTGAAATATCAAATCAACGTTGTGAGTCTGAGTCAAAGTTCAAGTCCACTAAAGGCTGGAGACCGAAGATGGCCTGCGCTGGAGCTGGGGGACAGTGTATGTGTGTGGGCGGCAGGAAGAATGGGGTGGGACTTGTTTTCTGTTGCTGATGTTGCCTGCTGTGTTCTATGTTGTTCTGTCCCCCCTGGTTGTCAGCATACTGTGTTGGCAACTCTTGCAGGCTGCCACCAGCACATCCTCGTGGTGTTGACTGTTAATGCAAACAACATATTTCACTGTACGTTTTGAATTTTGAATACATTTGAATGTTGGGTCTTCAGTCTTGGTGATAGGTATCCTGATGTGGTTGTAGCGATGCTGATCTTTCTGGTTCTATTTCAATGTTGTCTCTCCCCTGCGAGGCAAATCAAGGCTTCTGCTTGAGCTCAAAATACAAGGGATGGCAAATGCTGGAAATCCGAACTATAAGTACAGAATGTTGTAACTGCCCCTCCGGTCAGGTAGCATCCGTGAAGAGAGAAACAGCATCAGGTGCTGATGAACACCTGAGCTAGGTCTGCGGCCATCATCAGTGCTGGAGGGACAACCTCTGGCAACCTGGTGGTACGGTCCACCATGGTGAGGAGGTATAGTCAACCCCTATGTGCTGGCCACGAGAGGCAATCAGCAATGGCATTATTCTTCCCTTTGATATGTTGTATATCAGCTGTGAACTCTGAAATTGTGACCCCCTAGAAGAAAATGAAAATGATGGGCATCCAGATAGAGACCGATAAGTTCACGGTCAAACGTGCTGTGTTTCCCTTCAGGAGGACAAAGCAGCCAGCTAAAGGCAGCGAGTGGCTGCCACACACCTCTGAGCAACTGCTCGTGCACAGCACCCGCAGCACAGTCAGTAGTAATGGCTATGGGTGTGTTGGGGAGTGGGTGTGCCGGTAGGGTCACATTGGAAAGAGCTTGTTTGGTATCGTCAAATGCCCTGGCCATGTCCGCTGACCAGTCAAGCACTGATTAGTGGTATTGTCTTTAAGCACACTCTACAGGGGAAGTACAAGTTGAGCAGCTCATGGAAAGAAGCGGTGACAGAAATTCACCATGCCTAAAAATTCCAGTAGTTTTTACTATTGCGGGGCAGTGGGAAAATCAGTAGTACCGGCTACTTTAATGGGAGGGGTTTCGCACCTTCTGTGGAGATGTGATGGCCAAAAAAGTGAACGATTGACACCCCAGACTGCCATTTAGCAGCGTTAATAATCAACCGGTGTTGGCTTAAGCACCAGAAAAGTGTGTGGAGATGAGATACATGCTCATATTTGGATGCACCAGTGACAAGTATGTCATTCAGGTAAACAAAGAAAATCTAAGTCTTTTAATAGAGTCCATAATCTACTAGAAAGTCTGTGCTGCATTTCTCAGCCCAAATGGCATGCACAGAAACTCAAAGAGGCCAAACAGGGTTATCACAGCTGTTTTGGGAGTGTCCTCTGAGCACACAGGCACCTGATGGTAGCCCCTAACTGGACCAGCTTTGGAAAAAATTAACTTTCCAGCTAAACGTGCCAAAAAGCCCTGGATGTGTGGCACCAGGTAACGATCGGGGGGTGGTGGCCTGCATAAAAAACACATTTAATAGAGAAAAAACACCTTTGGTTGGCCCCCGAGAGGCTGCTGTGTGTATACACACTGCCATCTTACTGGAAGTAGTCCCCACGCCACCCACTGAACCAGACTGTCATCGGTCCTGTCTTGTAAGTCTGGATCCTGTTGCTGTTGGCGGCCTCCTGCATGGTTTTGCTGCACTTTGCCTTCTCATGCACAGGGGGTGCTGCTAGCAAGCTCACTCGAGCACCCGCGTTGCTCTGAAAGGGTGTCTGTCATGGACTGTGGACAACCCTGGCAGCTGGAACCCACAGTGTTCACAGACCTCTGATGTCCTGATGCACTGGTACTGTTGAAGCTGCAAGGAGGTCAGCACTTCCTAGCGTTCGTACAAAAGCCAGCATGGTAAGTAAAAACACAGGCCTGGCGTTCCCTGTTTTGCGGCCACACATGACCTTATGTTGGGGGCTTTGCTGACTGGACTTATTCAGGCAGGGAAAGGAGGAGGAATGATGCATCGCTACCTGGCTGAATGTAGACTATCAGCCATTTTAGCAAGCTCCCAATAGTCCTTCACAAGTGCATTAGCGAGGGCTATGCGAACTGGATCAGGCATTTGCTGCATGAAGCATTGTTTAAAAATAAAACAAGGATGGTTTATCTTCTGTCCTGTACCGTCCTCATTTCTCCCAGAAACTCCTCTTGGCCATCTCCTCTCTCATATCACCGTAATTTCTGTTACTCCACTGAAATACTGCTATGTCAGACTTTACTTTCTCCCTATCAAATTTCAAGTTGAACTCAATCATATTGTGATCACTGGCTCCTAAGGGCTCTTTTACCTTAAGCTCCCTGATCACCTCCAGTTCATTAGATAACACCCAATCCAGTATCGCTGATGCCCTAGTAGGCTCAACGACAAACTGCTCTAAAAAAGCCATCAACAAACTCACTCTCTTGAAATCCATTACCAACCTGATTTTCCCAATTGACCTGCAGGTTAAAATCTCCCATGACTTTCTTAACACTGCCCTTTGACATACCTTTTCTATTTCCTGTTGTAACCTGTGGTCCACGTCCCAGCTACTGTTTGGAGCCCTGTATATAACTGCCATCAGTGCCCTTTTACCCTTGCAGTTTCTTAACTCAATCCACAAGGATTCAACATCTTCCAATCCTAGGTCACATCTTTCTACTGATTTGATGCCAGCAGAGCCATGCCATCCCCTCTGCCTACCTTCCTATCCCTCTGATACAATGTGTAACCTTGAACATTCAGCTCCCAACTACAACCATCCTTCAGCCATGATTCAGTGATGAGCACAACATCCTACTTGATAATCTGTAAAAGTGCAACAGGATCATCCACCTTATTTCTTATACTTTGTGCATTGAGATACAATACATTGAGTACTGTATTTGCTACCCTTTTTGATTCTGCATCCCTAATGCACTGATACTCACCTTGCTGGCTGCAATTTTGTCCTTTCATCTGCCTGCCCTTCCCAAAAGTCTGACAACATGCTATCTTTGCTTTTTTACCAACTGTCCTATCCTGAGTCTCTTCATTCCAGTTCCCATCCCCCTGCCAAATTATCTTAAACCCTCCCCAACAGCTCTAACAAACCTGTCTACGAGAATATTGGTCCCCCTCTGGTTCAGTTGCAACCCATTCCTTTTGAGCGGGTCATACCTCCCCCAGAAGAGATCCCAATGGTCCGAGGACCTGAAGCCCTGCCCCCTGCACCATCTTCTCAGCCACACATTTATCTGCCAAATTATCCTGTTTCTACGCTCACTAGCATATGGCGCAGGCAGCAATCCAGAAATTGCTTTCCTGAAGATCCTGCTTCTCAGCTTTCTGCCTGGTTCTCTAAGTTCTCTTCAGAACCTCATTTCCTTTCCTTCCTATGTCATTGTTACCAAAATGTAGCAAGACATCTGGCTGGTCTCCCTCCCTCTCTAAAATGCTGTGGACATGATCACCTGGGAGGCAACATACCATCCGGGTGTCCTGTTCATGTTCTGGCTAAAATAAAGTTCAATCAGATTTTCAATCTCCCTTGCTGTACACTCTGGATCAGTGTCACCGGATTCAACAGTGGTCAGGGCGACATTGCTCACAAACGGAGTTTAATGAAAGAGGTGCGCGAGGCACATCAAAAATGACAACATTCCGTCCCTTAATGAGAACATATTTATATAACCTGCCTATGTCCAGTTACATATTTATGAGTAAGAAACCTCCTCTTTGATCTCAGCCCAAGTTAATTTTTAAACACTATTCACTTGTTTCAGTTAAGCTGAAGATTTGAGAAATTGAAATGATTGTATCAGTCTTCCACGGTGCTATACTTCAAAGCAGAACTGTCATTGCACTGAACTGCCTGAGTCTTCTCCTGGTGACAGTGCTCATTCCGATGATCCTCACATCCAAACGTAATGCCCGGGTCGTTTTTTTCCTCAGAGGGCAGTTTGAGTTTATTTATTTAGAGATACAGCACAGAACAAACAGGTCCTTCGTGCCCATCACTACTCTGCCTGTGCAACCCCAATGTTTAACCCTAGCCTAATCACAGGACAATTTAAAATGACCAGTTAACCTACTAACCCATACGTCTTTGGAATGCGGGAGAAGACCGGAGCACCTGGAGCAAACCTCATGCAGAAACAGGGAGAAGGTTAAAGCTACTTACAGGCGACGCCAGAATTGAACTCCAAACTCTGAAACCACGAGCTATAAAAGTGCCACGCTAACCACTACACTACTGTGGCACCTAAGTTGTTGCTGTTCGTAAAGGTATTTGTCTTGAAAGTAAGCAGAAGTGAAAGAATTAAACTTAAGTTTCCAAGTAACACTTCAGTCAACCTCCTTGTTGATACTGATATTAAACCCATGCCCCATTTATTTTAAATTCGGCCATTATTTATGTTTTGTTGACAACATTTAATCAACACAAGAGATTCTGCAAATACTGGAATCCAAACAACATACTAAATACTGGAGGAACTCTGCAGGTCAGGCAGCATCTATGGAGGGGAATAAGCAGTCAGTGTTTTGGGCCAAGATCCTTCATCAGGATTTTGAAGGGTCTCAGCTCAAAATGTCACTGATTATTCCTCTGCCTAGGTGTTGCCTGATAACTGTGTGGATGATGAGAGAATCTTTAAAATCTTTGAGTTCTCAGTTGTACATTTTCCACTGTTATTGCCATTCATTCAATGCATCGTTAGGTATCTCCTGTAACTAATAAAGTGGCCACTGAGTGCATGTTCATGGCCTTCTGCTGCCATAGCCCATTCACTTCAAAGTTTGAGGTGTTGTGCGTTCAGAGATGCTCTTCTGCACACCACTGTTGTAACAAGTGGTTACTTGAGTTACTGTCACCTTCCTGTCAGCTTGAATCAGTCTGGCCATTCTTCTCTGACCTCTCTCATTAACAAGGTGTTTTCACCCACAGAACTGCCGCTCACTGGATGTATTGTTTATCGCACTGTTCTCTGTAAACTCTAGAGACTGTTTTGAATGAAACTTCCAGGAGATTAGCAGTTTCTGAGATACTCAAACCATCCCGTCAGGCACCAACAATCATTCTACGGTCAAAATCACTTAGATCACATTCATACCTCACTCTCATGTTTGGTTCTGAACAACAACTGAACCTCTTGACCATGTCTGCATGCTTTCTTGCATTGAGTTACTGCCACATGATTAGCTAATCAGATATTTGCATCAACAAGCAGGTGTACCTAATAAAATGGCCACTGAGTGTACTCACCTTTAGTGTAGTAGGTACTCTTTTCTGACTTTGTGAAACAGACAGGCTACTCAAAGAACCCACTTACCCCAAGACAGTCTGTAGCACAGGGGACCCCAACCTTTTCTGCACCGCAGATCAGTTTAATATTGACAATATCCTTGCGGACCGGCTGACGGGTGGGGGGCGGGGGTATGTTCAAGTTCAACAGTGCGTGACGGGGAATGAGGAAAGGTGCAGCTGACTCATATCGTTTCCTCGCGGCCCGGTGGTTGGGGACCGCTGCTGTAGAAGATTCACCTATGTACTTTACCTGACTTTTCTGTAGCCTTCAACTGCCCTGCTCCTGAAGCAGGAATTGTGGTATGGTTGCATTTCTGGTTGGCAGTAGATGTAGCCTGAAGCAAAGTCCCTTTGGAGAATAGGTAGTCCATGTTTTTTGTGCTTTACCTAGCTGTGCCCAGAGATGAGATTCATACCCACTGTCCTTCCCACGTCATTGAGGAAGGGCTAAACCTGAGGAACAGTAATGCAGTTTCATTCTGTAAACTAACTGGGCTGACATATACATTGCCCTGCAGTTATATTTGCTCAGGGTTCCAGTGTGTTTATCACCTGTACACTGAAACATACAGTGGAATATGTCAACAACAGGAATTCTGCAGATGCTGGAAATTCAAGCAACACACATCAAAGTTGCTGGTGAACGCAGCAGGCCAGGCAGCATCTATAGGAAGAGGCGCAGTCGACGTTTCAGGCCGAGACCCTTCGTCAGGACTAACTGAAGGAAGAGTGAGTAAGGGATTTGAAAGCTGGAGGGGGAGGGGGAGATGCAAAATGATAGGAGAAGACAAGAGGGGGAGGGATGGAGCCAAGAGCTGGACAGGTGATAGGCAGAAGGGGATACGAGAGGATCATGGGACAGGAGGTCCGGGAAGAAAGACCAGGTAAGAAAGAATGGACCAGGTAAACTTGAGGGCAGGAATATGTCACTTGTATTAACAACCATCACACCTACCATGTCCAGAGTGCAGCCCACAAGTGTTGCCAAACATTCTTGCACCATGGTAACATTCCCATGATGCTCAGCAGAACAACATAGTTCGGGTGCCACGTTAACACAGTGGTTAGCACGAAGCCATCACAGCTCAGGACGTCTGGAGTACAGAGTTCGATTTCAGACCTGTCAAAAGGAGTTTGTAAGTTCTCCCCATGAACTGCGTGGGTTTCCTCCAATGGTTCCAGTTTCCTCCCACAGTGCAAAGTCGTACTGGTTAGTAGGTTAATTGGTCATTGTAATTGTCCTGTGATTAGGCTGGGGTTAAATGGGTGGTTCGCTGGGCGGTGCAGCTTGGTGGGCCAGAGTGGCTGTTCCATATTGTATCTCTAAATAAATAAACACATAACAAAACAACAACAGCAAAACAAACCCATTTCTCCCTCCCATTCACACACGTGCACATAACCCCAAGACAGGCCATATTCTTCAGCCTCCCGTGGACTCACATTCAGACTTGGACTCAGATGCAGATTCAGACTCAGACTCTCATTCGGCCTCGAATGCAGGTTCAGACTCAGACTTGGATTCGAGTGCGTACTCACAGTCTCTGAAACACCAATGGCAGAGACTATTCTAAAAGGTGTACATGCATCATGATCCCCGTGGCTTGCCATAGAGCGTTGAGCTTCTAGGGACTTGGAACATCTGTATTTACTAATTGTTATCTTAAATAGAGTTGTTAAGCCCTTGTGTTTTCAGTTTAATCTTGTCAAGTTAATTGCAGCTGGCACGTGTTGCTTGTATTCTGTGATTATTGAAAGAGGACTCTCATTTGGTGCCTTAGTGGGTCATTGTGTTGGAGAGGATGAATTCTCCTGATGTTGCACGACTGTGAGGCCCTGATTCTGATGTTTAACCTCTCGTTTCCATCTCTTCCTGGGGATCCTACTGTTCCTCCACATCTGGGTCCAGTCCTTTGTGATCACACCATGACAATGGGAACCATGTCTCAATATATAGAGTATCATTGCCCCCAAATCGTGCTCGTGACCTCGAGGTGTTGAAGTAATTACTGAATGAAACGAAGGATGAATTGGCAATCCCAGTTCCAAACTACAAACCAATGTTTATTTGACTCATCTGTGCAGTGTTCTGTGCCCCAAATTGTTTCCAGGATTACTTTATATTGTTAAAATTTAATTAGTATTTGATACATAGAGTCATAAAACACTTCAGCACAGAAATAGGGCCTTCAACCCATCTAGCGCTTACTGAACCATTATTCTGTCTAGTCCCATCAACTTGCATCTGGGCCATAGCCTACTGTACCCCACCCATTCATGTACCTTACCAAATTTCTCTTAGATGTTGAAATCGAACTTGCATACACCATTTGCGCTGCCAGCTCATTCTACACTCTCAGCATGCTTTGAGTGAATAAGCTCCTCTTCATGTTCCCCTTAAACAGTTCATCTTTCACCCTTGACCTTTGACCTCTAGTTCTGGTCTTCCCCAAACCCAGTGGAAAAAGCCTACTTGCATTTACCCTATGTATACCTCCATAATTTTGTATACCTCTATCAAATCTCCCCTTATTCTCCTGCACTCCAACACAGACACAAGGAGCTGAGGGGCCAGAAATGCCTTCTGCAGTGCTACATCATCCTTTGTTCCTTTAATGTGGCAGAATAAATCTCGTGCATATGTGATTTAAATTTTGAAACTTCAGTCATATTAACATCCATCAACAATCACAGATGGATGAAAACAATTCATGGTAATTGTTCTCACTGGAAGAACAAAGACTCCATCACATCATGGCAGGGTGCTTTGATTGACTGTGAAATTTTAGTTCTCCATCACTCGGATGGTAGTTTGCCTCCCTGGTGCCAGGGTCCGGGATATTTCTGATCGTGTCCAAGATATCCTGAAGTGGGAGGGTGAAGAGCCAGAGGTCCTGGTACATATAGGTACCAATGACATAGGTAGGAAAAGGGATGAGGTCCTGAAAGAAGAATATAGGGAGCTAGGAAGGGAGTTGAGAAAAAGGACCGCAAAGGTAGTAATCTCGGGATTACTGCCTGTGCCACGCGACAGTGAGAGTAGGAATGCGATGAGGTGGAGGATAAATGCGTGGCTGAGGGATTGGAGCAGGGGGCAGGGATTCAAGTTTTTGGATCATTGGGACCTCTTTTGGCGTAGGTGTGACCTGTACAAAAAGGACGGGTTACACTTAAATCCTAGGGGGACCAATATCCTGGCAGGGAGATTAGCGGGGGCTACTGAGGTGACTTTAAACTAGAATGGTTGGGGGGTGGGAATCAAATTAAAGCGGCTAGGTGTGAGGAGGTTAGTTCACAACAGAGGGATGGGAACCAGTGCAGAGAGACAGAGGAGTGTAAAGTGAGCGTAGAAGCAAAAAGTACAAAGGGGAAAAGTAAAAGTGGCAGGCCGACAAATCCAGGGCAAGCATTAAAAAGGGCTAAGAGAGTTGTAAAAGAGCGCCTGAAGGCTTTATGTGTCAATGCAAGGAGCATTCGTAATAAGGTGGATGAATTGAAAGTGCAGATTGTTATTAATGATTATGATATAGTTGGGATCACAGAGACATGGCTCCAGGGTGACCAGGGATGGGAGCTCAACGTTCAGGGATATTCAATATTCAGGAGGGATAGACACGAAGGAAGGGGAGGTGGGGTGGCGTTGCTGGTTAAAAAAGAGATTAACGCAATAGAAAGGAAGGACATAAGCCGGGAAGATGTGGAATCGATATGGGTAGAGCTGCGTAACACTAAGGGGCAGAAGACGCTGCTGGGAGTTGTGTACAGGCCACCTAACAGTAGTAGTGAGGTCGGAGATGGTATTAAACAGGAAATTAGAAATGTGTGCAATAAAGGAACAGCAGTTATAATGGGTGACTTCAATCTACATGTAGACTGGGTGAACCAAATTGGTAAAGGTGCTGAGGAAGAGGATTTCTTGGAATGTATGCGGGATGGTTTTTTGAACCAACATGTCGAGGAACCGACTAGAGAGCAGGCTATTCTGGACTGGGTTTTGAGCAATGAGGAAGGGTTAATTAGCGATCTTGTCGTGAGAGGCCCCTTGGGTAAGAGTGACCATAATATGGTGGAATTCTTCATTAACATGGAGAGTGACGTAGTTAATTCAGAAACAAAGGTTCTGAACTTAAAGAGGGGTAACTTTGAAGGTATGAGACATGAATTAGCTAAGATAGACTGGCAAATGACACTTCAAGGATTGACGGTGGATATGCAATGGCAGGCATTTAAAGGTTGCATGGATGAACTACAACAATTGTTCATCCCAGTTTGGCAAAAGAATAAATCAAGGAAGGTAGTGCACCCGTGGCTGACAAGAGAAATTAGGGATAGTATCAATTCCAAAGAAGTAGCATACAAATTAGCCAGAGAAAGTGGCTCACCTGAGGACTGGGAGAAATTCAGAGTTCAGCAGAGGAGGACAAAGGGCTTAATTAGGAAGGGGAAAAAAGATTATGAGAGAAAACTGGCAGAGAACATAAAAACGGACTGTAAAAGCTTTTATAGATATGTAAAAAGGAAAAGACTGATAAAGACAAATGTAGGTCCCCTGCAAACAGAAACAGGTGAATTGATTATGGGGAGCAAGGACATGGCAGACCAATTGAATAATTACTTTGGTTCTGTCTTCACTAAGGAGGACATAAATAATCTTCCAGAAATAGTAAGGGACAGAGGGTCCAGTGAGATGGAGGAACTGAGCGAAATACATGTTAGTAGGGAAGTGGTGTTAGGTAAATTGAAGGGATTGAAGGCAGATAAATCCCCAGGGCCAGATGGTCTGCATCCCAGAGTGCTTAAGGAAGTGGCCCAAGAAATAGTGGATGCATTAGTGATAATTTTTCAAAACTCGTTAGATTCTGGACTAGTTCCTGAGGATTGGAGGGTGGCTAATGTAACCCCACTTTTTAAAAAAGGAGGGAGAGAGAAACCGGGGAATTATAGGCCGGTTAGCCTAACGTCGGTGGTGGGGAAACTGCTGGAGTCAGTTATCAAGGATGTGATAACAGCACATTTGGAAAGCGGTGAAATGATCGGACAAAGTCAGCATGGATTTGTGAAAGGAAAATCATGTCTGACGAATCTCATAGAATTTTTTGAGGATGTAACTAGTAGAGTGGATAGGGGAGAACCAGTGGATGTGGTATATTTGGATTTTCAAAAGGCTTTTGACAAGGTCCCACACAGGAGATTAGTGTGCAAACTTAAAGCACATGGTATTGGGGGTAAGGTATTGGTGTGGGTGGAGAATTGGTTAGCAGACAGGAAGCAAAGAGTGGGAATAAACGGGACCTTTTCAGAATGGCAGGCGGTGACTAGTGGGGTACCGCAAGGCTCAGTGCTGGGACCCCAGTTGTTTACAATATATATTAATGACTTGGATGAGGGAATTAAATGCAGCATCTCCAAGTTTGCGGATGACACGAAGCTGGGTGGCAGTGTTAGCAGTGAGGAGGATGCTAAGAGGATGCAGGGTGACTTGGATAGGTTGGGTGAGTGGGCAAACTCATGGCAGATGCAATTTAATGTGGATAAATGTGAAGTTATCCACTTTGGTGGCAAAAATAGGAAAACAGATTATTATCTGAATGGTGGCCGATTAGGAAAAGGGGAGGTGCAACGAGACCTGGGTGTCATTATACACCAGTCATTGAAAGTGGGCATGCAGGTACAGCAGGCGGTGAAAAAGGCGAACGGTATGCTGGCATTTATAGCGAGAGGATTCGAGTACAGGAGCAGGGAGGTACTACTGCAGTTGTACAAGGCCTTGGTGAGACCACACCTGGAGTATTGTGTGCAGTTTTGGTCCCCTAATCTGAGGAAAGACATCCTTGCCATAGAGGGAGTACAAAGAAGGTTCACCAGATTGATTCCTGGGATGGCAGGTCTTTCATATGAAGAAAGACTGGATGAACTGGGCTTGTACTCGTTGGAATTTAGAAGATTGAGGGGGGATCTGATTGAAACGTATAAGATCCTAAAGGGATTGGACAGGCTAGATGCGGGAAGATTGTTCCCGATGTTGGGGAGGTCTAGAACGAGGGGTCACAGTTTGAGGATAGAGGGGAAGCCTTTTAGGACCGAGGTTAGGAAAAACTTCTTCACACAGAGAGTGGTGAATCTGTGGAATTCTCTGCCACAGCAAACTGTTGAGGCCAGTTCATTAGCTATGTTTAAAAGGAAGTTAGATATGGCCCTTGTGGCTACAGGGGTCACGGGGTATGGAGGGAAGGCTGGGTTCTGAGTTGGATGATCAGCCATGATCATAATAAATGGCGGTGCAGGCTCGAAGGGCCGAATGGCCTACTCCTGCACCTATTTTCTATGTTTCTATGTTTCTATCACATATGTTCAACCCCTACGTAAGTAGCATACTAATATTCTTTTTATTGTTTCTGACCTGTGCAGATAACATTAAATTCATGACTTCATTGGACTGACGTCCCTAAGACTTAATGTTGCTATGTGTCTAAATTCACCCTGTGTAGGGTATATATCACATATCTTGTCTATGAAATACAGAATAAGCTTTGTATATGAATATTTTAGGTGTTTATGAAACAGCTTTTGCCTCGGGGGGAGTTAATCAGTTAGCAGATCTGCGTTCTCCTTAACCTAGTAGATATGGATCTGGAGAGCATGATCCTTTTCTTGAGGAGTCCCACAGAGGGCAGTGCCTCTGAATACAGGGGTGTCCCTTTCGAACAGAGATGGGAAGGGATTTCTTTAGCTAGAGGATGGTGAATCTATGGAATTTATTGCCACAGGCAGCTGTGCAGGCCAAGACATTGGGTATATTTTAAAGCCGAAGTTGATTGAGTCCTTGATTAGTCAGGCCATCAAAGGTTACGGAGAGAAAACAGGAGAATGGGGTTGAGAGAGATAATAAATCAGCCATGATGGAATTGTAGAGCAGACTTGATGGGCTGACTAGCCTAATTCTGGCCCTATGTCTTGTGATTTTATGGGTGTAGGATGTATTTGTAGATATATCACAAGGTTGCTGACACTTCTTTAAAGTTTCAAGATGAAATTTCACTTTACATCATTATTTAAACCAATCATTGTGATGTGAATTTCATTCTCAGCTTCAGATAACTCGTGTGTTCTTGCTCTGAAGTCCAATCTGAGTAAGTGACTCCTTATGCTTGCCTGACCTCCGCACGGCGCTGTAAGCTGTTGCCAATGTGCAGCTCTGATGGGACAAATCAGCAAAGGGCATGCCAAATACCAAGGGGAGGAGCATTGATTTTCTCCCCAGCAGATACATCATAAAATGTAACGCAAAGCAGCAAGGTAAAAATAAACCAAATTGCTTTTCTGTTGACCTTTCTGAATGGTATTATATATCCATTCATGAATGAATAAACATAAATAAGTTGCAAGCACAATTTAGACCTAAATCCCTTGCTGTCTAAGGGATATACTTGGTGGGAATATGGAATAATTTTCTTCTACAGTACATTCAGGTGCAAGCCCCAGATTTTCGCCTCAATTCTGACATTTCTCAGTCTATGAAAAATTCCTGGTAAGAGTTTCTAAACTATAATGATGAGTGGAGCGTATTATGGGTATCTCAGTACAATATGTGCCAATTGTCAAGAGAATTCTGACTGGCAATGTTCCCTCTAAGTATTTTTTACTGCTGCGTAGACCAAACATTGCTCTGAGCAGGAAATTTTTACACGGTCTGAAAAATGCATGACATTTTAAATGTTTTTTTTGCGATATGCACATCAAACAAACACAAATCGCAGCTCACAACACAAGTAAACGATGCCAGGCAGTCAAAGCAACTGACAGGCACAACGGCAAAAGTGAAATGTTTTGATTATTTGGTGTTGGTGTTTAGCGGGCCGGAGGTTTACTAACAATGCACTATGATTTCCATCTGTGTTTACTGTTACATGGACAATGTAAATGCATTGAAACTCTATAAAATGTTTATTATTTAGAAAATTTTTGGATTATATTTATTAACATAATTAATTACAGGGTATTTCACAATTATATTAACATAGATTTCAAAATTATAGTAACATAACTGCAAAATTATATTAACCTTATATAAAAGAGAATTCCAGCTGTGTGGCAGCAAAGGTATGTGTGTGAGAGCATTTCAGTTACAACGCGGCCACGCGGCCGTGCAGCTCAGAGGGAAGAGTGCTGACTGATTACAGCACCATCTGATACGGAGGCTCCAATGTAGAGCAGAGGCTTGTAAATTCAGTCAGTCCCCGACAGCATGCTCTCTTCTCAGTGCTACCATCAGGGAGGAGGTACAGGGGCCTGAAGACACACACTCAATGTTCCAGGAACAGCTTCTTTCCCTCTGCCATCAGATTTCTAAATGGACACTGAACCCATGAACATCACCTCACTAATTTTCCTCTCTTTTTATACTACTTGTTTAATTTGAACTACGTGCGGTACTGAGCAAAAGTCTTGGCCACATATATATAGCTAGGATGCCCAAGGCTTTTGCAAAGTACTGTCGTAATTTTATGGACTGCACTGTACTGCTGCCAAAATAAAGAACAAACTTCATGATATATGTGGGTGATGATAAACCTAATTCTGTTATGCGTCTTTATTGAGGACTGAGAATCGGAAGGGGGCAAGGAGAGGGGAATCATGGTTGGGAAAAGGGGAAGGGAGGGGGGTGTACACAGGAAACACCAGAGAGACATTCTGTAATGGTCAATAAACCAAATGTTTGGAATCAAATTACCTTACCTGTTGTCTCAATGCTGGGTATGTCTGCACCCACTCCGTCCCCTACCCCACCCCTGACCCTCTTCCTCTGCCATCTGTCCCACTCCCCAACCATAACGCTCCACCCTCGCCATTCCCAACATCCTTTGCTCCCACCAGATTTACAAACTCGCTCTCTGCTCCATATTGGCAAATACCCTACAGTGCAAAAGTCTTAGGTACCCTGGCTATATGTATATTTCTTATTGTAAATTATATATTTTAATGTATTGCTGCCACAGAACAACAACTTTCTTGACCTATGCCAGAATATTAAATCTGATTCTGATTCTGATTCACAGAGAGTGGCTTGCTATTTGTTGTAGTGTGCAATAGAATTGTAAGCCACAGAGTCATTGGTAGAGCAAAAAATTGTAAATTTAAAGAATAAAGATATGAAGATTAAAGATGTGCTTCATTTGTCACATGTATATTGAAATATACAGTGATGTGCTGTTTGTGTCAATGACCAACAGAGTCCAAGGATATGCTGGGGGTGAAGTGGGATCCTGCTTTTTGGAGGATGTTAAGAAGAAAGAACTGATTGCAAAGTTGGTGGTTCTCCAGACTGAAATCTATTTGTCACTTCTCAGCCCAGCTTTGCATTCTGTCAATGTCCCGTTGTAACACAGAACAACATTCACACTCTCCACAACTCCACCAACCTTCTTGCCATTTGCAGACGTACTAACCCACCCTTCCACTTCCTCATCCAACTCATTGCGCAGCACGGTAGCATAGCAGTTAATGTGAAGCTATTGCAGCTCAGGACGTCGGAGTTCAGAGTTCAATTCTGACATCATCCGTAAAGAATCTATATATCCTACCCGTGAATGCGTGGGTTTCCTCCAGGTTTAGTGGGCTAATTGGCAATGATAAAGTGTCCCATGATTAGACTGGGATTAATTGGAGGGTTAATGACAACATGGCTTGAAAGGATGGAAACACTTATTCCGTGCTGTATCTCTAAATAAATGAATAAATGTATAGGAAACAATGGTGATATAACTTATTGAGTGACTGCCTGGTATTTCCAGTGGCTCAGCTTCAGTCCTGACCTTCAGTGCTCTCTGTGTGGAGTTTGCATGTTTTCCAACATCTCGTTTTTTGCACCAGGTACTCTGGTTTCATTTCACTTTCCGACTGGGTGTGGATGGGAATAATATTGTTCAGTCCTCCAGGATGATCAGGTGGAATCTTGCCCTCACGATCTACCTCATGTCCTTGCAACTTATTGTCTACCTACACTGCACTTCTCTAACACTTCATCAGGCATGAGGGGAGGAGAAGATGGTGGAGCGACGCAGCGCGCGCGGCTGCTCCGAATTGATATCGTGTTTGTTAAATAGGGGCCGTGCACAATCCTGATTTGATGGCGACGGACGTGAGAAGCACAGAGGAACATCTGGAGAAACTTCTGAAATGCCTGCTTCGCCGCTGCTGCTACTGTGCGATCGAGAATCTCCGGAGGGGAAGGCCCCAAATTCTCGGCTTTGCCTATTGCCTGCTGCCGGGGCCAGGGTCGAAGTGCTCGGTAGAGTCGGTGCTCGGTGTCGGAGACTCGAAATTTTCGAACGGACTCGGAGTCGGACTGTGGTCGGGTGCTTCCAGGGTGCTGCATCAGCAAGTTTGCGGCGCTGGAAGCTCATGGCAGGGAGACTTTTCTTCCTTCAACCGTCTTCATGAGATGATGGGACTTTAGAGAGACTTTGAGACTTTTTTTACCGTGCCCATGGTCTGTCCTTTATCAAATTATGGTATTGCTTGCACTGTTGTTATAATTATGTTATAATTATGTGGTTTTTGTCAGTTTTTTTAGTCTTGGTTTGTCTTGTGTTTCTGTGATATCATTCTGGAGGAACAAATTGTATCATTTCTTAATACATGCATTACTAAATGACAATAAAAAGGACTGCGCGTCCTCGTGATCGAATCTAAAAAAAATCATGAAATCGATGTTCATGTCATCAGGTTGGAAGCTACCCAGATGGAATATAAGGTGTTGCTCCTCCAACCTGAATGTGGCCTCATCGCAACAGTAAAGGAGGCCATGGACTGACACATCAGAATGGGAATGGGAAGTGGAATTAAAGAGGGTGGCCACAGGGAGATCCTGTTTTTTTTGGCAGCTGGAGCACAGGTGCTCGGGGAAGCGGTCTCCCATACTATGTTGGGTCTGACCGATCTACAGGAGGACACACTGGGAGCACCAGATACAGTAGATGATCCTAACAGACTTTTAGATGAAGTGTCGCCTCACCGGGAAGGACTGTTTGGGACCCTGAATGGTAGTGAGGCAGGAGGTGTAGGGGCAGGTGTAGCACTTGTCTGCTTGCAAGGATAAGTGCCAGGAATGAGATCAAGGGTAGCTGTGTCCCTGGTGGGATGGCAGAAGGATGGGGTGAGGGGAGACATGCACGAAATGGAAGAATGGGGTTGAGGGCAGGGTTGATGGTGTAGGAATGGAAACCACTTTCTTTGAAGAAGGAGGACATCTCCTTCATTCTGGAATGAAAAGCCTCATCCTGAGAGCAGATGCGGTGGAGACAGAGGAACTGAGAGAAGGGGATGGCATTTTTACAAGTAACAGGGCAGGAAGAGGTATAGTCCAAGTGGCTACGAGAATCAATGGGATTATAAAAGATATCAGTAGATAAGCTTTCTCAAGAGATAGAGACAAAGAGTTTGAGAAAGGGGAGGGAGGTGTTGGAAATGGACAATGTAAATTTGAAGGCAGGGGGCAAGTCAAAGTTGGAGGCAAAGTTGATGAAGTCCACAAGCTCCACATGCATGCAGGAAGCAGCGCCAATGCAGTTGTCGATGTCGCAAAGGGAAGGCTGGGGAGAATGGGCTGATACCGGTGTAGGTTGTTCCACACAGCTGTCAGAAAGGGGATTCATGTGAGTGCCTATGGCTACACCTTTTTGTTTGTAGGAAGTGGGAGGAGCCAAAGGGGAAATTATTTAGAGCGAGAACAAGTTCCGCTAGACAAAGATAGTGGTGGTAGAGGGGAAATGGTTGAGTCTGGTGTCCAGAAAGAAACAGAGAGCTTTGAAGCCTTCCTCATTGGGGATGGAGGTATATAGGGACTGGACATCCATTGTGAAAATAAGATGATCTGGGCCAGGGAACTTGAAATCATTGAAAAGATCAAGAGTATGTGAAGTGTCATGGATGTAGGGAGGAAACGACTGAGCTGACAAGGGGCAAGGGGGGAATTAAACTGAGTAGAGGTAAACAGATATGAGTCCAGAGGGGCAGGAACAAACAGAATCAATGCGTCTACCTGGACAGGCAGGATTGTGGATCATTGGTAGGAGGTAGAAACGGGAGGTGTGGGGTGCGGGAACTATGAGGTTGGTGGTGGTGGATGGGAGATCCCCAGAGCTAATAAGGTTGGTGATGGTGTGGGAGACAATGGCCTGGTGCTCCTTAGTGGGGTCCTGTTTGAAGGGTAAGTAAGAGTTAGAGGTCAGTCCGCCAGTTTACTACAACACCCCCCTTCCACTTTACCTGTGGGTTTGATGGTGAGGTTAGGATTAGTGCAGAGGGAATGGAGAGCAGAGCGTTCAGAAGGAGTGAGGTTGGAATTGGAGAGAGGAGTGGTGAAGTCAAGATGGTTGATGTCTCGTCAACAGATAAAAAGATCCAGAGCAGGCAAAAGACCAGAGGGCAGTGTCCAGGAATAGGAGAGGGGTTGAAGACAGGAGAAGGAGTAATCGGCACTGGCTGAAGAGTCCTTGCCAAAGAAGTAGGCTCGGAGACGGAGGCTACGGAAGAAGAGCTCAGCATCATGGCGGTTGCAGAACTGACTGAGGTGTGGGCAGGGGGACAAAGGTGAGGCCCTTACTGAGAACAGGATGCTCTGTCTTAGAGAGGGGAAGGTCGGAGGGGATGGTGAAGACCCAGCACTGATGAGACTGCGATCAGAGGGGGAAGAGGGTTGGTAGTGTCTAAGGAGAGGAGAGGGTTGGGGTGTTCAGGGAAGGTGGATGAAAGGAAGATGGAGTCTCTGAGGACCCAAGAGCTGGCAGTGGGACCTGAAAGACACGAGATTGTGGAGTGGTGCAGGGGAAGGAGAGACGGGGGATCCAGCAGCAGTGGGTAAAGTCCCGGCCTTGAGGTCAAGGTCCAGACTGGAGTCGGGGTTGGAGATGGCGCAGTAGCCACTTTGAAGGTGTCTGAGGTCGTTGGAACCCGCACTGATGGTGATGGGATCCGAATTCTGAATCTGCTCAGGGGGGTAAGAACCATTGAGGTCGGCAGCAGGGATCGCGGTCTCGGGAAGTCCGTGTCGGCGTTGGAGACAGCGAGTTCTGTTAGTCTGCAGATGGGCGATCTTCTGATCATTGCAAGACGTGAGAAAGGTGAAGATATTACTGATCTGACCCAGATCAAAGACCAGTTTCTCTTTATTCTCGTTGTTCCTGACAGTAATTTTAATTGATTGTTTCAGAAATGTTAAATCATAGTCACGGAGCAATATGGCAATGATACAGGCCCTTCGGCCCAACCTGTCCCTGCTGACCATGGTGCCCACCCAGCTTGTCCCAATTTCCTGCATTCGACCCATATCCCTATATCCTGGACCCTCCATGTACCTATCCAAGTGCTTCTTAAACGATACTATTGTACCTGCCTCATCCAGTCCCTCTGGCAGCTCGTTCCACAAATGAATCAACCTGTGTGTGGAAAAGGTTACCCCTCATGGTCCAATCTAAATCTTTCCCCACTTACCCTAACTTGATACCGCCCCTAGTTTTGGAATCCCCTAGGCTGGGGAATGTTTCCGTCCGCTTTAGCAATGCCTCTCATTACTTTAAACATTTATATAAGTCGCCTCCCGTTCTCCTACGTTCCAGGGAAAATAGACTTAGCCTGGTCAATCTCTCCCTATAACTCAGGCAATCCAGTTGTGTAAAACATCCTCGTAAATGTTTTCCACTCTTTCCAGTTGAACCACATTTTTTCTTATAACAGGATGACCAGACTTGTATACAGTACTCCAAACGCAGCCTTACCACTGCAGCAGACTCTCTCAGTTTCTATACTCAGTACTTATTATTTCTTGTTGACTGATGACAAAGTGCCTTTACATATTTAGTGTTACGGTTAAAGAGCAGAAAACAAAACCCAGAGGCTGGAGTTAGCTGTAATCAAACTAACTATTTATAGCCTGTCAGATGGCTAAAGTGCGATGCAAGGATCGGGGCAGATGAAAGGCTTCCTGTCTGAACCAGTATGCGGTGCGGAACTGAGCGATTTTTACTTTAGAAGGAAATTAAATGAATAATGTATTATAGTAATCGGGAGCTGATTAGCACCACGGATGCTAGACGATGATTTACCCACACTGATTTACCTCGATAGCTGGCTGACGAGAGACAGACACTTTCCAGTGTAACAAAGTACAAACGAAAATTATTCTGCCAAATCCTCATCTGGGAGACAACCAAAAATTTGCATGTACTGTTTGTCTGATTTTATTTTGCATTTTAAATTATAAAGTTGATCTTATATCTTGTTAAATAAAGAAAAATTGTATTTTCTCAGTTATGATACCCAACAGATCACCGGTACCATGCTATCTGCCTTCAAGGACATACAGTACATACAGAAGGGTGCCTGAAAAAGTCCATTAACATCATGAAGGATCTCACCCACTCTGCTCATGAACTGTTTGTCCCACTCCCATCAGAGGGCAGGCTACATAGCATCCACTAGACTCAAAAACAGTTACTTTTCCCCAGCAGTAAAACCTATCAACACCTTCACCCACTAACCCATCCCACCACCCAGGTATTATAGAACACAGGTCAGTTTAGTAGGGGAGCAGGCCATTTACAAAGTTGTGCTAAACCAATTAAATTAGCAATCAAATGGGCAACTAAACTAATCTCTTCTGCCTACATAATGCCCATATCCTTCCATTTTCCTCACATTTCCTCACATGCTTATCTAAGCATCTGTTAAGAGTCCTTAATGTATCTCCCTCTACTACCTCCGCAGGCAGTGCAATCAATCCACTAGCACTCTCTGTGTCAAAAACACTGGTCCCTCACATCTCCTTTGAAATTACCCTCTCTCACTTTAAATGCATGCCCTCTGGTATTAGACATTTCAATCCTGGGAAAAAGAGACTACTCTTTCTATGCCTCTCATAATCTTATAAACTTCCATCAGATCTCCCCTCAACTACCACCACTCCAGAGAAAACAACCCAAGTTTGTCCAACCTCTTGTTATAGCACATGCTCTCTAATCCAGGCAGCATCCTGGTAAACCTCTTCTACACCCTCTCCAAAGCCTCGACATCGTTCCTATAATGGGAGGACAAGAACTGTATGCAGTACTCCAGATGCAGCCTAACCTGAGTTTTACAAAGCTGCAACATAACTCCCTGACTTTTGAACTTAGGGCCTCGACTAATAAATGCAATCATGCCGTACGCCTTCGTAACCACCCTATCAACCTGTGTAACCACTTTCAGGAAGCTATGAACTTGCAACCCAAGATCCCTCTGCTCTCAACGCTGCTAGTGGTCTTACCCTTAACAGTGCACTGTCTCTTTGCATTTGACCTGTCAAGGTGCAACACTTCACATATGGCTGAGTTAAACTAAATCTGCCATTTTTCCACCCATATCTGTAACTCATATATGTATCCCGCTGTATTTTTTGCCAGTTGCCTACACTATCCACAACACCACCAATCTTTGCATCATCTGCAAACTTATTAACCCACCCATTTACATTGTCATCCAGGTCATTTATATACATCAATGACAGCAGAGGTCCCAGTACAGATCCCTACAGAATACCACTGATCACAGACCTCCAGCTAGAATACGTCCGTTCCAGCACTAGCCTCTGTCTTCAATGTCTTCAGTTCTGAATCCAAATGACCAGTTCACCATGGATCCCATGCACCTTAATCTTCTGGATGAGCTTCCCATGAGGGGCCTTATCAAACACCTTACTAAACTCCATGTAGTAATCCCTTGCCCTTCACAAAGCCACGCTGACTCCCTAATTAGGCCATGGTTTTCTAAATGATCATAACTCCTATTCTTAAGAATTCTCTCCAGTAACTCCCCTACCACTGATGTGCGACTTACTGATCCATAGTTTCCTGAATTATTCCTGATTCCCTTCTTGAATAGTAGAACAACGTTCACTATTTATGTGTCCTCCGGGACTTTACCTGTGGCTAAAGAGGACACAAAGATGTTGGTCAAGGCCCCAGCAATCTCATCTCTTGCCTCTCTCAATAGCCCAGCATATATCCCATCGGGCTTTGGGACATCAGCCTTAATGCTGTTTAAAAAAAGCATTCATCTGCCCTGATGCTACCTAGAAAATTTCCTCTTGCCAAAAGTCACTTTGTCACCTTGCCTTTTCCTATCATGGTCTTTCTTGGGGGCTTTGCTTGGTGGGTGGAGGGTGCTAATGTTTTTTGCTGAAGTAAGTGAGGGAGGGGGAAGGTTGATGCTTTGCTGCTTGTGTGTGGGAGGGGGAAGTAGAGGGGCTTTGGTTTCCAACGCTTTTATGTCACTTATTCTTTGGAGCATTCTTGTGTTTTTTTGGATGTCTGTGAAGAACAACAATTTCAGGTTGTGTATTTTGTACATTCTCTGATATTAAATGGAACTATTGAACTATTGAAACATGTGCTTTAGCTAATCTGATATGTCTATGTATAAAAGTTCATCTTTTGTATATACGGCCACACTCAATAGTTTGTGTTTCATAGAATTGCTGTGATACTTATATTTATTGCATTTTTTACAATTATTATTGTGCTTTTTGTTCTGCATCAGATCTGGAGTAACAATCATTTTGATCTCATTTAAATTTGCATGCTGAAGAGCGACAATGAACAATCTTGAGTCCTGAACACACTCTGGCGAACGAATGATATTGGAGGTGTCACTGATGGTGTTGTGAAAGAGGTCATAATACTCAAGGAAATGCCTTTATACCCTGGTGAAGAAGATTAATGCTCAGAGTATAAACTGCCAAAGGTGGTGAATCTGTGGAATTGATTGACACAAACAACGGGAAAAGGCCAAATCTCCAGATAGCCACGAAACAAAGAAAACCATGGAGGCCATTCAAAGAAAAACATCAACTCTCCTCCCACTGAAAGAAAAAAAACTAATTGTGCAAACCCAACCCAGGGCAAAAGACAAATCAGACAAATGGCAACAAAAACATTAACCCCCCCACCCCCTAAGCACAAAAAAACAAAAAAAAATCACGCAAACGGCAACAAGAAAGAATAGGTGAAAACACTGAATATAAAAATGTGATATGGTTCACTTACATCAGAAAATCTGTGAAGACAAGCTCGGATGTTGCAACAATTTTTCACATGGATCATTTTACTGTTCTGAATCCCAAAGTAATTGTTCAGACAACGAGATCCTTTCTGCAAAATATATCACCCTATTGATTAAATCTTTCTGAAACAACTGGTTTTAAGGCATCAGTAAACACCTTTGCTCCTTCTCCTGTCAGTAGAAGCAGTTCCACTGGGCTTAGTAACTAAGCCACACGTGAAGGTCGGGAGCTGGATTTGGTTAGTAGAGGCTATTTGAAATACACACTATTGGGAGCATTTAATAGGTGGTGGGAGCTTATCCCCACTACCATCCCCAGCTATGAAACCTTAAGGAACCTTTGGGCAGATGGGGTTTATTTCCATGGTTGGCAGCTCATCTAGGAGAAGGAAAACTCTGATCTCAACCCTCCGCTGCCTTGTGGCTGTATCCACTCAAGGGAAAAGATTTGGGATCAGTATCATACTCTCCTAGCTTGGGTATCACAAAGACATGTAGGACATAACATCTACGGTCGACCCTGACCAATGAAGGGTCTCATTGATTAAATCTATGATAAGAAATTTGGTTTGAAGAAGGTTACCTAGAACTGACATTTTCATATTGAACTGGAATGCAGTTTTATGAATATTCTGCATTGGCACGACAAATGATGTATTTTTTACTTTTCTGTGTGTGTCAGGGGCTTGGAGAATGTGGTAGAATAGAGAGACCGAGGGGCACAAGTATACAGTTCCCTGAATGTGACAACACAGGAGGAAAGGGTGGTGAAGAAGACATATGGCATGTACAGTATATCATCAGTATCCATGGCATTGAGTACAAGAACTGGGACCCTCTCCACCCAGTTCATGCCCTCTTCTTGCTACTATATTGGGCAGGGGGTACAGGAGTCTTGGATCCCAGATCACCAGATTCAGGAACAGTTCAACTGTTAGGCTGCTGAACCATTGTGAATAACTTCACTCAGCTCAACTCAGAACTGATTCACAATTTATGGACTCACTTTCAAGGACTCTTTACAACTCAGGTTCTCAGTCTCAGATTTTTCATTTGCACAGTTTCTCTTCTTTTGCAGATGGTTGTTACGTCAGTCTTTGTTTGTGTGTGGTTATTTTTCTATTGTACTTCTTTATTTTCCTGTAAATGCCTGCAAGAAAATGAATCTTAGTACAGTATATAGTAACATATACATATCTTGATAATGTTTTACTTACATTTATGTAGATTTATGGATTAGGCTGTAGATTTGTTACTTTTCTTGTAGTTTAACTTTCCAGTGCTTGCTTGTATTTTTATATAATCACCTATAGACATGTAATTGTTCGGTGAATTGTTCAGTAGTTAGTATACAATTGCTCTTGGTCTTTCCCAGAAACTTGTTAGTTTTCTGCAGCAGATATCATGCTAAAAAGTTAATAGTTATCATTGGAATTTTTGTAACCTCTAGTCTGAGTATGAGATGATAATGAGTTTTAAGGGAAGTTTGGATAGATACGTGGATGGGAGGGGTATGGAGGACTATGGTATAGGTGCAAATGAATGGGGCTAGGCAAAATAAAGGTTTGGCATGGACTAGATGGGCTGAACGGCCTGCTTATGTCCTGTAGTGTTCTATCTTTAGTCTTTTGTTTATCTTTAGACTTTTCCCACTTCTCTTGGCTCCTCTTGTTCACTTGCTGCTCTTGTAGCACGTAGTAAAATAACTGTTTTATGCGTCATTTTTGACTTTCAAGGAATGTTTGGATACAAAATCATCAGGATCCAGCACCTCCCTTTATGTTGCCAGAGTGTGAACTCTACAATATATACTCAGCAGCCACTTTAATAGGAGACATCCTGTACCTAATAAAGTGACCACTGAATGTACATCCATAGTCTTCTGCCTCAATCAAATTCCAAAGAAGCTGCGGATCACAAAAGCATTGGGATCCAACAACATTGACACAACACATGCAGTACCACGTGCACTTCTGGTTATCTCACAATAGAAAGGATGTAATTCATCTGGAAAAGGTGCTGGTGAGATTCACAAGAGTAGTTTTGATTTCTGGACTTGAGCTATAATGAGAGTTGGAATTGCTGTGGTTGCTTTCCCTGGAGAAAAAGGATGCTGAGATATTGAATTGGCCACCATATTAGGTATCTCTTGTACCTACTGAAGTGGCCACTGAGTATGTTGTATGTTCATGGTCTTTTGCTGATGTAGCCCATCCACTTCAAGGTTTGACATATTGTGTGTTCACAGATGCTCTTCTGCACACTCTGTTGCAACGTGATGTTATTTGAGCTACTGTTGTCTTCTTGTCAGCTTGAACGAATCTGAACATTCACCTCTGACCTCTCTCATTAACAAGGCATTTTCACCCACAGAACTGCCAGTTACTGACTCTTTTTTGTTCTTTGCATCATCCTCTGTAAATTCTAGAGATTGTGCTGTGCAAAAATCCCAGAAAATCAACAGTTTCTGAGATACTCAAACCATCCCATCTGGCACCAACAATTATTCCACAGTCAAAGTCACTTAGATCATATTTCTTCCCCATTCTGATGTTTGGTCTGAACCTCTTGACCATGTCTGTATGCTTTTATGCATTAAGTTGCTGCCACATGATTGGCTGATTAGATATTTCCATCAATGAGCAGGTGTACAGGTGTAGCTACTGAGTGTATAGAGTTGTCTACAATCATGAGGGCCATAGGTAGGGAAGATGGCAACAATCATTTCTCCATGGTCAGATGTCTAAGGCGTAGGTTTAAGTTGTAAGGGGAAGAGATTTTCCACACTGACGGCAGAGGATATATGGACAAGAAGGTGATGAAAGTGGGCATAATTACATAGTTTAAAAAAACAACATTTGGACAGATATATAATACACACAAGAGAATCTGCAGATGCTGGAAATCCAAAGCGACACACACAAAATGATGGAGGAACTCAGCAGATCAGGGAGTGTCTGTGGAAATAAATAAACAAACAGTCAGTGTTTTAGGCCGAGACCTTTTATCAAGATTGGGTTTTCCAAAATTTTGTGTGTGTTACTCAGATTCAACAAACTTGATTTGGTGCCATCAAGAAGAGAACAATAGAGAAAGAATCCTCAATCCTGGAAAACAAATACAAGAGATTTTGCAGATGCTGGAAACCCAGTACAACACACACAAAATACTGGAGGAACATAGTGGGCCTGGCAGCATTTATGGAGGGGAATAAACGGTCAGCATTTCATGCTGAGACCCTTCATCAGGACAGGAAAGGAAGGACAGGGATGGGGGAGAAAGAGCCAGAATGTGCTTAATTTCTTCCAGAGATGTTGGCTGCCTTAGCAAATGGACTTGACACTGTAAGAATATTTCAAGTATAAGCAACTCATATTATTTTTAAAGACTTGCCCTGTTAGTTGTTAACACATCTCAAAGGAGTAATAACAGGAACAATTGCAGATATTTGTAACAACAAAGACAGAAGAGTTCAGGAAAATTGGCCTGTAGCAGAACTGAAGTAAATTTTTCTCTTGGATTATTTATCTGATCTGCTTTTGTATTTACAAGAATGAAGTTATTGTTCCAGCCAATGTTATAAATCTGGAGTTCCTTGCGATTATGGCTAAAACTTATTTCAAATTTAAAGAAAAATGTTCTTTTTGTAGAATGACTTCAACCTCAGCTGCTATATTATTGATAAAAAAAATTATTGCAAAGTGGGTAAGGTAAAAACGTAGTATTAATGTGATCACTCAAGTTGAGTGTGATGTTCTTCTAAGAGGTTGTCTATCGGTGGGTCCTTGTGATGAGTATGATGTTCTCCTAAGAGGTTGTCTATTGGTGGATACTCAAGTCCAGTATGATGTTCTCCTGAGGGGTTGTCCATTGGTGGATACTCAAGTCCAGTATGATGTTCTCCTGAGGGGTTGTCCATTGGTGGATACTCAAGTCCAGTATGATGTTCTCCTGAGGGGTTGTCCATTGGTGGATACTCAAGTTGAGTAAGACGTTCTCCTGAGGGGTTGTCCATTGGTGGATACTCAAGTTGAGTATGATGTTCTCCTGAGGGGTTGTCCATTGGTGGATCCTCAGGTGACTGTAGAGTCTGATCCGCCATGTTAGGGTGAATTCCCTCAATGGAGAATGCGTGTGTGACTTTGTTTGATGTGGGAAGAATGTTGCACAGGCAGCCACCACCTGGTCCTTGACAGACTGGGGTCAGAGTTCAGTGGCCTGGAATGCAAAATGACTGGGGGCCCCTCACTGCTGCGGCCTTCCTCCGCTTCACTGCCGTTGTGATGTGTCACCATCTTCCAGCAGCTCCAGTTGAGGTCTTGGTTGGATTGCTCTTTACGTCCCCTTACAGCCATGGGTGACCCTCACAGGAGTTAAGCTCCAGACCGTATCACTTTCGAGACCTCAGGAACTCACAGGCCTCTCCATCGTGACCAGCTGACAATCCTCAGAGGAATAAAAATAAAGCAAAGATCAATGCAGGTCAATTCAGTTTTAAAAGAACTGACTGTACTTAAATACTTATCTATTTGCTAAATTTGATAACATCTACAGAAATCTGAGAAATACAGTGCAATGCAGAAGGCTGAGGCTCACATATATAACTAGGGTGCCTAAGACTTTGGCACAGTACTGTATCTGTCAACGTGGAGTGGAGAGCAAGTTTGTAAATCTGGCGGGAACAAAGGATGTTGGGAATGGTGAGGGCAGGGCGCTGCAGAGAAGGGGTGCCGGGGCAGGGGGTGGCATGGGTGCAGACACACCCAGCCCTGAGGCACCAGGCAAGGTCATTTGATTCCAAACGATTGGTTTATTGATCATTACAGAATGCCTCTCTGGTGCTTCCTGCTCCCTCCCCTCTCCCTTCCCCTTTTCCCAGCCATCATTCCCCTCTCCCTGCCCCCTTCCCACTCTCAGTCCACAATAGAGACCCAGATCAGAATCAGGTTTATCATCACTCACATACGTCGTGAAATTTGTTTCTTTTTGTAGCAGCAGTACAGTGCAATACACAAAATTACTACAGTACTGTGCAAAAATCTTAGGCTCCCTAGCTATATGTATCTAAGGTATCCGGTTTTCCTGGTGAGACTCAAACGCAGATTGGGAGCCAAGCACCTACGCTCTGTCCACCAGAAAAAGCGGGATCTCCCAGTGGCCACCCATTTTAATTTCACTTCCCATTCCTATTCCAACATATCAGTCCATAGCCTCCTTTACTGTCACCATGAGGTCCCACTCAGGAGCAACACCTCATATTCAGTCTGTGTAGCTCCAACCTGATGGCATGAACATCAATTTCTCAAACTTCCAGTAATGCCCCCCACCTTCACCATTCCCCATTCCTATTTCTCTCTCTCATCTTATCTCCTTGCCCGCCCATCACCTCCCTCTGGTGCTCCTCCCCCTCTTCTTTTTACAATGGCATTCCTCCTTCTCTTATCAGATTCTCCCTTCTCCAATCCTGTATCTCTTTCACCAATCAACTTTCCAGATCTTTACTTCACCCCTCCCCCTCCCCCTCCCGGTTTCACCTTTCACCTTGTGTTTCTTCCTCCCCACACCACCTTTTACCTCCACTCCTCATCTATATTTCTCCAGTCCTGCTGAAGGGTCTCGGCCCAAAATGTCAACTGTACTCTTTACCTGGCCTGCTGAGTTCCTCCAGCATTGTGTGTGTGTTGCTTGGATTTCCAGCATTTGTACAGTCTCTTGTGTTTCTAATTGAATGAGCATTTGCTGTAATATTGGAAAAGGGGAGGAGAGGATGAGCAGGAAATGGTTGTGGTAGAGTGCTGTGAGGGTGGGGGTAGAGTGCTGTGAGGGTGGAGGTAGAGTACTGTGAGGGTGGGGGTAGAGTACTGTGAGGTTGGGGTAGAGTACTGTGAGGGTGGGGGTAGAGTACTGTAAGGGAGGGGGTAAAGAGCTGTGAGGGTGGGGGTAGAGTACTGTGAGGTTGGGGTAGAGTACTGTGAGGGTGGGGTAGAGTACTGTGAAGGTGGGGATACAGTACTGTGAGGGTGGGGGTAGAGTACTGTGAGGGTGGGGTAGAGTACTGTGAAGGTGGGGATACAGTACTGTGAGGGTGGGGGTAAAGAGCTGTGAGGTTGAGGTAGAGTACTGTGAAGGTGGGAGTAGAATACTGTGAGAGTGGGGATACAGTACTGTGAGGGTGGGGGTAAAGAGCTGTGAGGGTGGGGGTAGAGTACTGTGAGGGTGGGGGTAGAGTACTGTGAGGTTGGGGTAGAGTACTGTGAGGGTGGGGGTAGAGTGCTGTGAGGGTGGGGTAGAGTACTGTGAGGGTGGGGGGGTAAAGAGCTGTGAGGGTGGGGTTAGAGTACTGTGAGGTTGGGGTAGAGTACTGTGAGGGTGGGGGTAGAGTGCTGTGAGGGTGGAGGTAGAGTACTGTGAGGGTGGGGATACAGTACTGTGAGGGTGGGGGTAGAGTACTGTGAGGTTGGGGTAGAGTACTGTGAGGGTGGGGATACAGTACTGTGAGGGTGGGGGTAAAGAGCTGTGAGGTTGGGGTAGAGTACTGTGAGGGTGGGGGTAGAATACTGTGAGAGTGGGGTTACAGTACTGTGAGGGTGGGGATAAAGAGCTGTGAGGGTGGGGTAGAGTACTGTGAGGGTGGGGGTAGAGTGCTGTGAGGGTGGGGTAGAGTGCTGTGAGGGTGGGGGTAGAGTGCTGTGAGGGTGGGGTAGAGTACTGTGAGGGTGGGGGTAGAGTGCTGTGAGGGTGGAGGTAGAGTACTGTGAGGTTGGGGTAGAGTACTGTGAGGGTGGGGATACAGTACTGTGAGGGTGGGGTAAAGAGCTGTGAGGGTGGGGATAGAGTACTGTGAGGGTGGGGGTAGAGTACTGTGAGGGTGGGGATACAGTACTGTGAGGGTGGGGGTAGAGTGCTGTGAAGGTGGGGATACAGTACTGTGAGGGTGGGGTAGAGTACTGTGAGGGTGGGGTAGAGTGCTGTGCGGGTGGGGGTAGAGTACTGTGCGGGTGGGGGTAGAGTGCTATGTGGGTGGGGGTAGAGTACTGTGAGGTTGGGGATAGAGTGCTGTGAGGGTGGGGGTAGAGTACTGTGAGGTTGGGGGTAGAGTGCTGTGAGGGTGGGGGTAGAGTACTGTGAGGTTGGGGGTAGAGTGCTGTGAGGGTGGGGGTAGAGTGCTGTGAGGGTGGGGTAGAGTGCTGTGCGGGTGGGGGTAGAGTACTGTGAGGGTGGGGATACAGTACTGTGAGGGTAGGGGTAGAGTGCTGTGAGGTTGGGGTAGAGTACAGTGAGGGTTGGGGTAGAGTACAGTGAGGGTGGGGGTAGAGTACTATGAGGGTGGGGTAGAGTACTGTGAGGTTGGGGTAGAGTACTGTGAGGGTGGGGTAGAGTACTGTGAGGTTGGGGGTAGAGTGCTCTGAGGGTGGGGGTAGAGTACTGTGAGGGTGGGGGTAAAGAGCTGTGATGTTGGGGGTAGAGTGCTGTGAGGGTGGGGATACAGTACTGTGAGGGTGGGGGTACAGTACTGTGAGTGTGGGGTAGAGTACTGTGAGGGTGGGGATACAGTACTGTGAGGGTAGGGGTAGAGTGCTGTGGCGTTGGGGTAGAGTACTGTGAGGGTGGGGGTAGAGTACTGTGAGGTTGGGGGTAGAGTACTGTGAGGGTGGGGTAGAGTGCTGTGAGGTTGGGGTAGAGTGCTGTGGGGGTGGGGGTAGGGTGCTGTGCGGTTGGGGGTAGAATACTGTGAGGTTGGAGGTAGAGTACTGTGAGGGTGGGGTAGAGTGCTGTGAGGGTGGGGGTAGAGTACTGTGAGAGTGGGGGTAGAGTGCTGTGAGGTTGGGGTAGAGTACTGTGAGAGTGGGGGTAGAGTACTATGAGGGTGGGGTAGAGTACTGTGAGGTTGGGGTAGAGTGCTGTGAGGGTGGGGTAGAGTACTGTGAGGGTGGGGGTAGAGAGCTGTGAGGGTGGGGGTAGAGTGCTGTGAGGGTGGGGTAGAGTACTGTGAGGGTGGGGGTATAGTGCTGTGAGGGTGGGGGTAGACAGATGAATTGGAGTCGCGTGAACTAGTGCGAAGCCTGTCCCACAGGATACATGCTGAATGGTCCAGTTGGGATGTTGTCAGGGGGACTGAACATTGAATATAGGACGTAGAACACTGCAGCACCCCACAGGTCTTTCAGCCCACAATGTCGTGCCGTAAGACCGTAAGATATAGCAGTAGAATTAGGCCATTTCCCCCAGTGAGTCTGATCTACAATTCCATCATGCTGACTTATTATCCCTCTCAATGCCAGTCTCCTGACTTTTCACTGATGTTGTGCCGAACTTTTAACCCACTCCAAGATCAATCTAATCCTTCTCTGCCACATAGCCTCTATCTTTCTATCATCCTAAGAGTCTATTAGATGCCCTTATGTATGTGACTCTACCAACCCCCATGGCAGCGTGTTCCATGCACCCATCACGCTCCGAGTAAAGACCCTTCCACTGACATCCCCCTGCAGTTTCCTCCAATCACTTTAAAATTATGCCCCTTTGTATTAGCCATTTATACACTAGGAAGAAGTCTCCGGCTGCCCAGTCGATCTATTCCTCTTATCACCTTGTACACCTCTGTCAGGTGACCTCTCACCATCCTTCACTCCAAAGAAAAAAGTAATATCTTGCTCAACCTTTCTTCATAAAACATACTCTCTAATCCAGGCTGCATCCTGGTAAACCTTTTCTGCACCCTCTCTAAAGCTTCCACATCCTTCCTATAATGAGGGGACCAGAAACTGAACACAGTACTCCAAGTGTGAACTAACCAGGGTTTTTTAGAGCTGCAACATTACCTCGTGGCTCTTGATCTCAGTCCCCCGATGAATGAAGGTCAACACACCGTATGCCTTCTTAACCACCCTATCAATATTCATTTACAGAATGAAGTTCCATAAGTGAGACCCAAACACAAAATGCAGTGCAGAAGAAGGAATATTTGTCTAAGAGGGGGGTTTAGGTTACAAAATTTATTAACTTCCAGATGTTCACTGGTGCACTAGGAACTGTTTTGTAACCTTGGACAATATCAGTTAATCCATACACATTTCCCAAACTGGAGAGGAAATGCAAATGTGGAGAACTGAAACTGAATGATTGCTGCCACAGTGTGTGTGTGGAAAACAATGTAGTCTTCCCAGAGGAGAAATACTTCACAGCTAAAATTCTTGAACACTTTCATAGCACACAAAAATAAAATGGAGACTATGTTCCAGATTTTTGTATATTTTTCTACTTTTTTAACAGAGTGAAGCCATTGATGTCAGCTTCACATCTAAGTTATATATTCCAAGCATATTCTCTCATTCTCCGTATTTTCATTTCCCCGCTGAGTACTGGGACAGCCTAGTGGTTAATGTAACACTATTACAGCTCCAGTAAACCGGGTTCAATTCCTGCCGCCACTGTCTGTAAGGAGGTTGTATGTTCTCTCTGTGACCACCTGGTGCTCCGCTTTCCTCCCACAGTCCGAAGATATACAGGTGAGGGTCAGTAAACTGTGGGTGTGCTATGTTGGTACCGGAAGCATGGCGATACTTCTGAACTGTCCCCAGCACATCCTCAGACATAATGACACATTTCACCATATGTTTCAATATACTCTCTCTATTGCCTGTTACATCGCTGGCATTTTGGGCAGCAGTGAAGGCCCCCCACTGGCCATCTCTGACAGTGTTCAGAGCTTCCTTCATCACATCAGTAGCTCAGTTTTCATGACTGTCAGTCATGCAAGTCCCGGGTGGGGATACTCAGGATGTGTGTGAGGATTCGTCATTGCTGTTTCCCAACAATTTTGTTTTACCAGTTGGCCCTGAGCTGTACCCTTGAACCTGGATGACCGGTGGACCACTCTTAGTCTGGCCTCTACCCTTTGACCTGTTTGGCATGGGTGACCCTACCAAAACCCAAAGCATAAAGCCCTGACTCCAGCCAGCATAGCTCTCCGGGTCATCGAGGCATGCAAGCCATCAAACCACAACAAGGCTGTGGTCATCTTGAGGGTTTCAATGTACATGTAAACATCATTTGATAGTCTGATATACTATATAAGATTCATATAGTATGTCAGAATAACTGAGCAGTTTACAGGTTGCTGTTCCAGGTTCAGTTCCTGCCATTGTCTGTAAGGAGTTTGTATGTTCTCTCTGTAACAATGTACATTTCCTCCAGCAGCTCCAGTTTCTTTCCACATTCCAAAGATTCAAAGTTTAATGTAAATTTATTATCAAAGTACATATCTGGCATCACACACAACCCTTAGATTTATTTTCTTGTGGCCATTCACAGAAAATACAAGAAACACAATAAAAACAATGAAAGACCACACACAACAGGATGGACAAACAAACAATATGTAAACTGTGCAAATAAAAACAGAACAAAACATACACAATAATAATAAATAAATACCGATATCATCAGATGAGAGTTCTTGGTCCATAGGTTGTGGGAACAGTTCAGTGATGGGGCAAGTGAAGTTGAATGAAGTTATCCCCTCTTTTTCAAGAGCCTGGTGGTTGAGGGGTAATAACTGTTCTGAACCTGGTGGTGTGGTGTTATGGGTTAGTAGGTTAATTCATCACAAGTGTGTAATTGGGCGGCCCAAAGGCCTGTGCTAAATCTCGAGTAAATAAATAAATATACAAGCAACGAACAAATAAAAGAATAAATAAAATTTAGTTTCCTCTGAATTTTGTTTGTAAGCTGATTATCACATTGTAGGAATCCATTTTTAATTTTTAACTTTTTTTATTAGTTGAAAATCAAGGAATGTGCTGAAAGATTTGCCAAGACCTAGAGAATAGAGACTGCCCAATCCAATGAAAAAGAGGTGTTAATCAATTACCAAGACATGCTAATAAGATACTTATTATTCATAAAAGAGGCAATGTTAAACTATTTTATCAGTCTAGCCATTTACATCATGGGACTGAATTCCTCCCGGGGTCCTATCACTAACAAAGGATTCTTGGTAATGCTGGCATAACAGTATAAACACAATTTATGCAGTTTCTGTGGATTTGTTAGATCCTCCCTCCTATGTCATTGTGAACAATTAGGAGGACGTCAGCAGAAATTACTGGTGATACATTTTCATTCTGCCTGGTGCTCCCTCCCTCAGCTGCTGCTGGGTCCCCACATTTCCATTAGCTAAAGCTTTCCAAACTCTGCCATAAACTTTGCCTTTAATGGTTGGCTTCCATTCTTTCAGTCTGCCAATAATCCTCTGATGTTCTTGTGTTAAAAGTGAACCATAAATGTAAATTTGTTAAATAAAATGCTAAGATCTATTGGCGTGCCATGGAGGAGTTCAGTATGTTGAACTAACATACCCTTGTGGTTTGAATTATGTTCATAAATTGCTCAAGCTTCCTCTTTCGGATAAACCCATACATGTGTTAAATGGTTGGTACCTGATGTCATCCAAGAGTTTTCAACTGGATCTTAGAAGAAATGATTTCAGCCATTAGTAAGCCTCTGTTCACTTTTTCCAGCGAAGATGGAACTGACTTTAAATCTAGCGAAAAGATGTTGTTGTTTTAATAATATAAAGGGCTGCTTTGTGTTTTTATGTCTTTGAAGAAGGAGTTGATGTTTAAGGAGCAGCATGGGTACAATGCTTCCAAATCAAACTGGGCAAAGTCAAGCTGCTTTGATTAATATCAGAAATACCAGATGCTCTGCAGATGCTGCAAATCCAGAGCAACTCACCCAAAATGCTGGAGGAACTCAGCAGGCCAGGCAGCATTTATGGAGGCGAATAAGCAGTTGACCTTTCTGGACGAGACCCTTTATCAGGACTGGAAAGGAAGGGAATCGAAGCCAGGATGAGAAGGTGGGGGTAAGGAGGAAGGTAATAGGTGAAGCCAAGTGAGGGGGGAAGGTGGGGTGTGGGGTGTGGGGGAGGCAGGGATGAAGTGAGGAGCTGGCAGGTGGTAGGTGGGAAAGATAAAGGGCTGAAAGAGGAAGGAATTTAACAGGAGAGAAGAGTGCACCGTGGGAGAAAGGAAAGGAGGAGGGGATCCAGAAGGAGGTGATGGGCAGTTGAGGAGAAGACAGGAGTAAGAAGGGGAGTGGAGAAAGGGAGAAGGATGTGGGGTCACGAAAATGCCGACGTTGGAGAAATCGTTCATACCATCAGGCTGGAGGCTACCCAGACTGAATATGAGGTATTGCTCCTAAATGATTAATTAGCATCACCTCTCCCCATTGAACACGTCAGATATGAAAGCTGCAATACATACTGGACTGTATACATAGAAGACAGACACTACCACACATTACAGGCCCTTCTGTCCTTGATATAGGAAACCTCTCCACACCAACTCTGTCCAGGCCTTTCAATATTTGATAGGTTTCAATGAGATTCTCCCCTCATTCTTTTGAATTCCAGCGAGTACAGCGCTCTTCATATGTTAACCCTTTCATTCCAGAGATCATTCTCAAGAACCTCCTCTGGACTCTCTCCAATGTCAGTACATCTTTTCCTAAATAAGGGGCCTGTAACTCCTCCCAATACTCCAGGTGTGGTCTGACCAATGCATTACAAGGCTCAGGTTTACAACCTTGTGCAAAGTCGACCTGCACACAATGATGTTCCCAGCCCATGTGAGTTTATATGAGACTTCACGGTGCAGTTACAGAAGGAGCCGATGACAACGCTGACGGACAAGTAGGCCAAAGAACATGGACCTCAGGTCCCTCAGCCGCTGTGGTTGAAGGCATCATTGTGGCACGGGACAGGGAATACACCAGTTATGAAGTGTGAAGCTGGATGTGAAACTGGGCATCACAGCAGAGAAAGCACGCACAGGGGTGCGTTGGAGATATCAGAAAACACAGACACAGTGCGTAAAGAAGATACACTGCTGCTGATGGACTCACGAAATCTGTGCTGACCAGGATGACGATTGCCTGGCAACCAGTGTAATGCTTTACAGCTCCAGTGATGTGGGTTCAATTCCCACCACTGTCTGTAAGGGGTTTGCACATTTTCCCCAGGACTGTGTGAGCATGGGCCTGTTACCATATTGTACCTCTGAAAAATAAAATTGCAAACCCTCCCTGACCTCTTAATACTGGCTATCTCCCCTCTGCACTCAGCTGGAAAGTTTGACTATCCCTCCGCCTCCACGGATGCTGCCCGACCCATTGCGTTCCTTTAGCGGCTTGTTGATGCTCTTCATCCCAGCATCTTCAGACTATGAGACACAGGAGCAGAATTAGGCCATTCAGCCAGTCTTCGGTCTCCTATATCACTAATCCAGCCATATATTCTTAAATAGTGCAAACACTCCGTTTATACTTTATACGTCAATGAGCTGTTGAAAATGCCAAGTGCTTAAACACTCGGTCTCGAAGGACGTAGCCATTTATGAATTACACCATTCTTCAATCAAGTGAACATCGTTCATGTTTTGTCAGTCATTGTTTATGTGTAGTATTTCAAAGATTCTAATGCTTTTCTTTATTTTCCTCTGAATGCATGCAAGAAAGTAAATCTCCAGGCGCTATTTTCTGACATGTAGAATACTGTGCAGAAGTCTGTTACACATATATACCCTAGCCAAATATGTGTGCCTGTCACAAGGGCGGTGGCTGGGAATGGACCCAAGTGCAAGACACAGACACTGAAGTACTAGGGACAGGACTAGGATACAGGGTGAGGGCAAGGACATGGACATGAACTGGGAACCCGGAACAGGACCGGACAACAGAGCTAGGAGCCCGGGATTTGACTCCGAGCCAGAGACTGGACAAGGACCCAGGACCTGGGTCTTGCCTCTGGCTCAGACCCCAGAACCAGGCAAGGCGAGGCTGGAGGCAGGAGACTTGATACTTAGCTCCTCCGGGGCAGGGCACAGATCTCCAGGGCAGGGCGCGGATAACCACCCAACAGAGGCAAGGGACAGGAAGGGACAGAACCAACCCCAGGTAACAGCAAGACGGCCTGGCTTACCTGGGTGGAGGCAAGGGGCAGGAGGGGACAGAACCAACCCCAGGTAACGGCAAGACAGCCTGGCTTACCTGCGTGGAGGCAAGGGACACGAAGAGAGCTAGGAACAGGGTGGCTCCAGGACAAGACTGCAGGCAAGACGAGGCAAGGGTTACGGGAGAGGAAACAGAAGGCAGAGGAAGGGATACAAGGAGCAAAGACAAGAACAATCCAGCAACCACACCCTGGTCTCTGGAGGTATTTATGCAGCCAGCCCCAACTAGCATCAGCTGCCTTAATTAGCTCAACAAGAACAGAAACAGGGTAGACAGGAAAACCTGGAGCAAGGGTCGCTGGACCGGACCGTGAACCGGAATACGGACTTCACGGACTGGACTATGACAGTGCCTAAGGCTTTTGACCAGAACTGTATGTACTTTAGTTCCTTAAGACTGGCAGAGCCAGGGGTGGTAGTGAGGATAAGCTCCCACTACCTATTGATTGCTTCCAATGGCATGCAAGATTTGGTATGACTTTCTACAGATACACCATGGAGAACGTTCCAACTGGCTGCATCACCGTATGATATGGGGGGTGGGGGGCACTGCACAGGATCAAAATAAACTGCAGATAGTTGTGAACTCATTCCGTTCCATCAAGGGCACCGGGCACCAGCATCCGCTCCCCACCCCCCAGCATCTGCTCCCCACCCCCAGCAACCAGGACATCTTCATGGGACGATGCCTCAAAAAGGCAGCATCCATCGCTAAGGACACCCATCACCCAGGCCATGCCCCCCTTTGCTACCGTCAGGGAGGATGTACAGGAGCCTGAAGACTCACTCTCAACAATTCAGGAACAGCTTCTTCCCTTCTGCCATCCAATTTCTGAATGGACATTGAACTCATGAACACTACCTTACTACTTTATTTCCCAAATACCCTCTGACAACCAAGCCCAGCTTCTGGCTTTCATATGTGGCTCAGTTACTTAGCCCAGTGGAACCATTTCTACTGACAGGAGAAGGGTCAAAGGTGGTTACTGGTGCCTTAAAGCCAGTCGCTTCGGGCAAATGGTGCATGTCAGCTGTGGTTGGCAGCTTATCTAGGAGAAGGAAAGCTCTGACCACAAACGACCACTTACTCGTGGCTATATCCACTCATGGGAAAGGCTTTGTGAGTACACCCTGAGGAAAATTCTGAAGCTGCTGTCCCTGAGTCAGACATACGTTGAGTTCAACGCTGACTGGCAACTACTGCGACGTTTCTGGTGCCAAACTGTGTTGGTCTCTGCTGTTCGTTTGGGTTCATCAGCTGCATGGAGAAGGGGAGCCTGCCTCACGGGCATCAGCTTGCTCTCCATATCCTACTGCTCTGGCTGCGTACTGACCTGTGTATCACTTAGACAGCTAGAACGCAACATCCATGGTCAACATCGATGAGCTCATGTGTACTTTGACTTTGACACGCAGACATGAAAATTATGCTCAGGAATGGATGGTCTAATGTAAGCAACTACTTCAGCCATTGTGCTCCAAAGTTACAACTTTGCTCCAGTGCATTTGGTCTACCTGTCTGAGCATTGAGGGGTTGGAGAATAAATCCTATCATTTACAATAACTCTAAATAAAATGGCCTAACACTGTTGAAATGGGCTTACCCTGCAGAAGAACAATTTTGCAGACATTTCTGAGTGTCATAGTACACCAGGAAATTAAATTCCACATTTCTTAATGGGATTTTTATTGTCACTCACACACATTTGTAGCACAAAGCTACTCCAAATGAAATCAATGGTGGTATAACACTATATTCATCTGCTATGAGATTTTTAACTTCGCTAATCCGATAAACAGCAGTTCTTATTTACTGTCTGAACAACAACATTTTATAGAGTCATAGAAAAGTCCAGAACCCGCTGCAAGCCATGATAGCCTTCCTCACTGTTCACTACACCCCTAGTCTTGGTGTTATCTACAAATTTGCTGATCCAGTTAACCACATTATCATCCAGATCGTTGATATAGACGACAAACAACAATGGACCCAGCACCGATCCCTGCAGCACACCACTAGTCACAGGCCTCCAGTCAGAGAGGCAACCATCCACTACCACTCTCTGGCTTCTCCCACAAACTTAATGTCTAATCCAATTTACTACCTCATCTTGAATGCTGAGCAACTGAACCTTCCTGACAATCCCCACTTGTCAAATGCCTTGCCTTCATCTGGTAACGTCCCTGATAACTTCTTTGAAAAACTCTATTAGATTGGTTAGACATGAGCTGCCATGCACAAAGCCATGCTGACTATCTCTAATCAGTCTACATCTACCTGAATACTCATATATCCAGTTCCTTAGAATACTTTCCAATAATTTTTCCACTAAAAAAAGTTAGACCTAATCAGGCCTATAATTTTGGCTTATTTAATTTTTTGACTTAAATAAGCTTAATTTTAGAGTCTTTCTTAAATGGAGGAACAGCATCAGTTATCCTCCAATCCTCTGGCACTCAACCATGGCTAAAGATGATTTAAATATCTCAGTTAGACCCCTGCAATTTCTGCACTTGCCTCCCAGAACGTCTGCGGAAATACCTTGTCAGGCTCTGCGGACTTGTTTACCCTAATTTGCCTCAAGACAGCAAACACTTCTTCCTTTGTAATCCGTACATGGTCCATGACCTTGCTTCTGCTTTTCTTCACTTCTATAGACTCTGTGTCCATCTCCTGAGTAAATACAGATGCAAAGAAGATCTCCCCTATCTCTTTTGGCTGCAAGCATACTGTAGATTATCATTCTGATCTTCCAGAGGACCAAATCCATCCCTTGCAGTCCTTCTGCTCTTAATATCTGTAAAATCTCTTACAATTCTCCTTCACCTTGACTACTCAGGCAATTCATGCTTTCTTTCAGCCATCCTGATTTCTTTCTTCGCGTCCTCTTTCATTCCTTATACTCCATAAACACCTCATTTATTGCTACCTGCCTATACCTGCTTTGCACCTCTTTCTTATCTTAACCAGGACCTCAATATCTCTTGAAAACTAAGATTCCCTTAACCTGGTATTTTTACCTCTTAATCCGACAGGCATATACAAGCTTTATACTCTCAAAATTTCACTTTTGAAGGCCTCCCTCTTAACAAGTACACCTTTGCCAGACAACAGCCCCTCCCAATCTATGCTTGCCAGATCCTTTCTGTTACCATCAAAATTGGTCTTTCTCCAATTTTAGAATCTCAACCCATGGACCAGACCTACCTTTTTCCATATTTACTTTAAAACTAATAGCATTGCAGTCACTAATGCAAAGTGTACCCCTACACCAATTTCTGTCATCTGCCCTGTCTCATTCCCTATTAGCAGATCAAGTATAGCACACTCTCTTGTTGGGACATCTAAATGCTGATTAAGCAAACTTTCCTGAACACATTTGACAAACTCTATCCCGTCTAGTCCTCTTACAGTACCTTCTCTAACTTCTAGTAATTTTTCTTCCTTCCCCTTCTCTCTTTTACCATTCCCCATTCTGATTCCCTTCTCATCCCTTCTTTTCTGCTCACCTGCTCACTACCTCCCTCTAGTTCTCTTCCTCCTTCCCTCTCTCCTACGATCTGCTCTTCTCTCCTATCGGTTTCCATCTTCTTCAGCCCTTTACCTCTTCCAGCTTTCACCTCCCAGCTTTTCACATCATTTCCACTGCCCCTCCACTCACCCACCTTCCCCCTCACCCGGTCCACCTATCACCTGCCAGCTTGTACTCCTTCCCCTCCACCACCTTATTCTGACTACTGTCTCCTTCATTTGCTGTCCCGATGAAGGAAACATCGACTGTTTATTTGTCTCCATCGATGCCGCCTGACATGTTAACACATTTTGTGTATGTCGCTGTGGGTTTTCAGCATCTGCAGAAATATGGAATTTGACTCCTGCTGGATGGAGTGAGTCTAAATCTGCAGGAGGGTGGAGGCCAAAGAAGATGTCTTGGTATTGGAGGACTGTGTACATGGGTGGGCGGGAGAGGAAAATGGGTTTCATTCTGCAGTTGGTGTCCTGTTGCGTGTTGTGTTCTGTGTTGTTCTGCTGAGCATTGTGAGCACATTATCTTGGCACCGGAATGTGCGGCAACACTTGCGGGCTGCCCCCAGCACAGCCTCAGGTGTGTTGGTTGTTAACGCAAACAACACACTTCTCTGTATGTTTCTATGTGCATGTGATAAATACAATTGAATCTTGCATCGTGGGCAAGCAAGAGGAACCTGGCATCGAATAGTCCAAGGTCAAAGGAAATGCTTCAAAGATAACATCAAAATCAGCCTGAAGCAATTCAACATTACATCTAAAAACGGCGTAGACAATGCACTCGATAGATAGACCTGGAGGAAATCTGTTCAAGGGGGAGCTGCGCTAGATGAGAACGATCTCCACTGTGCCACAGAGAACAAGCGGCAGCTGCAAAAAGAGAAACAGAACAACCAGACGACCCAAGCACAGCCATCACTCACTCTTGGCCGCACTGCACCAGAATAGGCAGATCCCGGATCGGCTCCTACAGGCACCTGAGGACCCACCAATAACAACACCATACCTGACCAGTGATTTTTGCACTTCTAGTGGTAGGTCTGGTCCAATATCTGAGGTATTTTGAGGTTATAGATGGTGAAAACATGGGATGTCAAAAAGCAGAGGCTTATACAGTATATAAAATTATCGCTAATCATTCTAATTGGGAACATTAAAGAAGCGTGCTAACAAGAGAATGATGCAACAAGCAATATGCTGGAAGAACTCAGCTGGTCGAGCAACGTCTGTGAGAGGAAAGGAAATATTGATACTTCCATTCAAAATCAGTACTTCTGCATCATTTCCAGTGCAGAGGTTTGACCTGAAACATTGAGAGTTCTCCACTACCCACCCTGAAAACTGTCTTTTCCAAAAACACCCTTCTGGAAAGTGCCACAGGGCTATTAAAACAAAAACTTCACACCATCTTAAAAGTTTCTTCCCCCAGGCAGTCAATCTGATCAACCATTCTAGTTAGTCAACAATCACAACACGCTGGAGGAACTCAGCAGGTCGGGCAGCATCCGTGGAAACGATCAGTCAACGTTTCGGGCCGGAACCCTTCGTCAGGACTGTAGAGGGAAGGGGCAGAGGCCCTATGAAGAAGGTGGGGGGAGGGTGGGAAGGAGAAGGCTGGTAGGTTCCAGGTGTAAAACCAGTGAGGGGAAAGATACAGGGGAGGGGGAGGGGAAGCAGGGAGGGGATCGGCAGGAAAGGTGAAGAAGGAATAGGGGAAAACACAATGGGTAGTAGAAGGAGGCGGAACCATGAGGGAAGTGATAGGCAGCTGGGGGAGGGGGCAGAGTGACATAGGGATAGGGGAAGGGAGGGGGAGGGAATTACCAGAAGTTAGTCTAGTTAGTCCACCCTACCCCTTCTACCTATTACCACCATCACTGCATTGTAAATCCTTAAAACCACTTTTTAAAATGCTGTTTACATTGTAAACATATGTTGTTATTTGTAACTTCAGAACATTAAACTAATTGCAAAAACAAAGACAGAGCCGGGATGCAAGCCTAACTTCATTCTTTACTTTAAGCAAGGCTCATGCATATGGTAGAAGAAATGAAAGTGTTGACTATTTTCCTAATGGAAAGAAAATGCAAAAAAACTGAAGTGTAAAAGGAATTGGGAGTCCTTGTGTAGGATTCACTAAAGGTGAATTTGTGGTTTGGGTTTGTGGTGAGGAAGGCAAATGCAATGTTAGCATTCATTTCAAGAGAACTAGAATATAAAAGCAAGGAAGTAATGTTGAGGCTTTATAAAGCACTAGTGAGGCCTCACTTGGACTATTGTGAGCAATTTTGGGTCCCTTATCTTAGAAAGGATGTTGCTGAAAGTGGAGAGGGTTCAAAGGAGGTTCAGGAAAACGATTTCAGGATTAAATGGCTTGTCATATGAAGAGCGTCTGATGTCTCTGGGCTTGTATTCACTAGAATTCAGAAGAATGAGGGGTGCCCTCATTGAAACCTATGGAATGTTGACAGGCTTCAATATAGTGCATATGGAGAAGATGTTTTGTATGGTGGGAGAGTCTAAGACCAGAGGACACAGCTTCAGAATAGAGGGGTGTCCATTTAGAATGAAGCTGTGGCGGAATTTCTTTACCCAGAAGGTGGAGAATCAGTGGGACTTTGCCATGGGCAGCTGTGGAGACCAAGTCTTCATGCATATTTAAGGCAGAGGTTGATTAATTCTTGATTAGTCAGGACCTGAAGGGATATGGGGAGAAGGCAGGAAATTGGGGCTGAAGCAGATGGTGAAATGGTGGAGCCGACACGATGGGCCAAATGGCCTAATTCTGTTCCTATATCTTATGATCTTATGGTTTTATATCACGTGGTAGCATCAAGACATATGTAATTCATGTATTTTTACCTATAGGAGGAGGAGAAGATGGCGGCGTGATGCAGCGCGCAGTGGCCACTCTGGTGAAATGATATCTGTAATCTGTCAAGGAGGGTGCCATGCACAATCCTGATTTGATGGAGACAGACGTGAGAGCACGGAGCACGGAGGAACATCTGGAGAAACTTCTGAAATGCCTGTTTCACTGCTGCTGCTACTGTGTGATCCGGAATCTCCGGAGAGGAAGGCCCCGAGTCCTCGGCTTTGCTTGTTGCTCGGTGGCCGGGGCCGTGGTCGAAGCGCTCGGCAGAGATGGTGCTCGGGAGGCTATGTCAGAGGGGCTCAAAGTTTTCGGGTGGACTCAGAGTTGGCTGTGGTCGGGTGCTTCCGATGCATCGGCAGTTGTCAGCGCCTGGAGGTTTATGGCAGGGAGAGTTTCTCCCCTTTGCCGCCTGCTATCAGGACTATTGGGAGTCGATCGGAACTTTGAGACTTTTTTTTTACCGTGCCCATGGTCTGCTCTTTATCAAATTATGGTATTGCTTTGCACTGCTGTAACTATATGTTATAATTATGTGGTCTTGTCAGTGTTAGTCTTTGGTTTGTTCTGTTTTTTTTTGTGATACCACTCTGGAGGAACATTGTAGCATTTCTTAGTGCATGCATTTCTAAATGACAATAAATGAGGACTGAGTGTCCTCATAATCTAATAACCCAGAATGAATTACTTTAAGGAACAAAAATTCTCCACATACCTACTACTATTGTCCTAATCTTCACCTCACCACCCCCCGCCCCTAACTTCCATCAACTCCCCAGTCGTCATGGACTCATCTTCACTACTGAGCAGGTGTGAGGGGCTCTGGAAAAACTCAGACATGGCAAAGTATTGGGACCGGATGGTGTGAACGCCGAGGTTCTGAAGGAGTGTGATGAGCAGCTGTGTGGAGCTCTCCAGCACATTTTCAATCAGAGTCTCAGCCTGACTGTGTGGAAACATCATGTGTGGTCCCAGTACCCAAGAAGGGCCAACGGAAAGTCTTGAATGACTACCGTCCAGTGGTCCTGACCTCACACGTCATGAAGACCCTAGAGCGGCTGGTCCTGTTTCACCTCTGACCCCTGGTCAGATCAGCCCCCAGTCCCCTGCAGTTTGCCTACCAGGAGCACAATGGAGTCCCGATGCTGTCATCTACCTGCTGAACAGAGCCTACTCCCATTTGGATAAGCAGGACAGCACTGTGAGGATCGTGTTTTTTGATTTCTCAAGTGTCTTCAATACCATACAGCCCTCATTGCTGGGGAAAAAGCTCCATTCAATGCAGGTTGGCACTTCCATTGTATCCTGGATAATGGACTATTTGATTGGCAGACCACAGTTTGTGCGGCTTCAGAGCTGTGTGTCAGACATGGCTGTAAGCAGCACTGAGGCCCCACAGGAGATTATATAGTCTCCCTTCCTGTTTACCCTGGATACAACACTGAGTCATGTCATCTATAGAAATTCTCTGATGACTCACCAGCAGTTGGGTTTATAAAGGGAGGATGAGAAGATGAATATTGGGCCCTGGTGGAGGACTTTGTCAAATGATGCAAGCTGAATCATCTGCAGCTCAACGTCACTAAGCAAAGGAGATGGTGATAGACTTTAGGAAGACTAAGCCTGCACTGTTCCCTGTTACTATTGATGGTGAGGATGTGAATTCGGTGAGGACCTACAAGTACCTGGAGGTGCACCTGGATGACAGACTTGAGTGGAGCTCCAACACAGAGGCTGTGTACAAGAAGGACTAGAGTCATCTCTACTCCCTGAGGAGACTAGGGTCCTTTGGAGTATGCAGGCCTCTCCTACCAGTCTGTTGTTACCAGTACTATCTTCTATGTGGTGATGTGCTGGGGCAATGGCATCAACACGGGTGATGCCAACAGGCTCAATAAACTGATTAGGAAGGCTGGCTCTGTTATAGGAATCAAACTGGACACACTGGAAGCTGTGGTAGAAGAAAGGCCCGTCCGGAAAATCCTGACAATTCTGGACAATGTTTCTCACCCTCTGCATGCCACCTTGGCTGAACGGCGGACCAATCTCAGTAACAGACAACAGCGCTATATGAGGTCATTCTTACCCTTGGCCATTAGGCTCTATAATGAGACAACCCATAGCCAGGGAAGTGATGACCCCCTCCTCTTAGACTGTTCAAGGTAAATTTTTTATTCTTCCTTACTTCTCTTCTAATATTTGTATATTTATATATCGGTGCACTTGTAATGCTACTGTGACACTGCAATTTCCTTTGGGATCAATAAAGTATCTGTCTATCTATCTAATCAAATAATATATCTCCAACATTACTCAAACATTACTGAAATATTAAATACACAACAGTATTTATGTTATATGTACATTGTATTCCATATCCATACTTACAACGTCATTTTTATATTATTTTTTATTCTTTATACTTGCTGACTGTTGTTGTATGTCATGCCCTGAACGACACATGACAACAAATTCCTAATACGCTCAGGGATCACTTTATTAAGTACTTCTAGTAAGACACTGAAGTTACTTAGATCACATTTCTTACCTATTGCGGTGTTTGGTCTGAACAATAACTGAACCTCTTGATCGTGTCTGCATGCTTTTATGCATTGAGGTGCTGCCACGTGATCAGATATTTGCATTTACAAGCAGGTGTACCTAATAAAGTGGCCACTGAGTGTGTATGGCAAATAAAGTAGATCCTTGATCCTTAATTATCAAAAGGATGTTCAGGAGAAGTAAGCCATGGAGGAAAATAACAAACATACTGTACATTCAATAGGGATAAAGAATTGGAATCGGGTTTAATATCACAGGCACATTCCATCAAATGTGCTGTTTTACAATACATAATAATGAAAAACTAGAAATTACAACAAGAAATGTATAAAAATTAAATTAAACAAGACAGCAAAATTAAGAGAAAAAATAGTGAGGTAGTGTTCATGGGTTTAATGTACATTCAGCAATCTGATGGCTGAGGGGAAGACGCTGTTTCTGAAATGTTGAGGGTGTGTGATGTGTATTGCCTCGACTTTCCCTTCATGAAGTCCACAATTGATAATCGAAGTTTATGCGGACTGGGTTATGGTAAGAGAGCTTCCTGAGGAGTGAAAGGGTCACTCTGGGCCAATGGAACACATTGTCTGTTTTCATGGCATCAATTCCAGGCAGTTCGAAGTATGGAGTGCAAAGAAATAATAAAGGATTTACTCATAATTCCCCTGTGTCAGAATGCTGAACTGTAACTATTATTGAGGTCCAGTTTTACAGAGGTGTTAATCAACACACAGACCTTATGTGCCAAGTTATTACCAGTATCCCTAGAAGCTGCTGTGACTGGAGTTGAAGATGGACTTCTTTGTAGCCTGGTGTAGAATTAATGAACTCCTTGTGGATGTCACTTTGTTAAGTGAAAAGTGAACGAGGTTTCAAAGTGCAGAAAGACAGGCTGAAATTTTCGTGGCACCTCAGAATAGTTGTCAGAATCAGATCCCTCGAGAGCTGTGCAAAAAGGGGTGGCAGCAAGTAAGGTCCATACTGAAGGCATTATTTGTTTATATTAAAATATCCAATGATTTATTGGACCATTTGTTCACCTGACATTGCAAACAGAAATCTGGAATGTTAATAATTGGGGCCAACAATTCTAAAACAGATGGGAATTTGACTAAAATAATGAATGACAGATGTTACAATGAAAGGAAAACACAATGGTTCTCAGACAAATTTTACACAAACTTTCTTTTAGCTGGTGTTTCCTTATCCAATTCTGCTGCTTCTGTTCAGAAAGGAATAGAACCTAGAAAAGTACAGCAGAGGAACACGCCCTTCTGCCCACAATATTATTCTGAACCAAATAAATTCAGTAACTAAACTAATCCCTTCTGCCTACACTATCTCCATATCCTTCATTTTCTTCACATTCACGTGCCTATCCAAATGTCTCCCAAACACCCTAATGTGTCTGCCGGATCAACCTGCACGTGGACCATCGCTGTATATTTCTCATCATCACTACTTGAGGCTATTTAGTAATGATTTTTATCATTCTTCCGGTTAAGTCATCTCACTGTGTACAACTGCGCCAGCATGAGTATCCAGAATTCCTCATGATTCTTTCAAACAATTGATGGTCAGTAATCACCCATGTAAAGTTGCGTTAAGAAGATGTATGTACTGTTTTACTTTTAGGACATCGAACATAGACCAGTACAGCACAGGAACAGGCCCTTCAGCCAACAATACTGTGCTGAACCAAACAAATTAATAATCAAAGGGCCAACATAACTAATCCCTTCTGCTTGGACAATGTCCATATCCTTCCATTTTCCTCACATTTATGTGCCTATCTAAACATCTTTTGAAAGTCCCTAATGTTCTCTACCACCACCTCAAGTACAAATTCCAAGCACTCACCACTCTGTGTAAAAAAAAACAAACTTGCCTCTCATCTTCTTTGAAATTATTCCCTCTCACCTTAAATGGGCAAGGCTTAATCAACATGGTTTCTGGATTGGAGTCTACGGTTTACGCTATGTGTGTTTCTGGTTTCTGGTTTCTCCCTTTTTGTTTCTATTTTGCACAATTTTGGTTGGGTGGACTAGCTCTGGGGCTTGCAGTCAGCAAATGATACAGTGTTAAGTTGAACTGAACTGATCTACTCTGAACATTCCTGGACTGTTTCAATGACTCTGTGGGTTTTATGTTTTATATTCTGTGTATGTGTTGTTGCTTATTTTTTGCTGTTTGCACAATTTGTTCTTCTTTATGTCTGTTGGGTGTTTGATAGGGAGGAGGAGAAGATGGCGGCGCGACGCAGCTAGCAGCGGCCACTCCGGTGGTGATGTCTGTTATCTGTCAAGTAGGGTGTCATGCACAATCCTGATTTGATGGAAACAGATGTGAGAGCACGGAGGAACATCTGATGAAACTTCTGAAATGCCTGTTTCTCTGCCACTGTGTGGTCCAGAATCTCCGGAGGGGAAGGCCCCGAGTCCTCGGCTTTGCTTGTTGCTCGGCGACCGGGGCAGGGTCGAAGCGCTCGGCAGAGATGCTGCTCGGTGCTCAGTGTCGGAGGGCTGGACGGAGGCTCGAAGTTTTTGGACAGACTCTGAGTCCACTGCGGTCGGGTGCTTCCAATGGTGCTGCATCAGCAAGTTTGTGGCGCTTGGAGGTCCATGGCAGGGAGAGTTTCACCCTTTTACCGTCGGCGTGAGATAATGGGGCTATCGGGACTTCAGACTTTTTTTTTACCGTGCCCATGGTCTGCTCTTTATCAAATTACAGTATTGCTTTGCACTTTTGTAACTATATGTTATAATTATGTGGTTTTGTCAGTTTTAGTCTTGTCCTGTGTTTCTGTGATACCTTTCTGGAGGAACATTGTATCATTTTTAATGCATGCATTTCTAAATGACAATAAACGAGGACTGAATGTCCTCATAATCTAATCTAATGTTTTCTTTGGACAGATTCCATGGTGTTTCTTTGTTTTGTGGCTGTCTGTGGGAAGAAGAATATCAGGGTTGTATACTGCATTCGTAATTTGAAAATAAATGTACTTTGAATCTTTGAATCTTTGCTTGCCTTCTGATAATGGACATTTCAACCCTTGGAAAATATATTGACTGTCTACTCCATCTATACCTCTCATAATCTTATAAACGTTCTTCAGATCTCCCTCAGTCGCCAGTACTCCAGAAGAAAACAACCCAAGCTCTTTGAACTTCTCGTTATTATGCATGCCCTCCAATCCAGGCGGATCCTGGTGAGCCTCTTCTGCACAAATACATAACAAAATAGCAACTGAATGCATTAGAGGAAAATTGTCTCATGTTGTCCAACAAATAGGAACTGACAAAATGTGTCTGAAACCCTCAGCTGTTGTGAACAGCAAGAGGTATATAAATAGACACATATGGTATTGACGGATCTTGTTGCTCAGAGATACACGGATTGGAAAGGTCAAGATTTGCAATGATGGAGAAGATAAGAATTTTGGCAAGGAATCCTTCTGGAAGGAAGTAGTGAGAAGAGCATCTGTTTTGAAAGCCGAAGATCAACAAACTGAAGAGATGTTTAATCTGCCACCCAACTGTAACATAAAAAGCACCGAAGCTGCCAACGTGTTCCAGAACACAAAACATAGAATATTACTGGACCATACAGGCCCTTCAGCTCAGGATGTTGTGCCAGAATTTTAACCTATTCCAAGATTGATTTTAATTCTTCCCTCACACAAAGCTCCTCATTTTCTTTCATCCTTGCACCTATCTAAGAATTTCTCTACCACCTCTACCACAACTACATCCGACATCACCCCCTGTTATGTTTTGTAACTTCAAAACATTAAACTAATTCAAGGAAGACGCAGGAGTCCAAAACGTGGGTCTAACTTCAAGTTTACCTTAAGCGAGGTACATGCATATCACATGGTACCATGATGACGTATGTAATTAATGTATTTTTATGTATAATCTGAAATGAATTATTAAACAAACAAGAACGTTGAATCAAACAATATGTATATACAAGATTACTCAAATATTACTGAAATATTAAATACATAATACCCCCTATACGTTCCTATAATCAGCTTAAAATTATACCCCCTCATATTAGCCATTTCCACCCTGGGAGAATGTCTCTGTTTGTCCCCTCTAGCTATGACTCTTATCATCTTTTACACAACTGTCAAGTCACCTCTCATCATCTTTTGCTCCTAAGAGAAAACCTCTAGCTCACTCAACTTATTCTCACAAGACCTGCTCTCTAATCCAGGCAGCATCCTGGTAAATCTCCTCTGCGCCCGCTCTAAAGCTTCCACATCCTTCCTATAATGAGACGACCAGAATTGAACACAATACTCCAAAAGTGGCCTAACCAGAGTGTTATATGGCTGCACATCATTAGCACAAGAGATTCTGCAGATGCTGAGAATTCAGAGTAACACATACAAAATGCTGGAGGATCTCAGCGGGTCGGGTGGCATTCATGGGAAAGAATAAACAGTCCATTCTTCTCAATAGATGCTGCCTGACCTGCTGAGTTCCTCCAGCATGTTGTGTGAGTGTTGCTGTTATAGAGCTGTAACATTAGCTCACAGCTCTTGAACTCTGAACTGAAGCAATTTATTACCCTTGAAGTAAATTTTCTTTGCAGAATGCTGTTTTCTCTGAGTGTCAGTCGATTATGGTCTGGTGGTGGTCAGCACCTCCAAATCTGAAAGGAATTTGATGACATCTGGCCAAAAGAGCAAATGGCCAATAATAATTCTAATGCTGAACACATTAGTTACCATGGAGACCAGAGGAAATCAGCCATTAGATGGAATTAAATTGTGGTTAACCATTGAAAGTGAAATTACAGACCATTATATTCCCACTTCATCTTCTTGTTATTATTACTCGGCTCTGCATAACTAGCTACATCGATTAAGCAAGTAAACTTCTTAGGATCCATAAATGAAAATTAAAAAACGTCTGTGATGAAAATATGAACATAGAATGTAGAACAGTTCAGACCCTTCAGCCCTGTTGCACAAAAGCAGATTTGTGAATTCAGTAAAATGGACAGAAGACCCAGCCACGTGTAAGTATTATTAACAAAGCAAAAACAAACACTAAAACATTCAAGTTACACAGAAACTTATCTAAGTACGTGCATGAGCCCTCCATTTCCGATATTTTTAACTGGCACCGTTCCGACGCAGTGCGTCCCCGAAGCAGGAGCTCGAGCGCCACGTGCACGCCATATTTATACAACAACAGTACTTTGATGCCAGAGGCAGCCGATGGAAAGGCTGCAGGGTTCTTCGAACAGGCCAATCGATAACTAACACGGTGGCAACGGGTTTTGACTGGCAGATAGTGTTATTCCTTCATACTGCAAGCCCACGAATCTTTAACCTAACCCTTCCCTCCTGAAGTCACCTGTATTCAGGTATTCCAGTTATCCGAGCCACCCTTTTAACCATCTTCCCTGCAATTTGAAATGATCATTTTTATCTGTTTTCCCAGCTCTGACAAAGGGTCTTCAAACTGCAATACACATAAATGTTTGCAGCATTTTCTGCTCGTAAACCATTTTTGGATCCTTCATAGCTTACGAGCTTGCCAAGAAAGATTGTGACGATGGAAAAATCATGATCACCCACATCATACAGCACAGCACATAATGAATCACATGAGAATCAAGGGTGGTATTGGTAGGAATCCAGTAAGTGATTCAGGTGGCAAAGCAGCATAATGGTTTGTGTAATGCTATTACCCCTATCTGTGAAGAGTTTGTATTTTGCCTGGGTTTCTGCCAGTGGTCCGGTTCCTTGCACTTTTCAAAGACGATGGGATATGGTCATTGAGTTGTGAGCCTGCTGTGGTGGTGACGGAAGCTTGGTGATACTTGCCAGCTGCCCCGTACAATCTTCGCTGATTTGACTTGACACAAAATAATGATGTGTTTTGCTGTATGGTTTAAAGTACATGTGCCTAATACAACGAACCTCTTCCTGTGGAAACAAAAGACAAGGAGACATTTTGTCAGATCACTGCAAAAGGCAGAAAGCCTGATCACAGGAAATTTGCTGTGAGGGCCAGTTCATTTACAACAGTCAGTTGCAGTGAAGTAGGACAGTTTGCAGAAACCAGCGGAATAGAGCAAATATTGGATATTACTGAGTGTACAGGCAAGGAAGCAAATGCACAGAATAATCGAAGACGGCGCTGTGAATACAAAAGAAGGGAATGGACACCACAGGTGGTGACAGTAATGGTGATAAATGATATGGACATCACAGGTGGTGACAGATAGTCCACCAATTTAAAAACTGCCATTAAGATGACACCAATTTGTGGTCTCTGTCAAGGTCGCGGCTCAGATTTAGTTTCTTTTAAGCTTGTAGTGATGGTTTTGGGGACAAAGAGGGATTTAGAGGTCAGTTTATGGTTAAGGAGCAGGGATTTGAAGGAGTTAAAGGTAACAACCCAGACAGTCTGACAATAGGACCCTGTAGCTTGAACTCCAAGCGCACTGACTCACCGTACGTCATGCGTCCTCATGCCTCCAGTTTGCATGGTCATGCGCCAGCCTGGGACAACCCAACAACCATGGATATTCTTTATCCCAATGTTCCAAGCACGGAGAATGGAGCAGAGGCCAAGGTGAAAAATACAGTCCAAATAGTTACACACAGCACAAGGCGCACATAGCACATACAAGATAGCAAGCACATGTAGGATATCAGTAAAATACAGCCATGCAAACAAAATCGTCCAGACCCCGAGTCCATGAATGCTGAAGGAATCAGCAGTCGACCCCAATACAGCTTGTCTTCTGCTGAACGAACACAAGGAGGAGAGGGAGGTGCGCAGTACCATCTCCAGCCTGGACACCACACCATGCCGCTCCTGGTGGGACGCACTGGCTCCAACGTCTCTCTTCTGGCGTTTGTAAACAGGCGACAATGCAGCTTGAGGGACTGAGTCCATAAGGCCACGATCCATGTCAGGTAGACAAAAATAAATGGACTGCACAGGGAAGAGATAAAGATAAAAAGTCAAGTTGCAGTTTCAAAAAGAGCACTCATCTCCATGCTGTTGATGAAAAATCCTCTGACACATGAAGTGTAAAAGAAAGGCAGGAGTGGAGATCAGACCACTGGGAAATGGTGCTGTAGTAATGGGGGACCATGAAATAGCAGACGAACTGAATGAGTATTTTGCATCAGTCTTCCCTGTGGAAGACATGAGCAGTATGGTGGACATTGCTGGTGTCAGATATCGTTAAGTGTGTGAAGTTACCATAACTAGAGAGAAGGTTCCTGGGAAACTGAAAGGTCTGAAGGTAGATGATTCACCTGGACCAATGGTGTACACCCCAGTGTTCTGAGAGAGGTGGCTGAAGAGATTGTGGAGGCATTAGTAATGATCTCTCAAGAATCACTAGATTTTGGAATGGTTCCAGAAGAGTGGAAAATTGCAAATGCCAATCCATTCTTCAAGGAGAGAGGCAGAAGAAAGGAAAATCTAGACCACTTTGTCTGATCTCAGTGGTTGGGAAGATGCTGGAGGATTATCAAAGATAAGCTTTCAGGGAAATTGGAGGCACGTGATAAAATAGGCATGATTTCCTCAAGGGAAAATCTTGCCTGACAAATCTGTTGGAATTCTTTGAAGAACTAACAGGTAGGTTTGACAAAGGAGAATTGTTTGATGTTATGTACTTGATTTTCAGAAGGCCTTTGACAACATGTCCCTCATAAGGCTACTTAACAAGTTATGAGCTCATGGTGTTACAGGAAAGATTCTAGCATGGATAAAGCAGTGGCTGATTGGCAGGAGGCAAAGAATGGAAATAAAGGAAGCCTTTTCAGGTTGGCTGTCAGTGGTTAGTGGTATTCCACAGGAGTCTGTGTTGGGAACAATTATTTTTATGTTATATGTCATTGATTTGGATGATGGAATTGATAGCTTTGTTGCAAAGTTTGCAGATGATTTGAAGATAGATGGAGGGGCAGGTAGTTTTGAGGAAATAGAGAGGTGACAGAAAGACAAACAGATTAGAAAAACAGGCAAAGAAATGACAGATGAATACAGTGTCGGGAAGTGTATGGTCATGCACTTTAGTAGAAGAAATGAAAGGGTTGACTATTGGAAATGGAGAGCAAGTACAAAAAACTGAGGTGCAAAGGGACTTGCAGGTTCTTGTGCATGATCCCTGAAGGTTAATTTGGAAGTTGAGTCTGTGGTGAAGAAGGCAAATGAGATTTTAGCATTCATTTAAAGAGGACTATAATATGAAAGCAAGGATGTAATGTTGAAACTTTATAAAGCACTGGTGAGGCCTCACTTGTAGAATTGCGAGCAAGTTGGGCCAAGGATGTGCTGAAACTGGAGAGAGTTCAAAGGAGGTTCATGAAAATTATTCCAGGATTGAATAGTTTATCTTATAAAGAATGATTGATGGCTCTGGGTGATCTCATTGAAATCTATAGAACGGTGAGAGACATTGATAGAGTGGATGTGGAGAGGATGTTTCTTATGGTGGGAGAGTCTCGAACTAAAGGACACAGCCTCAGAATAGAGAGGTGTCCTTTTAGAACAGAGATGAGTAGGAATTCCTTTAGCCAAATAGTGGTTGATCTCTGGATTTTATTGTCATAGGCAGCTGTGGAGGGCAAGTCTTTATGTATATTTAAGGCAGAGGTTGATAGATTCAGTCAGGGTATGAAGGGATATTGGGAAAAGGCAGGAGATTAGGGCTGAAAGGAAAATTAGAACAGCCATGATGAAATGATGGAGCAGACTCGATGGGCCAAATGGCCTAATTCTGTTCCTATATCTTCTGGTCTTATGGTTTTGAGCCTTTGCGACTTTGACAAGGAACATCTCCAAAATCTCAAGATAGTGTTAAAAAGATTAGAAGATTATGGGCTCAGACAGCAATGTAATAAGTGTGAATTCTTTAAAACAAGCATCACTTACTGTGGTCACACAATTGACACTCAAGATTTACATGAGTGTTCCGCAAAAATTCAAGCTGTTTTCGATGTCCTAAAGTAAAAGGACATGTGACAGTTGTGGTCCTTTTTAGGATTTGTCAATTACTATAATAGGTTCCTTCCAAACCTGACCCTTGAACTTGATACTACAGATTGGGAAGAAATAGCAATGGACAAAGCATTGTGAGGTAGCTTTCCAAAAGGTAAATGAAATGGTGACGTCAGACATTATAATCACACATTGGGATCCACATCATCCAGTGAAGTTTGCCATGCACTGTTCGGGATGCCAACACGCCCAGGAGAAAGGTGTCCAGAGCAGTCAGAACCGCTTCCTGCGGTCCCAGAGTCAATGACTACAAACACCACAGAGGAGGCCCCAGAACCTGAGGTTGTTTCACAGCCACAAGTCTCACCTGCCAAGCGGAGTGACCTCTCTCTCCCGTATGGAAAATCTTTTGGCCTGAATGGGACAATTAATATAACTATATCTGTACGAGGTTACTCACAGGTTGGCAAAGCTTGTATAAAAGGAGAGTTTCGTGGGTGTTTAGACATTCCGGAGGTCCGATCAGTGACAGGAACAGAGCACTGTGAATTAAATGAAAGTACTGAAGGGGGAAACGGAACAGCCGTTGTTGGGAGTGAACCAGCTGTGAGAGTTGGAGCGTCAGGCTTTGACTCGAGGCTTCAACGAGAGGAGGTTGAGGCCAACGAAACAGGTTAGAAGATTTGGTCTTGGTTGATCATTGTAAGTGCTGGCAGATATGGCAGTGGAATGCTCCTCCTGTGGGATGTGGGATTTCATGGAACCTGATAGTCTCCCTGATGACTACATCCGTGGGAAGTGCAGCAACTCCAGCTCATGAAAAACCACATTAAGGAGCTGGAGCTGGAGCTGGATAAACTCAAGATCATCTGAGAGGCAGAGCATTTGATAGATATAACGTTTGAGCAGGTGGTTACACCCAGAGTGCAGAGTTCGGGGAGTAAAGGGGTGAACACCGAGAGAGGTAAAGTGAAAAGGAAGTCAGTACAGGGTCCCCCTGTGGCCATTCTCCTCAGTAACAGTTATACCCCTGTGGATACTGCTGCGGCGGGGGGGGGTGACTATCTGGGCAAGGCAGCAGCAGCCAGACCAATAGCACTGTGGTCGGCTCTGAGCCTCAGAAGGGCAGGGTGAAGTCAGGCAGAGCAGTAGTCATAGGGGACTCGATAGTTAGGGGGACAGATAGGAGGTTCTGCGGCAGCAAAAGAGACACCAGGATAGTGTGTTGCCTCCTGGATGTCTCTGAGTGGTTGCAGAATATTCTTGAAGGGGAGGGTGAGCAGCCAGAGGTCGTGGTACATTTTGGTACCAATGACAGAGGCAGGAGAGGGGTAGAGGTCCTGCGCGGTAAGTTTAGGGAGTTATGAAGGAGACTGAAGAGCAGGATCTCCAAGATGGTAATCGCCGGATTACTCCCAGTGCCACCAGCTAGTGAAGGTCAGAACAGGAAGATAGCGCAGACGAGTGAGTGGCTGAGCAGATGGTGCAGGGGGCAGGGTTTCCAGTTCTTGGTCATTGGAACCTTTTCTGGGGAAGGGGTGACCTGTACAAGTGGGGTTGCACCTGAACAGGAGGGGAACCAATATCCTGGGAGGAAGGTTTACTGATGCTGTTGTGGAGGGTTTAATCTAGATTTGTAGGGGTTGGGAACCGGTGAAGAGGCAGAGAATGGGACGGGTTGGTGCACAAGTAGAGACTGCTTGCAGGGACTTTGTGAGGAAGGATAGGCAGATGATAGAGCAAAGATGCACTCAGCCTGATGGCTTGAGATGTGTCTATTTATTTGCAAGAGTATCATAAGTAAAGCAGATGAACTTAGAAGGTGGATCAATAAGTGGAACTATGACGCTGTAGCCATTACAGAGATTTGGATGTCACGGGGCAGGAATGGCTGCTGAGTTTGCCAGGCTTTAGATGTTTCAAAAAGGACAGGTAGGGAGGCAAAAGAGGTGGGGTGTGGCATTGCTAATCAGGGTTAGTATCACAGCTGCAGAAAATTAGGAAGTCTTGGAGGGATTGTCCACTGAATCAGTGTGGGTGGAAGTCAGAAACAGGAAGGTGGAAATAACTCTACTGGGTGTTTTTATAGACCCCCCCCCAATAGTAACAGGGACACTGAGGAGCAGATAGGGAGGCAGATTCAGGAACTTTGTCAAGGACAGGCTGTGCCTGACGAAGGGTTCCAGCCCGAAACGTCGACCGATCTTTTCCACGGATGCTGCCTGACCTGCTGAGTTTCTCCAGCGTGTTGTGAGTGTTGCCTTACAAACCTGATTGAATTCTTTGAGGTAACAAAACATATTGATGAAGGTAGAGCAGTGGATGTAGTGTATATGGATTTCAGTAAGGCATTTGATAAGGTTCCCCATGCCAAGCTCATTCAGAAAGTAATGTGGCATGGGATCCAAGGAGACCTTGCCTTGTGGATCCAGAATTGGCTTGCCCACAGAAGGCAAAGGGTGGTTGTAGATGGTTCATATTCTGCATGGAGGTCGGTGACCAGTGGTGTTCTGCAGGAATCTGTTCTAGGACCCCTCCTCTTTGTGATTTTTATAAATAACCTGGATGAAAAAGGAGAAGGGTGGGTTAGTAAGTTTGATAATACAGGAGTTGTGGGTGATGTGGATAATCTGGAGGGTTGTCAGAGGTTACAGAGGGACATCGATAGGATGCAGAACTGGGCTAAGAAGTGGCAGATACAGTTCAACCCAGATAAGTGTGAGGTGGTTCATTTCGGTAGGTCAAATTTGAAGACAGAATATAATATATTAATGATAGGACTCTTAGCAGTATGGAGGGTCAGAGAGATCTTGGAGTCTGTGTCCATAGGACACTCAAAGCTGCTGTGCAGGTTGATAGTGTTGTTAGGAAGGCGTATGGTGTGTTGGCCTCCATCAACTGTGGGAATGAGTTCAAGAGCCAAGAGGTAATGTTACAGCTATATAGGACCCTGGTCAGACCCCACTTGGAGTACTGTGTTCAGTTCTGGTCACCTCACTACAGGAAGGATGTGGATAATATAGAGAGTGTGCAGAGGAGATTTACAAGGATGTTGCCTGGATTGGGGAGCATGCCTTATGAGAATAGGTTGAGTGAATTTGGCCTTTTCTCCTTGGAGTGACGGAGAATGAGAGGTGATCTGATAGAGGTGTATAAGATGATGAGAGGCATTGATTGTGTGGTAGTCAGAGGCTTTTTCCCAGGACTGAAATGGCGAACATGAGGGGGCATAGTTTTAAGGTGCTTGGAAGTAGGTACTGAGGGGATATCAGAGGTAAGTTTTTCACACAGTGAGTGGTGGGTGTGTGGAATGCACTGCCAGTGACAGTGGTAGAGGCAGATACAATAGGGTCTTTTAAGAGATTCCTAGATAGCTGGAGCTTAGAAAAATAGAGGGCTGGGCCGCAGGGAAATTCTAGGCAGTTTCTAGAGTAGGTTACATGGTCAGTGCAACATTGTTGGCCGAAGGGCCTGTAATAGAACAGTACAGCACAGTACAGGTCCTTCGGCCCACAATGTTGTGCTGATCCTAAAACTCTGCCTCCCATATAACCCCCCACCTTAAATTCCTCCATATACCTGTCTAGTAGTCTCTTAAATTTCACTAGTGTATCTGCCTCCACCATTGACTCAGGCAGTGCATTCCACACACCAACCACTCTCTGATTAAACTTTCCTCTAATATCCCCCTTGAACTTCCCACCCCTTACCTTAAAGCCATGTCCTCTTGTATTGAGCAGTGGTGCCCTGGGGAAGAGGTGCTGGCTGTCCACTCTATCTATTCCTCTTAATATCTTGTACACCTCTATCATGTCTCCTCTCATCCTCCTTCTCTCCAAAGAGTAAAGCCCTAGCTCCCTTAATCTCTGATCATAATGCATACTCTCTAAACCAGGCAGCATCCTGGTAAATCTCCTCTGTACCCTTTCCAATGCTTCCACATCCTTCCTATAGTGAGGCGACCAGAACTGGACACAGTACTCCGAGTGTGGCCTAACCAGAGTTTTATAGAGCTGCATCATTACCCCGTGACTCTTAAAAACTCTATCCCACGACTTATGAAAGCTAACACTCCATAAGCTTTCTTAACTACCCTACCTACATGTGAGGCAACTTTCAGGGATCTGTGGACATTTACCCCCAGATCCCTCTGCTCCTCCACACTACCAAGTATCCTGCCATTTACTTTGTACTCTGCCTTGGAGTTTGTCCTTCCAAAGTGTACCACCTCACACTTCTCCGGGTTGAACTCTATCTGCCACTTCTCAGCCCACTTCTGCATCTTATCCATGTCTCTCTGCAATCTTCGACAATCCTCTACACTATTCACAACACCACCAACCTTTGTGTCATCTGCAAACTTGCCAACCCATCCTTCTACCCCCACATCCAGGTCGTTAATAAAAATCATGAAAAGTAGAGGTCCCAGAACAGATCCTTGTGGGACACCACTAGTCACAATCCTCCAATCTGAATGTACTCCCTCCACCACCACCCTCTGCCTTCTGCAGGCAAACCAATTCTGAATCCACCTGGTCAAACTTCCCTGGATCCCATGCCTTCTTACTTTCTGAATAAACCTACCATGTGGAACCTTGTCAAATGCCTTACTAAAATCCATGTAGATCACATCGACTGCACTACCCTCATCTATATGCCTGATCACCTCCTCAAAGAACTCTATCAGGCTTGTTAGACACGATCTGCCCTTCACAAAGCCATGCTGACTGTCCCTGATCAGACCATGATTCTCTAAATGCCCATAGATCCTATCTCTAAGGATCTTTTCCAACAGCTTTCCCACCACAGAAGTAAGGCTCACTGGTATATAATTACCCGGACTATCCCTACTACCTTTTTTGAACAAGGGGACAACATTCGCCTCCCTCCAATCCTCCGGTACCATTCCCGTAGACAACGAGGACATAAAGATCCTAGCCAGAGGCTCAGCAATCTCTTCCCTCGCCTCATGGAGCAGCCTGGGGAATATTCCATCAGGCCCCGGGGACTTATCCATCCTAATGTATTTTAACAACTCCAACACCTCCTCTCCCTTAATATCAACATGCTCCAGAACATCAACCTCCCTCATATTGTCCTCACCATCATCAAGTTCCCTCTCATTGGTGAATACCGAAGAGGGGGAGGTTCCAGACACAGAGCGATCCAGCTGGCGGAAGGTGCAGGAAGGCTGCGATAGTGAAGGGTCCCCAGTCGTCCTGCACTCCATGACACTGGTCCCTGACCCCAGTCACCGCGTGGTGACTGTCCGTGCATCAGCCTCCCCACGTTAAACAAAATCATTCTCCAGTAAGGGAATCCAGTCTAACATCCTGAATTCTTGTTTCTGGTAAGATGGCAGCTCGTGTGAACACATCGGCCTCTTGGAGGCCAACCAAAGGTACCTTTTTCTTTGTTAAATGTGTTTTTTTATGATCCAGTGACAATTCTACTCCAAGAACATTGGGTAAGGCAGGGTTATTCCATCAGTGAGCTGCTCGTTGATCGGAGTAGATGGACTGGTGTCAGCGGTAGAGGCAGCTGAGTTTGTGACGAGGACTAGGCCTCAAGCCTCAGGCTTACCTGCTGCTGTAGACCAGGTGAGAGATGCAGAAGAGTTTACAGTGTGGCATCCGAGCTCGGCTGGGGCCTGGCCTCTCCTGTCCGTGCCGCTCAGGGGCTTGGACTATATATGTTTCTTTTTGAGTGAATACACTTCTTTGCTCACTATTTTGTCTTACGTCATTCGCTATTTTTGAATGTTTTCTTGCAATTTTGAACGCTTTGCTCCTTGGCCCCATAGGAACACTGTCTTGTTCAGCTGTATTTACATATGGTTTGAATGATAATTAACCTTGATTGATTTGGTGAAGTCCTGTGGCAATCAGCAAGTGCCAAAGGGGCAGGACTGTGAAGTCTAGCTCACACTGCACCAGAATATGTGGACCCTGGATCAACCTCCACAGCCATCTGAAGACCCACCAACAGACAACCCTTGAGGAGAACATCATACATGACTCGAGTGATTATACTGCTGGATTAGAGTTCCAGGGTCTAGCAGATTCTGACTGAATACTGCCTCTATGCTTCTTATCATCTTGTACGCCTCTATCAAATCGGGAGCATATGGAAAAAGCACTTGGGTCTAACATGAGCAAGATGTTAGCCCAAAGACAGATTGTGCAGCTAGTGAGCATATGTTAGGGCCTGCATCAAAAGCAATGTGTGGACATCACAATCTACAAATTCATTCACACCTACTACTAACTTAATTCATTTTATGTTTTCAATGTGCTCCTAGAGTTGATGATTACCCCAGTGTGGATGCTTTCAGCCACTTTTATAATGTTGTTTACATTGTAAGTACATGCTGGGATTTATACATTTATGCACATTTATTCTACATCGCTTTCAACCTCTAACTTTATTAGCATTTTTATTAATATATAATTATTTATTTTTATATAATTCTTTATATTTGTTGAGTATTGATTTTTGTTGCATGTCATGCCAACACAGCAGAGCAAATTCCTTGTAGAGTGGACTTCAGTTAATTGGAACACATCGGGACCAGTACGTTTCGGCCCAGTTCAGCAGCTGCCCCAGTGAGCTGAGGTAAACGTTTTTATATTGATTGAGCTAGAGCACAGAGTAGCCCCTTCCAGCCATGCCATCGAGCAACCCCTGACTTAACCCCGGCCTAATCACAGGGCAATTTACAATGACCAATTAACCTAGCAACCAGTATGCCTTTGGACTGTGGGAGGAAACCAGAGCACCCAGGGGAAATCTACGCACACACGGGGAGAAGGTACAAATTCCTTACAGGCAGCAGCAGGAATTGAACCTGGATCACTGGTACTGTAAAGTGCTGTGTTAACCATTATGCTACCATGCCATCTCAAATTGTGGGGAAGTCTCACTTTTAATTTTATTTGTTTTGGTTCAGTTCAGTTCAGTTTTTGTTTATTGTTACTTAGAAATGCATGCATTAAAAAATGATACAACGTTCCTCCAGAATGATATCACAAGAAAACACAAGACAAAACAAGACTAAAACTGACAAAACCATATAATTATAACATATAGTTACAACAGTGCAAAGCAATACCGTAATTTGATAAAGAGCAGACCATGGGCATGGTAAAAAAAAAGTCTCAAAGTCCCAATAGCCTCATCATCTCACGCCGGCGGCAGAAGGGAGGAACTCTCCCCGTCATGAACCTCCAAGTGCTGCCAACTCGCCGATGCAGCACCATTAGAAGCACCCAACCACAGTGGAATCTGAGTCCATCTGAAAACTTCGAGCCTCTGACCAGCCCCTCCGACACAGCCTCTCAGAGCACCATCCTCTGCCAAGCGCTTCGACCCCGCCCTGGCTGCCGAGCAACAAGTAAAGCCAAGGACTAGGGGCCTTATCCTCTGGAGATTCGGGACTACACAGTAGTAGCAGCAGCAAAGCAGGCATTTCAGAAGTTTCACCAGATGTTCCTCCGTTCTCTCATGTCCATCTCCATCAAATCAGGAATGTGCATGGCACCCTACTTGACAAATAACAGACATCACCACCGGAGTGGCTGCTGCGAGCTGCGTCGCGCCACCATCTCCTCGCCTACTCCCCATTGGTTAACGGAAATAGTTTTAAAACGACATACTACCATTTAACTGAATTAAAAACTATGTACTTAAGTGAAGTACAGAACAAATTAGATGACTACCAATAGTACTACAGTACTATACAACTGTGTATTAGTTCCTAATAGTTAGCAACAGAGGAATTCTTCTGGTGCACAATGTTGTGTTCTTTCGATTGACTGTAAATGTAAAAAATCAGCACTGACACAGTGCAGATGATGGATTGCTTTCGTTGTCTTTCTACATTAAGTAGTGTCAAAAATCACTGCTTTTTAACTTGGCATTGCTTGGACAAAATGAATAACATAACACAAATGTATGCAACTGATGCTATTTAAAAACTGTTTACTCTAACACGGTCACACAAATGCACGTTACTGACACTAGTTAGAAACTGCTGCATCCTCCAAATCTTCATTTTCATTGTAACATTCAAGATGATTGTCAATAGCTTCAAATTCTTCATAATTTCTGACTTGTTGAAGTAGTGAAGTCATTTTCTTTTTCAGTCCCAGCCGTTTCTGGCATCTCCAAGCCTGAATGCTTGAAACCACAGTGAGCAAAACGGTTCTGAATTGTCTTACTATCAGTGCCAAAATTTACTGCTCTTTGCATGCAAAAACATGCAACTCAAAGCTATTCACTCCAAGCACAATGTAGTGTCCAACAGCTACACAAGTGCACACAAGTCTCCTGCTCCTGTTAAGATGCACAGTGTCCCAAATAAACAAAGGGAATCCCAGCCATTTTCTCATTTAGTTTTTGTTCTTTAAGAGTTGCCCCAAATGAGTGGCTGCCCCAATTAACCAGAATCCACTAAACATGTAAATAAACATAGCAAATACAGTTGATGCTTGATGAGAACCATTTTCCTTCAGCCAGATAAGTGGAGAGTGAAAAATGTGAGAAATGGTCTTTGAATCTGAATGTTTAGCTAAAAGAATTTTCTAAAATGGGATTGGTTAGGTTGGTTTGAAACTCCAGCTAAACTGCTATATTAAAATATGGAGTGATTATGATGACAAAAGTAGGTCCCAGTTTGGAATTATTTTTCTCTAGAATTGAGCATTTTGCTTGTGTGCACCTGATGATGACGGTGTGTTTGTAATGTGAATGTTTCTGCAGCTCATACCACAGAATATAACAAAACAGAAAATTACTGATGTAAAAGCCACATTTATCTCCCTGTACCTGTCAGAGTCTAAGGGTTACAACAATATTGAAGAAGCACGGTGAATGTGGATCACCTTATAACTGCCAATACAGCAATTGATCAGCTGCACTGCCATCCTACAAACAGCTGTTCTGGTTCAGTAATCCTTCTGACTTCAGATTCTATTGAAAGGGAAAACAATTTTATGTGTTGTAGTAAATATGACCAGCAATTAAATGCTTTTAATATTTGGAAGAGATAAATAACTTAACCATTGCAAAAATAAATTCTGTGTGTCAACAGAAACGTGGTAAAGGAGCTGTTTAAAATTCAGTGAACTACATCCTAATGGAGCAGTCATGCACAACATTACCAGATGGCTCTTAAGGTTTTGAAGAATTGCTAAGTTATTGCAACTGGGGGAAATAGAACTGCTTCGAAAAAGAGAATGGATGTTGAGATGACAGTTACAAGCTCACGTTTCAGCCAAGGGCATACACCACATTATAAGTCACAAGTCCATCCCAGAATTGGATCACAGTATTCAATTGTCTCCATAATTCCTGGTGTCTTCCATAATTTATTCACAGAAAATGCCTGTTGAGGAGTGATGGATTGAGTGGGAGAGACACTGAAGGTTATGAAGCCTTCAAGTTTTATGTCCAACCTGTACGAATATTTTATTTTGTCACTCATGCATGTTGTTTGTTCCACAAAACTTCATAATTCAGGTTCTAAAAGTAATAATGTCTCCTCAACACAGTCATCTTTAAGGCTTTCGCCATGTTCCGACTTAGGCAGAAAAGAGAAGTTGCTCGACCAAATGCTCTTGGAGTCCCCATCCATGCATCCAGCAAGAACTTGAGCTGTAGGGAGGAACATAAAACAGTACAGCACAGGAACAGGCCCTTCGTTGTGCCAAGCCAATTAAATTAGCAATCAAATGGTCAACTAAATTAATCGCTTCTGTCTACGCCATGTCCATATCCTTCCACTTTCCTCACATTCATGCTCCATCTCTTAAAAGTCTCTAATGTATCTGCTGCTACCACCACTTCAGGAAGCACATTCCAGGCACCCTCCACTCTGTGTAAAACAACTTGCCCTTCACATCTCCTTTGAAATCACACCCTCTCACCTTAAATGTATGTCCTCTGGTATTAGACATTTCAACTCTTGGAAAAATGATAATAAAATCATAACCTTATAAACCTCTGTCAGATCTCCCCCCAGCCTCTGCTGCTGCTGAGAAAACAACCCAAGTTTGTCCAAACTCCCAATATAACACATGCCCTCTAAACCAGGCAGCAAGCTGGTAAACCTCTTCTGCACCCTCTCCAAAGCCTCGATGTCCTTCCTATAATGAGAAGGTTCTTTGGAGCATTGGAGATTGAGGGGAGATTTGATAGAGGTATACAAAATTGTGAGTGGTATAGATAGGGCAAATGTAAACAGCACAAACAAGAGAAAATCTCCAGATGCTGGAAATACAAAGCAACATACACAAAATGCTGGACTCTTTACTCTTTTCCATAGATGCCGCCTGACCTGCTGTGTTCCTCCAGCATTTTGCCTGTGTTGCTTAGGATTCCAACATCTGTAGATTTTCTCTTGTTTGTGATTGGATTACTACACTGTGAAATCTCTTCTAGGGATGATTACCCTGAAGAAGTTTAAAGCTTCCCTTTGATGGGAGTTCAGTGGTACTCTTTCTCACTGTTCCTCCTCTGTGATCTCTGTGGCCCTCCAACTCTTTGACCATGTGCTCACCCAGACCTACTTCCACAGCCATGTATCCTTCCTGGGAACTTATCTTCATCGCTATCTTGTGCCACATGGCTTCCAGATCTGTTTCCAAGCTTCTGAATTCAGAACCTCTGAGGTACTCACTTTCAATTGACTGCCATGCAAAGACACCTGGTGTCTCTGTCCCAGCTGCTGCCACGGCTCCAGATTCTCCCTCATCCACATGCAATAGACCTGTCCAATATTTTATCCTCTGCTGAATTCACAGTTTCAATCGCCGGTTCTTCACCTTCCTCACAATCAGCAAGGATCAGAAGATCACCCATCTCGAGACCTCAGAACCCGCCATCCCCAATGGCAGTGACAACGGATGTCTCCAAGCCACGACCCCTGCTACCAACCTCGATACCTTCAGATGCCCCCAGATTACGATTATTTTCTGAATCCATCCCCAACCCTAACAACTCTGTACACTTCCGTACCGGTGACACTAACATCACCAACACCGTTTCCAACTGTCCCAAGTGGATTCATTACCCCAATTCCTCTGCCATAAACCATGACCCCGGACACCTTCAAACTGCCTACTACACAGCCTGTAACTCTGACTCCAGCCTAGACCTTCACCGACAGCACCTCCGAGCTGGGGCTTTACACACTGCCGCTGGAAGTCTCTCCTTCTCCCACTACCATTCTGCAATACTGTGTCTCACGGGTCCTACTGACAGCCCCTGGGTCCTCAGTGACTCCATTTACCTCCCACCCCACTTTCCCTGAACACCCCAACACTTCCTTCTTCTCAGACACCACCAACCCTCCTTCCCCCCTCAGCTGAGAGATTCCAGTTCTCATCCATGCTGGGTCTTCACAACTCCCTCCAACCTTCCTTCCCTGAGGCAGAACGTTCTGTCCTCAGTGAAGGCCTCACCTTTATCCCCCTGCACCCACAACTCAGTGAGATACACACCCGCCATAATGCTGAACTTTTCTTCCATTGCCTACGTCTCTACGGCTGCTTTGGCAAGGATTCTCCACCCTGCACCGATGACCCCTTCTCTTGTCTTCAACCCTCCTCCTCTTCCTGGACACCCCACCCTGGTCTTCTGCCTGCTCTGGATATTTTTATTGCTAACTGCCAACGAGACATCAACCATCTCGACTTCACCCCTCTTCTCTCTAATTCCAACCTCACTCCTTCCAAACGTTCTGCTCTCCATTCCCTCTGCACTAATCCTAACCTCACCATCAATCCTGGAGATAAGAGAGGTGCTGTAGTAATCTGGTGTTGTCTGACCTCTGCCTTGCTGAGACCCGGCGACAACTCTCAGACTCCTCCTCTTACTTACCCTTCGAACAAGACCCCACTAAGGAGCACCAGGCCATTGTTTCCCACGTCATCACCAACCTTATTGACTCTGGGGATCTCCCATCCACTGCTACCAACCTCGTAGTTCCCTCACCCGGCACCTCTTATTTCTACCTCCTACCGATGCTCCACAAAACGGCGTGTAGACCCATTGATTCTGTTTGTTCCTGCCCCTCTGAACTCATACCTGCATACCTCTACTCAGTTTTTATCCCCCTGGTTCAGACTCTTCCTACTTAGTTACGTGACACTTCACAAGCTCTTGATCTTTTCAATGACTGTATGTTTCCCTACATCGATCATCTCATTTTCTCCATGGTTGTCCCTATACACTTCCATCCCCCATCAGGAGGGCCCTAAAGCTTTCCTTTTCTTCTGGACAACAGGCCCATCCGCTCCCCTTCCACCACCATCCTCCATCTGGTGGAACTGGTCCTCAGCTTTATTAATTTCTCTGTTGGCTTCTCCCACTTCCTTCAAACCAAAGGTGTAGACATGTCTTTCATACCGTCCATACAGATCAGATCATTACACCGTGCATTGAGGTAGTACAAGGTCAAACAATAACTGAGTTCAGAATAATGTGTTACAGTTACCGAGAAGGTGCAGTGCAGGCAGACAAGACGGTGCAAAATCATCTTATCATACTAGGGATCCCTTCAGTAGTCTGATAACACCAGGATAGTAGCTGATCTTGAGTTGGTGGTCAGTCTTTTGTGTCTTCTGCCAGATGGGAGAGGAGAGAAGAGAGAATGCCAAGGGTGGGAGGGGTCTTTGATTATTCTGGCTGCTTTACTGAGACAGCAAGAAATGTAGATCGGGTCCATGGATGTGAAGCTGGTTTCTGGGATGTGATGAGCTGTGTCCCCAACTCTCCGGAGTCCCTGTTAGTCACAAACAGAGCAGTTGTCATAACACCAGCTGGAGGCAGCTTGTGAGCTAGCAGGAGGCTGAAGGGGAAAAGTACCTGAATGGTCTACATCTCATTGCAGCTGGCATGAAAAATGCATTCAATCAGAATCAGATTCAGGATTAATATCATCGGCTTATGCCATGAAATTTGTTAACTGTACGCCAGCATTACAATGCTATACATGATAAACAAATATATAGAGGAAAAAGCTGAGTTACTGTAAGTATATATATGTCTATTAAATAGTTAAGTTAAATAAGGACTGCAAAAAAAAAAGCAGAATTAAAAAGTAATGAGATAGTGCCCATGGGTTCAATGTCCATTCAGGAATCAGATGGCAGAGGGGAAGCAGCTGTTCCTGAATTGCTGAGTGCGTGCCGTCAGGCTTCTGAACCTCCTACCTGATGGTAGCACTGAGAGGAGGGCACGTCCTGGGTGGTGGGGATCCTTAATGATGCTTTCCTAAGGCACAGCTCCTGGAAGATGTCTTGGATACTCCAGAGGCTGGTAACCAAGATGGAGGTGACTAATTTTACGTTTCTGCAGCTTATTTTGATCTTTTGCGTTAGCCCCTGTGACAGGGTACATGACACCCCCTCCCAAATTACCAGACAGTGATGCATCCAGTCAAAATGCTCTACATGGTACATTTGTAGAAGTTTTTCAGTGTTTTAATTAACAAACCAAATCTCCACAAACTCAATGAAATATAGCTACTGTTTTCCCTTTTTCATAGCTGCATCAATATGTTGTGCTTGTGTTAGGGCCTCAGAGATATTGACACTCAGGAACTTCAAATTGCTCCTTCTTTCCACTTCTGATTTGTATTTCTTCGTTTTATCCTTTCTGAAGTCCACAATCAGCTCTTTGGTCTTGCTGATGTTTAGTGCAATGTTGTTGCCGCGACTCCACTCAACAGCCTGACATACCTTGCTCCTAAATGCCCCTTCATCACCATCTGAAAGTCTACCAACAATGGCTGTATCATCAGCAAATTTATAGATGGCATTTGAGCTGTGCCTAGCCACACGGTCATGGGTGTAGAGAGAGTAGAGCAGAGGGCTTAGCACACACCCCTGAGGTGCTCCAGTGTTGATTGTCAGCAAAGTGGAAATGTTATTTCCAATCCGCACAGATTGTGATCTTCCGGTTAGGAAGTCAAGGATCCTGTTGCAGAAGGAGGTATAGAGGCCCAGGTTCTGTAGCTTTTCGATCAGTACCGCAGGAATGATGATGTTAAATGCTGAGTTATAGTCCATAAACTGCATCCTGACACAGGTATTTGCATTGACCAGGTGATCCAAGGCTGCATGGAGAGCCATTGAGACCACATGTGTTGTAGACTTAGTGCGGTGATAGGCAAATTGCAGTGGGCCCAGGTTCTTCCTGAGACAAGTGTTGATTCTAAGCATGACTGACCTCTGGAAGCATTTCACCACCATGGATGTGAGTGCTACTGGGCAACAGTCATCGAGGCAGCTCACGCTGTTCTCCTTGGGCGCCGGTATAATTTTTGTCCTTTTGAAGCAGGTGGGAACTTCTGACTGTAGCCGTAAGAAGTTGAAAATATCTTTGAGTACCCCTGCCAGCTGGCCAGCACAGGTTTTCAGAGCCTTACCAGGTACTCCATTGAGACCTGCTGCCTTGTGAGAGACAACCTGACATTGGCCTCTGAGACGGAGATCACAGGGTCATCGGATGCTGCAGGGGTCCCTTTCAAAGTAACCATACAAGAAGCATCACTGTCATTCATGATGTTGGGCTTTGCTTCGTAGGATGTAATGTCCTGCAAACCCTGCCAGAGTTGACATGCATCTGATGTCATCTCCTACCTCGCTCAGAATTTCCTGGCTCTTGAAATAGCCCTCCAGATAGTCTTATCTGGTTTCCTGATGCAGACCAGACTTGAATGCCATAGATCTGGCCCTCAGTAGACCAGGAGCTTCCTGGTAGATGAGACTAAGACAACTGTCCTTTAGTAACCCTGCTTTGGATTGGTCAAGAAAGCATGAGTTTGGGAGACAGAAACATGCAGACGACAGGACTTTCTGACTTGTGGTTGCGACAGAGTCCTGAACCTGTCCAGGATTTCACCTACTGTCTTCATGAAATTATGACTGCTTTTCAGAATCAAAGTCAGATTCAGAATCAGACTTAGGTTTGGTATCACTGACAAGTTGTGGCATTGGTTTTGTGGTAGCAGGATATTGCAGTGCATTATTATAAAAAGAAACTATAAATTGCAATAAGACAGAAATATAAAAAACAAATTATGGAAGTAGTGCAAAAACTGAGCAAAAAATTGTGAGGCGTGTTCAGGGTTGGTTCATTGTCCATTCAGAAATCTGATGGCAGAGGGGACAAAACTTGTTTCCAAATCATACAGTGTGTATCTTTGGGCTCCTGTACCTCCTCCTTGATGGTAGCAATGAGAAGAGGGCATGTCCTGGGTGGTGGGGGTCCTTAGTGATGGATGTCGTCTTTTTGAGGCATCACCTGTTGAAGATGTCCTTAATGCTGGGGAGGCTGGTGCCCATGATGGAGCTGGCTGAGTTTACAACCCTCTGCAGCTTTTCCTGATCCTGAATAGTGGCCCTGCCATACCAGACGGTGATGCAACCAGTTAGAATGCTCTCCATTGTACATCTGTAGACATTTTCGAGTGTCTTCGGTGACATACCGATTCTCCTCAAACTTACAATGAAATATAGTCACTCTCATGCATTCAAAGTTCAAATTTCAATGTTCAAATAAATGTATTATCCAAGAACATATATGTTACTACATACAACCCAGAGATTCATTTTCTTGCGGGCATACTCAGTAAATCCAAGAACCATAACAGAATCAAAGAAAGATCACACCCAACAAGATGGACAAGCAACCAATGTGCAAAAGACAACACACTGTGAAAACACAGAAGAGAAAAGAAATAGCAATGTAGGTTTTCATAAATATAACAGCAGTGGCGTTTTAAGTTTAAGAGAAACTTATGTTCGGCACGAACATTGACCTCTAACTTCCGTTAATGCCCCTCCTCTCGTTCTTACCCCATCCCTTGTTTATTTATTTATTGATTGATTGATTATTTTTTCCTTGTTTTTCTCTCTCTCTCTGTCCCTCTCACAATAACTCCCTGCCTGCTCTCCATCTTCCTCTGGCGCTCTCCCTCCCCCTTTCTTTCTCCCTCGGCCTCCCGTCCCATGATCCTCTCCCTTCTCCAGCCTCGTATCCCTTTTGCCAATCAACTTTCCTGCTCTTGGCTCCATCCCTCCCACTCCTGTCTTCTCCTATCATTTTAGATCTCCCCCTCCCCCTCCCACTTCCAAATCTCTTACTATCTCTTCTTTCAGTTAGTCCTGATGAAGGGTCTCGGCCCGAAACATCAACTGTGCTTCTTCCTATGGATGCTGTCTGGCCTGCTGCATTCACCAGCATTTTGTGTGAGTTGCTTGAATTTCCAGCATCTGCAGATTTCCTCGTGTTTGCGTGGTTAAATGGAGACCTGTTTTTGGAGACCTGTGTGCAGTCAAGGTGTTTCAATTGATTGTAGTAAAAATACACCTGTATCTGGAAGGTCCAACTGCTGGTGAGTCAGTATCCTGGCAAAAACTACACCATGAAGACAATAGAACACTCCAAAACAACTCCGCGAAAAGGTTATTGAAAAGCACAAGTTAGGAGATGGATACAAGAATTTCCAAGTCACTGAATTTCACTTTGTGTCTAGTTAAGTCAATCATCAAGAAATGGAAAGAATATGGCACAACTGAAAATTTGCCTAGAGCAGGCCGTCCTCAAATACTGAGTGACCGTGCAAAAAAGGGACTAGTGAGGAAGGCCACTAAGAGACCTATGACAACTCTGAAGGAGTTACGAGCTTCAGCGGCTGAGATGGGAGAGACTGTGCATAAAACATCTTTCATCCTGGTGCTTCACCAGTCACAGCTTTATGGGAGAGTGGCAAAGAGAAAACCGCTGTTGAAAAAACTCACATGAAATCTCGGCTAGAGTTTGCAGAAAGCATGTGGGAGACTCTGAAGTCAGCTGGAAATAATCTATGGTCTGATGAAACCAAAACTGGACATTTTGGCCATCAGACTCAACGTTATGTTTGGCATAAGCAAACACCACACATCATCAAAAAGACACCATCCCTACTGTGAAGCATGGTGGTGACTGCGTCATGCTGTGGAGATGCTTCACTGCAGCAGGCCCTGGAAAGCTTGTGAAGGTAGGGGGTAAAATGAATGCAGCAAAATACAGGGAAATCCTGGAAGAAAACCTGATGCAGTCTGCAAGAGAACTGCAACTTGGGTGAAGATTTGTTTTCCAGCAAGACAATGACCTCAAACATAAAGCCAAAGCTACACAGGAATGGCTTAAAACAACAAAGTTAATGTCCTGGAGTGGCCAAGTCAGAGTCCAGACCTCAATCCAATTGAGAGTTTGTGGCTGGACTTGAAAAGGGCTGTTCACTCATGATCCCCATGCAATCTGACAGAGCTTGAGCAGTTTTGTACGGAAGAAGGGAGAAAAATTGCAGTGTTCAGATGTGCAAAGCTGGTGGAGACCTATCCACACAGACTCGAGGCTGTAGTTGCTGCCAAAGGTGCATCTACTAAATAGTGACTTGAAGGGGGTAAGTCCTTGTGCAACCTATTATTTTGTTCTTCATATTTGTAATTAATTTAGATCTCTTTGTAGAAATCTGTTTTCACTTTGACATGAAAGTCTTTTTCTGTTGATCAGTGTCAGGAAAAGCCAAATTAAATCCACTGTGATTCAATGTTGTAAAACAATAAAACATGAAAACTTGCAAGGGAGTGGGTAAATACTTTTAACAGTTACAGTATTACGCTTCACCCATCGGGCATGGATAACCTCACTCACCTCAACACCGAGATGATTCTGCAGCCTAAAGACTCAGTGCCAAGACTCTACAAGTTCTCAGTGTTATTTATGTATTTAATTTGCACAATTTCTCCGGTTCTGCACATTGTCATTTTTCATGTATGTGTATTTTTTTTAGTCAATTCAATTATATGGTTTTCCTGCAAGTTTCACAAAAAGTGACATATATGTACTTTAATAATACATTTACTTTGACTTTGAAATGTTTTTGACCACTGGAAACTCTGTTTGGATATTGTACAGTATATCCTTGAGGCATCAGTTATTTTCTTAAACTAATCTTTTTAAGACCATGATCAATACCATCTGTTAGAGTTAGACTTACATCTCATTATAGCTTTACTGTAGTTCCTAGAGATTCTTTTTAGACCATAAGCTTAAGACATTGGAGCGGAAATAGGCCATTCAGTCAATCAAGTCTCCTTCACATAGCAAGAGAGCATTATTTCTAAAATTTGTAAAGATTTAATTCATTTCATTTCCACCACTTGATTATTTTCTGTCCGTTGCCATGGTTCTGTGTGGCTAATAGTGCCCTTGGGTCAGATTTAGTTTTGAAAATAATAGCAAGTTTACATGAGATCCTGGAAGGCTGAGGAGGAATTTCTTCATCCAAAAGGTTGTGAATCTCTGAAATCCATTGCCACAAAAGGCTGTGGAGGCCAAGTCATTTGGTGTATTTAAAGCAGAGACTGATAGGTTCTTGGTTAGTCAGGGTGTCAAATGTTATGGGAAGAAGGCAGGAGAATGTGGCTGAGAAGGATAATAAACGGAAGCAGACCCAATGGCCGAATGGTCTAGTTCTGCCTCTATGCCTGGTGGTCTAAAACCTTTTAAAATGAAGTGAATCCAACCCTCATATCTTAACATTAGGAGATGCAGTATCGAGGTGGCAATGGTAGTGTAGTGGTGAGCCTGATGTTTTACAGTGCCCGCTGTAATATCAGGGTTCGATTCCCACTGCTGTCTGTAAGCAGTTTGCACGTTTTTCCTGTGACAGTGTGGGTTACCTCCTGGTGTTCCGGTTGTCTCCCACATTGGACAGGTTAGGGTTAGTAAGTGTCGGGTATGTGCTGTCAACAACAGAAGCATGGCAATACTTGTGGGCTGCCCAGCACAATCCTCGCGGATTGGATTTGTTACAAGCAACGCATTTAACTGTGTGTTTCGATGTACAGTACATGTGACAAATAAAACTAATATGTGTACCTTTAGTTGGATAAGTTTATACTGTACACACTCCAGTCTTCTCCAGACATGATGCTACAACCTGTAGTGTGACCTGTATAGGGATTTGTTCATATGGTATATCATCTCCAGACATGATACTACAACCCATAGTGTGACCTGTATGGGGAATTGTACATACGGTATATCATCTCCGGACACAATTCCACAACCCATAGTGTGACCTGTATAGGGATTTGTACATATGGTATATCATCTCCAGACATGGTACTACAACCTGTAATGTGACCCGTATGGGGAATTGTACGTACGGTATATCATCTCCGGACACAATGCCACAGCTCGTAGTGTGACCTGTTTGGGTACTGTGTGTACTGTGTATTGTTTTATCCTATACTCCAGAATTTCAACACCATGTTGATTGTTTACCTGTACCTGTCCCCAACATTTTAAAAACTGTTGGTAATGAATATTGATGTCCCTGTGGGCCTCCACAGATTCAAGCATTTCACTACTTACTAATTCTGTGCTAATCTTTTTGAGTCCAAGTTAACCAACTTCATATTTTTACCAGTCCACCACCAGTAAGCCCTCCCTGCCACTGAGTACATCTACAAGCAGTGTTGCTGCAGGAAAACAGCAGCCATCAGCCCCACACCCAGGCCATGCTCTCTTCACACTGCTGCCATCAGGAAGGAGGTGCAGGGGTCTCAGGACCCACACCACCACACCACCAGCTTCAGGAACGGTTATTACCCCTCAACCATCAGGCTCTTCAACCAGAGGGGACAACTTCATTCACTCCAACATTGAACTGATTCCACAACCAGTGGACTCACTTTTAAGAACTCTAAATCTATCTATCTACCTATCTATTTATTTCTTCTCTTCTTTTTCTATTTGCACAGTTTGTTGTCTTTTGCACAATAGTTGTTCGTCTATCACGTTCAGTTTTTCTTTGATTCCATCGTGTTTCTTTCTATTTGCTATAAAGTCCTTCAAGAAAATGAATCTCAAGGTTGTATATGGTGACACATATGTACTTTGGTAATAAATTGAAGTTTGAACTATTGCAATCCATTAGCCACCTTTTTGCAGGTTGCTTAATTTAATATCTGGATAAGATATTGGTTGAAGGCTCTCGGCCCCAAACATCAATTGTTTGTTTATTTCCACAGGTGCTGCCTGAGCTGCTGGGTTCCGCCAGTATCTTGTGTGTGTTGCTTTGGATTTCAGCATTCTGCAGAATCTCCTGCGTTTATGATCTGATAATTTTATGGCCCTGCTTGCTCAGCTCCCCATACCATTTACCATTAGACCTCTGACAATCTTGAATATCTGGCTTTCAGTCCCATCTAATTCCCACCTAGGAAGTGTTAGATTGATCATAAAGCGGCTGAAAGGTCAGCACAACATTGTGGGCTGAAGGGCCCATACTGTGCTGTAGTGTTCTGTGGTCTGTATTCTAGTTTATAAGTGGGGTAAATATTTGAAGAGTAAGCACAGGATTTCATGCGACATAGGTATGATGCTACCTGGATTAGAGAAACAAAGGGATTAGCAATGTTCAAATAAACTGTGTTCTTCTGAGAATAGGCTGACTGAGCTAGTGCTTTTCTCTTTTGAGTGACAGAGGATGAGAGGTGACTTGATAGAGGTGTTCAAGATGATAAGAGACATAGATCGAGTGGACAGTCAGAGGTGGAAATGGCTAAGACGAGGGGGCAGAATTTTAAGGTGATTGGAGGAAAGTACGGGGGGATATCAGAGGTAAGTTTTTTTTACAGACAGTGGTGGGTGTGTAGAATGCTCTGCTGTGGGTGGTGATAGAGGCAGATACATTAGGGACATTTAAGAGACCCTTAGCTTGGTACATGGATGATAGAAAAATGAAGGGATTTGTAGGAAGGAGGTAGGTTAAAAAGTCGACTCAAGATTGTTGTCCAAAGTGCCTGTGGTGTGCTGTAGTGTTTTGTGATCTATGTTTTAGGTTCTTTGTTCTAAGCTCTAAGTCATACGCTGTTCATTTGAACATTGCTATCCCTCTCTTTTTGCCTGTTACCCAGCTTGCTCAATCATTGGTCATCTATCCCATTTGTTTCAGCTTTACCCACTATGGGGAACTTAATAAAATACTTGTTCAACATTCCATCTCAGAATAGTATTCCGAGATATCTCCCTTTTCAAAATATTTCAGTCAGGGTTGATGAGTCTAAACACAAGAGGATATGCAGTTGCTGAAAATCCAGAGTAATGCCTAAAAAATGCTGTGCCCAGGACAGGAGCTGTAAAATGATAAAACCAAAGAATAACAGGAGGTACCTAATAAATTAGCCACTGGGTGCAGTGCCGTGAGGTAATGTTCATGGACAAATCAGAAATTTGATGGCTGAAGGAAAGAAATGTGTCACTTGCTTTAACGAGGATGTGCTGGGACAGCCTGCAAGTGTTGTCTCACCTGTAGTGCCAACGTACCATGCCCACAACTCACTAATCCTAACCTGTACTGTATACAATACCTTTGGAATGTGGGAGGAAACCAGAAAACCCAGAGGAAACCCACACGATCGTGGAGTCATTCAGCTGTGTGCTCTGGAGATCTCTTCACAAAACTTCTCATCTTGCCAATAATCTACCCGTTTTTGTCTTACATTGTCCCACTATTTCGTGCCATTTCCAACTGCTGATGGTGTTGTATGGTAATTGTAGTTCAGTTGAAATGAATTCCAACATCATGTTAATGAAGTACTGGAGAAAGTTTAGTTCCAACAGTTGGAACGGCGACTGTTTACTTTTTCCATAGATGCTGCCTGGCCTGCTGAGTTTCTCCATTATTTTGTGTGTCTCACTGGAGAAGGTGCCTGGTTTGCTGTTGGAGAATGTGACTTTGTGATACCAAACAGCTGTGCTGAAACAGAAGGTGTGAACTGATTTGTAACAGTAACTGTTCAGCACATGGGAAACAAAGTAACCAGATTCTCTCTTATTTCTGAAAGACAAACCATAAGACCATAGGATAGGAGCATAGGAGCAGAATTAGGCCATCTGGCCCATGGAGTCTGCTTTGCCATTCAGTCATGACTGATCCTTTTTTTCTGTCTCCTTCTCAACCCCAGTACCAGCCTTCTCCCCGTAACTTTTGATGCCATGTCCAATCAAGAACCTATCAATCTCTGCCTTAAATACACCCAGTGACCTGGCCTCCACAGCTGCATGTGGCAACAAATTCCACAAATTCACCACCCTTTGGCTAAAGAAATTTCTTTGCATCTCTGTTTTGAAACCTCTATCCTGAGGCTATGTCCTCTTGTCCTGGACTCTCCCACCGTGGGAAACATCCTTTCCACATCTACTCTGTCAAGGTCTTTCAACACTTGAAAGGTTTCAATGAGATCCCCCCTCGTCGTTCTGAATTCCAGCGAGTACAGACCCAGAGCCATCAAACGTTCCTCGTATGATAACCCTTTCATTTCTGGAATCATCCTTGTGAACCTTCTCTGGACCCTCTCCAATGCCAGCACATCTTTTCTAAGATGAGGGGCCCAAAACTGTTCACAATACTCAAGGTGAGGCCTCACCAGTGCCTTATAAAGCCTCAGCATCACATCCCTGCTCTGGTATTCTAGACCTCTTGAAATGAATGCTAACATGGCATTTGCCTTCCTCACCACCAACTCAACCTGCAAGTTTACCTTCAGGGTGTTCTGCACAAGGACTCCCAAGTCCCTTTGCATTTCAGATTCCTGCATTTTCTCCCCATTTAGAAAATAGTCCACACTTTTATTCCTACTACCAAAGTGCATGGTCATGCATTTTACAACATTATATTTCATTTGCCACTTTCTTGCCCATTCTCCTAATCTGTCTAAGTCCTTCTGCATCCTACCTGTTTCCTCAACAATACCTGCCCCTCCACCAATCTTTGTATCATCTGCAAACTTGTCAACAAAGCCATCTATTCCATCATCAAAATCATTTATATACAGCAGAAGAAAAAGCGGTCCCAACACCGACCCCTGCGGAACACCACTAGTCACTGGCAGCCAACCAGAAAAGGATCACTTTATTCCTACTCGCTGCCTCCTACCAATCAACCAATGCTCTAATCATGTTAGTAACTTTCCTGTGATGCCATGGGTTCTTAACAAGAGCTTACAATTGTTTAAGGAATATTGTGGGGAATGAAACACTGTTTGTATTTGGTTAACAGGTGTTGGATTCGGGTGCATTTTTATTTATTTAGAAATAGAGCATGGACCATACCCTTCTAGCTCAATGAGCCACACCACCGAGCACCCCACTAATTTAACCCAAGCCTAATCACTGGACAATTTACAGTGACCAATTAACCTACTAACCAGTACATCTTCAGACTATGCAAGGAGACCGGAGCACACAGGGGTAACCCACCTGTTCACAGGGAGAACATAGAAACTCCTTACAGACGGCGTTGTAATTGAATTCCGAACTCCATTGCCCTGAGCTGGAATAGCACCTGCTAACCATGTACTGTATATACTGAGATAGTGTTCATGCGTTCATTGTCCATTCAGAAATCTGACGGTGGAGGGGAAGAAGCTGTTCCTGAATCATTGAGTGTGTGTCTTCTGGCTCCTGTGCCTCCTCGTTGATGTAGTAATGAGAAGAGGGCGTGTCCCAGATGGTGAGGATCCTCAATGATAGAAGCTGCCTTGTTGAGGCGTCACTCCATGAAGCTGGTGGGGAAGCCAGGTCCCATGGTAGAGATGGTTGAGTTCACAACCCTCTGCACTCTCTCAGGATATTCTTCTTCACATTTCTCTGAAGATAATTTTGGTGTGTTCCTGTCCGTGATTCATGTTGACATTGCTGGACTTTCCCATGTCCTGACTGAAATTTGTCTTCCCTGAGAAAAATAAAGGTAAAAGTTAGCTTTATTTGTCGTATGTACCTCGAAATATCAAAACATACAGTGAAATGCATCGTTTGTATCAAATCAGATCAAAAAGGGTTATACTGGGCAGCCTACAAGTGTCGCCATGCATCTTGCATCTTGCACCAGGAGAGCTAGCCCACAACTTGCTAACCCTAACCTGGACGTCTTTGGAATGTGGAAGGGAACTGCAGCTCCCAGAGGAAACGCACACAGCCAAGGGGAGAACATACAAAGGCTTTCGGTGCGGCGACGGCAGTGGGAAGTGAACCTGGATCGCTTACCACTGACTGGCACTGTGAAGTGTTGAACAGACACTACGCTATCATGCCACCCCTACCATGTGTTCAATCCTGAAACTGCCCAAATGGGGTAAAGCTAACCACGTCTCACAGAATAGCACAACTTCAAATTCTCTTCAGAAGTTTATTGAAACCTCAGGACTCTACAAGGATTGTAACATAAAATACAAATAATACATGTCATTACAAGGTAATGTAAAAGGTCAGGTGATAAGATGTGTTACAAATGCTGATAAAGTACTGTGTACTTTTCCAACTTTCACACAGTAACAATGTCGGATTTCACATGTGGGACAATCAATAGCTGCAAGACCCCTCCGTGCTCGGGTTAATCCATAAAAGGCCATGCAGAAAATTAGACCATAAGTCACAGGAGCAGAATTATACCATTCAGACCATCGAGTCCGCTTCACCTTTTCATCATGGCTGATCCACTTCCCTCTCAACCCCTTCGTCTGCCTTCTCTCAGAAATCTTTCATGTCCTGATTAATCAAAAAATTATCAATCTCCACCTTAAATGCACCCAATGAATTGGTCTCTATAACCTTCTGTGGTAACAGATTTCACAGATTCACCATCTTCTGCCTGAAGACATTCTCTTCATCTCCATTCTAAATGAATGTCTCTCTATTCTGAGGCTGTGTTCTCTGTTCTGAGACTCCCCCACTACAGGAAACATCCTCTCCACATCCACTCGATCCAGACCTTACAACATTCAATCGGTTTCAATAAGATCCCCCCTCTAAACGCCCAGAGCCATCTATCGTTCCTCAAGCAAGAAGCCTTTCATTCCCAAATTAAACATTTCAAATTAATAGCATTGTGTTGGGTTGCATAATCTTATAAAGTTTGAGAGAAAGATCTCTGAATTTACCAGCATCTTAAAAAGTTTCTAGCCTACTTCTAAGATAGAACATAGGAGAATGAGGTGTGATCTTATAGAAGTGTTTAAAACTATCAGGGTAGCAGTCTTTTCCCCAAGGCAGGGAGTCCAAAACTCGTGACTATTGGCAGGAGGAAATCTTCTAGGTAGCAGCAGGGCAGATAAACACTCAAGACAGGAACTATGTTAGTGTAAGTATGTGTTGGTAAAATGAGCTGTTAACTCATCTGGTTACATATTCTGGCTTTTTTTCTGGATATTTCCCATAATTGTTCTGCTAACTTACCTTTGAGCAGCCTAGTGCAGTTTACAGTTGGCAGTTTTTGTCTCATTCCAATACAATCAACCATATCTAAATCTAGATTTGTTCTGGCTGATTCACAGGCTTTGAGTTCAAACACTGAATTGACTCCCAATGGGGCTTCTCTCTTGTGTTCGCTCCCTGGAAGACAAATTAGATTGTCGTCGTCTGTGGCTGACCCAGTGCAAGATGAGGAACTGCTGTCTGCTTGTTCATACAGAAACATAACTCAAGAATGATATCCCACGCACCATCAGTCATCAGGCCATGCCACGCCTCGTGCTAATACTATTTGTGTGCCTCTGTGTGCTGTGTGTGACTCTTATGTACTGTGTTTTGCACCTCGGTGCTGGAGAAACAGTGTTACATTCAAGACAATTCAACTTGAATATCACTGCTAACAGATTGTTCACAATTTGAATATCGACATGAATTTAATTTCATCTCTAGCCACAGGCAAGGTCCCAGAGGACTGGTGAGTAGCTAATGTCATTCTATTATTCAAGAAGGGAACTAGGGATAATCCAGTGAGTTTCATGTCAGTGGTAGCAAGGTTACTGGAGAGAGTTCTTAGGGATAGGATTTATGAACATTTGGAAAACACTTGGCCTAATTAGGAAGAGTCAGCATGGCTATGTGCAAGGCAATTTGTGTCTTGCTAACTTGATTGAGATTTTTGATGAGGGAAAAAGGGTGATTGGTGAAGGTAGAGCTGTGGATGTTGTCTGCATGGATTTTAGTGAGGTGTTTTATAAGGTCCCACATGGAGGCTCATCCAGAAGATTAAGGTGCATGCGATCGATGGTGAGTTGGCCATATGAATTCAGAACTGGTGTGCACATACAAGACAGGGGTTTGTGGTTGAAGGGACTTATTCTAGCTGGAGGGCTGTGATTAGTGGTGTTCCGCAGGGATCTGTACTGGGATCTCTACTGTTCTGCTGATGATACGAAGATTTGTGGTGTTGTGGATAGTGTAGAATACTGGCAAATAATAGAGTCAGACATAGATCAGTTGCAGATATGGGCAGAGAAATGGCAGAAAGAGTTTATCCCGGCCAAATATGAAGTGTTGCACCTTGGTCGGTCAATTGTAAAGGGACTGTACGCTCCTAAGGGCAACACCACTAACAGTGCTGAAGAGCAGAGGGACCTTGGGCTCCAAGTTCATAGCTCCTGAAGGCAGCTGCACAGGTTGATAGGGTGGTGAAGAAGACATTTGGCATACTTGCCTTTATTGTTGAGCTACTGAGATCAGAAGTGAGGAAGTTATGTTGTGGTTTTATAAAATTCTAGTTCAGCTGCATCTGGAGTATTGCACACAGTTCTGGAATCCCATTACAGGAAGCATGTAAAGGCTTTGGAGAGGGTGTAGAAGAGGTTTACTAGAATGTTGCCTAGATTAAAGGCACGTGCTATAAGGAGAGTTTGGACAAATTTGGTTTGTTTTCTCTGGAGCAGCGGAGGCTGAGGGAAGATCAAATAGAGATTATAGGATGCACAGAAACTGTAGACAGACAATACGATTTTCCAAGGGTTAAGGTGACCAGTACCAGAGGGCATGCACTTCAGCTGAAAGGGGTAATCTCCAAAGAGATAAAAGAGCAAGTTTTTTTACAGAGAGAGTGGTGGGTGCCTGGAATTTGCTCCCAACATGGCCATAGAGGCAGACCATGGGAGTATCTCTTCTTTCAGTTCGTCCTGACAAAGGATCCTGGCCCGAAACATCGACTGTACCTCTTCCTGTAGATGCTGCCTGGCCTGCTGCTTTCACCAGCATTTTTTCTGTGTGTTGCTGGAGTATTTAAAGGATGTTTAGATGTGAGGAAAGTGGAAAGATTGTAGGCAGAAATTAGGTTAACTGTCTATTTGATTACCAAGTTAACTGGTTCATCAGAACATTGTGGGAGGAAGGACAGTTCCTGTGCTGTACTGTTCAATGTTCTGTGTATGTGGGAGGAAGGGACAATTCCTGCATTGTACGGTTCTATGTTTTGTGTTTGTGAGAGGAAGGGACCAATTGTACAGTTCTATAAATAGATAAGACCGTAAGACTATAAGACATAGGAGCAGAATTGGGCTAGTCAGCCCATCGAGTCTGCTCTGCCATTCCATCATGTCAGGTCCGGATCCCACTCAACCCCATCTTCTTCTTCAGTTGTCCATCGAAATCCGATGACGATGTCCACTCCTTTATCGGTGAGATCTTTGATGACTATACAGTCCTATCCTGGACCCACAAGCTCTATTGCAGGTGGGACATGTATATGTGGTAGTGGTGGCAACCATGGCTGCATTTCTCCTGGCTCTCTTCTGCTGTCTTCTTGCTGTTCTTTCCATCTCCAGAATACAAACCCCGTCCCTACACAGCTGTCGCCACATAGTATGGTGAGCAGCAAATTCCTCCAGGTCCTTGGGTCTGATCTTGCACTTCCTTAAAGCGTTCTTCATCTGATCCTTATAGCGCTTCTTTGGCCCTCCAGCTGAGCGTCGACCATGATGTAGCTGGCCGTATAACACTCTGCGGGGTAGCTGACATGGGGGCATCCTTATCACGTTCCTCAGCCACTGCAACTGACGCTGGATGATCATGGCCTCAATAATCCTGCGGTTGGTCTTTACAAGTATTTCAGTGTGAGGCACCCACTCACGCCAGGTAATGCCCAGGATGCACTGGAGGCAGCTTATGTGGAAGCACTTCAAGGACTTGATGTGATGGCTGTAGGTTACCCCAGCTTCACAGCTGTAAAGGAGGGTGGTGACACAGACTGCTTGGTACACAGCAACCTTTGTGGAGGGACGAAGGCTGCTGTTCTGAAAGACTCTACACCGAAGTCTCCCAAAGGCAGCTGATGCCCCATACACCTGCCATCTCACCATATCCTTTGATGCCCTGACCAATCAGAAAACGAACAACTTCTGCCTTAAATATGCCCACGGACTTGGCCTCCACCGCTATCTGTTGCAGAGCATCCCCTAGATTCACTGCTCTCTGGCTAAAAAAAATTCCTCCTTACTTCTCTTCTAAAGGGTCGTCCCTCAATCTTGAGACTGTGCCCTCTAGTTCTGGATACCCCCACCTCAGGAAACATCCTCTCCACATCTAACCTATCTGGTCCTTTCAAGATCTAGTAATCTTCAATAAGATCCCCTCGCATTCTTCTAAATTCCAGAGAGTACAGGCCCAAAGCTGCCAAACACTCCTCATATATTAAACCCATCATCCTCATGAATCTCCTCTGGATTCTCTCCAATAACAACACATCCTTTCTGAGATATGGGGCCCAAAACTGTTGACAATACTCCAAATGCCGCCTGTCTTTTGAAGACTCAGCATTGTCTTCTTGCTTTTATATTCAATTCCCGGGAAATAAATGCCAACATTGCATTTGCCTTCTTTACCACAGACTCAACCTGTAAATCAATCTTCTTGGAGTCTTGCACGAGGACTCGTAAGTCCTTTTACACCTCTGATGTTTGAACCTTCACCCCATTTAGATAGTAGTCTGCATTATTGTTCCGTTTACCAAAATGCATTATCATACATTTCCCAACACAGTATTCCATCTGCCAATTCCTTGTCCACTCTTCTAATCTGTCTAAGTCCAGCTACAATCCCATTGCTTCCTCAGCACTACCTACGCCTCTACCTATCTTTATATCATCCGCAAACTTTGCCACAAAGCCATCACTTCCATTGTCCAAATCATTGACAAACAATGTGCAAAGTAACAGTCCTAATACTGACCCCTGAGGAACACCACCAGTCACTGGCAGCCGACCAGAAAAGACCCCTTTTATTCCCACCCACTGCCTCCTGCCTGTCAGCCATTCCTCTATCCATGCCAGTATCTTTCCTGTAAAACAGCCTCGCATATGGCACCTTATCAAATGCCTTCTGAAAATCCAAGTAAGTGACATCCACTGGCTCTCCTTTGTCCACCCTGCTTGTTACTTCCTCAGAGAACTCGAACAGATTTGTCAGGCAAGATTTCCCTTTCCAGAAACCATGCTGTCTTTGACTTATTTTATAATTAGTCTCCAAGTACCATAAAACCTCACCCTTAATAATAGACTCCAACACTTTCCCAATCACTGAGGTTAGGCTAACTGGCCTATAATTTCCTTTCTTTTGCCTTCTCCTTCTTAAAGAGTGGAGTGACATTTGCAATCTTCCAGTCCTCCAGGGCCATGCCAGAATCAAGTGATTCTTGAAAGATTATGACCAATGCATCCGTTATCTCTTCAACAACCTCTCTCAGGACTCCAGGATATAATCCATCTGGTCCAGGTGACTTATCCACCTCTAGACCTTTGTGTTTGCCCAACACTTTTTCCTTTGTAATAGCAATGGCACTCACTCCTGCTCCCTGACATTCAAAGACCTCAAGCACACAGCTGGTGTCTTCCACTGTGAAGACTGAAGCAAAGTAGTTATTAAGATCACCTGCCAAAGTACTTACTAAGTTCTTTGTCCCTCATTACTAACTCACCGGCATTATTTTCCAGTGGTCCAATATCAACTCTCACCTCTCTTTTATTCTTTATATAACTGAACAAACTTTTAATATCCTGCTTTCTACTATCAGCTATCTTGCCTTCATATTCCATCTTTTCCCTTATAGCTTTTTTAGTTGTCTTTTGTTGGATTTTAAAAGCTTCCCAATCATCCAACTTCCCACTCACTTTTTGCTATCATATATGCCCTTTCCTTGGCTTTTATGCAGTCCTTAACTTCCCTTGTCAGCCATGGTTGCCTACCCCTGGCACTTGAGAACTTCTGTGGGACGTATCTATCCTGTGCCTTATAAACTATTCCCAGAAACTTCAGCCACCCCTGTTCTGCCATCGTTACTGCCAGTATCCTCCTCCAATCTATCTGAGCAAGCTCCTCGCTCATGCTACTGTAAATCCTTTTATTCCATTGCAATACTGATACATGTGAATTATGCTTTTCCCTGCTTCCTAAGGGTTCCTTAACATTAAGCTGACTAATAAAACCTGGGTTATTACACAACATCCAATCTAAGATCACCTTTCCCCTAGTAGGCTTGATCACAAGCTGCTCTAAAAAGCCATCTCATAGGCATTGAACAAATTCCCTCTATCTGCTCTATGTTCTCTGCTCTGCGGTCTGTGTTTGTAGAATGAAGGAACAGTTCCTGTGCCACACCATCTATGTTCTGTGTTCTGCGTTCTGCGTTCTGTGTTCTATGTTCTGTGTTCTGTGTTCTGTGTTCTGTATTTGTGAGTTGAAGAGACAGTTCCTGTGCTGTATGGTTCTATGTTCTATTTCTACGAACCTTGGGCTGGGAACTTGAAAACCCTTTGGCAGAAGATCAGAGGGAAGATCAAGTGAACCATTTTATCAGATTTTCATTCAACTTCCAGTGAACATACAACAGAAAGCTGAGAGAGCTACGGAAGAAATCCCCCTATGTATGAGGATGAAAATTGCTTGGTACTACTGAGAGACAACAGAAGAAATTACAAAGATTAATTGATCAAGTCAACATGTTTTCCAGACTGCGGACATGTGTTTTCCAGAATAAAACTTTCCTTCTCCACTGCCAGCCAGACAAAGGAAGATGAGGAAGATGCCACATAGGAAAGCAATTAATAGTTAAAAATGTAGTTTATTCTTCCAGGGAAGATTAATCAGTGGTGAAAGAAATTTTCTAACCAGGGATCAAGTTCAAAAATCAACATGCAAACAGATTTGGGAGTCCTCATGCAGGATTCCCTGAAAGTTAACTTGCAGGTTGAATTGGTGTTGAGGAAGGCAAATGCAATGTTAGCATTCATTTCATGAGGATTAGAATACACGTGGGGTGATTGATTAATTTGTGGCCTAAGGTGGAAGGAGTCAATTTTAGAAAACATAGCACATTTATTTTTCAACATAGTCCCCTCCTACATTTACACACTTAGTCCAGCGGTCATGGAGCATACAGATCTTGGACCTCCAGAAAGTGCCCACAGCAGGGATGATTGATAAGTTCGTGGCCTAAGGTAGAAGGAGATGAGTTATACAGCTCTTGTTACATGCACGTGTAGTTCAGCTTTTTGAGTGATTATGCAGAACGTTTGAAGTCAATAACTCATCTCCGTCTACCGTAGGCCACGAACTTATCAATCACCCCTGCTGTGGGCACTTTCAGAAGGTCCAAGAACCATATGCTCCACGATCGCTTCTACCTTAGGCCACGAACTTATCAATTACCCCTCGTAAAAGCAAGAAGGTAATGCTAAGGCTTTATAAGGGATTGGTCAGACCACATTTGGAGTATTGTGAGCAGTTCAGGCATTGGAGAGGGTCCAGAGGAGATTCATGAGAATGATCCCAGGAATGAAAGGATTCACACATGAGGAGTGTCTGATGGCTCACGACTGACTGATTTTTGTAATCCCAAGGACATTGCCTGGAAGACGAATGTGCATTTGAGGTTCTAATGTTTCGTGGCCCTGTGGACGAGCTGATTCTAAGATGGTGCTACAGACTGAAACGTCGCAGATGAAAACAGAACATTGGGAACAGCAGATCAGCTATTGGAGGCTCTGTACTCTGCAAATCACCTACTTTCACTCTCTCTCTCTCTCATTGGCAGGGGCGATTCTCTGGTCAGAGAACTTAGGGAAAAGTGGTGCGACAGTCTTTTAACACCATAAGTCAGTGAGTTGTTTTGCTATGTCTTCCCTCTGGCTGTGAAAGGGGACACTCTTTTTTCCCTTTATTAGCGAGAGAGAGAGAGCCTGTGATATGTCAAATTGTCAGGTGAACGATCTGCTTTTGTTGTACTGCCGATCATGGTCTTTACTGGGGGGCTTTGCTATTGCTGATGCTTTTTTGTGGAAGTGGTGGGGTGGGGTGGGGCGGGTCATTGCTTTGTGTGTGGGAGGGGGGAGTGGGGGGGCGTTGAGGTTCTAACATTCTGTCACTCATTCTTTGGGACACTCTTCTGATCTCACGGATGTCTGTGAAGAACAAGAATTTCAGGATGTAATCCATATTGCATACATTTCTCTGGTATTAAACAGAGCTATTGAACTAATGAAACCTGTCAAACATTGAAAGGCCAAGACAGAGTGGATGTGGAAAGGATGTTTCCAATAACGGAGGAGTCTAGGACCAGAGGGCACAGCCTCAGAACACAATGGCATCCCTTTATAACAGAAATAGGGCAGTGAATCCGTGGAATTCATCACCACAGATGGCTGCGGAGGCCAAATCATTGGGTATATTTAAAGCAGAGATTGATAGGTTCCTGATTAGTCATGATGTCAAAGGTTACAGGGAGAAGCAGGAGAATGGGTTTGAAACTGATAATAAATCACCCATAATGGAATAGTGGACCAGACTTGATGGGCCAAATGGCCTGATCCTGCTCATTTGTCTTATGGTCTTATGGACAGTAATTGTGAAGTGAACAGGTGACGATTTCTCTGGTAATGTAATGTGGGGTTGCCTATTAAAACATGAATGCTAAGTCTGGCTCTGCAAATCCAGGCCAGAGACCTGAAGCTGGAGGTCTGGTGTCTGGTAGCCGGAAGACTGGAAGACTGAAAGAGGATTAGCGGCCTGGCTGTGTGTGTGAGTGGGTGGGTGTGAGGGAATGAAGGTGGGAAAGGGGATTGTTTTGCTGCTCTGTTGTGTGTTCTGCTGAACATTGTGGACACGCTAAGTTGGTATCGGAATGTGTGGCAATACTTGCGGGCTGCCCCCAGCACAATCTTGTGTGTGCTGATTGTTAATGCAAAGATGCATTTCACTGTATGTTTACCTGTGATAAATAAATATAAATCAAAACCTGAGTGGATCTTTACCAGGCAGAGTTAGTACTGCTCTCTGAAGCTACATTTCAGCACTTCAGAAGTGATTTAAGAGCCTGTTGAAAAGGCCATTCCTTCCAATAGAAGAACAGAAACAGCCAAACGTTTTGGTGAGGAGCCCTTGAGGGTGTGGTTCACACTTACAAACACAGCCAGTTTGTTCTATTAGTCAAAGCCTCGTCAGTTTTCATGCCATGATGGTGTAAGATCCCATGATACCTCGGGGCAGCGTGGTTGCGTAAAGCCACTACAGCCCCAGCGACCTGGGTTCAAATCCTGCTACTGTCTGTAAGGAGTTTGTACGTTCTCCCTGCGATTGCATAGGTTTCCTCCGGGTGTTCCAGTTTCCTCCCACAGTCCAAAGACACACCGGTTAGTAGGTTAATTGGTCACATCGGTGTAATTGTGCAGCATGGGCTCGTTGGGTCGTTGGGGCCCGTTAAAATGCTGTATCTCAAAACAAATAAAAATAATCTGAAGAAAAGCTGGGGGGGTCTCCATCGAGGTCCATCACTCAGCACTACCAGCATGGGTTAATTGATGATCGCACTCAGTGCCTACTGGGTACAAACAGACTGCCACATTTACTCCACTACAACACTGACTCACACCCCAACAAGCCTGTGAAACTGTTACAGTGGTTGTAAACTACGGCATCTTGATGGTGGGGGGGGTGGATATTTCTTCCTGTGGGAAAGTCTAGAATTATTTCATTGAAGATAGCTCTTTGGCCTGTGGAGATGACGCTGGTTCACAAGCAATCCTATGAATCACAGCCTCACCAGCATGCAGGACACCTTCAAGCAGAAATGCCTCAAAAAGGTGGCATCCATCATTAAGGACCCCCCATCACCCAGGACATGACCTCTTTTATTGCTACCATCCGGGAGGGACTACAGGAGCCTAAAGGCACACACTCAACAATTCAGGAACAGCTTCTTCCCCTCCGACATCAGACTTCTGAATAAACAATGAACTCATGAAAACTACCTCACTATCTTTGTTTTCCTTTTTACTGCTTATCTAATTCAATTTTTAAATATATACATATATATCTCTTCCTGTAGTTTACAGTTTTATTATTATCTATTGCATTGTACTGCTGCTGCAAAGACAACAAATTTCACAACATAAGCCAGTGGTATTAAAATGATTCTGATTCTGAAATTGACAGCAATTGTAATTGCTGCATTATTTAATTTACTTCTACTTGATCTTAATCTGATTTGTGGTCACACTGGGCGATGCAGTGCAGATACAGACACAGGTCCTTTGGATTACTGAGCCCATGCCCATCACATTGGCCAGCTAGCCAGTACCAAGTTCCTGCGTTCGGTAAGTATCTCTCGAGGCCCATCCCTGAGGGATGCAAGTACCTACTGGAATAACATTTGTTATCACTGGTGTACACGGTGTTGTTCTGTGGCAGCAGCAATGTGCAAAGGCATAAGGTTGCTATAAATTACAAAATACATAAACAGTTAAAAAGGAAATAGTGGGGGAGCACTTGTGGATTTATAGGCAGTTCAGAAATCAGATGGCCGAGGAAAAGAAGCTGTTTCTAAATTGTTGAGTGTGAGTCTTCAGACTTCTTCCTGTTGGTAGTATTGAGGAGAGGGGATGCCCATTATGATGGATGCCAACTACTTGAGGAACTGGCTTTTGACAATGTCCTCAGTGGTGGGGTGGGTGTAGCCTGCGCTGGAGCTGGACATGTCTACAGCCCTCTACAGCCCTGTGATCCTGTGCACTGGAACCTTCGTACCTGCTGGTCATGCAACCAGGCAGAATGCTCTTCATGAGACACTCGTAGGAATTTACAAAGTCTTTGCCAAATCTCCACAAACTCCTAAGGAAGTAGAGCTGCTGACAAGTCTGCTTCATGATTGCATCAATGTGTTGGGCCCGGAACAGATTCTCCATGGTGCTGACCCAGGAACTTAGAGCTTCTGAAATGATATTGATGTTGGGAGTCCGATTTACGTTGGAAACAGAAACTTTAACCTGAAGAAGCAGAGTTAATTCATTTACAGGTCTTGCTTTAACTTCTTAATGAGGGATGCATCTTGTTGTAAGTGACGCTATGAATTCATTTCTGTAAACAGTTGTTAGCATGTTATATTAGAGTTAACAAGTGAAATGGTTATTTACAATGAGAGCAGATGATTGAAGACTGTTTCTAGCAATGCATTTCTTTGATTGATATTCACAGAAACATAATTAATTTTAACATGGCGCTCACTCCTTCAATAATCCTACACGTGTGCGGCAGATGGTTTTAAACCTGGATCCCAACCACCTACTGTTCTAATTCGGAAAGACGTGCTGCCTTCAGGTGGTGGGTTTGAAACCGTCTCTCAGGAAGACTGGTGTTCGTTGTTTACTCTGCGTAGATGTTAACAGTAACAGACTGGGGAGCAGCAGTGCTGGCCATCCCTCGGAGACCTTACATAATAAAGCGGGTCAGCGAGGATCTGAGAGAATTAATTCTGAAGGCAAATTAACTAAAGAGACCTTGAACAGGCAGCTCCAATCCAGTGAATATTAGACCAGTAAAACTTTTTAAAACTGTCTGTGTGATCAAAGTAAATCTAGATACCACTGACCAACACAAATCTGTTTTAAGTTACTACACATTTTCACCTCCCCTATCAAAATAAGTGTCGGGCACATGGCCAAGTGGTTAAGGCATTCGTCTAGTGATCTGAAGGTCGCTAGTTCAAGCCTCAGCTGTGGCATGTGTTTGTGTCCTTGAGCAAGGCACTTAATCACACATTGCTCTAGCCTGTGCAAGGAGTGGCGCCCCACACAGACTTCCAATCTGCGCCTTGTAAGGCATGAAAATGCCCGACGCAGGCCTCTCATGGTCTGAGTTGACGTTCCCTCCCCCCTCCCCTCCCCTATCAAAATTCACTCTCCCCCCCTTCACTCAGAGGGCAGCGAGAAGGTTGGATGAGCTGCCAGTAGGAGTGGTGGATATGGAGTTAATTTCAACCCTGAAGAGAAATGAGAGTAGGTACATGGATGGGTGGTGTATGAAGGGCTATGCTCCTGGTGTGGGTCAATGGGACTAGGCCGATTAATAGTTCTGTATAGACCAGATGGGCCAAAGAGCATCTTCCTGTGCTGAAGTTGTTCTACCACTCTATTATTGGGATGTGAAATGTTTGGAGAGAGTGCAGAGGAGCTTTACCAGGATGCTGCCTGGATTAGAGAGCATGTTTTATGAGGGAAAGGTGAGTGAGTTTGGGATTTTTTCTTTGTAATGAAGGAGGATGAGAGGTGACTTGATAAAGGTGTACAAGATGATAAGAGACAGAGATAGAGTGGACACCTAAGGTCATTTTTTTTCCAGGGCAGAAATGGCTAATTTGAGGAAGCATAATTTTAAGGTGATTGGATGAAAATGTAGGGGGAATGTCAGAGGTAGGCATGTTACACAGAGAATGTTGGATGCAGGGAACATACCAGTGGTGGTGGTAGAGGCAGATGCTTTAGGGACATTTAAGAGACTCTCAGATAGGCACCTGGATGATAGAACAATGGCGGGCTATGTGGGAGGAAAGTGTTGGATTGATCTTGGAGTAGGTTATAAATCAGCATAACATTATGGGCCGAAGGGTCTGTACAGTGCTGTAATGTTGATGTTCCATGTTAAAATCAAAGCATTTTGAAAGGCTCATCTCATCTCAGAGTCACAGAAAAGTACAGCACAGAAACAGGCCCGACAGCCCATCTAGTCTGTGCAGGCCATGTCTAGTCCATGCCAAGCCATCTTGACACGTAGCTTGTCCTCTTATCAATCACTAGAGCTGAAAATATTGAAAAATAGATTAGGAGTAGGTTAAAAGGTTGACACAACATAGTGGGATGAAGGGCCTGTAACGTGCTGTAATGTGTTCTACGTTCTATCCTGTATGTTCTTAAAAAGACAGAATTAAGCATTCTTTATCTGAAAACTGATAACACACAGAGAGAAATGAAATGATATAATCTGCTTTTCGTTCTGGTTGCAAGGTGATAAAGTCTGGGAAATGAATATTTTAATGATATTTGACATTTCACTAGGGTGCACAGAAAGGAAAAGAAGCTGTATTATCTCTATTAAAGATCAATGACATCAGTACAATGGTGAAAAATAACTTCATCTCAGGACTCAACATCAGGAATCAATTGGGTGGAAATCAGGCAGGAGGTACCGTAGCATTAGGACAAGAACTGTTAGGATGGGAAACAGCTTTCTCCCCAGACCATGCGAGTACTGAAGTCCCTGCCACCACCCAGGTCTCACCACATATGAAGAGCCAGCAGTGTTATCCTGTTAACTTTTTAACTTGTGTTATAAATGCACCTTACACTAAATGTAAATTTTCTGGAATATGTTTGATTATTTGTTAATTTATTTGTGGTAATATTACTTTGTGTGTTGTGTGTGAGTTATATGTACTGTGTTGTGCACCTTGGTCCGGAGGAACCTTGTTTTGTTTGATGGTATACATGTGCTTGAATAACAATAAACTTGAACTTGATCGGAAATAGCAAAGAAGAGAGGTCATTTCTGGGAGTAATTCTAATTTTAATTTCTCACTTTTTAAAACACTTTTTCTCAGCACCGTCGTCCCTCCTTCTTTTGCAGACCTCCATAAAACCTATTTGGTTTCTGTCAGATAATGGAGGTTCAAATTTCTACTTATTGCTATCATCAGATATTGTTGTGAGGAATGTAAAAGACATTCATCATCATTATGTGATCTGTCGTATGAAAGAAGTGGCGGATAGAATATAGTGCAGGAAGAGTATAGTCATGCACTTTAGTGGAAGGCATAAAGCCATAGTTTATTTTATAACCAGCGAGAAAATTCAAATACCAGAGGTAAAGAGGGTCTTGGGAATCTTTGTGAGGATGCCCTAAAGGTGAAACTGCAGGCTGAGTTGGTGTTCATTATTGTCATTATGTGCTGTGTTGTATGACGTGGGCGATCACGGCCTTTCCATAACCATGATTGCTCTTGGCAAATTTTTCTACAGAAGTGGTTTGCCATTGTCTTCTTCTGGGTAGTGTCTTTACAAGACGGGTGACCCCAGCTATTACCAATACTCTTCAGAGATTGTCTGCCTGGTGTCAATGGTCGCATAACCAGGACTTGTAATATGCACCAGCTGCTCATATGGCTATCCACCACCTGTTCCCATGGGTTCACATGACCTGGATTGGGGGGCTAAGCAGGTGCTACACCTTGCCCCAGGGTGACCTGCAGGCTAGCGGAGGGAAGGAGCACCTCACGCCTCCTTTGGTAGAGATGTATCTCCACCCTGCCACCAGAAATATTGAATCTACCTAATCACAAGGGATTCTGCAGATGCTGGAATCTGAAAGGGCTCACCCCAAATGCCAACTCTTTATTCCTCTTCATCGGTGCTGCCTGGCCTCCTGAGCTCCTCCAGCAATTTGTGTGTTTGTTGCTTTAAATCAACTGCAGTGGAGAAGGGCTTATAATGGAGTGCCGTAGCTTCAGAGAGAGGGGTGGAGTAGCAATGGGGGGAGTCTGGTGAGACTTTCAGCCAATGAACTGCGGAATAGCACCTCTCACAGCTTGAAACCTATTTTGTTTTCACTACATGTTGCCTTGATATTAATGTTTTGTTGACCCATAATTTTTTGCTTTAACGGAGATGAAAAGGGAAGCAGATTGACCTTATTCTCCATTTAAAATCACACAGCCCTGGCAAATGAACTTTTTAAAATGGTGCAGAGTGCATGGGGAGATTTTCTTACGCTCAGCATGGATTCTCAGAGAACTCCCCTCTCCTTGTTAAGACCACTATCAAAGTAAACAAAAGTCTTCACAGAATAATACAAAGTCTCTCTGCTGAGAGAAAGAAACTATTGTGAAGTTTGCAATGTATTTTCACCATTATTTTCAGCCTCCTGTATTGTCCCTACTGGTGAAATCACTTAAAAGTGACTGCTTTCATTCAGATCATTTGGATCAGAGACAATGCAAATCCAACTGAAGAAAAAAAACGAACGAGTACTATATTTCTCCAGTCACCAATGCTTACTTCGTTTTGATTTCTCAAGTCTGAATTCAGATCACTATCCCCTTTCTTCCTTTGCACTCTGACCTTTCTAACCTTGTCAAATATGTTAATTCCTCACTCCATTCCCATACCAACATATTGTTCTATGGCCTCCTCTTTTGCCATGGTGAGGTTGGAGGAGCAACACCTTATATTCTGTCTGGATAGCATTCAACCTGATAGCATGAACGTTAATTTCTCCTTCCTCCTTCCCTTTCTCCCATGATCCACTCCCCTCTCCTATCAGATTCTTTCTTCTTCAGCCCTTTACTTTTTCCACCTATCACCTCCCAGCTTCTTACTTCATTCCCCTTCTGCCAACCACGCTGGCTTTACCTCTCGCATTCAGCTTGACCTCTTTTCTCTCCCCCATGTTCTTATTCTAGCATTTTCCCCCTTCCTTACCAGTTCTGATGAAGGGTCTCGGCCCAAAACTTTGACTGTTTATTCATCTCCATAGATGCTGCCTGACCTGCTGAGTTCCTCCAGCATTTTGTGTGTGTTGCACTATTTTACGACTTTTGCAATAATACACAAGTTATTAAGAATACATAAAATGGAAACAGTCTGGGGATTTTTTCTCTTAACTACTCAGGGAAACATTGATGGAGAGATGGTAACTTCAACCTTGGCTAGAATGAACTCCAGTCTGAGTGAGGATCTGGATCCTCTGCAGTTTGTCTACTGCCACAACAGGTCTTCAGTGGATGCAAACTCACTGGCTCTTCATTCAACCTTGATCCATCTGGACAGCGGCAACACTTACGTCAGGTTGCTCTTTGTTGACTACAGCTCAGAATTCAAACAATCATATCCTCAGTACTAATCAACAAGCTCCAAAACCTGGGCCTCTGTACCTCCCTCTGCAACTGGATCCTTGACTTCCTCATCGGGAGACCAAATCGGAAATAACACCAATTCCACCCTTACGATCAGCACAGGTGCATCTCAAAGGTGTGTGCTCTCTCTACACCCAGGACTGTGTGGCTAGACACAACTCAAATCACCTATAAATTCACAGATGATATAACTGTTGTTGGCAGAATCTCAGATAGGTATGAGTAAGTGTACAGGAGTGAGATAGTTCGGCTGATTGAATCGTGTTACAACAACAACCTTGCACTCAACTACTTTTAATCTACTCTAAGATCAATCTAGCCCTTCCTTCCCAGATAACCCTGTATTTTTCTTTCATCCACGTGCCGGTCAAAGAATTTCTTAAGACGTCCCTAATGCATCTGCCTCTACACCACCTCTTGAAGCGATTTCCATCGGCCCACCACTCTCTGTATCAAAAGATTATCTCTGACATCCCCCCTAAACTTTCTTCCAATCACCTCAAAACTATGTCCTCTCATGTTAGCCATTTCCGCCCTGGGAGCTCAATCCCCTAATGAAGGCCAACACACCATACACCTTCTTAACCATCCTATCAACTTGCACGGTAACTTTGACAAATCTGTGGACGTGGACCCCAAGCTCCCTTTGTTCCTCCACACTGCTATGAATTCTGCCATTCATCCTGTTACCTGCCTTCGTTTGACTTTCCAAAGTGAATCATTTCAGACCCTTTAGGGTTGAACTCCATCTCAAGTTCAAGTTCAAGTTTATTGTCATTTAACTGTACATTGAGATAACGTTCCTCTGGACCAAGCTGCCGAATACACTACATATAACTCACACACAGCAAATAAAGTAATGTTACCACAAATAAAAAGGTGCATTTATGACACATCTTAATTGAGCTCTGCTTCCTGTAACATGCGACCGCCTTCTCCACTATCCACAGCACCACCAAAGTTTGTATCATCTGCTTCATTCTATTCCAAATAGCTTATCCTCCACCATTATTAATTGTTGTCTATTTGAAGTTTTCCTTGGCTTGTTCATTTTCTGTCCACAAAAGCTTTGGCATTTTCACAGCCCAAGGTGTATTTGCAAGTGAAAAGCCAACGTTCCCACAGAGCCTGCTCTTTAGCACTATATTAAGTGCTGTGTACATAGTGGAGAAGCATTATTTGAATGCACTGCACTCACAAAACAACTTGTCTTCCAAGTGTATTCCTGTGACTTCTTTCAACAGCTTTGAAACATCTCAGATTGGAGTTATTTGATCTAACCGTAAATGCAACGTAGTGCTTGGAATTGTCTTACGTGGCATGTGTTTTTGACTGAAATCTCAGAGGATTAACTATTGTTTTAAACTGAAAACCATCTGCAATTTATCTGCACTGCTTTCTCCTCTCATTTCCCAAAAGAGCTCCTCTGTGCTAATATGAACAATTCAAAACTGATTATTTGCACTCATAAGCTTTGTCACATTTTAACGTCACTGAGAGGGGGCATGGTATTTAAAAGATGATTAGAGAACTGATTTCAAAATATATTTAGGTATTTTTAAAGCAGTCTCATATATCTTTGTCATCTTTGTTATTGTAATATTTGATAAATATTTAAAAATTGACTATTATTTTAATACTTGGCAGATATTTCTGGATGATATTACACATTAAGTATTGGATTCAGAATCCGATTATTTATCAGTAGTATAGGTTGTGAAATTTGTTGTTTTGGAGTGGCAGTACATTGCAATACACAAAAAACTGTAAGTTGCAATAAAAAATATAAATAAAGTAGTGCATCAAGTGAGCAAATTAGTGCGGTAGTACTTGTGGGTTCATGGACCATCTGTTTCAGCTGTTTCTAAAACACTGCGAGTGTGTCTTCAGGCACAAACACCTCCTGCCTGATGGTAGGGATGACAAGGGAACATATCCTGCATGTACAGGATGTACTCGAGGTGGCCCGCCTATAACAAACACTAAACTGTCTTGAATATGTTTTTTGATTTTGTGCTTTATATTCTATGTTTTCATTCATTTTTCTGTTGCCGCTTGTGCGATTTGTTTTAGTTTTTTTTGCTGTTTTTGTTGTTTTTTCTTTGGACGGCTTCCATGGTCCTTCTTTGTTTCGTGGTTGTCTGAGGGGAAGATGAATTTCAGGGTTTTAATATGCATACATAGTTTAATAATAAAGGTACTTTAAATCCTTTGAATCTTTTAATGATCAATGTTCCAATTATCTCCCAGAGTCCAAAGACATTCCAGTGTAACGCTCAGCTATATTGGCTGGTATGTATCCAGGGGAAACCCCGTCCGCCGCCCACCTGGTCTCCTGGTTATGTCGGTTGCTGTACAACTGCCACCTGATTCAACTTCAAACATCAATCATCAGCCAGCACACACTACGCTTTACCAATTACACTTTATAGATATTACTAAGTCTATGAGATTAATAGAAGTTCAATACAAAAAAAGGAATGGAAAAGGCGCCAGACTTATCAAAGTTCAGTTTCTTCGTGCACACGTTGGAGCTCGGGGACCTCTTCGGGACCACTCTGACCCCGTCGACTCGCAGCTCGGGATCACCCGGAGTGATCAACCTGAGCTTTCCCACACGCCCGTCGTCCTCACGGTCTCTCCTCCGACTCCCCGCCAAAAGCCCCTGCTTCCCAGCCATATGAGACAGCATATCACCCCAAGAAAGAATCACATGAACACCCACTGGCTCATGTACTCTGTTATCCGTTATAACCCAAGCAAAGTACTAGCTAGAGACTTCTCAGCATTCAACATAACATAGAAGCCATGTTAATTCACATATGCAATAACATAAAAGATTAACATAACAAAGAAGCCATTTTAATTTTAACACAACAAAGAAGAAACCCCTTACACTAGTTAGTAGGTTAATTGGTCATTGAAAATTGTCCTGTGATTAGGCTACGGTTGAATCGGTAGGTTGCTGAGTGATACGGCTCATTGGGCCAGAAGGATACATACATTGTATGTATTTATCAATCAATCAATCCATCAATAAATAAATAAACAAACAAATAAAATTTTGACCCCACAGTAACTACATAACTAACTTTCTTTACTATCTATAACTGCCTTACTCACATCTCCCACACTTCTATCTGAGTCACTACATAGAGCGAAATTAACTTGCAAGCTTTCCGAATCCCATTGGAATCAGCCTACAACATCTGCTGGTCATTACCTTGAGAAGCCACAACCTTGACACCTCGAGCTGCAGCTTTCTGACCAGTTAATCACAAACCTTGCCAGAATTCATGAAGACTGCGTCAAACCATATGACCGTAAAACATGAGAACAGAAAACCTGGTTCTGATATGGGTCTCTGTTGTGGACTGAGAGTGGAAGGGGGCAGGGAGAGGGGAATGATGGTTGGGAAAAGGGGAAGGGAGAGGGGAGGGAGTGGGAAGCACCAGAGAGACATTCTGTAATGATCAATAAACCATTTGTTTGGAATAGAATGACCTTGCCTAGTGTCTCAGGGCCGGGTGTGTCTGCACCCGCCCTCCCCTGCCCCAGCACTCCTTCTCTACCACCTGTCCCATGCCCCTTCCACAGCATTCCACCCTCACCTTTCCCAACGTCCTTCTCTCCCACCAGATTTACAAACTCGCTCTCTGCTCCATGTTGACAAAATCACGGGCACGCTAGCTACATACATGTGCCAAAGACTTTTGCAGAGTGCAGTACTGCATTGAGATTGATTTTTTGCTGGCATTCTCATTGTAGTGTATGATGGCACATACATTTGAGAGTCTCAAATGAATCGTGGTGTAGTATATGGTGAGAAATATGTACTTTAATAACAAATGTATTTTGAACTTAGATGGTTCGATCCTCTGCAATGCTCATAATGACTTGAAATAAATTCCTTTCGGTCAGATGATGCTGACTTCAAATACCAAGCCCTTTAGTATTTCCTTTCTGTCTTCTTGTTTCAAGGTTCTCACACCCTGTAGTGTAATAACTCTTTTCCTTTTCTTCAATCAGCTGATCTGTTGTCTCTCCCCTTGGCTGTAATTGCTTCCTTCAGAAATATTCCACGACCTCCCCTTGAATGGAGAGCATTTCTTCTGAGAATAGGTTGAACAAGTTGGGATTTTTCTCTTTGGAGTGAAGGAGGATGGGAGTTGACATGATAGTGGTATACAATATGGTAAGAGGCATAGATCGAGTGGACTGCCAGAGACATCTTCCAAGGGCAGAAATAGTTAATACGAGGGGCATAATTTTAATATGATAATTTTGGTGCTGATCTCCAGTGTTTGTTCAGTGGGAGACAAGTTGGACCGCATTCGGCTGTGCTGCACTGGGCGATATGAGGAACTGCTGCAGGCCATTTTTGCAGAAACCTGGCTCCAGGACAACTCCATGCACCATCAATCTACAGGCCAAGACACCTGGGGACTTGGGTTATAATATCAATTATTTATATATATATTTTTTTGTAACTGCCTGTTTTTCTCAGCAATCGTAGTTATATGTGCTTTGTACAGTGTGTGATTGTTGGTTTTGTGTTTTGCCCGAGAAGAAGGCTGTTATGTTTAACTGTGTTCATGTGTATGGTTGAATGACAATTAAGCTTAAACTTTAACTTGAAAGTATAGTGGGCCTTTCAGAGGTACGTTTTTTACACGGAGAGTGGTGAGTGCGTGGAACGCCCTGCCAGAGGTGGTGGTGGAAGCAGATACATCTGAAGCATTTAAGAAACTCTAGGTAGTCACATGGATGACTGAAAAATGGAGAGTTTTGTGGAAGGGAAGGGTTAGATTGACCTCAGAGTAGGTTAAAAGGTCAGCACAGCATCATGGACCAAAGGGCCTGAACTGAGCTGTAATGTGCTAGGTCCTGTGTCCATTGTTCATTGAGGTGAGGTATCATATTGGAAGATGATAAACTCTAATGGAGTGAAGCACTTCATTTTCACTCGATGAACTGTTTTGAAAGACACTGGGGAATAATTCTGGTGCATTTTTCATCTACTTGTATCATCTGTAAATTAATCAGCTAAAGATGCAGTCTGGTTGTGATGTGAGGCATTGGAGAGATCAGTTAATAAACCCAAGAAAATTTTCCAAAATAATATCACAGCATGTTCAACGACCACATTAAATGCCTTTGTGCTATTTTTCAATTTGGGTGCCACAGTATTCTGAGCAGATTTTTTTTCATTGTAATTACATCTGGCCAGTTATTAAAAACATTTAAATTGTTGAAATTAACTGTTAATTACTAGATAATAATTAAGTCAATATATGTGGTTTTAAATTAGTAATTACTGCTTTATTAATTAGATAACAGATCAAATAAGCACACAATTAATTTCAAGCTTAGGCTTTTGATCATTTTTCTTATTAAAGCCAACTAATAATTATGTTTATTATTTAGGAGTATTTGATAGATATAATCCAGATTTTCAATGTGTAACTCAGATCGCTTTCAGTGTATTTTATTTAGCTAGTGCAGTATTTATACAGAATACCTGAAGGATTTGTGAGAAAATATTATATATATATATATATATATATATAAAATATAACAGCCCCTACATATCAGCAGCTCTCAATTTGACATCAGTTCCAAAGTGGATCTCAACCTAACATCGTTTCTCAATCTTGCACTTCTGACATCGTGTCCTGCAACATGAGGCCCCACCACCATCCCCTGTGGGACTGGAAAGGATATTTCACTAGTCATAGCAACGAACACAAAACAACGAACACAGGTCAGGAAACATCTATGGAGAGGAATCAGAGCCACATTCAGGTTTAATATCACTGGCAGTTGTTATTTTGCTGCAGCAGTACATTGCCATACGTAATAAAAACTATAAATTACAGTAAGAAATATGTATATGTATAATATATAAATAAATAGTGTGGGCACGTGGCCAAGTGGTTAAGGCATTGGACTAGCGACCTGAAGGTTGTGAGTTCGAGCCCCAGCCGAGGCAACGTGTTGTGTCCTTGAGCAAGGCACTTAATCACACATTGCTCTGCAACGACACTGGTGCCAAGTTGTATCGGCCCTAGTGCCCTTCCCTTGGACAACATCGGTGTTGTGGAGAGGGGAGACTTGCAGCATGGGCAACTGCCGGTCTTCCATACAACCTTGCCCAGGCCTGCGCCCTGGAGAGTGAAAACTTTCCAGGTGCAGATCCATGGTCTCGCAAGACTAACGGATGCCTTAAAGAAATAGTGCTAACGAGAGCAAACAAAAAGAGTGTGTGGTGTTTGTGGGCTCACTTCCATTCATAAATCTGATTGCGGAGAGGAAGAAGCTGTTTCTGAAACATTGGGTGTGGTTCCTCAGGCTCCTGTTCCTCCTCCTTGACAGTAGAAATGAGAAGAGGGCATGATGTCCTGGGTGCTGGGCGGCCTGGTGCCCATGGTCCTCTTTTGAGGCATCGGCTATGGAGATGTCCTGGATGCTGGGCGGCCTGGTGCCCGTGATGGGTCCTCTTTTGAGGCATCGGCTTTTGGAGATGTCCTGGGTGCTGGGGGTCCTGGTGCCCATGATGGGTCCTCTTTTGAGGCATCGGCTTTTGGAGATGTCCTGGGTGCTGGGCGGCCTGGTGCCCATGATGGGTCCTCTTTTCAGGCATCGGCTATGGAGATGTCCTGGGTGCTGGGGGTCCTTCATGATGGGTCCTCTTTTGAGGCATCAGCTTTTGGAGATGTCCTGGGTGCTGGGCGGCCTGGTGCCCATGATGGGTCCTCTTTTGAGGCATCGGCTTTTGGAGATGTCCTGGGTGCTGGGCGACCTGGTGCCCATGGTCCTCTTTTGAGGCATCGGCTTTTGGAGATGTCCTGGGTGCTGGGCGACCTGGTGCCCATGGTCCTCTTTTGAGGCATCGGCTATGGAGATGTCCTGGGTGCTGGGGGTCCTGGTGCCCATGATGGGTCCTCTTTTGAGGCATCGGCTTTTGGAGATGTCCTGGGTGCTGGGGGTCCTTCATGATGGGTCCTCTTTTGAGGCATCGGCTTTTGGAGATGTCCTGGGTGCTGGGCGGCCTGGTGCCCATGATGGAGTTGGCTGAGTTTGCAACTCTCTGCAGCTTTTTATGGGCCTGTGCAGTGGCCTCTCCACACCAGATAGTGATACAACCACTTAAAATGTTTTCTATGGTACATCTGTATAAATTTTCCAGAGTGTTTGGTGACATAGCAGAACTCCTCAAACTCCTAATGAAATATAACCACAGTGGTGCCTTCTTTGTAATTGCATAAATATGTTGGGCCCAGGACAGATCCTCAGAGATGTAAACACCAGGAACTTGAAACTGCTCACTCTTTCCACTGCTGATCCCTCGTCGAGGACTGGTGTGTTCCCTCAACTTCCCTTCCTAAAGTGTCACAATCAATTTCCTTGTTTTGCTAACTGTAGACATTTATTTTTGGGCCAAGATCCTTCATCAGGACTCAGTACAAAACATCAACTGTTTATTCCAAAACAACAGGAATTCTGCAGATGCTGGAAATTCAAGCAACACACATCAAAGTTGCTGGTCAGGCAGCATCTCTAGGAAGAGGTGCAGTCAACGTTTCAGGCCGAGACCCTTCGTCAGCACTAACTGAAGGAAGAGTGAGTAAGGGATTTGAAAGCTGGAGGGGGAGGGGGAGATGCAAAATGATAGGAGAAGACAGGAGGGGGAGGGATAGAGCCGAGAGCTGGACAGGTGATAGGCAAAAGGGGATACGAGAGGATCATGGGACAGGAGGCCTAGGGAGAAAGACGGGCGGGGGGGGGGGACCCAGAGGATGGGCAAGAGGTATATTCAGAGGGACAGAGGGAGAAAAAGGAGAGTGAGAGAAAGAATGTGTGCATAAAAATAAGTAACAGATGGGGTACGAGGGGGAGGTGGGGCCTTAGCGGAAGTTAGAGAAATCGATGTTCATGCCATCAGGTTGGAGGCTACCCAGACGGAATATAAGGTGTTGTTCCTCCAACCTGAGTGTGGCTTCATCTTTACAGTAGAGGAGGCCGTGGATAGGCATGTCAGAATGGGAATGGGATGTGGAATTAAAATGTGTGGCCATTGGGAGATCCTGCTTTCTCTGCCGGACAGAGCGTAGATGTTCAGCAAAGCAGTCTCCCAGTCTGCGTCGGGTCTCGCCAATATATAAAAGGCCACATCGGGAGCACTGGACGCAGTATATCACCCCAGTCGACTCACAGGTGAAGTGTTGCCTCACCTGGAAGGACTGTTTGGGGCCCTGAATGGTGGTAAGGGAGGAAGTGTAAGGGCATGTGTAGCACTTGTTCCGCTTACACGGATAAGTGCCAGGAGGGAGATCAGTGGGGAGGGATGGGGGGGACGAATGGACAAGGGAGTTGCGTAGGGAGCGATCCCTGCGGAATGCGGGGGGGGGAGGGAAAGATGTGCTTAGTGGTGGGATCCTGTTGGAGGTGGCGGAAGTTACGGAGAATAATATGTTGGACCCGGAGGCTGGTGGGTTGGTAGGTGAGGACCAGGGGAACCCTATTCCTAGTGGGGTGGCGGGAGGATGGAGTGAGAGCAGATGTACGTGAAATGGGGGAGATGCGTTTAAGAGCAAAGTTGATAGTGGAGGAAGGGAAGCCCCTTTCTTTAAAAAAGGAAGACATCTCCCTCGTCCTAGAATGAAAAGCCTCTTCCTGAGAGCAGATGTGGCGGAGACGGAGGAATTGCGAGAAGGGGATGGCGTTTTTGCAAGAGACAGGGTGAGAAGAGGAATAGTCCAGATTGCTGTGAGAGTCAGTAGGCTTATAGTAGACATCAGTGGATAAGCTGTCTCCAGAGACAGAGACAGAAAGATCTAGAAAGGGGAGGGAGGTGTTGGAAATGGACAGGTAAACTTGAGGGCAGGGTGAAAGTTGGAGGCAAAGTTAATAAAGTCAACGAGTTCTGCATGCGTGCAGGAAGCAGTGCCAATGCAGTCGTCGATGTAGCGAAGGAAAAGTGGGGGACAGATACCAGAATAGGCACGGAACATAGATTGTTCCACAAAGCCAACAAAAAGGCAGGCATAGCTAGGACCCATATGGGTGCCCATAGCTACACCTTTAGTTTGGAGGAAGTGGGAGGAGCCAAAGGAGAAATTATTAAGAGTAAGGACTAATTCCGCTAGATGGAGCAGAGTGGTGGTAGAGGGGAACTGATTAGGTCTGGAATCCAAAAAGAAGCGTAGAGCTTTGAGACCTTCCTGATGGGGGATGGAAGTACATAGGGACTGGATATCCATGGTGAAAATAAAGCGGTGGGGGCCAGGGAACTTAAAATCATCGAAAAGTTTAAGAGCGTGAGAAGTGTCACGAACATAGGTCGGAAGGGATTGAACAAGGGGGGATAAAACCGTGTCGAGGTATGCAGAAACGAGTTCGGTGGGGCAGGAGCAAGCTGAGACAATAGGTCTGCCAGGACAGGCAGGTTTGTGGATCTTGGGTAGCAGGTAGAAACGGGAAGTGCGGGGTGTGGGAACTATAAGGTTGGTAGCAGTGGATGGGAGATCCCCTGAGCAGATAAAGTCGGTGATGGTGTGGGAGACAATGGCCTGGTGCTCCTTAGTGGGGTCACGATTGAGGGGTAAATAAGGGGTAAATAAGAGGAGGTATCCGCGAGTTGTCGCTGTTTATTCCCCTCTATTTAGCCGGCTGGGGCAATGTGTTAAGAAACATGCTTCTGTTTTGCTGGAGGACAGATTGCTGGAATTTAGTGACACTGTGTGGGTCACTAGTGTTCAGCTTCATGATGGCCAGCCCCTGAACTTCCACGACTGATGTGTAACAAACAGTCTAGCAAATGTCTACAGCTGCATCGTGGAGAGCGTTCTAACTGGTATGGAGGGGCCACCGCACAGCACTGGACAAATCTGCAGAGAGTTATAAACTCAGTCGGCCCCATCATGGGCACCAGCCTCCCCAGCACTGAGAACATCTTCAAAAGGTGATGCCTGAGGAAGGCGGCATCCATCACGAAGGACTTTCACCACCGGGGACTTGCCCTCTTTGCAATAGTACCATCAGCAAGGAGGAACAGGAGCCTGAAAACACACACTCAGTGATTTCGGAACAGCTTCTTCCTCTCCGCCATCGGATTTCAGAATGGTCATGAACCTGTGAACACTGCCTCACAATGTTATTCCCTTTTTGCACTATCTATTTTTTATATTTCTTATTGTAACCTATCATAGTTGTACTTATTGCACTGTGCTTATTGTAGCAATATAATTGTTTATGTATTGCCACAAAACAACAGCTGCCATGATGGGCCATTGTGTTGGTTCTCCGTTCTGTCTGGCAATGACAAGGTACCTGTGTGGAAGAGTTTTTAAAGTGGAAAAGCAGTTGCACTGGGTCATTTCCACCTTTTCGACCTCGGAAATCCGGGTTCAGTGGTACGAACAAGCATCACAATTAGTTGCAGTGGATGAGCAAGATTTCTTCTGTGCCTTGTCTTGCCCTTCCCTCTCCATGGAGAATTGCTGAGCAGCATTCCTGGCCTTTCGGTCTCACTGTAGATCTCATCCACCAATCCACCAGAGCTGTCTTCGCCTGCTAGGACAGATATGTCCCTTTCTCACTGGGGTATGAGACTCCCTGGGCACTCTATACACCCCAATGTAAAACATAGAACAAAGTACAGGCCCTCTAGCCCACAATGTTGAGCTGACGGTGTAACCTACCTTAAAATCAATTCAAACCTTTCCTCCAACATAACCCTCCATTTTCCTGTCATCGATGTGCCACCTTTGTGTTCTTAAATGTCCCTAATGCATCTGCCTTTACACCACTCTTGGCAGTGTATTTCATGCACCCACAACTGTGTGTGTGTGTGTGTGTGTGTGTGTGTCTGAAAAACCTACCTCTGACATCCCCCTATACTTTCCTTCAATCACAATATAATCTCCTCGTATTAGCCATTTCCCCACTAGGAAAAAGCCTCTGGCTGCCCACTCAACCTATGCCCCTCATCATCTTGTACACCTCTATCAAGTCATCTCTCACCTCTCATCCTCCTCTGCTCCAAAGAGAAAAGCCCTGACTTGCTGTACCTATCGTAATACCACTTGCTCTCTAATCCAGGCTGCATCCTGGTAAATCTCCTCTGCATCTTCACTGAATCTACTACATTCTTCCTATAACCAGAACTCAACAAATGTGGTATAAATCTCTCTCATGTTGTATCTCCTTCTCCAGTGCAGTATTAAGAATGGTGGACCTCGGTCTCCCAAAAGGGTTGTTCTTTGTGAATGTCTCCCAGGCTGCAGGAAGTTACAGAATGCCTGGCTAACAGCTTCCTCATTCAGACTGCACCTCCTTAAATGGTGCATTAGGCACTAAATAATACAGGCAGGTTTTAAGTGCTTCCAGGCACTGAAAACCTCGACATCCCATTGAGATGATAAGGTAATGAATAGCACAGTTAGCACAGGCAGCTGCAGTAATTATTTAACTGAACAAAGATAGCGTGTTGCCTGTATAGGATGTAACTGCTGAGCTCACTTTTGACAATGTCATTTTGCAGCCGCCCCTCCCCCCCCGCCACACACACTGAATTAATTTTATTGATTTTATTTTGAGATACAGCACAGAATAGCCCCTCCGTCACAAGGAGCCACAATGTCCAGCACCCGCCTATTTACAATAGAATAAAATACAACTTTATTGTCATTACTCAAGACATCGAGATTGCAGAGATTTAACCACAGCCTGATCACAGGACAATTTACTATGACCAATTGACCTACTAACCGGTACGTCTTTGGACTGTGGGAGGAAACCGGAGCACCTGGAGAAACCCACACAGCCACAGGAAGGATGTGCAGGCTCCTTTCAGGCAGTGCTGGAATGGCACAGGTAGTAGCTTGCTCTCCATAGTGTACTGCCCTGGCCTGCGTATCACGTGGACAGCTGGGTCACAACGTCTGTGCTTGAACCGACCAGCGGAGGTCATCAGATAGTGAGGGGCAGGTGGTTCGGCAGGCTGCCAGAGAACCCAGGAAGAAGGAGGAAAGGAGTGAATCAAGGAATGACGTGAACTCGGACAAGAGCAGCAGGGCAGGCTTGAGTTTACTGTCAATGAAGCGGTGTGAGCCACCTGCGACAGTATGGGAAGAATCAGTGGTAACCGTCACGTACCCCGTGACAGGAATAAAGAACCAGCAGAGATGGAAAACACTTTGGAATCCAGTATTGCTATTAACTAATAATATTTATTAGTAACTACGCAATACAGTAATATAAATGTAAATAAATCAAACAGGTTAGCAATGATTTTATATATATAAGTAAGTATATCAGTAAGTGTGGAAATTTATGTGAAAAACCAAGCTTCTTTAAGTCTAGGGGTAAAAAGATACAGTTTTACAATGATGAGTAAAATTCAGTTCAGTTCAGTTCATGGTATTGAGTTGAGTAGTGATGGAGAGAGAGAGGGAGAGATTTGAGTCTTCAGGTGAGCTGACGCCATCGATCTTCTTGTTGCCCTCCGAAATCCTTTAAAAAGTCACCGACTGTGACCACAACAAAGGGGACCAGTTTTCTGTGGTGGAGCTATCACCCAGGCAAGGGTGGACACATGGACAACTCCCCGCCAGTCAACCCCTTTCCTTTTCACTGCAAGAGCCACTGATCGATCTGCCTGATCGATCCTCCAAAAACCCACTTTTTCTGCAGGCACAACAAAAACTCATTCAGTGTCCAAAACATGTGTCTGAGGTCTATATCATCTGACCTCCTATTTATCTCACCGTACTGGATACCAGCTGTCATTCAAACAACTCCTCCTTCCTCTCTCTGTGTAAGAAATGCAAACAGGCAAATGTCCTTGAGAAGTATCAACACGCTGCCGAAAAATCATAACATTGATTGTCCATTAAATAACGCCCTCAGTCACCACAGCAACTTATGAGCTGCTCAGTGCTGTCTCCAACTCAGCAGAAATCCAAAAGTTAGCCAGTTCTTTCTCGTGCCTTAAAGTGACAGTCCAACAGTTAGTCTTCGTCTCTCTCTCTCTCTTTCAAAACAACATGTCAGTGTTAAATATCTCTCTCTTTTCAAAAGCACAGTTCAAAGGGTAATTCAGGACCCCGTCACAGTAACAAAGATGGTTTCAGTCATGCAAGGACAGAGGGAAAGGGAATCAGGTCATTATGTGAAGGCAGGACCAACGTGCCTGACTTGGAATAGGAAACGTGTGTGCATGTGTGTGCGTGTGCGTGTATGTGTGTGTGTGTGTGCATGTGCATGTGTGTGTGTGTGTGCATGTGCATGTGTGTGTGTGTGTGTGTGTGTGTGTGTGTGTGTATACGTGCGCATGCGCGGGGCAAGGATGCTGTTGCTGTCTTATCTGGGTTTGTTGCTGTTGCTTCGGTTGTCCAGCCGAGCACTGTGGGCGCTGGAGTGTGTGACAACACTTGTGGGCTGCCCCCAGCACACCCTCGTGTGTGTTGGTTGTTGATGCAAATGACATCTTTCTCTGTATGTTACTATGAACATGCAATAAATAAATCAAAGTAGAGGTGTTAGATATGAAGCTGATCGTTAATGAATGTTGCCCTTAGAGAGGGTGCAAAGGAGATTTACCAGGATACTGTCTGGATTAGAGAGCACATCTTATGAGGATATTTTGAGTGAGCTAAGGCTTTACTCTTTGGAGTGGAGGAGGATAAGGTGACTTGATAGAGGTGTACTAGAAGTTAAGAGGCATTGATCAAGTGAATGGTCAGCACCCTTTTTCCAGTGTGTCTTGGTTGACACACAATGACACAATTCATTCCATGTTTTAATGTACATGTGATAATGAATTTGAATCTGAAACTAAATCTGGGGTCCAAATCCAAATCTAATTGTGAGCAGGCAGTCTTATTGATGCAGACGTGTGATCCATCCTCATCTGGCCTTGATGCTTTTCAGTGAAGTATCTGAATCATCGTCATTCAAACGATAGGAAGAAGAACGGTCTATGGCAGTGTTAGATATTTCTGTATTAACTTCAGCAGTAAGCTGAAGGCTAATACACTGCCTGCATTAATTTCTGTTCAGCATCAATTATCAGTAATATTGAAAATGAGGTAACTGACTGACAAGCTGGAGTGGTGAGTTAATTATGACTCTGAAAGGATTTAGCAGCCAGATCTTTAATGCAAAACAAATTTGTGAGAGGCCTGTTAGATTTAGATTTTAGAATGACAACAGCCAGCTCTATCCACAATACTTTTGTTATTATCAAATGCGCTACCTCTGCAGCCAGGCGTAATATTCTGTGTCCATTATCTGTGGAAAAGTGGCATTAAATCAAATGTAACGAGTCATCAGAATGTTTGTCTTCCATGTGAAATAACGCTTGACTAATGTTTATTTTGTTCTGTTCTGCCTGGTTTTACTGCTAAAGATAAACGAGAAAACATTAATTCCATAAGAACAGAAAAGAAATCTTTTTTGTAATTGATATAGGAAAGACAATGGGAATGTTATAAGGATCAGATTTACTCTATAATAGAAGCAGCATCCTAGTTCAGATTCATTTCTTTATCATATGTACACTAAAACATACAGTGAAATGTGTTGTTTGTGTTAACAACCAGCACAACCTAAGGATTGTCTTAGGGTTTAGGCCTGAAAGTTAAACCTGTGATTGGCAAGCCCTGAGGTTGATAACCAGACATCGGTGAAGTTGAGAGGGCAAAGCCAAAGGTTGAAGACCAGAGCTTGATGACTCAGGAGGTAGAGAACCCCATGGTCACCAGGATAGGAGCTCTGTGTGATTCTAGAGGTAGGGAACCTCACTGTCACCAGCATCGGAGGACCGTGCAAGTCCAGGGGCAGAGGACTTAAGGTCACCCGGACAAAGATCAGCATAAGTCCGGGAGAAAGGCCTGAAGGTCAGACACGTGATCGGCATGCACCGGGATTGATACTCAGAGGCTGGCAAAGTTGGACGCCCGATGAATATGAGACCAAGCCCAAGGGCAGGAATGTGTGGCGACATTTGCAGGCTGCCCCAGCACATCCTCAGGGTGTGTTGGTTGTTGACGTAAGTTCACCATAGGTTTCAATGAGCATGTAAATTCATCCGCAATCTGAATCTTTGCTGGGAGCAACACACAAGTTCACTAATCAGTGGTGTACCACATACTTTGGTAATCACACTGACCTAACCCTAATTTGTACGTCTTTGTAATGTGAGTACACAGAGAAAACACATGTGGTCCTGAGGAAAATGTACAAACTCCATACAGGCAGTCACAGGAACTGAACTCTGATCAATGATCACTGGCACTATAAATGGATTGTGCTAAATGTTCAAATCAATACTACCCCGTCGCCCTATCATGTCTATTTAGGATCTTGCACTGGTTGCTTTATCCCCCTTCTCTGTCCTTATTCCTAAAAAACCAAAGACATTGAACATCCGTGAACTTCTCTTCTTGGATTCTTACTGACCTTGGCAAAGGGGAGAATCCGAGACTGCAGGTACTGACCCCTTTCACTGACCTTGGTAATTTGGAGACTCTGAGTCTGCAGGTACAGCAGATCCGAATGAAAATTTTAAAAGTCTGCAGGACAAGAACCAGAGTTGCAAGCACAAGAGATATGAAGAAAGACTGGATGAACTGGGCTTGTACTCGTTGGAATTTAGAAGATTGAGGGGGGATCTGATTGAAACGTATAAGATCCTAAAGGGATTGGACAGGCTAGATGCGGGAAGATTGTTCCCGATGTTGGGGAGGTCTAGAACGAGGGGTCACAGTTTGAGGATAGAGGGGAAGCCTTTTAGGACCGAGGTTAGGAAAAACTTCTTCACACAGAGAGTGGTGAATCTGTGGAATTCTCTGCCACAGCAAACTGTTGAGGCCAGTTCATTAGCTATGTTTAAAAGGAAGTTAGATATGGCCCTTGTGGCTACAGGGGTCAGGGGGTATGGAGGGAAGGCTGGGTTCTGAGTTGGATGATCAGCCATGATCATAATAAATGGCGGTGCAGGCTCGAAGGGCCAAATGGCCTACTCCTGCACCTATTTTCTATGTTTCTATGTTTCTAAGAGATGTGTCTGGTGTAAACTGACTTCAAACTAAACTCAGAGATTGGGCAAAGGGTAAAGTGCCTAAGGCACTGGCTACATGATGCCATGAGTTACTGTGGAGTGCCATGCCTTGCAGATTCTGCCTTTTGTCAGCCTAGGAAATCACCCAGTGTAGGACACAAAACTTCACCACAAAATCATCCAGTCTAGAACGTAAAACTTCACCACAAAATCACCCAACATAGAACTTCACCACAAAATCACCCAGTCTAGAACATAGAACTTCACAAAATCATCCAGTCAAGAACATAGAACATCACCACAAAATCACCCAACATAGAACATCACCATAAAATCACCCAGCCTAGAACATAGAACTCTGCATAAAACATAGAACTCTTCATAGAACATAGATCACTGTAAAGAATGTAGGACACTGCATAGAACTTAAATCACAGCATAGAACATAGAACATCACCACAAAATCACCCAGCCTAGAACATAAAACTTCACCACAAAATGACCCAACGTAGAACATCACCATAAAATCACTCAGACTAGAACATAGGACACTGCAGCACAGTACAGGATCTTCAGCACACAATGTTGTGCCGACCTTTGAACTTACCCTTAATCTATTTTTTCAGCAATGATGATCGATAAGAGGACAAACTATGTGTAAATATGAACTGCACCTTTCTAAAATGTTTTGATTGTAACAAGGAACATTGACCATTACAACACAGTTAAGCCCCTTTAGCCCATGATGTCGTGCTGACCTTTTAACCTACTCCAAGATCAACCTAGAGCTTCCCTCCCACATAGCCCTCCATTTTCTATCACTCGTGTGCCTATCTAAGAGTTCATTAAATGTTCCTAATGTATCTGCCTCTAACACCATCCCTGGCAGGGTGTTCACCACACCCACACTCTCTATGTAAAAACAATTATCTCTGACATCGCCCCTATACTTTCCTCCAGTCACCTTAAAGTGATGTCATAAAATGCAATTATCATTTCCGCTCAAGGAAAATCTCTCTGGCTTACCAATCTATCTATGCCTCGCATCATATTGTACACTTCTATCAAGTCTCATCCTCCTTTACTCCAGAGAAAAAAAATCTATCTTTCAAGTAAAAACTAAAACCAAGAAGCTGGAACCCCTCAGAGGTTCTACAGAGAAAATGGAGGAATTAATATTGAAGATTCAGTCCTTTGGCTCTGATGTTTCAGCTCAGTGCTGCTGCCATTTACTGAATGTTTCCACAATTCTCTGATTTTCACTAAGATTACAGGAATCACAGAACACAGGACAGTCAATACTAACTTGGCACATTCCCAAAAAATGAAACAACAATTTCCTTCCTTCCATCATTCAGTGATTTTGTGGAATGGGCAACTCGTTGTGTGTGTGCCTATCTATTAAGGTTCAGTGCAGCTCAGGAAAATTCCTAAATGACTCCATCATCCCAAGTGATAATCAACACATAAAAGCAGGAATGTCGTCTATTTTCATTGTCCTATTTTAATTTCATATTTATATTTTACTCAGCCCTCCTAATCTATACAGGCTCTGAGAACGTACTTACGAAACGCGTTCAGACATGCTCCCGGATGTCCTGCCCAACACATTGGTGCAATCATGAAGAAGGCACGCTAGTGGCTATACTTCATTAGGGGTAGAGTAGATTTGGTATGTCACCAAAGACTCTCACAAATTTCTACAGACGTACCATGGAGAACATTCTGACTATCTGTATCACCACCTAGTATGGAGAGGCCACTGCACAGGGTCTTAAAAAGCTGCAGAGGTTTGCAAGCACAGCCAGGGCCATCATGAACACCAAGAAGGCACAACAATGTCTACAATCCATTTGCAGCTTGAGGAGATTTGGTATGTCACCAAGGACTCCTGTAAATTTCTACAGATGTTCCAACTGCCTGGTTGTATCAGTGTCTGGTATGGAGGGGTCAATGCACAGGTTCAGTGTCTGGTATGGAGGGGTCAATGCACAGGTTCAGTGTCTGGTATGGAGGGGTCAACGCACAGGATCAGTGTCTGGAATGGTGGGGTCAATGCACAGGATCAGTGTCTGGTATGGAGGGGTCAATGCACAGGATCAGTGTCTGGTATGGAGGGGTCAATGCAGAGGATCAGTGTCTGGTATGGAGGGGTCAACGCACAGGATCAGTGTCTGGTATGGAGGGGTCAATGCAGAGGATCAGTGTCTGGTATGGAGGGGTCAATGCACAGGATCAGTGTCTGGAATGGAGGGGTCAACGCACAGGATCAGTGTCTGGTATGGAGGGGTCAATGCTCAGGTCTGGTATGGAATGGAGGGGTCAACGCACAGGATCAGTGTCTGGTATGGAGGGGTCAATGCACAGGATCAGTGTCTGGTATGGAGGGGTCAACGCACAGGATCAGTGTCTGGTATGGAGGGGTCAATGCACAGGATCAGTGTCTGGTATGGAGGGGTCAACGCACAGGATCAGTGTCTGGTATGGAGGGGTCAACGCACAGGATCAGTGTCTGGAATGGAGGGGTCAACGCACAGGATCAGTGTCTGGTATGGAGGGGTCAATGCACAGGATTGTTTTGTGGCAGCAATTCAGCACAATACATGAAAAATTACCGTAAGTTGCATTAAATAAATAGTGTAAAACATGAATAGTGAGATGGAAGACATAAAAATCTATAAACTGTAAAATGAAAGTGCTGAAATTAAGGGAGTAACAAGGTTGCCTCATTGAGAAATCTGATGGTGGAGGGGAAAGAACTGTTCCTGAAGCATTGAGTGTGGGTCTTCAGGCTCCTGTAGCTCCTCCCTGACGGTAGCGAGGAGTTGATAACATCTGCAGAAGATGATGCCTCAGGAAGCAGGTATCCATCATTAAGAACCCCCACCATGGAGGACGTGCCCTCTTCTCATCAGGCAGGAGGTATGGGAGCCTGACGACGCACACTTAATGAATCAGGAAGGTATTTCACTGTAACCTATTCTCGCCAACACACCTAACAACTCTTACCATTTCTCCTGCTGCTCACCGCACCAGGGACCATTAGAGTGACCAGATAATCTATCAGCTTATCTTTGGGAAATGGCAGCAAAATGGAGCTCAGGGGAAGTCCACATTGTCATGGCAATCATAAGCAAAACTCCATGTCAGTAGGAGTTGTAGTCAGAATAGAATTAGAATTAGAATTAAAACTTATTTTATTTCTTACATCTATCTCACAACACGAGGGAGTAAAACTCTTTATGCTGCGTCTCTGTCACTATGTATGAACAATAAGGAAGGGAAATGTGGGAGGATATTGTCCAAACACTAAGATTGTATACATGTATGTACAGTCAGATATGCTATCAGATCAATGTGTATTGACAAATCTGATACCCTGGTGAAAGAAGCTGTCCTGGAGCCGGTTGGTCCTGGCCTTAATGCTGTGGTACCGTTTGCCAGATGGAAGCAGCTGAAACAGTTTGTGGTTGGGGTGGCTGGAGTCCCTGATGATCCTCCAGGACATTTTTATACCCCTGTTGCTGCAAATGTCCTGAATAGAGGAAAGTTCACATCCACAGATGCGCTGGGCTGTCCACATCACTCTCTGCAGAGTCCTGCGATTGAGGGAAGTATAGTTCCCATACCAGCAGTGACACAGCCAGTCAGGATGCTCTTGATGATGCCCCTGTAGAAAGTCCTGAGGATTTGGGGACTCGTGACAAACTTCTTCAGCTGTCTGAGATGAAAAAGGCGCTGTAGTGCCAGTGTGTACAGTCCAGGTGAGATCCTCAGTGATGTGTATACTCACCCTCTCAATTACAGTCCCATTGATGTCAATAGAGCTATCTTGTCTCTGTTCCTCCTGTAATCCACGATCAACTCCTGGTGCATGGTAGGTGAGAACAAAGAGGTTGGTGGGTGGTAGGTGAGGACAAGAGGAACCCTATCCCTGGTGGGAGGCGTGAGGTTGGGGTGAAGGCAGATGTATGTGAAATGGAAAAGATGTGTTTGAGTGCAGCATTAATGGTGAAGGAAGGGGATCCCCTTTCTTTGAAGAAGGAGGACATCTCCTTTGTTCTGGAATGAAAAGCCTCAACCTGAGAGCAGACGCGGTGGAGACAGAGGAATTGAGGGAAGGGGATGGCATTTTTACTAGTTCCAGGGTGGGAAGAGGTAAAGTCCGGGTAGCTGTGAGAGTCCATGGGTTCATAAAATATATTAGTAGATGGACTGTCTCCAGAGATGGAGACAGAGATATCGAGAAAGAGGAGGCAGGTGTCAGAAATGGACCAGATAAAGTTGAGGGCAGAGTGGAAGTTAGAGACAAAGTTGATGAAGCAGCACCAATGCAGTCATCGATGTAGCATAGCAAAAGTTGGAGAGTGACACAGTGTAGGCTTAGAACATAGACTATTCTACGTAGACAACAAACAGGCAGGCATAGCTGCGACTCATGCGAGTACCCCTGACTACACCTTTTTATCTGAAGGAAGTGGGAGGAGCCAAAGGAGAAATTATTGAGAATGAGGACAAGTTCTGCTAAACAGAGGAGAGTGGTGGTGGAGGGGAACTGGTTGGATCTGGTGTCCAGAAAGAAACGGAGAGCTTTGAGACCTTGCTAGTGGGGGATGGAGGTGTATAGGGATTGGACATCCATAGTGAAAATAAGATGCTCGGGGCCAGGGAACTTGAAATCTTTGAAAAGATCAAGAGCGTGTGAAGTGTCACAAACATAGGTAGGAATGGACTGAACCAGGGGATAAAACTGAGTCGAGGTATGCAGATATGAGTTCAGTGGGGCAGGAACAAGCTGAAACAATGGGTCTACCTGGACAGGCCGTTTTGTGGATCTTGGGTAGAAACGGGAACTATGAGGTTGGTGGCAGCCGATGGGAGATCCCCAGAGCTAATAAGGTCGGTGATGGTGTGGGAGACAATGGCCTGGTTCTCCTTAATGGGGTCTTGTTCGAGGGGTAAGTAAGAGGAGGTGTCTGATAGTTGTTGCTGGGCCTCAGCAAGGAAGAGGTCAGTCCACCATACTACTACTGTAACCCACTTATCTGCTGGTTTGATGGTCAGGTTAGGATTAGTGTGGAGGGAAAAGAGAGAGGAGAGAGGTTGGAATTGGAGAGAGGGGTGGTGAAGTCGAGATGATTGATGTTTTGTTGGCAGTTAGCAATGAAAAGATCCAGAGCAGGGTGTCCAGGAAGGGGAGGAGGGTTGAAGATGGGAGAAGGGGTCACTGGTGTGGGGTGGAGAATCCTTGCCAAGGTGGGCAGGGAGATGGAGGTGGTGGAAGAAGAATTCAGTATCGTGGCGGGTGCAGAGCTACATAGATCTGGCCAACTGTGGCTTGGCTTCCTTCAGTGATATGAATCCACCAGTTCAGCTCTCTGGTGCATTATCCTTCACCAATGCACAGGACTGGAGAAAGCTGCAGAGGGTTGTAGATTCAACCAGCTCCAGCTTGGGCACAACCCTTCACATCAGCAAGGGCATCTTCAAGAGACAGTACCTCAAGAAGTTGGCATCCTTCATGAAAGACTTTCATCATCTAGGACATACCCTCTTCTCATTGCTACATGAGGAGGCAAAGGAGACTGAAGACACACACTCAACATTTTGAGACAGCTTCTTCCCCTCTGCCATCAGATTCCTGAAAAGACCATGAACCCATGAACACAACCTAACTTTTCGCTCTCTTTTTACACAACTTATTTACTTTATATATATTACTTATTGTAACTTATACTAGTAAGTCACAAGGCCCTGTGGTGAAGTTACAGTGGAGTGAGCTGTAAGTCTTCATTAAAAGCAAAAAGCAAGGATGGAAAGCTTGTATTTGATCTTAAATGACAAACATGCACTTATGTTGAATCAGCAAGTTTAACAAAAAAACATTTGATTCCCAAATTAGAATGACCTTTGGGTGTATTTAATAGGTAATTGAATTGAAAGATAAATCTGCTGAAGTACTGCAATTTCTCCTGGAGAAGAATATGCAATTATAATTCCGGCATCATCACAATGAACGACGACCCTGGATAATATGGAGCCCATTGTGGAGCATTGGCCACAGGAAAAAAGGAGGTGGATAGCAGGTATAGGCAGGCAGGAACAAATGAGGTACTTGAGGAGTATAATGAATGTAAGAAAACACTTAACTCACAAGGGCTAAAAGAAGACATGAGTTTGCTCTAGTCAAAAGGTGAGGGAGAATCCTAAGGGCTTCTACAGATACATTAAGAGCAAAAGGATAGCAAGGAACGAAACTGGTCCTCAGGAAGATGAGAGAGGTAACCTATGCATGGAGCTGAAAGAGGAGGGGAAGATTGTAAATGGGATTTTTACATCTTCATTTACTTGGGAGATGGACACAGAGTTCATAAATGTGAGGCAGTGTGAGGCCATGGACCCTGTACAGATTACAGAGGAGGAACTGTTTGCTGTCTTGAGGCAAATTAGGGTGGATGATTTCCCAGGGCCTGACAATGTGTTCCTTTGGATCCTGTGGGAGGCTAGCAGAGTTACCTAAAACATCCTTAGACACAGGTGAGCTGCCGGTGGATTGGAAGATCGCTAACGTTGTCCCATCATTTAAGAAAGGCTCTACGAATAAGCGAAGAAATTATAGGCCAGTCAGCCTGAGATCAGTAGTGGAAAAGTTATTGGAAGGTATTGCAAGGGACCAGATATATAAGCACTTGGAAGGACAGGGACTGATTTGATAGCCAATATGGCTTTGTGCATGGTAGGTCATGTCTAACCAATCTCATAGAGTTTTTCAAGGAAGTTACCAGGAAAGTTGATGAAGACAAGACAGTGGATGTTGTCTATATGGACCTTAGCAAGGCCTTTGACAAGATCCCGCACGGGAGGTTGGTCAAGACGGTTCAGTCGCTTGGCATTCAAGATGAGGTAGTAAATTGGATTAGACACTGGCTTCACAGAAGTGGTAGTAGATGGCTGTGTCTCTGGCTGGACCTGCCGTAGGGATCAGTCCTGGGTCCTTTGTTGTTTGGCATCTATATCTATGATCTGGACAATAATGTGGATCAACAAATTTGTTGATAACACCAAGATTGGGGGAGTAGTGGACAGTGAGCAAAACTATCAAGCTTGCAGAGAAATCTGGACCAGTTGAAGAAATGGCCTGAAAATTTACAGATAGAATTTAATGCAGACAAGTGCAAAGTGTTGTACTTTGGGAGGACCAGCCAGGGTAGATCTTACACAGTGAACGGTAGGGCACTGAGGAGTGTGGTAGAACAAAGCGATCTGGGAATATAGGTACATAATTCCTTGAAAGTGGTGTCACAGGTAGATAGGGTTGTAAATAAACCTTTGGCATATTAGCGTTAATACGTTTGAACAGGTGCATGGATGGGAGAGGAATGGAGGGTAGTGGTCCCAGAGCAGGTTGATGGGACTAGGCATATTAATGGTTCGGCACAGATTAGATGGGCCAAGTGGCCTGTTTCTGTGCTGTAGTATTCCACGACTCTATGAGTCCACAACTCTGTGGCTCTGTGACTCTAGCAAATCTCTACAGATGCACCTTGGAAAGTGCTCTGACTGGTTTTATCAGCACTATATGGAAGCACCGATGCACAGGGATGGAAAAAGCTGCAGAGGCTTGTCAACTCAGTCAGCTCAATCACGGGCACCAGCCTCCCCAGCATCGAGGACACCTTCAAAAGGCCGTGTCTCAGGAAGGTGGCATGCACCATGAGGGATCCTCACCTTACAGGACAGGCCCTCTTCTCATTGCTACCATCATGACAGAGGTACAGGAGCCTGAAGGTACACATTCACTGTTTTAGGAACAGCTTCTAGCCCTTCATCATCAGATTTCTGAATGGTCCATGAACCCGTGAACACCACCTCACTATGCTGTTCTCTTTTTGCCCTACTTAATTATTTTTTATATATTTCTTATGGGAACTTAGAGTTTTTTACGTCTTGCACTGCACTGTTGTTGCAAAACCACAAATTTCACAACATACTGTACGTCAGTGATAATAAACCTGGTTCCGATTCTAACTGGGCTGGAAGGGCCCGTTACCATGCTGTATCTCTAAATGAATAAATAGATAGTTACAGGCGTTCCCCTCTGAATAACTCACAAGCTGCAAGTGCGGTGGCAAACTGTTGGAAAAGTATGGTCCTATTAAATACAATATGAAGTGATCATTGAAGTGGGATTCACACCGTTAAACTCACCTTTGGAGAAAACCTAGCAATAAAAGGACAAGAGGGACAAATGCATTGCACTTGTATTTTTGGACTGCGTCAAGTAAACAGAGGCTTGATGTTGGTTGGTGTGAAGTATTGCTCTTGAAACATTTCCGGCCAAATGGAAGTCATTCATTGAATGTGGGAGAGAATCCCCAAAAAATGCTCATTGTGCTCTTTAAGGTTAAACTATTGGGAAAACGGCAACAAAAAAAAAATGTGTTTTTCTTCACACATTTGGAGCAGCCCCAGAATGTTGGATTGGAAATGTTGTACAGCTGTGGGCTTGACAAACTTCAGGGTGAAAACCAGTATTGAAAGCTTGGCCAATGTGGCAGGTGTAAGTGTCATGCTAACCACTATTCACAATCAACAAAATGAAAAGTGGATTTCATAAACATCAGAGATTCTGCAGATGCTGGAAACCCAGAACAACACACACAAAATGCTGGACGAACTTAGCAGGTCAGACAGCGTCTATGAAGGAGAATGAACGACCGATGTTTCGGGCTGAGACCCTTCATCAGGACTGGAAAGGAAGGGGGAAGATGCCAGGATAAGAAGATGGGGCAGGCAGAGGGGGACAAACTAAAAGGTGATAGGTGAAGCCGGGTGGGTGGGGGAGGAGTGATAATGTAAGAAGCTGGGAAATGATGGCTAGAAAAGGTGAAGGGCTGGAGAAGAAGGAATCAGGTAGGAGATGAGAGTGGAGCAAGGGAGGAAGGGAAGGAGGAAGAGCAACAGTGGGAGGCGATAGGCAGATGAGGAAAAGAGGTGAGAGGCCAGAGTGGGGGATTTCAGAAGCTTGAAGGGAAGAGGAAAAAATTACTGGAGGTCGGGGAAATCCATGTCCGTGCCATCGGGTTGGAGGCTGCCTAGACAGAATGTGAAGTGTTGCTCCTCCAACCTATGAGTGACCTCATCGTGTCAGAAGAGGAAGCCATGGACCAATATGCCAGAATAGGAATGGGATTTGGAATTAAAATGGTCGGTCCCTGGAAAATCTTGCTTTCAGCGGATGGAGTGGATGAAAAGAGCATCTTGTATGTTTGTCTGTCGATGGCAGAGGGTTACAAAGTTACATTCTACAAGCGTACATCAGATTCCCAGTAACAAATCCTGGATTTTCAGGCTGAACTGTCCATGCAAGAATAAACTAAAGTTAAAGCCACTCACAGAAGTGTCATTGCAAATACCCAACCTTTGACCATAAGACCACAAGACAGAGGAGCAGACTGAAGCCATTTGGCTCACTGAGTCTTCTCCACCATTTTGTCAACGTTGATTCATTTCCCTCTCAGCCCCAGTCTCTTGCCTTTTCTCCATATCCCTTCATGCCCTGACTATCAAGAATCTATCAACCTCTGCCTTAAATATATCCAATTACTTGACCTCCACAGCCACCTGTGGCAGTGAATTCCACAGATTCACCACTCTCTGGCTATAGAAATTACTCCTCAACTCTGTTCTGAAAGGAAGCCCCTCTATTCTGAGGCTGTGTCCTCTGGTCTTAGACTCTCCCATCATAGGAAACATCCCCTCCACATCCACTTTATTGAGGCCGTTCAACATTCAATAGGTTTCAATGAGATCCCCCCTCTTTCTTCTGAATTCAGGCTCAGAACCATCAAATACTCCTCATACGATAAGCTTTCAGTCCTAGAATCATTCTCGTGAGCCACCCTTGAATTCTCTCCAATGTCAGCACATCCTTTCTTAGATAAGGGTCAAAACTGCTCATAATACTCCAAGTGAGGCCTCACCAGTTATAAAGCCTTAACATTACATCCTTCCTTTTATATTCTCTTGAAATATCCTCTCAAAATGAATGCTAACATTACATTTGCCTTCCTCATCACTGACCCAACCTGCAAGTTAATCTTTAGGGAATTCTGCACAAGTTAATCTTTAGGGAATTCTGCAAGCTCAGGATTTCAGAATTTTTTCTCTATTTAGAAAATAGTCTATGATTTTATTTCTTCTGCCAAAGTGCATGGCCATATACTTCCCAACACTGTATTTCATCTACCGCTTCTTTGCCCATTCTCTGATCTGTATAACTCCCTCTGTAGCCTCTCTGCTTCCAAGGTGGAGGACTCTGGAGAGCTGCTCCCTATGACCCAATGAGAAAAGGGGTGATGAGGGCTTAAGGAAGCAAGTAAAGTTACAGTGAGTTACATACTTAATAGGAAAAAAAAATCCAAAGGAAATTTTTAAAAGGTCCTTGGTAGATTTAAAACCTCAATCTGATATTTTGCTGTAACCTGTTGGCAAGGAAGTGGACAAACTAAGTCTTTAACTTAACAGGAACATTTTGCAAAGGAGGATCATGCTTCACAATTAGAACCTTACCCCTGGTTCTGCTGCAGATGGAAATTAATTCCACAATCCAATCACACTTAAGAAGGAGTAACACATGAAAGAGGAGGCAGTTTGGCAAACTGTAATCCCACAGCTTTTGATCTTCTGTCTTGAATTAAATGGAAAATGATGGAATGCCATCCTAGGAATTCCCATTCTGGTCTCATATCAATCTCACTGGAAATATCAATGACTAATATTACCAAAGAAAGAGAGGGCATTGGTGTACGCTGCTGGTGTATGCTTCAAAGAAAAAAGCCCTAGCTTGTGCAGCCTATCCTCATAAGACATGTATGCTCTCTAAAGCTTCCACGTCTTTCTATAACCAGAACGGAACACAATACTCCAAGGGCGACCTAACCAGAGTTTTATAGAGCTGTAATATTACATCATGGCGAAGGTTAGTATAGTGCTATTACACACCAGCAACCTTGGTTCTGTATCTGCCGCTGTCTATAAGGAGTTTGTACTTTCTCCCTGTGGCCACCGAGGTTTCCTCCGGGAGCTCGAGTTCCCTCTCACACTCCACACTATACAGAAACCATGTTGATGTCAGGATTGGGAAGATTAGGTATTAAAAAAAAACAAAATGTTATGACCAAATGCAGACAGGCAATTTGATCGTAATCAGGAAAGTAGGTTAAACAATTTTCTTTTCTCTCACTCAGGAAAGACAGGTGAACAATTTCACGAAAGACGAGTGAACAGTTTAGGAAAGATGAGTGAACAGTTTAAGGAAAGACCGATGAACAAGTTCAGGAACGTTGGCTGAACAATTTCAGTAAAGTTGGGTGAACAGTTTTCTTTCCTCTTACCCAGGAAAAATGGGTGACCCGTTGTCTTTCTGCCCACTCACAATATCCCCTGTAGTTCTATGACTGTGGTGAATGTAGAGCACAGATGGGGATTGAATGTGGTCTGTGTGATTGCTGAAAGAGGGAGAATCTGCCCTATATTACAGAGAGTTGTGAATCAAGTTTTTTTGGTTTTAAAATTAGATTTCCAGGATTTAAGTCATAATTCCTAAAATGCAAGGGTTGATTGAATTCCAGTTTGGAACAACATTAAACATGAAAGTGTTGTTGTTGAATCCCACAAAAAAATCACTCAGTGCCCTCGTTATTAGGTACACTTGTACGCCTGCTCATTAATGCAGATATCAATTCAGCCAATCACGTGGCAGCAACTCAATGCATACTAAAAGCATGCGGACATGGTCAAGAGGTTCAGTAGTTGTTCAGATCAAATATCAGAATAGGGAAGAAATATGATCTAAGTGACTTTAACTGTGGAATCATTGTTGGTGCCAGTTGGGATGGTTTGAGTATTTCAGAAACTGCTGATCTCTGGAGATCTTCACACAGAACAGTCTCTAGAGTTTACAGAGAATGGTGCAAAAGACAAAAACATCCCGTGAGTGGCAGATCTGTTGGCAAAAATGCCTTATTAATGAGAGAGACCAGAAGAAAATGGTCAGACTGGTTCAAGCTGATAGGAAGGCATCAATAACATAAACAATCACGTTTCAACAGTGGTGTGCAAAAGAGCACCTCTGAATGCACAACATTTCAAACTCTGAAGTGGATGGGCTACAGCAGCAGAAGACCACAAACATACACTCAGTGGCCACATTATTACATACCTAATAAAGTGGCCACTAAATGTATATCAAGTTACAAAACATTTTTACTTTCTGACTCCAACCCGGGAGGAAGACAATGTAAATACAGTGTGTGTTTCCAAATATTCAAAGTCATTGAGAAATGTGTTGATTTGATGCAAGATCCAAACTTCACAAAATTATTATCTCTAAGAGCCATGAGGTAATGTTGCAGCTCTATAAAACCCTGGTTAGGTCACTCTTGGAATATTGTGTTCAGTTCTGGTCACCTCATTCTCGGAAGGTTGAGAAAGCTTTAGACAGGATACAGAGGAGACTTACCAGGATGCTGCCTGGATTACAGAGTGTGCCGTATGAGGATAGGTTGAGTGAGCTAGGGGTTTTCTCATTGGAATGAAGGAAGATAAGGTGACTTGATAGAAGTGTACAAGATGATAAGAGACAAAAATTAAGTTGATAGTCTGATTCTTTTTCCCAAGGCAGAAATGGCTAATCCACAGGAGCATAATTGTAAGGTATGGGGGGATGTCAGAGGTGTTTTTTTTTACACAGAGAGTGATGGGTGTGTGGAACACCCTGCTGGGTGTGGTGGGAGAGGTAGATACATTAGGCGTATTGAAAAAAATTTTAGACAGATGGTTGACAGTAAAATGAAGGGCTGTGTAGAAAGGAAGGATGTGAGTGATCTTGGAACAGGTTAAACACACAAAATGCTGGAGGAACTCAGCAGGTCAGGCAGCATCTGTGGAAATGGATAAACAGTCGATGTTTTGGGCCAAGACCCTTCAACAGAACTGCATTTCCAGCATCTGCAGATTTTCTGATGTTTGTGATCACAGATCCTGGGCCGGGTGCCGTGCCCAGTTTGAGCTTTGACTGCCATGGCCCACACACTCCTGTTTCGGATCAAGTGGATCAATTCATCAGTATTCATTTCCAGTTCTCTGGCTGCTGTCTCCATCATCATTTGTCTTTGTCTTCCTCTTGCTTTCTTCCCTTCAATCTTTCCCATAATTACCGTGCATTCTCACTCCTCTTTCCTGATCACGTGTCCAATGAAGTTACATTGCCTTTTCATGATCTCATACATTATTCCTCTTTTTGTATTTGCTCTGTTCATGACATCCTCGTTAGATATTCGTTTTGTCGATGATATTCTTTGCATCCTCCTCAAAAACCACATCTCTGCTGCTTCTATTCGTTTCCTCATGTTACTAGATATTGTCCAACATTCTGAGCCATATAACATAACTGGATAAATGTAACATTTCAGTACTCTGAGGCGGGTTGTCATGCCTAGTTTAGTATTGGTCAGTATACTCTTCATTCTCGTAAAGGTGTCATTTGCCATCCCTATTCTTCTTTTGATGTCCATGTTGCACCTGCCATCTGATCTCACCCAGCTTCCTAGATAGCAAAAGTTCGGTACAGGTGTCCCCCGCTTTTCGAACGTTCGCTTTACGAAACCTCACTGTTACGAAAGACCTACATTAGTTCCCTGTTTTCGCTAACAGAAGGTGTTTTCACTGTTGCGAGAAAAAGCAGCGCACGATAAAAGGCAGTGCAAGCCCCGAACAGCCGCTCCCCCCGGCATTCTCACCGGCATTGCTTAAACATGTGCCTGTGAGCAGCCGTTAGCAAGATGAGTTCTAAGGTATCGGAAAAGCCTGAAAGAGCTCGTAAGGGTGTTACACTTAGCATAAAACTAGACATAATTAAGCATTTCAATCATGGTGAACGAAGTAAGGACAACATGAGTTTGGCTTGTGGAAGTTGACAAAGATGATGTTGAAGAGGTTTTGGCATCCCGTGACCAAGAACTGATAGATGAAGAACTGATGCAATTGGAAGAGGAAAGGATAACAATTGGAACCGAATGCAGTAGCGAACGGACAGAAAGTGAAGTTGTCCAGGAACTGAATGTAAACCAACTGCGTGAGATTTTCGCTGCAATGATAAAGTATGAATTTAATTTTGAAAGCGTATGTTGGTTTAGGGCATATTTGCAAGATGGTTTGAGTGCTTACAAAGAACTGTATGATAGAAAAATGCACGAGGCTCAGCAGTCAAGCATACTGTCGTTTTTCAAGCCTTCCACATCAGCCACAGCAGACGATGAACCTTGACCTTCGACATCAAGGCAGGCAGACATAGAGGAAGATGACCTGCCTGCCCTAATGGAAACAGACAATGAGATGACACCCCAGTGTCCCACCACCCCAACCCCCAGGCTGCGAACAGATACTGATTCGCGGAGAATGCAGTGGTAGCCGGGAGGCACACAGCACATCTTTAAGAAAAAAGCCGAAATAAATTCGGTAATTAATTAGGTGCCGCCCAGCACGTAATTGTCGGCCCAGATCAGAGGTGACGCAATCGGCAATCGCAATGGTAATTGCTTCTCCGGCTTACAAACCGTTTCATAGGAACGCTCTACCTTCGGATGGCAGGGGAAACCTGTACTTGTTTTATGTCTTCCCCGTTTATTCTCAGCCTGCAGATAGGATTCTCCTTCTTTTTGGATATCACCATACATTCTGTCTTTTTGCGATTGATAGATAGACCCATTTTTGCACTTTCTTCAACTATATCAATTAAGTTTTGTAGTTCTTCCTCCGTACTTGCAATTAACACAGTGTCATCTGCATAGCTGAAATTATTGGTGTTCTATGTTATCTATGTTCTACTAAACTGAATTTCAACAGGATTAAAGTCAACAGGAGTTACTGTCAGAAAGATTTTTCTTTGACTGGGTTGCACAAAAACAATACACATTGTTTCTATTAAACAGTACATTAACCATGGCTCTCCTTTGGAATTCATACATCCACAATCAATTATGCAAATCATGCAATGTATTCAGCTTGTTGATGATTTGCTTTTTAAGCAGGCACACATGCATGTAACCTACTGTTAGAGTTGGTCCAACCTATCACACCAGTTCTGTAAGTGCCGTGGGCCTGTAAGGAAAACACAATTAACTGAATGTCCTGCCTGAAGAGATGTTGTCCTAGTGCACCGTGGTCATACAAACACCTCGAAGTCGAGTTACATATTTAAAATTCAATTTATTTCTGTAACCTTTTGTATAAGCCCTCCAGGGAAACATTTGAAAATGTTAAAACGTACTCTGCTATGAACCCTTCACCACAGGAACCTAACTTCTCATGCATAAAAACACAAAGAATAGCAACATTGCCTTATGCAAATTGCAGTTTCCATCAGCTGCAAACTAACTACACCGACGTAGTTTGTCACCCTCATCAGTAATGAGATAGCAACATAAATTCCCAAAACGCAAACAACAGGAATACTGCAGATGCTGGAAATTCAAGCCCTGACGAAGGGTCTCGGCCTGAAACGGCGACTGTGCCTCTTCCTAGAGATGCTGCCTGGCCTGCTGCATTCACCAGCAACTTTGATGTGTGTTGCTTAAATTCCCAAAAACTGTTTTACATAACAAGGTTTTATAATGTCAGGAAATATAGTGGGGGCTTGACCAAAATCAGAGCAGTGGAGACAACAACTTTAATAATAAACTGCAAACTAACAAGTCATAAAACAAGAAAAAACAGATACATAACTTGACAAGGCATCAAGGTAACTGAAGGTTGGTTGAGCAACTGGTTGAGGCGGATAGGTTCAATGAGTGAACAAGGACTGTGGATGAGAGCTGGGTTTCCATAGGCTGCAGGTGATGAGTTGGAAACAAATGGCAGCTGAATCCTGTTGGCTGAGCAGAGACTGAGAGAAACCTACATGTGCAGGCCTGACAGATAAAGTCTGTGTGATTTTTATTCCTGAAGGAATAAACCATAGAAACCATAGAAAAACTACAGCACAGAAACAGGCCTTTTGGCCCTTCTTGGCTGTGGCGAACCATTTTCTGCCTAGTCCCACTGACCTGCACACAGACCATATCCCTCCATATATCTCCCATCCATATATATGTCCAATTTATTCTTAAATGTTAAAAAGAACCCGCATTTACCACCTCGTCTGGCAGCTCATTCCACACTCCCACCACTCTCTGTGCGAAGAAGCCCCCCCTAATGTTCCCTTTAAACTTTTCCCCCCTCACCCTTAACCCATGTCCTCTGGTTTTTTTCTCCCCTTGCCTCAGTGGAAAAAGCCTGCTTGCATTCACTCTATCTATACCCATCATAATTTTATATACCTCTATCAAATCTCCCCTCATTTTTCTACGCTCCAGGGAATAAAGTCCTAATCTATTCAACCTTTCTCTGTAACTGAGTTTCTCAAGTCCTGGCAACATCCTTGTAAACCTTCTCTGCACTCTTTCAACCTTATTTATATCCTTCCTGTAACTTGGTGACCAAAACTGAACACAATACTCCAGATTCGGCCTCACCAATGCCTTATACAACCTCATCATAACATTCCAGCTCTTATACTCAATACTTTGATTAATAAAGGCCAATGTACCAAAAGCTCTCTTTACGACCCTATGTACCTGTGATGCCACTTTTAGGGAATTTTGTATCTGTATTCCCAGATCCCTCTGTTCCACTGCACTCCTCAGTGCCTTACCATTAACCCTGTATGTTCTACCTTGGTTTGTCCTTCCAAAGTGCAATACCTCACACTTGTCTGTATTAAACTCCATCTGCCATTTTTCAGCCCATTTTTCCAGCTGGTCCAAGTCCCTCTGCAGGCTCTGAAAACCTTCCTCACTGTCTACTACACCTCCAATCTTTGTATCATTAGCAAATTTGCTGATCCAATTTACCACATTATCAACCAGATCATTGATATAGATGACAAATAACAATGGACCCAGCACTGATCCCTGTGACACAACACTAGTCACAGGCCTCCACTCGGAGAAGCAATTCTCTACCACTCTTTGGCTTCTTCCATTGAGCCAATGTCTAATCCAATTTACCACCTCTCCATGTATACCTAGTGAATGAATTTTCCTAACTAACCTCCCATGCGGGACCTTGTCAAAGGCCTTACTGAAGTCCATGTAGACAACATCTACTGCCTTCCCTTCATCCACTTTCCTGGTAACCTCCTCGAAAAACTCCAATAGATTGGTCAAGCATGACATACCATGCACAAAGCCATGTTAACTCTCCCTAATAAGTCCCTATCTATCCAAATGCTTGTTGATTCTGTCTCTTAGTACTCCCTCCAATAACTTACCCACTACCGACATCAAATTTACCGGCCTATAATTTCCTGGATTACTTTTCGATCCTTTTTTAAACAACGGAACAACATGAGCCATTCTCCAATCCTCCGGCACCTCACCCGTAGACGCCAACATTTTAAATATATCTGCCAGGGCCCCTGCAATTTCAGCACTAGTCTCCTTCAAAGTCTGAGGGAATACCCTGTCAGGTCCTGGGGATTTATCCACTTTAATTTGCCTCAAGGAAGCAATCACCTCCTCCTTTTCAATCTGTACAGTTTCTGTGATCTCACTACTTATTTCCCTTAATTCCATAGACTTCATACCAGTTTCCTTAGTAAACACAGATGCAAAAAAACCCATTTAAGATCTCCCCCATTTCTTCTGGTTCCGCACATAGCCGACCACTCTGATCTTCAAGAGGACCAATTTTATCCCTTACAATCCTTTTATTCTTAATATACCTGTAAAAGCTCTTTGGATTATCCTTCACTTTGACTGGCAAGGCAACCTCATGTCTTCTTTTAGCCCTCCTGATTTCCTTCTTAAGTATTTTCTTGCACTTTTTATACTCCTCAAGCACCTTATTTACTCCCAGTTTCCTATACATGTCATACAACTCCCTCTTCTTCTTTATCAGAGTTGCAATATCCCTTGAGAACCAAGGTTCCGTATTCCTATTCACTTTGCCTTTAATCTTGACAGGAACATTCAAGCTCTGCACTCTCAAAATTTCTCCTTTGAAGGCTTCCTACTTACCGATCACATCCTTGCCAGCGAACAACCTGTCCCAATCCACACTTTTTAGATCCTTTCTCATTTCTTCAAATTTGGCCTTCTTCCAGTCCAGAACCTCAACCCTAGGACCAGATGTATCCTTGTCCATGATCAAGTTGAAACTAATGGTGTTATGATCACTGGAACCAAAGTGCTCCCCTACACACAGTTCCGTCACCTATCCTAACTCATTTCCTAACAGGAGATCCAATATTGCATCCCCTCTAGTTGGTACCTCTATATATTGATTTAGAAAACTTTCCTGAACACATTTTACAAACTCTAAACCATCTAGACCCCTAACAGTATGGGAGTCCCAATCAATATGTGGAAAATTTAAATCCCCTACCACCACAACTTTATGTTTCCTGCAGTTGCCTGCTATCTCTCTGCAGATTTACTCCGCCAATTCTCGCTGACTATTGGGTGGTCTATAATACAACCCCACTAATGTGGTCATACCTTTCCTGTTTCTCAGCTCCACCCATAAGGACTCAGTAGACAAGCCCTCTAATCTGTCCTGCCTGAGCACTGCTGTAATATTTTCCCGTACAAGCAATGCTACTCCCCCACCTTTCATTCCTCTGCCTCGATCACATCTGAAACATCGGAACCCTGGAATATTAAGCTGCCAGTCCTGCCCCTCCTGTAGCCAAGTTTCACTAATTGCTACAACATCATAATTCCACGTGTCAATCCACGCCCTCAACTCATCCACCTTCCCCGCAATACTCCTGGCATTGAAATATATACACCTCAGAAGATTTTTACCACCACTCACAACCTTTCTATTAGCGGATTTGCTTGAACTTTTAACATCATTTATTTTCACCCCAGCCACACTGTCAGCTCTGGCTCTCTGGTTCCCATTCCCCTGCAAATCTAGTTTAAAGCCTCCCCAATAGCACTAACAAATCTCCCTGAAAGATATTGGTCCCCTTGTAGTTCAAGTGTAACCCGTCTCTCTTATATAGGTCCCACCTGCCCCAGAAGAGGTCACAATGATCCTGAAATCTGAAACCCTGCTCCCTACACCAGTTCCTCAGCCACTTGTTCATCCTCCAGAGCATCCTATTCCTACCCTCACTGGCACGTAGCACAGGTAGCAATCCTGAGATTACCACCCTTGAGCTCCTGCTTTTCAACTTCCTACCAAGCTCTCTATACTCACTGTCCAGGACCTCCTCACTCTTCCTTGCTATGTCATTGGTACCGATGTGCACCACGACATCTGGCTAGTCACCCTCCCACTTCAGAATGTCATGCAATCGATCAGAGACATCCTTGACCCTGGCACACGGGAGGCAACAAACCATCCTGGATTCTTTGTCACGACCACAGAACCTCCTATCTGCACCTCTAACTATTGAGTCCCCTATCACTACCGCTCTCCTCTTTTTCCCCCCTCCCTTCTGCACTGCAGAGCCAGACTCAGTGCCAGAGATCCGGCTACTGCAGCTTGTCCCAGGTAAGTCATCCCCCGCAACAGTATCCAATGCGGTATACTTGTTGTTGAGGGGAATGGCCACAGGGGAACCCTGCTCTGCCTGCCCTTTCCTCTTCCCTCGCCTGACAGTGACCCAATTTCCTGCCCTCTGCTCCTTTGGCGTAACTACCTCCCTGTAGCTACTATCTATAATCTCTTCATTCTCCTGAATAAACTCAAAATTTTAAATTAATGCACTGTTTGACCACTGATTGGAAGATTGAGCTTTGCATTTTGAATAAAGATTATTTTTTGGGCAATGTCGCCCAGAACTTCCTCAACTATATTCTATTATTTTTGAGAGAAGGAGGCCACACACACTTCCAGATCGCAAACCAGATCCAGGAACAAGGAACATAGAACAGTACAACACAGTACAGGCTCTTTGCCCGCGATGCTGTGCCAACCTTTTAACCCACTCGAGAATCATTCTAATGCTTCCCACCCCATAGCCCTCTATTCTTATTTTATCCATCTGCTCATCAGGCAGGATTGGCTGAGGCGAGGAGGCCACACAACCAGAGTTGTGGCCATTGAAGGATTGAGTGCAGGAAGGTAGACCAACAGACGATAAGGGCCTGGGGTGAGTGTGATGGCTGAGGAGCTCAGGGGGTGTTGCTGTCATTGAATGCCTTTCAGTTCAAGAGCTGTGAGAAAATATTGCAGCTCTATAGGAACACACACGAAGTGCTGGAGGAACTCATCAGGCCAGACAGCATCTATGGAAAAGAGTAAACAGTCGATGCTTCAGGCCGAGACCCTTCAGCAGGATGCACTCTTTTCTACCTGGCCTGCTCAGTTCCTCCAGCATTTTGTGTGTGTTGCTCGGATTTCCAGCATCTGCAGATTTTCTCTTGTTTGTGCAGCTCTGTAGAACTCTAGTTAGACCATAGCTGGAGTATAGTGTTCTAATGCCTCGAGCAAAGGAAGTTCAATTTATTGTCATCTGACTGTACATATATACAACCCAATAAAACAACATTCCTCCAGACCACAGTGCACCCACAAAACATATATCACACCCAGCTCGTGAACCAAAATATTACACTGTCCTAGTGATGAGACCTTGCTGATGGCAGGGTAGTTATTAGTCTCACAGCCTGAGGGAAGAAGCTGTTACCCAGTCTGGCAGTCCTAGTCCTGATGGTCCTGTACCTCCTTCCTGATGGAACTGGGTCAAAGAGATTGTGGGATGGGTGGTAGGGATGTGTAACAATGCTTTGGGCCCTTTGTCTACAATGCTCCCAGTAAATGTCACAAATAGGGAGGAGAGAGACCCTGATGTTTCTCTCAGCAGTTTCCACTATACTATATACTGTTTGTCATAGTATAGTAGTAGCAGTATAGGATAGACTGATTCTACTCCACAAATCCGTGCATTTGACCTGTGGCCAGATTGGAGCTTACATCTGAATGAGAATTACTGAGAAGTAACCAGATGAATTTCTGGGCTGGTTTGTAAAGCCCTGGGAATGGTTGTTATCTGGTGTTTCAGTCAGTCAGTGCCAATATATACAGGGTTACACAACTGAATTTCTCACATAAAGGTGAGTCAACTTTGAAACATGTCCAGTTTTACATAAATATAAATGTTTTTGGCACAGTGGGATGTGGAAACTATTCATCCCGCTAGCTCGGCCCTGACCTTTAACAAAGTTCAATGTGAATTTATTACCATAGTAAGTATACTGTATACGACATACTAACCTGAGATTAATCTTTGTGCTGGCATTCACAGTTGAACAAAGGAATACAACAGACTGAATAAAAAACTACAACGACTGACAAACAACCAATGTGCGAAAGAAGACAAGCTGTGCAACTACAGTTTGGGACATTGGTGTTTCCATACCAGACTGTGATGTAGACGATCAGGATACTCTCCACTGTGCACCTAGAGACGTTTGTCAGGGTTTTAGATGACATGCTGAATCTGCACAAACTTCATTGTCTAAACCTAATCCCATTGCCTCTGGGGCTACAGCAACTACAGTAATACCTTTACAGCATAAAAGTATTCCCCTTAGTGTCCTCCTTGTCTTGTGAACATTGATGCACATTCCTTTCCCAGACCCTGCACCACTGATTCCCTGGATCAGGAAATAGCTTTTCCTCACAGGTCGCGGCTTCAAACGACTCAGAATTTAAAACCCCATTTTCAGCCATACTTGGGAGTTGAGACCAAAGGGGTTTTGGCTGACCAAGTGGGCATAAGAACTTCCCATGTAGAAGAAGAAGTGGAAATTGTTCATTGCCCTACCAACAGTTCAAGGGTGTAATGCTGAGTGTTGGTCAGGTTGAACTTGGACTATTGTGAGCAGTTTGCTGGAGAAACTCAGCAGGTCAGGCAGCAGCTATGGGTTGATGTTCTGAGTCGAGATACATGAAGAAGACACTGTGTGGGTTGTTCTGGATGTTTGTATCTGTAGAATCTTTTATGTTTATGATTTCACCTCTCCTTACTTTGAGCTTCTTTCACCATCTTCAACCTCAAACATTACCTCTTTTCCTCTTTCCACAGCTGCTGACTGACCATCTGTGTAATTCCAGTATTTCCTTCGATGTGGACCAATGTGATCTGTCCCAGAGATGAGGGGAGAGTGACTGCCCTTGACATAAAAATTCCAGTCAACAATCAGGTTCAGATTTGTTCATCACATGTACATTGAGGCATACTGTGAAATATGTCATTTGCGTTAACCTCAGTGTGTGCTGGGAGCAGCCTGCAAGTGTAATCACACATGCCAAGGTAGCATGCCTACAATTCTAATCAGAACAAAACAGAATACAACAAGCAACAAAACAAGCCTTTTCCCTCCTTCAAAGCTGTCCATGTGTATAGGCTTCGTTCTTGGTTGCCATCTTTTGTAACTGGTGAGATATCAAAATCAAAGTAAATTTACTATCAAAGTATAAATACGAATAGAGGGACACCCACTTAGAACAGAGAGGAAGATGAATCTCTTTAACCAGAGGTGGTGACCTGTGGGGTTCATTGCCAGAGATGGCCATGGAGGACACGTCTTTGGGTATGTTTAAAGCAGAGGTTGATAGGTTCTTGATTAGTCAGGGCATCAAACGTTATGTGGAGACGGCAGGAGAATGGGGTTGAAAGGGATAATAAATCAGCCATATGGAACATCTGATAGGCCTACAGCGGCTATATTTCATTAGGAGTTTGAGGAGATTTGGTAAGTCACCAAAGACTCTTGCAAATTTCTACAGATGTACTGTGGAGAGCGTTCTGACTGTCTGTAGCACTGTCTGGTATGGGGGGTGGGGGGGCACTGCAGAGGATTGAAATAGAAAGTTGTAAAAAGTTGAAAGTTGTAAACTCAGAAAGTTGTGAACTCAGCCAGCTCCATCACGGGCACCAGCCTCCCCAGCATCCAGGACTCCTTCAAGGAAAAATGCCTCAAAAAGGCAGCATCCATTATTAAGGACCCCCATCACCCAGGACATGCCCTCTTTTCATTGCTACCATCAGGAAGGAGGTACAGGAGCCTGAAGGCACACACTCAATGATTCAGGAACAGCTTCATCTATTCTGCCATCAGATTTCTGATTTTTCGGTTACTTATTCAACTTAACTATTTAATTTATTGTTGTTCCTCTCCGTGCCCTGTGACGCATCAGGAGACTACCTCGCCATTTCTTTAGCATCTATCCGCTTTTTACGAGGCTGAGATGCTAGCTCACACTCAATCCAGCAGGCACGAAAAGTGTGCACGAGCCGGCCGGATTCGAACCTGCGACCATTTGCCTTGAAGTCTGGTGCAGATGTCACGACACCACTGGCTTGCAATATTTAATATATATACTTACTGTGATTAACAGTTATTTTATTAGTATGTGTTCCATTTTACTGGTGCCGCAAAAACAACAAATTTCACAATATGCTAATGATATAGCACCTGATTCTGATTCTTGGGTTTATACACAATTAGCTACACCTGTACACCTGATCATTAATTCAATTACTTAAGCAACCAATCATGTGGCAGCAACTCAATGCATAAAACATGCAGACATGGTCAAGAGGTTGAGTTGTTGTTCAGACCAAACATCAGAATTGGCCAAGGACAGACAGATGTCGGACTTTCATTACTGCCCTAAGCACCAGTGGCTTAACGGGCAGTAAGTAATTAAAATAATGATGACTCCTTTGTTTGCATCTTCAGAAACAGCTCTACTTCCATCTTTAATATCTTTATTTTTCCCTTTCAGGGTTCTTTTGAAGACCCTGACCTGGAGTTACACGCTGACTATGGTTCTTTGCGGGAATGGGACCTGCTCTCGGGGTTTCATGACTGGCCATTATTCAACACACCAAGGGCTCAGCCTAAGAGCTCAACTCCCCTTTGAAGGACCGAGATCTTGTGGCTCTGGAGACGGGCAGATTGAAGGTCGGTATCACGACAGGAGATCGGTGCGTTGGTGTGGGGGGGGGGGGGGGTTGGAAAATCGATGGCTGTGTGCCCAGAGACACGAGATCTTTGGGCACAGAGCTCAGAAAAAACAATGCAACGGACCTTTAACATCGTAAACCAGTGACTTGTTTGTTATGTCATTCTTTGGGGGCACTTCTTTGTTTCTGTAGATGTTTGCGAAGAAAAAGCATTTCAGGATATATATTGTATACATTTCTCTGACATCAAATGTACCTTTGAAACATTTGAAATACCAGAATGGGGAAGCAGTATGATCCAAGTGACTTTGACCATGGAATGATTGTTGGTGCCAGACAGGGTGGTTTGAGTATCTCAGTAGCAACTGATGCTCTGGGATTTTCACACACCACAATCACCGGAGTTTACAAAGACCGGTGCAGAAAACAAAAAAACAAACATTCAGTGAGCGGCCGTTCTGTGTGTGAAAGCGCCTTTTCAATGAATGAGGTCAGAGGTGAACGGCCAGATGTGTTCAAACAGGTAGGAAGGTGACGGTAACTCAAATAACCAGACATTACAATAGCGATGTGCAGAACAACATCTCTGAACATGCATTGACCATTGAAGTGGATGGGCTACAGCTGCAGATAACTGTGAACATACGTTCAGTGACCAGTTGCTTAGGTACCTCCAGTACATAATAAAATGACCCCTGCGTGTCTCTCATTGCTCAGCTCGGGTGAGCTTTGATTTGGAATTCTAATCCAGGGAGATTTTTTAAAAATTGTTTGTTTTGTTAAAGTGAACTACAGGTGAGAGCATGTCAAGAGGTCAACCAGAACAGAGACCTGGTCCACATTAAGGATTTATACCTTGTGTTTTTAAATGCTTGGAAATGATAAATGTTCTTACACATGAGAACGTTCTGCTCCATTCTGTAATTCCATTACAGGGATGAACGAGTTTGTATGAAAGCTGTGCTAACCCAACATAAATTGTTTTGTCAGTGGCTGCAATAAACAACCCACTGGCTTCAGCAAAGCCTTCCCAAAGATTTTGAAAAGAAGCTTAGTTATGAGAAAATCTGCAGGTGCCAAAAATTCAAAGCAATACACATAAAATGCTGGAGGTAGCATCTATGGAAAGTAAACAGTCGACATTTCGGGCTGAGACCCTGCTTCAGGACTGAGAGGGAAAGGGGAAGATGCCGGGTAAAAAGGTGGGGGGAGGAGAAGGACGAAAGCTAGAAGGTGATAGGTGACGGAAGGTGTGTGGGAAAGGTCAAGGGCTGGAGAAGAAGGAATCTGATAGGAGAGGAGAATGGGCCATCTCTCAGCCAATCTTCTATCCGTTCCATTACATTTCCTGTAATACCATGTGCTCTTATGTTGGTAAGCAGCGTCATTTGTACCACCTTGTCAAAGACCTTCTGAAAATCCAAGTGAAAACATCCACTGACTCTCCTTTATCTATCTTGCATGTTATTTCTTCAAAAAATTCCAACAGATTTGTCAGGCAGGTTTTCCATTGAAGGAAACCATGCTGATTTTGGCCTATTTTCTCAGAGAAAAGTCCCAAAATTGCTCACAGTTCTCCAGTGTGGTCTAACCAATGTCTTATAAAGCCTCAGCATTTCATCCTGTTTTTTATATTCTAGTCCTCTTGAAATGAATGCTAGCATTCCATTTGCTTTCCTTACCACCGACTCAACCTGCATATTAACCTTTGGGGAATCCTGCATGAGGATTTCCAAGTCCCTCTGCATCTCTGACTTTTGACATTTCTCCCTGTTCAGAAAATAGCCTATACTTTTATTCTTTCTACCAAAGTGCATGACCATACACTTGCCTACACTATATTCCATCAGCCACTTCTTTGCCCGTTCTCCTAATCTGTCTAAATTCTTCTTCAGCTCCCTGCTTCTTCTGCACTACTTGCCCCTCCACCTACCTTAATTTCATCCACAAAGCTGGCCAGAAAGCTATCAGTTCCACCATCTAAATCATTCACCTATAATGTAAAAAGAAATGGACCCAGTACCAACACCACCAGAACACCACTAGTCACTGGCAGCCAATCAGGAAAGGCTCCTTTTACTTCCCCTCTGCCTTCTGACAGTCAACCAATCTTCTATCTATTCTCATATCTTACCTGTAATCCCATGGGTTCATACCTTGTTAAGCAGCCTCATGTGTGACACCAGGTCAAAAGCCATCTGAAAATCCAGGTATACAACATCCTCTGATTCTCCTTTCTCTAACATGTTTGTTATTTCTGTTTTTGCTCTTCCACAGAATATCGTGTCTGCTGCCCTAACTATGGAATAGCCTATCACTACCACGGTCATCATTTCCCCCTTTCCCTTCTGAGCTACAGAGCCACTCAGTGCCAGAGATCTCCTCACTCACTACGCTTCTCCCGAGTAGGTCGATTCTGCACCCCCCCCACCCCCGCCACCAACAGTACCCAAAGTGGTATACAGATTATTGAGGGGAATGGCCACAGAGGTACTCTGCACCAGCTACCTATTACCTTCCCCTCTCTTGACTGTCACCCGGGGAACTGTCTCCTACAACGTGGGGGTGACTACCTCCCTGTAGCTCCTATCAATCATCTTTTCATTTTCCTGTATGAGCAGCTCCAGTTCCCTAACACACAAGGTCGCTAAGAGGCTACAGGTCAGACAAAGTCCCACGCCTCACACGCATCCTGGTAAATTGCTTCTGCATTCTCTCTGAAATTTCCGCATCTTCCTATAATCATGTTATCCTTTTTCTTGGCTTACAGACCAAGCATTTGTACAGACAAATGGACACCATTCAAGTGCTGAAGACTTTGTTACAGAGGGTGTAAATATTATCAGTACTGGAACCCAGCAGTTAACATCTAATACTTACATAACATAGCAGAATCAACCAATTATTTTTGAGTCAGCTATTTTAGTGTCCTAAATGAGGTTGAAACTGCCTTGTTCTTCTCTGACTTTCTCATTTTTTGCCAAGTTACAAGAGCAAATGTCAGTACAAACGAATTATTCTGGATAAAGAAAAATCAAGGTTAATGAATTGAACTTCCCCAAAATTGTCCTGATTACATAACTACAGGATGAGTCAGCTAAAGATAAGGCTGCTAATACTAATGTGTTTATCTGCTATACTTCCAAATGAGGAATGCATCAAGATCACTCAAGTTAAATTTCCTTGTATGTCAATAGATTACATGTGTTTTGAAAGGTGAATTAGTCTTGTGAGACCAAGGAAAACAAATAAATGTCAGAACTGTTGCAGAACAGGGTGTCAAGATCTCTGAGGATCTAACCTGGTCCCAACATATCGATGTAGTCATAAAGAAGGCAAGACAGTGGCTATACTTTATTAGGAGTTTGAAGCAAATACACTCAAAAACTTCTATAGATGTACCATGGAGGGCATTCTGACAGGCTGCATCACTGTCTGGTATGGAGGGGCTTCTGCACGGGACCGGAAGAAGCTGCAGAGGGTTGTAAATCTAGTCAGCTCCATCTTGGGTACTAGCCTACAAAGTACCCAGGACATCTTTAGGGAGCGGTCTCTCAGAAAAGCAGCGTCCATTATTAACGACCTCCAGCATCCAGGGCATGCCCTTTTCTCACTGTTACCAGCAGGTAGGAGATACACGTAGCCCCCCTGGCCAGCCTCAGGGTCGCTCGGCTCGCTGTCGTCTAGGGAAACAGCCCTCGGCCCCGTCAAACTGGGGAACCAGTTTGTGTGAATGCTGTGTGATATACCCCGCCCCACCCAAATAACAGACAATACACCAGATAGGATTAAATGATTTAAAGTTTATAGATATTACTGGAACTATATAATTAATAGGGAATAAAATATAAAAGGAAAATAAAAGGCGCCACACTTATCAAAGTTCAATCTCTTTGTGCACAAACAGTTGGAGCTCAGGACCCAACATCTTCACCCTGCAACCCCTCGGACCACCTCGACCAGCCGCCTGGGACCACCACTGGTGGTCGACCAGACGCTCCACACAAGTCCGTCTCCATCTCCTCTCCTCGCCAAACGGCCCGCTTGGGGTCCGACCCCATTAGCGGACTCACAGCACCTGGTCCATCTTCTGTCTCTCTCTCCCGCCTTCTCCCCCAAACCCCACGCATACCATATCTTACAGATACACCAAAAACATAACAACTATTGCAATTGGTTCATAATATCTTCTTATCAATAGATAATCCAAAACAAACTGCTAGCAGGAAGGACTTTCTCAGCCGTTAACCTAACAAAGAAGCCATTTTAATTAGACTACGCAGTGACATATAAAAAAGAAACCCCTTACATACAGAAGCCTGAAGGCACACACTCAGCGATTCAGGAACAGCTTCTTCCCCTCTGCCATCTGATTCCTAAAAGGACTTTGAAGGTTTGGACACTACCTCACTTTTATTAATATGCAGTATTTCTGTTTTTGTACATTTTAAAATAATCTATTCAATATATGTAATTGATTTACTTGTTTATTTATTATTATGTTTTATTTTGTTTATTATTCTTTTTTTCTCTCTCTGCTAGATTAGGTATTGCACTGAACTGCTGCTGCTAAGTTAACAAGTTTCACGTCACATGCCGGTGATCATAAACCTGATTCTGATTCTGATTCATGTTTTGCATCTAACTGGCCTTTCATCATAATGTCCTGGAAACGTCGCCTCTACTGGGCACAGGCTGCCAACAGCAGCTCACCACGGTCCTCTATCCTAGGCTGGTCTTTCAAGTTGTCCTCGGGTGTAGTCGCTCTTCAAAGATCCTTCCTCTCTCAGGAGTGAGGCCTCTGTGGCATCTGTTGAGTTTCTGGGTTTTTTTATGGGATGGGGTTGCTAACCCCTTGCCTAATCCTCCTTTCGCAATTGGGCTTGAGACTGTCAAGGCACAACATTAGAAAACAAGTTATACCAATGAGCATCACATTAATACAACGCAACCTAATTTTAATTAATTTCATTCTGATGAATGGTCTTGACCCTAAACGTCAATTCTCTATGGATGCGGCCTGATCTGCATTTTGCGTGTATTGCTCTAATTTTGACTGAATTTCTGGGAGAATTGATGGCAATCACTAATAGGATTTGGAAGTTCAGGTGAGAGACCCTCAGATGTCCTATCGTTGTTTTTCTCATGTAGTATGCTGGAAGAACCCAGTAAGTCAAGCAGTCACTCATTCAGCATGCAAGGTTTCGACGCAAAATGTCAACACAGAGGCTGCTCGAACCGTTGAGTTTTTCCAGCAGATTATTTGTTGCTCCAGATTGGTTGCCTCGCGTCCTGCTCACTCAAGTGACATCAGTAATAGTGCAATATCCAGAATTCATCTCTGCTGGGAGTTTGAATCATGTTGGTCTTTAGGATCAGAATCAGGTTTACTATCACCAGCTTATGTCATGAAATTTGTTAACAGCAGCAGCAGTTCAATGCAATACGTGATAATATAGAAAAATAAATTACAGTAAGTGTATATATAAAATACTTGAATTAAAAACAGTGAAAAAGCAGTAATAATAAAAAAGAGAGGTAGTGTTCAAGGGTTCAATGTCCATTTAGGAATTGGATGGCAGCGGGAAGAAGCTGTTCCTGAATCACTGAGTGTGTGCCTTCAGGCTTCTGTACCTCCTACCTGATGGTAACAGTGAGAAAAGGGCATGTCCTGCATGATGGGGGTTTTTAATAATGGACGCTGCCTTTCTGAGACATCACTCCTTGGAGGTGTCTTGGATACCATGGAGGCTAGTGCCCACGATGGAGCTGACTGAAATTACAATTTTCCGTAGCTTCCTTCGATCCTGTGCAGTAGCTCTACCCGACACTAACCCCCCACCCCCCACCATACCAGATGGTAATGCAGCCTGTCAGAATGCTCTTCGTGGTATATCTGTAGCTTTTGTGTGTTTTAATTTGCAAACCAAATCTCCTCAAACTCCTGATGAAATAAAGCCACTGCCTTGCTTTCTTCAAAGCTGCATCGATATACTGGGACCAGGTCAAATCCTCAAAGATATTGACAACCAGGAATCATTCACTCCACTGCTGATCCCTCAGTGAGAATTGCTTTGTGTTCCTTCGTCTTACCCTTTCTGAAGTCCACAATCAGCTCTTCGATTTTACTGACATTGAGTGCCAGGTTGTTGCTGTGACACCACTCAACTAGCTGGTATATCTCGCTCATGTATGCCCTCTCATCACCAACTGAAACTCTGCCAACAACGGTTGTATCATCAGCAAATTTATAGAAGGCATTGAGCTGGTATTGAGCTGTACCTGACTACACAGTCAAGGGTATAGAGAGAGAAGAGCGGTGGGCCATGCACACATCCCCAAGGTACACCAGTGTTGACTGTCAGCGGGAAGGAGATGTTATTACCAATCCGCACTGATTATGACACTTTCTGCTATTCATTCACAGGTGAATCACACTTTAACAATGCTGAATATCAGGCCCATCACACAACCCAAGCAGAATGCTCTCTCGGCATTTCTCCAGAAACGTTAAGGTTTTCACTATTCCTCTTTTGGATAATCTGTCTGTCTATCTATCTACTTACCTACACCCATCACCCCTACCGGGGCATAGGCTGCCACAGCAGTTCCCCAGACTCCTCTGCCCTGGTCCAGTCTTTCTACTTGTCCTGGGCCAGGTACAGCTCACTGAAGATCTTTCCTCTCCCTGGGATGAATCCTCTGGAGCTTCTGTAAGCATCTCTGTAGCTCTGAGTTTTTATGGGATGGGGTTGCTAGCCCCAGGCCCGGCTCTCCTCCTTTCACATCTGGGCTCCAGACCGTCCATGGCAGAGATATCCATTATTTATTTATTTATTTACTTACTTACTTATTTTGTGACTGATAGTAATTTGTTATGTTTGCACTGTTCTGCTGCCACAAAACACAAATATCGCTACTAATATAAGTGTGAATAAACCTGATTCTGACCCTGATCCTGAAACTCGGAGCCAGAGTAAGTGAAAGCCGTATATTTGTGTAATTGCTTTCACACTCGGTGGCCAGTTTATCGGGTACCTCCTGTCCATGGCCTGCTGCTGCTGTGGCCCGCCCAGCTCAAGTATTGCCGTGTTATGAATTCAGAGGTGCCCTTCTGCACAAGACTGTTGTAACCTGTGGTTATTTGAGTTACTGTTGCCTACCCGTCAGCTTGAACCAGTCTGGCCATTCTCCTCTGACCATTCTCATTAACAAGACATTTTTACCCACAGAATTGCCACCCTATGAATGTTTTCTTTATTTTTTCACGCCATTCTCTCTAATAAATTCCAGTGATTTATAGATCTGCAGCATTACCTCATGGCTCTTGAATACAATCAGCTGACTAATGAAGACCAAAGCTGCCTTAACCCACCCTGTCCACTTGCACAGCATCTTTAAGGAATCTATGGATGTGGATTCGAAAATCCTGCCATTCCTCTACATCCTTATACCACATCACTGAGGATATATGGCACTATCCAATAGCAATAGAAGAGGTATATGTTGTAATATGTGTCCCACTCCCATTAGGGAGGAGACTATGTTTCATCCAGGCCAGGACCATCAGACTCAAAAACAGTTACCTTCTCCAAGCAGTAAGGCTGATCAATACCTCTAGCCTCTAACGCACTCCACCACACCCCCAACCACCACTACTTCATAATTTCCTGCCAGAATCACCTTGTGTACAGACACTTCTGTGCCTACCATCACCTTATGTGCATATAGTCAATCTGGGTATATCCGCTATCTTATGTATTTATATTTATTGTGCTTTTTATTAGTGTGTTCTTTATCTTACGTACTTTTTGTTGTGCTGCATTGGATCGGATTGACAACTATTTTATTCTGCTTTGCACTTGTGTACTGGAAATGACCTTAATATGAGTCCCCAACCTGGGGTCTTTGGACCTCTTCGTTAATGGTAGCATCCACCACATTAAAAAGGTTGGGAACTGCATCAAACAATCTTGAAACTTGAATCTTCAGTCTTAAAGAGGAGACCTTACTTACTCTTCGCTGACACTTCATATGTGTTAATGAAAAAGCAACTCAAAGGAATAAATATTGTATAGATACAAACAAAGATCATTTTCTTTGAACGAATAAAAACAATTGTTCTGAAATTATTATGAGCATCATGTCTAAATGCATTAAAATTCAGCGCAATAACACAAGTTTGAGAAATATCTCACTTACGCACGTCCCATTAAGCTCTTCAAATAATACTTTTACAGCAGTTAATATGATGGAAGTGGCAGTTGATCTGTGGTAATTGTCCTTCCCACCAACGTTGATTGAACTTCTAAGCGGCATTCTTCATCGTTCATCAAAAGTTCAAAGTTCAAAAGATTACATTTCCATTAGTTTGTTTCAAATGAACTAATAGAGAGAGATGAGTTTCAATGGGGCTTTTCAGAACTATGGTTAATTTTCAGCAACCATTATTTATCTATCCTAGTCACTTTGAAACACTGGAATTGATGGAGCGATCTATCGCAGAAAACATCAGCTTGTACTCTTCCAGGTGGGCACAGTATATCATTTCACTTGTGTAAAATACAGCATTGGCTCTGATAAAGAAAGGTTAATTTTCCCAATGTGAGGAAGACAAATCGTTAAAACCAAGTCAAACTCCTAATATAGGGTCTCCGTGTGAAATGTCGACCATTTATTCTTTCCCACACCTGCTGCCTGACCTGCTGAGTTCCTCCAGCATTTTGTGTGTGTTACTTGAGTTAAAACCAAGTTATTCCTTTTCTCATTCTGTTCCCACCAGATGCTGCTCTAAAGACTCTGATATTTGGTGCAGCTATTCCTCAGCCCCTCCCCTTCCTTAATGGCTACCCTTCCTCAATGCCAGGGGTTGCTAACACGGGGTCCACAGACCCCTTGCTTAATGGTATCGGACCAAGGCATAAAAAAGCTGGAAACACCTGCTCTGTGCTCTCAGCTTGACACATCAACCATTCCTTTCCCTCTGATGATGCCACCAGACACCCTGCCTCCCAGGTTCCTGCAGCAGATTGCTTTTTAGAACATAGAAACATAGAAACATAGAAAATAGGTGCAGGAGTAGGCCATTTGGCCCTTCGAGCCTGCACCGCCATTTATTATGATCATGGCTGATCCTCCAACTCAGAACCCCGCCCCAGCCTTCCCTCCATACCCCCTGATCCCCATAGCCACAAGGGCCATATCTAACTCCCTCTTAAATATAGCCAATGAACTGGCCTCAACTGTTTCCTGTGGCAGAGAATTCCACAGATTCACCACTCTCTGTGTGAAGAAGTTTTTCCTAATCTCGGTCCTAAAAGGCTTCCCCTTTATCCTCAAACTGTGACCCCTTGTTCTGGACTTCCCCAACATCGGGAACAATCTTCCTGCATCTAGCCTGTCCAATCCCTTTAGGATTTTATACGTTTCAATCAGATGTCCCCTCAATCTTCTAAATTCCAACGAGTACAAGCCCAGTTCATCCAGTCTTTCTTCATATGAAAGTCCTGCCATCCCAGGAATCAATCTGGTGAACCTTCTTTGTACTCCCTCTATGGCAAGGATGTCTTTCCTCAGATTAGGGGACCAAAACTGCACACAGTACTCCAGGTGTGGTCTCACCAAGGCCTTGTACAACTGCAGTAGTACCTCCCTGCTCCTGTACTCAAATCCTCTCGCTATAAATACCAGCATACCATTCGCCTTTTTCACCGCCTGCTGTACCTGCATGCCCACTTTCAATGACTGGTGTATAATGACACCCAGGTCTCATTGCACCTCCCCTTTTCCTAATCGGCCACCATTCAGATAATAATCTGTTTTCCTATTTTTGCCACCAAAGTGGATAACTTCACATTTATCCACATTAAATTGCATCTGCCATGAATTTGCCCACTCACCCAACCTATCCAAGTCACTCTGCATCCTCTTAGCATCCTCCTCACAGCTAACACTGCCACCCAGCTTCGTGTCATCCGCAAACTTGGAGATGCTGCATTTAATTCCCTCGTCCAAGTCATTAATATATATTGTAAACAACTGGGATCCCAGCACTGAGCCTTGCGGTACCCCACTAGTCACCGCCTGCCATTCTAAAAAGGTCCCGTTTATTCCCACTCTTTGCTTCCTGTCTGCTAACCAATTCTCCATCCACATCAATACCTTTCCCCCAATACCGGGTGCTTTAAGTTTTCACACTAATCTCCTGTGTGGGACCTTGTCAAAAGCCTTTTGAAAATCCAAATATACCACATCCACTGGTTCTCCCCTATCCACTCTACTAGTTACATCCTCAGAAAATTCTATGAGATTCGTCAGACATGATTTTCCTTTCACAAATCCATGCTGACTTTGTCCGATGATTTCACCGCTTTCCAAATGTGCTGTTATCACATCTTTGATAACTGACTCCAGCAGTTTCCCCACCACCGACGTTAGGCTAACCGGTCTATAATTCCCCGGTTTCTCTCTCCCTCCTTTTTTAAAAAGTGGGGTTACATTAGCCACCCTCCAATCTTCAGGAACCAGTCCAGAATCTAACGAGTTTTGAAAACTTATCACTAATGCATCCACTATTTCTTGGGCTACTTCCTTAAGCACTCTAGGATGCAGACCATCTGGCCCTGGGGATTTATCTGCCTTCAATCCCTTCAAATTACCTAACACCACTTCCCTACTAACATGTATTTCGCTCAGTTCCTCCATCTCACTGGACCCTCTATCCTCTACTATTTCTGGAAGATTATTTATGTCCTCTTTAGTGAAGACAGAACCAAAGTAATTATTCAATTGGTCTGCCATGTCCTTGCTCCCCATAATCAATTCACCTGTTTCCATCTGTAGGGGACCTACATTTGTCTTTACCAGTCTTTTCCTTTTTACATATCTATAAAAGCTTTTACAGTCCATTTTTATGTTCTCTGCCAGTTTTCTCTCATAATCTTTTTTCCCCTTCCTAATTAAGCCCTTTGTCCTCTTCTGCTGAACTCTGAATTTCTCCCAGTCCTCAGGTGAGCCACTTTCTCTGGCTAATTTGTATGCTTCTTCTTTGGAATTGATACTATCCCTAATTTCCCTTGTCAGCCATGGGTGCACTACCTTCCTTGATTTATTCTTTTGCCAAACTGGGATGAACAATTGTTGTAGTTCATCCATGCAACCTTTAAATGCTTGCCATTGCATATCCACCGTCAATCCTTTAAGTGTCATTTGCCAGTCTATCTTAGCTAATTCACGTCTCATACCTTCAAAGTTACCCCTCTTTAAGTTCAGAACCTTTGTTTCTGAATTAACTATGTCACTCTCCATCTTAATGAAGAATTCCACCATATTATGGTCACTCTTACCCAAGGGGCCTCTCACGACAAGATTGCTAATTAACCCTTCCTCATTGCTCAAAACCCAGTCCAGAATAGCCTGCTCTCTAGTTGGTTCCTCGACATGTTGGTTCAAAAAACCATCCCGCATACATTCCAAGAAATCCTCTTCCTCAGCACCTTTACCAATTTGGTTCACCCAATCTACATGTAGATTGAAGTCACCCATTATAACTGCTGTTCCTTTATTGCACACATTTCTAATTTCCTGTTTAATACCATCTCCGACCTCACTACTACTGTTAGGTGGCCTGTACACAACTCCCACCAGCGTCTTCTGCCCCTTCGTGTTACGCAGCTCTACCCATATCGATTCCACATCTTCCCGGCCTATGTCCTTCCTTTCTATTGCGTTAATCTCTTCTTTAACCAGCAACGCCACCCCACCTCCCCTTCCTTCATGTCTATCCCTCCTGAATATTGAATATCCCTGAACGTTGAGCTCCCATCCTTGGTCACCCTGGAGCCATGTCTCTGTGATCCCAACTATATCATAATCATTAATAACAATCTGCACTTTCAATTCATCCACCTTATTACGAATGCTCCTTGCATTGACACATAAAGCCTTCAGGTGCTCTTTTACAACTCTCTTAGCCCTTATACAATTAGGTTGAAAAGTTGCCTTTTTTAATGCTTGCCCTGGATTTGTCGGCCTGCCACTTTTACTTTTCTCCTTAGTATTTTTTGCTTCTACCCTCACTTTACACCCCTCTGTCTCTCTGCACTGGTTCCCATCCCCCTGTTGTGAACTAACCTCCTCTCGCCTAGCCTCTTTAATTTGATTCCCACCCCGCAATCATTCTAGTTTAAAGTCACCTCAGTAGCCCTCGCTAATCTTCCTGCCAGGATATTGGTCCCCCTAGGGTTCAAGTGTAACCCGTCCTTTTTGTACAGGTCACGCCTGCGCCAAAAGAGGTCCCAATGATCCAAAAACTTGAATCCCTGCCCCCTGCTCCAATCCCTCAGCCACGCATTTATCCTCCACCTCATCGCATTCCTACTCTCACTGTCGCGTGGCACAGGCAGTAATCCCGAGATTACTACCTTTGCGGTCCTTTTTCTCAACTCCCTTCCTAGCTCCCTATATTCTCCTTTCAGGACCTCATCCCTTTTCCTATCTATGTCATTGGTACCTATATGTACCATGACCTCTGGCTCCTCACCCTCCCACTTCAGGATATCTTGAATACGATCAGAAATATCCCGGACCCTGGCACCAGGGAGGCAAACTACCATCAGGGTCTCTGGACTGCATCCACAGAATCGCCTATCTGACCCCCTTACTATCGAGTCCCCTATCACAACTGCCCTCCTCTTCCTTGCCCAACCCTTCTGAGCTACAGGGCCTGACTCTGTGCCGGAGGCACGGCCACTGTCGCTTCCCCCGGGTAAGCTGTCCCCCAACAGTACTCAAACAGGAGTACTTATTGTTAAGGGGCACAGCCACCGGGGTACTCTCTATTATAGAACATATAACATAGAACAGTATAGCACAGGAACAAGCCCTTCGGGCCATAATGTTGTGCCGAACCAAATGAATTAGTAATCAAATGCCCAACTAAACTAATCCCTTCTGCCTGCACAATATCGATAGCCTTCCATTTTCCTCACATTCACGTGCCTGTCTGAGAGCCTCGAGAACGTCGCTGTAGTATTTGCCTCATTCACCGTCCCAGGCTGTGCATTCCAGGCACCCACAAAACTTGCTTCACACATCTTCTTTGAACTCATCTCCTCTCACCTTAACAGACATTTAGACCCTGGGAAAATATATTGTCTGTCTACTCATTGATGCCTCATATAATCTTATAAACCTCGATCAGATCTCCCCTTAGCCTCTGCTACTCCAGAGAACACAACCCAAGTTGGTCCACGTGCCCTCTAATCCAGGCAACATCCTGGTAAACTCACTGGCAAAATTCCTAGTTAACTTTAATGAAGATGTAATGGTTATTCAGGTTACAGTGGAGAGCTCAACTTGCTATTTTGTGTCCATAATGCTATTTAACCATTTGTTGGACTTTTGTTCCCTAGCATCAATTCACCGTGCTGGGAACAAAGTCATCCTCAGTGTCTGAGTCATTTCGGGAATCAGGTTTATTGTTATTGATATTAGTTGTGTAATTTGTTGTTTTGTGGCAGCAGAAAAGTGCAGGTGAAACAAATTACTGTTACGATTTAAAAAAAAACAATTAAATATCGCAAAAGTGAGATAGAGTTCATGGGTTCATTGTCCATTCAACAACCTGGGGCGATGTTCATGTGTTCATTGTCCATTCAATAGTCTGAGGTTGTGTTCATGGGTTCACTGTCCATTCAGCAATCTGATAGCAGAGGGGAAGAAGCTGTTCCTGAAACATTGAGTGTGGGTCTTCAGGCCCCTGTACCTCCTCACTGATGATAGGAATGAGAAGAAGGCATGTCCTAGATGGTGAGGGTATCTGCATGATGGATGCTGCCTTCTGGTGAGACATTGCCTTTTGAAGATGTCCTCAATGGTGAGGAGGTTTCTGGCTGTGTTTACAATCCTCCGAAGCTTCTTACAATGCTGTGCATTGGTGCCTCCATCAAAGGCAGTGATGCAACCAATCAGAATACTATCCACCATACATCTGTAGAAACTTGCTAGTCTTTGGTGACATACCAAATCTCCTCAAGCTGTTAGTAAAGTGTGGCTGTTGTCATGCTGATTGGGACCCAGGATAGGTCCTTTGAGATGTTGCCATCCAAGAACTGTTCATCCTTTCCTCTGCTGATCCCTCGATAAGGACTGTTGTCTGTTCTCCTGATCTTCCCCTTCATGAAATCCACAGTCAATTCCTTGGTCTTACTGCTGGTGAATGTGGGGATGTTGTTGAAACACCACTCAACCAGCAGATCTACCCGGCTCCTGTTCACCTCCTCGTCACCATATCAGATTTCACCAACAACAGGGGGGTCATCAATGAACTTATAGAAAGTGTTTGAACTGTGCCTAGCTACACCTTTAGCACCTGGTACTAAACACATGTTAGCAGATTTTACTTTCCTTCCCCCATTTATTGCAAACCAACATTCACTCCATAGAGCAACTGCAGAATATTCTTCCAGAAACATTAGTTCCTTTCATATAGGACAACCCTTTCAATCCCCAATGTGGACAATGACTGCTTGGCATGCTAACAGTTACACAAAGAGCTGTGAAATAAGCCCCACTGAGGAATCTCATGTTCCTCTTTCCACCAAACTCCCTGAATGACAAAACCAGCTGTAGAATGGGAAGAATTACAATTAGCTTTCTCACAGAAAAATTCTAACTGCTGAGCATGAGAGAGAAAACCAGGAAAATTCATTGAAACAGACGGAATTTCTTCGGGCTGAAACTTGACCAAGATAAGGATGATCAATTAACCCTGAGGCCTCTGCTGGCCTTATAAAATATCACAACAGGCCAATGCCATTTATTCTGGCCAGATAACTTCCCCACTTACACCAGCTCCAGGAAGAATTATAATCATGAAGACAGAATATTTACCAATCTTGTATGCAGAGAAAGCTCAGCTACCCAAAATTATTACCCAAAAAAAAAATCAGATGAACTTTATCTTGCATCATAAGTTTCAATACGATTACAGTGAGTTTGTCTTCCTATTCTCTGGAGGTCAAATTAACTGGAGGCTAATTGTATTACAAGAGGCAGGAAACAAATTTCCTAACATATGCCAGTGATAGTAAAGTTGGTTCTGAAATTACTGCAGTAATTTCTTTCTATTTTCATTTGGAATACCCTACCTGCCAAACAGAGTTTTACAGCCCTCTGCCAATAAGTCTGTGGAGACTTGACATTTCCGGGTGAGTTTAGCATCCAGATGTTTTGGGAACCGGGATAATGTCCCCAGGGAGTCAGGCACCAGACATTTTGTTTGACAGCACACTTGCTAAAGAGGTTTAAACTCAGCTGCTCAATTAACATATTAGATCCACTTTTCATTATCAATTAGCCAGACAGGTATGATGGCAATTTAAAGGCACATTCGTGACACTGCAATTGATAGGGGCTCTGAAATTGTTTTCGCATTTCTGAACACTTCACAGGTTTCAACATTGTCGTAGAATCATAGAGCACTGCTGCACAGAAAAATTGTGGGCGTGCTGTGTTGGCATTGGAATATGAACCAGGCCTAATGCCCAAAGCATCCTTAGACTGCGTTGAGTTTTAACACAAACAATGCATTTCACATTATGTACATGTGATAAATAAATGATTCTGCATTTGAATCTGAATCTGAAGTTGTCCTGTTTGGAAAGGAGGGCGGGGGAGGGGGGTGGTGTGCTTTCCAAGGCTGTCTGTGTATTCACCAAGGCTTTGCTGGACATTTAGTTGGCGATACAAGGGCTGCAGGAAAACCTTTCCCATAGAGATGAGGAGTTTCTTTCACCACAAGGTGATGAATCTGTGGAATTCATTGCCACATACGTCCGTGGAGGCCAAATCATTGGGTATAATTAAAGCGGAGCTTGATAAGTTCTTGATTAGTCGTGGGGGAGTCAAAGTTTAGCAGGGAAGGCAGGAAAGATGTGGTTGAGAGGGAAAATAAATCAGTCAAGCTGGAATGGTGGAACGGACTCAATAGGTCACATGGCCAAATACTGCCCTATGTCTTGTGGGCTTATGGTTTCATTAATGTTATTTAAACAGATTTTCAGCAGACATTTGCTTAGGTTCCATACAAATTAAAAATAAATGAAAATACAGAGAATTGGAACTGACTGAGCATGGGAGAGTAATGACAGAACGCAAGTAGGTAAGGTTGGTCTGCAGTTGGATGTTATGACATAGAGCACTGGCACAAAAAAGCAGCATCCACCGTTCAGGCCACACTCTCTTCTCACTCCTACCATCAGGTTGAAAGTACAGGAGCCCCAAGTCTCACCCCGCCAGATTCAGGAACAGTTACCACCCAACAACCATCGTGGATAAGTTCACTCACCCCAACACTGAATACACCACATGTTCAAGGTCCCTACAACTCATGTTCTCAGTATTATTTATTCATTTGTATTAGCACATTGGTTGTTTGTCAGCTTTTATTAATGTATAGTTTTTCATAAATTCTATTGTAATTTTTGATTTTCCTGCACGAAAAATTAATCACAGGGTAGTATGCCTGATAGTTTTTAAATCTCAGGGGGTGCCATGGCACCATAGTGTTTAGCATGACATTAGTACTGCTCGGGCTATCGGAATTCAGAGTTCAAGCTTGGTGCTGAATGTAAGAGGTTTACACATCCTTCCCGTGAGTCCAGGGGTTTTCTTCAGGGGGTTTGGTTCACTCTTACAGTCCAAAGGTGTACCAGTAAGTAGGTTTACTGGGCATTGATTGTAGTGGTTGTCCATCATGTCTGGCAATGACAGAAAATCCTCTGTGGGACAGTTTTTAAAGTAGAAAAGCTATTGCATGAAGGCAGTTCCACTCTCTTCACCTCAGAAACCTGGATCCGGTGGAATGAACAATCGTCACCAGCTGGGGTTGCAACGGATGACCGCGATGTCATCTTGTCCTATGATTAGGCCAGTGTCAAATACATGGGTTGTTTGGCGGTACGACTCACTGGGCGCTGTATCTCTAAATAAATAAAGTGATATATACATACTTTGATAATAAATGTACTATGAACTTTCAAGCACTATTGTCCTGGGAGTACACAACGATGGTAATTATTGGGACAATGTGAAGTAATTTCCTTAATAATTCTCCAAAGGAAGTGATGTACAGAATTTAACATCATTTAATGCAGATCTGAATCAGTGGAGTCAAAGAAAAGTATGGCACAGAAACAGGTCCTTTGGCCCATATCGACTGTGCTGAACCAGTAATTACATGTAAGGTATCACACTCAGAAGGGCAATTCACTCCAGAGTCCCCATTTGAATTCCCAGAGTGATGTCAACAATGGAAAAACACCTGCTATCAGGCTAAGTTACTGTCAGTCTGTTGGACTGAACTCAACAGCATATGGAATCTAATTTCTGGGTTAGTATTTTTACCAGCCCATGAACCTCCACATCCAACACATCACTCTCCACAACTTCCACCATCTCCAAACAGATCCTACCACTACGATGTCTTTTCCTCCCTCCTTCACTTCACTTTCCTCAGGGATTCCCTTCTCCATTCATCCCTCCCCTTGAATCTCCCTCCTGGCACTTACCCCAGCAAGCGGCCAGAGTGTACCTACACCTCCACCCTCACCTCCATTCAAGGTCCCAAACCGTCCTTTCCAGGTGAGGCAACACTTCACCTGTGAACCTGCTGGGGTTGTTTATTATGTCTGGTGCCCCCGATGCGGCCTCCTCTACGTTGGAGAGACCCATCGTAAATTGTTGACCGCTTCGTTGGGCACCTCTGCTTCATTTGCCAAAAGTGGAACTTCCCGGTGGCCAAACATTTTAATTCTGATTCCCATTCCTGTTCCAACATGTCAGTCCATGGTCTCCTGTTGTGTCACAATGAGGCCACCTTCAAGATGGAGGAGTGACATCTCATATTCTGTCTGGGTAGCCGCCAGTCTGATGGCATGAATATCAATTTCTCCTTCTAGTTTAAAAAAAAATTCCCTCCCCTCTTCTATTCTGTGTTCTGGCCTCTTTCTCTTCTCACCTGCCTGTCACCTCTCCCTGGATCCCCTCCTGCTTCCCTTTCTCCTATGGTCCACTCTCCTCACTTATCAGATTCCTTCTTCAGCCACTTAGCTTCACCCATTACTCTCTCTCTTTCCTCACTCCCCTCTTCCCACCTCTTTATTCTGAAATCCTCCCTCTTCCTTTTCAGTCCTGAGAAGGGTCTGGGCCTGAAACATGGACTGTTTATTCAGTTCCATTGCTACTGAGTTCCTCAAGCATTTTGAGCATATTGCTTTAGCCTTGTGTATAAAACTAGCTTCTCATACATAGCACGAGCCAGATCCTGGGGAAACATTATTTTATCAGGTGGACAATAACATTTTGCTGAATTAAATAAATAATGAAAGACCAAGACAATTCTAAATGTCAGAGAGAGGTGCTGGCATGGTCACAAAGTTATTGAATCACATATCAATAAAACATTGAACCATTTTTGTGGGAGGCCATGGTAGTGTACAGGGCTTGCAACCCGGGCTCAATTTCCGCCACTGTCTGTAACCAGTGTTCACATATTTCCCATGACTGCATGAGTTTCCTCCAGATGCTCCAGTTTCCTCCTGAATTCCAAAATCTTGCAGGTTAGCAGTCATATGGATGCAGGGGCTCATTAGACTGGAAGGGTCTGCTACCTTGCTGTATCTCTATATAAATCAAAATAAATATATAAAATAAAAACTCCTCAGCGGTGCAGTTAGAGTGACACTGTTCCAGTTCCAGTGACGCAGGTCCAATTTCCATTGTTATGGAGTTTGTGTGTTCTCCCCATGACTGTGTGGGTTTCCTCTGGGGGCTCTGGTTTCCTCCCACAGTCCAAAGACGTGCAGGTTAGTAGGTTAATTGGTCACACACGTGTAACTGAGCGGTGTGGGCCCATTGGGCCAGAAGAGCCTGTTACTGTACGGTGTCTCCAAAGGAAAATAATCCGTGTTGAGCTCTGCTGCTCAAGCTCATATGATAAAAAATTCAAATGCTGGCAAGTGGGAGTGGGTCGGAGACTGAACATCACCCAGCCCAGTCCCAGCTAGTTACTTATTGTTGTGAGGTTAGTAATGAAGAATTGGACTGTCAACTCCATACACTAATTATTCTGGCACCAAGAGCTTGCACATCACAGAATTGGAATATTCACAGCGATGGGATTTAAATGTGGACAGCGTGTCCCTTGGCAGGAGAAATATTTTCCTCTTGACATGATGAAAGGAAGATTTAATTCAAAATACCATCTGAAAATCTCACCTTGGAGCCAATGTTGGACAACATGTGAAGGAGATCTCTCTTCTTAAAGGGGACCCTGATGCCAACACAGTTGTACACAGTGAGAGGATTTAACGCAAAGAATAATAATAGTCATTAATAAATAGCCTCAAGTGATGATGCCAAGAAATATACAACGATGGTCGATCAGGCAGACACATTAGGGTGTTTAGGAGACATTTGGATAGGCACATGAATGTGAGGAAAATGAGGGGTATGGACATTGTGTAGGCAGAAGGGGTTAGTTTAGTTGGACTTTTGACTTCCACTTTAATCGGTTCATCACAACATTATTGACAGAAGGGTCTATTTCTGTGTGTACTGTTCTACAGCAGCGGTCCCCAACCACCGGGCCCCTGTTCTACAGCACCATAAACATGTCTTAGACATCTGCACAATTCTCTATTTGTCTCTGTGCAGTACAGAGTGAGTCTGCAAATCTGCAGGAGCAAAGCCTGTTGGGAATGGTGAGGGTGAAGTGACACAGGAAGGGTGGGGGACAGGGGGCAGAGGAATGTTGGGAATGGTGAAGTGACACAGGAAGGGTGTGGGACAGGGGGCAGAGGAATGTTGGGAATGGTGAGGGTGAAGTGACACAGGAAGGGTGTGGGACAGGGGGCAGAGGAATGTTGGGAATGTTGGGAATGGTGAAGTGACACAGGAAGAGTGTGGGACAGGGGGCAGAGGAATGTTGGGAATGTTGGGAATGGTGAAGTGACACAGGAAGAGTGTGGGACAGGGGGCAGAGGAATGTTGGGAATGTTGAGGGTGAAGTGACACAGGAAGGGTGTGGGACAGGGGGCAGAGGAATGTTGGGAATGTTGAGGGTGAAGTGACACAGGAAGGGTGTGGGACAGGGGGCAGAGGAATGTTGGGAATGGTGAGGGTGAAGTGACACAGGAAGGGTGTGGGACAGGGGGCAGAGGAATGTTGGGAATGGTGAGAGTGAAGTGACACAGGAAGGGTGTGGGACAGGGGGCAGAGGAATGTTGGGAATGGTGAGAGTGAAGTGACACAGGAAGGGTGTGGGACAGGGGGCAGAGGAATGTTGGGAATGTTGAGGGTGAAGTGACACAGGAAGGGTGTGGGACAGGGGGCAGAGGAATGTTGGGAATGTTGAGGGTGAAGTGACACAGGAATGGTGTGGGACAGGGGGCAGAGGAATGTTGGGAATGTTGGGAATGGTGAAATGACACAGGAAGGGTGTGGGACAGGGGGCAGAGGAATGTTGGGAATGTTGAGGGTGAAGTGACACAGGAAGGGTGTGGGACAGGGGGCAGAGGAATGTTGGGAATGGTGAGAGTGAAGTGACACAGGAAGGCAGTGGGACAGGGGGCAGAGGAATGTTGGGAATGGTGAGAGTGAAGTGACACAGGAAGGCAGTGGGACAGGGGGCAGAGGAATGTTGGGAATGGTGAGAGTGAAGTGACACAGGAAGGCAGTGGGACAGGGGGCAGAGGAATGTTGGGAATGTTGAGGGTGAAGTGACACAGGAAGGGTGTGGGACAGGGGGCAGAGGAATGTTGGGAATGGTGAAGTGACACAGGAAGGCGGTGGGACAGGTGGCAGAGTAATGTTGGGAATGGTGAGAGTGAAGTGACACAGGAAGGGTGTGGGACAGGGGGCAGAGGAATGTTGGGAATGTTGAGGGTGAAGTGACACAGGAAGGGTGTGGGACAGGGGGCAGTGGAATGTTGGGAATGTTGAGGGTGAAATGACACAGGAAGGGTGTGGGACGGGGGGCAGACAGGAGTGCCAGAAGTGCTGGTGGGGGTAGGGGGAGCACAGGTGCAGACACACCCAGCCCTAAGACGCCAGGCAAGTCATTTGATTCCGAACAATCAGTTTACCGATCACTACAGAATATGTCTCTGCTGCTTCCTGCTCACTCCCAACTCCCTTTCACTTTTCCTAGCCGTGATTCCCCTCTCCCTGCCCCTTTCCCACTGACAGTCCACAACAGAGACCCCTATCAGAATCGGGTTTATCACCACTTACATATGTCATGATATTTGTTGCTACGGCTCCTTACAGACCATGTTACGGAACTAGAGCTGTAGCTGGATGACTTTCAGCTCATCCAGGAGAATGAGGAGATGATAGTCATTTAATTGTCTTGTAACAGTGGGATAGAATCTGTCTGTGATCCTATGGAACATGAACAAACAAACAGTACAGCTCAGGAGCAGGCCCTTTGGCTCACAATAACAAACATGGTAGACAAAGGAATACTGCTGTACTTGGATTTTCAGAAGGCTTTTGACAAGATGCCACACATGAGGCAGCTTAACAAGCTATGAGCCCCTGGAATTGCAGAAAAGATTCTAGCATGGATAAAGCATTGGCCGATTGGCAGGAGGCAAAGAGTGTGAACAAAAGGAGCCTTTACTAGTCGGCTGAAAATGACTAGTGGTGTTCCACAGAGGTCAGTGTTAGGGCCAATTCTTTTTACATTATATGTCAATAATTTGAATGATGGGATTGATGGCTTTGTTGCAAAGTTTGCAGAGGATACAAAGATAGGTGGAGTGGCAAGTACACGTTTGTAGTTTCGAGGAAGCAGAGAGGCTACAGAAGGACTTTGACAGATTAGGAGGATGGGCAAAGAAATGGCGGATGGAATACAGTATCTGGAAGTGTATGGTCATGCACTTTGGTAGAAGAAAAGAAAGAGTTGAATATTTTCTAAGTGGAGAGAAAGTACAAAATTAAGAGGTGCAAAAGGACTTGGGAGCCTTTGTGCAATAACTCCTAAAGGTTAATTTGCAGGTTGAGTCTGTGGTGCAGAAGGCAAGTATAATGTTAGCATTCATTTCAAGAGGACTGGAATATAAAAGCAAGGATGTAATGCTGAGACTTTATAAAGTGCAGGTGAAGCCTCACTTGGAGTGTTGTGAGCAGGTTTGGGCCCCTTATCTTAAAAATGCTGTGCTGAAACTAGAGGGAGTTCAAAGGAGGTCCATGAATATGATTTCAGGATTAAACTGTTACAACACGTGCCCATTCATGCCAGATTCCAAGGTTTAAATCCTCTAACTCCCCGGAATAGGGATAGCTGACATGGCCCCTTTAAAGATTTGTGGCAGTCCCAACAATTGCCAATCATGTTTTGAGCACCATGGATTGAACATTTAAGGAGCACCTGAACTGAGGTTCGGTGCTAAACCATAAGCCTTACTAGTGTTTTTGTCTTGTGTTTCTTTAGTGCTCAGTTCTTGATCCAGTTTGATACTGTGTCTCGATCCTTGCTTTGGATACACCATCACTTGGGTCCAAGCCATCCTCGTCAGGGACTCTCGTCACATAAATGGCTTGTTATATGAGGCTGTTAGTTGGCTCTGGGCCTAGATTCACTGGAATTCAGAAAAATAAGGAGTGACCTAATTGAACCCTATGAAATGGTGAAAGGCCTTGATAGGCTGGATGTAGAGAGGATGTTTCCAGTGTTGGGAGAGTCCAAGACCTGAGGACAAAGCCTCAGAATAGAGGGGTGTTCTTTTAGAACGGAGATAAGGAGGAACTTCCTTAGCCAGAAAGTAGTGAACCTGTGGAATTTGTTGCCACAGGCAGCGGTGGAGGCCAAGTCTTTATGTATAGTTAAGGCAGTGGTTGATAGATTCTTGATTGTTCATGGCATGAAGGGATATGGGGGGAAGGCAAGAGATGGGAGCTGAGAAGAAAAACGGATCAGCCATGATGAAATGGCGGAGCAGACTCGATGGGCCAAATAGCATAATTCAGCTCCTATATCTTATGGTCTTGTGGTCTTATAATGGGGCAACCATAACTGCATGCAATACTCCAGATGCTTTCAAACTACTGTATCTTCTGCCTGGTGGGAGAGAGAGTAGACAAAATGTCCAGGGTGGGTGGGGTCTTTGGTTATGCTGGGTGATTTACTGAGACAGTGAGAAGTGTATCTGGACTCTATACAGGGGAGGCTGGTTTCCATGATATGCTGAGCTGTGTCCACAACTCTGCCTTTTTCTTCCACTCACAAGCAAAGAGGTTGCCATACCAATAGTTCAATAGTCCCATTTATGATCAGAGAATGTATACAATATACAATCTGAAATTCTTGTTCTTTGCAGACATCCATAAAAACAGAAGGGTGTCCCAAAGAATGAGTGACAATAAAAACATTAGAACCCAAAGCCACCCTACTCTGCGCCCCACCCCATGCACAAGCAGCGGCAAAGCATCGACCCTCCCACAAACCACGATACATCTGGAAAGAATGCTTTCTATGGTACATCAATTAAAATTGGTAAGAGTCAATGGGGGTTTGACAAATTTCTTTAGCCTTCTAATGAAGTAGAACTTTCTTGCTTGTGAACATGGTGAGATACTGTTCTACTGAAAATGATGATTGCCCACTGGATGTCTCCCTTGAATATCACTTGCTTCTTTTTATTCCAACACAGAACTTTGCTGAGGTTTTGTTGCATGAAGACACGGTTGGTTAATCTCAGTTCTATCTCAGGGAGGTTTATTACAACTCAATGACTGGCTGCAATTTCCAGAGACGTGCTGTCCTGCAAGTCAATGCTGCACAAGTTGGCAGGTCTCCTTCCCTCAAGGACTTCATGGAAACCAATCTGATTTTATGACAATCTTTGGTACATAGTCATCATTCTAACTTTTTTATTTTTATTTAAAGGACAGTGACACACTCTCATCCAATCTTATCTGCTAATTGACTGGATCTATCAAAGAATACCAAGAAAGCAGGCATAAATATATTTGAGGCTCTTTGTTGGTCCATGGATGTTGTGTCCCAGCTCTCTATGGAATACACAAGCCAACTGTTATCCATACAGTAGGTTCCCCCTCTCCATACAGCTGATGAATCCAAAGAAATGTCAGAGACCGATACAGTTTGGTATGAGCAGCATTGCAAGAGTTACCAGACAGAATTGAACTCAACATAGGTCTGACTCAGGGGCTGCAGTCCAGAGTTTTTCTCAGCGTTTACTCCTGAAGCCTTCCCCATCAGTGGTATAGCCATAAGATGATGGAGGTTCGAGATCAGAGTTTTCCTTCTCTTAGATGAACTGCCAGCAATGGCTGACAAGCCCCATCTCCCCAAAGTAACTGGTTTTAAGGCACCAGTAACCTGCCTTTGCTCCTTCTCCTGTCAGAAGTGGTTCTGTCAGGCTTAATGGCTAAGCCACATCTGAAGGCTAGGAGGTGGACTTGTTTGTCAGAGGCTATTTGAGATACATGCCAGTGGGAGCATTTAATAGGTCGTGGGAGCTTGTCCTCTTTACCAACCCCAGCTCTAATAACCTTAAAGAAATGGCATAAATATAAATAAAATCAAAATCAAAATCCCTCCAAAGCTGACACGTTTAGCCACAGTAGCTACTTCTGATTATGTACTTCTGTAACACATTTTCTGTCCTGAGTAAAAGCCTCTGTCGGTCCACTCGATCTATGCCTCTTATCATCTTGTACATCTCTATCAAGTCACCTCTCATCACTCCAAAGAGAAAAGCCCTAACTCACTCAACCTTTCCTCATAACACATGCTCTCTAATCCAAGCAGCAGTCTGGTAAATCTCCGCTTCCACTTCCTTCCTAAAATGAGGTGACCAGAACTGAAGAGAATATTCCGAGCATTCGCCTTGTGTGCGATGTGGTGTATGATCAATCACAGGAAGTCTGCTCCTCTGCCTTATGGTTTTATGGTATTACGTCTTCAGGCTTCGTTGTGTACATGCGTTCACTAACTTACCCCTCCACCACCAAGTTCATGAACTTCACTTGCCCCATCACTGATCTGTTCCCACAATCCAAGGACTCACTTTCAAGGCCTCTTCATCTCAGGTTCTCAATATTTATTGCTTATTTATTATTATTATTGCACTCTTAATTGCAGTTTGTTGTCTTTTGCACACTAGTTGAACGCCGACCCAGTGTGGTCTTTCATTGAATCTATTATGATTACTATTCTGTTAGGGATTCATTGTGCATGCCTGCAAGAAAGTGAATCTCTGGTGACCTATATGTACTTTGATAATAAAATTTACTCTGAAGTTTGAGCTTTGGAGCATTCACTTTTGTACCCCAAAACACACGCCAGTGTCTACCTGGCAATGAGGTCACATTTGACACCACAATGGACACACAATGAACAGTGTGGAACCCTAGGGGAGCAGCAGCTTGTGTGACTGACAGGCTCGTCTTGCACTGTTCTTGTGTAGTTTCTCATGGAAATGATTGATGGTTTGAAATCAGTTCCAATGATGCACCAGATTTCTGATTATCATTTCAAATGCAATAAATTCTACTGTATTTTTTCATTTTCCTGTAAGTTCCTTCATGAAAATGAATTTTAAGGTGGTATATGGTAACATTATTCAGATACTGTCCATAGGATCTTTGAAAAGGCTTTGTGTGATGCTGTTACAACTCAGGGTTTTGGAGTTCAGAGTTCAAATCCAACGCTGTCTGTAAGTAGTTTGAATGAAGAACGGAGATTTCCTCTGGTTCTCCCATATTTCAAAAATGTTCCAGTTAGTAGGTTAATTGGTCATTGTAAATTGTCCTATGATTAGGCTGGGGTTAAATGGGTGGGTTGCTAAGCAACGCAGTTTGTTGGGCCAGAGGAGCCTGTTCCGTGCTCTATCGCTAATAAAGTATTTAATACAGTTTGGAAAGATGAAGCATTTGGCCCATTGAGTCTACTTTGCCATTCTATCATGGCTGATTTATTTAACCTCTGAAACTCAGGATATTCCTCTCCTGCCGTCTTCCATAACCTTGCTAATCGAGGAACTATCAACTTCCACTTTAAGTATACCCAGTGACTTGGGCCTGCACAGCTGACTGTCGCTATGAATTCCACAGATTCACTCCCTCTGGCTTAAGAAAATGCTCCCTCTGAGATTTACTTCTAAACATCCAAGGACTAAGGGAATTCCAGCTAATGTTATCCACAGGTCAGACAGAATGCTGGAGGTAACACCTTCTTCGGTTCTTGTTCAGGCTTCATTTCTGAGAGATGTTTTATAGCGACATTGCAAGCGAGCCCATGAGTATTTTTTTAATGAGTGCCTTGGCAAGTTACACTGTGGTGTAGGCAATAATGTAATAACATTATTCACTAAACCGAGAACACTTTGAGAGAAGTACATTTTATTCAGAAAGCGTAAATGAACATCGTTAAGCAGAAATGGTGTAGACCGCAATTTACATCCTTGTTTAATGACTTGCTTCATCAATGCAAATAAATTATTTCACAAAAGCAAAGAATTCCAGGTGGAATGATAAATATACAGCAGCCTTTACTTCAGGGAAATTGCACTTTTTTTGTCTGTTGTAAAATAAGTGCCAAATCAGTAACGTCGTTGGAAATGTATAAAATGGATAGGAATCTTCTTCTTCTTCATGTGCCTTGCGTGTTACACGCTTTGGCGATCATGGCTCTCCACATCGAACGATCCCTCACAGTGTCAATGATATCTCACACACTTAGATCTGTTAGTTCTTTCACAGTGTCCATATATTGTCTTCTTTGCCTTCCTCTTCCGCGTTTCCCAGACATACACCCTTGTAATGTAAGGCATTCTATTTCTCCCTTTCTCATGACATGGCCCAGGAATTTAAGTTTCCTCTCATTTAATGTTCTTTTTTTTTCCCATTTAATGTTCTCATTAAAAAGGATAGAAATATAGTACACAATTTGTGCTTTGCAATGTTTGTGAAGACATGAGGAAGTAAGCAGGTAATGTCATTTCAAAATCAATTATAAGCTACATTTATTAAAGCTCCACTCAATAAAGGTACAACAAAGGTACTGTTGGATCTCTGTTTACTTTCTGATCCTTAGGGATCTTCCAGGAGTCAGGAATGACAAACAGTCTTAACTTCAAGATTTCTAGTACAAACAAATATACTAATACTAAGCAAACTAGATAAAGAGCTGAGAAAGAACAAGGGAATAAAGAAGAAACCAAGATGGTGCTCTGAAAAATCTATCATTTTTATAGATAAGAGAAATTCCTTAGAAAAAGGATAAAATAGCTAATCGGTTACGTAATTAAAACAATTACATCACGTGGGTAATGTGCTAGTACTTAGACAATGAAAAATGAGAAAGATAATAAACTGATAGTTTATATCACTTTCAAATCTCTTACTGTCTCTTTTTTCAGTTAGTCCTGATGAAGGGTCTCGGCCCGAAACGTCAACTGTACCTCTTCCTAGAGATGCTGCCTGGCCTGCTGCGTTCACCGGCATTTTTTGTGTGTGTTGCTGTATGCTGATAGTTTAGCTACTATACCGCTTTCTGCCAGTGATTGTGAAAAATATGTTTGTTTAAAAGTACAAATCTTATAAAAAGCATTATTTACAAAACAGTGGTTTCCAACAGTACTAAGAAATGAAGTGCATTGTGGCAGAAGAAATATTTACTTAGGTTCAAAGGTTACATGGAGCTTAGAAAAATAGAGGGCTATGGGTAAGCCTAGGTAAGGACATTGTCAGCACAGCTTTGTGGGCCGAAGGGCCTGTATTGTGCTGTAGGTTTTCTACGTTTCTGTGTTTCTATGTTCGTTTATTATCAAAGTATACAACTCTGAAGTTCTTCTCCATATAGCCACGCAACATGAAAGGAAAAAACAGCAGGACAATCATCAATCCCCAAATCCTTCCTTCCCACACAGAAAACAAAAAGAAACAGCACAGGCAAATGGACAGCCAAATCACCCTCCCCTGCACACAAAAATAAACAAGAAAGTTCTGACAAAAACACAAAAGTTAAAAAAAAACTATACGACAGAAATAAAAAGTCTATAATTCAAGTCCATATCCAAAATGCAGAAAACCTGGGTAACATTTTCCAGACACAGATGCAGGCCTTTCTCTCTTGGCAATCTCACCAGCGATAAAAAGGCAGTCTCCCCTCTCCAGCAGTAGAACGATCGCCCAGTGATAAAAAGGCAGGCAGCTGGCGTACATCTTCAGCATTAACCTTGATGTTTCAATCTCACTCGCTGCTTTAATTGGCGAACAGTAGGAGCTTTAACTGGTAATACGGAGTTGAACATCGGCTCGTATCCCGTCCCACAGCCTTCTTGCCACGAGGTTCACACACGCGGCCTCTGCCTCCCAGAACCCTCTTGGAGACGGCAAAGCACTGAAACACCCAAACGATCTCCAAACTGCAAATCACAGGCTCCAACATTCAAGATGAAAAACAGGCATAAAAGAAGCAAAATATATGGTTTTGTGAACTATCCAGAAGATATCAGCTGAAGGAGTGTTGTACGCAGGCACCATTTTGACTTGAATCCCTTATAATGTGTATATTAGTTAGAACATGTACAGATATATTTTTGAACAATAGTTAGGGAATAGTATAGTGAGGCACAGTTTGCTGAATATTTTAGATTTCGGAGTGGATGGGAAGCAGAAATTCATTAAACAACATTTGGAGAACAATGTAGGCTCTTCTCTTCCACTGTAATATTTCTTGTTCCTGTATCTTGTGGAGTTAGATGTGAAATTAAACATAAAATAAGATCCCCTCTGTGCAATCTGTTGAAGGAAAATTAAAAAGTGACCATTATGTTCATTGAAGAATCACAGCAGTCTCAAGCACACATAAATATGAGGAATCTGGATCAAGGAACAACTTTATTCTCCAGGCACATTTACATGTGCTAGGAATTTGCTGTGGAGTGTTTGGCAGAGCATGACATGCAACACAAAACAACATTCAACAATTATAAAGAATAAAGAATTATTTAAAAATAAAGTTAGAGGTTGAAGGACGGATCTGGAATAAAATGTGCATAAATACATAAATAGCATGTATTTACAATGTAACAACATTATAAAAAGCTGTTTAACGTGTTTACAGTGCAGTGACAGGAGTAAAAGATAGAGGGGGTGGGGGTGTTAAGATTCAAAGAACATTTAATATGTATATACAATACAATCCTCAGGTTCGTCCTCAAAACTAGAATGTTTGATCAAATTAACTGCCTGAGGAAGAAACTTTTTGATTTAATAACCCTAGACTGCTTTCCAGAAGGGAGCTTTTGGAGAAGGCACTTTGGTGGCTGGGTAGTGTCAGCAATGATTTTACTTGCCGGCTTCTTTGTCCTGAATAATTATAAGTCTTGCAGTGATGGTAGACTGCAGCCAATGACTTCTTTCTGCTGACCTGACAGTTCGTTGTAGTTTTCGTACACTGTGAGAGGATGCTGCACAAACCAGACAGTAATGACTAACGTGAGGATATTCTCTCTGATGGCAGTGCAGAATTACACCAGAATATTCTGGGGAATGTGGAATTTTACCAACTGCTGCAAAAAGTACACCTTCTTACTTACCTCCCTACTGGGGCATAGGGCTCCGAAAGCCCCTCATCAGAATTCCTGTCCTTGGCCAGTCTTTCAAATTGTCCCCACATCTATACAGTACATTTTCCAAAGATCGTTCTTCTCCCAGGGATGAGGTATTTAGAGCTTCCGTTGGTGTTGTTTGAGATTTTACAGAATGGGATTACAATTCCCATGCCCAAGCCTCCTGCTCTGACGGCTGGGCATGGGGCCATACAAGGTAGGGTTACATCCTTTGCTGAGTCTCTTTGTCAAACATAGAACATAGAATAGTACAGCACAGTACAGGCCCTTCGGCCCACAATGTTGTGCCGACCCTCAAACCCTGCCTCCCATATAAGCGCCCACCTTAAATTCCTCCATATACCTGTCTAGTAGTCTCTTAAACTTCACGAGTGTATCTGTCTCCACCACTGACTCAGGCAGTGCATTCCACACACCAACCACTCCCTCAGTAAAAAACCTTCCTCTAATATCTCCCTTGAACTTCCCACCCCTTACCTTAAAGCCATGTCCTCTTGTATTGAGCAGTGGTGCCCTGGGGAAGAGGTGCTGGCTATCCACTCTATCTATTCCTCTTATTATCTTGTACACCCCTATCATGTCTCCTCTCATCCTCCTTCTCTCCAAAGAGTAAAGCCCTAGCTCCCTTAATCTCTGATCATAATGCATGCTTTCTAAACCAGGCAGCATCCTGGTAAATCTCCTCTGTACCCTTTCCAATGCTTCCACATCCTTCCTATAGTGAGGCGACCAGAACTGGACACAGTACTCCAAGTGTGGCCTAACCAGAGTTTTATAGAGCTGCATCATTACATCGCGACTCTTAAACTCTATCCCTTGACTTATGAAAGCTAACACTCCATAAGCTTTCTTAACTACCCTATCCACCTGTGAGGCAACTTTCAGGGATCTGTGGACACGTACCCCGAGATCCCTCTGCTCCTCCACACTACCAAGTATCCTGCCATTTACTTTGTACTCTGCCTTGTCAATGAAGAAAAATTGGTTTTTACGTAAAAGGTCTACATAGAGGTCTGTTGACAATCTCATCACAAATTACACTTGAACTTGGTTTTCAGTAGGGCAGGGCTCCCCAATTCATTTTCCACAAGGGCCAAATTATGTCAAGCATGCCAAGCCAAGGGCCAAAACGTCCAGGGGTTTTTTTTCATTGTGCCAGTAAGTTGTTTTATGGGCAGATGTTGTTGTTGCTGCTATTACCATTATTATTATTAGTAGTAGTAGTAGTAATAATTTAGGCCTGGGATTCTCAACGCCTGTGTTGTGGGTCACACAAGAAAAAAAATGCACTCTTGAAACAAAATAAGTTCAAAACCAACCATTTAGTTATGACTCTAGCTATCACAACTGTCAGCTGTCACATTGAGAACTCACCTGGGACTTGAAATACACACACACACACACACACACACACACAGTGTAAACATGGTAGTCTTCACCACTTCTCCTCCACATAGAGTTTTAGTAGTACTGCCTTTTCCACTGTTTTTGTTCTCTCATTTAATCTATTTGTTCTTTTTAATTAAGCTATGTAGTATTTGAAGTATGAAGTGTGGCTATAAATGAAATTATCAGTATTATTGTTGTTGTAATATTATTATGCCACAATAAGATTGACAAAGGGACAAGTATAAATTGATTCACTCACCAGTCAGTGAGAGGAGTGACAGTGACGGGGTGAGGCAACCCTTCTGATGTCGGGCCTGTATTCTGTTGTGGCAATCCTGAGGCACTGGCCCAGATGTGCATTGGAGAGTCTGTTTCTGTCCTGGTTCTTGATAGAGTTCATTAAAGAAAACAATGACTCACATGTGTACATGGAGGGGAACAGTGTGAGTGGGAGCATTGAAATAGCTCTCGTGTTTCTGAATTGAGCTTGGGGAACCACCTGGGCATTTAATCAGTCTATGTATATAAACTATCTCATATTTATAGTGATTGTGTTTTTTTAATTATTGTGTACTTTATCTTATTGGGTTTTTTTTGTGCTGCATCAGATCCAGAGTAACAATTATTTTGTTCTCTTTTACACGTGCGTAATGACATTAAACAATCTTGAATCTAGACATTAAATAATCTTGAATGTACTCATGACAGATCTTTGTCATAGAGTTCTTTTGAGATGATCTTAGAAAGGATAAAATGTCTGCACAACATTATAGGCTGTAGTGTTCTATTCTGTGAATGTTGAAGGCTTTAATAAAGGCTCTGAAGATAAAATCCCCACCGACAACAGTTAACTTGTCACTCCCTCAAAAGAAACAATCACATTTATGATTCAAAACCTTCCCCACACCATGCTGACTATTTGGACAAGTGTACACTTGTACAAATGCCAGTAAATCCTGACTCTTAGAATCTTCTCCAATCACCTCCCTACCGTGAGGCTTGTAGAGCAGAGACAGTCAGCAAGAATATGGGTGTATGAAGAACAGATCCAAGGAAATTGCAGGCACATTGTTTGCAATTTTGTATCAATTAATTTTAATGGAGACTTTAAATTTTATGTAGCGCAGCAAAGTTCTGAGTTCTACGTTCCATATGTAGTTTGTCAATTACTCCATAAACTCTCTTTAAACTAGAGACACGTGCACCGTACTTAGGATTCCACAATTCTATCAAACTCAATTGTAAAATCACAATTAAAAGATCCATTAACATGAACAATTTGGCAATTTAACGGAGTGATAGTGTCCTAGCATTAACATCATTTCACTGCTGTCATTAATGTGGTCGTATAATGTATTTTTGCTCATGTTGCCAAAAGTGGTGTTGTAACCAGAGGTAAGCATTTTGGATTAGACTGCCTGAACCTCAGATCTGTGAAAACCTTGTTTTTAATTACTGAAGATAATCCTAAAAAGTACTATATTGAATCAATCGCCAATAGTATTGTCGGCCATCCGGCCTGTCAAGCCTGCTCCACCACTCAAAATAGGGGTCAGGAGTCAGGAGCAGGAGTCGGCCATTTGGCCCACTGAACATTCAATAAGAACATGGCTGATCTGGCCGTGAGCTCAGCGCCAATGGCCTGCCTTTTCCCCATAATCCTCACTTCCCTGCAATGCAAAAATCAATCTAACTGTGATATAAATATATTTAATGGCCTCTACTGCTCCCTGGCCAGAGAATTCCACAGATTCACTGCTCTCTGGGAAAAGCAGTTCCCCCTCACCTCTATCCTAAATCTATCTCCCCGGATTTTGAGGGTGTGTTCTAATTCAGCGGAACTTAATGGGGCAGCTTGTGGAACAACTACCTCACAGTTCCAGAGATCTGTCCAATTCTGACCTCCATTACTGTCTATGTAGTTGTATGTTCTCCCTGTGACCTCAGGCTTTCTGCTGGGTTTTCCAGAATCCCCCATGTACCAAACATGTATGGGTTGGTAAGTTAAATGGTTACTGGAATATAGAACATAGAACAGTATGCGTCGTTTGGCCCACAAAGTTGTGCCAAGCTGTTAACCTACTCTAAGATCACTCTATCCCTTCCCTCTTCCATAGTGCTCCGATTTTCTATCATCCATGTGCCTGTCTAAGAGTTCCTTAAATTCCTCTAATGTATCTGCGTCCATCATCACCCCGACAGAGCATTCCACGCGTCCACCATTTTCTGTGTAAAAAACTTACCTCCGACTTCTTCCCTTTACTCTCCTCCATTCACATTAAAATTATGCATCCTCGTATTAGCCATTTCTACCCCAGAAAAAAAGTCTCTGGTTGTCCACTCAATCTATGTCTCTAATCATCTTGTACACCTCTATTCAGTCACCTTTCATCCCCACTCCGTTTCACTCCAAAGAGGAAAACCCTAGCTCGCTCAATTTATCCTCATAAGACATGCTCTCAGATCCAGGCAGCATCCTGGTGAATCTCCTCTGCGCCTTCCCTAAAGCTTCCACGTTCCTATAATGAAGTGACCAAAATGGAACACAACACTCCAAGTGTGGTCTCACCAGGCTTTATAGAGCTGCAACATTACCCTGAGGCTCCTGAACTCAACTTGTAAATGTCCCCTTGTGTGCGAGAGGCTTGTAGAATCTGGGGCATCAGACTGAAACATGGGGAATACAACTGAATGTGACTGTGTGTGAACTCGGTGGGTCAGAGGATGTGTTCCTGTGCTGCAGAGTTATAGAGTTACACAGCACAGAAGTAGGCTCTTCGTCCCATCTGGTCCATGCTGACCAGGATGCCCACCCAAGCCAGTCCCATTTGCTGGCGTTTGTCCCGTAACCTTCTAAACCTCTCCTATCCATGTACCCGGACAACTCTAGAAAGTTGTTTTGTACCTGCATGGCTCTATGTCTATCGCTGTTGGTATTGATTTATTATTGAGATACAGTGAAAAGCTTGCCTTCAGTACTGTTCATTACACAGTGCATTGAGCTGGAATAAAATAAAACACTAACAATGCAGAATAGGCTGTAAAGTCTACTGATAGGCAGCAGTGCAGGTAAACAATAAACTGCAAGTTCATAATAAAGTCAACTTTGAGACCAAGACTCCATCTTATTACATACAAGATGCATACAGGAGTCTGATAACAGTGGAATAGAATCTGTCCATGAGTCTGGTGGTAATGCGTTCAGGTATTTGTATCTTCTGTTTAATGGCAGGCAGAGGTAGAAGTGAGACTGTCCGGGGCGAGTGGGGTCTGCGATTATCCTCCCTGCTTTACTGAGGCAGTGAGAAGTATAGACAAAATTATGAGAGGCATCGATAAGGTTAATGCAAGCAGGCTTTTTCCACTGAGGGTGGGTGGGACTACAACCAGAGGTCATGGGTGAAGTGTGAAAGGTGAAATGCTTAAGGTAAATATGATGGGAATTTTCTTCAGTCAGAGGTTCATGAGAGTGTGGAATGAGCTGCAAGCACAAGTGGTGCATCAAGCCTGATTTCAACGTTTAAGAGAAGTTTGGCTACGTACATGATGGGCTGAAGGGCCTGATTCTGACTGTACTTCTCTATGACTCTAAAAAAAGTAGTGAGGTAGTGTTCATGGGTTCAATGTCCATTTAGAAATCAGATGGCAGAGGGGAAGAAACTGTTCCTGAATTGTTGAGTGTGTGCCTTCAGGCTTCTGTACCTCCTTCCTGGTGATAAGAGTGAGAAGAGGGCATGTCCTGGATGGTGGCCAATCATGTCGCAGCAACTCAATGCATAAAGCCATAGTATATACTTTACCGCAGTCTGGGCATACGTGACCAGATTGAGGTCAGGGTCATATTTGAATACATTGGCTGTTAAATTATCTTCAAATTCCCTTGAAAGTGTACTTGGCATAACTTGCAAAAAACATTCTTTAATCTTTCTCACTGGTTTAACAATCATAGGCAAATTGTTCTGGTTAAACCAACACAAGCTAACAGAATTACTCGATTCAGATGTTTCTCTGGGAAGTAAAGCAGATTACAATCAATACAAAATCAGAAATCTAATGAAAGGGAAAATTAGATTGTCATATAAAATTGGCACATTACATGCGAGAGAGTAGCACTCTCTCCATAGCTCTTTTATCAGTAGTTAATTCTACTCTTTTGTAAATCAAAGCAAGTTTCTTCTGTGAGTTTGTCCTGTGTTGATGAAATGCAAATTGACAAAATCTTTCAAAGTTCCAAGCTCAAACCTTCCATGATGATTGGCAACAGCCTGACGTACTCAGGGGAGTGCCTGCTTCACATGCTGTCCGATTGTTGAAAGAGGATTCTGAATGATTAGATTAGATTAGATTATGAGGACACTCAGTCCTCGTTTATTGTCATTTAGAAATGCATGCATTAAGAAATGCTACAATGTTCCTCCAGAGTGATATCACAAAAAAACAGAACAAACCAAAGACTAACACTGACAAGACCACATAATTATAACATATAGTTACAGCAGTGCAAAGCAATACCATAATTTGATAAAGAGCAGACCATGGGCACGGTAAAAAAAAAGTCTCAAAGTTCCGATCGACTCCCGATAGTCCCGATAGCAGGCAGTAAAGGGGAGAAACTCTCCCTGCCATAAACCTCCAGGCACCAACAACTGTCGATGCATTGGAAACACCCGACCATAGCCGACTCTGAGTCCATTCGAAAACTTTGAGCCTCTGACCAGCCCTCTGACACTGAGCACCGAGCACCATCTCTGCTGAGTGCTTCGACCCCACCCCGGCCACTGAGCAACAAGCAAAGCCGAGGACTCGGGGCCTTCTCCTCCGGAGATTCCGGACCACACAGTAGCAGCGGCAGCGAAAAAGGCATTTCAGAAGTTTCTCCAGATGTTCCTCCGTTCTCTCAGGTCTGTCTCCATCAAATCAGGATTGCTCACGGCACCCTACTTGACAGATTACAGATACCATTCACCGGAGTGGCCGCTGCGCGCAGTGATATTGAGCAACTCAAGATCATCGGGAGAACACAGTCTCTGAATAACCAACAGAAGTGAAGGACTTACTCAACTGCCTTTCTCCTATCACTGGAAGAGTTGAGCAGATTCGATGAGACAAATAGTCTAATTCTTCTCCTGTGTCCTGGCTCTGATGGTCTGCAGTTCCCAAGCCAGCTTCGTTATCCATCTGGAACGGAGCGGAGGGAAGCAATCCTTGATGGCAGGGGACTACGTAATTGTTCTACATCTGGGCACCTCATTCAGTAAGAATCCGGATCTGGTTTGATATCGTTGACATACAGTATGTTATGAAATGTGTTGTTTTGTGGCAGCAATACACTGAAATACATAAAAAATACTATATTCAATTAAATAAGTAATGAAAAAAGAAAGCAAAAATCGTGAGGTTGTGTTCATGAGCTAGTTCATTATCCATTCAGAACTCTGAAGGTGGGCGTGAAGAAGCTGTTTGTAAAACAGTGAGGTGTGTCTTCAGCCTCCTGTACCTCCTCCCCAATGAGAAGAGGCTTGTCTGGGGTGATGGGCGTCCTTAATGATGGATGCCGCCTTTTTGAGGCATCACCTTTTGAAGATGTTCTCAATGCTGGGGAGGTTATTGCCCCTGATGGCACTGTGGGTGCAAATCATTGCTTAGGCAGGAGTTGCTTCTGGCCATGACCAATGTCTCAAAGCACCTCAGCAAAGTAGATATGAGTGCAACTGGACACTATCATTGAGGCAGCTCACCCTGCTCTTCTTGGGCACCGGTACAATTGTGGCCCTTTTGAAGCAGGTGGGAACCTCCGACTGCAGCGGTGAGAGATTGAAGATGTCCATGAACACTCCTGCCAGTTGGTAAGCACAGATATATAGTACCCTATCAGGGACACCTTCACTTCAGTTCTGGCATCTCAATGCGGAGGTGACACTTCTGGAACTTGGGGAGGTGACAGTCTGAAGCTGGATCTCCCTGAGAAGGGGGTCTGAGTGGGTCCCTTTCCTTCCCAGGAGTGAGTACCCGGAAGGCACAGTCATGGCAGGGCTACTGACAGCATGAGAGAGGTGTCCATCTAAGAACTAAAATTGCCAGAGAAGAGAAGGGTATGGACCAAGTGCAGGGAGCAGGGTTAGCACGCATGGGTGAGACAGTGGGCTGAATGGCCTCTTTCTGTGCTGCAGTACTCCATGACTCTATAGTCTTCATATAGATTTGGCAGCCAATGAGCTGGAGGCTGTGGCGATTTAAGTGATTCTACATGCAGTGCCCTTGCTCCTGCAAGAATTCTAAAAATATTTGTTCCTCAGGGCTATTGGCTCTCTCCATGCCCCTTTGCTTTAACTTGCTGCCACGCGTCCTTCAGAATTGGCCTTGCCGCCAGTTTTCCCATTCCCAGGTTAATCAGCCGATCAAATGGAGGAGGTTTGCAGCTGGCTGTTTGCCAGATGAATGAAAATGCAGAACGCTCACATAAAAGGCACGGGCTCTTTGGCAAACAACAACATGCACGTTGTTGGGGAAGTGCATTGAACACTGTGTATAGTGGGGCATCTCAATAGCATAGCCGTCAGCACAACACAATACAGCACCAACTGGGTATCAGCTTCGTCCCTCAGGCTGTGAGACTAATGGGTACCCTGTCACCACCAACGTCCCGTCAATCAGACAGCCAGCTGCTGACTGTTTACTATTTGCCTGTGCTGCTCACTACATGCACTTTAAATTATATTTTATTAACTTATTTGTGGTAATATTTTATTTTATCTGCTGTGTGTGATCTATGTTAAGTGGATGCACTATGGTCCAGAGGAATGTTTCGTTTGGTTGTATATATGTACGGTCAGATGACAATAAACCTGAATTTGAAAATCAGGGTTTAATTCCAGCCAGTGTCTGTAAGGAATTCCTATATCCTCCTGTAACCTTGAGCTGCTTGCTCTGGGTGCTTCGATTTCTTCCCACATTCCAAAGACATACAGATTAAGGTTAGTGAGCTGTGGGCATGTTATATTGATGTTGGAAGCATGGCAAGATTTGTGGGCTGCCCAGACGATGCTCTTTGATTTGATTTGCTGGAAACGACACATTTCACCGTATGTTTCATGTACATGTGACAAATCAAACTCAATTTTCTATTTACTCTGTCAGCATCCACTTGAAACTAGGAGGTGAATCGGACTGAGAATGAGTGTGCAGGACAGGCTGACGAGCTGAAGGAGCCCACACTCAATGCTCTCATAAAATTGTCTCTGATATCTAAGATGTTATAACAAGAGGGTGCCACGTGTGATGTTGCTTCACGCTGTTAAACTCAGCAGTAAGACGCAGGAGGCGATGCATTTGAACTCTCTTGGAACTCTTGCTTTGATAATTTGTTAACGAAAGGCCTTCTCACCGCTCAGTCACGTGGCTGTTAGCTGAGTTTGTATATGAGAGGTTTACATTTGCGGGGATTCATCCAGGATTTCCTTGATGCTGTGAGACTGCTGTTTTAGAATTGATTAAGCCATTTGTGTGTTTAAGCCTGTGTTTAAACTAGTGTCGGGGAAACAGATTAAGGTATGTTACTAAGGACGCTGCAGGGAATAAGGTTTGGTACGGTTCTGAGAGATTATCCACAAATAATGCTTGTGTTCTGAGCGGGCTAGATATCTGAAGCCTTGATGAACTGTTACTCAGAGTGCTGAGTTCTGTAAAAGTGTTTGAGGAAAGTTACACTGATTGAACGGCGTTTTGACCAATCAGCAGGTAAGGATGTTGTGTTATTCCAGACTAGCAGTGACGTGACTAAGGTCGTGCTGCCTGATACATTAGTGACCCTGGAGCGGTGGGACCATGGGCAGTCCATATTTTTAGAGAAGGGGGTAAGGTAGCTGAGGCCAAAGACTTTAAATACAAGTTGTTCCCATTTCTGCAAAGTGAAGGAAAAGAGTTTTCTGATGTGAAAGGTCCAATGGGTCCTACAGCAGTTGATTTAAATTCTGAGCTGGTTTCGGCCATTACATCATTGGTTGATAAATGCCGAAGTGTACCTGCGGAGAGCCAAAGTTATGGTAGGCTGGGAGTCTTCGCTGGAGTCAAGTCCACACCCGATGGGGAAGAACAGCGGAGGCTCCAGCTGAGCAGCCACCTCAGTTAGTAGATGAGCAGCAGTTTTCCGATAATATGAAAAACCAAAAACTGGTAGAAAGTTTAAAGGGACCGGCAGTTGATATAGTGAGGTTCCTAAAGGCAGAAAACCCATTAGCAACAATCTGCTAACTATTTGCAAGCTCTGTACGATGCTTCTGGCACTGCTGAAAGTTTAGCCGATCTTAGGCTGAAGTTTAGGTACACATTCCAGGAGGGAGGTGAGAAGTTGAGAAGCTGTCTGCCTACCCTTTCAGGTTGGAGACACTGACGCATTGTTAGCAACACAGAGAGGGCATTCAACTGTCTGAGAGAAATTGCTTGAGGAGGGAGCAAGTGGTGAAGGGTGTGCTGTCTACAGATTCAAATGACTTGCAAGATACGCCTTCCTCCATCTTTTACCAAGTTACTCAGAGAAGTTATAGAGGAGGAAAACATGATTGAGAAATGGAACATTTCCAAAAGCTGGATAATGTCTTCAGTGGTAGCCTCTGCTGCTAAAGTGGCCCCTGACGCCACAGAAATTGAGTTTTTGAGGAATGAGGTGGAAAACCTTCGAACTGAGCAGATTCGATGGATGCCTGCCAATGTTTCAGCTAAACGTGACATGTCCGTTGGGAAACCCTACCCACCTGTGGGACTTACAATGTAGAGGAATGCTGCTAAAAAGGGTCTCTTGACTTTAGAGGCAACTGGTATTTTTTGTTGCAACTGTGGATAAGATGAATACTTTAAGCAAGACTGTGAGGGACAGGAGAATCTTCAAAAAGTAAGTGTAACATCCTGGGAGAGGGTTCACTGCCAATCATTCTGTAGAAGCAGTGTTTGGGTTATGGTGAGAAATAACGGGAGCTTTGGAATGTGAGATGTCCAATGACGGGAGGGTGTTTTTGTGTCAGTCTTTCTGTAGAAGGAGTGTTTGGGTTATGGTTAGAGATAACGGGAGCTTTGGAATGTGAGCCATCCAGTGATGGGAGGGTGTTTTCATGCCGTGTGCCTGACACCAGGGTGATCTGGGTTTTTTGCTCGGAGGGAGATGAAGAGAGAAGACGCCGGAGGGTAGAGGTCGTAGGACTCGACCCAGAGCAGAGCCATGATCTGACGAAGGCTGGGGGGATCGAAGGAGTATCGGCAAAGGGGAAACCAGGAGCTCCAACTTGTGCATGTCAGACTGTTTCATTAAAATGGGCCCTTTTCTTTTTTTTTTGCTTTTTCTTCATGAACCCTGTAGTGAAATTAAGAATTATAGAGCTGAATCGTTTAATTGTATGTGGTGTACTATCTGTTATTTCGTGGTACTGACTTGTAACAGGGTAACACATCACGCAGCATCCACACAAACAGGGGGGTTTCGGGGTGGACGCGGATCTCAATCTCACCCGTTTGGTGGAGTCAGAGATTGTCTTCCCTCAACTTACACAGCCGACAGAGCTGAGGGTTACACAGATCAGCAGATAATCACACAGAAAAGAAAAGAAGCAAAGCAATGGAGAAACCTAGTAAAGGACCGGGCTAGCGTTCCAATCAGTGCATCAAGGAAGGTACTGAAGTGCAAAACACTGTCCCTGAAACTTAGTGGGACCAAGCGCTGATGTATTCATACTAGAGCCATACTTGACACAGTTCCTCAAGTTACTTTACTTTATAGATCCTTTTACAAACTGTATTTGATGCATTTACCATTGACGCCACTCAGTGCCCTTGAGATTCGGGGCTTGGTACTAATGGGTACCCGTATGATGGTTACTTGTCGTTGAAACTGGAGTTTTCAGAAGCAGATGTTGGAGTAACTGACACTATTGACACACCAGTGTTGGTTTGTCCGAATCCGATTGAACAGGGTGGAGCTTCCATTCTTGTGGGAACAAATACGCCGATTGTGAGGTGGCTCATGGGACCACGCAAAGAGAGAAATAGAGAGAACTTTTTGAAAAGCTTGTCCATTCAGCTTGTGTTCAGAGCTGCTTTGGAGAAGCTGCAAGTTTCTCCTGAGCAGAAACGAGGAACTGTGTGGTGCACTCTGTCTAAACCTATCACGTTACGTCCTGGAGGAGTAGCTAGAGTGACGGGAACCCCTGAATTTGCCCGAGTGCCAAACGACCCAGCCACCCAGGTGAACGCTCCTAATGATCAAAAAGAAAAGGCATGCTGACCTGTGGAAGTACTGATGGGACCTGAACTGCAGAGATCTTCAGCTGTCTTCGCAAACAGAATAGCAGTGATTGCCAGGAACACTCCAGGAAGAGATGTTACCCTCAGACGTGGGATTCCCATTGCCCCTCTACCATTTCACTTTACACCAACTCATTCATACAAATATCCAATCAGCCAATCATGTGACAGCAACTTAATGTATAAAAGCTTGCAGATATGGTTAGGAGGTTCAGTTATTGTTCAGACCAAAGATCAGAATGGGGAAAAAATGTGACTTTGACAGTGGTGCCAGATGGGATGGGTTCGGACCACTGAACAGAAGGGTGTCTCTTTAGAACAGAGATGAGGAGCAATTTCTTTAGCCAGAGGTTAGTGAAATCTGTGGACTTCACAGATTCACAGACAGGTGTGGAGGCCAAGTTCTTGGGTACATTTAAAGTGGAGATTGATAGCTTCTTGATCAATAAGGGTGTCAAAGGTTACAGGGAGGAGGCAAGAGAATGATAGTTCAGATGAAGGAATAAGTAGCAATTATGAACACAAGTAACTTGTTAGCTTTATGGCTGATGGAATTTGCTAAGGGTTAGTTGTTACTGCAGACGTATAAGACCCCAATGAAACTGCACTTGAAATGCACTGGACAAGTACAGCTTCCCAGGTCTGCCGATGGAACTATTGCAAACACCACAAATCTGCAGATGCTGGACACCCGAGCAACACACACGTTGGAGGAACTCAGCAGGCCAGGCGGCATCGATGGAAATGAGTAAACAGTCGACATTTCAGCTAAGACCTTTCATCAGGACTAGAAAAAAATGAGAATTCCGAGTAAGATGGGGGAGGGGAGGAGTTATCGCAATGGCTTTTCCAGGTGGTCTCCTGAGACGGGGGGCTGTTCAACATAGTTAACTGAGCATACAGAGCATATACTCTCTGGAGATTGGAAGAATCATTTCATGTAAGTGCCATTACCAAGGAAAAAACTGTGGTGCCTTGACTTTCTTGGAAATTTGCAAAGATTCAGCATGTCATCTAACACCTTGACAAACTTTTATAGATGCAGTTGGGGAGATAGTTCCAGGTATGGAAACACCAATGCTCTTGAATGGAAAATCCTACAAAAAGTAATGGATACAGCCCAGTCCATCATGTATAAAGTACTCCCCCCCCCCATTGTTGAGCACATCTACATGGAGCACGTCACAGGAAAGCAGGATCTATCATCAGGGACCCCCACCACCCAGGTCTCGTTCTCTTGCTGCTACCATCAGGAAGAAGGTACAGGAGCCTCTGGACCCACACCACCAGGTTCAGGAACTGTTATTACCCCTCAGCCATCAGGTTCCAGAACAGAGGGATAACTTCATTCAACTTCACTTGACCCGTCACTGAATTGTTCCCATAACCTATGGACTCACTTTCAAGGACTCTTCATTTCATGTTCTTCATTATTTATTTATTTATTTGTGTGTTCAGTTATTTATTTATTATTTCTCTTACTTTTTTTATTTGCACAATCTGTGTTTGCATTTGGTTGTTTCTCTGTCTTTGTTGTGTGAGGTATTTCATTAATTCTACTGTACTTCGTGTATTTACTGTGATTGCCCACAAGAAAATGAATCTCAGGGTTGTTTATGATGACATATATGTACCTTGATAGTAAGTGTATTCTGAACTTTGACCTTTGTTCACACAATCAGGCTCTTCCTCTCCTTTTTGCTATTTCCCATTCCTCCTCCACCGTCAGAATGCAGAAGTACGTTCTATCAAATTAACTTTACTATCTTTCAGCTTTCAGATGGTAAGAGATATGATGCTTATATTATCTATCACCCCTGCCCCATAACAAGCTTCCCCTGAACACTTTGACTCCATCTTCAGATTAAATCAAATCAAGTTTAATTACCTACCATTCATCATACATGAATACAGCCGAACAATGTAGCATGCCTCTGGGATCAAGGTCCAAAACATACACAGCACATTCAAAGTAGTGAGCAGACACACAGTCACATAAAGAAACTTATATATAGCCCAAGTTCCTGTGCGTCATGTCCCACAGATTGATGGTGCAGTTCCCAGCAGAGCATAGACAAACATATGCAGGCAATCCAGCCTGTCATTCCACCAATCAAACACTGGAGGGCAGCACCAACAAGAGAGGCCAGCCCTAACCAAGCATTGACACCACGCTGCACCACCTCTGGCATTTCCTCTCCTGGACTGTCGCAGCAGGCAAGCCCGTGGCTTGAGGCCTATTCCTCACTACAACCACACAGCAACTCTACTCTCTGTCACGTCACCAAATAATGGAAACAGCTCTGCGGCATCTTACGTTACCAATGTCTGACAGAGTCTTGCAATTTGGAAGAGAAACATCCAAGACAATCACGGTTACGCTGCATGCTGCCTTCACACACCAACTCCAATGCCTTCGATGCCTTCCTGTAGTGGGCCGCAACATGGTCTGCACCAAGTCCAGCTCCTCCACCAACGAGCAGCTCATTGATGTGGTAGACCTACAGTAGCCGAAGTTCTTGGATCCAGCAGTGCCTTGTGATTATAAAAAAGATACTAATCAAAGAAAAAACACTTCTGATTAGCTCCCAAGAAGTCATCGTGTCCATTGGTGCTACCATCTTATCAGAAGTATCTTCTCCCTATTTCTATTTTTGAGCCTCCTAGTTCCCTTTGACCTAAAATTTCAGAGATGTTATTAGTCAGTCAAAAAGTCTTTTCTAATTTGGAACAACTCTGAAGTGTGTCCGTCTTCCACACATAGAAAAATAGTAATGCAATTAACATGTTAAAACCAGACATAAATAATGAAACACACATTGCAGGGGTTAATGTTTTTATAAGGTCAACAGCTAATTCACAACATCTTGCCGCAAGCGAATTGTTCCCATTGAAAATCAATAGTAACAATCCTCCTGTGGCAAATAGTAATTCAACATATGAAATCAAGAACTTACATATTGGCTTGAGTGAGAGAAGATATTAATGTACCAGAAGTGATTTATGATGGGGATTGGCAGCCAATGTGGGAATCAAGCATTTCTGTACATTTAAACAGTCTGTACACAGCTATATGTATTTTTTAAATTCAACAACTAACAATCTGTTTATAAGACCATAAGACATTGGAGCAGAATTCAGCCACTTGGCTCACTGAGTCTGCTCCAACATTCAACTGTGGCTGATTTATTTTCCCTCTCAAGTTCAAGTTTAATTGTCGCCACCATACTCAAATCCCAATGAATACAGCCAACCGAAAGGGCATTCCTCTCGGGTGAAGGTGCAAAGCACAGCACCAACAATCAGACACAGCACAAGGCACAGATGGCACATACTTTATAAGATAGCAAGCACATATCAGTAAAATACAGTCACACAAAATAAGATATTGTTCAAGACCCTGTGTCCATGAATGTTGCAGCAGTAGGCAGTCGAACACAATAAAGTTTGTCTTCTGCTGAGCGGACACTAGGGGGCAGCATGACTGTAAACAGGCGACACTATGGCTTGAGACCTAGTCCTTGCTATGACCAAGGCCACGCATCTCCCCTGTCGTCCAGCAAGAAGTCAGTGAATCGGACTATATTAATTATGTGCAACAGGGTCTTGCGACCACAAGAAGAGTGAATAAGACAATCACTCACTGTCAGACTGCACACTGCCTCTGATGCTGGAAGCAGTATGATCTGCACCAAGTCCAGCTCCTTCAGCTTCTCCACCAACGAGCAACTCACTGATTGGGTCGACCTGCAGTACTTCATCAACCTCTGCTTTAAATATACCCTGTGACTTGACTTTCGCAGCTATCTGTGGCAACGAATTCCACATCCTCTAGCTCAGGGGTCCCCAACCTTTTATGCACCGCAGACTGGTTCAATATTGACGATATTCTTGCGGACCGGCCGACATGGGGGGCGGTGGGGGGGTGTTCAAGTTCAACAGTGCGTGACAGGAATGAGGAAGGGTGCAACGAAACCAAATTTCCCTCGGGATTAATAAAGTATATCTATCTATCTATCTAGCTGACTCATATCGTTTCACATCGTCAAATCATATCGTTTCCTCATGGCCCAGTAGCACATGTTTGTGGCCCAGTAGCAGTCCGTGGCCCGGTAGTTGGGGACCACTGCTCTAGCTAAAGAAATTTCTCCTATTTCTATTCTAAAGCGATGTCATTCGATTCTGAGGCTGTGCCCTCTGGACCTAGGCTACCCCACTACAGGAAACATCCTCTCCCTATGCAATCTATCAAAAGCTTTCAATATGCAGTAGATTTCAATTGGGGTGTATGGGATGTCAGGGAGGGGTAGCACTTCTGGTGGGGGGAACATGTCGCATCCTTTTCAAGGTGGTTAGTCCACCTTTGGTCCCCACCTGGCACTCAGCTCTCACCTGTGGCTCCCCGTAGCTGTTTGCATGCGATAGCGGCCACACCCCGGGCAACGGCTTCGACAAGCCGGATAAACCAGGTGAGGGTAGCTGACGGGTCTTAAACCCTCAGTGAGATAGGGAGATGTCTATCCCAGCATGTGAAGACAGACTCCGGCGGATTGAACGGACAAGACCTATGGAAGGTCCAACGGTCAAGAAGGCGGTCTCTGCAAGCATCGTGGAACGTGTAGAGCAGGACAAGACACAGAAGACGTCCTGGTCATCCACTGCGCCCAGTCCCATCCCCAGCCGTCTAGAATCTGTCTTGCCACTGGATCCAGATGGGAATTGGGAAGAGAGAGTGAGGCTGACGCTGCGCAACTCTCCCTCATTTAAATCCAAATCACACGCTAGTCTCGACACCATCATAATGGTGTCAAGGTCTTCATCGACGACGATGGACGAACACGAGATTTCAATTAAATTCCTTCCCCCCCCCACCCCGTTCTTTTAAACTCAAGTGAGTACAGGCCCAAAGCCATCAAATGTTTCTCATATGTTAACCCTTTCATTCTCGGGTTTTTTCACGTGAATCTCCCCTGGACCCTCTCCAATGTTAGCACATCCTTTCATAGATAAGGGGCTCAAGATTGCTCAGTACTCCAAATGCGGTCTGATCAATGCCTTATAAAGCATTGAAATTTATCACTGAAACACAACACATAAGATGTCAAGCCAATTACAATTCGTTGCACACTGAGGTGGTAGATGAACCATAGACGTTGCCAGACATTCTCCCTTCTCCCATCGGCAGACGATACAAAAAACTCTTGAGCTTACAATCTACCTCATTATGACTTTCCACCTTATCATCTACCTGCACTGCACTTTCTCTGTAAGTGTAATGCTTTATTCTACATTCTGATATTGTTTTACCTTGTTCTACCTCAATACACTGTGTATTGAGTTGAACTATGTGAACACTATGAACAAAAAACTTTCAATGTACCTTGGTACTGTTGACAATAATCAACCAATTTACCAATTGATGTGAGAGTCAGATCACGGGGTAAAGGTTACCTGAGATTTTCCAGTTTGAGGTGATCCTGGCCTCTTCCGTTCCCCTCTCACCCTCTTTCCCATCACCTACAGTCCTTCTCTTTTGCTTTCTTTCTCATTTCCTCTTCCTGTCCTGGTTTCTTTAATCTACCACTCACCTGCCAGTTCCCTTTGCCGTCTGCCCTACATCTACCCTCTGATGGTTCCCATTGCCTTCCTCATTTATTGGGTACCAGTACCTGTAGCCTTTGGGTCCCTGCTTATCACTGTTCAGCCTCTGTCTGAATGATCAAATTCTGCTCCTATGTCTTATGTCTTATGGTCTCTACCTTCACCTTTCCCTCCACCCAACTGGCTCATCCAGCTTCACCTGTCTGCTGCTTTCCCCTAACTCCTCTCCCTCTCCCACCTAACTGCATCTCCCCATCATCTCCAAACCAATCCTCATAGAGGGATCAGCAGTGGAGAGAGTGAGCAGCTTCAAGTTCCTGGGTGTCAAGATCTCTGAGGATCTAACCTGGTCCCAACTTATCGATGTAGTTATAAAGAAGGTAATGCAGCGGCTATACTTCATTAGGAGTGTGAAGAGATTTGGCATGTCAACAAATACACTCAAAAACTTCTATAGTTGTACCGTGGAGGGCATTCTGACAGGCTGCATCACTGTCTGGTATGGAGAGGCTACTGCACTGGACCAAGAGAAGCTGCAGAAGGTTGGAAATCTTGGGTACTAGCCTACAAAGTACCCAGGAGATCTTTAGGGAGCGGTGTCTCAAAAAGGCAGTGCCCATTATTACGGACCTCCAGCACCCAGGGCATGCCCTTTTCTCACTGTTATCACCAGGAAGGAGATACAGAAGCCTGAAGGCACACACTCAGTGATTCAGGAACAGCTTCTTCCCCTCTGCCATCCGATTGCTAAATGGGCATTGAATCTTTGGACACTACCTCACTTTTTTTTTAAATATACAGTATTTCTGTTTTTTGCATATGTTTAAAAAATCTTCAATATATGTAATTGATTTACTTATTTATTTATTATTCTGTTTTATTTTATTTATTATTATATTTTTTCTCTCTGTCTTCTAGATTATGTATTGCATTGAACTGCAGCTGCTATGTTAACAAATTCAATGTCACATGCCAGTGATAATAAACCTGATTATGATTCTGATTCTGATCTTTACCCCTCTTGAACAGCCAATCCCTACTGGACTCTGTCTTGCCCCATCCCCGCTCGTTTGTACACTGGCCATCTCCTCTCTCCATTCTCCGTCCTGATGAACCATCTTAGCCTGGAACCTCTACAGTTCCTCGCTCACCACCGATGCTGCCTGAACCAACAAGTTCCTCCAGCCGTTGTTTGTTTTGAGTGCCGTCAGCACAAAGTCCTACTAGTGCTGTGCAGCTGCAGGTCCAAAACTCCCCACAGCCAGTTACTGAGACTTCTCACGAACCAGCTTGAAGCGCAAGGTGGGAAGAGGTGGGAAGAGGTGGGAAGACTGTGCTGGTGGTGAAGGAACAGTGCAGAGGAAAGCCACTTACGGTCACTATCCTGGCTTGGAAAATGTTGCCGTCCCTCATTCGCTTGTGGATCAAGATCCTGAAAATCCTCATTCAATGTTCTATTTTATACATGTTACCTGTTATATTTACACATCTAGCAAATTATCTACCTGATTCTGATTCACTATTTTTGCACGACTATTTAATCTTTTATATACTGTATATTTCTTATTTTACTTTATGGTATATTTGATACATTGCATTGTACTGCTGTTGCAAAACAACAAATTCTGTGACACATGTCAATTATAATCAGCCTGATTCTGACATGGGCTCCAGTGGTTCAGGAAGGCACGCGGCCAAAGCATCCCAGGAACAACCACTGGCAATGACATCCATATCTGGCAAATGAAATAAATTTTAAAACTCGCATGGTAATGAATAATTCAATATCACAGCACCACTGTTGTATCTAAGGAGGGAGCTTATGGATCATATCAACAGACCTAACAGCAGGACAAGTTTCTTTAGAGAACTGGTCAAGGAGTAGGAAATAGATGTAGGAATTAAAGATAAGCTTTATTTGTCACGTGTGCATTGAAACGCAGTGAAAAGCATCATTTTGCATCAATGACCTACACACTCTGAGGATGTGCTGGGGGCAGCCCACAAGAGTAGCCATGCTTCCAGCACCAACATAGCAGCCCGTGGCTCACTGAGCCGAACCTGTACGTCTGACCTCACTGAGCCGAACCCGTACATCTAACCTCACTGAGCCAAACCCATACATCTTTGAAATGCGGAGGGTAACCAGAGCACCAGAGGAGATGCACACAGTCACAGGGAAATAGACCCATCTTTTCTGCCTGCTCCTGCCCCACTGAACTTGTATCTGCCTACCTGGACTCCATTTTGTCACCCATAGTTCAGTCCCTTCCCACCTACATCCGGGATACATCTCATGCCCTCCACCTCTTCAATAACTTCCAGTTCCCCGGTCCCGACCACTTCATTTTCACTATGGATGTCCAATCCTTATACATCTCCATTCCCCATCAAGAAGGCCTCAAAGCCCTCCGCTACTTTCTGGACAATAGACCTCACCAGTTCCCCACCACCACTACCCTCCTCCAGTTGGCGGAACTGGTTCTCACACTTAATAACTTCTCTTTTGGCTCTTCCCACTTTCTTCAGACCAAGGGTGTAGCTATGGGCACTCGCATGGGCCCCAGCAATGCCTGCCTCTTCTTTGGTTATGTGGAACAGTCTATGTTCCAAACCTATTCTGGTACTGCTCCCCAACTTTTCCTTCGCTACATTGACGACTACATTGGTGCTGCTTCCTGCACCCATGCTGAGCTTGTCAATTTCATCGACTTTACTTCAAACTTCCACCCAGCCCTCAAATCTTGGTCAGCCCAGCCCTTGGTCTATCTCGGACACTTCTCTCCCCTTTCTCGACCTCTCGGTCTCCATCTCTGGAGACAGACCGTCCACTGACATCTTCTACAAGCCCACTGACTCTCATAACTACCTCGACTATACCTCTTCCCACCCTGCCTCTTGCAAAAATGCTATTCCCTATTCCCAGTTCCTCCACCTCCACCGCATCTGCTCCCAGGATAAGGCTTTCCGTTCCAGGACATCTCAAATGTCCTCTTTCTTTAAGGATCGTGGTTTCCCTTCTGCCAACATCAATGATGCCCTCACCCGCATCTTCTCCATTTCCCGCACTTTGGCCCTCACCCCATCCTCCCGTCACCACAACAGGGACAGAGTTCCCCTTGTCCTCACCTACCACCCCACCAGCCTCTGGATCCAGCACATTATCCTCCGTAACTTCCGCCACCTTCAACAGGACCCCACCACTAAGCACATCTTTCCCTCTCCACCCCTCTCCACTTTCCTCAGGGATCAGTCCCTCCGTGACTCCCTGATCTACACATCTCTCCCCACGGATCTCCCACCCAGCACTTATCCCTGTAAGCTTAAGTGCTACACCTGTCCCTACACCTCCTCTCTTGCCACCATTCAGGGCCCCAAACAGTACTTCCAAGTGAGGCAACACTTCACTTGTGAGTCTGTTGGGGTCATCTATTGCATCCGGTGCTCCCGGTGCGGCCTCCTCTACATCGGTGAAACCCGACGCAGATTGGGGGACCGCTTCGTCGAGCACCTCCGCTCCATCCGCCACAACAGATAGGATCTCCCAGTAGCCACCCACTTCAACTCTGCTTCCCACTCCCATTCAGATATGTCCATACATGGCCTCCTCTACTGCCATGATGAGGCTAAACTCAGGTTGGAGGAGCAACACCTCATATACCGTCTAGGTAGTCTCCAGCCCCTTGGTATGAACATTGAATTCTCCAACTTCCGGTAATTCCCTCCCCCTCCCTTCCACCATCCCAGTTTCACTCTGCCCCCTCCCCCTACAGTCCTGACGAAGGGTTCCGGCCCGAAACATCGACCGATCATTTCCACGGATGCTGCCCGACCTGCTGAGTTCCTCCAGCGTGTTGTGAGTGTTGCTTTGACCCCAGCATCTGCAGAGTATTTTGTGTATTCTAATTCCTGACAGGCAGTACAGCAGCGAGAATTGAATCCTGTTTGCCAGCACTGTAAAGAGTTATGCTACCATACTGCCCCAGAAAGGGGACAATTTCTGTTGCTATAGGCAAAACCTACCCCTACAATCTGCCCCTAGAAAGAGAACAGTTCCTGCCACTATAGGTCAGAACCTTCTGAACAAGTTGTAAAAGATACTTCAACATTCAGTTTGAGTACAGAGCCTTCCTATAAGTTGTCCATGCATCATTACCAGCTGATACATGTCTAGCAACTCAGCCAGGACTCTGGAGCACATTTTCTGTGGAAGTCATCTCACAACGTTTCCCATTAAGGAGGAACAAACACTAGTTAATGAGCTGCATACAACACATTGTTAGAAAACCTAAGTGCCAGCATATTCTCTTGACATGGCATGTCACGAATAATGTCAAATGTGCATCGATGGCCCACAGGAAGAGAATTATGCTAAATTTACCAATTTCTACTTGGGTCACAATCCAGTGTAGTGCATTAATTTTTAGCACAAGCATCAGTGATTTTAATAAATCTGTATCAGTAAAGATTTAAAAATTAGCTTCATTTGTCACACATACATCAAAATAGGCAGTGAATGTGTTTAGTCAAATCAGTGACGATTGCACTGGGCAGCCCAGGCTTTTGGCACCAACAAAGCATGCCCACAGCCTATTAATCCTAACCTTTGGAATGTGGGAGGAGAGCGGAGCGCCCAGAGGAAATCCTCATGGAGATAAATCCCAGGGGAAATCCTCATGGAGACAAATCCCAGAGGAAATCCTCATGGAGAGTGTACAAACTCCTTACAGACAGCAGTGGGATTTGAAACCCTGATCGGTGATTGCTGGCACGTAAGGCAGTCATGCTAACCACCATGCCATTGTGCTGCCCAAGTATTAATTACAAACAAATGTGCAAATAGTTTCCCAGATTATATCAGATTAGTGGTCCTTTCAGTGATGTACCAAGGCAGCAGGCTAGGCAGATCAATATTCTCACCTTCCTATCCCAGCAGTAAATCTACATCCAATAGAAATAGCTCATGATCAAATTAGACAGTAAGTTCAAACACACCTTCACACAGAGCCAGAAGAGATTTTCTTGACCCTTGGTCTGATGGTAAGCCTGAGAACCTTGTGGTAAAACACTAAAAATTGTGATGGAAAATACCAGGATCAAAGACTGTTTCCTTCATCTTGCTCTACCCAGGCAGTCTACCAGTCCGAGGTCTTTGGTCTATAGGCTGTCGTCCTGATACATGGAGTTGAATCATGGACCACCTGCAGTCGGCTCCTGAAAGTTCTGCAACAATAACACTGAAGATCCTTACAAAAAAATTTTGAGGATCAGTTCAAAGGACAGATGCACTAACACCAGCATATTGGATACAGCCAACATGAACAGCATCTCCACCAAAATGAAACAATACCAACCCCAATGGATAGATCATGTCTTTCAGATGCCTAACTCACATCGTCCCAAACAGATCCTTCACTGCCAGTTGAAGGAAGGTCAGTGAGCCCCTGGTGGAGAAAGGAAACATTTCAAAGATAACATCAAAATCAGGCTGATGAAATCCAACATTACATCTAAGAACTGGGAAGACATTGCACTTAATATCAAGCCATAGTAAATCAGGGCAACTGGACTTGCTGTGTTGTCTAGAAGACATGTTGCCACTCATCCAAGAGGCTTCTTCAGTTCTGATCCATGGTGGGAAGTTTTCTGGTTTATAAACTCTGTGAGTTGTTTAAAGGTACAGTAATCACATGAGGGTTAAGAGTCCTAGAGGTAATGAGAGGGTCATTAGTCTTATCTTTTGCATGAATGGAGGTGTGACTGTTGTGGAGATGTCGGGGTAGGTACGTCAGGACTGCATTGTAAGTAGCCATTAGGTGGTGTCGTACCCCATCCCCTCTGTTCAGAGATGGGTTTTCCAGTTTGACAAAGATGTGAACTGTTGTGGAGATGTCGGGGTAGAGATGTTAGGACTGCATTGTACGTAGCCATTAGTTGGTGTCGTACCCCACCCCCTCTGTTCAGATATAGGTTTTCCAGTTTGACAAAGATGGCTTCTTTATCCCCTCTTTCAAACCACCTACCCTCCCTGTCCAAACTGTGCACATTGTCATCATCAAAAGAGTGTCCCTCGTCCAATCACAAACAAGAGAAAATCTGCAGATGCTGGAAATCCAAGCAACACACACAAAATGCTGGAGGAACTCAGCAGGCCAGGCAGCATTTATAAAAATGAGTACAGTCGACATTTTGGGCCGAGACCCTGTACTCATTTTTATAAATGCTGCCTGGCCTGCTGAGTTCCTCCAGCATTTTGTGTGTGTTGCTCAGTGTCCTGTGTCCTTTAGGTGTAGATATACAGCCAAGTCTCAACCTGAGGTGTTAGCCCTCCTGTGTTTGCCATCCGTTTCCATTTGCGATGTGGTTATTTTGTCTCGCCGATATACAGATCTGTGCAGTTCTCATTGCATTGGATAGAATATACAATATTGCCCTGTTTATGTTTGGGTGTAGGATCCTTGGGGGGATGAGTTTCAGTCTGAGTGTGTTTGTGGGTTTGAAAAACACAGGGATTTGATATTTGTTGAAAATCCTTCTAAGTTTCTCTGAAATTCCAGCTACAGCTCGGAAGAGATGGTGCTCGGTGTCGGAGAGATGGTCGGAGGCTCGCAGTTTTCAGACGGACTCAGAGTCGGACTGTGGTCAGATGCTTCCAGGATGCTGCATCGGCAAGTTTGCTGCGCTGGAGGGTTACCGTCTGCATGAGATGATGGGACTTTCGAGAGACTGAGACTTTTACCGTGCCCATGGTCTGTTCTTACCAAATTACAGTATTGCTTTGCACTGTTGTAACTATATGTTATAATTATGTGTTTTTTGTCAGTTTTTAAGTCGGTTTGTCATGTGTTTTTGTGATATCATTCTAGAAAAACATCGTATCATTTCTTAATGCATGCATTACTAAATGACAATAAACGAGAATTGCGTGTCCTCATATTCTAATCTAATCTAATATGGGATTTTGATATGGGTTCTCTGTGTGTTGCCTTGATTTACTACTGCTTGATATACAATGACTTGGATGACTGAGAACCTTCGTAGACACATTGCACTCAACAGGAAATCTGGCCGAGAGGGAGCTGCGCTACGTGACAACGACCTTTGCTGTGCTGCAAAGAACGAGCAGCAGCTGTGAAAGGACAGCTACAAGACCCAAGCACTGACCACGGACACCATTTCCTCTTGCCCACACTGCACCAGAATATGGGGATCCCGGATCAGCCTCTACATCCACCTGAGGACCCACCAATAGACAGCCCCTCAGGAGAACATCACACTCGACTCGAGTATCCACCAATAGACAGCCCCTCAGGAGAACATCACACTCGACTCGAGTATCCACCAATAGACAACCCCTCAGGAGAACATCACACTCGACTCGAGTATCCACCAATAGACAGCCCCTCAGGAGAACATCACACTCGACTCGAGTATCCACCAATAGACAGCCCCTCGGGAGAACATCACACTCGACTCGAGTATCCACCAATAGACAACCCCTCAGGAGAACATCACACTCGACTCGAGTATCCACCAATAGACAACCCCTCAGGAGAACATCATACTCGACTCGAGTATCCACCAATAGACAGCCCCTCAGGAGAACATCACACTCGACTCGAGTATCCACCAATAGACAGCCCCTCAGGAGAACATCACACTCGACTCAAGGGTTCACCTGATCACCCACCAATAGACAACCCCTCAGGAGAACATCATACTCGACTCGAGTATCCACCAATAGACAGCCCCTCAGGAGAACATCACACTCGACTCGAGTATCCACCAATAGACAACCCCTCAGGAGAACATCATACTCGACTCGAGTATCCACCAATAGACAACCCCTCAGGAGAACATCATACTCGACTCGAGTATCCACCGATAGACAACCCCTCAGGAGAACATCATACTCGACTCAAGTATCCACCAATAGACAACCCCTCAGGGGAATATCATTCTCAGCTCAAGGGTTCACCTGATCACCCACCAATAGACAACCCCTCAGGAGAACATCATACATGACATGAGTATTCATATTAACATAATATGATCAATAACATAGAAGAAGAACAGAAGAGAGGACACATGATAGCAGGGCACAAAGAAAACAGTCAGAAAGGTTGATGGTAAAGGTTAAAGATTTATTACAAATATATACAGATTACAAAATCCAAGAGGATGTAATGATGATGTAATCAGGTCTCAGACTGGTTTGGAAATGTGAACATTTTGATGTATATCATTCTCAATAATAAATTCTGCTCCAAATGGCGTTACAATTGGTGTCACGCTGAACTATTGTAAATGTCATTCTTCATGTTCCTCTGCTGTTGACAGGCATGGCAATGATAATTACAGTAAAAGCAAATGGCTCAGCCCTTTCATCTGAAGCATATTTTAATTTATTTTACATAATTATGCACAGAAAGCACTTTGTTGATGATTTGAAATGTTATAACAGCTAAATGAAGTAGACTGGAAGATGAATGCTGAAATTGGGATAAACAATTGAAGCTTATTTGTCTGGCCAGGTACAGAATCAGTATTGCAGCTGAGTTATTAAAGCTTCATTGTCCAGTCAGTACCAGCACGTTACATAGAACGTAGAACAGTACAGCCAGGAACAGGCCCTTCGGCCCAAAATGTTGTGATGAACCGATTACGTTAGTAATCAAATGGCCAATGAAACTAATCTCCTCTGCCAACTCAATGTCCATTCCTTCCATTTCCCTCACATCCATGTGCCTAGCTAAACATCTCTTAAAAGCCTCTAATGTCTCTGCCTCTGCCACCACCCCAGGCAGTGCATTCCAGGTAGCCCCCACTCTCCATGTAAAACAACTTGCCCCTCACATCTCCTTTGAAATTACCCCCTCTCACCTTAAATATATGCCCTCTGGTATTAGATATTTCAGCCCAGGAAAAAAGATACTGTCTGTCTACTGTATCAATGCCTCTCATAATCTTATAAAGATCTATCACATCTCTCCTCAGCCTCCACCACTCCAGAGAAAGCAACCCACATCGTGTCCAACCTCTCATATGGCATTGCCCTCTAATCCTGGTAAACCTCTTCTGCACCCTCTCCAAAGCCTCCACATCCTTCCTGTAATAGGGTGACCAGAACTGTATTCAATACTCCAGAAGCAGCCTAACTAGAGTCTTTTAAAGCTGCGACATAGCTTCCTGACTTTCCCCAGAGTGTAAAAGGTTATTTGTCACACGTACGTTCTTCTCCGAGGATCATCACCTTGTTGTGGTGAAGAGGCCTGTGAGCTCCTGAGATCCTGATAGCGATGCCCTCTGGGGTTTAGCCGTCTGCTGCTTAGCTCCTGGGAGGGTCACCTGTAGCAGTAACGTCAAGGGGGAGGTTCCAGACACAGAGCGATCCAATCAAGACCTCAGCAGTGAAATTGGTGGAAGGTGGTGACACATCACAACGGCAATGAAGATGGAGGAAGGGTCTCCAGTCGTCCTGCACTCCAAGCCACTGGACACTGACCCTGATCTGTCGAGGGCCATGGGGAGGCTGCACGTACATCAGGGCAGACTCACATGAAATAAAGTCACACACAGATACTCTCAACTAAGGGAATCACAATATACAAATTCCAAATCAGCCCCTACAGCTGCCTAAAAACCTACCAATAGACAACTCCTCAGGAGAACATCACTTTCAACTGGAGGACCCACCTGTAGACCCACCAATAAACAACTCCTTAGGAAAGCATCATGCTCGACTTGAGGACCACCTGAAAGCCACCAATAGACAACTCCTCAGAGAACATCATACTCAACTCGAGGACCACAAGAGAACCTACCGATAGACAACTCCTCAGAGAACATCATACTCAACTCGAGGACCACCAGAGAACCTACCGATAGACAACTCCTCAGAGAACATCATACTCAACTCGAGGACCCACCTGAAGCCCACCAATAGACAACTCCTCAGACAACATCATGCTCGACTCGAGGTTCACCAGAGAACCCACCAATAGACAACTCCTTTGGAAAACATCATAAGGACCCACCAATACACAACTCCTTAGGAGAACATTATACTTGATTCAAGCGATCACATTACCACTGCATTGAAACGTATAGCGGTGTGACGTTTGTGTCAACACCAAACACAATCTGAAGATGTGCTGGGGGCAGCTTATAAGTGCCGCCAGGCTTCCGGTGCCAACATAGGATGCTCACAACTCACTAACCCTAACCCATACATCTTTGGACTGTGAGAGGAAACCAGAGCACCCGGAGGAAACCGACAAGGTCACGGTCAGTGGTGGGAATTGAACCCCAGTCGCTGATTGCTCGTTGGTGGTGCTGTAGAGCATTACGCTAAGCATTAGGCTACCATGTCACATGTGGGACACAGTTTAATAACTTGTCGAGTTTAGCCAGTGATTAAAGCCAGGATCCACCACTTGAAGTTGGGGGATGAGAAGTGCAATCATTTCAGCACTCTCCCCAAGACCACAAGACAGATGAGCAAAAATAGGCCATTCAGCCCTCCAAGTCTGCTCTGCCATTCCATCATGGCTGATTTATTAACCTCTCCACCCCATTCTTCTGCCTTCTCCCTGTACCTTTTCATGCCTTTTCATACAACACTGTGCAATAAAAAGTATATTTTGTGAAGTAAAATAATCGTTTGGTTTATGTGATTTTTCCTGAAGTCTGACTTCCCAGCGTGAATCTTGCTTATGCATCAAATGTGATTTCTGCATCACCTGTATTTCAATTTCAGCCGTTCAAGTGGAGCCCATGTTGAAGCACTGCCAGGGCAATTCGCTCGTGCTGCTGCAGGAGGCTGAGGGGGAGACCAGACTTTGCCAGACGGCATGACAGCATCTACTGTGTCTGCGGTCACCTGGAATTCCAAGTCAGAGAGCCATGTGGACTTACTGGTGCTCAGTCCCATTGATCTCTGCATTTTCATTTATGTAAGTCACCCGGTCAGGGTTTGGTTTCTGTTTTTTTTAATTTAGAGCTATAGCACAGTAATAGGTGCTTCCGTCCCAATGAGCCTGCACCATCCAATTACAACAATTAACTTACTAATCTGTACGTCTTTGGAATATGGGAGGAAGCTGGAGCACCCACAGGAAATACACACTGTCATAGGAAAAACTCCTTACAGACAGTGACAGAATTGAACACAGGCTGCGGACGCTATGAGACCATAAGACATAGGAGCAGAATTAGGCCATTCAGCCCATCAAGTCTGCTCAGTCATTTCATCATGGCTGATCCATTTTCCCTCTCAACCCAATTCTACTGCCTTCTCCCCATAACATTTCATGCCCTGACTAATCAAGAACCTATCAACCTCTGCCTTAAGTACAGTTAATGACCTGACCTCCACAGCAATCTGGAGCAACGAATTCCACAGATTCTCCACCCTCTGGCTAAAGAAACTCCCCCTCTATTTTGAGGCTATACTCTCTGGTCCTAGACTCCATCACTATAGGAAACATCCTCTACACATCTACTCTATCTAGACCTTTCACTATTTGATAGGTTTCAATGAGATTCCCCCCATCCTTCTAAACTGAAGAGAGTACAGGCCCAGAGCCATCAAAGCTCCTCATATGATAACCCTTTCATTCCCAGAATTATTGTCGTGAACCTCCTCTGAACCCACTCCAATGTCAATGAAGTGTTAAACAAATCGCTACACTACTTTGCTGCCCACAAAAATCTGCTGAAACCCATGATTGAACCAAGAGCCCTCAGACCTTCATTCTAATGGTCGCCAGTGTTCTGCCAATCAAGCAGAAGACACAGAAGATGAAGCATGTGCCACCAGGCTTGGGGACTGCTGCTACCTCACTCCTTAAGGCAGGAGTCTTCTGCGGCCTCCAGTGGGCTTGGATTGGAAGATGCTGAATCCTTGTGGGTTCAGTTAAGAAACTGAAAGGGTAAAATGACCCTGATGGCAGTTATATACAGGACTGCCATTAGCAGCTGGGATGCGGATCACAAATTACAATGGGAAATAGAAAAGGCGAATCAAAAGGGCAATGTTATGATTGTCAGGTCTCAGATTTCAACATGCAAGCCAGTTGGGAAAATCAAATTGGTAATGGATCTCAAGAGAGTGAGTTTGGTGAATGCCTATCAGATGGCCTTTTATTGCAGTTTGTCGTTGAGCCGATAAAGGGGGTTGGCTATACTGGATTGGGGATTATGTAATGTACCAGAGATTAGGGAGCTTAAGGTAAAAGAAACCTTAGGAGATAGCAATCACAATATGATTGAGTTCAACTTGAAGTTTGATAGGGAGAAAGCAAAGTCTGACATGGCAGTATTTCAGTGGAATAAAGGAAATTACAGTGGTATGAGAGAGGAGTTGGGCAAAATAAATTGGAAGGAGATGCAGGCAGGGATGACAGCAGAGCAGCAATGGCGTGAGTTTCTGGGGAAAATGAAAGATGTGCAAAATAGATTTACTGTATTCCAAAAGAAAAGAAATACTCAAATGTCAAAATAGTACAACCGTGGCTGACAAGAGAAGGAAAAGCAAAAGGGGGGCATACAACAAAGCAAAAATTAGCTGGAAGATAGAGGATTGGGAAGCTTTTAAAAACCTACAGAAAGCAACTAAGACAGGGGTCCCCAAACTTTTTTGCACCGCGGACCGGTTTAATATTGACAATATTCTTGCAGACTGGCCGACCGGGAGGCGGGGGGGGGTGTTCAAATAGGGTTAAACTCACCTCGACATGTCTTTTACAGTTAGGGTTTCAAACTATCTCACTCCCAAATAAGGGACAAAAGTAGCAATCAAACCCCGGGACACTTTACCCCAGGAAAGACTACCATGACCATGAAGCCTTTGCGCGGGCACCTGTGTGCGCATGCGTATCATGTGCACGTAATGTGCTCATGCGCGTAGTGCCGATTGTTTTGCCTTCATCTTCATGACTACACTGTACATACATTATTTCTACTTTTATAGGCTGTGTATTCATGATATCATTCCTGCTTTTACTATATGTTAGTGTTATTTATTTGCAGTTTTATGTGTTATTTGGTATGATTTGTTAGGTTATTTTTTGGGTCTGGGAACGCTCAAAAATTTTTCCCATATAAATTAATGGTAATTGCTTCTTCGCTTTACGCCATTTCAGCACGAAAGGTTTCATAGGAACGCTCTACCTTGGCGGGGGAAAGCCAATATACGGGATGTCCCAGCAAATATGGGACAGTTGGCAACCCTATGTTCAAGTTCAACAGTGCATGACAGGGAATGAGGAAAGGTGCAGCCGACTCATATCATTTTCTCGCGGCCCGGTAGCACGTGCTTTGCAGCCCAGTGGTTGGGGACCGCTGAATTAAAAGAATCATTAGGAGGGAAAAGAGGAAATATGAAAGCAAGCTAGCAAACAATATCAAAGAGGATAGTAAAAGTTTTTGCAAATATGTAAAAAATAAAAGAGAGTTAAGGGTGGATGTAGGACCACTACAAAATGAGGCCAGAGAAATAATAACGGGGAATAAAGATAGCAGATGAACTAAATGAGTATTTTGCATCAGTCTTCACTGTGGAAGACATGAGTAGTATGCGAAATGTTGAAAACGTGAGGGAAGAGTTACTCTAACAAGGGAGAAGGTGCTCAAAAAGCTGAAAGACTTAAGGGTACATAAGCCACCCGGACCAAATGAACTGCATCTAGGGTTCTGAAAGAGGTAGTGGTAGAGATTGTGGAGATTAGTAATGTTCTTTCAAAATTCATTGGACTCCGGATTAGTGCCAGAGGACTGGAAAATTACAAATGTCACTACACTCTTTAAGAAAGGAGGAAAGCAGCAGAAAGGAAATTATAGACCAGTTAGCCTAACCTCAGTAGTTGGGAAGATGCTGGAGTCAAATGTTAAGGATGAGATTATGAGGTACTTGTTGACACAGGATAAGACAGGACAAAGTCAACATGGTTTCCTTAAGGGAAAATCTTGCCTGATGAACCTGCTGGAATTCTTTGAGGAGATTACAAGTAGAATAAATAAAGGGGATGCACTGGATGTTGTATATTTGGACTTTCAGAAGGCCTTTGACAAGGTGCCACACATAAGGCTGATTACCACATTAAGAGCCCATGGTATTACAGGAAAGTTCCTGGCGTGGTTAGACCATTGGGTGATTGGTAGGAGGAAGTGAGTTTCAGGTTGGCTGCCAATGACTAGTGGTGTTCCGTAGCGGTCGGTGTTGGGGCCGTTTCTTTTTATGCAGTGTAGCGATGATTTAGATGATAGAAGAGACGGCTCTGTTGCCAAGTTTGCAAATGATACAAAGATTGGAGATGGAGCAGGTGGTTTTGAGGAGACAGTTTCGCTGCAGAAGGACTTAGACAGATTAGGAGAATGAGCAAGATAGTGGCAAATGAAATACAGTGTTGGAAAATGCATGGTCGTGCACTTTGGTAGAAGAAATAAATGTGGAGACTGTTTTCTAAATAGGGAGAAAAATTCCAAAACTCTGAGATGCAAAGGGACTTAGGAGTTCTTGTGCAGAACACCCTAAGGGTTAACTTGTAGGTTAAATCGGTGGTGAGGAAGGCAAATCCAATGTTAACATTCATTTCAAGAGGTCTAGAATATAAGAGCAGGGATGTGATGCTGAGGCTTTATAAGGCACTGGTGAAACCTCTCCTTGAGTATTGTGAGCAGTTTTGGGCCCCTCATCTAAGGAAAGGTGCTGCCATGGGAGAGGGTTCAGAGGAGGTTCACAAGAATGACTCCGGGAATGAAAGGGATAGCTCTGGGCCTGCACTTGCTGGAATTTAGAAGGATGAGGGGGGATCTCATTGAAACTTTTTGAATGTTGAAAGACCTAGACAGAGTAGATGTGGAAAGGCTGTTTCCCATGATGGGAGAGTCTAGGACAAGAGGGCACAGCCTCAGGATAGAGGGGCATCCATTCAAAACAGAGATGCAGAGAAATTTATTTAGCCAAAGGGTGGTGAACTTGTGGAATTGATACTGCAGACAACTGTGGAGGCCAGGCCATTGGGTGTATTTAAGGCAGAGATTGATAGGTTCTTGACTGGACACGGCATCAAAGGCTACAGGGAGAAGGCTGGGGAGTGGGGCTGAGGAGGGGAAAGAAAGGATCAGCCATGATTGAATGGTGGAGCCAATTGGATGGGCCAAATGGCCTAACTCTGCTCCTATGTCTTATTGTCTTGTGGTCTTACAGATTTAGATGTTCACATTTTCGAATCCGAATCCAAGTCTGATGGATGCTGGAGGCCAACAAAGACGATTTGCCCTGGGGTTAGAAGACTGTGTGAGAAGGAGGAACGGGGATCGTTTTGTTGCTTGTTGTGTTTGTTTTGTTCTGCCGAGCATTGTGGGCACGTAATTTTGGCGCCAGAATGTCTGCCAACACCTGCAGTCTGCCCCCAACACACCCTCGGGTGTGCTGGTTTGTAACACAAACAATACATTTCACTGGAGCTTCAACATACACCTGATAAATAAACTTGGATCTTGAATCTAAGCCTCTGTAATCAGACTATTGAATTTTCCCCTGGTATGATAAGATGGTCTCCTGACCTCTAAATCTACCTCTTTATGACCTGACACCTTATTGTCTACCTACACTGCACTCTCTCTGTATCTGTTCCACTTTATTCTGCACTCTGTTATTGTTTTACCTTGTTTTGCCTCACTGCACTGGGTAATGGTCTGATCTGTATGAACAGTGTGTAAGACAAGCTTCTCACTGTATCTCGTGATGTGACAACGATAAAGCAATTTCTGAATTTGTCATGTTGAGGAGAGCTCATGGTGAACACTGAATACGGGGCACCAATGATTAAAGAGGTTAACTTTACTTATGTACATGAGAACATCTGGCAAAATGTGTTGTTTTCACTAAATTATACTAAATTGCAATTTGCCGAGTGTTATGGCAGCCATTCCAGGTAATTGTGTGGTCTGAAGGCTGGCCAAGTGTCAGGGTTCATTGGAGAACAGGGGTCTCATAATGAATAACAGATCTATAGTAGATCAAGTGGCAAAACTGTAAAAATGCCAACAGTGTCATCATGTTTCCGTTGCCAACATAGCATGCCCGAGTTTTATTAACCCTAACCATACATCTTTGGAATGTAGGAGGAAACTGGAGAACGCAGAGAAAACCCATGTGGTCACAGGGAGAACGTGCAAACTCCTTACTGACAGTAGCATCGATCTTGCAGCTTGCTGCTATAGAGTGTTGCACTAACTGCTATGCTACTGTGCTGGCCCACACACTGAAAAGTGTCGGAAGCTTTAGTTAACTTGAAGCTCGGGTGTGGTGTTCCGGGGTGTGAGAGGTTCAATTGCAGGTAGATACTGGTCAAAGCAGCTGGGAGCAGAGTCAGGGATGACAACGCCACTCTGGTTTGGGATATCTGGCACCTTGCCTTAATTCCTGAGCTAATTTGGGTCAAGTTCAGGCTTAGCTTGTTTTTATCATTTTAAAAACATAACTTTCTAAACTGATAAAAAAAAATAAATGCAGCACTATGGGAAATAGCAAATACTATTTGCAAGTGGGTATATTTTGAATGAAGCTGTGTAGTGGATGTTTGCCAATGGGTTTATTGGTGATATTCTGTTTCTCAATCCGGCTCCAAATTCCAAAGTGGTTCATTCCAATATCCAGATGACATTTCATCTTGATTTAAGTCTGGTATTGAACAGTCACAGCAAGGACACTCGCTGAGGGAGTATCTTTCCTTTCATGTTCACAGACTGTTAGAAAGCCTTGTATAAGCACAACCGTCAGCAGAAATGTGAGTGCCGTCAGTCCCTGCAACTGACAGGATGCAGCAAATGTGACCTTTTCGAACAGACTTCCAGAACCAAGCTGTCATCTTCTCAGATCCTCAGGCAGCAAATGTAAATATTCTGTAGCAGAAGTAAAGACTAATAAATGTAAAACTATTATCCCTTGTAAATCTTAAACTGCTAGTAACATTTACAATTAGAATAAATGGCATTTCAACACATTAATTAATCAAGTTCCTGAGGAAGGTTCCAAAGTATTTCTATCTGAAACAACTCCCGCATTGTGATTGGTTGATGCTGCTGTCACCAACCAGGGAACAAATTTTCTTTGAGTTTTCAAATTTAATGAGATCAGTGTGGAATATGTTTGGGCATTTTGAGATAAAGAAAGAGATGCTGTTGGGTCTCTTGAAGAACATAAAGGTAAATAGGTCCTGAGGGCTCCATGGGATCTACCCCAGGTTATTGAGAGAGGCAGGAAATAAGATTGCTGGGGCCTTGACTGAGATCATGGTGCCCAGGATTGGAAAAGCCCAGGGAACGTGATGGGTGCAGCCCAGACCATCACAGGCAAACACATCTCCACCACTGAGTACTTTTGCATGGAGCACTGCCACAGGAAAGCAGCATCCATCATCAAAGACCCCACCACCCAGGTGAAGCTCTCTTCTCACTATTACCTTCGAGGCGGAGGTACAGGGAGCCTCAGGACTCGTGCTAACGGGCTCAGGAACAGTTATTACCCCTAAACCACTAGGCTCTTGAACCAGAGGGAGTAAGTTCACTCAGCCCATAACTCTGAACTGATTCTGTGACTGACAGTCTCACTTTCAAGCACTCTTTACAACTCACGTTCTCAGGATTTTTTTTTAGTTGCACAATTTGACTTCTTTTGCACACTGGTTGTTTGTCACTGCATGATCACACAATTCTACTGTATTCTTTATTTTTCTGTAAATGAATCTCAAGGTAGTATATGGTAAGGTATGCATACTTTGATAAAAAAAATTACTTTGAACTTTTGAGCATCGAACTTTCCCACAAACATCTCCCAACCACTCCCTCTCCACTCTGCCGCCATACCTCACCTCTAACAGATTTGCAGTGGAGCTTGGTTTGGCTGGCCATCACTCCCTTCTGAATAGGTGAGAGTTTGAATGGCTTACTCATCTAATGTAACTCCGCCATGGATGGTCCCAGTCCCAGCTGCAAAAGGAGGAGGGTTGGGCACGGGGCTACCAACCCTATCCCATAAAAAGCCAGAGCTACAGAAAACCCAAAGACCTCATACCTGTGAGAGGAAGGATCTTCACCTAGGAGATGTATGAAGTCATGTGGTGAAAGTGGAAGCCACAGGGCCAATCAACCTTCTATTGGCCCAGGACAGAGGACCGTGGAGAGAGTAAGGGTGATGGGCTTAAAAATAATTCATACAGTTGTGACTGGTGCTCCAGTAAGCAATACTATTGCTAACACTTCAACATCCCAAACCTCAAGAGTAAAAGGCCAGTTTACACCAATGCTTCAGAGGTTGGATAGCAATTATGACAAGAAGCAGAATAGGACTATAAGATCATAAGGTATAGAAGCAGAATCAGGCCATTTGGCCCATCAAGTCTGCTCCACCACTCAATCATGTTGATCCTTTTTTCCCCTCCTCAGTCCCACTCCTTAGCCTTCTCCCCGTAACCTTTGATGCTGTGGCCAATCAAGAACCATTCAATCTCTGCCTTTAAAACATCCAATGACCTGGCCTCTACAGCTGCCCGTGGTAACAAATTCCACAAATTCACCTCCCTCTGGCTAAATAAATTTCTCTGCATCTCTGTTTTAAACGGATGTCCCTCTATCCTAAGGCTGTGCCCTCTTATCTTCGACTCCCTCATCATGGGAAACATCCTTTCCACATCTACTTTGTTTAGGCCTTTCAACATTCAAAAGATTTCAATGAGATCCCCCACCATTCTTCTCAATTCCAGCAAGAGCAGGCCCAGAGCCATCAAATGTTTCTCACTTGTTAATCCTTTCATTCTTGGAATCATCCTTGTGAACCTCCTCTGAACCCTTTCCAATACCAGCACATCTTTCCTCAGATGAGGACCCAAAAACTGTTCACAATACTCAAGGTGAGGCCTCACCACTGCCATATAAGGCCTCAGAATCACATCCTTGCTCTTATATTCCAGACCTCCGGAAATGAGTGCTAACATTGGATTTGCCTTCCTCACCACCGACTCAACCTGCAAATTAACCTTCAGGCCTGCCTGGCCTGCTGCGTTCACCAGCAACTTTGATGTGTGTTGTTAGTTAACCTTCAGGGTGTTCTGCACAAGGACTTCCAAGGCCCTTTGCATCTCAGATTTTAGGAATTTCTCCCCATTTAGAAAATAATCTTCACATTTATTTCTTCTAATAAAGTGCATGACCATGCAGTTTTCAACATTGTATTTCATTTGCCCATTCTCCTAATCTGTCCAATTCCTTCTGCAGCCTCCCAGTTTCATCAACACTACCTGCCCCTTCACCGGTCTTCATTTCATCCGTAAGCATTTGCTCTTGTAATGCTACTGTAATTTCCTTTGGGATTGATAAAGTATCTACCTGCCTACCTATACTTGTCAACAAGCCATCTTTTCCATCATCTGAATCATTGATACGTAGCATAAAACAAAGCGGTCCCAACACCAAACCCTGTGGAACACCACAGTGGCAGTCACTGACAGCCAACCAGAAAAGGATCTTTTCATTCCCATTCACTGCCTCCTACCAATCAGCCAATGCTCTAACCATTCCAGTAACTTTCCTGTAATACGATAGGCTCTTAACTTGGTAAGCACCTTTACGTGTGGCTCATTGTCAAAGGCCTTCCAAAAATCCGAATATACAACATCCACTCCATCCCCTTTATCCATCATACTTGTAATCTCCTCAAAGAATTCCAGCAGGTTCATCAGCAAGATTTTCCCTTGAGGAGGCCATGCTGACTTTGTTCTATGTTGTCCTGTGTTACCTAACTACTGCATAAACTCATCCTTAACAATTGACTTCCATCTTCCCAACCACTGAGGTCAGGCATACTGGTCTATAATTTCCTTTCTGCTGTCTCCCTGCTCTCTTAAAGAGTGGAGTGACATCTGCAATTTTCCAGTCCTCCAGAACAATGCCAGAGTCCAACGATTCTTGAAAGATCATTACTAATGCCTCCACAATCTCTACTGCTCCCCCTTTCAGAACCTTAGGCTGCAGTTCATCCAGTCTGGGTGAGTTATGAACCCTTTGGCCTTTCAGAATTTTTTCTTGTAATAGTAACTGCATTTACTTCTCTTGCTTCACACCCTTCAACACTTGGCACATTACTCGCATCTTCCACAGTGAGGACTGATACAAAATACCCATTTAGTTCATCTGCCGTCTCCTTGTCCCCTGTTATTATTTCTCCAACCTCATTTTCTAGTGGCCCTATATACACTCTCATCTCTTTTATATTTTTATATGCTTGAAAAATCTCTTTCTATCCATTTTGATTTGGTTTGCTAGCTTGCTTTCATATTTTATCTTTTCCCTCCTAATGATTCTTCTAGTTGCTTTCTGTAGGTTTTTAAAAGCTTCCCAATCTTCTATCTTCCCGCTAAGTTATTCTTTATTGTTTGCCCTCTCATTTGCTTTACATTAGCTTTGACTTCCCTTGTCAGCCACACTGGTACTATTTTGACAATTGAGTATTTCTAAGTTTTTAGAATAAATCTATCCTGCACCTTCCTCATCTCTCCCGGAAACTCAAGCCATTGCTGCACTGTTGTCATCCTTGCAGCAGCTCCTTCTGATTTATTTTGGCCAACTCCTCTCTCATACCACTGTAATTTCCTTTGCTCTACTGAAATACTGCTACATCAAACTTTACTTTCTCCCTATCAAATTTCAAGTTGAACTCAATCATTTGGTGATCACTGTCTCCTAAGGTTTCCTTTACCTTAAGCTCTCTAATCGCCTCCATTTTATTATGTTACACCCAATCCAGTATAGCTGATCCCCTAGTAGGCTCAACCACAACCTGCTCTAAAAAGCAATTTCATAGGCATTCAAAAAACTCACTCTCTTGAGATTCATTGCCAACTTGATTTTCCCAATTTACCTGCATGTTAAAATCTCCCATCACATTGGCCTTTTGACATGCCTTTTCTATTTCCCATTGTAATCTGTAGTCCACATCCCAGCTACTGTTTGGAGGACTGTATATAATGGCCATCAGGGTCCTTTTACCCTTGCAGTTTCTTAACTCAACCCACAAGGATTCAACATCTTTCGATCCTATGTCATATCTTTCCATTAACTTGATGCCATTCTTTACCAACAGAGCCATGCGACCCCCCCCCCCCCGGCCCCCACTACCTCCCTATCCCTCCGATACAACGTGTAACCTCGGACATTCAGCTCCCAACTACAACCATCCTTCAGCCACGATTCAGTGATGGCCACAACGTCATATATGACAATCTGTAATAGTGCAACAAGATCATCCCCCTTATTTCTTGTACTCCGTGCATTGAGATATAACACTTTGAGTACTGAATTTGCTACTCTTTTTGATTCTGCATCTCTAATACACTGATACTCTCCCTGCTGGCTGCAATTTTGTCCTATCATCTGCCTGCCCTTCCTGACAGTCTGACTGCACACTATCTTTGCTTTGTTACAATCCATCCTACCCTGAGTCCCTTCATTCTGATTCACGTCCCCAACCCCGCCAACTTAGTTTAGACCCTCCCCAACAGCTCTAACAAACCTGACCACGAGAATATTGGTCCCTGTCCGGTTCTGGTGCAACCTGTCCCTCTGGACAGGTCATACCTTCCCAAGAAGAGATCCCAATGATCTAAGAACCTGTAGCCCTGCCCCCTCCCCAACACCAGCTTCTCAGCCATGCATTAATCTGCCAAATCATCCTGTTTCTACCCTCAGTGGCGCGTGGCACAAGTAGCAATCCAGAAATTACTACCCTGGAGATCCTGCTTCTCAGTTTTCAGCATAGCTCTTTAAATTCTCCCTTCAGGACCTCTTTGCTTTCCTCCTATGTCATTGGTATCAAGACATCTGGCTGCTCTCCCTCCCTCTCCAAAATGTTGAGGATGTGATCTGAGACATCCCTGACCCTGGCACCTGGGAGGCAACATACCATCCGGGTGTTCCGTTCATGTCCACAGAATCTCCTGTCAGTTCCTCTGACTACTGAGTCCTCTATCACTACCATTCCCCTCTTCTCCCCCTTTCTGTTCTGCACCACGGACCCACACTCAGTGCCAGTAAACTGATCTCTGTGGCTTTCCCCTGAGAGGTGATCCTCCACAAAACTCACCAAAATGAGAAACAAGAAAATGCTGGACAAATTCAGCAGACTGTTCAGAGTGGGCAGAGGGAGAGTTAGAGTTCATGTTTCTGGGTGATGTGTTTTCTTTAGAGCAGAGAACAATCACAGGCTCAAGGAGCTCTTCTGCCCATCTAGCTTATACGGAATGGTTATTTTGACTGGTTCCATCAACCTGCACCCAGACCATAGCTCTCCATGCTCCACCCATCAATGTACAGATTCAAATTTCTCTTAATTGTTGAAATATAGGAAGTCTCTAAAACTGTCCAACACATCACTGGCACCAGCCTACCCACCATCAAATACATATACCTAGAAAAGTGCAGGAAAAGAGTCCGTAACATCATGATAAATGCTATCCAACCTGCTCATAGACTGCTTGCCGCATTCTCATCAGGGAGAAGGTACATATCATCCACTGCGGGACCACCAGACTCAAAAAAATTTACTTTCCCCAAACAGTACATTTGATCAGCAACTCCAACCACTAACCCAGCCTACCACACCCCAAAAGACCACTACTTTATCATTCCTGTCAGAGCCACCTTCTGTACAGACACTCCTGTGCCTAGCAATCAATCTATGTACAATGTATCCACATTTATTGTGTTTTTTAAATTGTTTTTTTTATCTGATTGAGTATTTTTTGCACTGGATCAGATCCTAAGTAACAATTATTTCCTTTTGCTTTGCACTTGTGTATGGGAAATGATATTAAACAATCTTGAATCCAGAATCTTTCTCCCTAGGCCTCCCATCCCATGATCCTCTCCCTTCTCCAGCTTCGTATCCCTTTTGCCAATCAACTTTCCAGCTCTTAGCTCCATCCCTCCCCCTCCTGTCTTCTCCTATCATTTCGGATCCCACTTTCAAATCCCTTACTATCTCTTCTTTCAGTTAGTCCTGACGAAGGGTCTCGGCCCAAAACGTCGACTGTACCTCTTCCTATAGTTGCTGCCTGGCCTGCTGCGTTCACCAGCATTTTTTGTGTGTGTTGCTTGAATCTTGACTCTTTGTTTGTGTGGAGTTTTTCACTGATTCTATTGTCTTCTTTTGTTCTTCTGTCAATGAAATGAACCTCAGGGTAATCTATGATGACATATACATACTTAAATAGAAAAATTGACTTTGACTGAACTTTGGGTGTCAATCAGCACTTGATTTTCTTAAAGTTTTGGTAGTTCTGAATCTTAACTTGAGTCTTGAATGAGGGGAGATTTGATAGAGGTATACAAGACTATGTGGGGTACAGATAGGGTGAATGCAAGCAGACTTCTTCCACTTAGTTTGGGTGAGACTGCAACTAGAGGTCATGGGCTCAGGGTGAAAGGTAAAATGTTGAATGGGAACATGAGGGGGGACGTGTTCACTCAGAGGGTGGTGAGAGTGCGGAACGAGCTGCCAGTGGACGTGGTGGATGTGGACTCGATTGCAACATCTGAAAACAATTTGGATAGCTACGTGGACGGGAGAGGTACAGAGGGTTAACGTCTGGGTGCAGTTCAATGGGACGAGGCAGACTGAGAGTTCAAGATAGACTAGATGGGCTGAAGGGCCTGTTTCGCTGCTGTAATGGTCTATAACCTTTCTATGACTCTCGCTGGATTATTCGGCAATGATGAAGTAATATCAGTTCATTGACCCTACATGTCCTTTTGGAGTTTTCATCAATGTCACTAGGAAGGAAAATCACCCAGTCAGGTCACGCTGAAAATTAAGCCTCTCATTTCAGTTTGAGGGATAACGGTGGGATTTAGCAGATCTAAGAAATGCAACTTCTGAAAGTTCACACTGAAATCTGGTGCTTCAAATTTCCACAGAATTTGGGACTTGTCTCTTTACCTTAGAGAAATGGTCTATTTTGATTTCAATACGTTTTGTAAGCTAGTTACCAGTCTTTGATTTATTTATTGTACCCTAGAGTGTCAAATGTTACAAACCACCTCTTGGTTTTGCTAGCTGTGATAGTAGTGAGTAACATTGTCAGTGAGAAATATGTGAACAAGTTTGCATTTAGTATGACACATCATTTATAGGTACTCTTAAAAAGATTATGGATTTTTCAGATTCAGATTTAAACTTGGAACCATTTTGATGTTCAAGATTCAAAATTCAAATTTATATATCACATCAAAATGCACATTGAAATGGTAGTTCACATTAATGACTAAGACACCCAAGGGCGTACAGGGGGCAGCCCACAAGAGTCACTATACATTCTAGCGCCAACTTAACATGTCTGCGATGTTTAGCAGAACACAAGCAACAACAAAAGCAAAATAAGACAAAATGAGACAACAAACCCCCTTCCCGCCCTCCCACACAGACAGTCTGCCAACCCCAGGGCAATCAACCCCACAATGAATTGATTGTAATCTGACTGAGGATCAGAATATTTAAGAAAGGAGGGATCGGTCTGTCAGTTTTACTGGAGGAAGACGTACCTTTTTCTGATGTATTTCCTGGACTGTTTCAGGGACTCTGTGGTTCGATGTTTGATATTCTATGAGTTGTTCACTCTCTTCGTGCTGTTTGCATGATTAGCTCTTTTTTTTCCCCCCACGCATCAGGTGTTTGATATTTTCTTTGAACAAATTCCATGTGTTTCTTTGTTTCATGGCAGCCTGCAGGAAGACAGATCTCAGGGTTGGATACTGTATAAATACCTTGATAATAAATGTACTTTGAAACATTCACTTTTGTTCTCTCTCCAGGGTTGCTGGTGTGTCTGCTAATGGAACTTGTGAGCTCCAGATTCAAGATTCATAGGGCATAGAACACTACAGCACAGTACAAGCCTTTTGGCCCACAATGCTGTCTTGAATGTTTAACCTACTCTAAGATCAATCTAAACTTTCCCTCCTACACAGCCCTCCACCTTTCTATCATCCATGTGTCTACCTGAATGTCCCTAATGTATCTACTTCCACCACGATGCCTGGCAGGGCATTCCAAACACCCACCACTCCTGGTATAAAAAAGCTACCTCTGACATCCCTCCTATATTTTACTCTGATCACCTTAAATTTATGCCCCCTTGTACTGGCCATTTCTGCCCTGGGAAAAAGTCTCCGGCTGTTCGCTCTATCAATGTCTCTTTATATCTGGTGCACTTCTATCAAGTGTCCTCTCATCCTTCTTCGCTCCAAAGAGAAAATCCCTGCTATCAAAACCTATCTTCATAAGAAATGCCATCTCGTCCAGACAGCATCCTGGTAAATCTCATCTGCACCCTCTCTAAAGCTTCCACATCCCTCCTTCAAGGAGGCATACAATATTCAAGGTTCAAGATTCAATTTTATTTCTCCTGTGTACATAAAGCATGCAGTGAAATGTGCCGTTTACGTTCACAACCGAGGGCAGCCTGCAAGTGTCACCACACATTACATGCCGTCAATGCTCAGCAGAACAACAAGCACACAAACTGCAAAAACAAGATCAAAGCCCGTTCCCCTCTGTCACGCACCCACATACACAGTCCTCCAACCCCAAGAGGTCTTCAGTCTCCAAAGGACAGAGGTTTCAATAAGATGTTACCGGCCTTTAATTTCTAATGAGGTAACAGGGGCTATGGCTTGGGTTCTAGGGTTTATCTTGAACCAGAGGGGATAACTTCACTCACCCCTACAGTGAACTGATTCAACAGTTTATGGGCTCAGTCTGAACGACTCTACAACTCATGTTTTGGATATTAATTGCTTATTTATTTATCATTATTATTTTTTCTTTTTTCATTTCCACAGTTTATTGTCTTTTGCACACTGGTTGTTTGTCCATCTTTGTCATGTGCAGCTTTTCATTGATCCTGTTGTGTTTCTTTGTATCTATTGTGAATGCCCACAAGAAAATGAATCTCAGGGTCTTATACGGTGACATGTGTGTAAAAGCTTATCACCTCTTGCTTCATTCTTCTGTTGGAATTTTTCCATTCGGAGTCTCTCATTGGCTTATAGCATGAAGGTCAGGGCAATATCCAAATATCATGATCACAATCACCATGTTAGTGTCTAGCTAGATAAATGTTTCTCACAAGTAACCATAGTGAGATGCTGGCACCTAGTGGCAGAGCTGGAATTTTAAACAGGAGCAGTTAATCTAATTTCACCAAAATCCAAAACGCAATCAGGTTTATTCTCACTGACTTGTATCAAAGTTCAAAGTAAATTTATTATCATAATACATGTATCTCACCATATGCAACCCTGAGATTTTCTTGCAGGCAATCTCCAAAAATCCAACAACCATACTGTTATAGAATCAATGAAAGACTGGACCAAAAGGGCAGACAGCCAGTGTGCAAAAGACAACAAGCTGTGCAAATACAAAAAAAAAATAATAATAATAAATAAACAATTAATATCAAGAACATGAGATGAAGATTCCTTGAAAATGTTTGTGGGAACAGTTCAGTGATGGGGCGAGTGAAGTTGAGTGAAGTTATCCATTCTGCTTGAGGAGCCTAATGTTTGAGGAATCATTACAGTTTATGGACCTGATAGTGTGGAACCTAAGGCTCCTGTACCTTCTTCCTGATGGTAGCAGTGAGAAGAGAGCATGACCTGGGTGGTGGGGGTCTCTGATGATGGATGCTGCTTTCCTGCGACAGCACTCTATGTAGATATGCTCAATGGTGGGGCGGGCTTAACCCATGATAAACCGGGGCATATCCACTACTTTTTGTAAGATTTTCCATTCAAGGGCATTGGTGTTTCCATGCCAGGCTGTGATGCAGCCAATCAATACACTTCCCACCACATATCTAAAGAATTTTGTCAAAGTTTTAGATGTCATGCAAAATATTTGCAAGTAAGAAAATAGAGGTGCTAACATGCTTCTTTATAATTGCACTTACATACTGGGCCCAGGACAGGTCACTGAAATGATAACACCAAGGAATTTAAAGTTGCTGACCCTCTCCTCCTCTGATTCCCTATGAGGACTGACTCACGGACCTCCAGATTCCTCCTCTTGAAGTCAATAATCATCTCTTTTGTCTTGCTGACAGTGAGAAAGAGGTTGTGGTTTGGGCACTGTTCAGCCAGATTTTCAATCTCCCTCCTTCCTGTTGATTCATCATCACCTTTGATTTGGCCTGTGGTAGTGGTGTCATCAGCAAACTTCAGTACGGCATGAAATATGTTGTTTGCAGCAGCAGTACACTACAAAGACATTAAAAATGTTAAATGGTAGGATAGGATAAGGGTGGATGCCAGAGTAGGATGATTAAATAAAGCCAGAATCATCTCCTTCCCCTCACCCACTTTCTTACTCTGGATTCTGACTCCTTCCTTTCCAATCCTGATGAAGTATCTCAACCCAAAATGCCAAACTCTTTACACTTTTCCACAGATGCTGCCTGACCTGCTGAGTTCCTCCAGCATTCTGTGTGTGTTGCTGTGGATTTCCAGCATCTGCAGAATCTCTTCTGTTTAGAAAATCTAAAACCAGCATTCTGAATATCAAAAGAACAATTAATAATATCACAGACAATTACATAGAATTGCAAGTACTGAGTCAGGTTGGTCAGTGTAAACTTTTCCAGATGGTGCAGAGCTCTCGAATCCGTTTGGTTCAACGTACAGACTTAGAGTTTATTAGGTTTGTAGGGATGGTTCTGGGGTCTGTATGGGAAGCTGGGGTTCAGGTTAGGGGTAGGGATATTAATGATGGGAGTGAGATGTTAGGGGCAATAAATGAAGAGTTAGGAGAAAGAGCCAGGGAAGTCAGAAGACTTGTGCTCAATGTCTTAGGAACAGCTTCTTCCCCTCCACCATCAGATTTCTGAAAGGACACTGAACCCCCGAACAGTGCCTGGGTATTTTTGCTCATTTATCGCACTACTTATTTAATTCTTATATATATATGTATTTCTGATTATAATTTATAATATATTTTATGTATTGCAATGTACTGCTACCGCAAAGCAACAAGTTACACAAAGTGTGCCAGTGATATTGAACCTGATTCAGATTCTGAGTTCAGATCAGAGTGCAAGGTAGCACTCATAACTGGCAGAATCAGAGTGATGAAATCACTTTTCTTTTACTGTTATCCTCAATCATAGGTAAGAATCATTTGACTTATGGCCTCCATTTTGATCATTGTCTCTGCATCTCTCCTCAGATGAACTTCTCCCTCTAACAAACAAAAGCAGAATGTGAGACAAACTCAGTGGGTCAGGCAGCATCTGCAGAGACAGTAGCTGTAAGTGGATTTTTTGGGCTGAGACCATACATTAGGACTGAACATTTCTGTACTTTGCTCAGTTCCCCTTCTCTGTCTCAAAACCCAAAACAATGACTTCCACCTTTTACCTTCACAGATACCGTTTAACTCACTGAGTTTGTCTGTTTCCTGATTTTTCCCCCAGATTCCAGCACCTCCACTCTCCTTTCTACCATATTCTTTCTGTTTGGAAATTGTGACAATCAATTTTCCTCAAACAGCTTGATGTCCCTGGACCAGCACTCACTGGAGCTTAGAAGAGTGGTGGTGGTAGTCGGGGTGGGGGGAGCAGAATCTCATTCCTAATGAATATCGAAAGGCCTAGATTGAGTGGACATGGAACGGATGTATCCTACAGCTGGGGAGTCTAGGATCAGGAGCCACAGCCTCAGAATAGAATAGATGAGGAGGAATTTCTTGAATCAGGGTGTGGTGAATCTGTAGAAATTTGTTAATACATTTGGATATGGAGGCCAAGTCATTGGGTGTATTTAAAACAAATATGATAGATTTTTGATCAGTCAGGGCATCAAAGGTTACAGGGAGAAGCAGGAGAACGGGATTCAGAGGAAAAATAAATCAGCCAGGATGAAATGGCGGAACAGACTTGATGGGTCAAATGGACTAATTCTGCTCCTGTGTCTTATGGTCTTCCCCTCAATTCCTCACTAAGTTTGAAACATCTTGAAAGAATCAGAATATTCTGCAGTGGTCCTCATAAGTTTACATATGCAACAGAGGTCTGGATGTCAGTCTTGCTCAGGCCATCCTTCACCCCTATGTTCCATTCTTGGTAATACTCTCCCATTGCGGTCCATACTTGAAGATTCCCTCCCCTCATGGTCTATACTTGGCGATTCTATCCCCTCATAGTCCATACTTGGAGATTCTATCCCCTCATGGTCCATACTTGGAGATTCTATCCCCTCATGGTCTATACTTGGAGACTCTCTCCCCTCATGGTCCATACTTGGCGATTTTCTCCCCTCATGGTCTATACTTGGAGATTCTCTCCCCTCATGGTCCATACTTGGAGATTCTCTCCCCTCATGGTCCATACTTGTTGATTCTATCCCCTCATGGTCCATACTTGGCGATTTTCTCCCCTCATGGTCTATACTTGGAGATTCTCTCCCCTCATGGTCCATACTTGGAGATTTTCTCCCCTCATGGTCCATACTTGGTGATTCTATCCCCTCATGGTCTATACTTGGAGATTCTCTCCCCTCATGGTCCATACTTGGAGATTCTCTCCCCTCATGGTCCATACTTGGAGATTCTATCCCCTCATGGTCTATACTTGGAGATTCTCTCCCCTCATGGTCCATACTTGTTGATTCTATCCCCTCATGGTCTATACTTGGCGATTCTCTCCCCTCGTGGTCTATACTTGGAGATTCTCTCCCCTCATGGTCCATACTTGTTGATTCTATCCCCTCATGGTCTATACTTGGAGATTCTCTCCCCTCATGGTCCATACTTGTTGATTCTATCCCCTCATGGTCCATACTTGTTGATTCTATCCCCTCATGGTCTATACTTGGAGATTCTCTCCCCTCATGGTCCATACTTGTTGATTCTATCCCCTCATGGTCCATACTTGGCGATTTTCTCCCCTCATGGTCTATACTTGGAGATTCTCTCCCCTCATGGTCCATACTTGTTGATTCTATCCCCTCATGGTCTATACTTGGCGATTCTCTCCCCTCGTGGTCTATACTTGGAGATTCTCTCCCCTCATGGTCCATACTTGTTGATTCTATCCCCTCATGGTCTATACTTGGAGATTCTCTCCCCTCATGGTCCATACTTGGAGATTCTCTCCCCTCATGGTCCATACTTGTTGATTCTATCCCCTCATGGTCTATACTTGGAGATTCTCTCCCCTCGTGGTCTATACTTGGAGATTCTCTCCCCTCATGGTCCATACTTGGAGATTCTAACCCCTCATGGTCCATACTTGTTGATTCTATCCCCTCATGGTCTATACTTGGAGATTCTAACCCCTCATGGTCCATACTTGGAGATTCTAACCCCTCATGGTCCATACTTGTTGATTCTATCCCCTCATGGTCCATACTTGGAGATTTTCTCCCCTCGTGGTCTATACTTGGAGATTCTCTCCCCTCATGGTCCATACTTGGAGATTCTAACCCCTCATGGTCCATACTTGTTGATTCTATCCCCTCATGGTCTATACTTGGAGATTCTAACCCCTCATGGTCCATACTTGGAGATTCTAACCCCTCATGGTCCATACTTGTTGATTCTATCCCCTCATGGTCTATACTTGGAGATTCTAACCCCTCATGGTCCATACTTGGAGATTCTAACCCCTCATGGTCCATACTTGTTGATTCTATCCCCTCATGGTCCATACTTGGCGATTCTCTCCCCTCATGGTCCATACTTGGAGATTCTAACCCCTCATGGTCCATACTTGTTGATTCTATCCCCTCATGGTCTATACTTGGAGATTCTAACCCCTCATGGTCCATACTTGGAGATTCTATCCCCTCGTGGTCTATACTTGGAGATTCTCTCCCCTCATGGTCCATACTTGGAGATTCTAACCCCTCATGGTCCATACTTGTTGATTCTATCCCCTCATGGTCTATACTTGGAGATTCTCTCCCCTCATGGTCCATACTTGGAGATTCTCTCCCCTCATGGTCCATACTTGTTGATTCTATCCCCTCATGGTCCATACTTGGAGATTCTCTCCCCTCATGGTCCATACTTGGAGATTCTAACCCCTCATGGTCCATACTTGTTGATTCTATCCCCTCATGGTCCATACTTGGAGATTCTCTCCCCTCATGGTCCATACTTGTTGATTCTATCCCCTCATGGTCCATACTTGGCGATTTTCTCCCCTCATGGTCTATACTTGGAGATTCTCTCCCCTCATGGTCCATACTTGGCAATTTTCTCCCCTCGTGGTCCATACTTGTTGATTTTATCCCCTCATGGTCTATACTTGGAGATTCTCTCCCCTCATGGTCCATACTTGTTGATTCTATCCCCTCATGGTCCATACTTGGCGATTTTCTCCCCTCATGGTCTATACTTGGAGATTCTCTCCCCTCATGGTCCATACTTGGAGATTCTCTCCCCTCATGGTCCATACTTGGCGATTTTCTCCCCTCGTGGTCCATACTTGTTGATTCTATCCCCTCGTGGTCCATAATTGTTGATTCTCTCCCCTCATGGTCCATACTTGGAGATTCTCTCCCCTCATGGTCCATACTTGGAGATTCTCTCCCCTCATGGTCCATACTTGGAGATTCTAACCCCTCATGGTCCATACTTGTTGATTCTATCCCCTCATGGTCTATACTTGGAGATTCTCTCCCCTCATGGTCCATACTTGGAGATTCTCTCCCCTCATGGTCCATACTTGGAGATTCTATCCCCTCATGGTCCATACTTGTTGATTCTATCCCCTCATGGTCTATACTTGGAGATTCTCTCCCCTCATGGTCCATACTTGGCGATTTTCTCCCCTCATGGTCTATACTTGGCGATTCTCTCCCCTCATGGTCTATACTTGGAGATTCTCTCCCCTCATGGTCCATACTTGGAGATTCTCTCCCCTCGTGGTCCATACTTGGCGATTTTCTCCCCTCGTGGTCCATAATTGTTGATTCTATCCCCTCATGGTCCATACTTATTGATTCTATCCCCTCATGGTCCATACTTGGAGATTCTCTCCCCTCATGGTCCATACTTGGAGATTCTCTCCCCTCATGGTCCATACTTGGAGATTCTAACCCCTCATGGTCCATACTTGTTGATTCTATCCCCTCATGGTCTATACTTGGAGATTCTCTCCCCTCATGGTCCATACTTCGAGATTCTCTCCCCTCATGGTCCATACTTGTTGATTCTATCTCCTCATGGTCCATACTTGGCGATTTTCTCCCCTCATGGTCCATACTTGGCAATTTTCTCCCCTCGTGGTCCATACTTGTTGATTCTATCCCCTCATGGTCTATACTTGGAGATTCTCTCCCCTCATGGTCCATACTTGTTGATTCTATCCCCTCATGGTCCATACTTGGCGATTTTCTCCCCTCATGGTCTATACTTGGAGATTCTCTCCCCTCATGGTCCATACTTGGAGATTCTCTCCCCTCATGGTCCATACTTGGCGATTTTCTCCCCTCGTGGTCCATACTTGTTGATTCTATCCCCTCATGGTCCATACTTGTTGATTCTATCCCCTCATGGTCCATACTTGGAGATTCTCTCCCCTCATGGATCTATACTATTCTCTCCCTCATGTCCTATGGTCCATACTTGGAGATTCTCTCCCCTCATGGTCCATACTTGGAGATTCTCTCCCCTCATGGTCCATACTTGGAGATTCTAACCCCTCATGGTCCATACTTGTTGATTCTATCCCCTCATGGTCTATACTTGGAGATTCTCTCCCCTCATGGTCCATACTTGGAGATTCTCTCCCCTCATGGTCCATACTTGTTGATTCTATCCCCTCATGGTCCATACTTGTTGATTCTATCCCCTCATGGTCTATACTTGGAGATTCTCTCCCCTCATGGTCCATACTTGGAGATTCTCTCCCCTCATGGTCCATACTTGGAGATTCTCTCCCCTCATGGTCCATACTTGTTGATTCTATCCCCTCATGGTCTATACTTGGAGATTCTCTCCCCTCATGGTCCATACTTCGGGATTCTCTCCCCTCATGGTCCATACTTGTTGATTCTATCTCCTCATGGTCCATACTTGGCGATTTTCTCCCCTCATGGTCCATACTTGGCAATTTTCTCCCCTCATGGTCCATACTTGTTGATTCTATCCCCTCATGGTCCATACTTGGAGATTCTCTCCCCTCATGGTCCATACTTGTTGATTCTATCCCCTCATGGTCCATACTTGGAGATTCTCTCCCCTCATGGTCCATACTTGGAGATTCTCTCCCCTCATGGTCCATACTTGTTGATTCTATCCCCTCATGGTCCATACTTGGCGATTTTCTCCCCTCATGGTCCATACTTGTTGATTCTATCCCCTCATGGTCCATACTTGTTGATTCTATCCCCTCATGGTCCATACTTGGCGATTTTCTCCCCTCATGGTCTATACTTGGAGATTCTCTCCCCTCATGGTCCATACTTGGAGATTCTCTCCCCTCATGGTCCATACTTGGAGATTCTCTCCCCTCATGGTCCATACTTGGAGATTCTAACCCCTCATGGTCCATACTTGTTGATTCTATCCCCTCATGGTCCATACTTGTTGATTCTATCCCCTCATGGTCCATACTTGGAGATTCTCTCCCCTCATGGTCCATACTTGTTGATTCTATCCCCTCATGGTCCATACTTGGCGATTTTCTCCCCTCATGGTCCATACTTATTGATTCTATCCCCTCATGGTCCATACTTGGAGATTCTCTCCCCTCATGGTCCATACTTGGAGATTCTCTCCCCTCATGGTCCATACTTGTTGATTCTATCCCCTCATGGTCTATACTTGGAGATTCTCTCCCCTCATGGTCCATACTTGTTGATTCTATCCCCTCATGGTCCATACTTGGCGATTTTCTCCCCTCATGGTCCATACTTGGAGATTCTCTCCCCTCATGGTCCATACTTGGAGATTCTCTCCCCTCATGGTCCATACTTGGCGATTTTCTCCCCTCGTGGTCCATACTTGTTGATTCTATCCCCTCATGGTCCATACTTGTTGATTCTATCCCCTCATGGTCCATACTTGGAGATTCTCTCCCCTCATGGTCCATACTTGTTGATTCTATCCCCTCATGGTCCATACTTTGCGATTTTCTCCCCTCATGGTCTATACTTGGAGATTCTCTCCCCTCATGGTCCATACTTGGAGATTCTCTCCCCTCATGGTCCATACTTGGAGATTCTCTCCCCTCATGGTCCATACTTGGAGATTCTATCCCCTCATGGTCCATACTTGTTGATTCTATCCCCTCATGGTCTATACTTGGAGATTCTCTCCCCTCATGGTCCATACTTGGAGATTCTCTCCCCTCATGGTCCATACTTGTTGATTCTATCCCCTCATGGTCCATACTTGGAGATTTTCTCCCCTCATGGTCCATACTTGTTGATTCTATCCCCTCATGGTCCATACTTGGAGATTCTCTCCCCTCATGGTCCATACTTGGAGATTCTCTCCCCTCATGGTCCATACTTGTTGATTCTATCCCCTCATGGTCCATACTTGGCGATTTTCTCCCCTCATGGTCCATACTTGGCAATTTTCTCCCCTCGTGGTCCATACTTGTTGATTCTATCCCCTCATGGTCTATACTTGGAGATTCTCTCCCCTCATGGTCCATACTTGTTGATTCTATCCCCTCATGGTCCATACTTGGCGATTCTCTCCCCTCATGGTCCATACTTGGAGATTCTAACCCCTCATGGTCCATACTTGTTGATTCTATCCCCTCATGGTCTATACTTGGAGATTCTCTCCCCTCATGGTCCATACTTGGAGATTCTCTCCCCTCATGGTCCATACTTGTTGATTCTATCCCCTCATGGTCCATACTTGGCGATTTTCTCCCCTCATGGTCCATACTTGGCAATTTTCTCCCCTCGTGGTCCATACTTGTTGATTCTATCCCCTCATGGTCTATACTTGGAGATTTTCTCCCCTCATGGTCCATACTTGTTGATTCTATCCCCTCATGGTCCATACTTGGCGATTCTCTCCCCTCATGGTCCATACTTGGAGATTCTCTCCCCTCATGGTCCATACTTGGCGATTTTCTCCCCTCGTGGTCCATACTTGTTGATTCTATCCCCTCATGGTCCATACTTTGCGATTTTCTCCCCTCATGGTCTATACTTGGAGATTCTCTCCCCTCGTGGTCCATACTTGGAGATTTTCTCCCCTCATGGTCTATACTTGGAGATTCTCTCCCCTCATGGTCCATACTTGGAGATTTTCTCCCCTCATGGTCTATACTTGGAGATTCTCTCCCCTCATGGTCCATACTTGGCGATTTTCTCCCCTCATGGTCCATACTTGTTGATTCTATCCCCTCATGGTCCATACTTGGTGGTTCTCTCCCCTCATGGTCCATACTTGGCGATTTTCTCCGCTCGTGGTCTATACTTGGAGATTCTCTCCCCTCATGGTCCATACTTGGAGATTCTAACCCCTCATGGTCCATACTTGTTGATTCTATCCCCTCATGGTCTATACTTGGAGATTCTAACCCCTCATGGTGCATACTTGGAGATTCTAACCCCTCATGGTCCATACTTGTTGATTCTATCCCCTCATGGTCTATACTTGGAGATTCTCTCCCCTCGTGGTCTATACTTGGAGATTCTCTCCCCTCATGGTCCATACTTGGCGATTTTCTCCCCTCATGGTCCATACTTGTTGATTCTATCCCCTCATGGTCCATACTTGGTGGTTCTCTCCCCTCATGGTCCATACTTGGCGATTTTCTCCGCTCGTGGTCTATACTTGGAGATTCTCTCCCCTCATGGTCCATACTTGGAGATTCTAACCCCTCATGGTCCATACTTGTTGATTCTATCCCCTCATGGTCTATACTTGGAGATTCTAACCCCTCATGGTCCATACTTGGAGATTCTAACCCCTCATGGTCCATACTTGTTGATTCTATCCCCTCATGGTCTATACTTGGAGATTCTCTCCCCTCGTGGTCTATACTTGGAGATTCTCTCCCCTCATGGTCCATACTTGGCGATTTTCTCCCCTCGTGGTCTATACTTGGAGATTCTCTCCCCTCATGGTCCATACTTGTTGATTCTATCCCCTCATGGTCTATACTTGGAGATTCTAACCCCTCATGGTCCATACTTGGAGATTCTAACCCCTCATGGTCCATACTTGTTGATTCTATCCCCTCATGGTCTATACTTGGAGATTCTCTCCCCTCATGGTCCATACTTGGCGATATTCTCCCCTCGTGGTCCATACTTGGTAATTGTTTCCCTTTCGTGCCAGGTGGGGGAAGGTCCGCGGCCCTGTCTGTGTCCTTTACGTTGACATACAGAAGGCCCAGTGTTCTGTTGCCCCGTGTAGGACAGTGGCACTGTATGTGTCCTTTACATTCGCACACAGAAGGTCCAGTGTTTTATTGTCTTGTGTAGGACAGCTGGCATATTGATAAAAAGTTGGTATTGTTCTCTCGAGGGAATATGATGAAAATGCCCAGTAACAGCCACAAAAGCATTGGGATACTGAGTTTATAGTCTACCAATGCTATGGAAGACTTCCTGCTTGGTTCCGGTATCCAAGAAGGCAACTCCATCTGAACTTAATGACTACAGACCAATTGCCCTCACATCTCATGTGATGAGGATGCTGGCCAGGCAGGTCCTGACTTACCTTGGACCGCAGGTGAGATCTTCATTGGACCCTCTACAGTTTGTTACCCACCTCATGTGGGAGCAGATGATGCCATCACCTACCTGTTGCAGAGAGCTCTCTCCCACCTGGATGATGCTGGTGACATTGTGAGTATCACATTTTTTGGATTTCTCTAGTGCCTTTAATACAATGCAGCCACTTCTTCTGAGCGAGAAGCTGCAAAGGATGGTCGTAGACAAATCGACTATTTCCTGGATTACTGACTAGCTGACAGATAGACCCCAGTTTGTACGGCTGGGTAGTTCTCTGTCTGAGATGGTGGTGAGAGGCACTGGAGCCCCACATGGGACTGTCCTGTCTCCGTTTCTGTTCACTCTGTACACCCAGACTTTCAGTACAAATCTGAGTCTTGTCACTTGCAGAAGTTCTCTGATGACTCTGCAATGGTTGGGTGTATCAGAGACGGGCAAGAGTCAGCGTACAGAGGACTGGTGGACAAGTTTGTGGAGTGGTGTGGGAGGAATCACCTGCTCCTGAATGTGGCCAAAACCAGAGAGATGGTATTGATTTTAGCAAGATGTTGGAGATCCTTTACCAGTCTGGTGTAGCGAGTGCAGTCTTCTTTGCAGCTTTATGTTGGGGGAGCAGATGCAAAAAGACAAAATAAACTCATCAAAAAGACAGGATCCATTCTTGGCTACAACCCAAATGCTTTTGTGTTAGTGGGGGAGAGGAGGTCACTAAACAAACCGTTATTCATTATGAACAACCTGGCACATCCTCTCCATGACCTACTGAATAAGCAGTGGAGCACCCTTTCGAACAGACTCATTCAGGATCGTTACAGAAAATCTTTCCTTCCATCACTAAGCATGTACAACAGTTCATCTCTGTGCCACAGGAGAACACACATCTTCGTACAAGAGAGTCTGTTTTATTATTTTGTACATTATTATTGCACATTATTGCAAATTATTGCACATTGGAAAATCATTATTGTGTATATTATTATTCCGTAGTTTATGATTAGTTAAGTCTGCAGACTGCTAAGGGTGTTTTTAAATGTTGCTGCTGTAAGGAAAGAATCTCCCACTTGGAACAGTAATGTACTTATTATTATTCATTTTAATGTGAGCATTTACAGTAAATACAAAGAACCACAATAGAAATAATGAAAAACTGCACACAACATACAGATGAACAAACAAGCAATGTACAAATTATGCAAATACAGGAAAGAAAACATTAATAATAATAAATACAGTAAGATTATACATTGAGACATTTGTACTCTTTTCCATAGATGCTGCCTGGCCTGCTGAGTTCCTTCAGCGTTGTGTGTGTGTGTGTTGCTTGGATTTCCAGCATCTGCAGATTTTCTCTTGCTTGTTAAACATTGAGAATATGAGATTTAGGGTCCTTGATAGAGAGTCCATGGGTTGTGGAATCAATTCAGAGTTGAGGTGAGCGAAGCTTCCTCACTGGTTCAGGGACCTGATGTTGAGGGATATTAATTGCTAATGAAGCTGGTGGTGTGAGTCCTGAGGCTCCTTTACCTTCTTCCTGATGGGAGCAGTAAGGAGAGAGCATGAGCTGGGTGGTGGGTGTCCTGGGAGTGCACATTTTGCGCAATCTCTCATGGTCCCTGAAAGCTCACCAATGCCTCTGCTTTCTGAGGAAGCTGAAGAGGAATGAACTTTGTACATCCATGCTCTTGTCATTCTACAGATATACAGTAGAGAGCATCCTAATGAGCTGCATCACTGATTGGTACGGCAGCTGACAGGAAGGCGCTACAACAGATTGTTAAAACCACCCAACATATTACTGGCACAAGACACTCTGCAGATGCTGGAAATCCAAACAACACACACAAAATGCTGGAGGAACTCAGCAGGCCAGGCAGCATCTACAGAAAAGTAAACAGTTGACATTTTGGGTCAAGACTCTTCATCAGGACAACACATCACTGGCACTAGCCTACCTGCCATCAAGGATACATATACAGAAAGGTGCCAGAAAAGGGCCAGTAATCATCATGAAGGATCCCACCTACCCTGTTCATGGACTGTTTGTCCCACTCCCATCCAGGAGGAGGCTACGTATCCAGGACCACTAGACTCAAAAACAATTACTTTCCCCAAGCAGTAAGGCTGATCAACACCTCCGCCCACTAACTCCATTGTTACTTTATTATTTCCTGTCAAGTCACCTAATGGACAGCCTAGCATCACTTTATAGACATACAATCAATCTATGTATATAAGCTACCTTATGAAAGGATTCAAAGCACATTTATTTCAATGCATGCCGTATAGAAGCCTGATATTCATCTTCCCCACAGACAGCCATTCAAAGATTAACATTAGCACCCCCTACTCCCCTCCCACTGTGCAAAAAAACAAATTGCACAAACAGCAACTAAAAAGAATGAGTGAAAAACACAGAATATAAAACACAAAATCGAAAGAGATCATATTCAGTTCAGCTCAGTGTTTGTTATCTACAGGCTACCCCAATGCATTGTCGCCCAAAATAGCAACAGAAGGAGAGACCAGAAACAGACCTTTATGTGAACTACAGTCCAATCCACAAACTGCAGACCTAGAATTCCAGCACCATCCTCCGACTGCATCGAGGGAGAGTGAGAAATCATTGGGACACAGGGACCTTCCTTTGGGAGCAGAGAGCGAGAGGGAGAGAGAGAAAGACCATCATAACCAGACACCTTCGTCCGACAGCAGCGAGCGAGAGGCTGTAGACGGCACTGAACACTCACTCACCTTCTGCTCTCATTCTTGATGTTTTTCATTCTTCCTTGATGCTGTAATCAGTGAGAAATGGAGACGATCATGGGCTCCCACCTCATCTCTAAGCTTCTCGCCTACCGGAACCTTCTTGGAGACATCAAGGCACCAGATTGCTCAATCAGCCCAAAAACACATCATCAAAATGTAGATCACAGGTTCCAATAGTACCAGATTCCCATCTGAAAGAAAAAGAAGATGTTAAAGAAACAAAAGAACTAGTTTTGTGGATCATCTGGAGAATGTCTTTGTTTGTTGGCACCATCTTTTTCCGTCTATTTATATTAATTGTTTTTATTATTACACATTGACCGCACATTATCCAAAAATCCAAAATCCAACTTCCTTAAGCGCGGTCATGATGTCACAAATGGAAAATTCCATAAGACACTGGGAAGGTTCCCAAGCGATGCCCAGGTCCCTGCGCAACGCAGACAGTTCTGGGAAGTGACCTTACATATGTAACAAACAGAAGTTAATGAAAAATAGAGAAAAAACTACATAAAGTGAAAAATGAAGATCTCGATCAAGTATTGTCAGCATCAGAGTGAACATATAGAAACATAGAAACATAGAAAATAGGTGCAGGAGTAGGCCATTCGGCCCTTCGAGCCTGCACCGCCATTTATTATGATCATGGCTGATCATCCAACTCAGAACCCAGCCTTCCCTCCATACCCCCTGACCCCTGTAGCCACAAGGGCCATATCTAACTTCCTTTTAAACATAGCTAATGAACTGGCCTCAACAGTTTGCTGTGGCAGAGAATTCCACAGATTCACCACTCTCTGTGTGAAGAAGTTTTTCCTAACCTCGGTCCTAAAAGGCTTCCCCTCTATCCTCAAACTGTGACCCCTCGTTCTAGACCTCCCCAACATCGGGAACAATCTTCCTGCATCTAGCCTGTCCAATCCCTTTAGGATCTTATACGTTTCAATCAGATCCCCCCTCAATCTTCTAAATTCCAACGAGTACAAGCCCAGTTCATCCAGTCTTTCTTCATATGAAAGACCTGCCATCCCAGGAATCAATCTGGTGAACCTTCTTTGTACTCCCTCTATGGCAAAGATGTCTTTCCTCAGATTAGGGGACCAAAACTGCACACAATATGCTGCTTAATGATACGCAGATCGTGAAACAAGCAAAGATCTACAGTACCTCCATCACGATGAACTAAGTGAAAGTAATTCTGAATATTCAGCATGCTGATGGCAGAAGTTTAACAAAAGGTACAGCACTAAATTTTTAAAGCATCTGCTGATCATGAATATCTATCACCAGACCAAGTTTAAAAAACTGATTGTTTTTATACCTTACATGAACACTAAAATAAAAGTGAAATATAAATACAGTGTACTGTAAACTTTTAATAAGAGACTGAAAGCCTGCCGTTGTTTATTGTTGTTCAACAGCTGATTTAGATATTCTCCTGAAGGGTTTTGGCCCAAAACATCGACTGCGCTTTTTTCATACTGGCCTACTGAGTTCCTCCAGCATTTGTGTGTGTTGCTCGGATTTCCAGCATCTGCAGATTTTCTGTTGTTTGTCTCCCGATGCTGCTTTTGTTACCCTGCACACATTATGTTTTCTTCATATTAACGGTATGGAATAATTTTTGTGGTTAAGTACATACGTGTGATTAACAAGTGTAAGACAAAGACAGCTTACCAGTAGCACATAAATTCAGAGTCAGAAACAATTTCAATCCCAAGCTACAGTATATCATGATATCTGAAAAAATCCAAACTCCAAAACTTTTCCAGCTCCCAAGCATTTTGAATAAGGGGAAATCAACCTGAATTATTAGTGTGTTCTTTATCTTATTGTGCTGCTTTGAATCCAGAGTAACAACAATTCTGTCCTCCTTTACACTTGTGAAGACCATAAGGCAAAGGAGCAGAATTAGGCCATTCAGCCCTTTGATCTGCTCCGCCATTTCATCATGGCTGATCCCGGATCCCACTCAACCTCATACACCTGCCTTCTCGCCATGTCCTTTAATGCCCTGACCGATCAGGAAATACCAATTTCTGCCTTAAATATATCCACGGACTTGGCCTCCACCACAGTCTGTGGCAGAGCATTCCACAGATTACTACTCTCTGGCTAAAAAAATTCATCCTTACCTCTGTTCTAAAGGGTCTCCCCTCAATTTTGAGGATGTACCCTCTAGTTCTGGATACCCCCACCATAGGAAACATCCTCCCCACATCCAACTTATCTAGTCCTTTCAACATTCGGTAGGTTTCAATGAGATTCCCTAACATTCTTTTAAATTCCAGTGAATACAGTACCCAAGCTGCCAAAAACTCCTCATATGTTAACCTATTAATTCCTGGAATCATCCTCATGAATATGGAAGTGTTCTGGAAATGACATTAAACAATCTTGAATGATGGATGCTGCTTTCCTGGGACAGTGCTCCTCGTAGGTCTGCTCAGTGGTGGAGAGATAATGGACTGGGCTGCATCCACTACTTTGGAAGAAGAGTCACTCACAATCTGCCCAATTACTCATAACATCAGATCAACTACAGAAGCTGCTACAGTTAAAAAAGGAAGAGTAAATCACAACCAAATATTCTTCCGCCTATTCCAAATAGAACACTTGAACAAACTTCTACAGATGTACCAATGAAAGTATCCTGACTGGTTGTATCATGGTCTGATACAGCAATTCAAATGTGCTGGGTGGCAGAGGAACTGGTGCAGGGGCAGGTTTCAGATTTCTGGATGATTGGAATCTCTTCCGAGGAAAGTACAAATTGCATGGGTTACACCTGAACCCAAGGGGACCAATACCATTGTGACCTGACTTGTGTCTTGTAAAGGCTCAGCATTGTCTTCTTACTTTTATATTCTATTCCCCTTGAAATAATTGCCAACATTGAATTTGCCTTCTTTACAACGGCCTCAACCTGTACATTAGCCTTCTGGGAATTTGGCAAGTGGACTCCCAAGTCTTTCTGCACCTCTGATGTTTGAACTTTTTTCCCAATTAGACAATAGTCTGCACTATTGTTCTTTTTACCAAAATGCATTTTCATACATTTCACAACACTCTATTCCATCTGCCACTTTTTTGCCCATTTTTCTAATTTGTCTAAATCCTGCTGCAACTGCATTACTTCCTCAGCGATACCTACCTTCATATCATCTGCAAGCTTTGTCACAAAGCCATCAATTCCATTATCAAACAACGACAAACAATGTGAAAAGCAGTGGTCCCAATACTGACCCCCGAGGAACACCACTAGTCACTGGCAGACAACCTAATATTAGGCAAACTGGCCTTTAATTTCCTTTCTTTCTTAAAGAGTGGAGTGACATTTGCAATCTTCCAGTTCTCCAGGACCATGCCAGAATCAAATGATTCTTGAAAGATCATGACCAAGGCCTCTATTATCTCTTAAGCAACCTCTCTCAGGACTCTGGGATGTAGTCCATCTGGACCAGGTGAACTTATCCACCTTAAGACCTTTGAATTTGCCTTGCACTTTTTCCTTTGTAATAGCAATGGCACTCACTCCTGCTCCCTGACACTCACAGACTTTTGGCACACTGCTAGTGTCTTCCACAGTGAAGACAGATGGAAAGTACCTATTAAGTTCATCTGCCATTTTTTTTGTCCCCCATTAATACCTCACCAGCATCATTTTCCAGTAGTCCAACATCAACTCTCACCTCCCTTTCACTCTTTATATAACTGAAAAAACTTTTAGAATCCTGCTTTATATTATTGGCTAGTCTGACCTCACATTTCATCTTTTCCTTTCTTATAGCCTTTTTAGTTGCCTTTTGTTGGATTTTGAAAGCTTCCCAATCATCCAACTTCCCACTCACTTTTGCTACCTTGTATGCCCTTTCCTTGTCTTTTATGTGGTCCTTAATTTCCATTATCATCCACCGTTGCCTACCCCTGCCAGTTGAGAACTTCTTCCTCTGTGGGGCATATCTATCCTGCGTCTTGTGAACTATTCACAGAAACTTCAGCCACCTCTGTTCTGCCATCATCCCTGCCAGTATCCTCCTCCAATCTACCTGTGCAAGCTCCTCTCTCATGCCTCTGTAATCCCCTTTATTCCATTGTGATACTGATTCATGTGAGCTATGCTTCTCCCTCTCAAATTACAGTATGAATTCAATCATATTATGATCACTGCCTCCTCAGGGTTCCTTTATGTTAAGCTCCCTGATAAGATCTGGGTTACTGCACAATACCCAAACTCAGATAGCCTTTCCCATGTAGAATGGGGGATTTCAATATACAGGTAGATTGGGAAAATCAGATTGGTGCTGGATCCCCAAGAGAAGGAATTTGCAGAATGTCTACAAGATGGCTTTTGGTAGCAGTTTGTGGTTGAGCTCATCAGGGAAATGGCAATTTTAGTAAGATTTTTGTCGCACTATATATACCTAGACTTGTGCATGGAACAACAAACTTGTCTTTAGTCTTCAGATGAGAAAGGGTTGTAAATCCCATAACTGAGTTTGTCACATTTTATACCACTTACAACAGCAGCTGGACACTCAGGGTGGTGCTTCATACATGCATAATACTAGCCCAACCAATTTCCCACCGTGAGTTGTCCACCACCCACACCTCCATCCACGGTGGGTACTAAAGGTGGGAGATTACTCCAAATTCAAATAGGTTCAGATGTTGATGAGGCTAAATGTTGAGTATTGTGTGCAGTTCCGGTCACCTGCCTACAGAAAAGATGTCAAGAAGATTGAAAGAGTGCAGAGAAACTTTACGAGGATGGTGCCAGCACTTAAGGAGCTGAGAAAAGTTGAATGAGTTAGTACTTCATTCCCTGGAGCGTAGGAGAATAGAGAGTTGATAAATTATGAGAGTATAGATAGGGTAAATACAAGAAGGCTTTTTCCACTGAGGTTGGGTGAGGCTACAACTAGAGGTCATAGGTTAAGGGTGAAAGATGAAATATTTAAGGAGAAGCTGAGGGGCTGCTTCTTCACTCAGAGGATGGTGAGAGTATGGAATGAGCGAACTTGGTTGATGTGGGTTCAATTTCAAAACTTAGGAGAAGTTTGGATAAGTACATGAATGGGAAGGGTATGGAGAGCCATGGTTCAGGTGCAGGTCGATGGGACGAGGCAGAATAATAGTTTGGCACAGACTAGATGGGCCAAAGGGCCTGTTTCTGTGCTGTCGTGTTCTATGACTCTATGACTGAATCAGTCTGAACGGAAATATTTAAAACAACTTCAGTTTGCCATTCCTGTTTATTTTGTGTCAAAAATAACCTTTGATTTTTTTAAAAATGTGCAAGTGAAGCAAGATGCAGATTCTCTGCTCCCATCAGTAAGTCATTGTGACAGAGTAACCATGGAAACGTGGCAAGTAGCTCCACAGTTGGCTGCTGATGCTGCTGTGACAAACTGAGATAATTAGCAGATAATTAAGCAAATCTTTATTCATCATGGTGCTAATATGGAAGTCCTTGGTACTCTACCTAATAAGAAACAGATAGACACTGTTTTGAAAATGTATCTTTGGAAAATATTCGAGCCATTTCAAATAGAGTACCTGAAACTGCTTAAGATTTCATCTTGGCAATCATGGTGTAATATAAAAGTTTGCAAAGGTACCGTCATCCCAAAGTTTATAGGGTTGGGCAGCTACGGGAGTACTGAGATTCATGGGCGTGATACAGTATCTTGCCAAATTCACTCTCAACTTATCAGAGGTCAGCGCTCACTCCGAAAGCTACTAGAGAGCAACACTGAATGGCAATGGGAAGACAAACAAAAGAAAAGTTTTGACACATTGAAGCAGTTGGTTACCAATGCACCAGCACTCAAGTTCTATGATGTCAATAAACCGGTGACGATGTCTGTGGATGCCAGTTCGGAGGGAATAGGAGCTGTTGTACTGCAGGAAGGGAGGCCTGTGGCGTATGGATCATGAGCACTTACGGACTGTCAACGCCAATATGCTCAAATCGAGAAGGAATTACTCGCCATAGTTCACGGGTGTGAGAAGTTCCACCAATATGTATATGGCAAAGAAATCCAGGTTGAGAGTGATCACAAACCATTTGAGAGCATCTTCAAAAAGCCACTCCACCAAGCTCCTATGAGGCTGCAAAGGATGCTTCTCAGGCTACAGAGGTACACTCTCACAGTCACCTATAAGCCAGGAAAAGAACTGTACATTGCTGATGCTTCGAGTCGTGCTTACCTCAAAGAGCAAAAGGAAGAGTTGCTAGGAAGAGAGCTGGAGGTCAACTGGGTTACACCTCAGCTACCCATCTCTGAGGAGAAGTTGAACATGTTCAGGAAAGCGACTGCAGATGATCCTGAAATGCAAATGCTAAGAGACATTACAATGAATGGATGGCCAACAGAAAGAAAAGATGTTCCAAAGGAAATGCAGAAATACTGGACATTTAGTAAGGCATTGACAAGGTTGACAAGGTTCCACATGGTAGGCTTATTCAGAAAGTCAGAAGGCATGGGATCCAGGGAAGTTTGGCCAGGTGGATTCAGAATTGGCTTGCCTGCAGAAGGCAGAGGGTGGTGGTGGAGGGAGTACATTCAGATTGGAGGGTTGTGACTAGTGGTGTCCCACAAGGATCTGTTCTAGGACCTCTACTTTTCGTGATTTTTATTAACAACCTGGATGTGGGGGGTAGAAGGGTGGGTTGGCAAGTTTGCAGACGACACAAAGGTTGGTGGTGTTGTAGATAGTGTAGAGGATTGTCGAAGATTGCAGAGAGACATTGATAGGATGCAGAAGTGAGCTGAGAAGTGGCAGATGGAGTTCAACCCGGAGAAGTGTGAGGTGGTACACTTTGGAAGGAGAAACTCCAAGGCAGAGTACAAAGTAAATGGCAGGATACTTGGTAGTGTGGAGGAGCAGAAGGATCTGGGGGTAAATGTCCACAGATCCCTGAAAGTTGCCTCACAGGTGGATAGGGTAGTTAAGAAAGCTTATGGGGTGTTAGCTTTCATAAGTCGAGGGATAGAGTTTAAGAGTCGTGATGTAATGATGCAGCTCTATAAAACTCCAGTTAGGCCACACTTGGAGTACTGTGTCCAGTTCTGGTCGCCTCACTATAGGAAGGATGTGGAAGTATTGGAAAGGGTACAGAGGAGATTTACCAGGATGCTGCCTGGTTTAGAGAGTATGCATTATGATCAGAGATTAAGGGAGCTAGGGCTTTACTCTTTGGAGAGAAGGAAGATGAGAGGAGACATGATAGAGGTGTACCAGATAATAAGAGGAATAGATAGAGTGGATAGCCAGCGCCTCTTCCCCAGGGCACCACTGCTCAATACAAGAGGACATGGCTTTAAGGTAAGGGGTGGGAACTTCAAGGGGGATATTAGAGGAAGGTTTTTTACTCAGAGAGTGGTTGGTGCGTGGAATGCGCTGCCTGAGTCAGTGGTGGAGGCAGATACACTAGTGAAGTTTAAGAGACTACTAGACAGGTATATGGAGGAATTTAAGGTGGGGGGTTATATGGGAGGCAGGGTTTGAGGGTCGGCACAACATTGTGGGCCGAAAGGCCTGTAATGTGCTGTACTATTCTATGTTCTATGTTTCTAAGTTCTATGAAATCAGCTATGTATCAGGACTAATGTTCAAAACAGCAAAACTCATCGTACCAAACCAAATGAGACAGGAAATGCTCAACAGAATTCATGAGTCACACCTGAAGATAGTGAAATGTAAAGAAAGAGCAAGGGACATTCTCTATTGGCCAGGCATGTCAACTCAGATAGAGGACATTGCGTCTCAGTATGCTGTCTGTAATGAAAACAAAAACAGCAATCCAAGAGAGCCTCTGCTTCCCCACCCACTACCAGGAAGACCATGAGAGAAGATTGGCACAGATCTCTTTCACTACAATGGTACAGAATATCTGCTTTGTGTGAACTACTATTCAAAATATCCGGAGGTCACCAAGTTAAGTGACGCGTCCAGTCGAGGTGTCATTACCACAATGATGTCGACATTCACAAGACATGGGATTCCAGATATTGTCGTTAGTGACAATGGTCCACAATATGCCAGTGGTGAGTTCAGAGGGTTCTCAGAAAGCTGGGAATTTCAACATGTTACTTCCAGTCCAGGGCATGCTCAGTCTAATGGATAAGCAGAGAGAACTGTACAAACTGTCAAGGACATGCTCAAGAAAGCACAAAGCAGCAACGGTGACCCTTACATCGCTCTGCTTGAATACCGCAACACACCGATTGAGGGTATGGGGTTCTCTCCTGCGCAGCTGTTGATGGGACGTCGTCTGAAGTCCAAACTGCCAACATCCACAACTCTACTGACTCCTGAAGGTAACGCTCACGTACATGACAAGCAGAAGTACAAGCAAATAAAGCAAAAGAGCTACTATGACAGACATACAAGACAGTTGCCAGATCTGCATACAGGTGAAAATGTCAGAATACAGAGAGGAGACACTTGGCAACCAGCTGTGGTTGTGAACAGACATCAGCAACCAAGATCCTTCATAGTTCGCACGCCGGATGGAAGAGTCTACAGGAGGAACAGGAAGCATCTGCTGAAGACGGGCGTGAGGGAGATTCCACGTACAGAAGCACAGGACATTTCCACATACACAGACATGGAAACAAACGCCACCAAGAGTGATGCAGACCCCAAAGACAGAGAGGTCACTCGAGAGACTGACACTGGTGAAGGACAAGCACAGTCACAGTTGTATCACACACGGTCTGGGAGACAAGTCAAACTTCCAGCTCGATACAGAGACTAGACATACAGTTGAGGCAAAGTCACACATGTCATAAGTTCCAAGGTGTGAAATAAAAGGTTTATTAGTCTATGGTAGTAAAAGAAAATACACTGCTGTTAGTATTGAAAGATACAATGCAGAATACAGTACAAGCAGTTAAGATGTTTTTTTAGTTTCTGTCATGGTTGTTGCACTGTGAGAAGGGCACACCTAGAGGCATTGTTTTAGTAATTCACAGTGTTGTAAAAAGAAAAGAAAATCTTGAGAAGGGGATGTAATGTATTGTGTGAGTATTAATAGCGTCAGAGTGAGTATGACGTCAGGACGTGGAGAAGTAAAGATGGAAGTCTGGTGAATAAACATGTTGTTCAATGTACAACGGTGTCCGAGTCACATCAACATTACAGACTCAAGCAAATTTCTACAGGTGTACCGTGGGGAGCATTTTGCCTGGTTGTATCACCGCCTGGTGTGGAGGCTCCAATGCACAGGATCACAAGAGTCTGCAGAGCGTTGTCAACTCAGCCAGTTCCATCACGGGCACAAACCCTCCCCTCCATCGAGGACATCCTCAAAAAGGCAACGTCCATTATGAAGGAGCCTTGCCACCCAGGACATGCCCGCTTCTCATTACCACCATCAGGAGGAGGTAAAAGAGCCTTGAGACCAATACTTACTGTTTCAGGAACGGCTTCTTCGCCTCCACTATCATATTTGGACAATTAACCCATGCACACTTCCTCAATACTTTGTCCTCTTCTTGCACTGTTGATTTATGTATTCTTATTGTAACTTATAGTGTGTTCTTATGTACTGCTGCAATAAAACAACAGATTTCATTATATACTGTTCTGTACAAAAGTCTTAGGCACATATCTAGCTAGGGTTTTGCTCAATACTGTATTTGTTAATGTGGAATGGAGAGCAGGTTTTTCAATCTGACGGGAGGAAAGGAATGGCGGGGGGGAAGCTCCATGGGAGGGGTTTGGGGCGGGTGGCGGAGAAGGAATGCCATGCACTGGGGAGTGGGGCGGGTGCAGACACACCCAGCCCTGAGACTCCAGGCAACGCCACCTGATTCCAAACAATTAGTTTATTGATTATTGTAGAATGTCTCTCTGGTACTGCCTGTTCACTTCCCTATCCCTTCCACTTTCCCCGACCATGATTCCTCTCTCCCTGCCCCCTATCCGCTCTCAGTCCACAATGGAGACCCACATTAAGGTCAGGTTTATCATCACACACATACGTCATGACTTTTTTTGTGCCAGCAGTACAATGCAATACATAAATTAACTACAGTACTGTGCAAGAGGTTTAGGCACCCTAGCTCTATGTAAGACTTTTTGATAGTCCTGTCTGGCTTGTGATATTAAACCTGACTCTGACTCTGATCCTGACCCTGATTCTGATTTTAATTCTCATTCGGATTCAGAAGGAGCATCAGCATCTACAGCTTTGCTGGTTGAACATGGAGTGTTTGATTGGTATAAGAGGCTGAGGTGAGACTGGCGTAAGAAGGTTGTGCCTGAGGGTGGAGAGCTAAATGAGAGTCAACACTACTACCTCATATCCTCCAAGCACTTTGCAAATCCTGAAGAATAGGGTAAATCTGGGAGGAAATTCCAGTCTTGGACATGGGAAACGCAAATCATTCCTTCCCTGAACTAACATACCTCCCCTTGGCAAGAACAATGTTCAGACAACAGGAAAAGAAAATCAAAGAAATACTACCAGTTGACCCTAGACCCATCTGTAATCCATTTCTAAACACTCCAACTTTCTGCTTTTACTTAAGTAGGAATTACACAATAGAAATCTAACTACCAATATTTAAATGTAATAACATGATAAATTCCATACATCATATGAATAACACTAACTTAAGTTAAATAGTTCTTCAAGAAACTCAGATTTTGAGAAACGAGGTTGTCCCTCGTTATTCAACATTGCTGTCTGATAGAACCTTAAAGGTTCTATTATTTAGGACTATAAGGCTATAAGATATAGGAGCAGAATTTAGCCACTTGAGCTAATGTGCCTGCTCTGCCATTTCACCATGGCTGATCCAATTTTCTTCTCAGCCCCAATCTCCTGCCTTCCCCCCATATAATAATAATAATAATAATATTTTGATTCTGAGGGGGAAATTCTTTCATTACAGCAGCAAACATTTAAAAACACACAAAGCACACAATAATAATTTACCAATGTACAATAACTTGCAATAATGTGCGATAATAATTCACTAAATAATAAAACAGAAACTATTGTACAATGATGTGTGTTCTCCTGTTGCACAGAGATGAACTGTTGTATTTGCTTACTGCATTTGGTAGCAAAGATTTTCTGTAACGATCCTTGTGACAGCGGAGCTGAATGAGCCTGTTCGAAAGGTGCTCCACTGCTTATTCAGGAGGTCATGGAGACGATTTGTCAGATAGACAATGGATAGGATGGACCTCCTCTCCACCACTAACTCAAGAGTCCAGATTGTAGCCAAGGACGGATCCATGAGTTTCTTTTGTCTTTTTGCATCACCAGCACCAATGCTGCTCCCCCAACATAAAGAAGCAAAGAAGACTGCACTCGCTACAACAAACTGGTAAAAGATCTCCAACATCCTACTGCTCACATTGAAGGATCTCAGCTTCCTTAGAAAATAGAGTCTGCCCATCCCCTTCTTGTAAACAGCCTTGGTGTTGGTTTTCCAGTCTAGTCTGTTGTCGAGAAGAACACCCAGGTATTTGTACTCCTCCACCACCGCAACTACTTCTCCCGGAATGTATACAGGACTCGTCACAGTCCTCTTCCTCTGAAAATCAGTCACCATCTCCCTGGTTTTGACCACATTCAGGAGCAGGTGATTCCTCCCATACCACTCCACAAACTTGTCCACCAGTCCTCTGTACTCATCTGATACACCCAACCACTGCAGAGTCATCAGAGAACTTCTGCAAGTGACAAGACTCAGATTTGTACTGAAAGTCTGGGTGTACAGAGTGAACAGAAACGGAGACAGGACAGTCCCGTGTGGGGCTCCAGTGCCTCTCACCACCATCTCAGACAGAGAACTACCCAGCCGTACAAACTGGTGTCTATCTGTCAGGTGGTCAGTAATCCAGGAAATAGTCGATTTGTCTATGTCCATCCTTTGCAGCTTCTCGCTCAGAAGAAGTGGCTGCATTGTATTAAAGGCACTAGAGGAATCAAAAAATGTGATTTTCACAATTCCACCAGCATCATCCAGGTGGGAGAGAGCTCTCTGCAACAGGTAGGTGATGGCATCATCTGCTCCCACATGAGGTGGGTAACAAACTGTAGAGGGTCCAATGAAGATCTCACCTGCGGTCCAAGGTAAGTCAGGACCTGCCTGTCCAGCATCCTCATCACAGGAGATGTGAGGGCAATTGGTCTGTAGTCATTAAGTTCAGATGGAGTCGCCTTCTTGGGTACCGGAACCAAGCAGGAAGTCTTCCATAGCACTGGTATCTTTTGCTGGCTCAGACGCAGATTGTAAAGGTGCTGCAAAATACCAGACAGCTAGCTCCTGACCACTCAAGAATCTATCAGCCTCTGCCTTAAATATGCACAAAGGCCTTCACAGCTGCCTGTGATAAAGAATTCCACAGATTCACCATGCTCTGGTTAAAGAAATTCCTCCTAACCTCCATTCTAAAAGGACGCCCCTCTATTCTGAGGCTGTGTCCTCTGGTCTTAGACTCTCCCACCATAGGAAGCATCCTCTCCACATCCACTGTATCAAGCCCTTTCACCATTCAATAGATTTGAATGAGGTCACCCCTCATTCTTCTGAATTCCAGTGAATTCAGACCCAGAGCCATCAAGTGCTGTTTGTCCACCGTTTGTCTTCTGTTGCACTTTGATTGCTGTTTTTTTCTACGTGTGTAGTTTTTCTTTGATTCTATTCTATTGTCTGTAATCTACTGTTCATGCCTGCAAGGAAACGAATCTCTGGGATGTTTACAGTGACATATACATACTTTGATAATAAATTTACTTTGAAATTTGAACTCGTCTGTAGTTTTTAAACACAAGTTCATCTGCAGAATCTGGAAATCCAGAGCAACACACACAAAATGCTGAAGGACTTGGCAGTCAGGCAGCACCCGTGGAGAGGAATAATGAGTCGACGATGCAGGCTGAGACCCTTCACTGGGACCTGATTCATAGACGCTCCCTGACCTGCTGAGTTCCTCCAGCATTTTGTGTGTGTTACTCTGCATTTTTTAAAGATAGACCATCTTTCATCTTTAGCAGGAATTCCAATATAGTGGGGGGGGGGGAATAAGATCAACAGTTTTAATTATTGAGTCTCCTCGTCCCCCAGCAATTGTCAATAACGTGCTATCATGTGCAGTTTCCCATTATCTCATTCACTCTTAGAAAGGTACAAAAGATCTGTCAGTGATGACAGCCACTACAAATCAGTTTGGACTGCAGAGCATCGAGGTACACACTGGAAAAGACAAAGCAAGCACCTGTTGAAGGCTTCCAGGATCATTCACAGGTAAACAATCAATTCAAGGTCAACTTCATCAGCTCAAATCTATTTCAATTTCATTTAACCTTTTCCCATGTGAGTATGGATATAATCCTTTCATTTACTTTCGGGAGAGTCAAAGTTCCCCATTTCCCTATTTTTGGTGAATTCAAGGGGGGAAATGCAGAGGAGCTTTGTTTCACTGATGTCCTTGACTCTGGTGTCCCGGAGAGCAGCGTCCATCACAGCAGTTCACTCTGATAATGTGACCAGCATTTGCTGTTAAATATTCAAGTCACGCTTGCCTCGCTCTCAGGAATTTGTCATTGCTACAGGATAGAGCAGTGGGAATGGTAGAGACAGTTTGTGGTGCTACAGCAGAACTCTATTGCTGAAAATTAAGAAACTTGAATTTAATTTCCTTTTAGTTGGATTTCTATTTCAATCAGTCTGACAAGTAGCTGATTATCATTTATTCCAGAAACAAATAAATACTGTGTTTATTTATAGTGGCCTCTGCGAATTAAATTCTCATTGGGGCATTTACTTCCAAATCAAGAAGTGGTTTGAAATTATCATCAAGTGATTTAATGCTGTCTTAAGGCATGAATCGTCGAACATGATAAGTGGTCTTCCCATTCCCATGTCAGTCCATGGCCTCCTGTACTGCCACAAAGGACACTTCAGGAGCAACACTGAATAGTCCGCCTGGCTAATCTACAATCTGACGGCATGAACATTGATTTCTCTAACTTCCAGTGATTTCTCCCCAATCCCGTTTCCCTCTTTTTCCATTCCACATTCCGATCCTCTTCCCATTCCTGTTCTTCTCCTCACCTGCCCATCACCTTTCTCTGATTCTCCTCCTCCTTCCCTTTCACCCATGGTCCACTCTCCTCGTGTAGCAGATTCTTTTCTCTTTAGTCCTTTGTCTCTTCCACCTATCACTTGCCAGGTTCTTCATTTCCCCCCCAGCCCCCCACCTTCTCCCTCACCTGGTCTCACTGAACACCACCCAGTTTCTTCCTTCATCCCTCCCCCACCCACCCATCTTCTCCCCTACCTGGTCTCACTGGACACCACCCACCTTCTCCCTCACCTGGCCTTACCTATCACCTGCTGGCTTGTACCCTTCCCTCTCCAACACCCACCTTCTTATTCCAGCATCTGCTCCCTTCTATTCCAGTCCCGAGGGAAGGTCTCGGCCTGAAACATTGACTGCTTATTCCCCAGCACAGATGCTGCCTGACCTGCTGAGCTCCTCCAGCATTTTGTGTGTGTTGATCTGGATTTCCAGCATCTGCAAAAGCTCTTGTGTTTATCAGTGGCCTCCATAGTTCTGGTTAACCAGCATCTGTGGTAACTTTCAAAAGAGCAGGGTTATGAAAATCCCTGGAGAAAAGATTTGTTAATGGCCACAATTGCTTAGCAAATGCTGGACCTATGTCCTATTCACGTTCCTGATTTCATTCAGTCCCGTTGAAGTTGGTATCTAAACATTAGGGTGGTGCCAGGAACTACAGAAGAGTAGAATTCACTTCCTTCTCTGTTAGCACTGAGCTGAGAGCAGGGGCCTTACAGACAGGTAAAGTGACAAATTGGTAAATGTGTTTACCATTGTAACACTTACCAAGTCAAAACTTTGTCTTACATACCCTGATATAGCTAGAGAAAAGCCCTAGCTCACTCAACCTATGCTCTCTAATCCAGGCATCGTCCTGATAAATCTCCTCCGAAGCTTCTCTAAAGCTTCCACATGCTGCCTATAACCAGGTGGCCAGAAATGAGCACAATATTCCAAGTGTGATGTAACCAGTGTTTTATAAGCTGCAGCATTACCGCACAGCTCTTGATCTCAATCCACCAACTAATGAAGGCCAACAGAAAAATGTTTTCTTAACCATCCTATCACCTTGTGTGGCAACTTTGGGGAATCTATGGAAGTGGACCCCGAGATCCCTCTGTTCCTCCACACTCGAAGAATCCTGCCATTAACCCTGTATTCTGCCTTCAAGTTTGACCTTCCAACATAAATCACCTCACACTCCTCTGGGTTGAGCTCCATCTGCCACTTTTCAGCCCAGCTCTGCATCGTGTAACTGTCCCAAAGTAAGCTACAACAACTATCTACACTGTCCACAACACTTCTGTGTCGTCTGCAAACTTACTCATCCACCCTCATTGATCAAATTTATACAAGTCACAGGGAGCAGTGGTCCCAGAACAGAGCCCTGCGTAACGCCACTACTCACTGACCTCCAGGCAGAAAGGGCTCCATCTACGACCACCTATAGGAAAGCCAGTTGAGAATCCATAGCCTGATAACAGAAGCTGACCTTGAGCCTGGTGGTACAGAGCTGAGAGGTTAATCTTTATTGTTTTACTTTGGGTCTGGTATTTTCCCTAACGTGGGGGGGGGGGCTATCTCTTCACTCATTCTTCATTCCAGTCAATCCTTGAGGATTCAATTATCTAATTCAATATATGACTAAAGAGGGTTGAATGTGATAACAATTAAATTCACAATGACATGCCATGAATCAGGGTAATGATGATGCTTTATGTACACTGATTTAAAACATCGCAAGAGCTCTTCAACTTTAATGTCTTCCTGCTTCCGTAGACATTTATAATTTATATATCCTTCTGATTTATTGAATAGATTTTGAAACTGTTTTGTTGAAGTCACAAGGATTATTGCATTTAATTGGTAATTACTCACCAAACATCTACAATGCACCAGCCTTAAAGAGCAAGTAATCATTAAATAATTGATGGTCTTCAGGGAGGTAAGTGATTGGAAGAATTTGACTTGAAGAGGATGGGTTGAAGAATCTGCTGACAACGCAGTGAAGTGGAGGAGGAGAGGGTTGTCGCTGTAGGGGAACGTACCTTGACTTTAGAAAGAATGAAGAGAAAGTCCAGGGAGGTCACTGTTTCCCCAGCAGTCTTTTCTATTTATCACATGCCAGTCTGCTTTCCAAAGTTAAACTGATTTTCAGACCAGATACCATGAGTTCCTTGAATCTTGATTTCTTTCAAAGTGTCCTGTGAAATATTGTTGGATAATTTCCAAAATTTCACAGATCAGAAAGATACAACAAATTGGAAGTACTCCTTTCAATGTTAAATTGTGAGTCGCAGAACAAAGTCCCAACAGTCAGCCAATGAAAAGTTAGAGGTGACTGGACTTACAAAGCCGGTCCCTCCTTCCCTCAGCAACAGTACAGAAACATGGCCCCTCCTGTGCATTTGGCCCATTAAGAATAGCAGCACTTGGATTCAAAATCTCAGTTGTATTTTTTCAGGAAAGGAAAGGTGGCTGTGGACATCTGGGGCTCCTCAGTAGCATAGTGGTTAGTGTAGCACTATTTCAGCATGAAGGCTTGTTGGGCAGGACGTGCCACTTACCATGCTGTATCGCTAAATTATAAGGGAAAAGAAAAGCCTTAAAGGTATTGGATCAGGATAGGAGAAATACAATTAATGGCCGTGTCTGAGGAAACATTAAGTGACAGAAGCACCTTGACGTACAACTATAAGCTGGTGAAGAGGGAATAGGGGATAATTTCAGATACATATTCACATTTATTTGTCATATGTACATTAAAACATACAGTGAAATGTGCCATTGGTGCTAACAACCACCACAACCTAAGGATATCCTGGGGGCAGCTGCAAGTAACGATGACAGCGAAGCAGGTGGATTCTTCCCTGGTGTCATGGATTCTTGATTACCTGACTGGCAGACCACAGTACGTGTGCTTGCAACACTGTGTGTCCGACAGAGTGATCAGCAGCACTGGGGCTGCACAGGGGACTGTCTTGTCTCTCTTTCTCTTCACCATTTACACCTCGGACTTCAACTACTGCACAGAGTCTTGTCATCTTCAGAAGTTTTCGGATGACTCTGCCATAGTTGGATGTATCAGCAAGGGAAATGAGGTCGAGTACAGGGCTACGGTAGGAAACTTTGTCACATGGTGTGAGCAGAATTATCAGCAGCTTAATGTGAAAAAGACTAAGGAGCTGGTGGTAGACCTGAGGAGAGCTAAGGTACCGGTGACCCCTGTTTTCATCCAGGGTGGAGGATTACAAATACCTGGGGATACAAATTGACAATAAACCGGACTGGTCTAAGAACACTGAGGCTGTCTACAAGAAGGGTCAGAGCCATCTCTATTTCCTGAGGAGACTGAGGTCCTTTCACATCTGCCGGACGATGCTGAGGATGTTCTACGAGTCTGTGGTGGCCAGTGCTATCATGTTTGCTGTTGTGTGCTGGGGCAGCAGGCTGAGGGTGGCAGACACCAACAGAATCAACAAACTCATTCGTAAGGCCAGTGATGTTGTGGGGATGGAACAGGACTCTCTCACGGTGGTGTCTGAAAAGAGGATGCTGTCTAAGTTGCATGCCATCTTGGTCAATATCTCCCATCCACTACATATAGGAGGGATAGACATGAAGGAAGGGCAGGTGAGGTGGCGTTGCTGGTTAAAGAAGAGATTAATGCAATAGAAAGGAAGGACATAAACTGGGAAGATGTGGAATTGATATGGGTAGAGCTGCGTAACACGAAGGGGCAGAAGATGCTGGTGGGAGTTGTGTACAGGCCACCTAACAGTAGTAGTGAGGTCGGAGATGGTATTAAACAGGAAATTAGAAATGTGTGCAATAAAGGAACAGCAGTTATAATGGGTGACTTCAATCTACACGTAGATTGGGTGAACCAAATTGGTAAAGGTGCTGAGGAAGAGGATTTCTTGGAATGTATGCGGGATGGTTTTTTGAACCAACATGTCGAGGAACCAACTAGAGAGCAGGCTATTCTGGACTGGGTTTTGAGCAATGAGGAAGGGTTAATTAGCAATCTTGTCGTGAGAGGCCCCTTGGGTAAGAGTGACCATAATATGGTGGAATTCTTCATTAAGATGGAGAGTGACATAGTTAATTCAGAAACAAAGGTTCTGAACTTAAAGAGGGGTAACTTTGAAGGTATGAGACGTGAATTAGCTAAGATAGACTGGCAAATGACACTTAAAGGATTGACGGTGGATATGCAATGGCAAGCATTTAAAGGTTGCATGGATGAACTACAACAATTGTTCATCCCAGTTTGGCAAAAGAATAAATCAAGGAAGGTAGTGCACCCGTGGCTGACAAGAGAAATTAGGGATAGTATCAATTCCAAAGAAGAAGCATACAAATTAGCCAGAGAAAGTGGCTCACCTGAGGACTGGGAGAAATTCAGAGTTCAGCAGAGGAGGACAAAGGGCTTAATTAGGAAGGGGAAAAAAGATTATGAGAGAAAACTGGCAGGGAACATAAAAATGGACTGTAAAAGCTTTTATAGATATGTAAAAAGGAAAAGACTGGTAAAGACAAATGTAGGTCCCCTGCAGACAGAAACAGGTGAATTGATTATGGGGAGCAAGGACATGGCAGACCAATTGAATAATTACTTTGGTTCTGTCTTCACTAAGGAGGACATAAATAATCTTCCAGAAATAGTAGGGGACAGAGGGTCCAGTGAGATGGAGGAACTGAGCAAAATACATGTTAGTAGGGAAGTGGTGTTAGGTAAATTGAAGGGATTGAAGGCAGATAAATCCCCAGGGCCAGATGGTCTGCATCCTAGAGTGCTTAAGGAAGTAGCCCAAGAAATAGTGGATGCATTAGTGATAATTTTTCAAAACTCGTTAGATTCTGGACTAGTTCCTGAGGATTGGAGGGTGGCTAATGTAACTCCACTTTTTAAAAAAGGAGGGAGAGAGAAACCAGGGAATTATAGACCGGTTAGCCTAACGTCGGTGGTGGGGAAACTGCTGGAGTCAGTTATCAAGGATGTGATAACAGCACATTTGGAAAGCGGTGAAATGATCGGACAAAGTCAGCATGGATTTGTGAAAGGAAAATCATGTCTGACGAATCTCATAGAATTTTTTGAGGATGTAACTAGTAGAGTGGATAGGGGAGAACCAGTGGATGTGGTATATTTGGATTTTCAAAAGGCTTTTGACAAGGTCCCACACAGGAGATTAGTGTGCAAACTTAAAGCACACGGTATTGGGGGTAAGATATTGGTGTGGGTGGAGAATTGGTTAGCAGACAGGAAGCAAAGAGTGGGAATAAACGGGACCTTTTCAGAATGGCAGGCGGTGGTGACTAGTGGGGTACCGCAAGGCTCAGTGCTGGGACCCCAGTTGTTTACAATATATATTAATGACTTGGATGAGGGAATTAAATGCAGCATCTCCAAGTTTGCGGATGACACGAAGCTGGGTGGCAGTGTTAGCTGTGAGGAGGATGCTAAGAGGATGCAGGGTGACTTGGATAGGTTGGGTGAGTGGGCAAATTCATGGCAGATGCAATTTAATGTGGATAAATGTGAAGTTATCCACTTTGGTGGCAAAAATAGGAAAACAGATTATTATCTGAATGGTGGCCGATTAGGAAAAGGGGAGGTGCAACGAGACCTGGGTGTCATTATACACCAGTCATTGAAAGTGGGCATGCAGGTACAGCAGGCGGTGAAAAAGGCGAATGGTATGCTGGCATTTATAGCGGGAGGATTCGAGTACAGGAGCAGGGAGGTACTACTGCAGATGTACAAGGCCTTGGTGAGACCACACCTGGAGTATTGTGTGCAGTTTTGGTCCCCTAATCTGAGGAAAGACATCCTTGCCATAGAGGGAGTACAAAGAAGGTTCACCAGATTGATTCCTGGGATGGCAGGACTTTCATATGAAGAAAGACTGGATGAACTGGGCTTGTACTCGTTGGAATTTAGAAGATTGAGGGGGGATCTGATTGAAACGTATAAGATCCTAAAGGGATTGGACAGGCTAGATGCAGGAAGATTGTTCCCGATGTTGGGGAAGTCCAGAACGAGGGGCCACAGTTTGAGGATAGAGGGGAAGCCTTTTAGGACCGAGATTAGGAAAAACTTCTTCACACAGAGAGTGGTGAATCTGTGGAATTCTCTGCCACAGGTAACAGTTGAGGCCAGTTCATTGGCTATATTTAAGAGGGAGTTAGATATGGCCCTTGTGGTTACGGGGGTCAGGGGGTATGGAGGGAAGGCTGGGGTGGGGTTCTGAGTTGGAGGATCAGCCATGATCATAATAAATGGCGGTGCAGGCTCGAAGGGCCGAATGGCCTACTCCTGCACCTATTTTCTATGTTTCTGGGTGGGCACAGGAATACATTCAGCCAGAGACTCATTCCTCCAAGATGCAGCACAGAGCGTCATAGGAAGTCATTCCTGCCTGTGGCCATCAAACTTTACAACTTCTCCCTTGCAGGGTCAGACACCCTGTGCTGATAGGCTGGTCCTGGACTTATTTCATAATTTACTGGCATAATTTACATATTACTATTTAACTCTTTATGGTTCTATTATTATTTATTATTTATGGTGCAACCGTAACAAAAACCAGTTTCCCCCTGGGATCAGTGAAGTATGACTATGACTATGACTAAGTATCACCAAACATTCTGACAGTGATATAGCATTCCCATATTGCTTGGCAGAACAGAGACCACAACAAAAAACAAGATGGCGGCTCGGCACCATCTTGACCAGATCACCAGGTCAACTTCATTAGCTGCAATGTAAGAGCAGGAAACGGAGTTTACGACTTGATGAAATATTAGTTTGTCCACTTTAAATAGAACTAGATGGGCTGATTTTGGATGAGGGGTAGGGAGTATGAAGACTGGAATCTGGAAGACCCTAACCTGTGAGAATAGTGGAGGATGGTACTCTCACCGTAAGGGAAAACCTGGATGAGCGCTTGAGTTGTAAGGACCTGGTGATGGGAAATGGGAAACACATTGATGGAACTTAATGTTTGGCATGCTTATAGTCGAACAAAGGGCCAACATTCGTGAGGTATGACTTATCTCTGTATCTCACACACATGCATGAGTAGTGGCTGACCAAACTACCAATCAGCAAAAGTCTCATGGCCTAAACAACACAGAGGAGCAAGAAACTGATGTTCCTCTGTCCTCCTGCAAAACTCACTGTCCTTCCCCCCAACCCCTCCCCTTCAAACCCCTAACCCCTCCCCTTCAAACCCCTAACTCCTCCCCTTCAACCCCGTAACCCCTCCCCTTCAACCCCATAACCCCCCTTCAAACCCTAACCCCTCCCCTTCAACCCCATAACTCCTCCCCTTCAACCCCTAACCCTTCCCCTTGAAACCCCTAACTCCTCCCCTTCAACCCCATAACCCCTCCCCTTCAACCCCATAACTCCTCCCCTTCAACCCCCTAACCCCTCCCCTTCAACCCCTAACCCCTCCCCTTCAACCCCTAACCCCTCCCCTTCAACCCCATAACCCCTCCCTTTCAAACCCCTAACTCCTCCCCTTCAACCCCCAACCCCTCCCTTCAACCCCCTAACTCCTCCCCTTCAACCCCATAACCACTCCCCTTCAACCCCATAGCCCCTCCCCTTCAACTCCCTAACCCCTCCCTTTCAAACCCCTAACTCCTCCCCTTCAATCCCCTAACTCCTCCCCTTCAACCCCCTAACCCCTCCCCTTCAACCCCCTAACTCCCCTTCAACCCCCTATCTAAACCCTACCCTTCAACCCCCAACCCCGCCCCTTCAACCCCCTAACCCCTCCCCTTCAAACCCACATAACCCCTCCCCTTCAACCCCCTGACCCCTAACCCCTCCCCTTCAACCCCATAACCCCTCCTCTTCAAACCCCATAACCCCTCCCCTTCAACCCCCTAACCCCTGCCCTTCAAACCCCTAACCCCTCCCCTTCAAACCCCTAACCCCTCCCCTTCAACCCCATAACCCCTCTCCTTCAACCCCATAACTCCCCTTCAACCCCCTATCTAAACCCTACTCTTCAACCCCCTAACCCCGCCCCTTCAACCCCCTAAACCCTCCCCTTCAAACCCCTAACCCTTCCACTTCAACCCCATAACCCCTCCCCTTCAACCCCATAACTCCCCTTCAACCCCCTATCTAAACCCTACTCTTCAACCCCCTAACCCCGCCCCTTCAACCTCCTAAACCCTCCCCTTCAAACCCCTAACCCCTCCACTTCAACCCCTTAACCTCTCCCCTTCAACCCCCTAACCCCTCCCCTTCAACCCCCTAACCCCTCCCCTTCAAACCCCTAACCCCTCCCCTTCAACCCCCTAACTCCTCCCCTTCAAACCCCTAACCCCTCCCCTTCAACCCCATAACCCCTCCCCTTCAACCCCCTAACCCCTCCCCTTCAACCCCATAACTCCCCTTCAACCCCCTATCTAAACCCTACCCTTCAACCCCCTAACCCCGCCCCTTCAACCCCCTAACCCCGCCCCTTCAAACCCACATAACCCCTCCCCTTCAACCCCATAACCCCTGCCCTTCAAACTCCTAACCCCTCCCCTTCAACCCCCTAAACCCTCCCCTTCAACCCCCTAAACCCTCCCCTTCAAACCCCTAACCCCTCCACTTCAACCCCTTAACCTCTCCCCTTCAACCCCCTAACTCCTCCCCTTTAAACCCCTAACCCCTCCACTTCAACCCCATAACCCCTCCCCTTCAACCCCATAACCCCTCCCCTTCAACCCCCTAACCCCTCCCCTTCAAACCCCATAACCCCTCCCCTTCAACCCCCTAACCCCTCCCCTTCAAACCCATAACCCCTCCCCTTCAACCCCCTAACCCCTCCCCTTCAAACCCCTAACCCCTCCCCTTCAAACCCCTAACCCCTCCACTTCAACCTCCTAACACCTCAAACCCCTAACCCCTCCTCTTCAACCCCCAAACCCTCCCCTTCAAACCCATAACCCCTCCCCTTCAAACCCCATAACCCCTCCCCTTCAACCCCCTAACCCCTCCCCTTCAAACCCCATAACCCCTCCCCTTCAACCCCCTAACCCCTCCCCTTCAAACCCCATAACCCCTCCCCTTCAACCCCCTAACCCCTCCCCTTCAAACCCCTAACCCCTCCCCTTCAAACCCCTAACCCCTCCACTTCAACCTCCTAACACCTCAAACCCCTAACCCCTCCTCTTCAACCCCCAAACCCTCCCCTTCAAACCCATAACCCCTCCCCTTCAACCCCATAACCCCTCCCCTTCAACCCCATAACTCCTCCCCCTTCAACACTGTGACTTCTCTGTTTTCAACCCATTAACTCCTCCCCTTCAAATCATAACACCTTCCCTTCAATCCCCTAACTCCACCCCTTCAACCACATAATTCCTCCCCTATAACCCCATCACTGCGCCATGCCCCTCCATTGCTAATCCCAGAATCCCTCCTTCTCCCTCACACCTCCCTCCCCTCCATCCTCATCCACCCCTCAACCCCTCCCCTACAACAACCATCTCCTCCACTCTCTAGCTTCCCCAACCCACCCCCCTCCCCTCCACCCTTAACCTCTTCCTCTCGCACTGCCTTCTGACCTCTCCCTAACCCCTCCACTCCATAAGCCTTCCCTCCCCCTCCATCCTATAACCCCTTCCTTCCCATCCTATAACCTCTCCCTCCCCTCCACCTGATAACCCTTCTCTCCCCCCTCCAACCTATAAACCTCTTCCTCTCTCATAACCCCTCCCTTCCCCTCCATCCCATAACCCCTCCATTTCCCTCCCTCCCCTCCACCCATAACCCCTCCACCCTCTAACCCCTCCCTTCTCCTAAGCCCTCAGAATTGCCTTTTGTGTTTTAGACATCCCCACAGCCTGCTTCAGTCAAATCAAGACTGACATTTCTCTGACCCGGAATTAATTAATGCCATTGCTGTTTTGTCAGTATTGTAGCTGGAACCTTAGACAACAATTGCTAATACATTAATAAAATTCCAGTACAATTAGGTCCTGGAGGCTGGAAAGGATAACCAATTCCTGTATCATACTGCTAAATATATTTCAGCTAAGATGACATCACAGTTCTACATTCCTTCACCACATTAACACCAAGGTTAATTCAGCATCCTGCGATCTCTTTTACACACAGCTATACGCTGACACCACAGAATCCTTTAGGCAGAGCAGAATAGCTGAACAATAACACAGCAAGGTCGGTCTGTCTCACCTTCCACAGTCCCATGATACAATTATAATGGAGTTGTATAATTGACTAATCATTGCAATCAATCCCCATCAATTAGTCCTGAAAATTGTCAAATCTGAAGCAAGGGAAGTGTCAGCAGTAACTGTGCGTCTTATGAGGAGAAAGTGAGTGAGCTGGGACTTTGGTTTGGAGTACTGTGTTCATTTCAGTTCTGGTCCACTCATTGTAGGAAGGATGTGGGTGCTGAGGAGATTTACCAGGATGCTGCCTGGATTAGAGAGCAAGCCTAGTCAGGCTAGGTCGAGTGAGCGAGGGCATTTCCCTTTGGAGCAAAGGAGGATGAGGGGTGATTTGATGATGAGAGGCATAGACAGAGTGGCCAGTCAGAGACTTTTTCCCAGGGTGGAAATGGCTAACAAAAGGGGGGCATCATTTTAAAGTACTTAGAGAAAAGTATAGCGGGGTATCGGAGAGTGGTGGGAGTGCCGGGGTGCTGGTAGAGACAGATACGTTGAGGACATTTAAGAAACTCTTAGACAGGCACCTGGATGAAAGGAAAATGGAGGGTTATGGGCAAGATATGTTTCAATGTGCAAATGATAAATACATGAATCTGAGTCTGAATATGCGTACACGTATTAGATATGAAGCTAATCAATACAGAATGTGCAAGATTTAGAGGAGATGCAGAGATTTACCAGGACGACGGCCGGATCAGAGAGCATCCCTTAAGAAGCTTGGTTGAGTGAGCGAGGGCTCTTCTCTTTGGAGGAAAGGAGGGTGAGACGTGACTCGATGGAGGTGTAGAAGATGATAAGAGATTATAGATAGATTGGACAGCCAGAGATCTTTTCCCCGGGCAGAAGTGCCTCATACACAGGGGCATAATTTAAGATGATTGGAGGAAGCTTCTTTTCACAGGGAGTGATGGGTGCTCCTGGGGTGGTGACAGAGGCAGAAACATTAGGGCAATTAGAAGAATCTTATACAGACACATAAATGATAGAAGGTGAAAGGTTATGTGGGAGGGATGGAATAGATGAACCTTATAGGTTAAAAAGTTGGTACAACATTGTGGGCCGAAGGGCCTGTACTGTGCTGTAGTTTTCTATGTTCTATTTTCCCAACCATTGCTCCAAAGCCACGGGTTCCTCGCAGCCAGGCTGCACACACTGTCTCACTCCCAAGATGTTGTTTTGATTTTTAAAGATTCTATTTCTGTTGCATTAAAGTGGATAATGTTTTGTGTTTCCACATATGTTGTTATTCAAGTAATGGCTCACTGCATACAACATAGAACACAGAGTACAGACTCTTCCACCCACAATGTTGTGCTGAATTAAATTTACTCCATAGTTAATCTAACCCTTCCCTCCTACACAGCCCCTAACCCTCCATTTTTCTTACAAAGGTCGAAGAGTATCTTAAATATCCCCAATATAGCTGCCTCTGACAGTATGATCCAAGCATTTTCTGCACTCTGTGCAAAAAAAAATTACCTCTGACATCTCCCCTAAACTTTCTTCCAACCTGATCTTCCCAGTCTGCCTGCATATTGAAATCCCCCATGACTATTGTAACATTGGCCTTTTGGCATACATTTTCTATTTGCTGTTATAATTTGTAGGCCATATCCTTACTACCATTTGGGGGTCTGTATACAACTCCCATCAGTGTCTTTTTACCCTTGCAGTTCCTTAGCTCTATCCACAATGACTCAACACCTTCCGACCTCATGTCACCTCTTTCTAATGATTTGATTTCATTTTTACCAACAGAGCTACGCCGCCCTCTTTGATTTCCTGCCTGTCCTCTCGATACAATGTGTATCCTTGGACATTAGGCTCCCACATACCTGCCAATCTGCAACTGCACCGCAAGTTCATCTACCTTACTTAACATACTGCACGGATTCAGATAGAATACCTTCAGTCATGTTTTCACCTTTTTCGATTTTGTTGCACCATGCTCAACCTTTTGATTCCTAACTTTGTCTGAGGTCTTACCAACATCTGCCTCCACAACCTCTCCACTAACTGTTCTGACACTCCGGTTCCCATTCCCCTGCAACTCTAGTTTAAACCCCACCATGCAGCATTAACAAACCTTCCAGCTAGGATTGTAGTCCCCCTCCAGTTCAGGTGCAAACCATCCCTTCTGTACAGGTCCCACCTTCCCTGGAAGAGAGACCAATGATCCAAAAATCTTATGCCCTCCCTGTTACACTAACTCCTTTGCCACATATTAAACTGTATAATCTTCCTAGTTCTGGCCTCACTAGCATGTGACATGGGTAGCAATCCTGAAATCACAACCCTGGAGGTCCTGCCCTTTAACTTAGCACCCAACTCCCTGAACTCCCCATGCAGAACCTCATCACTCGTCCTACCCATGTCATTGGTACCTACGTAGACTACAACTTCTGCAGTTCACCCTTCCACTCAAGAAGGTTGAGGATTCGATCCGAGATGTCCTGCACCCTGGCACCCAGAAGGCAACATACCATCTAGGAATTTTGTTCTTGCCTACAGAACCTCCTCTCTGTTACCCTAACTAATGAATTCTCCTTCACCACGGCGTGCCTATTCTTCCCCCTTCCTGTCTGAGTCACAGAGGCAGACTCAGTGCCAAAGACTTACCCCCTGTGACTGTCCTCTGTTCGGTCATTCGCCAACAGGATCTAAAGTGATATGCCTGTTGTTGAGAGGGATGGCCACAGGGGTACTGGCTCCTTAACCCCTTTCCCCTTCCTGACTGTCACCCATTTTCCTGTGTCCTGCACTTTGGGTGTAACTACCTCTCTATCTGTCCTATCTATCACCCCCTCAGCCTCCCGAATGATCCAGAGCTCATCCAGTTCCAGCTCCATCTCCTCAACACGGATTGTTAGAAGCTGCAGCGGGATGCACTTCTCTCAGTTGTAGTGGTTAGAGACTCCTGCCTTCCCACTTCCCACAACAGGAGCATTCAACTACCCTGCCTGGCATCTCTACTGTCGTAACTGAGCAGATGTAAAGAAGGGAAGGAAAAAAAACTTGAACTGTTTTTTCCCTCTGCCTTCTCAGAGTGAAGCCTCTCTTTGCTGAAGCTTCGAAGAACTAAAGCCAATAATCAAATAAAATCCAAATAATATTAATAATGCAGAGACCAGTTATCAGAATTCCTTCATAAAGACATTGACCTCTCCATATGCATCTTGACATTAATGTACAATGTTATTCATGCTGTGCGATTGACCGGCATAGTGTTTATTAAGGAATAAGTTGCAGTTTACTGGTAGGGAATCCCATCTTGCCTGTGGTAATATCACAATAACTGTTAACAAACAACTCATGCTCATTTTAATAATAACCTTAATTCTGATGGAATTTTCTTGTTTCAGTCTTCCACCAGTAAAGCAAACAGGTATTTGAGTTCAAGGGCAGTTAAAATACTCTGGTTAGATCACACTTGGAATGTTGTCTTCAGTTCCAGTCACCTCATCATAGGAAGGATGTGGAAGCTTTAGAGAAGGTGCAGAGGACATTTACCATGATGTTGCCTGGATTAGAGAGCAAGTCTTCTGAGGAAAAGATGAGTGAACTAGGGCTTTTCTCTTTAGAGTGAAGGATGAGAGGTGACTTGACACAGTTGTATAACATGGTAAGAGGCATAGATAAAGCAAACAGCCAGAGATTTGGTTAATATGAGGGGGCATAATTTTAAAGTATAGGAGATGTCAGAGTTAGATTTTTTTACATAGAGATTGGTGGATACTGGGAGTGGTGTTAGAGGCAGATATATTAAGAGCATTCGAGAGACTCTTAGATAAACACATAGATGATAGAAAAATGGAGGGCTATGTAGGAGGGAAGGGTTAGAGTGATCTTACAGTAGGTTAAATTGTCAACACAACATCATGGGCTGAAGGGCCGGTATGGTGGTGTAATGTTCTATGTTCTATCAATTGTAGTTTACCACAACATCGCCTCTGTCTTCCGGAGTTGAAAGCTTGTCATTTCAACATAAGGTGAAATCTTGTCACAGTTGGGGGGGATTTAAATTCAAGCACCTAAGTAAATCGGTTCAATTTCTTTGTTAATAGTGTGTGAACATCACAGAAAACACCAGCAATTTCCCTTGAACTGAAAAGGGTTCTCTGGAAGATGTTAGTGAACCAGTTAGGATTTAGTGACAGCCGGTGATAATTGTTATAAATCCATCATTTTCAGAATCAGAATCAGGTTTATCATCATGGGCTTATTTGACATGAACTTTGTTGTTTTGTAGTAGTGCAACACAGAGTCAGAACAATTTTTATAAATTACAGAATAAATAAACAGTGAGAAAGAAGGAATAGAGAGACTGTGTACATGGTCCGTTCAGAAATTTGATGGCAGAGGGGAAGAAGCTGTTCCAGAAATGTTGAAAATGTTGAAATATGCATCTTCAGGCTCCCGTACCTCCTCTCTGCTGGTACTAATGAGAAGAGGGTATGCCCTGGGTGGCAAGGGTCCTTAATGATGAAGGCCCTGAGTCCTTGGCTTTGCTTGTTGCTCAGCGGCTGGGGCAAGGTCAAAGCATGCATTTCTAAATGACAATGAACGAGAACTGAGTGTCCTCATAATCTAATCTACTACCGCATTCTTGGGGCACTACCTGTTGAAGATGACCTTGATGTACTGGAAGGTTTGTGCTTTGATGGATCTGGCTGAGGCTACAACCGTCTGAAGCCTCTTGCGATCCTGTGCAGTGACCCCTCCATACCAGGTAGTGATGCAACCAGTCCAAATGTACATCTACAGACATTTGCTAGAATCTCCATTACTAGAATATTCACTAAAGTTCTTCAGAAAAGGAAATCTGTTATTCTTACCTACTCTGGGCCAGCTGTGGGTCAAGTCACACCAATGTGGTTGACTCCCCTGGAGCAATGAGGAAAGACAATGAATAGTGGCTCTCCCAGTAATGCCCACATCCTCACAACACACAAAACAGGGCAGACAAATAAACAACGTGCAAAATACAACAATCTGTGCAAAAAGAAAAAGATAGATAGATAGATAAATAAATGGATTAAATGGATAAGTAAATATTTTTTTAAAATATCGAGCACATGGGATGAAAGTGAGTTCATAGGTTGAGGGAACAGTTCAATCCCGGGATGAGTGAAGTTATTCCCTCTGGTTGAGGGGTAATAACTGTAATTCTCTACTTGTTCTGAAAGCATATATATTTTGCGATTGTCCTCGTTATTTGATATTGATTAGAAATAAGAAATGTATCTCTTTGTGAATAGCTCATTTCTACTTTCAACTCCCAGTGTTATTTTTTCAAAATCCCTAAAACATGAGTAGCTACTGGGATTAATTTCTACAACTCAATCTACTTGACTTCATCTCAATCTTTAAAATATGGCAAGTTACTATTATATGCTGAATTAACTGACATTACCTTTCAAAATAATAATATACATGAATGAAACTAATAATTTCTGTATTCACGTGTGCAAATTTGCATGTTATCGAGACAATTATGCTAATTATGATGCATGAGATGCAAATTCCCTGAAATAAATCACAATAACATGAACATATGTGCACTCCCACACAAACAGATAAGTCAGCAAAAATACATTAAACCCAGAATTGATGTTAAATTGCAAATGATGAAAGAATTTTTTTGTATATGTAAAAGAAAGAAAGCAGATATAATGTAGAAACAGAAATCACTTTAAGTTTGGGTAAGTGTATCAGAACTTGTCCGTTTCAGATTTTTCATGTTTTGTCAGTGTAATCCATCTAACTTCATTGTCTACAAGCAACTGCAGATATTTTCAGTGTGATCACTGTGCAATAGGCTTTAGGGATAGCAGCATGAAGGGTCTCAGCCCCAAATGTCACCTGGTTATTCTCCTCCATTGATGCCAACTGACCTGCAATGCTGAGTTCCTCCAGCATTTTGTATGTGTTGATTAAACAACCTTGAGACAAATTTTATACTTTATACTTTATTGTCGCCAATTGGTACTAAAATGTACAATCATCACAGCGATATTTGATTCTACACTTCACACTCCCTGGATTACAAATATTAAATATTATAAATATTTAAAATAGTTTAAATTAGTAAATATTAAAATTTTAAATTATAAATCATAAATAAAAAATAGAAAAATGGGAAATAAGGTAGTGCAAAAAAACCGAGAGACAGATCCGGATATTTGGAGGGTACGGCCCAGATCCGGATCAAATTTCATGGTTTAACATAGTATATTACCTCAATAATAAATATACTTGGAACTTTGTGCAGCTCTAGATTTCCAACATCTACAGAATCGCTGGGATTTATGGGAATATCTTTTGTGAGGTCTGTCTTATTCCCATTTTACTGTGAGAACATTGTACCATTGAATGCACGCCAAGTCTGCCACTAAGAAACACAAGAGATTCTGCAGTTGCTGGAAATCTTGAGTTAAATCTCCTCTGCACCCTGTCTAAACTTCCACATTCTTCCCATAATGACTTGGCCTGGCAGCACGTTCAACCACGCTGCTACACTTCCCTCCAATCACCTTAATAGCACGTCTTCTTGTATTAGCCATTTCCAACCTGGGTTTGTTGCTCGCAGCAGCAGTACAGTTCAGGCATCACAGACTACTGCGGGTTACAGCGTAAAGAATAACTATACAAGCAGTGCGAAAGAGGACTAGTGAGGTCCTGTTCACGAGTTCATGGGCCGTTCAGAAGTCTGATGGCAGAGGGCAAGAAGCTGTTCCTAAGACATTTGGTGTGTGCCTTCAGGCTCCTGTGTCTCCTCCCTGACTGTATCAATGAGAAGAGTGTGTGTCCTGGGTGAGGAGGGTCCCTAATGAGATATCGATGCCCAGCAACTTGAAACTGTTCACCCTTTCCACTGTTTATCCCTTGGTATATATTCTCTTGACTTCCTCTTTCTGAACTCCGCAATCAATTTCTTGGTCCTTCTGACAAGCTTCCAGCAGAAGTGGTTGAGGCAGGTTCGATGTTGTCGTTTAAAGTTAAATTGGATAGATATATGGACAGGAAAGGAATGGAGGGTTATGGGCTGAGTGCAGATCGGTGGGGCTTGGTGAGAGTAAGAGTTCGGCATGGACTAGAAGGCCGAGATGGCCTGTTTCCGTGCTGTAATTGTTATATGGTTATATGGTGTTGAGTGCAAGGTTGTTATTGCAACATCACTCAACAAACCAATTTATCTCACTCCTGGACTCCAAGTCACCATTTGAAATTCTGCCAAAAGCAGAGGCATCTTTGGCAAATTCATGGATGGTGTTTGAGCCGTGCCTGGTCACACAGTCGTGGGTGCAGAGAGAGAAGAGCAGTGGGCTAAGCACGCATCCTTGCCTTGCACCAGTGTTGACCGTCAGCAAGGAGGAGATGCTATTTCCGATCTGAACTGACTGTGGTCTCCTGATGAAGAAGTCAAGGATCCAGTTACAGAGCATGGAACAGAAGCCTAAGAACTGGAGTTAGTATGATGGTGCTGAATGCTGAGCTACAATCAACAAACATCAGGCTGACGCCCAGCTGACCACAGGCCGAGTGAAGAGCCACTGAGAAACCTATGCAGCATTAGGCATTAGGTGAACATGTATCAAGGAAAGCTCGGGAATTGTATTTTGCGTGACGTACACAAAGTGCTGGACGAAGTCAGTAGATCAGGCGGCATCCATGGAAAAAAATAGTCAATCAGGATGCTGCCTGAACTGTTGAGTTCCCGCCAGTATTTTGTGTGTTACTCTGGATTTCCAGCATCTGCAGAATCCCTTGGGTTTATTTGTTTCCATAGATGCTGCCTGACCAGCTGAGTCAGAAACATAGAAACATAGAAAACCTACAGCACAATACAGGCCCTTTGGCCCATAATGCTGTGCCAAACATGTACTTACTTTAGAAATTACCTAGGGTTACCCATAGCCCTCTATTTTTCTAAGCTCCAAGCACCTGTCCAGGAGTTTCTTAAAAGACCCTATCATATCCACCTCCACCACCATCACCAGCAGCCCATTCCACGCCCTCACCACTCTCTGCATAAAAAACTTACCCCTGACATCTCCTCTGTACCTACTTTCAAGCACCTTAAAACTATGCCCTCTCGTGCTAGCCATTTCAGCCCTGGGAAAAAGCCTCTGACTATCCACATGATCAATGCCTCTCATCATCTTATACACCTCTATCAGGTCACCTCTCATCCTCCGCCATTCCAAGGAGAAAAGGCTGAGTTCACTCAACCTATTCTCATAAGGCATGCTCCCCAATCCAGGCAACATCCCTGTAAATCTCCTCTGCACCCTTTCTATGGTTTCCACATCTTTCCCATAGTGAGGAGACCAGAACTGAGCACAGTACTCCAAGTGGGGTCTGACCAAGGTCCTATATAGCTGTAACATTACCTCTCGGCTCTTAAGCTCAATCCCATGATTGATGAAGGCCAATGCACCGTATGCCTTCTTAACCACAGAGTCAACCTGCTCAGCAGCTCTGAGTGTCCTATGGACTTGGACCCCACAATCTCTCTGATCCTCCACACTGCCATGAGTCTTACCATTAATACTATATTCCACCATCATATTTGACCTACCAAAATGAACCATCTGGCACTTACCTGGATTGAACTCCATCTGCCACTTCTCAGCCCAGTTTGCATCATATCGATGTCTCGCTATAACCTCTGACATCCATCCACACTAGCCACAACACCTCCAACCTTTGTGTCATCAGCAAATTTACTAACCATCCCTCCACTTTCTCATCCAGGTCATTTATAAAAATCACAAAAAGAAGGGGTCCCAGAACAGATTCCTGAGGCACACAACTGGTCACTGGCCTCCATGCAGAATATGACCCGTCTACAACCACTCTTTGCCTTCTGTGGGCCAGCCAGTTCTGGATCCACAAAGCAATGTCCCCTTGGATCCCATGCCTCCCTACTTTCTCAATAAGCCTTACATGGGGTATCTTATCAAATGCATTGCTGAAATCCATGTACACTACATCTACTGCTCTACCTTCATCAATGTGTTTAGTCACATCCTCAAAAAATTCAATCAGGCTCGTAAGGCACTACCTGCCTTTGACAAAGCCATAAGATCGGGCAGCGTCAGTCAGAAATGATGAGTCGACGTTTCAGGCCGGAACCCTTCGATGTGTATTTTTGAACAGAGAGTGGTGGGTGCCAAAGGAACATAAATTAGGAGCATTTAAAAGGCAAGAAAATAATAGAAAAAATAGAGTCTACATAGAGGAAAGCGATTGATCTTAGAGCAGACAATGAGACCATGAGACCATAAGATGTAGGAGCAGAGTAGGCCATTTGGCCCATCGAGTCTGCTCCACCATTTCATCATGGCTGATCCATTTTCCCTCTCAGCCTCCGTCTCCTGCCTTCTTCCTGTATCCTTTCATGCCCTGACCAATCAAGAATCTATAGACTTCTGCCTTAAATATGCATAAAGACCTGGCCTCCACAGTCACCTGTGGAAAAGAATTCCACAGATTCACCGTTCTCTGGCTAAAGAATTTCCTCTTCATCTCTGTTCTAAAAGGACGTACTTCTATTCTGAAGCCGTGTCCTTTGGTCTTAGACTCTCCCACCAAAAGAAACAACCTCTCCATATCCACTCTATTGAGGCCATTTACCATTCCATATGTTTCAATTAGGTTGCAAACACTCTTCATATGACAAGCCATGCAGTCCTTTGAACCTTCTCCAGTGTCTGCACATCCTTTCTAAGATAAGGGACCCAAAACTGCTCACAATACTCTAAAGTGGGTCCTCTCCAGTGCTTTATAAAGTCTTAACATTACATTCTTGCTTTTATGTAATAGAGCTTTCACCAGTGGCCAACATAGACATTGGAAGTTCGGAGAGGAGGGGATTTCAATCATGTCCACTGCTCAAGGATAAAAGGCAGTAGCAGGTCGTGGCAGCATAATAGAGCTTTGACCAGCAATAAATCGGTGTCTCTGATTGATTAGTAAGAGCAAATTAAAGGAAGGCAGCGACAAGAGCAGCGGCCATTGTCGGAGTGGACGTGGTCAGAATGGTGGTCCTGAGGCTTTAGCTCTTCAAGGCTTCCATGAAGAGAGGCTTCAGTCAGAGAAATCAAAGGAAAGAAGGGATCACGTTTTTTCCTTCTCTGCTTTATATCTACTCAGCTAGGACAGAAGAGATGCCAGGCAGGATAGATGAATATTCCTCTTGTAGGATATGGGAAGGCAAGGAGACCTCCAGAGTCCCTGATGACCACAACTGTGAGAAGTGCATCCAGCTGCAACTCCTAACAAACTGCATTAAGGAGTTGAAGTTGGAATTGGATGAACTCCAGATCATTCAGGAGGTTGAGAGGCTGATAGTTAATACATATAGAGAGGCAGTTACACCCAAGATGCAGGATGCAGTAAACTGGGTGACAGTCAGTAAGGGGGAAAGGGGTTAAGGAGCCAGTGCAGAGTACCCCTGTGGCCATCCCCCCAACAACACTTTGGAGGGATGACCTAACAGAGAAAAATCAGATTGGGTGAGTCACTGGCACTGAGTCTGCCTCTGTGACTCAGAAGGGAAGAAGTTCTTTAGGTGAGAACAAGAATCCCGGATGGTATGTTGCCTCCCAGGTGCTAGGGTCCGGGATGTCTCGGATCGCGTCCTCAGCATTCTTAAGTAGGAGGGTGAACAGTCAGAAGATGTGGTCCATGTAGGTACCAATGACATGGGTAGGATGAGTGATGAGGTTCTTCATGGGGAGTTCAGGGAATTAGGTGCTAAGTTAAAGGGCAGAACCTCCAGGGTTGTGATCTCAGGATTGCTACCCATGTCACATGCTAGAGAGGCCAGAACTAGGAAGATTATACAGTTTAATGCGCAGCTAAGGAGTTGGTGTAAGATGGCGGGCAGAAGACTTTTGGATCATTGGGCTCTCTTCCAAGGAAGGTTTGCACCTGAATTGGAGGGGGACTAATATCCACATGAGAAGGTTTGTTAATGCTGCATGGTGGGGTTTAAACTAGAGTTACAGGGGGATGGGAACCAGAATGCCAGAACAGATAGTGGAGAGGTTGTGGAGGCCGATGTTCGTTAAACCTCAGACAAAGATAGGAATCAAAAGGTTGAGCATGGTGCAACTAGTGTCCTGAGCTGCCTGTATTTCAATGCAATAGGTATCATAGGAAAGGCTGTTAATAGTGCTGAAGATGAGGGTTGGGGTTTATTTACGGCACGTGCTTACATCCAAATGAGCCAGCCATATATACTGGATTCACAATAGAAGATGTTTTATAGCTGTGTACAGTGTGTTGAAAAAGTATTCAGTCCCCACTGCTATTTTCACAGTTTACATTCTTGTTTGCTCAATTTAAAATATATTGCAATAGGGTTTTTGAGCTTATCTACAAAATGTTGAGCATCATGTCAAATCAAAAGGAAAAAATCCAAAACCTGTCAACAATTAACTAAAAATTAACAACGAAAATTGTGAGGCTGTGAAGTACTCACCTCTTTTGTAATTACTATGCTAACTTTCCTCAGGTGCAATATATTACCTTACCAACTCAACCATTTTGTTGATGTAGAAAATTGGAGGATAACTTGTTTTCACTGAATTCATAAGAATAATTACCCCCCTCTCTGTAAGGTCCAACAGTATGGTGGATTTTCAACAGACAAAACCAAAATGAAGACGAGAGCATTCAAGACACGTCAGGGAAATGATAACAGAGAAGCACAGATCTGGGGAGGGAGTACAAGACCATCTCTAAGGCACTAAACATACCTCGGAGCTCAGTGTAGTTCAATCTGAGGAAGTGAAAAAATATGAAACTACAGCTGCCCCTCTAAACTTAGTCACCAGAGAAGATCGGCCCTTGTAAAGAGAGACTACTATGGTGCCAACAGTCACACTGAGTGAACTGCAGAAGTCAGTGACTGCAACTGGAGATGAAGTTCATGGCTCCACAATCTCTGGGGCCTTGCACAAAATGGGTATTTATGGAAGAGTGGTAAGGAAGCAGCTCTGGCTAAAAAGAAAGCATATCCTTGTCCATAAAGACTTTGCCAAGTGTCACTTATAAGATACTGTAAAGATGTGAAGGAAGGGCTTGTGGTTGGATGAGACTGAAGTGGAACTCTTTGGCCTCAACACTAAGTGGTTCGTGTGGCGTAAGTCTAATACTGCACATCAGCCAAGTAACAGCATCCCTACTGTAAAGTACAGTGGAGGCAGCGTCAAGCTATGGAGATGCTTTTCAGCTGCAGGGGCTAGAAATCAGATCAGAATTGATGGGAAGATAAATGCTGCTAAATAGAGATTCTGGATTAAAAACCTGTTATCCTCTGTCAGAAAGCTTAAACTGGGGAGGAAATTTGTCTTTCAGCAGGCCAATGACCCAAAACACACTGCCAGAGCAACCATGGACTGGCTTCAAATGAAGAATATTTATGTCTTTCAGGGGCCCAGTCAGAGTCCTGATCTTAACCTGATCGAACATCACTGGCAAGAGCTCAATACTGCTGTCCACTTCCCCTCCCCCAACTAACTTAGCTTGAGGACTGGGCAAATCTTGCTCCATCATGTGATGCAAAGTTATTAAAGACTTACCTAAAAAGACTACTGGCTGTAATAGCTGTGACACATGGTTGAACATGGTACTGAGCAAAGGGGGATGAATACTTTTGAACTGCTGACATTTTAGTTTTCGAATTTTTAGTTTTTCATGCTTTACAAATTTCCCTGTTTTTTGAGCTTTACTGTGAGAAAAAGAAGCATGTAATTCACAAATAAAAATTCTCAGTAAAATTGATCAAAATTCCTGGTTGTAATATTCATTTATGTGAACAAAGGGTTGAGGGCTGAATACTTTTTCATGGCACTGGATATAAGCTATCTTATGTATTTATATTTATTGTGAGTTTTTCTATTATTGTGTTCTTTATCTTACTGTGTTTTTTTGGGCTTCATTGGATCCAAAGTTACTTTTACAAAGTCATCCTCTTTTACACTTGTGCATTGACATTAAACCATCCTGAATCTTGAAAAACTGCAGGCGTGTTATGATCAGTTTCAGTCTTCAAACTAATATTTCATAATATTTATTTATTTAATAATTTGGCGATATAGTGCTAAATAGGCCCTACCAATCCTTTGAGCCATTCCACCCAGCAACCCTACAACCCCAGATAAATCTAACCTAATCATGGTATAATTTACAATGGTCAATTAACCTGACTGGTACGTCTTCGGACTGTGGGAGGAAACTGAAGCATCAGGGGAAACCCACGTGTTCCATGGTGAAGATATGTAGACTCCTTACAGACAGCACTAGAACTGACCTCCAAACTCCTGAACGCACCAAGCTGTAATAGCGTTGCGCAAATCACTACGCTCCTAGATGTTAATGAAGCAGGCAGTACACTTTGGTAAAGTTAGTTTCTGTGTATTAAGAGTTCTTCATGAATACATTTATGTCTGTGCTAAAGTGGAACATTCCCACAATTCACTCTATCCCCAGGAGAAATGGTTTATCGGGCCCAGAGCAACTATTGTGTAATAGTCATGGGTAATTTTTATTTTAAGTTACTGTGCACCCTAAAAGTCTTTATTATATGTCTCGTAGGTTACAACAGGACTTTGACATGATGCAGAGATGGCCTGAGAAGTGGCAGGTGGAGTTCAACCCAGTAAAGTGTGAATGATTCATTTTGGAAGGTCGAACTTCAAGACAGAGTACACGATTAATTGCAAGGTTTATAGCAGCACAGGGGAAAAGAGAGTGCACATCTACAGATCCTTCAAAGTTGCTACACAAGTTGATAACAAACAAGAGAAAATCTTCAGATGCTGAAAATCCGAGCAACACACTCAAAATGCTGGAGGAACTCAACAGGACAGGCAGCATATATGGAAAAAAGTACAGTCAAAGTTTTGGGCTGAGACCCTTTGGCAGGACTGGTGAAGGGTCTCAGCCCGAAACATTGACTGTACTTTTTTCCATAGATGCTGCCTGGCCTGCTGAGCATTTTGTGTGCGTTACACAAGTTGATAAGGTGGATAATAAGGCATATAATGTGTTGTCCTTCATTAGTCGGGGATTGAGTTCAAGAGCCATGAGGTAATGCTACAGCTCTCTATAGTCCTAGTTAGATCACATTTGGAATATTGTGTTAGTTCAATATGCCTCAATACAGAAAGCTTTTTAGAGAGTACAGAGGAGATTTATCAAGATGCTGCCTGGATTAGAGAACATGTTTTAAGAGACTAGATTAAGGAGCTAAAGCTTTTCTCTTTGGAGCAAAGAAGGAGAAGAGGTGACTTGATAGAGGTGTACAAGATGATAAGGGGCCTAGATCAAGTTGATAGCCAGAGACCATTTGCCACAATGGCCACATTTTAGGTACGTCTGAACACCTGCTCGTTAATGCAAATATCTAATCAGCCAATCACGTGGCAGCAACTCACTGCATAAAAGCATGCAGACATGGTTAAGAAGTTCGGCTGTTGTTCAGAACAAACAACACAATGGGGAAGAAATGCGATCTAAGTGACTTTAACTGTAGAGTGGTTGTTGGTGCCAATCAGAGTAATTTAAATATCTCTGAAACTGCTGAATCTCCTAGGGATTTCAAAAAAGTAAAATAGTAACAATAAATAAATAAGCAATAAATGTTGATAACATGAAATGAAGAGTCCTTGAAAGTGAGTCCATTAGTTGTGGGAACATTTAGTGATGGGGCAAGTGAAGAAGAGTGAAGTTATCCCCTTTGGTTCAAGAGCCAAATGGTTGAGGGCTGATAACTGTTCCAGAACAACACACGCAAAATGCTGGAGGAACTCAGCAGATCAGGCAGCATCTCTGAAAATAAATAAACAGTCGACATTTTGGGCTGGGATCCTTCATCAGGACTTGAAATGAAGAGGGAGGATGCCGGAATGAAAAGGCCGGGGAGGGGAAGCCGGGCTAGCTAGAAGGTGATTGGTGAAGCCAGGTGGGTGTGAAAGGTAATAGGTTAGAGAAGAAGGAATCTGATGGGAGAGGAGAATGGACCAGGGAGAAAGGGGAGAAAGGGAAGAAAGTGGGGCACTGGGAAAGGGAATGGCAGGTGAGGAGAAAAGGCGAGAGGCCCAAAGAGGGGAACAGAAGAAGAGGGAAGGGGAAAGGGAAAAGAAAAAAAATAGCAGAAGGAAAAATTGATGTTCATGTCATCAGGCTGGAGGCTACCTAGTCGGAATATAAGATGCTGGTCGTCTATCCTGAGAGAGGCCTTACCATGGAACAAGAGGATGCCATGGATCAGCATATCAGAATGGGAATGGGGATAGAAATTAGATTGGTTGGCCACGGGGAAATTCCATTTTTGGGGGATAGAGCAGAGGTGCTTGACAAAGCGGTGCTCAATTTCCGTCGGGTCTCAACAATGTAACAGATCTGCAGGTGAAGTGTTGCCTCACCTGGAAAGACTGCTTGGGGCCCTAAATGGAAGTGAGGGAGAAGGTGAATAGGCAGGTGTAGTATTTCTATTATTTGCAGGGGTAAGTGTCAGGAGGAATGAATGGACAAGGGTATCATGGAGAGAGTGATCCTGCAGAAAGCAGAGGGTGCGGAGGGCTAAGTAAAGACGTGTTTGGTGATAGGATCCACTTGAAGATGGCGGAAGTTGCGGAGAATGTTCTGTTGAATGTGAAGACTTATGGGTTGGTAGGTAAGGACAATAGGAACTCTACCCCTGTTAAGGCAGAGGGAAGATGGGGTGAGCGCAGATATCTGGGAAATGGAAGAGATGCGAGTAGGGTCAGCATCAGTGGTAGAGGAAATGGACATCTCTGATGTCCTGGAAAGGGAAGTTTCATCCTGGGAACAGACATGGAGGAAACAAAGGAACTGAGAAGAGGGAGTAGCATTTTTACAGGATTTCCGTGGAACTTGACAGATTTACAAAAGAAGTCAGTAGACAGTTTGATCAGACAGAGAAATCAAGAAAGGGGAGAGAGGTGTCAGAAATGGACCAAGTGAGTTTAAGGGCAGGGTGGAAGTTGGAGGCAAAGTTGATGATTGAGAATATGTGAAGAGTCATGGATGTAGGTGGGAAGGGACTGAACCAAAGGGAACAGAGTTATATTTTATAACTGCTCCTGAACCTGGTGGTGTTAGCCCTGAGACTCCTGTGTCTTCTGCCCAATGGCACCTGCAAGAAGAGAGCATGGCCTGGACGGTAGGGGTCTTTGATGATGCATGCTGCTCTCTGTGGTGACACTCCTTGTAAATGTGCTCAATGGTGGGAAAGACTTACCCATGATGGACTGGGCTGCATCCACTACTTTTTGTAGGATTTTCCATTCATGGACATTGGTGTGTTTCCATGCCAGGCCTCTTTATCCTTTCAAGGGAAGAATGTCCAAGGTGGGTAGGGGTCACACAAGGTTAAAAAGGATACTGGCTGAGGCAAGGACGTTCAATTCGGAGTGCGTGGCAGCAATTCAACATTTGATGCGCACTGGACATCATCATCTGGCAGGGCACAGGTGTGCGGAGTTTAACTCTTTATCAGTACCAGGCTAACATCCCTCCAGACGCCAATGTCAGCGCACACCATTATGGAAATTGCTCAGTTCCTGCTATTCACTCGATAGTGACTGCAACAGAACCAAGCTTCATTTTCAGATACAATTCAGATTCAGGTCTGGGTAGCCTCCAACCTGATGGCAAGAACAACATCGAGTAATTTCTCCTGCCTCCCCCTTCTCTCTTCTTCCATTCATTATCCATAGAGTCATTGTCATAAAGCACTATAGCACAGATACAGGATCTTTGATGAATGATGAATTCATTCAAATCCCACAACGTGAGGGAGTAAAAATCTTTGCATTATGATTCTGTCACAATTTACAAGTCTAGTGGCTTGTAGAAAGAAGCTGTCCCATAGCCCACTGGTCCTGGCTTTAGGGCTGCGGTACCATTTGCCAGGCGGAAGCAGCTGAAACAGTTTACGGTTGGGGTTAGGATGATGATCTTCCAGATCTTCTTTACACACCTGCTGCTGTAAATGTCCTCTATGGAGGGAAGTTCACATCCACAGATGCACTGGGCTGTCTGTACCACTCTCTGCAGTGCCCAGTGATCAAGGTTGGTGCAGTTCCCGTACCAGGTGGTGATACAGCTAGTCACTATGCTCCCAATGGTGCCCCTGTAGAAGGTCTTGAGGATTTGTGGGCCCATGCCAAACTTCTTCACTGGCCTGAGGTAGAAGAGACACTGTTGTGCTTTTTTTGCCACACAACCAGTGTGTACAGTCCAGGTGAGATCTTCGGTGATGTGTATACCGAGGAACTTGAAACTACTCACCCTCTCAGCTGCAGTCCCATTGATGTTTGGCCCATCTAGTCCATGCCAGCCTATTAATCTGCCTAGTCCTAGTGACCTGCATTGAAACCCTACTGCACCTATCCAGATACTAATCCACACTTCTCTTAAACATTGGAATCGAACCTGCATCCACCAGTTCCACTGGCAGCTCATTCCACATGCTCACCATCCTCTGAGTGATGAAGTTTAAAATTTCACTTTTCATCCAGAACCCATGACCTCTAGTTCTGGTCTCATTCACCCTCAATGGAAAAAGCCTGCTTGCCTTTACCCCATCTACATCCCTCAAAATTTTGTATACCTCTATCAAATCTCCTCTCAGTCTTTTACACCTGGGAATAAAGCCTTAACCCATTTAACTTTTCCCAATAACTCAGGTCCTCTAATCCCGGCAACATCCTTGTAAATTTGCTGTGCACTCTTTAAATCTTATTCACAACTTTCCTGTAGGTAGATGACCAAAACTTGACACAAATTAGGCCTCAACCATGTCCAATATCAGCATGACATTCTGACCGCCCTTTCACCTCACTTTGGCGCTATGTTCCTTTTAATTTTAAATGACCGGTGTGCGCAAAAATTTTGTGCTGTGCAATTTTTTGCCCAGTGACAACAACATGAATTTTTAAGTGGAAGTAAAAGCTGAAGCTGTTCTAAGGATAATAAACCATTCCACTTTAAATGAGCAAGCAGTTCTTTTGCACTTCACGTCCTTCGCTACTTTGGAATTTGACATAGTGAATCAATAATTTCTTCAATAAAAGTGGTTTAAATAAGCCAGTTCTAAAATCTGCAGACAAATCATCACAAACTCTATGTTGTCAACACTGTCTGCATCAGAAACCAGAAAGGGAAATGTGACATATATCACATCGATCGTGAAATTTTTTTAATATGTCAACGAGGTAGTGGTGACAACCTGTTGTGCACAGTTTAAATTCCTTTGTGCGCTTGTAGCAAAAGATGAGTGTGTGCGCGTTAGAGGGAACATTGGTCTGCTGCCCCACATCCTCGCTTTCTTCAAAGTTCGAAGTAAATTTATTATCAAAGTACATCTATGCCACCATATACAACCTGAGATTCATCTGCTTGCAGGCATTCGCAGTAAATGCAGAGAAACAGAATAAAGTCAATGAAAAGTTGCTCATAACAAGAACGGACAAACAACTAATGTGCAAAAGATAACAAACTGCACAAACAAAAAAGTGAAGGAAAAAGAAATATTATAACAAATATCGAGTCAATTAATCTAGACAGCTCCATCTTGGGCATTAGCCTGCAAGGTACTGAGGGCATCTTCAAAGAGCGGTGTCTTAGAAAGACAGCGTCCATTATTACGGACCTCCAGCACCCAGGGCATTGCCCTTTTCTCACTGTTACCATCAGGTAGGAGGTACAGAAGCCTGAAGGCACACACTCAGCGATTCAGGAACAGCTTCTTCCCCTCTGCCATCCGATTCTTAAATGGACATTGAACCCTTGGACACCACCTCACTTTTTCAATATACAGTATTTCTGTTTGTTTGCACGTTTTTTATTCTATTCAATATACATATACCATAATTGATTTACTTATTTATTTATTATTATTGTTATTGTTATTTTATTTATTATTTTTTCTCACTTCTATGCTATGTATTGAATTGAACTGCTGCTGCTAAGTTAACAAATTTCACGACACATGCCAGTGATAATAAACCTGATTCTGATTCTCTGCACGTCAATTGTTGCGTCCTTAAAATGTGACTCCATAGTTTGTGGAATCAGTTCAGTGTTGAGTTGAGTGAAGTTATCCCCTCTGGTTCAAGAACCTAATGGCTGAGGGGTAATAGCTGTTCCTGAACCCTGAGGCTCCTGTGCCTCCTTCCTGATGGCAGCAGTGAGAGGAGATCATGGTCTGGGTGGTGGGGTCCTTGATGATACATGCTGCTTTTCTGTGACAGCAGTCCTCATAAACGTGCTGAAGGGCTTTAGCAGTGATTGACTGGGCTGTATGCACCACTCTCACGATCCACTCTCCATTCTTCTTCAGCACTTTACCTTTTCCACCTATCACCTCCCAGCATGCACTTCTTCCCCTCCCCCCACCTTCTTATTCTGGCTTCTTCCCCCTTCCTTTCCAGTCTTGAAGAAGGGACTCAGCCTGAAACATCGACTCTTTATTCCTCTCCATAGACGCTGCCCGACCTGCTGAGTTCCGTCAGCATTTTGTGTGCATAACTTTTGTTTTCAGATAGTTTTTGTGACCAAGCTAAAAGCTGATAACCTCTCAGATGGGACTTAATAAGCAGTTCATAATACCAAAAATACACGGGCATTCAAATCAATTTGCTAGTCTTCTCCCGCATCAAATACGAGAATATATTAATCATAAGTTATGAAAGTGAAGACATGAATGCAATGCCTAACGGCAATTGTATGATCGATTGAATTAAATGCTTCAGCTAAGCACAATAACCAGCAAAACAATTCCGATTTACAATCATTAAAGCATAATGAGTCAAATAGAAATGCTCAGAGCATCTCTTTCTAAAACATCGCCAGCAGCACACTTCCAGTTATTTCAATACATTTAGATTATTTAGCCTTTATTACATTCACTTCTGAAACATTGAAAGTAATGACTCTAATTATAATTGTATTTTTGGAATACGTAAAGCTGAAGAGAAGCATCTCAAATTGCATCAATAAATCGACCTATTGTCACCAATTGAATTTTGCAATCGTTGGTCTTATATTGAACTGCCCAGCTTTTGACCAGTCCTATAATTCTCAGTTTGGCGTTCTGAGTGGGATCCCCAGACTGACGAGTTGTGAAATCCAGGGAAGTGGGAAGAAACTAAGGCAATCGTTGATCAGCCATTGACTGGCAGAAGGCCTGGGGTGGGCGGTCGCTGAGAGCTGACTCCTGCTCCTATGTTCTTGTCATAGAGTGTCGAGTGTAGGAGCCATGTACAGTATCTATTTTCTATCTACATTGTATTTTGTGTTATGCATTTATTATGTTTAATATTCTTTTTTTATTACTAACAAACAAAAAGACAAAAAAAACAGCACATCCACAAAAACCACAACCTTAACAAAATCCAGTTAAATATTGAGCAGCAAAAGGGAGAAAAATATAAAGGCAAAAGTAAACATACACAGCAGAGGTGCACTGCACAAAAAAACCTCAGTTCTCACCCCGTAAGAAAGTCCAATATGAGCCCCATATCCTTTCAAAGATGTCCCCTCTGTCCTCATTACATAGCCTCTGTCTCTCCAAATGTAAAGTATTTGCCAGTTCTCTCAGCCACAGATCGTACATAGGGACAGAGTCTATTTTCCACATTTGTAGGATTAACATCTTAGCAATCACCATGCCAAACAATATAGCCATTTTTTCATACTTGTTGGCTGAAGATAGGGAGCTTGTTACTCCAAGGATGGCTATGAGCGGGTCTGGTTCCCACCGCTTCCCAAAAGCCTCACAGAAACAGCGAAAAATACTTTTCCAATATGCATAAAGCTTACAATATGACCAGAATGAATGTGACAAGTTACTGTTCACAGATTTACATCTATTACAAACTGGTGAAACATCAGGGTACAAACTGTGCAACTTTTCTTTGGAATAATAGAGTCTATGTATTGTTTTAAACTGTATAAGTCTGTGTCTGACATTGACCGAACAATCAGGTAACTCGTCATAGGGGTGGGGGCGTGGTAAAAGCAAAGGGTTTAGTTACGTGTTTATGCTTTGTTTTTAGCTGGTCTAGAGCAGGGGAGTGAGCTGGGGGATGATAACTTTTTCATTAACCGCTTAATTACATTTAAGAAAGCTTAAACACACTTAAGATTGCTTGAATTGGCTTAAACACATTTGACTATTCTTGAATAGAACATATAACACTTGGCTTAAGTACGGTTAAAACATTAAGACTGTTTTATTGTATCACTAATTTTAGTTTCGTTAGTTTTTGTCACTTGAAGATTGTTCGTTTTGATCGTTCCTTAATAAATTGAACCTATCCTTTGATTTTGGAATCTTGTTATTGAATTGGATAGTGTGTCGCACAGGATCAAACCAACCGCTCCACCCATGCTTAGTCTTTGAGTTGTTCGACTAACTGCTACATAAAATAGTACACCACAGATCTCCAAGGATCGACACCTTGTCAGGGTTGAGATGCTTGTAAGTTCCTGAGATTCAAGAGCAATGCCATCAGGAGCTAGGATCAGAGGGAATGTTCCAGACAAAGATCAATCCAAACAGAGTAGCTGGCAGAAGATGCCGACACATCACAATGGTGGAAAAGATGGGGGGAAGCTGCAGCAGTGAAGGGCCCCCCCTGTCCTCTTGCCCCTGGACCTCAACCCAGATCTGTCCAGCACCATGTGGTGGCCGCCAGTCCATCAGCTTCCCCACGTTAAACAAGGTCACACACAGGCTTTCCCTGTTAAGGGAATAATCCCTGAGGAGAACATCAGACTCGGCTCAAGTGATTGCAGTACTACACCACAGAGACAGGCTGTTCAGCCCAACTGATCCATGCTAACCAAAATTCACATCAAAGCTAGTCCCATTCACCTTTCCTTTTAGGAGTTGTTAATGTACTTGCCTCGACCACTTCCTCTGGCAGCTCGTTGCATATGAGGACTATGTCCACATGAAAATATTGACCTTCCAGTTCTTAATAAATGTCTCCCCTGTCACCCTAAGCCTATCTCCTCTCATTCTTAATTCCCACCCTTGCGGGATGATGGCGTAATGCTTAGCACAACAATTTACAGTACCAGCAACCTGGGTTCAATTCCTGCTGCTGTCTGTATGTTCTCCCTGTGACCGTGTGGGTTTCTTCTGGGTGTTCCGGTTTCCTCCCACAGACCAAAGACGCACCAGTTGGTGGGTAATTGGTCACTGTATATTGACCTGCTATGAGGCTAGGGTTAAATCTATGAAATACTAGGTGGCATGGCTTGAGGGGCTGGAAGGGCTGGAAGGGCCTATTTCACACTGTAAATATATAAATAAATAAAGTTGCCCTTCATGATTTGGTGCACTTCTATAATATCACCCCTCATTCTCCTGTGGTCCACTGAATAATGTCCCAACCTGCTCAGACTCTTTCCATAACTCAGTCCCTCCAGTTCCAGCAACATCCCCTTAAATCTCCCCTGCAGACTTTCCAGCTTAATGGCATCTCTCCTACAGCAGAGTGACCAAAACTGTACACAGTATTCCAAAATGCCAACTTACCAATGTTATGTACAACTACAACATAATAACCCATATTCTATGCTCAGTGCCCCGACTGATAAAGGGCAGCATGTCAAAGGCCTCCTTCACCACTCTGTCTATTTGTGGTGGCGCTTTCAGGGAACCATGTGACACTATAAGACCATAATCCATCGAGTCTGCTCCATCATTCCATCATGGCTAATATATTATCTCTCTGAACCCCATTCTCCGGCCTTCTCCCCATAACCTGTGATGCCCCTACTAATCTATCACCTGTACACGTGCTCCAAGCTCCCACAATTCTACAACACTCCCCAGGGTCCTGCGAAAATCTTATCTTCACGTTTTCCCAAAATACAACACCTCACACTTCTCCAAGTTAAACTCCATTTACCCAGTTCAGAACCAGAATGAGAATCACTGACATATGTCAGAAGCTTTCTTGTCACCTTAGAGCAGGACATTACAATCATCATCATTATGTACCGTGTTGTATGACGTGGATGGTCGTGGTCACGTGACCATGTTTGCTCTTGGCAAATTTTTCTGCAGGAGTGGTTTGCCATTGCCGCCTTCTGGGCAGTGTCTTTACAAGATGGATGACCCCAGCCATTATCAATACTCTTCAGAGATTGTCTGCCTGGTGTCAGTGGTCACATAACCAGGACTTGTCATATGCACCAGCTGCTCCTACGACCATCCACCAGCTGCTCCCATGGTTTCACATGACACTGATCGGGGGGCTGAGCAGATGCTACAACTTGTCCAAGGGTGACCTGCAGGCTAGCAGTAGTGGGGTAGTGTTCATGGGTTCAATGTCCATTCAGAAATCTGACTGCAGAAGGGAAGAAGCTGTTCCTGAATCATTGAGTGCGTACCTTCAGGATTCTGTACCTCCTACCTGATGGTAGCAATGAGTGGAACACTAACCCAGTTGATCAGGTTCCCTTCTGAAATTCTTGGCAACCACCTTCACTGTCTATGACGCTATTCTAGTGTCACCTTGGTTCGAAGAGGAGGCTGAGCTCTCGGGTATAATTCTCCACGTGAGTCCTCACAACCCGACCCAGTACCAAGGGCTGAGAAATTGCCAATTCATTGTCCGTGAGTCGATCAAACTAAAACCACAGGATCATATATTACATATATTCCCTGCCCTTCAGAGAACTAGTGTGCGAGTGTCATCTTGATCAATCACCTTGGCTGGGACTGAGACATTGAGGATCAGTTTTAACAGGTCCCATTGAGCAGGGAACAATTATCATCTTCCCTTTAATCACCGCAGAATGGAAAGCAACACAATATATATTTACCTGTCAGGTCACCTTGCCCAAATCTCTGTGAAAGAAACCACGTGGTTCTAACGCTTAGAACTATATTCTGATGCCCAGCTGAGTTTTCAATGGTTCAATAGTACAATGTAATATCAGAGAATGCACAGAGTATATCACCACTCTTTGCAGACATCCCCGAAACAGAGAAAAAGTCCCCAAAAAATGAATGACAGAAAAACATCAGAACCCCAAAGCCTACTCCCCCCCCACTTTCTCCAGCAAAGGCATCAACCCCCCCCCCACCACCCACTATACAAGCCCCCAGAGACCAAGATCTAGAATCCATCAACAACCACAGTCCATCCCAACACTTCAAAGGGAACAGGAGGGAGGGAGTGAGAGGTATTGCCCCACCACAGAATCAGAATCAGGTTTACTATCACCGGCTTGTGACGTGAAATCTGTTAAGTTAGCAGCAGCAGTTTGATACAATACATAATGAGGAAGAGGAAAAAAATAAATTAAATAAAAATAATAATAATAACAAATAGATCAATTACAGTATACGTACATTGAATAGATTTAAAAATGTGCAAAAACAGAAATACTGTATATTAAAAAAAAGTGAGTTAGTGTCCACGGTTTCATTGTCCATTCAGGAATCGGATGGCAGAGGGGAAGAAGCTGTTCCTGAATCGCTGAGTGTGTGCCTTCAGGCTTCTGTACCTCCTGCCTGATGGTAACAGTGAGAAAAGGGCATGTCCTGGGTGCTGGAGGTCCTTAATAATGGACACTGCCTTTCTGAGACACCGCTCCTTGAAGATGTCCTGGGTACTTTGTAGGCTAGTACCCAAGATAGAGCTGACTAGATTTACAACCTTCTGCAGCTTCTTTCGGTCCTGTACAGTAGCCCACCCCCCCCCCATACCAGACAGTGATACAGCATGTCAGAATGCTTTCCATGGTACATCTACATAGAAACATAGAAAACCTACAGCACAATACAGGCCCTTCGGCCCACAAAGTTATGCCGAACATGTCCCTACCTTAGAAATTACCAGGGTTACCCATAGCCCTCTATTTTTCTAAGCTCCATGTACATATCCAAAAGTCTCTTAAAAGACCCTGTCGTATCCACCTCCACCGCTGTTGCCAGCAGCCCATTCCACGCACTCACCACTCTCTGCGTAAAAAACTTACCCCTGACGTCTCCCCTGTACATACTCCCAAGCACCTTAAACTTGTGCCCTCTTGTGGCAGTCATTTCAGCCCTGGGAAAAAGTCTCTGATTATCCACATGATCAATGCCTCTCATCATCTTATACACCTCTGTCAGGTCACCTCTCATCCTCCGTTGCTCCAAGGAGAAAAGGCCGAGTTCACTCAACCTGTTTTCATAAAGCATGCTCCCCAATTCAGGCAACATCTTTGTAAATCACCTCTGGACCCTTTCTATAGTTTCCACATCCTTCCTATAGTGAGCCTATAGAAGTTTTTGAGTGTATTTATTGACATGCCAAACCTCTTCAAACTCCTAATGAAGTATAGCTGTTGTCTTGCCTTCTTTATAACTACATCGATATGTTGGGACCAGGTTAGATCTTCAGAGATCTTGACACTCAGGAACTTGAAACTGCTCACTCTCTCCACTTCTGATCCCTCTGTGAGGATTGGTATGTGTTCCTTCATCTTACCTTTCTGGAAGTCAGCAATCAGCTCTTGTGAGAGGGAAGACCGATACGTTACTGTTTCGATGTTACAATCTGCAGTATCATCTCTTCGAGTTCCCCCGACTCGAGAACCAGCAAACTTCCACTCAGCTTCGAGCGAGAGAGTCATTCTGACAAAATAAAATCCATTTAGCGTCATGGCCAGATCCAGCAGTCAGGATGATTTACCTTGAGCTCACTGGGAAAACATTCTAAAGTTTACGACGTGTGGTTAATATTATGTTATTATCAAGCTGCCTAATCGTACTAATTTATTCAATGTGTCAGGAGCTTCTGTGTTCACCCGGGACCACGCTGGTTTCCTCTGGGTGCTTTCATTTCCTCCTACAATCCAACGACGTGCGAGGGTCAGTGAGTTGTAGGTATGCTACGTTCATGCAGAAAACAGCGACACTTGTGGGCCGTCACCAGCAGGTCATGTTGGCTGTTGATACAAATGACGCATTTCACTGTGTGTCAATGTTTCAATGTACATGCAGCAATTGTTTATCTTTATCTATTCCAATGGGGAACATAATTCTGTTCATCATATTTCCTGTACCCCATACATATCCAAATAATTTGTTTCCTCTTAGTCCTTCTTTCATCTAATATATCCCTTATATTATACCGTGGTTTCCCATAGTAACGTAGTGATTAGCGTGACACTATCTGAGTTCAGAGTTCAATTCCAGTGTCCATAGAACCATAGAACCATAGAACCATAGAAACTACAGCACAGAAACAGGCCCTTTGGCCTTTCTTGGCTGTGCCAAACCATTTTCTGCCTAGTCCCACTGACCTGCACACGGACCATATCCCTCCATACACCTCCCATCCATGTATCTATCCAATTTATTCTTAAATGTTAAAAAAGAACCCGCATTTACCACCTCATCTGGCAGCTCATTCCATACTCCCACCACTCTCTGTGTGAAGAAGCCCCCCCTAATGTTCCCTTTAAACTTTTCCCCCCTCACCCTTAACCCATGTCCTCTGGTTTCTTTCTCCCCTTGCCTCAGTGGAAAAAGCCTGCTTGCATTCACTCTATCTATACCCATCATAATTTTATATACCTCTATCAAATCTCCCCTCATTCTTCTACGCTCCAGGGAATAAAGTCCTAACCTATTCAACCTTTCTCTGTAACTGAGTTTCTCAAGTCCCGGCAACATCCTTGTAAACTCTTTCAACCTTATTTATATCCTGCCTGTAATTTGGTGACCAAAACTGAACACAATACTCCAGATTCGGCCTCACCAATGCCTTATACAACCTCATCATAACATTCCAGCTCTTATATTCAATACTTCGATTAATAAGGGCCAATGTACCAAAAGCTCTCTTTACGACCCTATCTACCTGTGACGACACTTTTAGGGAATTTTGTATCTGTATTCCCAGATCCCTCTGTTCCACTGCACTCCTCAGTGCCTTACCATTAACCCTGTATGTTCTACCTTGGTTTGTCCTTCCAACGTGCAATACCTCACACTTGTCAGTATTAAACTCCATCTGCCATTTTTCAGGCCATTTTTCCAGCTGGTCCAAGTCCCTCTGCAGGCTCTGAAAACCTTCTTCACTGTCTACTACACCTCCAATCTTTGTATCATCAGCAAACTTGCTGATCCAATTTACCACATTATCATCCAGATCATTGATATAGATGACAAATAACAATGGACCCAGCACTGATCTCTGTAGCACACCACTAGTCACAGGCCTCCACTTAGAGAAGCAATTCTCTACCACCACTCTCTGGCTTCTTCCATCGAGCCAATGTCTAATCCAATTTACCACCTCTTCATGTATATCTAGCAATTGAATTTTCCTAACTAACCTCCCATGCGGGACCTTGTCAAAGGCCTTACTGAAGTCCATGTAGACAATATCCACTGCCTTCCCTTCATCCACTTTCCTGGTAACCTCCTCGAAAAACTCCAACAGATTGGTCAAACATGACCTACCACGCACAAAGCCATGTTGACTCTCCCTAATAAGCCCCTGTCTATCCAAATGCTTGTAGATTCTGTCTCTTAGTACTCCCTCCAATAACTTACCTACTACTGACGTTAAACTCACCGGCCTATAATTTCCCGGATTACTTTTTGATCCTTTTTTAAACAACGGAACAACATGAGCCACTCTCCAATCCCCCGGCACTTCGCCCGTAGACAGCGACATTTTAAATATTTCTGCCAGGGCCCCCGCAATTTCAACACTAGTCTCCTTCAAGGTCCGAGGGAACACTCTGTCAGGTCCCGGGGATTTATCCACTTTAATTTTCCTCAAGACAGCAAGCACCTCCTCCTTTTCAATCTGTACACTTTCCGTGGTCTCACTACTTGATTCCCTCAATTCCATAGATTTCATGCCAGCTTCCTTAGTAAATACAGACGCAAAAAACCTATTTAAGATCTCCCCCATTTCCTTTGGTTCCGCAAAAAGCCGACCACTCTGATCTTCAAGAGGACCAATTTTATCCCTTACAATCCTTTTGCTCTTAATATACTTGTAAAAGCTCTTTGGATTATCCTTCACTTTGACTGCCAAGGCAACCTCATGTCTTCTTTTTGCCCTCCTGATTTCTTTCTTAAGTATTTTCTTGCACTTCTTATACTCCTCAAGCACCTGATTTACCCCCTGTTTCCTATACATTTCATACAACTCCCTCTTCTTCTTTATCAGAGTTGCAATATCCCTTGAGAACCAAGGTTCCTTATTCCTATTCAATTTGCCTTTAATCCTGACAGGAACATACAAACTCTGCACTCTCAAAATTTCCCCTTTGAAGGCTTCCCACCTACCGATCACATTTTTGCCAGAGAACAACCTGTCCCAATCCATGCTTTCTAGATCCTTTCTCATTTCTTCAAATTTGGCCTTCTTCCAGTTCAGAACCTCAGCCCTAGGACCAGATCTACCTTGTCCATGATCTAATTGAAACTAATGGTCCTCTGTAAGAAAGCTTATAAGTTCCTCCCGTATGCGCTTGGGTTTCCTCCAGGTGTTCAGGTTTCCTCCCACAGTCCAAAGACGCACCGGTTAGTCGGTTAATTGTTCATTGTAAATTGTCCTGTGATTAGGCTCGGGTTAAATTGGTGGGTTGCTAGGGCCCAGTCTCGGTGGGCTGGGAGGGTTTGTTCCACTCTGTATCTCTAAGTAAAATAAAAATAAAAATACTGATAACTTTAGTCCTTTATTTTTTAAGACTTGAACTTCTTATTTTCAGCCTTAATAATTCTGTGTGATGTTTTAGTGCAGCTATTGCCCTTGACTTGAAAATATTTCCTTGCGTTGTGAACAGCTAATATGTCATTGTGAATGACATGTCACGGTCTGAATGAGTTTCCAGATTTACCATCATTACACACTTCACAACCGTGAGCAGCTTGAATAATTCATCTGGAGATAAGCAGTTAGACCAGCGGTAAACCTGTCCTCTCAGCTCCAGACCTCTTTCACCTGCCATTCTTTCCGAGAGGTTGCTGGAACATAAGACATGCTGCTGAGTAAATTGTAAACAGAAGAGATTCTGCAGATACCAGAAATCCAGAGCAACACACAAAATCAGGCCTGAAGATAGGTCTGGGCCCAAAACATCAACAGTTCATTCCCCTCCACAGATGCAGCCTGATCTGTTGAGTTCCGCCACCATCTTGTGTGTGCTGCTCTGAATAGATTGTTCCATTTAACAATGTGCGTGAGATTCCATAAGGCTGTAAGAGATAGGAGCAGAATTGGGCATTCAGCCCATCGAGCCTGCTCCATCATGATTGATTTATTACCCCTCTCAAGCCCATTCCCCTGCCTTCTTCCTGTAATCTTTGACACCCAGACTAATCAAGACATAGCAACCTCTGCTTTAAATATACCCAATGACTTGGCCTTCACAGCTGTCTGTGGCAGATTCAATGCCTTCTAGCTAAAGAAATTCTTCCTCATCTCTGTTCTAAAGGGATGCCATTTTATTCTGAGTTTCAGGTTTCAGCCCTCTGGTCCTAGACTCCCCCACTACAGGAAACATCCTCTCCATGTCCGCTCTGCCTAGGCCTTACAATATTTCATAGGTTTCAATGAGATCCCCCTTCATTCTTCTAAACTCCAGCAAATACAGGCCCAGAGCCATCAAATGTTCCTGATATGTTAACCCTTTCATTCCCGAAATCATTCTTGTGAACCTCATCTGGACCCTCTCCAATGCTAACACATCCTTTTTGAGATAAGAGACCCAAAATTGCTCACAATTCTTACCAGGTGTAGAATGAATTGTATTTGAAGGAGATTCACTTACAATCAAGAACTTCAATTCAATTACAATGTATCTAAGAAGAATTTATGCAAGTATAAAAAAATTGCCTCCTCGTTCTCAGTGCACTCAAGCTCAACGTTCAAACTTTGATTTAACCAACTTTAGCCAAATGTGTGTAAGAGTCAGACATAAAAATTCAATTTATGCCACTGATGTAAATAACATTTTCCCCCACATAAGAGTCAGAAACTAATGAGAATGGAGTCAGAATGAAATTGTTGAGTTACAGACCGATTTTCACATTCACACCAGTGTGACAACACATTAATCTGCCCTGCAGATGAAATTAATTTAAAAACTATTTGACTCCTAAAGCTTTGACTTCATTACATGAGTATGCAGATACCTAACCCAAATATATTGTGGACAATCTAATTTTGTAATGTGTTCAGCTCTAGGTCCACATCAACAATGAGTATAGGATGAATTATTCTATCTCCAATGACTGTCAAGACTCAGATATTAAATGCGCCTTCCCAATGCAAACTGATCAGCTAGAGCTAAAATTGCCCAACATTTGATCGAACTTGTATCAACTCGATAATCTAAATTAATCAAACTCAAAATTCAAAGTTAGTTAATTATCAAACTACATATATGTCACCATATACAACTTAGAGATTCCTTCTATTGTAAGCACATTCAATAAATACATAAAACAGATTAGAAACAATGCAAAACCACACCCAACAGGATGGACAAACAGCCAATGTGCAAAAAAACCAAACTGTGCGAGTACAAGAAGAAATAATAACAATACTGTAATAATAATAGTTCTGCCTAGCTTTAAACCTACTCTCTAATTTACTGAATTGGACAGAAATTAGTTATCAAATCAGAAACAACTAAATGAATTATACCTTGACACACCCTCTATACATGGATGATTAGAAACTAAAGCGAAAGCTTTAGTTTCATATGTGACTAACAAGAGAAGTCAAAGCCAACATAAAAGCCTAAGAGAAGGAATATAACAAGAGCACAAGAACACAAGACAAAGGAGCAGAAGTAGGCCATTCGGCCCATCGAATCTGCTCCGCAGCTCCCCCATGAGCTAAACTATTCACCCATCTAGTTCCAATTTCCGGCTTTTTCCCCATATCCCTTGATACTCTGACTAATCAGATACCTGTCAATCTCCTCCTTAAACACCCTCAATGATCGGGCCTCCACAGCCATATGTGGCAACGAATTCCACAAATCCACGACCCTCTGGCTAAAAAAATTTCTCCTCATCTCTGTTTTAACTGGGTACCCTCTAATTCTAAGACTATGGCCTCTTGTCCTGGACTCACTCACTAAGGGAAACAACCTTTCCACATCTACTCTGTCCAACCCTTTCAACATTTGAAACATTTCTATGAGATCCCCTCTCATTCTTCTATACTCTAATGAATACAATCCAAGAGCCGACAGACGCTCCTCATAAGTTAGCCCCTGCCTGCATTCCAGGAATCATCCTCATAAATCTTCTCTGAACTCTCTCCAACATCAGTACATCCTTTCTAAGATAGGGGGCCCAAAACTGCACACAGTGTTCCAAATGAGGTCTCACTAATGCCCCATAGAGCCTCATCAACACCTCCTTACTCTTATACACTATTCCTCTTGAAATGAATGCCAACATAGCATTCGCTTTCCTTACCGCTGATCCAACTTGGTGGTTAACCTTTAGGGTATCCTGCACGAGGACCCCCAAGTCCCTCTGCACTTCCGATTTTTGAATTTTCTCCCCATCTAAATAATAATCTGCCCGATTATTTCTTCTTCCAAAATGTACAACTGTATATTTGTCAACGTTGTATCTCATCTGCCATTTCTTTGCCCACTCTCCTAAACTGACTAAGTTTCTCTGCAACCTTTCCGTTTCTTCAACACTTCCTGCTCCTCCGCCTGCCTTGGTGTCATCCGTAAATTTAGCCACAAAACCATTTAATCCATAATCTAAATCATCGATATACATCGTAAAAAGAAGCGGCCCCAACACCAACCCCTGCGGAACACCACTAGTAACCGGCAACCAATCAGAATAGGATCCCTTTATTCCCACCCTTTGTGTTCTGCCTATCAGCCAATGCTTCACCCATTCCAATATCTTTCCTATAATTCCATGGGCTTTCATCTTATTAAGCAGCCTCATATGCGGCACCTTATCGAAGGCCTTTTAAAAATCCAAATACACAACATCCACAGCCTCTCCCTTGTCAATCTTATTCGAGATTACCTCAAAAAATTCCAATAGGTTGGTGAGGCAGGATCTTCCCTTCATGAAACCATGCTGGCTTCGGCCTATCCTGTCATGCACCTCGAGGTATTTCATAACCTCATCCTTGAGGATTGACTCCAATATCTTTCCAACTACCGATGTCAGACTAATAGGTCTGTAATTTTCTTTTTACTGCCTCCTTCCTTTCTTAAATAGCGGAACTACATTTGCTACCTTCCAGTCCTCCGGAACCATGCCGGAGTCTATTGATTCCTGGAAGATCATTTCCAACGCTTCCACAATCTCCAAAGCCACCTCCTTCAGAACCCTTGGGTGCACCTCATCCGGACCGGAAGACTTATCTATTCTTAATCCACTTAGCTTCCCAAGCACTTTCTCTCTAGTAATCTTGACTGTACCTAATTCTATTCCCTGATACCTCTGGCTATCAGGTATATTGCTCATGTCTTCCACTGTGAAGACTGATGCAAAATACTCATTCAGTTCCTCCGCCATCTCTTTGTTATCCATTATAATTACTCCAGCATCATTTTCAATCGGTCCCGTATCTACCCTTGTCACTCTTTTACTCTTCATATAGTTAAAAAAAACTCTTAGTATCCTTTTTTATGTTAATCGCCAACTTCCTTTCATAATTCATCTTTTCTTTCCTAATGACTTTCTTAGTTTCCTTCTGTAAGTTTTTAAAAGTCTTCCAGTCCTCATTTTTCCCACTAATTTTTGCTTCCTTGTACACCGTTTCTTTTGCTTTTATTTTTGCCTTAACCTCTCGTTAGCCACATTGGTGCCATTTTTCCATTCATGATTTTCTTTTTTCTTGGAATATATTTTTCCTGCATTTTCCTTATTTCTTGTAGGAATTTCATCCAATTCTGCTCTGCCATCCCTCCATTTAGCTTACTTTTCCAATCGACTTGGGCCAGTTCCTCTCTCATACCACTGTAATTTCCCCTGTTCCACTGAAATATCGATACACCTGATACCAGCTTCTCCTTTTCAAATTTGAAACTGAACTCAATCATATTATGATCACTACTTCCAAGGGGTTCCTTTACCTCCAGCTCCCTAATCACCTCAGGTTCGTTACACAGCACCCAATCCAAAACAGCCGATCCCCTGGTGGGCTTCTGGACAAGCTGCTCCAAAAAGCCATCCCGTAGGCATTCTACAAACTCCCTCTCCAGAGATCCATTACCTTCCCGACTTTCCCAATCCACTTTCATATTAAAATCCCCCATAATTATCTTGACATTTTCCTTCTGACACGCTTTTTCTATTTCCAGCTGTAACTTGTAGTCCACAACTCGGCTGCTGTTTGGAGGCCTGTATATAACTGCTATTAGTGTCTTTCTACCCTTGCCATTTCTTAATTCTACCCATAAGGATTGCACCTCTTCTGATCCTATGTCCCTTCTTTCTATTGATTTGATATCGTTACTTACCATCAGGGCCACGCCACCCCCTTTACCTACCTTCCTATCCTTCCTGTACACTGTGTATCCTGGGATATTCAGCTCCCAAACACATCCATCATTTAGCCATGACTCGGTGATGGCCACAATGTCATATCTTTTAACCTGCAGCTGTGCAGCAAGGTCATCCACTTTATTTCTAATGCTGTGTGCATTTAAGTACAGTACATTTAGATCAGTATCTGCTGCCGATATTTCTATTTTGCAGCAAATTATCCTGTATATTCACCGGCTTGTCCTTCTTGCCATCTTTGCTGCACAGTATTTTTGACATTTCTATTTTCCTCTTCCTCGACCCTAACACCTTGGTTTCCTTCCCCTTGCCAACTTAGTTTAAACCCTCCCTAACAGCTATATTAAACAATCCCGCCAGGATATTAGTACCTTTTGAGCTCAAGTGTAATCCATCTTTTTTGTATAAGTTATACCTTCCCCAAAATAGATCCCAATGATTCAAGAATTTGAAGCCCTGCCCCCTGCACCATAACAGAGAAAAAAATAGTGGGAAGTTAGAGGATTGGGAAGCTTTTAAAAACCAACAGAAGGCAACTAAAGAAGGCACTAACGAGGTAAAGTCAGAATATGAAAGTAAGCTAGCCAATAGTATTAAAGAGGATACCAAAAATTTCTTCAGATACATGAAGTGTAGATACATAAAGTGTAAAAGAGAGGTGAGAGTAGATATTTAACCGCTAGAAGACAATGTTGGAAAGGTAGTAACGGGGGAACAAGGAAATGGTGGACAAACTGAACAAACTGAATTTTGCATCAGTCTTCACTGTGGAAGACACTAGCAGTCTGGTGGAAGTTCCAGGTTTCATGGTCCATGAAGTGTGTGAAGTTACCATTACTAGAGAGAAGGTTCCTGGGAAACTGAAAGTCTGAGGGTAGTTAAGTCACCTGGAGCAGGTGGTCTACACCCCAGAGTTCTGAAAGAGGTGGCTGAAGAGATTGTGGAGATATTAGTAATGATCTTTCAAGAATCACTAGTTTCTTGAATGATTCTAGAAGAGTGGAAAATTGCAACTGTCACTCCACTCATCAAAAAGGGAGAGAAGCAAAGAAAGGAAACTATAGGCCAGTTAATCTGTCCTCAGTGGTTGGAAAGAAGTTGGAGTCGATTGTTAAGGATGTGGTTTCGGGGTATTTGGAGACTCATGATAAAGTCACCTGTAGTCGGCATGGTTTCCTCAAGGGAAAATCTTGCCTGACAATCTGTTGGAATTCTTTGAAGAAATAACAAGTGGGATAGACAAAGGAGAATTAGTTGATGTTGTGTATTTGGATTTTCAGAAGGGCTTTGACAAGCAGTCACACATGAAGCTGCTTCACAAGCTATGAGCCCGTGGTATTACAGGAAAGATTCTAGCATGGATAAAGCAGTGGCTGATTGACAGGAGGCAAAGAGTGGGGAAAGGGTACTTTTTCTGGTTGCCTGCCTGTGACTAGAGGTGTTCCCCAGGGGCCAATTCTTTTTATGTTGCATGTCAATGATTTGGATGATCAGGTGATCATGAATAGGTGGAGGGGGAAACAAGAGAAAATCTACAGATGCTGAAAATCCAAGCAACACACACAAAATGCTGGAGGAACTCAGCAGGCCAGCCAGCATCTATGGAAAAGAGTACAGTCGACGTTTTGGGCTGAAACCCTTCAGCAGGATAGCTGGAGGGGCAGGTAGTTTTGAGGAAGTATAGAGGCTACAGAAGAACTTGGACAGATTAGGAGAAAGGACAAAGAAGTGACATATGGAATACAGTGTCAAGAAGTGTATGTCATGCATTTTGGTAAAGGAAATGAAAGAGTTGACTATTTTCTAAATGGAGGGAAAATACAAAAAACTAAGATGCAAAGGGACTTCGGAACCCTTGTGCAGGATTCCCTAAAGGTTAATTTGCGATGTTAGCATTCATTTCAAGAGGACTGGAATGTAAAAGTGAGGCTGTAATTTTGAATCTTTATAAGGCACTACTGAGGTCTCACTTGGAGCATTGAAAGCAGTTTTGGATCCCGTATCTAAGAAAGAATCTGCTGAAACTGAAGAGGTTCAAATGAGCTTCCCAAAAGTGATTCCAGGACTGAATGGCTTGTCACTTGAAGAGCATTTGATGGCTCTGGGCCTGTATTCATTGGCATTCAGAAGGATGAAGGGTGACCTCATTGAAACCTATCGAACAGAGTAAGGTCCTGATAGAGTGGATGTGGAGAGGATGTTTCCTGTGGTGGGAGAGTCTAAGACCAGCGGACACAGCCCCAGAATAGAGGAGCGTCCTTTCAGAACTGAGGTGAGGAGGAATTTCTTTAGCCAGAGAGTGGAATCTGTGGAATTCGTTGCCACAGGCAGCTGCAGAGGTCAAGTCTGTATGTATCTTTAAGGCAGAGATAGACAGATTCTTCATTGGTCAGGTCATGAAGGGATATGGGGAGAAGGCAAGAGATTGGGGTTGTGAGGAAAATTGGATCAGACATGATGAAATGTTGGGCCAGAATCGATGGGCCAAATGGCCTAGTTCTGCTCCTACATCTAATGGTCTTATGATCTTATAATGATAGAAAAAAGTGATTCAGAGTAAATATATATATAAAACAGTTAAATTAAGTAAGTAGCGCAAAAATTAAAATTTAAGAATAGTGAAATAGTGTTCATGGGTTCAATGCCTATTCAGATATTTGATGGTGGAGGGGAAGAAACCATTCTTGTATAGTTGAGTGTGTGTCTTCAGGCTTCTGTACCTCCTTCCTGATGGTAGCAATGAGAAGAAGGCATGTCCTAGGTGATGGGGGTCCTGAATGATGATACTTTTTTGAGGTATTGCTCCTTACTATGAAGGCTAGTGCCCATGATGGAGCTGACTAATTTTACAACTCCAAATTACTTTCTTTGTTAAAAAACAACTATCTCTGTCATCCCCCCAATAGTTTCCTTCAATCAGCTTCAAACTATGCCCTGTCGTTTTAGCCATTTCCTCCTTGGGGTAAAGTCTCTGGCTGTCCACTCAATCTATGCTTCTTATCACCTGTACACATCTATCAAGTCACATTCCCTTCACACAGACTCTGGGACCTGTTGTAGAACACCAGTAAATAGGTGCAGGATGAGTATCCTGGCTTGAAACGTCTAGCCTGTTGTTCATTGTGATCGTGGCTGATCTAACCCGGGCCTCAATTCTTCCTTTGTGTCAGATCTCACACAGCTGTCAGTCCCCCGATCTTCCAAAACTCTGACTGTCTTCCCTTCTAATGAGCTAGCCTCCACAACTCTCTGGGACTGCGAACTCCAGAGAAAAGTGGGATGTGTGTATTCCCATTCTGACACTGAATGAAGAATTGGATCATACCTAAAGAGACCATTGGGCAGGACGTGGAAAAGTCCTCTGGGAAAATCTCAGATTTTCACAATTGGCATTTAACGGACCTTAGACTCCAAGTGGATATTGACATTGAGTTGAACCCTTGTTTCATGCAGGCCTGGCTGACTCACTGCCCAAATAATTTAGTCTCTGGTGCACCACCATGAAGATTGAAGAGTAACCATGCACCTATCATAAGACATAGAAGTAGAATCAGGCCATTTGGCCCAGAAAGTCGGCACTGCAACCCTATCTATCATCATCGTCGTCGTCATTATGTGTCATGTCATATGACATGAACGATCATGGTCTTTCCATGACCATGATTGTTTTTGGCAAGTTTTTCTACAGAAGTGGTTCTTCTGGGCAGTGTCTACAAGACGAGTGACCCCAGCCATTATCAATGCTCTTCAGAGATTGTCTTCCTGGCATCAGTGGTCACGTAACTAGGACTTCTGATATGCACTGGCTGCTCCTATGACCATCCACCACCTGCTCCCATGGCTTCACATCGTCCTGATCGAGGGACTAGGCAGGTGCTACACCTTGACCAAGGGTGACCTGCGGGCTAGTGGAGGGAAGGAGCACCTTACACCTCCTTTGGTAGAGACGTTTCTCCAATGCACCACCTATACCCTATCTATACTCCTCATTATTTAGTATACAAAATTAATTTGGGGGCATTAACTGGGTCATGGGATGTAGAGGATGGGACATACACATCACCTGAAATTCTTTACCTCATCCCTGGATCTATTCTAGTAAACTATTTTGCACCTACTCTGGACCATACAGTACATTATACTCATTTTAAATAAAGATCCAAAAAGCATCGTAATAACTTCTGGAGACTCCTCATTTAAAAAGTGGACTCATTTCGCAACAGCTGGACATCACCTGCATTTAACAAGGGTATAACCACAGCATAGAGGCTTGCCTCTGAATATATTTCCACAAATGCTGTGTATTCTGTTTTGATAGATTCACAACACAGAGACCAAGGAAGTAACATTCATAAAATTTAATTGCTCACAGGAAAGTGTCAAATTGTCTCATACTGAAGCCCCAGGCTCCTACCCTTCTCTCATACTGAAGCCCCAGGCTCCTACCCTTCACTCATTAGGTGCATTCTAAGTGCTGCAATGCTGGCCTCACTCATCGGGATTTCACTGGCCTCACACACCGGGGATTTCACTGGCCTCACACAGCGGGGATTTCACTGGCCTCACACGGTGGGATTTCACTGGCCTCACACAGGGGGGTTTCACTGCCCTCACATGGTGGGATTTCACTGGCCTCACACGGTGGGGTTTCACTGGCCTCACACAGCGGGATTTCACTGGCCTCACACAGTGGGGTTTCACTGGCCTCACACATCGGGATTTCACTGGCCTCACACAGCGGGGATTTCACTGGCCTCACACGGTGGGATTTCACTGGCCTCACACAGCGGGGTTTCACTGCCCTCACACGGTGGGGATTCCAGTGACCTCACACGGTGGGGATTCCAGTGACCTCACACGGTGGGGTTTCACTGGCCTCACACGGTGGGATTTCACTGGCCTCACACAGCGGGGTTCCACTGGCCTCACACAGCGGGGTTTCACTGGCCTCACACAACGGGGTTCCACTGGCCTCACACAGCGGGGATTTCACTGGCCTCACACGGTGGGATTTCACTGGCCTCACACAGGACGGTTTCACTGCCCTCACATGGTGGGATTTCACTGGCCTCACACGGTGGGGTTTCACTGGCCTCACACAGTGGGATTTCACTGGCCTCACACAGCGGGGTTTCACTGACATCACACAGTGGGGTCCCACTGGCCTCATACAGCGGGATTTCACTGGCCTCACACATCGGGATTTCACTGGCCTCACACGGTGGGGTTTCACTGCCCTCACACGGTGGGGATTCCACTGGCCTCACACGGTGGGGTTTCACTGGCCTCACACGGTGGGGTTTCACTGCCCTCACACAGTGGGGGGTTCACTGGCCTCACACAGCGGGATTTCACTGGCCTCACACAGCAGGGGTTTCACTGGCCTCACACAGTGGGGGTTTCACTGGCCTCACACAGCGGGATTTCACTGGCCTCACACAGCAGGGGTTTCACTGGCCTCACACAGCGGGGATTTCACTGGCCTCACACAGCGGGGATTTCACTGGCCTCACACGGTGGGATTTCACTGGCCTCACACAGGGGGGTTTCACTGCCCTCACATGGTGGGATTTCACTGGCCTCACACGGTGGGGTTTCACTGGCCTCACACAGCGGGATTTCACTGGCCTCACACAGTGGGGTTTCACTGGCCTCACACATCGGGATTTCACTGGCCTCACACAGCGGGGATTTCACTGGCCTCACACAGCGGGGTTTCACTGCCCTCACACGGTGGGGATTCCAGTGACCTCACACGGTGGGGATTCCAGTGACCTCACACGGTGGGGTTTCACTGGCCTCACACGGTGGGATTTCACTGGCCTCACACAGCGGGGTTCCACTGGCCTCACACAGCAGGGTTTCACTGGCCTCACACAGCGGGGTTCCACTGGCCTCACACATCGGGATTTCACTGGCCTCACACAGCGGGATTTCACTGGCCTCACACAGTGGGGTTTCACTGGCCTCACACATCGGGATTTCACTGGCCTCACACAGCGGGGATTTCACTGGCCTCACACAGCGGGGATTTCACTGGCCTCACACGGTGGGGATTCCAGTGACCTCACACGGTAGGGTTTCACTGGCCTCACACGGTGGGATTTCACTGGCCTCACACAGCGGGGTTCCACTGGCCTCACACAGCGGGGTTTCACTGGCCTCACACAGCGGGGTTCCACTGGCCTCACACATCGGGATTTCACTGGCCTCACACAGCGGGATTTCACTGGCCTCACACAGTGGGGTTTCACTGGCCTCACACATCAGGATTTCACTGGCCTCACACAGCGGGGATTTCACTGGCCTCACACAGCGGGGATTTCACTGCCCTCACACGGTGGGATTTCACTGGCCTCACACAGCAGGGTTTCACTGCCCTCACACGGTGGGGATTCCAGTGACCTCACACGGTAGGGTTTCACTGGCCTCACACGGTGGGATTTCACTGGCCTCACACAGTGGGGTTCCACTGGCCTCACACAGCGGGATTTCACTGACCTTGCACAGCGGGGGTTTCACTGGCCTCACACAGCAGGATTTCACTGGCCTCACACAGCGGGATTTCACTGGCCTCACACATCGGGATTTCACTGGCCTCACACAGCGGGATTTCACTGACCTTGCACAGCGGGGGTTTCACTGGCCTCACACAGCGGGATTTCACTGGCCTCACACAGCAGGGGTTTCACTGGCCTCACACAGCAGGGGTTTCACTGGCCTCACACAGCGGGGATTTCACTGGCCTCACACAGTGGGGATTTCACTGGCCTCACACGGTGGGATTTCACTGGCCTCACACATGGGGGTTTCACTGCCCTCACATGGTGGGATTTCACTGGCCTCACACGGTGGGGTTTCACTGGCCTCACACAGCGGGATTTCACTGGCCTCACACAGTGGGGTTTCACTGGCCTCACACATCGGGATTTCACTGGCCTCACACAGCGGGGATTTCACTGGCCTCACACAGCGGGGATTTCACTGGCCTCACACGGTGGGATTTCACTGGCCTCACACAGCGGGGTTTCACTGGCCTCACACAGCGGGATTTCACTGGCCTCACACAGCAGGGGTTTCACTGGCCTCACACAGTGGGGGTTTCACTGGCCTCACACAGCGGGATTTCACTGGCCTCACACAGCAGGGGTTTCACTGGCCTCACACAGCGGGGATTTCACTGGCCTCACACAGCGGGGATTTCACTGGCCTCACACGGTGGGATTTCACTGGCCTCACACAGGGGGGTTTCACTGCCCTCACATGGTGGGATTTCACTGGCCTCACACGGTGGGGTTTCACTGGCCTCACACAGCGGGATTTCACTGGCCTCACACAGTGGGGTTTCACTGGCCTCACACATCGGGATTTCACTGGCCTCACACAGCGGGGATTTCACTGGCCTCACACAGCGGGGATTTCACTGGCCTCACACGGTGGGATTTCACTGGCCTCACACAGCGGGGTTTCACTGGCCTCACACAGCGGGATTTCACTGGCCTCACACAGTGGGGTTTCACTGGCCTCACACATCGGGATTTCACTGGCCTCACACAGCGGGGATTTCACTGGCCTCACACAGCGGGGATTTCACTGGCCTCACACGGTGGGATTTCACTGGCCTCACACAGCGGGGTTTCACTGCCCTCACACGGTGGGGATTCCAGTGACCTCACACGGTGGGGATTCCAGTGACCTCACACGGTGGGGTTTCACTGGCCTCACACGGTGGGATTTCACTGGCCTCACACAGCGGGGTTCCACTGGCCTCACACAGCAGGGTTTCACTGGCCTCACACAGCGGGGTTCCACTGGCCTCACACATCGGGATTTCACTGGCCTCACACAGCGGGATTTCACTGGCCTCACACAGTGGGGTTTCACTGGCCTCACACATCGGGATTTCACTGGCCTCACACAGCGGGGATTTCACTGGCCTCACACAGCGGGGATTTCACTGGCCTCACACGGTGGGGATTCCAGTGACCTCACACGGTAGGGTTTCACTGGCCTCACACGGTGGGATTTCACTGGCCTCACACAGCGGGGTTCCACTGGCCTCACACAGCGGGGTTTCACTGGCCTCACACAGCGGGGTTCCACTGGCCTCACACATCGGGATTTCACTGGCCTCACACAGCGGGATTTCACTGGCCTCACACAGCGGGGATTTCACTGGCCTCACACAGCGGGGATTTCACTGGCCTCACACGGTGGGGATTCCAGTGACCTCACACGGTAGGGTTTCACTGGCCTCACACAGCGGGATTTCACTGGCCTCACACAGTGGGGTTTCACTGGCCTCACACATCGGGATTTCACTGGCCTCACACAGCGGGGATTTCACTGGCCTCACACAGCGGGGATTTCACTGGCCTCACACTGTGGGGATTCCAGTGACATCACACGGTAGGGTTTCACTGGCCTCACACAGTGGGATTTCACTGGCCTCACACAGCGGGGTTCCACTGGCCTCACACAGCGGGGTTTCACTGGCCTCACACAGCGGGGTTCCACTGGCCTCACACATCGGGATTTCACTGGCCTCACACAGCGGGATTTCACTGGCCTCACACAGTGGGGTTTCACTGGCCTCACACATCGGGATTTCACTGGCCTCACACAGCGGGGATTTCACTGGCCTCACACAGCGGGGATTTCACTGGCCTCACACGGTGGGATTTCACTGGCCTCACACAGCAGGGTTTCACTGCCCTCACACGGTGGGGATTCCAGTGACCTCACACGGTAGGGTTTCACTGGCCTCACACGGTGGGATTTCACTGGCCTCACACAGTGGGGTTCCACTGGCCTCACACAGCGGGATTTCACTGACCTTGCACAGCGGGGGTTTCACTGGCCTCACACAGCAGGATTTCACTGGCCTCACACAGCGGGATTTCACTGGCCTCACACATCGGGATTTCACTGGCCTCACACAGCGGGATTTCACTGACCTTGCACAGCGGGGGTTTCACTCGCCTCACACAGCGGGATTTCACTGGCCTCACACAGCGGGATTTCACTGCCCTCACACGGTGGGGATTCCAGTGACCTCACACGGTGGGGTTTCACTGCCCTCACACGGTGGGGATTCCAGTAACCTCACACGGTGGGATTTCACTGGCCTCACACAGTGGGGTTTCACTGGCCTCACACATCGGGATTTCACTGGCCTCATACAGCGGGATTTCACTGGCCTCACACATCGGGATTTCACTGGCCTCACACGGTGGGGTTTCACTGCCCTTACACGGTGGGGATTCCACTGGCCTCACACGGTGGGGTTTCACTGGCCTCACACGGTGGGGTTTCACTGCCCTCACACAGTGGGGGGTTCACTGCCCTCACACAGCGGGATTTCACTGGCCTCACACAGCAGGGGTTTCACTGGCCTCACCCAGTGGGGGTTTCACTGGCCTCACACAGCGGGATTTCACTGGCCTCACACAGCAGGGGTTTCACTGGCCTCACACAGCAGGGGTTTCACTGGCCTCACACAGCGGGGATTTCACTGGCCTCACACAGTGGGGATTTCACTGGCCTCACACGGTGGGATTTCACTGGCCTCACACAGGGGGGTTTCACTGCCCTCACATGGTGGGATTTCACTGGCCTCACACGGTGGGGTTTCACTGGCCTCACACAGCGGGATTTCACTGGCCTCACACAGTGGGGTTTCACTGGCCTCACACATCGGGATTTCACTGGCCTCACACAGCGGGGATTTCACTGGCCTCACATGGTGGGATTTCACTGGCCTCACACAGGGGGGTTTCACTGCCCTCACATGGTGGGATTTCACTGGCCTCACACGGTGGGGTTTCACTGGCCTCACACAGCGGGATTTCACTGGCCTCACACAGTGGGGTTTCACTGGCCTCACACATCGGGGTTTCACTGGCCTCACACAGCGGGGATTTCACTGGCCTCACACATCGGGATTTCACTGGCCTCACACAGCGGGATTTCACTGACCTTGCACAGCGAGGGTTTCACTGGCCTCACACAGCGGGATTTCACTGGCCTCACACAGCGGGATTTCACTGCCCTCACACGGTGGGGATTCCAGTGACCTCACACGGTGGGGTTTCACTGCCCTCACACGGTGGGGATTCCAGTAACCTCACACGGTGGGATTTCACTGGCCTCACACAGTGGGGTTTCACTGGCCTCACACATCGGGATTTCACTGGCCTCACACAGCGGGGATTTCACTGGCCTCACACAGCGGGGATTTCACTGGCCTCACACGGTGGGATTTCACTGGCCTCACACAGCGGGGTTTCACTGCCCTCACACGGTGGGGATTCCAGTGACCTCACACAGCGGGATTTCACTGACCTTGCACAGCGGGATTTCACTGGCCTCACACAGCGGGATTTCACTGACCTTGCACAGCGGGGTTTGAGTGCTGAAGCTCACACTCACTCTTCAGCTATTTCATGTTGTATCATTTCTTTCTCTGGCTGTGCTTTGAGTTATACAGTACTGTGCAAAAGTCTTCAGCACATATATAGAGCTGGGGTGCCTCAGACATTTGCACAGCACTGTAATGTTACGTATAATACATAATAATAATGTTATGTATTTAACTGTACTGCTGCCACAAAAATAAAACAAATTTCCTGACATGTGAGTGATGATAGACCTAATTCTGCTTTGGGGTCCGTATTGTGGACTGAAAGAGGGAAGCGGACAGGGAGAGGGGAATCATGGTTGGGAAAAGCGGAGAGGAGACGGAGTGGGAAGCACCAGAGACACATTCTGTAATGATCAATAAACAATTGTTAGGAACCAAATGACCATGCCAGGCATCTCAGGTCTGGATGTGTCTGCACCTGCACCACTCCCACACCCCGGCACTCCTCTGTCATCTGTCCCACACCCCTCCTGCGGCTCTCCCCCCTCGCTTTTCCCAACATTCTTTGCTCCAACCAGATTCACAGATTCACTCTCCGCTTCACGTTGACAAATACAATACTGTGCAAAAGTCTTAGGCACCCGAGCTATATACAAAGGTGCATGTGCTGAAGACGTTTTCATTATACTGTATTAATTTGAAATGTTGGTTATCTTCAGAGTGTTGATCACACCCACCCTGCTCATGGACTGACTGTCCCACTCCCATCAGGGAGGAGGCTACGCAGCATCCACACCAGGACCACCAGACTCAAAAACAGTTACTTTCCCCAAGCAGTAAGGCTGATCAACACCTCCACCTCTAACCCACCCCTCCACACCCCCAACCACCACTACTTCATCATTTTCTGTCAGAGTCACCTTATGTTCATACCCGCCTGTGTGGAGCGTCACTTTACAGACAAACGATCTATCTATGTATATACACTATCTTATGTATTTATATATATCGTGCCCTTGATCTTTTTTCTGCTCTACATTGGATCCAGAGTAACAATCATTCCCTTCTCCTTTACGCTTGTGTACTGGAACTGACATGAACGATCTGGAATTCAGTAATAAAAACAGGACACACCAGTTGAAGGTATCATCACGGGCAGGAAATATGACAAGGTGAATTGTGACGAGAGGAGCTCCGTCCAATTCCTGACAGTCAGATCTTCAACAAGAAGTTGGCACCAACACCCCAGATCACTCAGACGATTCAGATGGTTTCTGTGTGATTTCTGCAGGAGCAGCAGGCAGGAATTTCTAGTCACGTGCTTTATGTTATGTTGGATGCATTGGTAGTGGGATTTCCTGTTAATGTGACAGCTGAGAAATTACCAGCTTCTTAAAATTTCATCTGCATTTTTTCCTTAATTAAAATGACAAATATACATGACTGAGAATAAAGGTTTTAATGGTATGATAGAAACCATCATACCATTATTCAAAAGGGCAAAGAATGCAGGACTGAAGATGTGGTATTTAAATGCACGCAGCATTCAGAATAAGGTGGATGAACTCGTGGCGCAATTAGAGATTGGTCGGTATGACCAAGTGGTCACCGTCTCTATCTTATCTGGATCTGTAGCTACTCCATACTGTGAGACTATGTGCCCAACTTAGCTAACAGACGTTTGGCAGAACTGGTACTTGTCCAGGGAAAGATTTAACCCTTTAGCTTTCAGGCGGCCCAGCACCTTCTGTAGCCTCACTTCATGTTCTTCCAAGGTAGATCCAAACACTATGAGGTCACCCAGATGCACCAATAACTCAAGCAAGTTCATATTCCCCACACCGTCTTTTCCATGACCTGCTGGAAGGTCCTGGGGCATCCTTTCGACTGGAAAAGTCCCAGGGCACATATAAATGCCGTCTTCTCTTTGTCAACCTCACTCATGGGGATCTGGTAATATCCACTTTTCAAGTCCAGCACACTGAACCACTTCGTACCACTCAGACAGGCCAGCATGTCTTCGATCCTCGGGAACATATAACAATCAGGGATGGCATGTCTGTTCAGAGTTCTATAGTCCACACAGGGACTTTGAACCTGGGCATTTTTCCATTTATTCGCCAGAGGTAAGGTGGATACCACCTCAGAATTCTCACTCTTCACTGGGGGACATGGTCATTCCAAATCTGACCACTCCTTCCCCTCACTCCTGAGAAATGATAGAGCCCTGCCTTTGAAGTCTACACCCCCAGCTATGAGAAGATCGACTCGTGACTTGGCTCACTGTGCTACATTCCCCTCCTCCTTGACAGTATAGACAGGCCATGGCCCTGCCTCACCTGGGGCACCAGAAGCTGGCAGTTCCATTACAGTTATGTCAGCGCTACTCTGAACTAAAACAAGATCTGAGCCTGCCATTTTATCAAATCTCCTCCTACAACTGCAACTTTGCCAACAGCTTTAACCGTACTCAAAAATGGAATAAACAATTTATCCGGGGTATGAATATCTACCCCACTCAACACGCACACATTAGTTACCGGTAACCCCATGGAGGCACACCACCGCTCCACCCTACCAGCATCCATACCAGCACAGACTTAAACACACAACCCATTGGTTCAATGCTCAGGGCAATCACACAGCATCCAAAGGAATCAATTCCAGATGAGCCCCCACAATTTTAACCCTCAGGTTCGGCCAGAATGTGTTTGTCTCGGGGAAGACAGCCTCTGGGCCAGCCAAACTGAGCAATCTCGTTTGTGTGGATGCTGTGTTATGTGTTGCCCGGTTACAAATGTGAACTGCAAAGTATCAGACAGTACACCATACGCGATTTAATGATTGAACTTTACAAATCTTAATCTGACTATAGGGTTAGTAAAGAAAATAAAAAGAAAAAGGGCCCATTTTAATGAAACAGTGTAATGTGCACGTTGGAGCTCACAAATTCATCCATTCATTCTCCATCGACTTCCTCCCTATGTCACTGACCGTTAGACCCTCGCTCCGGGTCTACTTAGTCTGCTGGTCTACCAACTCATTCCATTCGCCTCTTCGCTTTTCATCTCTCGCTGACAAAAGACCATGAAATCCCTGGCTCTCAGACCCACAAGACCAATATGTCTCTCATTGGATTGCCCACATTCCAAAGCCCCATTATTTTTAGTTATAACCCAAACATTGCTGCTACACAGAAACCATTACCTTAGCAGTGTAACAGTACAGAGAGGCCATTACATTAGCAGTGAAACCTCACAGCGTGTCACACATGGTAACAAAAGTGAGTGGGAACTGGGATGATTGGGACGCTTTTAAAACCCAACAAATAGCAACTAAAAAAGCTATAAGAAGGGAAAAGATGAAATATAAGGACAGACTAGCCAATAATATAATGCAAGATACCAAAAGTTTTTTCACTTATATAGAGAATAAAAGGGAGGTGAGAGTTGATATTGAACCACTGGAAAATGATGCTGGTGAGGTAGTGATGGGGAACAAAGAAATAGCAGATGAACTTAATAAGTTCTTTCCATCAGATTCACTTGATTCTGGCATAGTACTGGAGAACTGGAAGATTGCAAATTTCACTCCACTCTTTAAGGAAGGAAGGCAAAAGAAAGCAATTTATAGGCCAGTTGGCCTAACCTCAGTGGCTGGGAAAGTGTTGGAATCCATTATTAGCAACGAGGTTTTGGGGTACTTGGAGACTAATGGTAAAATATGTCAAAGCCCAGCATGGTTCCTGTTAAGGGAAATTTTGCTGACAAGTCTGTTAGAGTTCTTCGAGGAAGTAACAAGCAGGATGGACCAATGAGAGGCAGTGGATGTAATTTACTTTGATTTTCAGAAGTTATTTGCTAAGGTGCCTCACGAGGCTGCTTAACAAGATAAAATCCTATTGTGTTACACGAAATATACTGACATGGGTAGAGGATTGTCAGGCAATGAGTGGGAATAAAGGGGGCCTTTACTGGTTGGCTCAGGGGTCAGTATTGTGACTGCTACTTTTCACATTGTCAATAATTCAGATAATGGAATTGATGGCTTTGTGGCAAAGGTTGCAGATGATACAAGGACTGGTGGAGGGGTAGGTAGTGCTGAGGAAGCAATGTGATTGCAGTAGGACTCAGATGAATCGAAAGAATGGGCAAAAAAGTGGCAGGTGGAATACAGTGTTGGGAAATGTATGATAATACATTTTGGTAAAGGGAACAATAGTGCAGACTGTTATCTAAATGAGGAGAAACTTGAAACATCAGATGTGCAAAGGGACTTAACAGTCCTCGTGCAAGACTCCCAGAAAGTTAATTCACAGGTTTGGGTTCCATAACTGAGTGGAAAAGTAAATTGTGCTAAAAATACAGAGACACTGCAGGGAGGTCAATTCCGTAGGTATATTCAAAGTAGAAGCTGATAGATTCCTGATTGCTCAGGGCATCAAGGGATATGGTGAGAGGGCAGGTGTAAGGGGAGGCTACAACAGGAGGAGGGAGGATTTGGCTAGTGTAGATTGGGAACACAGGTTTTTTGGTGTGATGGTTGAGGAACAGTGGAAGACTTTCAAAGAGATAGGTTAAGTGAGTGGGCACAGGTCAGGCAGATGGAGTACAATGTTGGTAGGTGCAAGGTCATAGGTTATCCACTTTGGAAGGAAAAGTGAAAGAGCAGGTTATTATTTAAATGGTAAAAAATTGCAGCACGCTGCTGTGCAGAGGGACTTGGGAGTGTTTGTGCATGAATCAGAAAAGCTGGGTTTGCAGGTACAGCAGGCTATCAAGAAGGCAAATGGAATGTTGGCCTTCAATGCTAGAGGGATCAGGGAGGTTATGCTGCAACTGTACAGGGTACTGGTGAGGCCACACCTGGAGTACTTCATGCAGTTCTGGTCTCCTACCTTGAGGAAGGATATACTGGCTTTGGACACAGTGTAGAGGAGGTTCACCAGGTTGATTCCAGAGATGAGGGGGTTAGACTATGAGGAGAGATTGAGTCGCCTGGGACTATACGCGATGGAATTCAGAAGAATGAAAGGAGATCATATAGAAACATATAAAATCATGAAAGGGATAAGATAGAGGCAGGAAAGTTGTTTCCAATGGTAAATTAGACTAGAACTAGGGGACATTGCCTCAAGATTCGAGGGGGTAGATTTAGGATGGAGATGAGGAGGAACTGCTTTTCCCAGAGAGTGTTGAATCTGTGGAATTCTCTGCCCAATTAAGCAGCAGAGGCTACCTCAGTAGATATATTTAAGACAGGTTGGATAGATTTTTGCATAGTAGGGGAATTAAGGGTTATGGGGAAAAGGCAGGTGGGTGGAGATGAGTCCATGGCCAGATCAGCCATGATCTTATTGAATGGCAGAGCAGGCTCGACGGGCCAGATAGCACAACAAGATCATTCACCTTATTCCTTATGCTTTGTGCATTGAGATAACACACTTTGAGTACTGTATTTGCTACCCTTTTTGATTCTGCATCCCTAATGCACTGATAATTACCCTGCAGGCTGCAAATTTGTCCTGTCATCTGCCTGCCCTTCCCGATAGTCTGACTGCTCATGACCTTTGCTTTTTTACCATCCGTTCCATCCCAAGTCCCTCACTCCAGCTTCCACCACCCCTGCCAAACTAGTTCAAACCCTCCCGAACAGCTCTAACAAACCTGCCCGCAAGAATATTGGTCACCCCAATAGGTACGAGAGGTCACTGTGTATGTTTACAGAACCCTGTGATAATTTTTTTAAACTATGTTGTCTCTTAATAGTTTAATTAATTCAAATGGACTTTTTGTTTCTCTGAAAAAGACATGAGCCCCATGACATCTGTGTTTTTTCAACTACATCTGTATGCTCTAAGCCTGAGCAGTTTACAACACCTCCAGCACGCAGACTGCACACCAATAAGTGTTTGAACTGAAGGTGGAGGTGTCTCCTCATCCTGTGAGAATTTGGAATTTACTTTACTCCAAAAGCTTGAACACTCGAGGTTTTTATTTCAGGCAGGCTCTGTTGATTTCAATATGTTATAACGGTTTTGTTTTCCTTTACAAACTCCACAGAGGAAATCAGGAGCAGCATGTTCACGAAAGCAGCTGGGAATCATCTTACTCGCTCCTTTTATTGGTAAGAAAAGAAAACAAGTGGTTTATACAATGCCAGCAGAATTTTCGATTGTCGGGCTTATCCACTATACCTGGTGCAGTCTCCTCTACACCAGTGAGACCCGGTGTAGTTTGGGCGACTGCTTCATCGAGCACTTTCACTCCATCCACCACAACATCTGGGACTTCCTGATGGCCAGCCACTTCAATTTGCTTCCCGTTCCCATCCTGACATGTCAATCCATGGCTTCCCCTTCTGCAGGGGTTCCCACCCTAAGGTCCCCGCACCCCTTGGTTAGTGGCATAACAACGGTTGGGAACCCCTGCTCTGCTGTCCAGGTGAGGAGACACCGGAAGCGGTGTAGCGTGGCACCCCTGGTCGGTTGGGAAGGTGGCCTCTCCTGGCAGTGCTGCCCTCCAGTGTTGGATCTGTAGAACTACAGGCTAGACTGCCGGGAACCATCAATTTGCAGGACCTTGCTCAGGGTCTTAGACAAAGAAATGTGTTTTCTTGCATGACTCTGTATTTTTTTTCTCTTTCTCATTATTTTGAATGCGAGTGTATGATTTTGCACCTTGGCCCCACAGGAATACTGTCTCGTTCAGCTGTATCCATTTATGGATTGAATGATAATTAAGCTCGATTTGATTACTGTCACAACGTAGCCAAACTCAAGTTGGAGGAACAACACCTCACATTCTGTCTGTGTACTATACCCTCCAACCTGATGGCATGAACATCAATTTAGACCATAAGACAATAAGACACAGGAGCAGAATTAGGCCATTTGGCCCATCGAGTCTTATCGTTTTGTATTGCACTGTACTGCTGCTGCAAAACAACAAATTTCACAACATATGTCAGTGATATTAAACCTGATTCTGATTATGTGTATGGTGACATAAATGTACTATGATAATAAATTTACTTTGAACTTTTGAATAGTTGAATGGTGTTTGTTTTTGCTGCATGTCACACCAACACACCACAGCAAATTCCTAATACGTGTAAATGTATCTGGTGAATAGAGATTATCCCTAAACTTTGAACCTTGATCCTAGGATACTGTCTTCACATTAGTACAATTGAGGAAAAGCTACGGGTCCACACTCAGTGATTCAGAAACAGCGTCTTCCCCTCTGACACCAGATCAAAGTTCAAGGTAAATTTATTATCAAAGTTCATGTATGTCACCATATACAACCCTGAGATTTGTTTCCTTGCGAGCACACTCAGTAAATCCAAGAACTATTTCAATAACTATGGTTTGATGTTTTATATTCTGTGTTTTCACTCTTTTTTTGTCATTTGTGTGAATTTTTTGCACATTGGGCATTTGATCATTTCTTTGAATGGGTTCCATGGTTTTTGATTTGTGGCTATCTAGGAAGGTGAATCTCAGGGCTATATACTGCATGCATACTTTGATAATAAATGTACTTTGAATCTTTGAAACACAACGGAGTCAATGAAAGACAGCACCCAACAGGACAAAAGGCTAAAAGTCCATGAATCCATGAACACTACCTTCTTATTCCATTTTTAAATGCTGGTTATATATTTGATGGTAATTTTTATGTATTTGCACTGTGTTGATGCTGTAAAACTACAAATTTCACATCATTTGTGACAATGATAATAAACCTGAATCTAACATACATTTTAGAGCATTTACAGTGATACACACTGAAGTGTGGTAATATGCCTTTTGCCAATGCTCCAGGCTGACCTGGCAATAGGTATCATCGGTTTTGAAGTAATTTATCATTTCAGATACCTTCTTAGGGAAATAGAACTTCATAGGAGGGGCATTGAGGCAAATGGAAGTGTTAGACTTCCTTCATGAAAACCATTACCACCTTTGAATTAACAATGCATTCGACCACCACCAACTACATCTGAGGCAGCATCTGAAAGGCAGTCTAAATTACAAGGTTATTAGATAAACTGTAATAGTAAATCAGCGAGTCAGACAATGGTCTCTCTCTTTCTGGGACCTGGAACAATTCCAACCCACGCTGACAAATGGAATCTCATAGAATTCAAAAGGAAATTAGTTTTAACAATTTCACTTCAGCCCCTACTTGGAGTGAATACACAGGACAAGCCTTACTGGTAATTAAACACTAAGTGACATTCCATTGAGAGAAACCACAAGAAAGGACGGCTGCAAAGTGGAAACGTCAATCTGCCACAATCGGGTTTAGTCTTCTGAGATTGGAGTCATGTCACATGGTTGAAACGGAGTGGAAGATTCTTTACTTTTCATTTAACCCATAATATTCCACAGGACTGCTCCCACAGATTATCTCCTTTAAGCTTTGCTGGCTCTATTAATCCATCACTTAACAGAGGGGATGAACTGTAGCACAGCGGTTAGTGTAATGGCATTACAGCGCTGATGATCTGGGTTCAATTCCCAACGTTGCCTGCACGTCCTCCTCGTGCCCTGTGGGTCTCCTCAGCTTTCTCTAGATTCCTCCCACGAGGTACCATTTGTTGCAGGGGGGAGAGAACAGCGAGGGCTAATACCTGGTAAATAGGGATGGGCAGTGAGACATGGAATGCAGCAGCAATGACACCAAAGAATTTCAGGAACGTGATAATTATGTTACAGTGTGCGCCCATTGTTTTAATAGAAAACTGGATTTACTGTTAGACCTGTAGACAACCATTTTATTCTGTAACCAGGACCTAGTCAGTTACTAAATTAATTCTTCCTGTAGCGACCATTTTATTATCCAAATGTAGTTTTACTGGTAATCTCTTCAACTGAGAATGTAAAAGCCATACCGAATTCACACTCAGGTAGATCAGTCCTGACTGGTCTCCTGGTGCACATCAGTATTTAAATAAATCATCTATCTTACTCCCCACTCACCTGTTCTCTTTTGCTCACCTGTCCATCATCTCCCCATCGTGCCTCTCCTCCTTCCCTTTCTCCCATGGTCCACTCTCCTCTCCAATCAGATTCCATCTTCTTCAGCCCTTTAGCTCTTCCACCTATCACCTTCATTCCGCCTCCCCCACCCACCTGGTCTTACCTATCACCTGGCAGCTTGTACGCCTGCCCTTTCCCAACCTTCTTATCCTGGGTACTTCCTTTCCAGTCCTGGTGAGGGTCTGTGGCTCGAAATGTCGACTGTTTATAGACGCCGGCTGACCGGCTGAGTTCCTCCAGCACCATAGAGACAGAGAGCTCTACAGCACAGAAACGGGACCTTCTATTCAGAGGCAGTGGCCTCTGGTTCTAAAGAACCCCACCCCACCATAGGAAATTATCTCTCTCCACATGTCCTCTGGTCCTAGACTCCCTCACTACAGGAAACTGTCTCTCCACATGTCCTCTGGTCCTAGACTCCCTCACTACAGGAAACATTCTCTCCACGTGTCCTCTGGTCCAAGACTCCCTCAATACAGGAAACATTTTCTCCATGTGTCCTCTGGTCCTAAACTCCCTCACTACAGGAAACTTTCTCTCCACGTGTCCTCTGGTCCTAGACTCCCTCACTACAGGAAATTATCTCTCCACGTGTCCTCTGGTCCGAGACTCCCTCACTACAGGAAACTGTCTCTCCACGTGTCCTCTGGTCCGAGACTCCCTCACTACAGGAAACTGTCTCTCCACGTGTCCTCTAGTCCTAAACTCCCTCACTACAGGAAACAGATGTCCACTACATGTCCAGCAAGGAAAAGTAAGAACATTGAAACTGACCATGAAGTCATGGAGTCATAGACCATGACTGCACAGACTGGCCCTTCATCCCATCTAGTCCATGTCAAATTATTGTTCTGCCTGGTCCCATTGACCTGCACTTGGGCCATCGCCATCCACACCCCTCTCATTCATGCACCTATCCAAACTCCTCTCAAACATTGAAATCAAAATCGCATCCACTGCTTCCACTGGCAGCTCATTACACACTCACCATCCTCTGAGTGAAGAAGTTTCCACTCATGTTCCCCTTAAACATTTCACCTTTCACCCTTAACCCATGACCTCTAGTTGCAGTCCCACCCAACCTGCCTTCTTGCATGTACCCTACCAATACCCATCATAATTTTGTATACTGCTAAAAAAATCTCCCTGCATTTTCCTACGTGCTAACCTATTCAACCCTTCCCAACTGAGATGCTCAAGTTCCGGCAACATCCTAGTGAACTTTATGATTCTGAGTCTCTTTTTCCTGAGAATACCTGGAAGAAAATGACTCTCAGGGATGTATATGGTGACATATATGTACTTTGATAATAAATTTACTTTGAACTTTGAACGTACCACAGGATTCGGGTCAGGAGCACCAGGCCATTGTAGAATATTTCACAATGAGTACAAGTTCTGGGAATGGTAAATGAACTATAACATTTTATTGATGGTAGTGTATCGGTTAGCATAACGCTGTTACAGTGGCAGCGGTAAGATCGGCATTCACAATTCCCACCGCTGTCTCTGCGTTCTCCCCATGAACACAGGGGTTTCCTCCAGGTGCTCCAGTTCCCGCCCACAGTCCAAAGATAAGGTACAGGGTAGGATCAGGAAGGTGTGGACATGCAATGCCCCGCCAGTCACATGGAAACACTGTGGGCTCACTGGTTTGATTTGATGCAAAGACGCATCTCGCTATATGCTGCGATGTGTGATAGTTATTTTACTGAGACGCAGTGCAGAACAGGTCCTTCTGGTCCTTCGAGCCACCCCACCCAGCAGCTCCCTGATCTGAGCCTGATTACCAAGCAGTTTGTAATGAGTAATTAACCTACTCACCGGTACACCTTTGGACTGGGAGGAAACCGCACCACCTGGAGAAAACCCAAGCAGTCACGGGGAGAACGTCCAGTCTCCTTACAGGCAGCAGTGGGAATTGAACCCAGGTCACCTGTACTGCAAAGCATTGTGCTAACCACTACGCTACTGTGCCATCCCACGTGAAAGCTGATCTGTAATCTATTAAATATTAATTCTTATAAGGGTTAGACCCTGCCCTTTGTCTTGCAAAATATGAGCTGGCTTACAATTCATTTCATTTTGAGAGCAACAGATGAGAAAAGATTCCTTCCATCGAACTTGCAGCTCCTCCCGTGGAGGGTCAGACACCCTGAGCCAATAGACTGGTCCTGGACTTATTTTTCTATCTGGTATAGTTTGCATTTTGTTGTCTGATTGTTTGTGGTTTTTGTATTGGTACATTTATGCTCTATTCTTGGTTGGTGCGGCTGTAACGAAACCCAATTTCCCTCGGGATCAATAAAGTATCTATCTATCTACCTATAACCGAATTCTACACTCAGTAGCCACGTTATTTGGTATCTCCTGTACCTCCTGTACCTAATAAAGTGGCCAATGATTGCATATTCGTGGTCTTCTGCTGCTGTAGCCTATCCACTTCCAGATTCGATGTGTTGTACATTCAGAGATGTTCTGCACACCACTCTTGCAACGCTGGGTTCTCTGAGTTACTGTCACCTTCCTGTCAGCTTGAACTAGTCTGACCATTCTCCTCTGAACTCTCTCATGTTTTCACCCACAGAACTGCTGCTCACTGCATGTTTTTTTGTTTTTCGCACCAGTCTCTGTAAACACTAGAGATTGTGGCGAGTGGAAATCCCAGGAGATCAGCAGTTTCTGAGATATTCAAACCAACAATCATTCCACAGGCAAAGTCACTTTGATCACATTTCTTCCCCATTCTGATGTTGGTTTTGAACAAGAACTGAACCTCTTGACCATGTCTGTATGCTTTTATGTATTGAGTTGCTGCCACGTGACTGGCTGATTAACAAGCAGGTGTTCAGGTGTACCTATTAAAGTGGGCCTGAGTGTATAAATCTGTCTGGCTTGCCCTTCAGGAATTCAGGCACACCAGGTCTGATGTGTAGCTATCAATCTGCTATTCCAGGGAGGTTCCTTCATTGATCTGTATTCCACTACCAATTTTTACAGAAACTCATTATCATAGTGACAGAAGCTATTAGAACTCTCCTGGTTTCCTTTGTGATAACACAAAGGACATTTATTATCACATATAGTACTGGCCTCTCATCTTTAATTAAATGCATTCAACTATTGTGTTCTTGCTGAGATGTCTACCTGAGGGTCCCTCTAAAATCCTTTCTTCAGAATTGGATTGTTTAACTGAAAACAGAATGGAAAGGTTAAACTGGCAGTGAGTAGCTTCAAAATGCAATTAAAAAAACAACTTGTCTACTCACAACGCGGTCGCCCTCAGTGAACTGGAGATGGGGTTAGGTATGTGGCTGGGATCACAGCAAGTAGTCTAAAATGCACAAACAAAATAGCTTCAAGCAATGCTCAAGAAGGTAGTGTCCAACATTAAGGACCCCCATCACCCAGGATACGCCCCCTTCTCATGGCTACCATCAAGGAGGTGGTACAGGAGCCTGAAGACACACACTCAGTGATTCAGGAACAGCTTCTTCCCCTCCACCGTCAGATTCCTGAATCGACAATAAACCGATGAACACTACCTCACTATTTCTGCTCTACTTATTTAATTCAAATAAATTAATATATATATACCTGCTTGGAAACTCTAGGAAGGGTGTGTAGATTATGTGCAGTCTAGTGTGACATCTCTTTAGAAATGCATTGCAGAACGTGCCTTTCCAGCCCACCCATTTAACCCTAGCATGCCAAGGATTAGTGGTGTCCTGCAGGACCTGTGTTAGGGTCGCTTCTTTTCATAAGACCATAAGACCTACAATACTGTGCAAAAGTCTTAGACACCCTAATTTTTTTGCATGGTTTCAGATGGACTGGCCTCCACAGAGCCCTGATCTCAACAACATCGAGGCTGTCTGGGATTACCTGGAGAGACAGAAGCAAGCTAAATAGCCAAAGTCTGCAGACGAACTGTGGCAAGTTCTCCAAGATGTTTGGAACAACCTGCCAGCCAGTTTTCGTATAGAACTGCATGGCAGCAGACACAAGAGAATTGATGCAGTTTTAAAGGCAAAGGGTAGTCGCACCAAATCTAGATTTGATTTCATTTTTTACTGTTTACTGCCCTCTACAGTAAATTTTTTGATATTTAGAAACATTTCATTTAATTTTTTTTTGAAAGCATCTTTGCTTTACATAATTGATTTTATACGTGCCTAAGACTTTTGCACAGTGCTGTCGGAGCAGAATTAGGTCAATTGGCTCAACCTGCTCTACCATTCCATCATGGCTGATTCATTATCCCTCTCAACTCCATTCTCCTGCCTTCTCACAGAAACCTTTGACACCCTGATTAACCAAGAACCTATCAAACTCATGCCCAATAACATGGTCTGCACAGACATCTGTAGCAAAAGTTTCCATTGATTCACCACCCTCTGGCTGGTAACCTCCTCATCTCTGTTCAATTGGATGCCCCTCCATTTGAGGCTGTGCCCTCTGGTCCCAGACTGCCCCACTATACCTCACATTCACTCTATCCAGACCTTTCAACATGCAATCGGTTTCAATGAAATCTCCCCTCAGTCTTCTGAATTCCAGCAAGTACAGGCCCAGTGCCATCAAACACTTCTCATGTGTTAACCCTTTCATTCCTGGGATCATTCTCATGAACCTCCTTTGAAACCTCTTCAATGCCAGGTCCTCTCTCATGCCTCTGTAATCCCCTTTACTCCATCATGTAAATGGTACATCTGAATTAGCTTCTTCTCAAACTTCAGAATGAATTCTATCATATTATGATCACTGTCCTTCTAAGGGTTCCTTTACCTGAAGTGTCCTAATCCAGTCTGGTTCATTCCATAACATCCAATCCAGAATTGCTATTCCCCCAGTGGGTACAAATTCCTTCTCTTGGGATCCAGCACCAACCTGATTTTCCCCAATCTATCTGCATATTGAGATCCCCACGATTATCACAACGTTGCTCTTTTCACCTGCTTGTTATCTCTTCAAAGAATTCCAACAGATTTGTCAGGCAAGATTTCCCCAATAGAAAACCACGCTGCCTGCCTTTCCCCACTGTCTCATTTCACACTGCCTCTGCTTGTAAACAACTGCCCATCCTCAGCCCTATCACTCTGATTCCCATCCCCCTGCCAAATTAATTTAAATCCTCCCCAACAGCTCTAGCAAACCTGCCCACAAGGATATTGATCCCACACTCCCCCCTGCCCCCCCCCCCCAGGATTCAGGTGTCACCTGCCCTTTTCGTACAGGTGATACCTTCCCCAAAAGAGAACCCAATGATCCAGAAATCTGAAGCCCTGCTCCCTGGACCAGTTCCTCATCTGCACATTCATCTGCTGAATCATTCTACTCTTACCCTCACTAGCAGCAATCCTGAGATTACGACCCCAGTGGTCCTGCTTTCCAATTTACTGCCGAATTCCCTAGCCAGGGGGTGGTGAGACTATGGAATTCATTGCCTCAGATATTTAAAGCAGAGGTTGTTAGGTTCCTGCTTAGTCTGGGTGTCAAAGGTCATGGGGGAAGGCAGGAGAATGAGGTCAAGAGGGAAATTACATCAGCCATGATGGATTAGTGGAGCAGACTCAAAGGGTTGAATGGCCTCATTCTGCTCCTTTGTCTAACGATCTCATTGCCTTATGAAACATCAAAACGTGGAGTGAAATGTGTTGTTTGCGTCAATGACCAACACGGTCCAATTATATACTGGGGGTAGTATGCGAGTGTCTCCACGCTTCCAGTACCAACACAGCACGCCCACACCTCACTGACCCTAATCCAAACGCGGGAGGAAGCTGGAGCGCCCAGAGGAAACTCATGCTACCTCCAGGAGAACACACAAACTCTTTACAGACAGCGGCAGGAACTGGAGCATGAAACATTACAGCACGGTACTGACCGTCCGGCCCCCTGTCGGACACGGTACTGACCGTCCGGCCCCCTGTCGCACACGGTACTGACCGTCCGGCCCCCTGTCGCACACGGTACTGACCGTCAGACCCCGTCGGACACGGTACTGACCGTCAGGCCCCCTGTCGCACACGGTACTGACCGTCAGGCCCCCTGTCGCACACGGTACTGACCGTCAGGCCCACTGTCGCACACGGTACTGACCGTCAGGCCCACTGTCGCACACGGTACTGACCGTCTGGCCCCCTGTCGCACACGGTACTGACCGTCAGGCCCCCTGTCGCACACGGTACTGACCGTCAGGCCCACTGTCGCACACGGTACTGACCGTCAGGCCCCCTGTCGCACACGGTACTGACCGTCAGGCCCACTGTCGCACACGGTACTGACCGTCAGGCCCCCTGTCGCACACGGTACTGACCGTCAGGCCCACTGTCGCACACGGTACTGACCGTCAGGCCCCCTGTCGGACACGGTACTGACCGTCAGACCCCGTCGGACACGGTACTGACCGTCAGGCCCCCTGTCGGACACGGTACTGACCGTCAGGCCCCCTGTCGCACACGGTACTGACCGTCAGGCCCACTGTCGCACACGGTACTGACCGTCAGGCCCCCTGTCGGACACGGTACTGACCGTCAGACCCCGTCGGACACGGTACTGACCATCAGGCCCCCTGTCGGACACGGTACTGACCGTCAGACCCCGTCGGACACGGTACTGACCGTCAGACCCCGTCGGACTGACCTTTTAACCAATCTGACTATTTCCTCCTACAGATGCCTCCATCTTTCTATCATCCATGTGTCTATCCAAGAGTCTGCCAAACGCCCCTCATGTCTCTGCCTCTACCATCACTCCTGGCAGGGTGTTCCACACACCCACCACCCCCTGTGTAATAAAGCTTCCTCTGCTATTCCACCCTAAACTTTCCTCCGGTCACCTTAAAATTATGCCTACCAGTCCTGGACACTTCCACCCTGGGGAAGAGTGTCCATGCGTTCTGCGCCTCTTATCATCTTGCACACCTCTGTCAATTGAATCCCGATTGCGGGTGCTGCAATGCGTTACACTGGCTGGTCCGCTATCATGCAGCACATGATATTGAAACTGGTTTTGCAATTGGTTTATCACTGTTGCATGTACCTTGATACAGTGAAGAGCTTGTCTTGCACACAGTTCATATGGTGGACTTCAGAAAGAAGAGACACCAATCCTCAGAGAGGGATCCGAAGTGGAGGGGATGAGCTATTTCAAGTTCCAGGGTGTCAATATCTGAGGACTTAATCTGGCACAACACATTGATGCAGCTATAAAGAGGGCAAGACTGTGGCTATATTTCATTAGGAGTTTGAGCAGATACCGTATGGTAGCTCACTTAAAACACTCACAAACTTCTACAGATGTACCGTAGTGAGCGTTCTGACTGGCTGCATCACCGTCTGGTATGGGGTGAGGGTGGCTACAGCACAGGATCGAAGTCAGCTGCAGAGAGTTGTAAAATTAGTCAGTTCCATCACGGGTACTGGCCTCTGAAGACACCTTCAAGATGACCAAGGAGCAGGTCTCGTTGGCGGCTCTCCTCGGGGGTTCAGTCCTATCAACCTCGAATCAAGTGTAAACAACATTTAACTCGTCCGGGAGCGAGGCAGCAATATTGGCTGTACTGCTGCGTTTCCTCTTGGAGTCCATGATGGTGTGCAGTCATAGTCATACTTTATTGATCCTGAGGGAAATTGGTTTTCGTTACAGTTGCACCATAAATAATTAAATAGTAATAAAATCATAAATAATTAAATAGTAATATGTAAATTATGCCAGGAAATTAGTCCAGGACTAGCCTATTGGCTCAGGGTGTCTGACCCTCCAAGGGAGGAGTTGTAAAGTTTGATGGCCACAGGCAGGAATGACCTCCTATGACACTCTGTGTTGCATCTCGGTGGAATGAGTCTCTGGCTGAATGTGCTCTTGTATCCAACCAGTACATTATGCAGTGGATGGGAGACATTGTCCAAGATGGCATGCAACTTGGACAGCATCCTCTTTTCAGACACCACCGTCAGAGAGTCCAGTTCCATCCCCACAACAACACTGGCTTTACGAATGAGTTTGTTGATTCTGTTGGTGTCTGCTACCCTCAGCCTGCTCCCCCAGCACACAAGAGCAAACATGATAGCACTGGCCACCACAGACTCATAGAACATCCTCAGCATTGTCCGGCAGATGTTAAAGGACCTCAGTCTCCTCAGGAAATAGAGACGGCTCTGACCCTTCTTGTAGACAGCCTCAGTGTTCTTTGACCAGTCCAGTTTATTGTCAATTCGTATCCCCAGGTATTTGTAATCTTCCACCATGTCCACACTGACCCCCTGGATGGAAACAGGGGTCAGCGGTACCTTAGCTCTCCTCAGGTCTACCACCAGCTCCTTAGTCTTTTTCACATTAAGCTGCAGATAATTCTGCTCACACCATGTGACAAAGTTTCCTACAGTAGCCCTGTACTCAGCCTCATCTCCCTTGCTGATGCATCCAACTATGGCAGAGTCGTCAGAAAAGTCCTTGTCATACTCTGCGTGTGTCATTGTCACAGAACTGTGACTGGATTATGTCCGTATTGCCGTTTTGCCAAGTTAGTGGCTCTACGTAAATCATAGTGGCATCTCTTGAGCTCCTGTTGGTCTGCGGAGAAGAAGGCTTTATCCCTTGTGCTGAGAGCCACACACTGAACTACTTATCCAAGGATTCTGGTTTGGGTAGACCCGAACCGTTTTTGGGAAATGATGTCTTCAATCCACTTCTGAATGAAGCTTGAGACCACCTCCGTGTATTCGGAGATGTTCTCAGCTGAAAAAACCTCCCAGGTGACGCTATCAAAGCTATCTTGTCACATTGAGTCAGTGGATGGTTTTCACTATGGCTGCTTCCAGCTTCAATGTCTGCCTGTAGGCGGTAGAAGCAAGCTGGAGCAATGGTCAGACTTTCCACACAGACAGTGGAGGTGTGCTTTGTAGGCATTGCGGAAGGGAGAGTAGCAGTAGTCAAGTATGCTTTCTCCTCGTGTGCTCGCCTACTTAATAGATATATACTTTCAGTAATCCAGTTTTTTACTATATTATCATGTATTGCATTGTACTAAAGCTGCAAAGTTAACGAATTTCGTGACATATGCTTGTGATATTAAACCTGATTCTGATTAGGCATCAATTTAAAGCCAAGATTCTCGGAATACTTGCATCAAATTTCTGCCCAGAGAAGGTCACAACCACCAGAATCAGCCTGTGCCTCTCAAACAAAACATGGTACTCTTATCTGTATGGCTTTTTGTAGACTTTGGTTATTGGATGTGTCAACAGCTCTGTAACATCCACCATGAGCTTCTGGCGTGTTATATCAGATACAGTACCAGGCAGTCATCGGGTAGCACATCAGTCAAACTGTGGTCTGCAGCATCACCCAGTGGCCGCATGTAAAACTGCTCCTCATTTCACTGAGTCGGGGTTAATTAGATAGAATGATTAGAAACTTGCCAGGACAGCCACCTCGATGTGACCACAATTCCTATTGAAATGTTATCCCCATCGTCAGTGCAGACATAGATCATTTGAATAACCAAATGACGACAACACCAACATATATTTATTTGGACCTCGAAGGCCCTCCAGAAGAGTTTCATTAACCAAAATTTGTCTCAGAGCTACAGAAGGACACAACAGGAAGGCAAGACAAAACCTTCATAAAGACACTGGGTTTGTAACGCTTCTCAGAGAAGGAGAGATAGAATGAGAGAACGAGAGAGGAAGATAGAAATAGAGAGAGGAGTAATAGAGAAGGAGGGATAGAATGTGAGAGAGCAAGAGAGAGATATAGAGTGAGGGAAAGGTAGAGGGTGTGAGAGAGAGGTAGAGTCAGGGAGACAGAGAGGTAGACAGTGAGAGAAAGAGTGACAGGAAGACAGAGTTTAGACAGGAATTCCAGAAATTGGGGTCAAAGCCATGGTCAGAAAATATAAAGCAATTCAAAGCAGGGATGGGTACGGTAACATAAGGGAACGACGGAGATCTCAAGAGCTAACAGTGCTGATGGGTTTATCAGAGATAGTACAACGGACACTGCAAGATTTTTCATTGTAGTTCAGTACATGTGACAATAACACTGGACTCAGCAAATTTAAGATGTATTTACCTTTAAAACACTGGTCAGCAGTTGTGACTGATAATTGCCAGTGTAATACTAAAATATCAGGCGTGAAATTCATTCAGTTCCTCGGCTGAAGTTGGCCTAGAATACAAATGGCCAAGGAAAAGAAAACTGCAGATGCTGAAAGTTTGAAATAAAACTGAAATGACTGTAAATACTCTTCAGTTCAGGCAGCATCAGTGGAGAGGGAATCAGAATTAACTAGAAATGCTAATATCATTTCTCCACAGACACTTAGCTGGCTGCCGGACACCTCCAGTGTTTCCTGCTTTCATTCATTGTGGATTTCTCCTAGACTCAGTGAGGATGGGGATAGAGCAGGTGGGTAGATTGTCCTTAGAGGACCCCCACACCCCGCCAGTCACCATTTGATGAAGCTCGATGTTGGACAATGCTGGATATCAAAGGCTCCGACACAATTAGTGCAGTGACTGGAACTCAGTGACGGTCCAAGTCCAGAGGGAGAGACAGACAGACACATGATGAACAGTTCACTGAGTTTTAATACCAACTGTGCAAAAGATAATCACCAATGTGTTAGAAAAATTATAACTATGTGTTTGATTATGTTAAATTCACAATGGAAACAGAAGCTGAGGGGAAACCTGCTTGTCAGTAGAAACACACACAGTATTTGGGAAACTTGTGTTTATTGTAAGGGAACACATACAGATCAGAATCGAAACTATCACAGCAACCACCCAAATGCACACAAGAGGAGCTGTATCAAAACTTTGTTCCAAAGAGCAGAGACACACTGCAACATTGCAGAGCTGAAGGATAAAAAGGAGAAACATTTCTTTAAAGTATTTGCATGAAACTGATACCCATGGAACTTCATACGAAGATGAACACACCAAGCAAGAAGCAACCAAACAGGTTGTTCTTCATTACGCTCAAAATACCTCAGAAATGACGGCCAGGCTGCTCCAAGAATATAGAATTTCAGTCACGCGTCAGCCAACAGCGACGTTGAGGAGAGGACTTTACAGACCAAAAGAACAAACGAAGATATTAAACAGGACCAGTGTTGTCTACAAAATCCAGTGGGGAGACTGCAGCAAATGTTACGTTGGACAATGTCACAACCACGGATTCGGCAGCGCAGTGGATACAGCAATTGTGCTTGTGAATATGCACATGTTAGGTAATTAGTGATAGTATTTAACACCATATTTGTCATCTTAGTGCTTGTTGAGACTTGGACAGAGCACAGCAATGCATCGCTGCCTGTTTGCATTCGACCTTCCCTGAGAAATCGGACTGTTAAGTCAACTGACTCTGAAGACTAGCGGTATTCATTTAAATGTTTAGATGTTCTTTTCAGCTGCAGCGTAGGCTTCATTTGCCATTTGAGAGTTTTAGTTAACGGCCCTGTTTGGCCTTGCGTTTATTGTTTTATTTTCCCTTTAACACTGTTCTCATTAAAGTCTGTGAACTATCGACCTGCTTCATTGTCTCTCACTCTGCACTTGGGCCATATCCGAACCTGGTAACAGCAAGTCTCGACCACACAAAGGTGGACCCAGCAGAGAGAGAGAGCAGCTGACCTTGGCCATGAGATTCATTGGTCAGGTAGGAGACAAGTTACAGGCAATGGAATCTGTTCTCAGTGAAGTTACGGAGGCAATGAGGCAGATAACCTCATGCCAACAAGCTCAGTCTCACTTGGAGGAACAGGTATCGTCCCAGGCAGCAACTGTACAACAGCTCACCACAGACAATCGGACTCGAGTGTCTGTGATTTCCACACTCACGGCTGCCATCCACAAACTCACTGTGAACAGCCAGCATCAGCTGACAGCCATTAACGTTCCAGCCAGTTCAATTCAGCAGCTTCAGGCCGCCTCAGTTCCACTCCCAGCATCTCGCAGGTCCTCCTTTTCTGCTGCCTCGACAATCTCTGCTACGAACGTTCCCGCCCAGACCAGATCCAACTCCCACAACCGCTCAGGAACTGAGTATTCCACCACCAGGCAGATATTCTGGTGATCCCGATGGTTGCAGGAATTTTATTACCCAATGCGAGCTGACATTCCAAGCCCAGCCTGGTCGTTTTGGTGATGATGAGCAAAAATTGGCGTACATGTTCTTGACGGACCTCCACTCAGCCTGTTCAATGCTTTATGGGAGCAAGGATACCCAGTCATTCCAACATTTCGTGGCGGACTTAAGGAGGGTTTTTGATCTTCCTGTACGGGGTCAGGAGGCTGCCCACCGACTCTTGGACCTGCGCCAAGGCAGAGGAACGGTGAGAGCCTATGCAGTCAAATTCCGTACCCTTGCAGTAGAGACGGATGGAATGAGAGATCTCTCATCACTGCCTTCCAGCGTGGACTGAACACAGGGGTCCGGCATGAGATCACTGTCTGGGACGAGCAGGATAGTCTGGATGACCTGATTAATCTGGCTATTGGAGTTGACGACTGGGTAACTGAGTGGCACAGGGAAAGAATGTTTCAAACTTCCTACACACCACCAGATCACTGTCTTTCCTCGCCCTCTCTCCCCCTCACCTGAACACTGTCTTTCCTCGCCCTCTCCCCCTCCCTCACCACCCAGCACCCGGAGGAGCCTATGCAAGTGGAGTGCATGCGCCTGTCTCCAGAGGAACGAGAGCGGTGCTGGAGAACAGGTTCCTGCCTCTGCTGTGGTGATCCAGGACACTTCCAGTCGGCATGTTCCAAGCGTCCAGTAAAAGAGAATACCCATCAGCAGGGAGGGGAATCCTGACAGGTCGGTTCTCTCTTCAGTCAGCTTCCCCTACTTCTGTAATGCTCACAGCTTCCTTGTCGTAGAGGTCTCAGACCCATGAACTTAAGGCATTTATCGACTCTCGTGCAGCCGGGAATCTTATGGACATCTCTCTCGCTCAAAGATGGAGTTCCAACTCAGGAATTAAGAGAAAAGGTCAACGTCAAAGCGCTGGACGGTCGACCTCTGGGAACTGGCCAGATCCACCTTTCCACCCAAACCCTCCAACTGGTGCTCGAAGACAACCATCATGAAGAAATATCTTTCTATCTGGTTAATTCACCTGAACTGCCACTGGTACTCGGTCTCCCCTGGTTATCCCGACATAACCCACGGATCGATTAGTCTCTGAAGGTACTCCAAGAGTGGGGACTGGCTACCTGTCTACCTGTCTGGGTCCAGCTCAGGCTCCATCCCATGAATCCCCTCCTGTGTCAGCTAAGGATGTGGACCTGTCTGGGATTCCGGCTGAATATGAGGATCTCCTTGAGGTTTTCAGTGAAAGAAAGGCCGCCACCCTGCCCCACACTGGCTACGACTGCCATAGATCTCCTCCCTGGCACTAGTCCTCTCCAGGAGCGAGCTCTTTTCCCTCTCTCATCCTGAAACGGTGGCCATGGAGATCGCCGTAGGAGTTCCTGCTGCTGAACAGCTGATCCAGCGCTACAAGCGCACCTGGAGACGAGGCAGGTCTTCTCTGCTGCGCGCCCACAAACAGCATTCTGGGCAGGCTGATCAGCGCCGTCGACAGGTAAGGCCATTCAAGCCAGGAGAGGAGGTCTGGTTGGCATCAAGGGACCTTCCCCTGAAAGTTGAGAACCGGAAATTGGCACTGCGCTACGTGGCACCATTTGTAGTGGAAACAGCTGTCAACAAGGTGTCCTATAGATTGCGTCTACCAGCATCACTGAAGATCCACCCAATATTCCATGTTTCTGAGCTCAAGCCGGTTACTACCTCTCTCCTGGCCCCAGTCACCCCTCCTCCCCCTCCTCCCTGCCTGGTAGATGGTTCCCTTGTCTATAAGGTGCGTCGCCTCCTGGCATCTCGCTGAGTACGTGGTAAGGTCCAGTACCTTGTGGACTGGGAAGGGTATGGCCCAAAATAACGTACTTCGATCCTGGCGAAGGACATCTCGGACAAGTCGCTGATCCGGGACTTCCAGAGGACACAGATGTGTGGCGCCTCAGGGACTACGCCTGGAGAGGGGGGCCGTGTTACCAGGACGGATTTGGCAGCGCAGTAGATACAGTAATTGCGCTTGTCAATTTGCACATGTCAGCTAATTATTTAATCGTGATAGTATTTAACTCCATGCTTGTCGTCATAGTGCTTGTCGAGACTTGGACAGAGCACAGAAACGCTTCACTGCCTGTTTGCATTCAGCCTTCCCTGAGAGATCGGACTGTCAAGTCAACTGACTCTGAAGTCTAGCGGTATTCGTTTAATGTTTAGATGTTCTTTGCAGCTGCAGTGTCAGCTTCGTTTCCCATTTGAGAGTTTTACTTTGAGTTTTGGTCTAGCGTTTATTTTATTTTCCCTTTAACATTCTTCGCATTAAAGTCTGTGAACTATCGACCTGCTTGAGTTTCTCACTCCGCACTTGAACCTGGTAACAAACGGGGAGACAAATATCCACAAGGATCCAAGAACATGAACTGGCTGTAAAGCAGAGTGACCAACCCCCCCCTCATCACTACCCATGAACTGGCTGTAAAAGAGTGACCAACCCCGCCTCATCATCACCCATGAACTGGCTGTAAAACAGTGACCAACTCCCCCTCATCACTACCCTTGAACTGGCTGTAAAACAGTGACCAACACTCCCTCATCACTACCCATGAAGATCGAGAGGGGCACAAATGCGACTGGGTATCAGTGAAAGTCATGGCATAAGCAAACACAAGGCAGGCAAGAGAATTCCTAGAAGTGTGGTTTTCCACAAACAATTCTGTAAACAAGCACGTCAACCTCAATCCCATCTAGGGGAATACTACTTTAAAAAACTGATTTTCTAAAAAGCTAGAAATGGAATAAATTATTTATTGAGATGCAGCACGAAGTAGGCCTCTCCAGCCCTTCAACCCCCACCACCAGCAAGCCCCCATGTCATAGGACAATTTACACTGGCCAATTATCCTACCAACCAGTACATGTTTGGACTGTGGGAGGAAACGCATGTTGTCATGGAGAGAATGTACAAACTCATTACAGACAGCAATGGGAATGGAATCCTGATCATTGGCAAAGTGTTGTGCTTGTTAGTGGGTGGAGGTATTGATCAGTCTTTACTGCTTGGGGAAAGTAAGGTAGTAATGGGGGACAATGGAATGGTGGATGAATTGAATAAATATTTTGTATCAGTCTTCACTGTGGAAGACACTAGCAGTCTGGCAGAAGTTCCAGGTGTCAGGGGGCATGAGGTCTGTGAAGCTACCTTTACTGGAGAGAAGGTTCTTCAGACACTGGAAAGTTTGAAGGTGGCTAAGTCACTTGGACCAGATGGTGTACACACCAGAGTTCTGAAAGAGGTGGCTGAAGAGAGCGTGGTGTCATTAGTAATGATCTTTCAAGAGTCACTAAATTCTGGAATCATTCCAGAAGCCTGGAAAATTGCAAATGTCTCTCCACACTTCAAGAAGAGAGAGAGGCAGAATAATGTAACCTATAGGCCAGTTAGTCTGGCCTCAGTGGTTGGGAAGATGGTGGAGTCGATTATTAAGGATGAGGTCTCAGGGTACTTGGAGGCACATCAAGGAAAAATCTTGCTTGACAGATCTGTTGGAATTCTTTAAAGAAATAAGAAGGAGGATAGACAAAGGAGAATCGGTTGATGTTGTGCACTTGGATTTTCAGAAGGCCTTTGACAAGATGACATATCAAGGCAGCTTAACAAGTGACGAGCCCATGGTATTACAGGAAAGATTCCAGCAGTGGTTGATTTGCAGGAGGCAAAGAGCTGGAATAAAGGGAGCTTTTTCTGGTTGTCCTTTTTACGTTATATGTCAATGATTTGGATAATGGAATTAAATGGCTTTGTTGCAAAGTTTGCAGACGATAAAAGGATAGGTAGAGGGGCAGGTAGTTTTGAGGAAGCAGAGATGCTACAGAGGACTTAGGCAAATTAGGAGAATAAGCAAAGAAATGGCAGTTGGAATACAATGTCGGGAAGTGTATGGACATGCACTTTGGTGAAAGAAATGAAAAGGTTGACTACTTTCTAAATGTTCAGAAAATACAAAAATAAACTGAGGAGCAAAGGGACTTGGGAGCTCTTGTGCAGGATTCACTAAAGGTTAATTTGCAGGTTGAGTCTGTGGTGAGGAAGGCAAACACAACGTTACCATTCATTTCAAGAGGACTAGAATATAACGGCAAGGATGAAATGTTGAAACTTTATAAAGCACTGGTGATGTCATGGTCCGGTCCATGAAGACCGCATTCTGGTTCACGGTCCGGTCCGTGGACTCAGGACTCCGGGTCTTCCAGCTGTCCCTCGTTTGATTGAGTTAAGCATAGGCACCTGATTCCCATCTTGGGGCTTGGAATATAAGTAGCCTTGGGGTTGAGTGTGGGCTGCTGGTTTGTCTTGTCAAGATCCCCTGGGAGCTAGAGTGGCCATTTGTCATCTTTAGGCTGTGTTGGAGAACCACCACTTCATGAAGCCTTGCTGTCAGTAGTTGGAGCTGTCTTTGCGGTATGGATTTGGCTGTTTCCTGGGCCAGCTGAGTGGCTGCCAGCCACTCTGAGATAGGTAGGGATCTGGCTGTTTCTGTAGCCAGCTGAGGCTGCTGACTGAACTGTGACTTGGAGATACCCTGGAGCAGAGATGGAACTGTCTGAGGCTCTTTGGTGTTTGCCTCTTCTTGTCTTTGCCTCTGTGGGGTAAGTCAGGCCATTTTACTGTTACCCTGCAAGGGGATCTGTCTTGTCTTGGCCTTGCCTCTGTTGGGTAAGTCTGGCTGTTCTGCTGTTACCCAACAGGTGGACCTGTCCCACCTTGGTGTGGAGATAAAGTTGAGTCCTGGCTTGTCTATGGATGAGTCTCAGCTCTGTCTATGTATTGTCCAGTCTCATGTTAGTGTTGAGTTAAAGATGAGTGCTGGCTTTTCGAAGGATAAGTCCCTGCTCTGTTTGATGTTCAGTTCTCAGTCAGTTTCTCAGCTCCAGCCTCTGAGTTACCAGCCTCCGCATTTCAAGACGAAGATCCTGCAGCCAAACTCCAGGAACCCAAGCCTCGAGGATCCACCAGCCAAGGTCCAGGAACCCAAGCCTCGAGGATCTGGCCAGCCGAGCTCCAGGAACCCAAGCCTCGAGGATCCGGCCAGCCGAGCTCCAGGAACCCAAGCCTCGAGGATCCGGCCAGCCGAGCTCCAGGAACCCAAGCCTCGAGGATCCGGCCAGCCGAGCTCCAGGAACCCAAGCCTCGAGGATCCGGCCAGCCGAGCTCCAGGAACCCAAGCCTCGAGGATCCGGCCAGCCGAGCTCCAGGAACCCAAGCCTCGAGGATCCGGCCAGCCGAGCTCCAGGAACCCAAGCCTCGAGGATCCGGCCAGCCGAGCTCCAGGAACCCAAGCCTCGAGGATCCGGCCAGCCGAGCTCCAGGAACCCAAGCCTCGAGGATCCGGCCAGCCGAGCTCCAGGAACCCAAGCCTCGAGGATCCGGCCAGCCGAGCTCCAGGAACCCAAGCCTCGAGGATCCGGACAGCCGAGCTCCAGGAACCCAAGCCTCGAGGATCCGGCCAGCCGAGCTCCAGGAACCCAAGCCTCGAGGATCCGGCCAGCCGAGCTCCAGGAACCCAAGCCTCGAGGATCCGGCCAGCCGAGCTCCAGGAACCCAAGCCTCGAGGATCCGGCCAGCCGAGCTCCAGGAACCCAAGCCTCGAGGATCCGGCCAGCCGAGCTCCAGGAACCCAAGCCTCGAGGATCCGGCCAGCCGAGCTCCAGGAACCCAAGCCTCGAGGATCCGGCCAGCCGAGCTCCAGGAACCCAAGCCTCGAGGATCCGGCCAGCCGAGCTCCAGGAACCCAAGCCTCGAGGATCCGGCCAGCCGAGCTCCAGGAGCCCAAGCCTCGAGGATCCGGCCAGCCGAGCTCCAGGAGCCCAAGCCTCGAGGATCCGCCGGCCGAGCTCCAGGAGCCCAAGCCTCGAGGATCCACCGGCCGAGCTCAAGACCCAAGACGCCAGCCTGCAGCCAAGCTCCAGACTCAAGACTCAAGACCCCAGCCTCAAGAACAAAGACCCCAGCCTGTCTCCAAGCTCAGGCCTCTAGTCCCCTGCCACGTCCTGTCCTGAAGCCATGTCATGTCCTTGCCTGGTTCTGGGGTCCGAGCCCAAGGCAAGACCCAGGTTTTGGGTCCTTGTCCAGTCTCGGGCTCGGTGTCGATGCCTTGTCTCCTAGCCCATGGTTTCTAGTCCTGGTTCCGCTTTTCCTTGCCCAAGTCTGCGTTCTTGTCCCTGCTCCTGGTCTGTATCCTGTCACGTCCCTACTGTAGTCAAGTCCTGTTCCTTGTGCTTCAGTGTCTGTGTCTTGCATTGGGGTCTGTTCCCAGCACCCTATTGTGACAGGTGAGGCCTCACTTGGAGTATTGTGAGCAGGTCTGGGTGCCTTATCTTAGAAAGGATGTGCTCAAACTAGAGAGGGTTCAAAGGGGGTTCACGAAAATGATTCCAGGATTGAATAGTTTGGTATATGAAGAGCATTTGATAGAATTCAGAAAATTGGGGGGTGACCTCATTGAAACCTATCGTAAGGTGAAAGGTCTTAATAGAATGGATGTGGAGAGGATGTTCCCTGTGCTAAGTCCAGTGGACACAGCCTCAGAATAGAGCAGAGTCCTTTTGGAATGAAGATGAGGAAGAATTTCTGCAGCCAGAGAGTGGGAAACCCATGGAATTCTTTGCCACTGGCAGCTGTGGAGGCCAAGTCTTTATGGACATGTAAGACAGAGCTTGATAGATTCTTGACTGGTCAGGGCATGAAGGGATACGGGGTGAAGGCAAGAGATCAGGACTGAGTGGAAAATTGGATCGGCCATGATGAAATGGTGGAGCAGACTCGATGGGCCGAATGGCCTAATTCTGCTCCTATATCTTACGGTCTAATAGCCGGATAACAAAGTTAACCCTAACGTCCACTAAGTTGCCAAATTTACTCCGAACAGAAAGGTACCAAAGTTACCCTTATTGGCCAGGCACAAAGTTACCGCTAATGTCAAAGTACAAAAGTTGTCCCTAATCGACAGGTACTGAAGTTACCACTCTTCGGCGGGTACCAAAGCTACACCGAACGGCGAACTCCATGGTGAAATATGTTTTGTGGAGACCAGTATTTGGTCGTGGAACCCAATGCACTGTGAAGTGCTGTACAATAATCATCGAATAGATTCCAACCGATCTTCGCGGCTTGCGGGGTGTCTTGCTGACTGACAGCTGCGGATATCCAGACACCAGCCCCGTCCCTCGCGAAGAAATACTTCCGCGTTTCACAGGCTCTGACGTAAAATCTGATACCAAGTAAACGAATTGAGAAAGAAAAGGGAGAATCGAAACCGAAGGTTGTTTGTAATTACAGCACTTCGCGGGACTATCGCCGTCTCGGCAGGACAGGGTCTCCTGGTGCCCGGCAGGGCTTTCATCCCCTGTCCCGACGGGTGTCTGTTCCCTGAGCCGGTTTGTACCGCTACCGGACGATGCAGAGTGCCGGAGAAGGACCAGGTGAGCCTTGCGCCTCCTTTATATGACAGAGATTAGCTCAAATGTCTTTCAGTCTCACTTCCTTGGTTATCAAAACACCGGAAATATGGAAGAGCTTCGGACACGACTGCAGGTAGCTGTCAGTGTTTAAAAACGGTGCGTTATGTATGGCAGGGTGAGAGAAGGAGCGTGTACATTACTGTTCATCGTCTCCCTAGTGTAGGAGTGATGAGAATTGTGCGCAGGATGTGGGCTCTTTCCAAAAGGACTTGCACCAAATATCCGAGGGCAGGCAGCGACGGCACTGAACTTGGCTTAACACTGTAGTTCCGTCACTTCCATTGGACCAGGCTTCTCGACTTTATTTTGCTTTCAGTTCCCAAATGGATATGTTTAAGGATGTTTTTAATCCAGTTGTCACATTGAGACCATTAACCATAAAACATAGGAATAGAATTGGGCCATTTAGCCCATTATTTTTGCTCCATCACATCATGGTTGATTTATTTACACACAAAGAACTAGATCATTATAGCACACTACAGCCCCTTGGCCTAGGATATTGTGCCAACTTTTAACTTTCTCCAAGATCAATCTAACCCTTCTCTCCCACATAAACCACCCCCCAATGTTCTACCATCCAGATGCCTATCTAATAGTCTCTAAAATTGTCCCTAATCAATCTGTGTGTGCCACCACCCCAGTAGGATCACAAGCAAAAGAAAATCTGCGGATGCTGGAAATCCGAGCAACACACACAAAATGCTGGAGCAACTCAGCAGGTCAGGCAGCATCTATGTACTCTTTTCCGAGATGCTGCCTGGCCTGCTGAGTTCCTCCAGCACTGTGTGTGTTACCCCTGGCAGGATGTTCTATGCATGCACCGCAAACCGTCTGGAGAGGCGAAGGTTGAGGGGAGCTTTGATTTGACTTTATAAGGTTATGTGAGGCATCAATAGAACAGACAGACATCATTTTCCCAGTGTGGATAGTCAGAGGCTTTTTCTCACGGCTGAGATGGCTAGCACGAGAGGGCACAGTTTTAAGGTGCTTGGAAGTAGGTACAGAGGAGATGTCAGGGGTAAGTTTTTTTACGCAGAGAGTGGTGAGTACGAGGAATGGGCTGCCGGCGAGGGGGGGGTGGAGGCGGATACGATAGGGTCTTTTAAAAGACTTCTGGATAGGTACATGGGGCTCAGAAAAATAGAGGGCTATGGGTAACCCTAGGTAATCTCTAAGGTAAGGACATGTTCAGCACACCTTTGTGGGCCGAAGGGCCTGTATTGTGCTGTAGGTTTCCTATGATTCTATGAAATGTCTAATACCAGAGGACATACATTTAAGATGAGAAGGGGTAATTTTAAAGGAAACGTGAGGAGCAAGTTGTTTTACACTGAGTGGAGGGTGCCTGAACTGTGCTGCCCGGGGAGGTGGTAGAGGCTTGGATTCTTTGAGGTGAGGACATGACGAGGCTTGGGTTCTTTGAGGCGAGGACACGATGAGGCTTGGGTTCAGACTCCAAGCCGGAGACTGGACAAGGACCCAGAACCTGGGTCTAGACTCGGGCTTGGACTCCAGAACCAGGCAAAAGTGGCCTTGGGAGACTGGACTAGGCGAGGCTACAGGACTGAACGAGAGACTCCTGGGCAAGATGAAGGAACTCCAGTACAGGATGAGGGAACTCCAGCACACGACAAAGCACATGGACAGGATGAGAACACAAAGCCTTGACTTGGTACTCAGGAACAGCTGAGCCTTGGAATTGGTACGATAGGATCGCAGAACACATAGCCTTGGTCTTGGGGAGGACAGGAGCACAGAGCCTTGGTCTAGAGCACAGGAACACGGAGCCTTGGACTTGAGAGACAGGAACACAGGGACATGGAACACAGAGCCGGGACCCCTCCTTGGGAGCAGGACTTGGGGCTAGGACTCGTACACAGAACACAGAGCCAGGACCCTCCTTGGAAACAGGACTTGGGGCTGGGGCTCTACATAGAATGCTGAACACGACGAGACAGTTCCCAACACTAGGTAGTGGCAAGCACCCAGACCTACCTAGCAAAGACGTGAACACAGAGACGATTCCCAACACTAGGTAGCGGCAAACAGCCGGACCTACCTCACAAAGGTGTGGACACAGACAGTTCCAACTCAACAATAGACAATTCCTTACCTTGACACAGCGAGGTTCCGGTCTTGTTCCAGTGGTAGAACTTGACAAGGTTGCGGGCAAGTCTCCAGAAGGAAGGGGAAGGGAAGGGAACAGTCCAGCCTCAGGGTAACAGCAAAGACAGCCTGACTTACCCAATCAGAGGCAAGGACAAGATACTGACTAGACAAACCAGCAAGCACACACAAACCCAGAGCCACTTATATTCCCAGCCCCAAGACGAGCGTCGGGTGCCTATGATTAAGCCCAAATGAAACAAGGGACAGCCGGAAGACCCGGAGTCCGCAATCCACGGACCGGACCGTAAACCGGAACGCGGACTTCAGGGACCGGACCATGACAGTTCCTGTGCTGGACTGTTCTGCATTCTAAACCCATGGGCTGGGATTTGCAGGCTCAAGCCAACAGTGTTGAGTATGTTCAGTGACTCATTGTCTGAACTTGGCAAATTCAGAGATTCAGCACTAGCTAGGCACAGTGGAAGTCCTGACTTACAAAGTAATTCACTGATAAATTTTGCTGAAGTTCTCCAGACTTTATGCTGAGGAATTGGCACCTGAATCCACTATACATTTAGTCCAGGCATAAAATATAACAACATGCTGATTTATTCCAGCTGGGATAAGAGGCTTCAGGTTAAATAAAAGTGGGTGGGGCATGCTATATTTAGTTTTAAACACATTCAGTAAATGCTGGAAATCCATAGCAACTCAAACAAAATGCTGGAGGAATTCACTGGGTCAGGTTGCATCAGGAAATGAATAAACAATCAATGATTCGGGCTGAGTCCCGACATCAGAATGGAAAGGAAGACAGAGGAGAGCCAGAATAAGAAGGGAGGTGGGACAAAGAAAGAAGCTGGGAGGTAATAGGTGAAAAAGGTAAAGGGCTGGTCTCCCTTCCCTCTTCTTCCATACCCCACCATGAAACTCCTCTCATCTTTCCTCTTCTACTCACCTCCCCCGGTTCCCCACCTCCTTCCCTTTCTCCCATGGTCCACCTCCTCTCCTATCAGATTCCTTCTTCTTCAGCCCTTTACCCTTTCCACCTATCACCTTCCTGCTTCTTACTTCTTTTCCCCCTCCCCAGCCCTTTACCCTTTCCACCTATCACCTTTGAGCTTGTCCTCGTTTCCCCACCCCTCAACTTTTTATCCCGGCATCTTTCCCCCTTCCTTCCCAGTCCCGATGAAGGAACTTGACCAGAAATATTGACTGTTTATTCCCCTCCATAGATGCTGCCTGACCTGCAGATTTCTTTCACAATCTTGTGTGTGTCGCATTTAAATAGTTTGTTCAGTTTAATGTGTTCATTACTTTTAAGTATATTTGTTTTGGAATGAAGATGATCTTCATTTCTTAAAAAAAATTCACTTACAACGGTATTAACTTTCCCTGAGTGGCAGTGACCTTTAAAAGCACTTGAAAGTCCCAAGCTGCATTAACAGCTGGCAAAACTGTGGGAGGATGCTTAGACTGTAAGGTATAGGAACAGAATTAGGCCGTTCAGCCCATCAAGACTGCTCCGCCATATCATCATGGCTGATCCACTTTCCTCTCAACCCCATTCTCCTGCCTTCTCCCCGTAACCTTTCATGTCCTGACTAATCAAGAATCTATCATTCTCTACCTTAAGTACACCCAGTGACCTGTGTGCATTTAAGGCGGAGCTTGATAAATTCTTGATTTGTCAGTTGTCTGTTATTTGGTGTCTGTCAATCAGGAGGTGTAGGATGGGGCCTTCAAAACAGCCACCTCTGAGCTCATATTAGAAAGTGCTGGAGTCTCAAGTTATAAGTCAAGATATTTTTTGCTGAAGTGAAGAGAATTTTCTTCAATGTGATAATAATCATGTGGAATTTGCTGCCACAGAGTGCTAAAAATATATTTGTTGTAGTGGTTAAGAATTGTGAGGGTTAGTAACTAGTAAATAGGGATGTAGGTTGAGCTAATGTGGTAACAGAGAACCACAAAGCTTAGGACTGTAGACATGGAATGTAGCAGCAACAATACCCAATCAGGAACATGATAATTATGTTACATGTGCCCATTGTTATAATAGAAAATTTGACTTACTGTTAGACCTGTGGACAATCATTTTATTCTGTAATCAGGACCAAGTCTGTTACTTAATTAAGTCTCCTGTAGCCAGCATTTTATTATCCAAATGTAGTTTTACTGGTAATCTCTTCAACTGAGAATGTAAAAGCCATACCAAATTCACACTCAGGTAGATCAGCTTTCGCTGGTCTCTGGGTGCACACCAGATTTCAATAAATTGACAGTTACTTTGACAACTCTGTCTGGCCCTTCTGTTTGCTCTCACAAACCCTTTCAGCAGGAGTTGGAGAAATTTCAAAGATCATCACAGAGAATAGGGACAGAACAGGAATATAGACGCAGTAGCCACTTTATTAGGTACACCAGTACACCTGCTCGTTAATGCAAATATCTAAATCTGCCAACCATGTGGTAGCAACTCAATCCATAACAGCATACAGACGTGGTCAAGACATTCAATTGTTGTTCAGATTAGACATCAGAATGGGGAAGAAGTGTGATCTAAGTGACCTTGACCGTGGAGTGATTGTTGGTGCCAGATGGGGTGGTTTGAGTATCTCAGAATCTGATGATCTCCTGGGATTTTCACACAGAACAATCTCTAGAACAGGGGTTCCCAACCTGGGGTTAATGGTAGGGGTCCATGGCATAAAAATGTTAGAAACCCCTGCTCTAGGGTTTATAGAGAATAATGCGAAAAATAGTGAGCAGCTTTTCTGTGCGAGAAAACACCTTGTTAGTGAGAGAGGTCAGAGGAGAAAAGCCAGACTGGCCTCAAGCTGACAGGAAGGTGACAGTAACTTAAATAACCACACATTACAACAGTGGTGTGCAGAGGAGCATCTCTGAGCAGACAAGATACCGAACCTTGAAGTGGATGGGCTACAGCAGCAGAAGACTCTCTGAAGTTTACTTCAATCCTGTGCAGCAGACCCCAGCCCCATACCAGACAGTGATGTGGCCAGTTAGATTGCTCTCCATGGTACATCCGTAGAAATCTGCATTTTTGGTGACATATCAAATTCCTCAAACTCCTAATAAAATATAGCTGCTGTCTTGCCTCCTCTTAGATGCATTGATATGTTGGGTCCAGGTTAGATCCTCAGCGAAGTCTACAATCAGTTCTTTGGTCTTACTGACATTGTCCAAGGTTGTTGCTGCAACACCATTTAATTAGCTGGTATATCTCACTCCTGTATGCCCTCTCATCACCACCTGAGATTCTGCCAAAATGGTTGTATTATCAGCAAATTTACAGATGGCATTTGAGCTGTGCCTAGCCACATATTCATGGTTGAAATTGGGCTGTTTGGCCCATCGAGTCTGCTCTGCCATTCAATCATGGCTGATCCCTTTTTTTACTCCTCCTCAACCCCAGTTCAGGCCTTCTGCCCATAACCTTTGATGGTGTGTCCAATCAGGAAACTATCAATCTCTGCCTTAAATATACCCAACAACCTGGCCTCCACAGCTGCCTGTGGCAACAAATTCACCACCCTTTGGCTAAAGAAATTTCTCCGCATTTCTGAAAGGGCACCCCTCTATCCTGAGGCTCCGTCCTCTTGTCCTAGACTCTCCCACCATGGGAAACATCCAATTAAAGTTGGAGATATCTTTAATTGTATTAAATCTTGAGTGTTTAGAGCAGTGGGTGAAACATATATCCCTGAGCTGCACCAGTGTTGATTGTCAGGAAGTTGGAGATATCTTTAATTGTTTTAAATATAATAGCCTTCATGTTTCTAATACTTAATGATTTTTTTTTTGAACACAAAGATTGTAAACATAAGAGATTCTGCAGATGCTGGTAATCCTGAGTGATACACACAAAATGCTGGAGGAACTCAGCAGGTCTATGGAGAGGACTTCTGGCTGGGTCCCTTCATCAGGACTGGAAAGGAAGGAGATAGAAGGCAGAATAAAAAGGTGAGGCAGGAGTGCAAGCTGGCAAGCGATAGGTGAGACCTGGTGGGTGGGGGAGGGATGAGGTGAGAAACTGAGAGATAATAGATGGAAAAGGTATAGAGCTGAAGAAGAAGGGATCTGAAAGCAGAGGAGAGTAGACCATGGGAGAAAGGGAAGCAAGGGAGCAGCAGAGGGAGGTGATGGGAAGGTGAGAGGAAGATGGGAAGGGGTGAGAGGGGAACCAGAATGGGGTGTGGAAAAAGAGAGAAAGGGAGTGGAAGAAATGACCAGAAGTTGGAGAAATTAATGTTCACGTTATCAGGTTGGAGATCACCCAACCAGAATATGAGATACTGTTCCTCCAACCTAAGAGTGGCCTTATTGTGGAAGTAGGGAATGCCATGGACTGACTTGTCAGAATGGGAATAGGAAGTAAAATTAAAATGGGTGGCCACTGGGAGATCTAGCTTGTTGTGCCAGGTGGAACAAATATACTCGACGTAGTGGTCACCACTTTGTCAGGTCTCACCAATGTAGAGGAGCTGCCTTTGGCCCATAATGTGTGTGGGGGTCAAAAAAGAGCTATCAACCTAATCCCACCTTCCCACAAAGGTTCCATAACTGCTGCAGATCATTGAAGTTCAAGCATTACTGAGTTATAACATCAATTCATTCCCAAGCACTGAGAGGTATTGCCTGATTTTTCAGCGGTGAGCATGGGCTGCAGTTGAACTGCAGTGTTCGCATCTACAGTGGCGCCCACAGTACCTCCTATGCATAAAGTGGCCACTGAGTGTATGATCGTGGTCTTCTGCTGCTGTAGCCCATCCGTTTCAAGGTTCGACATGTTGTGCATTCGAAGATGCTCCTCTACAAACCACTGTTGAAACACAAGATTATTTGAACCAGTCTGGCCATTCTCCTCTGACCTCTCTCATTAATGAGGTGTTTTTGCCCACAGAACTGCCACTCACTGAATGTTTTTTTTTCCTCACACTATTCTCTGTAAACTCCAGATATTGCTGTATGTGAAAATCCCAGATTAGCAGTTTCTGAGATACTCAAACCATCCCGTCAGGTACCAACAGCTATTCCACAGTTGAAGTCACTTAGATAACATATCTTCTCCATTCTGATCTTTGGTCTGAAGAACATGGTCTCTTGACCATGTCTGCATGCTTTTATGTGTTAAATTCCTGCCACTTAATTGGCTGATTAATTGAATTGAATTGAACTGAATTGACTTACATCCTTCATATTCCTGAGGTGTAAAAATCTTTACCATAAGACATAGACCATAGGACAAAGGAGCAGAAGTCGGCCATTCGGCCCATCAAGCCTGCTCTGCCATTTTATCATGAGCTGGTCCATTCTCCCATTTAGTCCCACTCCCCCGCCTTCTCACCATAACCTTTGATGCCCTGGCTACTCAGATACCTATCAATCTCTGCCTTAAATACACCCAATGACTTGGCCTCCACTGCGGCCCATGGCAACAAATTCCATAGATTCACCACCCTCTGGTTAAAAAAATTTCTTCGCATCTCTGTTCTGAATGGGCGCCCTTCAATCCTTAAGTCATGCCCTCTCGTACTAGACTCCCCCACTACGGGAGACAACTTTGCCACATCCACTCTGTCCATGCCTTTCAACATTCGAAATGTTTCTATTCCTCCCTCATTCTTCTAAACTCCAAGGAATACAGTCCAAGAGCAGACAAATGTTCCTCATATGTTACCCCTCTCATTCCCAGAATCATTCGGGTGAATCTTCTCTGTACCCTCTCCAACGTCTGCACATCCCTTCTTAAATAAGGAGACCAAAACTGCCCATAGTACTCCAAGTGAGGTCTTACCAGCGCCTTATAGAGCCTCAACATCACATCCCTGCTCCTATACTCCATTCCTCTAGAAATGAATGCCAACATTGCATTCGCCTTCTTCACTACTGACTCAACCTGGAGGTTAACCTTAAGGGTATCCTGCACAAGGACTCCCAAGTCCTGTTGCATCTCAGAACTTTGAATTCTGTCTCCATTTAAATAATAGTCTGCCCGTTTATTTCTTCTGCCAAGGTGCCTAACCATACACTTTCCATCATTGTATTTCATTTACCACTTCTTTGCCCATTCTCCCAATCTATCCAAGTCTCTCTGCAGACTCTCTGTTTCCTCAGCACTACCGTTTCCGTCTAAAAGTGCAATGTGCAATTTATAGCAATTTATAATAAATATTATGTTCAACAAGATAGTCAGTATATAACATAGAAATACAGTTGCGTCAGCAGGAATTAATCAGTCTGATGGCCTGGTGGAAGAAGCTGTCCCGGAGCCTGCTGGTCCTGGATTTTATGCTGCGGTACCGTTTCCCAGATGGTAGCAGCTGGAACAGTTTGTGGTTGGGGTGACTTGGGTCCCCAGTGATCCTTCGGGCCCTTTTTACACTCCTGTCTTTGTAAATGTCCTGAATCGTAGGAAGTTCACAACTACAGATGCTCTGGGCTGTCTGCACCACTCTCTGCAGAGTCCTGCGATTGAGGGAAGTACAGTTCCCATACCAGACAGTGATGCAGCCAGTCAGGATGCTCTCAATTGTGCCCCTGTAGACGTTCTTAGGACTTGAGGGCCCATACCGAACTTGCTCAACCGTCTGAGGTGAAAGAGGTGCTGTTGTGCCTTTGTCACCACATAGCTGGTATGTACAGATCACGTGAGATCCTCAGTGATGTTTATGCCAAGGAACTTAAAACTATTCATCCTCTCAACCCCAGATCCATTGATGTCAATAGGGTCTCGCACATCTCTATTCCTCCTGTGGTCCACAACCAGCTCCTTCATTTTTGCAACATTAGGTAGAGGTTGTTTTCTTAAATATAAGACCATAAGACGTAGGAGCAGAATTAGGCCATTCAGCCCATCCAGTCTCACTGCCATTTCATCACGGCTGATCCTGGATCTCACTCAACGTCATACACCTGTCCTTTCACCATATCCCTCCAGGAATATCCTCCAACCAATCAGGAATCTATCTATTTTTGCTTTAAATATACCCATGGACTTGGCTCATCCGTAGTCTGTGACAGAGCATTCCACAGATTCGCCACTCTTCAGCTAAAAAAATTCCTCCTTACTTCTGCTCTGAAAGGTCACCCTTCAGTTTTGAGGCTGTGTCCTCTAGTTACAGATCTGGTTCTTCCCCCGCTCCCCAGAGTGACCATCCGCCCCACGTCCACCCTATCTAGTTCTTTCAGTGAGATTTCCACACATTCTTCTAAATTCTAGTGAGTACAGGCCCAAAGCTGCCAAACGCTCCACATAACTTAACCCTTTCATTCCCAAAATCATCCTTGTGAACCTCCTCTGGACTCTGTCCAATGACAACACATCCTTTCTGAGAGATGGGACCCAAAACTGTTGACAATACTCCAAGTGTGGCCTGAGTAGCGTCTTATAAAGGCTCAGCATTGTGTCCTTGATTTTATATTCTACTCCCCTTGAAATAAATACAAACCTTGCTTTTGCCTTCTTTACCACAGACTCAACCTGTAAATTAACCTTCTGGGAGTCTTGCATGAGGACTCCTAAGTCCCTCTGCACCTCTGAAGTTTGAACCTTCTCCCTATTTAGATAATAGTCCACACTATTGTTCCTTTAACCAAAATGCATTATCATACATTTCCCAACACTGTATTCCATCTGCCACTGTTTTGCCCATTCTTCTAATTTTTCTAATTCCTACTACAATCATATTGCTTCCTCAGCACTACCTACCCCTCCACCCATCTTCGGAGCAGAATTAGGCCATTCAACCTATTGAGTCTACTCCGCCATGGCTGATCCTGGATCCCACAACCTTATACACCTGCTTTCTCACCATATCCTTTGATGCCCTGACCAATCAGGAAACGATCAACTTCTGTCTTAAGTATACCCACGGACTTGGCCTCCACTGCAGTTTGTGGCAAAGCATTTCACAGATTCACTACAGTCTGGCTAGAAAAAAAACCTCCTCACCCCTGTTCTAAAAGGTTCCCCCTCAATTCTGAGGTTGTGCCCTCTAGTTCTGAATACCCCCACCGTAGGAAACATCCTCTTCACATCCACCGTATCTCGTCCTTTCAACATTCAGTAGGTTTCAATGAGATCCTCGCGCATCCTTCTAAATTCCAGTGAGTACAGGCCCAAAGCTGCCAATGCTCGTCATATGTTAACCCCTTCATTCCCGAAATCATCCTCGTGAACCTCCTCTGCAATTTCTCTGATGACAACACACCCTTTCTGAGATATGGGGCCCAAAACTGTTGACAATACTCCAAGTGCAGCTTGATTTGTGTCTTATAAAGGCTCAGCATTATCTCCTTGATTTTATATTCTATTCCCCTTGAAATAAATACAAACCTTGCATTTGTCTTCTTTACCACGGACTCAACCTGTAAATTAACCTTCTGGGAGTCTTGCATGAGGACTCCTAAGTCCCTCTGCACCTCTGATGTTTGAACCTTCTCCCTATTTAGATAATAGTCCGCACTATTGTTCCTTTTACCAAAATGCATTATCATACCCTTCCCAACACAGTATTCCATCTGCCACTTTTTTGCCCATTTTTCCAATTAGTCGAAAACCTGCTGCAATTGCATTGCTTCCTCAGCACTACCTACCCCTCCACCTGTCTTTTTATCATCCACAAAGCCATCAATTCCATTATCTAAATCATTGACAACCAATGTGCAAAGTAGCAGTCCCAATACTGACCCCTGAGGAACACCACTAGTCACTGGCTGCCAACCAGAAAAGGCCCCTTTTATTCCCACTCACTGCCTCCTGCCTGTCAGCCATTCCTCTATCCATGCCAGTATCTTTCTTGTAACAACATAGGATTTTAAGCAGCCTCATGTGTGGCACCTTATCAAACACTTACTGAAAATCCAAGTAAATGACATCAACTGCCTCCCTTTTGCTAACCCTGCTTTCTCGAAGAAGTCCAATAGATTTGTCAGGCAAGATTTTCCTTTACAGAAACCATGTGGACTTTGACTTATTTTATCATTAGTCTCCAAGTACCCTAAAACATTGTCCTTAATAATGGACTCCAACACTTTCCCAATCACTGAGGTTAGGCTAACTAGCCTATAATTTCCTTTCTTTTGCCTTCCTCCCTTCTCAAAGAGTGGAATGACATTTGCAATTTCTCAGTCCTCCGAGACCATACCAGAATCAAGTGATTCTTGAAAGGTCATGACCAATGCATCCTTTATCTCTTCAGCAACTTTTCTTAGAACTCTGAGATGTAGTCCATCTGGTTCAGGTGACTTATCCCCCTTAAGACATTCCAGTTGCCTCGCACTTTTCCTTTTGTAATAGCAATGACACTCACTCCTGCTCCCTGACACTCAGGAACCTCTGGCATACACCTAGTGTCTTCCACAGTAAAGACTGAAGCAAAGTATTTGCATTAGCAAGCAGGTGTACGGGTGTACCTAATAAAGTGGCCACTGAGTGTATGTTGATGTACTTATGACAAATAGTAAAGTTGATGCGAAAGGTTTAATGTGTTCAACATAAATAATTTGACAAATTGTGATTCCATTAAAGGTGAAGAACCAAAGGTGAACAAATCCTGCTGTTTACCCAGTGACTTAACTGAATGGACCAAAGAGCATGTGAAATCCTGGGTGACTGGTGAACTGAAACTGGGTCAGCAATGTGGTGAGATATTGTACAATGAAGATGTCAGTGGAGTGGTATTGGAAGGACTTACTAAAGCAGACATAACTGGAATGGGCATAAAGGCTGGACCAGCAGCTCTGATAATAAATAAACGTGATGAATACATCAAACTTTCAAAGAGTTCCACAAAGCAAACAACTGACGAAAGCTCCCTTTGCAAAGGGTCAAATGCTTCGGATTCTGAAGCGCCTGAGTTACTCAACGCAGAAGGTCAGGGGAGTAAATCAGCTTCCTCGGATCTCAACAAGAACCCCTCGGCACAGAAACACAGTAAGAAGAGAAGGACGGGAGATCGAGTCACACAACCCAACTCAAGCCCCACAAATTCAGAGGAAAGTGGGACAAACGGACAGGAATATCAACAAGAGAGGATTGTTCCTGTTGCAAAGGCACAGTCTGCCTCAGAATCTGAGGCAAGGAAAAACAAACAGCAGTTTGAAGAAAATGCCCCAAAACCAAGATGTGAGCCATATCCATTTGACCAGCGTCACATAGGTTCAAGGTATATACAGAACTATGTCCTTCCTCCCGAAACAGGACCCTCCAATCTCCTCGACCCAGTGCATGAGTTCAAACTTTTTAATGTGCCTGGGAATGAAACGAGGGCAGACGTAATGGAAGATATGATGAAGAAGTTCAGTAATGAAGTTTTCAGATTCTCAGCAGCATGTCTTAACAGCAGAACAAATGGGACCATCCATTTTGGGGTAGGAGACACAAAAAGTGGATACAAACATGGTGAGATTATAGGTGTGTCTGTGGAGAACACTGACAAGTACGTTGATTGTTTGTATAACAGCTTTTCTACTTACTTTGATGAGAGAGATGTTGCACATGCAAAATCCTGCATTCGACCGCCCCGATTCGTGGAGGTTTTGAACTCAGATCAAACACTGTCACAAAGATTCGTTATTGAAGTTGACATTGTGCCAAGCTCCGACATTTGTGACTCTAAATTGTACTATATCCACCTGCTGAATAAAACCGGCAAGAAGTGGATGAAGGTCAAGGAGAAGCAGTTGTTCATACGTGATGGAACCAGTTCCAGAGATATTCTGGGAAATAAAAACATCTCAGAGAGAGATGCAGAGCACAAAAAATTTCTCACCGAGACTTTAGAGGGCTTGGTCAAGATACGACGAAAGGCTGAAGCTAAACCACAAAGGGTGACAAAGACACAAGAAGGATACAATCTGATCCGGATGATTACAGGTGGCTCAGACATGATCGACACTTCCTATTATCAGTGGTATATTTTGGTGACGAATAAAGCACAGCAGAATCAAATTCAACATTTAGAGTTCCTGAACGAATTGAACTGGTTTTGTGTGCTAGAATATGACCCTGAGTCTGTAAGCAGTGGGCTATGTCATTCTTATCGTAAAGAGAGAACAGCAAACCTTCACTTCCCGGGACAGTTCCAGGATATTGATACATCAATTATTGAAAACATTGAGAAACTAAAATTGTACAAACAACCAAGCTGGATATTCTGCAATGGAAGATCAGATCTTGAAGGCCAAGAATACAAGCCACTACAACCCAATCAGTGGTATAAAGAACGAGCTGCTGACGTCAGGAGGCTGGTTTCATTCCTGTGCCGACCAGACATCATGCCTAAAGGGAAATTTCTGGTAGTGTTTTTGCTGCTGGCTAAAGTAGATGATCAAAGAGATCCCTTTCTTGAAACCTTCTGTTCATTTTACCAGGAACTGCGAGGGGTCAAAGACATGATGTGCATCTGTGGAAATGAGCAGACTTACTTGCGTTGGAAAGATCTTATGCAATTCAGGTGTGATTCAGAGGAAGTTATCCGGAGATGTGTTTCTGCCTTAAGCCTGGAAGAAGTCAATGACACCGTTCTGAAGATAAAATCGGTCACTCGGTCCACAAGGCGATTCTTGCCCTCAGCATCTGCCTCATCTGTTGTTCTTAAGAAGAAAGATGAGGAACTTATGACAGCACTTGAAATCTTGGGTGAAAATGAATGTGAGGATACTGACATAGAAAAGGATCAAAATAAGTTTAAGGAATTTCAAAAATCCAAGGAAGAACAGTTTTACAGAGGTGGTAAAGCATCGTGGTGGAATTTTTATTTTTCCACAAAAGTTCCCTTTATCAAACGGCAAGGCTACGACTGTCTTGTTGAGTTAATTAATGTAAAATCAACTTCTGCAACGTGTGTGATTATCAGTTTATTTCATCATCCAGGCTGTGGTGGCACAACTTTGGCCATGCATGTTTTATGGGATTTAAGGAAAAAGTTTAGATGTGCTGTGTTGAAGAACAATAAAGAAGATCCCTTAGAAGTTGGAAGACAAATTGTTGAGTTGGTGACCTATGGGACTTCCTGTCATCCTGTCTTACTTTTGGTAGATGACCTTGAAGAATTTGAAAATGTTCATGTGTTACAGCACTCAATTCAAAATGCAGTTGCTGAGAAAGGACTCCAATTTGATACACCATTGGTAATCCTTTTGAACTGCATGAGGTCACAGGATCCAGTTGGGAGGTCAAAGATGATGGTGTTGGAAAGTATTGCGTTGAAGCATCAACTGACTGATGCTGAGCAGCTTTTATTTGAGTCAAAACTTAAGGAAATTGAAGAGCAACACACAAAACCTGAAGATTTCTACTCATTCATGATCATGAAGCATAATTTTGATAAAAAGTACATTGAAAATGTGGTCCATAATTTATTAAAGGATTTGGATATTGCAAGCAGGCAAATACAGCTGATCTCATTCCTAGCTTTACTGAACTGCTTTGTTAAAGATTCCTCCATATCAGTTTCAAAATGTGAAGAATTCTTGGGATTAGGACAAGTGAAAACCACATTTTGGGGTCCTAAGAAGTTTGAAGACTTGATAGGCCCTTGCAATGTCCTACTTATCCGCATGGAAGTGGAAGAGTGTGGGAGGTACCAGGGAATTCGGATCATCCATCCACTGATTGCAAGTGGCTGCTTAGAAGAACTTAAGCAATCTTACAGTCTTCCCAAGAGTGACATTGTCTTGACATTTCTCACTAATAACATTTTCCTCCAACGCGGTATTGGAAGAGAAAAACTCCTACAAGACACGTACAGTATGTTAATTACCAGACAGCGGAAAGAACATGGAGATGAGGCCAATACTCTGTTCTCTCCTTTAATTGAAGCAGTACAGAATGAGGAAGGAAGTGATAAAGTCATAAACATTTTGACTGAGGCATCAAACAAGTTTGACCAAAATCCTTTCATTTCACAGGCCTTGGCAAGACACTTCTATCTGGTTAGAAAAGATTTTGATTCAGCACTCAAATGGGCTTTAAAGGCTAAAGATCAGGCAAAAGACAATTCCTACATAAGAGATACACTAGGCCAAGTTTTCAAAAGCAAATTAAAATACAAGTTGGAATCAGTTGAAATTGACAAAACAACGGTGGTGACTCCTACCCAACTGAAGGAGTTCTTGGATCTTGCGCAGTCTGCTTCAGAGGCTTTCAAACAATCACAGCAACTGACAGAACAGAAAGAAGATAGAGCTGGCTGGCATGAATGGGAGACCAGATCAAAACCTGACATTTACAATACCTCTGGATATCTGGGAGAGATTGAAGTTGCGCTGTATGTTATAGATATTGTCAGAATGGTCCCTTTCTTCAGTGGGAAGAAAGAAAGAAATGCAGGGGATTTACCATCTTTCCTGTCAGGTAACATGAATCTTCAGCATATTGAAAAAAATAATAATATCGATGCAGAATTGTGTTCAATACTTGATGAATACAATCGATATCTTATTAATATCAAAACAAACATGAAGACAGCTTTTGACTTCTTTGAAGACTACTTTGTCCATTTCAAAACAAAGAACATTGAGAGAGAAGCTGCTGAAGTTAGGGTTCGGAAAAAAGTTTCAGATTGTTTTAAAAAATACTGCAAAGTATTTTGTCAGTCACAGATAGAAACCATCTCAGCAAAGAGAAGGAATCCAAAACTCAGCCTGTCATTACAGTTGGAGGAACACAAGAAGTTCTTGGAGCCTCAAAAAGCAGACCGGTTTGCCGGTTTGCTTGAGTTCCTGACAAATAATTCTGAAACTGGGGATAAAATGGAAGAAATTGTCAATAGTCACAGATTTATCCTCAAGAATGAAACAGCAAGATTACCTCAGCAGAAACAGAATTTTATCTTGGCCAACATTGTGCTTAACTGTGTTAAACCAAATTCAAAGAACATCGAATCTTACACTAAACTTCAAGATCTTTTGAAGGAAGTGCTGCGTGATGTGGAGTTTAACTGTGGTTACGTTGAACCGTATTTCTTGGGTTCCCTGTTATTCTGGCCAACAAAAAGAAATGAAACTGAAGAAGATTTCAGACTTCTTCTGAAATGCATAACAGCAATCCGACAGTCATTCAGAGGGCGCTACAGACGAATGAGTCATTCCAAACATCCTGTTGCACACTTCTATCTCTGCAAAGAACAAGGTTTGAGGAGATTCACACACAAAGCAAAAATAGATCAAATTTTCAGAAAGGTGCCAAACCTCAATTCCTTATGGCAATCTGGAGAAATCTGGAAGACACTTGATGTCAGAAATCTTCTTGTCCGCATGAAGGGCAGAACAGGGGAGGATAACAAGCTGTACGCAGAGTTTGGCAATGTTAAAATTCCTGTGAGACCAGTATATTTGGGCAAGCTGAGAAGTGGTCTAAGCATCGAGAATGTATCCTTCTATTTGGGGTTCTCTATGGATGGACCAATTGCATATGACATTGAGACTACTGTTTAAGAGTTACAGATATAGGCTGTGAGATAACACTGATACACAGCCTTGTACATAACTTTCCTTCAGACTTCAAAATAGAACACAGACCTTAGAAATTTACGGAGCAATACTGGCCCGTCAGACTATGATATTGTGCCAACCTTTTAAGACCATAAGATATAGAAGCAGAATTAGGCCATTCAGCCCATCGAGTCTGTACGGCCATTCCATCATGACTAATCCCAGATCCCACTCAACCCCATACACCTGCCTTCTCACCATATCCTGTGATGCCCTGACCAATTGGGAAACTATCGACTTCTGCCTTAAATATACCCACAGACTTGGCCTCCACCGCAGTCTGTGGCAGAGAATTTCACAGAATAACTACTCTCTGGTTTAAAAAAAATTCCACCTTATCTCTGTTCTAAACGGTCGCCCCACAATTTTGAGGCTGTGCCGTCAAGTTGTGGATACCCCTACTAGAGGAAACAGCCTCTCCACATCCACCTTATCTTGTCCTTTCAACATTCAGCAGCTTCCAATGAGATCCCCCCACATCTTTCTAAATTCCAGTGAGTACCGGCCCAAAGCTGCCAAACACTCCACATGTGTTAACCCCTTCATTCCTGGGATCATCCCTATGAGCCTCCCCTGGACACTCTCCAATGATAACACATCCTTTCTGAGATATGGAGCCCAAAACTGTTGACAATACTCCAAGTGCAGCCTGACTAGTGTCTTATAAGGGCTCAGCATTATCTCCTTTCTGAGCCTGCTCTAAAATCAATCTAACCTTTCCCTCCTGTCTACCTAAAAGTTTTTTATATGCCCCTAATGTATCTGCCTCTATCACCACCACATTCCACACCTACCACTCTCTGTGTAAAGAAACTTACTTTTGATACACCTCCTCCCCCCCAAATACTTTCCTCCAAACACTTAAAATAATGCCCTTTGTACTTACCATTTCCACCCCAGTAAGAACTCTCTAGCTGCTCACACAATCTACGCCTTTTATCGTCTTATACACCTCTGTCGAGTCACCTCTCATCCTCCTTCTCTCCAAAGAGAAAAGCCCTAACTCACTCAACCTATCCTAATCAGACTTGCTCTCTAATCCAGGCAGCATCTCCTCTGAACCCTCTTTAAAGCTTCCACGTCCTTTCCATAATGAGGTGATCAGAAATGAACACAATACTCCAGGTCTGCTCTAGCCAGGGTCCTATAGAGCTATTTTGTAATTTATTTTGCTGCTCTTAGGGTCATAAGACCATCTTATGAAGGGCTGAGCTACCACAGCCATCCATGGCAATGAATTCCACAAAATTATCACCATCTGCCTAAAGAAAATCTTCCTCATCTCTCTTCTAAAGAGATGTCCTTCTATTCAGAGGCTGTGCCCTCTGGTCCTAGACTCATCCACTATAGGAAATGCCCTCTTCACATACACTCTATCTAGGCCTTTCAATATTTGATAGTTTTCAATGAGATCCTCCCTCATTCTTCTGAACTCCGGGGAATACAAGCCCAGAGTCATCAATCACTCCTCAGACGTTAACACTCTCAGTCATTGGGTCAGTGTCATAAACCTTCTCTGAACCCTCTCCAATACCAACACACCCTTTCTTAGATAAGGGGCCCAAAACTGCTCACAGTACTCCAAGTACAATGATGATCACTCTTTCTATCTCCTTCAGATCACTTCAGGTTTTCAAGAGAAAAAGCATTTGGCAAATTTCTGCACATCTCTTTACCACTTCATCTAATGCAAAGCCCAAAATTTTAGCCTGTATTTTCAGCATCTGTATTTTATTTCCTGGATTCTATTTTGTTAATTCAGCTTTTTGTTAAATACCAGCAGAATAATCCTCTATTTCAATTAGATTTTCTGATCAGCATTACCTTTTTTTTATTGAAAGTAGTAGAAGGCATACCTCAAGTTCCAAAGCACAAAGCATCAAGGCTAGCTACATTTACACAGCACTCAGAATCCAGCAGTTAAAGGCAGCCTCTAATATCGAATTAGGAAATACTAATAACCTGTCTTGGTTCTTTGGGGGGGAAGGAGAGGCAGTGTGGGGATAAATTCCCACTATCTATTCCTAATGGCATGCACCTCAAATAGCCTCTGACAACCAAGTCCAGCTCCTAACCCTTCACATATGGCTTTGATTTGGTAAGATGGGGCTCATCAGCTATGGTTGGCAGCTCATCGAGGAGAAGGAAAACTCTGATCTCAAACCTGCACTGCCTTGTGGCTGTATCCACTCATGGGGAAGGCTTCAGGATTAAATCCAGAGGAAAATTCCAGAGCTGGAGTCTCTAAGACAGTCCTGCATTGAGTTCAATGTTGACAGACAACTGCTACGATGCCACTGGTGCCAAATACTGTCGATCTCTGGTGTTCCTTTGGATTCATCAGCTGTGTGGAGATGGGGAGTCTGTTACATGGACAGCAGCTTGCTCTCCATATCATATTGCCCTGGCTTACATATCATGTTGACAGGGGTCCCCAACCTTTTTTGCACCGCAGACCGGTTTAATATTGACGATATTCTTGCGGACCAGCCAATGGGGGGGGCGCGCGGGGGGGGGGGTACTGTTCTAGTTCAACAGTGCGTGACAGGGAATGAGGAAAGGTGCAGCTGACTCATATCATTTCATATCGCCAAATCATATCGTTTCCTCGCGGCCCGGCAGCACATGCTTTGTGGCCTGGTGGTTGGGGACCACTGATATAGACAGCTGGGATGCAGTATCTATGGTTGACCCTGACCAATGGAGGCCGCAGTAATATTAACCTGACTTAAAGCCTGGATTGGGCACAATTACTTTGACTAATTGCGGTGGTAGGAAGAGCTTATGGGGTCAGAATCAGGATCAGGTTTATTATCACTGAGGAATGTCATGAAACTTGCACAGTGAAATGCATAAACATTACTATATATTGCAATAAGAAATGCAAAAAGAAGGGAAAATAATGAAAAAATGTTCATGGGTTCAAGGACCATTGAGAAATCTGATGGCAGAGGAGAAGCGGTTCCTGAATGATTGAGTGTGGGTCCTCAGGTTCCTGTACCTCCTCCCTGATGGTAGTAATGAGAAGAGTTGGACTCACCATCCTCCCTATCCCTACTGTCATGGGCAGATTCCTCCCAATGCCCTGTCTTCCAAAATAAGCAATCGTCCTGTTTAGTGCTGGTTATCTTCAGTGCTCCTGGTACTAAAATTCTGCAAACTGCATATTTGGTGAATGCTGGGACCAAGCAAGATATATCTAGAAAACTTTGTGCACAGTCCATTACTTTTGTAGAGACTATATTATCTGCCTCTATGCCTGATGATTCAAATGTACTTTTGATAACTTCTTTTATAAACAAAGCTTAAGCAACTTACTGGACTCTGCAATTTGTCTTTTTAATAAATGCATTATTTGCGAAGGTGGTGTTTGTCTTTTTTTCCTTCTCATAGAGTCATAGAGCACTAGAGCACAGAAACAGGCCCTTCAACCCACCTAGTCCATGCCAAACTATAATTCTGCCTCATCCCATCAGCCTGCACCCGAACCATAACCTTCTATACCTCTCTCATCCATCTACCTATCCAAATTTCTGTGAAATGTTTGTTGCATAAAATAACCAGAGGCTATTTCCAAATGCTGCTTTCTTATTTGAAGATTGAAGTCAAACATATCAGGAGTTGAACTGTGCCTCATCATTTACCGGGAACGCGAGCAGAAGAGGCAATTTCCCTTGGGTTTGCAGCTGAAGATTAAAAAAGGCAGCACTTCATGGCAGTTTTTGGAGTTGGACTGTGCCCAATCAGTGAACAGGATTCATGAGGATGTACAAAACTATGGCAAGGGCAAAGGGAATGGCCATTACGTAAGTGGGCCAGTGTTGAAGTGGCTTTGGCTCATCAGCCTTGGGCGAGGTAAATATCTTGTAAGTTTCTCCATTATTGTTTGTTCCTCATCTGTTGGGGCACAGTTAGTGCGGTGAGAATGGCCACAGGGCACAGTTTGTCAGTGAGAATGGCCACAGGGCACAGTTAGTGTGAATGGCCCCAGGGCACAGTCAGTCAGTGAGAATGGCCCCAGGACACCATTAGTGTGGTGAGAACGGCCCCAGGACACAGTTAGTTCAGTGAGAATGGCCTCAGGGCACAGTTAGTCAGTGAGAATGGCCCCAGGACACAGTTAGTCAGTGAGAATGGCCTCAGGGCACAGTTAGTCAGTGGGAATGGCCCCAGGACACAGATAGTTCAGTGAGAATGACCCCAGGGTACAGTTAGTGTGGTGAGAATGGCCACAGGGCACAGTTAGTCAGTGAGAATGACCCCAGGGTACAGTTTGTCAGTGGGAATGACCCCAGGGTATAGTAAGTCAGTGAGAATGGCCCCAGGACACAGTTCAGTGAGAATGGCCCCTGGACACAGTTCAGTGAGAATAGCCCCAGGACACAGTTAGTCAGTGAGAATGGCCCCAGGACACAGATAGTCAGTGAGAATAGCCCCAGGACACAGTTCAGTGAGAATAGCCCCAGGACACAGTCAGTTCAGTGAGAATGGCCTCAGGACACAGTCAGTTCAGTGAGAATGGCCTCAGGACACAGTTAGTGTGGTGAGAATTGCCCCAGGACACAGTTAGTGTGGTGAGAATGGCCCCAGGACACAGATAGTCAGTGAGAATGGCCCCAGGACACAGATAGTCAGTGAGAATGGCCTCAGGACACAGTTAGTGTGGTGAGAATGGCCCCAGGACACAGTTAGTGTGGTGAGAATGGCCCCAGGACACAGATAGTCAGTGAGAATGGCCTCAGGACACAGTTAGTGTGGTGAGAATTGCCCCAGGACACAGTTAGTGTGGTGAGAATGGCCCCAGGACACAGATAGTCAGTGAGAATGGCCCCAGGACACAGATAGTCAGTGAGAATGGCCTCAGGACACAGTTAGTGTGGTGAGAATGGCCCCAGGACACAGATAGTCAGTGAGAATGGCCTCAGGACACAGTTAGTGCGGTGAGAATGGCCCCAGGACACAGTTAGTGTGGTGAGAATGGCCCCAGGACACAGATAGTCAGTGAGAATGGCCTCAGGACACAGTTAGTGCGGTGAGAATGGCCCCAGGACACAGTCAGTGTGGTGAGAATGGCCGCAGGACACAGATAGTCAGTGAGAATGGCCTCAGGACACAGTTCAGTGAAAATAGCCCCAGGACACAGTCAGTTCAGTGAGAATGGCCTCAGGATACAGTTAGTGTGGTGAGAATGGCCCCAGGACACAGATAGTCAGTGAGAATGGCCCCAGGACACAGTTAGTCAGTGAGAATAGCCCCAGGACACAGTCAGTTCAGTGAGAATGGCCTCAGGACACAGTTAGTGTGGTGAGAATGGCCCCAGGACACAGATAGTCAGTGAGAATGGCCTCAGGACACAGTTAGTGTGGTGAGAATGGCCCCAGGACACAGTTAGTGTGGTGAGAATGGCCCCAGGACACAGATAGTCGGTGAGAATGGCCTCAGGACACAGTTAGTGTGGTGAGAATGGCCCCAGGACACAGTTAGTGTGGTGAGAATGGCCCCAGGACACAGATAGTCGGTGAGAATGGCCTCAGGACACAGGTAGTGTGGTGAGAATGGCCCCAGGACACAGTTAGTGTGGTGAGAATGGCCCCAGGACACAGATAGTCAGTGAGAATGGCCCCAGGACACAGTTAGTCAGTGAGAATAGCCCCAGGACACAGTCAGTTCAGTGAGAATGGCCTCAGGACACAGTTAGTGTGGTGAGAATGGCCCCAGGACACAGATAGTCAGTGAGAATGGCCTCAGGACACAGTTAGTGTGGTGAGAATGGCCCCAGGACACAGTTAGTGTGGTGAGAATGGCCCCAGGACACAGATAGTCGGTGAGAATGGCCTCAGGACACAGTTAGTGTGGTGAGAATGGCCCCAGGACACAGTTAGTGTGGTGAGAATGGCCCCAGGACACAGATAGTCGGTGAGAATGGCCTCAGGACACAGGTAGTGTGGTGAGAATGGCCCCAGGACACAGTTAGTGTGGTGAGAATGGCCCCAGGACACAGATAGTCAGTGAGAATGGCCTCAGGACACAGTGTGGTGAGAATGGCCCCAGGACACAGTTAGTTTAGTGAGAATGGCCCCAGGACACAGATAATCAGTGAGAATGGCCTCAGGACACAGTTAGTGTGGTGAGAATGGCCCCAGGACACAGATAGTCAGTGAGAATGGCCCCAGGACACAGATAGTCGGTGAGAATGGCCTCAGGACACAGTTAGTGTGGTGAGAATGGCCCCAGGACACAGTTAGTGTGGTGAGAATGGCCCCAGGACACAGATAGTCAGTGAGAATGGCCTCAGGACACAGTTAGTGTGGTGAGAATGGCCCCAGGACACAGATAGTCAGTGAGAATGGCCTCAGGACAAAGTTAGTGCGGTGAGAATGGCCCCAGGACACAGTTAGTGTGGTGAGAATGGCCCCAGGACACAGTCAGTGTGGTGAGAATGGCCCCAGGACACAGATAGTCAGTGAGAATGGCCTCAGGACACAGTTCAGTGAAAATAGCCCCAGGACACAGTCAGTTCAGTGAGAATGGCCTCAGGACACAGTTAGTGTGGTGAGAATGGCCCCAGGACACAGATAGTCAGTGAGAATGGCCTCAGGACACAGTTAGTGTGGTGAGAATGGCCCCAGGACACAGTCAGTGTGGTGAGAATGGCCCCAGGACACAGATAGTCAGTGAGAATGGCCTCAGGACACAGTTAGTGTGTTGAGAATGGCCCCAGGACACAGTTAGTGTGGTGAGAATGGCCCCAGGACACAGATAGTCAGTGAGAATGGCCTCAGGACACAGTTAGTGTGGTGAGAATGGCCCCAGGACACAGTCAGTGTGGTGAGAATGGCCCCAGGACACAGATAGTCAGTGAGAATGGCCTCAGGACACAGTTAGTGTGGTGAGAATGGCCCCAGGACACAGTTAGTGTGGTGAGAATGGCCCCAGGACACAGATAGTCAGTGAGAATGGCCTCAGGACACAGTTAGTGTGGTGAGAATGGCCCCAGGACACAGTTAGTGTGGTGAGAATAGCCCCAGGACACAGTTAGTCAGTGAGAATGGCCTCAGGACACAGTTCAGTGAGAATAGCCCCAGGACACATTTAATGTGGTGAGAATAGCCTCAGGACACAGTTAGTGTGGTGAGAATGGCCCCAGGACACAGATAGTCAGTGAGAATGGCCTCAGGACACAGTTAGTGTGGTGAGAATGGCCCCAGGACACAGATAGTCAGTGAGAATGGCCCCAGGACACAGTTAGTGTGGTGTGAATGGCCCCAGGACACAGATAGTCAGTGAGAATGGCCTCAGGACACAGTTAGTGTGTTGAGAATGGCCCCAGGACACAGTTAGTGTGGTGAGAATGGCCCCAGGACACAGATAGTCAGTGAGAATGGCCTCAGGACACAGTTAGTGTGGTGAGAATGGCCCCAGGACACAGTCAGTGTGGTGAGAATGGCCCCAGGACACAGATAGTCAGTGAGAATGGCCTCAGGACACAGTTAGTGTGGTGAGAATGGCCCCAGGACACAGTTAGTGTGGTGAGAATGGCCCCAGGACACAGATAGTCAGTGAGAATGGCCTCAGGACACAGTTAGTGTGGTGAGAATGGCCCCAGGACACAGTTAGTGTGGTGAGAATAGCCCCAGGACACAGTTAGTCAGTGAGAATGGCCTCAGGACACAGTTCAGTGAGAATAGCCCCAGGACACATTTAATGTGGTGAGAATAGCCTCAGGACACAGTTAGTGTGGTGAGAATGGCCCCAGGACACAGATAGTCAGTGAGAATGGCCTCAGGACACAGTTAGTGTGGTGAGAATGGCCCCAGGACACAGATAGTCAGTGAGAATGGCCCCAGGACACAGTTAGTGTGGTGAGAATGGCCCCAGGACACAGATAGTCAGTGAGAATGGCCTCAGGACACAGTTAGTGTGATGAGAATGGCCCCAGGACACAGATAGTCAGTGAGAATGGCCCCAGGACACAGTTAGTGTGGTGAGAATGGCCCCAGGACACAGATAGTCAGTGAGAATGGCCCCAGGACACAGATAGTCAGTGAGAATGGGCCCAGGACACAGATAGTCAGTGAGAATGGCCCCAGGACACAGTTAGTGTGGTGAGAATGGCCCCAGGACACAGTTAGTGTGGTGAGAATAGCCCCAGGACACAGTTAGTCAGTGAGAATGGCCTCAGGACACAGTTAGTGTGGTGAGAATGGCCCCAGGACACAGATAGTCAGTGAGAATGGCCCCAGGACACAGATAGTCAGTGAGAATGGGCCCAGGACACAGATAGTCAGTGAGAATGGCCCCAGGACACAGTTAGTGTGGTGAGAATGGCCCCAGGACACAGATAGTCAGTGAGAATGGCCCCAGGACACAGATAGTCAGTGAGAATTGGTCCACGGAGGTTCCGGTGACATCATCGTTCAGAATGGCAGCTTAAATCAATAGCTCTTCTGGAAAAACACATATTTTGCCCTGTTAATCCATCAAATATAAGCTCTTTCGAAAATATCTGAATTGATAAGGGGGGGGCAAGAATGGGGAAAAAGAATGGAGATTTTGAAAAGCATCACTGCCGAGCCGATGGAAGCGCGCGGCTCTCCTACACGTGCGCTTGGCGGCCAGGCTGACGCGGGGCCTGGTTCACAAAGCGGCAAATATGATAAAGATTCTGGAAGAGAGAAGGGAAGTCCAGAAAGATATAAAACAGCAACTCAGTGATAGAAATCAGAGCTCGCCAACGTCAATCGGAAAATAGCGGTGGCAGAGACTCGAACTGAGAAGGTGGAAGATCGCGTGCAAAACGTGGAACAGATACTAAGTAAGACAATAAAAATATTAAATCAACAGGAAAGTAATTTGCTTGACCAGGAGGGAAGATCGAGACAGAAAAATATCAGGATTTATAATGTTCCCGGAGGAGCGGAGGGAGTGTCGATGATAGACTTTGTAGAAAAGCTGCTGCGGGAAGCGCTGGAGATTTCCCCCGACTATGGAGATTGAAATTGAGAGGACGCATCGTTCGCTTGTCCCGCGGCCTCCCGGAGACAGAGAAAGTAAGCCGTGTTCAATAGTACTTAGATTCCTTCGATTCAAGAGCAAAGGCGGAGTTTCTATAAAGGGCCTAGGGTAAGAAGAGAGTGTTTTGGAATGGGAAGTTAATATACTTTGATCATGATTTATTTGTTCATTCCTTTTCCCCCACCTAAATGAGGATATATACATGGGAGGAATACACAGTGAAATCATTTCTGTGTACTGGACATAGATTGTTTTACTTACTTTTATAGGTATTGCAGCAGGGGCCCTCAACTCACAGGTAGGAGGGGCTATCCCCTACAGCTAGACGTTTCTTCTAGCTCAACCCAGGGTCATCTAGAGACCCCAGCCTTGGAATCACACCTTTGTTACCTTTTTTTAAATTATTCGCGTTTCCTGGCTCTTATTTGTTCAGGGAGTAGATCGATTAAGCTATATTCTGCAAATTTCAATGGTATGCTAACAGATAAATACACATGGCTAAGGACAAAGTAAAACTCATTTCTTTTAATGTCAATAGGCTGTTGAATCAAGTCAAACGCAGTAAAATTGTATTAAAAATGAAAAAAGAACAAGCCCATGCAGTATATTTACAGGAAACTCACTTGTGATAATGAGCATGGAAAATTAAAGAGAATGGGCTTCACTAATTTGTTTTTCTCCTCATATAAATCAGGACGTAGAAGAGAAGTTGCTATTCTCATCTCAAGCAAGCTAAATTTTGAAAAAGTATTTGAAATGGGAGATAAGGAGGGCAGATATATTCTGGTAAGGGGGAAATATAGTTGCAAATCCAGTTACTTTATTGAATATATATGCACCCCGAGGAAGTGATATTAGTTTCTTCCAGAAAATTACTAATATTATGGTAATAGAAACAGAAGGTCTCTTGTTTGTCAAATGTGTGCAAGATGGTTTTTTGCAGCAATACATAGAGGTACCAACTAGAGAAAGGGCAGTGTTGGATCTCCTGTTAGGGAATGAGATAGGGCAGGAGACGGAGGTATGTGTTGGGGAGCACTTCGGGTCCAGTGATCACAACACCATTAGTTTAAATATAATTATGGAGAAGGATAGGACTGGACCCGGGTTGAGATTTTTGATAGGAGAAAGGCTAACTTTGAGGAGATGCGAAGGGATTTAGAAGGAGTGGATTGGGACAATTTGTTTTATGGGAAGGATGAAATGGAGGTCAGTTAAAGGTGAAATTTTGAGGGTACAGGATCTTTATGTTCCTGTTAGGTTGAAAGGAAAGGTTAAAAGTTTGAGAGAGCCATGGTTTTCAAGGGATATAGGAAACTTGGTTCAGAAAAAGAGAGGGATTTACAATAAATATAGGTAGCTTGGAGCTAATGAGGTGCTCGAGGAATATAAAGAATGTAAAAAGAATCTTAAGAAAGAATTAAGAAAGAAATTAGAAAAGCTAAAAGAAGATACGAGGCAGCTTTAGCAAGTAAGGTGAAAATAAATCCAAAGGGTTTCTACAGTTATATAAATAGTAAAAGGATAGTGAGGGATAAAATTGGTCCCTTAGAGAATCAGAGTGGACGGCTATGTGCGGAGCCAAAAGACATGGGGGAGATTTTGAACAATTTCTTTTCTTCGGTATTCACTAAGGAGAAGGATATTGAATTGTGTAAGGTAAAGGAAACAAGAAGGGTAGTTATGGAAAGTATGATGATTAAAGAAGAGGAACTACTAGCGCTTTTAAGGAATATGAAAGTAGATAAGTCTCTGGGTCCGGACAAGATATTCCCTAGGACCTTGAGGGAAGTTAGTGTGGAAATAGCAGGGGCTCTGACAGAAATATTTCAAATGTCATTAGAAACAGGGATGGTGCTGGAGGATTGACATATTGCTCATGTGGTTCCATTGTTTAAAAAGGGTTCTAAGAGTAAACCTAGCAATTATCGACCTGTGAGTTTGACATCAGTGGTGGGTAAATTGATGGAAAGTATTCTTAGAGATGGTATATATAATTATCTGGATAGACAGGGTCTGATTAGGAACAGTCAACATGGACTTGTGCGTGGAAGGTCATGTTTGACAAATCTTATTGAATTTTTTGATGAGGTTACTAGGAAAGTTGACGAGGGTAAAGCGGTGGATGTTGTCTATATGGACTTCAGTAAGGCCTTTGACAAGGTTCCACACTGAAGGTTAGTTAGAAAGGTTCAATCGTTAGACATTAATATTGAAGTAGTAAAATGGATTCAGCAGGGGCTGGATGGGAGACGCCAGAGAGTAGTGGTGGATAACTGTGTGTCAGATTGGAGGACGGTGTGTAGCGGTGTGCCTCAGGGATCAGTACTGGGTCCAATGTTGTTTGTCATATATATTAATGATCTGAATGATGGGGTGGTAAATTGGGTTAGTAAGTATGCAGATGATACTAAGATAGGTGGCATTGTGGATAATGAAGTAGGTTTTCAAAGCTTGCAGAGAGATTTAGGCCAGTTAGAAGAGTGGGCTGAAAGATGGCAGATGGAGTTTAATGCTGAAAAATGTGAGATGCTACATTTTGGTAGGACTAATCAAAATAGGACATACATGGTAAATGGTAGGGTATTGAAGAATGCAGTAGAACAGAGTGATCTAGGAATAATGGTGCATAGTTCCCTGAAGGTGGAATCTCATGTGAATAGGGTGGTGAAGAAAGCTTTTGGTATGCTGGCCTTTATTAATCAGAGCATTGAGTATAGGAGTTGGGATGTAATGTTGAAATTGTATAAGGCATTGGTAAGGCCAAATTTGGAGTATTGTGTACAGTTCTTGTCACCGAATTATAGGAAATATGTCAATAAAATTGAGAGAGTACAGAGGAGGTTTACTAAAATGTTGCCTGGGTTTCAGCACCTAAGTTACAGAGAAAGGTTGAACAAGTTAGGTCTTTATTCTTTGGAGCATAGAAGGTCGAGAGGGGACTTGATAGAGGTGTTTAAAATTATGAGGGGGATTGATAGAGTTGACGTGGATAGGCTTTTTCCATTGAGAATAGGGGAGATTCAAACAGGAGGACATGAGTTGAGAGTTAAAGGGCAAAAGTTTAGGGGTAACATGAGGGGGAACTTCTTTACTCAGAGAGTGGTAGCTGTGTGGAATGAGCTTCCAGCAGAAGTGGTTGAGGCAGGTTTGATGTTGTTGTTTAAAGTTAAATTGGATAGATATATGGACAGGAAAGGAATGGAGGGTTATGGGCTGAGTGCAGGTCGGTGGGACTAGGTGAGAGTAGGAGTTCGGTATGGACTAGAAGGGCCAAGATGGCCTGTTTCTGTGCTGTAATTGTTATATGGTTATATGTGGGGGAGACTTAAATTTACAATTACAACCAAAGTTAGACTCTTCCAATAGAAAACCTTATGAAACGAAGTCCTTACATAAGAAAGTTAACACTCTTTTTGAGGATGTTGGTCTAATTGATATATGGAGGGACCTTTTCCCCGACAGAAGGGATTACACTCATTATTCCGCCCCCCCCCCCCCCATTCCGTATATACAAGAATAGGCTATTTCATAACATTTGGAAAAAGTAGAGACAAAATAATCACCTCTGGAGTTGGGACAATAGATGTAAGTGACCATGCACCTATATATTTATCTGTTGATTTTGACCTACAACCAAAGAATACTGTTTGGAAACTAAATTCAAGTCTACTCAATGATCCCTATTTTAAGGAACAAATTTAAAAAAGAAGTTGGTCTTTACTTAGAATTCAATGATAATGGAGAGGTTTCACCTCCCATTCTATGGGATACTCTGAAGGCTGTCTTAAGAGGGAAAATTATAGCGATATCTTCATATAAGAAAAAAAATAAGGAATAAAACATTAGAGGAGTTACAAAATAAGCTGAAGAAACTAGGAAAAAATACACGTTGAGTTTGGCACAGGATACACTAGAGGAAATTTTAAAAGTTAGGAATGAAATTAATAGTTTGGCTACACAAGAAATTAGAAAAAATTTAATGTTTCTGAAACAGAGACACTATGAAAGTGGATCTAAACCTGTGAAAATACTGGCGTGGAAACAGGGAAAAAAAATAGCAGAAAATACAATTCGTAGAATAAGGGATCCAAGAACAAAAGTGATAAAAAAATAAGCTAAGTGAAATTCAAGAAGCTTTTGAAATGTTTTACGAAACTCTGTATTCCAAAGTTCCAGGGGGAAGCATAACCCAAATTGACACCTTCCTGAATCCTTTGGCATTTACCCACTTTAAGCAGAGAACAAAATAGAACACTGACTGCTGACATAACTGAAGCTGAACTAAAAACTGCAATTAGTCGGCTTAAATTAAGCAAGTCACCAGGATCAGATGGATATACGGCAGAGTGGTATAAAGAGTTTAGAAGTGAGGTAATTCCTGTTTTACTCCCCACACTGAACTGGACCCTAAGAAAGGTGCAAATGCCACCCAGCTGGAAGGAGGCGATAATCTCAGCTATACCGAAAGAAGGCAAGGATAAAATGGAATGTGGGTCATTTAGACCAATATCTGTTCTTAATGTGGATTATAGAATATCAACCTCCATCATGGCCAAACGATTAGAAGAGTTTCTACCCACACTGATACATAATGATCAGACAGATTTTATACAACAACGCCAAACACGAGACAATATACAAAGACACTTCACATTATGGATCATATAAAAAAAATGAAATTGAAGCAATAATGATAAGCGTGGATGCTGAAAAGGCATTTGGTTCAGTTAATTGGAATTTTCTTTACAGAGTTTTGGTCTATGTGACACAAGTATTAAAACTATACAGGCACTATATGACAACCCTACTGCTAGGATTAAAATCAATGGATATTTATTAAATAGTTTTACCCTAGAAAGGGGCACAAGACAGGATTGTGCATGGTCACCGCTACTCTTCGCATTATATCTGGAACCATTAGCTCAATACATCAGACAAAATGGAGATATCAGGGGAATTACTACTAAAGGGACAGAGCGTAAATTGTCCTGTTACGCGGATGACATTTTGATCTATCTAGGGCAACCAACATACTCTTTACCTAAATTGATGCAATATGGCCAATTATCAGGATACAAGATCAACATAAATAAAACCCAACTACTTTCATATAACTATAGCCCACCAAGAGAAATTGAAAGTAGATATCCTTGGGCATGGCAAACAGAGTCCGTTAAATATTTGGGCATCATTATGCCAAACGATTTGGCAAAATTATCAGAATGCAATTATCAGCCTATATATAAAAAAATTAAGGAAGATATAACAAGATGGAACCTAATTCCTTTTCTTGGTCTCAGTTCAAGGATTGAATCTGTTAAAATGAATATACTGCCCAGACTACTATATCTCTTTCAGACCCTACGAATAGAGATTAACCAAAATCAATTCAGTGAATGGGATAAGATGCTATCAAGATATATGTGGCAAGGTAAAAGGCCTAGGGTTCGTCTCAACACTTTGCAATTAGCCAAGGAAAAGGGGAGAATGGGGCCTACCTTCTCTTAGAGATTATTATTTTGCAGCACAGTTGAGAGCTGTGATATGCTGGTGCAACCCATCATATGACACTCAGTGGAAAAACATTGAAGGGAGGATACTTTCCATCCCCATACAGGCAATTTTGGCTGATAACAACCTACAAAGTTACATAAATAATATTGACAACCTGTGGGTAAAATGGACTCTTAAAATATGGAAAACTATTATAAAAGAATATAAACTAGAGAAAGACATTGCAATTCTTAAATGGTGTGCATATGACTCGGATTTTATGCCAAATAAACTGGGTGCTAGATTTAAGGACTGGACAGCTAAAGGAATAACAGCTATTTGCAATATACTGAAAGAAGGAACACTGTTCAGTTTTGAAATGCTCAAAGAGAAACACTTATTAGAAAAACAAGACTTTTATCGGTATTTTCAGATACGACAGTATGTTAATAGGACGGTTAAAAATGTAACCAAGGCAAGTACATGTCTGATAGAGCTATTTAGAAAAACATATAATTCAGACAATGGTAGTAGAATAATTTCAAACGTGTATAAGGATTTGTCAAATCTTAAAACACATTCGACTTCATACATTAAAACAAAATGGGAGAAGGAAGGAGAGATAATAATATCTGAGGAAGAATGGACAAGAATATGGAGGTATCAATGGAAATGTACCAGTTCACAGAAATGGAGGGAGTTCAGGTGGAAAAACTTGATGAGGTACTTTACCACACCCTCTCAGAAATCCCATTGTGATAGTAACCTCCCTGTTTGCTGGAGAAATTGTGGAAATCAAAATGCAAACCATTATCGTATTTACATCAAAGTTGCTGGTGAACGCAGCAGGCCAAGCAGCATCTATAGGAAGAGGCGCAGTCGACGTTTCAGGCCGAGACCCTTCATCAGGACGAAGGGTCTCGGCCTGAAACGTCGACTGCGCCTCTTCCTATAGATGCTGCTTGGCCTGCTGCGTTCACCAGCAACTTTGATGTATGTTGCTTGAATTTCCAGCATCTGCAGAATTCCTGTTGTTTCCATTATCGTATTTTCTGGGAATGCCCCGTTATCAAAGACTATTGGAGTGGTATACATAATGCCCTACAAGACATCTTTAAATGTGAAATACCCTTAGAGAGTAAGACCATATATTTTGGGTATTTTCCTTACATAATGGTTGACAAGAGATAAATATTTAATGAATGTACTGCTGGTAGCTGGTAAAAAAGACCCTTACCAGGAAATGGTTATCACAGGAGAGTCCAGCTTTAAATGTATGGGTGGAAATTACAATGGACATTTACAAAATGGAGAAGATAACAGCATCTGTTAATCATAAGATGGAACAATTTGATTCATACTGGGAAAAATGGTTTAACTACATAACACCACATAGGCCTGATTTTATTCTCACAAGTCAATGAATATGTTGTAAAAAAAAAGATCACTCCCTACTCTGTACATAGTTTTCTTCTTTCGATTGTTCTTTCTCTCTTCTCCTTTTTATAAGTGTACACCTCAGATAAATATTATGTGGAGATTTCTGACAAATATGATTATAACATATATGTACAGTATCTGAAATACATCTTATGGAAATGTTTGATGATGAAATTCAATGAAAAAATAAATTACAAAAAAAAGATAATGGCTCCAGGACACAGTTAGTCGGCGAGAATGGCCCCAGGAAACAGTTAGTCGGTGAGAATTGCCCCAGGGTACAGTTAGTCAGTGAGAATGGCCCCAGGACACAGTTAGTCAGTGAGAAAGGCAGACATCCCACCCTGCAAAAACTCATTTCAGGGAGGTAGCACCCCCACCCCCCTCCGCAACACCATTCCCCCCCACACCGTCCATCGACCTCCAAGGGTGTATGTAATACTTTGTTTAGTGATTTTGTCTAATCTGTAAACCAAATTGGGTATATGCAGCAAATGTGACATTAAAATATGTGCTTATATTATATTATCACGTTTATTCTATTACAACTTAAAGCAAATCTGCAGGGAGTTTGGCCTCATCACGTAGGACATCAATAGCGTAGCTCCTTAGCAGCTAGCCAGCTAGTTTAAATAACGTTAGCTAAGCTGTAATGACACCTGTTAAACTCACCTCAACATGTCTTTTACATTTTAACCCACCATGGGCAATAGAAAAGTCACTGTTGCAAACAGTGCAGCGAGCAACACTGTCATTATTTTCGAGGTCAACTGTAAAGCCTGCCCACAGAGAAAACTGATAGGTCTACTTATCAGGGGTCCCCAACGTTATTTTGCACCACGGACCTGTTTAATATTGACAATATTCTTGCGGACCGGCCGACCGGGGTGGGGGTGGGGTGTGTTAATCACCACCGGAATATAGGTGATAAGTCAATAGCATCATAATATTTTAAGTAACATTTTGAAATTAAACACACAGCGCATATTTCCCTGTATGAACATATAAAATTATTGCAACACACCAATATTGCTGAATCAGTGCGAGCCCTGGGCTTGTTTTCCTGCAACAAGACAGTCCTATCGAGGGGTGATGGGAGAAGCGATACTCAAAGGGAGTTCCTTATGTCCAGTCTATTCCGCAGTGTAGTTTTCGTTGCATTCATTGCAGAAAACTCCGCTTCACAGCGATATGATGTTGGAACTGGAAGCAACGTTTACAGTGCTTTCGTGGCTGTCTCAGGATATTTAGCCTTGACTTTGATCCAGAATGCTGGCAGAGATGTTATGTCAAACATACTTTTCAGCCCACAATCATTTGCAAGCTCGAGGAGTTGATCTACTTCCCGCGCTGACGTGGATGACGTGCGGGTAATGATCTCGCGCACGTTCTAGCTCAACAGTGCGTGACAGAGAATGAGGAAAGGTGCAAATGACTCATATCGTTTCATATCGCCAAATCATATTGTTTTCTCACGGCCCGGTGGTTGGGGACCACTCTTAGCACAAAGGGAGACCAATCAGGATGCTCGCTCTCCCTCTCCCTCTCAAAAAAAGCTATTTCCGGAATATTGCATATAATTTCCAGGCGTCAGGGAGCCACTATCGACATGTGAGAGACTCCCGGATCTTCCGGGAGAGGTGGGATGTTTGGAAAGGCCCCAAGGCACTGTCAGTCAGTGAGAATGGCCCCAGGACACGGTTAGTGTGGTGAGAATGGCCCCAGGACACAGTTAGTGCAGTGCGAATGGCCCCAGGGTACAGTCAGTCAGTGAGAATGGCCCCAGGGTACAGTTAGTGTGGTGAGCATGGCCCCAGGGCACAGTTAGTCGGTGAGAATGGCCCCAGGGCACAGTTAGTGGTAAGAATGGCCTCAGGACACAGTCAGTGAGAGTGGCCCCAGGGTACATTTAGTGTGGTGAGAATGGCCCCAGGACACAGTGAGAATGGCCCCAGGGTACAGTTAGTCAGCGAGAACGGCCCAAGGGCACAGTTAGTCAGTTAGAATGGCCCCAGGACACAGTCAGTGGCAATGGCCCCAGGACACAGTGAGAATGGCCCCAGGACACAGTGAGAATGGCCCCAGGGTACAGTTAGTGTGGTGAGAACGGCCCCAGGGCACAGTTAGGGCAGTGTGAATGGCCCCAGGACACAATTAGTCAGTGAGAATGGCCCCAGGGCACAGTTAGTCGGTGAGAATGGCCCCAGTACACAGTCAGTGAGAATGGCCCCAGGGCACAGTTACGGCAGTGAGAATGGCCCCAGGGTACAGTTAGTCTGTGAGAATAGCCCCAGGGCACAGTCAGTCAGTTAGAATGGCCCCAGGACACAGTGAGAATGGCCCCAATGCACAGTTAGTCAGTGAGAGTGGCCCCAGGGCACAGTTAGTCAGTGCGAATGGTCCCAGGACACAGTTAGTCAGTGAGAATGGCCCCAGGACACAGTTAGTCAGTGCGAATGGCCCCAGGACACAGTTAGTCAGTGAGAATGGCCCCAGGACACAGTTAATCTGTGAGAATGGCCCCATAACACAGTTAGTCTGTGAGAATGGCCCCAGGGCACAGTTAGTCGGTGAGAATGGCCCCAGGGCACAGTTATGGCAGTGAGAATGGCCCCAGGATACAGTTAGTCTGTGAGAATGGCCCCAGGGCACAGTCAGTGAGAATGGTCCCAGGACACAATTAGTCAGTGAGAATGTCCCCAGGGTACAGTTAGTCAGTGAGAACGGCCCCAGGGCACAGTTAGTCAGTTAGAATGGCCCCAGGACACAGTGAGAATGGCCTCAATGCACAATTAGTCAGTGAGAATGGCCCCAGGGCACATGTAGTGTGGTGAGAATGGCCCCAGGACACAGTTAGTGCAGTGAGAATGGCCCCAGAGCACAGTTAGTCAGTCAGAATGGCCCCAGGACACAGTTAGTCAGTGGCAATGGCCCCAGGACACAGTGAGAATGGCCCCAGGGTACAGTTAGTGTGGTGAGAATGGCCCCAGGGCACAGTTAGTCGGTGCGAATGGCCCCAGGACACAGTTAGTGAGAATGGCCCCAGGGCACAGTTAGTCAGTGAGAATGGCCCCAGGACACAGTCAGTGAGAATGGCCCCAGGGCACAGTTACGGCAGTGAGAATGGTCCCAGGATACAGTTAGTCAGTGAGAATGGCCCCAGGACACAATTAGTCAGTGAGAATGTCCCCAGGGTACAGTTAGTCAGTGAGAATGGCTCCAGGGCACAGTTAGTCAGTGAGAATGTCCCCAGGGTACAGTTAGTCAGTGAGGATGGCCCCAGGGCACAGTTGGTCAGTTAAAATGGCCCCAGGACACAGTTAGTGTGGTGAGAACGGCCCCAGGGCACAGTTAATCTGTGAGAATGGCCCCATAACACAGTTAGTCTGTGAGAATGGCCCCAGGACACAGTTAGTCGGTGAGAATGGCCCCAGGGCACAGTTACGGCAGTGAGAATGGCCCCAGGATACAGTTAGTCTGTGAGAATGGCCCCAGGGCACAGTCAGTGAGAATGGTCCCAGGACACAATTAGTCAGTGAGAATGTCCCCAGGGTACAGTTAGTCAGTGAGAACGGCCCCAGGGCACAGTTAGTCAGAATGGCCCCAGGACACAGTGAGAATGGCCTCAATGCACAATTAGTCAGTGAGAATGGCCCCAGGGCACATGTAGTGTGGTGAGAATGGCCCCAGGACACAGTTAGTGCAGTGAGAATGGCCCCAGAGCACAGTTAGTCAGTCAGAATGGCCCCAGGACACAGTTAGTCAGTGGCAATGGCTCCAGGACACAGTGAGAATGGCCCCAGGGTACAGTTAGTGTGGTGAGAATGGCCCCAGGGCACAGTTAGTCGGTGCGAATGGCCCCAGGACACAGTTAGTCAGTGAGAATGGCCCCAGGGCACAGTTAGTCAGTGAGAATGGCCCCAGGACACAGTCAGTGAGAATGGCCCCAGGGCACAGTTACGGCAGTGAGAATGGTCCCAGGATACAGTTAGTCAGTGAGAATGGCCCCAGGACACAATTAGTCAGTGAGAATGTCCCCAGGGTACAGTTAGTCAGTGAGAATGTCCCCAGGGCACAGTTAGTCAGTGAGAATGTCCCCAGGGTACAGTTAGTCAGTGAGGATGGCCCCAGGGCACAGTTAGTCAGTTAAAATGGCCCCAGCACACAGTGAGAATGGCCCCAATGCACAGTTAGTCAGTGAGAGTGGCCCCAGGGCACATTTAGTGTGGTGAAAATGGCCCCAGGGCACAGTTAGTCAGTGAGAATGGCCCCAGGACACAGTGAGAATGGCCTCAATGCACAATTAGTCAGTGAGAATGGCCCCAGGGCACATGTAGTGTGGTGAGAATGGCCCCAGGACACAGTTAGTGCAGTGAGAATGGCCCCAGAGCACAGTTAGTCAGTCAGAATGGCCCCAGGACACAGTTAGTCAGTGGCAATGGCCCCAGGACACAGTGAGAATGGCCCCAGGGTACAGTTAGTGTGGTGAGAATGGCCCCAGGGCACAGTTAGTCGGTGCGAATGGCCCCAGGACACAGTTAGTTAGTGAGAATGGCCCCAGGGCACAGTTAGTCAGTGAGAATGGCCCTAGGACACAGTCAGTGAGAATGGCCCCAGGGCACAGTTAGTCAGTGAGAATGGCCCCAGGGTACAGTTAGTCAGTGAGAATGGCCCCAGGGCACAGTTAGTCAGTGAGAATGTCCCCAGGGTACAGTTAGTCAGTGAGGATGGCCCCAGGGCACAGTTAGTCAGTTAAAATGGTCCCAGGATACAGTTAGTCAGTGAGAATGGCCCCAGGACACAATTAGTCAGTGAGAATGGCCCCAGGGTACAGTTAGTCAGTGAGAATGGCCCCAGGGCACAGTTAGTCAGTGAGAATGTCCCCAGGGTACAGTTAGTCAGTGAGGATGGCCCCAGGGCACAGTTAGTCAGTTAAAATGGCCCCAGGACACAGTTAGTGTGGTGAGAACGGCCCCAGGGCACAGTTAATCTGTGAGAATGGCCCCATAACACAGTTAGTCTGTGAGAATGGCCCCAGGACACAGTTAGTCGGTGAGAATGGCCCCAGGGCACAGTTACGGCAGTGAGAATGGCCCCAGGATACAGTTAGTCTGTGAGAATGGCCCCAGGGCACAGTCAGTGAGAATGGTCCCAGGACACAATTAGTCAGTGAGAATGTCCCCAGGGTACAGTTAGTCAGTGAGAACGGCCCCAGGGCACAGTTAGTCAGTTAGAATGGCCCCAGGACACAGTGAGAATGGCCTCAATGCACAATTAGTCAGTGAGAATGGCCCCAGGGCACATGTAGTGTGGTGAGAATGGCCCCAGGACACAGTTAGTGCAGTGAGAATGGCCCCAGAGCACAGTTAGTCAGTCAGAATGGCCCCAGGACACAGTTAGTCAGTGGCAATGGCCCCAGGACACAGTGAGAATGGCCCCAGGGTACAGTTAGTGTGGTGAGAATGGCCCCAGGGCACAGTTAGTCGGTGCGAATGGCCCCAGGACACAGTTAGTCAGTGAGAATGGCCCCAGGACACAGTCAGTGAGAATGGCCCCAGGGCACAGTTACGGCAGTGAGAATGGTCCCAGGATACAGTTAGTCAGTGAGAATGGCCCCAGGACACAATTAGTCAGTGAGAATGTCCCCAGGGTACAGTTAGTCAGTGAGAATGTCCCCAGGGCACAGTTAGTCAGTGAGAATGTCCCCAGGGTACAGTTAGTCAGTGAGGATGGCCCCAGGGCACAGTTAGTCAGTTAAAATGGCCCCAGCACACAGTGAGAATGGCCCCAATGCACAGTTAGTCAGTGAGAGTGGCCCCAGGGCACATTTAGTGTGGTGAAAATGGCCCCAGGACACAGTGCAGAGAGAATGGCCCCAGGGCACAGTTAGTCAGTGAGAATGGCCCCAGGACACAATGAGAATGGCCCCAGGGTACAGTTAGTGTGGTGAGAACGGCCCCAGGGCACAGTTAGTCAGTGAGAATGGCCCAAGGGTACAGTTAGTCAGTGAGAATGGCCTCAGGACACAGTTAGGGCAGTGTGAATGGCCCCAGGACACAGTTAGACTGTGAGAATCGCCCCAGGGCACAGTTAGTCTGTGACAATGGCCCCAGGGCACAATTAGTGAGAATGGCCCCAGGACACAGTGAGAATGGCCCCAGGGCACCGTTTGTCAGTGAGAATGGCCCCAGGACACAGTCAGTGAGAGTGGCCCCAGGGCACATTTAGTGTGGTGAGAATGTCCCCAGGACACAGTTACTCCAGTGAGAATAGTCCCAGTGCACAGTTAGTCAGTGAGAATGGCCCCAGGACACAGGTAGTCTGTGACAATGGCCCCAGGGCACAATTAGTGAGAATGGCCCCAGGACACAGTGAGAATGGCCCCAATGCACAGTTAGTCAGTGAGAATGCCCCAGGACACAGTCAGTGAGAATCACCCCAGGACACAGTCAGTGAGAATCGCCCCAGGACACAGTCAGTGAGAGTGGCCCCAGGGCACATTTAGTGTGGTGAGAATGTCCCCAGGACGCAGTCCAGTGAGAATAGTCCCAGTGCACAGTTAGTCAGTGAGAATGGCCCCAGGACACAGTTAGTCTGTGAGAATTGCCCCAGGGCACAGTTAGTCGGTGAGAATTGCCCCAGGGCACAGTTAGTCAGTGGGAATGGCCCCAGGACACAGTTAATCAGTGAGAACAGCCCCAGGGCAAAGTTAGTCAGTGAGAATTGCCCCAGGGTACAGTTAGTCAGTGAGAACGGCCCCAGGGCACAGTTAGTCAGTGAGAATAGCCCCAAGGTACAGTTAGTGAGAACGGCCCCAGGGCACAGTTAGTCAGTGAGAATGGCCCCAGGGTACAGTTAGTGTGGTGAGAACGGCCCCAGGACACAGTTAGTGCAGTGAGAATGGCCTCAGGGCACAGTTAGTCAGTGAGAATGGCCCAAGGACACAGTAAGAATGGCCCCAGGGTACAATTAGTGTGGTGAGAACGGCCCCAGGGCACAGTTAGTCAGTGAGAACGGCCCCAGGGCACAGATAGTCAGTGAGAATGGCCCCAGGGTACAGGTAGTGTGGTGAGAACGGCCCCAGGGCACAGTTAGTCAGTGAGAATGGCCCCAGGACACAGTTAGTGCAGTGAGAATCGCCCCAAGACACATTTGGTCAGTGGGAATGGTCCCAGGACACATTTAGTCAGTGGGAATGGCCCCCGGACACATTTAGTCAGTGAGAACAGTCCCAGGGCACAGTTAGTCAGTGAGAAAGGCCCCAGGACACAGTTAGTCAGTGAGAACGGCCCCAGGACACATTTAGTCAGTGAGAACAGCCCCAGGGCACAGTTAGTCAGTGAGAATGGCCCCAGGGCACAGTTAGTCAGTGAGAATGGCCCCAGGACACAGTCAGTGCAGTGAGAATGGCCCCAGGACACAATTAGTCAGTGAGAATGTCCCCAGGGTACAGTTAGTCAGGGGGAATGGCCCCAGGAGAGAGTGAGAATGGCCCCAGGGCACAGTTAGTCAGTGTGAATGGCCCCAGGACACAATTAGTCAATGAGAATGGCCCCAGGGCACAGTTAGGGCAGTGTGAATGGCCCCAGGACACAATTAGTCAGTGAGAATGTCCCCAGGGCACAGTTAGTCAGTGAGAATGGCCCCAGGACACAGTCAGTGAGAATGGCCCCAGGGCACCGTTAGTCAGTGAGAATGGCCCCAGGGCACATTTACTGTGGTGAGAATGGCCCCAGGACACAGTTAGTCAGTGAGAATGGCCCCAGAGCACAATTAGTCAGTGAGAATGTCCCCAGGGTACAGTTAGTCAGTGAGAATGTCCCCAGGGCACAGTTAGTCAGTGAGAATGTCCCCAGGGTACAGTTAGTCAGTGAGGATGGCCCCAGGGCACAGTTAGTCAGTTAAAATGGCCCCAGCACACAGTGAGAATGGCCCCAATGCACAGTTAGTCAGTGAGAGTGGCCCCAGGGCACATTTAGTGTGGTGAAAATGGCCCCAGGACACAGTGCAGAGAGAATGGCCCCAGGGCACAGTTAGTCAGTGAGAATGGCCCCAGACACAATGAGAATGGCCCCAGGGTACAGTTAGTGTGGTGAGAACGGCCCCAGGGCACAGTTAGTCAGTGAGAATGGCCCAAGGGTACAGTTAGTCAGTGAGAATGGCCTCAGGACACAGTTAGGGCAGTGTGAATGGCCCCAGGACACAGTTAGACTGTGAGAATCGCCCCAGGGCACAGTTAGTCTGTGACAATGGCCCCAGGGCACAATTAGTGAGAATGGCCCCAGGACACAGTGAGAATGGCCCCAGGGCACCGTTTGTCAGTGAGAATGGCCCCAGGACACAGTCAGTGAGAGTGGCCCCAGGGCACATTTAGTGTGGTGAGAATGTCCCCAGGACACAGTTACTCCAGTGAGAATAGTCCCAGTGCACAGTTAGTCAGTGAGAATGGCCCCAGGACACAGTTAGTCTGTGAGAATTGCCCCAGGGCACAGTTAGTCGGTGAGAATTGCCCCAGGGCACAGTTAGTCAGTGGGAATGGCCCCAGGACACAGTTAATCAGTGAGAACAGCCCCAGGGCAAAGTTAGTCAGTGAGAATTGCCCCAGGGTACAGTTAGTCAGTGAGAACGGCCCCAGGGCACAGTTAGTCAGTGAGAATAGCCCCAAGGTACAGTTAGTGAGAACGGCCCCAGGGCACAGTTAGTCAGTGAGAATGGCCCCAGGGTACAGTTAGTGTGGTGAGAACGGCCCCAGGACACAGTTAGTGCAGTGAGAATGGCCTCAGGGCACAGTTAGTCAGTGAGAATGGCCCAAGGACACAGTAAGAATGGCCCCAGGGTACAATTAGTGTGGTGAGAACGGCCCCAGGGCACAGTTAGTCAGTGAGAACGGCCCCAGGGCACAGATAGTCAGTGAGAATGGCCCCAGGGTACAGGTAGTGTGGTGAGAACGGCCCCAGGGCACAGTTAGTCAGTGAGAATGGCCCCAGGACACAGTTAGTGCAGTGAGAATCGCCCCAAGACACATTTGGTCAGTGGGAATGGTCCCAGGACACATTTAGTCAGTGGGAATGGCCCCCGGACACATTTAGTCAGTGAGAACAGTCCCAGGGCACAGTTAGTCAGTGAGAAAGGCCCCAGGACACAGTTAGTCAGTGAGAACGGCCCCAGGACACATTTAGTCAGTGAGAACAGCCCCAGGGCACAGTTAGTCAGTGAGAATGGCCCCAGGGCACAGTTAGTCAGTGAGAATGGCCCCAGGACACAGTCAGTGCAGTGAGAATGGCCCCAGGACACAATTAGTCAGTGAGAATGTCCCCAGGGTACAGTTAGTCAGGGGGAATGGCCCCAGGAGAGAGTGAGAATGGCCCCAGGGCACAGTTAGTCAGTGTGAATGGCCCCAGGACACAATTAGTCAATGAGAATGGCCCCAGGGCACAGTTAGGGCAGTGTGAATGGCCCCAGGACACAATTAGTCAGTGAGAATGTCCCCAGGGCACAGTTAGTCAGTGAGAATGGCCCCAGGACACAGTCAGTGAGAATGGCCCCAGGGCACCGTTAGTCAGTGAGAATGGCCCCAGGGCACATTTACTGTGGTGAGAATGGCCCCAGGACACAGTTAGTCAGTGAGAATGGCCCCAGAGCACAATTAGTCAGTGAGAATGTCCCCAGGGTACAGTTAGTCAGTGAGAATGTCCCCAGGGCACAGTTAGTCAGTGAGAATGTCCCCAGGGTACAGTTAGTCAGTGAGGATGGCCCCAGGGCACAGTTAGTCAGTTAAAATGGCCCCAGCACACAGTGAGAATGGCCCCAATGCACAGTTAGTCAGTGAGAGTGGCCCCAGGGCACATTTAGTGTGGTGAATATGGCCCCAGGACACAGTGCAGAGAGAATGGCCCCAGGGCACAGTTAGTCAGTGAGAATGGCCCCAGGACACAATGAGAATGGCCCCAGGGTACAGTTAGTGTGGTGAGAACGGCCCCAGGGCACAGTTAGTCAGTGAGAATGGCCCAAGGGTACAGTTAGTCAGTGAGAATGGCCTCAGGACACAGTTAGGGCAGTGTGAATGGCCCCAGGACACAGTTAGACTGTGAGAATCGCCCCAGGGCACAGTTAGTCTGTGACAATGGCCCCAGGGCACAATTAGTGAGAATGGCCCCAGGACACAGTGAGAATGGCCCCAGGGCACCGTTTGTCAGTGAGAATGGCCCCAGGACACAGTCAGTGAGAGTGGCCCCAGGGCACATTTAGTGTGGTGAGAATGTCCCCAGGACACAGTTACTCCAGTGAGAATAGTCCCAGTGCACAGTTAGTCAGTGAGAATGGCCCCAGGACACAGGTAGTCTGTGACAATGGCCCCAGGGCACAATTAGTGAGAATGGCCCCAGGACACAGTGAGAATGGCCCCAATGCACAGTTAGTCAGTGAGAATGCCCCAGGACACAGTCAGTGAGAATCACCCCAGGACACAGTCAGTGAGAATCGCCCCAGGACACAGTCAGTGAGAGTGGCCCCAGGGCACATTTAGTGTGGTGAGAATGTCCCCAGGACGCAGTCCAGTGAGAATAGTCCCAGTGCACAGTTAGTCAGTGAGAATGGCCCCAGGACACAGTTAGTCTGTGAGAATTGCCCCAGGGCACAGTTAGTCGGTGAGAATTGCCCCAGGGCACAGTTAGTCAGTGGGAATGGCCCCAGGACACAGTAAATCAGTGAGAACAGCCCCAGGGCAAAGTTAGTCAGTGAGAATTGCCCCAGGGTACAGTTAGTCAGTGAGAACGGCCCCAGGGCACAGTTAGTCAGTGAGAATAGCCCCAAGGTACAGTTAGTGAGAACGGCCCCAGGGCACAGTTAGTCAGTGAGAATGGCCCCAGGGTACAGTTAGTGTGGTGAGAACGGCCCCAGGACACAGTTAGTGCAGTGAGAATGGCCTCAGGGCACAGTTAGTCAGTGAGAATGGCCCAAGGACACAGTATGAATGGCCCCAGGGTACAATTAGTGTGGTGAGAACGGCCCCAGGGCACAGTTAGTCAGTGAGAACGGCCCCAGGGCACAGATAGTCAGTGAGAATGGCCCCAGGGTACAGGTAGTGTGGTGAGAACGGCCCCAGGGCACAGTTAGTCAGTGAGAATGGCCCCAGGACACAGTTAGTGCAGTGAGAATCGCCCCAAGACACATTTGGTCAGTGGGAATGGTCCCAGGACACATTTAGTCAGTGGGAATGGCCCCCGGACACATTTAGTCAGTGAGAACAGTCCCAGGGCACAGTTAGTCAGTGAGAAAGGCCCCAGGACACAGTTAGTCAGTGAGAACGGCCCCAGGACACATTTAGTCAGTGAGAACAGCCCCAGGGCACAGTTAGTCAGTGAGAATGGCCCCAGGGCACAGTTAGTCAGTGAGAATGGCCCCAGGACACAGTCAGTGCAGTGAGAATGGCCCCAGGACACAATTAGTCAGTGAGAATGTCCCCAGGGTACAGTTAGTCAGGGGGAATGGCCCCAGGAGAGAGTGAGAATGGCCCCAGGGCACAGTTAGTCAGTGTGAATGGCCCCAGGACACAATTAGTCAATGAGAATGGCCCCAGGGCACAGTTAGGGCAGTGTGAATGGCCCCAGGACACAATTAGTCAGTGAGAATGTCCCCAGGGCACAGTTAGTCAGTGAGAATGGCCCCAGGACACAGTCAGTGAGAATGGCCCCAGGGCACCGTTAGTCAGTGAGAATGGCCCCAGGGCACATTTACTGTGGTGAGAATGGCCCCAGGACACAGTTAGTCAGTGAGAATGGCCCCAGAGCACAATTAGTCAGTGAGAATGTCCCCAGGGTACAGTTAGTCAGGGAGAATGGCCCCAGGAGACAGTGAGAATGGCCCCAGGGCACAGTTAGTCAGTGTGAATGGCCCCAGGACACGATTAGTCAATGAGAATAGCCCCAGGGCACAGTTAGGGCAGTGTGAATGGCCCCAGGACACAATTAGTCAGTGAGAATGTCCCCAGGGCACAGTTAGTCAGTGAGAATGGCCCCAGGACACAGTCAGTGAGAATGGCCCCAGGGCACCGTTAGTCAGTGAGAATGGCCCCAGGGCACATTTACTGTGGTGAGAATGGCCCCAGGACACAGTTAGTCAGTGAGAATGGCCCCAGAGCACAGTTAGTCAGTGAGAATGGCCCCAGGGCACAGTTAGTCAGTGAGAACGGCACCAGGGCACAGTTAGTCAGTGGGAATGGCCCCAGGACACAGTTAGTGTGGCGAGAATGGCCCCAGAGCACAGTTAGTCAGTGAGAATGGCCCCGGGACACATTTAGTCAGTGGGAATTGCCCGAGGACACATATAGTCAGTGAGAACGGCCCCAGGACACATTTAGTCAGTGAGAACGGCCGCAGGGCAAAGTTAGTCAGTGAGAATGGCCCCAGGGCACAGTTAGGGCAGTGTGAATGGCCCCAGGACACAATTAGTCAGTGAGAATGGCCCCAGGGCACAGTTAGTGTGGCGAGAATGGCCCCAGAGCACAGTTAGTCAGTGAGAATGGCCACGGGACACATTTAGTCAGTGGGAAATGCCCGAGGACACATATAGTCAGTGAGAACGGCCGCAGGGCACAGTTTGTCAGTGAGAATAGCCCCAATGTACAGGTAGTCAGTGTGAGTGGCCCCAGGACATAGTTAGTCAGTGAGAATGGCCCCAGGGTACAATCAGTGTGGTGAGAACAGCACCAGGGCACAGTTAGTCAGTGAGAACGGCCCCAGGGCACAGTTAGGGCAGTGTGAATGGCCCCAGGACACAATTAGTCAGTGAGAATGGCCCCAGGGCACAGTTAGTCTGTGAGAATGGCCCCAGGATTCAGTTAGTCTGTGAGAATGGCCCCAGGGCACAGTTAGTCATTAAGAATGGCCCCAGGATACAGTTAGTCTGTGAGAATGGCCCCAGGGTACAGTTAGTAAGTGAGAATGGCCCCAGGGCACAGTCAGTGAGAATGGCCCCAGGGTACAGGTAGTGTGGTGAGAAGGGCCCCAGGGCACAGTTAGTCAGTGAGAATGGCCCCAGGACACAGTTAGTGCAGTGAGAATGGCCCCAAGAAACATTTGGTCAGGGGAATGGTCCCAGGACACATTTAGTCAGTGGGAATGGCCCCCGGACACATTTAGTCAGTGAGAACAGTCCCAGGGCACAGTTAATCAGTGAGAAAGGCCCCAGGACACAGTTAGTCAGTGTGAACGGCCCCAGGACACATTTAGTCAGTGAGAACAGCCCCAGGGCACAGTTAGTCAGTGAGAATGGCCCCAGGACACAGTTAGTCAGTGAGAATGGCCCCAGGACACAATTAGTCAATGCGAATGGCCCCAGGGCACAGTTAGGGCAGTGTGAATGGCCCCAGGACACAATTAGTCAGTGAGAATGTCCCCAGGGCACAGTTAGTCGGTGAGAATGGCCCCAGGACACAGTCAGTGAGAATGGCCCCAGGGCACAGTTAGTCAGTGAGAATGGCCCCAGGGCACATTTACTGTGGTGAGAATGGCCCCAGGACACAGTTAGTCAGTGAGAATGGCCCCAGAGCACAATTAGTCAGTGAGAATGTCCCCAGGGTACAGTTAGTCAGGGAGAATGGCCCCAGGAGACAGTGAGAATGGCCCCAGGGCACAGTTAGTCAGTGTGAATGGCCCCAGGACACAATTAGTCAATGAGAATGGCCCCAGGGCACAGTTAGGGCAGTGTGAATGGCCCCAGGACACAATTAGTCAGTGAGAATGTCCCCAGGGCACAGTTAGTCAGTGAGAATGGCCCCAGGACACAGTCAGTGAGAATGGCCCCAGGGCACCGTTAGTCAGTGAGAATGGCCCCAGGGCACATTTACTGTGGTGAGAATGGCCCCAGGACACAGTTAGTCAGTGAGAATGGCCCCAGAGCACAGTTAGTCAGTGAGAATGGCCCCAGGGCACAGTTAGTCAGTGAGAATGGCACCAGGGCACAGTTAGTCAGTGGGAATGGCCCCAGGACACAGTTAGTGTGGCGAGAATGGCCCCAGAGCACAGTTAGTCAGTGAGAATGGCCCCGGGACACATTTAGTCGGGACACATTTAGTCAGTGCGAATTGCCCGAGGACACATATAGTCAGTGAGAACGGCCCCAGGACACATTTAGTCAGTGAGAACGGCCGCAGGGCACAGTTAGTCAGTGAGAATGGCCCCAGGGCACAGTTAGGGCAGTGTGAATGGCCCCAGGACACAATTAGTCAGTGAGAATGTCCCCAGGGCACAGTTAGTGTGGCGAGAATGGCCCCAGAGCACAGTTAGTCAGTGAGAATGGCCACGGGATACATTTTGTCAGTGCGAATTGCCCGAGGACACATATAGTCAGTGAGAACGGCCCCAGGACACATTTAGTCAGTGAGAACGGCCGCAGGGCACAGTTTGTCAGTGAGAATGGCCCCAATGCACAGGTAGTCAGTGTGAGTGGCCCCAGGACATAGTTAGTCAGTGAGAATGGCCCCAGGGTACAATCAGTGTGGTGAGAACAGCACCAGGGCACAGTTAGTCAGTGAGAACGGCCCCAGGGCACAGTTAGGGCAGTGTGAATGGCCCCAGGACACAATTAGTCAGTGAGAATGGCCCCAGGGCACAGTTAGTCTGTGAGAATGGCCCCAGGATACAGTTAGTCTGTGAGAATGGCCCCAGGGCACAGTTAGTCATTAAGAATGGCCCCAGGATACAGTTAGTCTGTGAGAATGGCCCCAGGGTACAGTTAGTAAGTGAGAATGGCCCCAGGGCACAGTCAGTGAGAATGGCCCCAGGGTACAGGTAGTGTGGTGAGAAGGGCCCCAGGGCACAGTTAGTCAGTGAGAATGGCCCCAGGACACAGTTAGTGCAGTGAGAATGGCCCTAAGAAACATTTGGTCAGGGGAATGGTCCCAGGACACATTTAGTCAGTGGGAATGGCCCCCGGACACATTTAGTCAGTGAGAACAGTCCCAGGGCACAGTTAATCAGTGAGAAAGGCCCCAGGACGCAGTTAGTCAGTGAGAACGGCCCCAGGACACATTTAGTCAGTGAGAACAGCCCCAGGGCACAGTTAGTCAGTGAGAATGGCCCCAGGACACAGTTAGTCAGTGAGAATGGCCCCAGGGTACAGTTAGTCAGTGAGAATGGCCCCAGGGTACAGTTAGTGTGGTGAGAAGGGCCCCAGGACACATTTAGTCGGTGTGAATGGCCCCAGGACACAATTGGTCAGTGAGAATGGCCCCAGGGCGCAGTTAGTCAGTGAGAATAGCCCCAGGACACAATTAGTCAGTGAGAATGGCCTCAGGATACAATTAGTCAGTGAGAATGCCCCCAGGGCACAGTTAGTCAGTGAGAATGGCCCCAGGGCGCAGTTAGTCAGTGCGAATGGCCCCAGGACACAGTTAGTCAGTGAGAATGGCCTCAGGATACAATTAGTCAGTGAGAATTTCCCCAGGGTACAGTTAGTCAGTGAGAATGGCCCCAGGATACAATTAGTCAGTGAGAATGTCCCCAGGGTACAGTTAGTCAGGGAGAATGGCCCCAGGACACATTTAGTCAGTGAGAACAGCCCCAGGACACAATTAGTCAGTGAGAATGGCCCCAGGACACAGTTAGTCAGTGAGAATGGCCCCAGGACACAATTAGTCAGTGAGAATGGCCTCAGGATACAATTAGTCAGTGAGAATGTCCCCAGGGCACAGTTAGTCAGTGAGAATGGTCCCAGGGCGCAGTTAGTCAGTGCGAATGGCCCCAGGACACAGTTAGTCAGTGAGAATGGCCTCAGGATACAATTAGTCAGTGAGAATGTCCCCAGGGTACAGTTAGTCAGTGTGAATAGCCCCAGGACACAATTAGTCAGTGAGAATGGCCCCAGGGCACAGTTAGTCTGTGAGAATGGCCCCAGGATTCAGTTAGTCTGTGAGAATGGCCCCAGGGCACAGTTAGTCATTAAGAATGGCCCCAGGATACAGTTAGTCTGTGAGAATGGCCCCAGGGTACAGTTAGTAAGTGAGAATGGCCCCAGGGCACAGTCAGTGAGAATGGCCCCAGGGTACAGGTAGTGTGGTGAGAAGGGCCCCAGGGCACAGTTAGTCAGTGAGAATGGCCCCAGGACACAGTTAGTGCAGTGAGAATGGCCCCAAGAAACATTTGGTCAGGGGAATGGTTCCAGGACACATTTAGTCAGTGGGAATGGCCCCCGGACACATTTAGTCAGTGAGAACAGTCCCAGGGCACAGTTAATCAGTGAGAAAGGCCCCAGGACACAGTTAGTCAGTGTGAACGGCCCCAGGACACATTTAGTCAGTGAGAACAGCCCCAGGGCACAGTTAGTCAGTGAGAATGGCCCCAGGACACAGTTAGTCAGTGAGAATGGCCCCAGGACACAATTAGTCAATGAGAATGGCCCCAGGGCACAGTTAGGGCAGTGTGAATGGCCCCAGGACACAATTAGTCAGTGAGAATGTCCCCAGGGCACAGTTAGTCGGTGAGAATGGCCCCAGGACACAGTCAGTGAGAATGGCCCCAGGGCACCGTTAGTCAGTGAGAATGGCCCCAGGGCACATTTACTGTGGTGAGAATGGCCCCAGGACACAGTTAGTCAGTGAGAATGGCCCCAGAGCACAATTAGTCAGTGAGAATGTCCCCAGGGTACAGTTAGTCAGGGAGAATGGCCCCAGGAGACAGTGAGAATGGCCCCAGGGCACAGTTAGTCAGTGTGAATGGCCCCAGGACACAATTAGTCAATGAGAATGGCCCCAGGGCACAGTTAGGGCAGTGTGAATGGCCCCAGGACACAATTAGTCAGTGAGAATGTCCCCAGGGCACAGTTAGTCAGTGAGAATGGCCCCAGGACACAGTCAGTGAGAATGGCCCCAGGGCACCGTTAGTCAGTGAGAATGGCCCCAGGGCACATTTACTGTGGTGAGAATGGCCCCAGGACACAGTTAGTCAGTGAGAATGGCCCCAGAGCACAGTTAGTCAGTGAGAATGGCCCCAGGGCACAGTTAGTCAGTGAGAATGGCACCAGGGCACAGTTAGTCAGTGGGAATGGCCCCAGGACACAGTTAGTGTGGCGAGAATGGCCCCAGAGCACAGTTAGTCAGTGAGAATGGCCCCGGGACACATTTAGTCAGTGCGAATTGCCCGAGGACACATATAGTCAGTGAGAACGGCCCCAGGACACATTTAGTCAGTGATAACGGCCGCAGGGCACAGTTAGTCAGTGAGAACGGCCCCAGGGCACAGTTAGGGCAGTGTGAATGGCCCCAGGACACAATTAGTCAGTGAGAATGGCCCCAGGGCACAGTTAGTCTGTGAGAATGGCCCCAGGATTCAGTTAGTCTGTGAGAATGGCCCCAGGGCACAGTTAGTCATTAAGAATGGCCCCAGGGCACAGTTAGGGCAGTGTGAATGGCCCCAGGACACAATTAGTCAGTGAGAATGGCCCCAGGGCACAGTTAGTCTGTGAGAATGGCCCCAGGATTCAGTTAGTCTGTGAGAATGGCCCCAGGGCACAGTTAGTCATTAAGAATGGCCCCAGGATACAGTTAGTCTGTGAGAATGGCCCCAGGGTACAGTTAGTAAGTGAGCATGGCCCCAGGGCACAGTCAGTGAGAATGGCCCCAGGGTACAGGTAGTGTGGTGAGAAGGGCCCCAGGGCACAGTTAGTCAGTGAGAATGGCCCCAGGACACAGTTAGTGCAGTGAGAATGGCCCCAAGAAACATTTGGTCAGGGGAATGGTCCCAGGACACATTTAGTCAGTGGGAATGGCCCCCGGACACATTTAGTCAGTGAGAACAGCCCCAGGGCACAGTTAGTCAGTGAGAATGGCCCCAGGACACAATTAGTCAGTGAGAATGGCCCCAGAGCACAATTAGTCAGTGAGAATGTCCCCAGGGTACAGTTAGTCAGGGAGAATGGCCCCAGGAGACAGTGAGAATGGCCCCACGGCACAGTTAGTCAGTGTGAATGGCCCCAGGACACAATTAGTCAATGAGAATGGCCCCAGGGCACAGTTAGGGCAGTGTGTATGGCCCCAGGACACAATTAGTCAGTGAGAATGTCCCCAGGGCACAGTTAGTCAGTGAGAATGGCCCCAGGACACAGTCAGTGAGAATGGCCCCAGGGCACCGTTAGTCAGTGAGAATGGCCCCAGGGCACATTTACTGTGGTGAGAATGGCCCCAGGACACAGTTAGTCAGTGAGAATGGCCCCAGAGCACAGTTAGTCAGTGAGAATGGCCCCAGGGCACAGTTAGTCAGTGAGAATGGCACCAGGGCACAGTTAGTCAGTGGGAATGGCCCCAGGACACAGTTAGTGTGGCGAGAATGGCCCCAGAGCACAGTTAGTCAGTGAGAATGGCCCCGGGACACATTTAGTCAGTGCGAATTGCCCGAGGACACATATAGTCAGTGAGAACGGCCCCAGGACACATTTAGTCAGTGAGAACGGCCGCAGGGCACAGTTAGTCAGTGAGAATGGCCCCAGGGCACAGTTAGGGCACTGTGAATGGCCCCAGGACACAATTAGTCAGTGAGAATGTCCCCAGGGCACAGTTAGTGTGGCGAGAATGGCCCCAGAGCACAGTTAGTCAGTGAGAATGGCCACGGGACACATTTTGTCAGTGCGAATTGCCCGAGGACACATATAGTCAGTGAGAACGGCCCCAGGACACATTTAGTCAGTGAGAACGGCCGCAGGGCACAGTTTGTCAGTGAGAATGGCCCCAATGCACAGGTAGTCAGTGTGAGTGGCCCCAGGACATAGTTAGTCAGTGAGAATGGCCCCAGGGTACAATCAGTGTGGTGAGAACAGCACCAGGGCACAGTTAGTCAGTGAGAACGGCCCCAGGGCACAGTTAGGGCAGTGTGAATGGCCCCAGGACACAATTAGTCAGTGAGAATGGCCCCAGGGCACAGTTAGTCTGTGAGAATGGCCCCAGGATACAGTTAGTCTGTGAGAATGGCCCCAGGGCACAGTTAGTCATTAAGAATGGCCCCAGGATACAGTTAGTCTGTGAGAATGGCCCCAGGGTACAGTTAGTAAGTGAGAATGGCCCCAGGGCACAGTCAGTGAGAATGGCCCCAGGGTACAGGTAGTGTGGTGAGAAGGGCCCCAGGGCACAATTAGTCAGTGAGAATGGCCCCAGGACACAGTTAGTGCAGTGAGAATGGCCCTAAGAAACATTTGGTCAGGGGAATGGTCCCAGGACACATTTAGTCAGTGGGAATGGCCCCCGGACACATTTAGTCAGTGAGAACAGTCCCAGGGCACAGTTAATCAGTGAGAAAGGCCCCAGGACACAGTTAGTCAGTGAGAATGGCCCCAGAGCACAGTTAGTCAGTGAGAATGGCCCCAGGGCACAGTTAGTCAGTGAGAATGGCACCAGGGCACAGTTAGTCAGTGGGAATGGCCCCAGGACACAGTTAGTGTGGCGAGAATGGCCCCAGAGCACAGTTAGTCAGTGAGAATGGCCCCGGGACACATTTAGTCAGTGCGAATTGCCCGAGGACACATATAGTCAGTGAGAACGGCCCCAGGACACATTTAGTCAGTGAGAACGGCCGCAGGGCACAGTTAGTCAGTGAGAACGGCCCCAGGGCACAGTTAGGGCAGTGTGAATGGCCCCAGGGCACAGTTAGTCTGTGAGAATGGCCCCAGGATTCAGTTAGTCTGTGAGAATGGCCCCAGGGCACAGTTAGTCATTAAGAATGGCCCCAGGATACAGTTAGTCTGTGAGAATGGCCCCAGGGTACAGTTAGTAAGTGAGAATGGCCCCAGGGCACAGTCAGTGAGAATGGCCCCAGGGTACAGGTAGTGTGGTGAGAAGGGCCCCAGGGCACAGTTAGTCAGTGAGAATGGCCCCAGGACACAGTTAGTGCAGTGAGAATGGCCCCAAGAAACATTTGGTCAGGGGAATGGTCCCAGGACACATTTAGTCAGTGGGAATGGCCCCCGGACACATTTAGTCAGTGAGAACAGTCCCAGGGCACAGTTAATCAGTGAGAAAGGCCCCAGGACACAGTTAGTCAGTGTGAACGGCCCCAGGACACATTTAGTCAGTGAGAACAGCCCCAGGGCACAGTTAATCAGTGAGAATGGCCCCAGGACACAGTTAGTCAGTGAGAATGGCCCCAGGACACAATTAGTCAATGAGAATGGCCCCAGGGCACAGTTAGGGCAGTGTGAATGGCGCCAGGGCACAATTAGTCAGTGAGAATGTCCCCAGGGCACAGTTAGTCGGTGAGAATGGCCGCAGGACACAGTCAGTGAGAATGGCCCCAGGGCACCGTTAGTCAGTGAGAATGGCCCCAGGGCACATTTACTGTGGTGAGAATGGCCCCAGGACACAGTTAGTCAGTGAGAATGGCCCCAGAGCACAATTAGTCAGTGAGAATGTCCCCAGGGTACAGTTAGTCAGGGAGAATGGCCCCAGGAGACAGTGAGAATGGCCCCAGGGCACAGTTAGTCAGTGTGAATGGCCCCAGGACACAATTAGTCAATGAGAATGGCCCCAGGGCACAGTTAGGGCAGTGTGAATGGCCCCAGGACACAATTAGTCAGTGAGAATGTCCCCAGGGCACAGTTAGTCAGTGAGAATGGCCCCAGGACACAGTCAGTGAGAATGGCCCCAGGGCACCGTTAGTCAGTGAGAATGGCCCCAGGGCACATTTACTGTGGTGAGAATGGCCCCACGACACAGTTAGTCAGTGAGAATGGCCCCGGGACACATTTAGTCAGTGCGAATTGCCCGAGGACACATATAGTCAGTGAGAACGGCCCCAGGACACATTTAGTCAGTGAGAACGGCCGCAGGGCACAGTTAGTCAGTGAGAATGGCCCCAGGGCACAGTTAGGGCAGTGTGAATGGCCCCAGGACACAATTAGTCAGTGAGAATGTCCCCAGGGCACAGTTAGTGTGGCGAGAATGGCCCCAGAGCACAGTTAGTCAGTGAGAATGGCCACGGGACACATTTTGTCAGTGCGAATTGCCCGAGGACACATATAGTCAGTGAGAACGGCCCCAGGACACATTTAGTCAGTGAGAACGGCCGCAGGGCACAGTTTGTCAGTGAGAATGGCCCCAATGCACAGGTAGTCAGTGTGAGTGGCCCCAGGACATAGTTAGTCAGTGAGAATGGCCCCAGGGTACAATCAGTGTGGTGAGAACAGCACCAGGGCACAGTTAGTCAGTGAGAACGGCCCCAGGGCACAGTTAGGGCAGTGTGAATGGCCCCAGGACACAGTTAGTCTGTGAGAATGGCCCCAGGATACAGTTAGTCTGTGAGAATGGCCCCAGGGCACAGTTAGTCATTAAGAATGGCCCCAGGATACAGTTAGTCTGTGAGAATGGCCCCAGGGTACAGTTAGTAAGTGAGAATGGCCCCAGGGCACAGTCAGTGAGAATGGCCCCAGGGTACAGGTAGTGTGGTGAGAAGGGCCCCAGGGCACAGTTAGTCAGTGAGAATGGCCCCAGGACACAGTTAGTGCAGTGAGAATGGCCCCAAGAAACATTTGGTCAGGGGAATGGTCCCAGGACACATTTAGTCAGTGGGAATGGCCCCCGGACACATTTAGTCAGTGAGAACAGTCCCAGGGCACAGTTAATCAGTGAGAAAGGCCCCAGGACACAGTTAGTCAGTGTGAACGGCCCCAGGACACATTTAGTCAGTGAGAACAGCCCCAGGGCACAGTTAATCAGTGAGAATGGCCCCAGGACACAGTTAGTCAGTGAGAATGGCCCCAGGACACAATTAGTCAATGAGAATGGCCCCAGGGCACAGTTAGGGCAGTGTGAATGGCGCCAGGGCACAATTAGTCAGTGAGAATGTCCCCAGGGCACAGTTAGTCGGTGAGAATGGCCGCAGGACACAGTCAGTGAGAATGGCCCCAGGGCACCGTTAGTCAGTGAGAATGGCCCCAGGGCACATTTACTGTGGTGAGAATGGCCCCAGGACACAGTTAGTCAGTGAGAATGGCCCCAGAGCACAATTAGTCAGTGAGAATGTCCCCAGGGTACAGTTAGTCAGGGAGAATGGCCCCAGGAGACAGTGAGAATGGCCCCAGGGCACAGTTAGTCAGTGTGAATGGCCCCAGGACACAATTAGTCAATGAGAATGGCCCCAGGGCACAGTTAGGGCAGTGTGAATGGCCCCAGGACACAATTAGTCAGTGAGAATGTCCCCAGGGCACAGTTAGTCAGTGAGAATGGCCCCAGGACACAGTCAGTGAGAATGGCCCCAGGGCACCGTTAGTCAGTGAGAATGGCCCCAGGGCACATTTACTGTGGTGAGAATGGCCCCAGGACACAGTTAGTCAGTGAGAATGGCCCCGGGACACATTTAGTCAGTGCGAATTGCCCGAGGACACATATAGTCAGTGAGAACGGCCCCAGGACACATTTAGTCAGTGAGAACGGCCGCAGGGCACAGTTAGTCAGTGAGAATGGCCCCAGGGCACAGTTAGGGCAGTGTGAATGGCCCCAGGACACAATTAGTCAGTGAGAATGTCCCCAGGGCACAGTTAGTGTGGCGAGAATGGCCCCAGAGCACAGTTAGTCAGTGAGAATGGCCACGGGACACATTTTGTCAGTGCGAATTGCCCGAGGACACATATAGTCAGTGAGAACGGCCCCAGGACACATTTAGTCAGTGAGAACGGCCGCAGGGCACAGTTTGTCAGTGAGAATGGCCCCAATGCACAGGTAGTCAGTGTGAGTGGCCCCAGGACATAGTTAGTCAGTGAGAATGGCCCCAGGGTACAATCAGTGTGGTGAGAACAGCACCAGGGCACAGTTAGTCAGTGAGAACGGCCCCAGGGCACAGTTAGGGCAGTGTGAATGGCCCCAGGACACAGTTAGTCTGTGAGAATGGCCCCAGGATACAGTTAGTCTGTGAGAATGGCCCCAGGGCACAGTTAGTCATTAAGAATGGCCCCAGGATACAGTTAGTCTGTGAGAATGGCCCCAGGGTACAGTTAGTAAGTGAGAATGGCCCCAGGGCACAGTCAGTGAGAATGGCCCCAGGGTACAGGTAGTGTGGTGAGAAGGGCCCCAGGGCACAGTTAGTCAGTGAGAATGGCCCCAGGACACAGTTAGTGCAGTGAGAATGGCCCTAAGAAACATTTGGTCAGGGGAATGGTCCCAGGACACATTTAGTCAGTGGGAATGGCCCCCGGACACATTTAGTCAGTGAGAACAGTCCCAGGGCACAGTTAATCAGTGAGAAAGGCCCCAGGACACAGTTAGTCAGTGAGAACGGCCCCAGGACACATTTAGTCAGTGAGAACAGCCCCAGGGCACAGTTAGTCAGTGAGAATGGCCCCAGGACACAGTTAGTCAGTGAGAATGTCCCCAGGGTACAGTTAGTCAGTGTGAATGGCCCCAGGACACAATTAGTCAATGAGAATGGCCCCAGGGCACAGTTAGGGCAGTGTGAATGGCCCCAGGACACAATTAGTCAGTGAGAATGTCCCCAGGGCACAGTTAGTCAGTGAGAATGGCCCCAGGACACAGTCAGTGAGAATGGCCCCAGGGCACCGTTAGTCAGTGAGAATGGCCCCAGGGCACATTTACTGTGGTGAGAATGGCCCCAGGACACAGTTAGTCAGTGAGAATGGCCCCACAGCACAGTTAGTCAGTGAGAATGGCCCCAGGGCACAGTTAGTCAGTGAGAATGGCACCAGGGCACAGTTAGTCAGTGGGAATGGCCCCAGGACACAGTTAGTGTGGCGAGAATGGCCCCAGAGCACAGTTAGTCAGTGAGAATGGCCCCGGGACACATTTAGTCAGTGCGAATTGCCCGAGGACACATATAGTCAGTGAGAACGGCCCCAGGACACATTTAGTCAGTGAGAACGGCCGCAGGGCACAGTTAGTCAGTGAGAATGGCCCCAGGGCACACTTAGGGCAGTGTGAATGGCCCCAGGACACAATTAGTCAGTGAGAATGTCCCCAGGGCACAGTTGGTGTGGCGAGAATGGCCCCAGAGCACAGTTAGTCAGTGAGAATGGCCACGGGACACATTTTGTCAGTGCGAATTGCCCGAGGACACATATAGTCAGTGAGAACGGCCCCAGGACACATTTAGTCAGTAAGAACGGCCGCAGGGCACAGTTTGTCAGTGAGAATGGCCCCAATGCACAGGTAGTCAGTGTGAGTGGCCCCAGGACATAGTTAGTCAGTGAGAACGGCCCCAGGGCACAGTTAGGGCAGTGTGAATGGCCCCAGGACACAATTAGTCAGTGAGAATGGCCCCAGGGCACAGTTAGTCTGTGAGAATGGCCCCAGGATACAGTTAGTCTGTGAGAATGGCCCCAGGGCACAGTTAGTCATTAAGAATGCCCCAGGATACAGTTAGTCTGTGAGAATGGCCCCAGGGTACAGTTAGTAAGTGAGAATGGCCCCAGGGCACAGTCAGTGAGAATGGCCCCAGGACACAGTTAGTGCAGTGAGAATGGCCCTAACAAACATTTGGTCAGGGGAATGGTCCCAGGACACATTTAGTCAGTGGGAATGGCCCCCGGACACATTTAGTCAGTGAGAACAGTCCCAGGGCACAGTTAATCAGTGAGAAAGGCCCCAGAGCACAGTTAGTCAGTGAGAATGGCCCCAGAGCACAGTTAGTCAGTGAGAATGGCCCCAGGGCACAGTTAGTCAGTGAGAATGGCGCCAGGGCACAGTTAGTCAGTGGGAATGGCCCCAGGACACAGTTAGTGTGGCGAGAATGGCCCCAGAGCACAGTTAGTCAGTGAGAATGGCCCCGGGACACATTTAGTCAGTGTGAATTGCCCGAGGACACATATAGTCAGTGAGAACGGCCCCAGGACACATTTAGTCAGTGAGAACAGCCGCAGGGCACAGTTAGTCAGTGAGAACGGCCCCAGGGCACAGTTAGGGCAGTGTGAATGGCCCCAGGACACAATTAGTCAGTGAGAATGACCCCAGGGCGCAGTTAGTCTGTGAGAATGGCCCCAGGATTCAGTTAGTCTGTGAGAATGGCCCCAGGGCACAGTTAGTCATTAAGAATGGCCCCAGGGCACAGTTAGGGCAGTGTGAATGGCCCCAGGACACAATTAGTCAGTGAGAATGGCCCCAGGGCACAGTTAGTCTGTGAGAATGGCCCCAGGATTCAGTTAGTCTGTGAGAATGGCCCCAGGGCACAGTTAGTCATTAAGAATGGCCCCAGGATACAGTTAGTCTGTGAGAATGGCCCCAGGGTACAGTTAGTAAGTGAGAATGGCCCCAGGGCACAGTCAGTGAGAATGGCCCCAGGGTACAGGTAGTGTGGTGAGAAGGGCCTCAGGGCACAGTTAGTCAGTGAGAATGGCCCCAGGACACAGTTAGTGCAGTGAGAATGGCCCCAAGAAACATTTGGTCAGGGGAATGGTCCCAGGACACATTTAGTCAGTGGGAATGGCCCCCGGACACATTTAGTCAGTGAGAACAGTCCCAGGGCACAGTTAATCAGTGAGAAAGGCCCCAGGACACAGTTAGTCAGTGTGAACGGCCCCAGGACACATTTAGTCAGTGAGAACAGCCCCAGGGCACAGTTAATCAGTGAGAATGGCCCCAGGACACAGTTAGTCAGTGAGAATGGCCCCAGGACACAATTAGTCAATGAGAATGGCCCCAGGGCACAGTTAGGGCAGTGTGAATGGCGCCAGGGCACAATTAGTCAGTGAGAATGGCCCCAGGACACAGTTAGTGCAGTGAGAATGGCCCCAAGAAACATTTGGTCAGGGGAATGGTCCCAGGACACATTTAGTCAGTGGGAATGGCCCCCGGACACATTTAGTCAGTGAGAACAGTCCCAGGGCACAGTTAATCAGTGAGAAAGGCCCCAGGACACAGTTAGTCAGTGTGAACGGCCCCAGGACACATTTAGTCAGTGAGAACAGCCCCAGGGCACAGTTAATCAGTGAGAATGGCCCCAGGACACAGTTAGTCAGTGAGAATGGCCCCAGGACACAATTAGTCAATGAGAATGGCCCCAGGGCACAGTTAGGGCAGTGTGAATGGCGCCAGGGCACAATTAGTCAGTGAGAATGTCCCCAGGGCACAGTTAGTCGGTGAGAATGGCCGCAGGACACAGTCAGTGAGAATGGCCCCAGGGCACCGTTAGTCAGTGAGAATGGCCCCAGGGCACATTTACTGTGGTGAGAATGGCCCCAAGACACAGTTAGTCAGTGAGAATGGCCCCAGAGCACAATTAGTCAGTGAGAATGTCCCCAGGGTACAGTTAGTCAGGGAGAATGGCCCCAGGAGACAGTGAGAATGGCCCCAGGGCACAGTTAGTCAGTGTGAATGGCCCCAGGACACAATTAGTCAATGAGAATGGCCCCAGGGCACAGTTAGGGCAGTGTGAATGGCCCCAGGACACAATTAGTCAGTGAGAATGTCCCCAGGGCACAGTTAGTCAGTGAGAATGGCCCCAGGACACAGTCAGTGAGAATGGCCCCAGGGCACCGTTAGTCAGTGAGAATGGCCCCAGGGCACATTTACTGTGGTGAGAATGGCCCCAGGACACAGTTAGTCAGTGAGAATGGCCCCAGAGCACAGTTAGTCAGTGAGAATGGCCCCAGGGCACAGTTAGTCAGTGAGAATGGCACCAGGGCACAGTTAGTCAGTGGGAATGGCCCCAGGACACAGTTAGTGTGGCGAGAATGGCCCCAGAGCACAGTTAGTCAGTGAGAATGGCCCCGGGACACATTTAGTCAGTGCGAATTGCCCGAGGACACATATAGTCAGTGAGAACGGCCCCAGGACACATTTAGTCAGTGAGAACGGCCGCAGGGCACAGTTAGTCAGTGAGAATGGCCCCAGGGCACAGTTAGGGCAGTGTGAATGGCCCCAGGACACAATTAGTCAGTGAGAATGTCCCCAGGGCACAGTTAGTGTGGCGAGAATGGCCCCAGAGCACAGTTAGTCAGTGAGAATGGCCACGGGACACATTTTGTCAGTGCGAATTGCCCGAGGACACATATAGTCAGTGAGAACGGCCCCAGGACACATTTAGTCAGTGAGAACGGCCGCAGGGCACAGTTTGTCAGTGAGAATGGCCCCAATGCACAGGTAGTCAGTGTGAGTGGCCCCAGGACATAGTCAGTGAGAATGGCCCCAGGGTATAATCAGTGTGGTGAGAACAGCACCAGGGCACAGTTAGTCAGTGAGAACGGCCCCAGGGCACAGTTAGGGCAGTGTGAATGGCCCCAGGACACAATTAGTCAGTGAGAATGGCCCCAGGGCACATTTAGTCTGTGAGAATGGCCCCAGGATACAGTTAGTCTGTGAGAATGGCCCCAGGGCACAGTTAGTCATTAAGAATGGCCCCAGGATACAGTTAGTCTGTGAGAATGGCCCCAGGGTACAGTTAGTAAGTGAGAATGGCCCCAGGGCACAGTCAGTGAGAATGGCCCCAGGGTACAGGTAGTGTGGTGAGAAGGGCCCCAGGGCACAGTTAGTCAGTGAGAATGGCCCCAGGACACAGTTAGTGCAGTGAGAATGGCCCTAAGAAACATTTGGTCAGGGGAATGGCCCCCGGACACATTTAGTCAGTGAGAACAGTCCCAGGGCACAGTTAATCAGTGAGAAAGGCCCCAGGACACAGTTAGTCAGTGAGAACGGCCCCAGGACACATTTAGTCAGTGAGAACAGCCCCAGGGCACAGTTAGTCAGTGAGAATGGCCCCAGGACACAGTTAGTCAGTGAGAATGGCCCCAGGGTACAGTTAGTCAGTGAGAATGGCCCCAGGGTACAGTTAGTGTGGTGAGAAGTGCCCCAGGACACATTTAGTCGGTGTGAATGGCCCCAGGACACAATTGGTCAGTGAGAATGGCCCCAGGACACAATTAGTCAGTGAGAATGGCCTCAGGATACAATTAGTCAGTGAGAATGCCCCCAGGGCACAGTTAGTCAGTGAGAATGGCCCCAGGGCGCAGTTAGTCAGTGCGAATGGCCCCAGGACACAGTTAGTCAGTGAGAATGGCCTCAGGATACAATTAGTCAGTGAGAATTTCCCCAGGGTACAGTTAGTCAGTGAGAATGGCCCCAGGATACAATTAGTCAGTGAGAATGTCCCCAGGGTACAGTTAGTCAGGGAGAATGGCCCCAGGACACATTTAGTCAGTGAGAACAGCCCCAGGACACAATTAGTCAGTGAGAATGGCCCCATGACACAGTTAGTCAGTGAGAATGGCCCCAGGACACAATTAGTCAGTGAGAATGGCCTCAGGATACAATTAGTCAGTGAGAATGTCCCCAGGGCACAGTTAGTCAGTGAGAATGGTCCCAGGGCGCAGTTAGTCAGTGCGAATGGCCCCAGGACACAGTTAGTCAGTGAGAATGGCCTCAGGATACAATTAGTCAGTGAGAATGTCCCCAGGGTACAGTTAGTCAGTGAGAATGGCCCCAGGATACAATTAGTCAGTGAGAATGTCCGCAGGGTACAGTTAGTCAGGGAGAATGGCCCCAGGAGACAGTGAGAATGGCCCCAATGCACAGTTAGTCAGTGTGAATGGCCCCAGGACACAATTAGTCAATGAGAATGGCCCCAGGGCACAGTTAGGGCAGTGTGAATGGCCCCAGGACACAGTTAGTCATTGAGAATGTCCCCAGGGCACAGTTAGTCAGTGAGAATGGCCCCAGGACACAGTCAGTGAGAATGGCCCCAGGGCACCGTTAGTCAGTGAGAATGGCCCCAGGGCACATTTACTATGGTGAGAATGGCCCCAGGACACAGTTAGTCAGTGAGAATGGCCCCAGGGTACAGTTAGTGTGGTGAGAACGGCCCCAGGACACAATTAGTCAGTGAGAATGGCCTCAGGATACAATTAGTCAGTGAGAATGTCCCCATGACACAGTTAGTCAGTGAGAATGGCCCCAGGACACAATTAGTCAGTGAGAATGGCCTCAGGATACAATTAGTCAGTGAGAATGTCCCCAGGGCACAGTTAGTCAGTGAGAATGGTCCCAGGGCGCAGTTAGTCAGTGCGAATGGCCCCAGGACACAGTTAGTCAGTGAGAATGGCCTCAGGATACAATTAGTCAGTGAGAATGTCCCCAGGGTACAGTTAGTCAGTGAGAATGGCCCCAGGATACAATTAGTCAGTGAGAATGTCCCCAGGGTACAGTTAGTCAGGGAGAATGGCCCCAGGAGACAGTGAGAATGGCCCCAATGCACAGTTAGTCAGTGTGAATGGCCCCAGGACACAATTAGTCAATGAGAATGGCCCCAGGGCACAGTTAGGGCAGTGTGAATGGCCCCAGGACACAGTTAGTCATTGAGAATGTCCCCAGGGCACAGTTAGTCAGTGAGAATGGCCCCAGGACACAGTCAGTGAGAATGGCCCCAGGGCACCGTTAGTCAGTGAGAATGGCCCCAGGGCACATTTACTATGGTGAGAATGGCCCCAGGACACAGTTAGTCAGTGAGAATGGCCCCAGGGTACAGTTAGTGTGGTGAGAACGGCCCCAGGACACAATTAGTCAGTGAGAATGGCCTCAGGATACAATTAGTCAGTGAGAATGTCCCCAGGGTACAGGTAGTCAGTGAGAATGGCCCCAGGGCACAGTTAGGGCAGTGTGAATGGCCCCAGGACACAATTAGTCAGTGAGAATGTCCCCAGGGCACAGTTAGTGTGGCGAGAATGGCCCCAGAGCACAGTTAGTCAGTGAGAATGGCCACGGGACACATTTTGTCAGTGCGAATTGCCCGAGGACACATATAGTCAGTGAGAACGGCCCCAGGACACATTTAGTCAGTGAGAACAGCCGCAGGGCACAGTTTGTCAGTGAGAATGGCCCCAATGCACAGGTAGTCAGTGTGAGTGGCCCCAGGACATAGTTAGTCAGTGAGAATGGCCCCAGGGTACAATCAGTGTGGTGAGAACAGCACCAGGGCACAGTTAGTCAGTGAGAACGGCCCCAGGGCACAGTTAGGGCAGTGTGAATGGCCCCAGGACACAATTAGTCAGTGAGAATGGCCCCAGGGCACAGTTAGTCTGTGAGAATGGCCCCAGGATACAGTTAGTCTGTGAGAATGGCCCCAGGGCACAGTTAGTCATTAAGAATGGCCCCAGGATACAGTTAGTCTGTGAGAATGGCCCCAGGGTACAGTTAGTAAGTGAGAATGGCCCCAGGGCACAGTCAGTGAGAATGGCCCCAGGGTACAGGTAGTGTGGTGAGAAGGGCCCCAGGGCACAGTTAGTCAGTGAGAATGGCCCCAGGACACAGTTAGTGCAGTGAGAATGGCCCTAAGAAACATTTGGTCAGGGGAATGGTCCCAGGACACATTTAGTCAGTGGGAATGGCCCCCGGACACATTTAGTCAGTGAGAACAGTCCCAGGGCACAGTTAGTCAGTGAGAAAGGCCCCAGGACACAGTTAGTCAGTGAGAACGGCCCCAGGACACATTTAGTCAGTGAGAACAGCCCCAGGGCACAGTTAGTCAGTGAGAATGGCCCCAGGACACAGTTAGTCAGTGAGAATGGCCCCAGGGTACAGTTAGTCAGTGAGAATGGCCCCAGGGTACAGTTAGTGTGGTGAGAAGGGCCCCAGGACACATTTAGTCGGTGTGAATGGCCCCAGGACACAATTAGTCAGTGAGAATGGCCCCAGGGCGCAGTTAGTCAGTGAGAATGGCCCCAGGACACAATTAGTCAGTGAGAATGTCCTCAGGATACAATTAGTCAGTGAGAATGCCCCCAGGGCACAGTTAGTCAGTGAGAATGGCCCCAGGGCGCAGTTAGTCAGTGCGAATGGCCCCAGGACACAGTTAGTCAGTGAGAATGGCCTCAGGATACAATTAGTCAGTGAGAATTTCCCCAGGGTACAGTTAGTCAGTGAGAATGGCCCCAGGATACAATTAGTCAGTGAGAATGTCCCCAGGGTACAGTTAGTCAGGGAGAATGGCCCCAGGACACATTTAGTCAGTGAGAACAGCCCCAGGACACAATTAGTCAGTGAGAATGGCCCCAGGACACAGTTAGTCAGTGAGAATGGCCCCAGGACACAATTAGTCAGTGAGAATGGCCTCAGGATACAATTAGTCAGTGAGAATGTCCCCAGGGCACAGTTAGTCAGTGAGAATGGTCCCAGGTCGCAGTTAGTCAGTGCGAATGGCCCCAGGACACAGTTAGTCAGTGAGAATGGCCTCAGGATACAATTAGTCAGTGAGAATGTCCCCAGGGTACAGTTAGTCAGTGAGAATGGCCCCAGGATACAATTAGTCAGTGAGAATGTCCCCAGGGTACAGTTAGTCAGGGAGAATGGCCCCAGGAGACAGTGAGAATGGCCCCAATGCACAGTTAGTCAGTGTGAATGGCCCCAGGACACAATTAGTCAATGAGAATGGCCCCAGGGCTCAGTTAGGGCAGTGTGAATGGCCCCAGGACACAGTTAGTCATTGAGAATGTCCCCAGGGCACAGTTAGTCAGTGAGAATGGCCCCAGGACACAGTCAGTGAGAATGGCCCCAGGGCACCGTTAGTCAGTGAGAATGGCCCCAGGGCACATTTACTATGGTGAGAATGGCCCCAGGACACAGTTAGTCAGTGAGAATGGCCCCAGGGTACAGTTAGTGTGGTGAGAACGGCCCCAGGACACAATTAGTCAGTGAGAATGGCCTCCGGATACAATTAGTCAGTGAGAATGTCCCCAGGGTACAGGTAGTCAGTGAGAATGGCCCCAGGACAAAATTAGTCAGTCAGAATGGCCCCAGGGCACAGTTAGTGTGGCGAGAATGGCCCCAGAGCACAGTTAGTCAGTGAGAATGGCCCCGGGACACATTTAGTCAGGGGGAATTGCCTGAGGACACATATAGTCAGTGAGAACGGCCCCAGGACACATTTAGTCAGTGAGAACGGCCGCAGGGCACAGTTAGTCAGTGAGAATGGCCCCAATGCACAGGTAGTCAGTGTGAGTGGCCCCAGAACATAGTTAGTCAGTGAGAATGGCCCCAGGGTACAATCAGTGTGGTGAGAACAGCACCAGGGCACAGTTAGTCAGTGAGAACGGCCCCAGGGCACAGTTAGGGCAGTGTGAATGGCCCCAGGACACAATTAGTCAGTGAGAATGGCCCCAGGGCACAGTTAGTCTGCGAGAATGGCCCCAGGGTACAGTTAGTAAGTGAGATTGGCCCCAGGGCACAGTCAGTGAGAATGGCCCCAGGACACAATTAGTCAGTGAGAATGGCCTCAGGATGCAATTAGTCAGGAATGGCCCCAGGGTACAGTTAGTCAGTGAGAATGGCCCCAGGGCGCAGTTAGTCTGTGAGAATGGCCCCAGGACAAAATTAGTCAGTGAGAATGGCCCCAAGACACATTTGGTCAGTGGGAATGGTCCCAGGACACATTTAGTCAGTGGGAATGGCCCCCGGACACATTTAGTCAGTGAGAACAGTCCCAGGGCACAGTTAGTCAGTGAGAAAGGCCCCAGGACACAGTTAGTCAGTGAGAACGGCCCCAGGACACATTTAGTCAGTGAGAACAGCCCCAGGGCACAGTTAGTCAGTGTGAATGGTCCCAGGACACAGTCAGTGAGAATGGCCCCAGGACACAATTAGTCAGTGAGAATGGACCCAGCGCACAGTTAGTCAGTGAGAATGGCCCCAGGACACAATTAGTCAGTGAGAATGGCCTCAGGATGCAATTAGTCAGAATGTCCCCAGGGTACAGGTAGTCAGTGAGAATGGCCCCAGGGCGCAGTTAGTCTGTGAGAATGGCCCCAGGACAAAATTAGTCAGTGAGAATGGCCCCAGGGCACAGTTAGTGTGGCGAGAATGGCCCCAGAGCACAGTTAGTCAGTGAGAATGGCCCCAGGGCACAGTTAGTCAGTGAGAATGGCCCCAGGACACAGTCAGTGCAGTGAGAATTGCCCCAGGACACAATTAGTCAGTGAGAATGGCCCCAGGGTACAGTTAGTCAGTGAGAATGGCCCCAGGATACAATTAGTCAGTGAGAATGTCCCCAGGGTACAGTTAGTCAGGGAGAATGGCCCCAGGAGACAGTGAGAATAGCCCTAGGGCACAGTTAGTCAGTGTGAATGGCCCCAGGACACAATTAGTCAATGAGAATGGCACCAGGGCACAGTTAGGGCAGTGTGAATGGCCCCAGGACACAGTTAGTCATTGAGAATGTCCCCAGGGCACAGTTAGTCAGTGAGAATGGCCCCAGGACACAGTTAGTGAGAATGGCCCCAGGGCACCGTTAGTTAGTGAAAATGGCCCCAGGGCACATTTACTATGGTGAGAATGGCCCCAGGACACAGTTAGTTAGTGAGAATGGCCCCAGGGTACAGTTAGTGTGGTGAGAATGGCCCCAGGACATAATTAGTCAGTGAGAATGGCCTCAGGATACAATTAGTCAGTGAGAATGTCCCCAGGGTACAGGTAGTCAGTGAGAATGGCCCCAGGGTGCAGTTAGTCTGTGAGAATGGCCCCAGGACAAAATTAGTCAGTGAGAATGGCCCCAGGGCACAGTTAGTGTGGCGAGAATGGCCCCAGAGCACAGTTAGTCAGTGAGAATGGCCCCGGGACACATTTAGTCAGGGGGAATTGCCTGAGGACACATATAGTCAGTGAGAACGGCCCCAGGACACATTTAGTCAGTCAGAACGGCCGCAGGGCACAGTTAGTCAGTGAGAATGGCCCCAATGCACAGGTAGTCAGTGTGAGTGGCCCCAGAACATAGTTAGTCAGTGAGAATGGCCCCAGGGTACAATCAGTGTGCTGAGAACAGCACCAGGGCACAGTTAGTCAGTGAGAACGGCCCCAGGGCACAGTTAGGGCAGTGTGAATGGCCCCAGGACACAATTAGTGAGAATGGCCCCAGGGCACAGTTAGTCTGTGAGAATGGCCCCAGGGTACAGTTAGTAAGTGAGAATGTCCCCAGGGCACAGTCAGTGAGAATGGCCCCAGGGTACAGGTAGTGTGGTGAGAACGGCCCCAGGGCACAGTTAGTCAGTGAGAATGGCCCCAGGACACAGTTAGTGCAGTGAGAATGGCCCCAAGACACATTTGGTCAGTGGGAATGGTCCCAAGACACATTTAGTCAGTGGGAATGGCCCCCGGTCACATTTAGTCAGTGAGAACAGTCCCAGGGCACAGTTAGTCAGTGAGAAAGGCCCCAGGACACAGTTAGTCAGTGAGAACGACCCCAGGACACATTTAGTCAGTGAGAACAGCCCCAGGGCACAGTTAGTCAGTGAGAATGGCCGCAGGGCACAGTTAGTCAGTGAGAATGGCCCCAGGACACAGTCAGTGCAGTGAGAATGGCCCCAGGACACAATTAGTCAATGGGAATGGCCCCAGGGCACAGTTAGGGCAGTGTGAATGGCCCCAGGACACAGTTAGTCATTGAGAATGTCCCCAGGGCACAGTTAGTCAGTGAGAATGGCCCCAGGACACAGTCAGTGAGAATGGCCCCAGGGCACCGTTAGTCAGTGAGAATGGCCCCAGGGCACATTTACTATGGTGAGAATGGCCCCAGGACACAGTTAGTCAGTGAGAATGGCCCCAGGGTACAGTTAGTGTGGTGAGAACGGCCCCAGGACACAATTAGTCAGTGAGAATGGCCTCCGGATACAATTAGTCAGTGAGAATGTCCCCAGGGTACAGGTAGTCAGTGAGAATGGCCCCAGGACAAAATTAGTCAGTCAGAATGGCCCCAGGGCACAGTTAGTGTGGCGAGAATGGCCCCAGAGCACAGTTAGTCAGTGAGAATGGCCCCGGGACACATTTAGTCAGGGGGAATTGCCTGAGGACACATATAGTCAGTGAGAACGGCCCCAGGACACATTTAGTCAGTGAGAACGGCCGCAGGGCACAGTTAGTCAGTGAGAATGGCCCCAATGCACAGGTAGTCAGTGTGAGTGGCCCCAGAACATAGTTAGTCAGTGAGAATGGCCCCAGGGTACAATCAGTGTGGTGAGAACAGCACCAGGGCACAGTTAGTCAGTGAGAACGGCCCCAGGGCACAGTTAGGGCAGTGTGAATGGCCCCAGGACACAATTGGTCAGTGAGAATGGCCCCAGGGCACAGTTAGTCTGTGAGAATGGCCCCAGGGTACAGTTAGTAAGTGAGATTGGCCCCAGGGCACAGTCAGTGAGAATGGCCCCAGGACACAATTAGTCAGTGAGAATGGCCTCAGGATGCAATTAGTCAGAATGTCCCCAGGGTACAGGTAGTCAGTGAGAATGGCCCCAGGGCGCAGTTAGTCTGTGAGAATGGCCCCAGGACAAAATTAGTCAGTGAGAATGGCCCCAAGACACATTTGGTCAGTGGGAATGGTCCCAGGACACATTTAGTCAGTGGGAATGGCCCCCGGACACATTTAGTCAGTGAGAACAGTCCCAGGGCACAGTTAGTCAGTGAGAAAGGCCCCAGGACACATTTAGTCAGTGAGAACAGCCCCAGGGCACAGTTAGTCAGTGTGAATGGTCCCAGGACACAGTCAGTGAGAATGGCCCCAGGACACAATTAGTCAGTGAGAATGGACCCAGCGCACAGTTAGTCAGTGAGAATGGCCCCAGGACACAATTAGTCAGTGAGAATGGCCTCAGGATGCAATTAGTCAGAATGTCCCCAGGGTACAGGTAGTCAGTGAGAATGGCCCCAGGGCGCAGTTAGTCTGTGAGAATGGCCCCAGGACAAAGTTAGTCAGTGAGAATGGCCCCAGGACAAAGTTAGTCAGTGAGAATGGCCCCAGGGCACAGTTAGTGTGGCGAGAATGGCCCCAGAGCACAGTTAGTCAGTGAGAATGGCCCCAGGGCACAGTTAGTCAGTGAGAATGGCCCCAGGACACAGTCAGTGCAGTGAGAATTGCCCCAGGACACAATTAGTCAGTGAGAATGGCCCCAGGGTACAGTTAGTCAGTGAGAATGGCCCCAGGACACAATTAGTCAGTGAGAATGTCCCCAGGGTACAGTTAGTCAGGGAGAATGGCCCCAGGAGACAGTGAGAATAGCCCTAGGGCACAGTTAGTCAGTGTGAATGGCCCCAGGACACAATTAGTCAATGAGAATGGCACCAGGGCACAGTTAGGGCAGTGTGAATGGCCCCAGGACACAGTTAGTCATTGAGAATGTCCCCAGGGCACAGTTAGTCAGTGAGAATGGCCCCAGGACACAGTTAGTGAGAATGGCCCCAGGGCACCGTTAGTCAGTGAAAATGGCCCCAGGGCACATTTACTATGGTGAGAATGGCCCCAGGACACAGTTAGTTAGTGAGAATGGCCCCAGGGTACAGTTAGTGTGGTGAGAATGGCCCCAGGACACAATTAGTCAGTGAGAATGGCCTCAGGATACAATTAGTCAGTGAGAATGTCCCCAGGGTACAGGTAGTCAGTGAGAATGGCCCCAGGACACAGTCAGTGAGAATGGCCCCAGGGCACCGTTAGTCAGTGAGAATGGCCCCAGGGCACATTTACTATGGTGAGAATGGCCCCAGGACACAGTTAGTCAGTGAGAATGGCCCCAGGGTACAGTTAGTGTGGTGAGAACGGCCCCAGGACACAATTAGTCAGTGAGAATGGCCTCCGGATACAATTAGTCAGTGAGAATGTCCCCAGGGTACAGGTAGTCAGTGAGAATGGCCCCAGGACAAAATTAGTCAGTCAGAATGGCCCCAGGGCACAGTTAGTGTGGCGAGAATGGCCCCAGAGCACAGTTAGTCAGTGAGAATGGCCCCGGGACACATTTAGTCAGGGGGAATTGCCTGAGGACACATATAGTCAGTGAGAACGGCCCCAGGACACATTTAGTCAGTGAGAACGGCCGCAGGGCACAGTTAGTCAGTGAGAATGGCCCCAATGCACAGGTAGTCAGTGTGAGTGGCCCCAGAACATAGTTAGTCAGTGAGAATGGCCCCAGGGTACAATCAGTGTGGTGAGAACAGCACCAGGGCACAGTTAGTCAGTGAGAACGGCCCCAGGGCACAGTTAGGGCAGTGTGAATGGCCCCAGGACACAATTGGTCAGTGAGAATGGCCCCAGGGCACAGTTAGTCTGTGAGAATGGCCCCAGGGTACAGTTAGTAAGTGAGATTGGCCCCAGGGCACAGTCAGTGAGAATGGCCCCAGGACACAATTAGTCAGTGAGAATGGCCTCAGGATGCAATTAGTCAGAATGTCCCCAGGGTACAGGTAGTCAGTGAGAATGGCCCCAGGGCGCAGTTAGTCTGTGAGAATGGCCCCAGGACAAAATTAGTGCAGTGAGAATGGCCCCAAGACACATTTGGTCAGTGGGAATGGTCCCAGGACACATTTAGTCAGTGGGAATGGCCCCCGGACACATTTAGTCAGTGAGAACAGTCCCAGGGCACAGTTAGTCAGTGAGAAAGGCCCCAGGACACAGTTAGTCAGTGAGAACAGCCCCAGGGCACAGTTAGTCAGTGTGAATGGTCCCAGGACACAGTCAGTGAGAATGGCCCCAGGACACAATTAGTCAGTGAGAATGGACCCAGCGCACAGTTAGTCAGTGAGAATGGCCCCAGGACACAATTAGTCAGTGAGAATGGCCTCAGGATGCAATTAGTCAGAATGTCCCCAGGGTACAGGTAGTCAGTGAGAATGGCCCCAGGGCGCAGTTAGTCTGTGAGAATGGCCCCAGGACAAAGTTAGTCAGTGAGAATGGCCCCAGGACAAAGTTAGTCAGTGAGAATGGCCCCAGGGCACAGTTAGTGTGGCGAGAATGGCCCCAGAGCACAGTTAGTCAGTGAGAATGGCCCCAGGGCACAGTTAGTCAGTGAGAATGGCCCCAGGACACAGTCAGTGCAGTGAGAATTGCCCCAGGACACAATTAGTCAGTGAGAATGGCCCCAGGGTACAGTTAGTCAGTGAGAATGGCCCCAGGACACAATTAGTCAGTGAGAATGTCCCCAGGGTACAGTTAGTCAGGGAGAATGGCCCCAGGAGACAGTGAGAATGGCCCCAATGCACAGTTAGTCAGTGTGAATGGCCCCAGGACACAATTAGTCAATGAGAATGGCACCAGGGCACAGTTAGGGCAGTGTGAATGGCCCCAGGACACAGTTAGTCATTGAGAATGTCCCCAGGGCACAGTTAGTCAGTGAGAATGGCCCCAGGACACAGTTAGTGAGAATGGCCCCAGGGCACCGTTAGTCAGTGAAAATGGCCCCAGGGCACATTTACTATGGTGAGAATGGCCCCAGGACACAGTTAGTTAGTGAGAATGGCCCCAGGGTACAGTTAGTGTGGTGAGAATGGCCCCAGGACACAATTAGTCAGTGAGAATGGCCTCAGGATACAATTAGTCAGTGAGAATGTCCCCAGGGTACAGGTAGTCAGTGAGAATGGCCCCAGGGTGCAGTTAGTCTGTGAAAATGGCCCCAGGACAAAATTAGTCAGTGAGAATGGCCCCAGGGCACAGTTAGTGTGGCGAGAATGGCCCCAGAGCACAGTTAGTCAGTGAGAATGGCCCCGGGACACATTTAGTCAGGGGGAATTGCCTGAGGACACATATAGTCAGTGAGAACGGCCCCAGGACACATTTAGTCAGTCAGAACGGCCGCAGGGCACAGTTTGTCAGTGAGAATGGCCCCAATGCACAGGTAGTCAGTGTGAGTGGCCCCAGGACATAGTTAGTCAGTGAGAATGGCCCCAGGGTACAATCAGTGTGGTGAGAACAGCACCAGGGCACAGTTAGTCAGTGAGAACGGCCCCAGGGCACAGTTAGGGCAGTGTGAATGGCCCCAGGACACAATTAGTCAGTGAGAATGGCCCCAGGGCACAGTTAGTCTGTGAGAATGGCCCCAGGGTACAGTTAGTAAGTGAGAATGTCCCCAGGGCACAGTCAGTGAGAATGGCCCCAGGGTACAGGTAGTGTGCTGAGAACAGCACCAGGGCACAGTTAGTCAGTGAGAACGGCCCCAGGGCACAGTTAGGGCAGTGTGAATGGCCCCAGGACACAATTAGTCAGTGAGAATGGCCCCAGGATACAGTTAGTCTGTGAGAATGGCCCCAGGGTACAGTTAGTAAGTGAGAATGTCCCCAGGGCACAGTCAGTGAGAATGGCCCCAGGGTACAGGTAGTGTGGTGAGAACGGCCCCAGGGCACAGTTAGTCAGTGAGAATGGCCCCAGGACACAGTTAGTGCAGTGAGAATGGCCCCAAGACACATTTGGTCAGTGGGAATGGTCCCAGGACACAGTTAGTCAGTGGGAATGGCCCCCGGTCACATTTAGTCAGTGAGAACAGTCCCAGGGCACAGTTAGTCAGTGAGAATGGCCGCAGGGCACAGTTAGTCAGTGAGAATGGCCCCAGGACACAGTCAGTGCAGTGAGAATGGCCCCAGGACACAATTAGTCAGTGAGAATGTCCCCAGGGTACAGTTAGTCAGTGAGAATGGCCCCAGGACACAATTAGTCAGTGAGAATGTCCCCAGGGTACAGTTAGTCAGGGAGAATGGCCCCAGGAGACAGTGAGAATGGCCCCAGGGCACAGTTAGTCAGTGTGAATGGCCCCAGGACACAATTAGTCAATGCGAATGGCCCCAGGGCACAGTTAGGGCAGTGTGAATGGCCCCAGGACACAATTAGTCAGTGAGAATGTCCCCAGGATACAGTTAGTCTGCGAGAATGGCCCCAGGGCACAGTTAGTCATTAAGAATGGCCCCAGGATACAGTTAGTCTGTGAGAATGGCCCCAGGGTACAGTTAGTAAGTGAGAATGGCCCCAAGAAACATTTGGTCAGGGGAATGGTCCCAGGACACATTTAGTCAGTGGGAATAGCCCCCGGACACATTTAGTCAGTGAGAACAGTCCCAGGGCACAGTTAGTCAGTGAGAAAGTCCCCAGGACACAGTTAGTCAGTGAGAACGGCCCCAGGACACATTTAGTCAGTGAGAACAGCCCCAGGGCACAGTTAGTGAGAATGGCCCCAGGACACAGTTAGTCAGTGAGAATGGCCCCAGGGTACAGTTAGTCAGTGAGAATGGCCCCAGGGTACAGTTAGTATGGTGAGAAGGGCCCCAGGACACATTTAGTCGGTGTGAATGGCCCCAGGACACAATTAGTCACTGAGAATGGCCCCAGGGCGCAGTTAGTCAGTGGGAATGGCCCCAGGACACAATTAGTCAGTGAGAATGGCCTCAGGATACAATTAGTCAGTGAGAATGTCCCCAGGGCACAGTTAGTCAGTGAGAATGGCCCCAGGGCGCAGTTAGTCAGTGAGAATGGCCCCAGGACACAATTAGTCAGTGAGAACGGCCCCAGGACACATTTAGTCAGTGGGAACAGCCCCAGGGCACAGTTAGTCAGTGCGAATGGCCCCAGGGCACAGTTAGTCAGTGAGAATGGCCCCAGGACACAGTCAGTGCAGTGAGAATGGCCCCAGGACACAATTAGTCAGTGAGAATGGCCCGAGGGTACAGTTAGTCAGTGAGAATGGCCCCAGGACACAATTAGTCAGTGAGAATGTCCCCAGGGTACAGTTAGTCAGGGAGAATGGCCCCAGGAGATAGTGAGAACGGCCCCAGGGCACAGTTAGTCAGTGTGAATGGCCCCAGGACACAATTAGTCAATCAGAATGGCCCCAGGGCACAGTTAGGGTAGTGTGAATGGCCCCAGGACACAAATAGTCAGTGAGAATGTCCCCAGGGCACAGTTAGTCAGTGCGAATGGCCCCAGGACACAGTCAGTGAGAATGGCCCCAGGGCACCGTTAGTCAGTGAGAATGGCCCCAGGGCACATTTACTGTGGTGAGAATGGCCCCAGGACACAGTTAGTCAGTGAGAATGGCCCCAGAGCACAGTTAGTCAGTGAGAATGGCCCCAGGGCACAGTTAGTCAGTGAGAACGGCACCAGGGCACAGTTAGTCAGTGGGAATGGCCCCAGGACACAGTTAGTGTGGCGAGAATGGCCCCAGGGCGCAGTTAGTCAGTGAGAATGGCCCCAGGACACAATTAGTCAGTGGGAATTGCCCGAGGACACATATAGTCAGTGAGAACGGCCCCAGGACACATTTAGTCAGTGCGAACGGCCGCATGGCACAGTTAGACAGTGAGAATGGCCCCAGGGCACAGTTAGGGCAGTGTGAATGGCCCCAGGACACAATTAGTCAGTGAGAATGTCCCCAGGGCACAGTTAGTGTGGCGAGAATGGCCCCAGAGCACAGTTAGTCAGTGAGAATGGCCACGGGACACATTTAGTCAGTGGTAATTGCCCGAGGACACATATAGTCAGTGAGAACGGCCCCAGGACACATTTAGTCAGTGAGAACGGCCGCAGGGCACAGTTTGTCAGTGAGAATGGCCCCAATGCACAGGTAGTCAGTGTGAGTGGCCCCAGGACATAGTTACTCAGTGAGAATGGCCCCAGGGTACAATCAGTGTGGTGAGAACAGCACCAGGGCACAGTTAGTCAGTGAGAACGGCCCCAGGGCACAGTTAGTCAGTGAGAACGGCCCCAGGGCACAGTTAGGGCAGTGTGAATGGCCCCAGGACACAATTAGTCAGTGAGAATGGCCCCAGGGCACAGTTAGTCTGTGAGAATGGCCCCAGGATACAGTTAGTCTGTGAGAATGGCCCCAGGGCACAGTTAGTCATTAAGAATGGCCCCAGGATACAGTTAGTCTGTGAGAATGGCCCCAGGGTACAGTTAGTAAGTGAGAATGGCCCCAGGGAACAGTCAGTGAGAATGGCCCCAGGGTACAGGTAGTGTGGTGAGAAGGGCCCCAGGGCACAGTTAGTCAGTGAGAATGGCCCCAGGACACAGTTAGTGCAGTGAGAATGGCCCCAAGAAACATTTGGTCAGGGGAATGGTCCCAGGACACATTTAGTCAGTGGGAATGGCCCCCGGACACATTTCGTCAGTGAGAACAGTCCCAGGGCACAGTTAGTCAGTGAGAAAGGCCCCAGGACACAGTTAGTCAGTCAGAACGGCCCCAGGACACATTTAGTCAGTGAGAACAGCCCCAGGGCACAGTTAGTCAGTGCGAATGGCCCCAGGACACAGTTAGTCAGTGAGAATGGCCCCAGGGTACAGTTAGTCAGTGAGAATGGCCCCAGGGTACAGTTAGTGTGGTGAGAATGGCCCCAGGACACATTTAGTCGGTGTGAATGGCCCCAGGACACAATTAGTCAGTGAGAATGGCCCCAGGGCGCAGTTAGTCAGTGAGAATGGCCCCAGGACACAATTAGTCAGTGAGAATGGCCTCAGGATACAATTAGTCAGTGAGAATGTCCCCAGGGCACAGTTAGTCAGTGAGAATGGCCCCAGGGCGCAGTTAGTCAGTGCGAATGGCCCCAGGACACAATTAGTCAGTGAGAATGGCCTCAGCATACAATTAGTCAGTGAGAATGTCCCCAGGGTACAGTTAGTCAGGGAGAATGGCCCCAGGAGACAGTGAGAATGGCCCCAATGCACAGTTAGTCAGTGTGAATGGCCCCAGGACACAATTAGTCAATGTGAATGGCCCCAGGGCACAGTTAGGGCAGTGTGAATGGCCCCAGGACACAGTTAGTCATTGAGAATGTCCCCAGGGCACAGTTAGTCAGTGAGAACGGCCCCAGGACACAGTCAGTGAGAATGGCCCCAGGGCACCGTTAGTCAGTGAGAATGGCCCCAGGGCACATTTACTATGGTGAGAATGGCCCCAGGGCACAGTTAGTCTGTGCGAATGGCCCCAGGATTCAGTTAGTCTGTGAGAATGGCCCCAGGGCAGTTAGTCATTAAGAATGGCCCCAGGATACAGTTATTCTGTGAGAATGGCCCCAGGGTACAGTTAGTAAGTGAGAATGGCCCCAGGGCACAGTCAGTGAGAATGGCCCCAGGGTACAGGTAGTGTGGTGAGAAGGGCCCCAGGGCACAGTTAGTCAGTGAGAATGGCCCCAGGACACAGTTAGTGCAGTGAGAATGGCCCCAAGAAACATTTGGTCAGGGGAATGGTCCCAGGACACATTTAGTCAGTGGGAATGGCCCCCGGACACATTTCGTCAGTGAGAACAGTCCCAGGGCACAGTTAGTCAGTGAGAAAGGCCCCAGGGCACAGTTAGTCAGTGAGAATGGCCCCAGGACACAGTTAGTCAGTGAGAATGGCCCCAGGGTACAGTTAGTCAGTGAGAATGGCCCCAGGGTACAGTTAGTGTGGTGAGAAGGGCCACAGGACACATTTAGTCGGTGGGAATGGCCCCAGGACACAATTAGTCAGTGAGAATGGCCCCAGGGCGCAGTTAGTCAGTGAGAATGGCCCCAGGACACAATTAGTCAGTGAGAATGGCCTCAGGATACAATTAGTCAGTGAGAATGTCCCCAGGGCACAGTTAGTCAGTGAGAATGGCCCCAGGGCGCAGTTAGTCAGTGCGAATGGCCCCAGGACACAATTAGTCAGTGAGAATGGCCTCAGCATACAATTAGTCAGTGAGAATGTCCCCAGGGTACAGTTAGTCAGTGAGAATGGCCCCAGGATACAATTAGTCAGTGAGAATGTCCCCAGGGTACAGTTAGTCAGGGAGAATGGCCCCAGGAGACAGTGAGAATGGCCCCAATGCACAGTTAGTCAGTGTGAATGGCCCCAGGACACAGTTAGTCATTGAGAATGTCCCCAGGGCACAGTTAGTCAGTGAGAATGGCCCCAGGACACAGTCAGTGAGAATGGCCCCAGGGCACCGTTAGTCAGTGAGAATGGCCCCAGGGCACATTTACTATGGTGAGAATGGCCCCAGGACACAGTTAGTCAGTGAGAATGGCCCCAGGGTACAGTCAGTGTGGTGGGAATGGCCCCAGGACACAATTAGTCAGTGAGAATGGCCTCAGGATACAATTAGTCAGTGAGAATGTCCCCAGGGTTCAGGTAGTCAGTGAGAATGGCCCCAGGGCGCAGTTAGTCCGTGAGAATGGCCCCAGGACACAATTAGTCAGTGAGAATGGCCCCAGGGCACAGTTAGCGTGGCGAAAATGGCCCCAGAGCACAGTTAGTCAGTGAGAATGGACCCGGGACACATTTAGTCAGGGGGAATTGCCTGAGGACACATATAGTCAGTGAGAACGGCCCTAGGACACATTTAGTCAGTGAGAACGGCCGCAGGGCACAGTTAGTCAGTGAGAATGGCTCCAATGCACAGGTAGTCAGTGTGAGTGGCCCCAGAACATAGTTAGTCAGTGAGAATGGCCCCAGGGTACAATCAGTGTGGTGAGAACAGCACCAGGGCACAGTTAGTCAGTGAGAACGGCCCCAGGGCACAGTTAGGGCAGTGTGAATGGCCCCAGGACACAATTAGTCAGTGAGAATGGCCCCAGGGCACAGTTAGTCTGTGAGAATGGCCCCAGGGTACAGTTAGTAAGTGAGAATGGCCCCAGGGCACAGTCAGTGAGAATGGCCCCAGGGTACAGGTAGTGTGGTGAGAACGGCCCCAGGGCACAGTTAGTCAGTGAGAATGGCCCCAGGACACAGTTAGTGCAGTGAGAATGGCCCCAAGACACATTTGGTCAGTGGGAATGGTCCCAGGACACATTTAGTCAGTGGGAATGGCCCCCGGACACATTTAGTCAGTGAGAACAGTCCCAGGGCACAGTTAGTCAGTGAGAAAGGCCCCAGGACACAGTTAGTCAGTGAGAACGGCCCCAGGACACATTTAGTCAGTGAGAACAGCCCCAGGGCACAGTTAGTCAGTGAGAATGGCCCCAGGACACAGTTAGTCAGTGAGAATGGCCCCAGGGTACAGTTAGTCAGTGAGAATGACCACAGGGTACAGTTAGTGTGGTGAGAAGGGCCCCAGGACACATTTAGTCAGTGTGAATGGCCCCAGGACACAATTAGTCAGTGTGAATGGCCCCAGGGCGCAGTTAGTCAGTGAGAATGGCCCCAGGACACAATTAGTCAGTGAGAATGGCCTCAGGATACAATTAGTCAGTGAGAATGTCCCCAGGGTTCAGTTAGTCAGTGAGAATGGCCCCAGGGCGCAGTTAGTGAGAATGGCCCCAGGACAAAATTAGTCAGTGAGAATGGCCTCAGGATACAATTAGTCAGTGAGAATGTCCCCAGGGTACAGTTAGTCAGTGAGAATGGCCCCAGGATACAATTAGTCAGTGAGAATGTCCCCAGGGTACAGTTAGTCAAGGCGAATGGCCCCAGGACACAGTGAGAATGGCCCCAATGCACAGTTAGTCAGTGAGAATGGCCCCAGGGCGCTGTTAGTCAGTGAGAATGGCCCCAGGACACAGTCAGTGAGAGTGCCCCAGGGCACAGTTAGTAAGAATGGCCCCAGGGCACAGTTAGTCAGTGAGAATGGCCCCAGGACACAATTAGTCAGTGAGAATGTCCCCAGGGTACAGTTAGTCAGGGAGAATGGCCCCAGGAGACAGTGAGAATGGCCCCAATGCACAGTTAGTCAGTGTGAATGGCCCCAGGACACAATTAGTCAATGAGAATGGCCCCAGGGCACAGTTAGGGCAGTGTGAATGGCCCCAGGACACAGTTAGTCATTGAGAATGTCCCCAGGGCACAGTTAGTCAGTGAGAATGGCCCCAGGACACAGTCAGTGAGAATGGCCCCAGGGCACCGTTAGTCAGTGAGAATGGCCCCAGGGCACATTTACTGTGGTGAGAATGGCCCCAGGACACAGTTAGTCAGTGAGAATGGCCCCAGGGCACAGTTAGTCAGTGAGAATGGCCCCAGGGCACAGTTAGTGTGGCGAGAATGGCCCCAGAGCACAGTTAGTCAGTGAGAACGGCCCCTGGACACATTTAGTCAGTGAGAACGGCCGCAGGGCACAGTTAGTCAATGAGAATGGCCCCAATGCACAGGTAGTCAGTGTGAGTGGCCCCAGGACATAGTTAGTCAGTGAGAATGGCCCCAGGGTACAATCAGTGTGGTGAGAACAGCACCAGGGCACAGTTAGTCAGTGAGAACGGCCCCAGGGCACAGTTAGGGCAGTGTGAATGGCCCCAGGACACAATTAGTCAGTGAGAATGGCCCCAGGGCACAGTTAGTCTGTGAGAATGGCCCCAGGATACAGTTAGTCTGTGAGAATGGCCTCAGGGCAGAGTTAGTCATTAAGAATGGCCCCAGGATACAGTTAGTCTGTGAGAATGGCCCCAGGGTACAGTTAGTAAGTCAGAATGGCCCCAGGGCACAGTCAGTGAGAATGGCCCCAGGGTATAGGTAGTGTGGTGAGAACGGCCCCAGGGCACAGTTAGTCAGTGAGAATGGCCCAGGACACAGTTAGTGCAGTGCGAATGGCCCCAAGACACATTTGGTCAGTGGGAATGGTCCCAGGACACATTTAGTCAGTGGGAATGGCCCCCGGACACATTTAGTCAGTGAGAACAGTCCCAGGGCACAGTTAGTCAGTGAGAAAGGCCCCAGGACACAGTTAGTCAGTGAGAACGGCCCCAGGACACATTTAGTCAGTGAGAACAGCCCCAGGCACAGTTAGTCAGTGAGAATGGCCCCAGGACACAGTTAGTCAGTGAGAATGGCCCCAGGGTACAGTTAGTCAGTGAGAATGACCCCAGGGTACAGTTAGTGTGGTGAGAAGGGCCCCAGGACACATTTAGTCAGTGTGAATGGCCCCAGGACACAATTAGTCAGTGAGAATGGCCCCAGGGCGCAGTTAGTCAGTGAGAATGGCCCCAGGACACAATTAGTCAGTGAGAATGGCCTCAGGATACAATTAGTCAGTGAGAATGTCCCCAGGGTACAGTTAGTCAGTGAGAATGGCCCCAGGATACAATTAGTCAGTGAGAATGTCCCCAGGGTACAGTTAGTCAAGGCGAATGGCCCCAGGACACAGTGAGAATGGCCCCAATGCACAGTTAGTCAGTGAGAATGGCCCCAGGGCGCCGTTAGTCAGTGAGAATGGCCCCAGGACACAGTCAGTGAGAGTGCCCCAGGGCACAGTTAGTAAGAATGGCCCCAGGGCACAGTTAGTCAGTGAGAATGGCCCCAGGACACAATTAGTCAGTGAGAATGTCCCCAGGGTACAGTTAGTCAGGGAGAATGGCCCCAGGAGACAGTGAGAATGGCCCCAATGCACAGTTAGTCAGTGTGAATGGCCCCAGGACACAATTAGTCAATGAGAATTGCCCCAGGGCACAGTTAGGGCAGTGTGAATTGCCCATGGACACAGTTAGTCATTGAGAATGTCCCCAGGGCACAGTTAGTCAGTGAGAATGGCCCCAGGACACAGTCAGTGAGAATGGCCCCAGGGCACCGTTAGTCAGTGAGAATGGCCCCAGGGCACATTTACTGTGGTGAGAATGGCCCCAGGACACAGTTAGTCAGTGAGAATGGCCCCAGGGCACAGTTAGTCAGTGAGAATGGCCCCAGGGCACAGTTAGTGTGGCGAGAATGGCCCCAGAACACAGTTAGTCAGTGAGAATGGCCCCGGGACACATTTAGTCAGTGGGAATTGCCTGAGGACACATATAGTCAGTGAGAACGGCCCCAGGACACATTTAGTCACTGAGAACGGCCGCAGGGCACAGTTAGTCAGTGAGAATGGCCCCAATGCACAGGTAGTCAGTGTGAGTGGCCCCAGGACATAGTTAGTCAGTGAGAATGGCCCCAGGGTACAATCAGTGTGGTGAGAACAGCACCAGGGCACAGTTAGTCAGTGAGAACGGCCCCAGGGCACAGTTAGGGCAGTGTGAATGGCCCCAGGACACAATTAGTCAGTGAGAATGGCCCCAGGGCACAGTTAGTCATTAAGAATGGCCCCAGGATAGAGTTAGTCTGTGAGAATGGCCCCAGGGTACAGTTAGTAAGTGAGAATGGCCCCAGGGCACAGTCAGTGAGAATGGCCCCAGGGTACAGGTAGTGTGGTGAGAACGGCCCCAGGGCACAGTTAGTCAGTGAGAATGGCCCCAGGACACAGTTAGTGCAGTGAGAATGGCCCCAAGACACATTTGGTCAGTGGGAATGGTCCCAGGACACATTTAGTCAGTGGGAATGGCCCCCGGACACATTTAGTCAGTGAGAACAGTCCCAGGGCACAGTTAGTCAGTGAGAAAGGCCCCAGGACACAGTTAGTCAGTGAGAACGGCCCCAGGACACAGTTAGTGTGGCGAGAATGGCCCCAGGGCACAGTTAGGGCAGTGTGAATGGCCCCCGGACACAATTAGTCAGTGAGAATGGCCCCAGGGCGCAGTTAGTCAGTGAGAATGGCCCCAGCACACAATTAGTCAGTGAGAATGGCCTCAGCATACAATTAGTCAGTGAGAATGTCCCCAGGGTACAGTTAGTCAGGGAGAATGGCCCCAGGAGACAGTGAGAATGGCCCCAATGCACAGTTAGTCAGTGTGAATGGCCCCAGGACACAATTAGTCATTGAGAATGTCCCCAGGGTACAGTTAGTCAGTGAGAACGGCCCCAGGACACAGTCAGTGAGAATGGCCCCAGGGCACCGTTAGTCAGTGAGAATGGCCCCAGGGCACATTTACTATGGTGAGAATGGCCCCAGGGCACAGTTAGTCTGTGCGAATGGCCCCAGGATTCAGTTAGTCTGTGAGAATGGCCCCAGGGCAGTTAGTCATTAAGAATGGCCCCAGGATACAGTTATTCTGTGAGAATGGCCCCAGGGTACAGTTAGTAAGTGAGAATGGCCCCAGGGCACAGTTAGGGCAGTGTGAATGGCCCCAGGACACAATTAGTCAGTGAGAATGGCCCCAGGGCACAGTTAGTCTGTGAGAATGGCCCCAGGATACAGTTAGTCTGTGAGAATGGCCCCAGGGCACAGTTAGTCAGTGAGAATGGCCTCAGGGCACAGTCATTAAGAATGGCCCCAGGATACAGTTAGTCTGTGAGAATGGCCCCAGGGTACAGTTAGTAAGTGAGAATGGCCCCAGGGTACAGGTAGTGTGGTGAGAACGGCCCCAGGGCACAGTTAGTCAGGGAGAATGGCCCCAGGACACATTTAGTCAGTGAGAACAGCCCCAGGACACAATTAGTCAGTGAGAATGGCCCCAAGACACATTTGGTCAGTGGGAATGGTCCCAGGACACATTTAGTCAGTGGGAATGGCCCCCAGACACATTTAGTCAGTGAGAACAGTCCCAGGGCACAGTTAGTCAGTGAGAAAGGCCCCAGGACACAGTTAGTCAGTGAGAATGGCCCCAGGACACAGTTAGTCAGTGAGAACAGCCCCAGGGCACAGTTAGTCAGTGAGAATGGCCCCAGGACACAGTTAGTCAGTGAGAATGGCCCCAGGACACAATTAGTCAGTGAGAATGGCCCCAGGGCACAGTTAGTCAGTGAGAATGGCCCCAGGACACAATTAGTCAGTGAGAATGGCCTCAGGATACAATTAGTCAGTGAGAATGTCCCCAGGGTACAGTTAGTCAGTGAGAATGGCCCCAGGGCGCAGTTAGTCAGTGAGAATGGCCCCAGGACACAATTAGTCAGTGAGAATGGCCTCAGGATACAATTAGTCAGTGAGAATGTCCCCAGGGTACAGTTAGTCAGTGAGAATGGCCCCAGGATACATTTAGTCAGTGGGAATGGCCCCCGGACACATTTAGTCAGTGAGAACAGTCCCAGGGCACAGTTAGTCAGTGAGAAAGGCCCCAGGACACAGTTAGTCAGTGAGAATGGCCCCAGGACACAGTTAGTCAGTGAGAATGGCCCCAGGACACAGTTAGTCAGTGAGAATGGCCCCAGGACACAGTTAGTCAGTGAGAATGGCCCCAGGACACATTTAGTCAGTGAGAATGGCCCCAGGGCGCAGTTAGTCAGTGAGAATGGCCCCAGGACACATTTAGTCAGTGAGAATGGCCCCAGGGCACAGTTAGTCAGTGAGAATGGCCCCAGGACACAGTTAGTCAGTGAGAATGGCCCCAGGACACATTTAGTCAGTGAGAACAGCCCCAGGGCACAGTTAGTCAGTGAGAATGGCCCCAGGACACAGTTAGACAGTGAGAATGGCCCCAGGGTACAGTTAGTGTGCTGAGAACGGCACCAGGGCACAGTTAGGGCAGTGAGAATGGCCCCAGGACACAATTAGTCAGTGAGAATGGCCCCAGGGCACAGTTAGTCAGTGAGAATGGCCCCAGGGCACAGTTAGTCAGTGAGAATGGCCCCAGGACACAGTTAGTCAGTGAGAATGGCCCCAGGGCACAGTTAGTCAGTGAGAATGGCCCCAGGGCACAGTTAGTCAGTGAGAATGGCCCCAGGACACAATTAGTCAGTGAGAATGGCCTCAGGATACAATTAGTCAGTGAGAATGTCCCCAGGGTACAGTTAGTCAGTGAGAATGGCCCCAGGGCACAGTTAGTCAGTGAGAATGGCCCCAGGACACAATTAGTCAGTGAGAATGGCCCCAGGGTACAGTTAGTCAGTGAGAATGGCCCCAGGACACAGTTAGTCAGTGAGAATGGCCCCAGGGCACAGTTAGTCAGTGAGAATGGCCCCGGGACACATTTAGTCAGTGGGAATTGCCTGAGGACACATATAGTCAGTGAGAACGGCCCCAGGACACATTTAGTCAGTGAGAACGGCCGCAGGGCACAGTTAGTCAGTGAGAATGGCCCCAATGCACAGGTAGTCAGTGTGAGTGGCCCCAGGACATAGTTAGTCAGTGAGAATGGCCCCAGGGTACAATCAGTGTGGTGAGAACAGCACCAGGGCACAGTTAGTCAGTGAGAATGGCCCCAGGACACAGTTAGTCAGTGAGAATGGCCCCAGGGCACAGTTAGTCAGTGTGAATGGCCCCAGGACACAGTTAGTCAGTGAGAATGGCCCCAGGACACAATTAGTCAGTGAGAATGGCCCCAGGGCACAGTTAGTCAGTGAGAATGGCCCCAGGACACAGTTAGTCAGTGAGAATGGCCTCAGGATACAATTAGTCAGTGAGAATGTCCCCAGGGTACAGTTAGTCAGTGAGAATGGCCCCAGGGCGCAGTTAGTCAGTGAGAATGGCCCCAGCACACAATTAGTCAGTGAGAATGGCCTCAGGATACAATTAGTCAGTGAGAATGTCCCCAGGGTACAGTTAGTCAGTGAGAATGGCCCCAGGATACATTTAGTCAGTGGGAATGGCCCCCGGACACATTTAGTCAGTGAGAACAGTCCCAGGGCACAGTTAGTCAGTGAGAAAGGCCCCAGGACACAGTTAGTCAGTGAGAACGGCCCCAGGACACATTTAGTCAGTGAGAACAGCCCCAGGGCACAGTTAGTCAGTGAGAATGGCCCCAGGACACAGTTAGTCAGTGAGAATGGCCCCAGGGCGCAGTTAGTGAGAATGGCCCCAGGGTACAATCAGTGTGGTGAGAACAGCACCAGGGCACAGTTAGTCAGTGTGAATGGCCCCAGGACACATTTAGTCAGTGAGAATGGCCCCAGGGCACAGTTAGTCAGTGAGAATGGCCCCAGGACACAGTTAGTCAGTGAGAATGGCCCCAGGACACAATTAGTCAGTGAGAATGGCCCCAGGGCACAGTTAGTCAGTGAGAATGGCCCCAGGACACAATTAGTCAGTGAGAATGGCCTCAGGATACAATTAGTCAGTGAGAATGTCCCCAGGGTACAGTTAGTCAGTGAGAATGGCCCCAGGGCGCAGTTAGTCAGTGAGAATGGCCCCAGGACACAATTAGTCAGTGAGAATGGCCTCAGGATACAATTAGTCAGTGAGAATGTCCCCAGGGTACAGTTAGTCAGTGAGAATGGCCCCAGGACACATTTAGTCAGTGAGAATGGCCCCAGGACACATTTAGTCAGTGAGAATGGCCCCAGGGCACAGTTAGTCAGTGAGAATGGCCCCAGGACACAGTTAGTCAGTGAGAATGGCCCCAGGACACATTTAGTCAGTGAGAATGGCCCCAGGGCACAGTTAGTCAGTGAGAATGGCCCCAGGACACAGTTAGTCAGTGAGAATGGCCCCAGGACACAGTTAGTCAGTGAGAATGGCCCCAGGACACAGTTAGTCAGTGAGAATGGCCCCAGGAGACAATTAGTCAGTGAGAATGTCCCCAGGGTACAGTTAGTCAGTGAGAATGGCCCCAGGGTACAATCAGTGTGGTGAGAACAGCACCAGGGCACAGTTAGTCAGTGAGAACGGCCCCAGGGCACAGTTAGGGCAGTGTGAATGGCCCCAGGACACAATTAGTCAGTGAGAATGGCCCCAGGGCACAGTTAGTCTGTGAGAATGGCCCCAGGATACAGTTAGTCTGTGAGAATGTCCCCAGGGTACAGTTAGTCAGTGAGAATGGCCCCAGGATACAATTAGTCAGTGAGAATGTCCCCAGGATACAGTTAGTCTGTGAGAATGGCCCCAGGGTACAGTTAGTAAGTGAGAATGGCCCCAGGGAACAGTCAGTGAGAATGGCCCCAGGGTACAGGTAGTGTGGTGAGAACGGCCCCAGGGCACAGTTAGTCAGTGAGAATGGCCCCAGGACACAGTTAGTGCAGTGAGAATGGCCCCAAGACACATTTAGTCAGTGAGAACAGCCCCAGGGCGCAGTTAGTCAGTGAGAAAGGCCCCAGGACACAGTTAGTCAGTGAGAACGGCCCCAGGACACATTTAGTCAGTGAGAACAGCCCCAGGGCACAGTTAGTCAGTGAGAATGGCCCCAGGACACAGTTAGACAGTGAGAATGGCCCCAGGGTACAGTTAGTGTGCTGAGAACGGCACCAGGGCACAGTTAGGGCAGTGAGAATGGCCCCAGGACACAATTAGTCAGTGAGAATGGCCGCAGGGCGCGGTTAGTCAGTGAGAATGGCCCCAGGACACAATTAGTCAGTGAGAATGGCCCAAGGATACAATTAGTCAGTGAGAATATCTCCAAGGTACAGATAGTCAGTGAGAATGGCCCCAGGGCGCAGTTAGTCAGTGAGAATGGCCCCAGGACACAATTAGTCAGTGAGAATGGCCTCAGGATACAATTAGTCAGTGAGAATGTCCCCAGGGAACAGTTAGTCAGTGAGAATGGCCCCAGGGCGCAGTTAGTCAGTGAGAATGGCCCCAGGACACAATTAGTCAGTGAGAATGGCCTCAGGATACAATTAGTCAGTGAGAATGGCCCCAGGACACAATTAGTCAGTGAGAATGGCCCCAGGGCGCAGTTAGTCAGTGAGAATGGCCCCGGGACACATTTAGTCAGTGGGAATTGTCTGAGGACACATATAGTCAGTGAGAACGGCCCCAGGACACATTTAGTCAGTGAGAACAGCCGCAGGGCACAGTTAGTCGGTGAGAATGGCCCCAATGCACAGGTAGTCAGTGTGAGTGGCCCCAGGACATAGTTAGTCAGTGAGAATGGCCCCAGGGTACAATCAGTGTGGTGAGAACAGCACCAGGGCACAGTTAGTCAGTGTGAATGGCCCCAGGACACATTTAGTCAGTGAGAACAGCCCCAGGGCACAGTTAGTCAGTGTGAATGGCCCCAGGACACAGTTAGTCAGTGAGAATGGCCCCAGGACACAGTTAGTCAGTGAGAATGGCCCCAGGGCACAGTTAGTCAGTGAGAATGGCCCCAGGACACAATTAGTCAGTGAGAATGGCCTCAGGATACAATTAGTCAGTGAGAATGTCCCCAGGGTACAGTTAGTCAGTGAGAATGGCCCCAGGGCGCAGTTAGTCAGTGAGAATGGCCCCAGCACACAATTAGTCAGTGAGAATGGCCTCAGGATACAATTAGTCAGTGAGAATGTCCCCAGGGTACAGTTAGTCAGTGAGAATGGCCCCCGGACACATTTAGTCAGTGAGAACAGTCCCAGGGCACAGTTAGTCAGTGAGAAAGGCCCCAGGACACAGTTAGTCAGTGAGAACGGCCCCAGGACACATTTAGTCAGTGAGAACAGCCCCAGGGCACAGTTCAGTGAGAATGGCCCCAGGACACAGTAGGTCAGTGAGAATGGCCCCAGGGCACAGTTAGTCAGTGAGAATGGCCCCAGGGTACAATCAGTGTGGTGAGAACAGCACCAGGGCACAGTTAGTCAGTGTGAATGGCCCCAGGACACATTTAGTCAGTGAGAACAGCCCCAGGGCACAGTTAGTCAGTGAGAATGGCCCCAGGACACAGTTAGTCAGTGAGAATGGCCCCAGGACACAATTAGTCAGTGAGAATGGCCCCAGGGCACAGTTAGTCAGTGAGAATGGCCCCAGGACACAATTAGTCAGTGAGAATGGCCTCAGGATACAATTAGTCAGTGAGAATGTCCCCAGGGTACAGTTAGTCAGTGAGAATGGCCCCAGGGCGCAGTTAGTCAGTGAGAATGGCCCCAGCACACAATTAGTCAGTGAGAATGGCCTCAGGATACAATTAGTCAGTGAGAATGTCCCCAGGGTACAGTTAGTCAGTGAGAATGGCCCCAGGATACATTTAGTCAGTGGGAATGGCCCCCGGACACATTTAGTCAGTGAGAACAACAGGGCAGTGTGAATTGCCCATGGACACAGTTAGTTATTGAGAATGTCCCAGGGCACAGTTAGTCAGTGAGAAAGGCCCCAGGACACAGTCAGTGAGAACGGCCCCAGGACACATTTAGTCAGTGAGAACAGCCCCAGGGCACAGTTAGTGAGAATGGCCCCAGGACACAGTTAGTCAGTGAGAATGGCCCCAGGGCGCAGTTAGTGAGAATGGCCCCAGCACACAATTAGTCAGTGAGAATGGCCTCAGGATACAATTAGTCAGTGAGAATGTCCCCAGGGTACAGTTAGTCAGTGAGAATGGCCCCAGGGTACAATCAGTGTGGTGAGAACAGCACCAGGGCACAGTTAGTCAGTGAGAACGGCCCCAGGGCACAGTTAGGGCAGTGTGAATGGCCCCAGGACACAATTAGTCAGTGAGAATGGCCCCAGGGCACAGTTAGTCTGTGAGAATGGCCCCAGGATACAGTTAGTCTGTGAGAATGACCCCAGGGCACAGTTAGTCAGTGAGAATGGCCTCAGGGCACAGTTAGTCATTAAGAATGGCCCCAGGATAGAGTTAGTCTGTGAGAATGGCCCCAGGGTACAGTTAGTAAGTGAGAATGGCCCCAGGGCACAGTCAGTGAGAATGGCCCCAGGGTACAGGTAGTGTGGTGAGAACGGCCCCAGGGCACAGTTAGTCAGTGAGAATGGCCCCAGGACACAGTTAGTGCAGTGAGAATGGCCCCAAGACACATTTGGTCAGTGGGAATGGTCCCAGGACACATTTAGTCAGTGGGAATGGCCCCCGGACACATTTAGTCAGTGAGAACAGTCCCAGGGCACAGTTAGTCAGTGAGAAAGGCCCCAGGACACAGTTAGTCAGTGAGAACGGCCCCAGGACACAGTTAGTCAGTGAGAACGGCCCCAGGACACAGTTAGTGTGGCGAGAATGGCCCCAGGGCACAGTTAGGGCAGTGTGAATGGCCCCCGGACACAATTAGTCAGTGAGAATGGCCCCAGGGCGCAGTTAGTCAGTGAGAATGGCCCCAGGACACAATTAGTCAGTGAGAATGGCCTCAGGATACAATTAGTCAGTGAGAATGTCCCCAGGGCGCAGTTAGTCAGTGAGAATGGCCTCAGGATACAATTAGTCAGTGAGAATGTCCCCAGGGCGCAGTTAGTCAGTGAGAATAGCCCCAGGGCGCAGTTAGGGCAGTGTGAATGGCCCCAGGACACAATTAGTCAGTGAGAATGGCCTCAGGATACAATTAGTCAGTGAGAATGTCCCCAGGGCGCAGTTAGTCAGTGAGAATGGCCCCAGGACACAATTAGTCAGTGAGAATGGCCTCAGGATACAATTAGTCAGTGAGAATGTCCCCAGGGTACAGTTAGTCAGTGAGAATGGCCCCAGGGCGCAGTTAGTCAGTGTGAATGGCCCCAGGACACAATTAGTCAGTGAGAATGGCCTCAGGATACAATTAGTCAGTGAGAATGTCCCCAGGGTACAGTTAGTCAGTGAGAATGGCCCCAGGATACAATTAGTCAGTGAGAATGTCCCCAGGGTACAGTTAGTCAAGGCGAATGGCCCCAGGACACAGTGAGAATGGCCCCAATGCACAGTCAGTCAGTGTGAATGGCCCCAGGACACAATTAGTCAATGAGAATGGCCCCAGGGCACAGTTAGTCAGTGAGAATGGCCCCAGGACACAATTAGTCAGTGAGAATGGCCTCAGGATACAATTAGTCAGTGAGAATGTCCCCAGGGTACAGTTAGTCAGTGAGAATGGCCCCAGGGCACAGTTAGTCAGTGAGAATGGCCCCAGGACACAATTAGTCAGTGAGAATGGCCCCAGGGCACAGTTAGTCAGTGAGAATGGCCCCAGGATACAATTAGTCAGTGAGAATGTCCCCAGGGTACAGTTAGTCAGTGAGAATGGCCCCAGGGCACAGTTACGGCAGTGAGAATGGCCCCAGGGCACAGTTAGTCAGTGAGAATGGCCCCAGGGCACAGTTAGTGTGGCGAGAATGGCCCCAGAGCACAGTTAGTCAGTGAGAATGGCCCCGGGACACATTTAGTCAGTGGGAATTGCCTGAGGACACATATAGTCAGTGAGAACGGCCCCAGGACACATTTAGTCACTGAGAACGGCCGCAGGGCACAGTTAGTCAGTGAGAATGGCCCCAATGCACAGGTAGTCAGTGTGAGTGGCCCCAGGACATAGTTAGTCAGTGAGAATGGCCCCAGGGTACAATCAGTGTGGTGAGAACAGCACCAGGGCACAGTTAGTCAGTGAGAACGGCCCCAGGGCACAGTTAGGGCAGTGTGAATGGCCCCAGGACACAATTAGTCAGTGAGAATGGCCCCAGGGCACAGTTAGTCTGTGAGAATGGCCCCAGGATACAGTTAGTCAGTGAGAATGGCCTCAGGGCACAGTTAGTCATTAAGAATGGCCCCAGGATACAGTTAGTCTGTGAGAATGGCCCCAGGGTACAGTTAGTAAGTGAGAATGGCCCCAGGGCACAGTCAGTGAGAATGGCCCCAGGGTACAGGTAGTGTGGTGAGAACGGCCCCAGGGCACAGTTAGTCAGTGAGAATGGCCCCAGGACACAGTTAGTGCAGTGAGAATGGCCCCAAGACACAGTTAGTCAGTGAGAATGGCCCCAGGATACATTTAGTCAGTGGGAATGGCCCCCGGACACATTTAGTCAGTGAGAACAGTCCCAGGGCACAGTTAGTCAGTGAGAAAGGCCCCAGGACACAGTTAGTCAGTGAGAACGGCCCCAGGACACATTTAGTCAGTGAGAACAGCCCCAGGGCACAGTTAGTCAGTGAGAATGGCCCCAGGACACAGTTAGTCAGTGAGAATGGCCCCAGGGTACAGTTAGTCAGTGAGAATGGCCCCAGGGTACAGTTAGTGTGGTGAGAACGGCCCCAGGACACATTTAGTCAGTGTGAATGGCCCCAAGACACAATTAGTCACTGAGAATGTCCCCAGGGTACAGTTAGTCAGTGAGAATGGCCCCAGGGCGCAGTTAGTCAGTGAGAATGGCCCCAGGACACAATTAGTCAGTGAGAATGGCCTCAGGATACAATTAGTCAGTGAGAATGTCCCCAGGGTACAGTTAGTCAGTGAGAATGGCCCCAGGATACAATTAGTCAGCGAGAATGTCCCCAGGGTACAGTTAGTCAAGGCGAATGGCCCCAGGACACAGTGAGAATGGCCCCAATGCACAGTTAGTCAGTGAGAATGGCCCCAGGGCACAGTTAGTCAGTGAGAATGGCCCCAGGACACAGTCAGTGAGAGTGCCCCAGGGCACAGTTAGTAAGAATGGCCCCAGGGCACAGTTAGTCAGTGAGAATGGCCCCAGGACACAATTAGTCAGTGAGAATGTCCCCAGGGTACAGTTAGTCAGGGAGAATGGCCCCAGGAGACAGTGAGAATGGCCCCAATGCACAGTTAGTCAGTGTGAATGGCCCCAGGACACAATTAGTCAATGAGAATGGCCCCAGGGCACAGTTAGGGCAGTGTGAATGGCCCCAGGACACAGTTAGTCATTGAGAATGTCCCCAGGGCACAGTTAGTCAGTGAGAATGGCCCCAGGACACAGTCAGTGAGAATGGCCCCAGGGCACCGTTAGTCAGTGAGAATGGCCCCAGGGCACATTTACTGTGGTGAGAATGGCCCCAGGACACAGTTAGTCAGTGAGAATGGCCCCAGGGCACAGTTAGTCAGTGAGAATGGCCCCAGGGTACAGTTAGTGTGGTGAGAATGGCCCCAGGGCACAGTTAGTCAGTGAGAATGGCCCCAGGACACAATTAGTCAGTGAGAATGGCCCCAGGGCACAGTTAGTCAGTGAGAATGGCCCCAGGACACATTTAGTCAGTGAGAACGGCCCCAGGACACATTTAGTCAGTGAGAACAGCCCCAGGGCACAGTTAGTCAGTGAGAATGGCCCCAGGGCACAGTTAGTCAGTGAGAATGGCCCCAGGATACACTTAGTCAGTGAGAATGGCCCCAGGGTACAGTTAGTCAGTGAGAATGGCCCCAGGGCGCAGTTAGTCTGTGAGAATGGCCCCAGGACACAGTCAGTGAGAATGGCCCCAGGGCACGGTTCGTCAGTGAGAATGGCCCCAGGGCACATTTACTGTGGTGAGAATGGCCCCAGGACACAGTCAGTGAGAATGGCCCCAGAGCACAGTTAGTCAGTGAGAATGGCCCCAGGGTACAGTTAGTGTGGTGAGAATGGCCCCAGGGCACAGTTAGGGCAGTGAGAATGGCCCCAGGACACAATTAGTCAGTGAGAATGGCCCCAGGGCACAGTTAGTCAGTGAGAAAGGCCCCAGGACACAGTTAGTCAGTGAGAACGGCCCCAGGACACATTTAGTCAGTGAGAACAGCCCCAGGGCACAGTTAGTCAGTGAGAATGGCCCCAGGACACAGTTAGTCAGTGAGAATGGCCTCAGGATACAATTAGTCAGTGAGAATGTCCCCAGGGTACAGTTAGTCAGTGAGAATGGCCCCAGGGCGCAGTTAGTCAGTGCGAATGGCCCCAGGACACAATTAGTCAGTGAGAATGGCCTCAGGATACAATTAGTCAGTGAGAATGTCCCCAGGGTACAGATAGTCAAGGCGAATGGCCCCAGGACACAGTGAGAATGGCCCCAATGCACAGTTAGTCAGTGAGAATGGCCCCAGGGCACCGTTAGTCAGTGAGAATGGCCCCAGGACACAGTCAGTGAGAGTGGCCCCAGGGCACAGTTAGTAAGAATGGCCCCAGGGCACAATTAGTCAGTGAGAATGTCCCCAGTGTACAGTTGGTCAGGGAGAATGGCCCCAGGAGACAGTGAGAATGGCCCCAATGCACAGTTAGTCAGTGTGAATGGCCCCAGGACACAATTAGTCAATGTGAATGGCCCCAGGGCACAGTTCGGGCAGTGTGAATGGACCCAGGACACAATTAGTCAGTGAGAATGTCCCCAGAGCACAGTTAGTCATTGAGAATGTCCCCAGGGCACAGTTAGTCAGTGAGAATGGCCCCAGGACACAGTCAGTGAGAATGGCCCCAGGGCACATTTACTGTGGTGAGAATGGCCCCAGGACACAGTCAGTGAGAATGGCCCCAGAGCACAGTTAGTCAGTGAGAATGGCCCCAGGGTACAGTTAGTCAGTGAGAATGGCCCCAGGACACAGTTAGTCTGTGAGAATGGCCCCAGGACACAATTAGTCAGTGAGAATGGCCCCAGGGCACAGTTAGTCAGTGTGAATGGCCCCAGGACACAATTAGTCAGTGAGAATGGCCCCAGGATACAATTAGTCAGTGAGAATATCCCCAGGGTACAGGTAGTCAGTGAGAATGGCCCCAGGGCGCAGTTAGTCAGTGAGAATGGCCCCAGGACACAATTAGTCAGTGAGAATGGCCTCAGGATACAATTAGTCAGTGAGAATGTCCCCAGGGTACAGGTAGTCAGTGAGAATGACCCCAGGGCGCAGTTAGTCAGTGAGAATGGCCCCAGGACAAAATTAGTCAGTGAGAATGGCCTCAGGATACAATTAGTCAGTGAGAATGGCCCCAGGACACAATTAGTCAGTGAGAATGGCCCCAGGGCGCAGTTAGTCAGTGAGAATGGCCCCAGGACACAATTAGTCAGTGGGAATTGCCCGAGGACACATATAGTCAGTGAGAACGGCCCCAGGACACATTTAGTCAGTGAGAACGGCCGCAGGGCACAGTTTGTCAGTGAGAATGGCCCCAATGCACAGGTAGTCAGTGTGAGTGGCCCCAGGACATAGTTAGTCAGTGAGAATGGCCCCAGGGTACAATCAGTGTGGTGAGAACAGAACCAGGGCACAGTTAGTCAGTGTGAATGGCCCCAGGACACATTTAGTCAGTGAGAACAGCCCCAGGGCACATTTAGTCAGTGTGAATGGCCCCAGGACACAGTTAGTCAGTGAGAATGGCCCCAGGACACAATTAGTCAGTGAGAATGGCCCCAGGGCACAGTTAGTCAGTGAGAATGGCCCCAGGACACAATTAGTCAGTGAGAATGGCCTCAGGATACAATTAGTCAGTGAGAATGTCCCCAGGGTACAGTTAGTCAGTGAGAATGGCCCCAGGGCGCAGTTAGTCAGTGAGAATGGCCGCAGCACACAATTAGTCAGTAAGAATGGTCTCAGGATACAATTAGTCAGTGAGAATGTCCCCAGGGTACAGTTAGTCAGTGAGAATGGCCCCAGGATACATTTAGTCAGTGGGAATGGCCCCCGGACACATTTAGTCAGTGAGAACAGTCCCAGGGCACAGTTAGTCAGTGAGAAAGGCCCCAGGACACAGTTAGTCAGTGAGAACGGCCCCAGGACACATTTAGTCAGTGAGAATGGCCCCAGGGCGCAGTTAGTGAGAATGGCCCCAGGACACAATTAGTCAGTGAGAATGGCCTCAGGATACAATTAGTCAGTGAAAATGTCCCCAGGGTACAGTTAGTCAGTGAGAATGGCCCCAGGGTACAATCAGTGTGGTGAGAACAGCACCAGGGCACAGTTAGTCAGTGAGAACGGCCCCAGGGCACAGTTAGGGCAGTGTGAATGGCCCCAGGACACAATTAGTCAGTGAGAATGGCCCCAGGGCACAGTTAGTCTGTGAGAATGGCCCCAGGATACAGTTAGTCTGTGAGAATGGCCCCAGGGCACAGTTAGTCAGTGAGAATGGCCTCAGGGCACAGTCATTAAGAATGGCCCCAGGATACAGTTAGTCTGTGAGAATGGCCCCAGGGTACAGTTAGTAAGTGAGAATGGCCCCAGGGTACAGGTAGTGTGGTGAGAACGGCCCCAGGGCACAGTTAGTCAGGGAGAATGGCCCCAGGACACAGTTAGTCAGTGAGAACAGCCCCAGGACACAATTAGTCAGTGAGAATGGCCCCAAGACACATTTGGTCAGTGGGAATGGTCCCAGGACACATTTAGTCAGTGGGAATGGCCCCCAGACACATTTAGTCAGTGAGAACAGTCCCAGGGCACAGTTAGTCAGTGAGAAAGGCCCCAGGACACAGTTAGTCAGTGAGAACGGCCCCAGGACACATTTAGTCAGTGAGAACAGCCCCAGGGCACAGTTAGTCAGTGAGAATGGCCCCAGGACACAGTTAGTCAGTGAGAATGGCCCCAGGACACAATTAGTCAGTGAGAATGGCCCCAGGGCACAGTTAGTCAGTGAGAATGGCCCCAGGACACAATTAGTCAGTGAGAATGGCCTCAGGATACAATTAGTCAGTGAGAATGTCCCCAGGGTACAGTTAGTCAGTGAGAATGGCCCCAGGGCGCAGTTAGTCAGTGAGAATGGCCCCAGCACACAATTAGTCAGTGAGAATGGCCTCAGGATACAATTAGTCAGTGAGAATGTCCCCAGGGTACAGTTAGTCAGTGAGAATGGCCCCAGGATACATTTAGTCAGTGGGAATGGCCCCCGGACACATTTAGTCAGTGAGAACAGTCCCAGGGCACAGTTAGTCAGTGAGAAAGGCCCCAGGACACAGTTAGTCAGTGAGAACGGCCCCAGGACACATTTAGTCAGTGAGAACGGCCCCAGGACACAGTTAGTCAGTGCGAATGGCCCCAGGACACAGTTAGTCAGTGAGAATGGCCCCAGGACACATTTAGTCAGTGAGAATGGCCCCAGGGCGCAGTTAGTCAGTGAGAATGGCCCCAGGACACATTTAGTCAGTGAGAACAGCCCCAGGGCGCAGTTAGTCAGTGAGAAAGGCCCCAGGACACAGTTAGTCAGTGAGAACGGCCCCAGGACACATTTAGTCAGTGAGAACAGCCCTAGGGCACAGTTAGTCAGTGAGAATGGCCCCAGGACACAGTTAGACAGTGAGAATGGCCCCAGGGTACAGTTAGTGTGCTGAGAACGGCACCAGGGCACAGTTAGGGCAGTGAGAATGGCCCCAGGACACAATTAGTCAGTGAGAATGGCCGCAGGGCGCGGTTAGTCAGTGAGAATGGCCCCAGGACACAATTAGTCAGTGAGAATGGCCCAAGGATACAATTAGTCAGTGAGAATATCTCCAAGGTACAGATAGTCAGTGAGAATGGCCCCAGGGCGCAGTTAGTCAGTGAGAATGGCCCCAGGACACAATTAGTCAGTGAGAATGGCCTCAGGATACAATTAGTCAGTGAGAATGTCCCGAGGGTACAGGTAGTCAGTGAGAATGGCCCCAGGGCGCAGTTAGTCAGTGAGAATGGCCCCAGGACACAATTAGTCAGTGAGAATGGCCTCAGGATACAATTAGTCAGTGAGAATGGCCCCAGGACACAATTAGTCAGTGAGAATGGCCCCAGGGCGCAGTTAGTCAGTGAGAATGGCCCCGGGACACATTTAGTCAGTGGGAATTGCCTGAGGACACATATAGTCAGTGAGAACGGCCCCAGGACACATTTAGTCAGTGAGAACAGCCGCAGGGCACAGTTAGTCGGTGAGAATGGCCCCAATGCACAGGTAGTCAGTGTGAGTGGCCCCAGGACATAGTTAGTCAGTGAGAATGGCCCCAGGGTACAATCAGTGTGGTGAGAACAGCACCAGGGCACAGTTAGTCAGTGTGAATGGCCCCAGGACACATTTAGTCAGTGAGAACAGCCCCAGGGGGCACAGTTAGTCAGTGTGAATGGCCCCAGGACACAGTTAGTCAGTGAGAATGGCCCCAGGACACAATTAGTCAGTGAGAATGGCCCCAGGGCACAGTTAGTCAGTGAGAATGGCCCCAGGACACAATTAGTCAGTGAGAATGGCCTCAGGATACAATTAGTCAGTGAGAATGTCCCCAGGGTACAGTTAGTCAGTGAGAATGGCCCCAGGGCGCAGTTAGTCAGTGAGAATGGCCCCAGCACACAATTAGTCAGTGAGAATGGCCTCAGGATACAATTAGTCAGTGAGAATGTCCCCAGGGTACAGTTAGTCAGTGAGAATGGCCCCAGGATACATTTAGTCAGTGGGAATGGCCCCCGGACACATTTAGTCAGTGAGAACAGTCCCAGGGCACAGTTAGTCAGTGAGAAAGGCCCCAGGACACAGTTAGTCAGTGAGAACGGCCCCAGGACACATTTAGTCAGTGAGAACAGCCCCAGGGCACAGTTAGTGAGAATGGCCCCAGGACACAGTAGGTCAGTGAGAATGGCCCCAGGGCGCAGTTAGTGAGAATGGCCCCAGGGTACAATCAGTGTGGTGAGAACAGCACCAGGGCACAGTTAGTCAGTGTGAATGGCCCCAGGACACATTTAGTCAGTGAGAACAGCCCCAGGGCACAGTTAGTCAGTGTGAATGGCCCCAGGACACAGTTAGTCAGTGAGAATGGCCCCAGGACACAATTAGTCAGTGAGAATGGCCCCAGGGCACAGTTAGTCAGTGAGAATGGCCCCAGGACACAATTAGTCAGTGAGAATGGCCTCAGGATACAATTAGTCAGTGAGAATGTCCCCAGGGTACAGTTAGTCAGTGAGAATGGCCCCAGGGCGCAGTTAGTCAGTGAGAATGGCCCCAGCACACAATTAGTCAGTGAGAATGGCCTCAGGATACAATTAGTCAGTGAGAATGTCCCCAGGGTACAGTTAGTCAGTGAGAATGGCCCCAGGATACATTTAGTCAGTGGGAATGGCCCCCGGACACATTTAGTCAGTGAGAACACAGTCCCAGGGCACAGTTAGTCAGTGAGAAAGGCCCCAGGACACAGTCAGTGAGAACGGCCCCAGGACACATTTAGTCAGTGAGAACAGCCCCAGGGCACAGTTAGTGAGAATGGCCCCAGGACACAGTTAGTCAGTGAGAATGGCCCCAGGGCGCAGTTAGTGAGAATGGCCCCATGACACAATTAGTCAGTGAGAATGGCCTCAGGATACAATTAGTCAGTGAGAATGTCCCCAGGGTACAGTTAGTCAGTGAGAATGGCCCCAGGGTACAATCAGTGTGGTGAGAACAGCACCAGGGCACAGTTAGTCAGTGAGAACGGCCCCAGGGCACAGTTAGGGCAGTGTGAATGGCCCCAGGACACAATTAGTCAGTGAGAATGGCCCCAGGGCACAGTTAGTCTGTGAGAATGGCCCCAGGATACAGTTAGTCTGTGAGAATGGCCCCAGGGCACAGTTAGTCAGTGAGAATGGCCTCAGGGCACAGTCATTAAGAATGGCCCCAGGATACAGTTAGTCTGTGAGAATGGCCCCAGGGTACAGTTAGTAAGTGAGAATGGCCCCAGGGAACAGTCAGTGAGAATGGCCCCAGGGTACAGGTAGTGTGGTGAGAACGGCCCCAGGGCACAGTTAGTCAGTGAGAATGGCCCCAGGACACAGTTAGTGCAGTGAGAATGGCCCCAAGACACATTTGGTCAGTGGGAATGGTCCCAGGACACATTTAGTCAGTGGGAATGGCCCCCGGACACATTTAGTCAGTGAGAACAGTCCCAGGGCACAGTTAGTCAGTGAGAAAGGCCCCAGGACACAGTTAGTCAGTGAGAACGGCCCCAGGACACATTTAGTCAGTGAGAACAGCCCCATGGCACAGTTAGTCAGTGAGAATGGCCCCAGGACACAGTTAGTCAGTGAGAATGGCCCCAGGACACAATTAGTCAGTGAGAATGGCCCCAGGGCACAGTTAGTCAGTGAGAATGGCCCCAGGACACAATTAGTCAGTGAGAATGGCCCCAGGGCACAGTTAGTCAGTGAGAATGGCCCCAGGACACAATTAGTCAGTGAGAATGGCCTCAGGATACAATTAGTCAGTGAGAATGTCCCCAGGGTACAGTTAGTCAGTGAGAATGGCCCCAGGGCGCAGTTAGTCAGTGAGAATGGCCCCAGCACACAATTAGTCAGTGAGAATGGCCTCAGGATACAATTAGTCAGTGAGAATGTCCCCAGGGTACAGTTAGTCAGTGAGAATGGCCCCAGGATACATTTAGTCAGTGGGAATGGCCCCCGGACACATTTAGTCAGTGAGAACAGTCCCAGGGCACAGTTAGTCAGTGAGAAAGGCCCCAGGACACAGTCAGTGAGAACGGCCCCAGGACACATTTAGTCAGTGAGAACAGCCCCAGGGCACAGTTAGTGAGAATGGCCCCAGGACACAGTTAGTCAGTGAGAATGGCCCCAGGGCGCAGTTAGTGAGAATGGCCCCATGACACAATTAGTCAGTGAGAATGGCCTCAGGATACAATTAGTCAGTGAGAATGTCCCCAGGGTACAGTTAGTCAGTGAGAATGGCCCCAGGGTACAATCAGTGTGGTGAGAACAGCACCAGGGCACAGTTAGTCAGTGAGAACGGCCCCAGGGCACAGTTAGGGCAGTGTGAATGGCCCCAGGACACAATTAGTCAGTGAGAATGACCCCAGGGCACAGTTAGTCTGTGAGAATGGCCCCAGGATACAGTTAGTCTGTGAGAATGGCCCCAGGGCACAGTTAGTCAGTGAGAATGGCCTCAGGGCACAGTCATTAAGAATGGCCCCAGGATACAGTTAGTCTGTGAGAATGGCCCCAGGGTACAGTTAGTAAGTGAGAATGGCCCCAGGGAACAGTCAGTGAGAATGGCCCCAGGGTACAGGTAGTGTGGTGAGAACGGCCCCAGGGCACAGTTAGTCAGTGAGAATGGCCCCAGGACACAGTTAGTGCAGTGAGAATGGCCCCAAGACACATTTGGTCAGTGGGAATGGTCCCAGGACACATTTAGTCAGTGGGAATGGCCCCCGGACACATTTAGTCAGTGAGAACAGTCCCAGGGCACAGTTAGTCAGTGAGAAAGGCCCCAGGACACAGTTAGTCAGTGAGAACGGCCCCAGGACACAGTTAGTGTGGCGAGAATGGCCCCAGGGCACAGTTAGGGCAGTGTGAATGGCCCCCGGACACAATTAGTCAGTGAGAATGGCCCCAGGGCGCAGTTAGTCAGTGAGAATGGCCCCAGGACACAATTAGTCAGTGAGAATGGCCTCAGGATACAATTAGTCAGTGAGAATGTCCCCAGGGCGCAGTTAGTCAGTGAGAATGGCCTCAGGATACAATTAGTCAGTGAGAATGTCCCCAGGGCGCAGTTAGTCAGTGAGAATAGCCCCAGGGCGCAGTTAGGGCAGTGTGAATGGCCCCAGGACACAATTAGTCAGTGAGAATGGCCTCAGGATACAATTAGTCAGTGAGAATGTCCCCAGGGCGCAGTTAGTCAGTGAGAATGGCCCCAGGACACAATTAGTCAGTGAGAATGGCCTCAGGATACAATTAGTCAGTGAGAATGTCCCCAGGGTACAGTTAGTCAGTGAGAATGGCCCCAGGGCGCAGTTAGTCAGTGTGAATGGCCCCAGGACACAATTAGTCAGTGAGAATGGCCTCAGCATACAATTAGTCAGTGAGAATGTCCCCAGGGTACAGTTAGTCAGTGACAATTGCCCCAGGATACAATTAGTCAGTGAGAATGTCCCCAGGGTACAGATAGTCAAGGCGAATGGCCCCAGGACACAGTGAGAATGGCCCCAATGCACAGTCAGTCAGTGTGAATGGCCCCAGGACACAATTAGTCAATGAGAATGGCCCCAGGGCGCAGTTAGTCAGTGAGAATGGCCCCAGGACACAATTAGTCAGTGAGAATGGCCTCAGGATACAATTAGTCAGTGAGAATGTCCCCAGGGTACAGTTAGTCAGTGAGAATGGCCCCAGGGCACAGTTAGTCAGTGAGAATGGCCCCAGGACACAATTAGTCAGTGAGAATGGCCTCAGGGTACAGTTAGTCAGTGAGAATGGCCCCAGGATACAATTAGTCAGTGAGAATGTCCCCAGGGTACAGTTAGTCAGTGAGAATGGCCCCAGGGCACAGTTAGGGCAGTGTGAATGGCCCCAGGGCACAGATAGTCAGTGAGAATGGCCCCAGGGCACAGTTAGTGTGGCGAGAATGGCCCCAGAACACAGCTGGTCAGTGAGAATGGCCCCGGGACACATTTAGTCAGTGGGAATTGCCCGAGGACACATATAGTCAGTGAGAACGGCCCCAGGACACATTTAGTCAGTGAGAACGGCCGCAGGGCACAGTTAGTCAGTGAGAATGGCCCCAATGCACAGGTAGTCAGTGTGAGTGGCCCCAGGACATAGTTAGTCAGTGAGAATGGCCCCAGGGTACAATCAGTGTGGTGAGAACAGCACCAGGGCACAGTTAGTCAGTGAGAACGGCCCCAGGGCACAGTTAGGGCAGTGTGAATGGCCCCAGGACACAATTGGTCAGTGAGAATGGCCCCAGGGCACAGTTAGTCTGTGAGAATGGCCCCAGGGCACAGTTAGTCAGTGAAAATGGCCTCAGGGCACAGTCATTAAGAATGGCCCCAGGATACAGTTAGTCTGTGAGAATGGCCCCAGGGTACAGTTAGTAAGTGAGAATGGCCCCAGGGCACAGTCAGTGAGAATGGCCCCAGGGTACAGGTAGTGTGGTGAGAACGGCCCCAGGGCACAGTTAGTCAGTGAAAATGGCCCCAGGACGCAGTGAGTGCAGTGAGAATGGCCCCAGGACACAGTTAGTCAGTGAGAATGGCCCCAGGATACATTTAGTCAGTGGGAATGGCCCCCGGACACATTTAGTCAGTGAGAACAGTCCCAGGGCACAGTTAGTCAGTGAGAAAGGCCCCAGGACACAGTTAGTCAGTGAGAACGGCCCCAGGACACATTTAGTCAGTGAGAACAACCCCAGGGCACAGTTAGTCAGTGAGAATGGCCCCAGGACACATTTAGTCAGTGAGAATGGCCCCAGGGTACAGTTAGTCAGTGAGAATGGCCCCAGGATACAGTTAGTGTGGTGAGAACGGCCCCAGGACACATTTAGTCAGTGTGAATGGCCCCAAGACACAATTAGTCACTGAGAATGTCCCCAGGGTACAGTTAGTCAGTGAGAATGGCCCCAGGGCGCAGTTAGTCAGTGAGAATGGCCCCAGGACACAATTAGTCAGTGAGAATGGCCTCAGGATACAATTAGTCAGTGAGAATGTCCCCAGGGTACAGTTAGTCAAGGCGAATGGCCCCAGGACACAGTGAGAATGGCCCCAATGCACAGATCGTCAGTGAGAATGGCCCCAGGGCACCGTTAGTCAGTGAGAATGGCCCCAGGACACAGTCAGTGAGAGTGCCCCAGGACACAGTTAGGAAGAATGGCCCCAGGGCACAGTTAGTCAGTGAGAATGGCCCCAGGACACAGTCAGTGAGAGTGCCCCAGGGCACAGTTAGTAAGAATGTCCCCAGGGTACAGTTAGTCAGGGAGAATGGCCCCAGGAACAGTGAGAATGGCCCCAATGCACAGTTAGTCAGTGTGAATGGCCCCAGGACACAATTAGTCAATGAGAATGTCCCCAGGGCACAGTTAGGGCAGTGTGAATGGCCCCAGGACACAGTTAGTCATTGAGAATGTCCCCAGGGCACAGTTAGTCAGTGAGAATGGCCCCAGGACACAGTCAGTGAGAATGGCCCCAGGGCACGGTTCGTCAGTGAGAATGGCCCCAGGGCACATTTACTGTGGTGAGAATGGCCCCAGGACACAGTCAGTGAGAATGGCCCCAGAGCACAGTTAGTCAGTGAGAATGGCCCCACGGTACAGTTAGTGTGGTGAGAATGGCCCCAGGGCACAGTTAGGGCAGCGTTAATGGCCCCAGGACACAATTAGTCAGTGAGAATGGCCCCAGGGCACAGTTAGTCAGTGAGAAAGGCCCCAGGACACATTTAGTCAGTGACAACGGCCCCAGGACACATTTAGTCAGTGAGAACAGCCCCAGGGCACAGTTAGTCAGTGAGAATGGCCCCAGGACACAGTTAGTCAGTGAGAATGGCCTCAGGATACAATTAGTCAGTGAGAATGTCCCCTGGGTACAGTTAGTCAGTGAGAATGGCCCCAGGGCGCAGTTAGTCAGTGCGAATGGCCCCAGGACACAATTAGTCAGTGAGAATGGCCTCAGGATACAATTAGTCAGTGAGAATGTCCCCAGGGTACAGTTAGTCAAGGCGAATGGCCCCAGGACACAGTGAGAATGGCCCCAATGCACAGTTAGTCAGTGAGAATGGCCCCAGGGCACCGTTAGTCAGTGAGAATGGCCCCAGGACACAGTCAGTGAGAGTGGCCCCAGGGCACAGTTAGTAAGAATGGCCCCAGGGCACAATTAGTCAGTGAGAATGTCCCCAGTGTACAGTTGGTCAGGGAGAATGGCCCCAGGAGACAGTGAGAATGGCCCCAATGCACAGTTAGTCAGTGTGAATGGCCCCAGGACACAATTAGTCAATGTGAATGGCCCCAGGGCACAGTTCGGGCAGTGTGAATGGACCCAGGACACAATTAGTCAGTGAGAATGTCCCCAGAGCACAGTTAGTCATTGAGAATGTCCCCAGGGCACAGTTAGTCAGTGAGAATGGCCCCAGGACACAGTCAGTGAGAATGGCCCCAGGGCACATTTACTGTGGTGAGAATGGCCCCAGGACACAGTCAGTGAGAATGGCCCCAGAGCACAGTTAGTCAGTGAGAATGGCCCCAGGGTACAGTTAGTCAGTGAGAATGGCCCCAGGACACAGTTAGTCTGTGAGAATGGCCCCAGGACACAATTAGTCAGTGAGAATGGCCCCAGGGCACAGTTAGTCAGTGTGAATGGCCCCAGGACACAATTAGTCAGTGAGAATGGCCCCAGGATACAATTAGTCAGTGAGAATATCCCCAGGGTACAGGTAGTCAGTGAGAATGGCCCCAGGGCGCAGTTAGTCAGTGAGAATGGCCCCAGGACACAATTAGTCAGTGAGAATGGCCTCAGGATACAATTAGTCAGTGAGAATGTCCCCAGGGTACAGGTAGTCAGTGAGAATGACCCCAGGGCGCAGTTAGTCAGTGAGAATGGCCCCAGGACAAAATTAGTCAGTGAGAATGGCCTCAGGATACAATTAGTCAGTGAGAATGGCCCCAGGACACAATTAGTCAGTGAGAATGGCCCCAGGGCGCAGTTAGTCAGTGAGAATGGCCCCAGGACACAATTAGTCAGTGGGAATTGCCCGAGGACACATATAGTCAGTGAGAACGGCCCCAGGACACATTTAGTCAGTGAGAACAGCCGCAGGGCACAGTTAGTCGGTGAGAATGGCCCCAATGCACAGGTAGTCAGTGTGAGTGGCCCCAGGACATAGTTAGTCAGTGAGAATGGCCCCAGGGTACAATCAGTGTGGTGAGAACAGAACCAGGGCACAGTTAGTCAGTGTGAATGGCCCCAGGACACATTTAGTCAGTGAGAACAGCCCCAGGGCACAGTTAGTCAGTGTGAATGGCCCCAGGACACAGTTAGTCAGTGAGAATGGCCCCAGGACACAATTAGTCAGTGAGAATGGCCCCAGGGCACAGTTAGTCAGTGAGAATGGCCCCAGGACACAATTAGTCAGTGAGAATGGCCTCAGGATACAATTAGTCAGTGAGAATGTCCCCAGGGTACAGTTAGTCAGTGAGAATGGCCCCAGGGCGCAGTTAGTCAGTGAGAATGGCCGCAGCACACAATTAGTCAGTGAGAATGGTCTCAGGATACAATTAGTCAGTGAGAATGTCCCCAGGGTACAGTTAGTCAGTGAGAATGGCCCCAGGATACATTTAGTCAGTGGGAATGGCCCCCGGACACATTTAGTCAGTGAGAACAGTCCCAGGGCACAGTTAGTCAGTGAGAAAGGCCCCAGGACACAGTTAGTCAGTGAGAACGGCCCCAGGACACATTTAGTCAGTGAGAATGGCCCCAGGGCGCAGTTAGTCAGTGAGAATGGCCCCAGGACACAATTAGTCAGTGAGAATGGCCTCAGGATACAATTAGTCAGTGAAAATGTCCCCAGGGTACAGTTAGTCAGTGAGAATGGCCCCAGGGTACAATCAGTGTGGTGAGAACAGCACCAGGGCACAGTTAGTCAGTGAGAACGGCCCCAGGGCACAGTTAGGGCAGTGTGAATGGCCCCAGGACACAATTAGTCAGTGAGAATGGCCCCAGGGCACAGTTAGTCTGTGAGAATGGCCCCAGGATACAGTTAGTCTGTGAGAATGGCCCCAGGGCACAGTTAGTCAGTGAGAATGGCCTCAGGGCACAGTCATTAAGAATGGCCCCAGGATACAGTTAGTCTGTGAGAATGGCCCCAGGGTACAGTTAGTAAGTGAGAATGGCCCCAGGGTACAGGTAGTGTGGTGAGAACGGCCCCAGGGCACAGTTAGTCAGGGAGAATGGCCCCAGGACACATTTAGTCAGTGAGAACAGCCCCAGGACACAATTAGTCAGTGAGAATGGCCCCATGACACAGTTAGTCAGTGGGAATGGTCCCAGGACACATTTAGTCAGTGGGAATGGCCCCCGGACACATTTAGTCAGTGAGAACAGTCCCAGGGCACAGTTAGTCAGTGAGAAAGGCCCCAGGACACAGTTAGTCAGTGAGAACGGCCCCAGGACACATTTAGTCAGTGAGAACAGCCCCATGGCACAGTTAGTCAGTGAGCATGGCCCCAGGACACAGTTAGTCAGTGAGAATGGCCCCAGGACACAATTAGTCAGTGAGAATGGCCCCAGGGCACAGTTAGTCAGTGAGAATGGCCCCAGGACACAATTAGTCAGTGAGAATGGCCTCAGGATACAATTAGTCAGTGAGAATGTCCCCAGGGTACAGTTAGTCAGTGAGAATGGCCCCAGGGTGCAGTTAGTCAGTGAGAATGGCCCCAGCACACAATTAGTCAGTGAGAATGGCCTCAGGATACAATTAGTCAGTGAGAATGTCCCCAGGGTACAGTTAGTCAGTGAGAATGGCCCCAGGATACATTTAGTCAGTGGGAATGGCCCCCGGACACATTTAGTCAGTGAGAACAGTCCCAGGGCACAGTTAGTCAGTGAGAAAGGCCCCAGGACACAGTTAGTCAGTGAGAACGGCCCCAGGACACATTTAGTCAGTGAGAACGGCCCCAGGACACAGTTAGTCAGTGCGAATGGCCCCAGGACACAGTTAGTCAGTGAGAATGGCCCCAGGACACATTTAGTCAGTGAGCATGGCCCCAGGGCGCAGTTTGTCAGTGAGAATGGCCCCAGGACACATTTAGTCAGTGAGAACAGCCCCAGGGCGCAGTTAGTCAGTGAGAAAGGCCCCAGGACACAGTTAGTCAGTGAGAACGGCCCCAGGACACATTTAGTCAGTGAGAACAGCCCTAGGGCACAGTTAGTCAGTGAGAATGGCCCCAGGACACAGTTAGACAGTGAGAATGGCCCCAGGGTACAGTTAGTGTGCTGAGAACGGCACCAGGGCACAGTTAGGGCAGTGAGAATGGCCCCAGGACACAATTAGTCAGTGAGAATGGCCGCAGGGCGCGGTTAGTCAGTGAGAATGGCCCCAGGACACAATTAGTCAGTGAGAATGGCCCCAGGATACAATTAGTCAGTGAGAATATCTCCAAGGTACAGATAGTCAGTGAGAATGGCCCCAGGGCGCAGTTAGTCAGTGAGAATGGCCCCAGGACACAATTAGTCAGTGAGAATGGCCTCAGGATACAATTAGTCAGTGAGAATGTCCCGAGGGTACAGGTAGTCAGTGAGAATGGCCCCAGGGCGCAGTTAGTCAGTGAGAATGGCCCCAGGACACAATTAGTCAGTGAGAATGGCCTCAGGATACAATTAGTCAGTGAGAATGGCCCCAGGGCGCAGTTAGTCAGTGAGAATGGCCCCGGGACACATTTAGTCAGTGGGAATTGCCTGAGGACACATATAGTCAGTGAGAACGGCCCCAGGACACATTTAGTCAGTGAGAACAGCCGCAGGGCACAGTTAGTCGGTGAGAATGGCCCCAATGCACAGGTAGTCAGTGTGAGTGGCCCCAGGACATAGTTAGTCAGTGAGAATGGCCCCAGGGTACAATCAGTGTGGTGAGAACAGCACCAGGGCACAGTTAGTCAGTGTGAATGGCCCCAGGACACATTTAGTCAGTGAGAACAGCCCCAGGGCACAGTTAGTCAGTGTGAATGGCCCCAGGACACAGTTAGTCAGTGAGAATGGCCCCAGGACACAATTAGTCAGTGAGAATGGCCCCAGGGCACAGTTAGTCAGTGAGAATGGCCCCAGGACACAATTAGTCAGTGAGAATGGCCTCAGGATACAATTAGTCAGTGAGAATGTCCCCAGGGTACAGTTAGTCAGTGAGAATGGCCCCAGGGCGCAGTTAGTCAGTGAGAATGGCCCCAGCACACAATTAGTCAGTGAGAATGGCCTCAGGATACAATTAGTCAGTGAGAATGTCCCCAGGGTACAGTTAGTCAGTGAGAATGGCCCCAGGATACATTTAGTCAGTGGGAATGGCCCCCGGACACATTTAGTCAGTGAGAACAGTCCCAGGGCACAGTTAGTCAGTGAGAAAGGCCCCAGGACACAGTTAGTCAGTGAGAACGGCCCCAGGACACATTTAGTCAGTGAGAACAGCCCCAGGGCACAGTTAGTGAGAATGGCCCCAGGACACAGTAGGTCAGTGAGAATGGCCCCAGGGCGCAGTTAGTGAGAATGGCCCCAGGGTACAATCAGTGTGGTGAGAACAGCACCAGGGCACAGTTAGTCAGTGTGAATGGCCCCAGGACACATTTAGTCAGTGAGAACAGCCCCAGGGCACAGTTAGTCAGTGTGAATGGCCCCAGGACACAGTTAGTCAGTGAGAATGGCCCCAGGACACAATTAGTCAGTGAGAATGGCCCCAGGGCACAGTTAGTCAGTGAGAATGGTCCCAGGACACAATTAGTCAGTGAGAATGGCCTCAGGATACAATTAGTCAGTGAGAATGTCCCCAGGGTACAGTTAGTCAGTGAGAATGGCCCCAGGGCGCAGTTAGTCAGTGAGAATGGCCCCAGCACACAATTAGTCAGTGAGAATGGCCTCAGGATACAATTAGTCAGTGAGAATGTCCCCAGGGTACAGTTAGTCAGTGAGAATGGCCCCAGGATACATTTAGTCAGTGGGAATGGCCCCCGGACACATTTAGTCAGTGAGAACAGTCCCAGGGCACAGTTAGTCAGTGAGAAAGGCCCCAGGACACAGTCAGTGAGAACGGCCCCAGGACACATTTAGTCAGTGAGAACAGCCCCAGGGCACAGTTAGTGAGAATGGCCCCAGGACACAGTTAGTCAGTGAGAATGGCCCCAGGGCGCAGTTAGTGAGAATGGCCCCATGACACAATTAGTCAGTGAGAATGGCCTCAGGATACAATTAGTCAGTGAGAATGTCCCCAGGGTACAGTTAGTCAGTGAGAATGGCCCCAGGGTACAATCAGTGTGGTGAGAACAGCACCAGGGCACAGTTAGTCAGTGAGAACGGCCCCAGGGCACAGTTAGGGCAGTGTGAATGGCCCCAGGACACAATTAGTCAGTGAGAATGGCCCCAGGGCACAGTTAGTCTGTGAGAATGGCCCCAGGATACAGTTAGTCTGTGAGAATGGCCCCAGGGCACAGTTAGTCAGTGAGAATGGCCTCAGGGCACAGTCATTAAGAATGGCCCCAGGATACAGTTAGTCTGTGAGAATGGCCCCAGGGTACAGTTAGTAAGTGAGAATGGCCCCAGGGAACAGTCAGTGAGAATGGCCCCAGGGTACAGGTAGTGTGGTGAGAACGGCCCCAGGGCACAGTTAGTCAGTGAGAATGGCCCCAGGACACAGTTAGTGCAGTGAGAATGGCCCCAAGACACATTTGGTCAGTGGGAATGGTCCCAGGACACATTTAGTCAGTGGGAATGGACCCCGGACACATTTAGTCAGTGAGAACAGTCCCAGGGCACAGTTAGTCAGTGAGAAAGGCCCCAGGACACAGTTAGTCAGTGAGAACGGCCCCAGGACACATTTAGTCAGTGAGAACAGCCCCATGGCACAGTTAGTCAGTGAGAATGGCCCCAGGACACAGTTAGTCAGTGAGAATGGCCCCAGGACACAATTAGTCAGTGAGAATGGCCCCAGGGCACAGTTAGTCAGTGAGAATGGCCCCAGGACACAATTAGTCAGTGAGAATTGCCTCAGGATACAATTAGTCAGTGAGAATGTCCCCAGGGTACAGTTAGTCAGTGAGAATGGCCCCAGGGCGCAGTTAGTCAGTGAGAATGGCCCCAGCACACAATTAGTCAGTGAGAATGGCCTCAGAATACAATTAGTCAGTGAGAATGTCCCCAGGGTACAGTTAGTCAGTGAGAATGGCCCCAGGATACATTTAGTCAGTGGGAATCGCCCCCGGACACATTTAGTCAGTGAGAACAGTCCCAGGACACAGTTAGTCAGTGAGAAAGGCCCCAGGACACAGTTAGTCAGTGAGAACGGCCCCAGGACACATTTAGTCAGTGAGAACAGCCCCAGGGCACAGTTAGTGAGAATGGCCCCAGGACACAGTTAGTCAGTGAGAATGGCCCCAGGATACAATTAGTCAGTGAGAATGTCCCCAGGGTACAGTTAGTCAGTGAGAATGGCCCCAGGACACAGTTAGTCAGTGGGAATGGCCCCAGGGCAGAGTTAGTCAGTGGGAATGGCCCCAAGACATATTTGGTCAGTGGGAATGGTCCCAGGACACATTTAGTCAGTGAGAACAGTCCCAGGGCACAGTTAGTCAGTGGGAATGGCCCCAGGGCAGAGTTAGTCAGTGGGAATGGCCCCAAGACATATTTGGTCAGTGGGAATGGTCCCAGGACACATTTAGTCAGTGAGAACAGCCCCAGGGCACAGTTAGTGAGAATGGCCCCAGGACACAGTTAGTCAGTGAGAATGGCCCCAGGGCGCAGTTAGTGAGAATGGCCCCAGGACACAATTAGTCAGTGAGAATGGCCTCAGGATACAATTAGTCAGTGAGAATGTCCCCAGGGTACAGTTAGTCAGTGAGAATGGCCCCAGGACACAGTTAGTCAGTGGGAATGGCCCCAGGGCAGAGTTAGTCAGTGGGAATGGCCCCAAGACACATTTGGTCAGTGGGAATGGTCCCAGGACACATTTAGTCAGTGAGAACAGTCCCAGGGCACAGTTAGTCAGTGAGAAAGGCCCCAGGACACATTTAGTCAGTGAGAACGGCCCCAGGACACATTTAGTCAGTGAGAACAGCCGCAGGGCACAGTTAGTCAGTGAGAATGGCCCCAGGACACAGTTAGTCAGTGAGAATGGCCCCAGGACACATTTAGTCAGTGAGAATGGCCCCAGGGCGCAGTTTGTCAGTGAGAATGGCCCCAGGACACAATTAGTCAGTGAGAATGGCCCCAGAACACATTTAGTCAGTGAGAACAGCCCCAGGGCGCAGTTAGTCAGTGAGAAAGGCCCCAGGACACAGTTAGTCAGTGAGAACGGCCCCAGGACACATTTAGTCAGTGAGAACAGCCCTAGGGCACAGTTAGTCAGTGAGAATGGCCCCAGGACACAGTTAGACAGTGAGAATGGCCCCAGGGTACAGTTAGTGTACTGAGAACGGCACCAGGGCACAGTTAGGGCAGTGAGAATGGCCCCAGGACACAATTAGTCAGTGAGAATGGCTGCAGGGCGCGGTTAGTCAGTGAGAATGGCCCCAGGACACAATTAGTCAGTGAGAATGGCCTCAGGATACAATTAGTCAGTGAGAATGTCCCCAGGGTACAGTTAGTCAGTGAGAATGTCCCCAGGGTACAGTTAGTCAGGGCGAATGGCCCCAGGACACAGTGAGAATGGCCCCAATGCACAGTTAGTCAGTGAGAATGGCCCCAGGGCACCGATAGTCAGTGAGAATGGTCCCAGGACACAGTCAGTGAGAGTGGCCCCAGGGCACAGTTAGTGAGAATGGCCCCAGGGCACAGTTAGTCAGTGAGAATGGCCCCAGGAGACAGTTAGTCAGGGAGAATGGCCCCAGGAGACAGTGAGAATGGCCCCAATGCACAGTTAGTTAGTGTGAATGGCCCCAGGACACAATTAGTCAATGAGAATGGCCCCAGGGCACAGTTAGGGCAGTGTGAATGGCCCCAAGACACAATTAGTCAGTGAGAATGTCCCCAGGGCACAGTTAGTCATTGAGAATGTCCCCAGGGCACAGTTAGTCAGTGAGAATGGCCCCAGGACACAGTCAGTGAGAATGGCCCCAGGGCACCGTTAGTCAGTGAGAATGGCCCCAGGGCACATTTACTGTGGTGAGAATGGCCCCAGGACACAGTTAGTGCAGTGAGAATGGCCCCAGAGCACAGTTAGTCAGTGAGAATGGCCCCAGGGCACAGTTAGTCGGTGAGAATGGCCCCAGGACACAGTTAGTCAGTGAGAATTGCCCCAGGACACAGTTAGTCAGTGAGAATGGACCCAGGGCACAGTCAGTGAGAATGGCCCCAGGATACAATTAGTCAGTGAGAATTGCCCCCGGGGCAGTGTTTTGTTCTCTGTGTGTGATGTGTGAATTCTGGGAGACCTCTGGCCTCCTGCATAACCACATCTACACCAGTTTCACCAAGCAGGAGCTCCTCAGAGAACTGGAGCTGCAGCTGAATGACCTTCGGCTTATACGGGAGAATGTGGAGGTGATGGACAGGAGCTACAGGGATGTAGTCAGCCCTAGGGTGCAGGAGACAGGTAACTGGGTGACTGTCAGGAGGAGGGGGAAATGTACACCTGCGGCCATTCCCCTCAATAATAAGTGTTCAACATTGGAGATTGTTGAGTGAGATGTCCAACCAGGAGGGACCACAGTGACCGGGTCTCTGGCACTGAGTCAGGTGCTGTGACACAGAAGAGAGGACAGGTGAAGAGGACTGCAGTGGTGACAGGAGATTCCATAGTCAGAGGAAAAGAGGCAAGATTCTGTCAACGTGATAGAGACACCTGGATGTTATGTTGCCTCACAGGTATCGGGACAGGAATGTCTCCGATCATGTCCATGGCATTTTCAAGGATGGGGGTGAGCAGCCAGAAGTCTTGATACATTTTGGCACCAATGTCATAGGTAGACAAGGTGAGGAGGCCGTGAAGAAAGATTTTAGGGAATTAGGTAGAAAGCTGAAAAACAGGACCTCCAGGGTAGTAATCTCTGGATTGCTGCCTGTGCCACCACGTCACTGTGAGGGTAAGAATAGGATGACTTGGCAGATGACTGCGCGGCTGAGGAACTGGCGCAAGGGGCAGGGGTTCAGATTTCTCAACCATTTGGATCTCCTCTGCGGGAGATACAATCTGTACAAAAGGGACCGGTTACACCTCAACCCGAGGAAGGCCAATATCCTTGCAAGCAGGGCTGTTAGAGCTGTTCAGAAGGGTTTTAACTAATTTGGTAGGGGAATGGTAACTGGAGTGAGAGGGCTGAGGATGGAATAGCTGGTTTACAAACAGAGACAGTGTGTAATGAAACTGTTAGCAAGGAGAGACTGATGATGGGGCAAAATTGCAGTTAGTGGGATGACTTGGAATGTAATAGGCAGATAAAATCAAAAAGAGTGATGAATGCTGGACTGAAGGTGTTATATTTGAAGGTGTGTACGCAAAAAGGTAGATAAACTTGCAACACACAGATTGGCATGTACGGTGCTGTGAGCATCACTGTGATGTGGCTGGAAGAAGATTATATCTGGGAGCTTAACATCAAAGGATACACATTGTATTGAAAGGGCAGGCAAGTAGGCAGAGGAGGTGGTGTGGCTTTGTTGATAAAAATGAAATCAAATCATTAAAGGTGACATAGAATCAGAAAGTGCTGGATCCTATGGGTTGAGTTAAGGAACTGCAAGGGTAAAGAGACCTGATGGAAGTTATATACAGACCCCCCCAAACAGCCATAAAGATGTGGTCTACAAATCACAATGGGAGATTGAAAATGCATGTCAAAAGAGCACTGCTACAATATTCATGGGGGATTTCAATATGCAGGTAGATTGGGAAAGTTGGGTTGGTGCTGGATCCCAAGAGGGGAGTTTATAGATGCCTATGGGTTAGCTTTTTTGAGCAGCTCATTATTGAGCACACTAAGGGTTCACCTATTTTGGATTGGGTGTTGTGCAATAAGTTGGAATTGATTAAAGAGCTTAAGGTAAAGGAACCCCTAGGGGTCAGTGATCATAATATGATAGAATTCAGCCAGCGAATTGCAAAGGAGAAGCTAAAGTCAGGTGTATTGGTTTAGCAGTAGAGTAAAGGGAATCACAGAGGCATCAGAGAGGAGCTGACCAAAATTGATGAGAAGGGAACTCCGACCTGGAAGGTCAGAAGCTTGAGAGGAGGGAACTTCACTCAGATTCGGAGACTGAGTACAAAAGGCAGCAACTCACAGTAGTTTGCTTAGAGCTCTGACAGCAACCAATCAGCAAAAGTGATTGATTAGGGAGAAAAGATTAAATCAGAATCACAATCAGGTTTATTATCACTAGCATGTGATGTGAAATTTGTTAACTTAGCAGCAGCAGATCAATGCAATATATAATAGAAGAAAAAAAATAATAATAATAAATAAATCTTATTCAGTATGCTTTATACACTATATGTATATTGAATAGATTAAAAATCATGCAAAAAACAGAAATGGACACTTCAGCCCTGGGGAAAAGCCTCTGGCTATCCACACGATCAATGCCTCTCATCATCTTATACACCTCTATCAGGTCACCTCTCAACCTCCGTCACTCCAAGGAGAAAAGGTCAAGTTCACTCAACCTATTCTCATAAGGTACTCCTTCCAATCCAGGCAACGACCTTGTAAATCTTCTCTACACTCTATAGTATCGACATCCTTCCTGTAGTGAGGTGACCAGAACTGAACACAGTACTCCAAGTGGGGTCTGACCAAGGTCTTATATAGCTGTAACATTACCTCACGGCTCTTGAACTCAGTCTCACGGTTGAGGAATGCCAACACACCATATGCCTTCTTAACAACATTGTCAACCAGCACAGCTGCTTTGAGTGTCCTATCGACACGGACCCCAAGATCTCTCAGATCTTCCACACTGCCAAGAATCTTACCATTTATATTATATTCTGTCTTCAAATTGGACCTACCAAAATGAACCATTTCGTACTTTTCTGGGTTGAACTCCAGGAGATGGACACAGAGCCTATAGAAGTGAAGCAAAGTGGCATCAACTTCATGGACCCTGTACAGATTACAGAGGAGGAGCTATTTGCTATCCTGAGGCAAATCAGTGTGGATAAATTCCCTGGGTCTGACAAGGTGTTCCCTCAGTCCCTGTGGGAGGCAAGTACAGCTATTGCCAGGGCCCTATCAGTGACATTTAAGTCATCCTTAGTGACAGGAGAGGTACCAGCGGATTGGAGGATAGCCCTAATATTGTTCTGCTCTTTAATAAAGGCTATAAAATAGTCAATATGGTTTTGTGCGTGATAGATTATGTCTAACCGATCAGTTTTTCGAGAAAGTTACCAGGAAAGTGGATGAAAGCAAGGCAGTGGATGCTGTCTACATGGACTTTAGTAAAGCATTTGACAAGGTCCCACATGGGAGGTTAGTCAAGAAGGTTCAGTTGCTCGGCATTCCAGATGAGGTAATAAATTGGATTAGACATTGGCTTTGTGGGAGAAGCCAGAGAGAGGTGGTAGATGGATTTTTCTCTGACTGGAGGCCTGTGACTGGTGGTGTGCTGAGGGGATCCTTTGTTGTTTATCAATGACCTAGATGACAATGTGGTCAACTGGAACAGCAAATTTGCAGATGTCACCCAGACTGGGGGTGTAATGGACAGTGAGGAAGGCTATCATGGCTTGCAGAGGAATATGCATCAGCTGGAAAAATGGCCTGAAAAATGGTAGATGGAAATTAATGCAGGCAAGTGCAGGGTTTTGCATTTCAGGAGGTCTTACACAGTGAATGGTAGGACACCGAGGAGTGTGATAGAACAAATAGATCTGGGAATATAGGTCCATAACTCAAACATGACACATTTTGATTCTTGATTGGTCAGGACATGAAGGGATACGGGGAGAAGACAGGAGATTGGGGCCAGGAGGAAGAATAGATCAACCACGATGAAATGGCAGGACAGACTCAATGGGCCGAATAGCCCAGTTTTGCTCCTGTGTCTTAGTAGCCTTATGGACTTATGGAAAATGCTGTCACATGTAGACAGAGTGGTAAGGAGAGCTTTTGGCACATTGGCCTTCATAAATCAATGTATTGAGTACAGGAGATGAGATGTTATGCTTGAAGTTGTATAAGATGTTGATGAGGCCAAATTTGGAGTATTGTGTGCAGTTTTGGTCACCTACCTACAGGAAAGGTATAAACAAGGTTGAAAGTGTACAGAGAAAACTTACAAGGATATATCAACTACTGCCTGAAATATACATAAAGACTTGACCTCCACAACTGTCTGTGGCAAAGAATTCACAGATTCACCATCCTCTGACTAAATAAATTCCTCCTAACCTCCATTCTAAAAGGACGCCCCTCTATTCTGAGTCTGTGTCCTCTGGTCTTCGACTCTCCCACCATAGGGAACATCCTCTCCACATCCACTCTATCAAGACCTTTCACCATTCAATAGTTTTCAATGAGGTCACCCCTGAATTCCAGCAAATAAAGGTCCAGAGCCATCAAATGCTTTTCATATGACAAGCCATTGAATCCTGGAATTGTTTTGTGAACCTCCTTTGAACACTCTCCAGTTTCAGCACATCCTTTCTAAGACAAGACATCCAAAACTGCTCAGAATACTCCAAGCAAGGCCTTACCTGTGCTTTATAAAGTCTCAACATTACATGCTTGCTTTTATATTCTAGTCCTCTTGATATGAATGCTAACATTGCATTTGCCTTCCTTATCACAAACTCAACCTACAAGTTAACCTTTAGGGAATCTTGCACAAGAACTCCTAAGTCCCTTTGCACCTTAGTTTTTTTGTATCTTTTCTCCATTTAGAGAATAGTTATCCCTTTCATTTCTTCTACCAAAGTATATAACCATACACTTCCTGACACTGCATTCCATCTGCCACTTCTTTGTCCTTTCTCCTAATCTGTCTAAGTCCAATTCTCCATTGTCTATCCTATATTGGACTGCTAGAAAATGATCCTGGAAAGGTAGTAATGGGGGACATGGAAATGGGGGACAAACAGAATAGTATTTTGCATCAGTCATCACTGTGGAAGATACTAGCAGTATGCTGGCAGTCCAAAAATGTCAGGGAGTAGAAGTGAGTAAAGTTGTTGTTATGAGGAAGAAGATGTATGGGAAACTGAAAGATCTGAAGATAGATTAGTCACCTGGATCAGATGGTCTACACCCAATGTTTCTGGAAAGAAGTGGCTGAAGAGATTGTGGAGACATTAGTAATGATCTTTCAAGAGTCAATGGGTTCTGTATGGTTCCCTAGAAATGGAAAATTGTAAATATCACTCCACACTTTAAAAAGGAAGAGAGGCAGAAGAAAGGAAACTATTGGCCAGTTGGCTAGACTTCAGTGGTTGGGAAGATATTGGAGTTGATTGTTAAGGATGTGGTTTTGGGGTGCTTAGAGGTACATGAAATCAGCATGCTATCCTCAAGGGAAAATCCTGCTTGACTGATCTTCAGGAATTCTTGGAAGAAATAACAAGCAGATTACACAAAAGAGAAATGGTAGATATTGTGTACTTGGATTTTCAGAAAGCCTTTCACAAGGTGCTGCACATCAGGCTGTTTAACAAGATAAGAGCCCATGGTTTTACAGGAAAGATTCCAGCAGAATCAGAATCAGATTTATTATCATCGGCATGTGTTGTGAAATTTGCCTGGATAAAGCAGAGACTGATTGGCAGGAGACTAAGGCTGGGAATAAAGGGAGCTTTTCCTGGTTGGCTGCTGGTGACTGGTGGTGTTCCACAGGGGTCTGTGTTGGCACTGCTTCTTTTTGCATTGTGTGTCAATGATTTTGAGGATGAAATTGATGGATTTGTGGCAAAGTTTGCAGACGATATGGAAATAGGTGGAGGGAAAGGTAGTGGTTAGGATGTAGAGAAGCTACAAAAGGACTTAGAATCATAGAAACATAGAAACCTACAGCACATTACAGGCCCTTCAGCCCACAAAATGTTGTGCCAACCATCTAACCTACTATAGAAACCGCCTAGAATTTCCTTACTGCATAGCCCTCTATTTTCCTAACCTCATGTACCTATCTAGGAGTCTCTTAAAAGACACTATTGTATCTGCCTCCACCACTGTCACTGGAAGTGCATTCCATACACCCACCACACTCTGTGTGAAAAACTGACATCTCCCTTGTACCTGCTTCCAAGCACTTTAAAACTATGACCCCTCATGTTAGCCATTTCAGCCCTGGGAAAAAGCCTCTGGCTATCCACATGGTCAATGCCTCTCATTATCTTATACACCTCTATCAGGTCACCTCTCATCCTCCATCACTCCAAGGAGAAAAGGCCAAGTTCACTCAACACTCTCCAATCCAGGCAACATCCTTGTAAACCTCCTCTGCACTCTCTCTACAGCATCCACATCCTTCCTGCAGTGAAGTGACCAGAACTGAACACAGTACTCTGATTTAGACAGATTAGGAGAATGGACAAAGAAGTGGCAGATGGAATACAATGCTGTGAGGTGGATGGTCATGCACTTTGGTAGAAGAAATAAAAATATAGACTATTTTCTAAATGGAGAGAAAATTCAAAAATCAGAGGTGCAAAGAGACCTGGGAGTACTTGTGCAGAATTCCCTAAAGGTTAGATTGCAAGTTGAATCAGTGGTAAGGAAGGCAAATGCAATTTTAGCATTCATTTCAAGAGGACTAGAATATGAAAGCTAGGCTTTATGAAGCACTGGTGAGGCCTCATCTGGAGTATTGTGTGCGGTTTTTTGCCGTTTATCTAAGGAAGGATCTGCTGACGTTAGAGATGCTTCAAAAGAGGTTCACATAAACGATTCCAGAATTGAAAAGTTTATCATATGAGGAGCGTTTCTTGGCTCTGGTCCTATACCCAGTGGAATTCAGATGAATGTTGAAAGGGTTAGATGGAGTGAATGTGGGGAGGATGTTTCGTATGGTGGGGAAGTCTAAAACCAGAAGACACAGCTCAGAATGGAGGGACGGGACATCCATTTAGAATAGAGAACAGAAGGAATTTCTTTAGCCAGAGATTGGTAAATTTGTAGAGTTTGTTACCACAGGCAGCTCTGGAGGCGAATTCATTGGGTATATTTAAGGCAGAGGTTGAGAGGTTCTTGATTAGTCAGGACATGAAGGGAGAAGGCAAGAGTCTGGGGCTGAGAGGTAAATGGCAGAGTAGACTCGATGAGCCGAGTGGCCTAATTCTGCTCCTATATCTTATGGTCTTATGGCTTATCTGTTTTCATTGGAAATCTGTGGATTCCAGTTAACTGAGCCATTGGTTAATCAGGATAGCCATTTACTTGGGACCATATAGCCTACTCTGGAAACTGCCTGGAATTTCCCTACTGCATAGCCCTCCGTTTTTCTAAGCTCCATGTACCTATCTAAGAGGCTTTCAAAAGACTCTATTGTATCTGCTTCCACCACCGCCACTGGCACTGCATTCCACGCACCCATTACTCTCTTCGTGAAAAATTTACCCCTGACGTCCCCTCAGTACCTATTTCTAAGCACCTTAAAACTGTGCCACCTCACGTTAGCCATTTCAGCCCTGGGGAAAAAGCCTCTAGCTATCCACATGATCAATGCCTCTCATCATCTTAGACAACTCTATCAGGTCACCGCTCATCCTCCATTGCTCCAAGGAGAAAAGGCCAAGTACACTCAACCTATTTTCATAAGGTACACTCTCCAATCCAGGCAACATCCTTGTAAATCTCCTCTGCACCCTCTCTATAGTATCCACTTCCTTCCTGTAGTGAGGTGACCAGAACTGAACACAGTACTCCAAGTGGGGTCTGACCATGATCTTATAAAGCTGTAACATTACGTCACGGCTCTTAAAATCAATCCCACGGTTGATGAATGCCAACACACCATACACCTTCTTAAAAACACTGTCGACCTGCGCAGCTGCTTTGAGTGTCCTATCAACATGAACCCCAAAATCTCTCAGATCTTCCACACTGCCAAGAGTCTTACCATTTATATTATATTCTGTCTTCAAATTGGATCTACCAAAATGAACCATCTATGGAATTTGTTGCCACGGGCAGCAGTGGAGGCCAAGTCACTGGGTGTATTTAAGGCGGAGATTGATAGGTATCTGAGTAGCCAGGGCATCAAAGGTTATGGTGAGAAGGTGGGGGAGTGGGACTAAATGGGAGAATGGATCAGCTCATGATAAAATGGCAGAGCAGACTCAATGGGCCGAATGGCCGACTTCTGCTCCTTTGCCTTGTGGTCTAAACCCCTTGCTCTAAGGAGATGCCAATCAATATTAGGGAAGTTAAAATCTCCCATCACTACAACCGTATTATTATTGCACTGTTCCAGAATCTGCCTCCCTATCTGCTCCTCGATGTCCCTGTTACTATGGGGGGCGGGGGTCTATAAAAAAAAACACCCACAGAGTTTTTCCCCCTTCCTGTTTCTAACTTCCACCCACACTAGGTCAGTGGACCATCCCTCCATGACTTCCTCCACAGGGGAGCTCTCCACTACCTGATGCTCTCCCTCTCCTGACAATCACCCACTTATCTGTCTCCTGTGGCCCCGCGGTGACTACCTGCATGTAGCTCCTGTCTATCACCTCCTCACTCTCCCTAACAAGACGAAGGTCATCGGCTTTTTTGTACCTTTTTAGCTATAACTGTGAAACTTCAGCTAATTGGGTTAGCCACTTAATTGGGCCAAAATGCACTGGTCCCAATGTGTCCTAATGAACCGGAATCCACTGTATTTACTTTACTAACATAAAATCTTTCTGCAGAAATATGGTCAATTCTAAGTGTATGTATTTCGGGATGATTCCATGCAGACGATGAAGTTGTTGGAAAAGCAGTTGATTTCTCACTTTAGATCAAACATTTCAGAATTCAGCATTATTATCAATGTCAAAATCTTGATAAATTCGGTATAATAAGACCACAAGACATAGGAGTAAATTAGGCCACTTGCCCATCAAGTCTGTTCCATCATTCCATCATGGCTGACTTATTATCCTTCTCAACCCTATTCTCCTGCCTTCTCCATGTAACCTTTCATACCCCGACTAATCAAGAACCTATCAATCGCCACTTTAAATATATCCAACGACTTGGCCTGCATGGCATCTGTGGCTATGGATTCCACAGATTTGCCAGGCTCTGGCTGAAAAATATTATCCTCATATCTGTTCTAAAGAGATGTCCCTCTATTCCAAGGATGTGTGCCCTTTGGTCCTAGATTCCCCCACTATTGAAATCATCCTCTCTACGTCCACTCTTTCTAGGCCTATCAATATTGACAGGTTCAGTGAGGTGCCCCCTCATTCTTCTGAATTCCAGAGAGGGCAGACCCAGACCCAAGTGGTCCTCACACATTAAACCTGATGAACAACAAAGAAATAGAACAGTACAACACCTTCGCCCCACAATATTGTGCCTGCTTTTTAACCTACTCTAAGATCAAGCTAACCCTTCGCTCTCACATAAACCTCCATTTAACATTTGTGCACTTACAAGTCTCTTAAATGTTTCTTAACGTATCTGTACTAAACACTGACCAATGTAAATTAACTTTCTGATACAGAGAGGTATTTCCGACCTTGACCTTGGCAGAAAGTTGTAAATGAGGGTGTTATTACCAAAAAAGGGGGTTTGTCCTCATTAAATTGTAAACATCAAGAGCTCAGCAGGATGAAACCAAATCCCATTCAACAGTGGACATTAGTCAGTGGGAGGTAAAATATGGGCAAGGAATAAAATGTGTATAAATACATAAATACTAGCATGATTGACAACATGATTGGTTCAGCATAACATTGTGGGCTGAAGGGCCTGTTCCTGTGTTGTACTGTTCTGGGTTCGATGTATTTGCAATGTAAACAGGTTTATAAAAAATGGTGTAAAGCGTTTACCATGCAGTGTAGTGATGGGGGTGAGAGATGTGGTGGAATGGAGGCTGACTAAAATGGTTGATCAGATTAATTCCTGGGGGAAGAAACTTTTAGGAAGGCCTGAAGTTTTTTTTGTTTTAATAGCCCTATAGCGCTTTCCAGAAGGGAGCTTTTGGAAAAGGCAGTTTGCAGGGTGGGTAGTTAGTGGCCTGCAATGATTTTCCTGCCCGTTTCTTTATCCTGGACACATACAAGTCCTGCAGTGATGGTAGACAGCAGACGGTGAGCTTTTCTGCTGACCTGGCAGTTCACTGTAGATTTTGTATATTGTGGGAGGATGCTGCACCAGACCGGACAGTAATGTCTGATGTGAGGATGCTTTCTATGATGGAGGTGTGGAATTTCACCTGTATGTTCTGGCGAAGATGGAATTCTACCACCTGCTGCGAGTCATCCTGTGCCAAGTCTGTCTTATGATGAAGGAGAAATGTTTCTCCAACATGAATTCCTGTGAAATACGGATATCCAGGAAACTGAATGTAGAAACGGTGCTGACTGCAATGTTGTTGATCAGCACACACAAGAAGTTCCTCCAGTGTTTTGTGTGTGTGTGTTACTTGGATTTCCAGCATCTGCAGATTTTCTCTTGTTTGTGGCAGAGTTGTTGACAATGAGTCGGTGGACAGGAGACACATTTCTCCTGAAGTCGATACACACCTCCTACATATCCGAAGTCTTTTATCCTGCTGTTATAACACTATTGAACAGTCCCCTAGTAGGATCTGGTCGACTCTTGACCTCACAGTCTACATCATTATGACCTTGCACTGCATTGTCTCTGTAGCTGTTATACTTCATTCTGCATTCTGTTATCGTTTTAACGTGTGCTGTCTTAATACTGTTGTGATGAGTTGATCTTCTCAGACAGTATGCAAGACAATCATAAACCAGTAAACCAACTTACTAATTTACCAACTTTATTTCAGTGATTCAAAGAGATTAAACTTCACAGAAGGATAGAAATTCCCTAGGAAGATCCTTGGAAGAAAATTGACAATTAGCTTCCTTTTGAAATTCGAGAAATTTTAAAGCAGTTTTAAACTCCAATCATTGCTAAGGTCTTATGGAACACTGAATTGTTCATTATTACCCCTCAACCATCAGGCTTCTGAACCAGAAAAGATAACTTCACTCACCCCAACACTAAACTGTTCCCACAACCTAAGGACCCACTTTCCAGGACTCTTCATTTCATGTTCTCGATAATATTATTATTATTATTATTTTTATTTTTTTTTCTCTTTGTATTTACTGTGACTGCCCAAAAGAAAATGAGCCTCAGGATTGTACATGGTGACATAAATGTACTTTGATAATACATAAAGACACAGCCTACAGATCGGGGGACAGGAGTGCTGTTCGCTCAGCCAGGTCTGCGCTTTCATTAGGGATCAGGAAAGCAAAAAGGGCCTACGCGGGCAAAATACATGGACACTTCTGTGACACAGGTGACACCAGACGGATGTGGCAGGGAATTAAAGCTCTGACAGACTACAAGATCAGGCAGAAAACTGATGACAGCGACGCCTCTCTACCAGACAGGCTTAACAATTTCTTTGCCCGCTTCGAAGCATCAAACACTACAGCAAAGGGGAGAGCCAGTCCCTTTTTACCATCTGACCAGCCGGCTCCAATCATTGATCCAGAGTAAACATGGAGGACCCTTGCCAGGGTCAACCCACGAAAAGCGGGAGGTCCAAACAACATCCCTGGACGTGTGCTCAAGGAATGTGCTGATGTATTAGCAGATGTCCTGACAGACATTTTCAACATCGCCCTTAGTCAAGCTATTGGCCCCAAATGCTTCAAAACCTCCACAATCATCCCTGTAGCAAAGAAATCAGTTGTAGCCTGTCTGAATGATTACCGTCCTGTTGCCCTGACCCCCATAGTGATGAGATGTTTTGAACAGCTTGTCAAGCCTCATATCACAGCCAGCCTCCCCTCATCGCTGGATCCTCTACAGTTTGCTTATCGTCCAAATCGCTCTACGGAGGATACAATGTCCACCACACTGCACACAGTTCTCTCTCACTTGGACAACAAAGACACTTATGCCAGAATCCTGTACATTGATTTTAGTTCAGCGTTCAATACCATCATCCCGCAGAGACTAGTGGAGAAACTGTCGCTGCTTGGCCTTAGCACTGCCATGTGTCGCTGGATTCTGGATGTCTTGACAGAGAGGCCACAGTCAGTCCGTGTTGGCAGGAACATCTCTGACTCCATCACACTGAGCACTGGATCCCCACAAGGCTGTGTGCTTAGCCCATTGCCGTTTACACTGCTAACACATGACTGTGCAGCCAGATTCAAGGAGAACCTGATCATTAAATTTGCAGATGTTACCACAGTGGTGGGGCTCATCAGCAAAAATGATGAAACAATGTACAGGGAGGAGGTCAAACACCTAGAGAGCTGGTGCAGGGATAACAACTTGATGCTTAATGTCACCAAAACCAAGGAGATGATCGTCGATTTCAGACGGTCTCAGCCTGAGCACACACCCCTCAGCATCAGCGGCTCCACAGTGGAGAGAGTGGAAAAGATCAAGTTCCTTGGGGTGCAGGTCTCGGACAGTCTCACCTGGTCCAGGAACACCACTGGGATTGTGAAACAGGCCCAGCAGAGATTGCACTTTCTGAGGAAGCTTAAACAAGCATCACTCCCCACTAACATCTTAACTACATTCTATAGAGGCGTGGTTGAGAGTGTGCTGACCTTCTGCATCACAACCTGGTACTCCAGCCGCAGTGCTGTCGACAAAAAAGCCTTACAGAGGGTGGTTAGGGGAGCAGAGAAGGTTATTGAGGTCTCCCTACCTTCTGTCCAAGACCCATTTCAGAGTTGATGCCTCCAGAAGACACGATACATCATTAAAGACCCCTCACACCCTCTCCATGAACTGTTTGTTCTTCTGCCATCAGGCAAACATTACAGGAGCATCAAAACTAAAACCACAAGGCTACTAAACAGCTTCCTCCCACAGGCAGTCAGACTGCTAAATAGCTGCTCCACCTGACTCTGCTTTGGACACTTTTAACTTGCACTGGACACTTACAACTTGATTTTAACTGACATGTGGCTGTTGTGTTTTACTATTTATTGTTATGTTTATTATTTAGTGTTGGGTTTGTTATGTTATGATTGCACTGCTCCTGAGAAATGCTGTCTCATTCTGCCCTGCAGAGCTGATGTATGGTTAGAATGACAATAAAGTTTTTTGATTTGATTTGATTTGAAATTTACTTACAACTTGGAACCTTGAAATTTATTTCTGCAGCTCTTTACGAAGGCACTAGGTGGCAGCAACATCATTATAATTGCAGCCAAAATTGTGACACAAATGCCTCGTTTGCAAGGATAAAGTCTGGAAAATTGGATCTGGGTGAATATTTCAGCAATTTGCGTGATGAGGTCACTGATCCCAAAAGGAGTTTCTCTCCATTAAAACTAACTGACATAGTGTTTATTTTGAATTTGCCAATGTCACTGGACATTGTTCCAGGCGCCAGGTGAAAATGTAACACCGATGCTATATTGTGAAATTCTGCTCTGAGGATCTCAGGTTTTGTAGCCACTGTCTCTCTGTGCTTCTTTGATCTGAGTTCCTATGCAAGGAGTGCCATGTGTTCTGGAGGCAAATACTGGAAAATTTTTATAGCAACAAACCTGTTGGCATTCTTTGAGGAGATTACAAGTAGAATAAATGAAGGGGATCAGTGGATGTTGTATATTTGGACTTTCAGAAAGCCTTTGACAAGGTGCCACACATGAGGCTTCTTACCAAGATAAGAAACCGTGGTATGACTAAACACATTGATGAAGGTAGAGCAGTAGATGTAGTGTATATGGATTTCAGCAAAACATTTGACAAGGTACCCATACAAGGCTTATTGAGAAAGTAAGGAGGCATGGAATCCAAGAGGACATTGCTTTGTGGATCCAGAACTGGCTTGCCCACAGAAGGCAAAGAGTGGTTATAGACGGGTCATATTCTGCATGGAGGTCAGTGACCAGTGGTGTGCCTCAGGGATCTGTTCTGGGACCCCTACTCTTCATGATTTTTGTAAATGACCTGGATGAGGAAGTGAAGGGATGGGTTAGTAAATTTGCTGATGACACAAAGGTGTTGCAGATAGTGTGGAGGGCTATCAGAGGTTATAGCGAGACATTGATAGGATGCAAAACTGGGTTGAGAAGTGGCAGATGGAGTTCAACCCAGATAAATTTGAGGTGGTTCATTTTAGTAGCTCAGATATGATGGTAGAATACAGTATTAATGGTAAGACTCTTGGCAGTGTGGAGGATCAGAGGGATCTTGGGGTCCAAGTCCATAGGACACTCAAAGCTGCTGTGTAGGTTGACTCTGTGGTTAAGAAGGCATACTGTGGATTGGCCTTCATTAATCATGGGATTGAGTTTAGGAGCCGGGAGGAAATGTTGCAGCTATATAGGACCATGATGTGTCATGGTCCGGTCCATGAAGTCCATATTCCAGTTCATGGTCCGGTCCATAGTTCCTTATTCCAGGGTTTCTGGTTTTCCCCAGTTTCTGTTGTGGGCACATGATTCTCATTTTGGGGCTGTGACATAAATACCTCTGCAAACCAGGGATTCCCTGCTGGACTGTCTGTTCCTCTCTTTGTCTTTTCCCCCTCATCTGACTCTCTGCCTGCTCACCTAGACTGGATACCCCACCTGTATTGTTGAAGTCTTACTGCCGGAGCAAGACTGGAGCCTTGTTAGGTCAAGATAAGGAACTGTCTTTTGTTGTGTGGAATTGTCTCTCTGTGTCCATGCCTTCGCTAGGTAGGTCTGGCTGTTTGCTGCCACCTAGTGTTGGGATCTGTCTGTTCATGTTCAGCATTCTGTGTATGAGTCCCGGCCCTACGTCCTGTTCCCAAGGAGGGGTCCTGGCTCTGTGTTATGTGTACGAGTCCCGGCCCTATGTCCTGTTCCCAAGGAGGGGTCCCGGCTCTGTGTTCTGTGCTCCTGTCTCTTCTAGTCCAAGGCTCCGTACTCCTGAAGGCCCTCTTCCAGTCCGAGTCCTGTCCATGTGCCTTTACCTGTTCTTGTGTCTCGCCCTACCCAGGAGTTCCTCACCCAATCCATGTCCGGTCCTGTAGCCTTGTCTTGTCCTCGCCTAGTTCTGGGTCCTTGCCCAGTCTCTGGCTCGGAGTCCATACCCAAGCCTCAAAGTACCCTGGACCCAAGCCTCAAGCCTCAAGACCCCAAGCCTGCCTCAAAGCCTCAAGCCTCAAGACCCCAGCCTCCAATCCTGCAGTCATGTTATGTCCTTGCCTGGTTCTGGGGCCCGAGCCTGAGGCAAGACCCAGGTTCTGGGTCCTTGTCCAGTCTCTGGCTTGGTGTTCAAGCCCAGGCACCTAGTTCATAGTTCCTTGTCCAGTTTCCCTGTTTCTTGTCCATGTCCTAGCCCAGGTCCTGCATCCTTGTCCTGTTCCTAGTACTTCAATGTCTATGTCTTGCATTTGGGTCCATTCCCAATGCCCCCATTGTGACATGGTGAGACCCCACTTGGAGTACTTTGCTTAGTTCTGGTCGCCTCACTACATGAAGTATGTGGAAACCACAGAAAGTATGCAGAGGAGATTTATAAGGATGTTGCCTGGATTGGGGAGCATGCCCTATGAGAATAGGTTGAGTGAACTCGACTTTTTCTCCTGGGAGCGATGGAGGATGAGAGGTAACCTGATAGAGGTGTATAAGATGATGAGAGGCATTGATCGTGTGGATAATCAGAGGCTTTTTCCACAAGAGGGCACAGTTTTAAGGTGATTGGAAGTAAGTACAGAGGAGATGTCAGGGGTAAGTTTTTTATGCAGAGAGTGGTGAGTGCATGGAATGGGCTGCCGGCGAGGGGGGTGTGGAGGCGGATACGATAGGGTCTTTTAAGAGACTCCTGGATAGGTACATGGAGCTTAGAAAAATAGAGGGCTATGGGTAACCCCAGGTAATTTCTAAGGTAGGGACATGTTCAGCACAGCTTTGTGGGCCGAAGGACCTGTATTGTGCTGTAGGTTTTCTGTGTTTCTAAGTGAAATGCTGGAGGAATTCTGAGAATCTGGCAGCTTCTGTGGAGGCAGAAGGGTGGTCAACGTTTCAGTTCTGATCAAAGTTCAAAGTCAATTGATTGTCAAAGTACATGCATGTCACCGTATACAACCCTGAGACTCAGTTCCATGCAGGCATTCACAATAAATACAAAGAAACACAATAGAATCAGTGAAAGGCCCTACCCAATGGGACCAATGTGCAAAAGACAACAAACCATTCAAATAGAAAAACAGTAGTAATAATAATAATTATTATTACTATAGCAGCCAATGAAAACAAAAACAGATAATAAACTTTTGCTCTTATACCTGGTCAAACAAGGCAACACAAATCAAGAAGCAAGCTGGATTAGGAAAAAGAACACATTCACACAATGCAAACACAGGAAGTTACAATGGATATACTACTTTGTAAATGCAAGTATAAAAAACACCCACAACTGGAAAAGTACTGGCACTAATAATATTCATAATTATTGGTATAAAAAATGTACTTGGCTTCATCCGTACCTAATAATACATAACAACATTTTTCTTAAAAATCCTGAGAAAGTGCCCAAATTTTGACAGAAGGTAAAGCATACCTCTTACGAAAAGGAGAAATCACAAATGATCTATCAAAATATTGTCCTTTTACTTGTTTACAAGCTATATATAAAATTGTAACATCACACATCTCACAACTGATCACCATTGGATTAGATAACCACAATATAATTACAGAAGAGCAGAAAGGATACCATAAGGGTATGAAAGGATATAAAGAACAATTGATAATAGATTCCATAATTCTAAATCAAGCCTGGCAGAAAAGCAGAGATCTTTCACGGTAACACACATCAAAGTTCCTAGTGAATGCAGCAGGCCAGGCAGCATCTCTAGGAAGAGGTACAGTCGACGTTTCGGGCCGAGACCCTTCGTCAGGACTAACTGAAAGAAGAGCTAGTAAGAGATTTGAAAGTGGGAGGGGGAGGGGGAGATGCAAAATGATAGGAGAAGACAGGAGGGGGAGGGATGGAGCCAAGAGCTGGACAGGTGATTGGCAAAAGGGATATGAGAGGATCATGGGACAGGAGACCCAGGGAGAAGGAAAAGGGGGAAGGGGGGAACCCAGAGGATGGGCAAGGGGTATAGTCAGAGGGAGAAAAAGAAGAGAGAGAAAACGAATATGTATGTATGTATTTATATGTATATGTAGAGAGAAAAAGAATATATATATATGTGTGTGTGCGTCTGTGTGTGTGTGTATGTGTGTATATATATAAAAGTCCTCCTGTTTTCTCCTATCATTTTGGATCTCCCCCTCCCCCTCCCACTTTCAAATCTCTTACTAGCTCTTCTTTCAGTTAGTCCTGACGAAGGGTCTCGGCCCGAAACGTCGACTGTACCTCTTCCTAGGGATGCTGTCTGGCCTGCTGCGTTCACCAGCAACTTTTATGTGCGTTGCTTGAAATCCCAGCATCTGCAGATTTCCTCGTGTTTGAATCTTTCATGATGTTATACTGACTACCAAAAAGCATTTGATTCTGTCCCACACTCATGGCTAATAAAAGTTTTTAATATACACAGTGCCTATAAAAAGTATTCACCTCCCTTGGAAGTTTTCATGTTTTTTTTTGTTTTACAACATTGAATCAGAGTGGATTTAACTTGGCTTCTTTGACATTGATCAACAGAAAAAAATCTTTTGTGCCAAAGCAAAAACAGACCTCTACAAAGTGATCATTGCAATGTGAATACACCAGTTAAAGCCATCTCCTGTGTGCATGTTTTTTAAATTGATATGTAGTTGTGCAGAGACACAACAGAAGCAATGTTGTAGCTCTATAAAACTCTGATTGAAGCACACTAGGAGTATGGTGTTCAGTTCTGATCGCCTCATTTTAGGAAGGCTGTGGAAGCTTTAGAGAGGGTGCAGAGGAGATTTACCCAGATACGGTCTGGATTAAAGAGTATGTCTTGTAAGGTTAGGTTGAGAGAGCTATCCTATACATTGATTTCCTCTTTGGAGCAGAGGAGAATGAGAAAAAACTTGATAGAGGAGGACAAGATGATAAGAGACATAAATCAAGTGGACAGCCAGAGACTTTTCCCCAGGGCAGAAATGGCTAAGACAGGAGGATATCATTTTAAGGTGACTGGAAAGAAGTATAGGGAGGAATATCAGAGGTAGGTTCTTTAGCAGTGTGGTGTGCACTGCCAGGGGTGTTGGGAGAGGCAAATATATTAGGGGCATTTAAGAAACTCTTTGATAGGCACATGGCTGAAAGAAAATGAAGGGCTATGTAGGAGGGAAGGGTTAAATAGACTGACTTTAGAGTAAGTTAACAAGTCAGCACAACATTGTGGGCTGAAGGCTATGTACTGTGTTGAACGTTCGATGTTATATGTTCTATCTACTCATGGTAATTTTTTTTCCCCTCACAGCCGAGGAATCTGGGCAGGTATCATTTGGCCTCTATGTTTTATTCTTTATAGTAATTTGCAGTGTGAAATTGAGGGGGGTACTATGCAAGTCAAGCCCCCTGCTCCTCATCCACAGATCAGCCTGGTTCTCAGGAGCTGTTGAAACGCAGGGGGCCAGCTGCTGAACCGGGGGGAACATGGAGAGAAAAGCAGTTGCTTGGGAAGCAGAGAATTTGGCTGAGATCCACTCTGTGAGATCAGTACAACTTCTGAAGCCAAGCAAAACTTTGTCAGCTGGTTTGGACAGGTCACCATGATTAGATGCTCCACAAGGTGGCTCCTGTGGTCCAGCGGTAGCCCCAAGCCCCTGGGTCAGAAACGCAAGAGATTCTGCAGATTCTGGACAGCCAGAGAAATGCACACAAAATGCTGGAGGAACTCAGCAGGTCAGGCAGCGTCTGTGAAGCTGTGTTCTGTGTTGTTCTATCAAGCATTGTGGGCAAGCTATCTTGGAGCCAGGTTGTGTGGAAACACTTCCGGGCTGTTCCCAGCACAACCCACAGTCGTTCAAGTTCAAGTTCATTGTTATTTCAACCGTGCACAGGTACACCGCCAAATGAAACAATGTTCCTCCGGATGTACAGTTATACTGCCAAATGAAACAATGTTCCTCCGGATGTACAGTTATACCGCCAAATGAAACAATGTTCCTCCGGATGTACAGGTACACCGCCAAATGAAACAATGTTCCTCTGGATGTACAGTTATACTACCAAATGAAACAATGTTCCTCCGGATGTACAGGTACACCGCCAAATGAAATAATGTTCCTCCGGATGTACAGTTATACTGCCAAATGAAACAATGTTCCTCCAGATGTACAGGTACACCGCCAAATGAAACAATGTTCCTCCGGATGTACAGTTATACTGCCAAATGAAACAATGTTCCTCCGGATGTACAGTTATACTGCCAAATGAAACAATGTTCCTCCGGATGTACAGTTATACCGCCAAATGAAACAATGTTCCTCCGGATGTACAGGTACACCGCCAAATGAAATAACGTTCCTCCGGATGTACAGTTATACCACCAAATGAAACAATGTTCCTCCAGATGTACAGTGATACTACCGCTATACCGCCAAATGAAACAATGTTCCTCCGGATGTACAGTTATACTGCCAAATGAAACAATGTTCCTCCGGATGTACAGTTATACTGCCAAATGAAACAATGTTTCTCCAGATGTACAGTTATACTACCGCTATACCGCCAAATGAAACAATGTTCCTCTAGGCGTACAGCTATACCACCAAATGAAAGAATGTTTCTCTAGATGTACAGGTATACCGCGAAATGAAACAATGTTTCTCTAGATGTATAGGTATACCGCCAAATGAAACAATATCCCTCTAGATGTACAGCTATACCGCCAAATGAAACAACGTTTCTGAAGACTACGGTGCACAAAGCAGTATATATAACTCACACACATAATGCAAAGTAATATTACTACAAATAAATTAATGAATATGTCACATTTATGACACAAGTTATAAAGTAAACAGTATAGCAATACTGGTGCTTCATGTGTGATGAAATATGATGGACTGTTGGAGGTCTTTACGTACATTTAGGGCAGAGATTGATAGATTCTTGATTGGTCAGGGCATGAAGAGGTTGGGGGAAAGCAGGGGATTGGGTTGAGAGGAAAATTGGATAAGGCATGTTGAAATGGCAGTGCAGATTCAATGGGCCAAAAGGCCTAATGGTACTCTTATATCTTATGGTCTTGTGGTCTACGCCAGAGCACCGAAGGAAAACCCACTCATTCTATGGGCAGGATGTAGGGACATTCCATTCAGAATGATGCCAGAATTAAGCTCTGTACTCATAGTTATAGTCATAGTCATACTTTATTGATCCCAGGGGAAATTGGTTTTCGTTACAGTTGCACCATAAATAATAAATAGTAATAGAACCATAAATAGTTAAATATTTAACTCCTGAATGACGCCAGCCGTAATGGCATCACGCTAACTGCTATGCTGGTGTGTTGTCCACCAATGATCACCAATCCCGGATCATTGCTGTCTGTGGCGAGTTTGTACGTTCTCCCCATGACCACGTGGGTTTCCTCCCGCTGCCCCAGTTTGCTGTCACATTCCAAAGACATATGTGTTAAAGTTAGTCAGTTGTGGCATGCTACGTTGGCGTGGAACCGTGGCAACACTTGTGAAATAGCCAAGCACAATCCTCTGACTGTGTTGGTTACTGATGCAGGTGATGCATTTCACTGTCTGTTTCGATGTTCCGATGTACCTGTGACAAACCTTTAATCTCCTGGTAGGACTTTTGAAGAAAGTGTCTGGTGATAAAAATCATAGTAATATTCAAATAAATATTTGCACATAGACTGCTAAAACTTTTTTCTTTGATATTTGTCACTGGTATTTGCATAACGGAAAACTGTTAATTTGATAAGCATCAATGTACTGATGGAAAAGGTTGGGTACAATCAGTAACTGTCTGAACTGTAGTTTAACAAACTATTTAAGGTTCTTCTCTAAAACAAAACAACTGACATTATCAGCGGTGCCAGAAAAACGGGTGAGATAATCACACAGGTTGAGAGGATCATTGAAGTACAGTTCCTCCCGAGGTGGAACAGGAAATCCTTAAAACACTGGATCAGCAGGAAACCACTTAAAGAATTTGGAACTTTAGGCAGAAGTGAAAAGCCATCGACTGCAACAAGAGAAAAGGCTTGCATTTCTAAAACAGCTTTCACGTCCCCTTCAGCACATCCCAAAGCTCTTTAGTCAGTGAAGTAGTTAATGTCAAAGACAGTACGAACAATTTCAAGCAGACAAAAGCCCACCAGTGTTAATGTGTTTGTGGTTAATTAATTAATTTTGTTGATTGTAGTAGCACTATTGTCTCACGAGGAAAGGTTAAGTGAGCCTGGGTTTTTCAGTGAAGATGAAAGGCATCCTGATCACCCTTTATTCAAGGGTGACAATGGCTAATTTCAGAGGACATCCTTTTAACATGAGTGGAGGAAAAGTATAGGGGGGATGTCTGAAGTAGGTATTTCAATCTCTCATTGCTAGTCAGAAATTTCCACTTGCTTCAAAAGGGCAACAATCGTACCAGTGCCCAAGAAAAGCAGGGTGAGCTGTTCAACAACTACCCTCTGGTGGCACTCAGATCTACGGGGATGAAGTGCTTTGAAAGGTTGGTTATGGCTAGAGTCATCTCCTGGTAAGCAAGGACCTGGATGGACTGCAATTTGCCTTTCACTACAAAAGCTCTTCAGTGCATTCTCGACAGCCTCACCAGTTCCACAGTCTGTGCGGATTGGAATTAATAAAGGTGAAGTAGTGTCCAAAGCTTCAAAGTCCATTCAGGAATCGGATGGCAGAGGGGAAGAAGCTGTTCCTGAATGGCTGAGTGTGTGCCTTCAGGCTTCTGTACCTCCTACCTGATGATAACAGTGAGAAAAGGGCATGCCCCGGGTGCTGGAGGTCCTTAATAATGGATGCTGCCTTTCTGAGACACCGCTCCCTAAAGATGTCCTGGGTACTTTGTAGGCTAGTACCCAAGATGGAGCTGACTAGATTACAACCTCCTGCAGCTTCTTTCGGTCCTGTGCAGTAGCCCCTCCATACCAGACAGTGATGCAGCCTGTCAGAATGCTCTCCATGGTACAACTATAGAAGTTTTTTAGTGTATTTGTCAAATCTCAAATGCCAAATCTCTTCAAACTCCTAATAGAGTATAGCCACTGTCTTGCCTTCTTTATAACTGCATCGATATGTTGAGACCGGGTTAGATCCTCAGAGATCTTGACACCCAGGAACTTGAAACTGCTCACTGTCTGCCCTTCTGATCCCTCTATGAGGATTGGTATGTGCTCCTTCATCTTACCCTTCCCAAAATCCATAATCAGCTCTTTCATCTTACTGACATTGAGTGCAGAAGGCATGACAGTGGCTATATTTCATTGGGAGTTTGTGGAAATGTGGTATGTCAGAAATTTCTATCATTGTACTATATCAATTCATTTTAACTGGCTGCCTCACTGTTGGGTATGGAAGTGAGGGCCGGGGTTGACACTGCACAGGATCGAAATAAGCTGAAGAAAGTTGTGAACTCAGCCAGCTCCATCATGGGCACCAGCCTCCCCAGCGTCCAGGACACCGTCAAGGATCGATGCCTCAAAAAGGCAGCATCTATCATTAAAGACTTCCTTCACCCAGAACATTACTACCGTCAAGAAGGAAGAACAGGAGTTTGAAGGTACACGCTCAGCAATTCAGGAACAGCTTCTTCGCCTCTGCTATCTGATTTCTGAATGGACATTGAACCTATTAACACAACCTCACTACTGTTTTATTTCTGTTATTTTGTACTACTTATTTAAAATAACTTTTATATATGTCAATGCTGTATGTTCCACATTCTATGCTCTTACATTCCAGATTCTACTATTGGCTCAGACACTGGGGACAGGCCTGTGCTCCTATTGATGTGGGATTTTGCACTTGCAGTTGACAAAGTGAACATGGCTTCAATCTAGAAACACAAGAGTCTGGAGATCTGGAACAACACAAAAAGCTGTAAGAAATCAGTGTGCCAGGCAGCATCTGTGGGGGTAAGTGGTCTGTTGATATGTTGGATCGGTTCCCTTCAATTTGACATGTTATCCGAGGACAAGGCATCTCCCCTCTGGAGAACCAGCCAGATACTAGCATCTAATTGAGACTCAGAGGCAAGACTGCACATTCAACCACAGCCCCCATCTCCAATGAGTGGAGGATGCCCCAGAGGTAAATCAAACCCACATATGGGGATATAATAAGACCACAAGACCATAAGATATAGGAGCAGATTAGGCCATTTGGCTCACCAAGTTTGCTCCACCATCTCATCATGGCTGATCCAATTTTCCCTCTCAGCCCCAGTCTCCTGCATTCTCCCCGTAGCCCTTGATGTCCTGACCAATCAGGAATCTGTCAGCCTCTGCCTTAAATATACATAAAGACTTGGCCTCCACAGCTGCCTCTGGCAATGAATTCCACAGATTCACCACCCACTGGCTAAAGAAATTCTTCCTCATCTCCAATTCAAAAGGACAGCCCTCCATTCTGAAGCTGTGCCCTCTGGTCTTAGGCTCCTCCACCAAAGGAAACATCCTCTCCACATCCACTCTATCAAGGCCGTTCAACATTTGGTAGGTTTCAATTTCACCCCTCATTCTTCTGAATTCCAATGAATACCGTCCCAGAGGCATCAGACACTCTTCATATATTCAATCTGGAAATCATTTTCATGAACCTCCTTTGAACCCTCTCCAGTGTCAGCATATCCTTTCTAAGATAAGGGGCCCAAAGTGGCTCTCAGTGCTCCAAGTGAGGCCTCACCAGTGCTTTATCAAGCCCCAACATTACATCCTTGCTTTTTTATATTCTAGTACTCTTGAAATGAATGCTAACATTGTCTTTGCCTTTTTTGTCAAGATCTTGGTGGAGATCTGTTTTCACTTTGACATGAAAGAGTCTTTTTCTGTTGATCAGTGTCAAAAAAGCCAAATTAAATCCGTTGTGCTTCTATGCTGTAAAACAATAAACCATGAAAACATCACAGGGGTGAATGCTTTAGAGGCACTGTGTATCCTGTGCCTTACGAATTGCTTCCCAAAACTCCAGCCATTACAGCTCTGCTGTCATCCCTGTCAGTGTTCTTTTCCAAACAATTCTGGACAACTCCTCTCTTGTGCCTCTGTACATAAAAACATAAGAAATGGGAGCAGGAGTCGGCCTTCTGGCTTGTCGAGCCTGCTCCGCCATTCAATAAGATCATGGCTGATCTGGCCACAGACTCATCTCCACCCACCTGCCTTTTCCCCAAAACCCTTAATTCCCCTACTACGCAAAAATCTATCCAACCTTGTCTTAAATATATTCCCTTTACTCTGCTGTAATACTGAGACATCTGACTTTAGCTTCTCTCTCAAATTTAAGGGTGAAATCTACCATATTAAGATTACTTGTCCCAAGGATTCCTTTACCTTAGCTCTCTAATCAATTCTGGTTCGTTCTGGTTCTTTGCACAATACCCAATTCAGAATAGCTGATCCCCATGTGCTTCTCTAAAGAGCCATCTCGTAGGCATTCTAGAAACTTCTGTTCTTGGGACCCAGCACCAGTCTGAGTTTCCCAACCTACCTGCATGTTGAAATCCCCCATGACTATGTATTTTAGACTTTAGACTTTAGAAGTATTCTATCTTCTGTTGCATATTGTAGGTCACATCCTTACTACTGTTTGGGGCGGGGTCTTTATACAACTCCCATCAGGGTCTTTTTACCTTTCTTAGTTCTATCCTCAACAATTCAACACCTTCCGATCCTAAATCACCTCTTTCTAATAATTTGATTTAATTTTTTACCAAGAGAGCCACACCAACCCCTCTGCCTACCTGCCTGTCCTTTCAATACAATGTGTAACCTTGAACACTAAGCTCGCAGCTATAATCTTTCAGCCATGATTCAGTGAGGACTACAACATCATATCTGCCAATCTGCAATACGACCTGCTGAGTTCCTCCAGCGTGTTGTGAGTGTTGCTTTGACCCCAGCATCTGCAGATTGTTTTGTGCTTACAATCATCTGCAAGTCCAGGCTACCTTTGAATGGAAAGCAGGATTGTTTAACGTTAGGAGGAACCTGAAGGTGCTTTTAGAGAGTAACATTTTGATTGGAATTTGAAAAAGTGAGTGACGTGAGGGCAACCTGCAGACTATTTGAAAACAACACAGAACATTCCAGCACAGTACAGGCCATTCGGTCTACAACGTTATGCCAACCTTTTAATCTACTCTGAGATCAATCTAACCCTTCCTCCCTGCATAACATTCCATTTTTCTACCACCCATGTGCCTATCTAAGAGTTTCTTAAATGTCGCTCATCAGTCTGCCTTTACCACTTCCCCTGGTAGGGCGTTCCACACTCCCACCACTCTCTGTATAAAAATCTTACCTCTGACATCCTCCCCATACTTTCCTCCAATCACCTCAGATGGACCCTCGTATTAACCATTTCTGCCCTTGGTGAATGTCTCTTGCTGTCCACTCAGTCGAAGCCTCTTATCATCTTGTAGATGTCTATTAAATCTCCTCTCATTCTCCTTCACAGCAGAGAGAAAAGCATAAAGACATGGATAAATCAGAAATAAATCCATTGTTAACTTGGAGACTGGGAATAAATCTAGAAGTCACATACAAGCTTTTATACCCTACGGCATTCTAGTCTGGTATGGCAGAGAGCATTTTGAATGGTTGTATCATCACCTGGTATGGAAGTTCCCATATACCGGGTCACAAGAAGCCGCAGAGTGTTGTAGGTTCAGCCAGCTCCATCAGGGATGGGCACAACCTCCACTTCGTTGTGAACTTCTTCAACAGCGCTTCAAGAAGGCTGCATTCATCGTTAAAGACTCTCACCTTACAGGGCACACCCACTTTGCATCACTGTAACTGGGGAGGAGACGCAGGAGCTAAAAAAACACTCACTCAATAATTTATGAACAGCTTCTTCTCCTCCGCCATCAGATTTCTGAAAGGTCCATGAACCCCTGAGCACTACCTCACTATTCTTCTTTCACACTTTTTTTTGTAACTTATAGTGAGTTTTATGTCTTTGCACTGACCTGCTGCTGCAAAATAACAAGTTTCATGGCATATGTCAGTGATAACCTGATTCTGATTGTGATTCTGAATATTTTTAAGTTAACCAGTCTGACAGGAAGTATGTTGTTGGCCAGAAAGCTAGCTGTGGCCCAACTAACATGTTATGCAGTTCATTACTCTTGTGCCTTAGCCAATAAAGACAAGCATCTTGTATGTCTGCTTAAATTCTTTATCTGCTGATGACCTCTTTTCAGAAATCTGTAGAAAGGCACCCCACGATCCTCCATTCTCTGCTCTTCTTAGTATCCTGCCTTGTATGTAGCACCAGTTTCTTTGCGTTATCTATATTTTTATAAACTGAATCTTACTTGTCCAAACTAACCTCTTCATCAATGTCTTCCTGTCACTTGTAACTTCCTTCTTCATCTTCAACCACAACATTCACTTTGGTGTTGTCACCTAACACCTTCATTGTGGCCATTACGTTTACACCAAATACATTTTTTTTCCCCTGGCATGGATTTCAAACTCTCCATCATCCTGCCCCCGCAAAAAAAAAAGCACCATTTACCTGATTTTAGGGAGCTGATGCGGAAGTACAGATACAAACTTCAGGTTCTTCTACCTTCTCCCTGATGGCCGTAACAAGAAGAGGGGACGTCCCAGATGGTGAGGACCATTAGTGATGTATGCTACCTTCTTGAGGCACGCTTTTTCAAAATGTTCTGAGTGGTGGGAAGGATTGAGCCGTTGATGGGACTGCAGCCTCCCGATATCCTTCACCTGATGGGTCTGTACCGGGCTGTGATGCAACCAATTAGAATGCCCTCCACTGTACATCTAGGGAAATGTCTTTGGCGACATACTAAATCTCCCCAAACTCCTAATGAAGTTGTTGCTGGCATGCCTCCATCATGATTACATCAATACATTGGTCCTAGGATAGATCCTCTAGGACTTTGACACTCAGGAACTTGAATCTAGAGTCATGATGAAGGGTCTCAGCCCAAAATGTCAGTGGTTTTATCCATTTCCATAGATGCTGCCTGACTTTGGCATTTTATCTATGTTGCTCTAGCAACCTCTTCATTGTCTGTGGAGTCAAGATCACCTCATGTGTTGGCTTGTAGGTTTATCAGAGTCAGGCTTCCTGAGGTGTGGAGTGGGAAAACATTCAAAAGACTATAAGACATAGGAGCAGAATTGGGCCATTTGGCCCATCGAGTCTGCTCCACCGTTCCATCATGGCTGACTTATTATCCCTCTGAACCATTCTCCTGCCTTCTCCCCATAATCTTGGATTCTGTTATCAATCATGAATCTATCAACCTTTGCTTTAAGTATACCCAATGACTTAGGGTTTCCTTGCCTCTTTAGAGATGGTACAACATAGTTTGTGTCCATGTTTTGGAGACAATAACAACATTTGGATCTTACATTGCGCGGTTAGGTAGCTGTTCTTGAAGGGAACAACATTTGCTATGCCATGGGCCCCCACCATTAACTGAGGTGTTTGTTGTCTGCAGGTGGGGAAACCCTTCTCAGAGGGACCAACCTCACAAGGGTCCACTACATCTTTGGCATGTGATGCAACAAATATTTGAGTTAGTCCTTCGTCCCAGTACTCTTACGATGAGCGACACCTCCTGCAATGCTGTTGGTGCCAAACTGTGTCGGTCTCTGCTGCTCTTTGGATTCATCAACTGCATGGAGAGGGGAAGCCTGGTGTTTGGGTAACATGTTGCTCTCTCTATTGTCCTGCCCTGGGTTGCATATACGTAGACGGCTGGGACACAACACCCATGGTTTACCCCGACCAGTGGAGGCCATCAGTGCTCCTGTACAACACAGATTTCTGGTCTTTTCCATGAGTGTAAAAAATCCCATTTGATCACGTGCAGTCAGTCAGCTGTCTGTGTAGGTCACAGCAATACCAAGCTGCGTTCTCTTCCGCTTGTTGACAGCTCCAAACGTTTGTAATGAATGGCATTTCCTTCTCACTCAAGCACTATTTCAGCATGTTTCAGCATTTCAGTAAACACTCTCTCAGCACAAAGGATGCAGACTGTTTTTACAAATATCTTAAATTTGCTTATTTGCCACATAAATGAATAACTGAAAATGTAAAAGAAGTAGAACAGAGTTTAGTCCCACCTCCAGAGGATCATAAAATACTGAGTAAACTTTGATATCGGAGTAATGCTGGAGGAACTCAACAAATCAAGCAGCATCTGTGGAAAAGGGTAAACAGGCGACACTTCACGCCGAGACCCTGCTTCCGGTTTCCTTCCACAGGGTCATAAAATATTCTGAAAACAGTGAACTTTGGTTTCAAAGTAACGTCCACAAAATGTTGGAAGAACTCAGCAGGTCAGGCAGCATTTATAGAGAGGAATAAATATTCGACTTTTCAGGCTGAGACCCTTCATCATGCAAAATAACTCCTGTACTCAATGTTTTGATTTACGAAGGCCAATATGGTGAAAGCTCTCTTTATGACCCTGTGACACCACTTTCAAGGAACTATGGATTCCAGAAGCTTCAAGTTCTTGGCTGTTAACATCTCTGAAGATCCACTGAGTCTTTTGGGGTCATCTACTGTATCCAGTGCTTCCGATCCGGTCTCCTCTACCCAACATAATTTGAGTGACTGCTTTGTTGAGCACCTCTACTCCATCCACAACAAGCAAGATTTCCTGGTGGCTCACCATTTCAATTGCTATCCCATTCCCCTTCTGGCACGTCAGTCCAAGGCCTCCTCTTCTGCCATGATGAGGCCACCCTCAGGCTGGACAAGCAACACCTCATATTCCACTCAGGTAGCCTCCAACATGATGGCATAAACATCAATTTCTCCAATTTCCTGTAACAACTCCTCTCCCTTTCCTCTTCTTCAATTCCCATTCTGGCCTCTCACCTCTTCTCCTCACCTTCCTATCACCTCCCCCTCGTGTTCCTCCTCCTCGTCTTTCTCCCGTGGTGCACTTTCCTCTTTTATTAGTTACCTTCTTCTCCAGCCACCTATCACCTCTCAGCTTCTCACTGTATCCCTGCTCCCCCAATCCTCCTGTCTTCTCCTATCGCCTTCTAGCATGTCCTCCTTCCCCTCCCCCACCTTATTCTGGGATCTTCCCCCTTCCTTTCCAGTCCTGAAGAGGGGCCTCAGCCCGAACGAAACGTCAACAGCTTAATCATTTCAATAGATGCTGCACCCTCTCTAACATGCTGGTAGAGAGAGTTTTATTTGGGTTTTCTTTAGCGCTGGAAATGGTTACATCCTGACACATGGGACAGAAGCAAGGTCGCATTGTGTATTCCGTGGACCAGCAAATGCCGGCTGGTTTAGCGAGCAGAGCGGCGGACACCCCTACTGAAATCCGGAGGAAAACACACAGAGGATGCAGAGGGGGATCACAAAACCGAGGAAAGAGGACCAGGTCGAGACAACAGAGACTTTTGGAGAAGAGGAGTTCGGTGGGTAGTACCGTTCTGCCTGACCGGAAGTGCACTGAGAGCGGTAAGCGTAAAGGAGTTGGGTGCTTACTGTTCTGGCTAACAACGGATGGTGCAATCCGGGGTATATTACGATCAAGGAATGTGTTTGCAGGCTGGATATTGAACTTTTTACTGTTGGACTTCGGCCACATTTCACCGTGATACAACACTTGGCAGCATGGGAGGTCGTTCCTGCCTGTGGCCATGGAACGTGCAGCTCCTCCCATGGAGGGTCAGACACCCTGAGCCAAATAGACTGGTCCTGGACTTATTTTCCATCTGGCATAGTTTGCATTTTGTTGTTTGATTGTTGGGGGTTTTTTGTATTGCTACTCTTGGTTGGTGCAGCTGTAACGAAACCAAATTTCCCTCAGGATTAATAAAGTGTATCTATCTATCTATCTATCTACCTGCTGAGTTCCTCCAGCATTTTGTGTGTGTTTCTCTGAAGATCACCCTGGGACAAACCTATTGATGCATTTACAAAGAAGGGTTGACTTCATGAGGAGCTTGAGGAGAATTGGTACGTCACCAGAGACTCCAAGGAGAGCATTCTGCCTGCTTACATCACCGTCTGGCGTGGGGACAATAGACTACGTGATCAGAACAAGCTGCCAATGTTTGTAAACTCAACCAGCTCCATCGTCAGCACTAGCCTCCCTAGTGCTGAGGACACCTTCAAATGTCAAGGCCTCAAAAAGTCAACATCCATCAAAAAGGACACCTCTCACCCAGGACAGACCCTCTCCTCATTACTACCATCAGGGAGGAGGTACAGGAGCCTGAAGACCCACACTCTATGTTTCAGGAACAGCTTCTTCCCCTCTGCCGTCAGATTTCTGAATGAACAATGAACCCCTGAACACTATCTCAGTATTTCGGTATCTGTTTGCATTACTTATATATTTATATATATATTTGTCTGTGTTGCTATATAAATATATATTTCTTATTGTAAATTATAGTGATTTTTTTATGTGTCATGCAGTACTGGGGCTGCAAAACAAAAAAGTTACAACATCTGAAGGTAATAGAACATAGAATAGTACAGCACATTACAGGCCCATCAGCCCACAATGTTGTGCCGACCCTCAAACCCTGCCTCCCATATAACCCCCCCCCACCTTAAATTCCTCCATATACCTGTCTAGTAGTCTCTTAAATTTCACTAGTGTACCTGCCTCCACCACTGACTCAGGCAGTGCATTCCACGCACCAACCACTCTCTGAGTAAAAAAACCTTCCTCTAATATCCCCCTTGAACTTCCCACCCCTTACCTTAAAGACATGTCGTCTTGTATTGAGCAGTGGTGCCCTGGGGAAGAGGCGCTGGCTATCCACTCTATCTGTTCCTCTTATTATCTGGTACACCTCTATCATGTCTCCTCTCATCCTCCTTCTCTCCAAAGAGTAAAGCCCTAGCTCCTTTAATCTCTGATCATAATGCATACTCTCTAAACCAGGCAGCATCCTGGTAAATCTCCTCTGTACCCTTTCCAATGCTCCCACATCCTTCCTATAGTGAGGTGACCAGAACTGGACACAGTACTCCAAGTGTGGCCTAACCAGAGTTTTATAGAGCTGCATCATTACATTGCGACTCTTAAACTCTATCCCTCGACTTATGAAAGCTAACACCCCATAAGCTTTCTTAACTATCCTATCTACCTGTGAGGCAATTTTAACCAGACACCAGATAAACCAGATACTGATTCCAATTCCAATTCTGATTCTGATTCTGATCTGAATTCCCAGATCCCTTTGTCAAGTAAGAGGCCTTGACAGAGTGGACGTGGAGAGGATGTTTCCTATAGTGGGTGAGTCTAGGACCAGAGGGCCCAGACTCAGAATAGAGGGACGTCCCTTTAGAACAGAAATGAAGAGGAATTTCTTTAACCAGAGGGTGGTGAATCTGGAATTCATTGCCATGGAGAGCTGTATATATATTTAAAGCAGAGGCTGATAGGTTCTTGATCAGTCAGGGCATCAAAGATTATGGGGAGAAGGCAAGAGAATGGGGTTAAGAGGAATAATAAATCAGCCATGTTGAAATGGTGGATCAGACTCGATGGGCTGAGTGGCCTAAGTCTGCTCCAAAGTCTCATGGTCTACGGTCGAACAGATATTCAGGATAACAGATACCTGCTGCTCTGAAAAGTAAAAACAAGGTCAGCCACTTTGTGTGCCTGCCATATATGGATTTCACATCTGACAAGGCAAAAAGAATGGTTTGTACCTGTAAGTATTTGTATGCATCAGTGCAAACAAAGTCAGCTACTATTTAAATAAATATGAAGTTCCTCAGTTATCTCTCGCACTCAGACAGGATCCAAAGTGCTTTGGCTAGAGGTGACCTCTGCTAGTCCAGCTTAAGCTAACGCTGAGCTAGCACTGCACTCTGTCTTGGTCACCAGTCAGTGTATGCCTTGTACGTAATGTGTAAAGTGGTTAAGTCAGCTTCATTCTGGTTCTGGGTGAGAGTAAACCTCTCTGTTAGGCTTTCAGTAAGAGGCCTCTGCTGGTTTCCCTTTCAGGTTTAGACTTGACTTCCCACCTCGGGCTGGCTTTCCAGCGATCCAGTTGCTACTGCTGGAAAGTACGATATGTGGGCTTTGATGAAACTCAATGGTACAATGAGCCAGACACCAGCTAGGGCCTTTAGGATAAAGCAAGATAAAATTTATTTAAAAACAGACAAAAAAAAAGGGGCACATAGGAGATTCTGTGGCAGAAAAAGAGACGCCAGGATAGTGTGTTGTCTTCTGGATTCTTTGGGCCAGGATGTCTCTAAGCAGTATTCTTGAAGGGGAGGGTGAGCAGCCAGAGGTCGTGGTACATTTTGGTACCAATGACAGAGGCAGGAGAGGGGTAGAGGTCCTGCGCGGTAAGTTTAGGGAGTTATGAAGGAGACTGAAGAGCAGGATCTCCAAGATGGTAATCGCCGGATTACTCCCAGTGCCACCAGCTAGTGAAGGTCAGAACAGGAAGATAGCGCAGACGAGTGAGTGGCTGAGCAGATGGTGCAGGGGGCAGGGTTTCCAGTTCTTGGTCATTGGAACCTTTTCTGGGGAAGGGGTGACCTGTACAAGTGGGGTTGCATCTGAACAGGAGGGGAACCAATATCCTGGGAGCTAATGCTATTGGGGAGGGTTTAATCTAGATTTGTTGGAGTGGGGTGAGAACCCAAATGAAGAGGCAGAGAATGGGGCAGTTGGTGCACAAGTAGGGACGGCTTGTAGGGAGTTTGTGAGGAAGGACAGGCAGATGTTAAAGCAGAGGTGCACTCAGCCTGATGGTTTGAGATGTGTCTATTTTAATGCAAGGAATATCATAGACAAGGTGGATGAACTTAGAGCGTGGATCAATACGTGGAACTGTGATGTCATGGTCATTACAGAGACTTGGATGTCTCAGGGGCAGGAATGACTGCTGAGTGTGCCAGGGTTTAGATATTTCAAAAAGGATAGGGAGGGAGGCAAAAGAGATGGAGGTGTGGCACTGCTGATCAGGGATAGTATCACAGCTGCAGAAAAGGAGGAAATCACGGAGGGGTTGTCTACTACGTCAGTGTGGGTGGAAGTCAGAAACAAGAAGGGGGGGTAATAATTATATTGGGTGTTTTTTATAGACCCCTCAATAGTAACAGAGACATCGAGGAGCAGATAGGGAGGCAGATTCTGGAACAGTACAATAATAATAGGGTTGTTGCGTTGGGAGATTTTAGCTTTCCTAATATTGATTGGCATCTCCTTAGAGCAAGGGGTTTAGATGGGGTGGAGTTTGTTAGGTGTGTTCAGAAAGGTTTCCTGGTGCAATATGTAGATAAGCAAACTAGAAGAGATGCTGTACTTGATCTGGTATTGGGAATGAACCTGGTCTGGTGTTTTATCTCTCGGTGGGAGAGCGTTTTGCGGGTAGTGACCACAGCTCTATCTCCTTTACCATAGGGCTGGAGAGGGACAGGAGCAGACAATTTGGGAAAAAAATTAATTAGAGTAGAGGGTAATATGATGCTATTAGGCAGGAACTTGAGAACATAAATTGGGAGCAGATATTCTCAGGGAAACACATGGCAGAAATGGTGACTGGATTAGAAGGGAAAGGATGGAAGGACGAAAGAACCATGGTGTACAAAATATGTAGAACATCTAGTTAAGAAGAAGAGAAAAATTTACAAAACATTCAAGAAATTAGCTACTGTTAGAGCTCTAGAAAATTACAAGGGTGGCAAAAAGGAGTTTACGAATGAAATTAGGAGAGCTAGAAGGGGCCATGAGAAGGCCTTGGTGAGCAGGATTAAGGAAAACCCCAAGGCATTCTACAAGTATGTGAAGAGCAAGACGATGAGCCGTGTGAGAATAGGACCAATCAGGAGTGAGAGTGGAAACGTGCATGGAGTCAGAGGAGGTACTTAATGAATACTTTGCTTCAGTATTCACCTTGGCAATTGTGGGGATGGCATAGAGCAGACTGAAATGCTGGACTGTATAGAAATTAAGTAAGAGGATGAGGTGGACCTTTTGAAAAGCATTAAATTAGATAAGTTGCTAGGTCCAACAAGATATACCCCAAGCTACTGTGGGAAGCGAAGGAGAGTGCTGAACTTCTGGCAAAGATCTTTGCATCATCAATAGGGACAGGAGAAGAACTAGAGGATTGGGCAGTTGCAAATGTTGTTTCCTTTTCAAGAAAGGGAGTAGAGATAACCCAGGAAATTATAGACCAGTGAGTCTGACTTCAGTAGTGGGTAAATTGTTGGAGGAGATCCTGAGAAGCAGGATTTATGAGCATTTGGAGAGACATAATCAGATTAGGCTTTGTCAAGGGCAGGTCATGCCCTACGAGCCTGATTGAATTCTTTGAGGATGTAACAAAACACATTGATGAAGGTAGAGCAGTGGATGTAGTGTATGTGAAATTCATTAAGGCATTTGATAAGGTTCCCCATGCAAGGCTTATTGAGAAAGTAAGGAGGCATGGGATCCAAGGGGACATTGATAGATAGATAGATATACTTTATTAATCCCGAGGGAAATTTGGTTTGTGGGTTGCTTTGTGGATCCAAAACTGGCTTGCCCACAGAAGGCAAAGGGTGGCTATAGATGGTTCATATTCTGCTTGGAGGTCAGTGACCAGTGGTGTTCTGCAGGGATCTGTTCTGGGATCCCTCCTCTTTGTGATTTTTATAAATGACCTGGGTGAGGAAGTAAAGGGATGGGTTAGTAAATTTGCTGATGACACAAAAGTTGGGAGTGGTGTGGATAGTCTGGAGGGTTGTCAGAGGTTACAGCAGGACATTGATAGGATGCAGAACTGGGTTGAGAAGTGGCAGATGGAGTTCAACCCAAGTAAGTGTGAAGTTGTTCATTTCGGTAGGTCAAATTTGAAGACAAAATATAGATTTAATTGTAAGACCCTTGGCAGGGTGGAGGATCAGAGCGATCTTGGGGTCCATGTCCATAGGACATTAAAAGCTGCTGCACAGTTTGACAGTGTTGTTAAGAAGGCGTATAGTGTGTTGGCATTCATTAACATGGGATTATGTTCAAGAGCCATGAGGTAGTGTTACAACTATAATAAGACCTCAGTTAGACCCCACTTGGAGTACTGTGTTCAGTTCTGGCCACCCCATTAAAGGAAGGATGTGGATACCATAGACAGAGTGTAGAGGAGATTTACAAGGATGTTTTCTGGATTGGGGAGCATGTCTTATGAGAATAGGTTGAGTGTACTTGGCCTTTTCTCCTTGGAGTGACGGAGGATGAGAGGTGACCTGATAGAGGTGTATACGATGATGAGAGGCATTGATCATGTGTATCGTCAGAGGTTGTTTCCCAGGGCTGAAATGGCTAATATGAGGGGGCATAGTCTTAAGGTATTTGGAGGTAAGTTTTTTTGCACAGGGAGTGTTGGGTGCATGGAATACAGTGCCAGCGACGGTGGTGGAGGCAGATACAATAAGGTCTTTTAAGAGACTCTTAGATAGGTACATGGAGCTTAGAAAAATAGATGGCTATGCGGTAAGGAAATGCGAGGCAGTTTCTAGAGTAGGTTACATGGTCGGCACAAGATTGTGGGCTGAAGGGCCTGTAATGTGCTGTAGATTTCTATGTTCTACTCTGGGCTTTCACTCAGCCAGAGCTTGCTGATTTTCCAGGACAGATTCATGTAGATAAGTTTGGCCTGCTGCCCAGCGTCTGCCTGGAAAGAGAGAGATTTGCCTGCAGCCTGTAATGCCGAGTGCAGCTGGTGCTCTGTCGTCCTGCAGCTGGCCGCAGGCTTCGCATTTCATGCACCTGTCTGTCGTCCTGCAGCTGGCCGCAGGCTTCGCATTTCATACACCTGCGCCTCCTGTCACCGCAACACTGGGCATTCACTGGCAGTCGGCCCCTGCATCGATCAGCACCTTCCTGGTGTACAGTGCGCCCGTCTCTGTGTCAGAACGAGCACTACTACCACTGGCATGTGTCGTGAAATTCAGTTTGTGCAATACATAAAATAGTCTATAATAATAAAACAAAAAAATATAACAGTTCTTTGTACTGGAACATTAATTTTGTCTCCCTTTCTGCCACCCAATCACCTCCATGTTGCTTTTCCTCATTGTTTCTGAAGCTGCTAAGCATTTTTTGGGTGAAACGTGAGTAAATGCCGACTGGAGTTTTCTATTGTGGGAAATTATTCTATGTCATACTGGTATTTGAAACTTCAAAACATTCACCTGAAGTTTAATTGGGGCGATCAATATGGACTGGACGCTTTGGCGTAGAATGGCACGGTGGCCTGCACTGGCTAACACCGCGACAGTGAACTAAACTGATTGAATAGTATGGATTCATGTTTGATTTTCTGTGTGTTTTTCACTCACTTCCTGCCATTTGCATAATTTGTTCTTTTTTTGCATGTTGGGTGTTTGATGTTTTCTTGAACGTGTACCACGGTGTTTCTTTGTTTCGTAGGAAGACAAAACTCAGAGTTGTATTCTGTATACATGGTGGTGGCATCCGTTAGTCTCACAAGGAGTTGGGTGCTTACTGTTCTGGTTAACAACAGATGGTGCAATCCGGGTCATATTACGATCGAGGAACGTGTTTGTAGACCGGATATTGAACTTTTTACTGTTGGACTTCGGCCATATTCCACCGAGATACAACACTTGGTGGCACGGGAGGTCGTTCCTGCCTGTGGCCATCGAACTTGCAGCTCCTCCCATGGAGGGTCAGACACCCTGAGCCAATAGACTGGTCCTGGACTTTTTTCCATCTGGCAAAGTTTGCATTTTGTTGTTTGATTGTTTGTGGTTTTTGTATTGCTATATTTATCCTCTATTTTTGGTTGGTGCGGCTGTAACGAAACCCAATTTCCCTCGGGATCAATGAAGTATATCTATCTATCTATCTGCGCCTGGAAAGTCTTGCTTCGGTCTGTGTGGCTGTAGAGGCCCACATGGGAGTGACAGTCTCGGCTGCAGCGACTGCACTTGAAGGCGCTGTCCTCCTGTGTAATCTAGGTGCTGTTTGTTCGATGACTACACTTTTCTTCAGCAGCAAGCCTCAGCTTCTCTTCTCTTTTTATACACACTTACATAATAAATGTATTTCAAATCTTTTAATCTTCGATCCTTGATGTATATAAATAAAATTTCTATCGAGTTGGTAATAAACAAGAAGGGGAAACATTTATCAGAAAACCAAACTTTGTATCTATCTACAGTGAATTCAAACTGAAGGTGATAATGTTCACTTGAAAGCAACTTTAAATGTGTAAGTACAAAGCTACATTTGATGAAATGAGTGAGCGAGCTGAGTGAGCCATTTGTGAGTGAGCTGGTGCTAAACTCAGCAAGATGTTTATGACTGACATTTGTCACCTTGTACTAAAAAGATTAACACAAGTATTCAAACATACAAATATTAACATTTGAAAAGAGATAACATTAGCAAACTATCGTGCAAATCAGAGTAGGACACACAAAATGCTGGAGGAATTCAGCTGGTCAGGGAGAGGAATAAACAGCCACTGTTTCCCGCTGAGACCTTTCATCAGGAGGGGTAGCCTTTTCACCCAGAATATGAAATGAGCTGCCAACAGAAGTAGTTGAGGCAAATAAATTAAGATTTAAAAGGTAAAGTAACTCTCACAAAAAGCTGGAAGAGCTCAGCAGGTCAGGCACCATCCATGGAAATGAATGAACTCTCAACGTTTTAGGAGGAGACCCTTCTTAGGACTGAAAAGGATGATGGAGAAGCCAGAATTAAAAAAAAGTGGAGGGAGGGCAAGGAGGATAGCGAGAAGGGTCTCTTGTCCGTCCCTAATGTTCTGCCTCCAACACCAACCCTTGCAGTGTGTTTCAGGCATCTACCACTCTGTGTAAAATAACTAATTCAGATATTTCCCCTATACTTCTAAATTTCAAGTTTAATTATCATTCAACCATACAAGAATATACCAAACAAAAGAGCAATCTTCTGGGGCCAAAGTGCGAAACTCATTACCAACAGCACACAGCACACTACATATAGCACAAAGAGCACATATGGTTACGATAAAAAAAACAAAATATAGCGCAAGACCCTGAATTGTCCTGTTCCAGTTTGTTCTTTCTCCAAGAAAATACTCGACAGCAGCACTGAGCAGCACCGATGAAGAGTGCAGGCCCCCAACCCAGTATGGATTCCAGTGGCACACAGCGGTCCAAACAATTGCGAATGATTGTCTTGGATGTTTTTATTGTGATCACAAAACACTGTTCAACATTTAGTACTGCCATCCAGTATTTGCCTAGAGGAAGGGCAAGCTAGAAGACAACAATGGTACAAAACAAGTTCAGGAAACAACAGCAAGGACCTGGACCTGGACCCATTGCAATTGCCACAATAGATCAACAGCAGATACAATCTCAATGGCTCTCCACACGGCTTTAGTCCACCTGGACAACACAAACACTTATGTCAGGATGCTGTTCATCGACTATAGCTCAGCATTTAATACCATCATTCCCACAAACCTGATTGAGAAGCTGGGCCTCTGTACCTTCCTCTGCAATTGGACCTTCGCCCTTCTAACCGGAAGACCACAGTCTGTGCGGATTGGTGATAACAATTTCTCCTCGCCGACAATCAACACTGGCGCACTTCTGGCCGGGGGGTGGTGTGCTTAGCCCACTGCTCTACTCTCTGTATACACATGACTGTGTGGCTAGGCATAGCTCAAATACCATCTATAAATTTGCTGATGATACAGCCATTGGTGACGAGAGAGTGTACAGGAGTGAGATATGCCAACTAGTGGAGTGGTGTCGCAGCAACAACCTGGCACTCAACATCAGTAAGACGAAAGAGCTGATTATGGACTTAAGGAAGGATAAGATGAAGAAACACACAACAATCCTCATAGAGGGATCAGTTATGGAGAGAGTGAGCAGTTTCAAGTTCCTGGGTGTCAAGATATCTGAGGATCTAACCTGGTCCCAAAATATCAATGCAGTTATAAAGAAGGCAAGACAGAGACTATACTTCATTAGGAGTTTGAAGAAATTTGGTATGTCAACAAATACACTCAAAAACTTCCATAGATGCACTATCGAGAGCATTCTGACAGGCTGCATCACTGTCTGGTATGGGGGTGGGGGGCTACTGCACAGGACCGAAAGAAGCTGCAGAGGGTCGTAAATTTAGTCAGCTCCATCTTGCGTACTAGTCTACAAAGTATCCAGGACATCTTCAGGGAGCGGTGTCTCAGAAAGGCAGCGTCCATTATTAAGGACCTCTAGCACCCAGGACATGCCCTTTTCTCACTGTTACCATCAGGTAGGAGGTACAGAAGCCTGAAGGCACACACTCAGTGATTCAGGAACAACTTCTTCCCCTCTGCCATCCAATCCCTAAACGGACATTGAACCCTTGGACACTACCTGACTTTTTAAATATATATTATTTCTGTTTTTTGCATGATTTTTAATCTATTCAATATATGTATGCTGTAATTGATTTACTTATTTATCATTATTATGATTTTATTTAGATTTTTTTCTCTTCGATATTATGTATTGCATTGAACTGCTGCTGCTAAATTAACAAATTTCACAACACATGCCGGTGATAATCTGATTCTGATTCTGAACAATGATGTGCAGTAAGTTAGTCCTGACGAAGGGTCTCGGCCTGAAACGTCGACTGCACCTCTTCCTACAGATGCTGCTTGGCCTGCTGCGTCCACCAGCAACTTTGATGTGTGTTGATTGAATTTCCAGCATCTGCAGAATTCCTGTTGTTTGCAGTAAGTCCAGCTCCTTTACTATTGAACAACTTGTTGATGGGATAATCTTGCAGTACTTGATGTTCTTGATAACCAGCAGTGACCTCTGATCATGAAGGATGAACAATTGCACCTTTGATTATACCCAGAGTGGCCACTGTGTCCGAGCGTACCACCATCTTACTGGAAGCACTCACCTTAAAAGGATGTCTTCTGCTATTAGCCATTTCCACCCTTGGAAAAAAGTTGTGTCTGTCGACTCTGTCTATGCCTCTTTTTATCTTTACATCTCTATCAGGTCGCCTTTCATTTTCACTCCAAAGAGAAAAGCCCAGTCTCACTCAACCTTTCCTCGTGAGTCAATAATGCTACTACAATCAACAAAATTAATTAATTAACCACAAACACATTAACACTGGTGGGCTTTTGTCTGCTTGAAATTGTTTGTCCTGTCTTTGACGTTAACTACTTCACTGACTAAAGAGCTTTGGGATGTGCTGAAGGGGACGTGTAAGGTGTTTTAGAAATGCAAGCCTTTTCTCTTGTTGCAGTCGATGGCTTTTCACTTCTGCCTAAAGTTCCAAATTCTTTAAGTGGTTTCCTGCTGATCCAGTGTTTTAAGGATTTCCTGTTCCACCTCAGGAGGAACTGTACTTCAATGATCCTCTCAACCTGTGTGATTATCTCACCCGTTTTTCTGGCACCACTGATAATGTCAGTTGTTTTGTTTTAGAGAAGAACTTTAAATAGTTTGTTAAACTACTGTTCAGACAGTTACTGATCATGCCCAACCTTTTCCATCAGTTCGTTGATGCTTATCAAATTAACAGTTTTCCGTTATGCAAATACCAATGACAAATATCAAAGAAAAAAGTTTTAGCAGTCTATGTGCAAATATTTATTTGAATATTACTATGATTTTTATCACCAGACACTTTCTTCAAAAGTCCAAACTGAAGAGACTCTTATTCACTTGATCCGATTGCAAATCAAAAGGCTTTTCTTTCCCTGCCAGGAGATTAAAGGTTTGTCACATGTACATCGGAACATCGAAACAGACAGTGAAATACATCACCTGCGTCAGCGACCAACACAGTCAGAGGATTGTGCTCGGCTATTTCACAAGTGTTGCCACGGTTCCACGCCAACGTAGCATGGCACAACTGACTAACTTTAACACATATGTCTTTGGAATGTGAGAGCAAACTGGGGCAGCGGGAGGAAACCCAGGTGGTCATGGGGAGAACGTACAAACTCCTCTCAGACAGAATTGAATCCCGATTTGCTGATTACTTGTGCTATGATGTGCTGTGCCAACCACTACTCTACTGTGTCATTCTAAGGAATGGTAAGTAAAATATCTTTGTTTAGCACTTTATGTAAAGTATCAGTGAAAATTCAGTCAGCTATTTCAATAGTTGTTTCCTGCTAGGAACACCAGAAAAGTCTTTGATCAAAATGGGGGAAAAGTTCAGAGAGGGTTGGCATCGATGATACATTGTGGGAAAAGGCTGAGAGTGGATAACTAGATTGAATTGAATTGATTTTATTTCTTACATCCCTCACACACGAGGAGTAAAAATCTTTATGTCACATCTCCCTCTAAAGGGAGATATTGAGAGTGGAAGGTGAGATGGATATTGGGGCGTGGGGGAGAGTCACCCATGGAGTGATGGATTGGGCACTGGGAGTGGGGAGGTCTGAAGTAGGAGATTCAGGAGGTGATGTCTCCAGTGTTAGGAGTTTGTTAGCTTGTGCCTTCCTATTTGTTAACAGTCCAACAGTCCATCATGTCTCATCGCATATGAAGTGCCAGTAGTGGTGTACTGTTCACTTTGTAACTTATGACATAAATGTACCATCTTATTTGTTCATTTATTTATGGTAACATTACTTTATTATGTTGTGTGTGAGTTATATGTACTGTGTTGTGCACCTTGGTCTGGAGAAACGTTGTTTCATTTGACGGTATACATGTGTATGGTTGAATGACAATAAACTTGAACTTGGACTCGAGCAAATTTCACAACATGTGCGGAAGATATTAAACCTGATTCTGAGTGACCTAAAGGTGTGCTGGCAACAGCTCGGAAGTGTCGCCACACATTCTGGCTCCAACATATAATGCCCACAATGTTCGGCAGAGCAACACAGAACACAGAAATGCTGACTCCAGCTTTTTGTGCGTGCATTGCTCTGGATTTCCAGCATCTGCAGAATGTCTTGTGTTTCTGACCCAGGGCCCTCAGGGCTACCACTGCATCGTTGGGGACACCTCATCCAAACCAGCTGACAAAGTTTTGCTTGGCTTCAGAAGTTGTACTGAGCTCACAGAGTGGATCTCAGCCAAATTCTCTGCTTCCCAAGCAACTGCTTTTCTCTCCATGTTCCCCCGGTTCAGCAGCTGGCCCCCTGCATTTCAACAGCTCCTGAGAACCAGACTGACCTGGGGACGAGGAGCAGGGAGCTTGCTCACATGGCGCCCCCTCAATGTCACACAGCAAATTATCGGACAGAATAAAATGTATGAGGCTGACTGATCTCTGCCTGGATACCTGAGCTAATGAGGGAACAAAACTTATTACCATGAGTGCGTAGAACATAGAACATTCTAGCATATTACCGAGCCTTTAGCCCACGATCTAGTGCCAACCTTTTAACCTCCTCTAAGATCAATCTCTGTCTGACTCTGAAGAAATTCAACATGGGGCAGAAGCTGAATCATACAATCCATCAGCTTTGTGCCAAGGCAACCAGTGCAGTACTCGCTCAGGGCACCATCGGGGAGTGTTCCATTCCTCTGTAGGAGTCCGTCAGGGCTGCCTCCTCTCCCTCACTCTCTTCAGTGTCTCCCTGGAACGAATCATGAGTGTTGCCCTTGAAGATCATGTGGGCTCAGTCAGCATCGGAGGGAGGAACTTAATGGACTTGCAGGAAAAGAGGATGAATTGGCCAACCTGGTCAGCCATCTTGACAGAGCCTCCACAAAATTTGGAATGAAAATAAGTGCCGAGAAAACCAAGCTCATGGCAAATTCCAACGGTGCCATCACAACAGACAGCTCATGGTCAGAAACTTGAGACAGTGCAGCAGTTCAAATACCTGGGGGCAATCATCAGTGATGAAAGATCAAGACCAGTAGTCCTGGCAAGAACCGCACAGACAATGACTGCACTATCCAAACTCAAGACAATATGGAGGGACAGCAACATCAGCATGAAGTACAAGATCAGACTCCTGCGTGCACTGGTATTCTCCATCTTCCTGTACGCACGTGAGACATGGACCCTCACAGCAGAGCTACAGAGGAAGATACAGGCATTGGAAATGAGATGCTATCGCAACATCTTGGGCATCTCATACTTGGACCACATCACAAACGAGCAGGTCTGCAAGACCATCCAGCACCACATTGGCCCCCATGAAGACCTTCTCACAACGGTGAAGAAAAGAAAGCTGAGGTGGTACGGCCATGTAACAAGATCCAATGGCCTTGCAAAGACCGTTCTACAAGGATCTGTGGAGGGGAAAAGAAAGAGAGGTTGACAGAGGAAAAGATGGACGGAGAACATTAAAGAATGGACAGGGAAAACATTGCGGTGACCCAGGCTCTGGCACACAACTGTGACAGATGGAACAGACTGGTGCAAAGCTCGTCATGACAGTGCCCCGACGACTCCACCAGGAGTTAAGGGCGCAAGGCAAGGCAAGATCAATCTAACCCTTCCCTCCTACATAGCCTCCATTTCTCTGTCTAAGACTCTCTTAAATCTCCCTAATGTACCTGCCTCCACCAACACCTCTGGCAGGGCATTCCACACAATCAGCACACTTAATTTTGACATCCTCCCCTATACTTTCCTCCAATCACCTTCAAATTCCAGTCACCCCCGCATATTAGCCCTAAGCATCCAAGATCTTATTCTACACAATCAGGAAAACTCACCAATCGTCTGCTTCCTGGGAAGGCTGAAGAGAAGTGGACTTGGCACATCCATACTCATGTCATTCTACAGATGCACATAGAGAGCATCCCAATAGGCTGCATCGCTGCTTGGCGCGGAAACTGCACTGTGGCAGTCAGGAAGGCTCTGCAACGGGTAGTCAAACCTGCCCAATACATCACCGGCACCAGCCTATCCACTATCGAGGACATAGATTCAGGAAGGTGTCAGAAAAGGGCCAGTAACATCATGAAGGATCCCACCCACACTGCTCGTGGACTGTTTGTCCCACTCCCATCAGGGAGGAGACTAAGACTACCAGCCTAAAAATCAGTTATTTTCCCCTCCACACCCTCGACCACCACTACCTTATCATTTCCTGTCAGTCACTTTGTGTACAGACACTCCTGTGCCTAATGCCACTTTATGGATGTACGATGAATCAATGTATATTATATTTATTAATATATTTATATTTATTGTGTTTTTTTGTGCTGCATCAGATCCGAATAAACAGTTATTTTCTTCTCCTTTACACTCGTGTATTGGAAATGACATCAAAAAATCTTGAATCTTTGAATGTAAATAAGTGATTTTCAAGCTGATTCTGAATTAGAGGGATGCGGGCCAAAAGTGGTCAATAGGAATTGGGTTAGTTGGGAACTCAAGGGATTCTGCAGATGCTGGAAATCCAGAGCAATGCACACAAAATGCTGGATTAACTCAGCAGGTCAGGCAGCGTCTGTGGAGATGAATAAACAGTCAATGTTTCGGGCTGAGTCTGTTCGTCAGGACTTGAAAGGAAGAGGGGAGATACCAGACTAAGAAGGTGGGGGGAAGGGAAGGAGTTACAAGCTAGAAGCAGGAGGATGGGGGAGCTGGGTGGGTGGGTAATGGGGGATGAAGTAAGAAGCTGGGATGTAATAGGTGGAAAAGATAAAGGGCTGGAGATGAAGGAATCTGATAGGAGAGGAATGTGAACCATAGAAGAAAGGAAGAAGGATGGGCACCAGGGGGAGGTGACAGGAAGGTGAGGAGAAAGCTTGAGAGGCCAGCGAGGAGAATAAAAGAAGAGGGAAGAGGGAGAGAAACAAATTACTGGAAGTTGAAGAATTGATGTTCATGCCATCAGGTTGGAGGCTACCCAGATAGAATATAAGGTATTGCTCCTCCAAACCAAGAGTGACTTCACCTTGGCAGAAGAGAAGGCCATGGAATAGAATGTCTTAGAAGGGAATCGTGGTTGGTATGGACTAGTTGAGCTGACTGGATTGCTTCCACCGAGGTGTTTCTCACACTGAACTGAGTTCCTTCAGAAAATGTTCTGTGAATTACTGTAGGAGGTTGTATAACTAGCTTCACTGGTTAAAATGCAGAAATTGGGCTGAGAATGATATTTCATTTCTGTAATTTCAAAATTCAGAGGGGAAATATCTTCTTGTCTAATTTTTGCACACTGTATTGATTCCCCTTTTTTTTTACAGTAGTCTGGAAAATTCTTCATCTCCCCGTTGGGCGGGTGTGAATTTTGGACAGGTCCCATTAAGAACAAGTGTGGATTCAGTTAACCGGTTGCTAGGTCAACACAGGACTGGGTGGCTGCATTGTGTGATGATTGATAGGTTCCCAGTAAACCTCACTAGTACCTCATTCCAACTAAAGTAAATGGTGAGTAAATGTTTTACAAACATGTACTTTTACATTGCACATAGAAATTAATGCCCTGCTAAGTGAAACTTTAGAAAAAGTAAGTGAAGACCGTGTTGGTTATCTGCCACATCCCAACAATGACGGCAGACCTGTGTGGGAGAGTTTCTCAAGTGGAAAAGCTGTTACACTGGACCAGTTCCACTCTCTCAACCTCAGAAGCCTGGGTCCAGTGGTATGAACAAGCGTCACAAACTGGGGTCTTCCCTGGTTGCAGTGGATGACCAAGACATCTACTGTGTTTCATCCCCCTCACTCTCCACGTAGGATTGCCGAACCGCCTTCTGAGCTGTTGGATCTCACTGTAGATCTCATCTTCCCGGACCGTTGGAGCTGACTTCACATGCTAAGACAGACATGCCCCTATCTACCTGGGGTGTCAGAACTGCCGGCTGCCCTGACCTGGTTGAACCTGCCTGTCAAAGCGGTGTACCGGGGTGTGGCTGCTGTCACCTGCAAAGTTACTCGGAGCCACAGGTGAGACCCGAGTGCCCAGTGGTGACCAAAGGTGAGTGAGCTGTCCCAGAATGGACACGGCAAGCCCAGTCACCAGAGGTGCTACCCCTCCCTGGACATCTCATACACCCTAAAGGAAATGGTCACTAAATCTTTAACAAACTGCGTATCATGCAATCTTACGCTGCACAGAGAGATTATGTCCTGCTAAGATAAAAATAACTGATTTCCTAGAGTCTCGGCCCGAAACGCCGACTGTACTTCTTCCTGTAGATGCTGCCTGGCCGGCTGCGTTCACCAGCATTTTGTGTGTGTTGCTTGGTTTCCTCCACCCTCACTAACTCTAGTGGCAATGCAAATATTGAAGATGGCTCTACACAACGTGGGTGTCCTTGTAGCGTCGTGGCTAATGCAGCTTGGGGCTATTCCAGAGTTTGATTCTGGCGCTGTTCTGTAACGAGTCTGTACATCCTCTGGGTTTTGCCAGTTGCGCCAGTTTCCTCCCACAGTCCAAAGACATACCGGGTAGGTTTATTCTCATTGTAAATTGTCCTGTGACAGGTTGGGGTTAATTGGATTTGTTGGGGGTTGCTTGGGCCACATGGTTCAAAGGGCCTACTTCATGCTGTGTCACTTAACAAAAGATAAATATAATCTATCAAAGTTTTTTTTTCAATGTTAGTTATCATCTATTCTTTAACCTTTAGATTCTTAGGCGGGTCAATATACCACCTAACTCCAAAAAAATTACAAAAAAAAGTTTTATGATCATTTATTGTACTATTCAATGTGGAGAACAATATATCAAAAGTTGGACAATTTTGACACACGGGAAAGTCTCCAAAAATTACATCAAAAAACAAGATGGCCGCCAGCAGAACAACATCAAAAATCTGACTGATAACCATCAAATTGCAAGATTTTTAAACCTGATATTTTAATGAATGCTCCTTTCACCAATGTTTTTCAAACAACAGTAGCTCCTGGACGTCATGATGTCATCAATGACGTAATCAAGGGACAACTCTGGTATTAAGTACTGACGTCATGACACATAATATGCTCCCTTATGGCTTCTCAGATGCAGTCTTGTTCATCATCCTCTTCTATCACTGGCTCATTTGTCATATTGTCACAGTTGCCATCTTGGCAATGCCCACATGCACTGGTACATTCCAGCCCATGCTTTCTGCAGGTACACTTTAGCGTATTGCACCCTCCCGAACAGTTGCAGTGAATCATCTGGAGCAGGCCTTTTGTCTGTCATCACTGGAGCGAGTTTTTCCCCTTCTACCCTCCATCCCCACTCAGACGACTGCATTTCATCACTACAGCCCATCCACTCCATAACCTGGTAGTAAGTCCGCAGGGAGTGAAGTTTACAGGAGCTGGTTGGTGGCAGTCTTTCAGGCGTGACGAACGTCTTAGCTCTCGCAACTTTCTTGCAGTGCTTATTGTATCTAATAGATGCCAGGGAGTCGTTCTGATTTCCATTGACCAACGCCACCATTGCCCCACAGCCATTGGTTTCCACAACTTCCTGACTTTGCTTTGGTGAACAGAACGCTTTTGAACAGCCTCTGATTCCCTGTCCTTTCTTGATGATTCTTTGGAACCTCGACTTCTTTCTGATCCCAAATACTCTGGATGTTGAGTGGCATCCGGTAAAGGCATGGAGAAACAATAGATCATTACAAGCTGCTTCTCCGAGTATCTGCTTAAGGACCTTGATATTATAGGCGTTTGATTTTGCCTTGTCCGAGCAGAAATAGAGTTCAGTGCAGTTTGTTACCACTACATGGTAGAGCGAGAGTACATAGAAACATAGAAACATAGAAAATAGGTGCAGGAGTAGGCCATTCGGCCCTTCGAGCCTGCACCGCCATTTATTATGATCATGGCTGATCATCCAACTCAGAACCCCGCCCCAGCCTTCCCTCCATACCCCCTGACCCCCGTAGCCACAAGGGCCATATCTAACTCCCTCTTAAATATAGCCAATGAACTGGCCTCAACAGTTTCCTGTGGCAGAGAAAGTGCGAGGAGATCTGTGTCTTCTCCAATGAGGGTGGTAGGTTTGAAAGCAGACATTGTGATGGCTGCTTTTGTGATCTCAGCGTCGGCATCTCCTTCAGCTTGAATCACTTCGCAGCCTCTCTGTCGCAAACGTTCCATGATGAGCTGGATAATTACCTGCTTGTTTGCCTCATTCGACAAGAAATTTTCCAACAAATTTTGTCGCTCCTGTAATGCTCACCTTGTTTGCATTCAAATTTCTACTTCGACGCTGATGGGTACAGTCCAACCCCATAACCATCAAACACTCCAGTGGCTCTGTCATAGTGTTTGACAGTGAATGAGGCATAGTCATCTGCAATTGAACTGTAGGTCACCCCTCCGTGCATTTTAAGCGGTGCAGAAGTGATCCCCCATCTAGAACACAGTGATCTGTCACTGGAACCGTCTGTGTGACAGCACTGTCCGATTTGGAGGTGACATAGTTCTTTATCGCTTCTGCCAGTTGTGGCTTATCCGGCTGGCGCAAGATGTTCTTTGCTTCAAACAAAGACATTGGATATGGACAGAGTTCATAGTTCATCACTTCGTCTAGCCGGAGATCACCTGTCTGTGACACAACTAGGAACCTCGGGAATAACAATGCTGGATCTGTGGTACGGTCTTCAGCAACTTTGACTGCCCTGCTGGATGCTAGTGTCTTGACCTTCGAACTCCTTTTGTGCAAATATGAGAAAACAGTGTCCATCCATCTTCCTAACTATGTCATTTCCTGTTGTGAACAGGTCATGTACATTGACATCATCATTTGCATAAATCCCTGTGATGATGTTGCCCAGTGATTTATCATCGGAAAATGGCGTGAAGCAGTCCAGTTTTGCTGCGACTTTTTCAAGGTCAGCCTCATCTCTACTCACTCTGGAGGTGGACAACTCCTTATGTTGTTCACCTGTTGTGTAACTATTCGTGGTCAGTTCTTGCATGGCAAGGTTGTAAGAGGATGACACAATGGAAGACGTAGTCCAAACTGCTCTCTGGTGCTCTGACGTCCCACTTCCTTGCGTTAGGCCCCCTTGGCTTTTTAGTGAGCACATTAGTCTCTGGTCTATCACAAGATCAGAGCCAAGGCCAGCCCGGTATTGGCTGCAGCGTCTGATTACATGGAACCCCAGACTGGAACTTCTGATAAAACCTCAGGGTCATCATCCTGCAATGCATGCATCGTCTGGAGATGGAGACAAGCCCATTCACATTTTATTCCACAATTATGGCACGGCCATTGTTAGAAACAGTGAAATATGGCAAAGTAAGACAGGTATGGGTCTGATTCTCTTCAATGGCCCCCATTTATTTTAACGTCAGTCTTTTTTTACTTTCCCGTGCTCTGCTTCTGCCCAACTTTTGATATGTTGTTCGGTATGTCTGAAAGTACAAGAAATGACCATAAAAATTTTTTTGCCGATTTTTTTGGGGTAGGGGTATTTTGGCCATATATTGACAGCATTATCTTACCTTACTAAACATGTGCAATGAAATAGTAGGATCAAAACAGCGTTTTATCAGTGATTTTTCCTGCCCGTTTCTTTGTCTTGGACACATACAGCTCCTGCAGTGATGGCTGACTGCAGTCAAAGACCTTTGCTGCTGACCCGACCCAACAGTTCACTGTAGCTTTTGTGTATTGTGAGAGGGTGCTGCATCAAACCAGACAGTAATGGCTGATGTGAGGGCACTCCCGATGAAGGAGGTGTAGAATTACACCAAGATGTTCTGGGAAAGATGGAACTTTCCCAACTGCTGCAAGAAGTACAACGTGTGCTGAGCCTTTTTGATAATGAAGCAGATATGGCTTTCCCATAAGAGTTTCTGTTCTTTCCTCTCAGTGAAAAAACTGAAACCGTTTAATTTCAATATATCTGTCATTTCTTTAATTTCACTTTCAATGTTATTTACTTGTTAAAAGACTCACATTTCTACAGAACATTTTCTTTTTCTTCATAAATTTCCAATGTCTATAGCCCAGAACCTGTGGAATCTAGATTGCACAGATATTAGCAGTGTCTTCCCAAATGTTTTGTATGTATCCACCTGTCTTCCAAAACGTCCTCTTTTATAAACATTTTGAGATCGTGCTTCCTAATTTGATGGGTCTAGGTAGAATAGCAGTTCAGCATGGACTAGATGGGCTGAAGGGCCTGTTTCTGTGCTGTAGTGCTCTGTGACAACATTTCTGTAATCAATCACCTTTTTCTCTTACTAGGCTTAATCTTACAGAAGTGCAGTTGCGCCATCGTAATGGATTCCCGTTCCAGTAAGATGGCGGTACATACACACGCAGCTGCCTCTTGGGGTCCAACCAAAGGTGTTTTTTACTTTGTTAAATGTGTTTTTATGCATAGCAAGACTATTCTTGACTCCAATATCTATGCGTACAGCAGGTCCACTGCATCAGCGAGCTGCTCATTGTTCAGAGCAGACAGGCCGAGTGTCCTAAGAGCCAGACGGCCGTTCAGAGAAAGCAAGTTGGTCCATTGAGCCGAGAGAGTCATGTCCGGCCATTAGGCCGGTGAGGTCGAGATGGGCTGTCGGGCCAGAGAGGTCAAGTTTGGCCATCAGGCCAGAGAGGTCAAGTTTGGCCATCAAGCCAGAGCGGTTGAGTTGGGCCGTCGGGCCAGGGAGGTCGAGATGGGCCGTCCATCCAAGAAATTCAAATTCGGCTGTCGGGCCTGGGGATTCAAGTTGAGCCAATGGGCCTGGGGCTTCAAGGCAGGCTGTCAGGCCTGGCTGTTGGGTTGCGGGAGAAGGCGGACTGGGTTCAGAAGAGCTGACCTGGGTGCAGACCATGCTGCTGCCTGCTACTCAGAGGTACTAGAGTTGGTGCCTTTGAGTTGATGCTAAGGGGTCATGCAGTGAAACCACGAGTGACTGTTGGACATTTCTTTTGCAATCGCAAGATCCTGCTGGACGTTGATTCCCGCAGTGCTGCTTCCCTTGTTTAGTGTGAGACAGGCGATGAGGCAGCAGTATCACCTCAGTTGTAGGGAGGACTACGCCTCAGTCTTCGAGCTTGCATTCTCGCTTGGTGTCCATGCACAATTGGGGGTGGCCTCTCCCTTCAGTGCTGCCCTCCAGTGTTGGATCCGTGGAATTACAGGCTGGACTGAATTCAGGGTCTTGGACTAAAAATGTGTTTTTTTACGTGACTATGTTCTTTTTTCCCTCTTTCTTGTTATTTTGAATACATGTGTATGTTTTAGCACCTTGTCGCCAGAGAAATCCCATCTCATTCTGCTGTATCCATGTATGGTTTGACTAACAATCGAATTAGATTTGACTTGATTTGGTGTACAGTATCAACTGTTTGGGTCCTGAATTCAGAGACAAAAGATCTTTAAAACATTGTCCATTTGGAATTGTTGTTCCTTTATCATTAGCAAATGTTACCTCCTCACCCCGTTACAATTATATAAAGCATAATTGCTCTACAATCAACGACCAGTGATGTGGGTGTGTAACGAAGAGCATTTGTGGATGTTGGTCTGTCCCAGGATCAGATGTCTGTGTGAGCAAGAGGCACGAGGAGATGTAAGGGCCAGTGGGTCAGCGGTTCTGGGGTTCAGGGTCCTGTCATTGTTCTGTCCAGGGTTGATTCTGAAGATTGAAGCTAGGAGATGGATCAGAAGTCCAGAAGTTGAAGCCAAGTAACGAAAGCCTGAAGGTTGGATTCTGGAGGCCCAGAGGCCTGTTTCTGTCCTGGTCTTGGAGGACTGTCCATATGGGCGGGAGGGGGAAAGGGGCTTGTTGTGTTTTTGTTATTAAGTTGCTTGCTGTGTTCTGTTCTGTGTTGTTCCACTGAGCCTTGTCGGTATGCTACATTCGCACCAGAATGTGTGATGACACTTTCAGGCTTCTGCCAGTACAGCCTTAGACTGTGTTGCAAACGAGAAAAATATCTGCAGAAGCTGGAAATCCGAGCAGCACACACAAAATGCTGGAGGAACTCAGCAGGCCAGGTAGCATCTATGGAACAAAGTACAGTCGATGTTTTGGGTTGAAACCCTTCGGCAGGACTGGAGACAAAAAGCCGAGGAGTAGATTCAAAAGGAGGAGGGAGAGAAACATCAGGTGATGGGTGAAACCTGGAGGGGAGAGATGAAGCAAAGAGCTGGGAAGTTGATTGGTGAAAGAGACAGAAGACCATGGAAGGAAGAAGAAAGTGGAGGGAGGAGAACCAGAGGGAGGCGATGGGCGGGCAAGGAGATAACGTGAGGGAGGGACAAGGGGATGGGAAATGGTGAGGGTGGGGGGGGGGAGGCATTACTGGAAGTTTGAGAAATTGATGTTCATGCCATCAGGTTGGAGGCTACCCAAATGGAATATAAGGTGTTGTTCCTCCAGCCTAAGTGTGGCCTCATCATGACAGTGGATGAGGTCGTGGACGGACATACTGGAATGGGACTGGAACTTATCCTTCCAAGTGGACTCCCTCCCGGCACTTATCCTTGCAAGCGGAACAAGTGCTACACCTGCCGCTATACCTCCTCCCTCACTACCATTCAGGGCCCCAAACAGTCCTTCCAGGTGAGGCAACACTTCACCTGTGAGCCTGTTGAGCTAATTTACTGTATTCGGTGCTTGCCGTGTGTTTTCCTTTATGTATCAGTGAGATCCAACGTAGACTGAGAGACCACTTCACTGAGCGTCTACCCTCTGTCCACTGGAACAATCGGGATCTCCCAGTGGCCACCCATTTTAATTCCACTTCCCATTCCCATTCAGATATGTTCATCCATGGCCTCCTCCACGGTCATGATGAAGCCACGCTCAGGTTGGAGGAACAACACCTTATATTCCATTTGGGTAGCCTCCAACTTGATGGTATGAACATTGATTTCTCAAACTTTCAATAATGCCTCCACCCCCCCCCCACCTTCACCATTCCCCATCCCCTTGTCCCTCTCTCATGTTATCTCCTTGCCTGCTCATCGCCTCCCTCTGGTGCTCCTCCTCCCACTTTCTTCTTTCTTTCACAGCCTTCTGTCTCTTTCACCACTTCCTAGCCCTTTGCTTCATCCCTCCAACTCCAGGCTTCACCTATCACCTGGTATCTCTCTCCCTCTCCCCCCAATTTTCAATCTACTCCTCAGCTTTTTCTCTCCAGTCCTGCTGAAGGGTTTTGGCCTGAAACATCAACTGTATCTTGTTCCATAGATACTGCCTTAGATGGTGTTGGTTGTTAACACAGACGACACATTTTACTGTACGTTCCAGTACTCGTGTGATAAACAAAACAGAGCAGCTTACCAATTGTGAACTGTGCCCCCAACAGCTGTGCTCTGAAGCAAGCCAAGGTGTTTTCATAAATGTAACTTCCTGAAGATATACCATTCTCTTTCCTTAATTCACACAGCTGTATGCAACATCATTAGCTGGAAGAGATTTCACATTTTATGTATTGGTATGTTCCGACACAAGAACGTGAATCTCTTACCCACCTCCTTTCCCTTTCTAAGTACTCAGTTATGTTACTTTTCATAGAGTCATAGAACACCACAACACAAAACAGGCCATTTGGCCCATCTAGTCTGTGCCAAACTGTTATTCTGCCTAGTCCCATCGACCTGCACCTGTACCATAGCCCCCCCCCCGCCTTTTCCATCCATGTACCTATCCGAACTTCTCTGAGGTATTGCAGTTCCGAACCACATCCATCACTTCTGCTGGCAGCTCATTCTACACTCTCACCACCTCTGATTGAAGAGGTTGCCCCTCATATTTCCCTTAAACATATCACCTTTCACCCTTAACCCATGACCTCGGGTTCTAGTCTCACCCACCCTCAGTGGTAAAAGCCTGCTTGCATTTATCTATATCCCTCATAATTTTGTATAGCTCTGTCAAATCTCCCCTCAGTCTTCTATGTTCCAGGGAAAAAGACCATAAGACCATGACACAGGAGCAGATAGATAGATAGATATACCTTATTGATCCCGAGGCAAATTGGGTTTGGTTACAGCCGCACCAACCAAGAATAGAGCATAAATATAGCAATACAAAAACCACAAACAATCAAACAACAAAATGCAAACTATGCCAGATGGAAATAAGTCCAGGACCAGCCTATTGGCTCAGGGTGTCTGACCCTCCACGGGAGGAGCTGCACGTTCGAGGGCCACAGGCAGGAACAACCTCCTGTGACGCCCAGTGTTGTATCTCAGTGGAATATGGCCGGAGTCCAACAGCGAAAAGTTCAATATCTGGTCTACAAACACGTTCCTCGATCGTAATATGACCCAGATTGCACCATCCGTTGTTAACCAGAATAGTAAGCACCCACTCCTTTACGCTTACCGCACTCAGTGCACTTCCGGTCAGCCAGAACGGTCTGGAAGCCGTCCATGGAAAAGTTTTGATCGGGTATGTCCTTGTGCAGCCCCAGTAAAACACATAACACTGCACTCCCAATTAGGCCATCTAATTTGCTCCGCCATTCAAACAAGGCTGACCGTTTTTTAGAATAAAGTCCTAGCCTATTCAATCTTGCTCTATAACTCAGCTCCTCAAATCCTGGTAACATCCTTGTCAATTTTCACTGCACACTTTTAATCTTACTTACATCTTTCCTGCAGGAAGGTGACTAGAACTGCACACAGTGATCCATATTTGATCCCACCAACATGTTATACAACATAGCATCTTTATCATGTTCCTTCAGTTATGACTTTTCTTATTTCAGCATGATGATTTCTTAGACAAATTCTTTCACCAGAACTTTCATCCAAGCTTCCTGTTGACCATTGAGTTATCAATATTTTATGTTAAGAACACCATAAGATTTAGGAGCAGAATTAGGCCATTCAGCCCATTGAGTTTGCACCACCATTCAATCAGGACTGATTTATTATCCCTCTCAATCCCATTCTTCCGGCTTCTCCTGTAGCCTTTGACACCTGACTAATCATAAACTTGTCAAACTCCTCTTTAAATACAGTGGATTCCAATTAATTGAGAACAAAACCTAATCAAGAAAATTGCCGGGATTCCATTTGCTTATTTGGGGCACTATGCCGCTTAAGTGGGGTAGAAGCAGTTTCCAATTGGTGTCAGTTGTGTGCACTTGTCTGGCTGTTGGACGCAACACCATGCAATGATTTTTGTCGCTGATAGTTGGCGCAAAATGAACAGACAATACAGAAACACGAGGAATTCTGCAGATGCTGGAAATTCAAGCAACACACATCAAAGTTGCTGGTGAACGCAGCAGGCCAGGCAGCATCTCTAGGAAGAGGTACAGTCGAAGTTTCAGGCCGAGACCCTTCGTCAGGACTAACTGAAGGAAGAGCTAGTAAGAGATTTGAAAGTGGGAGGGGGAGGGGGAGATCCAAAATGATAGGAGAAGACAGGAGGGAAGGGATGGAGCCAAGAGCTGGACAGGTGATTGGCAAAAGGGATACGAGAGGATCATGGGACAGGAGGTCCGGGAAGAAGGAAAAGGGGGAGGGGGGGAAACCTAGAGGATGGGCAAGGGGTATAGTGAGAGGGACAGAGGGAGAAAAAGGAGAGAGAGAGAAAGAATGTGTGTATATAAATAAATAACAGATGGGGTACGAGGGAGAGGTGGGGCATTAGCGGAAGTTAGAGAAGTCAATGTTCATGCCATCAAGTTGGCGGCTACCCAGACGGAATATAAGGTTTTGTTCCACACCCCATTCCCACTCCTCTACTGTAAAGATGAAGCCACACTCAGGTTGGAGGAACAACATCTTATATTCCGTCTGGGTAGCCTCCAACCTGATGGCATGAACATTGACTTCTCTAACTTCCGCTAATGCCCCATCTCCCCCTCGTACCCCATCCGTTATTTATTTATATACACACATTCTTTCTCTCTCTCTCCTTTTTCTCCCTCTGCCCCTCTGACTATACCCCTTGCCCATCCTCTGCGTTTTTCCCGTCCCCCTTTTCCTTTTTCCTAGCCCTCCCGTCCCATGATCCTCTCATATCCCCTTTGCCAATCACCTGTCCAGCTCTTGGCTCCATCCTTCCCCCTCCTGTCTTCTCCTATCATTTTGGATCTACCCCTCCCCCTCCCACTTTCAAATCTCTTACTAGCTCTTCCTTCAGTTAATCCTGACGAAGGGTCTCAGCCTGAAACGTCGACTGTACCTCTTCCTAGAGATGCTGCCTGGCCTGCTGTGTTCACCAGCAACTTTGATGTGTGTTCCTCAGACAATACAGAACTGTTTTGCACACTGCAGTTTCAAGCATGCAGGCTTGGAGATGCTGGAAATGGTCGGGAATGAAATGAAATTATTTCACTATTTCAACAAAGAACAGCAAAGAATTTGAAGGTATCAACAATCATCTTGAATGTTACATTGAAAATGAAGATTTGGGGGACGCCATCGTCAAAAGCATTGTCTGAAGGCAGTTCATTATCTACACTAGGTGTCTGCATTGATTTTGTTCATTTACAGTCAATCAAAAGAGTGCAGTAGTATACACTGGAAAAATACTTAGGGATTAAAGCACAATTTTATAGTACTGTAGTATTGGCAACGTTCTAATTTGTCCTGTATTTCATTTAAAGACATAATTTGTTACTCAATTAAATGACAGTTTATCTTTTTTATACCTCTTTAACCACACGTCTTTTAAAAACTAACTTTTAGGGTTCACAGTGACCGTTCCCCTCGGTCAGCGCAGGGCTCACAGTGACCGTTCCCCTCGGTCAGTGCAGGGTTCACAGTGGCCGTTCCCCTCGGTCAGTGCAGGGTTCACAGTGGCCGTTCCCCTCGGTCAGTGCAGGGCTCACAGTGGTGTTCCCCTCGGTCAGTGCAGGGTTCACAGTGGCCGTTCCCCTCGGTCAGTGCAGGGTTCACAGTGGCCGTTCCCCTCGGTCAGCGCAGGGCTCACAGTGGCCGTTCCCCTCGGTCAGCGCAGGGCTCACAGTGACCGTTCCCCTCGGTCAGCGCAGGGCTCACAGTGACCGTTCCCCTCGGTCAGTGCAGGGTTCACAGTGACCGTTCCCCTCGCTCAGTGCAGGGTTCACAGTGGCCATTCCCCTCTTTCAGTGCAGGGTTCACTGTGACTGTTCCCCTCGGCAACACATATACCCCTTTGGATACTGCTGTTTGGGGTGGGGGGATTGACCCATCAGGGACAGCAGCAGCGGCCAGACCGGCGACACTGTGACTGGTGCTGGGGCTCAGCAGGGAAGGGTAAAGTCAGGCGGAGCAGCAATGATATGACACTCTATATAGGAGAGTCTCTGGCCATGAAAGAAAAGCCAGGATGGTGTGTTGTCTCCCAGGTGCTCAGGTGCAGGACGTCTCAGAGCGGCTGCAGAGGGATCTCAAGATGGAGCGTGGGCAGCCAGAGGTAGTGGTGCACATTGGCACCAATGATACGAGAGGAAGGGGAAGAGGTCTTGTGCTGTGAGTGTAGGCGGTTAGGGAAGAGGCTGGAGAACAGGATTTCTAAGGTAGTCATCTCTGGATTGAGTGTTATGGATTTGATTAGGAAGCTTAAGGTAAAGGAACCCTTCGGAGATAGTGATCATAATGTGATGGAATTTACACTGCTGTTTAAGAAAGAGAAGCTAAAATCAGATGTTTTAGGTACATGGTGGATTGAAGGGAATTCCAGAGGCATGAGAGAGGAGCTGGTCAAAGTTGATTGGAAAGGGAGTCTAGCAGGGATGACAGCAGAACAGCAATGCAGGAGGTTCTGCCGTACTTGGAGGCACATGATAAAGTAGGCCGAAGTAAGCCTCGTTTCCTTAAGGGGATATCTTGCCTGACAAATCTGTTCGAATTCTTTGAGGAAATAACAGGCAGGATAGACAAAGGAGAGTTAGAGAATATTGTTTACTTGAATTTTCTATGTTCTATGAGGATAAAATTCATCTTGGACAACACCATAAACAGGCATATTACATGCCAGAGCAGGGCTTTGCAACCTACGAGGATCTTACACTCGTGTAAGATGTGAAAGGAGATACTAATTTGCTGTTGCTAATATTGAGTCGTTACCGCCTTTGTCAGAAACATGATACAATCTTTCCAGTGAAAAGCAATCTTTTTCTGTTATTGCTGGTTGGACTCGTTTGTAGGTTTCTAAAACAAAACAATGAAAAAATTTGTTCTGGTCTTCAGATTTAAATTCTGATTCAAATCCATTTATTTATCACATATACTTGAAAAAAATCAGTGAATGCATCGTTTGCATTAACAACCACCACTCCTAGGGACGTGCCGGGGGCAGCCCGTAACTATCACCACACATCCGGGCAGCCCGTAACTATCACCACACATCCTAGTGCCAACATAACATGCCTACAATGCTCGGCACAACAGCACAGAACACAACAGAACATACCAAACGACAAAGCCACAACAGTACGAGAGGTGATTGATAAGTTCGTGGCCTAAGGTAGAAGGAGTCTATTTTAGAAAACCTGGTACATTTATATTTTCCTACATTTACACACTTAGTCCAGCGGTCGTGGAGCATACGGATCCCTTCTTTGCAGAAGTCCACAGCAGCGATGATTGATAAGTTTGTGGCCTAAGATAGAAGGAGATGAGTTATACAGCTCCTGTTACATGCACATGCAGGTCAACTCTTTGAGTGAAAATGCGGAAAGTTTGAAATTTCTTCTCATCTCCTTCTACCTTGGACCACGAACTTATCAATCACCCCTGCTGTGGACCACCTCTGGAGGTCCAAGATGCCGACCTCTACAAAGAAGGGATCCGTATGCTCCACGACTGCTGGACTAAGTGTGTAAATGTTGGAAAATATAAATGTGCGAGGTTTTCTAAAATAGACTCCTTCTACCTTAGGCCACGAACTTATCAATCACCCCTTGTAAAACAAGCCCCATTTCTCCCAAGTGCATGTACATAGTCTTCTAAGCCGAGTACAGTCTGTCTTTGGCCTCCAGCCTTCATCAGACTTGTGAATTCACAGACACTGGGCATTCAACTTTCCCAGCAGCCTCGCTGTGAGTTTGGGGAATCATTTTCGTTCTCATCTTTGTTTTGCTGTTATTAAATATCAGAACATATCGAATCTTTGCAGCTAACAGTACTGATAGAAGCTATTTCACCCATTACTCCCTATGCTAACTCCTTGAAAGAGCAGTAGAACTATCACATAGGAAAATATGTCACAGCTTATTTAATGGCAGATCAAAATATACGATGCTTGGCATTTTCAGGCACTGTCTGTTAACTTTCTCCTGTAAGTTAACATGGTGGCACCCATTATAATTTATAGCAAACCATTTAAAACTCTGTCAAACAACCCACAGACACACTGAATATTGCTGCTTGGCACAAGAAAGACACAAAAAGGACATTGAGAGGATGTGATGTTTGTGTGGAAATTACACCCACTTCTTCCATTAGCACATCTGCTACATTGATTTGCCTGGGGTCCAGGTTTCTGAAAGGACTAGTACATATCTACGTGTGTGGTGATATTTTCCAGCAGCTGGAACCGCCTCAACATCAGAATTTTAAATACTTACAAATGATTTTGTTGTAATAAGACACTGAGAATAGCACATACGTCACAAAACCTTTCAGTGAGAATACAAATTTTAATAGCCATTTTTCAAATTAGTAGTCTTCAGATTGTTAGATTGGGGTGTAGAGTTGTTGTTTTTCTTGTAGTTTCACTTTTCTATGCCAGCTTGTATTTTATACAAACACCTATATACCACCAATAAGATATAGGAGCAGAATTAGGCCATTTGGCCCATCAAGTCTACTTCGCCATTTCATCATGGCTGATCCAATTTTCCTCTCAGCTCCAATCTCCTGCTGTCTCCCCATATCCCTTCTTGCCCTGACCAATCAAGAACCTATCAACCTCTGCCTTAAATACAGATAAACGCTTGGCCTCCACAGCTGCTTGTGGCAACAAATTCCACAGATCCACCACACCCTGGCTAAAGAAATTCCTCCTCATCTAATCTGAGTCTGTGTCCTCTGGTCTTAGACTCTCCTACCATAGGAAACGTCCACTCTACCATCGCCTTCCTCCATTCAATAAGGTAACCCCTCATTGTTCTGAATTCTAGTAAGTACAGGCCCAGAGCCATCAAATGATCTTCTTATCACAAGCCATTCAATGCTGGAATCATTTTTGTGAATCTCCTTTGAACACTCTCCAGTTTCAGCACATCCTTTCTAAGATGGGGGCCAAAATTGCTCATAATACTGCAAACGAGGTCTCACCAGTGCTTTATAAAGTCTCAAAATTACATCCTTGATTTTATATTCTAGTCCTCTTAAAGTGAATGCTAACATTGCATTTGCCTTCCTCACTACAGACTCAACCTGACAATTAAACTTCAGGGAATCCTGCACAAGGACTCCCAAGTCTCTTTGCGTCTCCACTTTTTGTATTTTCTCTCCATTTAGAAAATAGTCAAACCTTTCACTTCTTCTACCAAGTGCATGACCGTACAATTCCTGACGCCGTATTTCATCTGGCACTTATTTTCCCATTCTCCTAATCTGTGTAAGATCTTTTGTAACCTCTCTACTTCCACAAAACTACCTGCTCCTCCATCCATCTCCATATCGTCTGCAAACTTCGCAACAAAGAATCGGTCCCAGCACTGACCCCTCTGGAACACCATTAGCCACCAACAGCCAACCAGAAAAGGCTCCCTTTATTCCCACTGTTTGCCTCCTGCCAATCAGCCACTGCTTTATCCATGTTAGAATCTTTCCTGTAATACCATGGGCTCGTAACTTGTTAAACAGCCTTATGTGTGGTACCTTGTCAAAGGCTTTCTGAAATTCCAAGGACAAAACATCAAATGATTCTCCTTTATCTATCCTACTTGTTATTTCCTCAAAAAATTCCAACAGATTTGGTAAACAAGATTTTCCCTTGAGGAAACCACACTATGACCTATTTTATCATGTGCTTCAAACTACCCTAAAGCCTCATTCTTAATAATTGACTCCGACACCTCCAACATCTTCCCAGTCACTGAGGTCAGACTACCTGGCCTATAGTTTCCTTTCTTCTGTCTCTCCCCCTCTTGAAGATTGAAGTGACATTTATAATTTTCCAATCTTCCGGGACCATTCCAGAATCTAAAGATTCTTGTAAATGTGAACTGGATCTTATACAAACTTGTATTTTTTACAATCACCTATACGCATGTAAATCACAAAGACGTGAAAATCTGCAGAAGCTGGAACTCCAGAGCAATGCACTCAAAATGCTGGGGGAACTCAGCAGGGCAGGAAGCATCTGTGGAAAAAATTAAACAGTTAACACTTCAGGCCAAGACTCTTCATCAGGGTCTCGGCCCAAAATGTCGACTGTTTCCTCTTTTCCATAGATGCTGCCTGATCTGCTGAGCTCTTCCAGCATTTTGTGTGCATTGCTATCTACACATAATATAAATTTACGTCTTATACAATCATTCATACACATGTAAGCAAACAGTTTCTTATGTATTTTTCTAGAAACTTCTTTGTTTTCAGTAGCAGGTGTGACGCTACTTGAATCTGGTTATTTTATAAGTTAATTTTATCACTGGAAAGTTGTTTATCTCTACTCTGAGCCCGAGACGACCACAATTGCTTTTTCTTTTGTCTCCCTTATTCCTTTGTTCTCTCAGCTCACTTGTTGTACTTAATAAAGCAGCCATCAGTAACAAGTAAATGTGTCATTCTTCACTTCCAAAGAACCTTTGGATCACAGAAAAATCCAACAATGTCTTTTCTATAATTGCAATTTCAAAGATCAAAGTTCAAAGTAAATTTATTATCAAAGTACATATATGTCATTAAATACAAGCTTGAGATTCATTTTCTGCAGGCACTTACAGGAAATACAACGAAATACTATGGAATGAATGAAAAACTGCACACAAAGACTGACAAACAGCCAATCTGGAAAAGAAGAGAAACTGATCAACTGCAATAAGAAACAGACAATGGATAAATAAATAAATAACACTGAGAACATGAGTTGTAGAACTATTAAAAATTAGTCCATAGATTGTGGAGTCAGTTCACTATTGAGGTGAGTGAAGTTATCCACACTGGTTGAGGAGCCTGATGATTGAGGATAACTGTTCCTGAACCTGGTGGTGTGGGACCTGAGGCTCATTGAGGTGAGTGAAGTTATCCACACTGATTGAGGATAACTGTTCCTGAACCTGGTGGTGTGGGACCTGAGGCTCACTGAGGTGAGTGAAGTTATCCACACTGATTGAGGAGCCTGATGATTGAGGATAACTGTTCCTGAACCTGGTGGTGTGGGACCTGAGGCTCACTGAGGTGAGTGAAGTTATCCACACTGGTTGAGGAGCCTGATGATTGAGGATAACTGTTCCTGAACCTGGTGGTGTGGGACCAAAGGTTCCTGCGGCTCCTTCCCAATGCCAGAAGTGAGAAGAGAAGAGATCATGACCTAGGTGGTAGGTTTGATTGGCATGGTTTATGGATTGGACTCATTTTAAGAGGACTCTGCCAGATATGATACGTTTCTGGTTTCTGGTTACCCCTTTTTGTACTGCATTTTGTGTAATTTCGATCGGGGGAACTAGCTCCACGGCCTGCGGACAATGAACGATGCAGTGCTAAACTGAACTGAACTAAACTAAACTGAACATTCCACGGACTCTGCAGTCTGACGTTCAATATTCTGTCTATTATTCCCTCGGTGTTTGCCATTTGCATGTTGGGTGTCTGATGTTTTCTTTGAATAGGTTCCACGGTGTTGTTTTGTTTCATGGCTGTCCATGGGAAGTTGAATCTCAGGATTGTATACTGCATACATACTTTGACAATAAATGTGCTTTGGCTTTGACTTTGACTTGTGATAGCGTTGCTTGTAGATGTGCTCAATGGTGAGGAGGGCTTTTCTTGTAATGGACTGGGCTGTATCCACCACTTTCTGTAGGCTTTTCCATTCTGGGGTATTGGTGTTTCCATCAATTGGTGGGCCAAAGTAGAATTACACTCACATTTAGCTGCTGTAGTGCGTGTGACCGTTGTCACTCACTAACTCTCAGTTCTCTTGAAACTCTTAAATGCTGATCCACCACTTTAATCTTGAACATTGCTCCATTCCACTGACTCTAACGGTTAAAAAATAAGACATCCGTTAGTCTTGCGAGACCATGGATCTGCGCCTGGAAAGTCTTCACTCTCCAGGGCGCAGGCCTGGGCAAGGTTGTATGGAAGACCGGCAGTTGCCCATGTTGCAAGTCTCCCCTCTCCACGCCACCGATGTTGTCCAAGGGAAGGGCACTAGGGCCGATACAGCTTGGCACCAGTGTCGTCACAGAGCACTGTGTGGTTAAGTGCCTTGCTCAAGGACACAACACGCTGCCTCGGCTGGGGCTCGAACTCACGACCTTCAGGTTGCGTGTCGAATGCCTTAACTGCTTGGCCACGTGCCCACACTAACGGTTAAAAACCATCAGCTATTTGACCAGGTCTCCCTTCCGTCACATTGGGGTAAAGGAATCCCTTTGAGTTGGAACATGCAATCGCTATTTGAAAATGTCTTTGCGAACTGGAAGAAGATTTTTGTAAAACGTGAGTACAAGTAGAGAGGACATACTGCCGTAAGAAAGCCATCACAGTGCACTGTGGCAACATGTACCATGTAAGCTGCAGTAAATGAGGATCTCACGGAGAAGCGAGTGGTATGTTATCATGAGCAGAGGGCTGATGCTGTCTGATGCCTGGAATCACTGCCAAATGTCTCCCCACATCCCGTTGACTTGGACTGGATGTGAAAGGTTCATCTCTTTGGCTCAAAGTGTCCTCTAGTCCAAAAAGGCATCCAAAGGTGCCCATTGACTCCTGAATGAATCTTTTGCATTTACCTTCACTGAGGGGGGATCTGCCCGCACACCTGATGACGTGAGAGATTGGCACACCTGGCAGAAACCCAAGTGGTCACAGATAACACCCAAAATCTGGTTGGAAGCCCATTCTCCAAAGGCAACATTACTAACCTCTGTGCCATAATGCCACTATCATTTAACCATTAAACAACTTATTGAGAACAGAAGAGATTCTGCAGATGCTGGAAATCCAGAGCAACACAAATCATATACTGAAAAAGCTCAGCAGGTCAGGCAGCATTTTGTCTGTGTTCAAGTTCAAGTTTAATTATCGTTCAACCATCCATGAACACAGCCAAACAATAGAGCTTCCTCCCGGATCAAGGTGCAAAACAAAACACCAAAAGTCATACATGGCACAAGTCATGTATAAGACATATAAGATAGCACTAAACATACAGTCACACACAAAAAAAATGATATAACCCAAGACCCCGAGTCTAAGGACGTTGTAGCAAGAGCAAGCTTGCAGCAGTCTGCAGAAGCACACAATCCAGCCTGTCTTCCACCGAATGAACACCAGAGGGCAGCACCAGTGGGAGGGGACATCTCCCAATCCAGCATGGATTCCGCATATGTGTTGTAATAAGTCATTGTACCTTTAACAAGTAAATTAATTACCCAAAATTTTAGTAAACAATTAAAACATTTCTGAATGACAATGGAATTCATACCGGTACTTCAGCATATTAGCAAAACATCAACAGTCTCAGCTGCTGAGTCAGTTTAAAATATTGTGGCACTCCAGGGGTGTGGCCGATAGCTCACCCGGACATTCTTAGTTGCCAGCACTGTTTGTGGGATTATGGTCGGATGTTGAAGTTCATTTATTATTACTTTTCAACTTCAGTTACACAGTTACTTCCTTGTCCGTTTGTGGGTCACCCTGACTGTAACCGGAATGTGTAATAATCACCTCTGTATGTGACTGAGTGGGTTCTCTCCCTGGGTCGTAATGCCTGGTTTGTTTTTGTGCTTGTGGCAGTAAAAATGTCAGTAGATCTAGTCCATTCAACCCATCGAGTCTCAGCTCCTTACACCTGCCTTCTCGACATAACCTTTGATGCCCTGACTGATCAAGAAACGGTCAACATTAGCCTTAAATATACCCATGGACTTGGCCTCCACTGCAGTCTGTGGCAGAGCATTCCACAGATTCACTACTCTCTCCTAAAAAAGTTCCTCCTTATCTCTGTTCTAGAAGGTCACCCCTCAATTTTGAGGCTGTGCCTCTAGTTCTGGATACCCCCACCATAGGAAACATCCTCTCCACATCCACCCTATCTAGTCCTATCAACATTCAATTGTTTCAATGAGATCCCACCGCATTCTTCTAAATTCCAGTGAGTACAGGCCCAAAGCTGCCAAACGCTCCTCATATGTTAACCCCTTCATTCCCAGAATCATCCTCATGAACCTCCTCTGAACCCTCTCCAATGACGAAACATCCTTTCAGAGATAGGGATGTTGCCAATACTCCAAGTGTGGTCTGACTTATGAAGCCTTAGCGTTATTATGGATTGAATACTTGCCACATCGGAGTCCGGAGTGGGATTGGAAATTGGCAGTGAAATTGAAGAGCTATGACGTTGGATGGAGTGTCTTAAAGACCGGGAATTAAGATGAGGGACCAAGCTGTATGCCTTCCCCATAGCCCTGGGCCGGACTCCTGAATATGGGACAGCGACCCAGCGGGAGAAGCTGGGAACCGAGCATTGTGCCTTCCCAGGGTACCCCGATGGGGCGAGTGTACCCAAGTCCCCCCAGTGAGGGCATCATCCGCCTCACCTCGTGGCCCGCACCGGGGTACCCACCATACCGCAGCCATGGGAAGATGGGCACCACGGCAGGCACCGCCAACGCTGCCACAGAGAAGAACCAACGGGCCCCAGCAGCCCAGCAGTTCACCCTGAAGTTCCCCAGGTACAATGGTGGTACCAGTCTCCTGGAGTCTTACTTGGCGCAAGTCAAACTTGCCGCATGGCACAAGGGGTGCCCTGTGGGCCCTCCTCGACCTAACGTCAGCAGAGCAGCATCACTACAGTGCCCCTGTAGTGGCACTGGAGCACCGTATCGAGCAGAGGCTGTTGGCAGAAGCAATGAGGGAAGAACTCCATGTGGGAGAAAACGTGGGGGTGTCTGCAGCAAACCTGCTCTTCTGTGCTCAGCATGGCTGCCCCCGGTTCTCTCCCGCAGCCAGGAAGAGCTTGCACTGCACACCTTTGTAAAGGCACTGACACTGGACCACCTTCGGCAGCACGTTCACCTGACAGCGCCAGCATCATTGGCTGAGATGCTGGCAGAGGCAGGGAGGGCAGAAGTCGTTTTAACCCCCCAAGGCACTCCGGCATTGCCCAAGACCCCCCAGCATAATCCCTCCATTGTCCGCTCACTGGGTGGGCTATTTGGGTGAAGATCAAGGCTTATACGTGGACTGTGTGGTGGAGGGTATCAGATGCCGTGCGTTGGTGGACACGGGGTCAACCATCACTATCGCCCAGCCAGGAGTCCCTCCCAACACGGACCAGCCATCCCCACGTGGCCAAATGCTGCCGGCTGCACCGCCAGACAAAGTTTCTGGGGCACGTGGTAAGTGTGGAAGGAGTGACACCTGACCCTGAGAGGTCAGGGAACGGCACAAACCCCGCGATGTCCCTCAGCATCGCAGCTTCCCGGGACTGGCCGGTTTATTAGGGACTTCACGGCCATCACTGACACCTGTGCTGCTATCTCCGACTGGCTCCGAGCTGCACTCACCCAGGCCCCGACCCCGCTGCTGCCCTACCCCGACCCAGCACGCCCCTTCATTGTTGACACAGACACCAGAGACGGGGGCTCGGAGCTATGCTGTCAGGGGAGGGGGACCAAGGAGAACAGGTTATGGCGTAATCGGCCACACCCTGAGCTGCACAGTGTCACTCACCCTGAACTCCTGGCCAAGGACAAGGCCTCCATCACTTCTGCCTTTACCGTCTCGGCTGGGCGGACAGTTCCTGCTTCACGCGGGCCGGGTGTCGCTGCCCTGGCTGTTGAGTTTCCATGGAACTGAGCAACAGCTGGCGCGGTGGTTGGGGACTCTCCTGAACTACGATTTTGGATACTGCATCGCAAGGAAGGCACCACAGCAATGCTGACGCCCTCTCGCTGTCCCTGTGAGGCCACCATGTGTCACTGCTGTCGCCTCCTCGAGGAGCGGAGCCAGGGGCAAACAACATTGGCAACACTTCAGGCAACAGCCAACAGTGACCCCACCTGGGCCCCCTTCCCCCCCCCCATCACACCGACGTCAGGAACCGCTGCGTTCCCGCGGCCTTGGATTACTTCATGAAGTGTCCAGATGCGTAGATTGTCCTGAATCAGAGGGCCACCAACACCCCTGAGAGACTCGTGGAGGAGTTCTCCCGTTTCAGCGCCCTCAAGGGGGACAGGACTTCTCTGGGGGTAGGGGACTTAGTCTGGGTCCACTGCCCCTCCCGGAAGAAGAGACTGTTCCCCAAGCTGGGATGCCACTGGAAGGGGCTGGGTGAGGTGGTGTATCAGGTGCGGTTGCCTGAGTGACAGAAGGTAGCAATACTGTACTGGAACGGTATCGGCCCTTGGCCACCACTGACCCAGCGAGGGAGAAGGAAGGAAGTGATGCTCTGGGTGCCCTGCCTCTTGCTTCCACAAGCAGTGCTTCCCTTGGGGTGGGAGGGGGCGGTCTCCGGACACTCCCCAGAATTCCAGGACAGTATGAACCACCACCAGGACTCCTGGACTTTGTTATGGACTGTGGGGTTGCTGGGGATGGCTGACCCCTCAGGTGGGGGCAGTGTGGCACTCCAGGGGCATGATCGACAGCTCACCCCAGCACTCCTAGTGGCCAGCACTGTTTATTGTTCTTGTTTTAAAACGCGTTTGTGTTGGTGAGTTGGTTCATGGCGAGATGTTCAAGTTCGTTTATTGTTACATCTTAGCTTGGGTTATACAGTTCACATGTGTGTTTGTGGGTCACTCGGACTGTAACCGGTGTGTGTAACAATCACCTCCCTCATCTGTATGTGACTGGGTAGGTTCTCTCCCCGCGTCATAGGCCCCAGTCTATTTTTGTGCTTGTTGCAATAAAGGCGACAGTTGAGATAAACAAGCTTTTCTCATCTGTCATCATGGACTGAATGCTTGCCACAGTATGTTCATTTCAAAAATGGACATTTTATGTGGAACAGTGCAGTGTAGAAGATCACCTCTGAATGTATGACACATTGAATCTTTGAAGTGGACAGGCTGCAGCAGCAGAAAACCATGAACACACAGTCAGTGGCCACTTTATGAGATAAAGATGTACCTAATATAGAAGAAATAGTGCACAATACATTTATGCACAACAGAGAAAATGGCTAAGGACAGACCGGGATGAAGGACTTCATTGCTGCCCGAAACGCTAGTGCCATAACAAGCATTTGATTGATTGATTATTTTTACATTTATGGTCATTCCAAAAAGAAAAGCGCGTAGCACCATTACGATCGATTTTTGTGGCCCCCTGGGTGAGTTACCCTTTCATTGTTAGAGGGCCTTTTGCTCCCAACTCTGTCCCTCCATGTACGGTAACAGAAGAAGCAAGCCCAGACTGTGGCCCTTACCAGACTGAAATGCCAGGAAATCCTGGCAAGGTGAAGCTTGCCCACTGGTCACTCCAGCAATGGAATGCATTGAATGTGGACCATTCTATCGTTCAATATGGTTGGGAAGAATGTACTTGACCTGGAATGGAGACCCATCCTCATCGATCAATTTGAACTATTCTATTGTTCAGTACGGTTGGGAGGTCTGACTTGACCTGGAATGGAGACCCATCCTCATCGATCAATTTGAACTATTCTATTGTTCAGTACGGTTGGGAGGTCTGACTTGACCTGGAATGGAGACCCATCCTCAACTGAGCACATGATTGTAGAGTCCTTGAAAGTGAGACCAGAGGATGTGTTCAGTGACCGGTTCGGTGTTGTAGTGAGTGAAGATGTCCGCACTTGACTGTTGTATGGTTATAACGATTCCTGAGCCTGCTGGTGTGGACCATCTTCCTGATGGTAGTAATCATCTTTGTGCTGTTTCTTGGACAGGTGTTCTGCGTGAAATTTATTCTGGATGTAGTTTACTTTTTTTGTCAGAGGATTTCATGTGGAGGAAGTCTAAAGCATGCAGTCAAAAATTTAAATGTTTCCCACAGAATATCATGAAAATAGATAGCACTATAATAAATATGACAAGTAGTATATCCACTGCCAAAACTAAAGAGCTGAGTAAAATTGCTCTCTCACATATCTTTATGTTATTATAAGTGTATGTCAGAGAGTAATACTGTGCAAATGGAAAGCATTTTCATACATCTCCCCGGCACCAATGTAAGGTTGGGGATAGGGCCTTGATTTTCATAATGGCAGGTCCTGGTGGACACACTTACTGGAGTTCGTTGAGGATATAACGAACGCAGTGGATAGAGGGGAACAGATGGACATTATTTACTTGGATTTCCAGAGGGTGTTTGATAAGATGTCACATGAAAGACTTATTCATAAGATAGGATGCATAGAGTTTGGGATGATGTATTAGCATGGATAGAGGATTGATTAACCAATAGATAGCAGAGAGTTCGGATACATGGTTGTTACTCTGGTTGGCAATCATTGTGCCACAGGGGTCGATGCTGGGCCAGCAACTGTTCACAATATACATTAGTGATCTGAAAGAGGGGGCCGAGTGTAGTGAGTCTAAGTTTGCTGATGATACTAAATTGAGTGGAAAAGCAAATTGTGCAGAAGATACAGAGAGTCTGCAGAGAGATAGATAGGTTAAGTGAGTGGGCAAGGGTCTGGCAGATGGAATACAATGTTGGTAAATGCAAGGTCATCCACTTTGGAAGGAAAACTGAAAGAGTAGATTATTATTTAAATGGTAAAAATTGCAGCATGCTGCTGTGCAGAGGGACTTGGGACTGTTTGTGCATGAATCACAAAAGGTGGGTTTGCAGGTGCAGCAGGATATCAAGAAGGCGAATGGAATGTTGGCTTTCATTGCCAGAGGGATTGAATTTAAGGGCAGGGAGGTTATGCACTGGTGAGGCCACACCTGGAGTTCTGGCCTCCTTACTTGAGGAAATATATACTGGCTTTGGAGGTGGTGTAGTGGAGGTTCACCAGGTTGATTCCAAAGATGAAGGGGTTAGACTATGAGGAGAGATTGAGTTGCCTGGGACTGTACTCGCTGGAACTCAGAAGAATGAGAGGAGATCTTACAGAAACATATAAAATTATGAAAGGGATAGATAAGATAGAAGCAGGAAAGTTGTTTTCACTGGTAGGTGAGTCCAGAACTAGGGAACATACTGTAGTTTCAAAATTCGGGAGAGTAGATTTAGGACGGAGATGAGGAGGAACTGCTTTTCCCAGAGAGTGGTGAATCTGTGGAATTCTCTGTCGAATGAAGCAGTGGAGGCTACCGCAGTAACTATACTTAAGACAAGGTTGGATAGATTTTTGCATTGTAGGGGAATTAAGGGTTACGGGGATAAGGCAGGTAGGTGGAAATGAGTCCATGGCCAGATCAGCCATGATGTTATTGAATGGCGGAGCAGGCTCGGCGGGCCAGATGGCCGACTCCTGCTCCTATTTCATATGTTCTTATGTTTCAGAGCAATAGTGGGGAAGGGAAACAGGGATACCATTTGATTAGGTTCAAGACTCAAAACTGTTTAGTGTCATTTCCATCATATAAGCTTAAAGGAGAACAAAATTGTTACTATAATTGCAACGCAATAATATAAAAAAGACAATAATATAATAACACAGTAAGCATTAATACATAAGACAACTTATAGACCTTGATTGTATGTCCCTAGGCTCAGGAGTGTCTGTACATAAGGTGACTGACTGGAAATGATAAAGTAGTGGTGATCGGGGTGTGGAGGGGTGAGTTAGTGAGTTCAAAAGTTCAGAGTTCAAAGTAAATTTATTATCAAAGTACATATGAGTCACCATATACAACCTTGAGATTTATTTTCTTGCAGGCATTCTCAGTAAGTACAAGATTCAGAATGGAATCAATGAAAGATCGCCCACCACCACCTCCAAGCAACCAACGTGCAAAAGACAACCAACTGTGCAAGTACAGAACCAAAGAAAAACAGAGATAATAATAATGATGACGATAATAAAAGTAAGTAATAATCATCGTGAACATGAGACAAAGAGCCTTACTGCTTGGGGAAGTAACTGTTTTTGGGTCTGGTGGTCCTGGCATGGATGCTACGTAGCCTCTCCCCTGATGGGAGTGGGACAGTCAGTCCATGAGCAGGGTGGGAAGGATCCTTCCTGATGTTCCTGTCCCTTTTCTGGCATCTTTCTGTGTGTATGCCCTTGGTGCCAGGGCGTAGGCTGGTGCTGGTGATGCACGGGGCAGTTTGACTACCCACCGCAGAGCCTTCCTGTCCAGCACAGTGCAGTTTCTGTAACAAGCAGTGACACAGCTTGTTAGGAAAAGTAATTAATTTGTCAAAGGTAATGATTTGTGATCAGGTAGAGAGTTTATGGGAGAATTGCATTGGAATCAGAGTGATCTGGACATTCCCTTGGCATGATCACAGGCTGGAAAAATCACAGAATTCCCACCTGTAGCACATCTGGGCTGAGGAATATCTGGTGATCAAGATAATGCCATAGAGTAAATAAATCTGAATCTAAATCTAAACCTCCCCTCTTCACAATCAGAATCAGGTTTATTATCACCAGCATGTGACGTGAAATTTGTTAATTTAGCAGCAGCAGTTCAATGCAATACATAATCTGGCAGAAAGTTAAAAAATATATTATAATAATAGTAATAAATAAAATAAAACATAAAAAATAAACAAGTAAATCAACTATGTATATTGAATAGATTTTTTAAAATGTGCAAAAACAGAAATACTGTATACGGTCGACTTTCACTAATCCGACTACCTGTAATCTGGGGTCTTTGATAATCTGGCACTGATTATGTTTAACATGATCCTTCTGTAATTTGGCATTTTCACTGCCTTCAGGCTTCTGTACCTCCTACCTGATGGCAACAGTGAGAAAAGGGCATGCCCTGGGTGCTGGATGTCCTTAATAATGGACGCTGTCTTCCTGAGTTCCTGAGACACCGCTCCCTAAAGATTGCCTGAGTACTTTGTAGGCTAGTGCCCAAGATGGAGCTGACTAGATTTACAACCTTCTGCAGCTTCTTTCAGTCCTGTGCAGTAGCCCCTCAATACCCTCTTGGTCCTGAAGCAGATTCTCAACCTGAGACACCCACGGTTTCTTTAACCTCACAGACGTACTGTAATTCGACCTGATGTGCTTCCCAGCAGAGGAATTCTCCTGTCTCCTGAGCTTCAATAACCCGGTGAGCACCACAGTGGCATAGCGGTTAGCAAGGTGCTATTACAGCTGGGGACGTTGGAGCTCAGAGTTCAATTCCAGCATCCCCTGTAAGAAGGTTTGTATGTTCTTTCCATGAGTGCGTAGATTTCCTCCAGGTGCTCCAGTTTCCTCCCACGTTCCTAAGATGTACCAATTAGCTGGTTAATTGGTTACTGTAAATTGTCCTGTGATTAGGCTCGGGTTGCTGGGAGGCGTGGCCCAGTGTTAAGGAAGGGCCTGGTACGGTCTGATTCTTTATACTAAAAATAAAATACACGCTCCCAAGCTGTTGGAATCAGCTGGTTTTCCTATTTCAAGTGACTGCATTATCAGTTTTAATTTTTCTTGTACTGGAACAACATTGTGGAAAAGTTAATTATCATACACACCCATGTCATAAATGTGCGTATCTCCCTTATGGTGCTTGCGAATAACAATGTTATCTAATTTGTTACACTCGTTTATGGTTTCCTCACAATTCTTTATTTGATGTTCTGATACCATGCATCCGGAATTGGAAGTTCAAAGGATAATTACAGCAGCCATATCTCACACTGCACTGAAATTATCGCGTCTCTGCAGGTTCACAGAATAAGATGATGCTTTCCCACATCTCTGATCTTGCCGTCTCAACATACTGTCATTACAGATTTCCTGAAAGGCAGGCAAACAGACTGAAGCAGATTCAGGCGCAGTAGACAAGTGAGAATGAAAAGACAAATTTCTATTTTATCATAAGCATTCTTCAGATGCTGGTAATCTTGAACAATTCACAAAATGCTGGAGGAACTCAGCAAATGAGGGAGAATCAATGAAGAATAAACAATCTAGGTTAGATGCAAACAACAGGAATTCTGCAGATGCTGGAAATTCAAGCAACACACATAAAAGTTGCTGGTGAACGCAGCAGGCCAGGCAGCATCTCTAGGAAGAAGTGCAGTCGACGTTTCAGGCCGAGACCCTTCGTCAGGACAGTCCTGACGAAGGGTCTCGGCCTGAAACGTCGACTGCACTTCTTCCTAGAGATGCTGCCTGGCCTGCTGTGTTCACCAGCAACTTTGATGTGTGAATCTAGGTTAGATAGATACTTTATTGATCCCATCGAAAATTACAGTGTCACAGTAGCAATACAAACGCACAGATATACAAATATGCAAATATTAGAAGAAAAATAAGAAAGAATGGAAAAATAAGTTACCTCAAACAGGAGGGGGTCCCCAGCTATAGGCTGACTCATTGTGGAGCGTAATGGCTGAGGTTAAGAATGACCTCATAGAGTGATCTTAGTCTAATACTAGAAGTGCTCCTCTGTTCAGTCAAGGGGGCACGCAGAGGGGGAGAAACATGGTCCAGAATTGCCAGGGTTTTCTGTAGGGTTCTTTGTTCTATCACAGCCCCCTTTCCCATCAGTTTATTGAGCCTGTTGGCATCACCCGTGTTGATGCCATTGCCCCAGTACACCACCACATAGAAGATCATACTGGTGACAATAGACTGGTAGAACATGTAGACAGAACTGGAAGTTTCAGTCCTGAGGAAGGGTTTTTCCCCTCCAGAATTAGAATGAGGTGTCCTTCTATTCTGAGACTGTGCCCGGCTGTTCTGGACTCCCCCCCTATAGGAAGCATCCTCTCCACATCCATTCTATTGAGGCTTTTCAATATTAAATAGGTTTTAGTGAGATCCAACCCCCTTTTAAACTCCAGCAAGTGATTTCTCCTGGCCTTGACAATGAGACTTGCACTCTGAACATCTCATTGAAAATATAGATACCAACACCGCCAAATCAAGAAGTGAAGCACTGTATGACTTTCGTAGACACAAGAGATTCTGCAGATGCTGGAAGTCCAGCTGGAAGAACTCAGCAGGTCAGGCAGTATCCATGGAAACAAAAAAACAGTCAATGCTTTTGGGCAAGACCCTTCACCAGGACTGGAAAGGAAAGCTCCATCCCCTCCCCTCATCTTCTTAATCTGGCATATATTCCTTTTCTTTCCAGTCCTGCAGAAGGATCTTGGTCCAAAACATCAACTGTTTGTTCATTTCCATAGATGTTGCCTGACCTCATTGAAACCTACCAAATGTTGAAAGGACGAGATAAGGTAGATTGGGAGAGGATGTTTCCTCTGGTGGGGGTATCCAGAACTAGAGGGCACAGCCTCAAAATTGAGTGGTGGTATTTTTTTTAGCCAGAGTGTGGTGAATCTGTGGAATGCTCTACCACAGACTGCAGTGGAGGCCAAGTCCATGGGTATATTTAAGGTGGAAGTTGATGGTTTCCTGATTGGTCAGGCATCAAAGGACATGATGAGAAAGCAGGTGTACGGGGTTGAGTGGGATCTGGGATCAGTCATGATGGAATGGTGGAGCAGACTCAATGGGCTGAATGGCCTAATTCGGCTCCTGTGTCTTATGGTTTTATTGAATTGCTGAGTTCCTCCAGCATCTTGTGTGTGTTACTTTTGTAGCATTATTTAGAGTGTAAAGGAGACACAAACCTTCTGCTGAAAAGTTAGCATTACAGACCATACAATCTGTCGATCACTGCTGACTCCAGTTGTGATCTCCATTCAGCTCTGCACAGACTTGGGGTGATACAGTGAACACAATGTGTCTTTCCACTTTCTGCCCAACATCTCTGATTCAGATCTGCCACATCTATTCTCGCAGTATTTTGGAGTTATGTGGATATAGCAGATATTATTTCAAACAAGAACTAGTCTAATTGTAAAGCAGTAAATTGAAGTTTAAAGCACAGATTGGCCCTGCAGACCAAAAGAGATACGGTTTGCAAAATGTGACCATGAGATGTTTGCATATACATCACATAAACGTTAAAACAATGGAGCTGTGTTAACTGCCCTGCACCAACTCTGGGTTTGAGGAATTTGCAACATTGTAATGCAGTGAACATTGTGTAAATTCAGGGAAGTAGTTTGTCCCAGACAAGGTATTTGAACATTCGGAGTGTCTCCAACCGTAGATAAGCAATTGAAAGGAAGCATTGTCAAACCAAGGTATTAGAGCAAAAGGCGTCTTGTAACTATTGAAACGGTATTGAATCAACTAGTATTGATCTTAAGGGTATAAAAATGTGAATGACTTTTGAATTTGTGGGATTCTGCTGTGTGAATCCCTACAAGAATGCATGCTTGTTGTGATGAATAAAGAATTTTATTGCATGTTTTCTTCGATTCTGGTTATTCTTTTGTTTTGCTGTTTTTGAGCAGTTTGATGTGGGCTTGGGCGTTTTGATAAAGACTGGTTCTGCGGCCTGCATTGGTTATTTTTTCGCACGCTGGGTGTTTTCTTGAACGGGTTCCACAATGGCTGCCTGGAATAGGACAAATCTCTGTATGCATACTGTGATAAACTTTGAATCACCAGCTTCAGTATCTCTCCGTGACTTTGATCACAGCCGGCAGCCTGACCATCTGGGGAGAAGGCATGGATCATAGGGCAACTGCCAGGTGCTATGTTTCTAAGAGCCACACAATTCCTGTTGATATAATTTAGGGTGGGGAGGGCTACTTAGCAACATGAAAGAGGAGGAATAGAGAGGATTGTGGGGACGTTGGGCAAGAGGAGCTGCAAGTGAGGTGCATGGTAGTGTCGTGCTCTGGGTGACTACCGCTGTGTGAAAGCAGTTTGCATGTTCTCTCTCTGATAACGTGGGTTTCCTCTCGGTGCTCCACTTTCCTTCGCTTCACAAACACAGATGGGCTAGCAGGTTAATTGTTCACACGAGAGTATTTCGCAGCATGTGGGTTGAAGAGCCAGTTACTGTAGAATGTCGAAGTAAAAGAAGAAAATAGGATGTGGTGTGGAAGCTTGCAGGCTTGAATCTTCCAATCTGTGCAATAATGTGTATGTTTCAAACAATTACCCATCTTTTACTAAAGATACCTGCACTGTAGCTGTTCCCCCCGGCTGGACGAGTCGGCGAGTCTGGAGTTCAGTGTTTCCATTTAATATCAGGGAATGTATACAATACTCAACCCGAAATTCTTGGTCTTCACAGACACCCACAAAATGACAAAGTGCCCCAAAGAATGAGTGACAGTGAAAACATTAGAACCCCAAAGCCCCCCACTCCCCCAAATCCCCCGTACTCCTCATGCACAAACATGAGAACCTCAAAGCCCCAACATGAGAACCTCAAAGCCCTCACTCCCCATGCGCAAACAGCAAAGCAACCATCCTCCCCTCCCCCATTTACTTCAGCAAAAATAAACATCAGCTCCCCCCACCCACCAAGCAAGCAACAGCAAAGCCCCAATAAAGACCATAATCTGCAGTACAACAAAAACTAATCATTCATCCGACAATTTGATATACTGTACTGCAGGCTCTCTCTCTCTCTCTCTCTCTCTCTCTCCTGAAGAAAGGGGCAGAGAGGTGTCACTCAGTGAAAGCAGAGACATAAATAGAACAGCTTGCCGATTTACGGTGTTAATGTCTGCTGCATCACTGTTTTTTCTGAGTTTTCTGACTAGAGAATCAGCAGCAAAGTCTCCCCCAGCAATGAGAGGAAGAGGGAGAGTACGTGATTCGCCGAGAAGAGACACCAACAGCTGATCCACTGTTCCCGATATTCTGTTTTCTCTCCCGACGCTTCAGTCGGTGGCACTGGCATTGAATCTGCTTTTTCTCAGGGCTGCAAGGCCTCAGAGCCCCGAAGCTGCGCTCGTCTCCTAGGCCATGTCCTTGGGATATTGAAAACTGGCTGGTCGATAAGCCCGTCAGTAGGTCCCTTCGCCACAAAGAACTGAAGTTTGGGTGTAGCTTTACATCAGAGACATTGGGGAGACATCAAAGGTAGAAATAAGCTGTTTCTGCAGATGAGCTCAAAGAAGTCGCTGTTTAGCTCCATCTTAGTTCCGCCCACCACCATTGTAGCCTGGAGTTGGGATCCTATCATCGGCAAGTCCATACCAAACATCAAAGCCCGAAGTCCAGTGGCTGAAACTCTGGTCCACAAGTCCAAGGTCTGCTGGGAAATTCGGGTGCCCAATGCCCATGAGTCTCCTGTAGGCCTGGTTCTAGATGACTGTCTCTAACCAGTCCTCAAGCCTGGTTCTAGAGCAGTGGTCCCCAACCTCCGGGCCACGGACTGATACCGGGCCACGAAGCCTGCAGGGGTGCAGCGGTAGCTGGAGCGCACCCAGCACATCTTTAAGGAAAAAGCCGAAATAAACAAACTAATTAATTAGGTGCCCCGCGGCACGTAAATGTCAGCCCAGATCAGAGGCGATTACCAATTTCACTTGCTCTACGCGAAGTTCAATGCTCTTTCCAGGGCACTGGAGTCTTTAGGTGTTCCATTGTTTGGTCAATTTAAATGCCAGCCCAGACAGGCTGAAAGACAGGGCTGTCAGGATCAAGGTGACATGTCAAATCTACACAAACTTCTAATAAAGTATAGGCGCTGCCATACTTCCTTTGTAATGACAGTTACGTGCTGGTCCCAGGACAAATCCACTGACACTTTTCAGAGAGAGAAATGTCGATCCTTAATGCCGAAGAATTTAAAGTTATTGACCCTCTCCACCTCAGTTCCTCTAATGAAGACCGGCTTCTGGGCGGCACCCAATTAATTAGCTTGTTTATTTTGGCTTTTTTCTTAAAGATGTGCTGGGTGCGCTCCGGCTACCGCTGCACCCCTGCACGCTTTGCGGCCCGGTATCGGTCAAGGCCCAGAGGTTGAGGACCACTGTTCTAGAGGACTGGCTGTGTGTCTGCATGGATGGGGTAGGGAGGAAAGAGGTTCGTTCTGCTGCTACTGTTTTGTCACTTGTTGTGTTCTGTTTTGTTCAAGTTTAATTGTCATTCAGCCATACATGAATGCACATATATACAGCCAAGTGAAACAGCCTGCCTCCAGGGACAAGGTGCAAATCACAGTACCAACACTCACACACAACACAAGGCACATACAGCACATATATGATATCAGTAAAATACAGTGACTCAAAGAAATATGGTCCAAGTCCCTGAGTGCACGAATGTTGCAGCGGTCTGTAGTTGAACACAATACAACTTGTCTTCTGCTGAGGGAACACTGGGGGGCAGCACCAACCTCCGCGTGGACGCCATGCCACACTGCTTGTGGCACTCTGGAGGAGCACCCAACCCTGACGCCTCCCCCTGGCAGCTGCAGACGGGCTACACAGCGGCTTGAGGCCTAACCTCCTATGACCAAGACCATGCGGCTCCCGCCTGCCCTTGTCGTTCACCAATAATCCAACGGATTGGTACAATGTCCACCAGGGCCTTGCGATCACAAGAAAAGTGGCAAAGACGATGACTCGCGGTTAGACTGCACACCTCCTTCGCACACCAATTCCGCTCTATCGCGGACAGCATCACAGTTGGCCACAAGTCCACCTCTATCGGTTCCTCCTTCGACAATCAACTCACTGATGGAGTAGGCAACAACACCTCCTTTGCACACCAATTCCGCTCTGTCGCGGACAGCACCACAGTCCGCAACAAGTCCACCTCCATCGATTCCTCCATCAACAATCAACTCACTGATGGAGTAGGCCTGTAGTACTTTAAATTCTTAATGTCCATGCGGGTTTTGTGAGCTGAAAAAGTACATTTCAAAATTGACAATAACACCATAGAAGCCTCTGCGTCTGAGCGGGCCGCCACCTTGCCAGGATGTGTGCTCCATGTGGTTGTGCCGAGCTTGCTCTGTTAGCGTCAGAATGTGTGGTGACTCTTGCGGGCTGCCCCTGGTTGGGTTAGTTGTATCAAACGGTCAGGAGACGGCACATGAGTGGCTCCACCCAGCCCGAGTCCTTCCTCGGTCCTCAGCTTGTCCGTCCCTACAGCCGGCCTGCCTGTGGTTTCAGCAGTCGCACTCCACACTGGCCAGCAGTGTGGAGCACTACAGTGTGTAGTGAGCAGTTTCAGGCTCCTACTGTGAGAAAAGACATGCTGGTATCAGAGAGGAAATTAATGAGAATGATTCTGGGAATTAAAGGGTTAATGTCTGAAGAGTGTATGATGGCTCTGGGCCTGTACTGGCTGGACTTTAGAAGAATAAGTGGGGGAATCTTACTGAAAACAATTAAAAGGCCTAGATAGAGTGGATGTGGAGAGGATGCTTCCTACAGTGGGGGAGTCTAAGACCAGAGGACACAGCCTCAGAATTCAGGGATGTCTATTTAGAACAGAGACGAGGAGGAATTTCTTTTTAAAAAGGCTGATAAATCTGGAATGCATTGCCACAGACAGTTGTGGAGGCCAAGTCATTGGGTATATTTAAAATGAAAGTTGATAGATTCTTGATCCGGATCTGGGCCGTACCCTCCAAATAGCCGGACCTGCCTCTCGGGTTTTTTTGCACTACCTTACTTTCCATTTTTCTATTTTCTATTTATGATTTATAATTTAAATTTTTAATATTTACTATCCATTTGTAATCCAGGGAGCGGGAAGCGCAGAATCAAATATCGCTGTGATGATTTACATTCTAGTATCAATTGTTTGGCGACAATAAAGTATAAAGATTAGTCAGGACATCAAAGGTTATGCGGAAGAGGCAGGAAAATGGGGATGAGAGGGATAATAAATCAGCCATGATGGAATGGCAGAACAGATTCAATGGGCAGAATGGCCTAATTCTGTTCCTATATCTTATGGAGAAACTAGCGGAGACGACATACCTGTACCAGGTAGAAAGCTAGGAACATCACAAGGGGAAAGTACAGCATGGATCAGAGAGAATATATATAAAACAGCAGGAACATTAGTCAGTTACCTGCTCGGCTTTTCAATGGGAGAGAAAAGCAGAACACCAGTGGCAAATCCATACAGCTTCGGGGGCAGCTGTGGACACTGGAGTTGTGGGGTAGTGTCACTGGAGTTGTGGACACGAGTTGTGTGGTAGTGTCACTGGAGTTGTGGGGTAATGCCACTGGAGTTGTGGGGTAGTGTCACTGGAGTTGTGGAGTAGTCCCCCTAGAGTTGCGGAGCAGTGCCACTGGAGTTGTGGGGTAGTGTCACTGGAGTTGTGGGGTAGTGCCACTGGAGTTGTGGGGCACTGCCACTGGAGTTGTGGGGTAGTCCCACTGGAGTTGTGGGGTAGTGTCACTGGAGTTGTGGACACTGGAGTTGTGGGGTAGTCCCACTGGAGTTGTGGGGTAGTGTCACTGGAGTTGTGGGGTAGTACCACTGCCAGTGGCAACGTTCTGCCTATCCCATATGACTGTTCAGTTTAATGTGAGACTATAACATTAGGCCATTCAGCCCATCGAGTCTGCCCCACCATTCCTTCATGGCTGATTTATTATCACTCTCAACCCCATTCTCCTGTAACCTTCAACAACCTGATTAATCAAGAACTTTTATCAATCTCCACAGTATACCTACCCAATGACTTGGCCTTCACACCAGTCTGTGGCAATAAAATTCACAGATTCAGCACCCTGAGGCTGTGTCCTCTGGTCCTTGACTTCCCTCACCATAGGAAACCTCCTCTCCAGGTCTCCTGCATGACAAAAGGATCTGGGAATATAGACCTGAATCAGAATCAGGACCCGGTTTACCATCACTGACACAGGTCATGAAATTTGTTGTTTTGTGGCAGTAGTTCAATCCAAAGCATAAAAATGGCAATACCTTACAATAAGACATCTATATTTATAAATAAATAAGCAGTCTAAAATGAGAGCAAAATGTGAGGGAGTACTCATCGCCCATTCTGCAATCTGACGGCAGGAGGGAAGAAGCTGTTCCTGAAACGTTGAGTGTGTGTCTTCAGGCTCCGGTACCTCCTCCTTGATGGTAGCCATGAGAAGAGGGCTTGTGCCTGCTGGTGGGGGTCCTCAGTGATGGATGCCACATTCTGAGGCATTGCATTTTGAAAGTGTGCTTGTTGCTGGGGAGGCTGGTGCCCATGATGGAGCTGACTGAGTTTACAACCCTCTGCAGCTTTTCCTGATCCCGTGCAGTATGGAGGGGCCCCTCCATGCCAGACGGTGATGCAACCAGTTAGCATGCTCTCCACGGTGCATCTGTAGAAATCTGCGAGAGTCTTCGGTGACCTATCAAATCTCCTTGACTCCTAATGAAACATAGCTGCTGTCATGCCTTCTCCATAACTGCATCAGTAGGTTTGGTCCATCATAGATCTTCAGAGAAACACAGACAAAATGCTGCAGGAACTCTGCAGGTCAGGCAGCATCTAAGGAGAATAAAGAGCTGATGTTTTAGGCTGTGACCTTTCATCAGGACTAGAAAGGGAGACATTAAATATACCCAGTGACTTCGCCTGAATATAGGCCATGTGATATCTAGGCAAATAGAATCGGAATCAGATTTATTGTTGCTGACAGACTGAGTGCCATGAAATTTATTGCTACTAGGCAGCAGTACAGTGCAATACATAACAGTGACTATAAATCACAATAAGTAGAGCAAAAAGAGAATAAAATTGTGAGATATGTACTATCTCCTAGACACACACTTTTGTAATTTCATCAAGAGTTAATCTTAACCTGTATGAATAAACCATCATTATAAATGTTAGTTTCACGTCTTTAGACTGGGTGAGAAATTGAGACTTAAACAAGAGTGGATGGCAAGCTATCGCAATCTATTTCTGTTTTGGTTGTATTTAACAATTAGGTATTAATACCAGAGAGTCAGTGGAGATTTTGGCAATGTTTCTCTTTTGTAGTTGAAACTACAGTGGGGAAACACCAGAGCACGCGTATAACACAAGTGTATCAATAGACGTCAAAGCAGGAGGACTAACTCAATAGTAAACAGAATCTTGCAAGGTGCCAAACCTCTAAATAGTGCTTTGCTGTAATGACATGAACACAGCCAAAGTGTTTCTTTGTAAAGAAATAAAGTTGGAGAAATTAATGGGACGAAAAGCTCTCTTCCACCCATCCGAGATATTTATCAGGAGTGCTATATACGCAGGATTGTCAATAATCCCTCCCGTCCATTCCACAATCTGTTTGACCCCTATCATCAGGCATGTGGTACTGTAGCATTAGGACAAGAACTTTTAGGATGGAAGACAGCTTCTCCCCTCAGGCCATAAAGATACGGAGCTGCCTGCCACCACCCAGGCCTCGTCACACGTCAAGCACCAGTGGCGTTATACTGTCAATTTTTTAACCTGTGTTGTAAATGCACCTTATGTTAAATGTCAGTCTTCTGGAATATATTTGATTATTTGTTAATTTACTTGTGATAATATTACATTATGTGTTGTGTGTGAGTTAAATGTACTGTGTTGTGCATCTTGGCCTGGAGGAACATTGTCTCATTTAATGGTATACGTGTGTACAGATGGATGACAATAACCTTGAATTTGAGTTTAAATCCTCAGCGCCTGACAACTTACACCCTAGGTTTCTGAATGAAGAAGCCATGGAAAACGTGGATGGATTAATTAACCATTTCCAGAATTCTATGGATTATGGAATTACAGCTTGGAAAGTGGAAAACATAATTACATTATTTTGAAAAAAAATGGAGAGGAAATACAGGATTCCATAAAGACAATCACAAACAAGAGAAAATCTAAAGATGATGAGATCCAAGCAACATACACAAACTGCTGGAGGAACTCAGCAGGCCAGGCAGCATCTGTGGAAAAGAGTACAGTCAACGTTTCAGGCCAAGACCCTTCAGCAAGACTGGAGAAAAAAAAAGATGAGGAATCGATGTTAGAAGATAGGGGGAGGGGAGGAAGAAGCACAAGGTGATAGGTGAAACTGGGGGTGGGGGAGGGGCAAAGTAAAGCGCTGGGAAGTGGATTGGTGAAAAGAAGATTCAGGGCTGGAGAAGGGGGAATCTGAGAGGAGAGGACAGAAGGCCGTGGAAGGAAGAAAGGGGGGAGGAGGAGCACCAGAGGAAGGTGACAGGCAGGTAGGTAAATAAGGTGAGAGAGGGAAAGAGGATGGGAAATGGTGAAGATGGGGGACATTACTGGAAATTGGAGAAATTGATGTTCATCCCATCAGGTTGGGGCTACACAGATGGAATATAAAGTGTTGTTCCTCTAATCTGAGTGTTTGAATATTCTCCCCATTTAGATAATAGTCTACAATATTGGTCCTTTTACCAAAATTTTACCATATATTTCCCCAAACTGTATTCCAACTGCCACTTTTTTTTATCCATTCTTCCAATCAGTCGAAGTCCTGCTGCAATTGTATTGCTTCCTCAGCACTTACCCACCCCATCAACCTAGTTTTGTATCATCCGTGAACTTTTTCATAAAGCCATCAATTCCATTATCCAAATCATTGACAAACAGTGTGAGAAGTAGCGGTCCCAATACTGACCCCTGAGGAACACCACCAGTCACTGGCAGCCACCAGAGAAGGTCCCCTTTATTCCCACTCACAACCTCCTGCCTGTCAGCCATTCTGCTATCCATGCCAGTATCTTTCCTGTAACACCATAGGATTTTATCCTGTTAAGCAGCCTCATGTGGCACCCTATCAAATGCCTTCTGAAAATCCAAGTAAATGATATCCACTGCCTCTCCGTAGTCCACCCTGCTTGTTACTCCCTCAAAGATCCCCCTTCCATGTCCCTCTGCAATCTCAACCTCACATCTTGGCTACTATATATGATTCATATATAGGCCTATATATGATTCCTATAATGGTTTTTTCACCCTTGCAATTTCTTAACTCCAACTACAAAGATTCAGCATTCTCTGACTAACTCACCTCTTTCTAAAAATGTAATTCCATCTCTGACCAACAGAGCCGCACCACCGCCTATGCCTTCCTGTCTGTCCTTTCGATATAAGTATATCCTTTCATGTTAAGCTCCCAACTATGGCCTTCTTTCAGCCATGACTCAGTGATGCCCACAACATCATACCGACCAATCTCTAATTGTGCCACAAATTCATCCACCTTATTCCAAATGCTATGCACATTTAAATCCAGCACCTTCAGTCCTGCATTCTTCACTCTTTTGAGTGTTGCATCTGTGATACAATTTAACTCTTTGCTCTGTCTGCATTTGTACCCAGTCATCGGCTTGTCCTTCCTTATATTCACGTTACACCCATCATCTACTTGTAAACCTACTGGCTCTTCCTCAGCTCTATCATACTGGTTCCTATCCTCCTGCCATAGTAGTTTAAACCTCTCCTAACAGCTGGAGTAAACCTGCCCACAAGAATATTGGTCCCCCTCGGATTCATGTGTCCATAGATTCTGAGAACAGTTCAGTGACTGGGGTGAGTGAAATTATCCCCTCTGGTTCAAGAGCCTGATGGATGATAGGCAATAACTGTTCCTGTACTTTGTGGTGTGGGACCAGGGGCTCCTGTACCATCTTCCTGATGGCAGCAGTGAGAAGAGACCATGTCCTGGGTGGCTGGTATTTCACCATGTTTCTTGTTTCAGCAATGGAAAACAAAAAGAAGCAAGCAGAGAGAAAGACCTGTCTGTCAGTTCTTTCCAAAGTTTGTAGACAAACCACTTTGCACGAACAGCACATTTCTTGGTAATCCTGTGGACAAAATAAAACCACAAATGAGCCTGCACAATGTAAATGGTGGAAAGTAAGGTATTTTGCTTCTAATTGCAAAGAAAATGACATAGATTTGACAAATATCAGTGTTCTATCATTGTTGAACATCTTAGTTTGCTTTCTGTTTAAATTTTATCTTTTAAAATTTTAATTTTAATATTTGCTAAATGAATAATGGCTGTAAATAATGCATAGTTATTACCCCTCAACCATCAGGCTCCTGAATCAGTGGTGGTAACTTCACTCACCTTAACACTGAACAGTCTCCAAAAACTATAGACCCACTTTCAGAGGCTCACCAGCTCAGGTTCTCAGTATTATTTATTTATTTGTTTTTCTTTTTTTTTGATATTTGCACAATTTGTTGTCTTTGGCACATTGGATATTTGTCCATCTTTATTGTGTTCAGGTTTTCATTGATTCTATTGTGTTTCTTTGTATTTACTGTGAATGCCCGCAAGAAAATGAGTCTCAGGGTTGTATATGGTGACAGATATGTACTTTGATAATAAATTTACTTTGAGCTTTGATCTGTAATTAGTGCATATATCAGTAAGTATGTTAAAAAGATTAGTCTCTTTCCCAGTAAACACAGCACTGTCAGGCAGCGTTGACTGTTTATTTCCCTCCGCAGATGCTGCCTCACCTACAGAGTTCTTCCAGCAACTTGTGTGTGACGCTCAAGATTTCCAGCATTTGTAGAATCTCTTGTGTTTGTGTTTAGGGTTATGTCGGGTAGCTCAAGAAACATATGGCTGAAGTGAACGAGCTGTTCGTGAACCTGTTGATGAAGGTCTTCAGGCTGCTGTAACCCCCTCTCTCTGCTTTCCACAGGGATCGCTCCCTACGCAACTCCCTTGTCCATTCGTCCCCCCCATCCCTCCCCACTGATCTCCCTCCTGGCACTTATTCTTGTAAGCGGAACAAGTGCTACACATGCCCTTACATTTCCTCCCTTACCACCACTCAGGGCCCCAGACAGTCCTTCCAGGTGAGGCGACACTTCACCTGTGAGTCTGCTGGGGTGATATACTGCGTCCGGTGCTCCCGATGTGGCCTTCTATATATTGGCGAGACCTGACGCAGACTGGGAGATCGTTTTGCTGAACACCTACGCTCTGTCCGCCAGAGAAAGCAGGATCTCCCAGTGGCCACACATTTTAATTCCGCATCCCATTCCCATTCTGACATGTCCATCCACGGCCTCCTCTACTGTAAAGATGAAGCCACTCTCAGGTTGGAGGAACAACAACTTATATTCCGTCTGGGTAGCCTCCAACCTGATGGCATGAACATTGACTTCTCTAACTTCCGCTAATGCCCCACCTCCTCCTCGTACCCCATCCGTTATTTATTTATATACACACATTCTTTCTCCCTCTCTCTCCTTTTTCTCCCTCTGTCCCTCTGTCCATACCCCTTGCCCATCCTCTGGGGTTCCCCCCGCCCCCCCCTTTTCCTTCTCCCCGGACCTCCTGTCCCATGATCCTCTCATATCCCTTTTGCCAATCAACTGTCCACCTCTTGGCTCCATCCCTCCCCCTCCTGTCTTCTCCTATCATTTTGGATCTCCCCCTCCCCCTCCAACTTTCAAATCCCGTACTCACTCTTCCTTCAGTTAGTCCTGACGAAGGGTCTCGGCCTGAAACTTCGACTGTACCTCTTCCTGGAGATGCTGCCTGGCCTGCTGCGTTCACCAGCAACTTTGATGTGTGTTTCCGTACCTCCTGCCCAGTGTTAGCTGCAAGGAGATGACATGAGAGTAATTAGGATAATAGGACAATATTTATCCTGTTATTTAACTATTGCATAACAGTCTTCGTCAGCCCTTTACCTTTTCCACGTATCACCTCCCAGCTTCTCTCTTCATCCCCCTCCCACACTTACCCATCTTCCCCTCACCTAGTCTCACTTATCACCTGCCAGCTTGAACTCCCCCCCCCCCCCACTTCTTATTCTGGCTTCTTCTCCCTTCCCTTCCAGTCCTGATGAAGAACCTCTGCTTCCATAGATGCTGCCTGACCTCCTGAGTTCCTCCAGCATTCTGTGTGTGTTGCTCTGGGTTTCCAACGTCTGCAGGATCTCTTGTGTTTATAACATGTATTCCATGAACTGAAAATTGCCGAACACTGCTCTCTGTTTGCATGCCCTGCTAATTATAAACAAAAGGTACCTCAGTTATAAACCAGAGTTCAAACGCTGCAAGTCCGCTAGGGAGGTTGCGACCAGTGTCTGCAGGCCCAAGTCCATGTGCATTGGAGGCCTGAGGCTAGAGTTAAAGGACTATCTATGTACGTATGTGGGTGGGAGGGAGGAACAGGCTTTGTTTTTGCTGCTGTTTGTTTTGTTACTTGTTTGTTTTGTTACTTGTTGTTCTGCTGAGCATTATGGTCGTGTTAAGTGTGGTGCCGGAATGTGTGGCGACACTCGCAGGTCACCTCAGCTGTGTTGATCATTAACACAAACAACATATTTTACGGTATATTCTGATGTAAATACGATAAATAAACTTGAATCTTGAATCTTTAAACCTCCATCGTTGATTTCTTGACTTTGCTGCACTTTATCTGGAAACTGTGAATCAAAGTCACCCGATTCTAGTAATCAAACATAGTCACTCATCCTTTGAGACAGTGATTAATCCTGGATATCTTGAAAATGGTAGTGTGGTAGTTATTGTGACATTATAACAGAGTTCAGAGTTCAGTTCCAGCAATGTCGGCAAGAATTTGTACGTTCTTCTCAGGAACTGGGTGCATTTCCTCTGGGTGCCCCGGTTTCCTGCCACAGTCCAAAGTCACACCGGGGTTAGCAGGTTAATTTGCCTTTGAAATGCTGTTCAAGCTCATTTAGTGGAATGACTGAAACAGCAAAATCAGTGTCCAATTCCATTTTAATTAATTTGCCTTTCACTCCTGCCGTAAGCCACATTGCTTGTCTATTATGATCTTTCACGTTGGAAATCTCAAGGCTACACAATCCTGTATCACTCAAAGTTCAAAATAAATGTTATTATCAAAGTACGTGTATGTTACCATATACAACCCTGAGATTCATTTTCTTGTGGGGATATTCAACAAATCTTTCGAACACTAACTGTAAGAGAATCAGTGAAAGTTCGCCCAACTTTGGTGTTACAGTCAGAGTGCAGAAAAACAACAAAGTGTGCAAACAAAAATACTAAACAATAATTATAAATAAATAAGCTATAAATATCAAGAACATGGGGTGAAGAGTCCTTGGAAGTGAGTCTATTAGTTGTGGAAATAGTTCAATGATGGGAAGAGTGAAGCTGAGTGAAGTTATCCTTCTTTTTCAGGAGTCTGATGGTTGAGGGGTAGTAAATGCTCCCGAACCTCGTGATGCAAGTCCCGAGGCTCTTGTACCTTCTTCCCGATGGCAGCAGTGAGAAGAGAACATGTCCTGGGTGTTGGAGGCTCCTAATGATGGATGCTGTTTCTCTGTGATAGCGTTTCATGTAGATATGCTGAATGGTGGGGAGGGCTTTACCCATGATGGACTGGGCTGTATCCAATACTTTTAATCCCCTGCAGATTGCCTATTAGAGTTGACGATGCTGTCATCTACCTGCTGAACAAAGCTACTGTCATTTGGATAAGCAGGGCAGCACTGTGAGGATCGTGTCTTTTGATTTCTCAAGGGCCTTCAATACCATACAGCCCTCATTGCCAGGGGAAAGCTCCATTCAATGCAAACTGGCACTTCCATTGTATCCTGGATACTGGACTACCTGACTGGCAGACCACAGTTTGTGCAGCTTCAGAGCTTGTGTCAGACATGGCTATAAGCAGCACAGGGGCCCCACAGGGAACTGTATTGGCTCCCTTCCTGTTTACCCTGTATACCTCGGACTTTAGATACAACATTGAGTCGTGTCATCTGCAGAAATTCTCTGATGACTCGCCAATAATTGGGTTATAAAGGGAGGGAGGACAAGAGGATGAATACAGGGCCCTGGTGGAGGACATTGTCAAATGGTGCAAGTTGAATCATCTGCAACACAACATCAGTAAGACAAAGGAGATGGTGATGGACTTTAGGAAGACTAAGCCTGCACTGCTCCTTGGTACTATTGATGGAGAGAATGTGGATGAGTTGAGGACATACAAGTACCTGGGGGTGCACCTGGGTGACAGACTTGAGTGGAGCAGCAACACACAGGCTATGTACAAGAAGGGCCAGAGTCACCTCTACTTCCTGAGGAGACTGAGGTCCTTTGGAATATGCAGGCTTCTCCTTCACATGTTCTACCAGTCTGTTGTCACCAGTACAATCTTCTATGCAGTGGTGTGCTGGGACAATGGCATCAACATGGGTGATGCCAACAGGCTCAATAAATTGATTAGAAAGGCTGGCTCTGTTATAGGAGTCAAACTGGACACTGGAGGCTGTGATAGAACAAAGGACCCTATGGAAACTTCTGGCAATTCTGGACTATGTTCCTCACCCTCTGCATGCCACTTTGACTGAACAAAGGAGCACTTTTAGTAATAGACTAAAACAACTGTGCTACTCCAAAGAGTGCTGTATGAAGCCATTCTTACCCTCGGATGTTAGGCTCTATAATGCAAAGAAGAAGAAATCTGCAGATGCTGGAAATTCAAGCAACACCCACAAAAAATGCTGGTGAACGCAGCAGGCCAGGCGACATCTATAGGAAGAGGTACAGTCAACGTTTCGGGCCAGACGGACGAAGGGTCTTGGCTCGAAACGTCGACTGTACCTCTTCCTATAGATGCTGCCTGGCCTGCTGCATTCACCAGCATTTTTTGCGTGAGGCTCTATAATGATTTAACCTATAGCCGGGAAAGTGATGACCCCCTCCTGTTAGACTGTTTCAAGATAGCTTATTTTTTTATTCTTTCTTACTTCTCTTCTAATATTTGTATATCTGTGCACTGGTGTTTCCATACCAGGCAATGATGCAGCCAGTCAGTATACTCTACGCTACACATCCATAGGTTTATCAAAGTTTTATATGGAATGCTGAACCTTCCGCAAACTCCTACGGAATTAGGCGCACTGCCATCCTTGCTTTGTAATTTGCACTTACGTGCTGGGTGCGGGACAGGTCCTCCAAAATAATAACATGAAGGAATTTAACGTTGCTGACCCTCTCCACCTCTGATCCTCCGATGAGGACTGGCTCATGGATCTCTGGTTTCCATCTCCTGAAGTCTATAATCAGCTCCTTGGTCTTCCTGACATTGAGTGAGATGTTGTTGTTATGACAACACTCAGCCAGATTTTCAGTCTCCCTCCTGCATGCTAATTCATCACCACCTTTGTCTCACTCTCATCATTGTCAGATTTTTCATCAATAGCATGCAGTTTAATGCCCTTTTTGAAACTGAAACTTAACTTTTTAGCTTTTTCTCTTCTCTGCACAGCCCATTTAAATTTTTCAGCCCAACATGCTCTTTGTATCTGTCCTACCTTGTTGCATTTTCTCTAAGTATCACCTTTAAACCTGCTTTTGTTCAATGTATGTGAGCCCCTGCCACAAAGGTAACACAATTTGCTCAGCTAGGTTGGCTTCCATTTAGTTGCTGCAATTGTGTTGATGCTCACTTTCGTTCCCGACAGCCAGTCACTTGCACCTCTGTCTGCGGTTTCCATTGAAACAGTGATTTCAACTGCTCTTTTGAATGTGAGGTGTGCTTCAGTTAGGAACCATTTTTGAATGCGCTCTTGTAAGATTTTACAAACTAACCAATCTTACAGTGCATCATTAAGCCAATTACCAAACTGGCATTGCTCAGACAATCTCTTCAGTTCAGTCACGTATGCTGAAATAGACTCCCCTTCCTTTTGATTCCCCATTATACCTGAAGCATTCTGCAATCAGCAATGGCTTTGGTTCCAAGTGTTCTGCATTACTTAGACAATATCAGCAAAGCTCATTTCTGCTGGTACATTTGGAGCTGTCAAACTTTGAAGCAAGCTGCATGCTCCTGCACCCAATGCACTCAGCAAAGTTGGTACTTGTTTCTCATTGGCTACTTTATTTCCTTCAAAAGGCTGTGAATTTTCTCGGTATATAAGATTAGTTATCTGTTGTGTAATCAAATGCATCAGTCTTTCCAATATAGCCAGCTCTTTTTTTTTGTGATTATTAATCACCTAGTACTCATTCTTTATGAAGCCCAAATTCTTCCATTTTTTGCCTTTTGTAATTTAACAGTCTCTACACATGCTGTGCTATTTTTACTCACCATTATTCACTGCACTTCTATTTGAACTCAGACATCTTCAACAAGCTGGTAACTGTCTCGGCTTCATCTTAAAGATACCACGTCACCAATGTTATGTTTTGTAGCTTCAAAATATTAAACTAATTCAAAGAAAGACACAGGAGTCCAAAATGTGCATCCAACTTCAAGTTTAAACGAAGGGCACACATATCATGTGGTAGCTTGATGATGTATGCAATTTAGTATTTACAGTATACACATAACTCATAATGAATTATTTAAACAAACAAGAATACTTATTTATATATTGAATTGACTTTATTTCTTACATCCTTCACACTTGTTACATACACCTGTTAGGGTGCATTCTCCAGTTACCTTATAAGGTAACCGTAGCCTTCAGCCAGGAGCAGATGTCATCAACCAACACACATCAAAGTTGCTGGTGAACGCAGCAGGCCAGGCAGCATCTCTAGGAAGAGGTACAGTCGACGTTTCAGGCCGAGACCCTTCGTCATGACTAACTGAAGGAAGAGCTAGTAAGAGTTTTGAAAGTGGGAGGGGGAGGGTCCTGACGAAGGGGCTCGGCCCGAAATGTCAACTGTACCTCTTCCTAGAGATGCTGCCTGGCCTGCTGCGTTCACCAGCAACTTTGATATGTGTTGCTTGAATTTCCAGCATCTGCAGAATTCCTCGTATCTGCAGATTTCCTCGTGTTTGCATTTTTAATATCACTAGCTTATGTTATGAGATGTGTTGTTTTGGGGCCCCAGTACAGTACAACACATTAAAAAATATGTTACAGTAAGCAATATAATAAATAAATACATAAATAAGTAGAGTGAAAAGAGCAGAATAGTGAGGCATTGTTCATGGACCACTCAGAATCATACCATTATCATTAAATCATCTTTAAAATGCATCAGGAAAATTGTTATGTGACAAAGTATAATAATCTGCAGGTTTCTCAGGACTTGAAGATTCTGGAAAACTGTTCCCTCCAGGTTGTGAAGTTCGTTTTATGATCCTTTGGCGTATCGAAGGAGTAATCTTTCCCATGCTCTCCTACCTGTCTCTCGGAAGGACGTGAATACCGACAGCTTATCCATCTGTGGTGACCCCGGCTGTGACTGACATGGAGACTGTTAGCTGGGGGCTTTCCCTCTCTGGTATTCTGGTGTGGCCAAGAGGCCTGGAGTGGATCCAAGCAGAGTGTATGAGTTCTCCATGGCTGCACTACCTGAAGATCTTCAGGCAAAGCCTGGCAGAGGAACACTGTGGGCCGAAGTGGTGCGATGTGTGGCCCAATGTGAGACAGCGTGTGGACACAAGTGGTGGCATACTGACTCAATCTGGCCACACGTTTATTCAATTCCGCCATCTTAAACTGCAGAGATCAGCCCTAGGTTGCAAAGAGAGATTAGTAGGGAAGATTTTCTTTCACTGACTTGTTTTTAAACCAGGACACTAAAGCTGAGCCTGAGGATTATCTGGGGTAAAGACATAATATAATACCCATATTGAGCTCTGCACGGTATTAGGGTACCTGAGGGCTGCTTCCCTCTGAGGGGGATGAGATTTTCAGAATCAGAATCAGTTTTAATATCAGACATACATCGTGAAATATGTCAATTTGAGGCAGCAGTACAGTATAATACCTAGCAAAATATATAAATTACATTAAAACTACATACATATATACAATATTATAATAATTTGAAGTATTGCACTGTACTGCTGGAAAAAACAAATTTCATGACATATGTGAGTGATGATAAACTTGATTTTGAAGAAGGGTCTGGATTGTGCACTGAGAGTGGGAAGGAGGCAGGGAGAGGGGAATCACGGTTGGGAAAAGGGGAAAGGAGAGGGGAGGGAGTGGGAAGCACCAGAGAGACATTCTATAGACCATAAGACCAACTGATTTAGGAGCGGAATTAAGCCATTGGCCCCATCAAGTCTGCTCTACTATTTCATCATGACTGATCCATTTCCCTTTCAACCCCAATCTCCTGCCTTCGCCCTGTACCCCTTCATGTCCTGACTAATCAAGAATCTATCAATCTCTGCCTTAAATATACCCAATGACTTGACCTCCAAAGCCACCTGTGGCAACGAATTCCACAGATTCACCACTCTGGCTAAAGAAATTCTTCCTCATCTCCATTCTAAATGGACGCCCCTCTATTCTGAGGTTGTATCCTCTGGTCCGAGAATTCCCCTCCAGAGGAAACATCCTCTCCGCATCTCCTCAGTCGAGGCTTTTCACCATTTGATAGCTTTCAATGAGGTCACCCCTCATTCTTCTGAATTCCAGTGAGAACAGGCCCATGAAATATGCTGTATTTCAGGAGCAGTACGTTGCAATACATAATTTTAAAAAACTATATATTACAAAAAATATATATATAAATAAAATATGTAATGCAAAAAGAGAGCAAAGAATGGGAACATCAGGAAGGTAGCTAACGGGGTTCATCACACATTCCTTTTGGGCGCTTGTGTAATTTTAAAGAAAGCTGAAACAGCAACTCATTGGATGGATTTTAAAAAGTGACATTGTAAGGCCATAAAACTATGTGACATTAGGCCACTTGGCCTGTTGAGTTTGCTCCACCCCTCAGTCATGATCATGAAACATTACCTATCCACTTTCCTCCACAGATGCTGACTGTCCCGCTGAGTTCCTCTGGCACCTTGCTCATATTTCCAGCATTTGATGACTCTTGTGTCACCAGGAATATATATACCTTACTGCCTGCAATTCTGTCCATGTAGATTTAGCAATATCACGGTTACATGTCGCATGGCCTGTCAATTGGGCTTAGTGCTGACCCTTGCCCAAAGGGCCCCACAGTAGCATGGGAGTTAGCATGATGCTGTGACAGCTCAGGGCTCTGATTCCAAAGTAAACTTATTATCCGACTACAGATATGTCACCATATACAACCCTGAGATTCGACTTTTGCAGGCATACTCGATAAATCCATAATAGAATCAATACTGGGTGTTCAGAGTTCAATTTTAGCACCATCTATAAAAAATCTGTACAGTGCCCATTAACAGTCTGAGGCACCCTAGATTTTTACATGGTTTCAGATGATATGGCATCCACAGAGCCCAGATTTCAGTATCATTGAGGCTGTCTAGCTTTATAGACCAGAAGCTCCGTGTTGGTCTTGATATCCGGATCTTCAATAACACTCTTTCTCAGCCTGGCAAAAGCTCCACTTGCACAGCCTGTTCTGCGATTTATTTCAAGGTCAATGTTGACTTCCAGGAGCTTGTATGCTCTGGCAAAAATATCCACTCTTCACTGCAGATCCTCCTCAGGGTGAGCTAAAATGGTGTTGTCATTGGCATATTGGACTCTATGATGGAAGTAGTTGACACCTTGCTCTTTGCCTTGAACCTGCCATACACCCACCACTCTCTGTGTAAAGAACCTACCTCTGACATTCCCCTATACTTTACTCCAATCACCTTAAAATTATGTCCCCAAGTTATGCTTGGGTAGGTACTTGGATGGTAGGTGTATGGTGGGTTATGGTCCCGGTGCAGGTCAATAGGAAGAGGCAGTTTATATGGTTCAGCACTGACTAGATGGGAAGAAGGGCCTTATTCTGTGTTGTACTTTTCTATGATTCAATGACTCTGTAACTCCAAGAAAAGAATCAAGGGCGGCTTTGTGCTCCACAGACATGATGTGAATACAGTGTCAGGTGGAAGTGTTTCTCCCAAAGGCAAGAAAACTGCAAATACAACTGGCTCTACGATACAAAAAGATGGAACACTGGCAAAAGTATTATCGTACCACAAAGAGCACGATGAGATAGATGGAGGATATAAACTGATAAAGCAACACACACAAAGTGCTAGAAGAACTCAGCAGGTCTGGCAGCATCTATGGAGATGAATAACCCGTGGAAAATTCAGGCCACAACCCTTCATCAGGCCTGGAAAGGAATGGGTAAGATACCAGGAAAAGAAGGTGGGGGAGGGGAAAGAGGATAGCTAGAGGGTGATAGGTCAAGCCAGCTGGGTGGGAAAGGTCAAGGGCTGGAGAGGAAAGAATCTGATAGGAGAGGAGAGTGGCCCATGGGAGACAGGGAAGGAGGAGGGAACCCAAGGGGAGAAGGTAGGCAGGTGAGGAGAAGTAGGGTAAATGCAAGCAGGCTTTTTCCCCTGAGGTTGGGTGGGACTACAACTAGAGGTCAAGGGTTAAGGGTGAAAGATGAAAAGTTTAAGGGGAAACTTCTTCACTCAGAAGTCATGAGAGTGCAGAATGAGCTGCCAGATGAATAAGCTGATAATTTGGTTTTATTATTGTCACCTGCAGAGAGTACAATGAAAAACATCTTTCATACAGTTATTATTATTATTATTCATTTGTTCTTATCTCTTTTTGTATTTGCACAATTTTTTGTCTTTTTCAGTGTATGGTTTTTCATTAAGTCTATTGTGTTCCTTTGTATTTACTGTGTATGCCCACATGAAAATGGATCTCTGGGTTGTAGATGGTAACATATAGCGTATGTACCTTAATAGCAAATTTACTTTGAACTTTGAACTTTGACAGATAAAATCATTACACAGTGGATTGAGGTAGAACCAGTTAGACAATAACAGAATACAGAATCTTCTGTAAAAATGATATTCCCTTTTCTCAGTTTCCCTGCCTCCACTGCATCTATTCCCAATATGCGGCTTTCCATTCCGGGACACCTGAGATGTCCTCCTTCTTTAAAGAACAGGGCTTCCCTCCTCCGGTGTTGATCCTACCCTCAGCTGCCTCTCCTCCATTTCCTGTACATTCACGCAGACCCCACCTTCCTGCCGCCATACTTGTAAGAGTTCCTCGTGTCCTTACCTGTAACACATTGTCCTCTCCAACTTCTGCCCTCTCTGGCATCCTACCACTAGACGTATCTTTATCTCCCCCTTCTCTCCGTGTTCCACAGGGATCACTCCCTCTGTGTTTCCCTTGGCCATTCATCCCTCCAAGCTAATCTCCCTCTTGGCACATATCCCCGTAAACAGCCCAAGTGCCACACCTGCCCATACACATTTTCCCTCACCCCCATTCAGGGCCCCAAACAGTCCTTCCAGGTGAGGCAACACTTCACCTGTGACCCTGCTGGGGTCATTTATTACACCCAGCGCTCCCGATGTGGCCTCCTCTACACTGGCAAGACCCGTCGTAAGTTGGAAGACTGCTTCATCGAGCACCGCTGCACCATCCACCACAAGCACGACTTCCCAGAGGCCAAATCCCGGTCACTGATTGTTGGCACTGTAAGGCATTACACTAATCACTACACTACCGTGCATCATCTCATAAAGAATGATATAAAAACTAAAGTTAGAGGTTCAAGTACAGGTATGGAATAAAATGTGTAGAAATACATCAGTAAAAGTTCAAAGTTCAAAATAAAGTTATTATCAAAGTACACATAAAGTTATCATAGACTACCCAGATATTCATTGTCTAGGTGTGATTCACAGTAATTACAAGAAATACAATAGAAATAATGAAATACCTCACACAACAGAGACAGAGGAACACCCAAGAGACAACAAACTGTGCAAATACAAAAAATAAAAGCAAATAATAATAATTAATAAATAATAAATAAATAATCAAGAATATGAGTTGTAAAGATCTTAAAAGTGAGTCTGTAGGTTGTGGAATCAGTTCAGTGCTGAGTTAACTGAAGTTATTCTCTTTGGTTCAAGAACCTGATGTCTGAGGGATAATAACTGTTCCTGAACCTCGTGGTGTGGCACTGAGGCTCCTGTATCTCCTTCCTGATGCTTGAGGGATAATAACTGTTTCTGAACATGGTGGTGTGGGACCTGAGGCTCCTGTTTCTTCTTCCTGATGGATGACGGGTAATAACTGTTCCTGAACCAGGTGGTGTGGGACCTGCTTTCCGGTGGCAGCAGTGAGAAGAGAGCACATAAATTCCCAGTTACAGTATATGCTCAAGGGAATAGATATTATGTAATTTACCTCCTTTCCAAGAAAAATACCATGGCAACTGTAATTGATAGGCATTTTTATGCATCTTTTAAATAAATCCTCACTATTTCTCCTCACCCTTTTCTTAATGTTATCTTCTCTGCAAGGTTTTGGCCTTAGATGTTTGACCTGGATTAATAAAACCATGAGAAAAATGCAACACCTAGGAGATATCAGTAAATACCAGAACCATTTCGCCTTAATCTGTATTGAAATGTTAGGAATGTGAAGGGCAGCGATGCCTGACTAAATCCATTTTCTCAGGGTATGGCAGTGGCTGGGAAAGGGGCCAAATGCTTGACATTACCCTGCAAGTGATGAGCCAAACAGAGATTATCGCCAGTGGGAACTCTGCATTTTCTCTTTTTGGCATTCTGGAAACAACGCACCCTTCAGCATGAAGTTAAACAAATGTCTCAGAGTACTTTAATGTTGCCCTTTTTCATTTTGAAGTTTATGTGGCAGTGTTGATTTTTTCCATTTGGTTGACACACCCTGAGAGGCCCACAATTACAGCAACCCAACAGCAAGAAACCTACTCCAAATTAATGAAGGTATTGTTGTTCGTCCATCAATGACGTCGATGAGGACCTCGACACCATTATGATGATGATGGTGTCGAGACTAGCGCGTGATTTGGATTTAAGTGAGGGAGAGTTGCACAGCGTCAGCCTCACTCTCTCTTCCCAATTCCCATCTGGATCCAGTGGCAAGACGGAGTCTAGACGGCTGGAGATGGGACTAGGTGCAGTGGATGACCAGGACATCTTCTGTGTCTTGTCCTGCTCTACATGTTCCACGACGCTTGCAGAGACCGCCTTCTTGACCGTTGGACCTTCCATTGGTCTCGTCCGCTCAATCCGCTGGAGTCTGTCTTCACATGCTGGGATAGACAGCTCCCTATCTCACCAAAGGTTTGAGACCCGTCGGCTACCCTCACCTGGTTTAGCCAGCTGGTCGAAGCTGTTGCCCAGGGTGTGGCCACTGTCGCATGCAAACAGCTACGGGGAGCCACAGGTGAGAGCTGAGTGCCAGGTGGGGACCAAAGGTGGACTAACCGCCTTGAAAAGGACATGACGTGTTCCCCCACCAGAGGTGCTACTCCTCCCTGACACCCCATACACCCCTAATGAAGGTAACTCACTGGCTGACCACAGATGCAAACTGTTTTTGTAGGAATAAAGGGAGATTTCATTGAAAACCATTGAATATTTAAATATCTAGATCGAGCAGACGTGGAGAGGATGTTTCTGATAATAGAAGAGTCTAGGACCGGAGGGCACAGCCTCAGAATAGAGGGATATCCAGTTAGAGCAGAGATGAGGAGGGATTTCTTAGCACAATTTGTCTTCTTTTGCACATTTATTGATTGTCAGACTTTGTGTGTAGTTTTCCATTGATTTTGCTTGTTTGTAAATGGCTGCAAGAAAATGAATCTTCAGATAGGATATGGTGACATACATATGGTTTGATAATCGATTTACTTTCAACTTTGAAGCTATTGCCCACAACTTGGCTCAGTCAATTGAAGATGATGATATCATCACGGCAGGAGTCCTCCTGCAGGATTCCCTAATGGAAATAGTGAGGAAAGCAAATGCAATGTGAGCATTTATTTCAAGAGGACTAGAATATGAAAGTGGGGATGTAATGTTGAGGTTTTGTAAGGTATTTGTCAGACCATAGTTGAGGCGTTATGAGTTGTTTTATCTAAGAAAGGATGTGCTGGCATCGGAGAAGATCCAAAGCAGGTTCATGAGAATGATCCCGGGAATGACAGAGTTAATAAATGAAAAGTGTTTGTTGGCTCTGGGCCTGTACTTATTGGAACAGGAATAAGGAGGAATTTCTTCAACCAGAGGGCGGTGAATCTATGGAATTCATGGTCACAGACGACTGTGGAGGCCAAGTCACTGTGTATATATACTTAAAGCGGAGGTTGATAGGTTCTCAATCGGTCAGGGTGTCGACGGTTATAGGGAGAGGGCAGGAGAACGGGGTTGAGACAGATGATAAATCAGCCGTGAAATGACAGAGCAGTACCAGTGGGCTGAATGGCCTTCGTCTGCTCCCATTCCTTTTGGTCTTATGATCTTTGTGGAAAGACAGGATCAATAACTTTATGTTCAGTGGGGGGTCAGAAGATATGAAAGCAGAAAGTGGCCCTGATCCAGTTACTTTTCAAGTGTGGAGGATGTTGACTGAGGTCAGAATCAGAATCTGAATCAGGTTTATTATCACCGGCATGTGATGTGAAATTTGTTAACTTAGCAGCAGCAGTTCAATTCAATACATAATAGAGAAGAAAAAAAAAACACAAAATAAAATAATAAATAAATAAATAAATAAATTTACAGTATGCATATATTCAATAGATTAAAATTGTGCAAAAAAACAGAAATAATATATATTTTAAAAAATGAGGTTGTGTTCACGGGTTCAATGTCCATTTAGGAATCGGATGGCAGAGGGGAAGAAGCTGTTCCTGAATCACTGAGTGTGGGCCTTCAGGCTTCTGTACCTCCTACCTGATGGTAACAGGGAGAAAAGGGCATGACCTGGATGCTGGAGGTCCTTAATAATGGACACTGTCTTTCTGAGACACCGCTCCCTAAAGATGTCCTGGGTACTTTGTAGACTAGTACCCAAGATGGAGCTGAATAAATTTACAACCCTCTGCAGCTTCTTTCCATCCTTTGCAGTATCCCCACCCCAATACCAGACGGTGATGCAACCTGTCAGAATGCTGTCCACAGTACATCTATAGAAGTTTCTGAGTTTGATCTATAGAAGTTTTCTATCGGATCCTGATGTTTTTGATCCAAGGTTCTAAAGAAGTCAAGAATGAGGCATAAAACTAATTGTTGATGCTCGTTTATTAAGCATTATAAGAACAACAAAGTCAAAGGGGAATGAAGCATGAAGATGAGAGAGAGAGCACGAGAAAGAGAAAGAGATCCTAGAAGCAGGTAGAAGAACAAAGGAGAGATAAAGAGACTGATCCACTGTGCAGTGGTCTTCTTCTGCCAAACTGCTAACTCCAGTGAATTTCCATAGATACGCCACAGTAGTGCAGTGCTTTATGTGATGATACTCCAGCTTGGGGTTTTTAGTGCAACGTGATTCGAGCTCGGGACAGTTAGCACGACACTATTACAGCTTGTAACAGTTAACACGTCACTATAAAATCTGTGGGCAGTCAGCACAACATTATTACAGCTTGTAGCGTTTAGCATAACACTATTACGGCTCCTGACAGCATGACACTATTACAGCTTGGGCTGGTTAGCACAACAGCATTACAGCTCATAGCAGTTAGCAGAATATTACAGCTCGGGACGTCAACAATATTACAACTCGTAGCCATTAGCAGACTATTACAGTTCAGGGGTCAACAGGATTACAGATCAGAGGTTTCAAAGGTACAGTTAATGTCAGAGAAATGTATACAATATACATCCAGAAATTCTTTTTCTTTGCAAGCATCCATGAAAACAGAGGAGTGCCCCAAAGAATGAATGACAGTTAAATGTTAGAACCCCAAAGCCCCCCCCACCTCCCCCTCCCACGCATAAACAGCAGCAAAGCGACGACCCCCCTCCCCACCAGCAAAAGAAGTATCGGCACCCCCCACAGAGCACTCAAGCGTGCAGCAAAGTATCAGCAAAGACACAGACTTGCAGTGCCCCAAAGACTACTTGTTCACCCAGTATTCAACATACCACAGGCTCTCTCTCTCTCCCTAATAAGGGAAAAGGATATGTCTCCATTTCACAGCGAAAGGGGAGGCATAACAAACAACTTGCTGATTTATGATGTTAAAAGTCCGTTGCATCACTTTTTCTGAGCTCTGTGCCCAAAGAACTCGGGTCTCTGGGCACACAGCCAGCAGTCAGCTTGCTGCTTTTGATCTTCCATGTACTCCTACAATACATCAGGCAGTGGCACCAGCCTCGAATCCACCCGCTTCCAGAGCCACGAAAATCCTGCACCCTGAAGCCGCGCTAGTCTTCCAGGCTGCATCCTTGGCATATCGAAAAGTGGCCACAAGACCTGAGAGCGGGTCCCATTCCTGTAAAGAACCACATTCAGCATGTAACTCCAGGTCAGGGTCTTCAAAAGAACCCTGAAAGGGAAAATTAGGGATATTAAAGATAGAGGTAGAGTTGTGTCCGAAAATGAAAGCAAAGGAGTCGCCATTAGGCACCACTGTGTCTCCTAATCTCGTAGCCGTTAGTGCTACACTATTACAGCTTGCATGTGTTGGCGCGGGGCCAAGTGGTTAAGACGTCGGTCTAGTGATTTGAAGGTCGCTTGTTCGAGTCTCAGCTGAGGCAGCATGTTGTGTCCTTGAGCAAGGCACTTAACCACACATTGCTCTGTGACAACACCGGTGCCAAGCTGTATCAGCCCTAGTGCCCTTCCCTTGGACAACATCAGTGGTGTGGAGAGGGGAGACTTGCAGCATGGGCAGCTGCCGGTCTTCCATACAACCTTGCCCAGGCCTCATTCAACGTAGAAATCGATGGACTGCCAAAGAAGAAGAATTACAGCTCGGGGCATCAGAGTTCAGAGTTCAATTCCAGCATGCTCTATAAAAGTTTGTATGTTTTCTCCGTGACTGTATGTGGCTCCTCCGGATGTTCTTGTTTCCTCCCATATTCCAAGGCCGTACTGGTTAGTGGGTTTATTGGTCATTGTAAGGTGTCCTGTGATTAGACGAGAGTTTAACAAGTGGGCTGGCTGGGTCAGAAGAGTCTGTTCCACGCTGTACTTCTAAAATAATGAGTAACAGTTAGCCAATGAGGTTGCCCTATTCAAACCATGCAGTAGCCTCCACTGGAACTAAGAAGTTGCCAAAGCAACTGCAACCACTACAAAACACACTGAACAATTACATGTATATTGGTAATTATACCCTAACCTTTCCTTTTGTTGTTGATTAGCTCTTCTATTTCATTGTCATTTTCATCAAACCGATCTTTGTTTTTCCTGGTCTTGTATTCAACGATGTTTTTACAAGTATCAGGGATGATGGTCCAGTGTGCTTCAATGCCCTCAGTCTACCTCTTTGGGAGTCTTTCAGAAAGTGCAGCCTGGAGATGTTGTACCTTCACTGTGTCTTTTAGGCTCTCGATGTTGAACCTGGGACAGCTCAGCTTCTTTTGTACTCGACTTCTCCACATGATTTTGATGGTCATTTGTGAGTGAATAAGCCAATGATCATCATCATTGATCATGGCTCTTGTACTCTTGACGTCTCTGCGATCTCTCCTCTGAACAACGACATAATCTATAAGGTGCCAAGTTTTTGAATAGGGGTGCATCCACGAAGTTGTCATCTTGTTTCTCTGGCGGAACAGGGTGTTGGTGATGGTCAGGTCACGTTCAGCACACTTGGAGAGTAAGAGCACTCCACTGGAGTTGATGTTGCCAACACCTTCCTTCCCAATTGTGACTTTCCCAGGAGTCACTGTCCCTGCCAACTTCAGCATTGAAGTCTCCAAGAAGAAAGATGGCATATGGTCTATGTTGGCGTAGAAGTTCTCAACATCGTCTGGTGAATCTAGAGTCTAAGGTTGGAGCATCGCACTCTCAGCTGTAGCTATTTGGTTGTTTGTGAGCTGAAGGTGTATGGTCATGAGGCATTCATTGATGCCAACTGGCAATTCAGAGAAGTGACTGATGATGCTGTTCTTTATGGAGAATCCAACTCCATGGTTTCCGGATTCATCTACTGATTTCTCCTTCCACAAAAAAGTGTACCTACCCTTCTCCTCCTCCAATTGTCCTTCCTTGGCCAATCGCTTTTCTGAGAGGGCGACAAGGTCAGTTTGGAATCTTCTCAGCTGTCTTGAGATGATCGCAGTACATCTTTCAGGATGATCGCTGGTTTCACTGTCCATAAGTGTTTGACATTCCAGCCTCCAAACTTCAGAAGGTTTTGTTTCAGACCAAAGTTTGGCGATCCCACTTCAGTAATCCAGTCAGGAGTGAGGAGGCAGGGTCCTCTTTGGGTTCCTTTTCTAGCCCCTTCCTTCCCCATGTGGGGTGAGCAGAGCAGGTCCTGAATAAGGCTGCTCAGTCATGGGGGCAGCTGCCAAAAAGCTCCATCTACCTCAGTCCAAAAGCAAGACACTGTATCTAACACCCACTACCTGTGTGCCAGTTTGTGGCTGGGAGATCCCAGACCTCACTGTCCTGTTCCTGTCTCCACTTCCTGATGACCGCTAGGTTTTGTCTAAGTTGTGCGATCGGATTACCAAACCGGGAGCGACGCCTGTGTGTCAGGTGTTTTAACGTGGGGAGACTGGTGCACAAGTAGCCAGCACATGATCCTTGGCAGAGAAAGGGCCAAATTCGCCATGGCACGGAGACCAAGATGATCAGGGACCCTCTTCTGCTGCGGCCTTCCTCCGCCTCTGCAGTCATTGTGGTGGTTCTCGTAGTTCTGAGATTCCAGAGACTCCAATTTAACACCATCTCCTGCTGCTCTGCTGTTGAGGTCTGCGTTGGGCCATGCTTTGTCGGGATCCTCCCCCTTGCCCTTACCGCTGTGGGTGACCCTACAGCATCACTGTCAGGTTCTCAGGATCACACAAGCCTCTTCACCACAACAAGGTGGCGGTACCCCGGAGAGGGGAGGAGTACGTCACATTTCTACAGATGTACCGTGCCCAGCATCCTAACTGGGTGCATCACTGCCCGATATGGGAGGGAGGGCTGTGCACCAGATCGAAACAGTTGTCATCCTGCATAGCCCTCCATTTTTCTTTCATCTGTGTGTCTATCTAAGGGTCTCTTAAATCATCCTAATACTGTATATCTGCCCTACCACCAGCCCTGGCAGGGTATTCCACACACTCACAACTCTGTGTAAAAAGAATTAGCTCTGACAGCCCCTGTATACTTTCCTTCAATTATGCCCACTTGTTTTAGCCATTTGTTTTAGCAGGAAAAAGTCTCTGTCCACTCGATCTATGCCTCTTATCATCTTGTACACCTCTATCAAGTCACTTTTCATCCTCCTTCATTCCAAAGAGAATGTGACCACTGCTGATTGCCCATGGCCGTTTGCACTATTGTCTTGTAAATTGTTGGTTGTTATTGTGTTGTCTGTTACATCATTATCCTGTGTTTTATGCTCGGCACCGAACCACAATAGGGTGATTCTGAATATTCAGGTCTTTGACAAGGAATTTTTACAAAGGAATAAAGCCACTATCAATTCAGTTCCACTTGTTTGTACTGTTCCACTTTATTTCCAATTTGAATTAAGTATACTTAAATAAGTATTTCACCATAACTCTGAAGAAATTGTATTTTTACAAATTTCTGAATGGTTTGGAAAGCTTCTAATATCGAAAACACGCGTGAAACAGGCAATGCTTTTTTTCCAAAGTAGAAACCATAGAAACCATAGAAACTACGGCACAGAAACAGGCCTTTTGGCCCTTCTTGGCTGTGCCGAACCATTTTCTGCCTAGTCCCACTGACCTGCACACGGACCATATCCCTCCATACACCTCCCATCCATGTATCTGTCCAATTTATTCTTAAATGTTAAAAAAGAACCCGCATTTACCACCTCGTCTGGCAGCTCATTCCATACTCCCACCACTCTCTGTGTGAAGAAGCTCCCCGCTAATGTTCCCTTTAAACTTTTCCCCCCTCACCCTAAACCCATGTCCTCTGGTTTTTTTCTCCCCTTGCCTCAGTGGAAAAAGCCTGCTTGCATTCACTCTATCTATACCCATCATAATTTTATATACCTCTATCAAATCTCCCCTTATTCTTCTACGCTCCAGGGAATAAAGTCCCAACCTATTCAACCAAACTCTGTAACTGAATTTCTCAAGTCCCGGCAACATCCTTGTAAACTTCTCTGCACTCTTTCAACCTTATTTATATCCTTCCTGTAATTTGGTGACCAAAACTGAACACAATACTCCAGATTCGGCCGCACCAATGCCTTATACAACCTCATCATAACATTCCAGCTCTTATACCCAATACTTTGATTAATAAAGGCCAATGTACCAAAAGCTCTCTTTACGACCCTATCTACCTGTGACGCCACTTTTAGGGAATTTTGTATCTGTATTCCCAGATCCCTCTGTTCCACTGCACTCCTCAGTGCCTTACCATTAACCCTGTATGTTCTACCTTGGTTTGTCCTTCCAACGTGCAATACCTCACACTTGTCAGTATTAAACTCCATCTGCCATTTTTTAGCCCATTTTTCCAGCTGGTCCAAGTCCCTCTGCAGGCTCTGAAAACCTTCCTCACTGTCTATTATACCTCCAATCTTTGTATCATCAGCAAACTTGCTGATCCAATTTACCACATTATCATCCAGATCATTGATATAGATGACAAATAACAATGGACCCAGCACTGATCCCTGTGGCACACCACTAGTCACAGGCCTCCACTCAGAGAAGCAATTCTCTACCACCACTCTCTGGCTTCTTCCATCGAGCCAATGTCTAATCCAATTTACCACCTCTCCATGTATACCTAGCGACTGAATTTTCCTAACTAACCTCCCATGCGGGACCTTGTCAAAGGCCTTACTGAAGTCCATGTAGACAATATCCACTGCCTTCCCTTCATCCATTTTCCTGGTAACCTCCTCGAAAAACTCCAATAGATTGGTCAAACATGACCTACCACGCACAAAGCCATGTTGATTCTCCCTAATAAGTCCCAGTCTATCCAAATGCTTGTAGATTCTGTCTCTTAGTACTCCCTCCAATAACTTACCTACTACCGACGTTAAATTTACTGGCCTATAATTTCCCGGATTACTTTTCGATCCTTTTTTAAACAACGGAACAACATGAGCCACTCTCCAATCCTCCGGCACCTCACCTGTAGACAGCGACATTTTAAATATTTCAGCCAGGGCCCCTGCAATTTCAACACTAGTCTCCTTCAAGGTCCGAGGGAACACCCTGTCAGGTCCTGGGGATTTATCCACTTTAATTTTCCTCAAGACAGCAAGGACCTCCTCCTTTTCGATCTGTACAGTTTCCATGATCTCACTACTTGTTTCCCTTAATTCCATAGACTTCATGCCAGTTTCCTTAGTAAACACAGACACAAAAAACCTACTTAAGATCTCCCCCATTTCCTTTGGTTCCGCACATAGCCGACCACTCTGATCTTCAAGAGGACCAATTTTATCCCTTACAATCCTTTTGCTCTTAATATACCTGTAAAAGCTCTTTGGATTATCCTTCACTTTGACTGCTAAGGCAACCTCATGTCTTCTTTTAGCCCTCCTGATTTCTTTCAAGTATTTTCTTGCACTTCTTAGCTCGTGCACAATTGCCTCACAACTCAGGACTTGCCGTCTTCTCATTGCTGCAGACAGGAGCCACAGGAGCCTGAGACCCACGCTCAGTTCATCAAGTACAGCATCTTCCACTCTGCTCTTAAATTTCTGAACCCATAACACCACCTATTTTGCTCTCTTTTTGACTACTTACAATTTATCAATACATTTCATGGTAATTTTTTATGTATTGTGCTTTACTGCTGCCACCAAACAACAAATGTCAGCGCTAACTCCTTCTTCCCCAGAGTGCACTGCTGCAATTCTGTATTGGCATCCTCACATCAGACATTACTGGCCGGCTTGGTGTAGCATCCTCTCACAATATCTGAAACTTCAGTGGACTCTCAGGTCAACAGAAAAGGTCAGTAGCTGCAATCTAGCATCACTGCAGGACTTGTATATGTCCAGGGTCCAGGACAAAGAAGCTGGCAGAAAAAACATTGCAGGCACTACCCACCCTTCAAACTACCTTTTGCTGGGCTACAGTTCAGCATTCAACACAATAATTCCATCCAGACTCGACAGGAAGCTCAGAGACCTCAGCCTTGAGCCTGCCTTGTGCAGCTGGATCCTGGACTTAATAAATAAAAACATAAAATAGTACAGCACATTACAGGCCCTTTGGCCCACAATGTTGTGCCGACCCTCAAACCCTGCCTCCCATATAAGCCCCCACCTTAAATTCCTCCATATACCTGTCTAGTAGTCTCTTAAACTTCACTAGTGTATCTGCCTCCACCACTGACTCAGGCAGTGCATTCCACGCACCAACCACTCTCTGAGTAAAAAACCTTCCTCTAATATCCCCCTTGAACTTCCCACCCCTTACCTTAAAGCCATGTCCTCTTGTATTGAGCAGTGGTGCCCTGGGAAAGAGGCGCTGGCTGTCCACTCTATCTATTCCTCAGCATTCACATCATCAAGGACCTCACGTGGTCTGTACACACCAGCTGTGTGGTGAAAAAGGCATAACAACGCCTTTTTCAAGTCAGACAGTTGAGGAAATTTGGTATGGGCCCCCAGATCCTAAGAACTTTCTACAGGGGCACAATTGAGAGCATCCTGACTGGCTGCATCACTGCCTGGTATGGGAACTATACCTCCCTTAATCACAGGACTCTGCAGAGAGTGGTGTGGACAGCCCAGCGCGTCTGTAATTGTAAACTTCCCATGATTCAGGATATTTACAAAGACAGGAGTGTAAAAAGGGCCCGTAGGGTCATTGGGGACCTGAGTCAGCCCAACCACAAACTGTTCCCGCTGCTACCATCCAGGAAACAGTACCGCAGCGTAAAAGCCAGGACCAACAGGCTCCTGGACAGCTTCTTCCACCAGGCCATCAGACTGATTAATTCACACTGAATTGAGTGTATTTCTATGTTACATTGACTGTTTTGTTTATTATAAATTACTACTATGATGCACATTACAGATTTAGACGGAGACGTAATGTAAAGATATTTACTCCTCGTGTATGTGAAGGATATAAGAAATAAAGTCAATTCAATTCCAAAAGCTCCCTTCTACAAAGCACTGTAGGGCTATTAAATCAAAAACTTCACACTCCCCCAGGCAGTTAATCTGATCGAGCATTGTAATTAGCTCTGCCCCACCCCCCACTATCTACTACCCTGACACTGCGCTGCAAACACTGTTTATAATGTTGTTTATATTGTAAACACATGCTGGTATTTATGTATTTATGCACATTTTATTCCATATCCGCCCTTCAAACTCAAGCTTTATTTCTTGTACAATTCTTTATTATTTATAATTGTTGAATGCTGTTTTTTGTTGCAGTGCTGTTGAAGCACCTCAGCCCAGCAGGCTGACTGTTCCCTCCTCTCCAGAGGTGCTGCCTGACCTGCTGCGTACCTCCAGCATTTTGTGTGTGTTGCTCTGGATTTCCAGCATCTGCAGATTTTCTCTTCTGTTTCTGACTCTGAGGTTCTGAGATCTTAATAAATCTGGATACAAGCTGGATCTGTGCTTTCTCAAGATCTGAAGCACTAGACCTATAAGTTGAATGTCTGGAAATACATAGGACCCAAGCAGCATATGTACACATTTAGTAGTCTGTAAAACCAGAGTAAATTGTGTGGCACACTGAAATAGAGATACAAATGTATTTCCTTTCCATCGATATCCCCTGTCCATGAAACCAGCTGCAAGTAGGAGGTAGGCTTCTGTACATGAGGAGGTCCTGGCTTGTTTTAATCCCTGTACCACAGTCAGTAATTAAAAGTTAGTTGGTCATGGTCTCTTTCGATTACGCACCCTGTGTTCATTAACCGCATCAGTGCTGGACTGATGCTATAGGAAATACTTTGAAAGCCACCCACATGCCTGCCTCATTGGAATGCAGCACTATGATGTTTAATACGCTGCTTGCTACAAGATTTGTATTTTCCTTACAGTATAGATGGAACACAGAACATTACAGCACAGTACAGGGTCTTTAAAGTGTTTCAAATAATGAATATATGTGGATGTTCTTGCCTTTGTTACTTTATAGAACGTATAGAACATAGAACATTACAGGCCCTTCGGCCCACGATGTTGTGCTGACCTTTTAACCTACCCTAAGATCAATCTAACCCTTCATTTTTGTATCATCTATGTGCCCCTACCACCAATCCACACAGAATCAGAATCAGATCCAGGTTTAACATCACCGATACGTAATGAAATTTGTTGTCATGTGGTAGCAGTACACTGAAATACATAACAAGTAAAAACTGCAAATTACAGTAAAAAAATTACACTGCACGCAAGTTCAATTGCACAGAAAGCATGGCAGTGCTTCGACTTCTTTAGGAGTTTACAGAGATTCAGCATGACATCTAAACCTTTGACAAACATCTATAAATGTGTGATGGAGAGAATGTTTACTGGCTGGATCACACCCTGATATGGAAACACTAAGGCCTTCGAACAGAACTCCTACAAAAAGTAGTGAATTTAGCCCAGTACATTACAGGGAAATTCTACATGAAGCACTGTCTTAGGAAAGCAGCATCCATCATCTGGGATCCCCACTACGCAGGTCATGCTCTCTTCTCGCTGCTGCCATCAGTAGAAGGTACAGGAGCCTCAGGACTCGCACCAGGTTCAAGAACAGTCAATACCCCTCAACCATCAGGCTCTTAACCAAATGCGATAACTTCACTCACTTGTCCGTCCATTGAAATGTTCCTACAACCAATGATCTCAATTTAAGGACTCTTTATCTTGTTATCTCATGCTCTCATTATTTATTGCTATGTATTTATATTTGCACTTGCACAGTTTGTTGTCTTCTGCACTTCATTTGATCGTTCATTGATCTTGTTACAGTTACTATGCTATAGATTTGCTGAGAATGCCCACAAGTAAAATGAATCTCAGGTGACATATACAGCATGCAATTTGCTAATAAGTTTACTTTGCATTTGAACTTTGAATATATATATTTAAAAAGTTTAATTAAATAAGTAGTGCAAAAAAGGGAAAAAAAAGAAGTGAGGTAGTGTTCATGGTAGCGTCCATTCAGAAACCTGATGGCAGAGGGGATGAGGTCATTCCTGAACATTTGAGTGTGCACCTAGCAGCATGTTCCACACGCACACCACACTCTCTATAGAGAACTTTCTTCTGACGTCCCCTCCTATACACTTTTCTCCAATTAGCTTAAAATGATGCCTACTGGTATTAGCTATTTCTGATCTGGGAAAAAAATTTCTGGCTATCCAATCTTTGGCTCTTATAATTGTGCACATCTCAATCAAGTCACTTCTGATCGCCTTTTGCTCCAGAAAGAGCGAAGGAGGAGGAGGAACTGGGAAAGATGGCGCCCACGTTTTTTATAGACCCAGGCAACTTCTTCCAGTTCATCCACAAAATAGCTTATTCTTCTCCTCTTATTTTCCTTTTTCTTTGCAGGGTGGTTGGGATTCTGTCCAAGTCCATGATCTACAGCTCAAACTATGGTTCTTTGCAAGTAGTGGGTCTTTGGACTGGCTGTGCGACCTGATGGCTTACTATCTCCCGAAAAGGTCTGGAAGAGATCCATCTCTGAGGCGTGGCCCCTTAGACGAGCCGGCTCCTCACCAATTTCGCTGACTGAAGCGTCATGAGACCCTGAAACAGCAAGACAGTAGGTGGTTTGTGCTGCAGTCGGAAGAAGGCCCCTTTACTCGAGCAACCTCTCTCTCTCTCTGTCTCTCAGTAGTGAGGGAGAGCATGTTGGTTCTCGAGTCAGGGGGCTTGGAGAAGTGACGTGGAAGATTGTAACATCGAAACATCGAGCTTCTGGGCTCCCACTCTCGTTGTTGCAGGAGCAACCTCTCTCTCCCTCAGTGAAGGGAGAGAGTCTGTCTGAGATACCCAGGTGCTAGGTTATGGACTGGTCAAGGTCTCTCTAAGAACTTTTGCTATTGCTTGCATGGTGGGAAGGAGAAGGGTTGATACTTGTTCTGCTGCTTGTGTGTGGGAAAGGGTAGGGGTGGCTTTAGGGCGCTGATGTTTCTATCATTCATTCTTCGGGGTTTCTGGTCTTGTGGATGACTGAAGAGTAAGAATTTCAGCCTGTATACTGTACAAATTCTTCGAAATTAAATTGAACCATTTGAAAAGCCCTACCTAACTCGATTTATCCTAACATTCAGAATACCTCTTGCCCTTGTTACTCATAATTAGAAGTATCAAGTGATATGGGTATGGGTATGGGTACTGGTATTTGATCCTCCAAAATTTCCGCATAGGAATTTAAACTGGAGGTGGTAGTTTTTTTTATGAGGTCAAGTTGCGAGCTCAACATCAATGGAGAGCGCGCTTGGGAGCGGTCTGTCACTGGATCGAACTCGGGAACCTCCGTTCTCAAGCCTGGCGCTGATCTCACTGTGCCACCAGCCAACCTTAGACCAAAGGCAGAAAAAGTGCAGATCAGACAAGATCCAGTCAATACCCTGATATGCTTGTAAAAGAAATTTGCATGTTCCTTTTGGGTTAGAATCAGAATCAGGTCTATTTAATATGAAACTTGTTGTTTTCCAGCAGCAAGACATAAAAATTACTATAAATTACAAACTGAATAAACTGTGCAAAATTAGGAATATTGAGATAGTATCTGTGGGTTCATGGACGGTTTTGAAATCTGATGGCAGAGGGGAAGAAGATGTTCCTAAATTGTTGAGTGTGTGTCTTCAGGCTTCTGTACTTCCTGCTTAATGGTAGTGATGAGAAGAGGACATGTCCTGGAGAGAGGGAAGGAAATAGTCACAGCTCAGACCAATTATTTTGTTTTTTATTCAGCAAGATTAGTGGCATTAATCCGTCTGCTGAAAACTCAAGTACACCTGCCTCTTTGACGTGTACAGTGCTGTGCAAAAGTCTAAGGCACATGTATGTCATTAGGGTGCTTAAGAGTACTGTATTTGTCAACGTGGAGCGGAGAGTGAGTTCGGAAATCTGGTACAATCAAAGGACGTTGGAAATGGCGAGGGTGGAGCATCACGAGAAGGGTGTGGGACAGGAGGCAGAGAAGGAGTGCCAAGGGTGGGGGTTGGCACAGGTGCAGACACACCCAACCCTGAGACACCAGGCAAGGTCACTTGATTCCAAACAATAGTTTATTCATCATTACAGAACGTCTCTCTGGTGCTTCCCACTCTCTCCCCTCTCCCTGCCCCCTTCCCAGTCTCAGTCCACAATAGAGACCCTTATCAGAATCAGGTTTATCATCACTCACATACATGATGATTTTTTTTGTAGCAGCAGTACAGTGCAATGCCTAAAATTACTACAGTACTGCGCAAAAGTCTTAGACCTCCTAGCTATATGTATAGACTTTTGCAGGGAACAGTATGTTTGGAACTGCCTGTCTAATACTTAGTTTGGAGTGGGATGAGATCTCTGAAGTGAGCGTTCAATTGAACACCCTTTAAAGCAATGCACACAAAATGCTGGAGGAACTCAGCAGGTCAGGCAGCATCTATGGAAACAAATAAACAGTTGACATTTCGGGCCAAGACCCTTCTTCAGGGCTCCCTTTAAAGCATTTTATTGGATTTAGGATACAAGCATTCACTGTGGCTCCTTTCATTTATTTTCCTTTCGCTCGTGGCTGTGGTGTAACCTGACGACTTCCTGTAGGGATTTCTTCCAGTACCTTGAACTCCAAATCACATGAGCGAGGAATTCATTGGTAATATGAAACAGATTTTTAATTTATCCCAGCTTCTGCAATGAAGGAACAATTCTGGGTAATAAGATCTGATGACAAATTGACCCTTGTGTTAAACAAGCAGCAAACTCAAACCCAAACCACAGCGAGCGATGCAATACAACTTTCTGCAATGGCAGAGCAAAGGGCAGCAGAACAGAATGAAAATCAGTCTCGGCAGTATCCAGTGTCGTAACTGCGTATTGGTATTGGTTTACTCTTGTCACATGGAACAAGAGACACCAAGGTTGGAGGGCTTTTCTGTGTGTGTGTGTCTATGTCTGTGCCTGGGTGTGCATTTGTGTTTGTGTGTTTGTGTGTATGTGTGTGTCTGTGTATAAGTGTGTGTGGTTGGGGTTGGAGGCCTTTCTGTCTGTGGTGTGTGTGTGTGTGTGTGTATCTGTGCCTGTCTGTCTGTTTGTCTGTGTCCGTGTTCATCTGTGTGTGTGTGTGCCTCTGGGTGTGTGTGTGTGTATGTGTGCATGTATATGGTTGTGTGTGTATGCGTGTGTGTGTGTGTGTGTGGTTTGGGTTGAAGACCTGTCTGTGTGTGGGAGAGAGGAAAGGGGTTTGTTTTGCTGTTGTTTGTGTTGTTAAACATAGAAACATAGAAAACCTGCAGCACAGTACAGGCCCTTTGGCTCACAAAGCTGTGCCGAACATGTCCTCACCTGAGAAATTACCTAGACTTACCCATAACCCTCTATTTTTCTAAGCTCCACATACCTGTCCAGGAGTCTCTTAAAAGACCCCATCATATCCGCTTCTACCACTGTCGCCAGCAGCCCATTCCACACACTCACCACTTTCTATGTAAAAAACTTACCCCTGATATCTCCCTTGTACCTACTCCCAAGCACCTTAAAACTGTGCCTTCTTATGCTAGCCATTTCAGCCCTGGGAAAAAAGCCTCTGACTATCCACACAATCAATGCCAATGTTCTGCTGAACATTGTGGGCATGCTAAGTTGGCATGGGAATGTGTGGCAACGCTTGCGGGCTGCCCCCAGCTCACTCTTGGGTGTGTTGGTTGTTAACTTAAAACATTGCATTTTGCTGTGCATGATAAATAAGTGAATCTGGATCTGAAGGGCGTCCCTGAGCCTTGTGATACATGCTTTCAGACTTTTGCATCTTCTCCTCAATGGAGAGGGGAGAAAGATGGATATCCAGGGATGGGTTGGGTTTTTGGATTATGCTGGCTTCTTTACTGAGGCAGTTGGAAGTGTCGACACAGTCCACAGAGGATGGTTGTTTCCTGCGATGTGCTGAGCTGTGTCCAGAACTCTCTAGTTTCTTACGGTGATGCGCAGAGCAGTTGCCACACAAAGTCATGGTGTATCCAGACAGCTTGCTTAATGGCTCAGTGCCAACTGTTCTGCATGTGACTGCAGGAAACTGCAGAGAGTTACGGACACAGCTCAGCACACAGCAGCATATGCAATGGTATACTGTAGCGACAGGGACAAATGTGCACGATTAATATTTGAGCAATGAATGATAAATCATTTGTGACCAAGCTAATATTGAGACCAACATGTTCTCTGTTGAAAGTCAGGAAATTTCCCTTTCAAATTACAAGTTTCAGTGCGACAGGGCATTCCCTCATGGTCCCCAGTCCGGAGAAAGAGCATCACACATACACATGCAGAGGTGACAATGGACTCTTGCACATATCTTCAAAAAGGATATTGTTTCACAAGTAAGATCATCTCTAAGACCTGAGATGGAGCACCTCTCTTTGCAACGGGATCCTTGACTTCAGGGCCAACAGACTGGAATCAGTAAGGATAGGCAGCAACACCTCTGCCATGATTATTCTAAACACCAGTGCTAAACAAAGTTGCAGCCTCAACCCCCCTACTACTCTGCTCCCTCCACACTAACGACTGATTCTGCTTCAACTCCATCGACAAGTTTGGACAACTCTGGACAAAGTTTCTCACCCTCTGCGTGCCACCTTGGCTGAACAAAGGAGCACTTTTAGCAATAGACAAAGACAACCGCACTGCTCCAAAGAGCGCTATATGAGGTCATTCTTACCCTCGGTCATTAGGCTCCATAATGAGTCAACCTGAAGCCAGGGAAGTGATGACCCCTCCTGTCCTGACGAAGGGTCTCGGCCTGAAACGTCGACTGTACCTCTTCCTAGGGATGCTGCCTGGCCTGCTGCGTTCAACAGCAACTTTGATGTGTGTTGCTTGAATTTCCAGCATCTGCAGAATTCCTATTGTTTATTCATCCTGTTAGACTGTTTGAGGTAACTTATTTTTTTTATTTTTTCTTACTTCTCTTCTAATATTTGCATATTTGTATGTCTGTACACTTTTAATGCTACTGTGACACTGTAATTTCCTTTGGGATCAATAAAGTATCTATCCATCTATCTTTGACACACCGGAGTGGGCCGTATCTCAAATAACAATGAGTCAGAGTATAGGAAGGAGATAGATAGTTTAATGACATGGTGTCAGGACAACAACCTTTCACTCCGTGTCAACAAAACAAAAGAGCTGGCCATTGACTTCACAATGCGGGGGGAGGGGAGGGGAGGGGCAATGCTCATGCTCCTGTCTATATCAAAGCTGTGGAGCTTGAGACAGTTAAGAGCTTCAATATCCCCAGACTGAACAGCACCTGGAGCCTGTCCTGCTCCAACCACATAAACACCATGGTCAATCACATAGACACCATGGTCAATTACATAGACACCAATAGTCTGTCCTGTTCCAACCACATAGACACCATGGTCAATTACATAGACACCAATAGTCTGTCCTGCTCCAACCACATAGACACCAAGGCCATGGAAGCAACAGCCTTTTAACATCGTATATCAGTGAGTTGTTTGTGATGTCTCCCCTCTCATTGTGAAACGAAGATACCTATTTTTCCATTATTAAAGAGCGAAAGAGCCCGTGGTATGTTGAATTACCAGCTGAACAAGTAGTTTTTGGAGTACTGCAAGTCTGTGTCTTTATTGAAGCTTTGCTGCACACTTGAGTGCTCGGTGGAGGGTGCTGTTGCTTGTTGCTGGTGGGGATGGAGGGGTTGTTGCTTTGTTACTGCTTGTGCGTGGGAGGGGGAGCTGGGGGCTGCTTTGGGGTTCTAATGTTTTAACTGTCATTCATTCTTTTGGGCACTCCTCTGTTTTCGCGGATGTTTGAAAAGAAAAAGAATTTCAGGATGTATATTGTATACATTTCTCTGATGTTAAACGTACCTTTTGAAACCTACTGAAATAGTCACAGTATGCAGAATACCCATGCCAGTCAAATAGAAAGCACAGGGCTTAACGACTCTAGTCTGAATAAGACAACAATTCACACATACAGGTGCTCGAGAAAGATCAGAGCTCAACGTACTACAGCTCACCACACAAGCCCACAGGGCTCACGACAGATAGCTTACCAAAGAGTTTTGCAAATTTCTACAAATGTGCAGAGGAGAGCATTCTGCCTGCTTGCATCACCGATTCAAACACACTCAATGGTTCAGAGACAGCTTCTTCCACAGTGCCATGTATTTCTGAATAGTCCATGAACACTGCCTTATTATTCCATTACTTCTGCAGTTTATGGTTTGTAATTTATAGTAATTTTATGTCTTTTCACTGTACTAGTACAGCTGTCCCCCGCTTTTCGAACGTTCGCTTTACGAAACCTCACTGTTACGAAAGACCTATATTAGTTACCTGTTTTCGCTTTCAGAAGGTGTTTTCATTGTTATGAAAAAAAGCAGCGAGCAAAAAAAGGCAGCGCGCGCCCCGAGCAACCGCTCTCTCCCGGATTCAGAACTGCATTCTCGCCAGCATTGCTAAAACACATGCCTGTGAGCAGTCGCTTGCAAGATGAGTTCTGTGGTATCAGAAAAGCCAAAAAGAGCTAGTAAGGGTGTTACACGTAGTGTAAAACTAGACATAATTAAGCGTTTCGATCATGGTGAATGAAGCAAGGACAACGTGAGTTTGGCTTGTGGAAGCTGACGAACATAATGTTGAAGAGGTTTCGGCATCCCATGACCAAGAACTGATAGATGAAGAGCTGATGCAATTGGAAGAAAAATGGATAACGATCGCAACTGAATGAGTAATGATAAAGTATGACTTTAATTTTGAAAGGGTACGTTGGTTTAGGGGATATTTGCAGTATGGTTTGAGTTCTTACAAAGAACTGTGTGATAGAAAAATGCGCGAGGCTCAGCAGTCAAGCAAGCCTTCCACATCAGCCATAGCAGACGACGAACCTCGACCTTCGGCATCAAGGCGGGCAGAGATAGAAGGTTACCTGCCTGCTCTAATGGAAACAGATGATGACGAGATAACACCCCAGTGTCCCACCACCCCAACCCCCAGGCCACGGACAGATACCGATTCGCGGAGAATGCAGCGGTAGCCAGGAGGCACACAGCACATCTTTAAGAAAAAAGCCAAAATAAACATGCTAATCAATTAGGTGCCGCCGGACACATAATTGTCGGCCCAGATCAGAGACGATGCAATCGGAAATCGGCACTGATCTGGGCCGACAATTACATGCCGGATGGCACCTAATTAATTAGCATGTTTGTTTCGGCTTTTTTCTTAAAGATGTGCTGTGTGTCTCCTGGCTACCGCTGCACCCCTGCATGCTTCACGGCAATGTATCAGTCAGCAGCCTGGAGGTTGGGGGCCACTGCACTACCCCAACCTGCGACGACTCAGCCTAACACACCATCATCAGTGTGCTCTGTGCTGTCCCGATTCCTGTAAGTGATACTACACTGTACATACATTATTTCTACTTTATATAGGCTGTGTATTTTTACGTGTTATTTGGTATGATTTGGCAGCTTCATAGCTTAAAGGTTACTGGAGAGCGCTTGCGCCATGTTTTTGCCAACGGCGCTTGCATGAGATTTTCGCTACGGAGAACAGTTCAGTAATGATTGTGGAAAAGTATTTCTACTTTTATATAGGCTGTGTATTTATCATATCATTCCTGCTTTTACGATATGTTACTGTTATTTTAGGTTTTATGTGTTATTTGGCATGATTTGGTAGGTTATTTTTGGGTTTGCGAAAGCTCACAAAATTTTCCCATATAAATAAATGGTAATTGCTTCCTCGCTTTACGACATTTCAGCTTATGAACCGTTTCATAGGAACGCTCTACCTTCGGATGGCAGGGGAAACCTGTACTTGAAAACACCAAATTTCATGTCATATAGAACAAGGATAATAAACTGAATTCTGCGAAGGAGAAAGAAAGAAATGATTATATTCTCTAGTCACACACACAAGATGCTGGAGGAATTCTGCGGGTCAGGCAGCATCTACTGTGTAGATGGGAATAAACTGTCAACATTTCAGGTCAGGACAAGACACTTACGTCTACAAATACAGTATAAATATTTATGTCAGGATGCTGCTTATTGACACAAACACGAGAAAATTCTGCAGATGGTGGAAATCCAAGCAACACAAACACAAACACAATGCAGGAGGAATTCAGCAGGATAAACTGCATTTATGGAAAAGAGTAAACAGTGGACATTTCAGGCCAAGACCCTTCGGCAGGACTGGAAGTCCTTCTCATCTTTATTTCCATTTGCCTTTTTGAAGCAGGTGGGCACTTCCAATGGTAGCAAGGAGAGCAACCGTTAAACAACCCCACCAGTTGATTTGCACAGGTTTTCAGAGCCCTACCAGGTACTCCATTGGGGCCTGTCACCCTGCTAGTGTTCACCCTCTTGAAAGACAGCCTGACGTTGGCCTCTGAGACAGAGGTCACAGGGTCAGCGGGTGCAGCAGGGATCCGCATAGCTGCGGCTTTACTCTCCCTTTAAAAACAAGCATAAAAGGCGTTGACTGGAGATGTGGGACTTGGGCCTCCTGTACCTCCTTCCTGCAGGCAGCAGTGAGAAGAGAGCATGTATTGCAATGTACTGTTTCTAAAAAACAGCAAATTTCACAACATATTGTATGTCACTGATAATCAACCTGATTCTGAAAGATACCAGGCGTGTGTAAAAAGCCCACTCCCCCTGGGGTGGTGAGAAGATCATGTTGGGGTCTGTTAACATTTGCTTTTGATAATGCTTTCATCACGAGCTCTGATCCCCACCCCAACCCCAACACAGATGCCAACTGAGGGGCCAACGGATTAAGATTCCCCTGAAGCCATCTCTGTTTACCATCTCCTTTGATCCTAAATCTGGGAAATCCTGTAGCAATGGAATGTCAAGTATTTTCTCTGTTTGCTTTTGTCTAAGAGGAACCACATTCAGTTTGCAGCACAACACAATACGGATATAAGTACTGCAACAAGTCTCCACTAAAACCACATTTCCACCCTCTTGTCCAATAAAAGAGTGCAGAATCCAATGTGCAGAAAATGTGCTTTGTTGCTGTGTTGTTTCAAGGGAATGAGAGAGATCTGAATTCATGAACACATCTCATAATGACAACTGTTCATCTGATGTTCTGTACTGGTGTATATATTGAGATCAATTTCACCAGGTACAAACATGAACAATAGACAATAATAGACAACAGAAAATAGGTGCAGGAGTAGGCCATTTGCCCCTTCGAGCCAGCACTGCCATTCACTGTGATCATGGCTGATCATCCACAATTAGTATCCAGTTCCTGCCTTATCCTTATAACCTTTGATTCCGCTATCTTTAAGGGCTCTATCCATCTCTTTTCTTGAAAACATCCAGAGACTTGGCCTCCACTGCCTTCTGGGGCAGGGCATTCCACATATCCACCACTCTCTGGGTGAAAAAGTTTTTCCTCAACTCTGTTCTAAATGGCCTACCCCTTATTCTTAAACTGTGGACTCTGGTTCTAGACTCACCCATCAGCGGGAACATGCTTCCTGCCTCCAGCATGTCCAATCCCTTAATAATCTTATATGTTTCAATCAGATCCACTCTCATCCTTCTAAATCCCAGTGTATACAAGCCTAGTCGCTCCAATCTTTCAACATATGACAGTCCCACCATCCCGGGAATTAACCTTGTGAACCTACGCTGCATTCCCTCAATAGCAAGAATGTCCTTCCTCAAATTTGGAGACCAAAACTGCACACAATACTCCAGGTGTGGTCTCACCAGGGCCATGTACAGCTGCAGAAGGACCTCTTTGCTCCTATACTCAATTCCCCTTGTTATGAAGGCCAGCATGACATTAGCTTTCTTCACTGCCTGCTGTACCTGCATGCTGTACTTTCAGTGACTGATGTACAAGAACACCTAGATCTCGTTGTACTTCCCCTTTTGACTCCATTTAGATAATAATCTGCCTTCCTGTTCTTACCACCAAAGTGGATAACCTCACATTTATCCACATTAAACTGCATCTGTTATGCATCCGCCCACTCACCCAGCCTGTCCAAGTCACCCTGCATTCTCATAACATCCTTCTCACATTTCACACTGCCACCCAGCTTTGTGTCATCTGCAAATTTGCTACTGTTACTTTTAATCCCTTCATCTAAGTCATTAATGTATATTGTAAACAGCTGCAGTCCCAGCACTGAACCCTGCGGTACCCCACTAGTCACTGCCTGCCATTCCGAAAGGGAGCCGTTAATCACTACTCTTTGTTTCCCATCAGCCAGCCAATTTTCAATACTCTGCCCCCAATACCATGTACCCTAATTTTGCCCACTAATCTCCTATGTGGGACTTTATCAAAGGCTTTCTGAAAGTCCAGGTACACTACATCCACTGGGTCTCCCTTGTCCATTTTCATAGTTATATCCTCAAAAAATTCCAGAAGATTAGTCAAGCGCGATTTCCCCTTCGTAAATCCATGCTGACTGGGACCTATCCTGTTACTGCCACCCAAAACTAACTAAAAACAGTGCTGAATATGATTATTTCATCCTGTCACCCTTTAAAGTTACGGCAGAGCAGTGGGATGAATGTCCAAGGATGGAAACTCCTGTGGTTCTCTTGTTTAGAGACATTTAGAACAAAGAACAAGTATAAGGCTCTACAACCCAAGATATTGTGCTGACTTCTTAAAATACTCCAAGATCAATCTAGCTCCCCCCCCTCTCTCTCCCCCCACCAGCATTATTTCACCAGGATGCTTTGGCAGCACTAAAGCAGACTGTGTTACCCACAAGTGGCAGGAACTGAGTTCTACCAGCCACAAGACAGATGTGAGCACAATTTATAATGGTGAGGGCTCAAAAAAGCAGCATCCATCATTAAGGACTCATATAATCAGGTTCAGAATCAGTTGTCACCCCTCAGCCATCAGGCTGCTGAACCAGAGGGGATAACTTCACTCAACCTCCCTCATCCTAACAGGCATAACCAAGCACACTCATTTCTAAATTGCTAGGAACTTTCAAACTATTCTAGTGATGGTTTGTATTTCAGGAGGTTTACGTAAATGTTGCTGTGTAGGCCTAATTGCTTAATACTGTTATTTAGTGACTTCAGGATTATACCAGTTGTAACAATTACTATTGAGGCAATATATACCCTATTCATGTTCCAAAGTCTTTCAATTTCTTCTTTAAGTTCAGCATATTTCTGCTGTTTTTCACTTATTGATTTCTGTATATTATGTGTGCTTGGAATGGCTATAACTTATCTATTAAGTAGGTTGCTCTTGCTTGTTTATTCACAGCCTACCGGTCAACCTCGACGCTTTGCAATTCGCATGCTGGAGCAACAGGTCAACGGCAGATGCCATCTCTCTGGCCCTACATTCCTCCTTAGGAGCTGGTGGTAGACCTGAGGAGAGCTAAGGTACTGGTGACCCCTGTTTCCATCCAGGGGGTCAGTGTAGACATGGAGGAGGATTACAAATACCTGGGGATAGGAATTGACAATAAACTGGACTGATCTAAGAACACTGAGGCTGTCTACAAGAAGGGTCAGAGCCGTCTCTATTTCCTGAGGAGACTGAGGTCCTTTAACATCTGCCGGACGATGCTGAGGATGTTCTACGAGTCTGTGGTGGCCAATGCTATCATGTTTGCTGTTGTGTGCTGGGGCAGCAGACTGAGGGTGGCAGACACCAACAGAATCAACAAACTCATTCGTAAGGCCAGTGATGTTGTGGGGATGGAACTGGACTCTCTGACGGTGGTGTCTGAAAACAGGATGCTGTCTAAGCTGCATGCCATCTTGGACAATGTCTCCAATCCACTACATAATGTACTGGGTGGGCACAGGAGTACATTCAGCCAGAGACTCGTTCCACCGAGATGCAACACAGAGCGTCATAGGAAGTCATTCCTGCCTGTGGCCATCAAACTTTACAACTCCTCTCTTGGAGGGTCAGACACCCTGAGCCAATAGGCTGGTCCTGACTTATTTCATAATTTAATGGCATAATTTACATATTACTATTTAACTATTTATGGTTCTATTACTATTTATTATTTATGGTGCAACTGTAACGAAAACCAATTTCCCCCGGGATCAATGAAGTATGACTATGACTATGACTATATGACTAGAACACCTGGAGAATAAAGACGCATATGTAAGGCTCCTTTTCATTGACTACAGCTCTGCCTTTAATACCATCATTCCAAATAAACTGATTCCTAAGTTCCGGAACCTGGGTCTTTGCACTCAGATCTGCAGCTGGATCTTCAACTTCCTCACAGACAGGACCCAGGCTGTAAAAATAGTGGACAAGCTCTCCTCTACAATCACTCTGAGCACCGGTGCCCCACAAGGCTGTGAACTCAGCCCCCTGCTGTACTCACTGTACACCCATGATTGTGTAGCCAAGTTTCCATCGAACTCAATACGTAAGTTTGCTGATGACACCACAATTGTAGGCCGTATCTCGGGTAATGATGAGTTCGAGTACAGAGAGAAAACTAATAACCTGGTGGCATGGTGCGAAGACAATAACCTATCCCTCAATGTCAGCAAGACAAAAGAATTGGTTGCTGACTTCAGAAGGAGTAGCGGACCGCACAACCGAATTTACATCGGTGGTGCACAAGTGGAACAGGTCAAAAGCTTTAGGTTCCTCAGGGTCAATATCACAAATGACCTGACTTGGTCCAACCAAGCAGAGTCCACTGCCAAGAAGGCCCACCAGCACCTTTACTTCCTGAGAAAGCTAAAGAAATTTGGCCTGTCCCCTAAAACCCTCACTATTTTTTATAGATGCACCGTAGAAAGCATTCTTCTAGGATGCATCACAACCTGGTATGGAAGTTGTCCTGTCCAAGACCGAAAGAAGCTGCAGAAGATCGTGAACACAGCGCAGTACATCACACAAACCGATCTTCTGTCCTTGGACTCACTTTACACCGCACGCTGTCGGAGCAGTGCTGCCAGGATAATCAAGGACACGACCCACCCAGCCAACACACTTTTCATCCCTCTTCCCTCTGGGAGAAGGCTCAGGAGCTTGAAATGGCATTTATATATCCCCTGGGATTCTTCCAGTTTGAAAGGATGCCCCAGGGCATATCAGGAGTCGCTGCAACCTTCCAGCAGGTCATGGAGAAGACGTTGGGGGATATGAACTTGCTTGAGGTATTGGTGTATCTAGATGACCTCATAGTGTTTGGATTCACTTTGGGGGGACATGAAGCAAAGCTACTGAAGGTGCTCAGCCGCCTGAAAGCTAAAGCGTTAAAACTTTCCCTGGACAAGTGCCAGTTCTGCCAAATGTCTGTTAGCTTTGTTAGGTACATAGTCTCATGGGTGGGCACGTGGCCAGGTGGTTGAGGCATTGGACTAGCGACCTGAAGGTCGTGAGTTCGAGCCCCAGCTGAGGCAACGTGTTGTGTCCTTGGGCAAGACACTTAATCACGCATTGCTCTGCGACGACACTGGTGCCAAGCTGTATCGGTCCTAATGCCCTTCATTTGGACAACATTGGTGTCATGGAGAGGGGAGACTTGCAGCTTGGGCAACTGCTGGTCTTCCATACAACCTTGCCCAGGCCTGCACCCTGGAGAGTGAAGACTTTCCAGGCGCAGATCTATGGTCTCGCAAGACTAACGGATGCCTTTAAAGTCTCATGGGATGGAGTAGCTACAGACACAGCTAAGATAGAGGCCAAGGCCCCAGACTGTGACCACTTTGTGCTCATTCCTCGGGTTCTGTGGTTACTATCAGAGGTTCATGAAGGGCCACGCAAAAGTGAGTCACCCATTGAATCATCTTTTGTGCGGTTACCCACCCTTGGTGAAGAAAGGGAGGGGGAAAAGGGGCAGGAGGGTGGAGAGTACCTTAGCCCATCGGAGCCCTTTGGACCAAGGTGGGATGTAAAATGTGAGGAGACCTTTCAGTCACTGAAGGAGCTGCTGACCCAGGCACTGGTGATGGCTTTTGCAGCCCCCCAATTGCCGTATGTACTGCATACATATGCCAGCCAGGAGGGTTTAGGGGGCATCCTGTATCAGGATCAGGGCACCGGGTTGAGGCCCGTTGCATTTGTCAGCTGGAGTCTGTTGCCCTCCGAGAGAAACCAGCCCACGCACAAGTTGGAATTTCTGGGGCTGAAATGGACGGTGGTGGATAAGCTGAGTGACTATCTCTACAGTGCCAACTTTGAGCTGAGGACGGACAACAACCCTCTAACTTGTATCCTGACCTCGACGAAACTGGATGCCACAGGCGAGGGTGATTTACTGCAGAGGACTTATCTGAAGTATGTGTCTGACATGAGAAGAGAGCTGAAAAGGACTTATGAATTAGCTGGGAGTGTGGCTGCCAAGCAGAATCAAGGAAATAAGAGGAGGTAGATCAAAAGTTGAGGTTCTTCCAACTCCTGCTGGGAGACCGAATCCTCATAAGGAGTTTGGCGCTTCCTGAGAAACATAAGTTGGCAGACCCCTATGTGGTGGAGAGTCAAATGCCAAATCTACCAGTTTTCCGGGTGAAACCAGAGGATGGGAATGGGCCTGTCAAGATTCTCCATCAGAACCACCTGCTGTCCCTGGGACAAGAGGTGCAGGTAGACCCAGAGCCCGACTTGGAGCCTACACCTAGAAAGAGGAATCTGTGGAAACGCGGGGCAACTGCAGGGCCCACAGCAGAAGAAGCTAGGCCAAAACTACCCCTGAGACGAATACTGATTCGGAAGATGAGGACCTGGATGTGTGGTATATGCTACCTTTTGCTAACTCCCCATTGATTGAGGAAGAGACTTCCAGCCTTCTCCCGCTGAGTCAGGTGAAGTGGGGAAGGGGTGCTATCTGTGGGCAGCCTGGGTTGCAGCGGGACCCTGCAAGGGATGAAGCGGGGCTTGGCCATGGGACAGAGGGGCCCAAGTTGCAGGTGGGCACGAGTGATAGGTCGGGGAAGGCCTCGCCAGGTATCCCCAGTAGTGTCCGAACCTGAAGAGTTAGGTGATAGGGTGTGGAGGTCTCAGAGAATTAGGAGACCACCCGATAGGCTGGCCTACGTATCACCGGGAGAACAGAGTGTGACCCCCTACCATTTTGGGGAGCTATGTCACTACCTTTTACACCTGGATTGGACTTCGTGTTTTGCAGGGAGGGTTGGCAAATTCTCTCAATGTCATGAGGATATGACTAAATTTGGTGGGTGGAGAGGGTAACACACTGTAATGTTTCACTGCTAAGGTAATGGTTTCTCTGTAGCAGCAGTGTTTGGGTTATGACTAGAGATAATGGGGGCTTTGGAATGTGTGCCGTCCAATGGGAGGCATGTTGTTCTTTCTTGTGGAACTGGGAGCAGGGATTTCGTGGTCTTTTGTCGGTGAGAGATGAAGAGAGAAGACGCGAATGGAGAGTTAGTAGGTCGCTGGATGGAGTGGATTCGGACCGAGGGTCTGAAGGTCAGTAACGCTCAGAGGAGGTCGATGGGGGGACAACAGGACATATCCGTGAGCTCCAACGGGCATATTAGACTGTTTCATTAAAATGGGTCCTTTTTCTTTTTATTTTCTTTACTAACCCTATAGTCAGAGTAAGATTTATAAAGTTCAATCGTTAAATTGCATATGATGTACTGCCTGATACCTTGTGGTTCGGATTTGTAACCAGGCAACACATCACGCAGCATCCACACAAACGAGATTTCTCAGCTTGGCTGGGCCAGAGGCTGTCTTACCCTAGACAAACGCATGCTGGCCGAGCCTGAGCGTTACAATTCTATATGGTGACATACACGTACTTGGATAATGAACTTTAACTCTTTCATTCCCACTGTTAGGGAGGAGGTACAGGAAGCTGAAAAGCCGCACTCCATGTTTCAGGGACAGCTGCTTCCTCTGCACCACCAGATTTCTGGATGGACAATGAACCCAACAACACTCTCTTAATAGTTTTACTGTCTTCCTAAACTACTTACTTACCTCTCTGTTAAGTAAGTCTGTATATATATCCCACTGCAATTTATAGTATATTTTATGTATTGGACTCTACTCCTGCCACAAATTTCACAACAACTATCAGTGATAATAAACCTGATTCTGATAATGGCAAATTTAATCTTTTTTTTTGCCTTGATTCATGGGCAATACTGACAAATTGCAATTATAAAATATATCTTTACAATTTTTGATTTATATAAGTAGTGCAAAAAGAGAGCAAAAAAAATAATGAGATTGCATACATGGGTTAATTGTCCATTCAGAAATCTGATGGCGGAGGGGAAGAAGCTGTTCCTAAGTCATTGTGTGTCTGTGTCATCAGGCTCCTGTACCTCCTCCTTGATGGTAACAATGAGAAGAGAGCATGTCTTGGGTGATGGGGTCCTTAATAATGGATGCCACCTTTCTGAGGCATCACACGTTGGAAATATCCTGGATGCTGGGAAGGCTAGTGCCCATGATGGAGATGGCTGAGCTTACAAATTCCTACAGCTTTTACCGTTGATCTTCTGGCATCATCCCCCTCCATTTCACTCCTGAAGAAGGGTCTCGGCCTGAAATGTTGATGTTTATTCATTTCCCTAGATGCTGCCTGACCTGCGGAGTTCCTCCAGCATGTTGTGTGCGTGTGTTGCTTTGGATCTCTAGCATCTGCAGAATCTCTCGTGTTTATGGTTTACCGTTACTCAACTCAATTCGTCTTCCATCTATTACAGACACCCTGACGGCTGGGCTGTGGGACCGCCGATAAATAATTGGTTCCTTGCTTTGGCACCATTTTCCCATTAGTGGTGCAGCCACATTCATATCCACAATGTATGCTTTTCATTGGCTGCAGAAAACATTGCTGGAAACTGTTCCGAATCAACAAACACTCTTAATAATATACTTTATGTGGTGTGGACACACGACAGAGAATGAAAGATCATAAATGCTAATATAGAGATACAATTAAAATCATAAAGCTCCATTGAAGCTTTTTTTTACAGGTTTCTATCTAATTTATTGAATTACATCGGATTTTGCAAATATTTACAAGTTTTCAGATGTAATATAAGAATCCCTGCTGATGGGTAGCAGTAGGCTAAAGCTTGTGAGGAATGTTGCTTTGGCAAGCATGGAACTGATCATCAAGGCATTCTTTGGAATCCATAACCTACAGTAATTAATGCCAGTAAACAGGGATTTCTTTATTCAATTTAAACCCCATGTCAAACAAAAATTCCCACAGAACTCACAATGCAACTGCAATTAGATCATTCCAGCATAACAAGTCGCCAGATTTCCAGTCCCTGCTACATTTAGAAGGAAACAGAACATAATTTTATTTAAATCCACCAGACCATTAAACAAAAGAGAATTAGGCCATTCGGCTCATTGAGTCTGCTCTGCCATCCCATCATGGCTGATCCGGTTCCCTCTCAACTCCATTCTCTGCCTTCTCCCTTTAACATTCTTACTGATCAGAGACGCATCAACCTCCACTTTAATTTTATCCGATGACTTGCCTGTGCCATTGAATTCCACAGATTCACCACCCTCTGGCTAAATATATTCCACTTTATCTAAAAGGAAGTCCCCTCTATTCAGAATCGCTGCCTTCTAGATTCCTAGGTTCCCCCACCATAGGAAATATCCTCTTCACATCAACTCAATATTCGATAGGTTTCAATGAGACTCACCCTCATTCTTCCAAACCCCAGCAAGTACAGGCCATCAAGTACGCCTCATATGTTAACCCTTTCGTTCCTGGGATCATTGGACCTTCTCCAATCCTACCACGTTCTTAGATAAGGCACCAGAAACTGCTCACAATTAGCTTATTTATTTTAATATAAAGTAAGAGTTATTCAAATTGAATGTAATTTATAAGCAAAAATACTGGCTCATTTAATCTCCAAGTTATTTTGGAACATTTCAGCACAATTAGTTATAAAATAATAATAGAGGATAGTCCTCAAAAGAACCTAGCAACACACATGATAAATGCATCCCTCAAAAGAATCTTGGCTTTGTAAATGTGTCTCTACCATTTACAAGCTGCTCCTGGCACTGCAAAGTCACTGAAACATTTGTTGATCTTTCCTGGAGATTCAGATAATAAATCAGCCATGATGGAATGGCAGAGCAGACTTGAGTGGTTGAATAATCTCAGTCTGCTCCTATATTTTATGGTCTCTTATGCCATGTATGATGTCACTGAATCACAGCTGAAAGAAGATTACTGCTAGGTGCTTAATGTCCAAGAACGCACGTTGTATTGGAAGGGTAGGCAGGAAGGCAGAGGGGTAAAATATTAAATTAACTCATTAGAAAAAGGTCACATATGGTCGGAAGATGTCGAATCATTCTGGATAGAGCTAAGGAACATCAGGGTAAAAAGACCCTAATGGGAGTTATATACAGACCCCCAAACAGTAATCATAACATTATAGAATTCATCTTGAAATTTGAGAAAAAGCTGAAGTCAGATGTATCAGTATTACAGTGAAGTAAAGGGAATTACAGAGCCATGAGAGAGGAGTTGGCCAGAATTGATTGGAAAAGAACACTGGCAGAGATGACGGCAGAGCAACAACAGTTGGAATTTCTGGAAGCAATTTGGAAGGCACAGGAAGTAAAAGGAACATAGAAACATAGAAAACATACAGCACAACTTAGAAGTACTCTAAAGGCATGGAGACACAACCATGGTTTACAAGGGAAGTCAAAGCCAACATAAAACCCAAAGAGAGGGCATTTAACAGCAAAAATTAGTGGGAAATTAGGGGATTGGGAAGCTTATAAATACCTACAGAGGGCGACTAAAAAAGGAGGCAAAGATGGAATACGAAAATAAGCTAGCCAATAATGTTAGAAGGGACACCAAAAGTTTCTTCAGATATATAAAGTGTAAAAGAAAGGCAAGAGTGATGCTGGAGTAGTAGAAATGGAGGACAAGGAAATGGCAGATGAACTGAACAAGCATTTTGCATCAGTCTACACTGTGAAAGACACCAGCAGTGCTGTGGAAGTTCCAGGTATTGGGGTCACAAAGTGTGTGAAGTTACCATTACTAGAGAAAAGATTCTTGGGAAATTGAAAGGTCTGAAGGTAGATAAGATAACTGGACCAGATAGTGTACATCCCAGGGTTCTGAAAGCAGTGGCTGAGTAGATTGTGGAGGCATTAGTTATGATCGTTCAAGAATCACTAGATTCTGTAATGGTTCCGGAAAATGGGAAAATCACAAATGTCACTCCACTCTTCAATATGGAAGACAGGCAGAAGAAAGGAAATTAGATGGCAGTTAGTCTGACATCAGTGGTTAGTAAGATGTTGGAGTTGATAATTAGGGAAGTTGTTTTGGAGTAATTGGAGGCACATAATCAAATAGGCCATAGTCAACGTAGTTACCTCAATGGAAAATCTTATCTGACAAACCTGTTGGAATTCTTTGAAGAAATAACAAGAAGTGTAAACAAAGGAGAATTGGTTGATGTTGTGTACTTGGATTTTCAGAAAGCCTTTGACAAGGTGTCATGCATGAGGCTAATTCACAAGCTACAAGCCCATGGTATTACAGGGGAGATTCTAGCATGGAAAAAGCAGTGGCTGGTTGGCAGGAGACAATGTGGGGGAATAAAGGGAGTCTTTTCTGGTTGGCTGCTGGAGACTAGAGATGTTCCACAGGGGGCACCACTGGTGTTAAAACCGATTCTTTTTATGTTATATGTAAATGATTTGGATGCTGGATTTGATGGCTTTGTTGCAAAGTTTACAGACAATATGAAGATAGGTGGAGGAACGGGTAGTTTTGAGGAAATAGGGAGGCTACAGAAGGACTTCGACAGATTAGAAGAATGGGCAAAGAAATGTTAGATGGAATACAGTGTCAGGAAGTGTATGATCATGCACTTTGGCAGAAGAAATGAAAAGGTTGACTATTTTCTAAATGGAGAGAAAATACAAAAATTGGAGGCACAAAGGGATTTGGGAGCACTTGTGCAGGATTCCCCAAAGGTTAATTTGTAGATTGTGTCTGTGGTGAGGAAGGCAAATGTGATTTTATCATTCATTTCAAGAGAACTAGAATATAAAAGCAAGGATGTAATTTTGAGACTTTATAGAGTACTGGTGATGCCTCACTTGCAATATTCTGAGCAATTTGGGGCCTCATATCTTAGAAAGGATGCGCTGAAAGTGGAGAGGATTCAAAGGAGATCACAAAAATGGTTCGAGGATTAAACAGCTCGGCATATGAAGAGTGGCTGACTGCTCTGGGCCTGTATTCACTGGAATTCAGAAGAATGAAGGGTGACCTAATTGAAACCTATCGAACGGTGAAAGGCCTTGATAAAGTGGATATGGAAAGGATGTTTCCTATAGTGGGAGTTCTAAGACCTGAGGACACAGCCTCAGAATAGAGGGACGACTCTTAGAACGAAGAAGAGGAGGAATTTCTTCAGCCAGATGGTGGTGAATCTGTGGAATTTGGTGCCACAGGCAGTGGCAGAAGTCAAGTTTTAATGTATTTTTGAGGCAGAGGTTGATAGATTCCTGATTGGTCAGGGCATGAAGGGATATAGGGGGAAGGAAGAAGCTTGGGACCGAGAGGTAAAATGGATCAGCCATGATGAAATGACGGAGCAGACTGAATGGGCCAAATGGCCCAATTCTGCCCCTATATTATGGTCTTATGGTGTTAATTCAGCTGGTCAGGCAGGATCTATGAAGGATTAATGTCAGTCGTTGGCCTCTTCTACTGCCTCAATGTGGTCACACTCCAGCCTTAGGTTGGTCTCATTGTGGTGTGGATGAAGTCTGGACATGTCAAAATGGGAGTGGTTCAGCTGTATGAAGAGGGATGTCCTCCAAGATAAACCCCTCAGCAGGACGCTGCAACAAGGCAGCATGACATGGTGATGAAGTCAATGACTGGGAAGCAAACTGTGAGAATCAGAATCAGATGTGGTCAGCAAAATGACTTTAAGACCATAAGATACAGGAGCAGAATTAGGCCATTTGGCCCATTAAGTCTGCTCCACCATTTCATCATGGCTGATCCAATTTTCCTCTCAGCCCCAGTCTCCTGTGCCTCCCCCAACCCCTACCCATATCCCTTCATGCCCTGACCAATCAAGAATCTACCTACTTCTGCCTTAAATATACATAAAGGCTTGGCCTCCACAGCTGCCAGTGGCAAAATTTCCACAGATTCACCACTCTCTGACTAAATAAATTCCTCATCATCTCCATTCTAAAAGGACACCCCACTATTCTGAGATTGTTTCCCCTGGTCTTAGACTCTCTCACCATAGGAAACAACCTCTCCACATCCACTCTATCAAGTCCTTTCACCATTCGATAGATTTCAATTAGGTCACCCGTCATTCTTCTGACTTCCAATGAATACAGGCCCAGAGCCATCAAACACTCTTCATATGACAAGCCATTCAATGCTGGAATCATTTTTGTGACTAGGAATGAAATTTCCACACCAAGAAAATTCAACAACTTTGTTCACTGCTACCTTTGTGCCACATTGGCACAAGTTCTTCCAGTGTCTGTCAAGGACATCAATGTTCAAATTCAAGTTCCAGTTCAGGTTGACTGTATGTGTATACAGACAAATGAAACAATGTTCCACCAGACCATGGCGCACCCACAAAACATATATCACACATAGCACATAAATCAAAATATTACCACAAATAAGTTAATAAAATATAATCCAAAATGTATGTAATGCGCAGCAAAGGTAAACAGTGAACAGATCGCTTCCTAGTGGCGAGACCTTGGTGGTGGCAGGGTATTTATTAGTTTCACAGCCTGAGGGAAGAAGTTGTCACCCATCCTGACAGTCCAAGTCCTGATGCTCCTGTACCTCCTTCCTGATGGTAGTGGGTCAAAGAGATTGTTTAATGAGTGTTAGGGGTCCTTGGGCCCTGCTTTTACAACCCTCCTGGTAAATAGGGGGGAGGGAGACCCCAGTGATCTCCTGGCGGGTTTTACTATCCTCTGTAGGATCTTGTGGTCTGAATGTGTTGGCAGTACTACCAGGGTTTTCATCACTGACATAGGTCATGAAATTTGATGCTTTGTGGTAGCAGTACAGAGCAAGGCATGAAAATTACTGTGCATTACAAAAATAAATAAATCTTGAGAATGAGGAATAGTGAGGTAGTGTTCATGATCCATTCAGAAATCTGATGCAGAGGGAAAGAAGCTGTTCCTAAAACATTGAGTGTGTGTCTCCAGGCTCCTGTACCTCTGTCCTGATAGTAGTAACAAGAAGAGGCCACGTCCTGGGTGATGGGGGTCCTTCATGATGGGTGCTGACCCTTGATGATGTCCTCAATGCTGGGGAGGCTAATGGCCAGGACACAGCCGGCTGAGACTGCAGCCTCTTGCGATCTTGGGCACTGGAAATCCCAGTGATGTGATCCTGGGCATTGGAAACCCCAGTGATGTGATCCTGGGCACTGGAATCTCCAGTGATGTGATCCTGGGCATTGGAAACCTTAGTGATGTGATCCTGGGCACTGGATCCCCAGTGATATGATCATCAGCATTGGAAACCCCAGTGATGTGATTCTGGGCACTGAAAACCCCAGTGATGTGATCCTGGGCACTGGATCCCCAGTGATGTGATCCTCGGCACTGGAAACCCCAGTGGTGTGAACCTAGGCACTGGAGCCCCCCAGTGATGTGTTCCTGGGCATTGGAAACCCCAGTGATGTGATCCTGGGCACTGGAAACCCCAGTGATGTGATCCTGGGCATTGGAGCTCCCAGTGATGTAATCCTGGGCACTGGATCCCCAGTGATGTGTTCCTGGGCATTGGAAACCCCAGTGATGTGATCCTGGGCACTGGAAACCCCAGTGATGTGATCCTGGGCACTGGATCCCCAGTGATGTGATCCTCTGCATTGGAAACCCCAGTGATGTGATCCTGGGCATTGGAGCTCCCAGTGATGTAATCCTGGGCACTGGATCCCCAGTGATGTGATCCTCGGCACTGGAAACCCCAGTGGTGTGATCCTAGGCACTGGAGCCCCCAGTGGTGTGTTCCTGGGCATTGGAAACCCCAGTTATGTGATCCTGGGCACTGGAAACCCCAGTGATGTGATCCTGGGCATTAGAGCTCCCAGTGATGTGATCCTGGGCACTGGATCCCCCAGTGATGTGATCCTGGGCACTTGAAACCCCAGTAATGTGATCCTGGGCACTGGAAACCCCAGTGATGTGCTCCTGGGCACTAGATCCCCCAGTGATGTGATCCTGGGCACTGGATCCCCAGTGATGTGATCCCGGGCATTGAATCCAGTGATCTGATCCTGGGCACTGGAAACCCCAGTGATGTGATCCAGGACATTGGAGCCCCAGTGATGTGATCCTGGGCACTGGATCCCCAGTGATGTGCTCCTGGTCACTGGAAACCCAGTGATGTGATCATGGGCATTGGATCCCCCAGTGATGTGATCCTGGGCATTGAATCCACCAGTGATGTGATCCTGGGCACTGGAAACCCCTGTGATGTGATTCTGGGCACTGGAAACCCCAGTGATGTGATCCTGGGCACTGGAAACCCCAGTGATGTGATCCTGGGCACTGGATCCCCCATACCAGACAGTGATGGAACCCGTCAGAATGGTCTCCATTGTACACCTGTAGAAATTTACCAGAGTCTTTGGTGCTATAACAAATCTCCTCAAAATCGTAGTGGAATATAGATGCTGGCATGTCTTCTTTGTAATTGCATCAGTATGTTGGGCCCAGGGTAGGTCGTCAGAGAAGTTGACACCCAGGAACTTGAAGCTGCTCACACTCTCCATTGCTGATTCCTCGATGAGATCTGATGTATGTTCCCCCAAATCCCCTTCCTGTAGTCCACAACTAATTTCTTTGTCTTACTGACATTAAGTGCAAGGTTTTGTTGTGACACCACTCAGCCAGATGATCTATTGCACCCCCGAATGCCTTCACGTCACCATCTGACAACAATTATACCATCAGCAAATTTATAGATGGTGTTTGGGCTGTGCCTAGCCACACAGACATGGGCTAAGCAGACCTCCTTCCCATGAGGAGGGAGTTAATGTGTTTGGCCTTGCAAACTGAAGCAGATTAAGTTAAGATGAAGGTCTCAGCCCAAAACATCAACTGCCTGTTTCAAGCCACCGATGCTGCCTGATCTCCTGAGTTCTTCCAGTGCTTTGTGGAAGTGTGTTGCTGTTGTTTCAAGCTGCAGACTTTCCCTCAGCTGCTGAGCTCCTCTCCTGCTTTCTGTGTTACCGTGGCATCAGCCGTCTGGGTGAATCACGTCGAGAGTTTCTATGTGCTTCTATCACAACACTGAAGTGCCAAGATGATCTGCAGTCATGTTGGCAGCAAGTAACCCTGGTTCATGGCACTCAAAACTGCAGGAGCAGCCATTGCCACAAGGGAAGCCATCACTCTAGTGGACTTTGGGTCAGATTAAAGCATCAAGATCAAAGGGGAAAATGTGTTTGTGTTCAGCTCACTTCTGTTAGCCAAAATCTGCCACCTGAGCCCATCCTGTCTACCCATTTCCCTCTCTTCTCGTGACTACAATTGGATAGGAGGACAGGAGGTGCAGGAGCCTTGGGTCCCACATGTCGGTTTCAGGAGCAGTTTTCACCCTGCAGTCATCGGGCCCCAAGATCGGCTTCACTAATCTCAGTACTGAACAGAATACACAGCTCAAGTTCTGTTTCTTATTTGTTTACTTTCTTTTCTGCCTGATTTGTTCTTGTTTTACCATTCGATGTTTGTTAATCTTTGTGTGTGGGGTTTTTCATGGATTGTATTGTGTTTCTTTGTTTTGTGTTGCCTGTAAGAAGGTTGTATATGGTGTACATACTTTGTTAATAAATTTACTTTGAACTTTGAAGCTTGATAGGATCTGGCTGGAAGCACTCCTAAAATGAAGAGGCCTGGCTGTGCCAACTCTTTGAATTAGGCTGCTTTGTACCATTTTTCCAAAGTCATTTGCCTCATTGGTGTGTCAGGACCAGCGTACTTGGACAGTAAACTGGCAGGTAATTGTGGCGAAGCACAGTTTTATCAGTCCCCTGAATGGTCAGTACTGAAATTTACACATAGCTGGTTAGTATAAAGCACAGGTATTTAAATGTTCTCACCTCCCCTTCTGCGAGGCTTTGAATTTCCTTACTTCCCTACTTCTTTCCAGCGGAATTATAAGCATTAAATAAAACTCTTTCTCTTTTCATATCATCATTGCTGAGTCCCAGATCCATACTGAAGATCAAAGCCCCGAGTCTGATCAGAAGTCCACTGGCTGGCACCGTGACTCTACAAAACTCTACCAATCTGCTGGGGAAGTCGAGCCCAATGGCCGACAGCGCGAGTCTGTGAATCTCTGTGAATCCGAGGCCCAATGGCCGACATCGCGAGTCTGCGAATCTCTGAACCCGAGGCCCAATGGCCGACATCGCGAGTCTGCGTATCTCTGTGAACCCGAGGCCCAATGGCCGACATCGCGAGTCTGTGAATCTCTGTGAACCCGAGGCCCAATGGCCGACAGCGCGAGTCTGTGAATGTCTGTGAATCTCTGTGAACCCGAGGCCCAATGGCCCACATCGCAAGTCTGCGAATCTCTGTGAACCCGAGGCCCAATGGCCGACAGCGCGAGTCTGTGAATCTCTGTGAATCCGAGGCCCAATGGCCGACAGCGCGAGTCTGCGAATCTCTGTGAACCCAAGGCCCAATGGCCCACATCGCGAGTCTGCGAATCTCTGTGAACCCGCTGGGGAAGTCAAGCCCAATGGCTGACGTTGCAGCGTCGCAATGTCTGTGAATCCGCATGTGCCCTGGAAGCCGGAAGCTGATGCAGGCCTGTCCTGTGGTTAAAGACCATGTATGTTTGTCGGCTAGGGAGGAACGGGGCTGGCTTTGCTGTTGTTGCTTTGTCGCTTGGTACGTTCTGTACACTCTGCCAATCATGATGGGCATCTCAGGTTGGTTCTGGAGTGTGTGGCGACACTTGTGGGCTGCCCCCAGCACACCCTGGTGTGTTGGTTGTTGACACAAACGATGAATTTCACTGTTTGTTTTGATGTACTATACATGTGATTAGAAAAATCTGCATCTTTACTTGCAACCCTTCCAACTTTATCTAACGGGACATGAGAAGATATTTTCCGGTTTGAAAACCCTGAGTTTAAAGCAAGCCTCGAAATAAACTATAATGCTGCAGATGGTATTTCCAACATCATTCCCAAATATATTTTAATTAGCATCAACTACTTGATTAGTGGTGGCTAGAAATGAAATCTATATTAATAGCAGATAAAATGGTCACAGGTACCACAGAATTTAGTTAAAATCCAACCTGTTGAGGGATTCAGCTGGATCTGATATGTGCTAATTGAGTAGCAGTGCAGTCACTCAAGTCCAGTGTAATGGTCATACTTGCTTACTGTTTGTTACGCCATTGGCACTTAGGGAGTCAATGAAGGCCCCGCATCTCTGTCTGTCTTTGGCCACTCAGATGTGGAGGGATTTATCAGACGTGGAAGGATACATCAGACATGGATGTAACAGTTTTGTTTGATTGTCAGGGCTGTACCCCTGAACCTAGAGGACTGGTAGACCACTCTTAGTCTGGTCTCTTTCCATTGACCCGGCTGGCATGGGTGGTCCTACCAAGAGCCAAAGCATAGCATAGCTCTGGGCCATTAAGGCACACAAGACTCCAAACCTGGACAAGGTCGTCATCCTCTTGGAGGAATATAGAGTTCTCCTAAGGGCTTATTCTTAATGAAGAATGCTTGTGTGTGACTTTGTTGAACGTGCGAAGACTGATGCATGGGCAGTAACCACGCAGTCCTGGACAGATTGGAGACGGTGTCCAGTGGCATGACAGGAGACCCAACACTGCTACAGCCTTCCTCCCCTTTCACTGTCGTTTTGAGGTGCCGTCATCTTCTGCTGGCTCCACTGTTGAGGTCTTGATTGGATCTCTCCTGCCTGGAACTTCCCCATTGAACTAAACTCCAGACAACATAGCTCTTGGGATCTCAGGAACTGACAGGTCTCTTCACCATGACAAAGTGATGATCCTCAGAGAAGATCAGCTAATTGACAGCCTTATGTCACGACAAAACTGCAAATTTCATGTTAGTTAAAGGAACAGATGTTGATTTATTATCAATGAAAGGTTAAACTATATTCATTTATGAATACAAAATATGTTCCTCAGGATTGCTTACACCATCCTTTCTGTTGTGATGAAATGAAAGACAATAAACCCACTAGGAAACAGCACCCTGAATTGATACAGAGCTGATAGTACTTTGAAAAGAGGAGTTACACATGACTGAATTCCTTACATGTGGTGACTAGTTTATTGCATGGAAAAATATCTCCTGGTATTTCCGCCAAAGCTGGTTAAACTGGAGAGATGGATATGAGTATTACACCATTCAATCTTAAATCCAGAACAAAGAAATCTTAATGCTCATCTTCGCAATGTATCTTGTTAAACATCAATTTAACCCATTGCTTCCATCCATCCCATAATCTCTTTGAAGCACCACCGTCAAGCAGGAGATATCACAGCATTAAGACGAGGACTGTAAGGATGGAAACAGCTTCTTCCCCAGGCCATGGGGCTACTAAACTCCCTGCCACCACCCAGGTTTCATCATCTACACTGTTTGCTTGGAACTTGTATCATAAACGCACCTCATTATTTGTTAATTTATTTATGATAATATTACTTTATGTGTTGTGTGTGAGTTGTATGTACTGTTTTGTGCACCTTGGTCCAGAGGAACATTGTCTCATTTGGAGGTATATGTGTGTACGGTTGTGTATGAGTTATATGTACTATGTTGTGCATCTTGGTCCAGAGGAACATTGTCTCATTTGGAGGTATACGTGTGTACGGTTGTGTATGAGTTATATGTACTGTGTTTGCACCTTGTTCCAGAGGAACATTGTCTCATTTGGTGGTATACATGTCTATGGTTGAATGACTATAAACTGAACTTAAACTTAAACTTTAAAGTATTTCAAATAATGAATAATATGTGCATTTTCTTGCCCTTTTTTTTCCACACATTTTTTCTGCTGATCAATAAAACTATGCCCACATGCAAAAATAACCCGATCCTGTGGTGCAGTCTCTTCGGTGTAGAGGGTCAGATGGACAGATAGATCAATCTGAGGGAGATTGATAAATGGATAGATTTCAGTTCTTTTACATTAATACTAAGCGTAGCAATGGTGGTGTGAATTTGAAAGCACTGCAGTGTTATTTATACGACATTTATACTGTAACCCTCTATTTAACTCTACACAGAGAGTTGTCACAGGAAACAGCATCCAACACGTTATAGCATGGATGAAATTACCAGAGAGACAGAGTCATTGGTAGATACAAAGCAGCTTCTTTATTCGACACCACAAGCATCTTAACGGACGGAGACGCTTTCCGCAGAAAGGTCTGCTAGCTAAAATGTGGGCTCGATATTTATATGCTAAACACAAAGGCAATCGCTACTTAAAAAGTTACAGACAATGCTTCCTTTTGAAGTTACATACAAACATCACACCTTCAGATTTCATCCTTTCCTTCTGACGCCAACATGTCTGGGTTGGTATCCACAGCCTTTAGTTCAATCCACAATACATTTATTTGGCATTTTACATGCTAACATAGAAGACAATTAATATTTATAATGTCTAGATAAGACTGTCTTCAAAACTACAGCATCAGGCACCAGAAACATCTGGTATTTACACCTTTCAGGAAGCCCATTGTGGTGGACTCAATCCACAGTCCTTTGTCAAACAGTTAAAATAGAAGTCTGGTGGCCAAAGTAATTTAAGTGTTAACAAATCATCTACCCAAAAAGAAATCCACTCTAACACAACATCAGAGATCCCCACCACCTAAGCCATGTTCTCTTCTCGCTGCTGCCACCAGGAAGAAGGTCCAGCAGCCTCAGGACTCACACCAGTAGGTATTACATTTCAACCATCAGGGTCTTGAACTAGAGGGGATAACTTGACTTAATTTCATTTGCCCCATCACTGAAATGTTCTCACAACCTGTGGACTCACTTTCAAGGACTCTTCATATCATGTTCTCAATAGTTATTTATTGTATTATTATTTCTTACTTTATTTTCTTTTTTTATTTGCACAGTTTGCTGTCTTTTGCACATTTGTCAATCCTGCTGGGTGTGGTCTTTCATTGATTCTATTATGGTAATTGTATCTACTGTGAATGCCCACAAGAAAATGAATCTCAGGGTTCTATATGGTGACATATATGTTCTTTCATCATAAATTTGCTTTGAACTTTGAACTTTGAAATCAAGGGTCCTTCAATTATCAACTTTCTGTAATTCATCAGCATTAAGAACAAACTTAAAATCTACACCCATGCCATCTATGTAGATTGCAGAAGTGATTCTGACAGCTCTGGAAACCTCTCCTCCTTTTGTGTTGGCACCCCAAACAGTGCATGGCAAGCTGCTCAATCTGCAGAGCTATCTCAGGCCTTCAGGCAAAGCTTCTGTCCAATGCTTTCATTTTGACCAAGTCTACATGTAGCTCGTCCAATACTTTAGTTCTCAGCTTGGATGGTACAACTCTCAATCACTACATAAGGCAAATCCTATCAAGGGCAAGTTCCTCCCAGTTTTGGTAAAAATGGAGAACTGGAGTTTCTGCTGCATATTCCAGCCATTTTGGGCGACCATGTGGATCTGAGACAGTGTAGGGTCTTTTCTGGATTCCCTTTGGATCATCTTTGCTGTAAAAGGGAGAATTTTGGTTTGCATTAGGGAGAATATGTCAAGAGGAGTATCCTCTTTGTAAATTTTTCAGGTACATCCTTTTCCAAGTGTAAACTGCACAATCCATCAGCATTTCCAAGATTAGTTGTCCTCTTGAATTCAATTGTGTAATTGTGTCATCCAAGAAGCAGAGCCCGATGCTGGGGAGGCTAGTGCCAATGATGGAACTGGCTGAGCTTAAAAAGCTCTACAGCTTTTTCTTTAAAGAAACTTGTGAATGTCTTTGGTGACATACTAAATTTCCTGGGACTCCTAATGCCACTGGCCTGCCTTCATCATAATTGCAACAATATATCAGGCCCAGAAACTAGAAACTGCTCACCCTTTCCACTGCTGACCCCTCCATGAGGACAGGTCTGTTCCCTCAACTTCCCTTCCTGAAGCCCACAATTAATTCCTTGATCTTACTGACATTGAGAGTAAGGTTGTTGTTCTGACACCAAACAATAGGCTGATCTCTCCCACTCCTGTACCCCTTCTCATCACCATCTGAAATTCTGCCAACAATAGTCATGTCATTATAAATGATATTTGGGCTGTGCCTAGCCACTCCGTCGTGGTTATAGAGAGAGTAGAGTTGTGGGTTAAGTACGCATCCTTGAGGTGTGCTGGTGTTGATTGTCAGGAAGGAAGAGACGATATGTCCGATTTACACTAACTGTGGTCTGCAAGTGAGGAAGTCAAGGATCCAGTTGCAGAGGGAGGTACAAAAGCCCAGGTTTTGAAGCTTATTGTTTAGTACTGAGGATATGATGGTGCTGAGCACCAAATCTAATCAATAAACATCAGCCTGATGTAAGTACAATATTGCTGTTGTCCAAGTAACCCAAGGCTGAGTGGAGAGCCGGTGAGATTGCATCCTCTGTAGACCTGTTTTGGCCGTGGGTGAATTGCAGCCGGGCACAGGTAATAAGTACTGCCCTCACCTGTCATACCTGTTGCCAAAATATAGGTTCACCAAACGCATAAGAAATAAACAGAAGCTCCTGATTCCGGTATAATACGGTAGATTTTAATGAAATTTTTCAATTAATTTGTTTGAAATGCACTAAAATTAATAGAGGTGATATCTTGAAATTCCAGCCAACACTTGCTGACACATGAAAAGTGATGCATTTGAGATCATGGGGGAGAATGGGTTCTGACTTCAAAAGAATATGCAATCTGTTAAAGTACTACAGAAACAGTTTTGTGAATAATTAGCAAAAGTGATACAGTATTCAATTCCTTCAAAAATATTCTCTGTCAAAATATTACAGAAACAATTTTCTAAATTATAAGTAACAGTGACATTCTGTTGTTTAAGATAAGTATTTGAGCCCAAACTGAAGTCTGTGTTTATTACTGTGTAAATAAGAGACACAAGGCCATTTCCTCCAGAGAGTTACAATCTGACCTTTGAGCTAATAATGATGACAAAAGAACGCTTTCTCCCCCCCTTGGCAAAGGTGCACTGCTGGTGTCTAAAAAGAAAAAAAACATTCTGGCAAGTTGACCTGGTGCACTTGAGATACCATTCTCCCTTTGATCTTTCCGGCTACAGTTAAACATTAGCAGACATCATTAGTTCTTTCATATTTTTCCTCTTTCCAGTTCACAAGTCAAGAGCAAAGATTCACGTCATCACTCTCCTTTTTTAATTAATCTTCACGAAAATGAAACTTTCAGTGATTTAAAATGCTATTGAATTTGTTGACCTTTAAGAGGCGACTGGCTGAAGAGGACAGCTGTTGAATGTAAGATTTTCTTCAGACTGGCGTGTTGGCCTTTATTAGCCGTGGGAATGATTTCAAGAGCTACACGATTATGTTGCAGCTCCATAAAACACTGGTTAGACCACATTTGGAGTATTGTGTTCTGTTCTGGTTACCTCAACATAGGAAGGATGTGGAAAGTTTAGAGAGGGTGCAGAAGAGATTTGCCAGGATACTGCCTGGACTGGAGGGCATATCTGTTGAAGATAGGTTGAGCAAGCTAGGGCATTTAGCTTTGGAGGGAACGAGGATGTTGGGATTTTATGGAGTAAACATCCAGTGGTTGGGATGCCATGTTGAAATTGTATAAGACGTTGGTGAGGTATTGTGTACAGCTTTGGTCACCTACCTCATGGGAAAGATGTAGATAAATTTTGAAAGAATATAGAGAAAATTTACAAGGGTGTTGCTGGGTCTGGAGGATCTGAGATATAAGGGAAGGTTGAATAGGTTAGGACTATATTCTTCAGAATATAGCGGATTGAGAGAAGATGTGATAGAAGTATACAAAATTATGAGGGGTATAGATAGGGTAAATGCAAGCTGGCTTTTCTCATTGAAGTTGGGTGGGATTACAACCAGAGGTCATGGGATAAAGGTGAAAGGTGAGAAGTTTAAGGGGAACATGAGGGGAAACTTCATCACTCAAAAGGTCATGAAAAGGAATGAGCTGCCAACACAAGTGGTGCATGCAAGCTCGATTCCAATGTTTGAGAAGTTTGGATAGTAGGGATATGGAGGGCTATGGTCCCAGTGCAATTTGATGAGAGTAGGCAGTTTAAATGTTTTTTCATAGACTAGATTGGCCAAATGGCCCGCTTCTGTGCTGTACTTCTCTATGACACTTTATGAGGTCATGGGAGAAGGGTTCCCAGCAACAGTCATCTCTAACTTGGCTATTTGTGGTGCAATGCTCATATTTGAACCTCAACAAGGGACTGTTATCACACAGGCATTGTGCAAAGCTGCAAATAGAAATATTTTAAATGTATCTCATCTGCTCCATGAGGGATGTTATTGGGGTTCTTTTAGCAATAACAACATTTTATGTTTTCATTCCCCCGCCCCATTCTACACTTTTCACAGGGATCACTCCTTCCATGATCTCCTTCTGTATTCGTCCCTCCCCACTAATCTCCCCCCTGGAACATATCTCTGCAAGTGGGCAAAGTGCAGCACCTGCCCACTCACCTCCTCCCAACCCTCCACTCAGGGCCCCAAACAGTCTTGCGATCCTGCTGAGGCCGTGCATTGCGTCCGGTGCTACTGATGTGGCCTCCTCTACAATTGGTGAGACCCGTCGTAAGTTGGGGAACCGCGTCGCTGAGCATCTCTGTACCATCCACCACATGAGGAAGTTCATGATGGCCAAACATTTCAGTTCCTATCCCCATTCCCATTCCCATTATGACATGTTGGTCCATAGCCTCTTCTTCTGCCATGATGCCAATCTCGGGATGGAGGAGCAGTTATTCATTCTGGATACTCCAACCTGATTGTATGAACATGGGTTACTGTTTCTGCTAAATTTTTTCCCAATTTTTTTTCTTTTCACATTCTCCTTCTCTCTTCTTCTATTCCTCACTCTGGCCTCTTATCTCTTCTCCTCATGTGCCTATGACTTCCCCCGGTGCCTCTCCTCCTTCCCTTTCTCCTATGGTCCACTCTCCTCTTCTATCAGATTCCTTCTTCTCCAGCCCTTTACCTTTCCCACCCACCCGGCTTCACCTATCGTCCTTTCCCTCCCCCCATCTTTTTATGCTGGCTTCTTCTCCCTTCCTTTCCAGTCCTGAAGTAGGGTCGTGGCCTGAGATGTCCACAGTTTATTCAGTTCCACAGATGCTGCCTGACTGCTTGGCTCCAGCATTTTGTCTGTGTTGCTCAACATTGAGTATGAAAAGCCCGTAAAGGGCCCCTTTCTGTGCTGTAGTGTTCTATGACTCTATAATGAATTAACAATCTTTTCTATCCTTCACCTCTTCCACCTATCCCCTCCGAGCTTCTCACTTAACCACCCGCCTTCCCCCCATCCTCCTTCCCCACCCCCTACCTTCTCATTCTGGCATCTTCCCCTCCCTCTCCAGTCCTGAAACATCGACTCTTTTTTTCTTCTCCATACATGCAGTCTGGCCTGCGGAGTTCCTCCAGCAGTTTGTGTGTGCGTTGCTCTGGATTTCCGACATCTGCAGAAACTCTTGTGTTCCCTTGCCAAGATCGTGAGTGGAGCAAACACACACCTTCAGTCTGATTACAGCTGTTGCCATGGTGCCAAGCAGCACTGAACATACACACAGGAGCTGCTGGTGTCGCAGATTGTCAAAACTGAACACATCTTCACGGGCTCAAATCCATCTTCAAGATTCAAGATAGTTTAATATAATCATTACTCTGGATCTGAAGCAATAAAAAACATGATAGGTTAAAGAACACAATAATAAAAAAACACAATAAATATAAAAACATAAGATAGCTTGTATGCATAGATTGACTGTATGTCCATAATGTGATGTTAGGCACAGGAGTGTCTGCACATAAGGTGACTGACAGGAAATGAGAGTGTAGTGGTGGTTGGAGGTGTGGCAAGGTGGATTACTGGATTGATCAGCCTTACTATTGGGGAAAGTAATTGGTTTTGATTCTGCTGGTCCTGGTGTGAATGCTATGTAGCCTCCTCCCTAATGATAGTGGGACAAACAGTCCATGAGCAGGGTGGGTGGGATTGGTTATGATGTTACTGACCTCGAGCACATTTCTGCACATATGTCATTGATGTGGTAGGCTGGTGCTATTGATGCTCTGGTAGTTTTGACTATCTGGTGCTGAATCTTCCTGTCTGCTGCAGGGCAGCTTCCATGCAAAGCAGTGATGCAGCATGTTAGCATGCTCTCTACTGCACGTCCGTAGAATGAGTCCAGTCCAGCTCTCTTCAGCCTTCTCTGAAAGTAGAGGCATTGGTGAGCTTTCCTGCTTCAAAAAAAAAGGAAGCTGTAAGCTGAACAGCCATTGTTGGAGTGGGTCAGTGTTAGAGTGGGAGGTTCTGGCCTGAAGGGTTTGAGTAAGAACAGACAAGAGAAAATCTGCAGATGCTGGAAATCCAAGCAACACACAAAATACTGAGGAACTCAGCAGGCTAGGCAGCATCTATGGAAAAGAGGACTGTCCTGTTGAAGGGTCTCGGCCTGAAAAGTCAACTGCACTTTTTTCTATAGATGATGCCTGGCCTGCTGAGTTTCTCCAGCATTTTGTGTGTGAGCAATAACAGGCTTGGGCAAGCACAGGCAGAGGTTCTAAGTAAGTTCCTGTTAAGTTTTTTTTTCTAGTGCACTGAAAATGTTTCCAGAGTTAGTTGTATGTTCTTGTTCTTTGTCTTTGATATGGAAACTCTGGGAGACCTCCAGTCTACCTAATAACTACATCTGTACAAAGTGCATCGAGCTGCAGCTCCTGAGAGGATATCTTAAAGTAACTGGAACTGCAGCTCAATGACCTTCGACTCATTCGGGAAACTGAGGAGGTGATAGATAGGGGTTACAGGGAGGTAGTCATCCCTAAGTTGCAGGACACAGGTCCCTGGGTGGCTGTCAGGAGAGGAAAAGGGAAAAGACAGCCAATCTAGAGAACACCTGTGGCCCAGAGTCCAGCTTGTGGCTCAGAAGGGAAGTGGGGAGGAGAGGACTGCAGTAATGATGAGGGGTTCCATAGTTAGAGGAGCAGACAGGAGATTCTGTGGAAGTTGAAAGGCAACCGTGTCCTGGATCCGGTCCAGAGCATTCTAAAAGGGGAGGGTGAGCATCCAGATGTTGTGATTCATATTGGTACCAATGTCTCAGGTCAGAAAAGGAGGCCCTGAGGAGAGAATATAGGGAGTTAGATAGAAAACTGAAAAGCAGAACCTTCGGTTAGTAATAACTGGATTGTTGTTTGTGCCACGTGCCAGTGAGGGTAAGATTAAGATGAATGCGTGGCTGAGGAACTGCTGCGGCGGGTAGTGTTTCAGATTTCTGGATCACTGGGATCTCTTCTTGGGAAGGTATATCCTGTACAAAAAGGACAGGTTACACCTGAATCCAAGGGGACCAATATCCTTGCAGGTAGTTTTGCTAGAGCTGTTTGGAAAGGTTTAACCTAATTTGGCAGGGGGATGGGAACCAGAGTGATAGTTGGTATACAAGTAGATGCAGGGTGTAGTGAGACCGTGAGGAAGGAGAGACAAATGACAGGGCAAAATTGGGTATTGGGAATAATTACAGTGTAACATGGCGGCAGCATTGAAAAGTGTGGTGAATACAGGACTGAGGGTGTTAGATTTGAATACAACATTCAGAATAAGGTAGAGGTCTTGCAGCGCAGTTAGACATTGGCAGGTATAACATTGTGGGCATCACTGAACCATGCCTGAAAGACAAAACCAGGGTTCTGAAAGGTGACTGAAGAGATTGTGGAAGCATTAGTAATGGTCTTTCAAGAATCACTAGATTCTGCAATGGTTCCGGAAGATTGGAAAATCACAAATGTCTCTCCACTCTTCAAGAAGGGAGAGAAACAGGGAAAGGAAACTATAGGCCAGTTAGACTAACCTCAGTGGTTGGGATTATGTTAGTCAAGTGTTTTGAGAGGCTGGTGTGAAAGCATATCACCTCCTGTCTGAATGGTGACTTGGATCCATTCCAATTCACCTACCAAAGCAACAAGTCTACAGCAGATGCTATCTCGTTGGCTCTTCACACAACCCTGGAACATCTGCATAGCAAAAGTGCATACATTAGGATGCTCTTTATTGATTACAGCTAGGCATTTAATACCATCATCCCCTCAAAACTAATCAGTAAACTCCAAGACCTGGGCCTCAATATCCCCTCGTGAAATTGGATCCTGGATTTCCTCACTTACAGACCCTAGTCAGTTTGGATTGGCAAAAGCATCTCCCCCACAATCTCCATCAGCACGGGAGCATCACAGGGATGAGTACTTAGCCCCCTGCTCTACTCTTTTTACCCCTATGACTGTGCGGCTAAGTACAGCTCCAACACCATAGACACGTTTGCTGATGACACCACTGTTGAGGGCTGAGGCAAAGGGGGTGATGCATCAGCATACAGGAAGGAGATTGAAAACTCAGCTGAGCGGTGTATAACAATAACATCTCACACAATGTCGGTAAGACCAAATAACTGATTGTAGACTTCAGGAGAGGGAAACCAGAGGTCCATGAGCCAGTAATCATAGGAAGATCAGAGGTGGAGAGGGTTAGTAATTTTAAATCCCTGGGTGTCACTATCTCAGAGGACCTGTCCTGGACCCATTATATAAATATAATAGTGAAGAAAACATGACAGTGACTCAACTCTGCTTCCACAGGAGTCTGCAGAGGTTTGGCATGACATCAAAAACCTTGACAAACATCTGCAGATGTGTGGTGGAAATTGTGCTGTCTGGCTGCATTACAGTCTGGTGTGGGAACACCAATGCCTGTGAGCGGAAACTCCTACAAAATGTGGTGGATTCAGCCAGTACATCACGGGCAAATCTCTCCCAACCATTGTGCACATCTACATTGCCAATGAAAAGCAGCATCCATCATCAAAGATCTCACCACCCAGGCCATGCTCTGTACTCATTGCTGCCCTCAGGTAGAAGGTACAACTGCCTCAGAATTCACACCACCAGGTTCCAGAAGAGTTACTACCCCTCTGCCATCAGGCTCTTGAACAACTACACTCATTTAAGGACTCTGTTATATTGTTATTTCATGCTCATTCATTCCTATTTATTTAAATCTGCATTTGCATAGTTTGCTTACATTAACTGTTCCTGTTCTATAGATTTGCTAAGTCTGCCTGCAGAAAAAGAATTTCAGAGTTGTATGTGGTGACATGTTATACTCTGATAATAAATTTTACTTTGAACTTTGAAGGATGAGGTCTCAGGGTACTTAGAGGCACATGATAAAACAGGCCATAGTCAGCATGGTTTCCTCAAGGGAAAATCTTACCTGATAAACCTGTCGGAATTCCTCAATGAAATAACGATAGACAAAGGAGAATTGGTTGATGTGGTGTACTTGGATTTTCAGAAGGCTTTTGACAAGGTGCCACACATGAGGCTACTTAACAAGCTATGAGACCATGGTTTTACAGGAAAGATTCTAGCATGGATAAAGCAGTAGCTGATTGGCAGGAGGCAAAGCGTGGGAATAAAGGGAGCCTTTCCTGGTTGTCTGCCAGTATCTAGTGGTGTTCCATGGGGGTCTGTGTTGGGACTGATTCTTTTTACATTATATGTCAATGATTTGGATGCTGGATTTGATGGCTTTGTTGCAAAGTTTGCAGACAATATGAAGATAGGTGGAGGGGTGAAGATGCAGAGAAGCTACAGAAGGACTTAGACAGATTAGGAGAATGGGCAATGAAGTGACGGATGGAATATTATCGGGAAATGTATGGTCATGCACTTTGGTTTGGTAGAAGAAATGACAGGGTTGACCATTTTCTAAATAAAGAGAAAATACAAACAACTGAGACATAAAGAGACTTGGAAGTCCTTATGCAGGATTCCCTAAAGGTTAATTTGCAGGTTGAGTCTGTGGTGAGGAAGGCAAATGCAATGTTAGCATTCATCTTAAGAGGACTAGAATATAAAAGCAAGGATGTAACGTTGAAACTTTATAAAGCACTGCTGAGACCTCACTTAGAATACTGTGAGCAGTATCTTTATCATAGAAAGAATGTGCTGAAAGTGGAGAGGGTTCAAAGAAGGTTCACAAAAATGATCTCGGGAATGAAAAGGTTAACATATGAAGAGTGTTTGATGGTCTTTGGCCCGTATTCACTGGAATTCAGAAAAATGAGAGGTGACCTAATTTAAACTATAGAATGGTAAAAGCCTTGATAGAGTGATGTGGAGAGGATATTTTCTATGATGGGAGTGTCTAAGGCCAGAGGACACAGGCTTAGAATAGAGAGGTGTCCTTTTCAAATTGAGATAAGGAATAATTTCTTTAGCCAGAGAGTGGTGAATCTGTGGAATTCTTTGCCACGGGCAATGGTGGTAGCCAAGCCTTTATGTATATTTAAGGCAGAGATTGACAGATTCTTGATTGGTCAGGGTATGAAGGGATATGGGGAGAAGGCAGAAATTGGGGCTGAGAGGAAAATTGTATCAACCATGATGAAATAGGCCAAATGGCCTAATCCTGCTCCTATATCTTATGTTCTTATGGTCTTAGATCATAGTTCGGAGCTTAATATCTAAGGATACACATTGCATCGAAAGGACAGGCAAGTAGGCAGAGGGGGTGAGTTGGTTCTGTTGCTAAAACATGAAATCAAGTCCTTAGAAAGAGGTGAAATAGGATCGAAGGATGTAGAATCCTTGTGGGTAGAGATTAGAAATTCAAGGGTAAAAAAGCCCTGATGGAAGTTATATACAGGTCTCTGAACAGTAGCCACGATGTGGGATACAACTCATAATGGGAAATAGAAAACGCTTGTCAGAAGGGCAATGTTACAACAGTAATGGGGGATTTTGAAATGCAAGCAGATTGGAAAAATCAGGTTGGTGCTGGATGTCAAGGGATGGAATTTGTAGAATTACTGCAAGTTGGCTTTTTCGAGCAGCTTGTGGTTGAGCCCACTAGAGAAAAGGCTATTCTGTATTGGATGCTCTGTAATGAACCAGTTTGATTAGGGAGCTTAAGATAAAGGAACCCTTAGGAGTCAGTGATCACAATATGATAGAATTCAACCTGCAGCTTCAGAGGGAGAAAAAAAAGTCATATGTATTAGTATTCCAGTGGAGTAAAGGGAATTACAGAGGCATGAGAGAGAACGTGGCCAAACTTGATTGGAAGGGAACACTAGCAGGGTTGATGGCAGAATAGCAATGGCTTGAGTTTTTCAAGGGCAATTTGGAAGGCACAGGATGGATACATCCCAAATTGAAGAAGTGTTTTAAAGGGAGTATGAGGCAACTGTGGCTGACAAGGGAAGTCAAAGACAGCATGAAAAGAAAGAAAGGGTATATAACATTGGCATGGTAAAGGATTGGGAAGCTTTAAAAACAAACAGAAGACAACTAAAAAGGCAATGAGAAAAGATAATATATGAAGGTAAGGTAGCCAGTAATATTAAAGGGGATACCAAAAGATTTTTCAGATATATAAAGAGTAAAAGACAGGCAAGAGTAAAATATTAGACCACTGGAAAATGTGCTGGAGAGCTAGTAATGAAGGAGAAATAAATGGCGGATGATCTGAGTAAGTATTTTGCATCAGTCTTCAGTGCGGAAGACACCAGCAGTATGGTGGAAGTTCAAGCAAGTCAGGGGGCAGAAATGAGTGCAGCTGCTATTTCTGAAAAGAAGGTGCTTGGGAAGCTGAACGTTCTGAAGGTAGCTAAGTCACCTGGATCAGATGGACTACACCCCAGGGTTCTGAAAAAGGTGGCTGAAAAGATAATGGAGATTCTGGTATGGGGCGGAGGAATGGAAAATTGCAAATATCACTCCATTCTTTTAGAAAGGAGGGAGGCAGGCAGAAGAAAGGAAATTATAGGCCAGTTAGCCTGAGTGCAGTGATTGAGAAGATGTTAGAGTCAATTGTTAGGGATATGGTTTTTGGGTACTTGGAGGCATATGATAAAATAGGCCAAAGTCAGCATGGTTTCCTAAAGGGGAATTCTTGCCTGACAAATCTATTGGAATTCTTGTCAGGAAATAGCGAGCAGGACAGACAAAGGAGAGTCACTGAATGTTGTTTGCCTGGATTTTCAGATGGTCTTTGACCAGGTGCCACATATGAGGCTGCTTAACAAGATAAAAGCCCACGGTATTACAGGAAATATACTAGCATGGATAAAGCATTGGCTGATTGGCAGGAGACAAAGAGTCAGAATAAAGGGCACCCATTCTGATTGGCTGCTGGTCACTCACGGTGTTTTGCAGGGGTCGGTATTAGGACGACTTTTTTTTAAGCTATATGTCAAAGATTTGGATGATGGAATTGATGGCTTTTTGGCCAAGCTTATGGACAATATGAAGACAGGTGGAGGACCAGGAAGTGTTGAGAAAGCAGAGGGTCTGCAGAGGAACTTAGACCAATTGGGAAAATCAGCAAGAAACGGCAGATGAAATATAGTGTAGGGCAGTAGATGGTCATGCACTTTGGTAGAAGAAATAAAGCTGTAGACTATTGTCTAAATGGAGAAAAAAATTCAGAAATCAGAGGTGCAAAGGAAGTCCCCTTTTATTTCAAAAGGATGAGAATATAAGAGCAAGACTGTAATGCTGAGGCTTTATAAGGCAGTGGTCAGACTGCACTTGGAGCATTCTGTGCAGTTCTGTGCCCCTTATCGAAGAAAAGATGCGTTGGCATTGCATAGGGTCCAGGGGAGATACGCGACAATAACTCTAAGAAAGAAAAGATTAACATATAAGTAGCTTTTAATAGCTCTGGGCTTGAACTTGCTGGAGTTTCAAAGAATGAGAGGGGATCTTATTGAAACCTATTGAATATTGAATGGCCTAGATAGAGTGGATGTGGAATGGCTGTTCCCTATAATGAGGGAGTCTAGGATCAGAGGGCACAGCCTCAGAATAGAGGGACATCCAATTGGAACAGAAATAAGGAGGAATTTCTTTAGCCAGATGGTGGTGAATCTGTGGAGTTCATCGTCACAGATGGCTGTAGGCTCAGTCATTGGGTGTATTTAATAGTTTCTCGATTAGTCAGGGCATCAAAGGTTACGGGGAGAGGACAGGAGAATGGGATTGAGGGGTAATAAATCATCCATGATGAAATGATGGGGCAGATTCAGTGGGTTGAATGCCCTAATTCTGTTCTTATGTCTTATGGTCTTCAAACTCCCTGAAGTTTGAAACTGCTGATAGTTTCCAGTGCTGGTTCCGTAAATGTAAACAGGGGCGTGGGTTCCCCTGAAGGCAATAACCATCTCCTTTATCTTGATGACATCAAGGAAGAGGTTATTTGCCTGGTTATTGTGAATGAGCACTCTGTGCAGGTCAGTGTCTACTGTCCGGTGCACTCCATATCTTTAAAGCTATTACCACATTGGCGTGTCAGGACTTGAGTACCTTGAACACAAGAGGCTCTACAGTTGCTGGAAATCCAAAGTAACACACACAAAATGCTGGAGGAACTCGTGAAGTTCAGATGAGAGGTACTGCAAGGGAGAGAATAATGAAGGCTAATACCTAGTAAATAGGGATGTGGTAACAGAGAATCACAGAGAACGCCTAGAAGTATAGACACAGAATGCAGCAGCAACAATACCCAAGGGTTTCAGGAATGTGATGAATTATGTTAATTAGTATTGAACTCCAAACTCCAGAACACCATGAGCTGTAATAGCATCACACTAACCGCTATGCTACCGTGGCACCCATAATTTCAACCCTTCTTTCTTTACTTAACCAGGATGTGAAAATCTACGTCCCGGTTTGAAAACCTTGAGGTTAATGCAAGCCTCGCAACAAACTACAATGCTCTAGGTGGGTATTTCCAACTTCATTCCCAAGCTTATTTTAAATAGCATCAGCTACCTGACTGGTGGTGGCCAGGAATGAAATCTATATTAATAGCGGCTTAAAACCAGTCACTTCGGGCGGATAGGGGTCATCAGCCATGACTGGCAGCTCACTTTGGAGAAGGAACTCTCTGATCTACTGCCTCATAGCTACACTGTATGCCCATTCATGGGGAAGGCATGAACATCAGGAACAACCTGGAGCTGGAGTCAGTCCTACATTGAGTTGAATGTTGATTGGTAACTCCTGCAATGCTGCTGATGCCAAACTGCATCAGTCTCATTTCATTTTTAAATCTTTTTGTTAATTATTATTGAAAATCAACAACAAAAAATACATTAAAATAATCAAGTCATCATATCAATATAAGAGTTAAACTATTAAGCTAAACACTATATCAATAATAATAAATTAAAAAAAACAAAATGTTAAAGCTATTTTTTTGGAAAAAAGAAAGAAGGAAAAAAGAACCCCTACTAACTAAAACTAAAAAAATACCCTGCCAACAAAAAAAAACGAGAAAAAAAAACATTTGGAGCACAAACCCAGAGCTATACACCATACAAGCTTCCATAAAAAAAGACGTCAATCCGCCAACCAAATCCATTTAACAAAAGATCAGAAGGGAACCATCTTAATTAACTCAAATCAAATGATAGTAGTGGGCAAAAGAGCCCACCTTTTCTGGAAAGGGTACAGAGGAGATTTACCAGGATGCTGCCTGGTTTAGAGAGTATGCATTATGATCAGAGATTAAGGGAGCTAGGGCTTTACTCTTTGGAGAGAAGGAGGATGAGAGGAGACATGATAGAGGTGTACAAGATATTAAGAGGAATAGATGGAGTGGACAGCCAGCACCTGTTCCCCAGGGCACCACTGCTCAATACAAGAGGACATGGCTTTAAGGTAAGGGGTGGGACGTTCAAGGGGAATATTAGAGGAAGGTTTTTTGCTCAGAAAGTGGTTGGTGCGTGGAATGCACTGCCTGAGTCAGTGGTGGAGGCAGATACACTAGTGAAGTTTAAGAGACTACTGGACAGGTATATGGAGGAACTTAAGGTGGAGGGTTATATGGGAGGCAGGGTTTGAGGGTCAGCACAACATTGTGGGCCGAAGGGCCTGTAATGTGCTGTACTATTCTATGTTCTATGTTTTCAAAGTCAAATCGAGGATCAAAAGGTCGACTTCTGATTTTTTCCAAACTAAGACATAGCATCACCTGAGAGAAGCATTCTATCAAAGTGCGAGCAGAAGCATCTTTCCAACTGTATCAGTCTCTGCCGTTCCTTTGGATTCATCAGCTGCACAGAGACAGGGAGCATGTTATATGGGCAACAGCTTGCTCTCCATATCGTATTGCCTGAGCTTGTGTTCTGGCCTGCGTATCACATAGACAGCTGGGACACAATATCCCTGGTTGATCCCGACCAACAGGAGGCTTTAAACCTTAGATAAAGCTGTCACAGATACCGCTCTCCTGCTGTGGTAACAGCATACTGAGAACATTCCATGATGGTTGATTTATTATCTCTCTCAAACCCAGTCTCCTGCCTCTTCCCATAACCTTTGACACCCCTACGAAGAAGCTATCAACCTCCACTTGTTGGAGCACCACTGAGTGTCCTGTCTGGCTACATTATTGTATGGTACAGAAGCTGCAAAGCATTGGAGCACAGGGCCCTGCACAGGATAGTAAAAACCTCCCTACCCCCCATCCCTCGATGGCATTTGGCAGGAGCATTGTAGATGAAGGGCCAGAAGCATTGAGAATCCCTATCTCCCATCCCACTGTCTCTTTGACCCACTACCGTCAGGGGGGAGGCACAAGAGCATTGGAGCTAGGACTGCCAGACTGGGTAACAGCTTCTTCCCCCAGACAAAGAGACCAGCGAATACCCTGCCTTCACCAAGGTCTCGTCACGGGGACAGTGAGCTGTGTACTGGTCACTTGGGCTGTGCGCTACATCCATTTTGAATTATATTTAAATTAATTATTTGTGGTAATATTTAGTTTTATGTGCTGTGCGTGATAAAGGTTGTGTGGGTTCACTGTGGTCTGGAGGAACATTGTTTCGTTTACCATAGCAACAGGCCTTTCTGGCCCAGTGAGTCTGCACACTCGGTTACACCCACATGACCTACTAACCTACTAACCCATAAGACCGTACGGCATAGGAGCTGAATTAGGCCGTCCGGCCTCCACCATTCTATCATGGTTGTTACGTTATCCCTCTCAACCCCATTCTCCTGTCTTCTCCCTGTAATCTTTGACACCCTGACGAATCAAAAACGTATCAACCCCCGTTTCAAATATACCCAGTGACTTGGACTCCACAGCCATGAGTGGCATTGAATTCCATAAATTCACCACCATCTGGCAAAAGAAATTCCTGCTAATCTCTGTTTTAAAGAGATGTCCCACTATTCTGAATCTGTGCCATCTGGTCCTAGACTCCCCCACTGTAGGAAACTTCCTCTCCACATCCACTGTCACGGCCTTTCAATATTCTATAGGTTTCACTGAGATCCCCTCTTCTAAACTCCAGTGAGTATAGGCCCAAAGCCATCAAACGCTCCTCATATGTTAACCCTTTCATTCCTGCTATCATTCTTGTGAACCTCCTCTGGACCCTCTCCATCATTTCTTAGACAAGAGGCCCAAAATTGTATTTGCATTGTCCAGTGTAGTCTGACCAATGCTTTGTAAAGCCTCAGCATTACCTCTTTGCTTTTAAATCCCGGTCCTCTTGAAATGAATGCTCACATTGCATTTGCCTTCCTCACCATTTCCATTAGGGAATCTTGCAGGAGGACTCCTGCCGTGACAATGTCACCGTCTTCAATGGGTTGAGCCAAGCTGGAGCAATAGCTTCGTGTTGAAAGTAAATTGATTATCGAAGTATGTGCATGTTATCATATACTGCGCTGAGATTGAGAAGGGTGGCATGGTGGTGTGGCGGTAGGCAGAACGCTTTGCAGTGCCAGTGATGGGTTCAATTCCTGCCACTGCCTGAAGGAGTTTGTACGTTCTCATGATGGTATGGGCTTTCTCCTGGTGCCCTGGTTTCTTCCCACAACAGGTCAATTGTCCCATGATTACACTAGGATTGGGTCAGGGGGTTGCTGTGTGGCATGGTTCCAAGGGTCAGATGGGCCTATTCTGCATTGTAGAATAAATAAATTCACGCATTCACAGTAAAACAAAGAAATGGAACCAATGAAAACCTACACACAAAGACCAACAATCCATCAATGTGCAAAAGAAGACAAGCTGAACAAACACAAAAATCAATACAATAAGCAGGTAAATAAATAGACACCGAGAACAGGAGTTGGAGAGAGAGAGTCCTTGGAAATGAATTCAGGGGTTGTGGAATCAGTTCAGTGATCAGCACTGGGGTGAGTGAAGGCCTCCCCTCCAGCTGGAGGGTAATAACTGTCCCTGAACCTGGTGGTGAGGCTCCTGATAGCAGCAGTGAGAAGCGACCACAGCTCTTCAGCCCAGAACAGCACAGCCTCCTGCACAGTATCAGGTCACTCAAGTTATAATGGCTCCCATTTCCTGTTACACTGGTGCAACGTTGGCAAAGCAGTTAATGCCATGCCATTACTGAGACAGATGTGGTACAGACCCTTCAGCCCCTCAAGCTGTGCTATGCCGTTGCTGAGATACATATGGAACCGATCCTTCCGGCCGCCCAGTAATCCCCATCTTAACCCTAGCCTCCAGAACAGTTCGGAGTGCAGTTAGGATGTCATCTGTGAGAAACCTGTACGTCCTCCCTGTGGATGCGTAGGTTATCTCCAGGTGTCCGGTCTCTGGGACTGTGTTAGGGTTTGTAGGTCGTTGTAAGTTGTCCTGTAGATTAGAGTTAAGATGGGGGTTACGGAGTGGCACAGGTTGAGGGGCCGGGAGAGTCTGTTCCACGTATATCTCAGTAGTAAATAAATATCCATGCAAACCCAAGTTCCCATACAACATAGAACACTATAGCACAGTACAGGCCCTTCAGTCCACAATGTTGTGCTAACTTTACAGAGAGTGAAACTGGGTTAAGGTCTTGATGAAGGGTCTCGGCCCAAAACATCGATTGTTTATTTTTTCCCCGAGACGCTGCCTGACCTGCTGGGTTCCTCCAGCATTTTGTGTGCGCTACCCAGGTGTGACACCTATTTTTCATCTGAACTCAGAAAGGCTCCACATCAAATCTGATTTACATTGCGGGGAATGTAGAGCATGCTGAGAATAAAGGGAATGTTTGTGGCTGAATGGGACACCAAGGGAGACAAGGAAGACGTGCTGGTGGGGAGACGATGTTTTGTTAATCTCAATGCATCAGTCTGGAGGAAATGCGCATAGAATGAGATGAAAGCAGGTCCCTGAATAGTCTCTTCATTAGATTAGTTTTGCTCTGTTATTCTACTTATTTAATTTAAATATATGACTTATTGTAATTTATTTTTTAATATAGTGCGCTGTGCTACTACTGCAGAACGACAAATTTCACAACATGTACCGTGTGATAATAAAGCTGATTCTGAATCTGATGAGAGGTGTCATTGATTCAGCCAAACCTACATTTGTTACATGCACATGGGAACATCGAAACACACATTGAAGTCAACGACCTACACAGCCCGAGGAGGTGCTGGAGGCAGCCCGCCAGTGCCAACAATTTACTAAGACTAACCCGACAGTGAGGGGTTACCAGAGCACCTGGAGGAAACTCATGCAGTCATGGCGAGAATGTAGGAACTCCTTACAGACAGTGAGGGGAATTGAACCCTGATCATTGCATCAACTAGTGTGAATCCTGTTGTAAAACAGCAAAGGGACAACAGCTCTCTTGTTTTCCATGTCCCCACAAGTGAGAGCCCGGAGGCTTTGCCTAAAGAATGCATCATTACCAGAATCAGGTTTGACATTACCAGCATTTGTAGTTTTGCTGCAGCAGGTCATTGCTATACTTAATGATAAATAACTATAAATTACAATAAGAAATATATAAAATAAATATATTAATAAAATTTACTTAGTAGTGCAAAAAAGAGCAAGAAAATGAAATCAAAGTAATGAGATAGTGTTAAGATGAGAATATCTGCAGATGCTGGAAATCCAAGCAACACACAAAATGCTGGAGGAACTCAGCAGGCCAGACAGCATCTATGGATAAGAGTAAACAGTTGGCATTTTGGGCCGAGATGTCGACTGTTTGCTGTTTCTAAAATGTTGAGTGTGTACCTTCAAGCTCCTCTACCTCGGCTCTGATGGTGGCAGCGAGAGAGGGCATGTACTGGGTGATCTGTGTCCTTGTTTCTGGGGAGGCTGGTGCCTATGATGGGCCTGGGTGAGTTTACAACTTCCTGCAGCTTTTTCCAATCCTATGAAGACGGTGATGCAACCGGTTCGAATGCTGTCCATGGTACATCTGTAGGAATTTGCAGGAGTCTTTGGTGACTCAGAATTGGTCTCAGAATGCAATCTATACATTGTTGCCCAAACCCGCTTCACCTCCCTGCCTGACTGCAGCCATAAGACATCCACTAATTCAGAATTTGTGATGAATGTAGTTCCTGTTAGTTCCTGGCTCGTTGTTGAGAAACATTGTGATGTGTTCGACCGGTAAACAGTGGGACAGATGCTGGAGATCTGAATTGGGTCGGTGGGGGCAGGAGACACGAGGGCCAGTCCCCCCCCAAGGTCAGCGAGCCCCAGAACTGGAGGTCTGTGCAAGTCTGTGCAGTTCAGGATCCTGCAGCCGATGCGTCTGAAGGGCAAAGACCAAAGTTAGTGGGTCTGGAAATCGAGGCCTGATGGACAAAGCCCCTGAATCAACAAGTCTGGAAACGGGATATCTGTGAGTTGGTGCCGAAATGTATGGTGGCACTTGTGGGCTGCCCCCAGCACATCCTTTTATGCATTGCACTGTACAGTATGTTTCAGTGTGATAAACAAATTAATCTGAAATCAGACATCAGAAATCAGAAATCCGAATGCAACTCTGAATCTGAATCTAAATTTGAATCCCCAATGTCCAAAATGGCATTTCAAAGCCCAGGTTGAGAGATTGCATGAAGCACAGGAACCTGCCTATTTCCCCACAAATCTGGAATGTTCCTCCAGGCTCCGTAAACACGTTGCAGGCTGTGGCCTGCCCAGGATCAGTGTTCACCTTCGCTCCACTTCGCTGTGCAGGCTTCCTGCAGCAGGTTGCCGATCAGGTTGGCTTTTGTCTGCAGCTGACAGGTTATCTACTGCTGAAGGCACGGCTCCAGATACAAACAGGCTTAAAGACACAAATGAATTTATTTCACTTTCTGTGGGACTCTAGATGGCTGAAGCTTCAGTTTTGAGATGACAGAGAGAAATAGAGCATAGGACATAAAACAGGGCACCACTGTGACTGAGCAGTAGCACGATGCCTTTACAGCTTGGGGCATCAGAGTCTACAGGTTCAAAGGTTCCTTTTTTATCAAAGAATACAACTCTGAAATGCTTCAAGTCTCTGAGTAGCCATGAAACCAAGAAAGAAAAGAAAGGCAGCATGACCATCAACTCCCAAATACCACCCACAGAAAAAAACAAACAAAAACCGATCAGGCACTTTGACCCGCAAACCCCCGCCTCCGGACACTGAAACAAGAGTCTATAGTCCAAAGTCCACATCCAAAATGTAGAAAAAGCCTGGGCAACAGTCTCTGGCACAGCAGCTGGCTCTCCCTTCTCCGGTCAAAAGACAGGCAGCCAGTGCTCACCCTCTGCACTCGCTTCGAGGTTTCAGACCCCTTCCCACTTTAATCGGCAAACAATGGGAGCTTTAACTGGTGAAATGGAGTCAAACATTGACTCATGCACCATCCTGTAGGCTTCTCACCATGAGGTTCGGTCTCACTGCCTCTGTCCCCACCGGACTCCTCCCAGAGACCGTAGAGCACTGAAGCACCCAAACAATCCCCAAGCAACAAAACACAGGCTCCAACAGTTCCAGAATCACATCCAAGATGAGAAACAAATGTAAAAGACATTTAAAAAGTAAAAACGACTTTCCTATGACCTACCCGGAAGATGTCGACCAAAGCAGCATTGTACACAGGTGCCACGTTGACCAGAAGTAAGGAAGTTTGTACGTCATTCCCATGTGCGTGCATTTCTCGCAGGAGTTCCTGGTTCCTCCTACAGTCCATTGTACAGGTCAGTAGATTAATTTGTCATTGTAAGTTGTCCCATGATTAGGCTAGGGTTAAATAGGTGACTTAGTGGACAGTGCTGTCACTGGACCAGAAGGGACTCCTCCATGGTGAATCTCTACATCAATCAACTACAGCACACAGCACAGTACCAACAGTGACATTAATCAACTACAACACACAGCACAGTACCAACACCGACATCAATCAACTACAACACACAGCACAGTACCAACACTGACATCAAACAACTACAACACACAACACAGTACCAACACTGACATCAAACAACTACTGCACACAGCACAGTACCGACACTGAAATCAAACAACTACAACACACAGCACAGTACCGACACCGACATCAAACAACTACAACACACAGCACAGTACCGACACCGACATCAAACAACTACAACACACAGCACAGTACCGACACCGACATCAAACAACTACAACACACAGCACAGTACCAACACCGACATCAAACAACTACAACACACAGCACAGTACCGACACCGACATCAAACAACTACAACACACAGCACAGTACCAACACCGACATCAAACAACTACAACACACAGCACAGTACCGACACCGACATCAAACAACTACAACACACAGCACAGTACCGACACCGACATCAAACAACTACAACACACAGCACAGTACCGACACCGACATCAAACAACTACAACACACAGCACAGTACCAACACTGACATCAAACAACTACAACACACAGCACAGTACCGACACCGACATCAAACAACTACAACACACAGCACAGTACCGACACCGACATCAAACAACTACAACACACAGCACAGTACCAACACCGACATCAAACAACTACAACACACAGCACAGTACCGACACCGACATCAAACAACTACAACACACAGCACAGTACCAACACCGACATCAAACAACTACAACACACAGCACAGTACCAACACCGACATCAAACAACTACAACACACAGCACAGTACCGACACCGACATCAAACAACTACAACACACAGCACAGTACCGACACCAACATCAAACAACTACAACACACAGCACAGTACCGACACCAACATCAAACAACTACAACACACAGCACAGTACCGACACCGACATCAAACAACTACAACACACAACACAGTACCGACTCCGACATCAAACAACTACAACACATAGCACAGTACCGACACCAACATCAAACAACTACAACACAGAGCACAGTACCGACACCAACATCAAACAACTACAACACAGAGCACAGTACCAACACCGACATCAAACAACTACAACACACAGCACAGTACCAACACCGACATCAAACAACTACCACACACAGCACAGTGCCGACACTGACATCAAACAACTACAACACACAGCACAGTACCAACACCGACATCAAACAACTACAACACACAGCACAGTACCGACACCGACATCAAACAACTACAACACACAGCACAGTACCGACACTGACATCAAACAACTACAACACACAGCACAGTACCGACACCGACATCAAACAACTACAACACACAGCACAGTACCAACACCGACATCAAACAACTACAACACACAGCACAGTACCAACACCGACATCAAACAACTACAACACAGCACAGTACCAACACTGACATCAAACAACTACAACACACAGCACAGTACCGACACTGACATCAAACAACTACAACACACAGCACAGTACCGACACCGACATCAAACAACTACAACACACAGCACAGTACCGACACTGACATCAAACAACTACAACACACAGCACAGTACCGACACCGACATCAAACAACTACAACACACAGCACAGTACCGACACCGACATCAAACAACTACAACACACAGCACAGTACCAACACTGACATCAAACAACTACAACACACAGCACAGTACCGACACCGACATCAAACAACTACAACACACAGCACAGTACCGACACCGACATCAAACAACTACAACACACAGCACAGTACCAACACCGACATCAAACAACTACAACACACAGCACAATACCGACACCGACATCAAACAACTACAACACACAGCACAGTACCGACACATACATCAAACAACTACAACACACAGCACAGTACCAACACTGACATCAAACAACTACAACACACAGCACAGTACCAACACCGACATCAAACAACTACAACACACAGCACAGTACCGACACCGACATCAAACAACTACAACACACAGCACAGTACCAACACTGACATCAAACAACTACAACACACAGCACAGTACCGACACCGACATCAAACAACTACAACACAGAGCACAGTACCGACACCGACATCAACCAACTACAACACACAGCACAGTACCAACACCGACATCAAACAACTACAACACACAGCACAGTACCAACACTGACATCAAACAACTACAACACACAGCACAGTACCGACACCGACATCAAACAACTACAACACACAGCACAGTACGGACACTGACATCAAACAACTACAACACACAGCACAGTACCGACACCGACATCAAACAACTACAACACACAGCACAGTACCAACACCGACATCAAACAACTACAACACACAGCACAGTACCGACACCGACATCAAACAACTACAACACACAGCACAGTACGGACACTGACATCAAACAACTACAACACACAGCACAGTACCAACACTGACATCAAACAACTACAACACACAGCACAGTACCAACACTGACATCAAACAACTACAACACACAGCACAGTACCAACACCGACATCAAACAACTACAACACAGCACAGTACCAACACTGACATCAAACAACTACAACACACAGCACAGTACCGACACCTCAGCCAACATTGAATAAACAAGTACTGAGGTTGTGTTCATGTGTTCACTGTCCATTCAGCAATCTGTTGTCAGAGGGGATGACGCTGTACCTGAATCGCTGAGTGTGTGCCTTCAATCTTCTGTACCTCTCTCCTGATGGTAACAGTGAGAATAAGGCATGTCCTGAGTGATGGAGGTTCTTACTGATGGATGCTGCCTTTCGAAGGTGTCCTGGCTGGTGCCCATGATGGTGCAGACTGAGTTCACAACTTTCTGCAGCTTTTCCCGATCCTTGCAGTGGCCCCTCCACACCAGACAGTGACACAGTTAGTTAGAATGCTCTCCATTGCGAAGATGTGATGAAATCTTTATGATGCCATAACTGTATTCTGGGGTGTCCAGGGGTGGGTAGCACCTCTGGTGAAAGGGCTTATTTTGTCTGTTCACCTTTGGGCCCTATCGGACACTCAGCTCTCACTGGTCGATCCAAGTAGCTGTTTGCAAAGGCTGCCACACACTTATTGACAGGCAGGCTAAACCAGGTAAGAGTAGCCAGTGGGCTTCATACCCTGGTGAGAAAGGGACATGCCTGTCCTAGCATGTGAAGACAGACTGAGCAGATGAGATCAATAGTGAGATCCAATGGCCCAGAAGGTGGTTCTGCTTGATGGAGAGCGAAGGGGATGACAAGGTACAGAAGGTCATGGTCATCCACTGCAGCCGAGGTAGACTACTCGTACCACTGGACTCAGACTTCTGAGTTCAAGAGAGTGGAACTGCCCTGTGCAATGGTTTCCCACTTGAAAGATCTGTCCCACACTGGTCTGCCATCGTTGGATACAATGGACAGGCTCATTAGTGGAGGTCAGCAAACCAATCTCCAGCCACTGAGCTTTGGAGTTATAGACCATAAGATGTTTATTTCTGTCTTCTTCCTATCTGTTTGTCACTATTAACTTTTTGCTGTTTGCAACAATTTGTTCTTTTTTCATGTGTTGGGTGTGTTTGATGTTTTCTTGAATGGGTTCCCTGGTGGTTCTTTGTTTTGGGGCTGCCTGTGTGAAGACAAATCTCAGAGCTGTATTCTGTATCATCATCATCATCACCAGGTGCTGTGCCCAGTTTGAGCTTTGACTGCCATGGCCCACACACTCCTGTTTCGGGTCAAGTGGATCAATTCATCAGTATTCATTTCCAGTTCTCTGGCTGCTGTCTCCATCATCATTTGTCTTTGTCTTCCTCTTGCTTTCTTCCCTTCAATCGTTCCCATAATTACCATGCATTCTAACTCCTCTTTCCTAATCACATGTCCAGTGAAGTCACGTTGCCTTTTAATGATCTCATACATTATTTCTCTTTTTGTAAAAAAGGCATGATAACGAGGGTTGTCATGCCTCATTAGATATTCGTTTCGTCCATGATATTCTTTGCATCCTCCCCAAAAACCACATCTCTGCTGCTTCAACTCGTTTCCTCATGTTACTAGATATTGTCCAACATTCTGAGCCATATAACATAACTGGATAAATGTAACAGTTCAGTACTCTGAGGCGGGTTGTCATGCCTAGTTTAGTGTTGGTCAGTATACTCTTCATTCTCGTAAAGGTGTCTTTTGCCATCCCTATTCTTCTTTTAATGTCCAAGTCGCACCTGCCATCTGATGTCACCCAGTTTCCTAAGTAGCAAAAGTTCTGTACTTGTTTTATGTCTTCCCCATTTATTCTCAGCCTGCAGATAGGATTCTCCTTCTTTTTGGATATCACCATACATTCTGTCTTCTTGCAATTGATAGATAGACCCATTTTTGCACTTTCTTCAACAATTATATCAATTAAGTTTTGTAGTTCTTCCTCTGTACTTGCAATTAACACAGTGTCATCCGCATATCTGAAATTATTGATGTTTTCACCACCAACTTTGATTCCCAAGATGTCTCTTATTTTTTGTAATATTGTTTCACTGTACACATTAAACAAATCAGGGGAGAAAACACACCCTTGTCTAACGCCTCTCTTGATTTTCGTAAACTGACTCACTTCTCCATCTATTCTTACAGCAGCAGTTTGATCCCAGTACAGATTTCTGTATACATACTTTAATAATAAATGTACTTTGATTCTTTGAATCTTATTTGAATTGTGTTCACTTACACTGATCTATGTTTTTCAATTGTCACTGCAAACACATTGAGTGATTCTTTTTTTCTCTTGGTTTCGCATTCTCTCAGGACTACAGACTCACAACCATGCTGTGTGGAAGACTAGAAAATGAGAAGAAATGCCTTACAGCAGGTGGCTAAGAGATCCTTCATGCTTGCAAGATTATTTTCTTAATCTTAAACTACAGTGAACTGTCAAGTCAGTGGAAAAGGTCACCGTGGTGGAAGGGAAGTAGCTGTCACTGAACCTGGTGATGTGGGACTTCAGGCTTCCGTACCTCCTGTCTGATTGTAGCTGCAAGACAACGGCCCGGCCCGTGGAGGCTGGGAAGCTTTGGTCATAGATAGTGCCTTCGTCAGGCAGTGTCTCCGACGGATCCTACCAAAAGATGGGAAGGGATATGCAAGTAATTTATTAGGCTGGCCGGAAGCATTGTTGAGGATCCCTACCACCTATCTCACAATCCCGTTGACCCACAACCATCAGGAAGGAGGTACAGGAGCATCAGGACTAGGACTGTCAGATTGGATAACAGCTTCTTCCCTCAGGCTGTGCGGCTAATGAATACCCTGCCACCACCGAGGTCTCGTCACTAGAACAGCGAGCTGTTTACTGTTCACCTCTGCTGCGCACTACATGCATTTTGAATTATATTTTGTTCATTATTTGTGGTAATATTTTGTATTATGTTGTTGTTCCCTTTCACACCTTGTGGCGCACTGTGCAGGATTTTTTGCTGGTTCCATAACAATTAACTGTTTCTTACAAGGCCAAGTTGCTAGCTCGATGCTCAACCCCGCACAGACGGAAAGTGTGCGAGGAGCTAGTTGGATTCAATCTCAGGAACATTCGCCTTGAAGTCCAGTGCTGAGTCTGCTGCTCCGCCGGCTTTTGTATCAAGTGCTGTGTCCAATACATGTCTTGTACGTGGGTTCACCGTGGTCTGGAGGAACATTGCTTGGTTTACCATGGTAGCAGGCCCTTCTGGCCCAATGGGTCTGCACACTCGGTTACACCCACGTGACCAGTTTTCCTACTAACCCATAAGACTGTACGGCATAGGAGTTGAATCATGTCCTTCAACCCTTTGAGTCACTGGGAAAGCGAGCTGTTTACTGTTTACCTGTGCTAGGCACTACTTACATTTTGAATTATATTTTATAAACTTATTTATTGTAGTATTTTGTTTTATGTGCTGTGTGGGTGCACCGTGGTCTGGAGGAACGCTGTTCATTTGGTTGTACATCTGTACAGTCAGATGACAGTAAACTTGAACTCAAAAGAAAAATCCAAGGAGACATCAACAATGAAAGAAAAAATAATTCTCTTTAACTGCAAAACAATTATCCACCAAATGATGTTAAGTACACCTGGCAATGCAAAGGATGTTTAGCAACAAACGTCAAGCACTGAGTGTCGAGCAGTGTCGAGCAAGTGCACCTGTCTTCACGGACATTATATAACTGTGTTTGTAGGCCAAAGGGCTTTAATAATCCGCTCAGTGTAGCTCCCACTTCTCTCCTGTGACGTTTGCAGAGCGTTGATCATTTCTAAAGGTCTAAGAACACCAGCTGCCAGTGATTTAATGAGAATTGTCAATTTTGCAATACCCATTGAAGAGAGGAGTTAGCAAGATTTTATGCATTGGTGCTGTTTGTTTATGGGATAACCACAACAGGTGTGCATGATATAAAATGAATTTGTTAACAAATATTGTGCACTGTTAACCTACAGTGGTCTATAAAGTTTTGTTGTTGAATAATTCATTTTACATCAACACAATTGTGCAATGACTTTGGCTGATCAAGATGACATTAGGTAATAAACGTTTTTGGGGTTAGTCTGTTGACAGCTCACCAACCCAAACCAATTAATCAAAGCTCCAGAGCCGTTTATTACCAAAGACAGTTCTGAGAAATTGAGGTTATCAGATGTCGTTTTATACTATATTTTAAGGGAAAGGATTTAACTTTATAATGTCTGGAGGATAAAGTTTAAACATGACCTGTATTTTGTGCATTCTAAATCAAGATCAATATTCAAGTTTATTTATCATGTTTACATGGAAACATACAGTGAAATGTGTCATTTGCGTTAACAACCATCACACCCGAGGAAGTGCTGGGGGCAGCCCACATATTCCAGCGCCCACATAACCTGCCCACGATGCTCAGCAGAACAACAAACTGGAACACAATGAACAACAAAACAACAACAGTGAAAAAAGCTCCATTCCTCCCTCCCACTCACACACATACACCGTCCTCTAACTGCAAACAGATGCTGGAAATCCAAGCAACACACACAAAATGCTGGAGGAACTCAACAGGCCAGGCAGCATCTATGGAAAGGAGTAAACAGTCGATATTTCGGGCCAAAGCCCTTCATCAGGTCTGGAGAAAAAGAGATGAAGAGTCAGAGTTCGAAGGTGGGAGGAGGGGAGTGAGGAACGTAAGGTGAAAGGTGAAACGGGGGAGGGATGACGTAAAGAGTTAGGAAGTTATTTGGTGAAAAAGATATGGGTCTGGAGAAGGGGGAATCCAATAGGATAGGACTGAAGGTCATGGAAGAAAGAAAAGGGGAGGGGGCAGGAGCACCAGGGGGAGGTGATGGGCAGGAAAGAAGATGAGGTGAGAGAGGGAAAAGGGGATGGGGAACGGTGAAGGGGGGGGGCATTTCCAGAAGTTCAAGAAATCAGTGTTCATGCCATCAGGTTGGAGGCTACCCGGATGGAATACAAAGTGTTGTTCCTCCAATCTGAGTGTGGCTTCATCACGACAGGGGAGGAGGTCATGGATAGACATGTCAGAATAGGTATAGGAAGTGGAATTAAAATGGGTGGCCACTGGGAGATCCTGCTTTTTCTAGCAGATGGAGTGTAGGTACTTGGCGCAGCAGTCTATCAATTTATGTTGGGTCTCACCGATATACAAAAGACCACGCTGGAAGCACCAGGTACAGTAGATGACCCCAACAGACTCACCTGGAAGGAATGTTTAGGACCCTGAATGGTACTGAGGGAGGAGGTGTAGGGGCATATGTAACACTTGTTCCACTTGCAAGGATAAGTGCCAGGAAGGAAATCAGTGGGGAGGGACAAATGGACAAGGGGGTCGCATAGGGAACAATCCCTGCGGAAAGCAGATAGTTGGGGGGTGGAAGGGAAAGGTGTGCTTGGTGGTGGGATCCCGTTTGAGATGGCAAAAGTTCTAGAGAATTATGTGCCAGGTGTAAAGGCTGGTGGGGTGGTAGGAGAGGACAAAAGGAACCCTATCCCTGGTGGGGTAGCGGGAGAAAGGGGTAAGGGCAGACGTGCGCGAAATGGAAGAAATGTGGTTGAGGGCAGCATTGATGGTGGAGGAAGGGAAGACCCCTTCTTTGAAGAAGGAGGGCATCTCCTTCATTTTGGAATGAAATCCCTCATCCTGATAGCAGATGTGGCAGAGGCAGAGGAATTGAGAGAAGGGGATGGCATTTTTACAAGTAACAGTGTGGTAAGAGGTATGGTCCAGGTAGCTGTGAGAGTCAGTGGGTTTATAATAGACATCAGTGGATAAGCTGTCTCCAGAGACAGAGACAGAGAGATTGAGAAAGGGGAGGGAGGTGTTGAAAATCGACCAGGTAAAGTAGAGGGCAGGGAGGAAGTTGGAGGCAAAGTTGATTAAGTCAACGAACTCTGCATGTGTGCAGAAGCAGTACCAATGCAGTCATCAATACAGCATAGGAAAAATTGGGGAGTGATACCAGTGTAGTCTTGGAGGCTTGGAACATAAACTGTTCCACATAGCCGACATAAAGGCAGGCATAGCTGGGAGCCATGGCTAAACCCTTTGTTTGAAGGAAGTGGGAGGAGTCAAAGGAAAAATTATCGAGAGCGAGGACAAGTTTCCCTAGATAGAGGAGAGTGGTGGTGGAGGGGAACTGGTTGAGTCTGGTGTCCAGAAAGAAATGGAGAGCTTTGAAGCTTCCTGGTGGGGGGTGGAGGTGTATAGGGACTAGACATCCATAGTGAAAATAAGATGATTGGGGCCAGGGAACTTGTAATCATTGAAAAGATCAAGAGTGTGTGAAGTGTCATGGATGTAGGTAGGAAGGGACTGATAAAACAGAGTCGAGGTATGCAGATATGAGTTCAGTGGGGCAGGAACAAGCTGAAACAATGGGTCTACTTTGGGCAGGTTGGGGGATCTTGGGTAGCAGGTAGAAACGGGAGGCACGGGGTGTGGGAACTATGAGGTTGGTGGTGGTGGATAGGAGATCCCCAGAGCTAATAAGGTTAGTGATGGTGTGGGCGCAGGGGGACAAAGGAGAGGCCCTTACTGAGGACAGAACGTTCTGTCCCAGAGAGGGGAAGGTGAAATCCCGGCATGGATGAGAGCTTGGATCGGTGGGGGGGGGGGGGAGGGGATTGGTAGTATTAGAGGAGAGGGGGGAGTTTTGGTGGGAGGAAGATGGAGTCTCTGAGGGCCCAAGAGCTGGCAGTGGGATCTGAGAGAGACCGGTTTGCAGAGAGGTGGTGGAGGAACAAAAGATGGGGGTTCCAGGGGCAGGGCATGAAGTCTCAGTCTGGAGCTGCTGTGGGTCAAGGCTGGAGCCAGCAGCAGCAGTGGTCAGTCTGCCTGTAAGGGGTTTCTACATTCTCCTCAGTCTGCCTGTAAGGGGTTTCTACATTCTCCTGAGACTGCCTGTCAGAGTCTCTACATTCTCCTCAGTCTGCCTGTAAGGGGTTTCTACATTCTCCTCAGTCTGCCTGTAAGTAGTCTCTACATTCTCCTCAGTCTGCCTGTAAGGGGTTTCTACATTCTCCTCAGTCTGCCTGTAAGTAGTCTCTACATTCTCCTCAGTCTGCCTGTAAGGAGTTTCTACATTCTCCTAAGGCTGCCTGTCAGAGTCTCTACATTCTCCTCAGTCTGCCTGTAAGGGGTTTCTACATTCTCCTGAGACTGCCTGTAAGGGGTTTCTACATTCTCCTCAGTCCGCCTGTACCTGTGCAGATGACCATAAGCTTGACTTTGACTTTATGATAATAGGTGGGCACTTCACTAGTTTCCTACAGTAACTGAACAGAAATTTACTCAACTGAGAGCCAGCTATGCTATGTGCTACAAGCAATTTACCGCAAAGAATGAACATCATCATTTTGATTTTCCACACTGTCCTGCCAATATTAGATGCAAGATTCAATATGCAAGTTTATTTATCCCTCATACAGTGAGATGCATTGTTTGCATTAACAGAGATAGAAAGCTTTTGAGAATTTCTTCTCCAGTACCTCACCGTTCCATAGCTGTTGGCCTCTCTTGTCCTTTTTACCACTCATCCATTAGTGGGTAAAATGCAAGCAAAGAGTGAACATCTCCAACAGTCACACTCACAAAATGCTAGAAGAATTCAGCAGACCAGGCAGCGTCAATGGAAAAGTGTAAACAGTCAACGTTTCAGGTCCAAGACCCTTCATCAGGAGTGGAAAAAACATATCTTCTGCAGCCTGTCCTGTTTCAACCACATTGATGTCACAAGCTCACCAACACCTCTGCTTCCTCAGGAGGCTAAAGAATTTTGGCATGTCCACATTGACTCTTACCAATTATTATTGATGCACCATAGAAAACATTCTGATTGGATGCATGATGGCTTGGTATGGCAACTACTCTGTATGTGACTCCATGAAACTTGGCTTACTTTGGGATTCTTAGGGATGGAGGGTGAGGGAGTTTCTTTTTTTCTTATTAATTTTTTCTATTGGGCTGATTTAGTACTACAAAGATGTCTGCAGTGTCCAGATTTCCAGTTCCTCTCTGATCTTGTATTCCCCTTCCAATCTCATGAGTTTACATTAGTTAACCCTTTACACACCAAAGGGTTAATGTTAAATTATGGCTCACATTATTAATTTTGTCTCTTGGAATACAAATGGTTTAAACCATCCAATAAAACGGAAAAAGATTTTCAAGGTATTCCAAAGATTGAATACCCATATTATTTTTGCACAAGAAACTCATGTAAGGAAAGAGGACAATCAACGCTTCTTTAAGTTTTGGAAAAATACAATACCACTGAAACTCCCAAGCCAAAGTCAAAGGCGTTTCAATTTTTATAGATCCCTCAATTACATTTATTCATCAAGACATTATTTCAGATCCTAATGGTAAATTCTTGTTAATTACTGGGTTACTTTTTAATAAAAAGGTTGCTATGGTTAACATTTATGCTCTGAATGTGGATTATCCTGAATTTTTTAAATACATATTCGCTTCCTTTCCTAACTTAAACGAGTATATGCTGATAATGGGCAATGACTTTAATTTATGTTTAAATCCCATGTTGGACAGATCCATAGGTATTAACTCTTTCATGATTGACTCTGGGATTTCAGAAATTTGGAGATTTCTACTCCCAAAGGATAAAGAATTCTCATTCTTTTCACACATTTATCATTCTTATTCTCGAATTGACTATTTTTTATTGACTCTCGATTAATCCCAACTGTAATTGATTGTAATTATGACATTATCGCCATTTCAGATCATGCTCCAATGAAACTTTCTATTAAGTTAATGGATACTTCTACTAATAGACAATGGCGATTTAACCCTACTTTGTTTCAAGACTTGGATTTTGTTAAGTTTATGAAGGGACAGATTGATTTTTTTTTCAACTAATACTACGGAAGAAGTTTCCAATGGAACAGTTTGGGATGCTTTTAAAGCTTATATCTGTGGTCAGATTATTTCCTATTCGGTTGGTTTGAAAAAACGTACTAAGAATGAAATACTCTCATTGGTTAATAAAATTAAAGAAATTGATAAAAAATACTCTATTGCTCCTAGTAAGGAGTTGTATAAGCAGAGAGTTGAACTTCAAATGGAACATGGCTTATTATTAACATCCTCAATTGAAAGTCAATTAATGAGAACTAAAAGTGATTTTTATATTCATAGTGATAAATCGGGTAAATTATTAACTAATCAATTGAAATTTGCCTCGGTTAAACGTCAAATTACTAAGATTCGTAAACTCGATGATACTTTGGCAGTTGATCATGATGAGATAAACAAAACCTTTCAAGAATTTTATACTTCTTTATATCATTCTGATTTTCCTCATGATTTTAATATCATGTATGATTTTTTAAGTAAATTGAATTTTCTGAAATTATCACCCGAGGACTGCTTATCATTAGAAGCTCCTATTACAGAGGAAGAAATAACAGCTGCAATCTCATCAATGAATTCTGGTAAAGCACCTGGTCTGGATGGTTTTACAGTGGAATTTTTAAAATCCTTTTCCTCTATTCTCTCTCCTTGGTTGTGTAGAATATTCAAAGAAGCAATCAGTTTAGGTAAATTACCACAATCGTTCTATGAAGCCTCTATTTCCTTAATTCTTAAGAAGAATAAAGATCCTACTGATTGTGCATCATATAGACCGATATCTCTTTTGAATGTAGATTCAAAAATTTTTTCAAAAATTTTAGCAACTAGGTTAGAGAAGGTATTACCTCAAATTATATCTATGGACCAAACAGGATTTATTAAAAACCGTTATTCATCTTTTAATATTAGGAGGCTAATGAATATTGTTTATACCCCCTCATTTAACACTCCAGAATGTATTATCTCATTAGATGCTGAGAAAGCCTTTGACAGAGTTGAATGGCCATAATTATTTAGTGTGTTCGAAAAATTTAATTTTAGTTCGACATTTGTATCTTGGATTAAATTGTTATATCATACCCCTGTAGCTTTGGTTAGTACTAATAATCAAAGATCTCCCTTTTCTCGTCTATCTCGTGGTACTAGGCAAGGATGCCCTCTTAGTCCTTTACTATTTAATATCGCTCTTGAACCTTTAGCAATTGCTATCTGTGACTCGCCCAACATTTTTGGTATTATCCGTGGAAATGAAATACATAACCTATCACAATATGCAGATAATTTGTTATTATATATCTCTAATCCGGAGAAGTCAATTCCTGCTATTCTAGCTTTGTTGGCTCAATTTAGTAATTTTTCTGGTTACAAATTAAACCTTAATAAGAGTGAATTATTTCCTCTAAATAAGCAGGTTCCTATTTATGGACGTTTACCATTTAAATTGGTTACTGACTCTTTTATATATTTAGGGATTACAATTACGAAAAAGTATGAAGAGTTATTTAAAGCTAATTTTTTTACCTCTAATTGACCAGATTAAACTTTTGTTTACTAAATGGTCACCAATATCTTTATCTCTGATTGGTCGGATTAATGCTATTAAGATGATTATTTTGCCTAAATTTCTATATGTATTTCAATCGGTTCCAATTTTTATCCCAAAATCTTTTTTTGATAATGTTGACTCAAAAATTTCTTCATATATATGGCAGAACAAAAATGCTAGGCTAAGTAAAAGTTATTTACAAAAATCTGAAAAAGAAGGGGGTTAGCCCTCCCGAATTTTAGATTTTATTATTGGGCAATTAATATTGGATACTTAAAATTTTGGTTACGAGACTTGGATGTAATTTCAAGTCCACATTGGGTAAATCTTGAATGTAATTCATTAGAAGAGTTTTCTTTGGGTTCGGTTTTAGGGACTTTGCTTCCTTTCACTTTTTCTAAACTGTATAAACAAATGAGTAATCCAATAGTTAAGCATACTTTACGTATATGGTTTCAATTTTGAAAATTTTTTGGGTTGAGTCAATTTATTTTAGCAAGTCCTATTATATCTAATTTCTTTTCTCAACCTTCCACGTGGATCACGCTTACTCTGATTGGAAAATCAAAGGTATAGTACGATATTGTGATTTATTTTTGGGTAATTGTTTTATGTCCTTTGATCAATTATCTAATAAATATAATTTACCCAGATCTCACTTTTTTAGATATCTACAGGTTAGAAGCTTTTTAATTACTGTGTCTCCTAATTTTCCACACTCATATCCAATGTATATTTTGGAAAAATTTTAGATTTAGATCTCTCTCAGAAAGGTGTTGTAGCAATTATTTATAATATAATTATGAATTTATGTCCTGATGTATCTAATAAAATTAAAACTGATTGGGAAAGAGAACTTAAGATTATTATACCGATTGAAAAATGGGAAAAAATTCTTCAATTAGTTAATTCATCCTCTATGTGTGCTAAACATGCGCTGATACAGTTTAAAGTAGTATACAGGGCTCATATGTCCAAAGATAAACTATCTCGTTATTATATTACTCTTATATAAATCCTATATGTGATAGATGTTATTCTGAGATAGCCTCTTTAACTCACATGTTTTGGTCATGTCCTTTGTTGAAAAAATATTGGGAAGACATTTTTGATATTATTTCAACGGTTTTGAATATACCCTTACAACCTCATCCAATTACTGCTATTTTTGGGCTACCAATGATAGAATTAAATCATTTAACCTCTTCAGCTCGTCGGATGATTGCATTTCTTACTTTAATGGCTAGAAGATCCATTTTGCTGAATTGGAAAGAGATTACCCCCCCCCCCACTATATTTCACTGGTTCTCACAAACTCTGTTGTGTTTAAATTTGAAAAAAATTAGAAGTGTGGTTTATGACCCTTGCATTAAATTCGAAAAGACTTGGAGGCCATTTATTCAGCATTTTCATATGATGTAATTTGACCATTTCCAAAATTATTTTACTTCTCTGTAATGTTGGTTGAGAGGAACGGAGTTGTCGACACTAAGGTTTTCTTTTCTCCCATTTTTTATGATGTTAAAACAGTCCAGGTCTTTTTTTTAGTTTAGTTGATTAATTCTGTTTAGAATAGTTTTTTTGGGGGGGAGGGTTTTTTTTTCCTTTTTCATGAGTTTTGTCTAGTTATTTCTCTTTGTTCTGTATTATCCATTGGTATCCTTTATGATTGGCAGTTTTGTCAATTAATTTTTTAGTTTTATAATTACTCATGTTAATTATAACAATGTATTCCCAATAACTTTGTATTACTACTTTGTAATGTTTATATTTTGTGAAACTAATAAAAGAAAGAACTGCAGAGAGCTGTAGCCAGAGCTCGGCACATCACGGACACCAGGCTGACCTGCATGGACTCTGTCTGTGCTTCGTGCTACCTAGGTGGAGCTGCCAGCAAGACTGGGGGCTCCAGCCACCCTGGACACCTCTCATCTTCCCCCGCTCATTGAGTGAAGGATCACGTCGCCTTCCACCCCGCTGTTGTGGCTCCCCAGTGTGATGGGCTGCACCCTTGACCTTACTGTCTGCCATGTTCTAATCTTACGCCTCATTGTTTACCTGCACTGCACTTTCTCAGTGATTGTACCATTTTGTTCTGCACTGTTATTGTTTTATGTTGTTCTACCTTACTGTGTAATCATTTGATCTGCATGAAAGATGGATTTAACTGCAAGCTGGATTTAAAGAAGGAGCTGGGAATCCGTAGTGTTAATATTGACAGCAAGTTGGTGTGGGATCCACTATTTCAAACAAGGCTGGACAAAGGCTTGGAGCTCTGTGGAAAGTAGCATCCAAACTAGACAAAGGGGCCAGAGCCACGGTTTACAAAGCCCAGATACGAAGCATCATGGAGTATGCCTGCTTATCATGGATGAATGCCTCACAGAGTGTCCTCAGCCAGCTTGATTCCATTCAAAGAAAGGCTCTCAGGATTATAGGTGTAGATGAAGCCTCAGCTCGTGAGAAGCTAGCCATCAGTAGCTTACACCACAGACAACAGGTTGCTGCAGCTACTGTGCTATACAAAATGCACACCAGCCACAGCCCTGCAGACCTTCGCGCCATGCTGCCTTCATCTTATGAGAGACGGCGCACCACACGATCAAGTTTATCCGTGCCTGCTCATGCTGTTTCTGTGCCTGATGTGAGAACCTACACACTGGATAGAAGCTTCCTTCACTGTGCTGTCAGAATTTGGAACAGCCTTCCAGATGCTGTGGTTGGAAACATCTGCGACGATGGGGTCCAAGCCTTCAAGAGTCGAGTGCACAAACAGCTATCACCTCTGGGAGGGAAGTCACATGCTTCTTCATTAGCTATCATGAAGGGGAGCAGAACCAATTCCCCCTGGGATCAATAAAGTATGACTATGACTATGCTTAGTTGTTGGTAGGTAGGGTTAATGCCTGACTTTCAAGAGCACTTGTGAGTTATGTTCCGGCTGGACTTAGTCCTTAAACTGCTGGAGAACAGTGCAGAAAGAACAGGTGCTGTTTTCTCCCGGTAGGGATTAGTTTTTAGTTCCAAGTGGTCCTGCAACGTTTTGTCACCCTGCAACCTTATCCTTCAATCTCTTTGAATTATGGAGGACAGCATGTGTATAAACATCTCTCTCCAGCAGACTTCATCATGATCATCATGACTCCAGTATTTCTACTATTTCTTAATGTTTCTTAATTGTACATATGATTTTTTTGTGTTCTATCGCTGAACAGCAGTGAACCATCTGATTGGCCTATCAGAGTTCTCTATGGGAACTAGTTGACTTGATCAGCATTTCTGATCTGGCTATTGTTCACGATTGCACTAAATAAAAAAAAAACAACAACAGTATGCAAGCACGAGGAAATCTGCAGATGATGGAATTTCAAGCAGCACACATAAAAATTGCTGGTGAATGCAGGAGGCCAGGCAGCATCTATAGGAAGAGGTACAGTCGACATTTCACGCCGAGACAAGCATTTCACTGTATCTTGGTGTATCTAACAATAATAAACCAATTCTATCTCTCAATCAGAATGCTTAATACAAGCAATTAGATAAAGAACTGAAGCCTTTTAATGATCCCTAATGTATGTTGCTGGGCATCAAGAGCTTTATTGACGTAACTTGCCCATTCCCTCAACCTAAGTGCTTCTTCAAAACTACCTGCCCCTCAATCGTATTATCAGCAAAGCTGGGCACAAAGCAATCAATTCCATCATCTGAATCATTGTCATACAACGTGAAAAGAAGTGGACCCAATACCAACCCCATGCAACACCACTAGGCAATGGCAGCCATACAAAAGAGACCCCCTTTATTCAACTCTTTGCCTCCAATCTTCTATCCATGCTAGTATCATTTCTGTAATAGCACGAGTTTTACAGAATACTATGTTAAATTGCAGGCTCATGCGCAGCACCTTGTCAAATGCCTTCTGAAAATCCAAGTAAACAGTATCCACTGACTCCCCTTTGTCTATCCTGTCTTTAATTTTCTCAAAGGATTCTAACAGATTTGTCAAGAAGTATTTCCCCTTGAGAAAACCATGCTGACTTTGGCCTATTTTATCACGAACCTTCAAGTACCCCAAAACCTCATCCTTAACAATCGACTCCAACATCTTCCCAACCACCGAGGTCAGGCTCTCTGGCCTGTAGTTTCCTTTCTTCTGTCTCCCTTGCTTCTCGAAGAATGGAGTAACATTTGTAATTTTCCAGTCCTCAGGAACCATTCCAGAATCTAGTGGTTCTTGAAAGACCATTGCTACTCCTCCACAATCTTTCCAGCTACGTCTTTCAGAATCCTGAGCACTGGTGAATCCAGTCCAGGTGGCTTATCTACCTTCAGGGCTTTCAGCTTCCAAAGCATCTTCTCCTACGTAATAACGACGACATGCACTTCCACCCCTTGACACTCTCGCATTTCTGGCATTCTGCTGGTGAATCCCACAGTGAAGACTGATGCAAAGTACTTATTAAGTTCATCCACTATGTTTTTGTTCCCCATTACTGCCTCTCCAACATCATTTCCCAGCAGTCCAACATCTACACTTGTCTCTATTTTATTCTTTATATATCTGAAAAAATTTATAGTATCTTCTTTAATATTATTGGCTAGCTTACTTTCATGTCTCCCATCTACTACATAATGTACTGGGTGGGCACAGGAGTACATTCAGCCAGAGACTCATTCCACTGAGATGCAACACAGAGCGTCATAGGAAGTCATTCCTGCCTGTGGCCATCAAACTTTACAACTCCTCCCTTGGAGGGTCAGACACCCTGAGCCAATAGGCTGGTCCTGGACTTATTTCATAATTTACTGGCATAATTTACATATTACTATTTAACTATTTAAGGTTCTATTACTATTTATTATTTATGGAGCAACTGTAAAGAAAACCAATTTCCCCTGGGATCAATAAAGTATGACTATGACTATGACTATGACTATATATCCTGCTTCATTGCAAGTCCTGAAGAAAGATTTCAGCCCGAAACGTTGACTGTTCATTCATTTCCATAAATGAGTTCCTCCAGCATTTTGAGTGTGTTGCTCTGGATTTCCAACATCTGCGGAATCTTCTGTGTTTACCTTTGCCTCATCTGTCCTGTAAATGAGACTCCGTCATAGCCAACATTCTCCCCACCATCAAGATCTCCTTCCCAAGACAATGCCCGATGAAAGCAGCTTCTATTCTGAAACACAGTCACCACTCAGGACATTCACTTGATAAACACAAGAGATTCTGCAGATGCTGAAAATCCAGAACAATACACACAACACGCTGGAGAAACTCAGCTGGTCAGGCAGCCTCTATGGATCCTTTCCTGATGCTGCCTGACCTGCTGAGCTCCTCATTCTGTATGAAGATCTTCAGCATCTCTGGGCGTCAATCCTGGGCTCAACATATTGATGCAATTATAAAAACAGCAGCTATATTTCATCAGGAGTTTGAGGAGAATTACTATGTCATTAAAGACTTTGGTGAATTTCTACCAATGTACTGTGGACAGCATTCTAACTGGCTACATCACTATCTGGTATGGGGAGAGGGGTGGCACGGCACAGGTTCATAAAAAGCTGCAGCAAGTTGTAAACTCAGCCAGCTCCATCATGGGTACTCGCCTCCCCAGCATCCAGGACGACTCCAAAATGTGATGCCTCAAAGAAAGTGGCCTCCAACATTAAGGACCCCCACCACCCAGGAGCTAATGAAGCATCTCCCGGCCTGAAATGTCGACTGTACTCTTTTTCATAGATGCTGCCTGGTCTGCTGAATTCCTCCACCATTTTGTGTGTGTTGCTTGGATTTCCAGCATCTGCAGATATTCTCTTGTTTGTGTCAGAAACAGCTTCTTCCCCTCTGCCATCAGATTTTGGAATGGTCCATGAACCCTTGAGCACTACCTCACTATGTCACTCTCTCTTTGCACTATATATTTGTTTTTATATATTCGTATTGTAATGTACAGTAGAGTAATTTTTATGGATTGCACAGCACTGCTGCAACAAAACAATATATTTGATGATGTATGTCAGTGATGATCAGCCTGATTCGGATTCCCATACATTTGATTTGATTAATGGGCTGTGCGTTCCCACTTTAGCTATAATGAACAGCTCATTTATAAAGCTTTGTTCATTATAATCATCCACTGTAATTCATATCCAGAAATTACACTCAGTTAAATATTTCTGAAACTTCAGAAGGATAATGGATGAAAGAGGAAAGACAGATAATGCATTGCAGATTTTAGTCCTTATACCTACAGCAATATAAATCTGTTATCTGTCATTGTAACGAAGTGACATTCCCTGTCTGTGTATGGTAACCGACATCCTGTAACCCGTTTAGCCAAGATTGCAACTATCTTCAAGTTTCCTGTCACCTGTTGATGAAAGAAACGGTTTGTACAACATATGGTGACAGATTTTTTTTCTAATTTAGTCACTTCCAATTTGAGTTCCATTTATTAAACAAGTTAAAACTTTAAGGCAAAGAGTCAACAGCAACAATTAAGGCTACACTTTTTCTAAGTATAAAATAACTCTGTAGCTGTGGTTAACAGATTGCAGAACTCAGGACCCTCTCCACACATATTTACTACTGTCCTTGCATTTAAAAAGTTAACTTAAAACAAATTTCTAAGGAAAATTAGAGCATACTGAAATAAATTATTGAAGTTTTTAAAATAATTACAATCAGCTTTTTTGAACTGTGTTTCTAAACTGTGGAACTCAATACCTAAAATGACATGGGATGCAGACTTAGTTCTAAACCCCTGCTCAAACCCTATTTATTTAAACTTGCTTTTAATTAACATCTTGGCTTTTATTTTCATGTTTGCACTTTTATCCTGTTGTGAAGCACTTGGAACTACATCATCTGTATCAAAAGTACTCTCTAAACAAGTAATTATTATTATAATTAATTACACTATAATCAGAAATTGAATACAAAACCATAATTGACCGTGAAGTAATAGAAATATGAACATTAGAACATACACAATGTTCGTTAAAAATCAGTTAAGGTGTGCAAAAATGTCATGCGTAAATTAATTACTTGGGGCAAATTAATTTAAAGCAACAGTACTTTGCAAAAGTGGCATTTTTAATCACAATTCTAGATAGAATCAAAATGGGAATACCTTGGAGAAATAAAAATTTCCAGTGTACTTCCCCTTTACCACAGTGAAGTTTATTCCTCTTTCACCAGAGAGATAAAGCCCCATAACTGTGGGTCCTGTTGACAATTTGCTATTGCTGGTTTTATCCCATCCTATGTCAGATTTCACCCTCATCACTATTGGTTAGAAAGAACCAACAAGAGATTGTAATAGGATTATGAATCTATGAAGCCGTTCTTCCCAATAGTTTACATTCAGTTTGATCCTCTTAGATCCAAGAGATTCGGCAGCTGCTGGAAGTCCAAAGTAACCTACAAAATGCTGGAGGAATTCAGCAGGTCAGGCAACATCGATGGAGAGGAATAAAGAATGGACATTTCAGTCCAAGACCCTTCATTAGGTTTCCTCTTAGATTCTGTTTAACCTCGCCAGACCATGACACTCAGGGACTTGGGCTACTTTTTTTGTAAATTTATTTTCTTTGCTATCATAATTATACGTGCTATCTGTGCTTTGTGCTTTGTGTAACTGTTGGTACTGTGTTTTGCCACAGAGGAACACGGTTTCATTTGGCTGTGTTCATGTGTGTGACTGAATGACAATTAAATGTCCATGAAGGTAAACCAATGACACCTCCCACAGGGTGAACCAATCAATCGTAAAAGTGAATCAGTTGTATGATTCAACTCCAACTATTAGCATTGTATTGTCGCCACCGGTACCAGCAATTCCATAATGAATATGGAAGTTATGTTAGAAATATGACAATGTTGCTAGGCTAGTAAAGGCGAGACTAATTTTTCAAAGTAATGAGTTGATAATCCCACAATGACATTAGAGGAGATTCATTGGACTAAATCTTGTGAAGTGGTGATTGCCAAGTCCCTGTGTCAATGAATGAACCACAAGAAGATTCTGCCCACAAACACCACTTTGCCAATTACCTCAGTTCCATCTGCAGCAACCACCTTGAGCTCCCAGGAGAATGCCTGCAAGAAAATGAAATGGATCTCAGGGTCGTATATGGTGATATAAATGTACTTTGATACTAAATTGACTTTGAACATTAAACAGTTGCAAACCATTTTAACTTCCCTCCCCATTCCGGTACCAACCATCTGTCCTCAGCCTCCTCCACTGCCAGGGCTTGGCCAAACATAACCGTGAGTTTCCTCCGGGTGCTCTGCTTTCTTCCCATATTCCAAAGACATTCGGGTTAGGGTTAGTGAGTTGTGGAAAGCTACATTGGCAATGGAAGCATGGATAAACTTGTAGGCTGCCCTCAGAACATCTTCGGAATGTGTTAGGCATTGATGCAAGTGACACATTTCACTGTGATGTTTCAATGTATATGTGATAAATAAAACTTATCTTTATCTTTAATTGCTTTATTATTTTCACAAGTTCTGAGATACAATTAAAACTAGCCTTGCATACTGTCCATACAGATCAATTCAATACCCAGTGTATTGAGGTAGAACAAGGTAAGTCATTGAAATGTCTCTGAATTAACCAGAGCTCCATAAAACTGCACCTGTTTTCACCTGTGCCCGTCACAGAGGGATCTACTGTGCTTGTTCACCTGTTCACCTGTGCCCATCACAGAGGGAATCTACTGTGCTTGTTCACCTGTTCACCTGTGCCCATCACAGAGGGAATCTACTGTGCTTGTTCACCTGTTCACCTGTGCCCGTCACAGAGGGAATCTACTGTGCTTGTTCACCTGTTCACCTGTGTCCGTCACAGAGGGAATCTACTGTGCTTGTTCACCTGTGCCCATCATATAGGGAGTTTACTGTGGTTATTCCCAATTATCAATTGCCCAGTGCATAGCAACACAGACCACATCCCAAGTTGAGCACATTTACATGGAGCACTGTTCCAGGAAGTAACATCCATCATCAAGGACCCCCAGCCCCCAGGCCATGCACCCTTCGCATTATTACCTTTGGGAAGGAGGTACAGGAGCCTTAGGTCCCACACCACCAGGTTCGGGAACAGCTATCACCCTTCAACCATCAGGCTCCTGAACCAGTGTGGATAACCTCACTCACCTCAATAATGAATCGATCTCTGAACACAACCTATGGTCTCACTTTCAAAGACTCGGCAACTCGTGTTCTCAGTATTATTTCTTTATTTATTCTTATTACTGGTTTCTTTTTGCATTTGCACTATTTGTCAGTCATTGTTTATGTATAGTTTTTCATTGATTATATTGTATTTCTTTGTTCTACTGTGAATTCCCGTAAGAAAACGAATCTCATGGTAGTATTTAGTGACATATCTGAGCTTCACTAATAAGTTTACTTTGAACTTTGAACATTCCATGTAAGTGCAGCACAGCAACAGTACTGCCCACGTCATGTAACAGAATAAAGGAAACTTTGATCGTACCATCACCCTAATTGCTGCCAATCTGTCATTTCTTAACGAAGTTATTCAAAAGCAGGCTCTTCTCATGAGCAGAAATGATGTAACACTACTTTTTCTAGATTTACACTAATTGCTTTATACCTATGATTGTGTGGCTAAGCACAGCTTCACACTATATTCAAGTTTGCTGATGACACCACTATTGTGAGTCGAATCAAAGTGCTGATGAATATAGGAGGGAGGGAGGTTAAACATTTGTCTGAGTCGTGTCATAACAACAACCCCACACATAATGTCAGCAAACCAGGGAATTGATTGTAGACTTCAGGTGAGGGAAACCAGAGGCCCATGAAAAGGGAGGAAAGCAAAAGAAAGGAAATTATAGATAGTCTAACCTCAATGGTTGGGAAAGTGTTGGAGTCTATTATTAAGGATGAGGTTTCGAGGTAATTGGAGACTAATGATGAAATAAGTCAAAGTCAGCATGGTTTCTGTCAAGGGAAACCTTGCCTGACAAATCTTCGAGGAAGTAACAAGCAGGGTGGACAAAGGAGAAGCAGTGGAGGTTAGCTACATGAATTTTCAGAAGGCATTTGATAAGGTGCCTCTCATGAGGCTGCTTAACAAGATAAAATCCTGTGGCATTACAGGAGAGATACTGGCATGGAGAGAGGAATGGCTGACAGGCAGGAGGCAGCGAGTGGGAATTAAAGGGGCGTTTTCTGGTTGGCTGCTAGTGACTAGTGGTGTTCCTCAGGGGTCAGTATTGGGACTACTACTTTTCATTGTGTCTATCAATGATTTAGATAACAGAATTGAAGGCTTTGTGGTAAAGTTTATGGAGGATACAAAGATAGGTGGAGGGGTGGGTAGGGCTGAGGAAGCAATGTGATTGGAGCAGGACTTAAACAAATTGGAAGAATGGGCAAAAACGTGGCAGATGGAATAGTGTTGGGAAATGTATGATAATGCATTTTGATAAAAGGAGCAATGGTGCAGACTATTGTCTAAATGGGGAGAAGGTTCAAACATCAGAGGTGTAGAGAGACTTTGGAGTCCATGTGCAAGACTCTCAGAAAGTTAATTCAAAAATTGAGTCTGTGGTAAAGAAGGCAAATGCAATGTTGGCATTTATTGCAAGGGGAATAGAATATAAAAAACAAGGAGATAATGCTGAGCTTTTATAAGACACTAGTCAGGCCAGAGTTGGAGTCTTTTAAACAGTTTTGGGTCTTTATCTCAAAAAGAATGCGTTGTCATCGGAGAGAGTTCAAAGGTTTACGAGGATAATTCTGGGAATGAAGAGGTTAACATATGAGGAGCATTTGGCAGCTTTGGGCTTCCACCATCATCATCATCATGTGACATGGCCAGTTTGAGCTTTGACTGCCATGGCCCACACACTCCTGTTTCGGGTAAAGTGGATCAATTCATCAGTATTCATTTCCAGTTCTCTGGCTGCTGTCTCCATCATCATTTGTCTTTGTCTTCCTCTTGCTTTCTTCCCTTCAATCGTTCCCATAATTACCGTGCATTCTAACTCCTCTTTCCTAATCACATGTCCAATGAAGTTACGTTGCCTTTTCATGATCTCATACATTATTTCTCTTTTTGTGTTTGCTCTGATGTAACATCCTCGTTAGATATTCGTTTCGTCCATGATATTCTTTGCATCCTCCCCAAAAACCACATCTCTGCCGCTTCAACTCGTTTCCTCATGTTACTAGATATTGTCCAACATTCTGAGCCATATAACATAACTGGATAAACGTAACATTTCAGTACTCTGAGGCGGGTTGTCATGTCTAGTTTAGTATTGGTCAGTATACTCTTCATTCTCGTAAAGGTGTCTTTTGCCATCCCTATTCTTCTTTTGATGTCCATGTCGCACCTGCCATCTGATGTCACCCAGCCTCCTAAGTAGCAAAAGTTCTGTACTTGTTTTAAGTCTTCCCCGTTTATTCTCAGCCTGCAGATAGGATTCTCCTTCTTTTTGGATATCACCATACATTCTGTCTTTTTGCACTTTCTTCAACAAGTATATCAAAGTTTGTAGTTCTTCCTCCGTACTTGCAATTAACACAGTATCATCTGCATATCTGAAATTATTGATGTTTTCACTGCCAACTTTGATTCCCAAGATGTCTCTTATTTTTTGTAATATTGTTTCACTGTACACATTAAATGAATCAGGGGAGAAAACACACCCTTGTCTAACGCCTCTCTTGTTTTTCGTAAACTGACTCACTTCTCCATCTATTCTTACAGCAGCAGTTTGTTCCCAGTACAGATTTCTGATTAGGTGGAGGTCTTTCAAATCTAGATCTAGAGTTCTCTGTAATATTTCAAATAACTTATTGTGCTTCACTTTATCAAATGCCTTTGTGTAGTCGATAAAACAAACAAACAAATCTTTTTGCACTTGAATAGCTCGTTCTGATAGTATCCTTAACATCAATATCGCGTTTCTTGTACCTTTGTCTTTCACAAAACCTCATTGTTCTTTACCTATTTCAGCTTGTATCTTACTTTTAGCTCTTGTCATCAAAATGCTTAGAAGTATCTTGGTGATATGACTCATTGAACTTATGGTCCTATGCTCCAGGTTTCTTAGGAAGAGTGATAAATACTGATTTTTTTCATCTCTTCTGGTATTATTCCAGTCTCATAAATGTCATTGATTAAGTCAATAAAGTTTTTCAATTCCATAATCTTCAAGGGCGATAATGTGTTCTATTACTAATTCATCAGGACCTGCTGCCTTTCCTTTCTTCATCTTATTTATTGCATTACAAACTTCAGATTTTAAAATACTTGGACCTTCAATGTTTTTCTTAATTTCTGGTTTTTCACCTCGATGTCTTCAAACAATTCCTGAATATACTCAGTCCATCTGTTCATAATCTCATCTTTTTCCATGATAATGGTACCGTCCTTTGCTTTCAAACATCCACCTGAAGAACAGAGGAACTTTTTACCAGTGATATTCTTGATTTGTTGATGTAACTTTTTTGGATCAGTCATAGGGATTCTTTCTATTTGCTCACATTCCTGGTTTAACCATTCTTAAGTAATAAATAAATAAATAATAAATATCAAGAACATGAAATACTTTATGCTTTTATACTTTATACTTTATTGTCACCAAACAATTGATACTAGAACGTACAATCATCACAGCAATATTTGATTCTGCGCTTCCCGCTCCCTGGATTACAAATCGATAGTAAATATTAAAAATTTAAATTATAAATCATAAATAGAAAATAGAAAAATGGAAAGTAAGGTAATGCAAAAAAACCGAGAGGCAGGTCCGGATATTTGGAGGGTACGGCCCAGATCGGGGTCAGGATCCGTTCAGCAGTCTTATCACAGTTGGAAAGAAGCTGTTCCCAAATCTGGCTGTAATGAGGAGTTGTTGACAGGGAGTCTATTGGTTGTGGGAACATTTCAATGATGGGGCAAGTAAAGTTGAGTAAAATTATCCCCGGTGATGTTTGAGGGGTAATAACTGTTCATGACCATGGTGGTGTGAGCCCTGAGGCTCCTGTACCTAATTTTAGCAGTGGGAAAAAAGCATGTCCTGCATGGTGGAGGTCCCAGATGATGGATGCTGATTTCCTGTGACAGTGTTTCATGTAGATGTGCTCAGTTGTGGGGAGGCCTTTACCCGTGATGGACTGGGCTGTATCCACTACTTTATTTTCGTACAAAGGCATTGGTGTTCCCATACCAGGCTGTGATGCAGCCAGTCAATATTCTCTCCACCTCACATCTGCTGAAGTTTGTCAAGGTCCATTGTCTCATGACAACGAATGTGCCAAACTCCAGGTGTGCTATAGGAATGAAGAAACTGAACTTGGTAAATTAGCACACTGGCTTTAGTAGTCATGGACTGCCACATGCACATAACTCCGGTATCTAAATAACGAATGTTCCAACTGACAATGCAGCAGTTTCAGGGGATACTTATACAAGTAGGACTGATGTGTGACTGGTCAGTCCTCAACCACTCCTACTGATATATTTAAAAAAGTATAGAGTATCATCTTTAAGACATCAATGGCTAGTACTAGGGAACTTTATTTGACTTTGATATTTTTGTGTATTAATCAAAAATACAGGCATATTTTTCAACATTAGTTCAAAGCAAGCCGATGGAATTTATAAAGCTCATACATATAAATACATTCTGTATGCCTCAGAGAAAGGAATCAATTGCTGTTTATGCACTTAAATAATTTTCTCAATGTGTGGCAGAATTTTTTACATATTGTGGTGTTAATACTAAAGGTTGGTCCCTGAGGGTTGTTATAGCTGGAAGTGATGGTGGGGATAAGCTTCCACTGCCTAATAAATGCCCCCAATAACATTCATCTCAATTAGCCTCTGACAACCAAGTTCAGCTCCTGGCCTTCACGCGTGGCTTAGCCACTGAGCCTGGCTGAAACCATTTCTACTGAAGGAGAAGGGGTAAGGCAGGTTACTAGTGCTTTGGGCAGATAGGCTCAGCTGTGGTCGGCAGCTTATGTAGGAAAAGGAAAACTCTGACCTCAAACCTCCACTGCCTTGTGGCCGTACACACTCAACGGAAGGCTTTGAAGAAAAACCCGGAGCTGGAGTTCTTGAGGCAGTTCTACATTGAGTTCAATGCTGACTGGCAACTCTGGCAATGCCACTGGTGCCAAACTGTACCAGTCTATGCCATGCCTTCAGATTCATCGGCCATGTGGAGAGGGGGAGACTGCTGCATAGGCAACAGCTTGCTCTCTATATCATACCACCCTGGCTGTGTATTGACCAATGGTGACAACGTAAACAGCGAGAACACAATATCCACCACTAGACCCCAACCAACAGAACATCTCACAATGTTAAAACTGAAACATAAATAAAAGACGCAGCAGATAAATTCTCCACAATGCTCCAGCATCTAGGATGATCCCTGAGATCAGAGGTTCTGTGACCGTTTGAATTCCTCAGCCTCTTCAGGGTCAAAAAGAAGGTGGGTCAGAAAGGAGCATCCAGAGATAGATGGGGGGAGGGGAGGGAACGTTGACTCAGACCATCAGAGGCCCGCGTCAGGCATTTTCATGCCTTACAAGGCGCAGATAGATGAGGTAATGGAAATTAATAAACATGACTAACACTTTCAGCAGAACAATGCAAAATTCTGAATAACTTCTTTAGTTCACCATTTCTCTACACAGGGGCTACTGTACATGCATGGCTGACGATCTTAATTCAGATTTCCAACATTCACAGAGTTTTGCCTTTGAAATTACGTGGTTTCGTATCTCAGTTCCTAAAATGGTCCCTTCATTCATAAATGGCACCAGATTGGAGATTATCCCTTGCCGATTGTTTCAATTATGCAAACAAGAAAGGACGAAAAGAACAGAAAAGGTTTGTAAACTCAACCAGCCCCATCATGGGCACTCGCCTCCCCAGCATCGAGGACATCTTCAAAAGGCGATGCTTCAAAAAGGCGACATCCATCACCCAGGACTTGCCCTGTTCTGATTGCTAGCATTAGGGAGGAAGTACAGAAGCCTGAAGGCACACACTTGACGTTTCAGACACAGCTTCTTCCCTTCTGCCGTCCGATTTCTGAATGGTCCATGAACCCATGAACACTACCCCACTATGTTTCTCACTCTATGCACTACTTACCTATTTTTCCTGTTTCTTATTGCAACTTACAGAATTGTTTATGCATTGCTCTGTACAGCTGCCACAAAACAACACAGTTCATCACATTCCACCGATAACAAATCTGATTCTGATATTGATTTTGATTTTTTTTATATATATCAGTTTCAAGGGAAATTTGGGCTCCCAGGTAGAATGGGCAGTATGCACCGTTAATTTGATAACATTTTTAGCTTCCATAAGTCGATAATAGCAGCAATGTCTTCTGCCAGGTGGAAAATAAAGACTGTGCTGTAAATACAAATTTCATACAGGTATGATTGACCTATACCTTCCTGGCATTCCATCCTCCATGCGAAAAGCTACCTCTGACATCCCCTCTATACTTCCCTCCAATAACCTTAAAATTATGCTCCTTGTGTTAGCCATTTCTGCCCTGGGAAAAACTCTCTGCCTATCAACTCAATCTTTATGCCTCTTATTATCTTGTATACCTCTATCAAGTCATCCCTCATCCTCCTTCACTCTGAAGAGAAAAGTCCTAGCTCACTCAAGATATCCTCATAAGACACGCTTTCTAATCCAGACAGCATCCTGGTAAACCTCCCCTGTAACCGTCTAAAGCTTCCATATCCTGTTCATTGGGTTTTGCCAAGTGACAGGTAATTAATATTTCAATTGTATATTTCACAATTTTCCCCCCAGTAATTTATCTGCCTCCCTCTTCTCTCTTTTTCCATTCCCCATTATGGCTCCACTCTTACCCTCTTTGTCCATCATTCCCCTCTGATTTGCCGCTTCCTTCCCTTTCTTCCATAGTCCACTCTCTTGTCCTGTTTGATTCTTTTATCTTCAGCCGTCTACCCTTTCCACTTATAATCTCCAAGCTTCTCACTTCAATCCCTCCCCCACCCACTCGCCTTCTTCCTCGCCCAGTCTCACGCATCAGCTGCAGCTTATACCCTTTTCCCTCTCCCCACCTTCTTATTCTCGCTTCTTCCCCCTTCCGTTCCAGTCCTGATAAAAAACCTCAACTTGTTATTCATTTCCATAGATGCTGCCTGACTTGCAGAGTTCCTCCAGCATTTTCTGTGTGTTGCCAGATTTTGCTTCATCTTGTGTATATCAACAATTGATGTAGTATGCATGCATCTATCTTTATTCACAAATATTTTGGAGCAAATGCTCTCTTCTCACAGCTGCCATCAAGAAGAAGGTACAGGAGCCTCAGGATTCACACACCGGGTTCAGGAACAGTTATTACCCCTCAAACATCAGGCTCTCGAACTAGTGGGGAAAACTTCACTCAACTTCGTGCCCCATCACTGAAATGTTCCAACAACCAATGGACGCACTTTCAAGGACTCTTCACCTCATGTTTATTCCTTTCTTCTTGCCTTTGCACCGTTTGTTGTCTTCTGGTTCAACACTCTATAGTTGGGCGGTCTTTCATTGATTCTGTTTAATATGTTGAAATATGCACGTACCTCAACTACGGAGAGTCATAAGGCCCAAAGAACGTACATTGACTTTCATAAATTACATTAGCGGATGTATCAGTTTACAAAAGCAGTGAGTCAAGATTGTTTAATGTCATTTCCAGTACGCAAGTGTAAGGAGCACAAAATAGTCGTATGTCCAGATCCAATGCAGCAAGAAAAAAAAACATAATAAAATAAAGAACATAATAAAAATACAATAAATATAAATATACAAGATAGCTTATATACAAAGATTGATTGTATGTCCATAAAGTAATGCTCGGTACAGCAGGTGGCTCTGACAGAAAATGATAAAATAGTGGTGGTAGGGGGTGTGGAGGGGTGAGGTGTTGATCAGCCTCACTGCTTGGGGAAAGTAACTGTTTTTGAATCCGGTGTTCCTGATGTGGATGCTACGTAGTCCCCTCCCTTATGGGAGTGGGACAAACAGACCATGAGATGTAAAGGACAATAGAATATTGTATATGAAAATTTAGTTCAAAACATAGGAAGAAAATGTTTCAAACATCTAATAATTTGGAATCAGAATCAGAATAAGGTTTATTATCACTGACCTATGTTGTGAAATTTGTTGTTTTGTGGCAGGAGTACAATGTAGTATATAAAATATACCATAAATTACAATAAGATCTCTCTCTCTCTCTCTCTCTCTCTCTCTCTCTCTCTCTCCTTTTCGAGGCATCACCTTTTGAAGTTGTCGCAGAAAGGCACCATTCATAACTGAGGTGCTTCATTTCATCATTTTAAAGACGTTTAATTAGCAATTAAATAATTGATTTGCCCTTACAAAAATATAGGATATTAACATATCATTAATTCAATCTCATCATCCAATCAGATGTAGTATGTCACTCAATTTGATAGTTGTGGTTTAAATAACCCAGCCATGGACAGTCCCATGCCTGGCTGGGAGGGTTGGGCATGAGACTAGCAGCCTCATTCTGTAAAAACCCAGAGCTACAGAAGGATCAACAGAAGCTCTAGAGACCTCATTCCTGGGAGAGGAAGGATCTTCACCTGGAAGATGTATGAAGTTGGGTGGTGAAAGCAGAAACCACAGGACCGATCAATGTTTCACCCAGGACTGAGGTCTCTGCCGAGACACTGTCAGTAGCCTATGCCCCAATGGGGGAATGATTTAGCAAGATAAAGAGGAAGATTAACATCAAAGGGTATACTTTACTACTTTATATCAAAAGGTTAGGCAGGAAGGCACAGGCGGATGTGTGGCTCTTTTGTAACAGATTGAATTCTATCATTAGAAAAAGGTGACATAGGGTCAGAGGATATTGAATCTTTGTAGGTAGAGTTAAGAAAGTGCAAGGATAAAAAAACTATTTATGGGAATCATATATAGGTCTCCAAATTGTAGCCAAGATGTGGGGTTGAGATTGCAAAGGGAGGCGGAAAAGGCATGAAATAAGGGTAATGTCATAATTGTATTGGGGGACTTCAATATGAAAGGGGATTGGGAAAATCAGGTTGGTATCTGATCCCAAGAGAGGAAATTTGTTGAAGACTTTTTAGAGCAGCTTCTGCTCGAGCTTACTAGGGGAAAGGCTATCTTAGATGGGTGTTGTGTCATATCCAAGATCTTATTAGAAAGCTTAACATAAAGCAACCCTTAGGAGGAAGTGATCATAATATGATTGAATTCATACTGCAATTTGAGACAAGGAAGCACAGGTCACATGTATCAGTATCGCAGTGGAATAATGGGAATTACAGAGGAAAAGGAGAGGAGCTTGCACAGATGGATTGGAGGATACTGGTGGGGATGACGGCAGAACAGAGGTGAATGCAGTTTCTGGGAATAGTTCACAAGGTGCAGGGTAGTTATGTCCCACAGAGGAATAAACTCAAAAATGGCAGGGATACGCAACCATGGCTGACAAGCGAAGTTAAGGACTGAATAAAAGCCAAGGAAAGGGCATATAAGGTAGCAAAGTGAGTGGGAAGTTGGATGATTGGGAAGCTTTTAACATCCAACAAAAGGCAAATAAAAAAGCTATAAGATGGGAGAGGATGAAATATGGGGGCAGACGAGCCAATAATATAAAGCAGGATACCAAAAGTTTTTTGAGTTATATAAAGAGTAAAATGGAGGTGAGCGTTGATATTGGATCACTGGAAGATGATGCTGGTGTGGTAGTAATGGGGGACAAAAAATGGCAGATGAACTTAATGAATACTTTGTTTCATCTTCACTGTGGAAGACACTAGCAGTGTGCCAGAGGTCTCTGAGTGTCAGGGAGCAGGAGTGAGCGTCATTGCTATTACTAATGAAAAAGTGCCACGCAAGCTCAAAGGTTTTAAGGTAGATAAGACACCTGGACCAGATTAACTACATCTCAGAGTCCCGAGTGAGGTTGCTGAAGAGATAATGGATGCATTGGTCATGATCTTTCAAGAATCACTTGATTCTGGCATGGTCCCGGAGGACAGGAAAATTGCAAATGTCACTCCACTCTTTAAGAAGGGAGGAAGGCAAAAGAAAGGAAATTATAGGCCAGCTAGACTAACCTCAGTGGCTGGGAAAGTGTTGGAGTCTATTATTAAGGGTGAGGTTTTGTGGTACTTGGAGACTAATGATAAAATAAGTCAAAGTCAGCATGGTTTCTATCAAGGGAAATCTTACCGAGTTCTGCAAGGAAATAACAAGTAGGATGGACAAAGCAGAGGCAGTGGATGTTATTTACTTGGATTTTCAGAAGACATTTGATAAGATGCCACCTGTGAGGCTGTTTAACAAGATAAAATCCAATGGTGTTACAGGAAAGATACTGGCGTGGATAGAGAAATGGCTGACAGGCAGGAGGCAGTGAATGGGAATATAAGGAGCTTTTTCTGGCTGGTTGCAGGTGACTACTGTAATGGTGTTCCTCAGGGGTCAGTATTGGAACACTGCTTTTCACATTGTTTGTCAATGATTTAGATAATGGGGTTGATGGCTTTTTGGTAAAGTTTGTGCATGATGCAAAGATGGGTGGAGGAGTAGGTAGTGCTGAGGAAGCAATACGATTGCAGCAGGACTCTGACAAATTGGAAGAATGGGCAAAAAAGTGGAAGGTGGAATACAGTGTTGGAAAATATACGATAGTGCATTATGGTAAAAGGAACAATAATGCAGACTGTTATCTAGATGGGGAGAAGATTCAAACATCAGAGGTGCAAAGGGACGTAGGAGTCCTCGTGCAGGACGCGCAGAAGTTTAACTCACAGGTTGAGTCTCTGTAAAAAAAAAACTAGTGTAATATTGACATTTATTTCAAGGGGAATAGAATATAAAGGCAAGGAGATAATGCTAAGGCTTTATAAGACAATAGTCAAGCTGTACTTGTATATTGTCTACAGTTTTGGGCCCCATATCTCAAGGATGATTCTGGGAATGAAGGGGTTAACATATGAGGAGCATTTGGCAGCTTCGGGCCTGTAGTCACTGGAATTTAGAAGACTGTGGGCATATCTCATTAAAATTGACTGAATGTTGAAAGGACTAGATGGGGTGGAAGTGGAGAGGATGTTTCCTATGGTGGGGGTATCTAGAACTAGAGGTAACAGTCTCAAAACTGAGGTGCGACCTTTTAGAACAGAGGTAAGGAGGAATTTTTTTTTAGCCAGAGGGTAGTGAATCTGTGGAAAGCTCTGCCACAAACTGCAGTGGTGGCCAAGTCCGTGGGTAAACTTAAGACAGAAGTTGATTATTCTATCAGTCAGGGCATCAAAGGATATGTTGAGAAGGCAGGTGTACGGGGTTGAGTGGGATCCGGGATCAGCCATGATGGAATGGTGGAGTGTACACAATGGACTGAATGGCCTAATTCTACTCCAATGTTTTATGGTCTTATAGTGTTAAGATGATTTAAATATTCAAGCTCAAAATACTAGAGATAATTAGCTAGTTTCACAATGATTTTCCTGATCTTCACTATACAATGGATTAATGGTATTTTTTGGTTCTCAACTCAGTATTCATTTAGTTTCTGGACCTTTGACCTCTGAAAAGATGTGTTTGCAATTTAATCTAAAATGTGACCAATCATGTTTCAAATCATATCTGCCAACGAGGCTGACTGAGTGTTAAGAATAGTCATGGTTTTCCACTGTGTACAATGGACACAGATTTGCTCCCACCACGTACTCTTTAAAAATGTACATAAGTGCTTCAAAGGTTGAAATTACATTTATTGTCAAAGTACGTATACATCCCTGAGATTCATCTTCTACACAGACAGCCACAAAACAACGAAAACCACAGAAACAGTTAAAGGAAAAAAACAACAACCCCCCCCACGCAAAAAACAAATCGCACAAACAGCAACAAGAATGAATGAGTGAAAACACAGCAAATAAAACAAAATCAAAAGACCCCCTATTCAGTTCACTCAGGTAAATTTATAAATAACGCTGAAATGTTTCTGCAGTTCTGCTTTCTATATTTTGTACTATTGATTTTGTGAAACTGAATGTGTTTGTCTGACAGAAACTTCAAAACATTCTATAAATATTTGCATTGATACGCACAGTGAACAATTTATTGCAGCTTTACAGTGAACAATTTACAAGGATGTTGCCACTGAGGTTGTGTGAGACAAGAACTAGAGGTCAGGGGTTAAGGGTGCAAGTTGAACTGTTTAAGGGGAATGTGAGGGAGAACTTCTTCACTCAGAGGGTGATGAGAGTGTGCAATGAACTGCAGCAGAAGTGATGTCAGCAATTAACAAAGATTTGGATAGGTACACGGATGGAGGAGTAAGGAGGGCTATGGTCCTGGTGGAGGCTAGGCACAGACTAGATGGGCCGAAGGGCCTGTTTCTGTGCAAGAGTAAGAAATATAAAGGAAAAAATCTGGATGGGCATATATCTTCATCAATGCCCTGCATTTTATCTAATGTACATAAATTATTAATATACTACTCTACTTGAAAGTGACAAGACATCTTAGTAGTGAGAAATGAATAGAGGGATTTTGGTATCTCTGAATCACAGTAGATTATAGGAATATCTTAGACAGTAAAGAAACATGAAACCTGCAAAGCTGTTGCAACGTCACTACCATTTTCTATTTTAATTGCTATTTTTAATTTCAAGAGTAGTCTGCAGTTGATCACGTAATTATCCTGTACAAGATAAAACTCCAGATTATTCATTCTAGTAACAACAAGCGATACTCATTTCACAGTGCAAATATATCATCATTATTTATTTATTTAGAAATACAGCATGATCAGGCCCTTCCGCACAAGCCACTCCGCCTAGCAACCCACAGACCTCACCCCAGCCTGATCATCAGACAACCCACAGATCTCACCCCAGCCTGATCATCAGACAATTTACAATGACCGATTTACCAAGTAACCGGTACGTCTTTGAACTGTGGGAGGAAACCGGAGCATCCATCAGAAATCCATTGGCATACAGATAGAATGTACAAATTTCTTACAGAGGACACCGGAATTGAACTCCAAACTCTGAAGCCCTAAGCTGTAATAGAGTCCAGCTGTGCTACCATGGTGCCCATTATAATTAGATTATAATGTTGTGTGCATAAAATGGAATGCCAATTTAGATCAATGTAACTTTAAATTGTTCTTTTAAACCCATGCCTCTTGTAATTATGAAGAATTTACATGAAATTACTGTAGGTCAATTACTTTGGACTTAAGCATAGAATCAATTATATAAGGACATAGAGAACAGGAGCAGAAGATTGTGAAATTGTTTTAGCATCTCTGACCAGAATCAGAATCAGCTTTATTATCACTGTCATCTTTTGTGAAATTTGTTAACTTAGCAGCAGCAGTTCAATGCAGTACATAATATAGAAGAAAAAAATTGAAATAAAAATAAACAAATAAGTAAATCAATTACGGTATATCTATATTAAATAGAATAAAGATCATGCAAAAACAGAAATAATATTGTGTCCAAGGGTTCAATGTCCATTCAGGAATCGGATGGCAGAGGGGAAGAAGCTGTTCCTGAATCGCTGAGTGTGTGCCTTCAGGCTTCTGTACCTCCTACCTGATGGTAACAATGAGAAAAGGGCATGCCCTGGGTGCTGGAGGTCTTTAATAATGGACGCTGCCTTTCTGAGACACCGCTCCTTGAAGACCTCCTGGGTACTTTGTAGGCTAGTACCCAAGATGGAGCTGACTAAATTTACGACCCTCTGCAGCTTCTTTCGGTCCTGTACGGTAGCCACCGCCCCCATACCAGACAGTGATGTAGCCTGTGAGAATGCTCCCCACAGTACATCGATAGAAGCTTTTCCGGATCAGATCACAGCTGATCCATAACTCCATCTCCATCTCCATTCACGAATGAATTCCTGCATTCTTTGCTTCCTCCAGAACCTCAGTCTTGCAGTGACCCCGCCCTCCCAGAGTGGAGAATTCCAAAGATTCAGAACTTTTTCAACTCTTTCAAGTTTCAAATTCATAGGTGTCAACATCTCTGAAGATCTATCCTGAGCCCAACTTATTGATGCAGTGGATAGTGAGGTCAGCTGAGAAGATCATCGGGGTCTCTCTTCCCACCATTACAGACATTTACGCCACATGCTGCATCCGTAAAGCAAACAGCATTATGAAAGACCCCACACACCCCTCATACAAACTCTTCTCCCTCCTGCCATCTGGCAAAAGGCACCGAAGTATTCGGGCTCTCACGACCAGACTATGTAACAGTTTCTTCCCGCAAGCCATCAGACTCCTCAATACCCAGAGCCTGGACTGACACCAACCTACTGCCCTCTACTGTGCCTATTGTCTTGTTTATTAATTATTGTAATGCCTGCACTGTCTTGTGCACTTTATGCAGTCCTGGGTAGGTCTGTAGTCTAGTGTAGTTTTTGTATTGTTTCTTGGAGCACCATGGTCCTGAAAAATGTTGTCTTGTTTTTGCTGTGTACTGTATCAGCAGTTATGGTCAAAATGACAATAAAAAGTGATTTGACTTGATTTGACTTGACTTGATGCAATTACAAAAAAGGTACCAGAAGACCACAAGACATAGGACCAGAATCAGGCCATTCAGCCCATCAAGTCTACTCCACCATTCTATTGTGGCTGATCCTGAACCCCAGTCAACCCCATAGCCCTACCTTTTCACCATATCTTTTGATATCCTGACAGATCAGGAAATGATTAACTTCTACCTTAAATATACTCATGGACTTGGCCTTCACCTCAGTCTATGAAAGAGCATTTTACAGATTCACTACCTGCTGTCTAAAAAAAAATTCCTCCTTACCTCTGTTCTAAAAGATCACCCCTCAATTTTGAGGTGGTGCCTCTAGTTCTGGATACCCCCATCATAGGAAACATTCTCTCCACATCTACCCTATTTAGTCCTTTCAACATTCAGTAGGTTTCAATGAGAACCCCTCCCCCTACATTCTTCTGAACTCCAGTGAGAACAGATTTGACAGCCAATATTTCCCTTTCCAGAAACCATGCTGACTTTGACTTATTTTATCATCAGTCTCCAAGTACCCCGAATAATAGACTCCAGCACTTTCCCAATCACTGAGGTTAGGCTAACTGGCCTATAATTTCCTTTATTTTGCCTTCCTCCCTTCTAATAGAGTGGAGTAACATTTGCAATCTTCCAGTCCTCCCAGACCATACCAGAATCAAATGATTCTTGAAAGATCATGACCAATGCATCCATCATCTCTTCAGCAACCTCGCTCAGGACTCTGAGATGTAGTCCATCTGGTCCAGGTGACTTATCCACCTTAAGACCTTTCAATTTGCCTAACATTTTTCCCTTTGTAATAGCATTGGCACTCACTCCTGCTGCCTGACACTCACGGACCTCTGACACACTGCTAGTGTCTTCCACTAATTGCTTTCTGTTGGATTTTAAAAGCTTCCCAAGCATCCAACTTCCCACTCACTTTTGCTACCTTATATGCCCTTTCCTTGGCCCTTATGCAGTCCTTAACTTCCCTTGTAGCCATGGTTGCCTACCCCTGCCATTTGAAAACTTCTTCTTCTGTGGGACATATCTATCCTGTACCTTATGAACTATTCCCAGAAACTTCAGCCACCTCTGCTCTGCCGTCATCCTCACCAGTATCCTCCTCCAACCCACCTGGGCAAGCTCCTCTCTCATGCCTCTGTAATTCCCTTTGTTCCATTGTGATACTGATGCATGTGACTTTGCTTCTCCTTCTCAAATTGCAGTATGAATTCAATCACATTATAATCATTGCCTCCTAAGGGTTCCTTCACATTAAACTCTCTGATAAGATCTGGGTTATTACACAACACCCAATCTAAGATAGCCTTTCCTCGAGTAGGCTCAGGCACAAGCTGTTCTAAAAAGCCATCTTGTCGGCATTCAGCAAATTCCTTCTCTTGCAATCCGACACCAACTTGATTTTCCCAATCCTCTTGCATATTGAGGTACCCCATTCCAATTGTGGCATTACCTTTATCACACGCCTTTTCCAGCTCCTCTTGCAATCTCAACCCCACATTTTGCCTACTATTTGGAGACTTATATTTGATTCCAATAATGATTTTTTTTACCCTTGCAGTTTCTTAACTCCACCCACAAAGATTCAACATTCTCTAACCCTATGTCGCCTCTTTCTAAAGATGTAATTCCATCTCTTAGCAACAAAGCCGGACCATTATCTATGCCTTCCCATCTGTCTTTTCAATACAAAGTATATCCTTCGATGTTAAACTCCCAATTATGACCTTCTTTCAGTCATGAATCAGTGATGCCCACAACGTCATACCGACCAATCTCTAACTGAGCCAAGAGTTCATTCACCTTATTCCGAATGCTATGCACATTTAAATACAGCACCTTCAGTCCTGCATTCTTTGCCCTTTTGAGTTTTGCTTATGTGATATAATTTAACAATGCTCTGTCTACATTTGTATCCAATTATTAGCTTGTCCTTCCTTGCGTTCATGTTACATCTATCACCTACTTGTAAACCTGCTGGCTCATCCTCAGCTCTATCATACTGGTTCCCATCCTCCTGCCATAGTAGTTTAAACTACTCCCAACAGCTCTAGTAAACCCGCCCACGAGAATAATGGTCTCCCTTGGATTCAAGTGCAGTATTTCATTAGGAGTTTGAGGATACTTGGTAGTCACCAAAGACTCAAACAAAAATTTCTGCGGATGTAACATGGACAGCATTCTAACAGGTTGCATCATCACCCGAAATGAAGGGACCACTGTTCAGGATCAAAGAAAGTTGTAAACTCAACCAGCTCCAATATGGACACTAGACTCCCCAGCCTTGAGGATATCTTCAAAAGGTAATGTCCCAAAAGGGCAGCATTCATCATTTAGGACCCCCTTCATCCAGGACCCACTCTCTTCTCATTGCTACCATCAAGGAGGGGGTATAGGGGCGTGAAGAGATACACTCAACATTTTCGGGACAGGTTGTTTCCTTCCACCATCAGATCTCTGAATGGACAATGAATCTATGTACACTACCTCACTAGTTTTTTTCACTTTTTTGCACTACTTACTTAATTTAATTTTAAAAATGTATTTCTTATTGTAATTTATAGTGTGACGGGGTCCTGAGTTACCCCTATGAACTGTGCTTTTGAAAAGAGAGAGAGAGTTGTTCAACACAGACACCTTGTTAAAAAGAGAGAGAAAGAACAAGAGAGAGAGGCAAAGACTGCTCACCGTTTGTTTATACTTTTTGCAAGGACACTGGCAGCTTCCAAGTTCTTACAGAGCGAGGAGGGAGGAGCTGCTTGATGGGCAGCTGGTATTCAGTATGGTGAGATTTATAGAAGGTCAACTGTTAGACCGACACACACATGGTTTTGGACACTGAATGAACTTTGTTGTGCCCACAGAAAAGGTGGGTTTTGGAGGATCAATCAGGCGGATCAATCAGTGGCTCTCGCAGTGTGAGAAGGGTGTGACCAGTGGGGAGTTATTCGTGTTTCCAACCCTCACCTGGGTTGATAATCCCACCACAGAAGAACGGTCCCCTTTGTTGTAGTCACAGTTGGTGACTTCTAAAGGATTTCGGAGGACAACGGGTAGATCGACGGTGTCAGTTCACCTGAAGACTCAAATCTTTCCCTCTCTCTCTCTCCATCACTACTCAACTCAATACCACGAACTGAACTGAACTGAACTTCACATCTTCGTAAGACTATCTATTTACCCCTAGACTTGAAGAAGCTTGGTTTTCATATATATTTCCACACTTAATTATATATAATCATTGCTAACCTGTTTTGTACATCTGATTTTATATTACTGTATTGCATAGTTATTAATAAATACCATTAGTTAATAGCAATATTAACTAATGGTATTTATTAGTTAATTATTTGCCTACTAGCCCCGACTAGGAGTTGAGGATGCCATCGTCTACCTGCTGAACCGTGTCTACACCCACCTAGACAAACCAGCGAGCACTGTGAGGGTCATGTTTTTTGACTTCTCCAGTGCATTCAACACCATCCGCCCTGCTGTGTTGGGGGAGAAGCTGACAGCGATGCAGGTGGATGCTTCCCTGGTATCATGGATTCTTGATTACCTGACTGGCAGACCACAGTACGTGTGCTTGCAACACTGTGTGTCCGACAGAGTGATCAGCAGCACTGGGGCTCCATAGGGGACTGTCCTGTCTCCCTTTCTTTTCACCATTTACACCTCGGACTTCAACTACTGCACAGAGTCTTGTCATCTTCAGAACTTTTCTGATGACTCTGCCATAATTGGATGCATCAGCAAGGGAGATGAGGCTGAGTACAGGTCTACGGTAGGAAACTTTGTCACATGGTGTGAGCAGAATTATCTGCAGCTTAATGTGAAAAAGACTAAGGAGCTGGTGGTAGACCTGAGGAGAGCTAAGATACAGGTGTCACCTATTTCCATCCAGGGGGTCAGTGTGGACATGGTGGAGGATTACAAATACCTGGGGATACACATTGACAATAAACTGGACTGGTCTAAGAACACTGAGGCTGTCTACAAGAAGAGTCAGAGCCGTCTCTATTTCCTGAGGAGACTGAGGTCCTTTCACATCTGCCGGACGATGCTGAGGATGTTCTACGAGTCTGTAGTGGCCAGTGCTATCATGTTTGCTGTTGTGTGCTGGGGCAGCAGGCTGAGGGTAGCAGACACCAACAGAATCAACAAACTCATTCGTAAGGCCAGTGATGTTGTGGGGATGGAACTGGACTCTCTGACGGTGGTGTCTGAAAAGAGGATGTTGTCTAAGTTGCATGCCATCTTGTCAATGTCTCCCATCCACTACATAATGTACTGGTTGGGAACAGGAGTACATTCAGCCAGAGACTCATTCCACCGAGCTGCAGCACTGAGCGTCATAGGAAGTCATTCCTGCCTGTGGCCATCAAACTTTACAACTCCTCCCTTGGAGGGTCAGACACCCTGAGCCAAAAGGCTGGTCCTGGACTTATTTCATAATTTACTGGCATAATTAACGTATTACCATTTAACTATTTATGGTTCTATTACTATTTATTATTTATGGTGCAACTGTAACGAAAACCAATTTCCCCCGGGATCAATAAAGTCTGTCTATTACTATTACTGGACTCCAAAGTGTTTTCCATTTCTGCTGGATCTTTAACCCATCATGGGGTATGTGACGATAGTATTATTGTTATTATGTACTGCTGCTGCTGCAAAGTAACAAATTTCATGATATATGCCAGTGATATTTAGAATCAGAATCAGAATCAGGTGTATTATCACTGGCATGTAACGTGAAATTTGTTAACTTAGCAACAGCAGTTCAATGCAGTACATAATCTAGCAGAGAAAAAAATAATAAAGTAAAAATAATAATAATAAATAAACAAGTAAATCAATTACAGTATACGTATATTGAATAGGTAAAAAAAATGCAAAAACAGAAGTACTGTGTATTAAAAAAAAGTGAGGCAGTGTCCAAAGGTTCAATGTCCATTAAGGAATCGGATGGCAGAGCGAAAGCTGTTCCTGAATCGCTGAGAGTTGCCTTTTCAACCTGATCCTGAACGGTAACTCCATTCTATTTCCCTATCTAATTCCAACATTCCTCGCTTCCTCCAGAACCCCAGCTTCAGCCTTGCAGAGACCACTGGAGCTGGAGAATTCCAAGTATTCCCAACTCTCTTTATTTCATTCCCAGTGGTAGATACTTTAGCCAGTAGCAATGGTCAAAGTTCAAAAACTTCAAAGTAAATTTATGATCAAAGTACAGATATGCCACCATATACAATCCTCAGATTCAGTTTCTTGTGGGCATTCACAGTAAATACAAAGAAGTCTAATAGAATCGCATACATCAAGATGGACAAACAACTAAAGTGCAAAAGACAGCAAGCTGTGCCAAAAGGAAAAGAAAACAACGAGTAATAAATAAATAAACAATAAATATTGAATGCATAGTTTCTGGGAACAATTCAGCTATGGGGGTCAAGTGAAGTATCCCCTCTGGCTCAAGAGCCGAGGGTTGAGGGGTAACAACTTTTCCATTCAGCTTCCGTCACTGTGTTACAATTTTGTGTATTGTATTTCAATAAGGTCACCTTTCTTTCTCCAAACTTCAGAGAGAATGTGGCCAAGCTACTCTATTTTTTTCTTATAGTACAACCACATCATCCCAGCAATCAATTGTAAGTAAAATTTATTCTTCCTCTGGACTGAAGTGAAAATGCCAAACTTTTTAAATATCTCCCCTGTGCCCAATACATCTCCTGCACAGCCCCCTTTGCCCATTACTGTAAAATCCTCCATCCAATTTACCAATTTGCCTTCATCTGTTTTCTGCACTGCATGTTAAACTTCAAGTAGGACACTTAAATGCCCTGACCATAGTATTTAATAGTTCCCCACCATGATAACTGTTCTTTTAGATCCTCAGAAAACTGATTATTCCCATTATATGTTATATTTCTAATGCCCTAATACTTACTGTGCCTTCAGAGTCATTATATACTCTTCACGGCTTATTCCACCCAGTCTTATTATCAGCACTGTTCACAAATTTCACAGCACTTGCGAGGGATATTAAACCTGATTCTGAATACATCCCAAATGGCGAATGTAATAACTGAGTGGTTGTAACGGCCTTCCACAGAGAAATAAAATATCTGTTCTTCCCCTCTAACTTCTGTTCTGTAACTAATCCCCTGTCAATGCTGATACATTATGCAATATTTGTAATGGATGGCAATTTCATAATATGCTGTGTTTTGAAAATACCCAGAACCCGTGGAATGTGAGGGTTTTCCCTGAGTCCTCCGGTTCCTTCCCACTGTCCAAAGGCATATCAGGTAGGTGAATTGTTTGTTGTCAATTGTCCCCGTGATTAGGTTAGGGTTAATTGGGTTTGTTGGGACTTGCTGGGGCAGTGTGGCTCGAAGAACCAGAAGGGCCTCCTCTATGCCATATTGCTAAAATAAAATCAACCATATTGAGTATGTACAGTGAATATATTTGAACATATTGCATGTTTTCAAGCATTACATATCATGATGAAGGTATAACAGTGGTTGCTGTATTCCTAAACAACAGTTATACCTTCATGGTGGCATGGACGCTGTATGTTTCATGAAGAAAATTTTAAATGAACAAGTTCACAATTAGCCGGTAAAATTAAATAATTTTAATTTTATTAGCTAACTGTGAACTTGTTTATTTAAAGTTTTCTTCATGAAAAGAAGTAACATTGCCACAATATCAGTAGATTCCTGTATGCTAGGCAAACTATGCAGATCAATTATTAAACCAACTGAATCCCAGTTTGCCATTCTATGCTGTATAAATAACGACAACTTCATCATGATGTGCATTAAAATATCAACCCTTAAAGTTGCCTTTTTGTCTTCTTTCAGGTCTATTGTGAGAAATAACTTCACACCAATTTGGATTTAAAGTATATTTGCTCCTACAACATCAATATCAGTGATGTGAAGTTTGTTTACAAATGCCACTGCCCCCTGTCTATTGATAAGCCCCAGCCATGGAGACAGCACTTTTGTCTGGGGGAGGGGGGCAAGGAGTGCAGAGGAAAGGTCAGTTTCAATAGTCCAGCAACTAAGATTCTCCATTAAAAGAAACCTAAAATGTGGTGCAAACTGTAATGTGTAGATAAAAAGGAATCAATACATTTAATCATGACTATTTGAAGACAATAAGACAAGGAGCACAATTGACCATTCGACCCATCAAGTCCGCTCTCTGCCATTCCATCAGAACTGATCTATTTTCTCTCTCAACCCCTTCTGTCTGTAATCTTTGACACCCTGACTAATCAAGAACCTATGAGTAACCTGTTGATCCTTGAAAAATGGTAATATATTCTTTAACACATTGCAGAGAGATCTATCAGAAATTTCAGAAGCTTGAAGAAAATGCAAGAGTCTGCAGATGCTGCAAATCCAGAGCAACACATACAAAATGCTGAAAGGATTCAGCAGATCAGGCAGTATAGGAATGGAAATGAATAAACAGTCGACATTTTAATTGTGCACACTTTATTATTGTTAGTTCTTTTTTATCAAATATCAATCATTTTTATTGCTGTTGAGAATATCATTTGAAACTTCTACAGGTTTTGAATACATATATAGAAATATATTTATTGATTAAGACGAGTGGATGAATGGTTTAACTTTGTAGTTGATCTATGTGCTTATTAATTCTTCAGCTGGTAATATTTACTAAATCAATATGTTCTATTTTACAAAATGATTATAGCCACAGCATTTATTTCATGAGATGCACATCACAGTTTATATCGGTAAAACATTGAATCCTGTAAGTAACTCAATTATTACAGATTTGTCCATTCTTTTAGAAATAATAATTGGTTGAGCTTACAAAGTTTCTCTGAAACTTATAAAACAAGAGACACAAGAAAGATACTGCCCATTTTAAATGTTCATAGTGACTACATGGAGGGACATTTGTGTTTGTAGATAATTGCACAGACCTGTATCTCTTCATTCTCCACTCTGGGTTCTTCTGTCGTCACATTGTTGTTAAATTCTAGAAGCAGAAGATCTGAACCTAAGGCTAACGGAAAAGAAATCTCCAGCCTCCTTACCCCGTCTTGTTCAGGTATTGTTTCAGAACAGAGTCGCAGAAAAGTTTGATCACCGGCCTGCAGCTATTTTGATCAACTATACTGAAAGACCTAAGGAATTTCGGATCTAATTTACATACGATATGCATGTATATAATATGTATAAATCATCATGACACACGAATAAGTAATCTTTGAAGTTTTTTTTCTCTCGAAACAAACCAATTCACGTTTCCTGGAACGAAACTGGTTTCTGTTTTCGGCATTCAGTGATGTTTTACCCAAGCTCCGGCCCCGCCTGATCAGTTTGGCCTCAATACTCCTAAAGATCAGAATGCTGGTGAGAAACGCACCAACTTCCACCCACCCAACTTTGAATACATGTGCAAGTGTTGGTATACAGAAACGTGGTCTGCTTCCCTTTTAAGTATTCTGGGTAAGGGAGGTATTTCGCGACTGGCTGTCTGGACGTGTTGTTTTGGGGAGAGTCAGCGTGGTCTAGTCCGATCCTCTTTTTACCGGTCGTTTGCGAGGGGTTTAAACTGGTCGCTTCCACATTCCTGTCCAGGGCAAAGTAACTAAATCTCGCTGAAGGATTTCTGGTGATAGACAAGAACAATATAAAGAATGTGAGAGACGCGCTCACCGCCAGTGCTAATTTTGGTTGTTAGTTGGATTAAATATTTCGCAAGATCGCGACCCAGGCTGAGTACATTATCGACTGAATTCCTATACTTTAGGAGCGTGTAAAACGACCAAGGTCGGAATCCAGCGGGATCCTTGCCAAGTTTATAACTTATTTAACTATTTCAATAGTTTATTGGGCTAAACCGTTAACATATCGGGATCCAGGAAACCGGTTCGGAGGTCGGAGTTTTAAGTAATTAAAAAAGCGGAGAAAGTGTGTCGGTGGTTGGCGGCGGGGAGAGGAGGGGGAGGGGTGCCTAGGAGGAAGCTTATCTTCCGTTGTGTAGTCTTAGGTTTCTTTCTCTCGTCTGCTGGAACTTGACAGTGGGAAAGGAAACTAGCTTGGCCGGGAGCGGGGAAAATGTGAGTGATTTGGGAAGAGAAAAGGCCCCGCGGCTTTCGCCTTTGTTGTTGTTAGGAATGCGGAAACTGTGCTTGTGTCAACTGTTGAAGAGGGTCACATTCAGGCGCCGTGGGAAAGAAAAATTACAACTGTTGCTTCCCCCCCGTGCGCCGGAGGCAGCTTTGCGGCGTAAAAAAGAAGGGAGTGAAGAGGAAGAGGCTGGGATGGGAAATGCGGGGAAGGCTCCACACTGGTCGAAAGAAAGCATATCCTACATTCGGCACCCCCTCGTTTTCATTTCTCTTAACAACAGAGACCGGGGCCGGCCCCTCTCCCCTTCCCCCTCCCCCTCCCCACCACCACCCCGCAGGTCCTCATTCACACTTGGTAGAGTCTCAGCATCTACCTGTGTGGCCCAGTCTGGAGCGAACGGGGGAGGGCACATGCCCACGTTCGACTGATTGTCGGCTGGTCTTTTGAACGGACATTAGATTCCAGCTTAACCTTGTTAATCGGCGGGCAGCTTTGAATGTGTGCGTATTTATGTGTGTGTGTATGCAATATTCTGTACATGTGTTTCATATGTATGTGCGTGCCTGCGTATCTCTATGTCTGTGTGTGTGTTTTATACACATATATGTTATACATATAACATATATCATACATACATATCTGTGTGTGCACGCACGGTCTTGCTACAGTAAGCTTTATTTTGGTGTGTAAGTTGTCCCGGTCGGCGTCCCCAGATGTCCCAGTCGCCCAGAACTTCCTTTCTTCCCGTGCCTTACAAGCAGCCGGGTGTGTGTTCCTCTGACACCGCGGGGCTGGGTGGTGTTAAAACTAGCTAGTTTAGCAGCGGGGCTCGGGTGGGTGGGTGGGATGCGAGAGTATGTGGAGTATCTTTGCCCTAAAGCTGGGGGAAGTGGTTACTCGTCTCTTGCACACCACCCAGGAGAAGAGTGCGGGTGTTCAATGAATGGGGCCTCCCCGACGCCGACCCTCCGTTACCTTCTCTCTCTCTCTCTCTCTCTCTCTCTCTCTCGCTCCCTCCTTACCCCCCCCACCACCATCTCCCTCCCTCCTCCCTCCTCCCCCACCCCAGAGGGATCTCACTGCTTGCTGAATGCTCTGTATTTTCATTACAACACGTGCGAAAGACGGCCGTTGTGCGCATGCTTTAAAACCCCGAAAGGGTGCAGTCCAGTGCGGCCGGAGGTGTGTGCAGGCAGCCGGAGCATCCCGCCCGTGGCGGGTGGACGCAGGGAACGCGGGCCGGCCGGCTGGTGGTCGTTCGTGTTTCACCGTGCCGATGCTCTCAACTTTCCAGACAGCGCCGCTCAACTTTCAATGGTAGACCATCGTTCCCTCAACTGAACACGTTTAGCGTTGTTTGCTCCTTCACTGCGAGCCGTTCATTAACGACCAACCACGATGGGTTCCTTTGCACTGCTCCCGTGGACTTTACTAACGCGTCTCTTGTTTCCTCCCCACCCCATCCAGATGTGATCTGTCCGAAGATCCACCCAGCTCGTTTCTCGTCTCTTGAGTGTCGGACAGCGGGGGACCATGGACGCCAAGGAGGGCAGTTTCTCGGAGCGCTACGAGCCAGTGGCTGAGATCGGGGAGGGAGCGTACGGCAAGGTTTACAAGGCCAGGGACAGGAAACACGAAGGTCGCTTCGTGGCTCTGAAGAAAGTCCGGGTGCAGACTGGGGAGGAGGGGATGCCGCTCTCTACCATCCGTGAGGTGGCCGTGCTCCGGCAGCTGGAGTCCTTTGAACATCCCAACGTGGTCAGGTGAGCGAAATGGACAGCTCCCGTGAGCTCGGGCACCTCTCCGTCTCCAAATGTGAAAAACCTTGCAGGCGGGCAGGGAGGAACGACCTTCTGAGCCGGTAACCCCCGTCCGGCACCCCCTCCCGAGAATAGAGGTTACTGACAAAATGCCCCCATTGTTGGTTTGAATTTACAGTCTGTAGGCGACTGGGAGACAACTATGTTTCAGTTAGATAGGATTATAGCTAAAGGCCAAATGGAGATTTGAAAGTTTGTCAGTTTAGTGGGACAGCGGGTGTCTGGAGCGGGACCGTCAGGTGCGAAACCCCTTCAGCGGACGATGTCCCCGGAAACACGGCACTTCCTCCGCGGCAGGCGGCACTCTGGTACTGACTGACAGCACCAAAAAAAGTAGGAAGCGTACGAGTACGCTCTTCCTAGTCCAGCGAATTATTTTGTTTCATTTTAAAGCATTAGTTCAGGGTATCCAGGTTAAGCCCGGAACGATAACACATCACCATACGGTCGTGTAGAAGGGTTTTCCCTTAACACCAAATAAGTTTTTCTGTTTAATTTGCAAACCCACCAGCTAATTCCCCGTTAAAGAGTTTGCGTAGAGATAAAGGGTTAATGTATGAGGAGTATTTGATGACTCTGGGTCTTTATTCACTGTAGATTTGAAGATTAAGGGGGGGATCTCATTGAAAACTTATCCAATATTGAAAGGCCTAGACAAAGTGGACGTGGAGAGGATGTTCCCAATCATTGGGGGAGTCTAGGACCAGAGGGTGGTGAATGTGTGGAATTCATTGCCACAGACGGCTGTTAGGGTATCAGAGGTTATGGGGGAAGGCAGGATAATGGGATTGAGAAACTGAAGAGCAGACTCCAAGGACCGACAGTCCTAATTGTTCTATATCTTCTGGTCTGTTTATTTTGGGATATAAGCGTATAGTTTAATCTAACTGGTGCCTTTTCGATTACGTTTATCATCACGGTCTATGCACCTCCCAACATCTAAGAAAAAAGATCCCCATTTTATAAATCCCCGCCCGCGCCGCTTGAGCGGGGGCGAGTGCCCCCGAAACGTGAAACGGATCTGGTGACACGGAGAAAAGTTTTGTGCAAATTAGGCGAAACTGCTAGCGGAGTTTCCAAGGGTCGAAAGAGAGTCGCTCGTCCGCAGAGCGGGCCCGCGGGCCAGAGGCCGCCATGGGACAGCATGGTGGGACGGGGCCGACCGCGACTACCGGCTTTAAAGCGACATTTGGAAAGTCTGGGCCTTCGGGGTCGCCCCTTTGTATTGAGCGGGTTCGCATCACTTCTCCCTTTCACGTCCGCTTTGCCTCGGTTGCCCCTGCGGCGTCCGCGCTTCTATCAGCACCTCTCAAAATTAAAAGTAATTTTATTAAAGTACACATATGTAACCATGGATAACCGCGAGATTCATTTTCTGGTGGGTATTCACTGTAAATACAAGAAACACGACAGAATCAATGAAAGACCGCCCCCAACAGGCCGGGCAAACAACCAATGTGCAAAAGACAACGAACTGCTTATACAAAAGAGAAAAAAAGAAATAATACAAAATAAATACGCAATAAATATCGGGAACCTGAGATGAAGAGTTCCTGAAAGTGCGCCAATGGGTGGGAGGCATAGTTTAGTGAGTGAAGTTATCCTCTCTGGTTCAAGAGCCTGGTGGTTGAGGGTGATAATTGGTTTACCGACAAGCTGCGTCGAGACCCAGGCAGCATTGAATCGCGCACAGCGGCGCTCGCAAAGAAAACACAAGCAAATCTAGAGACCCGCAGCCTTCCAATTACTTAAGGTTGATAAAGCTATTCAGGGAAATTCCCCAAAGACCTAATTTTAGATGAGTGTACTTTTTCACAAGCCTTTTATTGGAAACATGGTGCGTATTCGCGGATGACTGTGAACCGATCTTTTTCCCTTTGATTTTTACTGTACGGGAGAGCTTCGTTGGGCGTTGATTTAATCGTGTAATTTGCATACAGCTGCAGAATAGTCTTACCTTTTGAATGCGCGTTTGGATTTTAATTTGATTGCGTAAACCACCTTGTAGAATGGAAGTTTTGAATTTCTCGTAGTAATGTGAGTTACCAACATTGGTGGCAGATAAATCTCTTTGGGGCAGGCCAGTGAGTAAAACCATCTTATTCTTCGTATTAAATGGCTTTATGTCATGTCTCATTTCATTGCAAATGTCATATCCCCTGCCAGTCCTGTCCTAGTCATCATTTTATTCTGGGTGAGTTTCGAAGCATACTTCCTTTCTCAAACTTTTTTGTTATTTCTCCTAAAAACCCACAAGTTAACGCTGAATACTGATGGTTCTGCAGTTTTCAGATTTGACTTTTGCATTTCTAAAGCAGAAGTTAATTCCTGAACATTTATAATATCTTAGTTCCCCTTAGTTAGACAGTCAAACCTTATATATTCATTTCAGCATCATCATGTGTAGTGTGGTATGACATGGGCAATCACCATCTTTAATCTGATTTATTAACTCATAAATATTAAAACGTGTACTTCAGGACATGAGTGATGGTTACACCACGGACTTGATGAAGGGTCTTGGCCTGAATCATCTATAGATACTGCCTTACCTGCTGAGTTCCTCTAGTGATTTTTGTGCATAAGGGACCAAGAAACTGCCCACCGTCTGACAAAAACCTCAAGGCATCAGCAAGCTTCATGGAATGCAGATCTGTGTCTATCCTGGACTGAATTTCCAAAATACCACACTTGTCTACCTGTGCATCCAAAATAAATGTTAACAAGCTTCATCAGGACTTGATACACAGGTAAAATAATGGAGGAACTTCGCAAGTCAGGTCGCATCCCGAGGGGAAAAATCAGTTGATGTTTTGGGCCAAGACCCATCATCTAAGAAGAGTCCACAACAGGTCGTCAAAACTGCCCAACACGTCACTGGCACCAGCCTACCTTCAATCAAAGACAGAAGGGTGCCGGAAAAGGGCCAGTAACATCCTGAAGGATCCCAGCCACCCTGCTCATGGACTGTTTGTCCCACTCCCATCAGGGAGAAGGCTACTTTGCATTCACACCAGATCTACCAGACCTAAACACAGTTACTTTCCCCAAACAATACGGTTGATCAACATCCCAACCACTACCCTACCCCTCTACACCCTCAACCACCACTACTTTCTCATTTCCTGTTAGTTACCTTTGTACAGACACTCCTGTGCCTGACTTCACTTTATGGACATACAATCAATATATAAGCTATCTTGTATATTTATATTTATTGTGTTTTTTAAAATTATATTATCATGGTCTTTGTCTTACTGAGTTCTTTGAGCTGCATTGGACCTGGAGTTACAATTATTTTGTTCTCCTTTACATGGATTGTACACTCATAAAGTGATGCTAGGCACAGGAGTGTTGTACAGAAGGGAAATTACTGTCAGGATATGATACAGTCATAGTAATCTATAAACTGCAGTGATGGATTAGGAGCTTTACAGAGGGACTGCTTTGTAATGGTCATCACTGTTGGTGTATAGAGGGCACAGCAAGCCAGAATTGAGTGACTGAGGATTTGCAGAGACAGGAGTTGTCTGAAATGTGTGTCAGAGAGACTTGAAAAGAATGGAAGATGCAGCAAGCGAGTGCTTTAATACATATGGGGAGTTTTATCAGACGGGCATAGCAGTTAGTGTCACATGTAACAGTGCCTGCGATCAGGGTTTAATTCCGGCCGCTGGCTGTCAGGAGTTTGTAGGTTCTCTGCACGACCGCACGGATTTCCTCTGGGAGCTTTGTTTGGTCTCCTCGTATTCCAAAGCCATGCGGGCGAAGGTTGGAGGGTTGTGGGCGTGCGATATTGACGGTGGAAGCATGGTGACGCTTGCGGACTGTCCAGTGCAATCCTTGATGATTTGATGCATTTCGCTGCATGTACATGTAACAAATGATGATAGTCTTAATCTTCGTATGTGGGGGTGATAACGGCCAAACAGCAACATGACATGAGCTACCCGGTGGTGATAAGAGGCAGACTGAGTAAGAACAGGACAGCAGTGTGTGGTATGATTGAAAAGTGAATTACAGAAAAACAACAAAGTGCTTGGGAGACATTTGAAAGGCAGTGATAAAAACAAGAGGGGCAGTCAGAAAGGTGTTTTAGAGAACTGCAGTAATTATGAGATGATAAAAATAAAATAACATAAGCATTAAATACATGCACAAGTGTACTTGACCCTGGTCGATTGTCATAAACTAGATATATTTCAATGTGCATGTCAGGGTCACATTAGTGACTTCATCCATGAATTACTGTGAGCTCAGGCCTTTATTTATTCAAAATCTATTCCAGATAACCAAGAACTCTTTGCTTATTAAATCTGCAAAGAACTTATGGTAGAAAATGTCATTTTTAGCCATCTGATAAGAATATAATTTTTGTGACTGAAATTTCAATCTAGAATTGAATTTTATCATTAGCAGAAGAACTCAATTCTTGTTAATTTTATAGCTAGAAATTTGTGGAAGGTCTGTGAATCCAGATTCCTCATTTAATTTTTGGTGACTTGATCTGAAAAGGGATCACATTCCTACATTTTAAAAAACATAGGTTTAATAAGATTGACATAGTTTGTAGTGACAGCAAGTGCTTTGCAATAAATAATATAATGTTTCAAAAGCTATATTACAATAAGGATATATAAAATTATTAAATAGTAGTGCAAAAAGAAAGCAAAATAATCCTTAAGAAACACCTGCAACATTGCAAGAATCAGTTTTTGTTGTATATATCAAATTATCTTGATAGCCACAAGTATCTAAATCTTAAATATGAAATTATCTGTTAATAAAGCCCAGTATTAAGCCTCGTGAGCTAACAGAAACGTGCCAATGAAAAGAGTGCCACGCGATTTGTAATATATATCATTTGTTATTTTTGCCATGTTGTATGACGTAGGGAAACATTGTCTCATTTGTTCTTGGCAATTTTTTCTACAGAAGTGCTTTGCCATGATTGTCTTCTGGGCAATGCCTTCACCAGACTGGCTTCTGTGGTCACGTGACCAGGACTTGGTATATGCACCAGGTCGTGGATGCGAGGGTTTGTGATATACAGGTTTCCCCCGCCATCCGAAGGTGGAGCATTCCTATGAAACGGTTCGTAAGCCAGAAGGTCGTAAAGCGAAGAAGCAATTACCATTTATTTATATGGAAAAAATTTGTGAGCGTTCACAGATCCAAAGATAACCTACCAAATCATGCCAAATAACACATAAAACCTAAAATAACAGTAACATATAGTAAAAGCAGGGACAACTTCCACAAGCCAAACTCACTTTGTCCTTACTTCGTTCACCACAATCGAAACACTCAATTATGTCTAGTTTTACGCTAAGTATAACACCCCTACGAGCTCTTTTAGGCTTTTCCGATACAGTACCGTAGAACTCATCTTGCTAATGGATGCTCGCAGGCATGTGTTTAAGCAATGCCGGCGAGAATGCTGTGCCGAATCCCGGGGAGAGTGGCTGCTCGGGGCGCGCGCTGCTTTTTTTCGTGACCGTGAAAACACCTCCTGTTAGCGAAAACAGGGAACTAATGTAGGTCTCTCGTAACAGTGAGGTTTCGTAAAGTGAACGTTCGAAAAGCAGGGGACACCTGTCGTACATCCACCAGCTGGTCCCATGGCTTCACGTGACCCTGATCGGTGGGGGAGGGCTAAGCAGGTGCTCCATCTTGCCCAAGGGTGACCTGCAGGCTGGTAGAGGGAAGGAGTGCCTTACACCTGCTTTGGTGGAGATGTATCTCCACCCTAACACCCTATAATATGTATACCCCTCAGGTATACCCAGCTGAGGAAATGCCACATCAACCTGAATGGATGGGAGAAATGAGCACAGGTTAGGGAAAACTGGAGAAAGACTGTCTATGAGGGGGCCGCACAGCTCGAAGAACACCTCCACTGTGCCGCTAAGATTAAGTGTCTTCAACATAAGGAAAGACTGGGAAAGGCCCAACCAGCTCCATCCCCTACCACCTCACCTGCCAGCATTCCAATAGGAGTGACCGCAAGTGACCAGGTCAACCACCAGGAGAGGAATCATACTCGACTACGAGTGATCACTGATGATGATATATTCATTCCCCTTCTAACATTGTTTTGTTCTGTGTTTCGTGACTGGTTTCAGCACAGTTACACAGAATACAAGTCATTGCACATGGTTTACACTGGTCAAAATACAAACTTTAGCCTCGTTTCATAGAGCTATTAAACTCAGCATGTGTAGCTGACTCATTACTTGCATTACAACCAATGTAAAGCAGTAATTTAAACATATTCAGAACAAATTCATTCATCTTAAACAATTCCTGAACACTGCGGGTGAGCTTATGAATGTATTTAAATTATTTAAGTAGTATAGTATGCAGGAATATATTTAAATCATTATAATTAATGACAATTAATTAAAATAATTATTCATTATACATGAATCCCACCTCTAAATATTAAAGTTCACCTTTATTTGTTCATAACATACAGTGAATTCTGTCGTTTGCATTAATGACCAGCAAAATCTGAGGATGTTTTGAAGTACTGAGTGAGAGAGTGACATCTTGCAGGCTTGCAAGTTTCATCAGGAGAGAGTTAGTGGTGTGTTCCTTGTGTGAGATATGGGAACTTTGGGAGATCTTCAGTGACCCTGATAACTACACCATCTCTAAGTGCTCCAGTTAAGGAACTGGAGCTGCAGCTCAATGACGTTATGCTCATACGGGAGAATGAAGGGGTGATAGATGGGAACTGTAGGGAGGTAGTCACCCGTAAGTGACAGGAAGCAGTTACCTGCAATCCTATTTGTGACAGATGTAATATTGAGCTGGCCACTTTAATTCATATGTATTGGTCTTGTATAAAGCTAGATAACTTTTGGAGAGATGTTTTTAAAATGCTATCAAAAGTCTTGGATCTGGATCTAGAACCTAATTTGCTTACAGCAATTTTTGGGATTATCCCATCGGAAGCAGGAAACATTCCTGTTTCCGCTCAACGTATGATAGCCCTTTCGACTTTATTGGCTAGGAGAGCCATTTTATTGAAGTGGAAGGATTATAATCCACCTATGGTCTTTGGCTATTGGCTTTCCTTCTCTATGTCCTGTTTAAGTTTAGAGAAAATAAGAAGTCGGACATTTGATACATCCTTTAAATTTGAGCAAATCTGGCGACCTTTTATTCAATATTTTCATTTAACTTGATTTTTTTTAAAGTTTTAGATTTGATCAGAAAGTCTTTCTTTTTTTTGGTCATATCCTCAGAATGGACTGCCCAGTCCCTTTTTTGTTTCTCTTTTATTGTATAGTGCAGTGGGGTTTTTTTCTTCATTTCAAATGCAAAGTTTTTTCTTTCCTTTTCATGAACTGATAAGAGGAGGATTGTTGTTTTCTTTTTTATTATATATTATATACCAGCTTAACACTATGTGGTTTTGATAATGGCTATCTCAATCTCAGTTTATATTGTTATTGATAGATATATTTGAGATAATCCTCTTGTTTGTATTTATATTTCTTTTAAATCAATAAAAGATGAATAAGGAAAGAAAGGAAGCAGTTATCTGGGTGACTGTCAAGGGAGGGTAAGGAAATCGGCAGTCAGTCAGTCAGTCAGTACAGAGTGCCCCAGTGGCTGTTCCCCTCGATAATAAGAATACAACTTTGGATACTGTTGGCTGGGACGACCTACCATGGAAAAGCTGCAGTGGGCATTTCTAAGGAAATGAGTCTGGATCTGTGGCTCAGAAGAGAAGGGGAAGAAGAGGAGAGCTCCAGTGATGGGGGAGTTTCATAACTGAGGGAACAGGCAAGAGGTTCTGTGGACAACAATAAGATTGCAAGGTGGTTTGTTGCCTCCTGGCCACCAGGGTCAAAGACATCTTGGATCAAGTCCACAGTGTGAGGGTGAGCAGCCAGAGGTCGTGGTCCACGTCAGTACCAATGACATGGAACGGATGGGTGGTGAGATCCTACAAAGTGAGTTCAGGGAGTTAGTTGCTAAGTTAGAACCTCCTGGGTTGTGATCTCAGGATTGCTACCCATGCCAAGTGCCAGTAAGGTCAGAGATAGGAAGATTATACAGTTTAACATGTGGCTAAGGAGTTGATGCAGGATTTGGGATACAGGTACATAATTCATTGAAAGTGGCATCACAGGTAGATAGGGTCATATAGAAAGAGTACAGGAGATGGGATGTTATGTTAATGATGTATTAGTCAATGGTGAGGACAAATTTGGAGTATTGTGTGCAGTTTTGCTCAGTGAAGATGTAAACAAGGTTGAAGGAGTACAGGGTGTGGAGCACCTGAACTACAGTACAAGGAGAGATTTGAATTGGTTAGAACTAGCAACTAGCAGACACCAACGACACTGGAGGCTTTTTCAAGGCAACTAAAGCTATTTTTGACCCATCCACTCACGATCAAGCCCCTCTCAAAAGCAAAGATGGTTCAACCATCCTGAAGAGCAATGCTGACATCATATCCAGATGGAGGGAGCACTTTGAAGATCATCTAAATCAAACTGTCTCATTTGAGAGGAATGTGATTAACAACATTCCAAAGCAGCCTGTTGATGACTCCCTAAGCAAAATACCAACACTTGAAGAAGTCAAAGAAGCCATCAAAACCTTGAAAAACAACAAGGCCGCTGGACTCGATGGAATACCAGCCGAGGTCTACAAAATTGGAGGTAACCCGCTGCATTACCATCTGCATGAACTTCTCATCAAGATCTGGATAAATGAAGACGTACCAGCAGACTTTAGAGACTCAGGAATCTTTACCATCTACAAAAGGAAAGGCGATCGATCTGAATGTGGAAACTATCGTGGAATTTCCCTGCTAGCAACAGCAGGAAAGATCCTCACCCGCATCATGAACAACTGGCTCAAGCCTTTAGCTGAGAAGCTCCTTCAGGGACACAAGCCGATTTTAGACCATCACATGGAGCAATCAACATGATCTTCACAATGCGACAACTACAAGAAAAATGTTGTGAACAACTTCAACCTTTGTACATGGCATTCATTGACCTCACCAAAGCCTTTGACTTGGTATCAAGGGAACTCCTATGGGATGTCCTATCCACCTGTGGATGCCCTGAAAAGTACATTTGAATCCTGAGACTCATCCACGATGGCATGCTTGCCAGGGTCATGGTCAGCAACAGTAACTGTGAGCCTTTTCAAGTTATATCAGGAGTTAAACAGGGATGTGTGATTGCCCCAACTCTGTTCACCATCTTCATTGCGACAATCATCCACATCATCAAGGACAACCTACCCCCAGGAATCGAAATTGTCTACAGAACAGATGGCAGACTTTTCAATCTTGCCCATCTCAAGCCCAAAGACAAGACATCCACGAGTTCCCTCATCGAGTTCCAATACGCAGATGACAACAGTGTTGCAGCTCTCTCAGAAAACCACCTACAACAGATTCTGACTGCCTTCAACCGTGCATACATGAAACTTGGACTTGCCATCAATTCCAAGAAAACTCAGATCATCTACCAACTGAGACAAATCGGATAGAACCATCAATTCAACTTTGCGAAACTACCCTGGAAAACATGGACGACTTTCCGTATCTTGGAAGTCACCTCTCCTCCAATGTCGACCTTAATGACGAGATCCAACATTGTCTTAAATGTGCTGGAACAGCTTTTGGACGTCTCCAAACAAGAGTCTTTCATGATCGTGACATCTGAACAGACACCAAAATGTTAGTGTACAAAGCAGTGGTAATCCCAACGCTCCTCTATGCATCAGAAACCTGGACAACATACTGACGACATCTGAAGGCACTTGAAAAGTTCCATCAACGTTGTCTTCAAAACATCTTAAATATCAGCTGGGAAGATGGAAGAGCCAACGTCAGCGTGCTAAATGAAGCAAAAACAACAAGCATTGAAGCCTACGTCATCAAAAACCAACTAAGGTGGAGCAATCATGTTGTTTGGATGAAAGACGAACATCTGCCGAAACAAATCTTCTATTCCCAGCTTAAAGAAGGCAAACATAAAAGAGGGGGATAACAGAAGAGATTCAAAGATGTCTTATAAGCCAACATGAAGAAATGTAACATCGACATCAACAATTGGGAAACCAATGCCAAGAAGAAACAGCAACTTTCGAAGCCAACAGATGTGCAGAATTAGAAGAAAAGAGAAGAAAATGGAATAAGAGGTGCCAAAACCAAAGCCCGATCTGCCATCTGGAACTACCTATAAAATGTGGAAGAAGTTTCAAAGCCAAGATTGGACTCATAAGCCACGTGAGAGCCCATAAATAGATCAACAGAACGAAGACCATCACCTTGACCTCGAGGGATAACCACGACAACTTTTGTTGTTCTTTTAGACTAAAAATGTTCCTCCTGCATATTGACGTTAGATTCCATTTGCTATTTGATAGCGGATTAACAAAATTAGCAATATCGCTTTGAGCTTCCTTTCTCCTTCCATGGAATTACTTGCATCTTATGCGATGATATGGCCAGCTGGTGGCGTAGTGGCTTCAGCGCTGGACTTTGGGGTGGAAGGTCCCGAGTTCGAATCCAGCCGGCTCCCGTGCATGCTTTCCATCCGTGCTGTGTTGAGCGTCGAGCTAGCAGCTCGACCTCATAAAAAGGAAATTGGCTTCTACAGAAACATCAACAGCAAAAAGAGAGCCTATGCTCTTGTGAGTTTAAAGGCAATTTCTCTCTCTCTCTTTCTTATGCGACAATATCATCTGTCAGCTTGAGCTTCACATCCTTCATATGTACATCTAAACACAGCAAACAGACATCAGAAGTGGACCTTGTGTGAAACCACAATCTATTCCTAATCACCCTGATAAAATACTATCCCTTTAAACTGCTTTTCTAATTTCATGCATCTTAATATTGTTCATTCATCTTCCATGTTGTAGAATAATATTCATGGAAAGTATACTCACTCCAATCTATCTGTACCCTCCTTAAAAATATCTTTTGAGGATAGGGAACCCTTTGGACTTCAATGGTTTGCTATTTCTGCCATAACATAGAATATGAACTGAGTGTGATGGTGGCGTTGATAATTGCTGAAGAGAAATAGCAGATTAACAAAATCAGCAATATCACTTTGAGCTTCCTTTCTTCTTCCACGGAATTACTTTCATCTTATGCGATGATATCATTTGTCAGCTTGATCTTCACATCCTTCATATGTACATCTGAACACAGCAAACAGATATCAGAAGTGGACCTTGTGTGAAACCACTATCTATTCCTAATCACCCTGATAAAATACTATTCCTTTAAACTGCTTTTCTAATTTCACGCATCTTATATTGTTCACTCATCTTCCATGTTGTAGAATAATATTCATGGAAAGTATACTCACTCCAATCTGTCTATACCCTCCTTAAGAATTTCTTCTGAGGATAGGGAACCCTTTGGACTTCAATGGTTTGCTATTTCTGCCATAACATTTGAGTTTGATGCTGACGTTGATAATTGTTGAAGGGAAATTGAAGATCCTTGTCTCCATTTGATCAGTTAACCTGATCAAATATTTCTTCCATCTTTGGAATGTGGACAGTTTTCAGTAGAATTCACTGGATATCTACCTGGTGTAGTTTGAAATGCGTAAAGCATCTTGCCTGAGATCAGGTGAAATTGGAAGATAACAAAATATGTTTTTCAAACACCTGATAAATATTGCGGTGAACCAAAGTCCAAGGTACATTTATTTATCGAAGTATGTATGCAGTATACAGCTCTGAGTTTCATCTTCCCCACAGACAGCCATGAAACAAGAAGAGCCATGGAACCGACATGGAAAAAGCATCAAACATCAAAGCCCCTATGCAATGTATATGTGTGTGTTTGGTAGTTTAGTGGTTAGAGTAAAGTTACTCATTACCAGCAGTCCAGGTTCAGTTCCTGCTGCTGACTGTATACTGCCCCCCGTGCCCGTGTGGGTTTTCTTCAGACATTCCAAAGATGTAGGGGTTAGTAGATTATTGGTCATCTCGGTGTAATTGGATGTTGCGGGGTCTCTGGGTCAAAGAGCCTGTTACCATGATTATTTATTTATTCTAAATAAATAATAAGATGAGGGGTTGCATTGTCCTGCCAACACCATCCCGCACCGCCTCCATTGACTGTACAGAGCCGAATGAGCTTTTCTTCCCAAACCATGTCTGCAAAGTCAGAGGCAATGACCAACAGTCTCCTGGTTGTCCTGATACCACTGGATATGGATGTTTTACGAATGGTGTGGAAAACAAAAAACTGGATCTTTCTCTAACTATTCTTCGTAAACTCTAGACACTGTTGTGCGCGAATCGCAGGAGATGAGCAGTTTGAGATACTCAAACCACCCCATCTGGAACCAGTGATCATTCTACGGTTAGGTCACTTCGATCACATTTGTTCCACATTCTGATGTTTGATCTGAACAACAGCTGGACCATGTCTGCTTGCTTTTATGCATTGATTTACTGCCACATGAATGGCTGACTAGAAATTTAGATTAACGAGCATGTGTACAGGTGTACCTAATAAAGTGGCACTGTGTAGAACTTAGACCCGGTTCCTGGCAGCTGTCATGGCCCACAATTTGAAATTACAGTTGGCTTTTATTATAACCTACAGAAAACCCTGTCTGTTTCTCCACACTTTTGGTTCCCTGCATATTTTGCTAACTCTTTGTTTTCAGTTTTGTTTTACATGATGAAGTCGTTAGAGACGTTTTATTGTTTTAGAATTGTGCCACAGGTTTCATTATCAAAACAGGTAGCTGGGTTATCCCCCCCTTCACCGTTTGTGGGGACCTGGCTGTGTTCAAATTGACACCATTTCGCCACATGACTACAATGACTGTGCTTCAAAGGCACTTTATTGGGTGTGGTGTTCTGAGGTTGTGAAGGGTAACTGTTTCACATTTAAATCACTATACCAATGCACGTTAGCATTGCGTGCAAATCTCATCTGATGAATCTATCTCACCAGTACGCTTTACTGAAAACTCTGAGCAATCACTCCTAAGAAAGTGTACTTGTAGAATCGTGCAATCTGATTAACAGAATTATGGAGCACGACAACTCAAACTAACCGTCTGCAAATTTAGTTTTTGAAACTGTTCAGCTGGACAGAATATTGCAGCAACGGTTCTCCCTGATTTTGACAACAAATAGTCAGATTGTCATTTTCTATGAACCTTGATATGAACTCTTGGAAACTGGGCCAGAAACACTGTTTAAATGTCTCAGCCATTGGTTTTTGTGCGGTTTGACAGAACTATTTAAATTTTTGATCGGTGCTTTACTCTAGGTAATTTGTTGAATATTGGTCCCAATTGGTTCCATTATCCTTGGACCAGATAGCTGTGGTCTGTAGAAAGTGCCATTACTCTGCCTTATAGATGAAACTCAGCCTTGTAGGGTCCGATCATAGTGCCATCTGTCAGGTTCTGAAAATAGTTTATTGTGATCTCAGTTAGATGTACATTGTATGCAGTCAGAGCAATAACTGATACTGATAGGACTGAAGACCTTAATGCAGAATTCATGGTGATGTCTGTTCCATAGGAAGCAGAAGTGAGTTGTGATGGAAATGAATTTGTCAATCTTGTGGTATGTGAATGGTAGATGTGTATATATCCTCTCAGTTCATTATTAATGTCAGCAGAAACTGAAAATGGTAAATATTTAAGGGATCTGTTCTGTTTGATGAAATTATAGTTTTATTGAGGGTTTCTGATTTATGGGCTAAGGGTTTGTCATTTGGTAGTGTTAAGTATGGGGCTAAAATGACTAGTGATCTTTTCCCAGTGTACCAGTTTGAGTAACTGGTATTTCCAAGGTTGGTGATGCTGCAAATGGACATGAACTCCAAGGTTCCTCTGTGCCTCCACACTGCTGGGAAATCTTTGTGCATTATTGTCTACCTGCACTGCACTGTTAAACTTCACTCTGCACTGTCATTGTTTTACCTTGTTCTACCTCAATGCACTGCGTAATGATCTGCTCTGTATGAACAGGATGCAAGACAAGCTTTTCAGTGTACCTCGGTACAGGTGACAATAATGAACCAATGCCAATTCTATTTTATATTTAATAGAATATTGAACTGGTCTCTAACAACAGTTTGCATTGCTACACACCCAGTGATTTCTCACTTCCTTCATTTCATTATTTAGCCAAGTGTTTTACAAAATAAAAATAGGAATTTTCCAAACGGTTGCTTCTGCCAAGTCAGACGGACAGCTTACTGCAATGTATTTACGTTAGAGTCAACTTCTGAGAATCGTTTCCTTGTGTACTCAATTTCAGCTGTGACTTCCACCCCTTCTCCTCACACTCTGTGATCAGTAGTCATCCACTGAGTATTCTGAACACCTCATCCATGTGCCCATCTAAGAGTCTCTTCAAAGTTTCTAATATATCTGCCTGTGCCATCATGCCTGGCTGAGCATTCCAAGCACCCTGTACTCTATATAAAAAAAACTTAACTTTGACATCCCCTGACTTTCCTCCAATCATCTTAAAGTTATCCCCTCCATTATTAACCATATCTGCCCTGGGAAAAAATCTGTGCTGTCCTCCACTCAATCTATGCCTCTTATCATCTCGTACTCCTCTGTTAAGTCACCTGTCATCCTCCTTCGCTCAGAGAAAAGTCCTAGCTCACTCAGCCTATCCTTACAAGATACTGTCTGCAGGCGCCCTGGTAAATCTCTGCACCTTCTCTAAAGCTTCCACCTCCTTCCTATTTTTTAACTGATTATCTAACAAAATATTTTAGTAATGTTTAACTTCTACAATTCTATAGGAAATTTCAGCTGAGATGCCAAGCGCGTGCCACATCTGCTGTGTAAGGTTGACCAGTAACAGATTTCATTTACACCATTTTCACCAAAAGGAAGGGGGATGTAAATCTTCTGTAAGTTCCAGGGGACAGCTATAGCTTTTCTTTCTCTCATAAAGCATAACCATTATCTTTACTGTCCACCATATCATACTAGGGGACCATTGGGAAGCTGAAATGTCTCAAAGTAGATAAGTCACCTGGACCAGGTGTAATGCATCCCAGATTTCTGAAAGAGGTGGCTGTAGAAAATATGGAGGCATTAGTAATGACCTTTCAAGAATCAATAGATTCTGGGGTGGTTCCTGAGGGCTGGAAAATGGCAGGTATCATTTCACTCTTCAAGGGAGAAAAGCACATGATGAAGTAAAGTCAGCATGGTTTCCTTAAGGAGAAACCTTGCCTGATAAATCTGTTGGGATTCTTTGAGGAAATTGCAAGTAGGATAAACAGAGTTTTACTAGCTCTTCCTTCAGTTAGTCCTGACGAAGGGTCTTGGCCCAAAACGTCGACTGTACCTCTTCCTAGAGATGCTGCCTGGCCTGCTGTGTTCACCAGCAACTTTGATGTGCGTTGAGAGTCTGGGTATTGTGTATTTAGATTTTCAGAAAGCCTTCGACAAGGTACTGCACATGAGGCTGCTTAGCTTAACAAGATAAAAGCCCATGGTATAATGGGAAAGATACCAGCATGGATAAAAAAAAATGGCTGTTTGGCCAGTGGACCTTTTCTGGTTGGCTGGCAGAAGTGATCTTACACAGGAGTTAGTGTTGGAAGCCCTTCTTTTTCACATTACATGTTAACGATTTGGATGACAGAAATTATAGCTTTGTGTCCAAGTGGCAGACGATACAAAGATGTGGTGTTGAGGAAGTAGGGATTCTGCAGAAGGACTGCAGACTGATTAGACACATTCAATTTCAAAAAGCACTATGCTCCACCCACAAGTTCATTGGTGCATTTTATCTCATCGCTAATTTAGGACATATCATCATTTGCCCTATCAGCAATATCTGCTGGGCTCTCCGTCATAAACTTGTCTTCTAATTCTATTTTACATTTGGAAACGTGTTGTATTTTCTTTTATGCTAGCACTGTTTCGTAGAAGTTTGCCAAGAACAATGTAGTGTAGTGATTTTTAATGTGTTTATTTGTGTGCAGTGAATAAAAGATTTTAAAAGATTAGATTTATTTGTTTGTCACATGTGCGACGAAACATTGAAATGTACAGTGAAGCGCATCATTTGGTCAACAACCAACACAGTCCAAAGATTGTGTTGGGGGAAGCTCACAAGTGTGGCCATGTTTCCGGTGCCAATGCAGCATTATTTTGGTACATCTCTGGAATGTGGGAGGAAGTTGGAAACGGACATGGTCAGAGGGAGAACGTCCTTGCAGACGGTTGTGGGAATTGAAGCCCGGTCAGAGATAGTTAGCACTGTGAACTGCTTCACTGAGACTACTGGCATGTTCGGTTGCGTTTCAGTCTGATTGAACATATACCGCATGGGATCCACAAAAGTGGCAAAGAGACAGCTTGCTCACTTGCTTTTTAACACAACCACAGTTAAAAACAGCATTTAAACTTCAATTTTACGTCCAAAGATCAGTGTGACTTTCGTACAGGTATGAAACCTAGCAAACACTACTTTTCATAATTATCAGAAACCTAGAGATAATAAAATATTTTGATGTACTGGTACTTTGGTACTGTAGTTGAAACCCAAGTGCGCACAGAGTGAGAGACCATAAGACATAAGAGCAGAATTAGTCCATTCGGCCCATCGAGTCGGCTCTGTCATTCCATCATGGCTGTTTCGTTATCCCCCTTAACCCCATTCTCCTGCCTTCTCCCTGTAAACCTTGATGTCCCAACTAATCAATAATCTATCAGCCTCCACTTTAAATATACTCACTGACCTGGCAAAGAATTCCACAGGAACCACAGCGTACCAGGAACACACAATGGTAACTGGTTTGAGTAATTAGCTTCTGCCCATTTTCATCGACAGTACTTTTATTTTTGTCTTCAGGTTGTTTGACGTTTGCACCGTGTCTCGGACAGACCGCGAGACTAAATTGACTCTCGTCTTTGAACATGTTGACCAAGATCTGACTACGTATCTGGAGAAAGCCCCAGAGCCAGGAGTTCCCCCGGAAACAATAAAGGTACAAAAGTCATCTTGTAATGTTTGTGATAGCTGGACAACTGATATGCAAAGAAGTGTGCATGTAACAAGGCATGGGGCATTTAAAGTTCAGACGTGGACTCACCCTGAGCCTGTGGCAATTGTGCTATTCCTTTGTGTGGTTCTTTTGCAAAGGGTTCCCAAAAGTTTAACTTGCAGATTGAAGCAGAATGTGATTTTTAGCATTCATTTCCAGCGGACTAGAATATAAAAGCAAGGATGTAATGCTGAGGCCTTACAAGGCATCTGTCAAGACCGCACTTGGAGTATTGTCCCCTTATATAAGAAAAAATGTGCTGGCATTGGACAGAGTCCAGAAGAGGTTCACAAGAATGATTTTGGGAATGAAAGAGTAATGGTATAAGGAGCGTTTTTTGGCTCTGGGCCTGTACTCATTGGAGTTTAAGAAGAATGATGGGGTAGGGGGTGGGGAACTCATTGAAACCTATCAAATATTGAAAGTTGTAGATGGAGTGGCTGTGGGGAGCATAGTGAGCAGTTTTGGGCCCATATCTGGAAAGGGATGTGCTGACATTGGGGAAGATTCAGAGGATGCTCAAGAGAATGATCACAAGAATGAAAGGGTTGACATTTGAGGACTGTTTGGCATGTACTCTCTGGAGTTCAGTAAAATGGGGTGGGGATCTCATTGAAACCTACCAAATATTGAAAGGCCTGAATAGGGTGTACGTCCAGAGAATGCTCCCATAGAGAGAGAGTCTCAGAGCAGAGGGCACAGTATCAGAAGAAAGGAACGTCCCTTCAGAACAGTGACTTCTTTCACCAGAGTGTTGTGAATCTGGAATTCATTGCCATGGGCAGCCATGGAGGCTGAGTCATTGGGTGTATTTAAGGCGGAGGTTGATGGGTTCTTGATTAGTCAGGGCATCAAAGGTTACAGGAAGAAGGCAGGAGAATGGGGCTGAGAGGGATAATAAATCAGCCATGATGGAATGGCAGAGCAGACTCGATGGGCTGAATGGCCTAGTTCTGCTCCTTTGTCTATGTTTGCTGTGAAAAAAACTCCAATTTCCATCAGTGTGAAGTTTACAGTGTTCCCTTTAATCCCATGTAGCATGCAAATAGTTTAAACTGATTGGTTCGGAAACACGCATTTGACCATGGCAAGTATCAGGTTACATGTCGTTTCCAAACCTTTCCTTGGAAGGAAACTAAACCAGACTCTAATACTCCCTCAGCTGTCATTTTGAATGTACTGATTTGGCATGGTGCTAGTCTGAATATTACTCCAGAACCAGCAACTTTTGACAATTTCCTGCAGGTGCTCTGGTTTTCTCTCACATTCAGAAGACATAGGAGTTAGGGTTAATAAGTTGTGGGCACACTACGTTGCTACCAGAAGCATGGCGATCCCTACATGTCCTTGGACTGTCATGGTCATTAACAAATGGCGCATTTCACCGTACGCTTTGTGTGTGTGTGTCTGTGTGTGAAACACTGCTAACATTTTTAGTGGCACAATGAACAACATTTCCCAAACTCCATCTGGTAGAAGCTGTTAATTTACAATGAAGCTGTGTTTCACCACTGGAAGCACCCAACCGAAAATCGCACCTAACAACACCCTATATTATCATAGTCTGGATCATTGACTCAACCACCAGTGAAGCACCTTTTGGTAAACAGCAAATTAATTGTGTTGTGTACAGTAAGTGATAGGAATGATTTAATTTTTCTCAAAGTACTCAAACCATGAATAAAACCTGAAGGGGAGCTTCTTCACTCAGAACAAGCCAAACATCTTGAGAGAGAGAGTTGTGGTTTGCGTGAATTACTGAACCAGCCAGTTCTGATATGATCCAGAAAGGCTGGTTATCTGAAATTGATTAAATTTAGCATCAATTCCTGGGCATCCAGGTCAAAAGATCAGATGTAATTACCGTAGATTCAGATTTATTTACTTATCACATGTACAATGAAGCATACAGTGAAATGCGTTGTTACATTAATCACTAGCACACCTAAGGTTGTACTGTGGTCAGCGCACAAATGCTTCTACACATTCAGACACCAATACCAGCAAAGCAAGCCTCTTTCCCACCCTCCCATCCACTCATCCCTTCACTCACACAGAGGCCTCCAACACCAGCATAAGCCAGCTCCAAACCTTCAGCCCTTGTTTCCAGAATTTGGCCCACCAAGTTCAGATGGTGTGTTCATATTTGGGCCAAGGATTTCCAGAGGGAGGAGTGGGAGGTGAACTTTGCGGTTCACATGAAAGGCTATCGACCAGGGCATATCTTCACAGGTGTACGTTGTAATATCTGGCTTTAGTTTGTTTTACCATCTCACAGGAATATGTCCATAAGACAATCTGTCACAATGGGAACTTTTACTTGGACATCTGTGATGGCGCAAGTGTCTGCATACCAGCCGTGGCCACTTTATTAGGTACACCTGTACACCTCATTAATGCAAGTATCTGGTCAGCCAATCATATGAGAGCAACTCAAAGAATAAAAGCATGCAGACATGGGCAGGAGGTTCAGTCGTTCAGAGCAAACATCAGAATGCGGAAGAAATCTGATCCAAGTGGCTTTGACTGTGGAATGAATGATGGTGTCAGAGGGGGTGGTTTGAGTATCTCAGAAACTACTGATCTCCTGGGATTTTCACACACAACAGTCTCTAGAGTTTACAGAGAATGGTGTGAAAAACAAAATAAAATCATTCGGGTGAGTGGCGGTTCTGTGGGTGGAAGTGTGTTGTTAATGAGAGTGGTCATCTCTGAATGCAAAACACATGGAACTTTGAAGTCAATGGGCCACAGCAGCAAAAGACCATGACATACACACAGTGGCCACTTTTTCAGGTACAGGAGAGGATATGTTGAGCAGTGCATTGCACAGAAAATGGTCTGGACTGAACAGTGTGTTACACAGGGCTTAGTGCACACTGTTCCACAGGTTTGGCACCAGTATTGGTGGTGATGCAGTGCACACTGCTGTGAACCGACCAAGCGTCTGCTGTCAGCAAGGAAGAAGACTAAAGAGTGGTGCAGATGAGGGGCTTGGGGTAATTAACTGGAGTGACTGAGTAGGCAGAAACTGTTCATCCATTCTAGAGCCGAACTGAACTATTCCAGGGAGAAATCAGGGAATAATCAGGGAATATTGCTTCACCCACTGTGTAGTAGATACATGGCATTGTGTTCCCAAAGGCTTGTGATCAGTTGCAGGCATTGACACTAAATTTGGTAGAACTGTGTTTGGTGCAGAACCAGAAAAGTTTCGATAGAAATCAGATGCAACCTGATCCAAAAGTAATTTATTAGCTATGAAGACAATAAATAGCTTTATATTCATTTACCGGTTTCCCAGTAGTGGGTGGGAGAAGGCCAGAGACATTTGCACAGTGTGGAATTGGCTAATATAAGAGGGCAGAATTTTAAGGTGATTTTAGGAAAGTGAGGGATTTGTCAAGTACGTTTTTATACAGAGTGGTGAGTGTGTGGAACATGCATGTAGAGTGTGGTGATATAATTCATTTGATTTGTCTAATTAAACAGTTTCAAAATATGTGTCTGTGTTGTGGTCATGACCACACTTCTGGTGCTCCACCATTTGACTTCAGATTCATTTATTTATTACATATACATTGAAATATACAGTGAGATGCGTTGTCTGTGTTGGCAACCAACATGGTTTAGAGATGTACCAGGACCAGCCCAAGTACAGCCACACATTCTACCCACTGCTCAACAGAGTAACACAGAGCACAACAAGCAAACATCAACAACCACAAAACAAGCTCATTTCCTTCCTTCAAGCTTTGATCTTTGGTATCGACCCTCCTTAAAGTCCGGGTGTGTGTGTGTATATAACAGTCGGTCCTCGTCCCAGCTTGTATATGTTGAGGAGACACCCAGCCACATCGCTGGACTTTGAAGGTGGGGAGGAGGCCTGACCTCTAACCCCTCCATATCACTGTCCCTAAAGCCTAACCTGAAAGTATGAACTGATTTTAAATTAACATTTGAGTTCATTCCTGTGTACTAATACTTGTTCACTTCACAACTGAAACAACTTGATTTTCACACCACGCTCGTTACTCCCCAACCAGTGACACTGTCGCTTTCTTCAAAACATTGAACATGTTTGCTCAACAGCTTTTAAATTCAAGGCAGCTTTTGTACTACACATTACAAAGCTGGAGGAAGCCAGCAGCTCAGGCAGCATCTATGGAAAGCATAAACAGTTGAAGTTTGGGGCCGAGACCCTTGTTCAGTACTGGAAAGGGAAGGGGAACAGGCCAGAATAAACAGTGGGAGAAGGGAAGGTGATGGGTAGGAAAAGTAATGGATTGGAGAAGAAGGAGCCGGATAAGAGAGGAGAGTGGATTCGAAGAAGGAAGGAGAGGTACCAGTGGAATGTGATAAGCATGTGAGAAGTGTTAAGAGACCATCGAGGGAAAGAGAAGTGGAAAAAACAACAGGAGCTCTTAATTAATGGAGTCCAGCTACTTTCTGGCAAACCTACACCGACTGTACTCCTCTATCTCTTTCCTGATATGTGCTGCCATTATACGTTACTGCAGTCAGAAGGCGGCTTTGTGTAAGTTCTTACCCTCTGCTCTTTTAGATAATAGGAGTTGTCATCCTAATCCTCTGGTTACAGACAAACTCCACAGTGAAGGCAGCACAATTGCAATGTGGATAGTTAAGTTTGTTGACGAAAACCGTAACGTGGCATTCTGCAGCATTGTTGCTATTTATTAACTCAACCTGAGCCAGAATCTCTCCCGTCCATGTTATATGTTGGCAGTCTGACGCCAACCTGATCTTCGCAATCTGTGTGTATATTGAGGTTCCCCCATTACAATGGTGTCATTACCCTTTTCTTGCTCCATTTGCAATCTCAGCCCCACATCTTGACTACTATTCGGAGGCCTATATATCATCCCCAGAATGTTCTTTTACACACTTGCAGTTTCTTAACTCCACCCACAAAGATTCAACATTTTCTGACCCTATTGTCTCCTCTTTCTAAAGATGTAATTCCATTTCTTACCAACAGAACTGCACCACTGACAGTGACTTCCTGCCTGACCTTTCCGTACAAAGTATATCCTTTGATGTTAAGCCTCTAATTGCACCACAAGTTCATCCTCCTTATTCCAAATACTAGGCTCATTTAAATACATCACCTTCAGTCCTTCATTCTTTGCCCTTTTGAATTTTGCCTCTGATACAACTTAACTCTGCTCTATCTGCATTTGTACCCAAACATTGGTTTGTCCTTCCTTACATTCACGTTACAGCCATCATCTACTTGTAAACCTGCTGGCTCATCCTCAGCTCTACTATGGCCTTTGCCATATTAGTTTCAACCACTTCCAACAGCTCTAGCAAATCTGCCCGTAGGAATATTGGTTCCCCCTCGGATTCAAGTGCAACCCGTCCCTTTTGTACAGGTCCCAGCTGCCCCAGAAGAGGTCCCAATTAACCAGAACTCTGAATCCCTGTCCCGTACTCCATTTCTTCAGCCAGTGTTTATCTGCCACCTCATTCCATTCCTCTCCTCATTGTGGTGTGGCACAGACAGCAGTCCTGAGATTACTACCCTTGACGTCCTGCTTCTCAGCTTCCTTCCTAACTCCCTGTATTCTTTTTTCAGGACCTCTTCCATTTCTATCTATGTTGTAGGTACCAATATGTACCACGACTTTTGGCTGCTCACCCTCCCATTTCAGGATATCGTGGATGTGTTCAGAACCATCAAGGACCCTGGCACCTGGGAGGCAAACTACCATCCCTGTTTACTTTTCACATCCACAGAATCACCTATCTGTCCCCCTGACTATAGAGTCCCCCATCACTGCTGCCATACTCTTCAGTTCCCAAACCTTCTGAGCCACAGAGACAGACTCAGTGCCAGAGGCACGGTCACTGTTGCTTACCAACAACAGTACTCAAAATGGATTACTTATTGTTAAGGGGGATGGTCAGCAGGGTACTCTCCACTAGCTGACGTTCTCCCTTCCCTCTCCTGGCAATCACCCATTTATCCGTAAGAAGTCTCTCCCCACGGAATGTAGGTTTCCTCCAGGTTCTCCAGTTCCCTCCTACGTTGAACCTCGACGCGGATGGGCTACAGCAGTGGGTTCCACTCTTGTAACTGATAACGCTGGCCACTGGGTTACAAATAACTGCCACCCCTCACTCCTTACAGCTAGCAGATAATCTCACATAATTGCCTCAGCTTGCACGTGCTTCAAGCCTCGCTTCTGGTTACAGGTTTTTGTTAAATATCATGTATAAAATATGTATGACGAGAGAAGAGCCTTTCAAAAGTTCTGAATGAAAAGGAGCCCATCTCAGGAGGGATGTCTGTGGGAACTAATGGTGCAATCATCTGATAGGTGATAAGGGGAGAGGGCAGATGTTCTTGTCTCAGTTGTGATGATAGTGCTTTAATGAAGCGTTAAGGCCAGATAACAAAATGAGATGAAAAGCTCGGACGTCTGCTCTCATTCATGCCTGGTCAGCTTTGGGCATGATGACCTTTTCAAAACAGCAATCGCTCCTTCATTGTCCATGGTTGAGCCTGTACTTGTACACTGCCACCGTTGTCTCTGCTGGATCCATCTTCATACCTCAGCACTTTGCCAAGCACCACCCCCCCATATGCAAAAGATAAGAAATTTACGGTTGCCAACACTACCCCGTTCCTGTTCCGACATGTTGGTCCAGGCCTCCTCTTCTGCCGCGAAGTCCATATTCCATCCCCGTAGGCCCCAACCTGATGGGATGGGCACTGATTTTTCAAACTTGCGCTCATAGTTTTCCCCTTCCCGCCCCCTCTTCAATCCCCACATTGGCCTCTTACCTGTCCTCACATGCTGGTCACCTCCTCCTTTCCCTTCTCCCACGGTCCACTCTCCCCTTCTCCGCTAATCTCGGGTTTCTCTTTCTCCAACCCTTTGCCCAGTCTGCTATCACCTCTCAGCTTCTGAATTTATCAACGCCCCACACCTAGCCTGTTCCCCCCTCCCCCCCAGGACCTTTTTATAGCTTCTTCCCCCTTCCTTTCCAGTCCCGAAGAAGGGTCTCGGCACAAAAACTCCGTAGATGTGCCTGACCTGCTGCGTTCCTTGTGTGTTTTGCAGTTGGCCCATTTTGTGTTACTATGGATAAATGTTCACAACCTTATTTCATCTTTCAGCCACTTACAGGATGAGGTAATAGGGCCTCTTGCAGCGTTCAGTGTGGGGTGCTGGCAGGAAGCCTGTACAGGACTGGTGCTAACCAGCGTCAAAGCCCTCGAACAAGAACTGGCACGGTGGCACCCTCATTAATTCCTACATGTCACATCTTGTCATGCAAGCTGCGTCAGAGGAAATAACTGTAGAAATGAATGGAGACCCCTCTCCCCACCACCATCTCCCACCCCCTAGGGTTCACTAAGTGGGCACAGTTGGCCGCTGCCCAGAAACAGCTACGGATTTAAGGCCTGCTGTTGGGGCCTCCCAGCACGAAGCTAAAGAGCTGAAGTATTAATGTAACTGGCCTGCTAGCAACAGTTTAGGATATAAACTTTTCCATTGTTTAACTGGTTCAGCCAGGCAGAAAATAGTTTGTTTCTCAGCCTCTTCCCACCCCAATATATTGCAAAGAGGAAACACATTTCCTCTTTACAATTGTTGCCTCTTGGTGGGATATTTATGATGAAGTAATCTGGGATTGATTGCAGTTTTTCCTCCTGGTAAAATAGAAGCAAAATGGGGTTTATTTGAAATTAAGTAATTTAATTAAAAAGTAGCAGATATTTACAACCATAACTAGCCATCAATTCATTCAGAACCTGGCCTTTGGACTTTATTTATTTAGATATACAGTGTGGAACAGGCCCTTCTGGCCTACTGAACCACATCACCAGCCATGCACCTATTTAACCCTAGCCTAGTCAGAAGACAGTTTACCTAGTAACCCTGATGTCTTTGGTCTGTGGGTAGAAACCCCAGAGCACCTGCAGGATGCTCACAACACACGCCGGCCGATCGTACAAACTTTATTATAGAAGGCGCTGGAACTGAACTTCGAACTCCGAAGCCCCAAGCTGTTGTGCTAAGCAATTTCCCCTGTTGGTTTATTTTGTTAACATTCTGCCTGTGTGTATGGGGAGAAAAGTGATGATCAGTCCAATGCCTCCCAATGCAACATTTGAAGTGAGTTGGCACAGTAGCATAGTGGTTAGCATAATTACTTTACAGTGCCAGGGATTAGTGGTGAGTTCAATTCCCGCACCTTCTCCCCCTGACCATGTAGCTTTCCTCTGGGTATTCTGTGCTCTTCCCACATTCCAAAGACGTACGGGTTTAACATTTGCAGGTTCTCCCCAGCACAAGAGTTCAGAGAAGATTTACGAGGATGATTCTTGGAATGCAGGGGCTAACATATGAGGAGCGTTTGTCGGCTCTTGGATTGTATTCATTATAGAAGAATGAGAGGGGATCTTATAGAAACGTTTCAAATGTTGAAAGGGTTGGACAGAGTAGACGTGGAAAGGCTGTTTCCCTTGGTGGGTGAGTCCAGGATAAGAAGCCACAGTCTTAGAATTAGAGGGTACCCATTTAAAACAGAGATGAGGAGAAATTATTTTAGCCAGAGGGTTGTGGATCTATGGAATTCATTGCCACATACAGCTGCGGAGGCCCGATCATTGAGGGTGTTTAAGGAGGAGATTGAAAGGTATCTAATTAGTCAGGGTATCAAGAGATATGGGGAAAAAGCCAGAAACTGGAACTAGATGGGATAATAGTTTAGCGCATAGTGGAGTGGCAGAGCAGACTCGATGGGCCGAATGGCCTACTTTTGCTCCTTTGTCTTGTGATCTTGTGATCCCTCCTCAGAGTGTGTTGGTTGTTGACACACATGACTCATTTCACTCTGATTCAGTGTGTGTAACAAATAAAACTAACAATTTATTCAGATCCACTGTTTTGGCCCACAACAATTTCTCAGGCCAAAGCAACTACAAATGGTTTCATACAAACAATTTTCTCCAGTTGCTTGAGGTAAATATGTACAATATCCTCAACTTCCAAATTTCAGGATTTCCACCTTTCTTTAGAGACAACATAAAACATTACATCACAGAGAGGCCCACAATGTTGTGCCAAATTTTTAACCTACTGTTAAGATGAAACACTTCCCTGCCTCATAGCCTTCCAATTTTCTATCATCCATGTGCCTATCGGTAAGAGTCTCATCATGAAGGAACCCACCCACCCTGCTCGTGAACTGTTTGTACCACTCCCACCAGGAGGGACGCTGCATAGCACCGACATCAGGGCCACCAGACTGAAAACCAGCTACTTTCTCCAATCAGTATGACTGATCAACACCTCCACCCACTAACCCACCCCTTCACACCCCCAAACATCACTACTTTATCATTTCCTCTGTACAGATACCCCTGTGCCTTAGGGTCACTTTATGGATGTACAATCAATCTATGTATATAGATTAACTTAAGTATTTTTATTTAGTGGGTTTCTTTTTTGTTACTGTGTCCTTACTGTGTTTTTTGTGCTGCACCAGAACTGGATTAACAAACATTTTGTTCTCCTTTACACTTGTGTACTAGCATACTTGAACCTTGAATGCCCCTAATGTATCTGTCTCTACCCCTCCCTGTCTCTGCCTGTCTGTCTCTCCCTGTGTCTTGTCTACCTGTATCTGTCTCTAACACCACCCCTGAAAATTGTGTCCCCTGTATGAGCAATCTATTCCCTGTGAGAAAGGCATTGGCTGTTCACTGGATCTCTGCCTCACCATCTTGTACACCTCTAAACTTCCTTTCACTCCAAAGAGAAACAACTGAGGTGACCTGTTGTTTCTGCCCAGAACAGATTCTCCCGCTAGATTCTACCATTTGCCTCCAGCAGGGGCGATTTACACTCGCCAGTTAACCTAACGACCCTCACGTCTTTGGGATGTGGGAGGAAGTGTCGTGACCAGAAACAGGGAAACATGTGAACTCCACACAGACGCCATCAGCAGTCTGAACTATCCCCATATCCCTGGAGCTGAGAGGGAACGGCTGTGCTTAGTGGGCCCAGTTGCAGGGACGTCCATCTATTTTGCAAGCGGTCGTCCTTGTATTTGCACCTTTAGAGCGGGCAACGTGGGCTAAGTTTCTACCCCTGAAGTCCCAGAAGCAGCTGGGCGGCCCATGAAAGCTCAGCAGGCTCTGAACAGGCAGAGAGGCACCCGCTTTGCCATGGATGCTGTTGATAGTGGGTTCTGGTGCATCAAACGGTCTGCTTCACCCCAGTCTGAGAACCTTCAGGTGATGGAGCTGGCTGTGTTTACAACCTTCTGCAGTCTTTTCCGACCCTGTGCATTGGCGCTGCCATACCAGATGGTGAAGCAACCACACAAAATGCTGGAGGAATTCAGCAGATCAGCAGCATCCATGGAAATGAAATTTTCAGGCCAAGACCACTCTTCAGGGCTGGAAAGGAAGGGGAAAGATGCCAGAATAAAATGGGGGGGTGGGGGGGGTAGGTGAAGGTGGGTGGGAAAGGTAAAGGGCTGGAGTGGAAGGAACCTGATAGTGGGGATCATGGCTGAAAGGAAAGGAGGTGGGGCACCAAGGGGAGGTGGTAGGCAGGTGAGCAGGGAATAAAAGAGGAAAAGGAGAGGGGAATAAATTACCAGAACGAGAAATTGATGTTCATACCAACAGCTTGGAAGCTCCCAAGATGGAATATAAGGTGTTGCTTCAACACCTTCAGGGTGGCCCCATCGTGGCACGAGAGGAAGCCGTGGTCTGACATGTTGGAACAGGAATGGGAAATGGAATTGAAAGTGTTTGGCCAGAGAATTTCGGCTTTTTGTGGATGGGCGGAGGAGCCCCAATTTACGATGGGTCTCACCAATCTGATCTAAATCTGTTCAACCTCTGGGCATCCATTATAGTACCTGTCTTAGCTTAGATTGGTGCTGGGAAGTGTTTGGTTCATTTCTCGATGTTAATGGCCTCTGCAAGTAAGAGTGTACAGTTCCCAAGCTACGTGAGGGTAGTGTTCCTGGGAACTGTCCATAAGCCAATTCTTCCCCAACTCAGAAACATCCATGTTCTCTAGTTGCCAATACTGTATTACTCTCCTTACGCTCGCCATTATCCTTTGTTTTCATCCAATATTTTATTTAGAGATGATAGGTCAAAAGGGTTTATGCCACACCTCTCAGCAACCTATTGATTTTAACCCTGGCCTAACCACAGGACAATTTCCAATGACCAATCAACGTACTAATTGTATTGGGAGGAAACTGGAACCAACAGGGAAAACGTACACACACCTGGGAAGGAACATACAGCCTTACTACAGTCGATGCTGGATTTGAACTCTGACACTGAATGCCTTGGCATCGTGCTAAATGCTACACTGGCTGGGCAATGGCATCAGCACCGGACTTTGAGGTGAATGGTTCCTGGGTTCAAATCTGGCCGGCCCCTTGCACGCTTCCCATGTTGTGCTGAGCTTCATAAAAAAATCGACAAATGCTAAAGAAATGGAAAAAGTGACACCCAATGCACCCCAAGGAGCAAGGAGGAACAATACAAATGCTCTGCCCATAATTCACCAACCTTACCCATAATTAAACTAATGGTAAATGTTACTGTATCCAAGCATCAGTGAACAGCATGAAACGTTATTAGTGTTATCATTAGCTTGAAAAATGCTCTAAAAGCTAAAGGGAGAATTTGTGTGCAGCCAATTTCTGTAAGTAATTGAGTTACTCATCCATAATTTGGTCTGGTAATTGTTCTCTGTTGTGTATTTAGATACACTTAGTGCTAGCAGAAGTTAGGCTGATCGTTATTTAGGTCAGTTTAGTAGCTAATCCAAAAAAAACATCATCTCAATTTTTCCATTTTGGATTTGTGTACTTTCCAGAGGACCAGAAACTCTGGTCCTGGGAGTTTGTCATCATTAATGCTGCGAAACATTAGTGTTGTGGTATAATAAGTAAATGCATGCAGCTTATCAATTGTCAAATCATTCCTGTTTCTTCATGGATGCTGCCTGACCTGCTGAGGTACTCATGCATTTTGTGTGTTGCCCCTGTCAATGTGCTTTGACACATTGTGTTACTACAGTTTGCTGGAAGTCAAAACTGTAGAGAGTATGTTTCTGATAATGGGCGTGTCCAGGAGCAGGGTGGACAGCCTCAGAATAGAGAGATGTCTCTTTAGAACAGAGATGAGGACAGATTTAACTAAAGCCCACTCATTCTTCACTTCTTTATTCACTGGCATAATCTGTTAGAAACTGCTGGCACTTAGGGCAGTGATGAAGGGCACATTGGTCTCTCCTTGGCCATTTAGATGTAGAAGAATTCTTTGTTGCTGAACCCTTGAATCCTGAACCTGGAGGACCAGTGGACCTCTCTTCGTCTGGCCTCTGCCAAGAGTCAAAGCATAAAACCACGAGTATCCAGCATAGCTCTCCAGGTCATTGAGACACACGAGCTTCCAAACCCTACAGAAAGATTGTGGTCCTCTTGGAGGAGAGTTGAAGCACAATATTGCACAAGACTTCACCTTTACACGGCTAACGGTATTATTGACCCACAGAGGAGGAGAAGATGACTCAGGTTGTTGTTCGTTTAACATGGCCTGCCTGGTTATTAATTCTTGTCCATACTTGCTTATTTCCTGATGGGCTAGCTGGAAGTCTCTCCAAACAAGTCTTCCCATTTAGAAATTGGAATGCTATGACGGATGAAAAGAGCGGGGCTGGATCAGATTATAGATGGCATGTCATATCAACCCCGAAAGGATGTTATGGCCATAAATACAGGTGTCCCCCGCTTTTCGAACGTTCGCTTTACGTAACCTCACTGTTACGAAAGACCTACATTAGTTCCCTGTTTTCGCTAACAGAAGGTGTTTTCACTGATACGAAAAAAGGCAGCGCGCACTGAGCAGCCAAGCTCCTCCCCCGAATTCGGAACTGCATTCTCGCCGGCATTGCTTAAACACGTGCCTGTGAGCAGCCGTTTGCAAGATGAGTTCTAAGTTATCAGAAAAGCCTGAAAGAGCTCGTAAGGGTGTTACACTTAGCGTAAAACTAGACATAATTAAGCGTTTCGATTGTAGTGAATGAAGTAAGGACAAGGTGAGTTTGGCTTGTGGAAGTTGACGAAGATGATGTTGAAGAGGTTTTGGGATCCCATGACCAATAACTGACAGATGAAGAGCTGGTGCAGTTGGAAGAGGAAAGGATAACCATCGAAACCGAATGCAGTAGCGAACTGACTGAAAGTGAAGTCGTCCAGGAACTGAACGTGAAGCAACTGCGTGAGATTTTCACTGCAGTGATAAAGTACAACTTTAACTTTGAAAAGGTATGTCGGTTTAGGGCATATTTGCAAGATGGTTTGAGTGCTTATAAAGAACTGTATGATAGAAAAATGCACGAAGCTAGCAGTCAAGCAAGCCTTCAGCAGAAAACGAACCTCAATCTTTGACACGAGGCAGGCAGACACAGAAGAAGCTGACCTGCCTGCCCTGATGGAAACAGACGACACCTCAGTGTCCTACCAGCCCAACCCCCGGGCCGCGGACCGATATCGGTTCGCGGAGAATGCAGTGGTAGCCGGGACGCACCCAGCGCATCTTTTAAGAAAAAAGCCAAAATAAACAAGCTAATTAATTAGGTGCCGCCCAGCACGTAAATATCGGCCCAGATCAGAGGTGATTGCTGATTGTGTCGCCTCTGATCTGAGCCGACATTTACGTGCCGGGTGGCACCTAATTAATTAGCTTGTTTATTTCGGCTTTTTTCTTAAAGATGTGCTGGGTGCATCCCGGCTACTGCTGTACCACTGCATGCTTCGCGGATCGGTATCAGGTCGCTGCCCGGAGGGTGGGGGTCACTGTACCACCCCAACCTCCGACAACTCAGCCTAACACACCATCATCAGTGTGCTCGATGTCTTCCCGATTCCCGTAAGTGATACTACACTGTACATACATTATTTCTACTTTATATAGGCTGTGTATTTTTATGCGTTACTTGGTATGATTTGGCAGCTTCATAGCTTAAAGGTTACTGGACAGAATTTTTGCTGAGAGCGCTTGTGTGAGATTTTCGCTACGGAGAACAGTGTGGCAATGATTGTAGAGAAGTATTTCTACTTTATATAGGCTGTGTATTTGTCGTATCATTCCTGCCTTTACTATATGTTACTGTTATTTCAGGTTTTATGTGTTATTTGGCATGATTTAGTAGGTTATTTTTGGGTCTGCGAATGCTCACAAATTTTTCCCATATAAATAAATGGTAATTGCTTCACTTTATGACATTCTGACTTAGGAACAGTTTCATAGGAACGCTCTACCTTTGGAAGGTGGGGGAAACCTGTACTGTTCTGTTTTACGTAAAATATCATGCAGAACTTTCTTACACACAAAATGCACCAATATTCAAATTCACTCCTGCTGCCGAGTAAAACCGCCTCGGAGGTTTAGACTCACACCGGCTGCAGAGTGAGAGGGAACCAGAGCACCAAGGGGAGACCCTCACAGACACGGGGAGAACGTACAGACACGGGGAGAACGTACAGACACGGGGAGACCCTCACAGACATGGGGAGACCCTCACAGACACGGGGAGAACGTACAGACACGGGGAGAACGTACAGACCCTCACAGACACGGGGAGAACGTACAGACACGCGGAGAACGTACAGACACGCGGAGAACGTACAGACACACGGAGAACGTACAGACCCTCACAGACACGGGGAGAACGTACAGACATGCGGAGAACGTACAGACACGGGGAGAACGTACAGACAGGGGGAGAACGTACAGACCCTCACAGACACGGGGAGACCCTCACAGACACGGGGAGACCCTCACAGACACGGGGAGAACGTACAGACACGGGGAGAACGTACAGACACGGGGAGAACGTACAGACACGGGGGGAACGTACAGACACGGGGAGAGTGTACAGACACGGGGAGAACGTACAGACACGGGGAGAACGTACAGACCCTCACAGACACGGGGAGAACGTACAGACACGGGGAGACCCTCACAGACACGGGGAGAACGTACAGACCCTCACAGACACGGGGAGAACGTACAGACACGGGGAGAACGTACAGACCCTCACAGACACGGGGAGAACGTACAGACACGCGGAGAACGTACAGACACGCGGAGAACGTACAGACACGGGGAGAACGTACAGACCCTCACAGACACGGGGAGAACGTACAGACACGGGGAGAACGTACAGACCCTCACAGACACGGGGAGAACGTACAGACACGGAGAGAATGTACAGACCCTCACAGACACGCGGAGAATGTACAGACCCTCACAGACACGCGGAGAACGTACAGACCCTCACAGACACGGGGAGAACGTACAGACACGCGGAGAACGTACAGACACGCGGAGAACGTACAGACACGGGGAGAACGTACAGACCCTCACAGACACGGGGAGACCCTCACAGACACGGGGAGAACGTACAGACACGGGGAGAACGTACAGACACGGGGAGAGTGTACAGACACGGGGAGAACGTACAGACACGGGGAGAACGTACAGACACGGGGAGACCCTCACAGACACGGGGAGAACGTACAGACACGGGGAGATCCTCACAGACACGGGGAGACCCTCACAGACACGGGGAGAACGTACAGACACGGGGAGACCCTCACAGACACGCGGAGAACGTACAGACACGGGGAGAACGTACAGACACGGGGAGACCCTCACAGACACGGGGAGAACGTACAGACACGGGGAGACCCTCACAGACACGGGGAGAACGTACAGACCCTCACAGACACGGGGAGAACGTACAGACACGGGGAGAACGTACAGACCCTCACAGACACGGGGAGAACGTACAGACCCTCACAGACACGGGGAGAACGTACAGACACGGGGAGAACGTACAGACCCTCACAGACACGGGGAGAACGTACAGACACGCGGAGAACGTACAGACACGGGGAGAACGTACAGACACGGGGAGAATGTACAGACACGGGGAGAACGTACAGACACGGGGAGAACGTACAGACCCTCACAGACACGGGGAGAACGTACAGACACGGGGAGAACGTACAGACACGGGGAGAATGTACAGACATGCGGAGAACGTACAGACACGGGGAGAACGTACAGACACGGGGAGAACGTACAGACCCTCACAGACACGGGGAGAACGTACAGACACGGAGAGAATGTACAGACCCTCACAGACACGCGGAGAATGTACAGACCCTCACAGACACGCGGAGAACGTACAGACCCTCACAGACACGCGGAGAATGTAGAGACACGCGGAGAACGTAGAGACACGGGGAGAACGTACAGACACGGGGAGAATGTACAGACACGCGGAGAATGTACAGACACGGGGAGAACGTACAGACACGCGGAGAATGTACAGACACGCGGAGAATGTACAGACACGCGGAGAACGTACAGACCCTCACAGACACGGGGAGAACGTACAGACACGGGGAGAACGTACAGACACGGGGAGAACGTACAGACACACGGAGAACGTACAGACGGGGAGAACGTACAGACCCTCACAGACACGCGGAGAACGTACAGACACGGGGAGAACGTACAGACCCTCACAGACACGCGTAGAACGTACAGACACGGGGAGAATGTACAGACCCTCACAGACACGCGTAGAACGTACAGACACGGAGAGAATGTACAGACCCTCACAGACACGCGGAGAACGTACAGACCCTCACAGACACGCGGAGAATGTAGAGACACGCGGAGAACGTAGAGACACGGGGAGAACGTACAGACCCTCACAGACACGCGGAGAATGTACAGACACGCGGAGAACGTACAGACACGCGGAGAACGTACAGACACGGGGAGAACGTACAGACACGGGGAGAATGTACAGACACGCGGAGAATGTACAGACACGCGGAGAACGTACAGACCCTCACAGACACGGGGAGAACGTACAGACACGGGGAGAACGTACAGACACGGGGGAACGTACAGACACGGGGAGAACGTACAGACACGGGGAGAACGTACAGACACACGGAGAACGTACAGACCCTCACAGACACGCGGAGAACGTACAGACACGGGGAGAACGTACAGACCCTCACAGACACGCGTAGAACGTACAGACACGGGGAGAATGTACAGACCCTCACAGACACGCGGAGAATGTACAGACACGCGGAGAACGTACAGACACGGGGAGAACGTACAGACACGCGGAGAACGTACAGACACGGGGAGAACGTACAGACACGGGGAGAACGTACAGACACGGGGAGAACATACAGACACGCGGAGAATGTACAGACACGGGGAGAATGTTCAGACCCTCACAGACACGCGGAGAACGTACAGACACGGGGAGAACGTACAGACCCTCACAGACACGGGGAGAACGTACAGACACGGAGAGAATGTACAGACCCTCACAGACACGCGGAGAATGTACAGACCCTCACAGACACGCGGAGAACGTACAGACCCTCACAGACACGCGGAGAATGTAGAGACACGCGGAGAACGTAGAGACACGGGGAGAACGTACAGACACGGGGAGAATGTACAGACACGCGGAGAATGTACAGACACGCGGAGAATGTACAGACACGGGGAGAACGTACAGACACGGGGAGAATGTACAGACACGCGGAGAATGTACAGACACGCGGAGAACGTACAGACCCTCACAGACACGGGGAGAACGTACAGACACGGGGAGAACGTACAGACACGGGGGAACGTACAGACACGGGGAGAACGTACAGACACGGGGAGAACGTACAGACACACGGAGAACGTACAGACAGGGAGAACGTACAGACCCTCACAGACACGCGGAGAACGTACAGACACGGGGAGAACGTACAGACCCTCACAGACCCGCGTAGAACGTACAGACACGGAGAGAATGTACAGACCCTCACAGACACGCGGAGAATGTACAGACCCTCACAGACACGCGGAGAACGTACAGACCCTCACAGACACGCGGAGAATGTACAGACACGCGGAGAACGTAGAGACACGGGGAGAACGTACAGACCCTCACAGACACGCGGAGAATGTACAGACACGCGGAGAACGTACAGACACGGGGAGAACGTACAGACACGGGGAGAATGTACAGACACGCGGAGAATGTACAGACACGCGGAGAACGTACAGACCCTCACAGACACGGGGAGAACGTACAGACACGGGGAGAACGTACAGACACGGGGGAACGTACAGACACGGGGAGAACGTACAGACATGGGGAGAACGTACAGACACACGGAGAACGTACAGACGGGGAGAACGTACAGACCCTCACAGACACGCGGAGAACGTACAGACACGGGGAGAACGTACAGACCCTCACAGACACGCGTAGAACGTACAGACACGGGGAGAATGTACAGACCCTCACAGACACGCGGAGAATGTACAGACACGCGGAGAACGTACAGACACGGGGAGAACGTACAGACACGCGGAGAACGTACAGACACGCGGAGAACGTACAGACACGGGGAGAACGTACAGACACGCGGAGAACGTACAGACACGGGGAGAACATACAGACACGCGGAGAATGTACAGACACGGGGAGAATGTTCAGACCCTCACAGACACGCGGAGAACGTACAGACACGGGGAGAACGTACAGACCCTCACAGACACGCGGAGCACTTGCTTGGATGTGAATTTCCAAGCTTCAGCTTTCCTCTGGAATGTTTTCAACCTTTGCCGTAGCTGTGATTAGCTTTTCAGCAGTGGTCTCCTGAATTTACAAACCACTATCAGGACTCAGGCCTTCACTGAATACAGGACTGCATAGTTGGCTCTCATACTGGAACATACTTAATGTTTTTTCTCACTTATGTGTATGGTGTCAAATGTATTGTCGCAGCAATAAAATTACTACAAGTTACAGAAATATGTAATTAGTGCTAGGATAGACCATGAGATACAGGAGCAGAATTTGGCTATTTGACCTTTTGAGGCTACTCCCCCATTTCATCATGGCTGATCCGTTTTTCCTCCATTGCTGCAAAGCGGGCAATACTTGCATTTGTCTAGAGCCTTTCTGGATGAGCTAACGTGCTTTTAACATTTTGTGCTAACACTCAGGTCAGAATGCTGTTGACGCTGCCGACCTGCCAAGCTCCTCCGACATTTTGTGTGTGTTACTCAAGATTTCAAGATCTGCCAAAACTGTCGTGTATAGCAAGCTGCCATTGAAGTAGCTATAAAAACAATCTTCTTCACAAAGCCAAACACGAAGAAATCTGCAGATGCTGGAAATTCAAGCAACACACGTAAAAAATGCTGGTGAACGCAGTAGGCCAGGCAGCCTGATGAAGGATCTCGGCCCGAAACGTCGACTGTACCGCTTCCTATAGATACTGCCTGGCCTGCTGCGTTCACCAGCATTTTTTATGTGTGCTTCTTCACAAAGGACCATTTTATCCAGCTGCAGGGCCTCAGTTTAACAGCTCTTCCATAGCATTGCTGGAGGGGTTATAGGATTCTTTCCCTTTTAATTCAGAGGTGTCCATCACCTCCCCTGGTCCTCCTCCTTCCCTTTCTCCCACAGTCCACTGTCCCCTTACCTTTTCCACCTATCACCTCGCACCATCTGACTGCGTATCTGTCCGCCTCACCTGGTCTCACCTACCAGCTTGTACCCCGCCTTCTTATTTTGGCTTCTTCCCACTTCCTTCCAGTCCTGCTGAAAGGTCTCAGCATGAAACATTGACCTGCTGAGTTGTGGAGTTGTCCTTTATTTAGAGGACAGACCTTGGCTGGATTAACATGGCTAAGTTCCTGATCTTCCTTGTAATTTGATCAAGCTGATTAATGTGGACTGGGGTGCTTCAGTGAAGAATGGGTGTGTGGCCTGTGTTGTCTCACGGCGAGGTGCTGAACTGAATACTAGTTTGATCAGAATCGGGTTTATGATCACTGGCATGTAACGTGAAATTTGTTAACTTAGCAGCAGCAGTTCAATGCAGTACATAATCTAGCAGAGAGAGAAAAATAATAATAAATAAAATAAAACGTAGTAATAAATAAATGAGTAAATTAATTATGTATATTGAATGGATTACTAAAATGTGCAAAATCAGAAATACTGTATGTTAAAAAAATGAGGTAGTGTCCAAAGCTTCAAAGTCCATTTCGGAATCAGATGGCAGAGGGGAAGAAGCTGGTGGATATTCTATGTGTTTTGTCCTTTTGCCCAATTTGTTCTTTCTATCACATCTTGGATGTTTTTGATGTTTTCTTGAACAGGTTCCATGGTGTTTCTTTGTTTCCTGGCTGCCTGCAGGAGGACAGAGTTGTATTCTGTATACATACTTTAACAATAAATGTACTTTGACTTTGCGTATTGTATATGCATATTGTGTTTAATGTCGTCGCATAGACCTGGGGTGCAGTTGGGGTAGGATTTCATAAAATGCCTATTTGGACCTTAGGACATCTGCAGAATCCCTTGCACTGGTGTTGAACTTGGTTTGAATGCACTGGAAATGCTAATATAAATAAAAATAGCCTTGTTTTTTTGACAAGGAAATGTTGCAAATGCAACATACTAAGCTTTACATATTGTATATTTTTAAACAAAATGTTTGGCATGACTGATATTGCTGAAGTGATTTTCTGAAATCTGTTTTCCTTTACTTTTCCACAGGACATGATGTTCCAGCTGCTGCAAGGATTAGACTTCCTACATTCACACCGTGTAGTTCATCGAGACCTGAAGCCCCAAAATATACTCGTAACCAGCAATGGCCAAATTAAGCTTGCGGACTTTGGCTTGGCTCGGATCTATAGTTTCCAGATGGCTCTTACATCTGTGGTAAGTTTCTAAATTATGTTTATCAGAATACAAATATTTGCAAACAATAGGAAGCCTTAAATATTCTATATTACAGGAAGGTTTAATTTGGGGAAAGGAACATGCTTTCTGATGGATGAAACCAGCAATTTTATGGCAGTTACTCAATCCAAGCCACACACTGCAGGAACTGAGCAGCAGCTATGGAAAAAAGTAGAGTCGGCGTTTCAGGCCGAGACCCTTCGGCAGGACTGGAGAAAAGAAGCCGAGGACTAGATTTAAAAGTTGGGGGGAGGGGAGAAACACAAGGTGATCAGTGAAACCTGAAGGGGGAAGGGGGAGGTGAGGAGCTGGGAAGTTGATTGGTGAAAGAGATACAGGAGAAGGACAGAAGGACACGGAAGAAAGAAGAGGGAGGAGGAGCATCAGAGGAGGCAATGTGTGGGCGAGGAGATAAGATGAGAGAGGGGAAAGGTGAAGGAGTGGTGGGTACTACCAGAACTTAGAGAAATCGTTGTTCATGCCATCAGGTTGGAGGCTACCCAGATGGAATATAAGGTGTTGTTCCTCTAACCTGAGTGTGGCCTCATCACGACAGGAGAGGAGGCCATGGATAGGCATATTGGAATGGGAAGTGGAATTAAAACAGGTGGCCACTGGGAGATCCCTCTTTTTTCTGGTGGACGGAGTGTAGGTGCTCAACAATCTACGTTGGGTCTCACCAATATACAGGAGGCCGCAGTGGGAGCACTGGACACAGTATACGACCCCAACAGGGTCACAGTTTATTCCCACTTTCCAGAGGGTTCGATCGGGGGGGCCACTGGGTGGTGCAGCTCATTGTGCTCTTCTGTATTGTATCTCCAAGTAATTCCATCAATTTATCATATAGAAACCTGCTTGGATGTTTCTAAGGTCAATAGGCTTTTAGATGTGGGAATCAAGGAATATGGAGACAGGGAAGGGAAGTCCCATTGGGAGGAACAGTCAGCCATATTCACAGTAAATGGTGGCGCAGGTTCTTGGGACAGAATGATTACTTCTCCTTATTGATAGTAACACATTTTCCTTTGGACGATCTGAAGCATCCCACTAGTGCACCGTTCATCCCACTCCCAGGTTGGAGGCTACATAGCACCACCTGGCTCGAAAACAGTTAAACTTTCCCCAAGCAGTAAGACTGATCAACACCTCCACCCACTAACCCACCCCTCCACATCCCCAAACACCACTACTTTATCATTTCCTGTCAGTCACCTTTTGTACAGACACTCCTGTACCTTCATGTCACTTTATGGACATGCAATCAATCTATGTATATTTATGTATTTCCTGTGTTTATATTTATTGTATTTCTATTATTGTGTTCTTAATTTTATTGTGTTTTTTGTGCTGCATTGGAACCGGACTAACAATTATTTCATTCTCCTTTACACTTGTGTAGAGGAAATGACATTAGACAATCTTGAATCTTGAAAGCGGAACATGGGAGTAGACGGATTAGGAGATTTCCTGCCTTGTCTCTTTCAGTACTATGACAAATGTCTTCAATGTTAGGTTAGCTCCATTGCAGCCTTGCAAGGTCCCAAGATCCTAAGTCAGAGAAGTGCTTTCTAAACCCTGCGAACGCTGCTCTCTGTAATTTCTCTAAATGAGTTGGATGAGGAAGTGGAAGGGTGGATAAGTAAATCTGCAGATGACACGAAGGTTAATTGATGTTGTGGATAGTGTAGAAGTTTTTTTGGAGGTTACAATAGGCCATTGATAGGATGCAGAGCTGAGCTGAGAAATGGTAGATGGAATTCAACATGGAAAAGCGTGAAGGTCGAATTTGTTCTGTCCGTATCTGTAGATCTTTCAAAGATGCCGTGCCAGTTGATAGGGTTGTTAAGAAGGCTTATGGTGTATTTACCGTCATTAGTCAAGGGAAGAGCTACAAGGTCAAGAATGTGGAAGCTTTAGAGAGCATGTCTTATAAGGAAAGACAAAGCAAGCTAGTGCTTTTCTCTTTGGAATAAAGGAGGATGAGATACAACTTGAGAGTGATATATAAGATGAGAGGCATAGATAGAGCGGACAGCCCGGGTGGAAATCGCTTATATGGGAGAGCATACTTTTGAGGTGTTGCAGCGGAAGTGCAGGGGGAATGTAAGGGGTAGGTTTTTTACACTCTGAATGGTCTGTAAATGGAATACATTCCCAGGGGAGGTGGTAGAACCAGTGGGAGGTGAGGAGAAGAGAAGGTGTGAGATAGAACCAGAATGTGCAATGGCAAGAGAAGGGGGAGGGAGGAGAAATCGATGTTCATGCTGTCAGGTTGCAGGCATTGCCTTGCAACTTTTATAACATGGACCAATACCATCAGCAAGGGGTCCATGGACCAGCAGTTGGGAGCCCCTACTCTATCGTGAATACTCCATCTGCGTAAAGTATTAAATGGACACAAGACAAGTTATAGTCAAGTTCAAGTTTAATTGTCACACACACGAATACAACCAAATGAAATCGGTTCTCTGGGGCCAAGGCATAAACAGTACCAGTGGTTGACACACAGCCCAAGTAATCAAAAAAGAGAATGTATAACCCAAGTCCCTGATGCAGGAGTTGTATGTGTCATCTGCCTTTACTCCTGATGTACCGAATGCTATTTAGATTTCAAATCGAGCTGGTAGAAATTTAAAAAGCCAAATACTGTGAGCTGTAGCTGTGCAGTGTAATCCATTGTTCATGGAGATGTTCAGCGGAAGAACAATGATGTTTTACTGAGAAAATAATAGTAAAGGAAACTTTTTCTTGATGTCAGAAAACATTGTTTGGCAAGAGGTTTTTTTAAAAAAATGTATTAGCTAAATGCATTTCATAATGATTGTGAATGTAATTTGTAGTGACCATTGCTGTCAGTATTTTTCAATTAGCTTTCCCCCGATCTTTTTTAGATTAAATGTTGGTATTTGTGAGATAACATTGTAGTTGTAGATTTTATGTTATTCAAAAAGAAATTAAAGAAATGACCTGGATGAAGAAGTGGAAGGGTGGGTTTGTAGGTTTGCTGATGACACAAAGGTTGGGGGTGTTTCAGATAGTCTGGAAGGTTGTTAGAGGTTACAGTGGGACATCAATAGGGTGCAGAACAAGGCTGAGAGGTGGCAGGTGGACTTCAACCCAGAATAGTGTGAAGTGGTTCATTTTGGTAGGTCAAATTTGAAGACAAATAATATTAGTGGGAAGACTTTCGGCAGTGTGGAGGTTCTGAGAGATCTTGGGGTCCATGTCCACGGGGCATGCGCAGGTTGACAATGTTGCTTGCATATGGTGTGTTGGTATTCATTAACCATGGGATTGAGCTGTAAGGTAATGTTGCAGCTATGTAAGTCCTTGGTCAGACCCCTCTTGGAGTATTGTGTTCAGTTCTGGTCACCTCACTACAGGAGGGATATGAATACAATAGAGAGTGTGCAGAGATCTACAAGGATGTTGCCTGGATTGGAGGGAGTACCTTATGACAATAGGTTGAGTGTACTTGACCTTTTCTCCTTGGAGCGACGGAGGATGAGAGGTGACCTGGTAGAGGTGTATAAGATGATGAGAGGCATTGATCACATGGATAGTCAGAGGCTTTTTCCCAGGGCTGAAATGACTAGCACAAGAGTGCATAGTTTTAAGGTGCCTGGTAGTAGGTACAGAGGAGATATCAAGGGTAGGTCCTTCCACACAGAGAGTAGTGGGTGCGCAGAATGCACTGCCGGTGGCAGTGGTGGAAGTGAATACAATAGGGCCTTTTCAGGACTCTTAGATAGGTGCATGGAGCTTAGAAAAATAGAGGGCTATGCACTAGCGAAATTCTAGGCAGCTTCTAGAGTAGGTTACATGGTCAGCACAACATTGTGGGCCGAATGGCCTGTAATGTGCGGTAGATGCCTATGTTCTATGTTCTGAAGGAATTTGGGGTTGGCACAGTAGTTAGCAGAACATGTTATAGCCCCAATGACCCAGCTTCAATTTCCATCTGTTCTCTGTAAGGAGTTTCTGTGTTCTGCTCATAACTGCATGGTCTTCCACCGGGCATTCTGGTTTCTTCCCACAATCCAAAGATGTATGGTTGGTCGGTCCTATGGGTGTCATTGGTCTGCTGGGGCTCAATGGGCCAAAGGGCCTGTTAGCGGGCTGTATCTCGAAATAAAATGTGCCAAGGCACGACGTTATTCCATCGGTTGCATTATTATTTTTATTTCCGTTAGATAACCCACATGATGAGCTCAAAAACCTTTGACCATGGAAGACTTGTTCTGAGAATGAGGAAGAACTGTGAAAGGCCTAGCAGCTTCCTAATAAGTAAATTTAGAACTCTCAACAACAATCCTATTAGTTTTCTGTCTCTCTGTATGCATTCTAGTCTTCTCTCCTTCCTCATTGCCAGTTACTTTCACCTACGTTACAGCCTAGCATAGAACCATCAATACCCAGGAATGGAAATGCCCAGTAAGTCAATACCTTCACTTATCTCAACTGTTTGCACACCTGACAGACTAATTTTCAAAATCTCTACAAATCATGTTATTAAATTACTTATTGTTTTGCAGTTTGTCTTTTGCACATTAGTTGTCAGTCTTCGTGGGTAGTTCTTCATTGATTCTATTGTATTTCTTTGTTCCTGTGAATGGCTGCAAGAAAATTACTCTCAGGGTAGTCTATGGTTGTCTATTATAGTCTACGGTGGTCTATGGTAGTTTGTGATCGCCCATGGTAGTGCATGGTGTTCAATGGTAGTGTATAGTGTTGTATCATATGGTAGTCTACGGTAGTGTATGGTGGTCTACAGTAATGTATGATGGTCTGTGGTAACGTATGGTGCTCTGGTAGTGTATGGTGGTCTATGGTAATATATAATAGTTTATGGTGGTCTATTGTGGTCTGTGGTGGTACGGGGTAGTCTGTGGTATTCTATGGTAGGCTAGTACTAAATTTACTTTTCTTGATGACAGCCGGTGCAGTTGCTCAGAGTACTGTGTCTTCCTCCCTCAGGTAGCTCCTGAATTCTAGCAAACTCATTTCAGTAAGGCAAGTCAGGTTGAAGTTTACTGTCACTGAAACTGTACAGATGTATACCACCAAACAAAACAATGCTCCTCTAGACAAAGGTGCACAACACTCACACACTCATAATACCACTGGTAATAAAATATATTCCAGAAGATTGGCATTTAGCATAAGGGTGCATCTGCGGCGTGAGTTAAAAAGTAAACAGTATAATGCCCCAGTTCTAAATGTGTGATGAGACTTGGATGGTGGCAGGGAGTTACTGTGTGAGGGAAGAAGATGTTTCCCATTCTAACAGTCCTTGTCCTAATGCTGTGGTAGCTCCTGACTGATGGTAGGGCATCAAGCAGATGTGGTCATTGACAATGCTAAGAGCCCTTCATATGCAGCGCTTCGGGTGAATGTCTCAGATAGGTGGAGGAGATGATCTTCTTAGCAGTCATTGCAATCCTTTGCAGGGTCTTGAGGCTGGATGCCTTGCAATTCCCGTTCCAGATGGTGTACAAACAAACTAAACATATGTCTTGTACGTTCTTTCCTGATGCTGGGGAAGGAAGGGGAACCAAAGTGACTTAAGCCTGGTTTATACCTCTGCGTCAACGTGTCGCCGCAAACCCTACGCAAAGCCGACGTGGAACCCTATGCGAGAGCCTGCGTTGCTGTGATGCGCACCTCTCCCAAAATGTAACCGTGCGCCGCGGCAACGCAGACTGTAAGAACTGTGATTGGTCCGCTTGGTAGCATCGCATGTCATCCTACGCTGCAATAGCTTCCCATTGGCCGACTGAAGGGCAGGGAAGGAACTCTGGCTGCAATGCTTTCCGTAAAGCTTTATAGACCTCCGAAATTATGCAGGACACATTTCGCTTTTACGAAAAAAGATGCTCGTTTCTTGTTTACCCCGAGAAAGACTACCATGACCATGAAGCCTTGCGCGGGCAGGTGTGTGCGCATGCATGACGTGAGTGAATTGCAGAGCGATGCAGACACACCATCGCACAAGTATAAATGCTCACAACGCACGTATGTCACTTGCGTAGGTTACGGCGTCCAGTTAACGCAGAAGTATAAACCAGGCTTTAGTATGAAGTTCATCAGAAACTTCGAAGTCAAAGATTAATAGTTAAAGATTGATATATCACATGTAATCAAAACGCACAGTGAAAAGTGCCATTTGCGTCAACGATCAACACACTGTGCTTTAGCGGCCTGTGCGTGTCACCCTGCTTCCAGCACCCACATAGCATGCCCACAACTTACTAAACCTACGCTGCTCATCGTTGGCATGTAGCCTTTGGAGAGAATGCACAAACTGCTTCAAATTGAATCCAATTCACTGCTGCTGTGCTGTAAGGTGATTACGTTAACTGTAACGCTACCCTGCTGTCCAACCTCAATGTTCCTTTGAGATGCATTTTACAGCAGTGGCAGTTGAACCCCGATCACTAGTGCTATCAGCATTAGCACAATGCTACCCTGCTGGCCTTAGGACTCTGCCAAGTAACCAAGAAGCTGGGAAGTTGGTTTTGTTTTAATATAATGTATGTCAAAATTCCATTTGTTTTTGGAGACAAAAAGAGCAGTGCATTGAATAGAAAGTATTTCTTTTAGTCTCAAAAGCCTTGGTACTAATTTGGAAAATTCCCAATTGTCTCAGTTGCATTAATTAATACTGAAGTCCCCAGATTTGTCTTCAAATCAGTTCAGTGAGAGTTATCTTTTAACAGTGCCAGTTTTAATCCAAGAATACAGGAAGTTACGGCAGGATACTTTCTGTGTGAATTGACCTCAGTATTTCTGGACAGGCAGCTGCATGTTTCTAATGGGTCAAAGATGAACATACAGTTTTCACAAGTAACTTTAATCATTAACAGTTCGTAGATTGCAAGCATTTTCTGAACAGGAGGTTTTGTTTTGAACTGATCATTGGCACTGAAAATCAATCCAGCTGGTTGCTCCAAAACCTCCAGAAAAACTGAAGAAATACTTTGTTATATAATTGATGCTGAGGACAGATGCTAATCGCTGAGTCCAAAAAAACAGTAGTGTCTATCAGTGGATGCGCTGAAATAATCCTCTCGCTCCCTCCTATTCATTTACACGTTACTGCACCCACTCTCTGTGTTGACAAAGAGACTGTTCATTTGGGACAATGATCTTTGCCAGGGGGCCTTCCACAGAAAAATCCCATGTTGGCCACTAGATGTGGCAAATCTGGATTATCAAAGCAAAAGGTTTTTCTGAAAGTCCTGAAAGGTGAAGAGTTCCCGTTTGTAGATGAGAACAGTAACAGGTTTCTGCCATGAAAGAACTGGTCTTGGGATGTCCTGGAAGCCTTGCTGTGTGTTTAAAAACTCAAAGTAAATTTATTATCACCATATAAAACCCTGAGATTCATTTTCTGGTGGGAATGCTCTGTAATCTATGACAGTCAATGTAAGACCGTACCCACTGAGTATTCATTCATTGTGCAAAAGACAACAAATTGGTGGCAAATACATACATACATACATAAATAAGCAAGAAATGGTGATAATATGGGTTGAAGAGTCCTTGAAAGTGCAAGTAGGCTGCAGGAACAGTTAAGCGATGGGGTGGGTGAAGTGAAGTTATCCCCTCCGGTTCAGTAGCCTGATGGTTGAAGGGTAATAACTGGTGGTGTGGGTCCTAATGGCAGCAACGAGAAGCGGTCATGACCTGGGTGGTGGGGTCCTTGATGACCTTTGCTGCAACAGTGCTTCACGTAGATGTACTCAGTACCGGGGAGGGCTTTACCCGTGATGGACTAGGCTGTATTCATGCCAGTCTGTCGGAGTGGAGCAGGGATGTGAGTTAATGATGTGCAGCTAACGTGAGATCGATGCAGGTGAAGAGCTATGGTGAGAAGCAGAGAGGGACCCTTTCACAACTGCATCATCTGTCATCGCCCAACGCCCGACGTCGCTGCTCAATTCATTTGAAAGGTTTGAAACGTGTGGTGTATTCATCCAGCTCAGTACCAGATGATGAACAATGGCACTGCAAATACAGATATCAAACAGTTAAATTGGTAACTATTTGTCAACTTTGGTCGTTACTAAAACCGGGGGAGGCGGTGATAGAGGCAGATACATTATGGACATTTAAGAAACTGTTGTAGATAGGCACGTGGATGATAGAAAAATGGAGGGTGCAGAGGAAACGAATAGTTAGCTTGATCTTGAAGTACGTTAAAGGGTCATCATATGATGGGCTAAACGGCTTGCAGTGATCTGGTGTCCTGTGTTCTAGTCACTTTACAAAGCACATAGAAGTGGTAGACAGCCAGTGTTTCCCAGATCACATGACTAATACGAGAGGACATAATTTTTAGGTGACTGGAAGAAAGTTTGTTCGTTATGTGCTGTATCGTATGATGTATCATATGGCTTTCCATGACCATGATTGTTCTTGGTAAATTTCTCTAAAGAAGTGCTTTGCCATTGCCTTCTTCTGGGCAGTGTCTTTACAAGACGGGCAAGCCCAGGCACCATGAATACACTTGGGAGACTGTCTGTCTGGTGGCAGTGGTCACGTTAGCAGAACTTGTGATGTGCACCAGCTGCTTGTACGACCATCCACCACCCGTTCCCATGGCTTCACGTGACCCTGATCGGTGGGGGGGGCGGGGGGGTTCTAAGCAGGTGCTACACCTTGCCCAAGAGTGACCTGCAGGCTAGCGGAGGGAAGGAGTGCCTTACACCCCCTTTGGTAGAGAAGTACCCCGCTGGCCATGGAGTAAAGTCTAGGGGAGATATTAAGTGTAGGATTTACATGGAGAGTGGTCGCTGCATGGAGCTTTCTGCCAGAGGTGGTGGTAGAGACGGATGAGATTGATTGTACAGCAAAGATTAAAAATTAGCCCTGTTTATCAATGTATGTACATTGAAACATATAGTGAACTGCATTGTTTACGTCAACAACCAACACAATCCGACTGTATGCTGTAAACAGGTCGCAAGTATTGTTACACTTCCCAGTGCCAATATAGCATCCCCACGCATTCCCAACTAGTATGTCTTTGGAATGTGAGAGGAACCCCACAGGGTGAAGGGTGGAATATACAACCTCCTTAAAGACAGCAGTGCAAATCACTGACGCTATAAAATATAGTTAACTGTTACACTGGCATGCCGCCATACGTCGGCACAACATCGGCCTGTACTGTGCTGTACTGTTCTACATTAAATGTTCTCTTTTCTTGCTTGTATATATAGTTGCCACTAATTACCATAGCACTGAGCTGCTTTGAACCAGAGATATACGGTAGCTGTGCTTGTGCTGTCCACAGAAAGAAACCTTTCACAGAATAATCATCCTGGTATATTAGTAGCATGATTAACTTTTATGTCTGTGAAGTCTGAAATGTATCCAGTGTTTGAGATGTTAAAAATACAAAATAATTTGTTGGTCTTTGTGCTACTGATTTGACAACCCTGCAGTTTGACTGATTAAAGGGATACATAATTTGTACACTTTAGACTTCACCACAACATCAGCAGCTTGCCCGATAAAATCTGTAAAAAGTCTGAACTTGAAGCGATAAAAAGCAAATGTCCTTAAATGCCCTACCACCACAAATTATAGGCCATTGTCTTGGTGACGGGAGAGTGTGATCCAAGGTTCGAGCTTTACACGAGGTGCCGTGAAAGAAAAACCAGGGCACAAAGGAAGTCCTTGATATTATGAAAAATCCCCAGCTTCACCTCGAAGCTTTTTAAATGTCATATTTTTAAAACCTTTTTTAAAATCAGGGAAATCTGGCTTCTGCTTCCTGAATCTACTTCAAAGTATCTGCCTTTTGGACACAACTGAGCTGCATACGACACCTAATTTAACCATTGATGCATAATTCTGCTTTCTCCCAGCAAACACAACTAGAAATATAACACCCACCTCCTTGCCTTCTGTCAGCCTGCCCTTGCATTCTGACGTTTTAATCCAATGTTCTTTCAGAAGTCAGGAAAGAGGCACTAAACTTGCTGCTTCAGTATCATTTTATTATGCGTTGATAGAACAAAGAGACATTGAAATGACAGCGATGGAGGTCTAGGAAGCAATGTTCCTCATGGCCTGAAAACTGCGGCACTATAAAAATATTTTGTTGCACATCAAAACAAACACAAACCACAATTTACAACAGAAGTAAATGGTGTCAGCCAGTCAATGGCAAAAGTAAAATGCTTTGACTAGATGGCGTTGGCGTTCGGCGAGCTGCGGGTTAGTAACAATGAACTACCGACTTCCATTCTGTGTTTATCGTTACAAAGTGTTGTAACTTGAAAAATTGTCAATGTTGAAGCTCAGTGTTTCAAAGAATAGATTGTGGCATTAATACATTATTAATTACATGGGGTATTTCACAATTATACCAGCAAAATTTCAAGATGATATTAATGTTATATAAAAGAAATTTGCAGCTCTACAGCAGGAAAGCCTGTGTGTGGGGGGCATTTGAGTTACTGCGCAGCTGTGCACCCATGCAGCTTAGGGGGAACAGTTCCACTGAAGTGAGTGGAGAGACAAGGAACTGAGAGGCTAAGATTGTGCTGGCCTCATGGTCAGTTATTTTATACCCCTAATGCATGTACATAAAGTATAAGCAGATAATTAAATAAACCCCAGGAATAAGCAGTCACATCCAAGGTTGGCAATATAATTGCATTTTTTGCATCTTAACTTTTCTTGAAAGTATTTTTAATCCCTACTTAAGGACAACTTTGAGGTTATTTGTGGTCTCTTGGTTGTTTCCTTGCCAGCTGTGAATTGTTCATGCTGCACCTGGGGCAGCTGGCCCATTATTTACAGCAATGTTTGCTCGAAGAATCCAGGATTGCTTTGGATTTCGATTTTAATTACTGATGTTGCTTGGGTACCACAGATTGTTGATATCACATGGGTGCTGTTATAATTGAGACCTCCATGAGGACTCTAGTCCCGATGAAGGGTCTCTGCCGGAAACATCAACTGTTTCTGAATGTTGCTTGACCTGCTGAGATCCTCCAACATTTTGTGTGTGTTGCTCTGGATTTCCAGTATCTATGGAAATGAATAAATCGTTGACATTCATTACGACTAGAGTCCTCGTGGATGTCTTATTTATGGCAGCATTGGAAAGTAGCCTCAGGGTAACGTTGCAGCTCTATAAAAACCTGTTTAGACCACATTTGGAATACTGTGTTCAGTTCTGGCTGCTTCATTATTGGAAGGACTTCGCCGGATGCTGCTTACATTAGAGAGCCTGTTTCATGAGGAAAGGCTGAGCAAGTTAGGACTTTTCTCTTTGGAGTGAAGGAAGATGTGAGGCAACTTGATAAGGGTGATAAATGGACAGCCAGCAACTTTTCACCAGGGTGGCAATGGCTAATATGAGGCGGTGAACTTCTAAGCTTGTATATAGATTGATCTTCGAGTAGGTTAACAAGTCAGTACGTAACGATCCTGTGCTGTTCTGTGTTCTAGTATAATTAAACTAACTTTGCAAGACAAAACACTGTCTTTCAGAGAAACTGTACTTCAGTTCCACCTTGTCATCAGTGTTTCCAGTGAGCCTCTGTAGCAACTGTAGTTAAATCTGGCATTCCCGATATGGCCTCCTTACAGAGGTGAGACCCGATATAAACTGAACGACCATTTTCTCAAGCACCTTGGCTCCATCTGCAAAAAGCAGAATTCAGCAGTGACCAAACATTTTAATTCCTATTCCCATATTCTGTCTAGTTAGCCCCCAACCTGATGGCATGAACATTGATTTCTCCTTCCAATAATTTGTCCTCCACCCTCTTTATCTCTTCTCCTCACCTGCCTATTGCCTTGCTGTGGCTCCCCTCCTCCTTCCTGTTCTTCAAACGTTTGAATGTTTAGTCATTTCCAGATGCTGCCTGACCTGCTGAGTTCCTCCAGTATTTTATGTGTGTTGCTCTGACATGTAGTTGCCCCTGATGTCTATACAACAGGCAACGAGGTCAGCTGACGAAAGATAGTGTAAAACCAGATTGTATTCTGCCACCGTGTGGCAGTGTGAATGTCTGTCTTCATGATAAGAGATTCTAGGATCAAGACTGTTTATTGTTATTCTTCAGTACAAGTGTAAAGGAGAACAAAATGATTGTTACTCTGGATAGGATGGAGCATTCAAAAAATGACAAAGAACATTACAAGAACACAATATATATATGCGGGTAAATATAAATTCAATCTTATAAAACACCAGGTGCTAGTAACTGAGTGTGGCTGTATACATAATTTTAGATTATTTACATAGACTCATTGCTAGGTTATTCAACCCCACAACTATTTTCACAGTTTACCGTCTCATTTTCTAAATTTAAAATATATTGAAGAAGGATTTTTGGACTAATCTACAAAATATTTTGCATCGTGTTAAATCAAAGAAAATTCCAAAATCTCATCAATTTACTAAAAATTAAAAACGAAATCTTGTGATGCTGAAAAAGTATTCATCACCTCTGTAATTACTACTGATTGAAAAACATACCCCTGCCCCGTCCGTACAGGACTTGTGGTCAGATGAGATTATTAAAGTGGAACTTTTTGGTCTCACCACTAAGTGGTATGTGTAGCGTAAATCTAATATTCTGCGTCAGCCAGCTATCATCCTCCCTCCTGTAAAGTATGGTGTAGGTAGCATCGTGCTCTGGAGATGCTTTTCAGGAGCAGGGACTGGAATTCTGGTGAGGATTGACGGGAAGATGAATGCCGCTAAATTGTGAGAGGTCCTGGTTAAAAATATGCTAGCCTCTGCCAGAAAGCTTAAACTGGGGAGGAAGTTTGTCTTTCAGCAAGACAACTACCCAAAGCACACTGCCAGAGTAACCATGGAGAAGCTTCAAATGAAGAAAATTGATGTCCTTGAGCAGCCAGCCAGCCACCTGACCTCAACCTGATCGAATATCACTGGCAAGACCTCAAGATTGCTGTCCACTTCCCCTCTTCCAACTAACCCGGCACAGCTCAAACAATTGAGCAATGAGAAATGGGCAAAATTTGTTCTATCACATTGTGCAAAGCTCATCGAAACTTATCCAAAAAGACTGCTGGATGTGATAGCTGTGGAAGGTGGTTCAAAGGGGCATGAATGCTTTTGATCTGCTGACATTTATGTATTTGAATTTTTCATTTTTCTTGGGCTGTGCTGTGAACAAATGGATGGGGCTGAATACTTTTACAAGGCACTCACTGTAGGTGTGCAGAAGGTGACTTTGACAGGGAATGATGAGGTGGCAAAGTGAGAAAGGGAGCTCTTCTAGGTAGCGGGGGGCACATGGAATCACAGGGGGACAGTGACTGAGTTGGTGTGGGTATCAGTTATGAAGTGCAAGTGTGTTGGGGGGGCCAAGGAGCCCACTACCCCCCCACCCCATTAAAGAGTCACTGTTTGACCTTGAAGAATCACGTTCTAGGGTCGCCTAAACAAAGTTTGCAGAGAACAGGGAGCCACATGCATGGCAGTTTTCTGTTTCAGAGAGTGAAAGGGGAGGGTTGCAACGAGAAGGGAATGCATTAGTAAAAACGTAAAGGTACGTTGTACAAAATGAAATATTATTATCAACCCAACTTCAAACTTTCTCTTGAGCAATGCATTCACAAATAACTTGCCACTATCACCGGTTTAACACTCCAAATAGCCGCGTTTTTACCACAGTGATGAAGCTGCAGCCTGGTGGCTAAAGCCCGGGGAACTGGAGGAGTGTCTGTGTGTGTTAGTGGGAGGAACCGGGTTTGTTTAGCTGTTGCTGGTTTGGTTTGGTTTTGTTTCTGGCTGTGCTCTGTTCTGTTTTGTTGTGTTCTGTGTTCTGGTCGACGTGCTGTGTTGGTGCAGGAATATGTGGTGACATTGGCAGGTCAATGGCCCCCCCCCCCCCGAACAGCACGTCCTCGTGTGCGTCGGTTCGATGTGGATCTGAATCTGTTTGTATCTTCAGAAAGCGGCGTTGAACATCTGCGATGCAGAGAGCACTACTGTCATTCTCATTTCGGAACCTGTGGGATGGGAGTTGGGATGATAAATGAGAGGGGTGGAGGGAACAGCTTACACAGATATCTGTTCAGAATCGAGTGTATTATCACTGGCATATGTCTGAAATTAGCTTTTGCAACAGCAGTACAATGCAGTACATAACAATAAAACACAATTGACAAGGCATAGTGAGGTGGTGTACATGGGTTCATTGTCTAATCTGAAATCTGATGGTGGAGGTGGCGGGGGGAGAAGCTGGTTGAATGTGTCTTCAGGCTTGTGTAACTTCTCCTTGATGCTGACAATGAGAAGAGGACATGGCCTTTCCTGTTCATGAGAACAGTTCAGGCTGAGTACTGTCACAAGAGTTGTGAAGAGTGTACAATGCAGGTCACTGCCAGTGGAAAAATCAAAGTGGCCTCTTTCTATTTAGTTTGGATGTAATAATGAGACAGACTTCTGGTCTGACGAAAGGAAAGTGTCCATTGGAAGGTGATCCTATTGCATGCTACGTTAAAGAGTCCCAGTACGGACTTCCCTATTTTACAGTAATTGCCAGATTTTGTCAGTTCCTAATGTTTGAACTACCACAGGACATTTTATATTCCTCAGTGAAGTCTGCACCTGCTTTATCTGTCTGAAATGGCCAAGCACGTATCAGATGAAGGCCACGTAGAGAGAGAGAACACAAAAGGGTTCCCTTTTTAAACGGCAAAAGTGGAAAGACTTCAAAGGATTTGTGAGTCACTATCCATTTACAGAAAGGAATTAATGCCAGCGACTTAAAATAGAAAGGCTTCCAAAGAAAATCTCTTCCTTTCTCCAACTCTGTTTTCACTTACTATGCTCAATATCAGCTTTAATATTGGTATTGCATGTTTACATACAAACTTGAGGATCCAATACGGTTCCATTCTGTAAACACAAGAAATCAAAGTTCAATTTAAACTTTATCATCAGAGTACATACATGTCACCACATACATGCCCTGCTTTTCCTACAGATGCTGGCAATCCAGAGCAATGCACGTACAACGCTGGAGGAACACAGCCCGTCAGGCAGTTTCAGGCTGTGACTTTTCCTATGGGGAGACACTTCATTGCCCTCCATAGATGCTGCATCTGCCTGTATTACTGGTCTGGGATTTCTCCTTTTGGAAGTGCTCCCCCTTCTTAAATTCCTCACTCTGGCCTCTTACCTGTTATCCTCACCTGTCTACCACCCATTTACAGCCTCTCCTCCTCCTCCTTTTTCCCTTTCTCCCATGCTCCACTCTCCTCTCCTATCATATACCTCCTTCTCCAGCCCTTTACCTGTCCCACCTATCACCCCCCCAGCTTATTTGTCTAGGTGCTCACAGACCTGTAGCCAGACAATTCAAGTTAACCCAGTGCACCTACAAGTTCTCTTCTGCTGGGGGCCTACGTGCATGAAAGGGATCCAAAGATGCAGAGCCTGACCCGTTGGGTTCTGTGTGTGTTGCTCTGGATTTCCAGCATCTGCAGGATCTCTTGTGTTTATTTTTTTAAAAAATGAATTCACCATTTGTCAAATTACTGAGGACATATCAGAAACAAAATGACCAAAGTGCATTTTCTCAGGGAGTGCTTAAAGATTTCTCTGATAATTTAAAAAAAATGGAAATTAGATAAAATGGCCCTGTTTTTGAAAGGGCCACTGGGAAGAAATCCAGCCAGCAGAGACAGACCAAATCTGATATGGCACACAGAGTTACCCGCTCAGCCGGGAGATCAACCAGACTCCAGCGAGGCAGTGTTAGAATTTCAGGTCTCCAGGAAAGCAGGGACTGGACATCATGGTGGCGTCAGAATCTACACAGTGTTGTTCAGGAAAGCAGGGACCAACTGGCTGTACACATTGCATGGATACCCTAATCCTTGGCAAGCAACGATATGGAGTCAGGGCTGGTCCAGGCCATTTTATATCTTTCTGAAATCCTTGATAAAATATCCACCATGTGAAGGAAGTTTCAGAATGATGACACTATTTACTAAAAACAATCAAGCTACAGGGTGGTGTTAGAAAATTTTCATAACTGAGAAAAATCAGGATGCTTCATGTTCCAGTTTCCCTTGCTTGCTTGCAACCAAGGGTCAAAAGATGATCATATTTAATTAACTAACTAGTTGACTCATATTGAAGGCTCAGTGAGTTGCTATGTTTACTATTGCCTCCATCTTGTTAGTTTTTTTTAATAGTCAGGTTTCTACTACTTTCATACTTTTATTGTCTCGTAGTTTGGCATGGACTAGATGGGCCAAAGGGCCTGTTTCTGTGCTGTAGTGATCTATTGATCTATGAATCTGCAGTTTTTAAATAAACTAATGATATTTTCTGCCAGTATTATTGTGGAAGTGACTCAGCCCAGTTAAAAGTTATCTTCAGCTAACCTGTTAACAATACCGCCTCAAACTAAAATTAAAATTATTAAAATACATATGTCACCATATACATTTTCCAGCAGGCATTTACTGGACAAGAAAGAAATACAACATCATAAGACATAGGAGCTGAATTAGGAAATTTGGCCCGTCAACTCTGGTCCGCCTTTCCATTATGACTCATTCACATTCCCTCTCAACCCCATTATCCTGCTTTCTCCGCATAATAATTGACACCCTAACTAAACAAGAACCTTGACAGCCACTGTCTGTGGCAACGAATTCCACAGATTCACCATCTTCTGGCGAAAGAAATTAATCCTCTATTCTGATACTGTACCCTCTGGACTTTGACTCTACCATTACAGGAGACATCCTTTCCACAACCACTCTATGTAACCCTTTCGATATTTGATAGGTTTCAATGAGATCCCTCCTCGTTCTTCTAAACTCCAACAAGTACAGGGCCAGAAACTCAAATGCTCCTCAACGTTACATTCCCAGAATCCCTCTCGTAAATCTCCTCTGGACCCTCTCCAATGCCAGCACAGCTTTTCTTAGATAAGGACCCAAAACTGCTCAGAATACTGACAAATACCTTATAAAGCCTCAGCTTTACATCCTTGCTTTTATATTCTAGGCCCCACAAATGAATGCTAACATTGCATTTACCTTTCTTACCACTGACTCAACCTGCAACTTACCTTAACCTCCAACTGCTGCTCCCTTTCCCCATTCTCCGAATCTGCCTGAGTCCTTCTGCAGACTCCCTACTTGATCAACAGTACCTGCCTCTCCACCTCTCTTTGTATCAACAAATCCATTATCCAAATTGTTGGCCTATAATGTGAAAAGAAGGAGTCCCAATTCTGACCCCCACTTGCTACCGGCAGACAACCAGAAAAGCCACCCTTTATTCCCACTCTTTGCCTCCCGCTGATCAGCCAATGTTCTACCTATGCTAGTATCTTTCCTGCAATACCACGGGCTCTTAACCTGCTGAGCAGCCTTGTGTGTGGCACCTTGTCAAAGGCCTTCTGAAAATCCAAATAAACAACATCACTGATTCAATGTCCATTCGGGAATCTGTTGGTGGAGGGGAAGAAGCTGTTCCTGAATCATTGGAGGTACAGGAGCCTGAAGACACACACTAGCAATCTAGCAATCAGAAGAGATCATATCCTGGGTGATCAGGGGACCTTTTGAAGGCTAGTTCCCATAGTAGAGCTGACTGAGTTCACTACTTTCCAAAAATAATCAGTTTTTGATTATGTGGAACTATCGGCTTGCTAGTCATCTGGATACTGAGTCCATTGAGACAATTGTAGAAAGTGAAATGTCGCTTCCTTGTGTTTTAGGAGAACTAGTTCCCCTAATGACTGGCATACTCACTACAGTTGGCCACTAGATTATTATGCATAGTTCAATAAGTCAGGCTTAGTATAGTTTGTGCTGTTGCTGGTATTAAATACAAGCATTCATAGGTTAAAAAGGAAGTATCCTTATGTTTAACCTGATGTGGGCAACTGTCAAATAAATAATATGTTACCAAGTAACACGCTTGGAAGAAAAATGCAAGTTGGAAGCAGTACTTTGATCTGGTCACGGTTGGTTATATCATGATGTGCTGTAGGCCTGATGCCAAACGTCTGGTGTGGGCAAAGATCAGTGGTCAAAAGAGGCCTGCAAATATCTGCTCTTTGGTTCTCGAACCGTAATGTGTGCATTTTACAAATAATTTATATTTCCCTCCCTGCTGCATTTCACATTTATCCAGGTGTTGGTCACCTGTTGTTGGCCTTGTATGTTCTGAAATTTGTTTTGTGGCAGCAGTACAGTACAATATACAATGAAGAATATAACCATATATACAATAAAGAATATCACCATATAGGCCAATGGTTTGCTGACCTTCCTTCTCCCATAACTTTCCATTTTTCTGTCATCCAGGTGCCGATCTAAGAGTTTCTTAATGCCCTAATGTCTCTGTCTCTACCAGCACCACCCCTGGCAGAGCGATCTACCTACCCATTAGTCTCTTTAAAAAAACTTGCCACTCATATCCTCCCTATGTAGAAAGAATGGGAGCCTCAGGACTCACACCACCAGGTTCAAGAACAGTTAGGACCCCTCAACCATCAGGCTCGTGAATAACCACACTCAACTTCATTAGCCCCATCATTGAAACGTTCCTGCAACCAGTCGCATTGCACACTGTGTTGTCTTCTGCACGCTGGTTGCAACAGTCTGCAATCTCCCTACAAATTTGTTCCTCTAAATCCCTCGGTCTGTTGAGTAGCCTCGTTAACATGATCATACCTTTCTTATGTCAAGCTGTCCTCTAGCAGATACTTCACTTTAATCAGATATTGTCCTCAAACAAGACAAAAGTAGAGACTGCATTGTATTTTAAAAGGAACACGTAGGCACATGCATTATAAAAAATGTCAGTATACAGGCTTTTCTGCCCTGTACTGTAACCAAATTAAATTGGAAAAGATTGTGGGGAGCGGGCTGAAGATAGAACAATGAAATGCAGCATGCAAGTATGCCCATCAGGTGTTATCCCACCTGATCTAACTTTGCTATTCCAAATTGGTAACAAGTGGATTATTTTAGTGTATGGGATTGACGCAATGTGGACTCAGAATAAGTTTTTATGGGGGAGGGGTTGAAATTTAATCTGTAGTCACTGTAGGCATAATTAAGCCAACACATTTGATAGCATTCCTGTGAACCACCTTAGTTCCTACTTGAATACAAGTAGACATTGTTTTATCTTCAGGGCTAGTGGAATGAAGAGATACCGAATGATTGGCAGTCTACCACAGTCACTAAATAATTCACCAGATAGCCAATTATCCTTGAAACATTTCCAAGACTTCACAGGAACAAGGAGGAGTTGAGAAACAACTCTAAGCCAACCAACATTTAGAGGGTTAGGGAATTCACTTGTAGAAGACACGATCTATATATATTTTTATTTAGATATGCTGCACAGAACAGACCTGCCTGGGGCCGCTGGGGTCTTTCTTTCATTATGCAGGCTGCTTTACTGAGGCAGTGAGAAGTATATTCAGACTGTAGAGGGAGGCTGAACTGTGCCCATGACACGCTGCAGTTTCTGCAGGTCACGGGCAGAGCACAAACTATGATGCAGCCACATAGCTGTGTGTCTCTGGAGTTCACGTGGTGCTGCCCTCCAGTGTTCACACGGTGAAAGGACAAGCTGGAGCACGACAGCTCATGGACTTGGGTTATATAATTATTTTTTTCCTCCTTGTGACTTTTTCTAAAATTGTAATCATATGCGTTATTTGTGCTATGTGCAGTGCGCTGGGTGCTGGTGGTTGTTGGTAAGGTGTTGATTGATTGAGATACAGTGTGGAACAACCCCTTCTAGCCATGCACCCAGTGACCCCCCTCCCCCCCAGTTAACCCTGGGTCATTTACAATGCTAACCCGTACATCTTGGACTGTGGGAGGAAACCAAAGCAGCCAGAGAAAACCCACACATTCCACGAGGGAGGGGGGCATACAAACTCCTTCTAGAGGACGACGGAATGGCTGTGGAGCCATGTACCTTGGCCCCAGAGGAACACTACTTTGTCTGGTTATTTTCAGCCCTCTGAGATGATACACTCCTACAGAAGAACCCTACACCACCGAGTGCAGCTTCAGTGCGTCCTCCTGCAGCCTGGCATGTGCCGGTTGGCACCCCTCCACGTGCTGGCAGACCAACAGGTTTCGGGCAAATCAAAGGAGGTCTCTCACTGAGTCAGTGATCCACCAGCAGTGTAGCGTCATTGATATCTGAGAAGATAGTGGGCTAAGCTGATACCCTGCAGTTGCGATGCATGATCAATTATATAGCCTTCAGTGATCCAGATCAGAACCAGTTTTCGTATGAACTGGAAATTGATGCATTGCAAAGGGATGTTTTTGGACAATCCACCGCTGCCTTTCTGAGAGGCCGGTCTCTGATTATGCATATCATCAGAGACCTGAGTGAACTACTGCAGATGTACCGTCTGGTATGGAGGCACCAATGGACAGGATTGAAATAAGCTGCAGAGGGTTGTAAACTCAGCCAGCTCCATCATAGGCACCAGCCTCCCCCAGCGTCGAGGACATCTTCAACAGGCGATGCCTCAGAAAGACGACATCAGTCAATGAGGACCCCCATCACCCAGGACATGCCTTCTTCTCATCGCTCCCATCAACGGGAAGGCGCAGGAGCCTGAAGGTACACAGAACAGCTTCTACCCCTTCATCATCAGATTCCTGAATGGATAATGGAGCCATAAACAGCACCTCATTATCTACCTATTTAATATTGCATATTTTAGTTCATATTATGTATTGCAAAGTACTGTCTCCGCAAAGCAATACATTTCACAACATATGTCAGTGATAATAAAGCTGTCTCTGACTGATCTGTGGGGCCGGTATCCTAAATTCTCCAGAAAGGGATGAGTGTGTATCTTCAATAAGCTGGCAGGGCTCGTGTGCGACTTCAGCAAGTGACAGGAGCAGACTGCAGAAGGTGAATAAGTCAGGATGACAGCAGAGGACAAAGCTGATAACCAGCTTTCAAATTCTAATCTGGTTTTTAAGCAAGGGGGAAACGTATGCCAGCTGAAGATATGCCAGAGAAACAGGTAAGCGCATCATAGAATACTGGGTTCCTATCTTCAACACAGTGAAGTGGTATACAGTGCTTCCAGCATAAAGCACACTACATGTTTGTGGCCAAATAGGACACAGATATAGATGTTTACAAAAGGTAGTATTGGTATTGACCCAACCATATACAAATTCAAAGAAAAGCACAGGGCCTTTCAGGTCATTATTGGCTGTTCATAAATACTCCATCGCCCACGAACACCAACTCACTGCTTTCCTCCCTTTTTGCATTTATTTAGTTTTTTTAAAAATATCTGCTTTTGTGACTTATGGTAATATTTTTATGTGTTCTGCAGGAATCTGTTCTGGAACCCCGTCTTTGTGATTTTTGTAAATGACCTGAACGAGGGAGTAGAGGGCTGGGTTAGTAAGTTTGCTGATGACACAAAAGTTGGAGGTGTTGTGGATAATCTGGAGGGTTGTCAGAGGTTACAGCAGGACATCAATAGGACACAGAAGTGGAAGATGGAGTTCAACCCAGATAAGTGTGAAGTGATTCATTTCAGTAGGTCAAGTTTGAAGACAGAATATAATATTAGTGGTAAGACTCTTGGCAGTATGGAGGATCGGAGAGATCTTGGGCCCATGTCCGTGGGCCACTCAAAGCTGCTGTGCAGGTTGATGATATTGTTAAGAAAGCGTATGGTGTGGTGGCCTTCTTCAACCGTGGGATTGAGTTCAAGACCCGTGAGGTAATGTTACAGCTGTATAAGACAGTGTTCAGACCCCACTTGGAGAGAAGTGTTCAGTTCTAGTCACCTCATAACAGGAAGAATGTGGGTACTGTAGAATGAGTGCAGAGGAGATTTACAAGGACGTTGCCTGGATTGGGGAGCATGCCTTGTGAGAATAGCTTGAGTGAACTCAGCCTTTTCTCCTTGGAGCGATGGAGGATGAGAGGTGACCTGATAGAGGTGTATAAGATGATGAGAGGCATTGATCGTGTGGATAGCCAGAGGCTTTTTCCCAGGGCCGAAATGGCTAACTCGGGCATAGTTTTAGGGTGTATGGAAGCAGGTACAAGGGGGATGTCTGGTGTATGTTTTCCACACAGAGAGTGGTGGCTGTGTGGAAGGCACTGCCAGTGACAGTGATAGAAGTGGATACAATAGGGTCCTTTAAGAGACTCTTAGATAGGTACATGGAGCTTAGAAAAATAGATGGCTATGCAGTAGAGTAATTCTAGGCAGTCTGTAGAATAGGTTACATGGTCGGCACATTGTGGGCCCACCATTTCTATGTTCTGTGTGTTTCACTGTACTGCTACTGCAAAACAACCTCACAATTTCACAACAGTAATAGATCACAAACAGCCCAGGGGAATGCACGCAAAGCAAATGTGGAGAAAGAACTCGTTTGTTTTACCACAGCACTAATGAACCAATTAGAGCAGAGATGAGGAGGAATTTCTTTAGCCAGAGGGTGGTGAATCTGTGGAATTTGTAGCCACAGTTGGCTGTGGAGGTCAGGCAGTTGGGTATACTTAAGGAAGAGGTTGATAGATTCTTGATTAATCAAAGCATCAAAGTTCATAGGGGAAATAGGCCATGATGGAATGGAAATGCAACCCCGATGGGCTGAATGGTCTTATTCTGCTCCTACCTCAAATGTGGGCCAAAAGGTCTGTTCTGTGGTGTGGTGTTCTCTGTTCTATGTTCACTCTCAGAGTTAATCTGTCACCAATTTAAAAAAAAATAGAACAAAAGGGTGTGGGAACAAGTTATCTGCAGATCTCAGTGGGAAAGAAAATGTGTCTCTTTGGCTCACTGCTCTCAAACAGGGCCGGAATGTGCCATTTGATACCACCTTTGTGTGGCGGGAAGGCTGAATAATAGTGCAATATGCCCTCAGCATTTCATCTGAAGTACTGACAGCCAACTCTGTGGGTGAAAGGTTTACAGGCTAAAACCCAACTTGTATAAAAGTTGCTTCTGAAAGGTTTTAGATTTTACAGTTGTTAAAACAAAGAACGTTACAGCACAGTACATGCCCATCGGTGCCCAATATTACACCAACCCTTTTGCCAATCTAACTCCTCCCTTCTAGGCAGCCCTCCATTTTTCTATCATCTATGTTTCTATTTAAGAGTTTTAGCTTGGATAAAACAGGCAGCTAAAAGCTGTTTGCACAGTTATTGTTAGGTTGAGCCGTAGAATTTCCTCTTCTCTTTGTTCTCACAACGCCTCTTCCTCTCCTCAGCTCTTGTAACAGTGTGATAGGTGAAAGGTTACGGTGAAAATGCAGGCAGCTGGCATTGAGTGCCAATAAATCACCCATGATGGAATGGCAGCTGGGACATGATGGGCCAAATGGCCTAGTCGCTTCCTGTGTCTTACGATCTAAAAAGATCGTATGCCTCATTCTTAACTTTAGAAGAACGTTTGTACCACAAAAGCGACCAAGTCATTAGGTATTCTTCACTGAAGATAACAATGCCATTGGAGCAAAATGGCTAGAGCAGTCACCATAAATTTTTAAATTTTTATTTAGAGCTGTCCTCAATTCCTTTATAGGTTGTTTGCCTGCAATATGAACTGTATTGTTATTTAGAGATACAGACAGTAACAGATCCTTGTAGCCCATCGAGCCTTCACCATGTGACCAACTAACTTGCTAACCAGTATGTGATAATGTGGGGGAAGACCAGGGAGAGTGACAGTGACATCATTCAACAAGTAATTCAAAACTTCTGCAAAACCATAATTGAATCTTTCCAGCTCCTGATGCTGGTTAGAAGACCTGGTGGCAGGAACAATTTTGATCAGTAATAGGTGTCTTGTTAGTTCCTTACCCTTTTTCCCTGCTGAGTTCCCACCGTTCCCCCACACAACAGTAAGCTGCTGTATAACTGTGAGGCAGGCACCATAGCAACTCACCAAATTCACACAGGCTGAGTTGATTTCACTCCGGTCTTTTGAACAAAACTGCACCATTTAGCTATTGAAGGCTGCGTAAAGAAGCAAAGCTTAGATTACACAACACCTAATCATATCTCTTACAAATTCCTTAAGATATTCCATGCCCAATTAATTACTCTGAAGGGATTGGGCACTTGGATAATTCTCTTCAAACCCAGCCAGTTCTGTTGGAACTGTTGTTGAGCTTTTCTAGTGAGCATTAATTACTTTCCTTTCAAAGTCTCTGTCCTTTCCTGAGGGATTTTTAATATCAGTGCCTAAAGTAGGCACAGAATCAGCAAGCACTGCTGTCTCCACCTGATCATGAAGGACGCCACTCACCCAGCTCATGAACTTTGTCCCAGCCCCATCAGGGAGGAGGCCACACAGCACCCATGCCAGTCTGATCAACACCCCTTATCCATTATTGCACCCACCACCACACCAGCCCCGCAGCATTCATTGTTTGTCCCCCTACGGACTCCCACGTTACCCTGACACTCCACACCGACAGTCACTGTCCCATTGTATTTTCATGTGCCCTGCTTCTACCGAGACGAGTTCCTCCTGCCACGTTATCAGTTATGTGCAGATACTCCTGTACCTAGTGTCACTTAATGTACAATCAGTATATATGTATAACATACATACAATCAGTATATGTGTATAAACTAATCTTACATACATACAGCTCCCCGGTTGCTTGTTCATTCTGTTTTGTAGGCTTGCTTTAATATTTATATTTATTGTTTCTCTGCTGAGGGTGGTTTTATGCTGCATCAGGTCGGTGAATCATTTTGTTCTCTTTTAACTCTTGTACTGAAGAGTGACAAATAATTGGAACCTTGGGCAGACCTGAGAAGCCTGCCCCCGATTAATGACTTTATACTGGCCAGTAATGCAAGTTCCTCTTGCTTTTTCTGTGTGTTACTCTTAATCTGATAACGTTCCTTTGCATCACAGAAAGTTGTCCAAACATTCCCACAGTACGTATTCCTACTGCAGAACCTCTCCAGCTTTGTAAACTATTTACTGTGGCCTTGGTTTGAAGCATTCTACCTATCTCTATCAATTCCTCCCGTCACTATACTGCACTGTAAAGACTTCAAATCACTTTTTATGATGCTGTTTACACTGTTGATACATGCTGGGATTTATGTATTTGTGCATATTTTATTCTACACCCACATCTGTACGTTCACCTCTAACTTTATTTTTGCTGTTGTTCTTTATTCTAAAATATAATTTTATATGTGTTTTTAAGTGTCTGTATGTTTACTTGCTATTTGTGCCATGTGTTGTGTGACTGCTGGTACTGTGTGCTGTGTGTGACTGTTGGTGTGTGCTGTGTGTGACTGTTGGTACTGTGTGCTGTGTGTGACTGTTGGTACTGTGTGCTGTGTGTGACTGTTGGTGTGTGCTCTGTGTGACTGTTGGTGTGTGCTGTGTGTGACTGTTGGTACTGTGTGCTGTGTGTGACTGTTGGTGTGTGCTGTGTGTGACTGTTGGTACTGTGTGCTGTGTGTGACTGTTGGTACTGTGTGCTGTGTGTGACTGTTGGTGTGTGCTGTGTGTGACTGTTGGTACTGTGTGCTGTGTGTGACTGTTGGTGTGTGCTGTGTGTGACTGTTGGTACTGTGTGCTGTGTGTGACTGTTGGTACTGTGTTTTGCACCTTGGCCCCAGAGGAACATTGTTTCGCTATGCTGTATTCATGGGTGTTCGTGTGTATGGTTGAATGAACATTATTCTTTATAATTGTTGAAACGTGTTTTTTGTTGCATGCTGCGCTCTGAGCAACACAACACAGTAAATTCCTAACACATCTAAATGTATATGGCGAATAAAGTTGATCCTTAATCCCTGATCTGTATTCTAACTGTTAATGACTTCATGTAAAAAATTCCAATCGTCTTCGGTAACCAGAGGTTAGATATGAGAGCTCCAAAAATTTCTTTGGTTATGGTGCCTGCACCTCCCTCGTTTTCATAGGCAACTTCATGAGGCCCAAATGCGCCACAGAAGTCTACTACCCAGACCATCCGGGCACCTTCCTCGCTAACTCGTCACCTCCTGGCTGTTGCACGGGTCACAACAATTGCACATGTGCTCAGACGCAGAGTCACACACATGCGCACACACATGCACACACACACGCACGCGCGCGCACACACAGAGCGCCATTATCCATGTTAGTTTTGGATTATGAAGTCGTCTGGGCCTTCAATGTCATGAGGATTATTGAAGCTGTATTTAGCATTTCCACCTCTCTCATGGAAATTGCTTCAACTATTGTTAAGGATGTGGATTTTAAATGATCCAAGCTTCCTGAGAGATAAAAATGAAAGTAGTTTAGAGCTAATTATTTTGGTAGTTCTGCTAATTAGGCCTTTTTTATGATTGATTGGTTTTATCTGAAGTAACGAAATGTGCCTGTCACCTCTAATACACCCAACATGTGAGACTTTGCCACATTAACTTCCCAATTGAACGGCAAAACTCTGCTCAGTACCGTACAGATGGAGTGTAGCAACTTGCAATGGACTGGCCTACGGGCACGCAAAATAGTTAGGGAATGCATGATAAATCAATTTGGTATTTCCTGCCAGACCTTGTCAATTGCCAAGGAGTGGACATTTTTCCCACTGGTACAGTAATTATTTACCAAGCTGGGCAGTGGGCCAATTCAACAAGAATAAATTGGGTCAATGTCATCTGGGCTTTACTATCTTGACTGTACTGGGGAGGGGGGGGAGGCAAAAATTACAGCATTTCTCAGGAATTTTCCACTAACGAAGTTCGGATGTGGTAGCAGGGTGGTGGGGAAGCAGCACACTGAGCTCTCTTTGTTCATAGGCTGGGGCCCCCGCTTACATTCCTGAGAGTAGTGCTCGCTGCGTTCTGTTTTTGCACTCTCAAACAGAGCAGATTTCTCCGCTGTTTGTTTTCATAATGAAGCTTCAGTTGCTTTGCAGTATCAAGCATTTTAGCTGGTTCATCCCACTGATTTTTCTAGTCGGACCATTCGTTTTGAATTTAGGAATTACTCTCACGGGGAAAGTAAACCTTACGGATAACTGACGAGCATGTCCCTCAAGTTCTCATGTTTTGTTAGTGTTTGACCAGTTACACGGAGAATTCTCCTGTAAGTGTCAGAGGGGCAGGGTGATAGGCAGCTCCAGCTGAGAACATGCAGGCCGACCATCAAAGGGCTTTTACCCACACAGGGAGAATGTAAACACTGGCGCCGTGCCACGAACCCTTGTGCATTCAACACTATTTTACTGCTTTTAATTAGAAAAGCCAAGGATGGTAAAACTACATTTATTTTTTTATCATTCTTTGGAGCAGGCCGTTGTGGGGGTGGTGTAGACTCGGGGACCTCTGGCAGCAGAGCAACCTACAATCTAATGGTTTCTCAGTAGTGTTAAATGTCTGCTACACTGTGGCTGCCTGAATCTAGCTAACTGGGACAACTTTCTCACCAGAGAAGAATGTGGAGAATGTGTCATTTAATCAGAGCTATCTTCAGCTCTTTAATCTGCTATTTATTGGCAGCCAGCATGATTGTTCTTATCTGTTGGTCCTTCAGCCTGCTTCACTGCCCTCAAACATGGGAACTTAACTGAGTGAAAGAACCTGTTACTACAAAGCAACATTTGCACGTTGATATCATGTTACTTAACCTGGTCTCACACCATCACTGAGCGGACAGAAATTTGTGGAAAAGTGACGTCTGTAAATACTTCATTTTCTGTAGATTTTTGTCAGTTACCATAGGAATTTCAGTAAATTGGCAGAATGTTATTCATTAAAGGATTTAACTCCTGATCACTGAGTTCTGATGAAGGGTATTGGCTTGAAACGGCATCTACTTATTAGCCTACATAGATGCTGCCTGACCTGCTGAGTTCCTCACAAACAAGAGAAAATCTGCAGATGCTGGAAATCCAAGCAACGCACACCAAATGCTAGAGGAACTCAGCAGGCCAGGCAGCATCTATGGAAAATAGTACAGTCAACGTTTTGGGCTGAGATGTAGACTGTACTCCTTTCTATAGATGTTGCCTGGTCTGCTGAGTTCCTCCAGCATTTTGCATGTGTTATTCTGAATTTCCAGCATCTGCAGAATCTCTTGCCGTAATAAGTCGTGGCAAAATACTTATTCTGTTTCAATTTACATTCCTTGATCAGTGTAGTTTCTGCCCACTGAGTCAAAACTTGAACAAAAACACTGGATTTCAAAAAGCAAATGTGTCAAATTGTGTCCAGCGCAATTGAGCAGGGCACCTCAAAGACTCCCTGCCTGCCTGTCCCATAAGGTACTAGTTGATTATGTGCCATGTAGTATGATGTAGGTGAATCATGGTCTTTAACCACGATTGTTATTGGCAATTTTTTCTACAGAAGTGTCTTGCCCTTGCTTCTGGACAGCGCCTTTACAGACAGGTGACCCCCAGTAATTATCAATACTGTTCCGAGATTGTCTCCCTGGCACCTGCGATCGCAGAAGCAGGGCTTGTGATATGCACCAGCTACTCATACGAACATCCAGCACCTGCTCACGTGGCTTCATGTGGCCCTGATTGGGAGGCTAAGTAGGTGCTAGAACTTTGGGAATGACATCTTGACATCTTGACCCCTTTCCCCTTTTGGGGAGAATTTACTGTGTTCTCAGACTGCCTGAGACCCCATAGAAATAGAGGATCACGAGGGACAAGGAAAATCTAAAACCTCAGTCTTAGAAGGTCTAAGATTTTATAAAAGAAGATTTTTTAAAATAAATGTACTATTCCCTGTCTGGGTGTATGTATCAGAGCTCGGTATGACAAATGTTCGGCCTGTGACTGAAGAAAAGCTGTGGACATCATGGAAATCAGCATCTCCTCCATGGACTCTGTCAATACTTCTCGCTGCCTCAGAAAAGCAGCCAGCATTCTTCCACCCCAGACACGCCCATCAAGCAGAAAATATGAAAGCATTTCCCACCAGGCTCAACAACAGCTTCTACCCCACTGTTGTAAGAATATTAATTAGCTCCCTAGCACATTAAAATGGACACTTGACCTCACAATCAACCTCAATATGATCTTGCAGCTTTTTCTTACCTACACTGCATTTTTTCTTCTGTTTTCTGATACTGGTTTACCTTGGACTACCTCGATATACTGTGCAATGAACAGTATGTAAGAAAAGTTTTTCGCTGTCTCAGTACACGTGACCCTAACCCAATCCCAATTCCAGTCTAATATGCTCAGCTGGAAAATTCCTCCCACACCAAAATCTGTTCTGAGGAAATCTGGGAAGAAAAATTAAAACGAACTCATTGTCTTCATCCATCAGATTTTAACTAGGTACAAACGAGAGGTGAGGTGCCTGTGAACATTCTGTGCTAAGTTTGTTACCACCTTGTTGAGATCACAAATCAATAACTCAACTCCAGTAACGCTCACTAGGCTGACAGCTACTCCAAGTAGACTGAGCTGGTTTGAGTCACTTTATTTCCCATGAAAAAATAAGTATCAACTTGTAGGATGAATTGGTATGGGCTTTAAATGTAATTAATTTGTTGCTTTGATTTTCCCAGGCTGCTGTCTACGCTCTGGCAGCCGGAAGATCACATGTTTTTATGGGGTCGATTACTTTCAATAGTCACACAATTGTTTTAGATACCGAAAGCATTTTCTCAGGGTTTCAAATATCAATGTTTGACACCTTTTGGCAAAGTAACGTAGCAGGGTGCTAATTTTGCAGGGGAGAAAATCATGGGCTCAGTGTTTTGTTATCCTTGGATCTGTGAAATGTTAATTGTCCATCCCAGCAGAGATTGAGAGAGTATAAGATACAAGAGCAATCAGCCCATCGAGTCTGCTCTGCCATTCCTCCATGACTGATTTACTGTCCCTCCGAGTCCAAAAGATGCTTGTGTTCTGCAGACATTTTGAAAAGGAGGGTTTGGAAATGTTTCCTTGGTCCAGCAGAGGAAACAGTGAATAGCTAAGAAACCCCACCTTACCTTAAATCAGGTTCCAAACCTAGGATGCACGGGCCCTTTGGTTAATGATGGTGGCTCATAGCATAATCAGGGTTGGGAGCCCCTGCCTTAAATGCTATGACAGTGTACAGGTAGCCACAGGCCAGCTGGACTGAGGTCAGGCTCTTTTCATGCAAGGATTCACATCCAGGGTCAGTATAGAAGGGCCAATGATTCTCTACCTGTCCGTTCAAAGCTTGGGGAATGTAGCACGGCATCAGTCTGTTGGCTTGGAATTGGAATTGGTTTATTTGTCCATTTTATTGTACCACGGTCTATTGAATCGTCTGATAATGGTGGTACAAAAAGCTGTCCTTGGGTCTGCTGATATGTGCTTTAGGGTGCTTGACAGACATTAAATTACTTTAGTGTTTGGATTCGTTTTGGACTCAACTGTAGCATTCCAGTGTCATCTTCCATGTTCTTCACCTAATATTATTATACTTCCGAATGCTCTAGTCTCACATCCAAGCTGCATTTGTTCCCACAAACTTTAGTGACAAGGAATCTCTTTTGGTAATATCATGTAAGTGATTGCCAGCCAGGTTGACTAGGTATACCTGCTCTGGCTTGCTTCATTGTCCATCTGAGGGACGGACCCAGAGCATTGACATGGGCTCTTTTGACAAAGTCACTGGAGTGCTCAGGCTCAGGGGACACAAGGACATCACCTCAGCTACCACCAACACCAAACACAGCACTTGGGCTTGTGATGAGAAATCAAGTGAAAATCGATTTAGCTCAGCCTTCGCTCTCCCACAAGAAGGCAATAAGTAATGAACAAACTAGCACTGGCTTGTTGTAACTACCTGTTAACCTTTCAAAGACCTTCATTCAGTGTCTATTGTCATCTTCTTTTCCAGGTAGAACTAGAAACTGTTGTTTTTATTGGGTACATCCGGGGTAACAACCCCACGGGCTGTCTGTGCCATGAGGTGTGTTTGTCTCATGTCACTGGCATCTCAATGTTTCCTCATAACATCTCATTATTTCACCACTTCAGTGGAAAGGCAGCTTCTGCTACTGCCAAATCCATGTACCACTGCTCAATAACTTGTCTGCTTCCCACAACCATTCCTTCATCTACCCACTGGGAACACAGGTCCATAATTCCTTGGAAGTGGAATCACAAGTGGAAAGAGTCGTAAACTGAGCTTTTAGCACATTGCCCTTCATAAATCAAAGCACTGAGTTAGGGTATTACGTGGAAGTTGTACAAGACATTAGTGAAACCTAACTCGTATATTATGTGCCATTCTGGTCACCTACCCACAGAAAAGATGTAAATAAGTTTGAAAGAGTGCAGAGAAATTTTTACAAGGATGTTGTCAGAATTTGCAGACAAGCTAGAAGGGGATAGGTGAGACCAGATGAGAAGGAAGTTAGATGGGTGGGGGCGGGGATGAAGTGAGAAGCTGGTACGTGGAAAGGGCTGGAGAAACTGATTAGCAAGGTAAAGTAAATAAAGTAAAGTTAGATAGGTGAGGACTTCATTCCCTGGAACGTAGAAGATTGAGGGTTGATTTGATAAAGGTATACAAGATTATGAGGGGTGTAGATAAGGTAAATGCAAGCAGGCCTTTTCCACTGAGGTTGAGTAAGGCTACAACTAGAGGTCATGAGTTAAGGGTAAAACTCAGAGGGTCATGAGAGTGTGGAACGAGATGCCAGCACAATTGATAATGACTCAAGTTTGATTTCAATGTTTAAGAGAAGTTGGGATAGGTACTTGGACGGGAGGGGTGCAGAAAGCAGGTGCTGGTCGATGGGAGACGAATAGTTCAGTGTGGACTATATGGGCCAAAGGTCATATTTCTTTCCTGTAGTGTTCTATAGCTCTGACCATCGAGATTTATCAAGCACATTTGCTTCAAATCAAATTTGACTTGACGCAAACGACGCATTTCACACTTAATGCATTTAACATTTTGATGTGCATGTTGCAAATAAAACTGACCTCTTAATACTCAGAATTTTGAGAACCTCCACCTGCACCATCTCTCAGTCCACCCATCTTCCTGCGCTTGATCCCGTTTCCCACACTCTCTCAAGCATGGGTCTGGGAGGGTTAGCACCTTTTCTCAGCTCTCAAAAGCCCTCAAATGATTTGTGCCGAGGCCATTGTTTCCCTGTGAATCTTCATATTTGTTGTCCTTTCCTCGTGGATTTGTCATACCTGTCTGCAGGCTTTCTGAGGTGATTTTTGCGTTTATTAATGCTGACTGTATTGAGAGAGATACAAGAAAAAGTTTGCTTTGCATACTGTCCATACAGATCGGATCATTACACAGTGCATTGGGGTAGGACAATGCAGTGCACGTAAGCAATGAAGTGCAAGATTGTGAGTCCATCTTATTGCCTTGTCACAGTGTCCATGAGCCTGGTGGTGTGTGCTTTCAAACTTCTGTGTCTACTGCCCAATGGGAGGGGGAAGAAGAGAGAAGGAACAATTGACTAACAAGCACAATTATTTCGATAAACGTAGGAGCCGAAGTGAAATGTTTATCGGATCTGGGAGCAGCTAACCTTTGCCTTAATAAAAGAACCAGCAGAATTTGAATGATACAAGGGGTTAATATATTGAATAAAAGCAGATCTAAGTAACATAACTAACTGGTAAAACTGAAATTGATCTGTGTGAGACTGTGGGCAAATGAAGCCATCTTATTCAATTCATGGAAATGCCTTGGGGCATTAAAACACAGTCTGTTTAACCAGAAAACTTGTGGGTTCAGCATTTACCAGAGTCCTCTCCTTTTCGTTTCTGCCTGCCCAGGATGGTGAGAGTTGTCACTTTGTCACTTTGCTGCAATGTTACATATAATGCTGCCCTGTTTGTTTACTTACCTTGCCGATCGTCTTCTCCAGCCCTTTTCACTTCATCACCCATCTACCTTCCTTCTCACCTTGTCTCATCTATTCCCTTCCCTCTTGCCCGTTTCTTATTCTGGCATCTTCTCCCTTCCTTTCCAGTTCTGTTGAAGGGTCTTGACCTGAAACTCAATTCAGCTGCTGCCTGATCTGCTGAATCCCAGCACAATGTGTCTGTCTTTCTCTGGATTTCCAGCATTTTGTGTGTGTTGCTTAGGGAAAAAGTGCAGTTTTTGCACAATAAGAAACTGATAATTCTAACTTTTGTATTAATTTTGTAACCTTGATCAATGAGTTCTATAAACACAATCTGTGGAGTTGGAAAACGCCTGAGACAATTGCTGAAATAGAACACTATCCTAATTGATTTTGAGAGGACCAGAATATGTAAGGGAGGACGTATGCTCAAGCTTTTTCAGGCATTGGTCAGACCACACTTCCAGACCTCCAACTTACTGTCACATCCCAAAGATGCACTTGGGGTACTGTGAGCAGTTTTGGGCCCCTTATCCAAGAAAAGATGCGTTGGCATTGGAGAGGGTCCAGAGGAGGTTCACCAGAATGATCCTGGGAATGAAGGAGTTAATGTATCAGACCATTTAGTGGCTCTGTACTCACTGGAGTTTAGAAGAATGTGGGGATGAGGAGAGGATATTTCCTATAGTGGAAGTCTAGGACCAGAGGGCACAGCCTCAGAATAGAAGGACGCCCACTTAGAACAGAGGTGAGGTGGAATTCATTGCCACAGGCCAAGTCATGGGATGTATTTAAAGATTTTGGTTAGTCAGGGTGTCAAATGTTGCAGGGAGAAGGCAGGAGAATGGGGTTGAGAGGGATAATAAATCAGCCATGGTGAAATGGTGGAGCAGACTCGATGGGCGGGTGTGGTGTGTAAGGGAAACACTACAACTGCAAGTAGTCTCTGGAACTATTTGTTGCTGAGGTATCAATGAAGTAGCATTGTGAAAATCATATAGCATATCATTTGTTACGTGCACTAATGGAAATGTTTTGAATGTGCAGGTTGTCACTTTGTGGTACCGAGCACCGGAAGTCTTGCTCCAGTCTAGTTATGCAACGCCAGTTGACCTGTGGAGTGTTGGCTGTATATTTGCAGAGATGTTCCGTCGACGGTAAGTGTCATGCACCTTGTATCTATTCTAGGCACAAGAACAAAGTCAGATATGATCTATGCACTTGGCCTTTCATTTTCAGGAAGAGACGGAGGTTCTAGTTCACCCTCCATCACTGAAGCCAAACATTTAGTATACTATCATCCGGCTTCTGAAAGTGGGCCTTTGGTGAATTTCTACCCTTCCTTAGCTAACCCTCATTAGCTCTTAGGCTAGAGATTAGATTTAGATTTATTTTTATATATAGTGGGTGTGTTGCTTTGAATTGGATTGTATAATTGTTATTCTCTTAGCAACTTAGCTTCTATGCCTGCTTGTATTTTATATAACTACCTTTATACCTGTAGCTGTGTAGTCTGTTTCCTAGTGGCCACAGTATGTATATGCAGTTGTAACAGTGTCTCCCCTAGTGGTGACAGTGTGAATATGCAGTTGTTCACTGTGCCCCTAGTGGTGACAGTATGTATATGCAGTTGTTACAGTGTGTACATCCAACATGTCAGTCCATGGCCTTCTCTACTTCTGCGATGAGGCCACACTTAGGTTCAAGGAGCAACACTTTATGTTACATCTCGTTGGCCTTGAACCTGATAGCATGAACATAGATTTCTAGAACTTCCAGTAATTGCCCCCCCTCCACCATTCCCATTCCCATTTCCCTCTCTCACTTTATCTCCTTACCTGCTTCTTGCTTCCCTCCCCCCACCTTCTTGCTCTAACATCTCATTTTTTCCCCCAGACCTGATGAAGGGTCCTAGCCCGAAATGTCAACTGTTTACTCTTTTCCATAGATACAGCCCGGCCTGCTGAGTTCCTCCAGCAGTTTATGTGTTGCTTGTATATGCAGTTGTTCAGTGTCTCCCCTAGTGGTCACAGTGTGTATCTGCAGTTGTTCAGTGTCTCTCCTAGTGGTCACAGTGTGTATCTGCAGTTGTTCAGTGTCTCCCCTAGTGGTCACAGTGTGTATCTGCAGTTGTTCAGTCTCTCCCCTAGTGGTGACAGTGTGAATATGCAGCTGTTCACTGTGCCCCTAGTGGTGACGGTATGTATATGCAGTGGTTCAGTGTGTCCCCTAGTGGTGATGGTATGTATCTGCAGTTGCTTATTTAGTTGCAATGAAGGGGCTTTCTTTCCTCCACCAGCAGCGCTGCCCTCACCTGTATCTCTTCCATTTCCTGCACGTCTGCCCTCACCCCATCCTTCTGCCACCCCACCAGGGATAAGGTTCCTTTGTCCTCCATGTCCAGCACATAACTCTCCATAACTTACACCGTCTCTACAGGGTCCCACCTCCAAGCACATCTTTCCCTCTTTCCCACTTTCCATTTCCTATGCAACTCCCTTCTCTATTCATCCCTCCCCACTGATACCCCTCCTTGCAAGTGAAATAAATGCCACACCTCCTCCCTCACTACTATTCAAGGCCCCACACAATCCCTCAAGGTGAGGCGACACTTCACCGGTGTGTCCGTTGGGACCATTCTCTATATCCGATGCTCCCAGTGTGGCCTCTTGTATATCGGTGAGACCCGACATAGATTGGGAGACTGCTTCGCCAGGCACCTATGCTGCTTCTGCCAGAAGAGCGGGATGTCCCAGAGGCTCCCCATTTCAATTCTACTTCCCATTCCCATTCCCATTCCGACATGTCAATTCATGGCCTCCTCTACTGCCATGATGAGGCCACACTCAGGTTGGAGAAACAACACCTTATATTCTGTCTGGGTAGCCATTCCCCTTTCCCGTTTCCCTCTCACCTCATCTGCTTACCTGCCCTTCGCCTCCATCTGGTGCTTCTCCCTCTTCCTTCCCTTTTTTCCATGTTCTTGTACCTTCTCCTATCAGATACACCAATCACTCCTCACCTCTCCCAACCTCCTTACCCTGACTTCTCATTTTTTTTCCAGTCCTGATGAAGAGTCTTGGTCCAAAGCGTCCCCTGTTTTTTCTGTTCCATAGATGCTGCCTGGCCTCCTCCAGTATTTTTTGTTTGTTGCATGTATCTGCATTTGTGCAGTGTGTCCCCTAGTGGTGAGAGTATGAACATGCAGATGTTCAGTGTGTCCCCCTAGTGGTGACAGTGTGTATCTGCAGTTGTTCAGTTTGTCCTCCTAGTGGTGACGGTGTGTATATGCAGTTGTTCAGTGTGTCCCCTAGTGGTCACAGTGTGTATATGCAGTTGTTCAGTGTGTCCCCTGGTGGTCACAGTGTGTATATGCAGTTGTTCAGTGTGTCCCCTGGTGGTGACGGTGTGTATATGCAGTTGTTCAGTGTGTCCCCTAGTGGTCACAGTGTGTATATGCAGTTGTTCAGTGTGTCCCCTGGTGGTCACAGTGTGTATATGCAGTTGTTCAGTGTGTCCCCTGGTGGTGACGGTGTGTATATGCAGTTGTTCAGTGTGTCCCCTAGTGGTCACAGTGTGTATATGCAGTTGTTCAGTGTCTCCCCTAGTGGCGACGGTATGTATATGTAATTGTTAAGTGTCTCCCCTAGTGGTCACAGTGTGTATCTGCAGTTGTTCAGTGTCTCCCCTAGTGGTGACGGTGTGTATATGCAGTTGTTCAGTGTGTCCCCTAGTGGTCACAGTGTGTATATGCAGTTGTTCAGTGTCTCCCCTAGTGGCAACGGTATGTATATGTAATTGTTAAGTGTCTCCCCTAGTGGTCACAGTGTGTATCTGCAGTTGTTCAGTGTCTCCCCTAGTGGTGACGGTGTGTATATGCAGTTGTTCAGTGTGGCCTCTAGTGGTGACAATTGTGACTCTCTGGTATCACATTTGTTGAATGGGGTCTGTCAGATTGGTTAACCCTTATATATAAATTTGAATGGAATGTTTCTTAGGAGGTATAAGAAGGGCAGAACATGTTGCTCACCATCTTCTTTAGTCTTTTTCCAGTTCTTAGCCACTAAATTTTGCCGCTCTATGTTTTCAATTCTTTTTTTTTATCAGCACTCAATAAAATAACCATGAAACAGCAAGCTTTATGCCTCTGTCTTGACTTTTAAAAGAATCTTGGATTAAAACATCAGATTCCAACAGTTGGTTGTTAACACAAACACATTCCACTGTATGTTTCACTGTGCATGTGATAAATAAACTTGAATTTTATTAATCACATGTACATTGAAAGATACGCTGTAATGTGTCATTTGTGTTAACAGCCAAAGCAGTCCAAGAATGCATTGGGGGCAGCCCACAAGATCGACAGGGTGAAGTTTTCCCCAGGTTTCCATGTGCAAATTGTTATGCTGCATCAGATCCAGAATAACAATTATTTTGTTTTGCTTTACAGTCGTGTACTGAAGCTGTGCCTCTTGTAGACCTGACCCGCAGCAACAATGACATTGAAATGATTTGAGTCTCCCACTTCATATTTTGCACTGTCCTTATTTACCTCAGGACTAAATGACACGTCCTTTGGCACTAAACAGTTTGCTGTTGGTAACTTATCTACAGACTGCTGACTGGTATGGTAATTCTTTATTATAGTCACATGTAGCAAGCAGGCCTTGCATACATGTGCTAGGATTAGTATCGGTAAAAGTTGACAATATTGCCCTACCCTGGCAGCGTCCTCTCCTCAGACGCAGACACCATCTCAGCGATCAACCACTGCCTGAGTTGTGCTGGCAAAGCCTGTTCAAGACTACGGAAAAAGGTCTTGAAAACCGCAACCTACAGGGCCAAACAAACGAAACCTGTGGTCTACAGGAAACTCATCCTTCCGACAGCGTTGCACGAAGCTGAGTCGTGAATCACCTGCAGTAGGTAACGGGAAGCCCTGGAGGAACACCACCAGGTAATCCCATGGAAGGTTTTGAGGATCAGCTGGAAGCAGGAGGCCAACATGAACATTGGATAGGTCGTGTCATTCACATTCCTAACTCCGCAAGTCCCTGGTGGGGAAAGGAAACACTTCAAAAAGGACATCAAAATCATCCAACATGACATCTAAATACTGTGAAGACATTGCACTCGATAGATAGACCTGGAGGAAATCTGTTCAAGAGGGAGCTGCGCTAGATGAGAATGATCTCCACTGTGCCGCAGAGAACAAGAGGCAGCTGTGAAAGGAAAGACACCCAACCGCTGACCACAGCCACCACCTACTCCTGCCCGCACTGCACCAGAATAGGGCCTCTACAGGCACCTGAGGACCCACCGACAGACGACCCCTTGGGAGAGCATCATCCTGACAACGCAAGGGCATCATGAGGTAGATGTAGATTGTGAGAAGAGTCCATCTTATTGTACAGGACATCCATTCAAGTGTTTCATAACAATGGGATAGGAGACTTTTGTATCTTCTGCCCGATGGGAGAGGGGAGAATAGAGATTGTCGTGGGTGGGTAGGGGTCTTTGATTCCGCTGGCTGCTTTACTTGCAAGCTTCAGTATCGAGGTAAAAAATATAACTGACCCCCTCATACATCCAGAAGAGACAGCCCTGAATTCCTGTCCAAACACCTCTCTGACATAGCTAGCAGATAAGGTTCCATGCACCCTCCCTGTTGTGTTTCTCAGAATGTTCCTGGAGCTGCCTGAGATAGCTTTTCTTTGTTGCCACACCTCTTCTTTGTGAGACAACAGGGTGGCTGTGACTGTCTATCACAGGCCAGTTCCCTGACCGTATCAAACACATTGTTATCTTGCATTTCACAGTGAAGTGTGGCTGTGCACGCCTGCATAACTGAAAACCAGAAGCAAGAAGTTTTTGTGAAATACATTTGGAATATTCTTCAGCTGGCCAGGGCGATAATAGTGGTTAAGTTGAGGCAACTGGAAAAACCTTGGTGATAGAGACCATTCTTTATCTGCCTTTCAGTGTAGGTGTTTTGAGCTTTTGCTTGAACGTGCACATCCAGAGTTGACGACTCAGGTCATGCAGACACGGTTGTCAAAACCGCCCATCGCGTCAACAGCACTGGCCTGCCTGCCTGCCAGCAAGGAAAGGCATCAGAAACGACCCAGTAGCATCATGAAGGAGCCCACTAGATCCTGCTCGTAGATATACTGCTTTCCTGGTGTATATAATGAACCAACTCTTCTCAGATTTCCAGCCGGGGACAGGTATCGATTATTATAATAACACCTCTGCCATCTTCACCAGGGATGATGCCTGGGCATGGGCAGTCTGTTCTGATGGTACTTATACACCCATAGTCCCTCCCTTCTCATTGGTTGGTCCTCATCCAATCAGGTTTCTGCTCTCCCGCCTTGTTTACAATCGAATTCCAGTTCTTACTAAAACAAAGGTCTCACTCTGGAATTCGATCCACTATCTACTAGCCCTAACATATATGCCTTTGGCCTTTGGACTGTCGGAGGAAACTGGTGCACCTGGAAGAAACCCACACAGTCATTGGGAGGACGTACAAACTCCTTACACACTGCGGTGGGAATTCGACCCCTACCTGCTGTCACACGAACCGCGACACTACTGTGTCATCCATAATTGTGTTTTCATTTTGCCATGCCCTGGACACTCACCAGCCCTTGGGAGTCAAGAACCTAAGTGGGTCCATTCTCTATTTCTCAATCAGGGAAATTTGCAAACACAAGGAGCGACAAGCCCCTCAAACCTGCCCAATCATTCATCAGTCTCACTTATCTCTTCAGTCATCCCTCTCACAGTTTCAGGGGCAATGTCGAATTCAATAAGGTGCCATCCATTGTTGTAGTCAAGTTGCCTGAGGTAGATTTTCACAGTGACCTTTTCAGCTTCAATACACTAAAGGCAGACAAACAAAACTGTTAATCAGCCATGATCAAATAATAACAATTCAAAGAAGAATGATTAATATTCTGGGCTGTAAGATGTTACCACTGTGTAATTAAAGATATGGAATACAATACTTGATACTGAATTAATGAAGTAATTGCAGCCTTTGACTGCTAATTCCCTCTTGTGTGAGTTAGATCAGAAAATGCTAGAAGAAATGTGCACCTACTTGTTATAGGTTTTGATTGGTTGATACTTCTCAGGGAATAGTAATATTCTACCTTATGGCATTTTGTACCTCTGGCATATGTTATGAAATATGTTGGTCTGTGGCAGCAGTGCACTGCAATATATAGTAATAAAAAAACTTACAATAAGGATTTTTAAAATTTAAATTTAATAAGTAAATTAGAAGTGAAGAAACATAATGAGCTAGTGAACATGGTTTCATTGTCCATTCTGAAATCTGACGGCAGAGGGGAAGGGGCTCTTCAGGCTTCAGGCTCCTGTACCTCCTCCCTGATGGGTAGAAATGAGGAGAGGGCATTTCCTGGGGGTCCTTAATGATGGATGGCGCCTCTTTTGAGGTTTGAAGTTGCATTTTTCCAGTTTGGGTGAATACGCCACAGCCATCCCTGACTCCATTAAAACCTGTGTGGATGAGTGTGCCTACAAAAACATATTGTTCATTCCCCAAATCAAAAGCTGTGGACAAACCAGTAGGTTCATAGACTGCTGAGGCCTGTATGGCGACTCAGGATGTAGAAGGAAACCAGGTACGACTGACAGAGGGCTAGCTCAAGAGCCAAGGAGCAATTCTGAATGAGGTTGTGGGGGGAATCAATGGAGTGATGGTACTCATTACTTCCTGAGTGAGAAGAGGGCACATCCGTGGTGGCAGGGATGCTTACGGACGGACGCCACCTTCCCAAGGCACCACTTGGATACTACACGGGCTTGTACCTCTGATAGAGCTGACCTGATTTGACAGGATGTCTTCAAGGAGCAATGCCTCACAAAGGCAGCGTCCAACACCCAGTCATGCCTTGTTCTCATTGCCAACATCACATAGGAGGTATAGACGCCTGAAGGCACACACTCAACGATTCAGGAACGGCTTCTTCCCCTCTGCCATCCAATTTCTGAATAGACGGGAACCCATGTACACAGCCTCACTACTTTTTCTATCTTGCATGAACTATTTAATATATCTGTATTTACTGTCAACAGTTCTGTTGCACTGTGCTGCTGCGAAGACAACTAATTTTACAACATATGCCAGTGATATTAAACCTGATTCTGATTCTGAAATTACAAAGGCCGGCAGGTGTAAACAGTGAGTTAAGAGATAGCAATCAGTGGTGAACAATAGATCCTTGTACAGTTTGGGTCAAAATACATCTGATTACTAGGCCCAGCCCTTCTCAGCAATGCAATCTTAAACCATAGGTCAAGTTCAGCGGCAAACCGTGTTGCATGCCTTTGTAGGGATGATGTTAGGGACCTGATTCTGTTCTCAAATACAGATTTTGAAGGAAAATAAATCCCAGCAGCTACAGAATTGGTGGGACTATTACCTGGAGTTCTCAGGCACTGTGCTTGTTTTGGCATGTCACTTCTGCACGTGATTCAGCATAGAACTGGTTTGCCCGTTGCAGATTATGTCTTCTCATTGCTGTGGAGACTGCACACTATTCTTGTTTTTCTGCAGCACATACAGTACCCGTACGTTAGCCAAAGTTATTAACAGCTACGTATATTACTACTCTTGATCAATTTTCAGTAGAACAAAGAATTACAATAGGGAATCAGGAAAAACAACACATAACAACACAGCCTACAGAGAAGTCGTCGCCCTGACACAGTGGTGTCAATGAAACAACCTCTCCCTCAATGTCGCAAAAACGAAGAGGCTGGTTGTGGACTATGGGAGGAATGGAGACAGGCTAACCCCTATTGACATTATTGGATCTGGGGTTGAGATGGTGAACAGCTTTAAGTTCCTCAGCGTAAATATCACCAAGGATCTCACGTGGTCTGTACATACTGGCTGTGTAGTGGAAAAAGCACAACAGTGCCTCTTTCACCTCGGACAGTTGAAGAAGTTTGGTTAGTGTCCCCAAATCCTAAGGACGTTCTTACAGGGGCACAATTGAGAGCATCCTGACTGGCTGCATCTCTGCCTGGTATGGGAACTGTACTTCCCTCAATCGCAGGACTCTGCAGAGAGTGGTGCTGACAGCCCAGTGCATCTATAGATGTGAACTTCCCACGATTCAGGACATTTACAGAGACAGATGTGTAAAAAGGGCCCGAAGGATCATTGGGGACCCAAGTCACCCCAACCACAAACTGTTCCAGCTGCTACCATCCAGGAAGTGGTACCATACCATAAAAACCAGGACCGACAGGCTCCGGGACAGCTTTTTCCACCAGGCCATCAGACAGATTAATTTATGCTGACGCTACTGTATTCCTATGTTATATTGACTGTCCTGTTGTACATACTATTTATTTCAAATTACTGTAAGTTGCACATTACACATTCTGATGGAGACATAACATAAAGATTTTTACTCCTCATGTATGTGAAGGATGTAAGAAATAAATCCAATTCAAAGACTGACAACCAATCAATGTGCAAAAAAAGATAAACTGCTATCAATCATTCAATCAATCAATAAACAGAACATGAATTGTTAGAGTCCTTGAAAATGTAATGATAATACCCAAATATTTAAAAGAATTCACAATTCTAAATGGAATATCATTATATATAAAAACAGCAACATTTAAAGGGAACAATTCACTTTTATTTAAATTAAGTTTATATCCTGAAAATTTTCCAAAATCATTTAATAATTCCAAAAGATTAGGAATAGATTCTTCAGGATTCAAAATATAAACCAAAAGATTATCTGCATAAAGAGAGATCTTATGTATGGTCAGTGAGTCAGTAGGTTGTGGAATCTGTTCTGTGTTGAGGGGAGTGAAGTTATCCAGCCTGGTTCAGGAGTAACCTAGTGAAGCTAGAGGTGTCCCAGTGATAGTAGTGAGAAGGTGGGGTCCCTGACGATGGACCCTGCTTTCTTCCAGCAGGAGTAACTATGCTCTCTTAAGGTAAGGTGGTGGGCCAATGGGCCAACAAGGAGTTTCTGATAAATATCGGCTGGGACATTTTGACAGCGGGGCATGAACCAATTGTTACTGGGGGTGAAGGATTTGTCCTCAGCTGGTTGCTCTTCGAATTGTCAGGACCGGGCGGTGGCATCACTCCTTGCAGGTGTGCTCAACACTGGGGATTCTTACATTCTTCAGATAAAGTGTCTTTGATCTGGAATACTAATCTCTTTTTAAAGTGATTTCCATCATTTGTGCCTTTTGTATTTTATTCTTTCTTCTTGTTACTTAATAACCCGGCTGGCCAGCCTAGGGTTGGGAAATCACCCGAACAAGGACTGTGTGTTTCTCTGGCTTTGTTCTGTGTAATTTGCATTTGATACAGGTTTTGAACTCAGCACAGTCTGTGAACCGAATACCACATTTGATATAAAGCTGAGAGCTGGCATGAAGGGATTGTACGAGATGATGGGAGATAGATCTCGTGGACAGCCCAATTCCTTTTTCCCAGGCTACTATCAGGGGGTTTAATTTTGAGGTGATGGGAGCAGAATAAGGGGGGTATCAGAAGAAGATTTTATGAAGTACGATGAGTGGTGAAGACTGATCCTGTTCGTTAGGGGCATTTAAGGGATAGGCACATGGTGGGCTAGGTGGGAGGGAGAGGTGAAATTGCTGCCTGAGAACTGTTGCAGACAGAACTGTACCTGGGAATGCCTGTTTTGACAAGGACTTCATGAACAATGTGTATGTGATTAAAACTCACCATGTGGCATCCTGGCGTGCATGCTTAGATGCCACCGTGGATGCTCAGAATTTCAGTGTAAAGAGTCCTTGCCCTTTTCTGCAACTTGCACAAAGTCCCCAGTTCTCAATAACATTTCATTCTGCATTGAACTAGATCACGTTGGTCGTTAAAATGTTGCCAAGGAGCCCAGTGACTGGAGCATCCTCCTTTAAATTGTGTTAAGATTTGGAGGTTCTGTACAACCTGCAGCCTAAGGTTTCCTGACAATTTGTGTTTGACAGTATTGGGCCGTGTGGGCTGGTTGTGCTGGAAGGGAACAGTGGGCCAACGTGTATCTGTAAAATGGGGTTCAGGTGGGATCTGAACCATTTGAAGGGTCCTGAGGGGTGGGGGTCTTCACCCAGGAGGTGGTCAAGCTGCCAGAGGAATTGTTTCAGGCAGGTAACATACATTGACAACATTTAAAATGGCACATGGACAGGAAAGGTTCAAAATCATTTAATATCACCGACATGTGTAGGAAGATTGTTGTTTTGTGGCACCATTACAGTGTAATGCATAAAAACTTAATTAGAGTAAGAAATATTTTTAAAAAATGGAATTAAGTAAGTAAAGCAAAAACAGAGCAAAAATAGTGAGCTAGTCCCCGTAGAGTGGTTCATTATCTGTTCAGAAATCTGATGACGGAGAGGAAGAAGCTGTTCCTGAACTGTTGCGTGTGACTTTACAGGAGAAAGGGCCGGACACAAGCAAATTGAACAAGCTTATAGATGGGTATCTTGTTGGCGTGAACCAGTTGGGATGAAGGGCCTGTCTCTGATTGTGTGATTCCATGCCTTCGACTTCATTCTGATGTCCTTGTCACAGAACAGAACCACAGCATTATTGGACAAACTCATTCAGTTGTATTAATGCATTCTTTAATATTTTTGTATTCTATGTTTATTGACTAATATATAATTATATATTATTCTATACCACAAAATATATATTATTTACACATTAATGCAAAGCAGCTGAGAACTGAGTTCCATGTCATTGACTAATGACTTGTTCTCTGTTTCCTATTTCCCCAGTGTTCTCTTTCGTGGCAATTCGGATGTTGACCAGCTAGGAAAAATCTTTGAGTAAGTTCCCATTCTTTTCCGTTGATGTTATGTGGAGATCTATGGTTTAAAAAGACGTTAATTACACTACAACTCTGATACCTGCAAATACTTGATTTATTAATAATCTTTGCTTGGACTTGGCAGTAAACGCTTGTTTATTTGTTGTCTGTTCATTCCAACAGTTGTTTTTACACAGAAAGTGGTGTGTGTGTGTGTGTGTGTGTGTGTGTGTGTATGTGTGGAACACCCTGCCGGGGATGGTGGTAGAGGCAGATACATTAGGGATGTTTTAAGAAACTTTTAGATAATCACATGGATGATAGAAAAGTGGAGGGTTCTGGAGGAGGGAAGGGTTAGATTGATCTTAGAGTAAGTTAAAGTATCAGCACAACATTGTGGGCCAAAGGGTAAGTTCTATGTTCTATAACCACCTGGAGATGCCAGTTTTTTACATCGGTTTTCACCTTACGACAAGCACTCACTCACTCCATTCTCCCTCTCTGCAGATCTGTATATGCATATATGTGTGTGGGTGTGTGTGTACTAGTATGCCACCATATACAAACTGAGGTTCATTTTCTTATGGGCATTCACAGTAAATGCAAAGCAATAAATATCGACAACAGGCAGGTTTTCAACTGTCTTTCCCATTTCTTTGTGAATTATTCAAGTCATTGAAAAATAGTGTTCGAAGCTCAGGCCAGGGTTGTATGGACACAACTTTTCAAAACATTCAGCAGTGAATCAATTCAGCATTAATTCAAAAGGTTTCAAAGGTACATTTAAATGTCAGAGAAATGTATACAAATGCTTTTTCTTCACAACCGTCCATGAAAGCAGAGGAGTGCTCCTAAAGAATGAATGACAGTTGAATGTTAGAACCCCACAGCCCCCCTCGCTCCCCCTCCCACACATAAGCAGCAGCAAAGCAACGATTCCATCCGCCACCCCCCCCACCCAACCAGCAAGCAAGAAGCATCAGCACCCACCACCGAGAGCTCAAGCATGCAGCAAAGCATCAATAAAGACACGGGTCTTCTTTACTATCAGAAGAACCCCATGTGCTTTGGCAAAACTGAATGGGAAACACAAGACACATCACAAGGAGGAAAGAAATCTGAATGGGCTGTAGTCTTCCATAATGTTCCACCACTGAGCACATCTACACAGAGCATCCATCTTCAGGGACCCCCAACCCCCAGGCCAGGCTCTCTTCTCGCTGCTGCCATCAGGAAGAAGGACCCTCACCACCAGGTTCAGGAACAGTTATTCCCCTCAGCCATCAGGCTCCTGAACCGGAGGGGATAATCTCATTCAGCTTCACTCGCCCCATCATTGAAATGTTCCCATAACCTGTGGACTCACTTTCAAGGGCTCTTCATCTCAGGTTCTGGATACTTATTGCTTATTTATTCTTTTTGTATTTGCACAGTACTGATTTTATTTTGTTTCTTTGTATTTACTTACTATGAATGCCTACAAAAAATGTATCTTAGGGTAGTATATGGTGACATGTAGTTTGACAATAGTTTTACCTTGAACTTCTGTTCCAGTAGCATTGGGCGATTTACATTGATTGTAATGAAGAGTAACAGCGCCCTCCAGAGGCAGTAAAACTTCTTCTCGGCTGCTTTCTGTATTCCTCCTTCCTTGTTAGTCAGTTATGAGTTGAACTAAGAAACAATTAATAATTTTCCACTTGTGAAATATTGTCCATGAGTCCTCCAAGGTGACCTCCCAGGTCTGCTCCACCACTCAGTATGATCATGACTGACACGTACCGGGCCGTAACTCTACCTCTCTGCAAATTCCACATCGCCCTTCATTCCACATCTTTCAAAAGTGGATTTGTCTCCACAACCCTGCTGTGTACATGGCTGCCTTCTAATCTGGCATCAACATCCCCTCGTCTGAGTTGCTCACAAGTGGAAGCAGCACAACAGCTGGCCTTCTACAGATCTTCTACAGGGCTGCACGAAGCAGAGTGGTTAGCGTAATGCTTTACAACATCAATTGTAAGAATGGAGATCAGTTCCCATTGCGTCTGTAAGGAGTTTATACATCCTCCTTCTAGCCGTGTGGGTTGCCTCCATGTGCTCTGGTTTCCTCCCACACTCCAAAGACTGGTTGGGGGCGTGCTATGTTGATGGAAGCGGGTCGCCCCGATATAATTCTCCTCAAAAGACCATCCCTCATTCTCCTGAACTGTACAGAATACAGATCGAGTTATTTTAACTTATGATAGGGCAGCTCATGCATCACAGGATGTTATGGAGGAAATCTCTTCCGGCCTGCCCCAAACACCAGCGCACCCTTTCCTAAACATGGTGCCCAAACTCATCAGTTCACAAAATATCTCTGCTTCTCTCTGGGTTCCTGTTCTGTGCAGTCTCTCTCTTTATTAAGATAATTGTTTGCTTTTGGTTCCTCCTATTGGTCCATGACTTCACCTTTCCTTACAGTGAACTCCATTTTCTGAGTTACCACCCACTCAGTCTATCTATCTATCTATCTATCTACCTAATTCTCTTGCAGATTCCGGATATCTTCACGTTAGCAGATCCTTCCATCTTTTTTATTGTCTAACAGCTTGACAATCAATACAGACATCTCCCCTCCATGACTCTCTACAGTTCTCACAGCCTCAGTAAAGCAGCCAGGATAATCAAAGATCCCACCCACCCCAGACATCCTCTCTTCTCCCCCTCCCATCGGGCAAAAGATACCAAAGCCTGAAAGCACGTACCGCTGGGTTCAAGGCTAACGCAGTGTTATATGACTATTGAATATTTTTTTAGATGGACTCGCGACCTGACAATGTCCTTCATTATGACCTTGCACTTAATTGTCTAAGTGCACTGCACTTTCTCTCTAACTGTTACACTTCATTTTGTTGTTGTTCAATCTGGACACACTGTAATGATTCGATCTGAACCTCAGTGCATGTGACAATAATAAATCAGTTCCAATCTGGCCCTTCCTTTATTTCATTAATATAACTACGCCACAGTAGTGTAGAGTTTAGCGCACAGCTTGGTGGTGTTGGAATTGGAATTTCAAGTTCAATCCCAGCGTCCTGTAGGAAGTCTCTGTATGTCCTCAGTGTGAAATGCGTGAGTTTCCCTAGGTGCTCTGGTTTCTTCCCACAGTTTGAAGACCCACCGGACAGGTTAATTGCCATGCAATTAGCTTAGGGTTAAATTGTGTTGTCGGGATTCGCTGAACAATGCAGCTCGAAGGGCTGGAAGGTCCTCTAATTCGTACTATGTCACTGAATAAGAATAAAATAAAATTAGTTTCAAACAGAGAAGGCCAAGCACTGATCCTCGGGCGCTGCACCATCTACCCCCTTTCCGGTCTGAAAAGGACGCATTTTATCCAACTCTGCCTTTTGTATGATAACACCGCACCCTCCCCAGTATCAGGTCTCGGCCATGAGATCCCACAGAGCCTTATTCACCTTGTCTTTGCCATCAGCTCTTAGTTAATCCACAAAGCCACTAAAGTCTTTCCTACATGAACATTACCTAACTGGTACTTTACAGGACATATTGTACGTCTGAGCTGCCTCCAATCCAAATGGAAATTGAAAAAATATAGTCGCTGAAGATCAGTGTCTCTTAAATCATTTAGATCATTTACTTTTACCCATGTCTGACGGCCTTATCGATCAAATCCTCACTTACATAGCAGAATTCCCAATTCATTAGAAGCATGAATGGAATATTTTTCTCAGCAAAGAAACTATTACAGAAGTGAGAAGACCAGCAGTTTTGAAATTCCTGTTACCTCTATTCCAGCGTCAGAAGCTGACAACTACATCTTTAGTCAGTTCTTTTCTTTGTTCTTTCAACATTTCTTCTTCTTCTTTCCTCTTGTAACATTTAATAAAGCAATCTTAAGTATGTTAAAAGGTCGGCAAAACATTGTGGGCCAAAGGGCCTGTACTGTGCTGTATTGTTTTACGGTCTATGATCGTAAGGAACAGGTTTTATGCCTCATTCTTGACTTCCGAAGAACTTTTGGATTGCAAACGCATCAGGGCCCACCACCTGCCATTCCTGAGACATGGCAGTTATTGTAACGTGATTACAGCACAATCTGTAAACAGTTCGTGCATTCTCCCCGTGGCCACGTGGATCGCTTCTGGGCACTCTGCTTTCCTCTTCCCAGTCTAAAGATGTACAGTTTGGTAGGTTGATTGGCCATTATAAATTGTTCTGTGCTTAGGCTAGTGTTGCTGGCCAGCATGGCTTATTGGACTAGAAGGGCCTGTTCCGTGCTGTGTCTCTAAATAAAAATAAATGAAAAGAATATTAAAAATAAATATGTCCTTCGGCCCAGAATGTTGTGCCAAACCAAATGACTGACTAAATTAATCCCTTCTGCCTACACAATCCCCATATCCTTCCATTTTCCTCAGACCCATGTGCCTATCTAAATGTCTGTTAATCCCCAGTGTATCTGCCTCTGCTATCGGGCCTTTCAACCAAAAGGTAATTTAAACTATGGCATCCATCTAAATTCAGGTGAAGATGGTGGCAGGCCGGAGTGCTCTTGATGGATCTTGAAGGGAAAGCAGTCAGTCCTAATCCTAACCCCCACTCTGACAGAGTAACACGCACTGTTTATGCAAAGGCTATAAAGTTAACAACAGTGAATTTACTGCACTACAAAGCTCATCAGCATTTTCTATATGGATTAGTTGGCAAATTCATCTTGTTCCTGAGTTATTGAGAATTGAAAAATGATGTAGTGCCTTCCCGGTGTATATGATGAATAAACTCTTCACTGGCTTCCAGCGGGGTACAGGTATCGATTATAACCAACGTTTTGTGTTGGTGCTGTCGTTCATTGACTCTACAATGGTTAATGTTCTGTAATAGATTTATTGAGTATGCCCATAAGGTGGTATTTGGTGACATACAAGTGCTTTGGTAATAATTTTACTTTTGGTAATAATTTTACTTTGACTTAGCCTATTTGATGACAATAAATTGATCACCAATTCAGTTTTTTGTCTTTTGTAGTGTACTCGGTCTTCCCAGCGAGGATGACTGGCCAACAGATGTGGCCCTGCCAAAAAATGCTTTTTCTACAAGATCACCACAGCCCATACAGGACTTAGTGCCAGAGATAAACGAACCAGGGAAAGACCTGCTGCTGGTATGTCCTTTGATATGTGCTTCAAGTTGCATGGTTTTTGTAGGCAAACCCAAGACTGGGGCATCATAGTAACACAACAATTAGCATAGGCGCTATTACAACGCCAGTTCAATTCTGTCACTGTCTGAAATTTCTCCCCATGACCATGTGAGTTCTCCCTGGGTGCACTGGTTTCCTCCCCCATTCTATAGATTTACTGCTCGGTAGGTTAATTGGTCACATGGGTATAAGGGTATGGTCTCATTTGGCCATATCTCTAAAAAAATTAATTACTTAGTGACAATGGAATGGGGTGACTACTGCTGTGTTTAATTGCTTTTCAATTGGCAACTAACAACTAAAGTATATCCATGAATAATCTATTACTCCTCATCTGTGCGTATCTCATTATTAAAGTTTCTCTCTCTCCTTGGAACCCTTGTGCACAGCCTCAGAATAGATATGCCCCTTTAGAACAAAGATGTGAAGGAATTTCTGCAGCCAGAAGCTGGTGAGTCCGTGGAATTCATTGCCACAGATGGCTGTGGAGGCCAAGTCAAATCATTGGATATTGGTTAGTCAAGGTGTTAAAAGTTACAGGGAGAAGGCAGGAGAATGGGATTGAAAGTCAGCCGTGGTGGAATGGTGGAGCAGAGTCAATGGGCTCCTATGTCTTATGGTTTTATGGAACCGTTGTAATGAGGCAGAAGTTCGAGCGAAACTTCAGCCAATGTTCATCAAGATATATTTCTAACGTGTTGCCTGTGGTTTTTGATCTACAGAAATTCCTAACTTTTAATCCAGAAAAGAGAATATCTGCTTTCAATGCACTGTCCCACCAGTATTTTATGGACCACGAGAAACATACTGAGAGTCAGAACGTGTCTCTATCTCCTAACCAGCCTTCTTCTGAAGTGAACACAGCTTAACGTTCTCAAGAGTTTTGTTTTGTTCCTGAGAGGATTACTTGACAAGTGAAATGTTTTGCAATACAGCAATATCTCCTCCATATGCTGCTTTTGAAACGTCTCTAACTTGTGCTTTCTTGACTTAATGCCCCATAGTAGTATTTTTGAAACAATGCAAGAACTGTTGCGGTTTCTGCCACCGTCCCTCACGTCTCCACCTTCACTTCTGGATAATCCTGGACATAATTAAATGCTGCAAATGTTACCTGAATGTGGAATGCTGCAACGGTGAACTGGAACACCAAATACAATCACTGCCAGACCTGCTAACTCTTTTATGTACCCAGCTGCTAAGGCCAGGTTTCAACCAGTAAATCAAAATGTTGTTGAGTTTGCTAACTGACGAATGTTTTTTGAACAAGTGAAATGGACAACTTCAGCCACGGTTCCTGATACTGTGAATCTTCAATATCAACCAAATTGGCAAGAAGTTGCAAAATCCATTGAAGGAGGTCGCTTTGTGGCATTATTGGGAAGAAGACATTTTGGAAGTTATTTTTTTTAAAATGCATCGCATTTTCTTGAAAGAAAACTATAAAATTCAGGACTACTTTTCTGTTATTGTTGCTTATCAATGGTATTTTTTAAATAATTGTGTCAACAGAAGGGCGATATCTGCTAACAAAAATTTAACTCCCTGGAGTTATCAAAATCTTAACACATATCAAAATATTTCTTTGCAAAGTGAGACAGCTTATGTATGGAAGATGCTCTGCAAACTTACAGCATTGCAACACTTCTCCTGTCTCGTGCTTACAAAACATTAAGTGCCCATTTAGAACACTTCTAGCACCAGGTGATCAATTGAAGGTGACCCAATCTATTTTCAAATTAATTCATGAAGTTCATTGAACTTGAAACAGGCTTGATATTCACCACCTTCATATAAAAACCTGCAGTTGAAGAATTAAAATTTTGTCTGTAAATGTATGAGTGTTTTTACCCAGTTCACACTGCCGGCATATCGAGTTTGCTTGTGGAAAACTGGATACTGGATGTGCATCTTTCCAAGTGAAGCTGCAAACTTATTAATTAATTGTTAAGTAGCATCACTGTTTGCAATGATAATTGCAACGTGATAGAATTGAATGCCTAATATTTTCTTACTGTCACTCTAGTGGAGGGCAAACCTGTTTGTCGCAGATTTGCGTTCTTCCATTTTTATGTACATATCTGGAGAGAAAGTAAATTGTGAAAATGAAGATGCTGGAAGTACTCAGGAGAACAGTAAGCGTATATGAAAGGGGGACACAGTTTGATATCACCAGGATGATCTTGAATCTGTTTCTCTCCCTACGTATTGTCTAATCTTCCAGATAATTCCAGCATTACTGGGTTTATACTGTGCCCCAGCAACTTGTTTTCAGATTAGGATATCTCTGGTCTCAAATTGTAGCAAATAACTATTTTTTTTTTAAGACAGACGTTGCTATTTTATCACTGATGGATAGCTTTAGTTGGGCTGCTGATAGTACTTTGAAGATATAGACTTTGAGGGTATAGCCCATCAAACATTCTTCCTCTTCCAAGGATGAGGTCTCTCGAACCCTAAGCCCTTTGGTCTTTCTGTAGCTTTGGGTTTTTGCGGAATGGGGTTGCTAGCCCTGTGCCCAACCCTCGTCTCCAGCCAGGTTTGGGACTGCCTCTGGCAGAGTCACAAACCATGTGGAAGTGAAATGGTGCATATAATTAAGTTGCATTTATTATCCTTGAAACCCCGCAGTTTACATAATTGTTGGTGAGATTGGCTCAAATGTTGTGGTCAGCGGTGAAGTGGAGCTTACTTTGAAAGATACAACACCCTCTGTGGTCAGGATTTCACCCTGCCCAATGGCAGTACAGCCAGGCACCATCTTGTAGGGGTGTCTACCATTCGACACCAGTAATGTGTTCACGCCATCACACCAACGGTGATATTAACATTTAGATAATTTAGAAACTGAAATATCTGAAATAGACTACTTAGAAAGAAAATAATTTTTAAAATTATTTTTCAAAGTATGAAATATTAAAATAATTAACTGGGAAGGGAGTGACAATCCAGAGAAAATACACTTTTGATCCACAGAAAAAGATGGGCTTTTTTTTAAGCGGCTGAATGCATGTTTAATGACCGTGCTGCTCTTTGAGCAACAGAGTTTTTAATTTTTCCACGTTTTTTGTTAAGGTGTCAGTGGTTGGAAAGTGTCTGAAAATTTCACCGATTTACTGATTTCTATGAATTATACCAATTAGGCCCTTTACAGAAACAGCGGATCACTGACAGCTAGATCAGAATTTCCTCATTTCATTGTACGTGTGCCTATTCCAGAAATTTCAGAGGGATTCCCTCCATTATAATGGTGAACTATAAAACCACACACTTTTTTCATTGCAAACACCAGACTGATACTCGGTAACGCAATTTGTTATTACAAGGGAACTATATATAATCACATTGTATGATTAGTTACGGTGCTTTAGTGACAGATAAAATAGATGTGATATTGACTGAAATATATTTAGGATAGAGTTCAGTATCGATGAAGTAACATCTCTCTGACTTAAGTAAGTGTGTGTGTGTATATATATATATATATATATGTGTGTGTGTATATATATCCATACAACTGAAAATCATTCACCAATATGTAAACATTTTCCACAAAATACATCTGTCTTAAAAGTATTAAGTTAATGTCCTACCCTTTCGGACATGCTGTTTGTAAACAATGTCTATGCGATACATTTCCAATTGGACCGGGGCTCCCGACCGTTTTCAATGCCATGGTTCGAAACCTTCCAGCAAGGGTCCGTGGATCCCAGGTGCTTGGGAACCCTGGTTTTAGAGAATTTTTTTTTAATATTTCAAGACAGCCCTCAGGCTGAGGTAGATTTTTAGTTTCAAAAACTTCATATTTGTGCATTTTGGATGTAATTTGATTTAAAATAAAATGATCGCCATATTTTGGTGTCTCTAGCAGTGACCAGAATTGGAGAGACAGAGAGTTCAACAAAAAGAGACAAGCAGATAATAAACCATCACTTGTTTAAGTAACAGTAGTGTGCTCTTTCTTTTAAAAGTTTATGTTTATACAATTATACTTTGAATTGGGAATAATGCAACAAAATGCAAGTTGAAACTATTATTTCTAAGGCTTGTGAAGTTTGATATTTCCGTGCTGTGCGAAACTCTCCGTGGTGATTCTCCTAGCTGTACTTCAGCCATTACAACTTCTGTGAAACATTTATGTTAATTCATTTAAGATCAATGTTAGGTGAAACTGAAGTGTAAAGCTGTTGTTTTGGTTTTTTTTCCTCTCTCCAATAGGTGATATTTCCAAAATGTTAAAGGCAAGGAGCAGTATATATATGAAAGCCAATTTATTCTAGAAACAAGAGCCAGAAAGATTAGTTAGAGCTGTTCATTTTTTATCTCACAGCTAAGGACCCACTTGGTTAAAATAATAAGAGTTGTTTTCCTTGTCTGTTAAATCTCGGACTAACAGGAAAACACAATTAATGATCAAACTTTCAGAAGTACGATGTGCAGCGCCACACACCATTTGTTATTTAGGACTGAGAAAAAGACAAAGAGGGAATGTGAGAGAAGAAAAGCGCGAAGGGGCGTTTAAACAAAACAAGGTGTATGAACAGGAAAGGTGCAGAAATTGTGTGAGAGCTGAAAATTTATTATCAATACACGTAAATAATACCTTGAGATTCATTTGTGTGGAAATGAGAATTAAGTCCTTAGGCATTACAGGAACCAATGAGTTCAAGGCATCTGGGGAAAAAGTGAATGATGGTCGTTAATGACAATGGCAGAACTGGCAGACAGAAACTGATAAATAATGCAAATTCCATTTGCAAAAAAAGAAGAATGGTTAACATTTTTAAATTCAACATTACCAAAGGAAGAATATTTTAAATTATGCAATGGGGTGTTTGAAGTTGTTTGATAATATCCAGGTCTAGATTTTGTACTTTACAAAACTAAAAGTCGATTAAACTATTGGACATTACTGTTTAATTGAACTTAGTGAAGTGAGCCAAGATATGATCTGAACTGTAATTGTTCATGGTAATGCATCATAGCTCTGTGTGTTTCTGTTTGAGTGGGCTGCAATATAAGATTAAGGACAGAAAGTTTGACAAGGGTTCGAATTGGAAGTGTTGCATTGTGTGCTACTCTCATGATTAATAAATCGAGCCTTCAAATAATTTTACCAGATGGTTCAATGGTGCTGTAAGAGTAGTTGAAACATTTCAATCACGGTGTGAGGCCCTGCAGTTAAAATCTCTTTCCCTGGATTGGAAAAGCAGGAAATTTGCTAGAATTCTGCTTATCAAAATCATCACATTACCAACAAAATTATAAACACAGTAAAGCTGCTTAGACTTGGTGCAAGCATTTAAAGAGATAATGCACGGCCACCAAGGAAATCTCATTAGGTGTCCGCATCTTATTATCATCTCGTGATAATAAGCATAGACTTTAGATTTTCAATCAAAACTACACCAGATCTAGGGCAATATCACTGCATTTAAATGTCTTTCTTTACTCTATCCTCCAGACTGCTATGTATTACATGTTAAATTCATAAGAACAGCCATATGCTATTGTCCAGGCTGCCGTGCATTTGCTCAGCAAGTTAGGCAACAGAACTGATGATGGAGAGGAGTAAACAGTCCACGTTTAGAGCTGAGACCCTTCATTCATGTGCCCTGATGGGGGGATGGTTCTTGGCTCAAAATGTGCACTGTTTATACCTCTCTGTAGATGCTGCCTGGCCTGCCGAGCTCCTCCAGCATTTTGTGCCTTCCGCAGGGTTTCCAGTGTTGCAAAATTCATGTGTGAACAGTTGTCGCTGCCTGTGCACACTAAAAATGAACTGCTGGTGTTTCTGCTGTTTACTGGTATCAAACTTGGGCATAAATCAGGTTCTCCCAATAAAGATAACTCCGTCCAAAGCCAACCCCGCCATAAAATGGGCTATTTATGTATCATAATCGCACTGATTGCGGTCAGAATTACTGCCAAACTGCACCCATTTACAGCTGTTAGATAGATTAGTTAATAAATAATTTTTTTGTGGGACTGTGTGGTATCATCATGGTTAGCATAATGCTTAACCTCCCCATGACAACCTGGATAGAGAGCCGTCTTAAAGCAAGTTCTTATTTAAATTACATTGTTCCATATATTTATTCAAACCTTTTTATTTGTGATCTTTGGGGCATTGCTAAGACCATCAAGAAACATCAGTCTAACAGTTTACAAGGGTATGTTACCTGAAGTCAAGGAATGCTTTGACGATTTGCTACTTGAGTGGTACCTGGTTAGTTAGAAAGGATGAAGTCCGCCGCGTGTTTATTGTACAACTTCTAGAGTGTTGCAGAGTACATAACATTCAGAGCCGCCTTTGTTTGCGTAGATAACGTAAGGTTGCAACAAGAGTTCTCCTAGTTAAACCTACAATGGCAGTTTATACTTTTTATACGTTACTGTTTTAGTGACAAATTGATTTGTTGTAATATGCCATAACATATAGTTTACCTTGGGCTCAAATTGATCACTCTGTTAGAAACTTTACGAAAAGCACGTTCACGTCTGCAGATTGTAACACACGTGTGCACACGCACTTGGAGGAGCCCAGTAAACCAGGCACCATTTATGGAGGGAAAGAACTGTTAGAGCCGTGACCCCTCATCACATGGATACTGTACCTGGTCATGCTGAAGGGCCTCAGCCGAAATTTGACTGTTTATCCCTCTCTAAAGCCTGACCTGCTGTGTTCCTCCGGCATTTTGTCTGTCTTACTGTGGATTTCCCTTAGTGACTTCCCTCAACAGCTTGCTTATTTTTTTTATTTATGAGCCTGTAGATATTTTGTTTCACCCCTTAGTTCATGCAGTTTGTAGTGATACAACTTGAGCATTAAAGCTGAAATGTTCTGTGACGTACTAAATCTTAAAGGTAATCTGGAGTTGGTTAACCTGACCAAATATTACTGCACTTCAGATTTTACATGTGTATTCAACCAGCTTTCATGTAAGATACATTTTCTTCTGGATACCTCATCTACATATGCATACAGTGGGTCCCTGTAAGATTTCCACATGAACTTTGAATTTTATTGCTAACATAATCCTGCAGGATAAGGATCTTCTGTCTACATTTAGTCAATTACAACAGATTTTTTCTGAAAGCCAATGGACCGAAGAAAACCATGAACCATGTTGAAAGGTCACAGTACAATTATTATCAAAGTATGGACAGTTATACCACCTTGCTCACCTACTTACAGACAGCTACAAAGCAAAGAAACACAATAGAACCACAAAAACCCCACACAACGATGACTGTGCACATAATAATCAATAATCCCTTAAGTGTACCAGCATAGAAACAAATTATAAGGGTGAAGATAAAGTAGAATCTTGGCTCTTTGCTGCTTGATGTATAAGCTGCTCATGTTTAGTAACGTTTTGTAAGTAGTTCAATATAGTTTATGGGCTGAAAGGCCAACGTGTCTGATGGGATGGTAACCAGCACTGCCCTCCCGTACTGGCATCTTCGAAAAATCTGCGGTCAGTGCGAAGAAACTTCACATTCCTAGAGCAGACAGGAGAAGATTCTTAGGGTGAACTAATGAGATGCTGTCTTGATTCATGCCTAAATAAATTCCTACGTGCTTCTCCAACTCCGATCGTGTATACTTGTGAAGTCTTGTCCTATTTTATGTGACTTTTTAAACCAATTGTGTTTTTTATGTCCATACCTGTGTATGAACACATTTCCATCATACAATTTAAATTAAATTGCAACAGTTAGCCTCTTAAAATTTTATTTTGCATCGAATAATATTTATAGGTGTAGGTACCTGTGTGACTGGTTTCGTTGCCTTAGTTTGATGCCAAAAAAATTTTTAGATTAAAAATGTTTTCATATTTATAATAATTAGTTGTCATTGCTTTCTACGTAGAGCATTCCTGATTCATGTTTGCTGCTAATGTTATGCCTTGCCAGGGTCTACTGTTTAGAAAGTGTTAAACTAGGGAACACATTGGCGAGATTTCACCAATGCTGGTGTTGCTTGTGTTAGGTGGAGTTTTACTGTCTGCATTTTGTGTTTTATTTTAGCTTGAACTGTTCTTAGCCACAATGTCTTTACATTTTGGAAATAAATACATCTGTAGTATGTAAAATACTGTGTAAGTGTGTGTTTTTGAATTTCCAGCAGGCTTTCACCATTCTATCACAGCTGATTTATTATCCCTCTCACCCCCATTTTCCTGCCTTCTCCCCAGAACTCCCATTCAGAAATATCTACATGAATTAACTATTAAGCAATGAGGTTAAAGACCATGCACCACGGGGGCAGAATTAGGCCATTTGGCCCATCGATTCTGCTCCATCATTCTATCATGGCTGTCAACCTCCACTTTCAACATTCAATAGGTTTCAATACGACCACCCTCTTATAAGCTTCATTTAGTACAGGCACAGAGCCATCAAACACTCCTCATATGTTAAACCTTTCACTCCCTGGAACGTTCTCGTGAAATTCCTCTCCAATGCCAGCACATCCCTTCTTAGATAAGGGGCCCAAAACAAGTGCAGTCTGACCACTACCTGAGAAAGCCTCAGCATTACATTGTTGCTTTTATATTCTGGTCTATGAATGCTGACAGTTCTGATAACTTACTCTTCGCTACCATGCCTTTCCAGAGGGTCAGTAACATGAACAAGGGCTACTTGAAGCCAGTTTGCCTCACTAAAAGGGAAGGCGCAATGCAGCTGCGGCAAGTGCTAAGAAATATGTTGAGCCCAGCTGGAAAATTATGCAGGACTTTGAGTTAAGGGCAACACACACAAAATACAGACCGAGCAGCATCCGTGGAAAAAAAGTGTTGCTCGGATTTCCAGCATCCGCAGGTTTTCTCTTGTTGCAGGTTGAATAAGTTAGAACATAAGTGGATATGTACTCTGTAAGGCTTTTGATAAAGTTCACCATGCGAGGCTCATTCAGAAACAATGAGACATAGGATCCAAGGAGACCTTGCTGTGTGGATCCAGAATTGGCTTGCCCACAGAAGGCAAAGAGTGGTTGTAGATTGTTCATATTCTGCATGGAGGTCAGTGACCAGTGGTGTTCTGCAGGGATCTGTTCTGGGACCCCTCCTCTTTTGTGATTTTTATAAATGACCTGGGTGAGGAAGTAGAAGGGTGGGTTAGTAAGTTTACTGATGACACACAAGTTGGGGGTGTTGTTGATAGTCTGGAGGTGTCAGAGGTTGCAGCGTGACATTGATAGGATGCAGAATTGGGCTGAGAAGTGGCAGTTCAACCCAGATAAGTGTGTGAAGTGGTTCATTTCAGTAGGTCAAATTTGAAGACAGAATATAATATTGGTAAGACTTTTGGCAGTGTTTGATCAGAGAGATCTTGGGGTCCATGTCCCTAGGACACTCAAAGCTGCTGCGCAGGTTGACAGTGTTGTTAAGAAGGCGTATGGTGTGTTGGCCTTCATCAACCATGGGATTGAGTTCAAGAGCCGTGAGGTAATGTCACAGCTATATAAGACCTGAGTTAGACCCCAGTTGGAGTACTATGTTCAGTTCTGGTCACTTCATTACAGGAAGTATGTGTGTAAGCCTGATAAAAGTGTATAAGATGATGAGAGGCATTGATTGTGTGGATAGACAAAGGCTCTTCCCAGGGCTGAAATGTCTAACACAAGGGGCATAGTTTTAAGGAGCTTGGCAGTAGGTACAAGGGGGATGTCAGAGGTACATTTTTCAGCAAAGAGTGGTGGGTGAGTAATGCACTGCTGGCGGCAGCAGTGGAGGTGGATACAATAGGGTCTTTTAGCAGCCTTTTAGATCGATACATGGAGCTTAGAAAAACAGAGGGTTATGCGGTAGGGAAATTCTAGGCAGTTTCTAGAGTAGGTTGCATGGTCGGCACAACATTGTGGGCTGAAGGGCCAGTAATGTGCTATATATTTTCTATGTTCTATAAGAACATAAGAAATGGGAGCAGAAGTCGGCCATCTGGCCCTGAGAGCCTGCTCCGCCATTCAATAAGATCATGGCTGATCTGTCCATGGACTCATCTCCACCTACTTGCCTTTTCTCCATAACCCTTAATTCCCCTACTATGCAAAAATCTATCCAACCTTGTCTTAAATATTTCTACTGATGCAGCATCCACTGCTTCATTGGGCAGAGAATTCCACAGATTCACCAGCAGTTCCTCCTCATATCCATCCCAAATCTACTCCCCCAAATTTTGAGGCTATGTTCCATAGTTTTAGTCTCACCTGTGTGGAAACAACTTTCCTTCCTCTATCTTACCTATCCCTTTCATAACTTAACATGATCTCGGTCTCGGAGGCCAATGTTAGGCTGTCTCTAAAGAGAGTGAGCCCTCGCAAGGCGGAAGACCCCGGCAGATTACCTGGTAAGGCTCTGAAAACTTGTGCCAACCAACTGGTGGGATTATTCAAGGACATTTTCAACTTCTCACTGCTACAGGTGGAAGTTCCCACTTGCTTCAAAAAGGCAATAATTATACCAGTGCCCAAGAAGAATAATGTGGGATGCCTTAATAACTATCGCCCAGTAGCACTCACATCGACAGTGATGAAATGCTTTGAGACGTTGGTCACAACTATACTGAACTCCTGCCTCAGCAAGGACCTGGACCCATTGCAATTTGTCTATCATCACAATATGTCAACGGCAGATGCAATCTCAGTAGCTCTTCACACAGCTTTAGACCACCTGGACAACACAAACACCTACGTCAGGATGCTGTTCATCGACTATAGCTCAGCATTTAATACTGTCATTCCCACAATCCTGATTGAGAAGTTGCAGAACCTGGGTCTCTATACCTCCCTCTGTAATTGGATCCTTGACTTCCCAACCGAAAGACCACAGTCTGTGCGGATTGGTGATAATACCTCTCCCTCGCTGTCAATCAACGCTTGTGCACCTCAGGGATGTGTGCTTAGCCCACTGCTCTACTCTCTATACCCATGACTATGTGGCTAGGCATAGCTCAAATACCATCTATAAATTTGATGATGTTGGTAGAATCTTAGGTGGTGATGAGAGGGCATACAGGAGTGAGATATATGTACCAACCAGTGGAGTGGTGTCACTGGAAAAACCTCGCACTCAACATCAGTAAGACGAAAGAGCTAATTGTGGACTTCATGAAGGGTAAGATGAAGGAACACATACCAATCCTCATAGAGGGATCAGAAGTGGAGAGAGTGAGCAGTTTCAAGTTCCTGGGTGTCAAGACCTCTGAGGATCTAACCTGGTCCCAACATATCGATGTAGTTATAAAGAAGGCAAGACAGCAGCTATACTTCATTAGGAGTTTGAAGAGATTTGGTAAGTCAACAAATACACTCAAAAACTAATATTGATGTACTGTGGAGAGCATTCTGACAGGCTGCATTACTGTATGGTATGGGGGAGGAGGGTGGCTACTGCACAAGACCAACAGAAGCTGCAGGAGGTTGTAAATTTCATTAGCTCCATCTTGGGTACCAGACTACAAAGTACCCAGGACGGCTTCAAGGAGCGGTGTCTCAAAAAGGCAGCATCCATTATTAAGGACCTCCAGCACCCAGGGCATGCCCTTTTCTCACTGTTACCATCAGGTAGGAGGAACAGAAGCCTGAAGACACACACTCAGTGATTCAGGAACAGCTTCTTCCCCTCTGCTATCCAATTCCTAGATGGACACTGAATCCATGGACACTACCTCTTTTTTAAAAATATATAATATTTCTGTTTTTGCATGATTTTTAATCTATTCAATATACATATACCTTAATAGATATACTTATTTATTTATTACCTTTTCCTTCGATATTATGTATTGCATTGAACTGCTGCTGCTAAATTAACAAATTTCACAACACATGCCGGTGATAATAAACCTGATTCTGATTCTGATGTTTCTATAAGATCTGTCATTCTTCTGAATTTCAGCAAGTACAGTCCCAGGCAACTCCATCTCTCCTCATATCTAACCTCCTTATCTCTAGAATCAACCTGGTGAACTTCCTCTGCACCACCTCCAAAGCCAGTATATCCTTCCTCAAGTAAGGAGACCAGAACTGCACACAGTACTCCAGATGCAGCCTCACCAGTACCCTGTACAGTTGCAGCATAACCTCCCTGCTCTTAAATTCAATCCCTCTAGCAATGAAGGCCAACACTCCATTTGCCTTCTTGATAGCCTGCTGCACCTGCACACCAACCTTTTTTGATTCATGCACAAACACTCCCAAGTCCCTCTGCACAGCAGCATGCTGCAATTTTTACCAATTACGTAATAACCTGCTCTTTCATTTTTCCTTCCGAAGTGGATGACCTCACATTTACCAACTTTGTACTCCACCTGCCAGATCCTTGCCCACTCACTTAACCTATCTATATCTCTCTGCAGACTCTCTGTATCTTCTGGACACTTTGCTTTTCCATTCAATTTAGCATCATCAGCAAACTTAGATACACTACACTTAGTTCTCTCTTCCAGATCGTTAATATATATCGTTAACAGTTGTGGGCCCAGCACCGACCCCCACAGCACACCACTCACCACTGATTGCCACCCAGCATAGCACCCATGTATCCCAACTCTCTGCTTTCTATTAGTTAACAAATCCTCTATCCATGCTAATACATCACCCCAACTCTATGCATCCTTATAGAGAAGTCTTCTATGCGGCACCTTATCGAACACCTTCTGGAAATCGAAGTGAATAACGTCCATCTGTTCCCTTCTATCCAATGTGCTCATTATATCCTCAAAGAACTCCAGTAAGTTTTCCCTGGACTTTATTCCCTGGAGTGAGGGAAAATAAGAGGGAGATTTTGAGAGAGGTATACAAAATTATGCAGAGTATAGATATGGTAAATGCGAGTAGGCATTCTCCACTGAGGTTGGGTGAGACTAGAAGAAGAGGTCATAGGTTGAGTGTGGTGGGTGGGTGAGTGTGGAATGAACTGTCAGAAAAGGTGGTGCATGTGGGTTCGATTGCAATAATAAAAGAAATTTGGATAAGTACCTGTATCATTCTATAGTTATCCAGTGTGAGGATGGACTGCCACGGTATTGTGAGGAAATTTGGATAATTGAGGTTTTGCTGGCCTCCTTTGATCTCTCTCATGGGGCTGATGGTGTACAGCTCAACTTTCAAGGCTACATGTCTTCGAACATTTTTGTTTGTGCCCACAGAGAATCCACAGAGTTCATAATGTACGAACTTTTTTTTAACCTTTCTTGTTGCCTTTGACAATTGTATAGATAGGAAGAAAAGCTATACTGTGACACACACAAAATGCTGCAGGGAACTCAGGAGGTCAGGCAGCATCATTGGGCTCGGTGCTGCAGCCGTTCTGGCTATTTCCATTCATTCGAAACACAGAGGTGTGAAGGAGGATGTTTACTCTAACTGCAGCAGGGAGGAGATTATTCTACATGGTGTTTCAATAATACAAATATCTGATAACATCAGTAGATTGTCTAACTACATCACTTACTTCACAAATGCATACAACTGGACTGAATGGCCACTTTGTTAGGTACATCTCTTCACCTGCTTGTTAATCCAGATATCTAACCGGCCAGTCATGTGACATGCAGAGATGGTCACGAAGTTTAGTTGTTGTTCAGACCAAACATCAGAATGGGGAAGAAATTTGATCTAGGTGACTTTGACCATGGAATGATCATTGGTGCTAGACTGGGTGGTTTGAGTATCTCAATGTACATTGTACAATGTATGGTGTATAATGTACCATATATATATATATATATATATATGTAGTATAGAATATATATAATCCCTCTCACACTCACACTCTCTCTCACACACACACACAAAACCAGGTTTAGGAACAGTTGTTACCCCACAACTATCAGGCCTCAGACCCAGAGGGTTCACGTTTAAGAATTCTATACTCATGTTTTCAACATTATTTATTATTTTATCATTTTTTGCTGTTATTTGTTATTATTATTTGCTTTTGTCTGTACGCACACAGTCTGCCTTTGCTCACTGGTTGTCCATCTTTGTGTGTAGTTTCTCACTGACACTATTGAAGTTCTTTGTTCTACTGTGAATGTCTGCAAAAATGAATCTCAGGGCAGTAGATGGTGGCCTGTATCTGTGCTTTAATAGTAATTTTACTTTGAACTTTGATCTGGAGCAATGAAGAGCATCCTGATGTATGCATCGTCACTCTCCAGTTGTTCCAGGATTGAGTGATGTGCCAATGAAATAGCATCTGCTGTGGACCTGTTCTGGCGGTAGGTAAATTGGAGTTCATCTAAGTCACTTCTCAGGCAGAAGTTGATATCTTTCATTGCTATCCTCTCAAAACACTTCATCACTGTGGATAAGTGCTACTGGATGGTGACGGTCATTAAGGCTGGCTTCCATATTCTTCTTAGGCACTGGTATAACTGAAGCCTGCTTGAAGCAGGTGGGTACCTCAGATTGCCAAAGTGAGAGGTTAAAGATCTCAGTGAGCACCCCAGCCAGTTGATCAGCACAGGTCTTCAGTACTCGGCCAGGCACCACGTCTGCGCCAGATGCTTTTTGTGGTGGTTTCATTCTCATGAAGGCTGCTAGCAAGTCACCTCAGACTGAAATCACAGGATCATCTGGGTCTGTGGGAGTTAGTAATGTCCAGATCACCGCACCATCTTATATTCTATTGTCAACCTGCACTGTTAATTGTACTGCAATACTTTATTCTGCAGTCTGTTATTATTTTACCATGTCCTACTTCAATGAACTGTGTAATGATTTTAAATTCCGCAGCGTTATTACTTCAGAGGGCCTGTTCCTATGACAGCATGTAAGTGCAACTACAAAGGACGCGTGTTTGCACTATGAATGTGATTTGTAATTTATGTCCTTGCAATGTTCTCTTACTGCAGAATATCACAGTTTAGGGGTTGTGGCAGCGAACCGTGCGAACAGCAGCTCAGAGACTTTGGAGCAAACCGGACGCCGCGTTTTCCCGCCGCCGGACGAGTGACGTCGCATGAGAGGAACCGGCGGCGACAGTGACGTCACACATGCGGACGCGTGGTAGCTCGCGGCAGGCGGAGGACGTCACACGTGCGGATGCGGCTGGCGCTAGTGCCGGATAGAGAGACGTCACACGTGCGGATGCGGCAGGGGCTAGCGTCAGGCGACGTCATACGTGCGAACTTTGAGGGGAGCGGACAGCAGCAAGTGACGCCAGGCGTGTGGACGCTGTAGCGCAGGCGCAGTAGGGAGCCTGGGCTGACAGGCGGTTCCCTTTGAAGGAGATGCGCTTGGTTCGCGCAGGCGCGTCGATCCGAGCCGGGGGGAGTTCAGGCGGTGGTGGCGGCGTTAGGCCGGGACCATGGGGAAACGGGATAATCGAGTGGTGAGTATCTCCTTCCCTTCCTGGCAGCTGACGTGACGGCCGAGTTCCGTGCTGAGCGCTGAGCTACCGCGGTGTGAGGAAGACCCGGGCCTACAGCTTCGAGCCCCCCTCCGCTCCTCGGCCTCAGCTTCAGTCCACGGCATCTCCTGCGCCCTTCGGTTGAGACTGTCATTCTGCAAATAATCCGGTCAGTCTTCTCCCGGCAGGACTGTCTCCCTGATTGTCAGGTTTTATGTTCAGTGGATCCACGGACTGGGCGTTGAGACTGGTCTCTGCGCACCTCTGGCGGCAATGATTTGAAGGTTCTGCTAAATTACAGTAGATTGCTAAATTTATTGTCAGATTTACCGAGTTAGAGTGAAGAACTTTGTTTTAGGTGTCATCCATACAGATCAATTCATTACACAGTGTATTGATGCAATAGTACAGGTTAAAAAAAAAGCAACATAATGCAGAAACACATATCAAAGTTGCTGGTGAACGCAGCAGGCCAGGCAACATCTGTAGGAAGAGGTACAGTCGACGTTTCAGGCCGAGACCCTTCGTCAGGACTAACTGAAGGAAGAGTTAGTAAGAGCAAGAATAAAGTGTTGATTACCACCCAGGACATGCTGTCTTCTCGCAGCTACCATCAGGAAGGAGGTACAGAAGCCTCAGGTCCTACACCACCAGGTTCAGGAATAGTTATTACCCCTCAATCATCAGGCTTTTGAATGAGAATCAAGTTTAATATCACTAGCATATGTCGTGAAATTTGTTAACTTTGCAGCAGCAGTACATGATAAATTTAGGAAAAAACTGAATTACATGAAGTATATATTGTTAAGTAGTGCAAAAACAGAAATAAAAAATACTGAGGTAGTGTTCATGGGTTCAGTGTCCATTTAGAAATAGGATGGCAGAGGGGAAGACGCTGTTCCTGAATCTCTGCATTTGTGCCTTCAACTTCGGTACCTCCTTCCTGATGGTAGCAATGAGAAGAGGACATGCTGTCGGTCATGGAGGTCCTTGACATTGGAGCTGCTTTTCTGAGGTACCACTCCTTGAAGATACCTTTGATACTAAAGAGGCTAGTGCCCATGATGGAACTGACTAATTTTACAATGCTCTGCGGCTCACTTCGATCCTGTGCAGTAGAACCTCCATACCAGACAGTGATGCAGCTAGCTAGAATGCTCACAAGTGCTTTTTTTATATTATGAAGACACATAGTCCTCTTTTATTGTCATTTAGTAATGCATGCATTAAGAAATGATACATTATTTCCTCCGGTGTGATATCACAAAACACAGGTCAAACCAAGACTGAAAAAACTGACAAAACCACATAATTATAACAGTATAACAATACCGTAACTTGATGAAGAAGTCCATGAGCACAGTAAAGTTCAAAGTCTCTCAAATGTCCCACATCTCACGCAGACGGGAGAAGGAAGAAAAACTCTCCCTGCCATGCCGACCACAATCCAACTCTGAGTCATCTGAAAACTTCGAGCTCTGATCACCTCTCCGACACCGAGTACTGAGCGCCATCTCTGTCTGAACGATTTGACCTCTTTCTCGGTCGCCAAAAGCAGGCAAGGCCGGGGATTTTGAGGCCTTCCCTCTGAAAGATTCCCGACCGCGCAGTAACGACAGCAGCGAACGGGCGTTTCAGAAATTTCTCCAGGTGTTCCTCTGTGCTTTCACGTCCATTCTCCATCAAATCAGAATTGTCCACGGCCCCTATTTAACAGATACGATATCATTTTTCACTGGAGGGCTGCGCATACACAGGCGCACTGCCATCTTGCCTAGGTGACAAACCAAATCTCCTCAAACTCCTGATGAAATATAGCCACTGTCATGCATTCTTTATAACTGCATCGATGTATAGGGATAAGATTAGATCGCAGAGATATTGACACCCAGGAGCTTTCACTCTCTTCACTTGTGATCGCTCTACGTGGATTGGTTTGTGTTCCTTCATCTTACCCTTTCTGAAGTCCACAATCAACTCTTTGGTCTTACTGATGTTGAGTGCAAGGTTATTACAGGTGTCCCCTGCTTTTCAAACATTCGCTTTACGAAACCTCACTGTTACGAAAGACCTGCATTAGTACCCTGTTTTCGCTTTTAGAAGGTGTTTTCACTGTTATGAAAAAAAAATCAGCGCGCGGGGAAAATCAGTGCGCGCCCCAAGCAGCCGCTCTCCCCCGGATTCGGAACACCATTCTCGCCAGCATTGCTTAAACACGTGCCTGTGAACAGCCGATGATTGCAAGATGAGTTCTAAGGTATTGGAAAAGCCTAAAAGAGCTCGTAAGGGTGTTACACTTAGCGTAAAACTAGATATAATTAAGCATTTCGATCGTGGTGAATGAAGTAAGGACTAAGTGAGTTTGGCTTGTGGAAGCTGATGAACATGATGTTGAAGAGGTTTTGGCATCCCAAGAACTGATAGATGAAGAACTGATGCAATTGGAAGAGGAAAGGATAACAATTGAAACTGAATGTAGTAGTGAACGGACCGAAAGTGAAGTCGTCCAAGAACTGAACGTGAAGCAACTGCGTGAGATTTTCGCTGCAATAATAAAGTATGACTTTAATTTTGAAAGGGTACGTAGGTTTAGGGGATATTTGTAGGATGGTTTGAGTCCTCACAATGAACTGTATGATAGAAAAATGCGCAAGGCTCAGCAGCCAAGCAAGCCTTCCACATCAGCCACAGCAGATGACGAACCTCGACCTTTGACATCGAGGCGGGCAGTCATAGGAGAAGATGAGCTGCCTGTTCTAATGGAAACAGACGACGAGATGACACCCCAGTGTCCCACCACCCCGCGAGTCGCGGAGAATGCAGCGGTAGCCGGGAGGCACACAGCACTTCTTTAAGAAAAAACCCGAAATAAACATGCTAATTAATTAGATGCTGCCCGACACGTAATTGTCAGCCCAGATCAGAGACGATGCAATTGGAAATCGGCACTGATCTGGGCCGACAATTACGGGCGGCACCTAATTAATTAGCATGTTTATTTCAGCTTTTTTCTCTTAAAGATGTGCTGGATGCCTCCCGGCTACCGCTCTACCCCTGCATGCTTCGCGGTTCAGTATCTGTTGGCGGCCTGGAGGCTGGGGGCCCCTGCACCACCCAACCTGCGACAACTCAGCCTAACATACCATCATCAGTGTGCTCGGTGCTGTCTTCCCAATTCCGGTAAGTGATATTACACTGTGCATACATTATTTCTACTTTATATAGGCTGTTATTTGGTATGATTTGGCAGCTTCATAGTTTAAAGGTTACTGGAGAGTGCTGCGCCGTGTTTTTGCCAACGGCGCTTGCGCATGATTTTCGCTACAGAGAACAGCGCAGTAATGATTGGGGAAAAGTATTTCTACTTTATATAGGCTGTGTATTTATCATATCATTCCTGCTTTTGCTATATGTTACTGTTATTTTAGGTTTTATGTGTTATTTGTCATGATTTGGGAGGTTATTTTTGTGTCTGCGAATGCTCACAAATTTTTCCCATATAAATGGTAATTGCTTCTTTGCTTTATGACATTTCGACTTACGAACCATTTCATAGGAACGTTCTACCTTCGGATGGTGGGGGAAACCTGTATTGCTACACCACCCAACTAGTTGGTATACAGTATCTCACTCTTCTACACCCTGTCGTCACCATCTGAGATTCTGCCAGCAGTGGTTGTATCATCAGCGAATTTATAAATGGTATTTGAGCTATACCTAACCAAGTAGTAATGAGTGTAGAGAGAATAGAGCAGTGGGCTAAGCACACACCCCTGAGGTATCTGCAGACATCGTAGTTCTTACAGTTAGGAAGTTGTGGATCCAGTTGCAGAGGAAAGTACAGAGGCTCAGTTTTTTGTAGATTATCGATCAGGGCTGTGGGAATGATGGTGTTAAATGCTAAGCTATAGTCAATGAACAGCTTCCTGACATGGGAGTTTGTGTTGTATCAGAGTGGATAAGTTTACTCGCCCCATCACTAAACTGTTCCCACAGCCTATGGACTTACTTTCAAGGACACTTCATCTCATATTCTTGATATATATTGTTTATTTTATTGTTTTGTTTTTTTAATATTTGCATAGTTTGTCATCTTTTGCACACTGGTTGTGTGTCAAGTGTGTTCTTTCATGTGTGTTTCTTTGTATTTACTGTGAATGCCTGTAAGAAAATGAATTTCAGGCTTGTATATGTTCACATATATGTACTTTGATAATAAGTTTATTTTGAACTTTGAGAATGTATAGTGCAGGCAGACAATGCAGATTGGAATTGGTTTATTATTATCACATGTACTGAGATACAGTGAGAAGCTGATCCTATACTGTTCATATAGATCAGGCATTACACTGTAAACTGAGATAGAACAAGGTAAAACAGAGTCCTGCATAAAGTATAGTGCAGGTAAACCTTGAGTTGCAAGATCAGAATGATGTAAATTGTAAGGCCAAGAGTCCATCTAGTCATTCCAGGTCATGATCTCAGGAAGTTGTCTTGCAGTCATTGTCCCATTAATAAGACACTTTTAGTGAAGTTGCAAAAAAATAAATTCAAAATTGTTAGGCACTTGTGGATCTTGCCGTTCTATCATTGGACATCATCTGTGACTCTTGCTATAACGGTGAGAGGAGAAAACCATTTCTAAACGTGAACCTTGATGTTTCCTCTGGCATTCCCATGGCGGGGGAGTCTAGGACAAGAGGGCACAGTCTCAGAATAGAGGGGCATCCATTTAAAACAGATGCTGAGAAATTTCTTTAGCCAGAGGGTGGGTGAATTTGTGGAATTTGTTACCACATGCAGCTGCAGAGGCCAGGTCATTGGGTGTATTTAAGGCAGAGATTGATAGGTTCTTGATTGGACATGGCATCAAAGGTTACAGGGAGAAGGCCGGGGAGTGGGGTTGAGGAGGAGGGAAAAAGGATCAGCCATGATTGTATGACGGTGCAGACTTGAAGAGCTAAATGGCCTTATTCTGCTCCTATGTCTTATGGTCTTGTGGTCAGAGAGAACCTTATGAATGAAGTAAGGACTGTATTTCTAAAAAAAAAGTGACTAGATCAGCAACCCATATTAAATGGTTATCTGCAGTCCTCCTGTTCTAAGCACATGGCTGTGTAACAGCTTTATAAAGCCTGTAAATACTTGCTCCAGTTATCTTCTTGTTCTCCTTCTAGGCCTTTGTTAATCCAGTAGCTCTCGCAAGAGCTCGTGGTCCTGCTCCATCGTCAGGACCATCGATACAGGATTACTTAAGTCGACCAAGACCTACTTGGTAAGAGTAACAGCTATATTTTCTGAATTTCTCAAATATTTTCTTTGTCACATTGCAGTATGTATGATACCTTGGGGCATTCAGTGTTGTAAAAATGTATAAAACTCTAATATATATGTATATAGCATTTTAGTTTGTCTCATTAGATCTAGCCTGGAGTTCACAGACCCCTTGGTTATTGGTCTCATTAGGGTTAATGACATAAAAAAAGGTTGGGGACCCCTGCATTAAATTCTTAAGTTTTGAGTGCTAACCGTTACTCAGGTTAACTTTCAAACATAAATATTTGCTGTTTGGCCATACAAGTTGTACGTTCACTACTCACATCTGTTCAAAGCATCTCGGAATCAGAGTCAAGGTTTAATATCTCCAGCATATGTTGTGAAATTTGTGGTTTTGCAGTAGCAGTACATTGCAATACCATAATAAAAACTGTAAATTACAAGTGGAAATACATTTATAAAACTAAATTAAATAAGTAGTGCAAAAACAGAGTTAGATATGTTGAGGTAGTGTGCATGGGTTCATTGTCCATTCAGAAATCTGACGGCAGTGGGAAAGAAGTTGGCTCTAAAACATTGAGTGTGAGGCTTTAGGCTCTTGTACCTACTCCCTGATGATAGCAATGAGAAGAAGGCAAGTCCTGGGTCATGGGGGTCCTTCATGATGGATACGGTCTTTTTGAGAGACTTTACTAAATAAAAATTTTCAGCTCTAATACATAAAAGGGAGCTGTTCCATCTCTGTGTTGGTATTCAGGGGTGATAAGATCCTGGCAGATGGAAGGCTTTCCTTTGCCACTGTGTTCAATGGAATTGATCTGGATGAAGAGTTTTTGTGATAATAAGAGTTAATGATATTCATGAAGGATCCAGAGTTTCTCCTCTTCATATTAAAGAGTTGAAAAACTGTTTAGTGATTATAACTTCAATAGCAATAAAGCTACTCTTTAAAGATCTTAATCTAAATGGTGCTAAATGTTTGGAGAAATGGTAATATCAATTTATTTTTAATGTTGAAGCAAAATATTCCCTTTTCATTATTCTAAGATATTTCTTTTCAAATACTCATTCCAGTTTTATTGCATGTAAAATATTGTATTAGATTTCCATTTCACTGCTAGACTTCTAGGTAATCATAACTTGTTACTTTCTTTGTAGTATGTTTCTCACCATAAATTGTTGCCCCTCTGGCTAATATTCACATCATATATGTTGATAACAGACATAACTTAATCCTCCATGGCCTGCTTTGTTTTAAATTGCTCTAATAGATAACTGAATTGCAATCATTGTTAAGATGTTTTTACTCTCCCTTTGAACATGCATGCTAATCAGTGTGCATTTGGTCAAGTTCAGCTAATGCCACAGCAGCTGTCACTTGTATCTTATCTGTGGTACAGCTGTTCAGCTGTGTTAATTTGTGCCTTGAGTAGAGCAATATTGTAAAGTAATTCTTAAAACGTTGATTCAGGTTTCAAAGAAAGTTTAGTTTGTAGCACTGGAGGTGTTGCTGCTTTGAGGTTTCGTGTTAAAAGGATTTCTGTTTTAAATACAGTGGATTCCAATTAATTGGGACACATTGGGACCAGTACATTTTGGCCCAATTAAGCGGCTGTCCCAATCATGGAAAAGTTAAAATGTATTTAAAAGACCAACTACTGTTTAACTGAGTATCAAATTATGTATTTAAATGAAATATGGAACAAATTAGAACATTACCAATATTACTACAGTATTATAAAGCTATGTATTAGTTCCTGATAGTTATTGATAGAGTAATTCATCTAATGTACATTGCTCTGTTCTTTTGATTGACTTTAAATGAACAAAATCAATGAACCTAGTGCAGATCATGAACTGCCTTCATACAATGCTTTTGACGAATGCGTCTTCCAAATCTTCATTTTCATCGTAACATTCAAGATGTTTGTTGATTCCATCAAATGCTTTGTAGTTCCAAACTTGTTGGAATTAGTGACATTGTTTTATTTTAACTTCCAGCCGTCTGGCATCTCTAAACCTGAATGTTTGAAACCGCAGTGAGCAAAGCAGTTCTGAATTGTCTTTACTGCTTATTTCTCGCTAACTACCAGTTACAAAAATCATTGCTTTTTGGACATAACACAGACAACTGACGCTATCTTTAAAAACTGTTTCCTCTAAGTACAGTGTAGTGTCTAACACTCTGTTTAAATAGATTTGCCTTGCAAATGATTAAACATTCCCCCTTTCATCTTTCATCTATGCCCTCTAATATTTGATATTTCCATTCAGGTGGGGGGGGGAGTTGGTGAGGAAGCTCTTTCTATCTCCCTTATGCTTCATTATTTTACAACTTACTCCTACCTGTTTGATTCTCGGCCGTCGACACTCCAGAGAAAACAATTTTTCTGACCATTCCTTATGCTATTACTTTCTAATCCAGGCACATCCTGGTAGACCTCTTCTACACCCTTTCCAAAGCTTCTGAATCCCACTTACAATACAGCAGCCTGAATTCTGCACAATTCTCCAGATGTGGCCTAAGCAGTGCTTTATACAACTGCAACATAACTTCCCGTCTTGAGTATATACTATATGCCCTGATCAATAAAGGCCAGTATCTACTGGTTGCAAATTTCAAGGAACTATGGACTAGCACCCTAAGATCCCTCTGGACATTAGCACTCCTAAGGGCCAGCCACTTGCCATTTACTTGCCTTTTACATTTGACCTCCCTCACATTTGTCTGGATTAAACTCATCTGCCATATTTTTGCTTATATTTCCAACAGATCTTTATCCTTCTGTGATCTTTGACAACGTTCCTCACTATAAAAAAACTTGAAATGTTTCGTCATTTGCAGACTGACTAATCAACCCACCTAAAGTTTTGTCTGGATCATTTGTATATTTCACAAACTAGAGGTCTGAGCACGGTTCCCTGGAGAACAACACTGGTCACGGACTTCCAGGCAGAAAAATACCCCTCTACCACTACCCTCTGTCCTCTATGGCCAAGCCAGATTTGAACAAAATCTACAATGAAATCTAGATCCCATATTCTTTAATCTTCCGGATCAACATTCTATGAGAGATTTTGTCAAATGCTTTTTACTGAAGTCCATTTAAGCAGCATTCACTGCCCTACCCTTATCAATGGTCTCCATCGCCCCGGTCAACTCAGTACGATATGATCTTCCCCTACACAAAACTGTGCTGGAAATCCCTAATAAATCCATGCTTTTCCCCACGCATGTAAATCCTTTCCCTCAGAATCTGCACCCCCCCTCACCTTTCCCTGGGTAGCCACAACAGACGACCCCACAGCATTTGGGCCCGGATCTTGCATGTACTACTTTTTCCATGTACTTAAGTTTACAAAATCTCCCATCGTCCAAGGTTCTCAAACCTTGCCATCCTTGTCTTTCTTCCTCTCAGGAAGATGTTCTGACTTCTAACCAGCTGGCCTTTAAACAACTCGCATGTTAGATGTGGACTTAACCAGTGACAGCTATTCCTAGTCTACTGTCCTCAGCTTCTGCCTGATACTATTGTAATTAGCCTTTCCCCAATTCAGTTCCTTTTTGAAGTCCAGTCTACCCTTATGCTTATGCATGACTATCTGAAAACTTAAAGTTGTGAGCCAGAATTATGGCCCAAAATATCAACTGTTCCTTCCTTTCCATAGATGCTGCCTGATCCGCTAGGTTCCTCCAACATTTTGTATGTGGTACTCTGGATTTCCAGCATCTGCAGAATCTCTCATGTTAAAGTTATGATCAAGTTTTTCTTGTTGGCTATTGTCAGAGCAGAACTGATTAAACACAGTTTGCACAGCTGTTTTCAATCTTGTTTCTCAAATATAAATACTTCTGTGGAGATTGCAGTTTGTACTTCAGTGAAGGTGTTTGTTACTTCTACTGTACCACTTGTAGTTATTGTTAACCACATTAGCCTAATGCTATTACAGCTCAGGGCACTGGAATTCAGACTTAATTTCTGCTGGCATCTGTAAGGAGATTGTACTTTCTCCCCGTGGCCACGTAGCGTTCCTCTAGTGCTCCAGTTTCCTCCAAAAGTCCAAAGGTGTACTGGTTGGTAGTTAATTGGTCAATGTAAATTGTTCTTTCATTAGGTTAGTGTTAAATTGGTGGGCTATTCAACAGTGTGGTTCATTGGGCCAGAAAGGCCTGTTCTACGCTGTACCTCTAAATAAAAATTAAATAAAATCATCCTGACCTCAAAGGCAATATACAGCTCTTTTAATATTTTCTGAATATTTGAGTGCTTTTCTGAACATTTCTGATATCATTAGCTGTAAATGGCTGGAAAATAATTAGTTTCATATCCTTTCAGGGAAGAATTAAAAGAGCAGCTGGAAAAGAAGAAGAAAGGTTCTAAAACCCTTGCAGATTTTGAAGAGAAAATGAATGAGGTTTGTTAATGCATTATTGGAAATATAAGTGTCTCTCGATTAACCATATTTTGTTCATTTGTTCTGTCTGTGATCATAAGACATTGGAGCAGATGCCATACGGCACATCAAGTCCGCTCCACCATTCCATCATGGATGATACGTATATTATCACTTTCAATCCCATTCTACTGCTGTCTCCCTGGAACTTCTGACGTCCTGGCTAATCAAGAACCTATCAACCTCTATTTTAAATATACTCAACAACTTGGCCCCCATAACAGTCTTGGAAAAGAATTTCACAGATTCACTACCCTCTGGCTAGAGAAATTCTTTCTCATCTCAGTTCTAACCCATCTTTTCTCAGATAAGGGATGCAAAACTGTTCACAATACTCCAACAGAGGTCGAATCAATGCCTTATCAAGCCTCAGCATTACATCCTTGTATATTCTAGTCCTCTCAAAATGAATATTAACATTACATTTGCCTTCTTTACCACCAACTCAACCTGCAAATTAACCTTTAGAGAATTCTGTACAAGGACTCCAAGTTCCTTTCTACTTATGATTTCTGAATTTTCTCAGTTTAGAAAATAGTCTACATCTATATTCCTTTTACCCCAGTGCATGACCATACACTTCCTGATACTATATTCCATTTGCCACTACTATGTCCATCCTTCTAATCTGTCTTAATCTTTCTGCAGACTCCCTGCTTGATCAACACTACCTGCCTCTCCACCTATCTTTGTATCACCTGCAAACTTGGCCACAAAGCCAACAAATCCGTTATCCAGATTGTTGGCATATAACGTGAAAAGAAGCAGCCTCAATTCTGACCCCCACTTGCTGCTGGTAGACAACCAGAAAAGCCACCCTTTCCACTCTTTGCCTCCTGCCAATCAGCCAATGCTCTATCCATGCTAATATCTTTCCTGTAATACCATGAGCTCTTATCTTGTTAAGTAGCCTCATGGGTGGCACCTTGTCAAATACCTTCAGAAAATACAAGTAGACAAGTGGACTTTGTCTATCCTGCAAGCAGTGAGGTAGTGTACGTGGGTTCATTGTCCATTCAGAAATCTGACAGCACTGGGACAGACGCTATTCTTAAAATGTTGAGTATGTGTCTTCAAACTCTTGTACCACCACCTTGAGCATGTCCTCAGTGATGAGAATCCTTAATAATAGATGCCATATTTTTGAGGCATCGTCTTTTGAAGATGTCCTCGATACTGGGGAGGCTGGCACACATGGTGGAGATGGCTGAGTTTACAACTTTCTGCAGCTTTTTCCAATCCTGTGCACTGGTCCCTCCATACCAGACAGTGGTGCAGACAGAGCTCTCTACAGTATATCCGAAGAAACTTGTCTTTGGTGACATACCAGTTGTCCTCAAACTCCTCATAAAATATAGCTGCTGTCGTGCCTTTGTTGTTAATCCATCGATATGTTCAGCCCAGGATAGAATCTCGAAGATGTTGATACCCAGGAACTTGAAGCTGTTTACTCTTTGCACTGCTGATCCTTTGATGAGGTGTGTGTTACCTTGACTTCCCCTTCATGAAGTTCACAATCAATTCCTTAATCTTACTGAACATTGAGTGCAAGGTTGTACCTGCCATTTTCACCGTTTTTCCAGAATGAAAATTAAAACCTAAATATTTAAGTATTGAAAGCATCAAACAGCTAAAAACTGAAAATATCAGACTACATTTAATTGCTTTAAAAAGCTATTAACACAAAATGTCAGTTCTTTTGCATCACCTGCCATCACAATGCAGTGTTGACATTTAACAATGCAGAAACCATCCGGCATGCCATATCCCAGAACAATAGGAATTATATATTCTTAAATAAACATCAATTAAAACAAGGGAAAATCTGCAGATGCTGGAAAGTCAAGCAACACATACAAAACGCTGAGTTCCTCAGCAGAATTAAGCTATTCCATGATGGCTGATCCCGTGTCCCACTCTAACCCCATACACCTGCTCTCTCGCCATATCCTTTGACGCCCTGACCGATCAGGAAACTATCAACTTCCACCTTAAGTATATGCATGGACTTAGCCTCCATCTCAGTGTATGGCAGAGCATTCCATGGATTTACTGATCTCTGGCTTTAAAATAGTTCCTCCTTACCTCTGTTCTAAAGGGTTGTCCCTCAGTTTTGAGTCTGTGCCCTCTAGTTCTGGATACCCCCACCATAGGAAACATTCTCTTCACATCCACCCTATCTAGTCCTTTCAACATTCGGTAGGTTCCAGTGAGATCCCTCTGCATTCTTCTAATTCCAGTGAGTACAAGCACAAAGCTGCCAAATGGTCCTCATATGTTAACCCCTTCATTCCCAAAATCATCCTCATGAAACTACGTTGAACTCTCTCCAATGACAACACATCTTTTCTGAGATATGGGGCCCAAACCTGTTAACAATACTCCAGATGTGGCCTAACTAGTGTCTTATAAAGGCTCAGCATTATCTTGCTTTTATATTCTATTCCCATTGAAATAAATGCCAACATTGTATTTGCCTTCTTTACTACAGACTCAACGAGTAAATTAACTTCCTTGGGGGTCTTGCAGTAGGACTTTTAAGTCCCTCTGCACCTTTTTGAACCTTCTCCCCATTTAGATAATAGTCCACACTTATTGTTCCTTTTACCAAAATGCATTATCGTACATTTCTCAACACTGTATTCCATCTGCCATTTTTTTTGCCCATTCTTCCAATTGGTCTTAAGTCCTGCCACAATCACATTGCATCTTCACCTACCCTTCCACCTGTCTTCATATCATCCGCAAACTTTGCTAAGAAGCCATCAATTCCATTATCCAAATCATTGACAAACAATGTGAAAAGCAGCAGTCCCAGTGCTGATCCTTGAGGAACACCACTAGTCACTGGTAGCCAACCAGAAAAAGACCCTGTTATTCCCATTTGCTGCCTCCTGACTCTCAGCCATTCCAGAATCAGAATCGGGTTTATTATGACTGGTATGTGTCATGAAAGTTGTTAACTTAGCAGCAGCAGTTCAAAGCAATACATAATATAGAAGAGAAAATAAATCAATTACAGTATATGTATATTGAATAAATTAAAAATCATGCAAAAACAAATATTATTTAAAAAGTGAGGTAGTGTTCATGGGTTTATTGTCCATTTAGGAATCAGATGGCAGAGGGGAGGAAGCTGTTCCTGAATCACTGAGTGTGTGCCTTCAGTCTTCTGTACCTCCTACCTGATGGTAACAATGAGAAAAGGGCATGTCCTGGGTGCTGGGGGTTCTTAATAATGGACGCTGCCTTTCTGAGACACCGCTCTCCTTGAAGATGTCCTGGAGCCAACTAAATATATGACCCTGTTCAACTTCTTTTGGTCCTATGCAATAGCCCCACCATACCAGACAGTGATGCAGCCTGTCAAAATGCTCTCCACAGTACATCTTTAGAAATTTTTGAGTGTTTTTGTTGATATACCAAATCTCTTCAAACTCCTAACGAGGTATCCACTATCCATGCCACTATCTTTCCTGTAATGCCACAGGATTTTATCTTGTTAAGCAGCCTCATGTGTGGCCTCTTATCAAATGCTTCTGAAATTCCAAGTAAATGGATCTATTGCCTCTCCTTTGTCCACCTTGCTTGTAACTTCTTCGAAGAATTCTAACAGATTTGTCAGACAGGATTTCCCTTTACAGAAACCATACTGACTTTGATTTATTTTATCATTCGTCTCCAGTTACCTCAAAACTTCATTAGTAATGGACTCCAACACTATCCCAACCACTGAGGTTAGGCTAACTGAGTTATAATTTCCTTTCTTTTGCCTTTCTCCCTTCTTAAAGAGGGAAGTGACGGGACCATGCCAGAATCAAGTGATTCTTGAAAGATCATGACCAATGTATCTGTTATCTCTTCAGCAACCTCTCGCAGGCCTCTGGGATGTAGTCCATCTGATCCAGCTGACTTATCCACCTTAAGACCTTTGAGTTTGTCTCACATTTTTACCTTTGTAATAGCAATGGCACTCACTCCTGCTCCCTGAAACTCACAGACTTCTGGCACCCATTAAGTTTATCTGCCATTTCTTTGTCTCCAATTACTGCTTCACCAGCATCATTTTCCAGTGATCCAATATCAACTCTCACCTCATATTTTATCTAATCCCTTCTTATAGCTTTTTTAGTTGCCAAGCTGCAACTCCTTAGAGACCGTTTTAAGGAAATGGAGATGCAGCTGGATGACCTTCGGCTCATACAGGAGAATGAGGAGGTGATAGATAGGAGCTACAAGGAGGTAGTCATCTCTTAAGTTTCAGGAAACAGTCCTGAGTGACTGTCAGAAGAGGGAAAGGGAATAGGCATCCAGTGCAGAGTACCCCTGTGACCATTCCCCACAATAATAAGTATACCGCTTGGAATAATGTTGGGGAGGGGAGTGACCTACCAAGGGGAAGCATCAGTGACAAGGTCTCTGGCACTGTTTGGCTACGTGGCTCAGAAGGGAAATGGAGGAGAGGAAGACTGCAGTAGTGATTAGGTAGAGGAGTAGATAGGAGATTCTCTGGATGTGAAAATGAAACTTAGATGGTATGCTGCCTCCCAGGTGCTAGGGTCAAGGATATCTCGGATTGGGTCCACAGCATTCTATAGGGTTTGAGTGAGCAGCCAGAAGTCATGATACATATTGGTACCAATGACATAGGTCAGAAAAGAGAGGAGGCCCTGAAGAGAAAATAGAGGGAGCTGGGTAGAAAGCTGAAAAGCAGGACCTCCAGAGTAGTAATCTCTGGCTCATTGCCTGTGCCATATGCCAGTGAGGGTAAGAGTAAGATGATTTGGCAGATGAATGCGTGGCTGAGGACATTTCAGATTTCTGGATCATTATGATCTCTTTTGGGGAAGGTATGACCTAGACAAAAAAGGACAGGTTACACCTGAATCCAAGGGGGAGCAATTTTTTTTAGGCAGGTTTGCTAGAGCTGTTGGGGAGGATTAAATTAATTTGGCGGGGTGACGGGGACCAGAGTGATGGGACTGAGGGCAGGCAGTTGAATTAGAATTTTATTTCTTACATGCATTTCACAACATGGAGTAAAAATCTTTGTGTCTCCATCACTATGTACAAGTAATAAGGAAGGAAATGTGGGAGGATATTGTCCAAAGACTAAGATTGTATACATAATTGTTTTGTATACATGTATGTACAGTCAGATATGCATGCCACTATACATAATTGAGGTGTATAGATTAAGTAAATGGCAAGCTGGCTTTTTTCACTGAGGTTGAGTGATACCAGGACTAGAGGTCATGGGTTAAGGTGAGACTAGAGCTAAAGGTCATGGGGTAAGGGTGAAAGGTGAAACAATTAAAGGCAATCTGACATGGAGTTCCTTCGCTCAGAGGCTGGTGTGTGTGTGGAACGAGCTGCCAGTGGAAGTGGTGGATGTGGGTTTGATTGCAATATTTAAGAGAAGTTTGAATAGGTACATAGATGGGAGGGGTATGGAAGGCTATGATTCAGGCGTGGCTGATGGAATTAGGCAAAATAACAGTTGGGCATGCACTAGAAGGGCAATGGACCTAATTTTGTGCTATATATAGTGCTCTGTGACTCAACCTTTTATTTACTTTAGAATGTGTTTGACTCTATTGAGCCCTTGACTGTGCTAGACCAAACCCACTGCCCGAAGCCATTGCATGTACCCATGTCGGATGTTGAATGTTGGCAGTTCACATCTTTGCGTGCACTGCTGTGATCACACAGCAATTTGGAAATAGTCTGATTTTGGTCTTGAAGTCTCCCAGAAGACTTTTATGTGAAATTTAAATTGCTTGATAAAAAAGTGCTGTGAAACATCTTAATTATCTCTATACCTTTTAACATTCAGATGAGTCTTGGGCAGGTGGGGCTTGTTAGCCTTGGAGGGCAGCCCACCTAGGGGAAAGAAAACTGATTTTAAACCTCCGCTGCCTTGCAGCCAGACCCACCCATGGGAAAGGCAGTTTGATGTTTACAACTTCACTCTGGCAACCTCTGCGATGACACTGGTGCCAAGCTGTATCGGTGCTGGCCCTTCCCTTGGACTACACCAGTGACGTGGAGAGGGGGAACCTGCTGTATGGGGCAACAGCCGGTTCTTCAAATCTTCCTTCCCAAGCTTGCACCCTGGAGAGGACACAGTCCACCAGAGGCGCAAACACATGATCCCCTGGGATCGACGGGTGTCTACTAAGTCTCTTCATATTAAATTTGTAAAGTCTATGCTTTACTTTAAAGACTTTAGAAACAGTTTACCTTCCTTTCATTCTAATCCTCATTGAGTACCACCAGGGATCCTGGATCCTTATGGTAGTGTAAACTGTTCAATGGTTGTGTTACTGTGATCAAGTCTGTTACTTAGACCTGAATTGGGGATGTCACAGCCAAAACTAAAAATTTATTGCCACCTTCAGTTGTTGGGCAAGTTGCCTTCCTAAATCAATGGTGTGTGTCTGTGGTGAAGAGCCTTCTGCTGTGATGTAAGTTAAGGTCCCAGTAATGCATTTCCAAATCTCCTGTTTTCTTTGTTAAATGTTATTCATCTTTTCAAAACTTTTCTAGCCTCCGGTGTTCCTTTCTGCTGCTCACCATTCATCATTTGTTACAGCAATATCTAACATTCATATACAGATTCATTCATTTGTCATGTGTACATCAAAAGATAGTGAAATGTGTCGTTTTCATCAACAACCAACACTGTCCGAGGATGTGCTGGGGGCAGCCCGCAAGTGTCATCACACATTCCAGTGCCAACATAGCACGTCCACAACTCACTAACCCTAACCCATTTGTCCTGGACTGTAGGAGCAAACTGGAACACCTGTGGGAAACCCACGCAGTCACAGGGAGAATGTACAAACTCCTTAAAGACAGTAGTGGGAATTGAACCCTGATCGGAGATCACTGATCTACCATTTGATTTGAATAGTTGCATTAATCTTTTCTTTTATTGTTTTCAGAAATGGAGAAGAGAGCTTGAGAAAAACAGGGAAAAGGTACTTGGAAGTGAAAGTTCATCTAAAAAGAAGGAGGTAATAGTTATCAAAGTGATTACAGTTGGGCACACCTTAAACGTGGGGCAATTACATTTTCTTCTGCTGGGACTTAATAAAAATTTGTTTTCAATAAGCTTGATTAAGTTCCTGGCTGGTACATACACCTATCATAAATTCAGGAACAAAGCTAAAAGTCTGAAATAGTGGATTCCGGTTAACTGGGTTGCATCAAGACCGGTACATTTTGGCTCAATCAAGTGGCTGCCCTAAATGGTTGAAATTTTATGGAGTAACAAATTATGTATTTACCTGAAATATGGAACAAATTGGAAATTACTGATACTACTAGAGTTCTATAAAACTGTATTAGTTCCTAATGGTTATCGATGGAGGAATTTGTCCAGTGAATGCTGTTATGTTCTTTTCACCAACTGAGAATGAACAAAATCAGTACAGCTACCTACTGCAGTTAATCAACTGTCTTCCTACAATGCTTTTGACGATTGCGTCCTCCAGATCTTCATTTTCATTGTAACATTCAAGATGTGTATCGACACCTTCAAATTCTTTGTAGTTTCTAACTTGTTGAAGTAGTAAAATTGTTTTATTTTCATTCCCGGACATTTCTTGCATCTCCAAGCCTGAATGATTGAAACCGCAGTGAGCAAAATAGTTCTGAATTGTCTACTATTTATTTCTCATTAACAAGCAGTGATGGAAATTACTGCTTTTTGAACACAAACACATGCAGCAAGTACTATTTAAAAAACTGTTCACTCCAAGCATGGCGTAGTATCTAATGGCCACAGAAGTGCAAAACTAGTTAGGGACTATTTGGCTACAGTCTCCTGGCCCAGCATGGCATCCCAGCTATTTTCTTGATTAGTTTTCGTTCTCTATATGTTGTCCCAAATAAGCATCCACCCCAATTAACTTATGGCCCAGTTAACCAGAATTTACTGTATATGGAAATGAAAGATAATGTCTGAAAATTTAAATAACTTGTTACAAAGAGGTATTGACCCTTTCTGAGGCTGTCATAAGGTGTACTGGTGGCATGGTTTAAACTGATCTTTGACCCTGTTTTCTGTACCTACGATTGCAAGATAAAAGTTTGTGAACCCATGCAAATACCTGGTTTTCTGCATAAAATATAGTCCAATCTTCATCGAAGTCACAGTAATAGCCAAATACAATTTGCCTAAACCAATAACACACGAACAATTATAGTTCTTCTCAATAAGGAGTACACCATTTAATCAATCACAGTCTAGGTGCCAAAAGTATGGGGTAATGCCTACTACAAAAGTTATTGGGAGTCAGGTGTTCCAGTCAGTGAAATAAGATTGGAGATGCCCTGCCCTATAAAAAGACACAGTCAGGTTACTGACAGAGCCTGCTCTTCTGAAGAAGGATCTGTTTATGTGTGCCATGCCTCAATCAAAACAACTTTCAGAGGGCCTTAGAAGAACAATTGTAGAGAGGCATGAAGCTGGCAAAGGCAACAAAAGCATTTCTAAAGATCTGAGTGTTCATCAGTCCACAGCAAGAGAAATTGTCTACAAATGAAGGAAATTCAATACTATTGCTACTCTCCCTAGGAGTGGGCATCCTGTAAAGATCACACCAAGAGTACAACGTGCAATGCTGAAGGAGGTGAAAAAGAACCCAAGGGTAATAGCAAAAGACCTGCAGAAATCTCTAGAACTTACTAAAGTCTCTGTACTTATGTCCACTATGAGAACAGCACTCAACAAGAATGGTGTTCATGCAGGACCATAAGATATAGGACCAGAATTATGTCATTTGGCCCTTCAAGTCTTCTCCACCATTTCATCATGGCTGATCTATTTTTCTTCTTGGCCCCAATCTCCTGCCTTCTTGTATCCCTTCATTCCCTGACTCAGTCAAGAATATCAACCTCTGCCTTAATTATTCATACAGGCTTGGCCTCTACAGCTGCCTGTGGCAACACATTCCACAGATTCACAACTCTCTGGCTAAAGAAGTTCCTCCTTCTTTCTAACAGGATGCCCTTCTATTCTGAGGCTGCGTCCTCTGGTCTTAGATTCTTCCACCATAGGAAACATCCTCTCCATATCCACTCTTATCAAGGCCTTTCACCATTCGGTAGGTTTTAATACGGTCATTCCTCATTCTTTTGAATTCCAAGGAATAGGTCCCAGAGCTAATAAAACGCTCTTCATTTGACAAGCAGTTCAAACCTGGAATTAGTCTCATGAACCTCCTTTGAACCCTCTCCAGTTTCAGCATATTCTTAGAACCATAGAACATTACAGCACAGAAACAGGCCTTTTAGCCCTTCTTGGCTATGTCGAATCATTTTTCTGCCTCGTCCCATTGACATGCACCTGGACCACATTCCTTCATACAGCTCTCATCGATGTACCTGTCCAACTTTTTCTTAAATGTTAAAAGTGAGCCTGCATTTACCACTTCATCTGGCAGCTCATTCCACACTCCCACCACTCTGTGTGAAGAAGCCCCCCCCCCATGTTCCCTTTAAACTTTTCCCCCTTCACCCTTAACCCATGTCCTCAGGTTTTTTTCTCCCCTTGCCTCAGTGGAAAAAGCCTGCTTGCATTCACTCTATCTATACCCATCATAATTTTATATACCTCTATCAAATCTCCCCTCATTCTTCTACGCTGCAGGGAATAAAGTCCTAACCTATTCAACCTTTCTCTGTAACTCAGTTTCTCAAGTCCCGGCAGCATCCTTGTAAACCTTCTCTGCACTCTTTCAACCTTATTAATATCCTTCCTGTAATTTGGTGACCAAAACTGCACACAATACTCCAAATTTGGCCCCACCAATGCCTTATACAACCTCACCATAGCATTCAATCTCTTACACTCAATACTTGGATTTATAAAGGCCAATGTACCAAAAGCTCTCTTAAAGGCCCAATCTATCTGTGTCGCCACTTTTCCCTCTGTATTACTGCACTCCTCAGTGCCCTACCATTTACCTTGTATGTTTTGCCTTGGTTTGTCCTTCCAAAGTGCAATACCTCACACTTGTCTGTATTAAACTTCATATGCCATTGTTCAGCCCATTTTTCCAGCTGGTCCAAATCCCTCTGCAAATTTCCTCACTGTCCACTACACCTCCAATCTTTGTGTCATCAGCAAATTTGCTGATCCAGTTTACTACATTATCATCTAGATCATTGATATAGATGACAAATAACAATGGATCTTGCACTGATCCCTGTGGCACACCACTAGTCACAGGCCTCCACTCGAGAAGCAATCCTCCACTACTACTCTCTGGCTTCTTCCACTGAGCCAATGTCTGATCCAATTTGCTACCTCTCCATGTATACCTAGCGACTGAATCTTCCTAACTAACCTCCCATGCGGGACCTTGTCAAAGGCCTTACTGAAGTCCATGTAGACAACATCCACTGCCTTCCCTTCATCCACTTTCCTGGGAACCTCCTCGAAAAACTCTTACTAGATTGGTTAAACATGACCTACTGCGCACAATGCCATGTTGACTCTCCCTAATAAGTCCCTATCTATCCAAATACTTGTAGATCCTATCTCTTAGTACTCCTTCCAATAATTTACCTACTACTGACGTCAAACTTACTGGCCTATAATTTCCCGGATTACTTTTAGAGCCTTTTTTAAACAACGGAACAACATGAGCTATCCTCCAATCCTCCGGCACTTCACCGGTAGACACCAACATTTTAAATATATTTGCCAGGGCCCCTGCAACTTCAACACTAGTCTCCTTCAAGGTCCGAGGGAATACCCTGTCAGGTCCTGGGGATTTATCTACTCTGATTTGCCTTGAGCTAGCAAGCACCTCCTCCTCTTCAATCTGTATAGGTTCCATGACCTCACTACTTGTTTGCCTTAGTTCCATAGACTCCATGCCAGTTTACTTAGTGAATACAGATGCAAAAAAAACATTTAAGATCACCCACATTTCTTTTGGTTCCATACATAGCCGACCACTCTGATCTTCAAGAGGACAAATTTTATCCCTTACTATCCTCTTGCTGTTAATATACCTGTAGAAGCACTTTGGATTATCCTTCACCTTGACTGCCAAAACAACTTCATGTCTTCTTTTAGCCCTCCTGATTTCTTTCTTAAGTATTTTTTTGCACTTTTTGTACTCCTCAAGCACCTTATTTGCTCCCTGTTTCCTATACATGTCATACATCTCTCTCTTCTTCTTTATCAGAGTTTCAATATCCCTTGAGAACCAAGGTTCCTTATTCTTATTCTCATTAAGACAATGGGCCCAAACGTGCTTACAATACTCCAAGTAAGGCCTCACCAGTGCTTTATAAAGTCTCAATATTCCATCCTTACTTTTATATTCTAGTTCTCTTGAAATTAGCACTAACATCATATTTGTCTTCCTCACCACAGATTCAACTAGCAAATTAACCTTTAGAAAATTGTGTACAAGGACTCCCCAGTCCCTTTGCGCCTCAGTTTTTTGTATTTTCTCTCCACTTAGAAAATAGTCAACCCTTTCATTTTTTCTACCAAGTGCATGACCATATGCTTCCCCACACTGCATTCCATCTGCCCATTCTCCTAATCCAAGTCCTTCTATAGCCTCTCTACTTCCTCAAAACTACTTGCCCCTCCACCTATCTTTTTATCATCGGCAAGCTTTACAACAGAGCCATGAATTCCATCATCCAAATCATTCACGTATAACGTTGAAAATCAGTCCCAACACAGACCCCAGTGGAACTCCACTAGTCACCAGCAGCCAACCAGAGCTGCTTTATTCCCACTCTTTGCCTCCTGCCAGTCAGCCACTGCTTTATCCATGCTAGTATCTTCCCTGTAATACCACGGGATTGTAGCTTGTTAAGCAGCCTCATGTAGCACCTTGTCAAAGGCCTCCTGAAAATCCAAATACACAACATCAATACCACTGCTCTCCAAAAAAAATTGCTGCAAGTTTCAAGTTTGCAAAAGAACCCCCCCCCGAATGTTGCACAGTGCTTCTGGAATAATGTTCTGTGGATAGATGAGACAATAGTAGAACTTTTCGGCTGAAATGGTCACCCTGTGTTGAAGGAAAAATTGCACTGCACACCAACACAAAACCTCACCTCAACTATGAAGCATGGTGGAAGGAGCATCAGGGCTTGGGGGCTGCTTTGCTGCCTCAGGACTTGGACAGCTCGCATTCATTGAGGGAGCAATGAATTCAAAATTGTATCAAGACATTTAACAGGAGAATGTCAGGTAACAGTCCGTCACCTGGAGCTTAATAGAAGGTGGATGATGCAACAAGACAATGATATGAAACATGAGTAAATCAACAACAGAATGGTTTTAAAAAGTTTCGGAATGGCCAGATCAGAGTCCACACCTTATCCTAATTGAGATGCTGTGTCAAGACCTGAAGAGGGCTGTTCCTGCAAGGTATTCCAGAAATCTTGATGAACTGAAGCAGTTTTGTATGGAGGAATGGTCTAAACTTCATCCTTGCTCTTGTGCAGTTCTGATCAGCAGCTACAGGAAACGTTTGGTAGAGGTTCTACCAGTTATTAAATGCAAGGGTTCACATACTTTTTCCAGCTTGGATTGTGAATGATTAAACAACCTGTTCAAAAAAGACAAGAAAATTTAAAATTTTTTTTATCTCTTCCCCCCCCCCCCCCATACTATCCTTCAAATACTTTAAAATTCAAGTTCAGGTTTAATTGTAATTTAACCCCCCCCCCCCCCGCTGTATCAGATGGTGATGCAGCCGACCAGAATGTTCTCCACAGTATATTTGTAGAAGTTTTTGAGTGTTTTAGCTGACAAATCAAATCTCCTCAAACTCCTAATCAAATATAGCCACTGCCATGCCTTCTTTATAGCTGCATCAATATGTTGTGTCCAGGTTGGGTCCTCAGAGATATTGAAATTTAAGAACTTGAAATTGCTCACTCTCCCCACTTCTGATCTCTCTGAGGATTGGTTTGTGTTCCCTCGTCTTACCCTTCCTGAAGTCCACAATCAGCTCTTTGGTCTTCCTACACTGAGTGCAAGGTTGTTGCTGCGACACCACTCAACAAACTGGTATATCTCGCTCCTGTAGGCCTTTTGTCACCATCTGAAATGTTGCCCACAGTGGTTGTTTCCTCTGGGTGCTGCAGTTTCCTTACGTATCCCAAAGCTGTATAGGTTAGCAGGTTAATAGGTGATGTGGATGTAATTGGACAGGACGGGTCTGTTACCGTACTGTATCTGTAAATAACAAGAAAAGTAAAGAAAATTCCTTTGCAGGATACAGGGGTTCTGCCAAGGCCACATTTTATTATTCATTCTTGGTTACAGGATATAGAACAGCACAGGCTCTTCAGCCCATTATGTTGTGCTGACCCTTTAATCTACTCCGATTTAACCTTTCCCTTCTACATGGTCCTCCATTTTTCTTTCATCTCTGTAACTATCTTAAATGTCCCTAATGTATTTGCCTCTATCACCACCCCTGACAGCTTGCTGTATGCACTCACCAGTCTATTTACAATTTTAAAAATTAACTCTAACCCCTCCCCCCCCATACTATCCTTCAAATACCTTAAAATTCAAGTTCAGGTTTAATTGTAATTTAACCATACAGATGTATACAGCTAAATGATACAGTGTTCCTCCGGGGCCAAGGTGCACAGCACAGCACAGCACAGTCACACACAAGCACAGCACATACAGTTACGATAGCACACAGTCACAAAAAATAATATTAGCACAAGTCGCTGAGTAGCATGGCCTGAAGGTTGATGGTGCATGGAATATTGTCCTAGAGCTATGTTTCTGTAAAAACAAGCACACAGCAGTTCTTCATCTCACACTGGATCAGCCAGTCAAACTCTAGATGGACTTCCAGCGAGCAAACACTGGAGAGCTGACCTGTAGGGCTAGTCCCCAACTCAGCACAACCGCCACGCCTCTGCTCTCTCCCGCACCACCTCCAGTGCTTCAACCCTTGGGTGGCTGTAACAGGCAACACCGTGGCATCGGGGCCAGGTCTGCATAGCGGTCGAGGCCACACAACTTCTTCCATCACCGGTCTCGCAGTATTTTTATTTTACCAGTGTCCAACAGGGCCTTGCGATCACAAGAAAAATGTTTAAAACACATTTTTCATAGGAAGTGATGCCCCCTTGTACTCTGCCGTCACCATAGGACCTTTCTTCCCGCCTGCGCTGCCTAGGTTTAGGAGGATCGATACTTGAGCACCCATTCCACAGTGGCACAGAGAGCTACAATGACTGGAAGGCTGTACGTTGAGTTTCCTAGACAGACCGCCTGGCAAGGCTAATGAGTCCCATCTACCCAAGTTGTCCTCCTAGGCTGGCTGCCAGCCAAGGCTGATGAGCCCAGCCTACCTGCCCAGTTATACTGTTGGATATACGGCCATTCCATGACATAGACTTGGTAAGAGCAGGGACGCCATGAGAAGGCACAGTAGTGTGAGGTGAGGACCTCTGTCAGTCAGAGTTGACCATGGTTTTGCATCCTAGCTGTCGAGATACACAAGCCTGGGCAGCACAATGTGGAGAGCAAGCTGTTGCCCATGTAGCAAGCTCCACTTCTCCACGTGTCTGATGAACCCAAGGGAATGGCAGAGACCAGCATAGTTTGGTAACAGCAGTGTTTCAGGACTTGCCAATCAGCATTGAACTCAATGTAGGACTTCCTTAGGGACTCCAGCTCCGGATTTTTCCATCAGGGTTTACTCCTGAAGCCTTCCCCATGAGTGGGTGTAAGCTGCAAGGCAGCGAACATTAAAGATCAGAGTTTTCCTTCTAGATGAGCTGCCAACCATGGCTGACGAGCCCCATTCTGCCCAAAACGACTGGTTTAAAAGGCACTAGTAACCCGCCTTTTCCCTCTTCTCCAGTGTGTAGAAACAGTTCAGCCAGGATTAGTAGCTAAGCCACACATGAAGGCTGCCGGTTGTCAGAGGCTATTTTTGAGGTGCATGTCTTTGGGGGAATTTAATAGGTAGTGGGAGCTTGTTCCCATTACCACCCCCAGCTATAACAGCCTTGAGGAACCACAATAGTGTAGGAGAGGCCATATGCGAGTGACCTCCTTCGTGGCAAACCAATCAGTGGTCCTGCGGTGATCACTACACCTAGAAAGGAGAGGCTATGGGAGACGCTTCCTTAAGTGAGCAGGGTGTCCAGCCCAGGACTCACCTGTCCTACAGTGATGGAGAAGGGGTGAAACAACAGCTGTTAGATAACACTGAAAGTCAGTCTCAACTCTGCATGTAGAGCTCAGATCCAAGGGTCACCCGTCTGTTGACCTGAGGCAGCAACAGCATTTGGCAGCCCTCTGTTTTGCAGCAGCAGTATAGTGCAAAACCAGAATTATAGCAAATTAAAATCAATAAATAATGCAAAAAAAGTAATATTCATGGTATCAGTTGAAAGTTAAACCGTGAGCAGATTTTACTTCCTGAATTCTGATTCTCATTTTATTTCATCTGTAATATGTGATCCATAATTTCATAACTCCAGAATAATCCCTAATAGCTGCTAAAGGTGCCATTATAAATATACCTTAATAATTTCTAGCTATTCAGATGTTTTATGATTGAACCTGATTTTCTGCTTGTTGCACTTCTATTATTTTCTGAATGGCTAATTCTTTTAATGAAAAAGAAACAACTTTCTCAATGTAAAATGCCTGAAATGTGTTCTAATTTAATGAAATTTGTTTCTTTGTTCTCCATCCCATTCAGAAAAAACGAAAGGAAAAGAAGAAAAGTAGGGTGAGCAAATCCTCAAAGAAACATCTTTTCCCCTAAAAAATTGTTCATTTTTGTCCATTCCTATTTATTTTTAAACTTTCATTTCTATCAAATGAATGTTAAATCTCACAAGCTGTACTCTGTTGTGTTTGGTCAAGCCGTCTTCATCTTCTTCCTCCTCATCATCAAGTTCTGATTCTTCCAGCAGCTCTTCGGACACTGATAGTGAGGTACGTCAAAATCACTTAAATCGAATAACTTTTGTACTAGAGTATTAAGGAAGGAAAAATGAGTAAAAATACTTTCTGGATCAAAAATTCAGAAAATGGTATCCGTGATCACCACATATTGAAATTTATTGTCATAATCCTAGGTTGTCAATGCCATGAAAACGTGTTTTTGCAGCAGCAGTAGGACAGTAAATCACAAACGCAAGTTAACATAAATTAACAAATTATAGATAGCCTACACAATAATTATCTTCCTATTCAATATTCTCAGTATTCCTATCGAATATTGGAAGTCCTAGACGGAGTGGATGTGGAGAGAATACTTCCTATAGTGTGGGTGTGTAGGATCAGAGAGCACAGCCTCAGATTAGAGGGACGTCCATTTAGAACAGATGAGGAATTTCTTTAGCCAGAGGGTGGTAAATCTGTGGAATTCATTGCAATGCACGGCTGTGGAGTCCAAGACTTTGGATGTATTTAAAGTGGAGATTAATAGATTCTTGATTAGTCAAGGTGACAAAGCTTACAGGGAGAATACAGGGGAATGGGGTTGAAAAAGATAATAAATCAGCCATGATGGAATAGCAGAGCAGACTTGATGGGGCCAAGTGGCCTAATTCTGCCCCTATGTTTTATGGTCTAATAGAGTAAACATAGTCACATTGGTACAAGTTGAAAGAGAGAGAAAATACATAATTTGAGTTCCTTGCTTAAAATGTGTCAACTTACATAGTGTCCAGTGTGGTTTGTGGATTCTGGGCATATTGATATCGGTATGAAAGTGAAGTTTGTTTGTTATAGAGCAGCCCTCAGGAATTGGCAAAGTTTCTGATTCTCAATCAGGATTCATATTTTTAAGAGATTTATATTGTAATACTTTTCAAATGAAGTATTTTATCAAATACTCCACCTTGATTTTTACTGCTTTAAGCTCCAACAACAGCAGTCTTATGTACCTCATTAAAATCTCATGTTTTGTAATGAAATCTTAGAGTCTGAAGATTTGAATGTGAAATTAATTTATTAGGAATGTTCATCAAATATTTAAACCTTACTCCCAAAGCATTTCCAAGTGTAGTTATCTGATTCAGAGTTTGTTTTATTGCAGTGATCACTCAAACATAAAATGTTTTCCGGGCACAAAATTAATATTGCAACTGCATAAGCAGTTCAAGATTTAGATTTGAGCATTTGAGAATGGAGAAGAGATTGATTTGTATTTATTTTAGAAGAGTGGATTTTAATTTTGGAATTAATTTTCAGCATTTTTAATATTTATTTTCTGAAGTGGAATGATCATCAAGAAATATAAATTAACAGTGTGAAACAATCAAAAATATTAAGGATCAATATATCTGTAAAATAACTGGGACTAATTTTAGATTTTGCATTATGATGAGCAAAGTTCCACTACTGAACCTGTAATCATAAGCCTTGAACTTGCTCAATAATATATCATGAATATTATCTTTAAATTTAACCTTTTTCTGTTGCATTATTGTATTTTTTAAATAAAGTATTGATCTCCTTTGTAAAGCTCCTACTGAAAGCTTGAGCATAAACTATTTTTGACTTTTATTTCAACAAATTAATTAAGTGTTACTAAATTTGATTCAAGATGCCAAGATAGTCAGACTTTGAGGATCTAAGTTATAGGGAAAAGTTAAATAAATTAGGACTTTATTCCCTAGAACGCAGAAGATTGAGGAGGGATACATGTAGGGTAAATGCAAGTAGGACAGTCAGGAGAGGGAAGAACAGGAGTAGGATACCAGAGAGTACCCCTGTGGCTGTCCTCCTTAACAATAAATATTCCTGTTTGAATACTGTTGGGGGCGGGGGATGGCCTACCTGGGGGAAGCAACAGTGGCCGCGCCTCTGGCACAGAGTCTGTCCCTGTGGACGCAGGAAAGAAACACGGATGGTAGTTTGCCTCCCAGGTGCCAGGGTCCAGGATGTTTCTGATCGCGTCCACGGTATCCTGAAGTTGGAAGAAGAACAGCCAGAGGTCGTGATACATATTGGTACCAACGACATAGGTAGGAAAAAGGAGGAGATCCTGAAAGCAGACTATAGGGAGTTAGAAAGGAAGTTGAGAAGCAGGACCTCAAAGGTAGTAATCTCGGAATTATTGCCCGTGCCACGCAACAGTGAGTATAGAAATAGAATGATGTGGAGGATAAATGCATGGCTGAGGGATTGGAGCAGGGGGCAGGGATTCAGATTACTGGATCATTGGGACCTCTTTTGGGGTAGGGATGACCTGTACAAAAAGGACAGGTTGCACTTGAATCCGAGGGAGACCAATATCCTGGCAGGGAGGTTGCTAAGGCTATTGGGGAGAGTTTAAATTAGAATCACTGGGGGATGGGAACCGAACTGAAGAGACGGAGGAAGGGGCAATTGGCTCACAAATTGAGAAACTTGTGGACAGTGTGAGAGGGAGGATAGGCAGGTGATAGAGAAGGGATATGCTCAGACTGTTGGTTTGAGATGTGTCTATTTTAATGCAAGGAGTATCATGAGCAAAGCGTGGATCAGTACTTGGAGCTGTGATGTTGTGGTCATTAGAGAGACTTGGATGGCTCAGGGACAGGAATGGCTACTTAGAGTGCCAGGCTTTAGATGTTTCAAAAAGGACAGGGAGTGAGGTAAAAGAGGTGAGGGCGTGACACTGTTGATCAGAGATAGTGTCATGGCTGCAGAAAAGGAGGAAGTCATGGAGGGATTGTCAACTGAGTCTCTGGGGGTGGAACAGGAAGGAGTCAATAACTCTACTGGGTGTTTTTTATAGACCACCCAATAGTAACAGGGACATCAAGGAGCAGATAGGGAGACAGATTCGGGAAAGATGCAGTAATAACAGGTTTGTTGTGAGATTTTAATTTCCCCAATATTGATTGGCATCTCCCTAAAGCAAGGGGTTTAGATGAGGTGGAGTTTGTTAGGTGTGCTGAGGAAGGTTTCCTGACACAATATGTAGATGAAGCCTACAAGAGGAGAGGCTGTACTTTGGTATCATCAATGGGGATGGGAGAGATTCCGGAGGATTGGAGGGTTGCAGATGTTGTTCCCTTATTCAAGAAAGGGAGTACAGATAGCCCAGGAAATTATAGACCAGTGAGTCTTACTTCAGTGGTTGGTAAGTTGTTGGAGAAGATCCTGAGAGGCAGGATTTATGAACATTTGGAGAGGCATAATATGATTAGGGATAGTCAGCATGGCTTTGTCAAAGGCAGGTTGTGCCTTATGAGCCTAATTGAATTTTTTGAGGATGTGACTAAACACATTGATGAAGGTAGAGCAGTAGATGTAGTGTACATGGATTTCAGCAAGGCATTTGATAAGGTACCCCATGTAAGGCTTATTGAGAAAGTAGGGAGGCATGGGATCCAAAGGGACTTTGCATTGTGGACCCAGAATTGGCTTGCCCACAGAAGGCAAAGAGTAGCTGTAGACAGGTCATCTTCTGCATGGAGGTTGGTGACCAATGTTGTGCCTCAGAGATCTATTCTAGGACCTCTTCTCTTTGTGATTTTTATAAATGACCTGGATGAGGAAGTGAAGGGATGGGTTAGTAAATTTGCTGATAACACAAAGGTTGGGGGTGTTGTGAATAGTGTGGATGGATGTCAGAGGTTAGAGTGCGATGTTGATAGGATGCAAAACTAGGCTGAGAAGTGGCAAATGGAGTTCAACCCAGATAAGTGTAAGGTGGTTCATTTTGGTAGGTCAAGTATGATGGCAGAATATAATATTAATGATAAGACTCTTGGCAGTGGGGAGGATCAGAGGGATCTTGGGGTCTGTGTCCATAGGACACTCAAAGCTGCTGTGCAGGTTGACTCTGTGGTTAAGAAGGCATACAGTGCATTGGCCTTCATCAACCGTGGAACTGAGTTCAATAGCCAAGAGGTAATGTTACAGCTGTATAGAACCCTGGTCAGACCCCACTTGGAGTACTGTGCTCAGTTCTGGTCGCCTCACTACAGGAAGGATATGGAAACTATAGAAAGGGTGCAGAGGAGATTTACAAGGATGTTGCCTGGATTGGGCAGCATGACTTGTGAGATTAGGTTGAGTGAACTTGGCCTTTTCTCCTTGGAGTGATAGAGGATGAGAGGTGACCTGATAGAGGTGTATAAGATGATGAGAAGCATTGTTCGTGTGGATAGTCAGAGGCTTTTTCCCAGGGCTGAAATGGCTAACACGAGAGGGCACAGTTTTAAGGTGCTTGGAAGTAGGTACAGAGAGAGTGTCAGGGGTAAGTTTTTTACGCAGTGAGTGGTGAGTGCGTGAAATGGGCTGCCGGCAGCGGTGGTGGAGGCGGATACAATAGGGTCTTTAAAGAGGCTACTGGATAGCTACATGGAACTTAGGAAAACAGAGGGCTATGGGTAACCCTCGGTAAATTCCAAAGTAAATACATGTTCAGCACAGCATTGTGGGCTGAAGGGCCTGTATTGTGCTTAGGTTCTCTATGTTTCAGTGAAACGACAATTAGACATCATGGATTAAGGGTGATAGATGAAATGTTTAAGAGAAACCTGAGGTGGAATTTCTTCACTCAGGGTAGTAACAGTGTGAATAAGTGGTGAATGCAGGGTTGATTTCAACATTTAAGAGAAATTTGGATAGGTACACGGATGTGAGGGGTATGGCAAGCTATGGCCTCGGTGCGAGTAGGTGGGAGAAGGCAGAATAATAATTCAGCATGGACGAGATGGGTAGATGGGCCTTTTTCTGTGCTGTGACGTTCTATGACTATTATTTAATGTCATTTCCAGTATACAAGTGTGAAGGAGAATGAAATAATTGTTAATCTGGATCTGATGCAGCAAGAGAAAAAACACATTAAAGAACACAATAATACAATAAATACATAAGATAGGTTATGTGCATGAATTGAAGGAATGCCCATAAAGTGACACTAGGCACAGGAGTGTCTGTACACAAGGTGACTCTGGCAGGAAATGATAAAGTGGTGGTGGTTGGGGGTGTGAAAGGGTGGGTTAGTGGGTGGAGGTGTTGATCAGCTTTCCTGCTTGGTAAAATTAACTTTTTTCTGATTCTGGTGGGCCCGGCGTGGATGCTGCGTAGCCTTCTCCCTAATGGGAATGGGACAAGCAGTCCATGAGCAGAGTGGGTGGGATCCTCCGTGAAGTTTCCGGCCATTTCCCTGCGCCTTTCTGTATATATGAACTTGATGGCAGGTAGGCTAGTGCTGGTGATGCATAGGGCAGTTTTGAATTGAGGTATTAACTATATTATTATTATTTTTATAATGCAAGTCCAGTTCAATTTCTTTGTTTTATCGAGGCAAAATTACATATTCCAGCTTGACTTTATCTGGTTGTAAGCTACAAATGGTTGATATGGTAAGGGTGTATTTAAATCAGCTTGCTTTAAATTACTGAAATTGTAACTTCTGTTGCAGGATGAAAAGAAACATGTTAAAAAGAAACGGAAGAGAAAGCATAGCACTGTGCGGAAACCCACAGACGACTTCCAAATAGGTTGTGACGTCAATAGTAAGGTAATACAGAATGTTTAATGCTTCATTTTTATGGAGTTGAGAACTTACCAAAATTGGTTAAAATTATTGGTTCCTTCTTCATAAGGAAACCACAAAGAAAAAGAAAAAGAAAATCAAAGAGGAATCTGAAAAAGAACGAGTGAGTAAAACAATTTATTCATTCTGCCTTACTTTTGTTAATTGCAAATGATATGAAAAACTTTTCAGTAGATAAAGCAAGATGTAATCTCTGCCATTGAATCTCAAAGTTTGTTTGAATTTACTGCAAATTTTTCTCATTGTTCAAATTTTCAAATGATTTCAAATCTTGTACAATTTTTTAAGTATTCAATTCAACATTTGTTCAAATGCATGTTCTAAATTTTGTTCCAAATTTGGTGCTATTCATTTCCAACTTTTTTCAAGAACGGGTGTAGGGGAGACGGGGAAAGGATCACCCAGTAGTTTCAAAGTTGCTTGTATTAAAGTGGTTAGATAAAACTCCAATGAGCTTTATTTGACTGAAGAAATTATGTTGAATGAAATAACCTCTTTTAGTAGCAAACTTTTAGGATCAGTGAAATGATAGCTGGAGGCTAAATATCCTTCAAATCATTCACAAATGCTTTTATATATCATGTAATGTTGATTGGCTCTGCATTCTTAAATTTACGTATTAATTAGGATAAAAAAAAGAAGAAACGGGATCACACACCGCGAAGAACACCAGAGGAATCTGGCTCTGCTGAAGAGAATGAGGTCAGTGAATTTTCACAATGTGCATTTGGATCACCATGTTTTCCTTTTTGTTTGTTCCCAGTGTTTTTATCTACTTGATTCTTTTGACAGACTGGGGAAAAAGTTATCTTACAGCTTATGGAGGGAATATTACTGCTGTATTGTTAACATTAAACTTGGGATGCCATTATTCTGAAAATGTCATCTGCTTTATTAGGTTGTAGCTGGGTTCAGCCTTTTCTCCTGAGTAATCCAAACCAGAGCTTGAATTCCAGGGCTTGTCCTCAATAATGCCCTTGTATCAGAGGTGAACCGTGCTCATTTTCTGACCTGCTGCACTTAGTCCAGAGGAGGTTCACAAGGATGATTCTGGGAATGTAGGGGTTAACCTATGAGGAGCGTTTGACAGCTTTGGGCCTGTACTCACTGGAATTTAGAAGAATGCGGGGTGATCTTACTGAAACCTACCAAATGTTGAAAGGACTGGATAGGTGGATGTGGAGAGCATATTTCCTATGGTGGGGGATATCCAAAACTAGAGGGCACAGCTACAAAACTGAGGTGTGACCCTTTTAGAACAGAGGTAAGGAGCAATTTTTTTAGCCAGAGAATAGTAAATCTGTGGAATGCTCTGCCACAGACTGTGGTGGAGGCCAAGTCTGTGCGTAAGTTTGAGGCGGAAGTTGATTGCTTCCTGATTGGTCAGGACATCAAAGAATATGGTGAGAAGATAGGTGTATGGGGTTGAGTGGGATCCGGGATCAACCATGATGGAATGGCAGAGCAGGTTCAATGGGTTGATTGGCATAATTCTGCTCCTGTGTCTTATGGTCTTATTTCCCTGTCATTTGAGTTTTTGCTCTGATTAAGGATTACCCCTCTTGATCCTGTGTTGTGCAGATGAACTGTTAATATCAGAATCAGATTTATTATCACTAACAAATATCATGAAATTTGTTTTGTTGTAGAAGTACATTGCGAAACATAATATTAAAAATCCATACATTACAATAAGAAATATGTTAAATTAGATTAGATTATGTGAACACTCAGTCCTCTTTTATTGTCATTTAGAAATGCATACATGCATTAAGAAATGATACAATGTTTCTCCGGAGTGATATCACAGAAAACAGGACAGACCAAAGACTAACACTGACAGAACCACATAATTATAACATATAGTTACAGCATTGCAAAGCAATACCATAATTTGATGAAGAACAGACCATGGACACAGTGAAAAAAAGTCTCAAAGTCCTGAGTTGATCGACTCCCGAGTCCCCGATAGCAGGCGGCAAAAGGGAGAAACTCCCTACCATTAAACCTCCAGACGCCGTCAAACTTGCCGATACCTTGGAAGCCGCCGACCACAGCCGACACTGAGTCCATCCGTCCGAAAACTTGGACCTTCCAACCAACCCTTCCGATACAGCCTCCCGAGCACCATCCTCTGCCGAGTGCCGTCGACCTCTCCCTGGCCGCTGAAACACGCAAAGCCAAGGATTTCAGGGCCTTCGGCTCCAGAGATTCCGGTTACCACACAGTAGCAGCGGCAGCAAAGCGGGCATTCCAGAAGTTTTCCAGATTTCCTCCGTGCTCTCACGTCTGTCTCCATCAAATCAGAATTGTGCACGGTCCCCTACTTGACAGATAACAGACATCAGCACAGAAGTGGCCGCACGCGCTGCCATCACGGCACCATCTTCTCCCCGCTCCCAGGAGGATTAAGTAGTACAAAAAGAGAAAAATATTGAGGTAGTGTTCATGGTTTCATTGTCCATTCAGAAATCTGATGTTGGAGAGGAAAAGGCTGTTCCTGAAATGTGTGTTTCTTCAGGCATGACCCTGGGTGGTAGAGGTCCTCAATGATGGATGCTGCCTTTTTGAGGCATCACATTTTGACGGTGTCCTCAGCTCTGGGGAGGCTAGTGCTCATGATGGAGCTGGCTGAGTTTACAACTTTCTGCAGCTTTTCCAAGCCTGTGCAGTGACCACCTCATACCAGACGGTGAATGTTACAGTAAATGTAAAAAGATCTGCAGATACTGGAAACCTAAAATAAAAAGTGATGCAACCAGTTAGAATGCTGTCCAGATATAACTCACACACAACATATAAAGTAATATTACCACAAATAATAAAATGTTACAGAAGATTGACGCTTAGCAAACAACGTCAGTTAAAATGTAAGTAGTATAACACTACTGGCACTTCATTCGTGGTGAGACTTAGGTGGTGGCAGGGAGTTCAGTAGTCTCATGTCCTGGGGGATGAAGCTGTGTCCATCCTAACAGTTCTTGTACAATACCAATGACTGATGATGGGGGACAGTTCAAAGAGATTTTTATACAGATGTGGGAAGAGCATCATTGGCAATGCTGAAGGCCCTGTGTATACAACGCTCCTGGGTGAAAGAGTGGCCCTGACGATCCTCTCAGCAGTCCTCACAGTCCTTTGTAGGAACTTGCAGTCAGATGCCTTACAATTCTCGTACCAGACAGTGATGCAGCTGGTCAGGATATTCTTTGCTCCTGTAAAAATTGATTAGAATAGGGGGAAGAGCTGCATGTTTTTTCCTGTAACTATTGTTTTCTTTAAAAATTTGATCTATTGGTGAAAAGTCTGTATATATTGAATTAATCCTTTATAATCTTTTGTCATAAGATTTGCATTTTTTAGTACTGAATGCTTGTGTTTCCAATGGCAGTGACTTCCTGCAGTACCTTGTTTGTCCTGTATGTGTCAGTGTAACCTGTTATAGAGGTCACTCCAGTACCAGCTCCACTAGTGTGTGGAACTGACAAAGCCGCAGTTCCAAGTGGCTAGAATGGGTACCAGAGGAAGTTTTTTAGTGGAGGAGTTTGAACTTCATTAGAATCAGAATCAGGTTTATTACACTGACGTATGTCGTGAAATTTGTTATTTTTGGGCAGGTGTACAGTGCAATACATAAAATATACTATAAATTATACTTTATATTTTATTGTCGCCAAACAATTGATACTAGAACATACAATCATCACAGCGATATTTGATTCTGCGCTTTGCGCTCCCTGGAGTACAAATCGATTGTGAATTTAAATTATAAATCATAAATAGAAAATGGAAAGTAAGGTAGTGCAAAAAAAAACTGAGAGGCAGGTCCGGATATTTGGAGGGTACGTCCCAGATCCGGGTCAGGATCCGTTCAGTAGTCTTATCACAGATGGAAAGAAGCTGTTCCCAAATCTGGCCGTACGAATTATAATAAATATAAAGAAATTAAATGCGTAGTACAAAAACAGTGAGGTAATATTGATAAATTAGTGGACAGTTCATAAATTTGATAGTGGAGGAGAAGAAGCTGCTCATAAAATGTTGAATGTACATCATCTTATTTCTGTATCACCACCTTGAGGGTAGCACTGAGAAGAGGGCATGACCTGGGTGATGAGGCTCCTTAATGATCAGTGCCCCCTTCTTGAGGCATTGTCATTTGAATATGCCCTCGATAGTGGGGAGGCTAGTGCCTTTGAAGCTGAAGCTTGGCAGGAACTCCTGATATTGACCCCTGACCTCTACCTTGCTAAGGCTCCAGCGCAATCTCTCAGACACCACCTCTTACCCCTTGAACGGGACTCCACTAAGGAACACCAGGACATTGTCTCCCACACCATCACCAACCTTGATTCTGGGCATCTCCCATCCACCACCACCAACCTCATAGTTCCTGCATCCCTCACCTCCTGTTTCTACCTCCTACCCAAGATCCACAAACCCACTTGTCCAGGTAGACCCATTATACTTTATTGTCGCCAAACAATTGATACTAGAGCACACAATCATCACAGCGATATTTGATTCTGCGCTTCGCGCTCCCTGGAGTACAAATCGATAGTGAATAGTAAAAATTTAAATTATAAATCATAAATAGAAAATAGAAAAGGGAAAGTAAGGTAGTGCGAAAAACTGAGAGGCAGGTCCGGGTATTTGGAGGGTACGGCCCAGATCCGGGTTTTTATTTATTTCAGCTTGCTCCTGCCCCACTGAACTCATATCTGCATACCTCAGCTCTGTTTCATCTCCCCCCCCCCCCCCACCATTTCGGTCCCTTCCTGCCTATATCCATGACACTTCACCGCTCTGGATCTTTTCAATGATTTCAGGTTCTCTGGCCCCATCATATTTTTACTATGGATATCCAATCCCTATACACTTCCATCCCCCACCAAGAAGGCCCTAAAACTCTCAGTTTCTTTCTGGACATCAGACCCAACCAGTTCCCCTCAACCACCAGTCCCCTCTGCCTAGCAGAACTTGTCCTCACTCTAAATAATTTCTCCTTCAGCTTCTCCCACTTCCTTCAAACAAGAAGTATAGCCATGGGCACTTGCATGGGTCCTAGCGTTCCTACCTGTTTGTGATTGTGTATGTGGAATAGTCTGTGTTCCAAGCCTACGCTAGTGTCCGCCCCGCACTTTTCCCATGCTGGAGGACCTCAGCAGATCAGGCACTATCTATGGGAAAGAGTAAACAGTTGATGTTTTGGGCTAAGACCCTTCATCAGGACTTCTTCAAGAATAGATCTAGTTTTAATTCATTGGGTTGTCTACGTGTGTCACACCGTGAGTTTTGGTGAGGGCCACATGCTCTTATGAAGGTGTGGACTTTAAAAATCAGACAGCAGGCCTTAATAGCAATTCAGTGGCAAGGTATTTATGGTGTGCCAGAGGTGAAAAGCTTTTAGAAAAGTGCAAGAGTGGCAAAATAACAAAAATGACAAAAAGAGAAAATGTGGATATATACCATCAGACCTTTGGGACTACAGCTCCAAAATCAGGCTGAAGTAATCATCTCACCTTACCACAGCCTTTCTCTCTCTCCACTTACACCAAGGTGAGCCTGTAAGTAAGAATGTCCTTACTCTAGGAGAAAAGGGTCTGTGGAATACAGGGGAGTTGTTACCATGACCTTGAACGCAGGAATTCATATCTTTCTTCACAATCACAAATGTCCACAAATATATTCATCACAATAATATCACAACGACTCTGCATAACAAAATTAATGAACTAACCATTTTCCTGGAGCCAGCACGCTCCCCATCCCCAAAGTGAACTCTTCCACTGAGCCAGCACAGAGCATGTGCCACTACAAACAGACACCTTTTTTGGGACACCGCCCACCAGTCGGGTCCCCTCCCTGAAGCTGGAAGCAGCAATGAGCAAGACGCATCAAAGAATGCCACTGACCTGGAGTGAACAGGTACAGACTAAAGTGTCCATGCTGCGCGTTAACCTAGTGTGTATACCTGATAGACAAAAGGTCAGCCCTGCCAGACAGGGATAATGAGGATTATGGGGCTACTGGGGGGAGGCAGGGGAGGAAGAAATTACTTGAGGCAGACCTGCTCTGTCATGTGACTAACAGAACTTGAGAGATTCGATTTACATTTATTATCAAAGTATGTATACAGTTGCAAGAATACATTTGTGAACCCTTTGCAATTACCTGGTTTTGTGCATTAATTATTCATAAAATGTAGTCTGATCTTCATCTAAGTCACAATAATAGACAAACACAATCTGCCTAAAACTAATAGCACGCAATTGTACTTCTCCTCAATACTGACTACACCATTTAATCAATCACAGTCTCTGTTCCAAAAAATATGTGAACGTCTGGGATAATACCTTCTATAAAAGCTATTTGGAGCCGGGTGTTCCAATCAATGAGATTGGAGGTGTGGGTTGTAGAGGTACCCTGCCTTATATTAAAAAAAAAGTTGCACGAAGTCACATTACTGACAGAGCCAGCTCTTCTCAGGAAATATATGTTTATGTGCACCAGGCTTTGATCAAAACAACTTTTCAAGGACCTTAGAAGAATTGTAAAAATGCACTAAGCTGGAAAAGGCAACAACAGCATTTCTAAAGATCTAAGTGTTCATCAGTCCACAGGAAGCAAAATTGTCTGCCATGGAAGGAAATTCTGTGCTGTTGCTACTCTCCCAAGAAATGGGCATCCTGCAAAGATCACAATGTGCTTTGCTGAAGGAGGTGAAAAAGAACCCAACGATAACAGCAAAAGACCTGCAGAAATCTCTAGAACTTGCTAAAATCTCTGTTCATGTGTCCTCTATAAGAAAAACACTGAACAAGAATGGTGTTCCTGATGGAAGGACACCACAGAGGAAACCACTGCTCTCCAAAAAAAAATTGCTGCCGTCTCAAATTTGCAAAAGGCCACCTGGGACAGATGAGACAACAGTTGAACTTTTTGACAGAAATGTTTGTGGAGGAAAAAGGATGCTGCACACCAACACCAAAACTCATCCTAACTGTGAAGCATTGTGGAAGGAGCATCATAATTTGAGGCTGCTTTGCTGCCTCGGGGCCTGGACAGCTTGCAGTCGTTGAGGGAACAATGAATTCTAAATTGTACCAAGACACTTTATAGGAAAATGTCAGGGTACCAGTCTATCACCTGAAGCTTAATAGAAGTTGGATGATGCAACAAGAAAATGATCTGTGCAACAAGAGTAAATCAACAACAGAATGGTTTAAAAAGAAGAAAGTTTATGTTTTGGAATGGCTGAGTCAAACTCTGGACCTTAACCAATTGAGATGCTGTGATGTGACCTGAAGAGGGCTGTTCATGTGAGGTATCCCAGAACTGTTGATGAAGCGAGTAAGTTTTTTATGGAGGAATGGTTTAAAGTTGCTCCTTGCTCTGTGCAAGTCTGATCAGCAGTTACAGGAAATGTTTGGTGGAGTTTCTATCAGTTATTAAATGCAAGGTTTCACATACTTTTTCTAGCCTGGATTGTAAATGATTAAGCAATGTGTTCAAAAAGGACATGAAAAGTACAGTTGTTTATGTGTTATTAATTTAGGCAGATTGTGTTTATCTATTATTGTGACTTAGATGAAGATCAGACCACATTTTATAACTAACTAATGCAGGAAACCAGGTATTGGCAAAAGGCTCACAAACTTTCTCTTGCATCTGTACGATCTTGAGATTTGTCGTCTTGCAGGCAGTAACAATACAAAGAAAGGCAATAGAACCCAATTTTAAAATAACCCACACAACAAAGACCATTCCATTGTATGAAAAAGAACAAGTCGTGCAAACAATAAAAAGTAAGCAAATACCATTAACTGCAGAATCCTCAAAGGTGAGTCAGCTGATTGCAGGCCACAACTGCAGAGTCAGTTCAGCACAAAGCACTTCCATCAAATCGCGGCAATAAGAAAACAAGTAAACAAAAACATGGAGCAGGACTGCAGGGGCCCTAAAAGTGACTCCACATATGCGGAGCATGTTCAGTGCTGAGGCATGGGAAGCTTCTACACTGGTGTGATAGTTATAGGGCAACAGCCGCTCCTGAACCCGGCGGCTCAGGAGCCGAGGCTCTTGCACCTTCTGCCTGCCAGCAGCAGTGAGAAGAAACCAGTTGAACGCAGGCAGACGGCACTCAACACCTGTGCCTTTTCTACATTCATACTGACTATTTTAATCTTGCTCAGTGCTTTAATTGGTGCGGAGTAATGGAGCTGATCACAGGTTTATGTTTCACTAGCAGGAATTGATGCAGTGTACGTACTCAGTTGCGCTCCATGTCTAATCCCCCAGGAGATGGCAGAATCCTAGATCGTTCAGTCAGCTCAAAAGTACATCCTCAGAAGGGAAATTACAGGCTGCAATCAATTGCAGTTCAGAAGAAGTATTAGTATCTCCTAAGAGGAGGTATTTTCCCACAGAGATTCTGCATGAAATGAGGTTTTACGGCTTATTCAATCTGCAAAATGCACATTGTATCAGTATTGTTTAGAACTTGCACTTTGGGTAGTATATGATAGCAGCTCTCAGATCATGGCATAAAATGTTCCTGTCTTCCTATAATGTGGTGAAATTACATTCAATAAGTAATGCAAATTAGTTTTATAAATCGGATAATTTATTCTCCTCCAATGAAGAAAACATACTAGTTTGCTCCAGTCCATTCTTCTGTTTTCAAACTGCTCCCCACTCTCTTCTCCAACTTAATGTGGTTATTGTAGAGGGCAGAAAAGCCTATGCATTGACATTTTTTTTTAATAATGCATGTATGTAAGTGTTTGTAAATAAAATGCAGTGTCTAGACTGTAAGACATGGGAGCAGAATTAGGCTATTCAGCCCATCGAGTCTGTTCCGCTATTCCATTATGGCTGATTCCATTACAGATTCCACTCGACCCCATACACCTGCCCTCTCGCCATATCCTTTGATGCCCTGACCAATCAGAAAACTATCAACTTAGCCTCCACCGTGGTCTGGCAGAGTATTCCACAGATTCACTACTCTCTCGCTAAAAAAATTCCTCTTTACCTCTGTTCTAAATGGTTGCCCCTCAATTTTGTGGCTGGATATCACCACCATAGGGAACATCCTCTCCAGAACTACCTTATCTAGTTCTTTCAACATTCGATAGATTTCAATGAGAACTCCCACATTCTTCTTAATTCCAATGAGTAAAGGCCCAAAGCTGCCAAACGTGCCTCAGATGTTAACCCTTCATTCCCGGAATCATCCTCATGAACGTCCTCTGGACTCTGTCTAATGACAACGCATCTTTCTGAGATACGGGTCCCAAAACTGTGAAGGGTACTCCAAGTGCAGCCTGACTAGTGTCTTATAAGGGCTCTGCATTATCTCCTTGCTTTTATATTCTGTTCTCCTTGAAACAAATGCCAACGTTGCATTTGCATTCTTTACCACAGACTCAATCTTTAAATTAACCTTCTTGGAGTCTTGCATGTAGACTCCTAAATCCCTTTGCACCTTGAATTTTCTCTCCATTTAGATAATCTGCACTATTGTTCCTTTTACCAAAATGCATTATCATACATTTCCCAACGCTGTATTGTGTCTGCTTTTTTGCCACTTCTTCCAATTTGTCTAAGTCCTGCTGCAATCCTCAGCACTGCCTACCCCTCCACCTATCTTCGTATCATCCACAAACGTTGTCAAATTCCATTATCTAACAAAGCCATCAATTCCATTATCTAAATCATTAATGAACAATGTGAAAAGTAGTGGTCCCACAATACTCATAAAAAAAAATACTGGTGAGCGCAGCAGGCCAGTCAGCCCGGCCTGCTGTGTTCACCAGCATTTTTTTGTGTGTGTTGCTTAAATTTCCAGCATCTGCAGATTTCCTCGTGTTTGCGTCCCACAATACTGACCACTGAGGAACACCACTAGTCACTGGCAGCCAGTCAGAAAAGGCCCTTTTATTCCCACTTGCTGCCTCCTAACTGTTGGCCATTCCTCTATCCATCCCAGTATCTTTCCCGTAACATCCCCTAGGGGTTTATCTTATTAATCAATCTCATGTGTGGCACCTTATCAAATGCCTTTTGAAAACCCAAGTAAATGACATCCACTGCCTCTCCTTTGTCCATCCTGCTTGTTACTTCCTGCAGAACTCTTAACAGATTTGTCAGGCAAGATTTCCCTTTACAGAAACTATGCTGACTTTGACTTATTTTATCATCAGTCTTCAAGTACCCCAAAACTTCATCCTTAATAATAGATTCCAACATGTTCCCAACCACTGAGGTTAGGCTAACTGGCCTATAATTTCCTTTTCTTTTTTTGCCTTCCTCCCTTCTTGAAGAGTGGAGTGATACTCGCAATTTTACAGTCCTCCAGGACCATGCCAGAATCAAGTGATTCTTGAAAGATCATGACCAGTGCATCCGTCATCTCTTCAGCAACCTCTCTCAGGACTTTGGGATGTAGTCCATCTGGTCCAGGTAACTTATCCACCTTAAGACCTTTGAATTTGCCAAGTACTTTTTCCTTTATAATACCAATGGCACTCAGTCCTGCTCCCTGGCACTCACGGACCTGTGGCACCCTGCTAGTGTCTGCCACAGTGAAGACTGATGCAAAGTACCCATGAAATTCATCTGCCATTTCTTTTTCTCCCCCATTATTACTTCACCAGCATCATTTTCCAGCGGTCCAATATCAACTCTCACCTCTGTTTTACTCTATATGTAACTGAAAAAGCTTGCGGTATCCTGCTTTATGTTATTGGCTAGTTTTCCCTCATATTATATTTTTTCCTTTCTGGGAGCTTTTTAGTTGCCTTTTGTTAGATTTTAAAAGCTTCCCAATCATCCAACTTCCCACTTGCATTTGCTACCTTTCCTTATGCGGTCCTCAGCTTCCCTTGTCAGGCTTGGTTGCCTACCCCTACCATTTGAGAATTCTTTCTGTGGGACATTATCTATCCTGTTCCTTGTGCACTATTCCCAGAAACTTCAGCCACCTCTGCTCTGCCGTCATCCCCACCAGTATCTTTCTCCAGTCCACCTGGGCAAGCTCCTCTCTCATGCCTCTGTAATTCCCTTTGTTCCATTGTGATACTGATACACGTGACTTGTGCTTCTCTCTCTCAAATTGCAGTATGAATTCAATCATATTATGATCACTGTCTCCTAAGGGTTCCTTTATGTAAGCTCCCTAATAAGATCACACAATATCCAACCTTTCCCCTAATAGGCTTAAACACAAGCTGCTCTACAAAGCCATCTCATAGGTATTCAATAAGTTCCATCTCTTGCAATCCAACATCAATCTGCTTTTCCCAATCCCCTTGCATATTTAGGTCCCCGATTACAATTATGTCATTATCCTTATTTCATGCCTTTTCCAGCTCCCTATGCAATCTCAACCCCACATCTTGGCTACTATTTGGAGGCCTATATATGATTCCCATAATGTGTTTTTTTTTACCCCTACAGTTTCTTAACTCCATCTACAAAGATTCAACATTCTCTGACCCTATGTCACCTCTTTGTAAAGACGTAATTCCATCTCTTGCCTTCCTGCCTGTTCTTTCAATTCAAAGTATATCCTTTGATGTTTAGCTCCCAACTATGACCTCCTTTCAGCCACAACTCAGTGATGCCCACATCATACTGACCAATCTCTAATTGTGTCAGGAATTCGTCCACCTTATTCCAAATGCTACACACATTTAAATATAATCCTGTGTTCTTCGCCCTTTTGAATTTTGCCAGTGTGGTACAACTTAACTCTTTGCTCTGTCTACATTGAGAGAGAGTCATTGGCTTGTCCTTCCTTACATTCATGTTACACCCATCATCTACCTGTAAACCTGCTGGTTCATCCTCAGCTCTATCATACTGGTTCCCATCCCCCTAGTTTTGTCTCATGTGAGGACAATATCTGATTACAGTGGAGTATCTGCTGGAGAACAGCTTGAAATATGAAAGGTTTGACCACATTTTAATGGGGCGATATTACAGCCCACCCAACAGTCTGAGGGATTTAGAGGAACAAATTTGTAGAAAGTTGCTAACTATTACAAGAAACATAAGGTCGTTATGTAGGTGGTTTTAACTTTCCACATATTGACTGGGACTCCCATACTGTAAAGGAAATAGATGGGATAGAGTTTGTCAAAAGTGTTTAGGAAAGTTTCTTTAGTCAGTACATAGAAGTCCCAACGAGAGAGAGTGCGATACTTGATCTGCTAGTAGAGAAGGAGATGGGCAGATGATAGAAATTTGTGTAGGGGAACATTTTGCATCCAGTGACCATAGTGCCATTAGTTTCAAAGTAAATGTGCAAGAGAATCAGTCTGGTATAAAATTTGCAATTCTTAATTGGGGATAGGCAAACTTTGATGGTATAAGAAAGGATCTGCCAAGTGTGGATTGGGACAGGCTATTTTATGGCAAAGGCTTACTTGGTGAATGAGAGGACTTCAAAAGTAAAGTTTTGAGAGTACAAAACGTGTATGTGTCTGTCAGAATAAAAGGTAAAGATAACAGGTGTAGGCAGCAACACACATCAAAGTTGCTGGTGAACGCAGCAGGCCAGGCAGCATCTCTAGGAAGAGGTACAGTCGACATTTCAGGCCGAGACCCTTCGTCAGGACTAACTGAAGGAAGAGCTAGTAAGAGATTTGAGAGGGGGAGGGGGAGATCCAAAATGATAGGAGAAGACAGGAGGGGGAGGGATGGAGTCAAGAGCTGGACAGGTGATTGGCAAAAGGGGATATGAGAGGATCATGGGACAGGAGGTCGGGGAGCAAGACGGGGGGGGGGGAACCCAGAGGATGGGCAAGGGGTATAGTCAGAGGGACAGAGGGAGAAAAAGGAGAGAGAGAGAAAGAATGTGTGTATATAAATAAATAACGGATGGGGTACGAGGGGGAGGTGGGGCATTCGCGGAAGTTAGAGAAGTCAATGTTGATGCTATCAGGTTGGAGACTACCCAGACAGAATATAAGGTGTTGTTCCTCCAACCTGAGTGTGGATTCATCTTTACAGTAGAGGAGGCCGTGGATAGACACGTCAGAATGGGAATGGGATGTGGAATTAAAATGTGTGGCCACTGGGAGATCCTGCTTTCTCTGGCGGACAGAGCGTAGGTGTTCAGCAAAGCGGTCTCCCAGTCTGCGTCGGGTCTCGCCAATATATAGAAGGCCACATCGGGAGCACTGAACGCAGTATATCACCCCAGCTGACTCACAGGTGAAGTGTCGCCTCACCTGGAAGGACTGTCTGGGGCCCTAAATGGTGGTAAGGGAGGAAGTGTAAGGGCATTGTAGCACTTGTTCCGCTTACAAGGATAAGTGCCAGGAGGGAGATCAGTGGGGAGGGATGGGGGGGACGAATGGACAAGGGAGTCGCGTGGGGAGCGATCCCTGCGGAAAGCGGGGGGGGGGAGGGAAAGATGTGCTTAGTGGTGGGATCCTGTTGGAGGTGGCGGAAGTTATGGAGAATAATATGTTGGACCTGGAGGCTGGTGGGGTGGTAGGTGAGGACGAGGGGAACCCTATTCCTAGTGGGGTGGCGGGAGGATGTAGTGAGAGCAGATGTGCGTGAAATGGGGGAGATGCGTTTGAGAGCAGAGTTGATGGTGGAGGAAGGGAAGCCCCTTTCTTTAAAAAAGGAGGACATCTCCCTCGTCCTGGAATGAAAAGCCTCATCCTGAGAGCAGATGCGGCGGAGACGGAGGAATTGCGAGAAGGGGATGGCATTTTTGCAAGAGACAGGGTGAGAAGAAGAATAGTCCAGATAGCTGTGAGAGTCAGTAAGCTTATAGTAGATATCAGTGGATAAGCTGTCTCCAGAGATAGAGACAGAAAGATCTAGAAAGGGGAGGGAGGTGTCGGAAATGGACCAGGTCCAGTGTAGGGAGCCTTGTTTTTCAAGAGATATTGAGGCCCTTGTTAACAAAAAAACAAGGAGATGCATTGTAGTTAGAGGCGAGGCAGTTAGGAACAAAAGCAATGCTTATGGAGTATAACAAATACAAGAGAACAGTTAAAGAAATCACTTGGCTAAAAGGAGGAATGAGGATGCCCAGGCAGACAAGGTGAAGGAGAATCCTAAGGGATTCCATGGATATGTGAAGAGCAAAAGGATTGCAAGGGACAAAATTGGTCTACCGGAAGACCAAAATGGTAATCCATGTGTGGAGCCAAAAGAGATGGGGCAAATCATATTTTTATGATTTTTTTGTATCTGTACTTACTCAGGAGACAAACAAGTTTATAGATGTGGGGTGGAGCAGCATCAACTTCATGGATCCCTACACAGATTACAGAGGAAGAGTTGTTTGCTGTTCCGAAGCAAATTAGGGTGGATAAATCCCCAGGGCCTGCCAAGGTGTTCCCTTGGGCCCTGCAGGAGCAAAGTGCACAAATTGCCAGGGCCCTTACAAAGATATTTAAATCAACCTTCGGGATAGGAGGGCTACCAGAGGACTTGAGGATAGCCTATGTTGTTCCGCTGTTGAAGAAAGGCTTTTAACATACACCTGCAAATTATAAGCCAGTGAGTCTGACATTAGTTGTGGAAAAGTTATTGGAAGGGATTCTAAGGGACCGAATATATAAGTATTTGGATAGACATGGATTAAGAAATCAGCATGGCTTAGTGCATAGCAAATTATGTCTAACCAATCTTAGAGAGTTTTTTGGGGATTGAAAGGCTTGTTATCTGAGGAGCATTTGATGCTCTGGCGCTCTATTCACTGCAATTCAGAAGAATGAGGGACGACCTCATTGAAACGTATCGAATATTGAAGGTCCTTGATATGGTAGAGTAGACATGGAGAAGATGTGTCATGGTGGGTGAGTCTACGACCAGAGGGCACAGCCTCAGAATAGAGGGACATCCTTTCAGAACAAATGAGGAATTTCTTTAGCCAGGTGGTGGTGAATCTGTGGAATTTGTTGGAATGGGCAGCCAAGTCATTGGGTTTATCTAAGGTAGACGATAGGTTCTTGCTCAAGACATGAAGGGGTATGGGGAGAAGACAGGAAATCGGGGCTGAGAGGGTCAGCCATGATGAAATGGTGGAGCAGACTCGATGGGCCAAATGGCCTAATTCTGTTCCTATATCTTACGGTCATATAGTCTAAAAGTGACATTCAACTGATATTCCTGCACTTGCAGCCTTTGCGTTAGTTGTTGGAGGGCATCTAAAACTTGCCTCAAGTGATTAACCGATTTAAAATTCAAACTAACTGTGTTTTTGTTGCATATAGCTTCACTCATCTGCATTAGATTTTTATCAACACATTTCTTTTTAATACAGTCAAGAAAAAAGAAAAATAATGAAGAGAAAGACAAAACTTCAGTAAGTATTAAAGCCACTCAAAATGGACGCTTGTGTGCAATTTCTCCTTTCAGACTTGGTTTAATGATACAGCTTGTTTCCCATTTCCCTCCTCTCCAGTCCTTTCAAACTTGGTTTATTGATACAATTTGTTTTCCATTTCCCCCCTCTCCAGTCAAATGGATGAATGTATGTGTGATTCCTCCTTTCAGAATTTTGGTTTATTGATGGAAAGTGTTTCCCATTTTTCCCCCTCTCCAGTCAACTGAAAACAAGTGTGGTGATTTCTCAATTATTACAATTCCTCCAAATCTTAATTATCTGTATCAGGATTAATATCACTAGCATATGTTTTGGAATTTGTTTTTTGACAGCAGTACATGGCAAGGCATTATAAACTATAAATTTCAGTAAGATGTATGTAAATATATATAATAAATTCGATGAGTACTGCAAAAAGAGCAAAAAAAAGTGGCCAGTGAGTGAGTGGGCCAGTGAAGGAGTGGTGCTTTGAGGCTTTGATGAGAAGGGGCAGAGGATGAGCTTGTTCCCAGTTAGTCTTTACAATGCCTCCTGAGACGGTGATATGCTTGTCATGTGAGATGTGGCAGTCTTGGAGGAACTCTCCTCTCCTGCAGAGTCACATCTGCCAGAAGTGCATACGGCTGGGCGATCTGGAAGACCATGTAAGGAATCTGGAGCAGCAGCTGGATGACCTTCAACTCATAAGGGAGAATGAGTCAGTCAGATGAGAGCTACAGGAAGGTAGTCACACCTAGGCTGTCGGAAGCAGGTCGTTGGGTGACAGTCAGGGGGGGGGAAGAGAAGGTGAGCAGACAGGTAGTGCAGAGCACCCCTGTAGCCATTCCCCTGAATAATAAATTTACTGTCCTGGATACTGTTGATGGGGATGACTGACCAGGTGTGAGCCATGGTGGCAGGGCCTCTGGCACTGAGTCTGACCCTGTGGTGCAGAAGGGTGGGACGGAGAAGAGGAGCGCTGTCATCATTGGAGACTCTTTAGTCAGGGGAGCAGACAGGAGATTTTGTGGACGTGAGAAGGACACCCACATGGTTTGTTGCCTCCCGGGTGCCAGGGTCTGGGATGTCTCTGACCGGGTGCACGACATCTTGGTACGAGAGGGAAAGCAACCAGAAGTCGTGATACATGTTGGCACCAACGACATAGGCAGGAAGAGGGATGAGGTCCTGAAGTGTGAGTTTTGGGAACTAGGCAGAAGGCTGAAGAACAAGACCTCAAGGGTGGCGTTTTCAGGATTGCTGCCAGTGGCTATGTGACAGTGATGGTAAGAATTGGAGGAGATGGCAGTTGAATGTGTGGCTGAGGAGTTGGTGCAGGGGGCAGGGTTTTAGAATTTTGGATCATTGGGATCTCTTCTGGGGAAGGTGGGACCTGTACAGATTGGATGGGTTGCACCTGAACTCGAGGGGGCACAATATCCTTGCAGGTAGGTTTACTAGCATGGTTCGGAGGGGTTAAACTAATTTGCAAGGGGGATGGGACCCGGAGCGATAGAGCAGTGAAAGAAGTGCATGGAGTAAAGCCAGATCTAACATACAGAGAGGCTTTGAGGAAAGAGAAGCAGAATAAAGGGTGTAAAGGTAGTAAGGTAGAAGGGCTGAAATGTGTGTACCTCAATGCAAGAAGCATCAGGAACAAAGGTGATGAACTGAGAGCTTGGATACATACATAGAATTATGATGTTGTGGGCATTACAGAGACTTGGCTGGCACTAGGGCAGGAATGGATTCTCAATATTCCTGGATTTCAGTGCTTTAAAAGGGATAGAGGGGGAAAAAGGAGAGGAGGGGTGGCATTACTGGTCAGGGATACTATTACAGCTACAGAAAGGGTGGGTAATGTAGCAGGATCCTCTTTTGAGTCAGTATGGGTGGAAGTCAGGAACAGGAAGGGAGCAGTTACTCTATTGGAAGTATTCTATAGGCCCCCTGGTAGCAGCAGAGATACCGAGGAGCAGATGGGGAGGCAGATTTTGGAAAGGTGCAAAAATAACAGGGTTGTTATCATGGGTGACTTTAACTTCCCTAATATTGATTGGCACCTGATTAGTTCCCAGGGTTTAGACGGAGCAGAGTTTGTTAAGTGTGTCCAGGACGGGTTCCTGTCACAGTATGTTGACAGGCCGACTAGGGGGAATGCCATACTATATCTAGTATTAGGTAATGAACCGGGTCAGGTCACAGATGTCTCGGTGGGTGAGCATCTGGGAGACAGTGCCCACCGCTCCCTGGCCTTTAGCATTATCATGGAAAAGGATAGAATCAGAGAGGACAGGAAATTTTTAATTGGGGAAGGGCAGATTATGAGGCTATAAGGCTAGAACTTGCAGGTGTGAATTGGGATGATGTTTTTGCAGGGAAATGTACTATGGACATGTGGTCGATGTTTAGGGATCTCTTGCAGGATGTTAGGGATAAATTTGTCCCGGTGAGGAAGATAAAGAATGGTAGGGTGAAGGAACCATGGCTGACAAGTGGAAAATCTAGTCGGGTGGAAGAGGGCAGCATACATGAGGTGTAGGAAGCAAGGATCAGATGGGTCTATTGAGGAATATAGGGTAGCAAGAAAGGAGCTTAAGAAGGGGCTGAGGAGAGCAAGAAGGCATGAGAAGGCCTTGGCGAGCAAGGTAAAGGAAAACCCCAAGGCATTCTTCAATTATGTGAAGGATGATAGGCGTGAAGGTAGGACCAATTAGAGATAAGGGTGGGAAGATGTGCCTGGAGGCTGTGGAAGTGAGCGAGGTCCTCAGTGAATACTTCTCTTTGGTATTCACTAACGAGAGGGAACTTGACGGTGAGGACAATATGAGTAAGGTTGATGTTCTGGAGCATGTTGATATTAAGGGAGAGGAGGTGTTGGAGTTGTTAAAATACATTAGGACGGATAAGTCCCTGGGGCCTGAGGGAATATTCCCCAGGCTGCTCCATGAGGCGAGGGAAGAGATTGCTGAGCCTCTGGCTAGGATCTTTATGTCCTTGTTGGCTCCTTGTTCAAAAAAGGTAGTAGGGATAGTCCGGGTAATTATAGACCAGTGAGCCTTACGTCTGTGGTGGGAAAGCTGTTGGAAAAGATTCTTAGAGATAGGAACTATGGCCATTTAGAGAATCATGGTCTGATCAGGGACAGTCAGCGTGGCTTTGTGAAGGGCAGATCGTGTCTAACAAGCCTGATAGAGTTCTTTGAGGAGGTGACCAGGCATGTAGATGAGGGTACTGCAGTGGATGTGATCTATATGGATTTTCATAAGGCATTTGACAAGGTTCCATATGGTAGGCTTATTCAGAAATTCAGAAGGCATGGGATCCAGGAAAGTTTGGCCAGGTGGATTCGGAATTGGCTTGCCTGCAGAAGGCAGAGGGTCATGGTGGAGGGAGTACTTTTGGATTGGAGGGTTGTGACTAGTGGTGTCCCACAAGGATCGGTTCTGGGACCTCTACTTTTTGTGATTTTTATTAACAACCTGGATGTGGGGGTAGAAGGTTGGGTTGGCAAGTTTGCAGACGACACAAAGGTTGGTGGTGTTGTAGGTAGTGTAGAGGATTGTCGAAGATTGCAGAAAGACATTGATAGGATGCAGAAGTGGGCTGAGAAGTGGCAGATGGAGTTCAACCCGGAGAAGTGTGAGGTGGTACACTTTGGAAGGACAAACTCCAAGGCAGAGTACAAAGTAAGTGGCAGGATACTTGGTAGTGTGGAGGAGCTGAGGGATCTGGGGGTACATGTCCACAAATCCCTGAAAGTTGCCTCACAGGTAGATAGGGTAGTTAAGAAAGCTTATGGGGTGTTAGCTTTCATAAGTCGAGGGATAGAGTTTAAGAGTCGCAAGATAATGATGCAGCTCTGTAAAACTCTGGTTAGGCCACACTTGGAGTACTGTGTCCAGTTCTGGTCACCTCACTATAGGAAGGATGTGGAAGCATTGGAAAGGCTACAGAGGAGATTTACTAGGTTGCTGCCTGGTTTAGAGAGTATGGATTATGATCAGAGATTAAGGGAGCTAGGGCTTTACTCTTTGGAGAGAAGGAGGATGAGAGGAGACATGATAGAGGTGTACAAGATATTAAGAGGAATAGATAGAGTGGACAGCCAGCACCTCTTCCCCAGGGCACCACTGCTCAATACAAGGGGACATGGTTTTAAGGTAAGGGGTGGGAAGTTCAAGGGGGATATTAGAAGAAGGTTTTTTACTCAGAGTGTGGATGGTGCGTGGAATGCACTGCCTGAGTCAGTGGTGGAGGCAGATACGCTAGTGAAACTTAAGAGACTACTAGACAGGTATATGGAGGAATTTAAGGTGGGGGGTTATATGGGAGGCAGGGTTTGAGGATCGGCACAACATTGTGGGCCCAGGGGCCTGTACTGTTCTATGTTCTGTGTGCTAAAAGTGAGTTAGTGTTCATTTCGTGGGTTAGTTCATTGTTTATTCAGGAATCTGATGGTGGTAGGGAAGAAGCTGTTCCTGAAGTATTGAGTATGTAGGCTCCTGTGCCTACTTCCTCATGGTAGCAATGGTATAATTGTTCTGTTAAACACATAATTACTTGTTCTGGTAATTTGGGTATTGACCACATTTACATTCTGTTTAGCGATGCACAGAAGGTGTGTGTGGGGGGCGACTATTTTAACAAGAATTTCACAGCACAAGGTCTGGCTGCTTTGAGAATTTTTCTGAAAATGCTCTCATTGATTTACTTTAAAATTAATTAAAGGCATCCGTTAGCCTTGCGAGACCATGGATCTGTGCCTGGAAAGTCTTCACTCTCCAGGGCGCAGGCCTGGGCAAGGTTGTATGAAAGACCAGCAGTGCCCATGCTGCAAGTCTCCCCTCTCCACGATACCGATGTTGTCCAAGGGAAGGGCATTAGGACCCATACAGCTTGGCACCAGTGTCGTCGCAGAGCAATGTGTGATTAAGTGTCTTGCTCAAGGACACAACACATTCCCTCGGCTGGGGCTTGAACTCACGACCTTCAGGTCGCTAGTCCAATGCCTTAACCACTTGGCCACGTGCCCACACTTTAAAATAATCCAGATTATCCAGAAAGATAATTTAACTCTGTCAAGGCCAAACTGCCAGGATAATGAGTTTTATTAGAAGTCAAATTCTGGAGATAAACAGATACTGATCTGAGTTTGGTGAGGTGTCCAATGTAAATGATTCTATGAACAGGGCAAACTTTTCTATAAAAGGCCTTAGTTTGGCCAGGATTTACTTTGAAATTCAAGAAAGCATTTGGCCAATAAAATATAGTCAGACTGTGATGTTTGAAGATGGTTGAAGTAGCAGACTGTTATGTGATGTGATGACTGTTATGTGACTGTTATAGCAATGAACTCATTCCTTTTTCCATTTTTTAAGGAGAAACTGAAGAAGAAGAAAAAGCACAAGAAACGTGGAAAAAAGAAAAAGGTTTTCAGTTCGGATTTGGAGTCAGCATGAGATGAGAATGAAAAAAATATTAAAGAACAGAACTTTAGGTCTTTGAATCCTGCAGGCTGCATGGTGCAGACTTTGATGTGGGATGCACTGGGACACTTCTTGCTGCATGATGTTCCAAACTGCTTGCAATTGCAAACATCTGTAACTTTAAAAGTTTTTATTTATGGAAAGTGATAAACCACAAATGCATCTTTTTGTAGAGTCAAGATTACCAATTGTAAACATTTTTGATAGCCCCTTGTTAGCTTGTTTAAAGTGCGTGAGATGTGTATGAACCTTAATATAACAGATAATATCCAATTCATTTGCAGTTCCAGTTTACTGTGGCTTTGGCTGACTAAAGGAACTGATGCTTGTTCATCTGTGCTAGAATGTTATTTTTGTAAAATTTCACAATTCTTTTAGATCAACAGGCCTAAATTTTCAGTTTGAAATTTATTTCTAAATGGGAAGTAGTATCACTGATCTGAGAGTTTTATAACTTTATAAAATATGTAAAATAAACCTGAAAATATCCATCTTATTTTATCTGCATTGTTTTTTCTTCGAGAGGTTGGTGGAGGAACAGATCTAATATAGATTGTGGGTAATTAACACATTAAATGATGTAATTGCTTAAGCTAATCCTGAAAGGTATATTTTAAAACATATAATTAACTGTACAGGCCCTTCAACCCATGATGTTGTGCCTACTCAACCAAACCTAGTCAATTACCACTGAACCTTTTCAATCTAACCCTTCCCTTCCATATAGCCCTCCATTTTTCTATCATCCATGAACCTAATGTGTCTGCCTCTACCACCACCCCGGCAGTGCATTCCGTGCAATGACGCGATCCGAATCAGGTTTATTATCACCGGCATGTGACGTGAAATTTGTTAACGTAGCAGCAGCAGTTCAATGCAATACATACGTAATCTTAACAGAGACAGAAAAAAATAATAAAATAAAATATAATTTTAAAAATCAATTACATATATTGAATAGATTTAAAAGAATGTGCAAAAACAAAAATAATATATTTTTAAAAATTGAGGTAGTGCCCAAGAGTTCAATGTCCATTTAGGAATCGGATGGCAGAGGGGAAGAAGCTGTTCCTGAATCGCTGAGTGTGTGCCTTCAGGTAACAGTGAGAAAAGGGCATACCTGGGTGCTGGATGTCCTTAATAATGCACACTGCCTTTTGAGACACCACTCCCTAAAGATGTCCTGGGTACTTTGTAGGCTAGTGCCCAAGGTGGAACTGACTAGATTTACAACCCTCTGCAGCTTCTTCCGGTCCCGTGCAGTAGCCCCTCCATACCAGACAGTGATGCAGCCTGTCAGAATGCTCTCCATGGTACAACTATAGACATTTTTGAGTGTATTTGTTGACACACCAAATCTCTTCAAACTCCTAATAAAGTATAGCCGCTGTCTTGCCTTCTTTATAACTACATCAATATGTTGGGACCAGGTTAGGTCCTCAGATATCTTGACACTGAGGAACTTGAAACTGCTCACTCTCTCCACTTCTGATCCCTCTATGAGGATTGGTATGTGTTCCTTCATCTTACCCTTCCTGAAGTCCACAATCAGCTCTTTCATCTTACTGATGTTGAGTGCCAGCTTGTTGCTGCGACACCACTCCACTAGTTGGCATATCTCACTCCTGTACGCCCTCTCGTCCCCACCTGAGATTCTACCAACAATGGTTGTATTGTCAGCAAATTTATAGATAGTATTTGAGCTATGCCTAGCCACACAGTCATGTGTATACAGAGAGTAGAGCAGTGGGCTAAGCACACACCCCTGAAGTGTGCCAGTGTTGATAGTCAGTGAGGAGGATATGTTATCACCAATCTGCACAGACTGTAGTCTTCTGGTTAGCAAGTGGAGGATCCAATTGCAGAGGGAGGTACAGAGGCTCAGGTTCTGTAACTTGCTCAATCAGGATTGTGGGAGTGATGGTATTAAATGCTGAGCTATAGTCAATGAAAAGCATCCTGACGTATGTGTTGGTGTTGTCTAGGTGGTCTAAAGCCATGTGGAGAGCCATTGAGATTGCGTTTGCTGTTGACCTATTGTGGAGGTAGGCAAATTGCAATGGGCCCAGGTCCTTACTGAGGCAGAAGTTCAGTCTAGTCATAATCAACCTCTCAAAAGCATTTCATCACTGTCGACGTGAGTGCTACCAGGCAATAGTCATTAAGGCATCCCACATTATTCTTCTTAGGCACTGGTATAATTGTTGTTTTTGAAGCAAGTGGGAACTTCCAACTGTAGTATTGAGAGGTTGAAAATGTCCTTGAATACTCTCGCTAGTTGGTTGGCACAGGTTTTCAGAGCCTTACCAGGTACCCAATCGGGACCTTGTGCCTTGCGAGGGTTCAATCTCTTTGAAGACAGTCTAACATTGGCCTCTGAGACCGAGATCACAGGGTCATCAGGTGCAGTAGGGATCATCAGCTGTAGCTACAGCTGTAGTTGTGTTCTCCCTTTCAAAGCGTGCATCAAAGGCATTGTGTTCACCTGGTAGTGAAGCATCGCTGTCATTCACACCATTGGGGTTCGCTTTGTGGGAGGTAATGTCTTGCAGACCGCCCTGTTAAATAAGAAAATTATCTCTAATGTTCCCCCCTATAATTTCCTCCAATCATAATAAAATTACGCTGTCCACATTAGCCATTTGCACCTGGGGAAAAGTCTCTGGCTATCCACTTGCTCTATGCCTCTTATTATGTACACCTCTATCACATCTCTCATCCCCCTTCTCTCCAAAGAGCTTTATGGTTTGTTGACAATAATGATTGGATTCACTGGGTGATGGGCGCAGATGAAAAATGTCATGAGGCTATCTAGATGGTGGCTCTGGCCTCTGGGAGATTGGGGAAGGAAGGCTCACAGCCGGACCCAAGAGCATCAGTGGTGAACAAGAGAAAATCTGCAGATGTTGGAAATCCAAACAACACACACAAAATGCTGGAGGAACTCAGCATCTATGGAAAAGAGTACGGGTGACGTTTCAGGCTGACTGCCTGGCATGCTGAGTTCCTCCAGCATTTTGTGTTGTGGGCATCGTGGTGACCTGGTGCTGAAGAGTAAGAGTTCATGGGACTTGCTTTCAGATAGTCCAAATGAAGGGCGACTTAACCTGATGTCCATCTGACACCTCGATCACTATTGCTGTAATCACACTAGAGACACTACGCTGTGAAGTGACTGCAAGTGGCAATTGTCAGTTATTTCTGATGGTGTAGCATAAAAATAGAGTGATACATCCTAAAGACTAAAGGATGGCTGCCATTGGGAGCTGAACTTCCAAGGATATACAGTGTATCGGAAAGATAGGTTAGAAAGCAGAGGGGGTGGTGTGGGCCTGTTTATAAGAAATAGTATTAATTATTAGAAAGGGATGACAGAGGATTGGAAGGTGTAAAGTTTCTATGGATTGAGTTAAGAAATGGCAAGGGTAAAAGGACCCTAATGGCAGTTGTATACAGGCTTCCAAACAGCAGCCAGGGTGTGGATTATAAATTACAGCAGGAGATAGAAAAGGCATATCAGAAAGACAGTGTCATGATAATCAATGGGGATTTTAACATGAAAGTGGATTGGGAAAACCAAGCTAGTACTGGCCCTCAAGAGAGAGAATTTGTAGCATGTCTAAGGGATGGCTTTTTAGAACAGCTTGTTGTTGAGCCCACTAGGGGATCAGCTGTGCTGCACTGGACGTTGTGCAATGATCCGGAGCTGGTAAGAGAGTTTAAGGTTAAGGAACCCTTGGGGAACAGTGATCATAATATGATCGAGTTCACTTTGAAATTTGAGAAAGAAAAACTAAATTCCAATGTGTCAGTATTTCAGTGGAATAAAGGAAACTACAATGGCATGAGAGGGGAACTAGCCGAAATTGACTGGAAAGGGACATTTGTAGGAAGGACAGCAGAGCAGCAATGGCTGGAGTTTCTGTGAAAAATGAGGGAAGTGCAAGACAGATATATTTCAACTAAGAAATTTTCGAATGGAAGGACACTACCGTAGCTGACAAGTGAAGTCAGAGCCAAAGTAAAAGCAAAAGAGAGGGCATACAAGGAAGCCAAAGCTAGTGGGAAGATAGAGGATTGGGAAGCTTTTAAATACTTGCAGACGGAAACTAAGGAGGTCATTAAGATGGAAAAGATGAATTATGAAAGGAAGATGGCGACTAATATCAAACAAGATACTAAAAGCTTTTTTAAGTATATGAAGGGTAAAAGAGAGTTGAGGATAGATATAGGACCAATAGAAAATGACGCTGGAGATATTGTAATGAGAGATGCAGAAATGGCAGAGGAACTGAATGCATCCTTTGTATCAATCTTCACAGTGGAAGACATTTGCAGTGTACCGGACATTTAGGAGTGTCAGGGAAGTGAATTATGTGCAGTATAAAAATAAAAGAGAAGTATAACATAGCAAAGATGAGCGGGAAGCCAGAGGATTGGGAAGCTGTTAAAAAGCAACAGAAGATAACTAAAAAGGCAATACGGGGAGAAAAGATAAGGTATGAAGGTAAGCTAGCCAAGAATATAAAGGAGGATAGCAAAAGCTTCTTTAGGTATGTGAAGAGGAAAAAATTAATTAAGACCAAAGTTGGGCCCTTGAAGACAGAAATGGGTGAATTTATTATGGGGAACAAAGAAATGGCAGACAAGTTGAACAGGTACTTTGGATCTGTCTTCACTAGGGAAGACACAAACAATCTCCCAGATGTAATAGTGGCCGGAGGACCTGGAGTAACGGAGGAACTGAAGGAAATTCACATTAGGCAGAAAATGGTGTTGGATAGACTGATGAGACTGAAGGCTGATAAAGCCCCAGGGCCTGATGGTCTGCATCCCAGGGTACTTAAGGAGGTGACTCTAGAAATCATGGGGCATTGGTAATCATTTTTCAATATTCTATAGATTCAGGATCAGTTCCTGTGGATTGGAGGGTAGCTAATGTTATCTCACTTTTTAAGAAAGGAGGGAGAGAGAAAACAGGGAATTATAGACCAGTTAGCCTGACATCAGTGGTGGGGAAGATGCTGGAGTCAATTGTAAAAGATGAAATAGCGGCACACTTGGATAGCAGTAACAGGATCGGACCGAGTCAGCATGGATTTACAAAGGGGAAATCATGCTTGACTAATCTTCTGGAATTTTTTGAGGATGTAACTATGAAAATGGACAAAGGAGAGCCAGTGGTTGTAGTGTACCTGGACTTTCAGAAAGTTTGGTGCTTTAGATGAAGGGATTAAAAGTAAAATTAGCAAACTTGCAGATAACACAAAGCTGGGTGACAGTGTGAAATGTGAGGAGGATGTTATGAGAATGCAGGGTGACTTGGACAGGTTGGGTGAGTGGGCAGATGCATGGCAGATGCAGTTAAATGTGGATAAATGTGAGGTTATCCAATTTGGTGGCAAGAATAGGAAGGCAGATTACTATCTGAATGGTGTCAAGTTAGGAAGAGGGGAAGTACAGCAAGATCTAGGTGTCCTTGTTCATCAGTCACTGAAAGCAAGCATGCAGGTACAGCAGGCAGTGAAGAAAGCTAATGGCATTTTGGCCTTCATAACAAGGGGAGTTGAGTATAGGAGCAAAGAGGTCCTTCTGCAGTTGTACAGGGCCCTGGTGAGACCACACCTGGAGTATTGTGTGCAGCTTTGGTCTCCAAATTTGAGGAAGGACATTCTTGCTATTGAGGGAGTGCAGCATAGGTTCACAAGGTTAATTCCCGGGATGGCGGGACTGTCATATGTTGAAACATTGGAGCGACTGGGCTTGTATACACTGGAATCAAGAAGGATTAGATTATGAGAACACTCAGTCTTCTTTTTATTGTCATTTAGAAATGCATACATGCATTAAGAAATGATACAATGTTTCTCCGGAGTGATATCACAGAAAACAGGACAGACCAAATACTAACACTGACAGAACCACATAATTATGACATATAGTTACAGCAGGATGAGAGGGGATCTGATTGAAACATATAAGATTATTAAGGGATTGGACACGCTAGAGGCAGGAAACATGTTCCCGATGTTGGGGGAGTCCAGAACTAAAGGCCACAATTTGAGAATAAGGGGTAGGCCATTTAGAACGTAGTTGAGGAAAAACTTTCTCACCCAGAGAGTTGTGGATCTGTGGAATGCTCTGCCTCAGAAGGCAGTGGAGGTCAATTCTCTGGATGCTTTCAAGAAAGAGTTAAATAGAGCTCTTAAAGATAGTGGAGTCAAGGGATATGGGGAGAAGGGAGGAACGGTGTACTGATTGTGGATGATCAGCCATGATCACAGTGAATCGCGGTGCTGGCTCAAAGGGCTGAATGACCTACTCCTGCACCTATTGTCTATTCACTGAGAAAGTGCTCAGGAAGCTTAATGGTCTGAGGGTGGATAAATCTCCCGGACCTGATGGAATGCACCCTTGGGTTCTGAAGGAAGTAGCTGGAGAGATTGCGGAGGCATTAACAATGAACTTTCAAGAATCTGTAAATTCTGGCATTGTACTGGATGACTGGAGAATTGCAAATGTTACTCCACTAACTAAGAAGGGTGGGAGGCAGCAGAAAGGAAACTATAGACCTGTTAGCCTGACATCAGTGGTTGGGAAGTTGTTGGAATCAATTGTTAGGGATGAGATTACAGAGTACCAGGAGGCACATGACAAGATAGGCCAAAGCCAGCATGGTTTCCTGAAAGGAAAATCCTGCCTGACAAACCCACTGCACTTCTTTGAGGAAATGACAAGCAGGGTAGACAAAGGAGATGCAGTAGATGTGGTGTACTTGGATTTTCAGAAGGCCTTTGACAAGGTGCCGCACATGAGGCTGTTTAGCAAGATAACAGCCCATTGAATTACAGGGAAGTTACTAGCATGGGTGGAGCATTGGCTGGTCAGCAGAAAACAGAGTGGGAGTAAAGGGAGCCTATTCTGGCTGGCTGCCGGTTACTACTGGAGTTCCACAGGGGTCCGTGTTGGGACCACTGTTTTTTTACGATGTATGTCAATGATTTGGACTATGGGATTAATGGACTTGTGGTTAAATTTGCCAATGATAAAAAGATAAGGAGAGGAGCGGGTGGTGTTGAGGAAACAGAGAGCCTGCAGAGAGACTTAGATAGTTTAGGGGAATGGGCAAAGAAGTGGCAAATGAAATACAATGTTGGAAAGTGTATGGTCATGCACTTTGGTGGAAGAAATAAACAGGCAGACTATTATTTAGATGGGGAAAGAATTCAAAATATGGAGATGCAAAGGGACTTGGGAGTCCTTGTGCAAGATATCCTAAAGGTTAACTTCCAGGTTGAGTCGATTGTGAAGAAGATGAAATGGCATTCATTTCTAGAGGTATAGAATATAAGAGCAGGGATGTGATGTTGAAGCTGTATAAGGCATTCTTGAGACCACACTTGGAGTATTGTGTGCAGTTTTGGGCTCCTTATTTTAGAAAGGATATACTGACATTGGAGAGGGTTCAGAGAAGATTCATGAGATGATTCCAGGAATGAAAGGTTTACCGTATGAGGAACGCCTGGCAGCTCTTGGGCTGTACTCCCTGGAGTTCAGGAGAATGAGGGGGAATCTCATAGAAACATTCTGAATGTTAAAAGGCCTCAACAGATTAGATATTGCAACGTTATTTCCCATAGTAGGGGAGTCTAGGACAAGAGGACACGGCTTCAGGATTGAAGGACGTCCATTTAGAACTGAGATGCAGAGAAATTACTTTAGTCAGAGGGTGGTAAATCTGTGGAATTTGTTGCCACGAGCGGCTGTGGAGGCCAAGTCACTGAGTGCATTTAAAGCAGAGATAGATAGGTTCTTGATTAGCCAGGGCATCAAAGGATATGGGGAGAAGGCAGGGGAATGGGGTCACTGGAAGAATTGGATCAGCCCATGATTGAATGGCGGAGCAGACCTGATGAACCAAATGACCTATTTCTGCTCCTATATCTTATGGTCTTATCAGGTCAAGATGGCGCTGAGCTGTGATGTCCATCAAGGTCGTGGAATAGATATTACCCTTCAACCATCAGGCTCCTGAATTAGTGTGATAACTTCACTTGCCCCAACATTCAATTGATTCCACAACCTATGGACACATTTTCAAGGATTCTACAACTCATGTTCTCAGCGTTTATTTATTTTTCTCTATATGTATTTTTTTTATATTTGTAGATTGACTTTTGCATATTAGCTGTTCCTCTCAGGCCAAGGTGCAAAACACAGTGCCAACAGCACACAGTTCATTGCACAAATACCACATATGGTGACAATTTCAGAAAAGCATACAGTCACAAAGAGAAAACTACTAGACATCCGGGTGACCTGTTGGGGCACCTTTTGAGAGAAAGGTATAGTGCATTGTGATGTGATGTGCTTTGGAAATTAAAGAAGAAGAACTCAGTGTATTAAAGAAAAAAGACACGTAGCAAGACAAATATAGCTCCTCCTCATTTAAACGAAGGACACTTTTTATGACCACATTTCTGGTTGATCTGCCACCCTTCAGGAATACTCTAACGTTTTCATTTCTTTTTCCCCCGGCTTAAAGCCACATACAGCTGACCATGCTGGAATACCAGTTTCTCCAGATAAATCAACACATTCTCCACGGTTTGGTCTTGCGCCTTATGTATAGTCACAGCAAAGCATGACTGTATCGGGAACTGGCTCCGCTGAAGAGGGACATCTTCCCCATCTGATAAACTGAGAGTAATTCTTGGGATCATGACAATGTCATTTTTGAATGCACCAATGTTTACGTTTACTACAATGAGATTGTCGTGCAGTTCTTCCACCATCATTCGCGTTCCATTGCAAAGCCTTGGTGGATCCAAGTTCCTCATTGAAATGATGGGAGATCCCCTCTTCAATTCCAGTTTATGTGGTGGCAATCCAGAGAGTTCGACCGAATCAAGGAACTCTGTAGGAAAATGAGTGGCGTTAGCTCCTTCACTTACGGCATTGAAGGAGCAGTATTCTTTCATGATTTCAGGTAAGTGTCTAATGCACGTGAAGTTTATTTTTCACATCATTTCATTAAGAAGAACTAAGATAGAATTCCTCGAGAAGAGTTCTGTAGGATGGTCAAATGTCGGGTAGATGAAATCAATCGAAGAAGGAGTCTGAGAGTCTGAGTGGGAGTGCCGAAAAAGAGATTTTTGAAATTTTCGTTATTTTTTTTTCTCCAACGGCTTTCTGAGAGGCGGGACTGCGCAGGCGTGTGACGTCGGGCAGTGCAGCGCGGCAGATTTAAAAGGGCAGACATCCTGCTTCGGATTTGATTCGAAGAAGGAGTCTGAGAGTCTGAGTGGGAGTGCCGAAAAAGAGATTTTTGAAATTTTCGTTATTTTTTTTTCTCCAACGGCTTTCTGAGAGGCGGGACTGCGCAGGCGTGTGACGTAGGGCAGTGCAGCGCGGCAGATTTAAAAGGAACAGAGCCTCATAGAGCGGGCAGCGTAGTTTGCGGGCGGCGGAATGAGCCGGGAGCAGAGTGAAGACTTAAGGGCTTCGGCTCACCGGGCTTAGGCGGAAGCGGGTGAGGCGAGGAAGGTTTGACATTCATTTTCTGTTGCTATTTGAGGAGAGGGGCATTATGACTGTGAGGGCAGTTTGCTGTTCTCGGTGTCGGATGTGGGAGGCCCTGGAGTCTCCAAGCCTCCCGGACGTCTACATCTGCGCCAAGTGCATCGAGATGCAGCTCCTAAGGGACCGCGTTACGGAACTGGAGCTGCAGCTCGATGACCTTCGTCTGGTCAGGGAGAGTGAGGAGGTGATAGAGAGGAGTGGAAGGCAGGTGGTCACGCCGGGGCCACGGGAGGCAGACAAGTGGGTCACGGTTAGGAGGGGGAAGGGGAAAAGGAAGGTGATGGGGAGTACCCCGGCGGCTGTGCCCCTTAACAACAGGTACTCCTGTTTGAGTACTGTTGGGGGGGACAGCTTACCCGGGGGAAGCGACAGTGGCCCTGCCTCCGGCACAGAGTCTGGCCCTGTAGCTCAGAAGGGTAGGGCAAGGAAGAGGAGGGCAGTTGTGATAGGGGACTCGATAGTAAGGGGGTCAGATAGGCGATTCTGTGGACGCAGTCCAGAGACTCGGATGGTAGTTTGCCTCCCTGGTGCCAGGGTCCGGGATATTTCTGATCGTGTCCAAGATATCCTGAAGTGGGAGGGTGAAGAGCCAGAGGTCCTGGTACATATAGGTACCAATGACATAGGTAGGAAAAGGGATGAGGTCCTGAAAGAAGAATATAGGGAGCTAGGAAGGGAGTTGAGAAAAAGGACCGCAAAGGTAGTAATCTCGGGATTACTGCCTGTGCCACGCGACAGTGAGAGTAGGAATGCGATGAGGTGGAGGATAAATGCGTGGCTGAGGGATTGGAGCAGGGGGCAGGGATTCAAGTTTTTGGATCATTGGGACCTCTTTTGGCGCAGGTGTGACCTGTACAAAAAGGACGGGTTACACTTAAATCCTCGGGGGACCAATATCCTGGCAGGGAGATTAGCGGGGGCTACTGAGGTGACTTTAAACTAGAATGGTTGGGGGGTGGGAATCAAATTAAAGCGGCTAGGTGTGAGGAGGTTAGTTCACAACAGAGGGATGGGAACCAGTGCAGAGAGACAGAGGGGTGTAAAGTGAGCGTAGAAGCAAAAAGTACAAAGGGGAAAAGTAAAAGTGGCAGGCCGACAAATCCAGGGCAAGCATTAAAAAGGGCTAAGAGAGTTGTAAAAGAGTGCCTGAAGGCTTTATGTGTCAATGCAAGGAGCATTCGTAATAAGGTGGATGAATTGAAAGTGCAGATTGTTATTAATGATTATGATATAGTTGGGATCACAGAGACATGGCTCCAGGGTGACCAGGGATGGGAGCTCAACGTTCAGGGATATTCAATATTCAGGAGGGATAGACACGAAGGAAGGGGAGGTGGGGTGGCGTTGCTGGTTAAAAAAGAGATTAACGCAATAGAAAGGAAGGACATAAGCCGGGAAGATGTGGAATCGATATGGGTAGAGCTGCGTAACACTAAGGGGCAGAAGACGCTGGTGGGAGTTGTGTACAGGCCACCTAACAGTAGTAGTGAGGTCGGAGATGGTATTAAACAGGAAATTAGAAATGTGTGCAATAAAGGAACAGCAGTTATAATGGGTGACTTCAATCTACATGTAGACTGGGTGAACCAAATTGGTAAAGGTGCTGAGGAAGAGGATTTCTTGGAATGTATGCGGGATGGTTTTTTGAACCAACATGTCGAGGAACCGACTAGAGAGCAGGCTATTCTGGACTGGGTTTTGAGCAATGAGGAAGGGTTAATTAGCGATCTTGTCGTGAGAGGCCCCTTGGGTAAGAGTGACCATAATATGGTGGAATTCTTCATTAACATGGAGAGTGACGTAGTTAATTCAGAAACAAAGGTTCTGAACTTAAAGAGGGGTAACTTTGAAGGTATGAGACATGAATTAGCTAAGATAGACTGGCAAATGACACTTCAAGGATTGACGGTGGATATGCAATGGCAGGCATTTAAAGGTTGCATGGATGAACTACAACAATTGTTCATCCCAGTTTGGCAAAAGAATAAATCAAGGAAGGTAGTGCACCCGTGGCTGACAAGAGAAATTAGGGATAGTATCAATTCCAAAGAAGTAGCATACAAATTAGCCAGAGAAAGTGGCTCACCTGAGGACTGGGAGAAATTCAGAGTTCAGCAGAGGAGGACAAAGGGCTTAATTAGGAAGGGGAAAAAAGATTATGAGAGAAAACTGGCAGAGAACATAAAAACGGACTGTAAAAGCTTTTATAGATATGTAAAAAGGAAAAGACTGATAAAGACAAATGTAGGTCCCCTGCAAACAGAAACAGGTGAATTGATTATGGGGAGCAAGGACATGGCAGACCAATTGAATAATTACTTTGGTTCTGTCTTCACTAAGGAGGACATAAATAATCTTCCAGAAATAGTAAGGGACAGAGGGTCCAGTGAGATGGAGGAACTGAGCGAAATACATGTTAGTAGGGAAGTGGTGTTAGGTAAATTGAAGGGATTGAAGGCAGATAAATCCCCAGGGCCAGATGGTCTGCATCCCAGAGTGCTTAAGGAAGTGGCCCAAGAAATAGTGGATGCATTAGTGATAATTTTTCAAAACTCGTTAGATTCTGGACTAGTTCCTGAGGATTGGAGGGTGGCTAATGTAACCCCACTTTTTAAAAAAGGAGGGAGAGAGAAACCGGGGAATTATAGGCCGGTTAGCCTAACGTCGGTGGTGGGGAAACTGCTGGAGTCAGTTATCAAGGATGTGATAACAGCACATTTGGAAAGCGGTGAAATGATCGGACAAAGTCAGCATGGATTTGTGAAAGGAAAATCATGTCTGACGAATCTCATAGAATTTTTTGAGGATGTAACTAGTAGAGTGGATAGGGGAGAACCAGTGGATGTGGTATATTTGGATTTTCAAAAGGCTTTTGACAAGGTCCCACATAGGAGATTAGTGTGCAAACTTAAAGCACACGGTATTGGGGGTAAGGTATTGGTGTGGGTGGAGAATTGGTTAGCAGACAGGAAGCAAAGAGTGGGAATAAACGGGACCTTTTCAGAATGGCAGGCGGTGACTAGTGGGGTACCGCAAGGCTCAGTGCTGGGACCCCAGTTGTTTACAATATATATTAATGACTTGGATGAGGGAATTAAATGCAGCATCTCCAAGTTTGCGGATGACACGAAGCTGGGTGGCAGTGTTAGCAGTGAGGAGGATGCTAAGAGGATGCAGGGTGACTTGGATAGGTTGGGTGAGTGGGCAAACTCATGGCAGATGCAATTTAATGTGGATAAATGTGAAGTTATCCACTTTGGTGGCAAAAATAGGAAAACAGATTATTATCTGAATGGTGGCCGATTAGGAAAAGGGGAGGTGCAACGAGACCTGGGTGTCATTATACACCAGTCATTGAAAGTGGGCATGCAGGTACAGCAGGCGGTGAAAAAGGCGAACGGTATGCTGGCATTTATAGCGAGAGGATTCGAGTACAGGAGCAGGGAGGTACTACTGCAGTTGTACAAGGCCTTGGTGAGACCACACCTGGAGTATTGTGTGCAGTTTTGGTCCCCTAATCTGAGGAAAGACATCTTTGCCATAGAGGGAGTACAAAGAAGGTTCACCAGATTGATTCCTGGGATGGCAGGTCTTTCATATGAAGAAAGACTGGATGAACTGGGCTTGTACTCGTTGGAATTTAGAAGATTGAGGGGGGATCTGATTGAAACGTATAAGATCCTAAAGGGATTGGACAGGCTAGATGCAGGAAGATTGTTCCCGATGTTGGGGAGGTCTAGAACGAGGGGTCACAGTTTGAGGATAGAGGGGAAGCCTTTTAGGACCGAGGTTAGGAAAAACTTCTTCACACAGAGAGTGGTGAATCTGTGGAATTCTCTGCCACAGCAAACTGTTGAGGCCAGTTCATTAGCTATGTTTAAAAGGAAGTTAGATATGGCCCTTGTGGCTACAGGGGTCAGGGGGTATGGAGGGAAGGCTGGGTTCTGAGTTGGATGATCAGCCATGATCATAATAAATGGCGGTGCAGGCTCGAAGGGCCGAATGGCCTACTCCTGCACCTATTTTCTATGTTTCTGTGTTTCTATGTTTCTATGTTTCTAATGCATTCTTCCATAATTGTTGCTGGCAGAATCATATCTTCAGGTAATTTGATTTGATTGTTTTCATTTTTCTCAATCTTGTCTTCTCCAACATCCAATAAGAACTGAGAATCTGAGAATATCTCAGCGTCTCCATTTCTCTTCGATTGAAACTTGATGAAGCTTCTCCATGATTTTTTAATGCATGAATTCTCCACATCAGCATCATTTCCGCGTTTCACAACTGCTAGAAGCTGATGGAAATCGCCACAGCAAATGGTTAAAATACCCCCAAAGGCCTCATTCTTGCCACATACATCACGGAGATTGCAGTCCACGGCTTCAAAGCTCTCCCTCCTAATCATGGGGCACTCATCCCAGACAATAAGCCTCGCATTTTGGAGTAAATTTGCAGCATTGGTGTTTTTATCGACGTTACAAAGGGCATCTTCATTGACTTTGAGGGGTATTTTGAATCCTGTATGCACTGTCCTACCACCAGGCACCTCTGTCTCTTCCTCTCTCCTCCTCCTCTGCCTGTTTTTGTCATTCTGGAGACTGGCAGCCCTTTCATCCTTCATCTCTGCTACCATTTGTTCTTTCTCTCTGATTTGGAGTCGTGCGGCCCTGGCCTGATCGGATTCTTGTTCTCTCCTCTGTCTGTGCCTATTGTTGTCATTTTGGAGACGTGCATGCCTGTCCTCCTCTGTCTCGTCTTCTCTCACCTTTTTTGTCCTGACTCCTTGATCCTGGAGTCGTGCGGCTCTGGCCTCATCCAATTGTTGTTCTCTCCCTCTCCTTGCCGCTTCCCGACGATGTTTGGCCTCATCTCTTGACCATAATATCCTCCTTCTCTTTCCACTCGGCATAATTAGGCTATCCATATATTTTTACCCTAATGCTTGATAGAAGCTAGGAAGCAGTAACACCAAAGCCTCCAGGATGCTGTTGTTCCTTGATGATGTGGTTGGCACTCTCCTAAACGGACGTGATATAGTCACCGCTGTCCTTTGACTGCAGCAAAGGGTTTTATGGGTGTCTCGAAGTAAGTCATTACAATAAGAATTAATTATCTCTTATCAATAGATGGCAGTTAGATCTGTCCCAATCCTGCACATGCTGATGGTGATTAGCAGAATGTGACCCCTTGAAATCTGTCCCCTCCCTTCCTTCCCCCATCCCAGTATCCCTCCCCCTCCCTTCTCCATCCCAGTAACCCTCCTCCTCCCTTCCCCATCCCAGTATCCCTCCCCCTCCCAGTATCCCTCCTCCTCCCTTCCCCATCCCAGTATCCCTCCCCTCCCTTCCCCATCCCAGTATCCCTCCCCCTCCCTTCCCCATCCCAGTATCCCTCCTCCTCCCTTCCCCATCCCAGTATCCCTCCCCCTCCCTCCCCATCCCAGTATTCCTCCTCCTCCCTTCCCCATCGCAGTATCCCTCCTCCTCCCTTCCTCATCCCAGTATCCCTCCCCCTCCCTCCCCATCCCAGTATGCCTCCTCCTCCCTTCCCCATCCCAGTATCCCTCCTCCTCCCTTCCCCATCCCAGTATCCCTCCCCCTCCCAGTATCCCTCCTCCTCCCTTCCCCATCCCAGTATCCCTCCCCTCCCTTCCCCATCCCAGTATCCCTCCCCCTCCCTCCCCATCCCAGTATCCCTCCCCCTCCCTTCCTCATCCCAGTTTCCCTCCCCATCCCTTCTCCATCCCAGTATCCCTCCCCCTCCCTCCCCATCCCAGTATCCCTCCCCCTCCCTCCCCATCCCAGTATCCCTCCTCCTCCCCATCCCAGTATCCCTCCCCCTCCCAGTATCCCTCCCCCTCCCTTCCCCTATCCCAGTATCCCTCCCCCTCCCTTCCCCATCCCAGTATCCCTCCCCCTCCCTCCCCATCCCAGTATCCCTCCCCCTCCCTTCCCCTATCCCAGTATCCCTCCCCCTCCCTTCCCCTATCCCAGTATCCCTCCCCCTCCCTCCCCATCCCAGTATCCCTCCTCCTCCCTTCCCCATCGCAGTATCCCTCCCCCTCCCTTCCCCATCCCAGTATCCCTCCCCCTCCCTCCCCATCCCAGTATCCCTCCCCCTCCCTTCCCCATCCCAGTATTCCTCCCCCTCCCTTCCCCATCCCAGTATCCCTCCCCCTCCCTTCCCCTATCCCAGTATCCCTCCCCCTCCCTCCCCATCCCAGTATCCCTCCCCCTCCCTTCCCCTATCCCTATGTCACTCTGCCCCCTCCCCCAGCTGCCTATCACCTCCCTCATGGTTCCGCCTCCTTCTACTACCCATTGTGTTTTCCCCTATTCCTTGTTCACCTTTCCTGCCGATCCCCTCCCTCTATCTTTCCCCTCACTGGTTTTTCACCTGGAACCCACCAGCCTTCTCCTTCCCACCCTCCCCCCACCTTCTTTCTAGGGCCTCTGTCCCTTGCCCCTGCAGTCCTGACGAAGGGTGCCGGCCGATCTTTTCCACGGATGCTGCCCGACCTGCTGAGTTCCTCCAGCGTGTTGTGAGGGTCGCTTTCACCCAGCATCTGCAGAGTATTTTGTGTTTATCCTGACAGAGAGGAGAGCGCCCTGCCCTGCCCTGCCCTTTTGCCCCGGTAGGTGGCGCTGCGGACGCTGGCCGTGCGCATGCGTCGGGCTGTCACCTCCCCCGTTTTCCGTGATGGCCGGTCGGGTTTCGGGTGAAAGCCAGCCTGTTGATTTTTGGCGAATGAGCAATTTTATACGCATATATAACCCCGAACTTGGCCTGCATTCTGTAAGTTAGCGGATCTGAATTCGATTTAGCCTAAAAAGTGCCGCTATAATGCACCGTTTGCGCAGATTGGAGGTTTTAGCGGTACAGTATATAGATAGATAGACAGACAGCCCGAGTCCCTGAGTGGTTCTTCCACCAGGTGAACACTGGAGAGCAGCACTGACAGGAAGGACCATTAACCCTGTCATAATTGCTTACTCCTTATCGCTCTCACCGTTTGCTTCTCGTACACTGCATGAGCCAAATCCAGGGGAAACATTGTTTTATTGAGTAAACAATGACTTCAAGCATTTTTCTGAATTAATTAAATTATGAAAGACGAAGACAATTCTAAAAATCAGGGGATGCCAACATAGTCACAAAGTTGTTTAATCCCTTATGTGGGGCAGCAAGGTTAGTGTAGTGGCTAGTGTAACACATTTACAGTACCAATGACCCAGGTGCGTATGGTCTTATGGCCCAAATCTGCCATAAGCAATTGGTGGAGCAGACTCGATGGGCTGATTGGCCTAATTCTGCTCCTATATCTTATGGTCTTTAAGACGAAACTGAAAAGAACACAAATAGAATGCTGGTAACACACAAAAGTTGCTGGTGAACGCAGCAGGCCAGGCAACATCTCTAGGAAGAGGTACGGTCGACGTTTCGGGCGGAGACCCTTCGTCAGGACTAACTGAAAGAAGAGCTAGTAAGAGATCTCTTACTAGTAAGAAAAATCTCTTACTAGCTCTTCTTTCAGTTAGTCCTGACGAAGGGTCTTGGCCCAAAACATCAACTGTACCTCTTCTTAGAGATGCTGCCTGGCCTGCTGCGTTCACCAGCAACTTTGATGTGTGTTGCTTGAAATTCCAGCATCTGCAGAATTCCTCGTGTTTGCAGGTGGAATGCTGACTCATTTTGATAATCTTGCATCAGGCTGAAATGTGGAAGTCCAAGTTATTTTCAGCTCAAGTATTCCATGCTTATTGAAAAGTGTAACTGGAGATGTAAATGTCCAAAGGGGAAGTAGAAACTGCAGGAGAGGTTTTATTTTGAATGCTCCAAATACTTTTACAGTTTTGCATGTGATGTTATTGTGTAATTCAAAAATTGAATCGCAAATTGTTTCACAGTCGCATGTGGTGCTAGATGAACTCAGTAGGTCAGATGGCATCCATCGAGGGGAATAAACAGTCAGTGTTTGTGGCTGAGTCCTTTTATCAGGTCTGGAAAGGAAGGGGTCAGACTCCAGCATCTGCACGAACTTTTATGTTTATAAATTACATGTGGAACTTTGTTACTGCCCTAGATTCACTATTGTTTTCACTAAACTACCCTGTTGTTTTAAACTTTTAGACACAAGTCTCCATCAACACACAAAAGACTGTAGCCCTAAAACTTTGACAAACTTCTATAGATGCACAGTGGAAAGTATTGTAAATGGTTGCATCATGGCCTGATATGAGGGGAACAGCCATAGGGGTATTTTGCACTGGTTGCCATTTCCTTTCCCTCTCCAGACAGTCACCCTGCCTCCTGTGACTACCTCCCTGTAGCTCCTGTCTATCGCCTCCTCAGTTTCCCTTTATGCACTTTATGTAGTCCTGAAGTCTAATGTAGTTTTGTGTTGTTTCAGGTGGTCTAGTGTAGCTTTGTGTTGTTTCAGGTAGTCTAGTGTAGTTTTGTGTCGTTTCAGGTAGTCTAGTGTAGTTTTGTGTCGTTTCAGGTTGTCTAATGTAGTTTTGTGTTGTTTCAGGTAGTCTAGTGTAGTTTTGTGTCGTTTCAGGTTGTCTAATGTAGTTTTGTGTTGTTTCAGGTAGTCTAGTGTAGTTTTGTGTTGTTTCAGGTAGTCTAGTGTAGTTTTGTGTCGTTTCAGGTTGTCTAATGTAGTTTTGTGTTGTTTCAGGTAGTCTAGTGTAGTTTTATGTTGTTTCAGGTAGTCTAGTGTAGTTTTGTGTTGTTTCAGGTAGCACCAGGGTCTTGGAGGAACATTATTTCGTTTTTACTGTGTACTGTACCAGCCGTTATGGTTGAAATGACAATAAAAATGACTTGACTTGACTTGACTTAAGAGCTGAAGGGCATCAATCTGCAGCTCCAGTTCCTTTACACATTCTCGGAGGAGCTGCAGCTCAGTGTACCTGGTACAGATGTGCTTACCTGGGGGACTGGAGGTCCCCAGAATTCCTACATCTCACACAAAGAACACAATACAACCTCTGGAGCCATTCTCACTGCTCTAACTATGCACTAACAGATGAGAAATGAAGAAGAAATTTGCCAGATGCGTACCTTCTTCAGGTCTGATGAGCCAAAACCCTGCACTCTAACACTGGTCTACTCCAACAATGGTCGCTCTGCTTGTCCCTAGATTATTTTTATTTGCCCTTGCTAATGAATCGCTATTTGATTGGACCCCTAGAAAATGCTGAAAGCCTGCAAATGCCCCTCTTAAAATCTCACTCAAGGATCTATAAGTGTCCTCCTCTCTCACTCCCGAATCAATTGGGCCACCAGAAGAATGCTCCTTTTTACATCTGTGAGTCACCTCCCCTCACACACCCGACTCAGTCGGGCTGCATAGAAACAGCTCACTGTCCTAATATCGAGACCTTGGTGGTGACAGGTCTCACAGCCTGAGGGAAGAAGCTGTAACCCAGCCTGACAATCCTAGTCCCTCCTTCCTGATGGTAGTGGGTCAAAAAGATTGTTTAATGGGTGGTGGGGACCCCAACAATGCTTTGGGCCCTTCTGGTACAATGTTCCTGGTAAATGTTGTAAACGGGGAGAGGGACACCCTGGTAATCATCTCGGCAGTTTTTACTATCCTCTGTAGGGTCTTGTAGTCTGAGGCCTTGCAGCTTCCTTAATACACATGATGCAGCCAGACAGGACACTCAGTGGTGCTTCTGTAGAATGGGGGCACACCTTAATCTCCTCTGAAAGTGTAGACATTGCTGTGCCTTCTTGCCTGAAGAGGAGGTGTTCTTGTGTAAGTGAAAAGGGGGTTAGGGTACAGAATAGGAAGGGTTAAATGGTGTATATAACCTGGAAAATATAGCAGGGGCGGGAGCTAGACAGCAGAACCAGGCATGGTTAGGATGTGGCCCCTGGGAAGTGAGCACAAAACAGTGTGCATTGCTGTCACGCAGGCCCCCTAATGGTCCTGACATATCCACCATTTTGCAGTCCCGGGGGACGCCCCTGAGGTTGAGATTGACCTGTGGCGCGACCGCAATTGCGTTCAAGACTTTGTAACGCGTCTCTGGCAGACACCAGCGGGACAAATATGTGCCCCAGATGCATGGTTACCCCTTCTTGTCGATAAACTGCACACTGATACACATCCAGGCAAGGAGGGAATGTGTGCAATATTGCTAAGAACCTGGTGGAGCTCTAACATGCAGGAGGCAGAAGGACAGAGCCAGGCGATGCCTAACCTGCCAGAAGGTAAACCCTGGAAAATCTATCAAAGGCAAAAGAGGCTGGACTCCACTTCCGGGAGGGCCTTTTGAAGTGTTACAAGTGGACTTCATTGAGCTGCTTCGAGTACGCTGTTACAAATATTACTTAGTGATAGTAGATGTGTTTAGCAGGTGGATAGAGGCTTTTCCGACCACCAGTAACAAAGCAAGTACGGTGGTTAAGATATTAATAAAGGACATCATCCCACAATTTGGAATCCCCTGTCGCTTGTCTTCAGACAATGGGCCGCACTTCATTGGAAAGATCAATAAGGAACTCTGTGAATTACTAAAGAGAGACCAGCAGTTCCATTGCTCCCACCACCCTGCAGCAGCAGGACTGGTGGAAAGGGCTAATGGGATACTAAAGGACAAATTGACTAAACTAACCCTAGAGACCGGACAGAACTGGTTGAAAGTGCTTCTGCTGGCATTATATCATATGCGGATCACTCCCCAGATTGGGACAGGACTAACCACAGCAGAGATAGTTTATGGACAACCTGGCAGGACTCCCTGGGACAGTGACAGACCTCCCTCTCCCGTAGTGGACTTACAAGTAATGGGACAAGAATTACAGGACTATTGTAGGCGATTAACTCTCTCTTTGAAGTTCCTCCATACTCAGGTTGTGGAGGCCTATAAGGAGGGAGCAAACGACAGCGACTGGCCGAACCCCGAACCTGGCGACTGGGTGCTGATCCCAGACTGGAAAAGACCGAAGTTGGGACCTCGGTGGAAGGGACTGCACCAGGTCCTCCTGCAGACCCCTTCAGCGGTCAAGGTGGAAGGAACAGAGCGCTGGATCCATCTGAGCGGCTGCAAACGCTGGGACCCAGAATTACCAGGAACTATGAAGGACTAAAAGAGTACTGATAATTGTACTAAGATTGTCCCCTGTGTATGATTGAACTTTGTCCTTTTGGAGTGCCGCAGCCCTAAAACCGTGCCCGGGGGGATGGAAGGTAGGATAACTTTGATTGTTTGTATCCTTTTAGGGATAGTAGGAACTACGGGTAGGATCAGAGGACGAGTACATACCTGAGATACAGAGCGGAAAAATAGGGTATATTATCTCTGCAGTCAGGATGTTCTGATGTGTGAGGGTGACGGGGATGATGAATTAGGGGAATGGAGCTACTAATACTAACTACTAACTACCAAGATCAGCTACAGTACCGGAAGGCTTAAGCAACCGGACCACTGGGCTGGTCCTGGACGGCAGGAACTCTTGGATCCTCCCTTGTCAGTACCGAAACTGCAGGTTTGATTTTGAATGCAGAAGGAACCGAATGGAGAACCAACTAGAAAACAAGTCCTATAAAGGAAGGTGTTCCCGGGGAGCCCTAAAAGGGACCTCAACATCCTTAGTGGGCTCAAAGAGGGGCACCTTGAGAAAAAAAAGAAATTGGGATTTCACCGAAGGCTCCACACTTGGAAAGCACCCCAGGGGTATATCAGTGAAAATTACTTTCAAAAGGTACATAGGCAATTATTTGGAACCACTATCGTCTGTTATCCTCCCCCCATGAGTGTCTCCTCCCTACTCACTACCTTTCTGCACTGGGACTGCACCTACCAAACTTTCTGGTGCGCCCCCCGCGACAGTACCCTGCCTAAGGAAAGGAGGCTGAAACTTACCTATGACCCCACCAAGGCCCCTGTGGCGGACTGTCTATTTCCTCCGGCTAACATTACATGGACAAGTAGCGACCACCGTTACAGTACGGAATGATTAAAGGGAGACCTCTGGTGGGAGGGCAACCCCGAACCCCTGCGGGGAGGCCCAGGCTACGAGAACTGTTACAACGGGACAGGATGGGGCTGCTCCGACATTTCTGCCTGCACACCCCTCGCCTGCCTATATGACGTCTGCGAAAGAAGGCAGTGTCGCCCCTCGAACAAAGGGCAGAGCATCACCTGTACCTGTAGTAAGTCGAATTGTGTGCCCCTGTCCCAGAGAGGACACCTTCTATGTGGAGAATGAAACCGCACACACCTCCAAGTCTACAACCACCTGTTCCCCCGCCCGGACTACATCGAGGGGACCAAATGGGCCTCCTGTCCTCCCGGTAAAAGCCCAAGTGCCTGGAAGGACCATGGGTATCTGATGACAGCCAAAGGTGTACTAAAACCCTGTACACTTCTCAGGGGTATTTCTTCTTCTACAACGGCACGGCCACCAATTTCCTGGAATACCCCTATCCTTCCTCAGTGGCCTACGGCACCTTCTTCTCCACTGTGGTTCCCTGCCCAGGGGCCTGGGGACCCCTGGCACCGCCACCTGCAAGACTTAAGAGAGAGGTTTCCCAAGAGTTCTGCGCGGTCTACCGGAAACTGACTACCCTCACCCCGGGACAAGTGGCTGGGTATGGGGCGGCCGGCTTTTTCTCCCTAGCGGCTTCTGGAGCAGTCATGGCAGCCCGCAATAGGAACTACTTAGCTCGCGGCCTCACAAGTCTTGGAAACGCTACCCGGGAGGGCATTAAAGCTCATAACGGACAACCTTAGCCAACTACGCTTCTTCTCCATGCAGAACCGTTATGCCCTTGATTATCTCCTTGCGAGGGAAGGTGGGGTATGTGTTATCATAAAAGACCAATGCATAATGGGCCTGAATGATGCTACTGCAAACATAACATGCTATGTGAACCAAATAGATGAACAATTAGGATCAGTTAAGGAAGGAATAGACTGGGGTGGATGGGGAAACTGGAGATTAGGAGCATGGAAGGACTGGTTGATGAATGGTGCCATCTATGCACTAACGGCTATCATGGGAATCTTTGTCTGTATTGCCGTAGTAAAGTGTGTTCTGAACCGAATGATGGCCTCCCTAGGGGACTTAGTGCCGGCAAAACCAATGATGGTAGTGAAGAACCCTGTAGAAGCCGGTGAGCTGCTTGAACCGATACTTGAGGATTTCCATGATATTGGTGATTATCACTGAGATGATAAAAGGAGGGAATGTTAAGTGAAAAGGGGGTTAGAGTATGGGATAGGAAGGGTTAAATGGTGTATATAACCTGGAAAATATAGCAGGGGCGGGAGCTAGACAGCAGAACCGGGCATGGTTAGGATGTGGCAAATGCATGCTCATTTCTTAGAATAGAGGTGCTTACTGACCTGTACATCTGCACGTGAAGCTGCTGTGACCATGATGAAATTGATAACCACAAACCGTCACAAATGTGGACAGGGGAAACAGATGCTAACTGAATCCTTTTTTTCAGGATATAAATGTAATCTTGTACTTGTGCTAGGCAGAACTGATTGCCAGATGCTGTAGATGTGTATGGTGGTTACATAGTCATAGACATAGTCATACTTTATTGATCCCGAGGGAAATTGGTTTTCGTTACAGTTGCACCTTAAATAATTAAATAGCGATAAAACCATAAATAATTAAATAGTAATATGTAAATTATGCCAGGAAATAAGTCCAGGACCAGCCTATTGGCTCAGGGTGTCTGACCCTCCAAGGGAGGAGTTGTAAAGTTTGATGGCCACAGGCAGGAATGACTTCCTATGACGCTCTGTGTTGCATCTCGGTGGAATGAGTCTCTGGCTGAACGTACTCCTGTGCCCATCCAGTACATTATGTAGTGGATGGGAGACATTGTCCAAGATGGCATGCAACTTGGACAGCATCCTGTTTTCAGACACCACCGTCAGAGAGTCCAGTTCCATCCCCACAACTTCACTGGCCTTACGAATGAGTTTGTTGATTCTGTTGGTGTCTGCTACCCTCAGCCTGTTGCCCCAGCACACAACAGCAAACATGATAGCACTGGCCACGAGAGACTCATAGAACATCCTCAGTATCGCCTGACAGATGTTAAAGGACCTCAGTCTCCTCAGGAAATAGAGACGGCTCTGACCCTTCTTGTAGACAGCCTCAGTGTTCTTAGACCAGTCCAGTTTATTGTCAATTCGTATCCCCAGGTATTTGTAATCCTCCACCATGTCCACACTGACTTGGAATGGGTCTCCAAATTTGAGGAAGGACATTCTTGCTATTGAGGGAATGCAGCGTAGGTTCACAAGATTAATTCCCGGGATGGCGGGACTGTCATATGTTGAAAGATTGGAGTGACTGGGCTTGTATATGCTGCAATTTAGAAGGCTGAGAGGGGATCTTATTGAAACATATAAGATCATTAAGGGATTGGACACGCTGGAGGCAGGAAGCATGTTCCTGCTGAGGGTGAGTCCAGAACCAGAGGCCACAGTTTAAGAATTAGGGGTAGGCCATTTAGAACGGAGTTGAGGAAAAGCTTTTTTCACCCAGAGAGTGGTGGATATATGGAATGCTCTGCCCCAGAAAGCTGCGGAGGCCAAGTCTCTGGATGCTTTCAAAAAGGAGATGGATAGAGCTCTTAAAGATAGCGGAATCAAAGGTTATGGGGATAAGGCAGGAACTGGATACTCATTGTGGATGATCAGCCATGATCACAGTGAATGGCGGTGCTGGCTCGAAGGGCCAAATGGCCTACTCCTGCACCTATTGTCTATTATCTATTGACCCCCTGGATGGAAACAGGGGTCCCCGGTGCCTTAGCCCTCCTCAGGTCTACCTCCAGCTCAGGTCTACCTCTCCTCGGATCAAATTAAACAAAGAATTGTTCGAGCAAAAACGTGGCCTCTGAGTGCTTTCTCCGACTGAATAACGAATCGGTAAGGGCAATTTGGCGAGCCAGCCAGCCAGGAGTCCCAATGGGGCACTCCAGCGACCCTGGTGTCAGTGAACTAGCGATCCACTGGACGCCGCTGAGACAGACGGGCCCAAGGCGTGACTTTGCCCCGGTCCTCTCACGGTCTCCTTTGGTTGCTTGTTCCCCTCAGTGTTCCTGTTGAGCTGCTCAGTGGACTCCACGGACCACAGTCGGTAGAGGCCACGAGGGTAAGTGGTTTAAACGTTGATTGATTTCTGATAAGAGAATCTGTTTGAGAATTAGTGTCTGAGAAACAGGGAGTCAGGGGACTCCGGGGCCAGGGGCCGACGCGCAGAGAAATAGTGTCTGAGAAACAGGGAGTCGGGGACTCCGATGCCAGGGGCTGACACGCAGACAAATAGTGTCTGAGAAACAGGGAGTCGGGGACTCCGACGCCAGGGGCTGACACGCAGACAAATAGTGTCTGAGAAACAGGGAGTCTGGGACTCCGACGCCAGGGGCCGACACGCAGACAAATAGTGTCTGAGAAACAGGGAGTCCGGGACTCCGAGGCCAGGGGCCGACACGCAGAGAAATAGTGTCTGAGAAACAGGGAGTCGGGGACTCCGAGGCCAGGGGCCGACGCGCAGAGAAATAGTGTCTGAGAAACAGGGAGTCGGGGACTCCGACGCCAGGGGCTGACACGCAGACAAATAGTGTCTGAGAAACAGGGAGTCGGGGACTCCGACGCCAGGGGCTGACACGCAGACAAATAGTGTCTGAGAAACAGGGAGTCCAGGACTCCGAGGCCAGGGGCCGACGCGCAGAGAAATAGTGTCTGAGAAACAGGGAGTCTGGGACTCCGACGCCAGGGGCCGACGCGCAGGATTTGTTTTGGAGGTCCGGGACCTCAATGAGGGGTGAGAATCCCCGATGAAGTATTGTGAGTATTAAAGCCTGCCGGTGCTAATAAATTGGGCAGCGGATCATTGGTAGTGATCTATTACATTTTTCTTTGAGTGTGTTACAGCAAATTGGTCAGCGGGTTAGTGGCAGTAACCTATTACATTTTGAAGCTGGTAATCATTCTAATTGGCGTAGGAGGGGACGGGGCGTGTAGATTAAATTGATCAGCACAGGGCAGAGCAGACGTTTGGCCAAACGCAGGGGAAGTGGCTCTCCCCTGCAGTCTATCTGGATGTTGTAAAAAACGTTTTGGGGTACACTTGTGAACTAGTGGAAATCTCGCTTTTCTACGAGTGACTGAGTTGGGGTCGCCTCGCACGTGAGTACTGCAATAAAAGAATCAGGGAGGGGCAGGTGATATTTCACTGAAACTGCATCCAGCCTTAGACCAGTTGTCAAGAGGGGAAATCCCCCACGCGAAGGTCAGGACCTTGAGGTGGATGCGGGAGTAAAGTGATAAACATGGGTCAGACTTCGGATAAGGGGGACATTACCACCCCACTCGGAAAGATGTGTAAGGAAAATCTGGACATAGGAAAGAATCTAAGATGTCTTAGTGCGTGCTTAAATAAAAGATTTGGCGGGGGGCAGGATTGGCCGTTGGGGGGAACTTGGGACCCGGACAAATGCAAAAAAAGCAGTGACTGAAGTCTGGAAGCAAAGTTGCTCTCAATAATGGCAAGATTTGATTACGAAGTGGGTAAAAGTAGCGGACAGATTAAATGACTGTTCTAGACAGACATCCTGGGAAGAAAATGCCAAAAAACAAAACATCCCTATTACCGATGATCAGGGCCAGGTCCGACCATATGTGGTTTTAAAGGCCTTATGTGAATTATTTGATAAACAACAAATTAAATCAACTGGGAAAGGTGCACCTTTGGATATGTCAGCACTGCAGATTTTATTTGACACCGGCGAAGAAATCGACAATGAGGATGTAATAGTTCCTTCAGCCCATGCAGGAATCCCACTCCCTCCCCCACCCGTTTTACCAGATTTATAACCATATAACAATTACAGCACGGAAACAGGCCATCTCGGCCCTTCTAGTACGTGCCGAACTCTTACTCTCACCTAGTCGCACCGACCTGCACTCGGCCCATAACCCTCCATTCCTTTCCTGTCCATATATCTATCCAATTTAACTTTAAACAACAACATCAAACCTGCCTCAACCACTTCTGCTGGAAGCTCGTTCCCCACAGCCACCACTCTCTGAGTAAAGAAGTTCCCCCTCGTGTTACCCCTAAACTTTTGCCCTTTAACTCTCAACTCATGTCCTCTTGTTTGAATCTCCTCTACTCTCAATGGAAAAAGCCTATCCACGTCAACTCCATCTATCCCCCTCATAATTTTAAACACCTCTATCAAGTCCCCTCTCTACCTTCTACGCTCCAAAGAATAAAGACCCAACTTGTTCAACCTTTCTCTGTAACTTAGGTGCTGAAACCCAGGTAACATTCTAGTAAATCTTCTCTGTACTCTCTCTATTTTGTTGACATTTTTGCTCCTTCAGGTCAGGCAGCCTCCATACTTCCCGGGACTACAGGTATTACTAATGGCGGATCAGGTACCCCACAATTTTCGGACTATGTTGTTACCCAAACTCGCTGGCGGACCACACAGCACTCCCAGATTCCAGTCCCAACGCCCTGGCCGAAGCACAACGCGGTGGCTCGCCCAGCTGACGGACTGTTGGGCGATGGTCCCACCCTAGACCCCCAGGACCCTGATGATCCAGACCCCAACTCTAATTTTGATCATGATTCTGGGAATGACTGGCCTCAGTTGACCCGACAATTCCCACTTAGGACTGTGCAACAGCGGTTTTGGCACCAACACACGGAGACCAACGCCATCAGGTTACCTACTATTCCGTAGCCTTGGACCCAGTGGTCCAGCGCTTTCCCCCGTGTACTAAAGCATTACCCGCCGTCTACAGCATGGTCACGGCAGCTGCTGATATCACCCTTCAGCAGCCAGTAACAGTTTATACCTCCCACATGATTACAGCACTGCTCGCTACACACAGTACCCAACATCTTACCCAGGCCCGCCTTAATCGATACGAGATTGCTCTCCTTCAGAACCCTCTCCTTACTTTGAATATTGCTCTGCTATCAATCCAGCGTCCTTTTTACAGGAGCCACCGACACCCCTAACCAACCCCCCTCACTCTTGCATAGAACTTAACTACTTTCTTACCTCCCCCCAACCTGACCTTTCTGACCATGCACTACCCAACCCTGACCTTACTCTTTTCGTGGACAGATCCTCTTCAGTCTCCCCTGCAGGCGACCGGGTGGCTGGCTACGCTGTGACATCCCCCTCCCAGACCTTAGAAGCAGCGGCCCTTAAACCTCCCGTTGTTCGCCCTTACTAGGGCTTGCATTTTAGCCTCGGGAGTCAGCATAAATATATATCCGGACTCCCGTTATGCCTTTGGCGTCGCCAATGACTTTGGGTACCTCTGGGCGCAGCGTGGATTCCAGACCTCAACGGGCAAACCTATTGCTAATTCTGATTATATCTCCAACTTACTTAAAGCCATACTGTTGCCCTCCAAATTGGCAATTATCAAATGCGCTGCTCATTTAACAGAGGCCTCCTCGGTGACCCAGGGTAACTCCCACGCCGACGCGGCAGTGAATGAGACATCCCTACTTGGCCCCTGGGAAGTGAGCACAGAACAGCGTGCATTGCTAATCACGCAGGCCCCCTAATGGTCCTGACATATCCACCATTTTGCAGTCCCGGGGGACGCCCCTGAGGTTGAGATTGACCTGTGGCGCGACCGCAATTGCGTTCAAGACTCTGTAACGCGTCTCTGGCAGACACCAGCGGGACAAATAAGTGCCCCAGATGCATGGTTACCCCTTCTTGTCGATAAACTGCACACTGATACACATCCGGGCAAGGAGGGAATGTGTGCAATATTGCTAAGAACCTGGTGGAGCTCTAACATGCAGGAGGCAGAAGGACAGAGCCAGGCGATGCCTAACCTGCCAGAAGGTAAACCCTGGAAAATCTATCAAAGGCGAAAGAGGCTGGACTCCACTTCCGGGAGGGCCTTTTGAAGTGTTACAAGTGGACTTCATTGAGCTGCTTCGAGTACGCTGTTACAAATATTACTTAGTGATAGTAATATTTAGATCTGAATTCGATTTAGCCTAAAAAGTGCCGCTATAATGCACCGTTTGCGCAGATTGGAGGTTTTAGCGGTACAGTATATAGATAGATAGACAGACAGCCCGAGTCCCTGAGTGGTTCTTCCACCAGGTGAACACTGGAGAGCAGCACTGACAGGAAGGACCATTAACCCTGTCATAATTGCTTACTCCTTATCGCTCTCACCGTTTGCTTCTCGTACACTGCATGAGCCAAATCCAGGGGAAACATTGTTTTATTGAGTAAACAATGACTTCAAGCATTTTTCTGAATTAATTAAATTATGAAAGACGAAGACAATTCTAAAAATCAGGGGATGCCAACATAGTCACAAAGTTGTTTAATCCCTTATGTGGGGCAGCAAGGTTAGTGTAGTGGCTAGTGTAACACATTTACAGTACCAATGACCCAGGTGCGTATGGTCTTATGGCCCAAATCTGCCATAAGCAATTGGTGGAGCAGACTCGATGGGCTGATTGGCCTAATTCTGCTCCTATATCTTATGGTCTTTAAGACGAAACTGAAAAGAACACAAATAGAATGCTGGTAACACACAAAAGTTGCTGGTGAACGCAGCAGGCCAGGCAACATCTCTAGGAAGAGGTACGGTCGACGTTTCGGGCGGAGACCCTTCGTCAGGACTAACTGAAAGAAGAGCTAGTAAGAGATCTCTTACTAGTAAGAAAAATCTCTTACTAGCTCTTCTTTCAGTTAGTCCTGACGAAGGGTCTTGGCCCAAAACATCAACTGTACCTCTTCTTAGAGATGCTGCCTGGCCTGCTGCGTTCACCAGCAACTTTGATGTGTGTTGCTTGAAATTCCAGCATCTGCAGAATTCCTCGTGTTTGCAGGTGGAATGCTGACTCATTTTGATAATCTTGCATCAGGCTGAAATGTGGAAGTCCAAGTTATTTTCAGCTCAAGTATTCCATGCTTATTGAAAAGTGTAACTGGAGATGTAAATGTCCAAAGGGGAAGTAGAAACTGCAGGAGAGGTTTTATTTTGAATGCTCCAAATACTTTTACAGTTTTGCATGTGATGTTATTGTGTAATTCAAAAATTGAATCGCAAATTGTTTCACAGTCGCATGTGGTGCTAGATGAACTCAGTAGGTCAGATGGCATCCATCGAGGGGAATAAACAGTCAGTGTTTGTGGCTGAGTCCTTTTATCAGGTCTGGAAAGGAAGGGGTCAGACTCCAGCATCTGCACGAACTTTTATGTTTATAAATTACATGTGGAACTTTGTTACTGCCCTAGATTCACTATTGTTTTCACTAAACTACCCTGTTGTTTTAAACTTTTAGACACAAGTCTCCATCAACACACAAAAGACTGTAGCCCTAAAACTTTGACAAACTTCTATAGATGCACAGTGGAAAGTATTGTAAATGGTTGCATCATGGCCTGATATGAGGGGAACAGCCATAGGGGTATTTTGCACTGGTTGCCATTTCCTTTCCCTCTCCAGACAGTCACCCTGCCTCCTGTGACTACCTCCCTGTAGCTCCTGTCTATCGCCTCCTCAGTTTCCCTTTATGCACTTTATGTAGTCCTGAAGTCTAATGTAGTTTTGTGTTGTTTCAGGTGGTCTAGTGTAGCTTTGTGTTGTTTCAGGTAGTCTAGTGTAGTTTTGTGTCGTTTCAGGTAGTCTAGTGTAGTTTTGTGTCGTTTCAGGTTGTCTAATGTAGTTTTGTGTTGTTTCAGGTAGTCTAGTGTAGTTTTGTGTCGTTTCAGGTTGTCTAATGTAGTTTTGTGTTGTTTCAGGTAGTCTAGTGTAGTTTTGTGTTGTTTCAGGTAGTCTAGTGTAGTTTTGTGTCGTTTCAGGTTGTCTAATGTAGTTTTGTGTTGTTTCAGGTAGTCTAGTGTAGTTTTATGTTGTTTCAGGTAGTCTAGTGTAGTTTTGTGTTGTTTCAGGTAGCACCAGGGTCTTGGAGGAACATTATTTCGTTTTTACTGTGTACTGTACCAGCCGTTATGGTTGAAATGACAATAAAAATGACTTGACTTGACTTGACTTAAGAGCTGAAGGGCATCAATCTGCAGCTCCAGTTCCTTTACACATTCTCGGAGGAGCTGCAGCTCAGTGTACCTGGTACAGATGTGCTTACCTGGGGGACTGGAGGTCCCCAGAATTCCTACATCTCACACAAAGAACACAATACAACCTCTGGAGCCATTCTCACTGCTCTAACTATGCACTAACAGATGAGAAATGAAGAAGAAATTTGCCAGATGCGTACCTTCTTCAGGTCTGATGAGCCAAAACCCTGCACTCTAACACTGGTCTACTCCAACAATGGTCGCTCTGCTTGTCCCTAGATTATTTTTATTTGCCCTTGCTAATGAATCGCTATTTGATTGGACCCCTAGAAAATGCTGAAAGCCTGCAAATGCCCCTCTTAAAATCTCACTCAAGGATCTATAAGTGTCCTCCTCTCTCACTCCCGAATCAATTGGGCCACCAGAAGAATGCTCCTTTTTACATCTGTGAGTCACCTCCCCTCACACACCCGACTCAGTCGGGCTGCATAGAAACAGCTCACTGTCCTAATATCGAGACCTTGGTGGTGACAGGTCTCACAGCCTGAGGGAAGAAGCTGTAACCCAGCCTGACAATCCTAGTCCCTCCTTCCTGATGGTAGTGGGTCAAAAAGATTGTTTAATGGGTGGTGGGGACCCCAACAATGCTTTGGGCCCTTCTGGTACAATGTTCCTGGTAAATGTTGTAAACAGGGGAGAGGGACACCCTGGTAATCATCTCGGCAGTTTTTACTATCCTCTGTAGGGTCTTGTAGTCTGAGGCCTTGCAGCTTCCTTAATACACATGATGCAGCCAGACAGGACACTCAGTGGTGCTTCTGTAGAATGGGGGCACACCTTAATCTCCTCTGAAAGTGTAGACATTGCTGTGCCTTCTTGCCTGAAGAGGAGGTGTTCTTGTGTAAGTGAAAAGGGGGTTAGGGTACAGAATAGGAAGGGTTAAATGGTGTATATAACCTGGAAAATATAGCAGGGGCGGGAGCTAGACAGCAGAACCAGGCATGGTTAGGATGTGGCCCCTGGGAAGTGAGCACAAAACAGTGTGCATTGCTGTCACGCAGGCCCCCTAATGGTCCTGACATATCCACCATTTTGCAGTCCCGGGGGACGCCCCTGAGGTTGAGATTGACCTGTGGCGCGACCGCAATTGCGTTCAAGACTTTGTAACGCGTCTCTGGCAGACACCAGCGGGACAAATATGTGCCCCAGATGCATGGTTACCCCTTCTTGTCGATAAACTGCACACTGATACACATCCAGGCAAGGAGGGAATGTGTGCAATATTGCTAAGAACCTGGTGGAGCTCTAACATGCAGGAGGCAGAAGGACAGAGCCAGGCGATGCCTAACCTGCCAGAAGGTAAACCCTGGAAAATCTATCAAAGGCAAAAGAGGCTGGACTCCACTTCCGGGAGGGCCTTTTGAAGTGTTACAAGTGGACTTCATTGAGCTGCTTCGAGTACGCTGTTACAAATATTACTTAGTGATAGTAGATGTGTTTAGCAGGTGGATAGAGGCTTTTCCGACCACCAGTAACAAAGCAAGTACGGTGGTTAAGATATTAATAAAGGACATCATCCCACAATTTGGAATCCCCTGTCGCTTGTCTTCAGACAATGGGCCGCACTTCATTGGAAAGATCAATAAGGAACTCTGTGAATTACTAAAGAGAGACCAGCAGTTCCATTGCTCCCACCACCCTGCAGCAGCAGGACTGGTGGAAAGGGCTAATGGGATACTAAAGGACAAATTGACTAAACTAACCCTAGAGACCGGACAGAACTGGTTGAAAGTGCTTCTGCTGGCATTATATCATATGCGGATCACTCCCCAGATTGGGACAGGACTAACCACAGCAGAGATAGTTTATGGACAACCTGGCAGGACTCCCTGGGACAGTGACAGACCTCCCCCTCCCGTAGTGGACTTACAAGTAATGGGACAAGAATTACAGGACTATTGTAGGCGATTAACTCTCTCTTTGAAGTTCCTCCATACTCAGGTTGTGGAGGCCTATAAGGAGGGAGCAAACGACAGCGACTGGCCGAACCCCGAACCTGGCGACTGGGTGCTGATCCCAGACTGGAAAAGACCGAAGTTGGGACCTCGGTGGAAGGGACTGCACCAGGTCCTCCTGCAGACCCCTTCAGCGGTCAAGGTGGAAGGAACAGAGCGCTGGATCCATCTGAGCGGCTGCAAACGCTGGGACCCAGAATTACCAGGAACTATGAAGGACTAAAAGAGTACTGATAATTGTACTAAGATTGTCCCCTGTGTATGATTGAACTTTGTCCTTTTGGAGTGCCGCAGCCCTAAAACCGTGCCCGGGGGGATGGAAGGTAGGATAACTTTGATTGTTTGTATCCTTTTAGGGATAGTAGGAACTACGGGTAGGATCAGAGGACGAGTACATACCTGAGATACAGAGTGGGAAAATAGGGTATATTATCTCTGTAGTCAGGATGTTCTGATGTGTGAGGGTGACGGGGATGATGAATTAGGGGAATGGAGCTACTAATACTAACTACTAACTACCAAGATCAGCTACTGTACCGGAAGGCTTAAGCAACCGGACCGCTGGGCTGGTCCTGGACGGCAGGAACTCTTGGATCCTCCCTTGTCAGTACCGAAACTGCAGGTTTGATTTTGAATGCAGAAGGAACCGAATGGAGAACCAACTAGAAAACAAGTCCTATAAAGGAAGGTGTTCCCGGGGAGCCCTAAAAGGGACCTCAACATCCTTAGTGGGCTCAAAGAGGGGCACCTTGAGAAAAAAAAGAAATTGGGATTTCACCGAAGGCTCCACACTTGGAAAGCACCCCAGGGGTATATCAGTGAAAATTACTTTCAAAAGGTACATAGGCAATTATTTGGAACCACTATCGTCTGTTATCCTCCCCCCATGAGTGTCTCCTCCCTACTCACTACCTTTCTGCACTGGGACTGCACCTACCAAACTTTCTGGTGCGCCCCCCGCGACAGTACCCTGCCTAAGGAAAGGAGGCTGAAACTTACCTATGACCCCACCAAGGCCCCTGTGGCGGACTGTCTATTTCCTCCGGCTAACATTACATGGACAAGTAGCGACCACCGTTACAGTACGGAATGATTAAAGGGAGACCTCTGGTGGGAGGGCAACCCCGAACCCCTGCGGGGAGGCCCAGGCTACGAGAACTGTTACAACGGGACAGGATGGGGCTGCTCCGACATTTCTGCCTGCACACCCCTCGCCTGCCTATATGACGTCTGCGAAAGAAGGCAGTGTCACCCCTCGAACAAAGGGCAGAGCATCACCTGTACCTGTAGTAAGTCGAATTGTGTGCCCCTGTCCCAGAGAGGACACCTTCTATGTGGAGAATGAAACCGCACACACCTCCAAGTCTACAACCACCTGTTCCCCCGCCCGGACTACATCGAGGGGACCAAATGGGCCTCCTGTCCTCCCGGTAAAAGTCCAAGTGCCTGGAAGGACCATGGATATCTGATGACAGCCAAAGGTGTACTAAAACCCTGTACACTTCTCAGGGGTATTTCTTCTTCTACAATGGCACGGCCACCAATTTCCTGGAATACCCCTATCCTTCCTCAGTGGCCTACGGCACCTTCTTCTCCACTGTGGTTCCCTGCCCAGGGGCCTGGGGACCCCTGGCACCACCACCTGCAAGACTTAAGAGAGAGGTTTCCCAAGAGTTCTGCGCGGTCTACCGGAAACTGACTACCCTCACCCCGGGACAAGTGGCTGGGTATGGGGCGGCCGGCTTTTTCTCCCTAGGGGCTTCTGGAGCAGTCATGGCAGCCCACGATAGGAACTACTTAGCTCGCGGCCTCACAAGTCTTGGAAACGCTACCCGGGGGGGGGGGGCATTAAAGCTCATAACGGACAACCTTAGCCAACTACGCTTCTTCTCCATGCAGAACCTTTATGCCCTTGATTATCTCCTTGCGAGGGAAGGTGGGGTATGTGTTATCATAAAAGACCAATGCATAATGGGCCTGAATGATGCTACTGCAAACATAACACGCTATGTGAACCAAATAGATGTACAATTAGGATCAGTTAAGGAAGGAATAGACTGGGGTGGATGGGGAAACTGGAGATTAGGAGCATGGAAGGACTGGTTGATGAATGGTGCCATCTATGCACTAACGGCTATCATGGGAATCTTTGTCTGTATTGCCGTAGTAAAGTGTGTTCTGAACCGAATGATGGCCTCCCTAGGGGACTTAGTGCCGGCAAAACCAATGATGGTAGTGAAGAACCCTGTAGAAGCCGGTGAGCTGCTTGAACCGATACTTGAGGATTTCCATGATATTGGTGATTATCACTGAGATGATAAAAGGAGGGAATGTTAAGTGAAAAGGGGGTTAGAGTATGGGATAGGAAGGGTTAAATGGTGTATATAACCTGGAAAATATAGCAGGGGCGGGAGCTAGACAGCAGAACCGGGCATGGTTAGGATGTGGCAAATGCATGCTCATTTCTTAGAATAGAGGTGCTTACTGACCTGTACATCTGCACGTGAAGCTGCTGTGACCATGATGAAATTGATAACCACAAACCGTCACAAATGTGGACAGGGGAAACAGATGCTAACTGAATCCTTTTTTTCAGGATATAAATGTAATCTTGTACTTGTGCTAGGCAGAACTGATTGCCAGATGCTGTAGATGTGTATGGTGGTTACATAGTCATAGACATAGTCATACTTTATTGATCCCGAGGGAAATTGGTTTTCGTTACAGTTGCACCTTAAATAATTAAATAGCGATAAAACCATAAATAATAATTTAAATAGTAATATGTAAATTATGCCAGGAAATAAGTCCAGGACCAGCCTATTGGCTCAGGGTGTCTGACCCTCCAAGGGAGGAGTTGTAAAGTTTGATGGCCACAGGCAGGAATGACTTCCTATGACGCTCTGTGTTGCATCTCGGTGGAATGAGTCTCTGGCTGAACGTACTCCTGTGCCCTCCCAGTACATTATGTAGTGGATGGGAGACATTGACCAAGATGGCATGCAACTTGGACAGCATCCTGTTTTCAGACACCACCGTCAGAGAGTCCAGTTCCATCCCCACAACATCACTGGCCTTACGAATGAGTTTGTTGATTCTGTTGGTGTCTGCCACCCTCAGCCTGCTGCCCCAGCACACAACAGCAAACATGATAACACTGGCCACCACAGACTCGTAGAACATCCTCAGCATCGTCCGGCAGATGTTAAAGGACCTCAGTCTCCTCAGGAAATAGAGACGGCTCTGACCCTTCTTGTAGACAGCCTCAGTGTTCTTAGACCAGTCCAGTTTATTGTCAATTCGTATCCTCAGGTATTTGTAATCCTCCACCAAGTCCACACTGACCCCCCCCGGATGGAAACAGGGGTCACCAGTGCCTTAGCCCTCCTCAGGTCTACCTCTCCACGGATCAAATTAAATAAAGAATTGATCAAGCAAAAACGTGGCCTCTGAGTGTTTTCTCCGACTGAATAATGAATCGGTAAGGACATTCTGGTTCCTGTTTAGATTGTCTGTTATACGCATGCCAAAGAACTTTGTGCTCTTCACTCACCCCATGGCAGAGCCATTGATGTGCAATGGAAAGTGGTCGACCTCTACCTTCCACAATTATCTCTTGCCATCTCCTTGATGGGCAAACTCCATTTCCTATCCTGTGGACCCAGCACGGTTACAAAGCAGAGAAGCCTGGGATCTTCACGGGGTCGGGTGAGGGCATCTTCCCATTCATCATCCACTTAACCTGAAATGTGGTCCTTCTGGACGTAAACAGGATCAGGCAGGCAGTGTAACGCCCTGTATTCCAGTCAAAGTGACACTGAGCTGCGACGTCTGTCAAGGTCTGGATCAAATTTAATTGTCTTTTAAGTTTGTAGGGATCGTTTTTTTCAGACCATGAGTCATAGGAGCAGACTTAGGCCATTCAGCCCATCGAGTCTGTTCTGCCATTCTGTTATGACTGGTTTATCCCCATTTTTCAACCCTATTCTCCTGCCTTCACCCTGTAACCATTGACACCCTGAGTAATCAAGAACCTATCAACCTCCTTTTTAAATATACCCAAAGACTTGGCCTCCCTTGCCATCTGTGGCAGTAAATACCACAGATACATCACCCTCTGGCAATTCCTCCTCATCTTTGTACTAAATGAATGTCCCTCTGTTCTGTGGCTATACTCTCTGGTCCTAGATCCCTCCACTATAGGAAACTATCCTTCCCCTCTACATCCACTCCGCTATACCTGGGGGACAGTGTGGGAAGTTAGTGGTCGGATTAGGGTTTAGGGACAGGGACGTGAATAGTTCGAGTTCAGATCCGGGTTTAGGAACAGGAATGTGGGAAGTTAGAGATCAGATTAGGGTTTGGGGACAGGGATGTAGGGAGTTAAAGGTCAGATTAGGGTTTAGGAACAGGATATGGGGAGTTAGAGGTCAGATTAGGGCTGGGGACAGGGATGTAGGGAGTCAGAGGTCAGATTAGGATTTAGCGACAAGGATGTGGACATAAGAACATAAGAAATAGAAGCAGGAGTAGGCCATCTGGCCCGTCGGGCCTGCTCTGCCATTCTATAAGATCATGGCTGAAATGGCCAAGGACTCATCTGCACCTACCTGCCTTTTCCCCATAACCTTTAATTCCCCTACTATGCATAAATCTATCCAACCTTGTCTTAAATATATTTACTGAGGTAGCTTCCATTGCTTCATTGGGCAGAGAATTCCCCAGATTCACCAGTCCCTGGGAAAAGCAGTTCCTCCTCATCTCCATCCTAAATCTAGTGCCCCAAATCTTGAGGCTATGTTCCCTAATTCTAGTCTCACCTACAAGTGGAAACAACTTTCCTGCGTCTATCTTACCTATCCCTTTCATAATTTTAGAAACATAAAAACACAGAAAACACACAGCACAATACAGACCCTTCAGCCCATAAAGCTGTGCCGAACATATCCCTACCTTAGAACTGCCTAGGCTTACCCATAGCCCTCTATTTTTCTAAGCTCCATGTAGCCATCCAGAAGTATTTTAAAAGATCCTATCGTTTCCGCCTCCACCACCACCACCGGCAGCCCATTCCACGCATTTTGTATGTTTTTATAATATCTCCTCTCATTCTTCTGAATTCCAGAAGTACAGTCCCAGGAGACTTAATCTCACCTCATTGTCTAACTCCCTCATCTCTGGAATCAACCTGGTGAATCTCTTCTGCACCACCTCCAAAGCCAATATATCCTTCCTCAAGTAAGGAGACCAGAACTGCACACAGTACTCCAGGTGTGGCCTCACCAGTACCCTGTACAATTGCAGTATAACCTCCCTGCTCTTAAATTCAATCCCTCTGGCAATGAAGGCCAACATTCCATTTGCCTTCTCGATAGCCTGCTGCACCTGCAAACCAACCTTTTGTGATTCATGAGCAAGCACTCCCAAATCCCTCTGCACAGGAATGTGGGAAGTTAAAGGTCAGATTAGGGTTTAGGGACAGGGATTTGGGGAGTGAGATGTCAGATTAGGGTTTAGGGACAGGGATTTGGGGAGTCAGATGTCAGATTAGGGTTTAGGGACAGGGATTTGGGGAGTCAGATGTCAGATTAGGGTTTAAGGACAGGGATTTGGGGAGTCTAATGTCAGATTAGAGATAGGGACAGGAATGCGGGGAGCTACAGTTCATATTATGGTAATGGATCTCAAGACAGTGAATTTGTTGAATGCCTAAGAACAGTTTTATAGAACAGTTTGTCATTGACCCTACTAAGGAATCGGCTATACTAGATTGGGTGTAGAATGAACCGGAGGCGATTAGGGAGCTTAAGGTAAAAGAACCCTTAGGAACCAGTGATCACAATATGATTGACTTCAACTTGAAATTTGATAGGGAGAAAGTAAAGTAAAGAAAGTAAAGTTTGATGTATGAGTATTTCAGTGGAGTAAGGGAAATTACAGTGGTATGAGAGAGGAGTTGGCCAAAGTAGCTACTTTGTAAGGGGCTGCTGGCAGGGATGTCAGCAGGACAGCAATGGTGTGCGTTTCTGGGAAAAATGAGGAAGGTGCAGGACGTGCGTATTCCAAAAATGAAGAAAAACCCAAATGGTAAAACAGTACAACCGTGGCTGACAAGGGAAGTCAAAGCTTTTGTAAAAGCAAAATAAAGAGCGTACAACAAAGCAAAAATTAGTGGGAAGATAGATTGGGAAGTTTTTAAAAACCTACAGAGAGCAACTAAAAGAATCATTAGAAGGGAAAAGATGAAATACGAAAGCAAGCTAGCAAATAATATCAAAGGAGATAGTAAAAACTTTTTCAAGTATGTAAAAAATAAAAGAGAAATGAGCAACACACATCAAAGTTGCTGGTGAACGCAGCAGGCCAGGCAGCATCTCTAGGAAGAGGTACAGTGGACGTTTCGGGCCGAGACCCTTCGTCAGGACTAACTGAAGGAAGAGCTAGTAAGAGATTTGAAAGTGGGAGGGGGAGGGGGAGATCCAAAATGATAGGAGAAGACAGGAGGGGGAGGGATGGAGCCAAGAGCTGGACAGGTGATTGGAAAAAGGGGATCAGCGATGATTGAATAGTGGAGCAGACTTGATGGGCCAGATGGCCTAATTCTGCTCCTATATCTTATGGTCTTATGGTCTTATATTAGGATTTAGGGACAGGGAAGTGCACAGTTACAGTTCAGAATGGGGTTTAGGGACAGGGATGTGGTGAGTTGGACATCAGATTAGTGTTTAAGGACAGTAATGTATGCTTCAATGTTGACGTGATAAATCTAAATCTGTGGGCTGACTCACCAGGCAGAACTACAACTACAAAGGATCTGCAGTGGTGTACGAGTGGCCACCCTCTAGTTCAAATGGTTCAAATGGATCTGTTTATTATCAGAGAATGTATGCAGCATACAACCTGAAATACTTGTCTTCGCAGACGTCCACGAGAAACAGAACCCCTAAAGAATGAACGACAGGAAGTCGTTAGAACCTCAAAGCCCCCTCTCCCCCAGCCCGCGCAGGCAGCAGCAAGTGTCAACCTCTCCCGTCCGTTTCAACAAAAAGCATCAGCATCCACCACCCACCAAGCAAAAGCAAAGCACCCAAAGAGTGACCATGTTCTGCAGTCAACAAAATCTATTGTCTACCCAACAATTTGACATGCCATAGGCTCTCTCCCCCACTAACAAGGGACAGAGAGATATCATCCATTTTCACAGCAAAAAGGGAGGGTGACAGTCGCTGTTGCGATGTTGCAGTCTGCTGTGTCACTTTTTATTCCAAAGCTCTCCAGCAGCAAACTCCATCACTCCCCCCCGCCCCCACCAGTGAGATAAAGAGAGAGAGTGCGGCCATCTGGCTACAGAGACCTCCGTCCTGATGTTCCATCTACCGCGATGCCTCAGTCATTAACACCGGCCTGGAATCACTCGTGCAGGGCTGCACCCCAAAGCAGCAGCTTCCAAGAGATGCCTGGAGAATGTTGGAAAATGACTGGCCCACAACCTGCAGGTACAGGAACACATCCACCATAAAGAACTGCAGTTTGAGTGCCACTTGCTGATAAGCACCTCAATAGAATCCCAATCTCCTTGAAGAGGGAGAAAAAGAGACATTAAAGAGAGGATTTTAAGCTGTTTCCACATATGAACTAGAAGAAGCCGCCCCTTGGTGCCATCTTAACTCTGCCTATTTGGGTAGCTGCTGTAGACAGACTTAGAAAGAGTCTGTTCTTCACATTAGATGAGCAGAAAATTGGCCTTGATGGATTTCTCAGACATTTGGGGGCTTCTTTAGGAGACCTGCTGAAGGGTTTCAGCCCAAAACGTCGACTGTACTCTTTTCCATAGATACTGCCTGGCCTGCTGAGTTTCTCCAGCATTTTGTGTGTGTTGCTCAGATTACCAGCATCTGCAGCTTTTCTCTGGTTTGTGTTTTGGTGAATGGTTCGTTTATGTGCAAGTCAGATAACTGAATTCCAAAGAGATCTGGTCTTGACTGATGGTGTCATCTTTATCTTTCATTTCTTAAAGAGTTTCACATTTATTCAGTCTAACAGATCTGCAGTTTCAACCCCTCCCAAAGGCACTTGCAGTTGTTCCTCCTTCACAATTACTCATTGTTTCAGATATCAGCTTACAATCAGACAATTCCAGTCATTTATCAATGATTTACAGAGAACTAAATCTATCATCCATATAACAATTACAGCCTGGAAACAGGCCATCTCTGCCCTTTTAGTCTGTGCCGAAATCCATGGTAAATTGTGCAATGTTAGTCAAAAACGAAATTAAAGTAATAAATACTTCCTGTTCTAAATTTTACATAACAGTAAATTATATACTATGCTACATATAATATATATATTATATAGGTAGCACGGTATCGCAGTGGCTAGTATTTCACTTTACAGCAACATGATTGGGGTTCAATTCCCGCCACTGTCTATAAGGAGTTTGTGCCTTCTCCCCATGACCGTATGGCATGCTACAGTCTCCGGGAGCTACAGTCGCCGGGAACTACAGTCTCCGGGAGCTACAGTCTCCAGGTGCTACAGTCGCCGGGAGCTACAGTCTCCGGGAACTACAGTCACCGGGAGCTACAGTCTCCGGGAACTACAGTCTCCAGGTGCTACAGTCTCCAGGAGCTACAGTTGCCAGGAGCTACAGTTGCCGGGAACTACAGTCTCCGGGTGCTACAGTCTCCGGGAGCTACAGTCTCCAGGAGCTACAGTTTCCTCCCACAGTCCAAAGACGTACAGATTAGGGTTAGTAAATTGTGGGCTTGCTACATTGGCACTCGAAACGAGGTGACAAAAACTGTGTTGGTCATTGAAGCAAACAACTTTCCACTCTATGTCTTGATGTACACATGGCAAATAAAGCTAATCTTTAATCTTTAAGTCTTTAGTCTATTATGTGAAAGTATAGAGGATAAAGTTCTCAAACTTGGTAAAGTCTAATATTTCTCAGGAGATGGCTGGGTTAAATGGATCTTTAAACTGGAGTTGCAGGGGGTTGGGAGCAGTTAGTGGAGAGGTTGTGGAGGCAGATGTTACTAAGAACTCAGGCAAAGTTAGGAATCAAAAGGTTGAACATGGTGCAACTGGTGTCCTGTGCTGCCTGTATTTCAATACAAGAAGTATTGTAGGAAAGGCAGATGATAGTGCTGAAAATGAGGTTGCTGGTTTACAAACAGAGGCAATGTGTAGTGAGGAGAGGCTGTTGATAGGGCAAAATTGCAGTCGACAGGATGAGTTGCAACGTAAAAGGCAGATAAAATCGAGAAGGGTGAATAGAGGATTAAAGCTGTTGTATTTGAATGCGCGCAGTATATAGAATAAGGTAGATGAACTTCAGCACGTTGCAGGTTGGCAGTTATGACGTTGGAGGCATCGCTGAATCGTGGCTGAAAGAAGGTTGTAGCTGGGAACATAATGTCCATGGATACACATTGTATCAAAAGGACAGGCAGGAAGGCAGAGGGGGCAGCATTGTTCTGTTGGTAAAAAATGAAATCAAATTATCAGAAAGAGGTTGCATAGGGTCAGACTGTGTTGAATCATTATGGATAGAGCTAAAGAACTGTAAGGGTTAAAAGACTCTGATGGGAGTTGTATACAGATCCCCAAACAGTTGTAAGGACGTGGCCTACAAATTACAACGTGAGACAGAAAAAGCATGCCGGAAGTGCAATGTTACAATAGTCATGGGGGATTTCGATATGCAGGTAGATTGGGAAAATTAGGTTTGTGCTGGATTACAGGAGGGGGAATTTGAGTGCCTACGAGATGGCTTCTTATGGTTGCGCCCACTAGGGGATCGGCTATTCTGGATTGGGTGTTGTGCAATGAACCAGAATTGATTAAAGAACTTAAGGTAAAGAACCCTTCAGGAAAGTGGTCATAATATGATCGAATGCACCGTGAAATTTGAGAAGGAAAACCTAAAGTCAGATGTATCAGTATTACAATGTAGTAAAGGGAATTACAGAGGCATGAGAGAGGAGATGGCCAGAATTGACTGGCAAAGAACACTGGCAGGGACGATGGCAGAGCAGCAATGGCTGGAATTTCTGGAAGCAATTTGAAAGGTGCAGGATATATACAACCCAAAGAGGGAGAAGTATTCTAAAGGAAAGTTGACACAACCATGACTACCAAGAGAAGTCAAAGCCAACATAAAAGCCAAAGAGAGGGCATATGTGAGCAAATCTCGTCGCAGAGCAAAAATCTGCGAGGCTATGGGATTGGGAAACCTTACAAAACCAACAGAAGGCAACTAAAAAAGTCATTAAGAAGGTAAAGATGGAACAGAAAAGTAAGTTAGCCAATAATATTAAACAGGATACCAGAAGTTTCTTCTGATACATAAAGTGAAAAAAGAGAGGTGAGAGTAGATATCAGACTGCTAGAAAACGATGCTGGAGAAGTAGTAATGGGGACAATGAAATGGTGAAAGATCTGAGTAAGTATTTTGCATCAGTCTTCACTGTGGAAGGCACCAGCAGTATGGCGGAAGTTCCAGGTGTCGGGGGCATGAAGTGTGTGAAGTTACCATAATTGGAGCGAAGGTTCTTGGAGAAACTAAAAGGTCTGAAGGTAGATGGACCAGATGGGGCCCACCTCAGTGTTCTGAAGGAGGTGGCTGAAGAGATTGTGGAAGCATTAGTAATGATTTTTCATGAATTACTAGTTTCTGGAATAGCTCTGGAAGACTGGAAAATTGCAAATGTCACTCCACTCTTGAAGAAGGAAGAGAGAAATGTACACAATTTACATCCTGAAGAAAAAGAATTTCAGGATGTATACTGCATACATTTCTCTGCCATTAAATGTAACTATTGAAAAAAACGTATTGACCTATTGAGGCGGAAGAAAGGAAATTATAGGCCTGTTATTCTGACTTCAGTGGTTGGGAAGTTGTTGGAGTTGATTGTTAAGAATAAATACTTGTAGGCAGATGATGAAACGGGCCATAGTCAGCATGGTTCCCTCAAGGGAAACCCTCGCCTGACACATTTGTTGGAATTTTTTGAAGAAATAACAAGCAGGAAAGACAGAAGAAACAGTCAATGTTGTGTAAGTGGATTTTCAGAAGCCTTTGACAAGGCGCCACACATAAGACCATAAGATATAGGAGCAGTGTTAGGCCATTCAACCCATCGAGTCTGTTCCACCATTCCATCATGGCTGATCTCAAATCCCGCTCAACCCCATATACCTGCTTTCTCATCATGTCCTTTAATGCCCTGACCGATCAGAAAACTATCAATTTCCGCCTTAAATATACCCATTGACTTGGCCTCCACCGCAGTCTGTGGCAGAGCATTCCACAGAATCACTACTCCCCAGCTAAAAAAATTCCTCTTTACCTCCATTCTAAAAGGTCACTCCTCAATTTTGAGGTTGCACCCTCTATCTCCGGATACCCCCACCATAGGAAACATCCTCTCCACATCCACCCTATCTAGCCCTTTCAACATTTGGTAGGTTTCAATGAGAAATCCCCCCCCCACCCCCGCATTCTGCTGAACTTCAGTGAGTACAGGCCCAAAGCTGCCAAGCGCCCCTCATATGTTAACCCCTTCATTCCCAGAACTATCCTCATGAACCTCCTCTGGACTCTCTCCAATGACAACATATCCTTTCTGAGATATGGGGCCCAAAACTGTTGACAATACTCCAAGCCTCAATGCACATGAGGCCTAATTCTGTTCCTGTATCTTATGGTCTTATGGTCTAATGTATCAGTCTCTACCACCACCCCAGGCAGCACATTCCACTCTCCCACCACTGGTAGACTGGCAGGACTAACTGTGGTGGTTTATAGCCTGCACCGGGCCTTGTGCCGAAGGCCTATGCCTGTTGCAGCTGCCCAGGGAAGAGACTCTGCACACAAACAAGAGAAAATCTTGTCCAAGCAACACATTCAAAAATGCTGGAGGAACTCAGCAGGCCAGATAGCATTGATGGAAAAGAGTACAGTTGGTGTTTCTGGCCAAGACCTGTTCTGATGAAGAGACTCGGTTCGAAACGTCAACTGATACTCCCACATTGTGCATGTGTTGGTTGAAGATACTCCGGAGGTGGTTTGGGAAGAGAGCAGCAGCGTGCCGGGTGTGCCGGAGTCCTTGCTGGGTTGAGGCTGGCCCCTCCTCTCAGTACGGCCCTCCCCTGTTCGCTCACTGGGAAGACGAGCTGGACTGCATTCGTCTGCATCTGCACCAGCGCCTGATCCAACTGCCGCAGGCGTGTTCTTGCTGACGCTATCCCATGCACCATCGATCTACAGGGTACGACACGCAGGGCCTTGGGTATAGTTTTGTGTGACTGTGTGTTTAATACTATCTTGTATGTGCTATGTGTGCCTTATGCTGTGTATGACTAATCAGGTTTATGATCACCGGCACGTGACGTGAAATTTGTTAACTTAGCAGCAGCTGTTCAATGTAATACACAGTCTAGCAGAGAGAAAAAAATAATTAAAATAAAACCTAATAATAAATAAACAAGTAAATCAATTATATATATTGAATAGGTTATGAAAAAATGTGCAAAAACAGAAATACTGTATATTATGTGTCCAAAGCTTCAAAGTCCATTCAGGAATTGGATGGCAGAGGGGAAGAAGCTGTTCCTGAATCGCTGAGTGTGTGTCTTCAGGCTTCTGTGCCTCCTACCTGATGGAAACAGTGAGAAAAGGGCATGCCCTGGGTGCTGGAGGTCTTTAATAATGGACGCTGCCTTTCTGAGACACCGCTCCCTGAAGATGTCCTGGGTACTTTGTAGGCTAGTGCCCAGGATGGAGCTGACTAGATTTACAACCTTCTGCAGCTTCTCTTGGTCCTGTGCAGTAGCCCCTCCATACCAGACAGTGATGCAGCCTGTCAGAATGCTCTCCATGGTACAACTACAGAAGTTTTTGAATGTATTTGTTGACATGCCAAATCTCTTCAAACTCCTAATAAAGTATAGCCACTGTCTTGCCTTCTTTAAGACTACATCAGTGTGTTGGGACCAGGTTAGATCCTCAGAGATCTTGACACCCAGGAACTTGAAACTGCTCACTCTCTCCACTTCTGATCCCTCTATGAGGATTGGTATGTGTTCCTTCATCTTACCCTTCCTGAAGTCTACAATCAGCTCTTTCGTCTTACTGACGTTGAGTGCCGGGTTGTTGCTGTGGCTGCATTCCACTAGTTGGCATATCTCACTCCTGTACGCCCTCTCGTCTGTTGGTGTTGTGTTTTGCACTTTGGCCCCAGAGGAACACTCTTTTGCGGGTATGGTTGAATGACAGTTCAACTTGAATTTGAATTTATGCTTGGTGGTCATGGTGGTAGGTGTGTGAGGCTGTGATTCAGTAGTCTTGCTGAGTGGTGTATTGTGTAGAGGGGGCAGACTGTGGCTATGCTGGTGGAGACAATGGATTGGTTGCCATTCAAGCAGATTGCTCCATTATGGAGCGTGTCCAGTGTTATTGGGAGGTGCATTCAGCCTGGCAAATTCCAGCTTCCTCACCTTTGACCTTATGATGGAAGACCATAAGACCATAAAACACAGGAGCAGGATTAGGCCAACTGGCTCATCGAGTGTGCTCAGCAGCTCCATCATGGCTGACTTATCACCCCTTTCAAGCCCATTCTCCTGCCTTCTCTCTGTGATGTCCAAGGGAGATTACAGATTAGCAGCTGATGCTGATCGGACCTAGGGCACACCATACTGGGCACTGGCCTCCCCACCATCGAGGGCATCTTCAAAAGGCATTGCCTCAAGAGGGCAGTAACATCCATCACCCAGAGCATGCCCTCCTCTCATAACTACTCTCAGGGAGGAGGTACAGAAGCCTGAAGCTCTGATCACCCTGATCTCAGTCTGAAACGTCGGCTGTTTCCCCTCCATAGATGCTGCTTGGCCCGTTGACCATATCCACTAACCCCACTTCCCCAGCATTTACACTGCAGCTGATTAGGTTTTACATTAAACATCAGATGTATTATTATATGGTTCCTGAAGGTTGTTGTAGCTGGTGGAGATTGTAGTGGAGAGAAGCTCCCACTACCTATCAAATGCTCCCAGTGGTGCGAGTCTCAAATAGCCTCTGACAACCAAATCCGGCTTCTGGACTTCACGTGTGGCTTACCGACTAAGCCTGGCATAACTGTTTCTACTGATAGGAGAAGGGGCAAAGGCAGGTAACTGGCACCTTGAAACCAGTCGCTTTGGGCAGATGGGGCTCGTCAGCTGTGGTTGGCAGCTCGTCTAGGAGAAGGAAAGCTCTGATCTGAAACCTCCGCTGCCTTGCGACTACACCCATTCATGGGAAAGGCTTTGGGAGTGAACCCTGAGGAAAAATTAGGATCTGATGTCCCTCAGGCAGTCCACAGTTGAGTTCAACACTGACTGGCAACTCCTGCGACCCCCTTGGTGCCAAGCAGTATCGGTCTCTGCCATTCCATTGGATTCATCAGCTGTGAGGAGAGAGGGAGACTACTATGTGGACAATAGCCTGCTGGTTGTATCGTGCTGCCCTGGGTTCTGCATCATGTAGACAGCTGTGACGCAACACCCATGGTTAATCCTGATCAACATAGGGTCTCATTATTACATTCTGTATTGAATGTGAATCAAACATCACGAGTCACCTCCAGAGTAATGTGGAGCTTACTGCTCTGACATGGGAAAGCTGGTGGTAACCTATGGCTTGCGAGCAGCTGTGACTACAGGCAGGATATTGTACAGTAGCATCTCCAGGCACACGTGCAGTCTGAGGTCTGCCAGGAGCTCAGTGGGTGGAAGCACAGTTTGCTTTGATTAACCAAAAGGTAATACAGGGCTCCCTTGGGCCAAGCGAACAAGCCCTCCCTCAATCACACAAACATTAATAGTTACCTTACACAATTTCTCCTGTGCCTGGAGTGCATTTTGTCTAACCAGCTTGGTAACTCTCACTTTGAAATTCTAAATCGGGCCCTGATACTTTCATTTTGCCATGATTAAATAAGCTTTATTTCAAAATTCAAAGTTCAAAGTAAATTTATTATCACAGTACATACGGTATATGTCATCAGCTTACACATGAGCTTGCATATATAAAAGATTCATTTTCTTGTGGGCATTCACAGTGGCCATCGAAACATCAAAATATACAATTATTGCATCAAATCAAGCAAGCGAACATTGTGTAGGGCAGCCCAGAAGAGTCACCAACCTTCTGTTGCCAATGTAGCATGCCTACATCTAACTAACTTTAGCCATTTTAGGACAGTGAGGGGAAGCACATGCGGTCACGTGGAGAACATACAAACTCCTTATAGACAGCAACGGGATTTGAACCTGGGTTGCCGTTGCTGTAAAACGTTCCACTAGCCACTACGCTACCATACCACCCTGAGTTCCTTTTTAATCAGAGCATTGTCCACCTTTGCCTCTACAGCCCTCATGCCCCACCACAATCACCATCACTTCCTTCATGTGAATTGCACAATGATCCACCCACAAGCAACAGTGATTACCCTTCAACCATCAGGCTCCTGAACCAGTGTGGGTAACCTCACTCTCTTCAACACTGAACCGAAACCACAACCTATGGACTCACTTTCAATGACTCTACATCTCATGTTTTCAGCATTATTTATTTACTTATTCTCATTTTAATTTGCACAGATCATCTTCTTTTGCTTATTGGCTGTTTGCCAGTCTTTGTGTGTTTATTTTCAGTGATTCTATTGTAATTCTTTATTCTATTGCTAATGCCCCCAAGAAAATGAATCTGAGAGTAGTGTATGGTGACATAGTTTGATAATAATTTGAACTTTGAAGGGCAGACAGAGCAATGAGACAATCACCTTTCTGTCTATCATTGATTTCTAACCTCTCTCCACATGGTCTTGTGGAGGCTGGTCTCCTGCTCTGTTAAAATGCTAACTACTCTTTCAGGATGGTGCCAGTGACCAATGTAACCAATGGCGGCATCCTGCAGACAGCCCGCAGAACGACTTCCACTTCTTCTTCTTTTAAATGTTTCTTCTCCTGAACTGAGATCGATTGCAGCCTGTAGTTTCCATTGTGATGATGTATTTTTGGGTGACTGGGAGATCTGGTGCTTTTGCTACCTCCTGGAGAACTTGGCAAGGTTGAGAGTGCTGTGTGCGGCCATTGTTTCCTAATGGCAGAACGCGACCCAGAGTTGGCTCCATTACCCCTCACTGATTAAACTACTGAACAAGATTGAAATGGAAGGTGAGCGTGTCTTCCTTGCTGTCTGCCTGCACTTGACTGGTTTACGTCTTGCTGCTTCCAGAGGAAGTTACAGGTTTGATCACCTCGACGCGGTTCCTGGCTATGGGACTCTGCCGTTCGTGTTCCATGTGTTTCTGGTTACACTTTTTTGCTACTTGTGCAATTTGATTGAGGTGCTTCAGCACAGAGCCGTCTCTGCGACAAAGGCCTGCAGTCACCGACACACTGCTAACCTGAACTGACTGGGTGACTGGCTTTTGGACTGTTTCGGAGACTGCACTTTGACGTTTAATATCCTGTGTGTTATTTGCTCACTTTTTGCTGTCTGTGTGATTAGTTTTTTTTTCAGTTTTGGGTGTTAGATATTTTCTTTAAATACTTTCCATGATGTTTCTTTGTTTCATGGCTGCTTGCAGGAGGACAGATGTCAGGGTTGAGTACTGTATAAAGTACATACTTTGATAATAAATGTACTTTGGAACATTGAACTTTATTCACCTTTCATTTCTGGCTCCACGAGAGATCATTTCGATCACAAAGACACTGGTCTTTTCTGAAGGCTTTCTCAAGATTACTCAAGCATTCCTTCCTCTTTGATGAGTGTCAGATGAGAACACTTTTGCCTAAATAATATTGCTTGTTTTTTTTAAATCAACACTGGCTCCACCTCCAGCTTCCAGATGCTTTAAAAGGGGGACCTGACAGTACAGCAGAGTCTTTGGAAAAGGATCAGCTATCACAGTGAGTAAAGTGTTCATTATGCTTCACTTCCATTAAAACTTCCTTTCACATTTAAGTGGGTAGCTCTTGTGAGTTAAGATGCATGTAGTGTTAATGTTGAACGCATTTTAATACGTTGTTTAGTATATTATCTTCTGCTACTGTGAGGTCCACATCAGCTAAATTATTTAATTGTATAAAAATGTTTTCTGACAATGAAATTAAAATGTGTAAAACAATGAAGTACAGATGAATAACATTTATGAAATATTCTGGTTTTGTTTAGAAAATCAGAATAAGATCATAAGACACAGGAGCAAAGCTGGCATTTAGCCCTTTGATTCAGAGGTCACGCCAGAATACTTCAGCTGAGATCTCTGCACTAAGGGAGGGCTGAGTCTTGGGAGATACACAGCTCTTCCAACAACACACATCAAAGTTGCTGGTGAACGCAGCAGGCCAGGCAGCATCTCTAGGAAGAGGTACAGTCGACGTTTCCGGCTGAGACCCTTCGTCAGGACTAACTGAAAGAAGAGCTAGTTAGAAATTTGAAAGTGGGAGGGGGAGGGGAGATCCAAAATGATAGGAGAAGACAGGAGGGGGAAGGATGGAGCTGAGAGCTGGAAAGCTGGAAAGTTGATTGGCAAAAGGGATACAGAGTTGGAGAAGGGAGAAAGAAAATGGGAGGGGAGCCCAGAGAATGGAGAGCAGGCATCTGTCGACTGTATATAGAGCCAAGGTGTCTAAGACCTTTACCCAGTACTGGATTTGTCAACATGGAGCGGGGAGCGAGTTTGTAAATCTGGCGGGAGCAAAGGATGTTGGAAATGGTGAGGGTGGAGTGCTGCGGGAGGGGTGTGAGACAGATGGCAGAGAAGGAGTGCCAGGGGTAGGGGAGGGTTGGTGTGGGTGCAGACACACCCTGCCCTGAGAAACCAGGCAAAATCATTTGATTCCAAACAAATGGTTGATTGATCATTACAGAATGTCTCCCTGGAGCTTTCCACTCCCTCCCCTCTCCCTTCCCCTGTTCCCAACCATGATTTCCCCCCTCCCTGTCCCCTTCCTGCTCTCAGTCCACAGTAGAGACCCAGACCCAGATCAGAATCAGGTTTATCATCACTCACATATGTCATGAAATTTGTCTTTTTGTTTTGCGGCAGCAGTACAGAGCAATACATAAAGTCACTGCAGTCCTGTGTGAAAGCCTATGGCACCCAAGCTATAAACACAGACTTTTGCACAATACTGTATGTCAGTGACAACAAACCTGATTCTGATGACATCACAGCTCTGCCTATTCCAAAAATAAAGCGGAACACTTACATTTATGGTTCAGTAAAACTGGAAAGGAAAAGTACTGAAAGAACTGATTTGGAGAGATGGATTTGTAAACTCGTAAACTGGTGGCGGTTTCTTGCTTGAGGTTTCAGATGAACCAGAGGTAGAGATTTTGCAGCAACTGCACTGTGGAACTGTGGGGTTGTGTTATGTAGGACTTCTTCATTCGTAGCTGGAACACTCATTGTGATCTGGAGGAGGAACTAGGAACTTGTGGAATAAAATAGGAAGTGAAATTGGATCGAGGATGTCATGGATCAGGAATCCGATGCAACCTTGGGAATAAAGCTAAGAGGGCACCGTGAATGTAAGACCGTAAGACATAGGAGCAGAATTAGGCCATTCAGCCCATCAAGTCTGCACTGTCATTCGATCCCTCTCAACCTCATTCTCCTGCCTTCTCCCCGTAACCCTGTAGGTGGATAAATTTGATTAAAGCTCAAAGTTCAAAGTAAACTTTTTATCAAAGTTCATATATGCTACCATACCAAACCCTGACATAAATTTCTTGCAGGCCTTTACAGGAAAGATAAAGATTACAATAGAATTTATGAAAGCTATATATAAACAAAGACCGAGAAATAAGCAATGTGTAAAAACAAGACAAATTGTGCAAATTAAAATAATACAGAGAACATCAGTTGCTGCCCATGCCACATGCTAATGAGGTCTGATCTAGGAAGATTATAGAGTTTAACACGTGGTTAAGGGGTTGGTGTAAGAGGGAGGGCTTGCTAATGTTGCATGGTGTGGATTATACTCGTGCTGCAGGGGGACGGGAACCGGCGTGCCGGAACGGTTAGGTGGAGAGGTTGTGGAGACAGATATTCTGAAGATCTGAGCCTAAGTCAGGAATCATAAGCTTGAGCATGGTTTGACTAATGTCCTGAGCTGCACATATTTCAACGCGGGAAGTATTGTAGGCAGGGTGGATGAGCTCAGGGCATGGACCAACACCTGGAATTATGATACATTGCAGCCAACAGTGAGGCTTGGTTGCAGGAGGGGCAAGACTGGCAGCTTGGTATTCTGGGGTTCTGTTGTTTTAGATGCGACAGAGTGGGAAGGGTAGCGTTACTAGTCAGGGAAAGTATCACATCAGTATTCAGTCAGGACTGCCTGGTTAACTCATCTAGTGAGGAGTTATGGGTGGAACTGAGAAATAAGAACGGTATGACCTAGGTGGAGGATCAACGAGATCTTGAGGTGCCTCTCCATAGGACACTCAAAGCTGCTGCACAGGTTGACAGTGTTGTTAAGAAGGTATATGGTGTGATGGCCTTCATTAACCGTGGGATTGAGTTCAAGAACCGTAAGGTGATGTTACAGCTATATGAGACCTTAATTAGACCCCACTTGGAGTACTGTGTTCAGTTCTGGCCACCTCACTACAGGAAGGATGTGGAAACTATAGAGAGAGTACGGAGGAGATTTACAAGGATATTGCCTGGATTGGGGAGCATGCCTCATGAGAACAGGTTGAGTGAACTTGGCCTTTTCTCCTTGGAGCAACGAAGGATGAGAGGTGATCTGGTAGAGGTGTATAAGATGATGAGAGGCATTGATCGTTTGGATAGCCAGAGGCTGTTTCCCAGGGCTAAAATGGCTAACACAGTTTTAAGGTGCTTGGAAGTAGGTACAAGGGGGATATTAGAAGGAGTTTTTTTTTTACACAGAGTGGTGGGTGTGTGGATTGCACTGCCAGCGACGGTGGTGGAGGCGGATACAATAGGGCTTTTAAGAGGCTCTTAGTTAGGTGCATGGAGCTCAGGAAAAATAGAGGCTATGCAGTAGGGAAATTCTAGGCAGCTTCTAGAGTAGGTTACATGGTCAGCACAACATTGTGGGCTGAACGGCCTGTAATGTGCTGTAGATTTCTATGATGCTATGATTCGATGTTCGTATGGCTATATTACAGACCACCCAATAATCCAAGGGATTTAGAGGAACAAATTTGTAGTGAGATCACAGACCAATGGCCGATGGAATTTTTAATGCAGCCAAGTGTTGCTCTTCGATAGGACCATCCAGGGTAGGTCTTACACAGTGAACGGTAGGGCACTGAGGAGTGTGGTAGAACAGGGGGATCTGGGGATACAGGACCATACTTTATTGAAAGTGGCGTCACAGGTAGATTGGATCGTAAAGAAAGCTTTTGACACTTCATAACTGAAAGTATTCAGTACAGGAGAGGAATGTTATGTGGAAGTTGTATAAGATGTCGATGAGACCTAATTTGGAGTATTGTGTGCAGTTTTGGTCACTTACCTACAGGAAAGGTGTTAATAAGTTTGAAAGAGTACAGAGAAAATTTACAAGGATGTCACTGAGTCTGGAGGATCTGAGTTGTAAAGAAAGATTGAAAAGGTTAGGACTTTATTCCTTGGAATGTAGAAGACTGAGGGGTGATTTGATAGAGGTATACAAAATTATGAGGGGTATGGATAGGGTAAATACAAACAGGCTTTTTCCACTGAGGTTGGTGAGACTACAACTAGAGGTCAGGGGGTAAGGGTGAAAAATGAAATGTATAAGGGCAATCTGAAGGGGTACTTCACTCAGGGGGTTGTGAATGTGGAACAAGCTGTCAGCAGAAGTGGTGGATGTGGATTTGATTTCAACATTGAAGAGAAATTTGAATAGGAACAGTGGGGTTGGTATGGAGAGCTATGGTCCTGCTGCAGGTCAATGGGACTAGGCAGAATAACAGTATGGAGCAGATGGGCAGAATGGCCTGTTTCTGTGCTGTAGTGCTCCGTGAATCTTTAACAGCACAGTACAGAGCAGCCTCTGTGTTGGGGAAAGGAAATGTCAGCCTTTTGTGTTGAAAGGCTGCATCAGAACCTAACTGTTGAGCATCTGTCTGTTTCCACGGATACTGTCCAGCACTGAGTTTCTCGAGCAGACTGTTCTGCTCCTGCACGCAGAAACTCGTGCTATAGAGCAAAGCTCTGTGGCTTGAAACATCTCCTACCTTGGTTTGTTTGAGAGTTTCTCAACAGAAAGTGCTGGGCATTGGCATTCTGTGGCTGAACGGTGGAAATCCCCTACATGTTGGATCTCGTGGGAAATTCATAAACACAAGAGATTCTGTAGGTGCTTGAAATTCAAAGCAACACAGAAAAAAATGCACAAAATACAAACTGGCAGGTGATAAGCGAGACCAGGTGAGACGGAAGGTGGGTGGGTGGTAGAGGGGGATGAAGTGAGAAATAGGGAAGTGATAGATGGAAAAGATAAAGGGCTGAAGAAGAAAGAATTTGTAAGCACAGGAGATTCTGCAGGTGCTGGAAATCCAGAGTAACACACACACAACACACCAAATATAAACCGGCAGGTGAGAGGTGAGACCAGGTGAGGCAGAAGGTGGGTGTGGGGTGGGAATGAAGTGAGAAGCTGAGCCCCGAGGACCTTACATTCCTTCTGCTTTAGCCCTTTACCTCTTTCACCTGTCACTTCATCCCCTCTTCCCCTCACCTGAAACATCGACTGTTTATTGCTCTCCATAGATGCTGCCTGGCCTGCTGAGTTCCTCCAGCATTTTGTGTGTTGACCTTGTGGGCAATTTCCCTTGGGTTTAGCCCCGAGGCCCTTCACCGCACCGATAATCAGAGGTCCTGGGCCTTGGGGAGCTAATGGGATTTCCTGTCTCCTACGTGAGAATTTGGAGTTTTGTAAATGAGATTTAAAAAGACCAAGTGGATGCATTCTAGAGAGAAAAGGCTATATGGATTAAGTACTAAGAACAACTGAATATAGAACATTACATCACAGTACAGGCCCTTTGGCCACAATGCTGAGCCAGCACTTTTAACCTGCTCTAAGATCAATCCAACATAATCCATCATTTTTCTACCATCCATTTTAGGTAAGAGGGTAAGAATAGGATGATCTGGTAGATGAATATGTGGCTGAGGAACTGGGGCAGGAGGCATGGGTTCAGATTTCTGGATCCTTGGGATCTCTTCTGGGAGATGTACAGCCTGAACAAAAGGAACGGGTTGCATCTGAACCCGAGGGGGATAAATATCCTTGTGGGTAGCAAACGTGAGGAAATCTGCAGATGCTGGAAATTCAAGCAACACACACAAAAAGTGCTGGTGAGCGCAGCAGGCCAGGCAGCATCTATAGGAAGAGTTACAGTTGATGTTTCGGGCCAGGACCCTTTGTCAGGAATAACTGAAAGAAGAGATAGTAAGAGATTTGAAAGTGGCGGAAGTTACGGAGAATTATATGTTGGACCCGGAGGCTGGTGGGGTGGTAGGTGAGGACAAGGGGAACCCTATCCCTAGTGGGGTGGCAGGAGGATGGGGTGAGAGCAGATGTTCTCCTTTGACTCCTCACACTTGCTCTAAACTAAGGGTGTAGCCATGGGCACCCATATGGGTCCCAGCTATGCCTGCCTTTTTGTTGGCTTTGTGGAACAATCCATGTTCCAAGCCTATACTGGTATTTGTCCCCCACTTTTCCTTCGCTACATCGACGACTGCATTGGCGCTGCTTCCTGCACGCATGCTGAGCTCGTTGACTTCATGAACTTTGCCTCCAACTTTCACCTTGCCCTCAAGTTTACCTGGTCCATTTCCGACACCTCCCTTCCCTTTCTAGATCTTTCTGTCTCTGTCTCTGGAGACAGCTTATCCACTGATATCTACTATAAGCCTACTGACTCTCACAGCTACCTGGACTATTCCTCTTCTCACCCTGTCTCTTGCAAAAATGCCATCCCCTTCTCGCAATTCCTCCGTCTCCGCCGCATCTGCTCTCAGGATGAGGCGTTTCATTCCAGGACGAGGGAGATGTCCTCCTTTTTTAAAGAAAGGGGCTTCCCTTCCTCCACTATCAACTCTGCTCTCAAACGCATCTCCCCCAGTTCACGCACATCTGCTCTCACTCCATCCTCCCGCCGCCCCACTAACAATAGGGTTCCCCTGGTCCTCACCTGCCACCCCACCAGCCTCCGGGTCCAACATATTATTCCCCGTAACTTCCGCCACCTCCAACGGGATCCCACCACTAAGCACATCTTTCCCTCCCCCCCCCCGCTTTCCGCAGGAATCGCTCCCTACACGACTCCCTTGTCCATTCGTCCCCCCCCATCCCTCCCCACTGATCTCCCTCCTGGCACTTATCCTTGTAAGCGGAACAAATGCTACACATGCCCTTACACTTCCTCCCTTACCACCATTCAGGGCCCCAGACAGTCCTTCCAGGTGAGGCAACACTTCACCTGTGAGTCGGTTGTGTATGGTGATCCCGATGCGGCCTTCTATATATTGGCGAGACCCGACACAGGCTGGGAGACCGCTTTGCTGAACACCTACGCTCTGTCCGCCAGAGAAAGCAGGATCTCCCAGTGGCCACACATTTTAATTCCACGTCCCATTGCCATTCTGATATGTCTATCCACGGCCACCTCTACTGTAAAGATGAAGCCACACTCAGGTTGGAGGAACAACACCTTATATTCTGGCTGGGTAGCCTCCAACCTGATGGCATGAACATTGACTTCTCTAACTTCTGTTAATGCCCCTCCTCCCCTTCTTACCCCATCCCTTATTTATTTATTTATTTATTTATTATCTTTTTTTTTTCTCTCTCTCTCTGTCCCTCTCACAATAACTCCTTGCCTGCTGTCCATCTTCCTCTAGGCTCCCCTCCCCCTTTTCTTTCTCCCTGGGTCTCCTGTCCCATGATCCACTCATATCCCTTTTGCCTATCACCTGTCCAGCTCTTGGCTCCATCCCTCCCCCTCCTGTCTTCTCCTATGATTTTGGATCTCCCCCTCCCCCTCCCACTTTCAAATCTCTTACTAGCTCTTCCTTCAGTTAGTCCTGACGAAGGGTCTTGGCCTGAAACGTCGACAGTATCTCTTCCAATAGATGCTGCCTGGCCTGCTGCGTTCACCAGCATTTCGTGTGTGATCCTTGTGGGTAGGTTTGCTAGAGTGATTCAGGAAGGTTTAAACTTATTTGGCAGGGGGATGGGAGCTGGTGGTGGTGCTGAGGAAGAGGCACTTGATTTACAAACAAAGGCAGTGTGTAGTGAAAATGCTAGCTATCTCTCTGCATTACCAGCTGATTACTATTATTAGCTGATGATAGGACAAATTGCAGTCAACAGAATGCATTGCAGTGTAAAAGGGGGCAAAGTTGAATAGGGTGATGAATGCAGGACTGAAGGTCTCGCATCTGAATCTGTGCAGTATACAGAATTAGGTGAACTTGTAGCGCAATTACAGATTGACAGATACGATGTTGTAGGCATAGCTGAAGGAAGATTACAGCTGGGAGGTTAATGTCCAAGGATACACATTGTATCGAAAGGATGGGCAGGTAGGCAGAGGAGGGGGGTGGGGTGGCTCTGTTAGTAAAAACTGAAATCAAATCATTAAGAAGAGGTGACGTAACATTGGAAAGGTGTAGCATCATTGTGAATAGAGTTAAGGAACTGCAAGGATAAAAGGAATCTGATGAGAATTATATACAGACCTCCAAACCATAGCAAAGGTGTGGTTTACAAACTACAGCCAGAGATAGAAAATTCATGTCAGAAGGGCAATGCTATGATTCTCATGGAGAATTTTAATACGCAGATAGATTGGGAAAATTAGGCTGGTGCTGAACTCCAAGAAGGGGAATTTGTAGGATGTCTATGAGATGGATTTTTATGGTAACTTGTGGTAGGGCCTACGAGGGAATCAGTTATTCTGGACTGGGTGTTCTGCAATGAGCTGGAATTGAGTAGGGAGCTTAAGGCAAAGGAACCCTTCTGGGTAAGTGATTATAACATGATAGAATTCACCCTGCAATTTGAGAAGGAGAAGCTTTCAGATGTATCAGTATTCCAGTGGAGTAAAGGCATGAGACAGGAGGTGGTAGAAATTGATTGGAAGAAAACACTAATAAAGATGATGACAGAGCAGCAATGGCTGGAATTTCTGGAAGGTGTAGAATATATACACCCCAAAGAAGAAGTATTCTAACAGCAGGATGATGCAATTGTGACAAGAGAATTCAAAGCCTACACGAAAGCCAAAGTGAGGGCATATAATAGAGCAAAAATTAGTGGGAAGTTAGAGCATTGGGAAGCTTTTAAAAATCAACAGAATGCAACTAAAAAGGCACAAAGAAGGAAAAGATGGAATATGAATGTAAACTAGTCCATAGTATTAAAGACAATACCAAAAGTTTTTTCAGATATTTAAAGAGTGAAAGGGAGGTGAGAGTGGATATCAGACCGCTGGAAAATGATGCTAGAGTGGTAGTAATGGGGGACAAGGGAATGGCAGATAAGTTGAATAAGTATTTTGCATCCATCTTCACTGTGAAAAACACTAACAGTATGTTAGAGGTTCAAGAGTGTCATGGGGCAGAAGTGTGTGAAGCTGCCATTACTAGGGAGAAGGTCTTTGAGATACTGAAAGGTCTGAGTTAGATAAGTCACCTGGACCAGGGTTCTGAAGGAGGTAGCTGAAGAGATTGTGGAGGCATTAGTAATGGATTCTGGCATGGTTCTGGAGGACTGGAAAATTACAAATGTCACTCCAATCTTTAAGAAGGGAGAGAGGTGGAAGAAAAGAAATTATAGGCCAGTTTGTCTGACCTCGGTGGTTGGGAAGATGTCGGAGTCGATTGTTAAGGATGTAATTTTGGGGTACCTGGAGGCACATGATAAAATAGTCTGTAGTTAGCATGGTCTCCTCAAGGGAAAATCTTGCTTAACAAGTTAAGGCCCCATGGTATCACAGGAAATGTACTAGTATGGCTAGAGCAGTGGCTGTCTGGCAGGAGGCAAAGAGTGGGAATAAAAGGAGTGTTTTCTGGTTGGCTGCCGGTGACTAGTAGTGTTCCACAGATGTCTGTATTGGGACCACTTCTTTTTACACTATATGTCAGTGATCTGGATTATGGAATTGAAAGCTGCGTGCCCAAGTTTGCAGATGATATAAAGATAGGTGGAGGGACAAGTAGTGTTGAGGAAGTAGAGAGGCTACTGAAGGACTTAGACAGATTAGGAGAATGGAGAAACAAGTGGCAGATGCAACACAGTGTCGAGAAGTGTATGGTCATACACTTTGGTAGAAGAAATAAAAGGGTAGACTATTTTCTAATTGGAGAGAAAATTCAAAAATCTGAGGCACAAAGGGACTTGGGAGTCCTCATGCAGGATTTCCTAAAGATTAATTTGCAGGTTGAGTCAGTGGTGAGAATGGCCAATGCAATGTTAGCATTCATTTCTGGAGGACTAGAATATAAAAGCAAGGATTAATGTTGCGACTTTATAAAGTGCTGGTGAGGCCTCACTTGGAGTATTGTGAGCAGGTTTGGACCCCTTATCTTAGAAAGGACGTGCTGAAACTGGAGAGTGTTCAAAGGAGGTTCACAAAGTGATTCCAGAATTGAATGGCTTATCATATGAAGAGTGTTTGATGGCTCTGGGCCTCTACTCACTGGAATTCAGAAGAATTGGGGGTGGTGGGATCTCATTGAAAACCTATCAAATATTAAAAGGCCTTGACTTGGAGAGGATGTTTCCAGTGGTGGGGGAGTCTAAGACGTAATAGCATAGTGGTTAGCACAGCACTTTACGATACCAGTGAACCAGCTTCAGTTGCCATCACTCCCGTGGTGGTAGATTTCCTCCGGGTGCTCCTGTTTCCTCCCACGATCCAAAGACATACTGGTTGGTAGGATAATCGGTCATTGTGATTAGACTAGGGTTAAAATGGTGGTCTGTTGGGTGGTGCAGCCTGAAGGGCCAGATGTGTCTGTTCTGCACTGTATTTCTAAATAAACAAAAACAAACAGATCGGTAAGGCTTTATACTAATTTGTGATTAATGTTTCTATTCACTTTATGACGGCGGTACATGAATACCATCCGAAATGTAAATGTCTTGGTTTCATTCAGATGTGGTCACTGATAAAGGTGGTGCTCCTATCCGCCTTGGCGTCTGCCACCCTGAGATGTCCAGATGGAAGTTCTTGCCTGGAAGATTCAGCATGCTGTAAACTTCCAGCTGGTGGTTATGGCTGCTGCCCTGTGGAAGAGGTATTGAAAATCAGTCTCCAGTTCATGTGTGTTACTTTGGTTTAACCTTTCAGAATTTGTGTGATTTACTGAAGTCCTTACTAAATATGTTGTCAATACCACTTCCCTAAAGGCATAAAAACACTAGCAATGCAATATTTTTAGGAAGTTAAAATTGCTGATCACACTCCACATACTGTAGCAAAGTGAAATGCTGACGTGCACGGCTCCACAGAAACAGTGCAGTTGGCTTCGTTCCAGACCAGTCCCCAGTCTGACTCAGATTCAGTTTCGTTTACTGTATGTCCATCGAAACATACAGTGAAATGTATTAACAACAAACACCTCCAGGTTGTGGTTGGAGCAGCCCGTAAGTATTGTCACACATTCCAGTGCGAATATAGTATCCACCACGCTCAATAAGCAACACAGAGCATAACAAGCAACAAGACTTCTAATATATAATCCTATTAATGTTACAGCTACATATTGTATAAATAGCATGCGTGAATATAAGTAATGAAAAGCATGATTCACTGACTTTAACTTACCAATTTTAATAAAGATTACAGTATGTTTCTCTATCCACAATGGAAAGACCCCTCCTGGAAAGACAATCCGGATCTGGTCCATGATGTGGTTTTCCAGTGATGTGCTATGGAGCTCCTGAAAAAAGTCCATCATCAAATCGGTGCTGTTTAATAATTAGCTCCAACTCAACAGCAATTTAAAACTAAACACAGCCAACAATTCCACTGTATTATTAATAATAGTTCAAAGGTCACCACTTAATGAACTAGAAACAGACCAGGATTCAGATTCAGATTCATTTATGTATCACATGTACATCAACTTAGCCCTGCTTGACTCACTTTACGCTCGTGACTGTGAGGTTAAGCACATCTCCAATGTCATATTGAAGTTTGCTGACAACACCGCCGTCATAGGCCGAACCAAAGGTGGTGATGAATCAGTGTTCAGGAGGGAGACTGAAAATCTGGCTGAGTGTTGTCATAACAACACGCCCTCAGCAAATGTCAGCCTCTGGGAATCCATCTCACTCTAGTTCTCCTGAATGACACGCTCTGGAAGTTCATCAGGTAACTCTTGTCATCTTAGTATTCATTCAAGGTTTTTCCTGGATCATAACAAACAGGTTGTGAGGGATTAATAAACATAGAACATTTCAACACAGTACAGGACCTTCAGCCCATGATATTGTGCCAACCTTTTCAGCTACTCTAAGATTAATCTGACTCTTCCCTCCCACTTAGTCCTCCATTTTTCTTTCATTCATGTGCCGATCTAAGATTCTCTTAAATGTCCCTTATGTATCTGTCTTTACCACCTCCCCTGACAGCCCATTCCATGCAACTAACATTATCTGTGTTTAAAAAAAATCTCTCTCATATCCCCCCTGTGCTTTCCTCCAATCACCTTAAAATTATGCCTCCTAGTATTAGCTATTTCTACCCTGGGTAAAAATCTCTGGCTGTGTACTCAATCTATGCCTCTTATCATCTTGTACAACTCTATCCAGTCACCTCTCATCCTCCTTCACTCCAAAGAGAAAAGCCCTAACTCACTCAACCTATTCTCATAAGACACGCTCTCAGACATCCCACCGCTCCCGGAAGTTCCGGGAGTCTCCCGCATGTTAATAGTGGCTCCCTGATGCCCGCAAATTATATACAATGTCCCGGAAATCATTTTTTTTGAGAGCAAGCGAGCGAGAGTGCGCGAGAGTGAGAGAGAGAAAGAACAAGTAAGAACGTGAGAGCGTGAGAGCGACCACGAGAGAGAGAGCAAGAGAGCGAGAGAGCGTGCTAGAGAGAGCAAGCGCGACCACGAGAGAGAGAGCGAGCGCGAGAGAGAACGAGCAAGTACGTGTGAGAGAGAGAGAGAGAGCGAGCGTGCGCTATGGCAGAGTGTTCCAGAAAAAGAAAATATAAAATGTACGTCACCCCAGACTACGCTAAAGTGTACCCCTGCCTAATAGGGGTCAAAAATAATGTCAGTGTTGCTCACTGCACTGTTTGCAACAATAACTTATATTGCCCATGGTGGGTTAAGACTGTAAAAGACATGTTGAGGTGAGTTTAACAGGTGTCATTCGTTCATTAACATAGCTAACGTTATTTAAACTAGCTGGCCAGCTGCTAAGGAGCTACTCTATTGCAGACATCCCACCTCTCCCGGAAGTCTCCCGCAAATTGATGGTGCTACCTCCCTGAAATGAGTTTTTGCAGGGTGGGATGTCTGCGCTCTCCAATCCAGGCAGCATCCTGGAAATCTCTTCTGCACCCTCTCTAAAGCTTCCACATGCTTCCTATAACGAGGCTACCAGAACTGAATACAATACTCCAAGGGTGGATTAAGCCGGGTGTTATAGAAGCTGCAACATCACCTCTCAGCTTGGAGCTCAGTCCTCTGGTTAATGAAGACCAATAGGGTCTGCAGAAACTTGAGAATTACAAGGAGACAAATCTCATCATTATATGTGGTGACATATGTGTATTTTGATCTTTGAAAATCTGCAATTACTCTAAATGAAGATCAAGAAAAAATTCAGATGCTGGAAATTTGAAATGAACCAAATTTGTTGGGAACACTCAGCAGCTTAGGAAACGTGTTCGGAATCAGATTTAATATCACCGGCATATGAGAAAACTAAAAAAATTTGGCCTGTCCCCTAAAACCCTTAATAATTTTTATAGATGCACCGTAGAAAGCATTCTTCTAGGATGCATCACAACCTGGTTTGGAAGTTGTCCTGTCCAAGACCGAAAGAAGCTGCAGAAGATTGTGAACACGGCGCAGCACATCACACAAACCAATCTTCCGTCCGTGGACTCACTTCACACCGCACGCTGTCGGAGCAGTGCTGCCAGGATAATCAAGGACACGACCCACCCAGCCAACACACTTTTCGTCCCTCTTCCCTCCAGGAGAAGGTTCAGGAGCTTGAAGACTCGTACGGCCAGATTTGGGAACAGCTTCTTTCCAACTGTGATAAGACTGCTGAACGGATCCTGACCCGGATCTGGGCCGTACCCTCCAAATATCCGGACCTGCCTCTCGGTATTTCTGCACTACCTTACTTTCCATTTTTCTATTTTATATTTATGATTTATAATTTAAATTTTTAATATTTACTAATTTTAGCTATTTTTAATATCTTTAATATTTAATATTTGTAATCCAGGGAGTGCGAAGCACAGAATCAAATATCGCTGTGATGATTGTACATTCTAGTATCAATTGTTTGGCGACAATAAAGTATAAAGTATGTTATGAAATTTATTGTTTTGCAGCAGCAGTACAACACAATATATAATAATAAAACTATAAATTACAATAAGAGATATATAAGCATATGAAATTAGTAGTGCTAAAATGAGAACAAAACAGAAGAAAACTTGTGAGGTAGTGTACATGGGTTCATTTTCTATTCAGAAATCTGAAAGTAGAGGGAAGAAGCTGTTCCTGAATTGTTGATTGTGGGTCTTCAGGCTTCTGTACCTCCTTCCTGATGGTAGCAATGAGAAGAGGGCATGTCCTGGGTGATCATGTCATATGATGTGAGTGATCATGGTCTTTCCATGACCATGATTGTTCGCGGCAAAGTTTTGCTGCAGCAGTGGTTTGCGATTGCTGCCTTCTGGCCACTGTCTTTACAAGACGGGTGACCCCATATCTCTCAATATTCTTCAGAGATTGCCTGCCTGGTGTCAGTGGTCACTGAAACAGGACTTGTGATATGCACCAGCTGCTCATACAACCATGCACTCCCTCCTCCCGTGGCTTCACATGACCCTGATTGGGTGTCTAAGCAGGTGCTAAAACTTGCCCAAGGATAACTTGCTGGCTTGCGGAGGGAAGGAGTGCCTTATACCTCCTTTGGAGGAGATGTATCTCCACCCTGCCACCCAGTTTTGGGTGATGGGGTCAGCGCAGAGACTGTTTAGATCTGAGTTTCGTGTGTGACAAGCTGAGACTTCCCAGCTTTTCCCTACTTTTTAAATTTGCATTTCCTGTGTCTTTGCAAAAATGATAAAATTTGTGAGGACTGGATCAGAATGAAGCTCCAGTGCTCACCCTATCCTATTCACGTTCAACAGGCTTGCTTGCTCAAAGTTCAAAATATCAGAAGTTGAAAGTACGGTTACTATCAAAGTACATAAATGTCACCACATACCATAGAGATTCATCTTCTTGCAGGCATCCACAGTAGAACAAAGCAATACAGTAGAGCCGATGGAAAAATTACACACAAAGACTGACAAAGAAGCAATGTGCAAAATAAAACAACTGTGCAAACACAAAAAATGCAAACGTACGTACATTGAAAAACTTCACTCACTTCAACACATACTAATTCCAGAACCCATGGACTTACTTTCAATGACTCTATGTCTCATGTTGTGAGTGTTATTTCTCTAAACACTCACAACATGAGTTATAGAGTCTTTGAAAGGAAGTCCGTGGGTTCTGGAATTGGTACGTGTTGAAGTAAGTGAAGTTTTTCTCGCTGGTTCAGGGGTCTGATGGTTGAGGGGGATGAACTAGTCTTGAATCAAGTGGTGTAGGTCCTGAGCCCTTACACCTCCATCCCAATGGCAGCAGAGAGCAGAGAGTGAGGTCCGAATGGTGGGTCTGGTTGATGGCTGATGGTACTTGCTAGTGGCACGTCTCCATGCAGCTGTGCTCAGTGGCGGGGAGGTTTTACCCAGGAGGGATGACGCTGCATCCAGGACCGGAATCAGATTTATTATCACCGGCAGGTGTTGTGAAATTTGTTAACTGAGCAGCACCAGTTCAATGTAATACATAATCTAGAAGAGAGAGAAAAATAAATAAATCATTTACAGTGTATGTACATTGAATAGATTAACAATCATGTAAAAACAGAAATAATATGTATTTAAAAAGTGAGCTGATGTTCACGGGTTCATTGTCTATTTAGGAATCAGATGGCAGAGGGGAAGAACCTGTTCCTGAATCGCTGAGTGTGTGCCTTCAGGCTTCTGTACCTCCCACCTGATGATAACAGTGAGAAATGGCATACCATTTTTTCAAAGCTTTTCCAATCTAGGGCATTGGTGTTTCCATACCAGGCTGTGATGCAGCCAGTCAGGACATTCACCACTGGGCACCTACAGATGTTTATCAACCAGAATATTTCCAGTTCTGATTCCCTCCTGCAAATCTGAATAAAAATCACCTAACGCCAACGTTGTGAGCTATTTTGACCTGATTTCACTGCGTTCTGCAGTGCTGTCTCCCATACTCCCTCTGAGAGGCCTCACCTTTGTACTTTCTCCTGCACACAGGATGGTTTCAGCCGCCTATCCGAAGCCCAGGTTCCTGAAATGAAGTCAGGAGCTGAGAGCAGTCGTGTCGGCAGTAACAGTTCAATAGTTAGGTGTGATCACCTGTATCACTGTCCAGATTACTATCTGTGCTGTAAGACAGACAGCGGACATTGGACTTGCTGCCCACATCCTTCGGTAAGTCAAAGTCAGAATCACTGATACAAACGGTGCATTCTGAAAATTCCTGATTTTTAATATGTTGTATATCAGCAACACCAGATACAGTGACTATCTTGACTTATATTTGCAACTTTAAAAGTCATAATTATGTGGGGATCTCACATTGGACAGATGTTAGGCTTAGTCTGCCTCAGTTGTACTTGCTGGTCCTGAAGCAAAGCAGTAGGCTTAACCCATCTTACCATGTCGTCCTAATGGCCCTCTCTGCATTGATATTCAGACAGTCTGTTGCTATCGTGGTACCAAGTGCTGCCCTGCAGACAACACTCCTTCTTCTGCGGCACTGGAAGATCGCACTGATCCAGTGGAAGGTGAATCACTGCCAGAGATGGCAATCCAGAGCAATGACATCAGCACTGGCCCAGCAATCAGTGATCAGGTGTGATTATCACTCTCTGAAATGGCTTGTAATGTCTCACTTTGTAACATTGGTAGATTGTAACACATAAAACTTGCTATAAATTACAAAATTAAAATATACTGCACTAAATTGATTAACGCTCCGGTGATAGTGATGGAGGATTGAGAAATCTGAAGGGTCTGTGAAGTCGTCAGTAACTTCCGGTGATAATGTAGTTGTTGTGTCAGCTGGGATCTGTACTGTTGATTACAGGGTGGAACCTGGGCATGTGTCCACAGGCTGAGTTTCATTACAACTAAGGCTACGTCCACACTACGCCGGACAATTTTGAAAGCGAAGCTTTTTCTCTTCGTTTTGACATTCCGTCCACACTGAAATGGCGTTTTCAGCCCCTGAAAACGGAGATTTTCAGAAACGGTCTCCGGAGTGAATAAATCTGAAAACGCCGAATATCTGTTGCAGTGTGTACGGGGTAACCGGAGCTTTTTAAAACCGCTGTCATGACGTGCCGGAACAGATGGCAACAGCGTGGCAATTCATTGTTTTCTTCTTATTATTTTTATTATTATTATTATTATTACTTATTGTCGCCAAAGAATTGATGCTAGAGCGTACAATCATCACAGCGATATTTGATTTTGCGCTTCGCAGAACCTAACAATTTCAGAACAGACGGCAACGAGACTGAAGTCAGAAGAGTTAGAAATGTACTCACCAAATACTTTGACCCATAGCTTACTGAATCAATAAATATACTCACTTTGCCCTGTTTTCTGACCTTGCTTATATGAAGGTGGTTTACCTATTAATGCAAGTACTTCTCTGACAATAGATGTGTAACAGCCTAATGTAACTTTGTATGGAAATACAAGATAACACTGATGCAGACATGTTTTATACATTTAACAAGGTGCTTTATTAATGCAACAGGTTTAGTCAGCTTTTCAATGTTCGTCGTCAGCCAGGTCATACTGCCCGTGAACTCCATACGCTCCAGTATTTGTTTTTTTTAGTTTTAAGTCCTCCTGCGTGAGAACCAAGAGCAATTCCTTTTAAGTTTTTCAACTCTGTAACTGGACAAACGCGCACGAAGTATATCGTTTCCTCCTCGCTTGTTTTCTGTGTGTCCTGCGCATGCTTAGTAGGAGGAGATTCTCCCAAATATCCGTCTATTGTGGACAGAGATATTTTGAAAAACACTTAGTGTGGATGCCTATCGTTTTTACTCGAAACCAGCGTTTTCAAAATTTTCTGGCGTAGTGTAGACGTAGCCTAAAATGTAATTAATGCTTCTCTTAATTACCTTTGTTATGTGTATGTATTCAACCTGATGGTTGAAAGGAAATAACTGTTCCTGAAACAGACCACCAGGTTCAGCAACAGTATGTACCAGTGTGGATAACTTCACTCACTTCAACTCTGAACTAATTCTACAACTTGTTGTTGCGCCTGTCTCAATGTCTTGTAAACATTACCATTTTATCTGTTTCCATCAACTTCCCTGGCGATGTGTCTTTGGCACCGTCTGCTCCCTGTATAAAAGAACTTGTCTCTCAAATCTCCTTTCCATTCCCCACCCCATCTTAAATCTATACCCTGGGGTATCTGACAAGTCTATTCTGAGAATTAGTCTCTAACTACACTCTCTATGTCTTTGAGAATTATATATACATCTAATAGAGTCACATTTCAACCTTCAATAATTAACATAAGTTTGTCCCAACTTTCCTATAACTGATAGTCTACAATCTGGGCAACATCCTGGTGAACGTCTTCTGCAGCGTCTGCAAACCCTTTATCTCGTTCCTGTAATTCGGCGGTCAGAACTGCACACGGTACTCCATATGTTCAACTCTGCAGCGTCTGCAAACCCTTTATCTCGTTCCTGTAATTGGGTGGTCAGAACTGCACACAGTGCTTTTAAAAGCCTTGATGTTTTGTCTCTACCACCACCATAAGCAGCACTGTCCAGGCATAACATTCTCTGGTAAAAAACTTGTCCCACACGTCTCCTTTGAAATAACCCCCTCTCACCTTAAATGCACGCACTCTGGTATTAGACATTTTAAATGTGGTCTAATCAATATTCTCTACAACTGTACCATGACTTGCCAAATTTCAATTCACTAGTCTCATTGACACATGTGAGGATATCACGTCGCCGATACCAATCCCTCAACTGGTGTTGGTGTTTACTGATAGTTACTGTCCTACGCATCCAGATCCCTCTGTACACATCAGCTTAACAACGTACTGCAAATCAGAATAAAAATCTTCTAACACCAACATCGTGAGCTATTTTGACCTGTTTTCACTTTGTTCTGCAGTGCTGTCTCCCATACTCCCTTTGAATGGCCTCACCTTTGTACTTTCTCCTGCACACAGGATGGTTTCAGCCGCCTATCCGAAGCCCAGGTTCCTGAAATGAAGTCAGGAGCTGAGAGCAGTCGTGTCGGCAGTAACAGTTCAATAGTTAGGTGTGATCACCTTTATCACTGTCCAGATTACTATCTGTGCTGTAAGACAGACAGCGGACATTGGACTTGCTGCCCACATCCTTCGGTAAGTCAAAGTCAGAATCACTGATACAAACGGTGCATTCTGAAAATTCCTGATTTTTAATATGTTGTATATCAGCAACACCAGATGCAGTGACTATCTTGACTTATATTTGCAACTTTAAAAGTCATAATTATGTGGGGATCTCACATTGGACAGATGTTAGGCTTAGTCTGCCTCAGTTGTACTTGCTGGTCCTGAAGCAAAGCAGTAGGCTTAACCCATCTTACCATGTCGTCCTAATGGCCCTCTCTGCATTGATATTCAGACAGTCTGTTGCTATCGTGGTACCAAGTGCTGCCCTGCAGACAACACTCCTTCTTCTGCGGCACTGGAAGATCGCACTGATCCAGTGGAAGGTGAATCACTGCCAGAGATGGCAATCCAGAGCAATGACATCAGCACTGGCCCAGCAATCAGTGATCAGGTGTGATTATCACTCTCTGAAATGGCTTGTAATGTCTCACTTTGTAACATTGGTAGATTGTAACACATAAAACTTGCTATAAATTACAAAATTAAAATATACTGCACTAAATTGATTAACGCTCCGGTGATAGTGATGGAGGATTGAGAAATCTGAAGGGTCTGTGAAGTCGTCAGTAACTTCCGGTGATAATGTAGTTGTTGTGTCAGCTGGGATCTGTACTGTTGATTACAGGGTGGAACCTGGGCACGTGTCCACAGGCTGAGTTTCATTACAACTAAGGCTACGTCCACACTACGCCGGACAATTTTGAAAGCGAAGCTTTTTCTCTTCGTTTTGACATTCCGTCCACACTGAAATGGCGTTTTCAGCCCCTGAAAACGGAGATTTTCAGAAACGGTCTCCGGAGTGAATAAATCTGAAAACGCCGAATATCTGTTGCAGTGTGTACGGGGTAACCGGAGCTTTTTAAAACCGCTGTCATGACGTGCCGGAACAGATGGCAACAGCGTGGCAATTCATTGTTTTCTTCTTATTATTTTTATTATTATTATTATTATTACTTATTGTCGCCAAAGAATTGATGCTAGAGCGTACAATCATCACAGCGATATTTGATTTTGCGCTTCGCAGAACCTAACAATTTCAGAACAGACGGCAACGAGACTGAAGTCAGAAGAGTTAGAAATGTACTCACCAAATACTTTGACCCATAGCTTACTGAATCAATAAATATACTCACTTTGCCCTGTTTTCTGACCTTGCTTATATGAAGGTGGTTTACCTATTAATGCAAGTACTTCTCTGACAATAGATGTGTAACAGCCTAATGTAACTTTGTATGGAAATACAAGATAACACTGATGCAGACATGTTTTATACATTTAACAAGGTGCTTTATTAATGCAACAGGTTTAGTCAGCTTTTCAATGTTCGTCGTCAGCCAGGTCATACTGCCCGTGAACTCCATACGCTCCAGTATTTGTTTTTTTTAGTTTTAAGTCCTCCTGCGTGAGAACCAAGAGCAATTCCTTTTAAGTTTTTCAACTCTGTAACTGGACAAACGCGCACGAAGTATATCGTTTCCTCCTCGCTTGTTTTCTGTGTGTCCTGCGCATGCTTAGTAGGAGGAGATTCTCCCAAATATCCGTCTATTGTGGACAGAGATATTTTGAAAAACACTTAGTGTGGATGCCTATCGTTTTTACTCGAAACCAGCGTTTTCAAAATTTTCTGGCGTAGTGTAGACGTAGCCTAAAATGTAATTAATGCTTCTCTTAATTACCTTTGTTATGTGTATGTATTCAACCTGATGGTTGAAAGGAAATAACTGTTCCTGAAACAGACCACCAGGTTCAGCAACAGTATGTACCAGTGTGGATAACTTCACTCACTTCAACTCTGAACTAATTCTACAACTTGTTGTTGCGCCTGTCTCAATGTCTTGTAAACATTACCATTTTATCTGTTTCCATCAACTTCCCTGGCGATGTGTCTTTGGCACCGTCTGCTCCCTGTATAAAAGAACTTGTCTCTCAAATCTCCTTTCCATTCCCCACCCCATCTTAAATCTATACCCTGGGGTATCTGACAAGTCTATTCTGAGAATTAGTCTCTAACTACACTCTCTATGTCTTTGAGAATTATATATACATCTAATAGAGTCACATTTCAACCTTCAATAATTAACATAAGTTTGTCCCAACTTTCCTATAACTGATAGTCTACAATCTGGGCAACATCCTGGTGAACGTCTTCTGCAGCGTCTGCAAACCCTTTATCTCGTTCCTGTAATTCGGCGGTCAGAACTGCACACGGTACTCCATATGTTCAACTCTGCAGCGTCTGCAAACCCTTTATCTCGTTCCTGTAATTGGGTGGTCAGAACTGCACACAGTGCTTTTAAAAGCCTTGATGTTTTGTCTCTACCACCACCATAAGCAGCACTGTCCAGGCATAACATTCTCTGGTAAAAAACTTGTCCCACACGTCTCCTTTGAAATAACCCCCTCTCACCTTAAATGCACGCACTCTGGTATTAGACATTTTAAATGTGGTCTAATCAATATTCTCTACAACTGTACCATGACTTGCCAAATTTCAATTCACTAGTCTCATTGACACATGTGAGGATATCACGTCGCCGATACCAATCCCTCAACTGGTGTTGGTGTTTACTGATAGTTACTGTCCTACGCATCCAGATCCCTCTGTACACATCAGCTTAACAACGTACTGCAAATCAGAATAAAAATCTTCTAACACCAACATCGTGAGCTATTTTGACCTGTTTTCACTTTGTTCTGCAGTGCTGTCTCCCATACTCCCTTTGAATGGCCTCACCTTTGTACTTTCTCCTGCACACAGGATGGTTTCAGCCGCCTATCCGAAGCCCAGGTTCCTGAAATGAAGTCAGGAGCTGAGAGCAGTCGTGTCGGCAGTAACAGTTCAATAGTTAGGTGTGATCACCTGTATCACTGTCCAGATTACTATCTGTGCTGTAAGACAGACAGCGGACATTGGACTTGCTGCCCACATCCTTCGGTAAGTCAAAGTCAGAATCACTGATACAAACGGTGCATTCTGAAAATTCCTGATTTTTAATATGTTGTATATCAGCAACACCAGATACAGTGACTATCTTGACTTATATTTGCAACGTTAAAAGTCATAATTATGTGGGGATCTCACATTGGACAGATGTTAGGCTTAGTCTGCCTCAGTTGTACTTGCTGGTCCTGAAGCAAAGCAGTAGGCTTAACCCATCTTACCATGTCGTCCTAATGGCCCTCTCTGCATTGATATTCAGACAGTCTGTTGCTATCGTGGTACCAAGTGCTGCCCTGCAGACAACACTCCTTCTTCTGCGGCACTGGAAGATCGCACTGATCCAGTGGAAGGTGAATCACTGCCAGAGATGGCAATCCAGAGCAATGACATCAGCACTGGCCCAGCAATCAGTGATCAGGTGTGATTATCACTCTCTGAAATGGCTTGTAATGTCTCACTTTGTAACATTGGTAGATTGTAACACATAAAACTTGCTATAAATTACAAAATTAAAATATACTGCACTAAATTGATTAACGCTCCGGTGATAGTGATGGAGGATTGAGAAATCTGAAGGGTCTGTGAAGTCGTCAGTAACTTCCGGTGATAATGTAGTTGTTGTGTCAGCTGGGATCTGTACTGTTGATTACAGGGTGGAACCTGGGCATGTGTCCACAGGCTGAGTTTCATTACAACTAAGGCTACGTCCACACTACGCCGGACAATTTTGAAAGCGAAGCTTTTTCTCTTCGTTTTGACATTCCGTCCACACTGAAATGGCGTTTTCAGCCCCTGAAAACGGAGATTTTCAGAAACGGTCTCCGGAGTGAATAAATCTGAAAACGCCGAATATCTGTTGCAGTGTGTACGGGGTAACCGGAGCTTTTTAAAACCGCTGTCATGACGTGCCGGAACAGATGGCAACAGCGTGGCAATTCATTGTTTTCTTCTTATTATTTTTATTATTATTATTATTATTACTTATTGTCGCCAAAGAATTGATGCTAGAGCGTACAATCATCACAGCGATATTTGATTTTGCGCTTCGCAGAACCTAACAATTTCAGAACAGACGGCAACGAGACTGAAGTCAGAAGAGTTAGAAATGTACTCACCAAATACTTTGACCCATAGCTTACTGAATCAATAAATATACTCACTTTGCCCTGTTTTCTGACCTTGCTTATATGAAGGTGGTTTACCTATTAATGCAAGTACTTCTCTGACAATAGATGTGTAACAGCCTAATGTAACTTTGTATGGAAATACAAGATAACACTGATGCAGACATGTTTTATACATTTAACAAGGTGCTTTATTAATGCAACAGGTTTAGTCAGCTTTTCAATGTTCGTCGTCAGCCAGGTCATACTGCCCGTGAACTCCATACGCTCCAGTATTTGTTTTTTTTAGTTTTAAGTCCTCCTGCGTGAGAACCAAGAGCAATTCCTTTTAAGTTTTTCAACTCTGTAACTGGACAAACGCGCACGAAGTATATCGTTTCCTCCTCGCTTGTTTTCTGTGTGTCCTGCGCATGCTTAGTAGGAGGAGATTCTCCCAAATATCCGTCTATTGTGGACAGAGATATTTTGAAAAACACTTAGTGTGGATGCCTATCGTTTTTACTCGAAACCAGCGTTTTCAAAATTTTCTGGCGTAGTGTAGACGTAGCCTAAAATGTAATTAATGCTTCTCTTAATTACCTTTGTTATGTGTATGTATTCAACCTGATGGTTGAAAGGAAATAACTGTTCCTGAAACAGACCACCAGGTTCAGCAACAGTATGTACCAGTGTGGATAACTTCACTCACTTCAACTCTGAACTAATTCTACAACTTGTTGTTGCGCCTGTCTCAATGTCTTGTAAACATTACCATTTTATCTGTTTCCATCAACTTCCCTGGCGATGTGTCTTTGGCACCGTCTGCTCCCTGTATAAAAGAACTTGTCTCTCAAATCTCCTTTCCATTCCCCACCCCATCTTAAATCTATACCCTGGGGTATCTGACAAGTCTATTCTGAGAATTAGTCTCTAACTACACTCTCTATGTCTTTGAGAATTATATATACATCTAATAGAGTCACATTTCAACCTTCAATAATTAACATAAGTTTGTCCCAACTTTCCTATAACTGATAGTCTACAATCTGGGCAACATCCTGGTGAACGTCTTCTGCAGCGTCTGCAAACCCTTTATCTCGTTCCTGTAATTCGGCGGTCAGAACTGCACACGGTACTCCATATGTTCAACTCTGCAGCGTCTGCAAACCCTTTATCTCGTTCCTGTAATTGGGTGGTCAGAACTGCACACAGTGCTTTTAAAAGCCTTGATGTTTTGTCTCTACCACCACCATAAGCAGCACTGTCCAGGCATAACATTCTCTGGTAAAAAACTTGTCCCACACGTCTCCTTTGAAATAACCCCCTCTCACCTTAAATGCACGCACTCTGGTATTAGACATTTTAAATGTGGTCTAATCAATATTCTCTACAACTGTACCATGACTTGCCAAATTTCAATTCACTAGTCTCATTGACACATGTGAGGATATCACGTCGCCGATACCAATCCCTCAACTGGTGTTGGTGTTTACTGATAGTTACTGTCCTACGCATCCAGATCCCTCTGTACACATCAGCTTAACAACGTACTGCAAATCAGAATAAAAATCTTCTAACACCAACATCGTGAGCTATTTTGACCTGTTTTCACTTTGTTCTGCAGTGCTGTCTCCCATACTCCCTTTGAATGGCCTCACCTTTGTACTTTCTCCTGCACACAGGATGGTTTCAGCCGCCTATCCGAAGCCCAGGTTCCTGAAATGAAGTCAGGAGCTGAGAGCAGTCGTGTCGGCAGTAACAGTTCAATAGTTAGGTGTGATCACCTGTATCACTGTCCAGATTACTATCTGTGCTGTAAGACAGACAGCGGACATTGGACTTGCTGCCCACATCCTTCGGTAAGTCAAAGTCAGAATCACTGATACAAACGGTGCATTCTGAAAATTCCTGATTTTTAATATGTTGTATATCAGCAACACCAGATACAGTGACTATCTTGACTTATATTTGCAACGTTAAAAGTCATAATTATGTGGGGATCTCACATTGGACAGATGTTAGGCTTAGTCTGCCTCAGTTGTACTTGCTGGTCCTGAAGCAAAGCAGTAGGCTTAACCCATCTTACCATGTCGTCCTAATGGCCCTCTCTGCATTGATATTCAGACAGTCTGTTGCTATCGTGGTACCAAGTGCTGCCCTGCAGACAACACTCCTTCTTCTGCGGCACTGGAAGATCGCACTGATCCAGTGGAAGGTGAATCACTGCCAGAGATGGCAATCCAGAGCAATGACATCAGCACTGGCCCAGCAATCAGTGATCAGGTGTGATTATCACTCTCTGAAATGGCTTGTAATGTCTCACTTTGTAACATTGGTAGATTGTAACACATAAAACTTGCTATAAATTACAAAATTAAAATATACTGCACTAAATTGATTAACGCTCCGGTGATAGTGATGGAGGATTGAGAAATCTGAAGGGTCTGTGAAGTCGTCAGTAACTTCCGGTGATAATGTAGTTGTTGTGTCAGCTGGGATCTGTACTGTTGATTACAGGGTGGAACCTGGGCATGTGTCCACAGGCTGAGTTTCATTACAACTAAGGCTACGTCCACACTACGCCGGACAATTTTGAAAGCGAAGCTTTTTCTCTTCGTTTTGACATTCCGTCCACACTGAAATGGCGTTTTCAGCCCCTGAAAACGGAGATTTTCAGAAACGGTCTCCGGAGTGAATAAATCTGAAAACGCCGAATATCTGTTGCAGTGTGTACGGGGTAACCGGAGCTTTTTAAAACCGCTGTCATGACGTGCCGGAACAGATGGCAACAGCGTGGCAATTCATTGTTTTCTTCTTCTTATTTTTATTATTATTATTATTATTACTTATTGTCGCCAAAGAATTGATGCTAGAGCGTACAATCATCACAGCGATATTTGATTTTGCGCTTCGCAGAACCTAACAATTTCAGAACAGACGGCAACGAGACTGAAGTCAGAAGAGTTAGAAATGTACTCACCAAATACTTTGACCCATAGCTTACTGAATCAATAAATATACTCACTTTGCCCTGTTTTCTGACCTTGCTTATATGAAGGTGGTTTACCTATTAATGCAAGTACTTCTCTGACAATAGATGTGTAACAGCCTAATGTAACTTTGTATGGAAATACAAGATAACACTGATGCAGACATGTTTTATACATTTAACAAGGTGCTTTATTAATGCAACAGGTTTAGTCAGCTTTTCAATGTTCGTCGTCAGCCAGGTCATACTGCCCGTGAACTCCATACGCTCCAGTATTTGTTTATTTTAGTTTTAAGTCCTCCTGCGTGAGAACCAAGAGCAATTCCTTTTAAGTTTTTCAACTCTGTAACTGGACAAACGCGCACGAAGTATATCGTTTCCTCCTCGCTTGTTTTCTGTGTGTCCTGCGCATGCTTAGTAGGAGGAGATTCTCCCAAATATCCGTCTATTGTGGACAGAGATATTTTGAAAAACACTTAGTGTGGATGCCTATCGTTTTTACTCGAAACCAGCGTTTTCAAAATTTTCTGGCGTAGTGTAGACGTAGCCTAAAATGTAATTAATGCTTCTCTTAATTACCTTTGTTATGTGTATGTATTCAACCTGATGGTTGAAAGGAAATAACTGTTCCTGAAACAGACCACCAGGTTCAGCAACAGTATGTACCAGTGTGGATAACTTCACTCACTTCAACTCTGAACTAATTCTACAACTTGTTGTTGCGCCTGTCTCAATGTCTTGTAAACATTACCATTTTATCTGTTTCCATCAACTTCCCTGGCGATGTGTCTTTGGCACCGTCTGCTCCCTGTATAAAAGAACTTGTCTCTCAAATCTCCTTTCCATTCCCCACCCCATCTTAAATCTATACCCTGGGGTATCTGACAAGTCTATTCTGAGAATTAGTCTCTAACTACACTCTCTATGTCTTTGAGAATTATATATACATCTAATAGAGTCACATTTCAACCTTCAATAATTAACATAAGTTTGTCCCAACTTTCCTATAACTGATAGTCTACAATCTGGGCAACATCCTGGTGAACGTCTTCTGCAGCGTCTGCAAACCCTTTATCTCGTTCCTGTAATTGGGTGGTCAGAACTGCACACAGTGCTTTTAAAAGCCTTGATGTTTTGTCTCTACCACCACCATAAGCAGCACTGTCCAGGCATAACATTCTCTGGTAAAAAACTTGTCCCACACGTCTCCTTTGAAATAACCCCCTCTCACCTTAAATGCACGCACTCTGGTATTAGACATTTTAAATGTGGTCTAATCAATATTCTCTACAACTGTACCATGACTTGCCAAATTTCAATTCACTAGTCTCATTGACACATGTGAGGATATCACGTCGCCGATACCAATCCCTCAACTGGTGTTGGTGTTTACTGATAGTTACTGTCCTACGCATCCAGATCCCTCTGTACACATCAGCTTAACAACGTACTGCAAATCAGAATAAAAATCTTCTAACACCAACATCGTGAGCTATTTTGACCTGTTTTCACTTTGTTCTGCAGTGCTGTCTCCCATACTCCCTTTGAATGGCCTCACCTTTGTACTTTCTCCTGCACACAGGATGGTTTCAGCCGCCTATCCGAAGCCCAGGTTCCTGAAATGAAGTCAGGAGCTGAGAGCAGTCGTGTCGGCAGTAACAGTTCAATAGTTAGGTGTGATCACCTGTATCACTGTCCAGATTACTATCTGTGCTGTAAGACAGACAGCGGACATTGGACTTGCTGCCCACATCCTTCGGTAAGTCAAAGTCAGAATCACTGATACAAACGGTGCATTCTGAAAATTCCTGATTTTTAATATGTTGTATATCAGCAACACCAGATACAGTGACTATCTTGACTTATATTTGCAACGTTAAAAGTCATAATTATGTGGGGATCTCACATTGGACAGATGTTAGGCTTAGTCTGCCTCAGTTGTACTTGCTGGTCCTGAAGCAAAGCAGTAGGCTTAACCCATCTTACCATGTCGTCCTAATGGCCCTCTCTGCATTGATATTCAGACAGTCTGTTGCTATCGTGGTACCAAGTGCTGCCCTGCAGACAACACTCCTTCTTCTGCGGCACTGGAAGATCGCACTGATCCAGTGGAAGGTGAATCACTGCCAGAGATGGCAATCCAGAGCAATGACATCAGCACTGGCCCAGCAATCAGTGATCAGGTGTGATTATCACTCTCTGAAATGGCTTGTAATGTCTCACTTTGTAACATTGGTAGATTGTAACACATAAAACTTGCTATAAATTACAAAATTAAAATATACTGCACTAAATTGATTAACGCTCCGGTGATAGTGATGGAGGATTGAGAAATCTGAAGGGTCTGTGAAGTCGTCAGTAACTTCCGGTGATAATGTAGTTGTTGTGTCAGCTGGGATCTGTACTGTTGATTACAGGGTGGAACCTGGGCACGTGTCCACAGGCTGAGTTTCATTACAACTAAGGCTACGTCCACACTACGCCGGACAATTTTGAAAGCGAAGCTTTTTCTCTTCGTTTTGACATTCCGTCCACACTGAAATGGCGTTTTCAGCCCCTGAAAACGGAGATTTTCAGAAACGGTCTCCGGAGTGAATAAATCTGAAAACGCCGAATATCTGTTGCAGTGTGTACGGGGTAACCGGAGCTTTTTAAAACCGCTGTCATGACGTGCCGGAACAGATGGCAACAGCGTGGCAATTCATTGTTTTCTTCTTATTATTTTTATTATTATTATTATTATTACTTATTGTCGCCAAAGAATTGATGCTAGAGCGTACAATCATCACAGCGATATTTGATTTTGCGCTTCGCAGAACCTAACAATTTCAGAACAGACGGCAACGAGACTGAAGTCAGAAGAGTTAGAAATGTACTCACCAAATACTTTGACCCATAGCTTACTGAATCAATAAATATACTCACTTTGCCCTGTTTTCTGACCTTGCTTATATGAAGGTGGTTTACCTATTAATGCAAGTACTTCTCTGACAATAGATGTGTAACAGCCTAATGTAACTTTGTATGGAAATACAAGATAACACTGATGCAGACATGTTTTATACATTTAACAAGGTGCTTTATTAATGCAACAGGTTTAGTCAGCTTTTCAATGTTCGTCGTCAGCCAGGTCATACTGCCCGTGAACTCCATACGCTCCAGTATTTGTTTTTTTTAGTTTTAAGTCCTCCTGCGTGAGAACCAAGAGCAATTCCTTTTAAGTTTTTCAACTCTGTAACTGGACAAACGCGCACGAAGTATATCGTTTCCTCCTCGCTTGTTTTCTGTGTGTCCTGCGCATGCTTAGTAGGAGGAGATTCTCCCAAATATCCGTCTATTGTGGACAGAGATATTTTGAAAAACACTTAGTGTGGATGCCTATCGTTTTTACTCGAAACCAGCGTTTTCAAAATTTTCTGGCGTAGTGTAGACGTAGCCTAAAATGTAATTAATGCTTCTCTTAATTACCTTTGTTATGTGTATGTATTCAACCTGATGGTTGAAAGGAAATAACTGTTCCTGAAACAGACCACCAGGTTCAGCAACAGTATGTACCAGTGTGGATAACTTCACTCACTTCAACTCTGAACTAATTCTACAACTTGTTGTTGCGCCTGTCTCAATGTCTTGTAAACATTACCATTTTATCTGTTTCCATCAACTTCCCTGGCGATGTGTCTTTGGCACCGTCTGCTCCCTGTATAAAAGAACTTGTCTCTCAAATCTCCTTTCCATTCCCCACCCCATCTTAAATCTATACCCTGGGGTATCTGACAAGTCTATTCTGAGAATTAGTCTCTAACTACACTCTCTATGTCTTTGAGAATTATATATACATCTAATAGAGTCACATTTCAACCTTCAATAATTAACATAAGTTTGTCCCAACTTTCCTATAACTGATAGTCTACAATCTGGGCAACATCCTGGTGAACGTCTTCTGCAGCGTCTGCAAACCCTTTATCTCGTTCCTGTAATTCGGCGGTCAGAACTGCACACGGTACTCCATATGTTCAACTCTGCAGCGTCTGCAAACCCTTTATCTCGTTCCTGTAATTGGGTGGTCAGAACTGCACACAGTGCTTTTAAAAGCCTTGATGTTTTGTCTCTACCACCACCATAAGCAGCACTGTCCAGGCATAACATTCTCTGGTAAAAAACTTGTCCCACACGTCTCCTTTGAAATAACCCCCTCTCACCTTAAATGCACGCACTCTGGTATTAGACATTTTAAATGTGGTCTAATCAATATTCTCTACAACTGTACCATGACTTGCCAAATTTCAATTCACTAGTCTCATTGACACATGTGAGGATATCACGTCGCCGATACCAATTCCTCAACTGGTGTTGGTGTTTACTGATAGTTACTGTCCTACGCATCCAGATCCCTCTGTACACATCAGCTTAACAACGTACTGCAAATCAGAATAAAAATCTTCTAACACCAACATCGTGAGCTATTTTGACCTGTTTTCACTTTGTTCTGCAGTGCTGTCTCCCATACTCCCTTTGAATGGCCTCACCTTTGTACTTTCTCCTGCACACAGGATGGTTTCAGCCGCCTATCCGAAGTCCAGGTTCCTGAAATGAAGTCAGGAGCTGAGAGCAGTCGTGTCGGCAGTAACAGTTCAATAGTTAGGTGTGATCACCTGTATCACTGTCCAGATTACTATCTGTGCTGTAAGACAGACAGCGGACATTGGACTTGCTGCCCACATCCTTCGGTAAGTCAAAGTCAGAATCACTGATACAAACGGTGCATTCTGAAAATTCCTGATTTTTAATATGTTGTATATCAGCAACACCAGATACAGTGACTATCTTGACTTATATTTGCAACGTTAAAAGTCATAATTATGTGGGGATCTCACATTGGACAGATGTTAGGCTTAGTCTGCCTCAGTTGTACTTGCTGGTCCTGAAGCAAAGCAGTAGGCTTAACCCATCTTACCATGTCGTCCTAATGGCCCTCTCTGCATTGATATTCAGACAGTCTGTTGCTATCGTGGTACCAAGTGCTGCCCTGCAGACAACACTCCTTCTTCTGCGGCACTGGAAGATCGCACTGATCCAGTGGAAGGTGAATCACTGCCAGAGATGGCAATCCAGAGCAATGACATCAGCACTGGCCCAGCAATCAGTGATCAGGTGTGATTATCACTCTCTGAAATGGCTTGTAATGTCTCACTTTGTAACATTGGTAGATTGTAACACATAAAACTTGCTATAAATTACAAAATTAAAATATACTGCACTAAATTGATTAACGCTCCGGTGATAGTGATGGAGGATTGAGAAATCTGAAGGGTCTGTGAAGTCGTCAGTAACTTCCGGTGATAATGTAGTTGTTGTGTCAGCTGGGATCTGTACTGTTGATTACAGGGTGGAACCTGGGCATGTGTCCACAGGCTGAGTTTCATTACAACTAAGGCTACGTCCACACTACGCCGGACAATTTTGAAAGCGAAGCTTTTTCTCTTCGTTTTGACATTCCGTCCACACTGAAATGGCGTTTTCAGCCCCTGAAAACGGAGATTTTCAGAAACGGTCTCCGGAGTGAATAAATCTGAAAACGCCGAATATCTGTTGCAGTGTGTACGGGGTAACCGGAGCTTTTTAAAACCGCTGTCATGACGTGCCGGAACAGATGGCAACAGCGTGGCAATTCATTGTTTTCTTCTTCTTATTTTTATTATTATTATTATTATTACTTATTGTCGCCAAAGAATTGATGCTAGAGCGTACAATCATCACAGCGATATTTGATTTTGCGCTTCGCAGAACCTAACAATTTCAGAACAGACGGCAACGAGACTGAAGTCAGAAGAGTTAGAAATGTACTCACCAAATACTTTGACCCATAGCTTACTGAATCAATAAATATACTCACTTTGCCCTGTTTTCTGACCTTGCTTATATGAAGGTGGTTTACCTATTAATGCAAGTACTTCTCTGACAATAGATGTGTAACAGCCTAATGTAACTTTGTATGGAAATACAAGATAACACTGATGCAGACATGTTTTATACATTTAACAAGGTGCTTTATTAATGCAACAGGTTTAGTCAGCTTTTCAATGTTCGTCGTCAGCCAGGTCATACTGCCCGTGAACTCCATACGCTCCAGTATTTGTTTATTTTAGTTTTAAGTCCTCCTGCGTGAGAACCAAGAGCAATTCCTTTTAAGTTTTTCAACTCTGTAACTGGACAAACGCGCACGAAGTATATCGTTTCCTCCTCGCTTGTTTTCTGTGTGTCCTGCGCATGCTTAGTAGGAGGAGATTCTCCCAAATATCCGTCTATTGTGGACAGAGATATTTTGAAAAACACTTAGTGTGGATGCCTATCGTTTTTACTCGAAACCAGCGTTTTCAAAATTTTCTGGCGTAGTGTAGACGTAGCCTAAAATGTAATTAATGCTTCTCTTAATTACCTTTGTTATGTGTATGTATTCAACCTGATGGTTGAAAGGAAATAACTGTTCCTGAAACAGACCACCAGGTTCAGCAACAGTATGTACCAGTGTGGATAACTTCACTCACTTCAACTCTGAACTAATTCTACAACTTGTTGTTGCGCCTGTCTCAATGTCTTGTAAACATTACCATTTTATCTGTTTCCATCAACTTCCCTGGCGATGTGTCTTTGGCACCGTCTGCTCCCTGTATAAAAGAACTTGTCTCTCAAATCTCCTTTCCATTCCCCACCCCATCTTAAATCTATACCCTGGGGTATCTGACAAGTCTATTCTGAGAATTAGTCTCTAACTACACTCTCTATGTCTTTGAGAATTATATATACATCTAATAGAGTCACATTTCAACCTTCAATAATTAACATAAGTTTGTCCCAACTTTCCTATAACTGATAGTCTACAATCTGGGCAACATCCTGGTGAACGTCTTCTGCAGCGTCTGCAAACCCTTTATCTCGTTCCTGTAATTCGGCGGTCAGAACTGCACACGGTACTCCATATGTTCAACTCTGCAGCGTCTGCAAACCCTTTATCTCGTTCCTGTAATTGGGTGGTCAGAACTGCACACAGTGCTTTTAAAAGCCTTGATGTTTTGTCTCTACCACCACCATAAGCAGCACTGTCCAGGCATAACATTCTCTGGTAAAAAACTTGTCCCACACGTCTCCTTTGAAATAACCCCCTCTCACCTTAAATGCACGCACTCTGGTATTAGACATTTTAAATGTGGTCTAATCAATATTCTCTACAACTGTACCATGACTTGCCAAATTTCAATTCACTAGTCTCATTGACACATGTGAGGATATCACGTCGCCGATACCAATCCCTCAACTGGTGTTGGTGTTTACTGATAGTTACTGTCCTACGCATCCAGATCCCTCTGTACACATCAGCTTAACAACGTACTGCAAATCAGAATAAAAATCTTCTAACACCAACATCGTGAGCTATTTTGACCTGTTTTCACTTTGTTCTGCAGTGCTGTCTCCCATACTCCCTTTGAATGGCCTCACCTTTGTACTTTCTCCTGCACACAGGATGGTTTCAGCCGCCTATCCGAAGCCCAGGTTCCTGAAATGAAGTCAGGAGCTGAGAGCAGTCGTGTCGGCAGTAACAGTTCAATAGTTAGGTGTGATCACCTGTATCACTGTCCAGATTACTATCTGTGCTGTAAGACAGACAGCGGACATTGGACTTGCTGCCCACATCCTTCGGTAAGTCAAAGTCAGAATCACTGATACAAACGGTGCATTCTGAAAATTCCTGATTTTTAATATGTTGTATATCAGCAACACCAGATACAGTGACTATCTTGACTTATATTTGCAACGTTAAAAGTCATAATTATGTGGGGATCTCACATTGGACAGATGTTAGGCTTAGTCTGCCTCAGTTGTACTTGCTGGTCCTGAAGCAAAGCAGTAGGCTTAACCCATCTTACCATGTCGTCCTAATGGCCCTCTCTGCATTGATATTCAGACAGTCTGTTGCTATCGTGGTACCAAGTGCTGCCCTGCAGACAACACTCCTTCTTCTGCGGCACTGGAAGATCGCACTGATCCAGTGGAAGGTGAATCACTGCCAGAGATGGCAATCCAGAGCAATGACATCAGCACTGGCCCAGCAATCAGTGATCAGGTGTGATTATCACTCTCTGAAATGGCTTGTAATGTCTCACTTTGTAACATTGGTAGATTGTAACACATAAAACTTGCTATAAATTACAAAATTAAAATATACTGCACTAAATTGATTAATGCTACGGTAATAGTGATGGAGGATTGAGAAATCTGAAGGGTCTGTGAAGTCGTCAGTAATTTCCAGTGATAATGTAGTTGTCGTGTCAGCTGGGATCTGTACTGTTGATTATAGGGTGGAACCTGGGCATGTGTCCACAGGCTGACGGTCGTTAGAAATAAAATGTAATTAATGCTTCTCTTAATTACCTTTGTTCTGCATATATATTCAACCTGATATTTGAAAGCTAATAACACTCCTGAAACACACCATTATCGCTCTCTGAAATTGCATGGAACTGTTAGTTTGGCTGATTGGTAGTGGAATTGGCCTCTGATTGTTCCATGAAGTCAGACATAGTGCAAAGATTGTCTTTTTTCGGAGATTTAGAGATACAGCCATACTGTCCCAATGAGCCCACTTTGCCCAATCACACCATGTAACTACTGCATGTACACATTTGTAATGTGGGAGCAAACTGTAGCAACCCAGAGGGCATCCATGCAGTCATGGGGAGATTGTACAAACTCCTGACAGTCTGTGGTGCGAATTGAGTTAGACTGGGGGCACTGTAAAGTGACGTGCTAACTCCTGAGCTGCCGTGCGTCTCCTAACAATCTTGCATACTGTTTTACATGGATCAAGTCATTAAGGCAGAACAACGGAAAGTCATAACAGAATGGAGAATAACGTATCAAGCTACTGAGAGTTCTGTGCAGGTAAACTATTAAGTGCACAATCATAATGAGGTAGATTGTGAGGACAACAGCCCATCCTGTCGTACAACAGGTCCATTCAAGACTCTGAAAGCAGTGGGGTAGAAGATGTCCTTGAGCCTGACGGTACGTTCTTTCAGGCTTTTGTATCTTCTGCTCGATGGAATTGTGGAGAAAAGAAAATGTGCGAGGTTGTGGGTGGGACCTTTGATTATGCTGGCTGCTTTACTGAGGGAGGAAAAGTCATAGACAGGGTCCATGGAGGGGAGTGGGGTTTCTGCAATGTGATGAGCTGTGTCCACATCTCTCTGCAGTTTCTTGTGCTTATGAGCTGAGGAGTTGCATGCAAGCTGTTATGCATCCAGAGAGAATGCTTTCTATGATGCATTGATGAAAATTGTAAGGGTTGATGGGGACATGCCTCCTGCAAGAGTAGAGGTGTTGGTGAGCACACTTGGCCATGGTTGGGCCAGGACAGGTCATTGGTAATGCTTACTCCTAGGAATTTGAAGCTCTCAGTTCTCTCTATGTCAGCATTTTTCGAGTAATCAGGACCATGTGTAACTCCTCGCTTTCTGAAGTCAATGTCCTGCTCTTTTGTTTTGTTGACATGGAGTGAAAGGTTGTTGTCATGACACCATGTCAGTAAACTATCTATCTCCTTCCTGTACTTCAATTCACTGTTATTTATGATACGGTCCACTATGGTGTAACATCTACAATGGAGTTAGAGCAGAATTTGGCCTCGCAGTCATGAGCGTGCAGGGAGTAGAGTAGGGGGCTGAGGACACAGCCTGGAGGAGCACCACTGTTTGGAATAATCATGGTGGAGGTGTTACTGTCTATCCTTACTGATGGTGGTCTATTGGTCAGGAAAGCAAGGATCCATTTGCAGAGGGTGGTATTGACTCCCAGGGTCTGGAGTTTGGTGATGAGTTTGCTTGAAATGATAGTATTGAAGGCAGAACTGTTGTCAATAAATGATAAGCTAACGTACATGTCTTTACTGTTCAGATGCTCCAGAGATGAGTGTAGAGCAAGGAAGATGGTGTTCACCATAGACCTGCTTTGGTGGTAGACCATTGGGTTGAAGTTGTCTCGAAGGCTGAGTCGATATGTGCCATGACCAGTCTCTTGAAGCACTTCACAAAGGTAAATGACAGAGCCACAGGGCTTTAGGTCATGAAGGCAAGTTATCGTGTTCTTCTTGGGTACCAGGATGAGAGTGGCCTTCTTAAAGCAGGAGGGAATCACTGCCAGAGTCAGGGAGAGGTTAAAAATATATGGAAATACCCTAGCCAGCTCATCTGAACAGTACCTAAGGACATGGCCAGGGACACCATCCAGGCCCAATGTTTTTATTGGAGGCCTTCAATTACTGCCTGAGAAGTTGGTAATGGTGAATCTCTTCATTAAAAGGTATTTCCGGAAATGTTTTTAGAGCTCTTCTCTCTTTACCTTAGAAGCAAGAAACATCTCAGAAGCAAGATTGACTCAAGATTTAACATAGAAACATAGAAAATAGATGCTGGAGTAGGCCATTCGGCCCTTCAAGCCTGCACCGCCATTCAGTATGATCATGGCTGATCATCCAACTCAGAACCCTGTACCAGCCTTCCCTCCATACCCCCTGATCCCTTTAGCCACAAGGGCCATATCTAACTCCCTCTTAAATATAGCCAATGAACTGGCCTCAACTGTTTCCTGTGGCAGAGAATTCCACAGATTCACCCACTCTCTGTGTGAAGAAGTTTTTCCTCATCTCGGTCCTAAAAGGCTTCCCCTTTCTCCTTATTTGTGAGATCAGTTATTGTTGAGACCAATGTGGAATCCCAGTTCCCAATATGGAACAATATTGACTTAGGCTGAGTTTCCTTGACATTGTTCAGCCATAACTCCACCTTTAATCCAAACCAAGTTGACACATCAATCATCATACACCACACTTCTGATGCATTCCAGCTAAGTCCAGCCTATTTTCCCCCAAATACTCTCCAAAAATTCTTCCTCATTTCCTAGCTTAGCTTGGTTGCAGAGTCATACACCTTCTCCCTGCCATTATCGTCCAAGGTAATCAGTTGCTCCGTTTGTTGGAATTGCGCATTGCCTTGGCACAATGGTACACTGCAAGTCCAGGAGACATGACAATGACGGTTCGCAATAAGTCCATCTCCATCACTATTGAGCAACTCACTGATGGGATAGTCCTGCACTACTTGAGCTCTTAGCATCCAGCAGTGACTTTCAATCGTAAAAGAGACTTACAAGGTGAACAAATGCACCTTTGATTGAACCTGGAGTGGCTGCACACACTGCCATCTTACCAGAAGTTGATTGAAATTTGAAAGTGAGTCCATAGTTCAGGGAAACAGTTCAATGTTGTGGTGAGTGAAGTTATCCACATTGGTTCAGGAGTCTGAAGGCTGTAGGGAAATAACTTCCTGAACCTGGTCCTGTACCTCCTTCCTGATGGTGACAGCATGGCCTGGGTGGTGGGGTCCTTGATCATTTTACCGGAATAGAATAGAACTTTATTGATATCGCTCAGAACAACAAGATTGCAGTGCTACACCAGTCTGAGCAAAAACCGATATTTACAATCCATGCTGTATGGTGTAATTTTAAAAAAAGTAAATTCCCGTATTTACATTCAACAAGTGACCTTGATAGTCCATAACACTCAGAGGCCATTGGCAAGCCAGGGTGTAGAATTATTCATCTGCACAACAGCCCTTGGGAAGAAGCTGTTTTTCAGCCTTACTGTCTTGACTAAGATGTTTCTGTATCTGCTACCAGATGGCAGGAGATTGAACAGACAGTGTATGGGATGGGATGGATCTTTAATGACGTTACAAGCACACCATTGATGTGGAGAGTTACAGAATTATATACATTCAAAAACTTCTATAGTTGTACAGTGGAGAGCATTTTCTGACAGGCTGCATCACTGTCTGGTATGGGGAAGCTACTGCACAGGGCAGAAAGAAGTTGTAGAAGGTTGTAAATCTAGTCAGCTCCATCTTGGGTACTAGCCTACAAAGTACCCAGGACGTCTTCAGGGAGCCGTGTCTCAGAAAGGCAGCATCCATTATTAAGGACCTCCAGCACCCAGGACATGCCCTTTTCTCACTGTTACCATCAGGTAGGAGGTTCAGAAGCCTGAAGGCACACACTCAGTGATTCAGGAACAGCTTCTTCCTCTCTGCCATCTGATTCCTAAATGGACATTGAATCCTTGGACACTACCTCACTTTTTTTTAATATACAGTATTTCTGTTTTTTTTGCAGATTTTTAAAATCTATACAATATACATATACTGTAATTGAATTATTTATTAGTATTACTTTTAAATTTCATGTATCATTTTTTCCCCTATATAATGTATTGCATTGAACTGCGGGTGCTACGTTAACAAATTTCACGTCACATGCCGGTGATAATAAACCTGATTCTGAAGATTGTTTCCAGGTCTGGTAGTTGTGTCCCAGTGATAAGCTGAGCTATCCTAATCTCCCATTAGAGTGTGTTGTGATCTGTCTTGCTGCAGCTAGAGACTGTCATTCCATATGTCAGTATGTTCTCTGTTGCACATCAAAACCTGACCAGGGGCAGACTGGCTCTCCTTAAGCACCTCAGGTGGTTTAGTTTCTGTCGTGCCTTCCCTACTATCAAGGTTGAGCTGATGGACTAAGAGAGCTTGTCGGTGATGTTCATCCCTGAAATCTTGAAACCAGAGTCCCTTTTCCATTACCTTATCATTTCTGATGGGCTTGTTTGGGACCTCCTTTCTTCCTGAAGTCAATTATCTTCTCTGTGGTAAATGTGGGTGAGTGTGAGGATTACCTGCCTTATTAATTACATTGTTATTTGTTCAACATTAGGCTAAGTGTTGTAAGGATGGTGGAAACTGCTGCCCCCCTGGCACCGAATGTGACCCCCAAAGTTCTAAGTGTCGCAAGGATGATGTCAGCTTCCCCTGGGGCATCAAGAAGCCTGCACTGAGAATATCCGAGGCTCAGCAAAACTGTGAAGGCAGTGACTGCTCAGTCACTCGATGTGATGATACCCACGTCTGCAAAGCTGGAACTTCCTGTTGTAAAATGTCAAACCATCAATGGGGGTGCTGCCCATACCCTGATGTAAGTCTAACTATCAATGGAATGTTTCCTGTCCCCTGATGGAAGTCAAACTTTCAACAGGGTTGTTTCCCGTCCACTGATGTAAATCAAACTATCAGTGGAGTGTTGCCCGTCCCCTGATGTAAGTCAAACTATCAATGGGGTGTTGCCGGTATCCAGATGTAAGTTAAACTATCAATGGGGTGTTTCCCGTATCCTAGTGTAAGTCAAACTATCAATGGGGCGTTGCTCTTATCCTGATGTATCAAACTATCAATGGGGTGTTGCTCTTATCCTGATGTATCAAACTATTAATGGTGATGTTTCCTGTATCCTGATGTAAGTCAAACTATTAATGGGAGGGTTGCCCATCCCCTGATGTAAGTTAAACCATCAGCGGGGTGTTACCCATATCCTGATGTAAGTCAAACTATCAATGGGGTGTTGCCTGTATCCTGAGGTAAGTCAAACTATCAATGGAGTGTTTCCCCTCCCCTGATGTAAATCAAACTATTAATGGGGTGTTTCCCATCCACTGATTAAGTCAAACTATCAATGGGAGTGTTGCCCATCCCCTGATGTAAGTCAAACCATCAATGGGGGTGTTGCCCATATCCTGATGTAAAGTCAAACCATCAATAGCGCATTGCCCATATCCTGATGTAAGTCAAACCATCAAGGGGTGTGTCTGTATCCTGATGTAAGTCAAACGATCAGTGAGGTGTTTCCCATCCACTGATGTAAGTCAAACTATCAATGGAGTGTTTCCCCTCCCCAATGTAAGTCAAACCATCAATGGGGTGTTGCCTGTATCCTGATGTAAGTCAAACTATCAATGAGGTGTTTCCCATCCACTGATTAAGTCAACCTATCAATGAGATGTTTCCCCTCCCCTGATGTAAACCAACCTGTACTGTAAATAGGTTGTTTCTGATTCTGCAGTATGCATTTGTTAAGAAAGGCTGTATGTGGACCTTGGCTATTTCAGTCTGAAGATCCACTTGGTATATTTTTTAAAATCTTTATTGGAAAAATATTGCAATGAAATAAAATTCTCAATATTTCTGTCTTACTTCAACTCAATACACACAAAATGCTGGAGGAAATCAGCAGGTCAGACAGCATCTATGGAAATGAAGAAATAGTCGACATTTTGGGCCAAGACCCTTCATCAGGACGTGAAATGTCAACTGCTTATTAATTTCTCCAGATGCTGTCTGACCTGCTGAGTTCCTCCAGCATTTTGTGTGTGTTGCTTTGTATTGCCAGCATCTACAGAGTCTCTTGTGTTTATCATGAATCAATTATCTTTTACATTAAATATTTAAAGCTATGAGTCTACAATGAATTCTGATGTGTTCTTAGGATTTGACAATTCTGCTGACTGACCATCAAAATTGTACAGTTTTTATAAAATAAAAATCACTGTCCTTTTAATTGGAATCTATTGATTTATAAAACATATCTGACTGGAGTAGCCATCTATTATTATTTATTTTGAGACTGACAGGCTCTTCAGGCCCGGTGAGTCTATACCACCCAGTTACACCCATGTGATCAAATAACCTTAAGGCCATAAGACCATAAGATATAGGAGCAGAATTAGGCTATTTGGCCCATCGAGTCTGCTCCACCATTTTGTCATGGCTGATCCAATTTTCCTCTCAGCCCCAATCTCCTGTCTTCCCCGCATATCCCTTCATGCCCTGAACAATCAAGAATCTGTCAACCTCTGCCTTAAACGTACATACAAACTTGGCCTCCACTGCTGCCTCTGGAAACAAATTCTACTAATTCACTATTCTCTGGCTAACCTACCAACCCATGAGACATAGGAGCAGAATTAAGCCATTTGGCTCATCGAGTCTGCTCCACTGTTCCTTTATAGCTGATTTATTATCCCTTTCAACCCATTCTCCTGCCTTCTCCCCATAACTTTTGATGCCCTGACTAATCAAGAACCTTATAGCCTCCACTTTAAATTGACCCAATGATTTGGCCTCCACAGATCCACAGATTCACCGTCTGGCTAAAGAAATTCCTCCTCATCTCTGTTCGAAATGGACATCCCTCTATTCTGAGGCTGTGCCCTCATGTCCTAGACTTCCTATTGTAGGAAACATCCTCTCCACATCCACTTAATCTAGGCCTTTCTATAATTGATAGGTTTCAATGAGATTCCCCCCCCTCATTCTTCTAAACTACAATGAACACAGGCCCCGAGTGATCAAATGCTCCTCATACATTAACCTTTTCATTTTTTGGGAACCTCATCTGGACCCTCTCCAATGCCAGAACATTTTTTCATAAATAAGCGGCCCAACCTGCTCACAATATGCTAAGTGCATCTTTGTGGTATGAGGGTGGCAGACACCAATAGAATCGACAAGCTCATTCGTAAGGCCAGTGATGTTGTGGGGATGGAACTGGACTCTCTCACGGTGGTATCTGAAAAGAGGATGCTGTCCAAGTTGCATGCCATCTTGGACAATGTCTCCCATTCACTACATAATGTACTGGTTGGGCACAGGAGTACATTCAGCCAGAGACTCATTCCACCGAGATGCAACACAGAGCGTCATAGGAAGTCATTCCTGCCTGTGGCCATCAAACTTTACAACTCCTCCCTTGGAGGGTCAGACACCCTGAGCCAATAGGCTGGTCCTGGACTTATTTCCTGGCATAATTTACATATTACTATTTAACTATTTATGGTTCTATTACTATTTATTATTTATGGTGCAACTGTAACGAAAACCAATTTCCTTCGGGATCAATAAAGTATGACTATGACTATGAGAGTAAGCTGGAGAATTAGAAGGAAAAAAATTGCTTCATTTTAATCAATTGGCCATTATTTTCCTCATTGCTGTTCCCTGCACTTTCATTTCAGGCTCACTGCTGTTGGGACGGAAAACACTGTTGTCCTCATTATCACTGGTGTGATACTAAAACCAATCGCTGCAGGAGGTGGTGGCCTCCTAACGAATGGAAACAGATTTCATCAACCAAATACGACAAAGGATCTGAAAACCTTTAAGGCCATTGTGACCATTTGCTGCTTTGCATTTAAGTTCATAGATGCAAGCATGCTTTTCTGCCCTGCAGCTATTAAAACTGTTGGAACCCACATTTAGTTATCATGGTTATTGTTGCTTTTTGCCATACATTTCTAGCAATCAAGTTTAAAACTATCCAGTTTATTCAATTTGCTGGTGATGTTTCTTGAGAGCAGGGGTTCCCATCATTTTTTAAGCCATGGGCCCCTACCATTAACCAAAGGGCCCCATGTTGGAAATCCCTGCTCTAGAAGATGTTTTTTTGAGGAATTAATCAGATTATCAAATTTCTGGCAATTGTTGTATGATAATTATTTACAGTTTTTATCTGTGAACACCTGTTTTGTATGCTGATCTTGGCGATTTCCTTGCAAATGCTTCATCACTATATGAAGATACATCATCAGTATGCTGTTAATTGTGGTGTATCCTTCAAATTCTTAGCCTTTGGCTGATTGGTCATCATTACAGAAACTTAATTGTGATGTAGGGGGGAAATCTCTTTGCTGATTGGTTGTGTGATGAACTTGGTATGTTGTGATCTGGAGTATTGAGTCATAAATGGGATCAATGTCTACATGTCTGTTTACAGAATTGTTTGTGGAAAACCATGCAATTCTGTAACAGACATGCAGACATCGATCCTATTTATGAGCCAATGCGGGCAAAATTCCCGACCACAATGCTCGAAGTTCACCACACAGCCAATCCATGACAAGACTTCCTCACTACTTCACAATTGAGTTTCTGTAATGAGTTTCAGCAGATTGATAAATATATAAAGGCCAAGTATTCGGAAGGCTTGTCACAATTAACAGCACCCTGATGATGTCTCCTCGCAAGGTGATGAAATGTTTGCAAGTAAATTGCCAAGATCGGAGAACAATCCAACCCAAGCATCAGCCACCTGAGCGACAGATTTTCTTAATTATTTTCAACCTTTATTGTACTATTTGTAATCAAACAAGCACCAAAATATGACTCCAGTTCAATTATTAAGTTGATTAAAAGCTTTTATATGCAATTGAAGACAAAAAACTGTATTCTCTCTTGCTGCTTACTTTATCCATGTTTTTATTTGTATAAAAAGTGGTATACTTATTATTCTACGTCTTCATCTTAAAGAATATCTTAAGATGAAGAAAGGAAAGGCAGCAGATCCTGATGAACTAGTAATAGAACAAATTATCGCCCTCGAAGATTATGGAATTGAAAAACTTACTGATTTAATCAATGACATTTATGAGACTGGAATAATACCAGAAGAGATGAAAAAAATTAGTATTTATCACTCTTCCTAAGAAACCTGGGGCAATAGAATGTGAATTAAGTTTAATGAGTCATATCACCAAGATACTTCTAAGAATTTTGATGACAAGAGCTAAAAGTAAGATACAAGCTGAAATAGGTAAAGAACAATGTGGTTTTGTAAAAGACAAAGGTACAAGAAACGCGATATTGATGTTAAGGATACTATCCGAACGGGCTATTCAAGAGCAAATAGATGTGTTTATTTGTTTTATCGACTACACAAAAGCATTTGATAAAGTGAAGCACAATAAGTTATTTGAAATATTACAGGAAACTCTAGATCTAGATTCGAAAGACCTCCACCTAATCAGAAATCTGTGCTGGGAACAAACTGCCGCTGTAAGAATAGATGGAGAAGTGAGTCAGTTTACGAAAATCAAGAGGGGCTTTAGACAAGGGTGTGTTTTCTCCTCTGATTTATTTAATGTGTACAGTGAAACAATATTACAAAAAAATAAGAGACATCGTGGGAATCAAAGTTGGTGGTGAAAACATCAATCATTTTAGATATGCAGATGACACTGTGTTAATTGCAAGTACGGAGGAAGAACTACAAAACTTAATTGATATAGTTGTTGAAGAAAGTGCAAAAATGGGTCTATCTATCAATCGCAAAAAGACAGAATGTATGGTGATATCCAAAAAGAAGGAGAATCCTATCTGCAGGCTGAGAATAAATGGGGAAGACATAAAACAAGTACAGAACTTTTGCTACTTAGGAAGCTGGGTGACATCAGATAGCAGGTGCAACATGGACATTAAAAGAAGAATAGGGATGGCAAAAGACACCTTTACGAGAATGAAGAGTATACTGACCAATACTAAACTAGGCATGACAACCCGCCTCAGAGTACTGAAATGTTACATTTATCCAGTTATGTTATATGGCTCAGAATGTTGGACAATATCTAGTAACATGAGGAAATGAATTGAAGCAGCAGAGATGTGGTTTTTGAGGAGGATGCAAAGAATATCATGGACGAAACAAATATCTAACGAGAATGTCATGAACAAAGCAAGCACAAAAAGAGAAATAATGTATGAGATCATGAAAAGGCAATGTAACTTCATTGGACATGTGATTAGGAAAGAGGAGTTAGAATGCATGGTAATTATGGGAACGATTGAAGGGAAGAAAGCGAGAGGAAGACAAAGACAAATGATGATGGAGACAGCAGCCAGAGAACTGGAAATGAATACCAATGATTTGATCCACTTGACCCGAAACAGGAGTGTGTGGGCCACGGCAGTCAAAGCTCAAACTGGGCAAGGCACCTGATGATGGTGATGATGATGATACTTATTATTGAGGGGGAACAGCCACATGGGTACTCTGCATTGTCTTCTTATTCCCTTGCCCCACGTGTTGGGCACATGGCCAAGTGGTTAAGGCGTTCGTCTAGTTACCTCAAGGTCGCTAGTTCGAGCTTCAGCTGTGGCAGCGTGTTTGTGCCCTTGAGCAAGGCGCTTAATCACACATTGCTGTAGTCTGTGTGAGGAGTGGCGCCCCACACAGACTTCCAATCCCGATGCAGGCCTCTCATGGTCTGAGTCAATGTTCCGTCCCTCCCCTCCCTTTCTTACTCATGATGGTCACCCAGCTACCTGCCTCCTGCAACCTACAGGTGACCATTGCCTTGAAGCTCCTGTCTATCACCTCGTCATTGTCCTGCATGAGCCAAAGGTCATCCAGCTGCAGTTCCAGTTCCCTAACATGGTCTGTAAGGAACTTCAGTTGGATGCGTTTCACACAGATGTAGCTATCAAGGAGAATGGAGAATGTTCTCCAGATCTCTCACATCTTGCATGATGAGCATACCACTGCCCTGGGATCCATGATCTGGGGATGATGGTCAGGTGAGGGATTGAAAGGCAGGTAAGGGGATGATGGACAGGTTTGTCAAATGTATTCAGGAAAGTTTTCCTAATCAAGAAAGTGTGTGATACTTGATCTGCTCTTAGGGAATGACATAGGGCAGGTGACAGAAACTTGTGTAGGGGAACGCTCTGCATCCAGTGATCACAATGCCATTAGTGTCAAAGTAAATCTGGAAAAAAAAGATGGTCTGGTCTGTGGCATGAGATTCTAAGTTGGAGAAAAGCCAATTTTGACGGTATCAGAAATTATCTGGAAAGTGTGAATTGGGACAAGTTGTTTTCTGTCAGAAGTGTACTTGGCAAGTGGGAGGTCTTGAAAAGTGAAATTTTGAGAGTACGAAGCTTATAAGTGTTTGTTAGAATAAAAGGTAAAGATAACAAGTGTAGAGAAATTTGGTATTCAAGAAATATTGAGGACCTGGTTAAGAAAGTAAAGGAGGTACATTGCTTGTACAGTATAGGCAGGTAGGAACAAATAAGGTGTTTATGGAGAATAAGAAATGCAAAAGAACACTTCAGAAAGAAATCAGGAGGACTAAAAGAAGGCTTGAGGTTGCCTTAGCATACAAGGTGATGGAGAATTCTAAGGGATTCTACAGATATGTTAAGAGCAAAAGGATTGCAAGGTAAAAAACTGGTCCTCCGGAAGATTGAAATGGTAATCCATGAATGGAGACAGAAGAGATGGGGAGATCTTAAGTGCATTTTTTGCATCTGCATTTACTCAGGAAATGGACACAGAGCCTATAGAAGTGAGGCAAAGTAGCATCAACTTCATGGACTCTGTACAGATTACAGAGGAGGAGGTGTTTCCAGTCATGAGGCAAATTAGAATGCACAAATCCCCAGGGCCTGATAAAGTGTTCCCTCAGACCCTGTGGGAGACAAATATAGAATTTGTCGAGGCCCTAGCAGAGTTACTCAAATCACACTTAGCAACAGGTATGGTGCTGGAGGACTGGAGGATAGCCAATATTGTTCCGCTGTTTAAGAGAGAAAAAACAGGAAATTTTAGGCCAGTGAGCCTGACATCAGTAGTGAGAAAGTTATTGGGAAGTATTCTTAGGAACCGGATATATGACTAGTTAGACAGACGTGGACTGATTAAGAATAGTCAGCATGGTAGGTTGTGTCTAACCAATCTTATAGAGTTTTTCGGGGAAGTTACCAGGAATGTTGATGAAGGCAAGGCAGTGGATGTTGTCGACATGGACTTTGACTTCTACCACAAAGCCAAGGTCTAACCCAATTTACTACCTCATCCTGAATGCCAAGTGCCTGAACCTTCTTGACTAATCTCCCATGTGGGACCTTGTCAAGTGCCTTGCCAAAGAGTGGTGGTAGATTGTTGCCTCTCTGACTGGAGGCCTGTGACTAGTGGAGTGCTACATGGATCAGTACTGGGCCCATTGTTGTTTGTCATCTATATCAACAATCTGGATGATAATGTGGTTGACTGGATCAGCAAGTTTGTGGATGACACCAAGATTGGGGGTGGAGTTGTTAGCAAGAAAGACTATCAAGGCTTGCAATGGGATCTACACCAGCTGGAAAAAAATAGGCTGAAAAATGGCAGATGTAATTTAATGCTGACAAGTAAGATTTTGCAATTTGTTAAGACCAACCTGGGTAGGTCTTACACAATGAACGATAGGGCACTGAAGTGTGTGGTAGAACAAAGGGATCTCGGAATACAAGTCAACAATTCACTCAAAGTGGCGTCACAGTCAGATAGGGTCGTAAACAAAGCTCTTGGCACATTGGCCTTTATAAATCAACGTATTGAGTACAGAAGATGGGATTTTAAACGCAAACAACAGGAATTCTGCAGCTGCTGGAAATTCAAGCAACACACATAAAAGTTGCTGGTGAACATCCTCCCCATCCCTTCCCACTGATCTCCCTCCTGGCACTTATCCGTGTAAGCGGAACAAGTGCTACACATGCCCTTACACTTCCTCCCTTACCACCATTCAGGGCCCCAAACAGTCCTTCCAGGTGAGGCAACACTTCACCTGTGAGTCGGCTGGGGTGATATACTGCGTCCGGTGCTCCCGATGTGGCCTTTTATATATTGGCGAGACCCGACACAGACTGGGAGACCGCTTTGCTGAACATCTACGCTCTGTCCGCCAGAGAAAGCAGGATCTCCCAGTGGCCACACATTTTAATTCCACATCCCATTCCCATTCTGACATGTCTATCCACAGCCTCCTCTACTGTAAAGATGAAGCCACACTCAGGTTGGAGGAACAACACCTTATATTCCGTCTGGGTAGCCTCCAACTTGATGGCATGAACATCGACTTCTCTAACTTCCGCTAATGCCCCACCTCCCCCTCGTACCCCATCTGTTACTTATTTTTATACACACATTCTTTCTCTTACTCTCCTTTTTCTCCCTCTGTCCCTCTGAATATACCTCTTGCCCATCCTCTGGGTCCCCCCCGCCCTCCTTGTCTTTCTTGCCGGACCTCCTGTCCCATGATCCTCTCGTATCCCCTTTTGCCAATCACCTGTCCAGCTCTTGGCTCCATCCCTCCCCCTCCTGTCTTCTCCTATCATTTTGGATCTCCCCCTCCCCCTCCAACTTTCAAATCCCTTACTCACTCTTCCTTCAGTTAGTCCTGACGAAGGGTCTCGGCCTGAAACGTTGACTGTACCTCTTCCTATAGATGCTGCCTGGCCTGCTGCGTTCACCAGCAACTTTTATGTGTGTTGCCAGAAGATGGGATGTTATGCTGAAGTTGTGTTAAGACATTGGTGAGACCTAATTTGGAGTATGGTGTGCAGTTTTGGTCACCTCCCTATAGGAAAGAAAGAAATAAAATTGGAAGAGTACAAAGAATATTTACAAGTTTGTTGCCAGGTCTGGAGGATCTGGGTTTTATCTAAAGATTGAATGGGTTCGGAATTTTATCCTTAGAACTTATAAGATTGAAGAGAGGTTTGATAGAGGTATAGAAAATTATGAAGGGTATAGATAGGGTAAACGCAAGCAGGCTTTTCCCATTGAGATCAGGTGAGACTACAACTAGAGGTCAGGGGCTAAGGATGAAAGGTGAAAAGTTTACGGGAAACATGAGGGGAAACTTCTTCACTCAGAGAGTCGTGAGAGGTGGAACGAGCTGCCAGCACAAGTGGTGCATGCGAACTCGATTTCAACGTTTAAGAGAAGCTTGGACAGCTACATGGATGGGAGGGCTATGGTCCCGTGCAGGTCGATGGGAGTAGACAGTTTAAATGGCTCGGGATGGACTGGACGGGCCGAAGGGCTGTACTTTTCCTTGACTGTGCGACAGGTGAGGGGAGAAAGGCGGCCGGGTCCGCCCCGCCTCTTCCGTGACGTCAGTTTGCGACGCCGGCGGCTTGGCGTTGCCACGGTTACCGCTGGCCTTGGTCACAGCCGGTGTCGGCCGACGGCGAACTCCCAGTCAGGATCCGGGCCGGAGGGATGTCGCGGATTCGGCCGGTGGAAATGAGCCGGAAGCAGCAAGAGCTGCTGGCGGACGCTCTGTGCAGAGTCACCAAGCGATGTAAGGGAATGGCGTCCTCCCGGGGTGGGGACGGCGTTGGCAGGAAGGAATCTGGAGCCCGAGGTGTGGGTGGAGGGGCTCGGAGCCTAGGGTAGGGGTGGGGAGGGAGGCCCGGGTGTAGAGTAGGGGAGGGAACCCTTGAGCTCAGGGTGGGGAGGGGGTCTGGAGCCTGGGGAGGGGGTCTGGAGCCTGGGGTGGGGATGGGGGGGGAAGAACCAGGTTGTGGGGAGGGGATTGGGGAAAGCCCAGAGCTGGGGGAAGCCTGGTTCCCGGGCAGAGGGGAGAACCAACCCTGTTGGGTCATGGGGAGGTGTTGGGGTCAGCCCAACCAGGACCCCGTGAATGGATTAGGGGGAAATCAGTATGCAGTTTCCAAATGTAGCAGACAAAAGCTCTCTTGTCCTCCCACATCTTGTGAAAATGGTACTCCTGGCACTGAGTCTGGTGCTGTGGCTCAGAGAAGCAGAGTGGTGAAGGGGGTTGTCAGATATGGTCGTTTCGGGAGACTGCCAGCCTCCCCGATGGTCACATCTGCGCCAGCTGGATCAATGTGCAGCTCTTAGAGACTGTGTTAAGGAACTGGAGCTGCAGTTCGATGATCTTTGGCATGTTGGGGAAAGTGAAGAGGTGGTATACAGGAGCTACAGGGAGGTAGTCACCCCAAGACTACAGTTGACAGATAAATGAATGACAGTCAGGAGAGGGAAGGCAGAACATCAGATAGTGGAGAGCTCCCCTGTAGCCAACCCCCTCAACAATAAGTGCTCCATTTTGAGCACTGTTGTGGGGGGGGGACCTACTGGGGGAAGCAACAGTGACCTGTCTCTGGCACCAAGTCTGGCCTTGTGGCTCAGAAGTGTAGGGAATAGAAGAGGATGGCAGCAGTAAAACGGGACTCTATATTTAGGGGGACAGATCGGCGATTCTGTGGACGTGAAGAAGAAACCTGGATGGTAGTTTGCCTCCCAGGTGCCTGGGTCCGTGATGTTTCTGAATGTATCCATAATATTTTGAAAAGGGAAGGTGAGCAGCTAGAAGTCGTGGTACATAATGGTACCAATGACATAGGAAGAAAAAGGGAGGAGGTCCTGAAATAAGAATACAGAGAGTTAGGAAGGAAGCTGAGAAGCAGGACCTCAAAGATAGTAACCTCAGGATTGCTACCTGTGCCATGTGACAGTGAAGATAGGAATAGAATGAGGTGGCAGATAAATACGTGGCTGAAGAATTGGAGCAGGGGGCAGGGATTCCGATTTCTGGACATTGGGACCTCTCCTGGGACAGGTGTGACCTGTACAAAAGGGGATGAATGACACTTGAATCCGAGTGGGATCAATATTCTTATGGGGCAGATTTACTAGAGCTGTTGGGAGCGGTTTCAACTAGTATGGTAGAGGGATGATAGAGCTGGGGATGAACCAGTAGGTTTATAAGTAGATGATGGGTGTAACATGAATGTAAGGATGGACAAGCCAAAGGCTGGATGCAAATGCAGACTGAACAAAGAGTTAAATTATACCACATAGGCAAAATTCAAAAGCGCGAAGAATGCAGGACTGAAGCTGTTGCATTTAACTGCGCATAGTATTCGGAATAAGGTGGACAAACTTGTGGTGCAATTCGCGTGGACATCACTGAGTTGTGGCTGAAAGACGCCATAGTTGGGAGCTTAACATTAAAGAATATACTTTCTATTGAAAGGACAGGCAGGAAGGCATAGGCGATGTTGTGGCTCTATTGGTAAGAGATGGAATTACATCTTTAGAAAGAAGTGACATAGGGTCAGAGAATGTCAAATCTTTGTGGGTTGAGTTAAGAAACTGCAAGGGTAAAAATACGATTATGGGAATCATACATAGGCTTCCAAATAGAAGGCATGATGTGCGGCTGAGATTGCAAAGGGAGCCGGAAAAGGCATGTAATAAGGGTAATGTCATAGTTGTAATGGGAGACCTTAATATGCAAGGGGATTGGGAAAATCAGGTTGGTGTCGGATTGCAAGAAAAGCAAATTTATTGTATGCCTAAGAGATGGCTTTTTAGAGCAGCTTGTGCTTGAACCTACTAGGGGAAAGGGGGAAAGGCTATCTTAGATTGGGTGTTGTGTAATAACACAAATCTTATTAGGGAGATTCATGTAGAAGAACCTTAGGAGACGATGATCATAATATGTTTGAGTTCATACTTCAATTAGAAAGGGAGAAGCATAACTCACATGTATCAGTATCACAATGGAATAAAGGGAATTACAGAGGCATGAGAAAGGAGCTTGCCCAGGTGGATTGGAGGAAGATACTGGTAGAGAAAGCAGCAGAGCAGATTTCTGGGAATAGTTCCCAAGGCGCAGAGTAGATCTGTTCCACTGAAGAATTTGTTCTCAAATGGCAGTTGTAGTCAACTGTGGTTGACGAAGGAAGTTAAAGACTGCATAATAGCTAAGGAAAGGACATATAAGGATTTGCAATGTTGGCATTTATAAGACACTTGTCAGGCTGCCCTTGGAGTATTGTCAACAGTTTTGGGCCCCATGTCTCAGAAAGGATGTGTTATCATTGGGGAGAGTCCAGAGGATATTTATGATGATGATTGCAGGAATGAAGGGGTTAACATATGAGGAGCGCTTGGCAGCTTTGGGCCTGTACTCACTAGAATTTAGTAAATACAGGGTGATCTCATTGAAACCTATTGAATGTTAAAAGGACTAGATAAGGTAGATGTTGAGAGGATGTTTCCCATGGTGGGGGTATCCAGAACTAGAGGGCACAGCCACAGAACTAAGGGGCAACCTTTTAGAACAGATTTTTTTTTAGCCAGAGAGTAGTGAATCTGTGGAAGGCTCTGCCACAGATGGCGGTGGAGCCCAAGTTTGTGGGTATTTTTGAAGCGGAAATTGATAGTTTCCCAATTGTTCAGGGTGTCAAAGGATATGGCAAGGAGGCAGGTGTATGGGGTTGAGTGGGATCTGGAATGAGCCATGATGGAATGGTGGAGTGGACTCAGTGGGCTAAATGACCTGATTCTGCTCCTATGTCTTATGGTGTTGATAGGAGATTCCTCACTCAGAGGAATAGAGATGAGGTTTTGTGCGTGTGATAGGGATATCTGGATGGTATGTTGCCTCCCTGGTGGCAGGATCAGGGATGTCCCAGATCATGTCCATGGCATTCTCAAGGGCAAAGGTGAGCAGCAAGAGATCTTGGTGCATATTCGCACCAATAACACAGGTAGACAAAGTAGGGAGGTCCTGAAGAGAGATTTTAGGGAGCTACGTAGAAAGCTGAGAAACAGGACCTCCAAGGTAGTAAGGGTAAGTGTGGGTAATAATAGAATGATTTGGCAGGTGAATGCATCACTGAGGCACTGGTGCAGGTGGCAGGGGTTGAGATTTATGGAGCATTAGGATCTCTTCTGGGGAAGGTATGACCTATACAAAAGGGACAGGTTATACCTAAGCCCAAGGGGGTCCAATATAACCATAGAACAATTACAACACGGAAACAGGCCATCTCGGCCTTTCTAGTCCATGCCGAAATATCCTTGTGGGGAGGTTGGCTAGAGTTGTTTGGGTGGGTTTAAACTAATTTGGCAGGGGAATTGGAATCAGAGTGATAGTGCTGAAGGTGGGGTAGTTGGTTTACAAACAGAGGCAGTGCGTAGTGAGAGTCCTAGCAAGAAGAGACTGATGATAGGGCAAAATTGCAGTCAACAGGATTACTTGCAACGTTCAAGGTGGACAAAATCAATAAAGATGAATACAGGACTTAAGGTGTTATATTTGAATGCGCGCAGTCAGGGTTGATGAACTTTTAGCACTGTTGCAGATTGGCAAGTATGATGTTATGGGCACGAGGGGATCAGCTATTCTGGATTGGGTGTTACGCAATGAACCAGAATTGATTAGAGAGTTTAAGGTAAAAGAACCCTTTGGGGAAAGTGGTCATAACATGATTGAATTCGCCCTGAAATTTGAAAAAGAGAAACTAAAGTCAGACTTATCAGAATTACAGTGGAATAAAGGGGATTAGAGAGGCGTGAATACTGACAGGGATGACAGCAGAGCAGCAATGGCTGGAATTTCTGGAAGCTAATTGGAAGGCACAGGATATATACGTCCCAAAGAGGAAGAACTATTCTAAAGGAAAAATGACATAACTGTTGCTAACGAGAAGTCAAAGCCAACATCAAACCCAAAGAGAGGGCATATAATGGAGTAAAAATTAGTGGTATGTTAGAAGATTGGGAAGATTTTACAAACCATCAGAAGGCAACTAAAAAATCATTAAGAAGGCAAAGGTGGAATATGAAAATAAGGTAGCCAATAATATTAAAGAGGATACCAAAAGTTTCTTCAGATACATTATGTGTATAAGAGAGGTAAGAGTGGATATCGGACTATTGGAAAACAATGCTAGAGTGGTGGTAATGGGGCACAATGAAATGGCAGATGAACTGAATCAGTATTTTGCATCATTCTTCACTGTGGAAGACTCTAGCAGTATGGTGGAAATTCCAGGTGTCAGGGGCCATGAAGTGTGTGAAATAACCGTAACTAGAGAGAAGTTTCTTGGGAAAGTGAAAGATCTGAAGGTAGATAAGTCACCTGGACCAAATGGTGTCCACCCCAGAGTTCTGAAAGAGGTGGCTGAAGGATTGTGGAGGCATTTAGTAATGATGTTTCAAAAACCTCCAGATTCTGGAATGATTCCGGAAGACTGGAAAATTGAAAATGTCACTCCACCCTTCAAGAAGGAAGAGAGGCAGAAGAAAGGAAACTGTAGGCTAGTTAGTCTGACCTTAGTGGTTGAGAAGATATTGGAGTCAATTATTAAAGATGAGATTTCAGAGTACTTGGAAGCACATGATAAAATAGGCCATAGTCAGCATGGTTTCCTCAAGTGAAAATCTTGCCTGACAAATCTGTTGGAATTCTTTGAAGAAACAACAAGCAGGATAGACATAGAAGTATCGGTTGGTATTGTGAACTTGGATTTTCAGAAGACCTTTGACAAGGTGCCACACAGGAGGCTGCTTAACAAGCTATGAGCCCATGATATTACAGGAAAGCATCTCGCATGGATAAACCGTGACTGATTGGCAGAAGGCAAAGGTTGCAAATAAAGGGAGCCTTTTCTGGTTGGCTGCTGGTGACTAGTGGTGTTCCACAGGGGTTTGTGTTGGCGTGTGGCCAAGTGGTTAAGGCATCAGTCTAGTGATGTGAAGGTTGCTAGTTCGAGCCTCAGCTGAGGCAGCGTGTTGTGTTCTTGAGCAATGCACTTAATCACACATTGCTCTGTGACGACACCGGTGCCAAACTGTATCGGCCCTAGTGCCCTTCCCTTGGACAACATCGGTGGCGTGGAGAGGGGAGACTTGCAGCATGGGCAACTACTGGTCTTCCATACAACCTTGCCCAGGCCTGCGCCCTAGAAACCTTCCAAGGCACAAATCCATGGTCTCACGAGACTAACGGATGCCTATTATTATTATTTGTTGGGACTGATTCATTATACATTACATGTCAATGATTTGGATGATGGAATTGATGGCTTTGTTGCAAAGTTTGCAGACAATACAAAGGTAGATGGAGGAGAAGGTAGTTTCGAGGAAATAGGGAGGCTATAAATGGACTTAGGAGAATGGGTAAAGAAGTGGCAGATGGAATACAGTGTCAAGAAGTGAATGGTCATGCACTTTGGTAGAAGAAATAAAAGGGTTGAATATTTTCTAAATGGAGAGAAAATAGGAAAGTCTGAAGCGCAAAGGGATTTGGGAATCCTTATGCTGGGTTCCCTCAAGATTAACTTACAGGTTGAGTCTGTAGTGAGGAAGGCAAATGTGATGTTAGCATTCATTTCAAGAGGACTAGAGTATAAAAGCAAGGATGTAATGCTGAGACTTTATAAAGCACTGGTGAGGCCTCACTTGGAGTATTGTGTTCAGTTTTGGACTCTTTATCTTAGAAAAGATGTGCTGAAACTGGAGAGCGTTCAAAGAAGGTTCATGAAAACGATTCCAGAATTAAACAGCTTGTCGTATGAATACTGTGATGGTTCTGGGCCTGTATTCACTGGAATTGAGAAGAATGAGGGGTGACCTAAATGAAACCTATCGAATGGTGAAAGGCCTTGATAGAGTAGATGTGGGATGTGGAAAGGATAGTGGGAGTGTCTAAGAGTAGAGGACACAGCCTCAAAATAGTGGGTCATCCTTTTAGAATGTAGATGAGGAGGAATTAGCCAGAAAATGGTGAACCTGTAGAATTCATTGCCACAGACAGTTGGGAAGCCAAGACTTTATGTATATTAAGGTGGAGAATGGTCGATTCTTGAATGAGTCAGGGTATGAAGGGATATGGGCGAAGGCAGGAGATCGGAGCTAAGAGGGAAAATAGATCAGCCAAATGGCCTAAGCTGTTCCTATATCTTATAGTGATGGTGGTTACATAACTTATGGTAGAACTCCCATCAGCAGTGATGGGATCCAGCTCATCAGTGCTAAGGACAAGGCGAAAGCAAACATGTTCATCTTCCCTTCCATCGCCACAGTAGACACAACAGCTAATTCAGTCACTTGGCATGACAAGAAACGATGAGGCATTTTATAAACACCTTGAGATCGTCCCAACTGTAGTACTGAAGATAATAGGTGTATGCACAAGATGATAGGAGGCATAGCTTGAATGGACAGCCAGAGACTTTTTCCCAGGGTGGAAATGGCTAATATGAGGGGGCATAGTTTTAAGGTGATTGGGGATGTCTGAGGTTCTGAGGTAATTTTTGTTTACACAAAGTGGTGGGTGTGTGAAACACCCTGCCAGGGATGGTTATAAAGACAGGTACATTAGGGACATTTAAGTTCAAAGTAAATTAATTATCAAAGCACATTCGGGCGGAATGGCAGTATAGCAGTTAGTGGATGTCAGGGCATTGGAGTTCAGTCCCAGCACCGTCTGCGAGGAGTTTGTATATTCTCTTTGTGAACCACATGGGTTTCCTCTGCGTACTCTGGTTTTCTCCCACAGTCCAAAAATGTACCGGTTTTTAGGTTAGTTGGTCATTGTAAATTGTCCTTTAGGTTAGGGTTAAAATTAAGTGTTGCTGGATAATGCTGCCCAAAGGGCCAAAGGGCCTATTTTGTGCTGTATCTCCAAATAAATAAATGTCACCATGTACAACTCTGAGACTGATTTCCTTGTGGGTTTTCGCAGTAAATACAAAGAGACACAATAGAATTAATGAAAAACCGCACAGAAGACAGACAGACAACTGATGTGCAAAAGGCAACAAGCTGTGCAAATCTAAAATGAGAAAAGGAAAATAATAATAAATAAATAAGCAATAAATATTGAGAATATGAAATGAGGAGTCCTTGAAAGTGAACTCATAGGTTGTGGGAACAGTTCAGTGATGGGGTGAGTGAAGTTATCCCTCTGGTTCAGGAGTCTGATGGTTGAGGGGTAATTACAGTTCCTGAACCTGGTGGTGTGAGTTCTGAAGCTCCTGTACCTCCTTCCTGATGGCAACAGTGAGAAGAGAACGTGACCTGATGGTGGGAGTTTGTGATGATGATGATGATGCTTTCCTGTGACAAAGCACCATGTAGATGTGCTCACTAGTGGGAAGGGCTTTGCCCATGATTGACTGGGCTGCATCCACTACTTTTTGGAGACGTCCGTAAACAAGGGCATTGGTATTTCCATACCAGGCTGTGATGCAGCCAGTCAATATACTCTCCACGACACATCTGTAGAAGTTAGTCAAAATATAGATGTCATGCCGTATCTTTGCAAACCTCTAAGGAAGTAGAGGTGCTACAGCACTTCCTTTGTAATTGCAGTTATGTACTAGGGCCAGGACAAGTCCTTTAAATTCCTTGGTGTTATCATTTCAAAATTACTATCCCTCTCCACCTCTGTTCCCCCGATGAGGACTGGCTCATGGACCTCTGGTTTCCTCCTCCTGAAGTCAATAATCAGCTCTTGGTCTTGCTGACATTGAGTGAGAGGTTGTTGTTGTGACACTGCTCAGGCAGAGGTCTATGTGGGAGGAGAGCGTTAAATTGACCATCGAGTAGATTAAAAGATTGGCACAACATTGTGGGCCGAAGGGCCTATACTGTGATGTACTGTTCTTTGTCCTGTCTACCTCTTGGACTTCCTGTAATTCTAACAAGGATGTTGCTCTACACTTGCAACATTCACTACTACACAATCCAAAACTTTCCCAGGTACTGTGTTTCTTTAAAAGCCTGACTGTATGGATGATAAACAGAGGAGGGCATTTAAAATAAATTGGCACTGATTATCAAAACATTGTTAGTCGATTGTCCTGTCTAGTGCTGTACTGTTCTTTGTTCCTTCATTAACAGGTCCGAGTTTGGGTATCCCCTAGCTGGATATGTGATGAAATACCTTGCTTGTCTGCTTGAGTGCAACTCTAAATAGTCATAGTCATACTTTATTGATCCCAGGGGAAATTGGTTTTCGTTACAGTTGCACCATAAATAATAAATAGTAATAGTCATAGAAATAATAAATAGTAATAGAATAGTAATAGAAAATAGTAATAAATAGTTAGATAGTAATATGTAAATTATGCCAGTAAATTATGAAATAAATCCAGGACCAGCCTATCGGCTCAGGATGTCTGACCCTCCAAGGGAAGAGTTGTAAAGTTTGATGGCCACAGGCAGGAATGACTTCCTATGACGCTCTGTGCTGCATCTCGGTGGAATGAGTCTCTGGCTGAATGTACTGCTGTGCCCACCCAGTACATTATGTAGTGGATGGGAGACATTGTCCAAGATGGCATGCAACTTAGACAGCATCCTCTTAAAGCCTCTCAAACAGCCTGACATCATCTAGGACAAAGTTGCTTGCTTTAACTGACATTCCTTCAGCTGCCCTGATCATTAACCCCTTCTATCATTGGGGCACCAAAAACCACCTACAAACTTAAACCTTCTCACCTTAAATGCATGACCTGTAGCATTAAACTTTTTAACCTTGGTAAAAGGATACTAGCTGCCTACCCTATCAATGCCTCTTGTAATTCAATCCATCTCCCCTCTGCCTCTGCTGCTGCAGAGTAAACAACACACTCTGTCCACTCTCTTGTTATAGCACATGCCCTTTAATCCAGGTTATGATCTTGGTAAATCTCTTCTGCACTTTCTCCAAAGCCTCCACAACCTTTCTATAATGGGTTGACCAGAACTGAATGCAATACTCCAGATGCAGCCCAACTAGAGTTTTATAAAGCTTCCTGACTATTGAACTCAATTCCTTGACTAATAAAGGGAAGTATGCCATATATTTAAGGGGGCAGTGGACTTGGACTCCATTAACCTTCTGTACATCAATGCTATTAAGAGTCTTGCCTTTCACTGTATGTTTCGATGAAGATATGATAAATAAACTAATCTGAATTAACAGTGTACTCTCTCCTTACATTTGATCTCCCAAAGTCCCACATGTCACTGGATTAAACTCCATCCCTCCATCTGATATATGGGGAGCGGTAAAATCTGGGGAAGTTGATGGGGTACATACAGTACAGATGGAATAGGCGCATAATTTGTGTAAATTGTTGCTTAATATTCAATGCCCACCTGGTGGCTGCAGGACTCTTAGTAAACTTTTAATAGAGAAATTATTTGAAAAGGTAGTCATTCCCCTTTAATTCCTTCTTTGCAGTACATCAGATTGCTTAATTTTAAGATTCTTTCTACCAAAAGTCAATAACATATTGTATAAATGGACCCGCATGTTTTTGTATTTTAGTTTAACAGGCAGGTTATTATGTCTTTGCTCTAGTCAACAGACATGAAGTGCTGTGTTTAAAGAAAGTCTTCAGTACTCTTGTTGACACTTTTCCTGAGCAACATATTACAGTTGGACTCGATCGAAACAAATTTAGAAATGTTCTGCATGTCACATTTGGAATGACTGATGATATGATCATGGACAGAGGTGAGTGTTGTAGTTACTGTATATTGAATGAAAAGCCGACCTGCGGATTCAGCCACTATGAACTCAACAAATTGCTTGCATGTTAGTCAGCCTTTGCTGACTAATTGTTAATTCGATACAACTTGCTGTTAGTCAGAAAAACCACAAGTGTGGCCTTGTCAATATTGCCAAAACCCTTGGAACAAGTAAAATAAGTTGTACCCTGTAAAGATGTTATGTGCTGTCTTAATGTTTTTTAAAATAGCAATTTGCAGTCTATTATCAGCAGGAGACAATGGATAGTGCAGTCTAGGATGTACATGCTTGGTGTCTTGTCTCACTAAATAATCCATTCCTCATCATCATTATGTGCCATATTGTATGAAGTAGGCAGTCATTGCCCCATGGCCATGATTGCTCTTGGCAAGTTTTTCTACAGAAGTAGTTTGCCATTGCCTTCTTCTGGGCAGTGTCTTTGCAAGATGGGTGATGCCCACCATTATCAATACTCTTCAGAGACTCTGCCTGCTGTTATTTGTCACATAACCAGGACTTGTGATATGCACCAGCTGCTCGTATGACCATCTACCACCTGGTCCCATGGCTTCATGTGACCCTGATCCGGCGGCTTAGCAGGTGCTACACCTTGCCCAAGGGTCACCTGCAGACTAGCAGAGGGAAGGAGTGCCTTAAACCTTCTTATAGTCATAGTCATACTTTATTGATCCCGGGGGAAATTGGTTTTCGTTACAGTTGCACCATAAATAATAAATAGTAATAAAACCATAAATAGTTAAATAGTAATATGTAAAATTATGCCAGGAAATAAGTCCAGGACCAGCCTATTGGCTCAGCCTATAGAGAGATGTATCTCCACTCCACCACCCAGGTCCGGTCCAAGATATACATAATCAACAGGGAGGATTGGTGCTTGCTACATGCGACAGTATGGCGCAGTACAGATGCCTCAGCCCACGATGCGCTGACTTGAAAGTGAAAGCAGACAAAGTCTGTAGCAATGAAGGGTCCCCAGTCACCTTGTATTCCATGCCACCAGACCCTGACTGCAATCTGTCAAGAACCGTGTGGATTGTCCCCATGCATCTGCCTCCCCATATTAAACAAAGTCATGTTCAAGTGATCTCCATTAGAGGAATTCACCCTAACATCCCAATTATGTGGATCCCAGATTCGCCTCTACATTTAACTGAGGACTGACCAATAGACAACCCCTTAAGAGAATATCATACTTGAGTGATTGTAGTTCTACTACTCCAAGGGCATTCTAATGCTTCCCTCCCATGTAGCCCTCCATTTTTCTATCATCCTCTGCCTATCTAAGAGTTTCTTAATAGTCTCTGGGCATTTTGGAAGTTACATCCTTCTTACAGGTCAAAGTTGCTGGTGAATGCAGCAGGCCAAGCAGCATCTGTAGGAAGAGGTGCAGTCGACGTTTCAGGCCGAGACCCTTCGTCAAGACTAACGTTAGTCCTGACGAAGGGTCTCGGCCTGAAAGTTAGTCCTGACGAAGGGTCTCGACCTGAAACGTCGACTGCACCTCTTCCTACAGACGCTGCCTGGCCTGCTGCGTTCACCAGCAACTTTGATGTGTGTTGCTTGAATTTCCAGCATCTGCAGAATTCCTGTTGTTTTTCCTTCTTACAGGCTGTTTTTAAGCTGTTGGAACCAGTTGCTATCCCGGAATCTGATGCCCTGCCAGGAGCAATCGTACTGCAACACGAATCATTTACAAGGGTTTTCTGTTGGTCAAGGCAACTTCTAAGGACTTGCATTTCCTGCCTATATATATCTTTATAGTCAAGTCTGGACCGTCCTGTTTGTAACTATAATTCTCCATATAGCATAGGGGTTTCCAACCTTTTTTTTGCCATGGACCAATACCATTAAGCAAGCGATCTGTAGACCCCAGGTTGGGAACCCCTGATATAGCATGTCTTTCCATACATAATCAATTGTCAGGTTGGTCAGGTGGCTTCACCAGGCTAATCATCTCCTTTTAGAAATGTCACACTTAGTAAATTTCCTTCGGAAGATTATCTGAGTTATAAGTGTACCTTTCCATTTGATCTGAGTGTCTGGCATAAGGCAGTACAGATGAAAGCTGCTTAATCTTTCTGCTGATCAACAACATAAAAAGTACATAATAAAAATCTCCTGTTAGATTACTCCTTCAGCCCTTTGCCTTTTCTACCTATCACCTCCCAGCTTCTTACTTCATCCTCCCTCTCCCACTCACCTGGCTTCACCCATTATCTATTAGCACGCTCTCTTTCCCCTCCCCCACCTTCTTATTCTGGCATCTTCTCCCTTCCTTTCAACACCTGATGAAGGGTCTCAGCCCCAAATATCATCTGTTTATTCCTCTTCATAGATGCTGCCGGACCTGCTAAGTTCCTCCAGCATTTTGTGTGTATTGAAAATTAAGGCCCAGATAGCAGATCCATTTTAAAGTTATTCCTCAATATACAAACTTGCAAATTACAAAACTATTTAATAATGTCATTACCTCATTAGGATATGAGCTCTTGATTTATGATTGCATTAATACATTACAAGACATGCCAATTTCAGTACATTTACTTTGTCTGGTATCTGTTGCAATGATGAATAATAATATTCCAAAAAAACTTTAATATCTATTTCTTCTATTTTCATTTCATTTGAAGTTTAAGAAAATTTGAAAAAATGAACAATAAACAGCTGAAATAATTTTGTTCAATTTTATGTAATACCCAAATATTAATATAATCTCAATTGCTTTGGAAGTGCCGATAGGGTTGTTATCTACATATATCAAAGGTGAAGAACAGTCAATGACTTTTTTTCACATATTGCTTGTAAGTCCAAGGTTTTATACCATAATCATAAATTAAGTTACCTTCAAATTATTTCTGTATATTGGTGAATCAAAGAATCAGGTTTATTATCAGCTGAAGTATAAAAATAAAGAGTGGAAACAGGGAGCCAGATAGTGAGGAAGTGTTGATGGGTCACCGTCCGTGGAGAAGTGATTGCATACGTAATTCATGCAGTTCTGCTTGCCCCATTAAGGGAAGGATGTTGAGGTTTTGGAGAGGTTTACCAGGATGTTGCCTAATTAGAGGCCATGTGCTATAACGAGCGGACAAATTTGGATTGTTTTCTCTGGAGTCCTGGAGGCTGAGGGGAGATCTGATACAGGTTTATAAGACTATGAGAGGCATAGATAGAGTAGACAGAGAATATCTTTTTCCCAGGATTGAATTGTCATAGTAGAGGGTATGCATTTAAGGTGAGGGGGGTAATTTCAAAGGAGATGTGAGGGGCAAGTTTTTTACAGAGAGTAGTGGGTACCTGGAATGAGCTGCCTGGGGCAGTGTTAGAGGCAGATACATTACGGATTTTTAGAAGATCTTTAGATAGGCACGTGAAAGTGAGGAAAATGTAGGCAGAAGGGATTAGTTTAGTTGGCCATTTAATGACTTAATTATTTGTTTCAGCACAACATTGTGGGTCTAAGAGGCTGTTCCTGTGCTATACTGTTCTCTATTCTAAATCTGATGGTGGAGGGGAAGAAACTATTCTTAAAAGTTGAGTCTGTGTCTTCAGGCTCCTCCCGTACTGGAAGCAATGCGAAGAGGGCATTCTTCTGGGTGATGGGGTCCTGAGTGATGGATGCCATCTTTTTGAGGTATCGCCTTTTGAGGATGTCCTCATTGTTGCTGAGGTTGGTGCCCATGATGGAGGTGACTGAGTTTGCAACCCTCTGCAGCTTTTTTCCGATCTTATGCAGCGGCTTCTCCATAGCAGACAGTGATGCAACCTGTCAGGTACATCTAACTGATACACCTGTAGAAATTTGCTCACGTCTTTGGTGACATACTATATCTCCTAGAACTCCTAACATTGGTATTTCATCTACTCTCTCAGCTTTTTGGCAGTTGAATGCACTACGATGTTTAGTTCTAGTGATAATTGCAAGCATTGGGCTTTTCTTTATGAGCCAGGGCTTCCTTTTACCTTGTCCACTGGTAGCTGATAAAATTATTTTGGTATTGGTAGTTCCTATGAATTGATTTAATCTATGTATTTTACCAGCTTTAAATCCATGCTGAACATCAGCTCTATCTGACGACTTAAGTTGGTGAATCCAAACATTTATCGCATGTACTGTATTTAATGTGTATCCAGAAATTCTAATGACTGGTTAAATTACCCCTTCATGTAGGCAAATGGCAAAAGAATCAAAGGAGAGTAGATGAGTATAAGAAAGATGATAAATTGGATAAATTGAAAGGCTACAGGAAAATGAGAGAAAAATGTGACTGTATTGATATGAACACAACAGGCTGAATAGCTCTCATCTGTGACTTTATAAGTAATTAAGCCTCCAATACTTCCTATAATTTTGGAATTTTTTTCAGTTTTTCGTGCATTTGACAAAGACAATGATAGCTATGTCAATATGAAAGAGTGGATTGAAGGACTGTCAATATTTCTCCGAGGGACTTTGGATGAAAAGATAAAATGTAGGCCTAACTATTTATTTATTTATTTATTGATTGATTGTCACTATTATTTTCCCTGGTAGCTCTGAGGTTGAACCAGACTGCTTGCTCTCAAGAGATCACGTCAGTACCAGATAATACATCATTGCTGTACATTAGAAATGCATTAACTCTGCCCCTAGTTCATCTTGTCTGGTGCAGAAGTTAGAACACAGAACATTACAGCACAGTAAAATCACCTTAAAATTATGCCCCTTCATATTAGCCAATTCCACCTTTGGAAGTCTCTGGCTGTCCATTATATCTATGCCTCTTATCTTATCTTATCCACCTCCAATTCTGAATCACTTTTTGAGTCAATTTATACTTAATCGTTGCACTGTACTCCTGGCAGCCTTCTATCAAAACATTTGATGACTGTGTCCTGGTTCTCATCTGGTCATTTCCTACCTATCGTGATTGTTGGTTAAGCATTACACCTGTTTTGAAATCCTTCTGTAGCTTTTGCCTCCCAGGTGCCGGGGTCCATGATGTTTCTGAATGTGTCCGGAATATCCTGAAAAGGGTGGATGAGCAGCCAGAAGTCGTGGTACATATTGGTACCAACAACGTAGGTAGAAAAAGGGAGGACATCCTGAAAAAAGAATACAGGGAGTTAGGAAGGAAGCTGAGAAGCAGGACCTCAAGGATAATAATCTCGGGATTGCTGCTTGCGCGAAGTGAGGATAGGAATAGAATGAGGTGGCAGATAAATACATGGTTGAAGAATTGGAGCAGGGGGCAGGGATTCAGATTTCTGGAGCATTGGGACCTTTTCTGGGGCAGGTGTGACTTGTATAAAAGGGGACGGGTTACACTTGAATCCAAGTGGGATCAATATTCTTACAGGCAGATTTAGTAGAGCTGCTGAGAGTAGTTTAAACAGAGGGATGATAGAGCTGAGGATGAGCCAGTAGGTTTACAAGTAGATGATGGGGGTAACGTGAATGTAAGGAAGGACAAGCCAGTGATTGGGTACAAATGCAGACAGAGCAAAGAGTTAAATTGTACCACAGAGGCAGAATTCAAAAGGGTGAAGAATGCAGGACTGAAGCTGCTGTATTTAAATGCGCGTTACATTTGGAATGAGGTGAATGAACTTGTGGCACGATTAGAGTGGGCATCACTGAGTCGTGGCTGAAAGAAAGCCGTAGTTGGGAGCTTAACATCAAAGGATATACTTGTATCGAAAGGACGGGCAGGAAGGCATAGGCGGTGGCGTGACTCTGTTGGTCAGAGATGGAATTACTGTACATCTTTAGGAAGAAGTGACATAGGGTCAGAGAATATCGAATCTTTGTGGGTGGAGGGTAAAAACTATTATGGGAATCATATATAGACATCCAAATAGTAGCCAAGATGTGGGATTGAGTTTGCAAAGGGAGCTGGAAAAGACGTGTAATAAGGGTAATAACACAATTGTAATAGAGGACTTCAATATGCAAGGGTTTGGGAAAGGCAGGTTGGTGTTGGATTGCAAAAGAGAGAATATTGAATGCCTATGAGATGGCTTTTCAGAGCAGCTTGTGCTTGAGCCTATTTGGGGAAAGGCTACCTTAGATTGGGCGTTGTGTAATTACACAGATCTTATTTGGGAGCATAATGCAAAGGAACCCTTTGGAGGCAGTGATCATAATATGATTGAATTCATACTGCAATTTGAGAGGGATAAGCATAACTTACGTGTATCAGTATCACCATGGAATAAAGGGAATTACAGAGGCATGAGAGAGGAGCTTGCCCAGATGGATTGGAGGAGGATACTGGCAGGGATGACAACAGAGCAGAGATGGCTGAAGTTTCTGGAAATAGTTCACAAGATGCAGGATAGATATGTCCCACAGAAGAAGTAGTTCTCAAATGGCAGGGGTAGACAACAGTTGTTGACAAAGGAAGTTAAGGACTGCATAAAAGCCAAGGAAGGGGCATATGTTAGCAAAAGTGAGTGGGAAGTTGGATGTTTTGGAAGACTTTAAAATCCAACAAAAGGCAACTAAAAAAGCTATAAGAAGGGAAAAAATAAAATATGAGGGGAAACTAGCCAATAATATAAAGCAGGATACTGAAAGTTTTTTCAGTTATATAAAGAGTGAAAGGGAGGTGAGAGTTGATATTGGACTACTGGAAAATTATGCTGGTGAGATAGTAATGGGGGACAAAGAAATGGCAAATGAACGTTATGGGTACTTTGCATCAGTCTTCACTGTGGAAGGCACTAGCTGTATGCCAGAGGTCCGTGAGTGTCAGGGAGTAGGAGTGAGTGCCATTGCTATTACAAAGGGAAAAGTGCTAGGCAAACTGAAAGGTCTTAAGGTGGATACGTCACCTGGACCAGATGGACTACATCCCAGACTACTGAGAGAGGTTGCTGAAGAGATAACGGATACATTGGTCATTATCTTTCACAAATCACTTGATTTTAGCATGGTCCTGGAAGATTACAAATGTCATTCCACTCTTTTAAGAAGGAGAAGGCAAGAGAAAGGAAATTATAGGCCAGTTAGCCTAACCTCAATGATTGGGAAAGTGTTGGAGTCTGTTATTAAGGATGAGGTTTCGGGGCACTTGGAGACTGATAATAAAATAAGTTAAAGTCAGCATAGTTTCTGTCAAGGGAAATCTTTCCTGACAAATCTGTTAGAGTTCTTTGAGGAAGTAACAAACAGGGTGGACAAAAGAGAGTCAGTGGATGACATTTACTTAGATTTTCAGAAGGCATTTGATAAGGTGCTACACATGAGGCTGTTTAACAAGATAAATTCCTATGGCATTACTTGAAAGATACAGGCATGGATGGAGGAATGGCTGACAGGCAAGAGACAGTGAGTGGGAATAAAGGGGTCCTTTTCTGATTGGCTGCCAGTAACTGGTGTTGCTCCTCAGGGGTCAATATTGGAACCACTACTTTTCACATTGTTTATCAATGATTTGGGTAATGGAATTGATGGGTTTGTGGCAAAATTTGAGGATGATAGGAAGATAGGTGAAGGGGTAGGTAGTGTTGAGGAAACAATGCAATTGTAGCAGGATGTAGACAAATTGGAAGAATGGGCAAAAAAGTGGTAGATGGAAAACAGTGTTAGGAAATGTATGATAGTGCATTTCGATAATAGGAACAGTAGTGCAGACTATTATCTAAATAGGGAGAAGGTTCAAACATCAGAGGTGCAGAGGGACTTGGGAATCCTCGTGCAAGACTCCCAGAAGATTAATTTACAGGTTGAGCATGTAGTAAAGAAAGCAAATGGAATGTTGGCATTTATTTCAAGGGGAATAGAACATAAAAGCAAAGAGATTACGCTGAACCTTTATAAGACACTAGTCAGGCTGCACTTGGAGTATTGTCAACAGTTTTGGGCCCCAGTTCTCAGAAACGATGTGTTGTCATTGGAGGGAGTGCAGGTGAACGGGGTTGAGTGGGATCCGGGATCAGTCATGATGGAATGGTGGAGCAGACTTGATGGGCTGAATGGCCTAATTCTGCTCCTATCCCCCCCCCAAAAAAACAATTTGGTCACAAGCGTCGATGACCTTCTCGCTGTCTTATAACAAACAACAATTAACTCAGAATGGATCAATCATAATCATATTTATTTTATTTGCTGCAAGGGAAAGCCATCACTGCACGAGAGTTGGCGACAGCTTTGAAAAAACAGTGTTACATACCCCGTAACTGGGTTGTCAAACCGGCAGAAGTGGAACACTCGTTGGAGTCTGTGATTACTAGAAACTAAGAAAGTTTTATTAACAAAAAAATAAGTAATACAGTACACTAACCGCAAGGATATAAATGTAACAGGTTAGCAGTGATAGTATGCACATATACACAGAAATAGGGTAATAGGAATCAACCAAGCTCTATCACAGTCTAGGGGTAAAATGATCAGTCTTAAGGTGAAGCAGAGTTCAGTTCAGTCCAGTGTAGTTCGAAGTAATCACTGTTGTTGTACCGTTGGGGAGAGAGAGAGGAGAGATACAGTTGGTTTCAGGCAAACCTTTCGATGCCTTCTGATCCTGCTGTGGTCACCAACTGTGACCCCTCCGTTCCGGATGCGACCGTTCTTCCATGGTGAACCCGGCACCCAGGCAAGGGCGGACACACAACAGGTTCCCACCAGTCGTACCTTTACACCCTATGAGCCTCTGGCCGATTCCCGCGAATCGGTCCTCTAACTCCCACCAACTTGTGGGGCACAATGCTGTTTCCAGGGTCTCGTGGTGTGTGTCTCGTGCCTTAGCAAACCCGCTATTTTTATCTCCCGATGGGGTATCACCTGTCCATCAAACTTCACACTTCCTATTGTCTCAGCAGGATTGTTAATGAACAGTTCAGGTTCAAAGCAAACTGTCTGTGGCAGACACCAACATCTGAATTATGTGTGTCTCTCTCTCGTTATCTCTCTCTTCTCTCTTATTAGCATTTTGAATGGCTCTCCGTTGTCTCTCGTTATCTCTCTCATTAACATCATCCGTTCTGCAGCTCTGCTTGGCTTCACACATGACAACAGACAGCATAATCACTCCTTTATAAACAAGTGTTAGCTACTGAGCATCATTTAAGATTAGCATGAAATCTGTTTGCCTGGTTAATCAGTGTACTTGGCATTCTTGTAGCAATGCATTTACTTTCTGCAGTTTGTCATGTATGCAAGGTCCATCGGAATAATGTTGCATGAACAGCTAGAAAAACACTCTGGTACAATACAAGTTCCATTTTGTTACATACAAAAATGCCATTTTCTAATTACAAGTAAAGAACATATCCACATAAACCATAATGTCCTTATCAGAGTTGATGCATCACATTCCATCAACATAACCTTAGCACTTCCATTTTCATCTAACTTCTGTGCTCAAGTCACTGGAGTAGGCTGACTCCGGGATACCGAACAACTGCTGAGAGGCAGTCACCAATAGTGACCAATTGCTTCAATCACTAGCACTAATAGTGGTGGACAGGAACATTTCTCTTTAGTAGCAAATCGAAGCTTCCCTTCACGTTGACTCTCCCATAGGTCGTAATCTTGGTCTCTTAGAGTCTTAGAGTCATGGAAAAGTATAGCACAGAAACAGGCCCTTTGGTCCATCTAGTCAGTACCGAACCATTTAAACTGTCTCCTCCCATCGATCAGCATGGCGACCATAGCCTTCTATACCCCTACTATCCATGTACTTGTCTAAACTTCTCTTAAACGTTGAAGTCAAGCTCGCATGCACCACTTGTGCTGGCAGCTCATTCCACACACTCATGACCTTCTGAGTGAGGAAGATTCTCCTCATGTTCCCCTTAAACATTTCACCTTTCACCCTTAACTCATGATCTATAGAAATCTTCTTGAAGTTTTTATTTTTTTATTTGTCATGGTAACAGCCCCTTCCAGCCCAATGAGCCCGCGACACCTACTTACACCTCAGTGACTAATTAACCTACTGAACCTTCTGTACATCTTTGGGATGTGGATAAAGCCTGAGCACTCGATAGAAACCCACACAGTCATAGATAGAGCATACAAAAGCTCCTTATACACAGCAGCGGGAATTGAACCTGGATCACTAGTGCTGTACAACGTTACACTACCAGCTACATTACCATGCTGCTCCAAAAAATTAGCCGTTGTTAATAACATCCGGGATTTTTGTCTATGGTTAAGATGTTATATGTTATTGATGCTTGTTGGTTAGCATAAAGTATGAATAAATGTTTGGATATCACTTAATAAAGATATATTATTGACTTTGGTTCAGTTTGTTTTGACGTTTTTGATTTAAATGGAGACGGGTTCATTTCACGGGAAGAGATGTTCCACATGCTCAAAACTAGCCTGGTCAAGCAACCAACAGAAGAAGATCCTGATGAAGGAGTAAAAGACTTGGTAGAGATTGCACTGAAAAAACTGGTAAGAAAAATCGATTCCATTACAATCTTCCTTTTTTCTAAGCAATACACATCCATTCAGGTGTACTGTAGGTCAATATAATGGATGTCCCTTTTACATGCATAAGGCAAAAATGAATTTTACACAAAAGCTACATGTGATAGCCTCTAGTGATGATTCATTGAGATGCTGGAAAACATTTTAAATGACACTCTCATTTTGACGTTTCTCATGAAATCTGATCCAAAGTGTAGCAAACTTTTCTAAAATATAATTTAAGACTAGACTGTTAAATGCAAAAGGAAGATAGTTGTGTTTATACTTTTTATTTATTGCCTTATCACGCCAATGTATTTCCTAACCTGGGGCTCATGGACCCCTTGCTTAATGGTTTTGGTCCAGGGTATAAAAAAGGTTGGGAACCCCTACTCTAAGCATTTGTATACATTACCTAATGCTCCCAAATCATTATGTCATTGAGAACTTGTTATGGAGAAAACTTTACAAGATGTGTTGCGATTAGTATTATAAATCTAAATCATAATATGCATTACACTGTGTATATTACATTGTTTACTATGTCCAAGCATATCTTGTGTTGGAGAATCAGATTTATTATCACTGATCTGTGACCTGATATTTGGTGTTTTGCAGCAGTATGGTGCAAAGACATAAAATTATAAATTACAAAAATAAATAATGCAAAAAAAATATTGTAGACGTGTTTATGGATTGATCGCCTTTTCAGAATTCTGAATGCAGAGGGGAAGAAAGTTGTTAATAAAACACTAAATCTTCCGGTTTAAGATGCTGCTGATGAATCTCAGCGACTTCTGGCTGGTGTTCAATGAAACAAGCAAAACAACTAAATTCTTTGTTAATCAATGTTTTTCTGGTAAACGGACATTGCACACAATAGACTGTAACTTCCCTTTGGACTTTGAGGCAACTCAGTGTGGCAGAACTGAGGCTAGGAAGCAGTCCCATTGCTGTGCGTGAGGAAGACCCGAGATTCAATTGATTTAAGTGCTGCCTGAATCAGAAAGTTTGGGTAAAGGCTGAATTGAAGTGGCAGGGTCCAGTCCCCAGACAGCATTGAAGCGACTGAACCCAATGTCTGGGCGATGAAGTAGGTGCTGGGTCAGATGGTAAAAGTCAGGGCAACACTCACAATACGCTGGAGGAACTCAGCAGGTTGGGCAGCATCCGTGGAAATGATCAGTCAACGTTTCGGGCCGGAACCCTTCGTCAGGACTGCAGGGGGAAGGGGCAGAGGCCCTATAAAGAAGGTGGGGGGAGGGTGGGAAGGAGAAGGCTGGTAGGTTCCAGGTGTAAAACCAGTGAGGGGAAAGATAAAGGGGAGGGGGAGGGGAAGCAGGGAGGTGATAAGCAGGAAAGGTGAAGAAATAGGGGAAAACACAATGGGTAGTAGAAGGAGGCGGAACCAAGAGGGAGGAGGTAGGCAGCTGGAGGAGGGAGCAGAGTGACATAGGGATAGAGGAAGGGAGGGGGAGGGAATTACCGGAAGTTGGAGAATTCTATGTTCATACCAAGGGGCTGGAGACTACCTAGATGGTATATGAGGTGTTGCTTCTCCAACCTGAGTTTAGCCTCATCATGGCAGTAGAGGAGGCCATGTATGGACATATCCGAATGGGAGTGGGAAGCAGAGTTGAAGTAGGTAGCTACTGAGAGATCCTGTCTGTTGTGGCAGACGGAGCAGACCTGCTTCCCCTCCCCCACCCCTTTATCTTTCCCCTCACTGGTTTTTTCACCTGGAACCCACCAGCCTTCTCCTTCCCACCCTCCCCCCACCTTCTTTATAGGGCCTCTGCTCCTTTCCTCCCGAAACGTTGACTAATCGTTTCCACGGATGCTGCCCGACCTGCTGAGTTCCTCCAGCGTGTTGTGAGTGTTGCTTTGACCCCAGCATCTGCAGAGTATTTTGGGTAAAAGTCAGGGTGTTGGCGCCCAAGGTGAGGACATGCTGGTTCAGCTTGCTGCTCCGCTCTGCACTGAACTGACAGTCTGTGCATGGAATCTCTTTGTGGACTTAAGTTCAGAACACTATTTGCTTGTGTTTACCGTTTGCATGATTTGTTTCTTTTTATCTGCACATTGGGTGTTTGACAGTCTTTTTAAAATGTTTTTGTTTTGGGTTTCTTTGTTTTGTGGCTGCCTGCAAAGAGACAAATCTCAAGGATGTATAATGTTACATGCTTTGATAATAAATGTACTTTGAACTTAGAGTGTAGGTCTTCAGGCTCCTGTACCTCTTTCCCAGTGGTTAGAAACATAGAAAACCTACAGCACAATACAGGCCCTTCGGCACTCAAAGCTGTGCCGAACATGTCCTTACCTTAGAACTACATAGGTTTACCCATAGCTCTCTATTTTTCTAAGCTCCATGTAGCATCCAGGAGTCTCTTAAAAGACCCTATTGTATCCGCCTCCACCACCGTTGCCAGCAGCTCATTCCACGCATTCACCACCCTCTATGTAAAAAAAAAACTTGCCCCTGACATCTCCTCTGTACCTACTTCCAAGCACCTTAAAACTATGCCCTCTCATGCTAGCCATTTCAGCCCTGGGAAAAAGCCTCTGACTATCCACACGATCAATGCCTCTCATCATCTTGTACAGCTGTATCAGGTTACCTCTCATCCTCTGTCGCTCCAAGGAGAAAAGGCCGATTTCACTCAACCTATTCTCATAAGGCATGCTCCCCAATCCAGGCAGCATCCTTGTAAATCTCCTCTGCACCCTTTCTAAGGTTTCCACGTCCTTCCTGTAGTGAGGCGACCAGAATTGAGCCCAGTTCTCCAAGTGGTGTCTGACCAGGGTCCTATATAGCTGCAACATTACCTCTCAGCTCTTAAACGCAATCCCATGGTTGATGAAGGCCAATGCACTGTGTGCCTTCTTAACCACAGAATCAACCTGCGTAGCAGCTTTGAGTGTCCTGTGGACTTGGACCCCAAGATCCCTCTGATTCTCCACTCTGCCAAGAGTCTCTCCAAATGTTCATAAATCCTGCCCCTCAGGATCTTCTCCATCAACTTACCAACCGCTGAAGTAAGACTCAGTGGTCTATAATTTCCTGGGCTATCTCTACTCCCTTTCTTGAATAAGGGAACAACATCTGCAACCCTCCAATCCTCTGGAACCTCTCCCATCCTCATTGATGATGCAAAGTTCATCACTAGAGGCTCAGCAATCTCCTCCCTCGCTTCCCACAGTAGCCTGGAGTACATCCCGTCCGGTCATGGTGACTTATCCAACTTGATGCTTTCCAAAAGCTCCAGCACACCTTCCTTAATATCTACATGCTCAAGCTTCTCAGTCCGCTGCAAGTCATCCCTACAATTGCCAAGATCATTTTTCCGTAGTGAATACTGAAGCAAAGTATTCAATAAGTATCTCTGCCATCTCTTCTGGTTCCATACACACTTTTCCACTGTCACACTAGATTGGTCCTATTCTCTCACATCTTATCCTTTTGCTCTTCATATACTTGTAGAATGCCTTGGGGTTTTCCTTAATCCTGTCTGCCAAGGCCTTCTCATGGCCCCTTCTGGCTCTCCTAGTTTCATTCTTAAGCTCCTTCCTGCTAGCCTTATAATCTTCTAGATCTCTATCATTACCTAGTTTTTATGCTTCCAAATTCCTGCCTAATAGCCTCGTATTTCCCCTTACTCCAATTAAACATTTCCCTAACTTGTCTGCTCCTATTCCTCTCCAATGCTATGGTAAAGGAGATAGAATTATGATCACTATCTCCAAAATGCTCTCTCACTGAGAGACCTGACACTTGACTAGGTTCATTTCCCAATACCAGATCAAATACAGCCTCTCCTCTTGTAGGCTTATCTACACAGTGTGTCAAGAAACCTTCCTGAACACACCTAACAAGCTCTACCCCATCTAAACCTCTCACTCCAGGGAGATGCCAATCAATATTTGGGAAATTAAAATCTCCCACCAAAACAACTCTGTTATTATTACACCTTTCCAGAATCTGTCTCACTATCTGCTCATCGATGTCCCTATTTCTATTGGGATGGTCTATAAAAAACACCCAGCAGAATTGTTGACCCCTTCCTATTCCTAACTTCCACCCACAGAGACCCCTTAGACAACCCCTCCATGTCTCCTTTTCTGCAGCTGTGACACAATCTCTGATCAGCAGTGCCCCGCCCCCACCTCTGTTGCCTCACTCCCTGTCCTTTCTGAAATATCTAAAGTATTTGAAGTATCCATTCTTGCCCCTGCACCATCCAAGTCTCTGTAATGGCCACAACATCACAGCTCCAAGTGCTGATCCACGCTCTAAACTCAGCCGCTTTATTCAAAATACTCCCCGCATTAAAATAGACACATCTCAAACCATCAGTCTGATTGCGTCCCTTCTCTATCACCTGCCTATCCTCCCTTTTGCATTGTCTCCAAGCTTTTTCTATTTGTGAGCCAACCTCCCTTTCCTCCGTCACTTCAGTTCGATTCCCACCCCCCGGCAATTCTAGTTTAAACTCTCCCCAGTAGCCTTTGCAAACCTCCCCGCCAGGATATTGGTCCCCCTCAGATTCAAGTGCAACCCATCCTTTTTGTACAGGTCACACCTGGCCCAGAAGAGGTCCCAATGATCCAGAAATCTGAATCCCTGTACTCTGCTCCAATCCCTCAGCCACGCATTTATCCTCCACCCCAATCAATTCCTATACTCACTGTCACGTGGCACAGGCAGTAATCCTGAGATTACTACCTTTGAGGTCCTACTTCTCAACTTCCTTCCTAACTCCCTATAGTCTGCTTTCAGGACCTCCTCCCTTTTCCTACCTATGTCGTTGGTACCAATATGTACCACAACTTCTGGCTGTTCTGCTTCCCACTTCAAGATATCGTGGACGTGATCAGAAACATCCTGGACCCTGGCACCTGGGAGGCAAACTACCATCCACATTTCTTTCCTGCATCCACAGAATCACTTGTCTGACCCCCAAACTATAGAGTCCCCTATCACTGCTGCCATCCTCTTCCTTTCCCTACTCTTCTGAGCCACAGGGCCAGACTCTGCCAGAGGCTGTTGCTTCCCTGAGGTAGGCCATCTCCCCCAAAAGTACTCACAGGAGTACTTATTGTTAAGGGGGACAGCCACTGGGGTACTCTCTAGTATCTGCCTCTTGCCCTTCCCTCTCCTAACTGTTACACATTTATCTGTCTCCCAAGGCCCCGGAGTGACTAGCTACCTATAGCTCCTCTATATCACCTCCTCACTCTCCTTGAACAGACAAAGGTCATCGAGCTGCATCTCCAGTTCCCTATCGCGATCCCTAAGGAGCTGCAGCTTGACGCACCTGGTGCAGATGTGGCCGTCCAGGAGGCTGGGAGTCTCCAGGACCTCCCACATCTGACACCGAGCACAGAAAACCGGCCTCACACACATACTTGTTTGTATTCTAAACAGATAACCTACCTTGCCTCGACCCATTGGGTCAAAGCCTTCCTACTCTGTCTCCCTCTACTCTGGCGCCTGCTCCTCGGACACCCGCGCTATAAAGCTGTCTTCTTTTTAAACTCTTCCCGCTGTTCTCACTGGCCGACCTCCACGTGCCTGTGCAGTCGTTTCCTGTTCAAACCGCTGAAAAAATAACCATCACCTTTTCAACTCTGCTCACTTTCAAACTCTTCCCGCTGTTCTCACTGGCCGACCTCCACGCACTTGCGCGGTTGTGCCCCATTCAAACTGCTGAAGAAATAACGTAACAAGATGAGGGTATGTGCCAGATGCTGAGGGTCCTTAATGATGGAAACCAGTAAATGGAAAAGAACAAGATGATTCTGACACTTGGAACTTACAGTAGCTTTCAATGGACCCATTAAAATGGAATTTATTTCCAAGTTGATTTCGCATCAGCTCAATGTCACTTTCTATACATACAGTCAGTCATTTATATAACAGATACTTGTAGATTGTGTGTTATAGAATTGCTTATATATTTAAATTTATTGTGTTCTTTATACTGATTGTGGATTTTTTTATGCTGCATCAGATCTGGAGTCACAAATATTTAATTCTCCTGCACACTTGTGTGTTGAAGTATGGGAGTAAATAATCTTGAAAATCTTGCTAAAAGCTGAAATGTATGTTTTGTTTGGAAAATAATTCAATCTAAATTCTGTTAACTTGAGTACTCAGGCACAATGAAAATTCTCAGGCAAAGTTTGGGTTTGAAAATATTTTTATCTTCAAGAAATTGATGAGCATTAATGTAAAGTTAATTAATTTATTTTGTTTAAAGCTGAATTAAAGCCTAAAAGTAATGATTTAAATAAATGAAATGTAACAAAATAGCCAGAAAATATCAAAGCATTGAGCAGTCAGCATAGATTTATAAAATGGAAATTTTTCATTGCCCTTTTCAATTTTGTCCCTCTGTTAACAGGAATTAGATTCTTAACACTTTCTAAACAATTTGTCTTTTATTCTGGAGAATTTCGTAACGTCTCCTGCATTCTCCTTCCCTTCTATTTTATCCCCACTTTTAGAAACTGTTGAAACCACCCCGCCGCACACTCTTTAGTTTAATACCCTATTCCCAGGCATTTGGCTAAGGCAGCAAATGTCCTCTTTCCAAGCTGGATGATGAGTGCAGAGGAGGATGTAAACAGCTTCAAGGGGATACAGATAAGCAAAGTGAATGATTGATAACAAGGCAGATGGAATATAATGCATCAAAATGTGATCTGACTGTAAATATACACAACCAAATGAAATAACTCTACTCTGGACCATGTATCACACAGAACACATAAAACAAAATAGTACCATAAATAAATTAATAATGTATAATTGAAAATGAATGTAATGCACAGCACAGGTAAACAGTAAACAATACTCCAGGGTAATAATCTCTGGATTGCTGCCCTTGCCACACGCCAGTGAGAGTAAGAATAGGATGATTGGGCAGGTGACTGCATGGCTGAGGAACTGGTGCAGGGGGCAGGGGTTCAGATTTATGGATCTGTGGGATCTCTTCTGGGGAAGGTATGGCCTGTACAAAAGGGACAGGTTACACCTGAACCCGAGGGGGACCAATATCATTGTGAGCACATTTGCTGCAGTTGTTCTGGAAAGTTTAAAGTAATTTGGTCGGAGGTGGGAACTGGATTGATAGTGTTGAGAATGATTTAGTTGGTTTACAAACAGAAGCAGTGTATAGTGAGACTGCTAGCAATGAGAGGCTAATGATAGGGCAAAATTGCAGTCAATGGGATGAATTGCAATGTAACAGGCAGACAAAATTGAAAAGGGTGAATACAGGACTTAAGGTGTTATATTTGAATGCATGCAGTATACAGAATAAGGTAGTAGCTTGAACTTGTAGCTCAGTTATAGATTGGCATTAATGACATTGTAGGCATCACTGAATCGTGACTGAAAGAAGATTATAGCTGGGAGCTTAATGTCCAAAGATATACAAGGTATTGAAAGAACAGGCAGGTCGGCAGAGGGGGAGGTGTGTCTCTGTTGGTTAAAAAAAAACGAAATCATATCATTGTAAAGAGGTGACATAGGATCAGAAGGTGTTGAATCATTGTGGGTAGAGCTAAGGAACTGCAAGGGTAAAAAGACCTTGATGGAAGTTAGACATGGACCCCCAAACGGGAGGGAGAGGCTGATGATAGGGCAAAATTGCAGTCAACAGGATGAGTTACAATGTAAAGAGGTGGACAAATCGAAAAGGGTGTATACAGGATGGAACGTGCTATATTTGAATGTGCGCTGTATACGGAATAAGGTAGATGAACTTGTAGCACAAGTACTGATTGGCATTTATGATGTTGTAGGCATCATTGAATCATGACTGAACCAAGATTATAGCTGGGACCTTAATGTACAAGGGTACACATTGTATGAAAAGGACAGGCAGGTAGGCAGAGGGTGTGGCATGGCTCTTCTGGTAAAAAAAATCAAATCATTAGAAGGAGATGACAAAGGGTCAGAAGGTGTTGAATTGTTGTAGGTAGAACTAAGGAACCGCAAGGGTAGAAAAACCCTAATGGGAATTATATACAGACCCCCAAACAGTAGTAAGGATATGGTCTACAAATTAGATGGGAGATAAAATTGCATGTCTAAGGGGCAATGTTACAATAATCACGGGGGATGTCAATATGTAGCTAGATTGGAAAAAATGCATTGGTGCTGGATTCCAGTGGGAGTATTTCTAGAATGCCGACGAGATGGCTTTTTAGAGCAGCTGATGATTGAATCCACTAGGGGATCAGCTATTCTGGGTTGGGTGTTGTGCAATGAACTGGAATTGATGAGACAGCTTAAGATAAAAGAGTCCTAAGCAGCAAGTGATTATAATATGGTCAGATTCACCCTGAAATTTGAGAAGGAGTAATGTCAGATGTGTCTGTATTACAGCAGAGCAAAGGGAATTACAGAGCCATGAGAGAGCAGCTGGCCAGAATTGATTGGAAAAGAACAATGGCAGGGTTGACAGCAGAGTAACAATGGTTGGAATTTCTGGAAGTAATTCGAAAGGTACAGGATATATATATCCCAAAGAGGATGTACATCTAAAGAAAAGATGACACAACCATGGCTAACAAGACAAGTCAAAGCCAACATAAAAGGCAAAGAGAACATACATAGCAGAGCAAAAATTAATCTGAGGTTATGGGATTGGAAAGAGGAGTTGGCCAAAATTGATTGGAAAAGAACACTGGCAGGGATGACGGCAGAGCAGTAATGGCTGGAATTTCTGGAAGCAATTAAGAAGGCACAGGGTATATATAAACATCCCAAAGAGGAAGAAGTATTCTAAGGCAAGATGACACAACTATGGTTAACGAGAAGTCAAAGCCAACATAAAAGCCAAAGAGAAGGCATATAATAGAGTAAAAATTAGGGGGAAGTTCAAAGATTAGGAAGCTTTTAAAAACCCACTTAAGGCAAGTAAAAATGTCATTAAGAAGGAAAAAATGGAATTGAAAGTAAGTTGGCCAATAATATTAAAGAGAATATCAAAAGTTTCATCAGATATATAAGGTGTAAAAGAGAGGTGCAAGTGGGTATCGGACCACTGGAAAATGATGCTGGAAAGGCAGTAATGGGGAACAAGGAAATGGCAGATAAACTGATTAAGTATTTTGTATCAGTCTTCACTGTGGAAGACACGAGCAATATAGTGGAAGTTCAAGTGTGTCAGGGGTCAGAAATGTGTAAAGTTATCATTACTAGGGAGGAGGTTATTGGGAAGCGGAAATGACTGATGGTAGATAAGTCACCTGGACCAGGCGGTGTACATCCCAAGGTTCTGAGAGAGGTGGCTGAAGAGATTGTGGAGGCATTACTAATGATCTTTCAAAAATCACTAGATTCTGCAGTCATTCTGGAGGACGGGAAAACTGCAAATGTCATTCCACTCTTCAAGAAGGAAGAGAAGTAGAAGAAAGGAAATTATGGGCTAGTTAGTCTGACCTCAGTAGTTGGGAAGATGTTGGAGTTGATTGTTAAGGATATGGTTTTGGGGTACTGTACTTGTAGTTACATGATAAAATAGGCTGTAGTCAGTATGGTTCCCTCAAGAGAAAATCTTGGCTGATGAATCTTTGAATTTTTTGAAGAAATAACAAGCACAATAGACAAAGGAGAGTATGTGGACATTGTGCACTTGGATTTTCAGAAGGCCTTTTATAAGGTGCCACACATGAGGAGCTGATGGTGTTACAGGAGAGTTTCTAGCATGGATAAAGCAGTGGCTGGTTGGCAGGAGGCAAAGAGTAGGAATAAATGGAGCCATTTCTGGTTGGCTGTTGGTGCCAGGAGTACTTTTTTATGTTATATGTCAATGACTTGGATGTTGTAATTGATAGCTTTGTTGCAGTGTTTGCAGACAATACAAGGATAGGTGGAAGGGCAGATAGTTTTGAGGAAGTAGAGAGGCTACAGCAGGACTTTAGGCAGATTAGGAGAATGAGCAAAGAAGTGCATGGGAATACAGTGTCGGGACATACATGGTCATACACTTTGGTAGAAGAAATAAATGGATAAACTATTTTTCTAAATGGAGAGAAAATTAAAATAATCTGAGGCACAAAGGGATTTGGGAGTCATTGTGCAGAATTCCCTAAAGGTTCATTTGCAGGTTGAGTCAATGGTGAGGAAGGCAAATGCACTGCTTGTATTCATTTCAAGAGGACTAGAATATAAAAGCAAGGATGTAATGTTGAGGCTTTATAAGCCACTGCTGAGGCCTCAGTTGGAGTATTGTGAGCAGGTTTGGGCCCCTTATCTTAGAAAGGATGTGCTGACACCAGAGAGAATTCAACAGAAGTTCACGAAAATGATTCCAGGATGAATGGCTTTTCATATGAAGTGCTTTTATTGCCTCTGGGCCTATATTCACTAGAATTCAGAAGAATGAGGGGTGACCTGGCTGTAACCTATCGAACGATGAAAGGCCTTGACAGAGTAAGCAAAGAGAGGATGTTTCCTGTAGTGGGAGAGTTCAGGACCAGAGGACACAGCCTCAGAATAGAGGGGTGACCTTTTAGAACAGAGATGAGGAGGAATTTCTTTAGCCAGAGGGTAGTGAATCTTGGATACCACAGGCAGCTGTGGAGGCCAAGTGTTTACGTATATTTAAGGCAGACATTGATAGATTGTTGATTGGTCAGGACATGAAGAGATATGGGGAGAAGACAGGAGATTGGGGCAGAGAAGAAAAATGGATCGACCATGATGAAATGGTGGAGCTGGCACGATGGGCCAAATGGTCTAATTCTGCTCCTGTAACTGGTCCATGGTCTAATGCAGTAAGCATCTTGCTGTCTTAGTGATGAGACCTTGATGGTGGCAGGGTATTCATTAGTCTTACAGCCCCAGGGAAGGAGCTTTCACCCAGTCTGGCAGTCCTAGTCCTGATGCTCCTGCACCTCCTTCCTGATATAGTGGGTCAAAGAGATTGTGAGATAGGTGGTAGGGATCTTCAACAAGCCCTTCTTCTACAGTGGTTTTGGTAAATATCATAAATGAACGGGAGAGAGACCGAGGTGATCTTCTCGGCAGTGTGTTTTATATTTCATAGATGAAGTGCAGCAAAGATCTAGTTGACCAGGCCTGATTTCTTGCTGTGTTTAGAAGAATGAAATTTACAAAATTCTTACAGGGCTTGAACAGAATGGCTGCAGGGATGTTTGCCCTGGTGGAGGAGTCTACAGTTGTTAAAGGGGTTCCCATTATTTTGCTTTACATGCACAGAGTTATCATGTACTTTATTAAGGAATTCTGTCTTAAACTCTTCTTTCTCATTGCTCTCCTTAAAACATTTCCTCTTCACTGCTCCAGTTAACTTTCCATTTCCAGTAGCAACTGCACATATGCTCTTAGTACATCACAAATTTGTGTCATAAGATAGAGGAGCAGAATTAGGCCATCTGGCCCATTGAGTCTGCACCTTCATTCTATCATGGCTGATTTATTACCCCCTCAGCCCCATTCTTCGCCTTCTCCCCATAACCTTTGACACCCTGACTAATGAAGAACCTATCAACCTGAACTACATCTAACTGCCTAAAGTACTTTGTTAAAAGAGGGTGAATAATGTAGACTGATTATAAAGCTAAGATGAACAAAGTGGGAATTACAGTATTATCCAGTTGTTCTATGTAAGACCATGTAATGACAAATTATTGTAAAATATCTCCTTTCATTACTAGGACTATGATCATGATAACAAAGTTTCGTATGCAGACTTTGAGAAGGCAGTCAAAGATGAAAACCTCTTACTAGAAGCTTTTGGACCCTGTCTCCCAGATCCAAAGGTAGGGTGTTTGAGACACCAATTTAAATTTATTTCTTAGATTGTTAAATAAAATGCATTATTGCTCTGGTTCCAATATGTTTGGAAATGTTGTCAAATATAGGAATACATAAGTGTAACCGGTTCACTGGGCTCATATACAAGGTTAGCTCAGTAACTAAGTCTGCTAACAGCCATGACTCAGTGGTGAGAAGGTCACCTTTCATTAGCTCTATACATCTAGGGTCAGTATGATTTGGGGTTCAACCAAACAGGAAAGTTGGGGTGTTTTGATTAAGGTACATTGATTGTAGCGAATGCTGTGTAAATACTGCCCCGTGCAAAGTTATCATTTGTTAAGAAATGGCAGATCGCACACCAGCATAAAGTTCTAAAGAGAGTATATATACCAATTTTTCAACTTTATCCAACAGTTAACAGGGAAAGAAAAGAAAACAAAAGGGGCCATTACAATTAAACCAATCTAAATGTGAACGTAAACATTGGAGCTCATTTCTGGAGTAGTTTGGTGTATCTCTTTACTCACGCACTGAACCCACATTCTGCGTGAAAGACACCAGTCACAGTTTGAACTTCCCTTGAAGACCATCTCAAACAAACTGGTTAACTCAGGTGTATTAGCACTTCTTCCTTCGAACCATTTGTCTGCACAAAGCACTTCTTACAACAGCGTCTCTCCTTAGAGTAGCATTCTGCATCTTCCCTTGTGCTCCATTCCACAGTTCCTGCCAAAAGACCCCAAACCAGACTACTGTCCTTCAGAAATCCCAGCCCTCTTGAATGTTCCATGCCATCCCACTGGGCAGAAAGCTACAACAAATACCAAGACAATCCTGATAGGCTGACACAACATTTCTAAATTGGACACCGTGGCTCCTTATCTTTAGTCGAAGCCAAAACACTCTTACTAACAGGACATAACACACTGCTTTTGCAGAAAACTAGTAAAATAAAAATATCCCACAGCATTGCAGTAGGAATCTTAACCTGGGCATTACATAAAGCATGGAATATCATTGTTACACTTGTACAAGGAACTGGTGTTTCATCACAGGAGAGGTTTCATCAGCATTATTATTAAATGTCTTTTGGGCTCTTCACTGAATTTTACCATACTTAAGTGAGATTTGTGCTAGGCTAAAGATTGATCATTGAAATAAACCGATGGGGTTGCTGGGTTAGAAGTTGATGCAGGTGCTTCTATATCTTAGTAAACAACAATGTAACGATGAGCAATGCACACAAAATGCTGGAGGAACACAGCAAGTAAGGTAGAGGTAGTATCTAAGAGAGACATAGAGAGTTGATGTTTTGAGCTGAGACCTTTCATCAGGACTGGAAGGGAAAGGGGCAGAAGCTAAAATAAGAAGGTCAAGTCAAGTCAAGTCACTTTTTATTGTCATTTTGACCATAACTGCTGGTACAGTACACAGTAAAAATGAGACAACGTTTTCCAGGATCATGGTGCTACATGAACAATACAAAAACTACATTGAACTACGTAAGACAATACAAAACTACCCAGAACTGCATAAAGTGCACAAAACAGTGCAGGCATTACAATAAATAATAAACAAGACAGTAGGCACAGTAGAGGGCAGTAGGTTGGTGTCAGTCCAGGCTCTGGGTATTGAGGAGTCTGATGGCTTGGGGGAAGAAACTGTTACATAGTCTGGTTGTGAGAGCCCGAATGCTTCGATACCTTTTGCCAGATGGCAGGAGGGAGAAGAGTTTGTATGAGGGGTGCGTGGGGTCCTTCATAATGCTGTTTGCTTTGCGGATGCAGTGTGTGGTGTAAATGCCTGTAATGGCAGGAAGAGAGACCCCGCTGATCTTCTCAGCTGACCTCACTATCCGCTGCAGGGTCTTGTGATCCAGGATGATGCAATTTCCAAACCAGGCAGTGATGCAGCTGCTCAGGATGCTCTCAGTACAACCTCTGTAGAATGTGGTGAGGATGGGGGGGTGGGTGGTGGGAGATAGACTTTTCTCAGCTTTCGCAGAAAGTAGAGACGCTGCTGGGCTTTCTTTGCTATGGAGCTGGTGTTGAGGGACCAGGTGAGATCCCCCACCAGGTGAACACCAGGAAATTTGGTGCTCTTAACGATCTCAATGGAGGAGTCGTCGATGTTCAGTGGAGAGTGGTTGCTCCGTGTCCTCCTGAAGTCAACAATCATCTCTTTTGTTTTGTTTACATTCAGAGACAGGTTGTTGGCTCTGCACCAGTCTGTTAGCCGCGGCACCTCCTCTCTGTATGCTGGCTCATCGTTCTTGCTGATGAAACCCATCACAGTCGTGTCATCGGTGAACTTGATGATGTGGTTCGAGCTGTGCGTTGCAGCTCAGTCGTGGGTCGGCAGAGTGAACAGCAGTGGACTGAGCACACAGCCCTGGGGTCCCCCGTGCTCAGTGTGATGGTGTTGGAGATGCTGCTTCCAATCCGGACTGACTGAGGTCTCCCAGTCAGGAAGTCTAGGATCCAGTTGCAGAGGGAGGTGTTCAGGCCCAGTAGGCTCAGCTTTCCAATCAGTTTCTGAGGAATGATACGTTCGAATGCTGTTCATAGACTTCAGTTCAGCATTCAACGCAATGTGTCTTTTTTGTCCAGGTGGGTTAGGGGGCAGGTGGAGGGTGATGGCAATGGTGTCGTCTGTTGAACAGTTGGGGTGGTACGCAAACTGCAGAGGGTCCAGTGAGGGGGGCAGCAGGGTCTTGATGTGCCTCATGACGAGCCTCTTGAAGCATTTCACGATGATGGATGTGAGAGCAATGGGACGGTAGTCATTGAGGCAGGACACTAAAGACTTATTCAGCACGGGGATGATGGTGGTGGCCGTGAAGCATGTAGGAACGATGGCGCTGCTCAGGGAGATGTTGAAGATGTCAGTGAGAATCTCAGCGAGCTGGTCTGCACATCCTCTAAGCACTCTGCCAGGAATATTGTCTGATCCAGCAGTCTTCCGTGGGTTGACCCTGCACAGGGTTCTCCTCACATTGGCCACGGTAAGACACAGCACCTGGTTGTTTGGAGGAGGGGTGGTCTTCCTCACCGCCACGTCATTTTCCGCCTCAGAATGAGCGTAGAAGTTATTCAATGCATCAGGCAGGTGGTGTTGTCTTGTAGTTGGTGATGTCCTGAATGCCCTTCCACATGCGCTGCATGTCGCTGCTGTCCTGGAAGTGGCTGTGGATTCGCTGGGCGTGTGCACGCTTTGCCTCTTTGATGGCCTGGGACAGTTTGGCCCTCGCTGTTGTTAAGGCTGCCTTGTCGCCTGCTCTGAAGGTGGAGTTCACGGGTCCTCAGCAGCGCACGCACCTCTGCGGTCATCCATGGCTTCTGGTCAGAGCGTGTAGTGATGGTCTTGGCCACAGTGACGTCATCGATGCACTTGCTGATGTAGCTAGTCACTGATGCCGTGTACTCCTCTAAGTTGGTAGAGTCGCCATCGGTTGCAGCCTCCGTGAACATGTACCAGTCAGTGTGCTCAAAGCAGTCGTGAAGAGCAGAGATGGCTCCTGCTGGCCAGGTTTTCACATGATTCTGAACTGGTCTGGAGCACCTGACGAGCGGTCTGTATGCTGGGATTAGCATAACAGAGATGTGGTCTGAGTAACCGAAGTGGGGGCGGGGCTCCGCCCGGTACGCGTTGGGAATGTTTGTGTAAACAAGGTCCAACACGTTCTCCCCTCTCGTTGCCAAGTCCACGTTCTGATGGAATCTGGGGAGCACTGACTTAAGGTTCGCGTGGTTAAAATCTCCGGCGACAATAAACAGTTCATCAGGGTGTGTGTTCTGCAGTTTGCTAATAGCCCCATACAGTTCACAGAGTGCCTCCTTAGCGTTAGCGCTGGGGGGGAATGTAGACACCGACAGTGGTGAATTCTCATGGCAAATAAAATGGTCTGCATCTAACAGTTACAAACTCCACTAGCGATGAGCAGTATCTGGAAACTAGCACAGAGTTCTTGCACCATTCCGTATTGATGTAAACACACAAGCCACCACTGCGAGTCTTGCCAGAAAGAGCTGCATTCCTGTCTGCTCGAAACAAGACGAGCCCATCCAGCTGAATTGCGGCGTCCGGGATACCATTGGAGAGCCACGTGTCTGTGAAAGCGTAAGGCAAGGTGGAGGCAAGGGAAGGAGTACAAGCTGGCAGGTGATAGGTGACTGGGTGAGCACATGGTTGAAGAGTTGGAGGGCAGCAGAGATTCCAGAGATCTCACTGAACTCCCAATGAAGAGAAGATTTAATCTTTTTCAGGGGTGACATAACTTGAAGTGGTGCAGCAAATAATAAACACAAGAAATTCTGCAGATGCTGAAAATCTCTCTCTTTTCTTTATTTCCACTTCCCTATTCTGGTTCTCCTCTCACCCTTTCTCGTCTCTTCACCTGCCGATGAGCTCTGTCTGGTGCCCCTCCTAGAACATAGAACGTGACAGCACAGTACAAGCCCTTAGGCCTATGTTAAAAGGTGCCAACCTTTTAACCTACTCTAAGATCAATCTAACCCTTCCCTCCCATGTATCCCTCCATTTTTCTTTCATCCCTGTGCTCATCTAAGAAAGTCTTAAATGTCCTCTACCACACTCTTGGCAGTTTGTTCCACACTCCCATCACTGCCTGTGTTTAAAAAAAAAAGCACCTCTGACATCCCCCTTATACTTTCCTCCAATCACCTTAAATTATGTTCCCTTGTATTAGCCATTTCCGCCCTGGGAAAAAGTTGCTTGTTATCATTGTGCATCAAGTCACCTCTCATCCGCCTTCACTCCAGAGACTTAGTGCAATCCACCTATGTCATTTCTTCTGGGTCCAGACATGTATGGATCCAGTATCTCCTCTCAGACGGTACCAGTGAGAAGAGGGCATGTCCTGAACTTGGTGGGTTTGCTATGCAATCACAAGGGCAGGAGGTTGGGTGGGGGCAGAAGTACTGCATAGCGTAAATTTCAAGCCTAATCCTTTGACTGCTTTATTTGGTATTGTTGGAGGAAAGGATATTATTTTGGAGTCATCTGACTTGCACATTTTGGCTTTTATGTCTCTTATGGCCAGAATAGGCCCCTCCTATTCACGCCCAATGGTTATGTGATGTGATGTCATGTTTAAATTTAGAGAAGGTTTGATGTTCAATCTTTGAATCTAATCAAGACCTTCAAACATTGTGGGGACCTTTTCTGAATTATTTTCAAAACCTTTGATTTGCTGTTAAAGCACAGATGATGACTAACAATCCTTTTTCTTTTTTCTCTACTAATCAACTTTGGTCTTGGTAGTGGGTTAGATTTTTTTATATAATAAAATTATTATTTTTCAATGTTACGAACTAACAGTGGAGACTTTTACGAATATAGGGTAAGGAGTCTTTATATGCGATTTAGTTCAATGTATTGACATATATATATATTATTTCCTGTACTCTGTATTCTTAAATATAAATTAATAAAAATATTGTAAAGCGAAGTATTGCATGTGAAAACTTGTTTGAAAGTTGGATAATAAGAGAAATCGGAAAGTTAAGTTAGGTGATTGGTAGTGAGAGATATAAACTGCTGCAAGAACTCAGTGGGTAAAGAATCATCGGTGGAGGCGAGGGGCGAGTCAATGTTTGTATTAGGTGATCAACTATTTGGTGGAATAGTTTTAAGTTGGGCCATAGCATTGAAACAGACCTCACAGTCCAATTCATCCGTAGCCAGTCAAGATATCCATCCATACTAGTCCCATTTGCCTGCATTTGGCCATGAAGCTCTAAACCTTTCCTATCCATGTACTTGTCTGAGTGTCATTCATGCATTGATAAATATGAGGTCAACATAGAACAGGCTAATTTTTGGGAACATATCAAGGTTAAGAAAGAGGATGTACTTGAACTTTTGAAAATCATTAGGATTCATCACCTGTGCTGGATGGGATATACCTCGGGTTACTACAGGAAGCAAGGGAAGAGATTACTACACCTTTGGTGATGATCTTTGGATCCTCGCTTGCCACAGGAGTAGTGTCTGAGGTTTGGTGAATGTTATAATGTTGTTGAAGAAAGGGAGCAGGAGTAACTCTGGGAATTATAGACCGGTGTGTCTTACATCAGTGGTGGGCAAATTGTTGGAGAGGGTTTAGAAACAAGATTTCTGAGCATCTAGGTCTGATTGAATTCTTTGAGAATGTGACAAAGCACATTGATAAAGGTAGATCAATGGATGTGGTGTATATGGACTTTAGTAAGGTGTTTGATAAGATTTCCTATGGTAGCTCATTCAGAAAGTCAGGAGGTAAGAGATCTTGGGAAACCTGGATGCAGAACTGTCTTGCCTATAGAAGGCAAAGGGTAGTTGTGGATTCTGCCTGGAGATTGCTGACCAGTGGTATTCCACAGGGATCTGTTCTGGGACCCCCGCTCTTCATTATTTTTATAAATGATTTGGATGAGAAAGTAGAAGGGTGTTTTAGTAAGTTTGCAGATAATATGAAGGTTGGTGGTGTTAAGCAATTGTGTAGAAGATTGTTGTAGGTTACAGTAGGATATTGATAAGATGCAAAATTGGGCTGTGAATTGGTATAACCATATAATAATTACAGCATGAAACAGGCCATCTCGGCCCTTCTAGTCCGAGCCGAATGCTTACTCTCACCTAGTCCCACCGACCTGCACTCAGCCCATAACCCTCCATTCCTTTCCTGTCCATATAGCTATCCAGTTTTACTTTAAATGACAATATCGAGCCTGTCTCTACCACTTCTACTGGAAGCTCGTTCCACACAGCTACCACTCTCTGAGTAAAGAAGTTCCCCCTCGTGTTACCCCTAAACTTTTGCCCCCTATCTCTCAACTCATGTCCTCTTGTTTGAAGCTCCCCTACTCTCAATGGAAAAAGCCTATCCACGTCAACTCTATCTATCCCCCTCATAATTTTAAATACCTCTATCAAGTCCCTCCTCAACCTTCTACGCTCCAAAGAATAAAGACCCAACTTGTTCAACCTTTCTCTGTAACTTAGGTGCTGAAACCCAGGTAACACTCTAGTAAATCTTCTCTGTACTCTCTCTATTTTGTTGACATCTTTCCTATCATTCGGTGACCAGAACTGTACACAATACTCCAAATTTGGCCTTACCAATGCCTTGTATAATTTTAACATTACATCTCAACTCCTATACGCAATGCTCTGATTTATAAAGGCCAGCATACCAAAAGCTTTCTTCGTCACCCTATCCACATGAGATTCCACCTTCAGGGAACTATGCACCATTATTCCTAGATCCCTTTGTCCTACTGCATTCTTCAATGCCCTACCATTTACCATGTATGTCCTATTTTGATTAGTCCTACCAAAATGTAGCACCTCACATTTATCAGCATTAAACTCCATCTGCCATCTTTCAGCCCACTCTTCTAACTGGCTTAAATCTCTCTGCAAGCTTTGAAAGCCTAATTCATTATCCACAACGCCACCTATCTTAGTATCATCTGCATACTTACTAATCCAATTTACTACCCCATCATCCAGATCATTAATGTATATGACAAACAACATGTGACCCAGTACAGATCCCTGGGGCACACCACTAGTCACCGGCCTCCAACCTGACAAACAGTTATCGACCATTACTCTCTTATACTTTATACTTTATTGTCGCCAAACAATTGATACTAGAACGTACAATCATCACAGCGATATTTGATTCTGCACTTCCCGCTCCCGGGATTACAAATATTAAATATTAAAAATATTTTAAATAGTAAAAATTAGTAAATATTAAAAATTTAAATTATAAATCATAAATAGAAAATAGAAAAATGGAAAATAAGGTAGTGCAAAAAAACCGAGAGGCAGGTCCGGATATTTGGAGGGTACGGCCCAGATCCGGGTCAGGATCCGTTCAGCAGTCTTATCACAGTTGGAAAGAAGCAGTTCCCAAATCTGGCCGTACGAATCTTCAAGCTTCTGAGCCTTCTCCCGGAGGGAAGAGGGACGAAAAGTGTGTTGGCTGGGTGGGTCGTGTCCTTGATTATCCTGGCAGCATTGCTCCGACAGCGTGCGGTGTGAAGTGAGTCCAAGGACAGAAGATTGGTTTGTGTGATGTGCTGTGCTGTGTTCACGATCTTCTGCAGCTTCTTTCGGTCTTGGACAGGACAACTTCCATACCAGGTTGTGATGCACCCTAGAAGAATGCTTTCTACGGTGCATCTATAAAAATTAGTGAGGGTTTTAAGGGACAAGCCAAATTTCTTTAGTTTTCTCAGGAAGTAAAGGCACTGGTGAGCCTTCTTGGCAGTGGACTCTGCTTGGTTGGACCAAGTCAGGTCATTTGTGATATTGACCCTGAGGAACTTAAAGCTTTTGACCTGTTCCACTTGTGCACCACTGATGTAAATTGGGTCATGCGGTCCGCTAGTCCTTCTGAAGTCAACAACCAATTCCTTTGTCTTGTTGAAGTTGAGGGATAGGTTATTGTCTTTGCACCACACTTAACCAGGTTCTTAATTTCCTCCTTGTACTCAAACTCATCATTACCTGAGATACAGCCTACAATTGTTGTGTCATCAGCAAACTTATATATTGAGTTTGATGGAAACTTGGCTACACAATCATGGGTGTACAGTGAGTACAGCAGGGGGCTGAGTACACAGCCTTGTGGGGCACCGATGCTCAGAGTGATTGTAGAGGAGAGCTTGTCCCCTATTTTTACAGCCTGGGTCCTGTCTGTGAGGAAGTTGAAGATCCAGCTGCAGATCTGAGTGCTAAGGCCCAGGTTCCGGAACTTAGGAATCAGTTTATTTGGAATGATGGTATTAAAGGCAGAGCTGTAGTCAATGAAAAGGAGCCTTACGTATGCGTCTTTATTCTCCAGGTGTTCTAAGGAGGAATGTAGGGCCAGAGAGATGGCATCTGCTGTTGACCTGTTGCTCTGGTAGGCGAATTGCAAAGCGTCGAGGTTGACCAGTAGGCTGTGGTTGATATGTGCCATAACCAATCTCTCGAAGCATTTCATAGCAATTGATGTCAGAGCCACAGGTCGATAGTGATTCAGGCATGCCACCTTGCTCTTCTTTGGCACTGGGATTATCGTTGCCTTCTTAAAACATGAGGGGATCTTAGACTGAAGCAAGGAATTGAAGATGTCAGCAAACACTCCAGCTAGCTCACTTGCACAGGCCCGGAGAACCAGTCCTGGGATGCCATTTGGGCCCGTCGCCTTCCTTGGATTTATCTTCAGGAAGGCCCTTCTAACATCCTCCTCGGTGACGATGAATCTCGATGCCACCAGGTCCGGTTCATCCGGAGGAAGCGGGACGCTCCTCTTCTGTTCGAATCTTGCGTAGAATACGTTAAGTTCGTCAAGAAGAGAAGCACCACAGTTATTGATATTCCCAGCCTTTTCTTTGCGCCCAGTGATCTCATCTAGACCCTGCAATAGTCTACTGGCATCCCTCTGGTTAGCCTGGGCTTCCAACTTGGCTCAATACTGCCTCTTGGCGCCCTTAATAGCTTTCTAGAGTTCACGCCTGGATTCCGTGTAGTGACTGGTATCCCCGGACCTAAATGCTGCAGCTCTAGCCTTTAAAAGGGACTTGACCTCAATTCATCCAAGGCATCCGGTTAGGGAATACCTGGATCGTCTTGCGAGACAAACAGTCCTCCGTGCATTTCCAAATAAAGTCTGTGACAGCTGAGGCATACTCATCGAGGTTAGCTGCTGAGTCCTTGAATACGAACCAGTCCACCGATTCAAAGCAGTCACAGAGGACCTCATCCGTTTCCTCCGTCCAACGCGACACTACTTTTGACACCGTGACCTCCCGCTTCAGTTTCTGTTTGTAAGCTGGGAGAAGTATGGCCTGATGGTCCGATTTTCCGAAGTGAGGTCGTGGGAAGGAACGGAAGGCATCTTTGACTGCTGTGTAGCAGTGGTCAAGTATATTCAGGCCTCTAGTGGGGCAGGAGACATGTTCGTATAACTTTGGCAGCGCCTTTCTGAGCTTGGCCTGGTTAAAGTCCCCGGCTGTAATGAGCAAAGTCCCCGGATACCTGGTCTCAAGTTCACTGATGTTGGCATACAGTATGTTCTGAGCACACTCCACGTCCGCCTGGGGGAATGTAGACCACTGTCTCCCATCCAGCCACTGTTGAATCCATTTTACTACTTCAATATTTAATACCTAACGATTGAACCTTCCTAACTAACCTTCCATGTGGAACCTTGTCAAAGGCCTTACTGAAGTCCACATAGACAACATCCACTGCTTTACCCTCGTCAACTTTCCTAGTAACCTCTTCAAAAAATTCAGTAAGACTTGTCAAACATGACCTTCCATACACAAATCCATGTTGACTGTTCCTAATCAGACCCTGTCTATCCAGATAATTATATATACCATCTCTAAGAATACTTTCCATTAATTTACCCACCACTGACGTCAAACTTACAGGCCAATAATTGCTAGGTTTACTCTTAGAACCCTTTTTAAACAATGGAACAACATGAGCAATACGCCAATCCTCCGGCACCATCCCCGTTTCTAATGACATTTGAAATATTTCTGTCAGAGCCCCTGCTATTTCCACACTAACTTCCCTCAAGGTCCTAGGGAATATCCTGTCAGGACCCGAAGACTTATCCACTTTTATATTCTTTAAAAGTGCCAATACTTCCTCTTCTTTAATCATCCTAGTTTCCATAACTTCCCTACCTGTTTCCCTTACCTTACACAATTCAATATCCTTCTCCTTAGTGAATACCAAAGAAAAGAAATTGTTCAAAATCTCCTCCATCTCTTTTGGGTCCACACATAGCTGTCCACTCTGATTCTCTAAGGGACCAATTTTATCCCAAACTATCCTTTTGCTATTAATATAACTGTAGAAACCCTTTGGATTTATTTTCACCTTACTTGTCAAAGCAACCTCATATCTTTTAGCTTTTCTAATTTCTTTCTTAAGATTCTTTTTACATTCTTTATATTCCTCGAGCACCTTGTTTACTCAAGGCTGCCTATATTTTTTGTAGATATCTCTATTTTTCCGAACCAAGTTTCCAATATCCCTTGAAAACCATGGCTCTCTCAAACTTTTAACCTTTCCTTTCAACCTAACAGGAACGTAAAGATTCCGTACCCTCAAAATTTCACCTTTAAATGACCTCCATTTCTCTCTGGTCTTCTGCCTGCTCTGGATCTCTTTATTGCCAACTGCCGACGGGACATCAACCGTCTCGACTTCACCGCACCTTGTCCCCATTCCAACCTCACTCCTTCGGAACGCTCTGCTCTCCACTCCCTCCGCACTAATCCTAACATTATTATTAAACCCGCTGATAAAGGGGGTGCTGTTGTAGTCTGGCGTACTGACCTCTACCTTGCCGAGGCACAGCGACAACTCGCGGATACCTCCTCTTATTTACCCCTCGATCGTGACCCCACTAAGGAGCACCAGGCCATTGTCTCCCACACTATCAACGACTTTATCCGCTCAGGGGATCTCCCATCCACTGCTACCAACCTTATAGTTCCCACACCCCGCACTTCCCGTTTCTACCTCCTACCCAAGATCCACAAACCTGCCTGTCCTGGCCGACCTATTGTCTCAGCTTGCTCCTGCCCCACCGAACTCGTTTCTGCATACCTCGACACTGTTTTATCACCCCTTGTTCAATCCCTTCCGACCTATGTTCGTGACACTTCTCACGCTCTTAAACTTTTCGATGATTTTAAGTTCCCTGGCCCCCACCGCTTTATTTTCACCATGGATGTCCAGTCCTTATATACTTCCATCCCCCATCAGGAAGGTCTCAAAGCTCTACGCTTCTTTTTGGATTCCAGACCTAATCAGTTCCCCTCTACCACCACTCTGCTCCATCTAGCGGAATTAGTCCTTACTCTTAATAATTTCTCCTTTTGCTCCTCCCATTTCCTCCAAACTAAAGGTGTAGCTATGGGCACCTGTATGGGTCCTAGCTATGCCTGCCTTTTTGTTGGGTTTGTGGAACAATCTATGTTCCGTGCCTATTCTGGTATCTGTCCCCCACTTTTCCTTCGCTACATCGACGACTGCATTGGCGCTGCTTCCTGCACGCATGCAGAACTCGTTGACTTTATTAACTTTGCCTCCAACTTTCACCCTGCCCTCAAGTTTACCTGGTCCATTTCTGACACCTCCCTCCCCTTTCTAGATCTTTCTATCTCTGTCTCTGGAGACAGCTTATCCACTGATGTCTACTATAAGCCTACTGACTCTCACAGCTATCTGGACTATTCCTCTTCTCACCCTGTCTCTTGCAAAAACGCCATCCCCTTCTCGCAATTCCTCCGTCTCCGCCGCATCTGCTCTCAGGATGAGGCTTTTCATTCTAGGACGAGGGAGATGTCTTCATTTTTTAAAGAAAGGGGCTTCCCTTCCTCCACTATCAACTCTGCTCTTAAACGCATCTCCCCCATTTCACGTACATCTGCTCTCACTCCATCCTCCCACCACCCCACTAGGAATAGGGTTCCCCTGGTCCTCACCTACCACCCCACCAGCCTCCGGGTCCAACATATTATTCTCCGTAACTTCCGCCACCTCCAACGGGATCCCACCACTAAGCACATCTTTCCCTCCCCCCCTTCTCTGCATTCCGCAGGGATCGCTCCCTACACAACTCCCTTGTCCATTCATCCCCCCCATCCCTCCCCACTGATCTCCCTCCTGGCACTTATCCGTGTAAGCGGAACAAGTGCTACACATGCCCTTACACTTCCTCCCTTACCACCATTCAGGGCCCCAAACAGTCCTTCCAGGTGAGGCATCACTTCACCTGTGAGTCGACTGGGGTGATATACTGCGTCCGGTGCTCCCGATGTGGCCTTTTATATATTGGTGAGACCCGACGCAGACTGGGAGACCGCTTTGCTGAACATCTACGCTCTGTCTGCCAGAGAAAGCAGGATCTCCCAGTGGCCACACATTTTAATTCCACATCCCATTCTCATTCTGACATGTCTATCCACGGCCTCCTCTACTGTAAAGATGAAGCCACACTCAGGTTGGAGGAACAACACCTTATATTCCATCTGGGTAGCCTCCAACCTGATGGCATGAACATTGACTTCTCTAACTTCCGCTAGGCCCCACCTCCCCCTCGTACCCCATCTGTTACTCATTTTTATGCACACATTCTTTCTCTCACTCTCCTTTTTCTCCCTCTGAATATACCTCTTGCCCATCCTCTGGGTCACCCCCCCCCCCTGTCTTTCTTCCCGGACCTCCTGTCCCATGATCCTCTCGTATCCCCTTTTGCCTATCACCTGTCCAGCTCTCGGCTCTATCCCTCCCCCTCCTGTCTTCTCCTATCATTTTGCATCTCCCCCTCCCCCTCCAACTTTCAAATCCCTTACTCACTCTTCCTTCAGTTAGTCCTGACGAAGGGTCTCGGCCTGAAACGTCGACTGCGCCTCTTCCTATAGATGCTGCTTGGCCTGCTGCGTTCACCAGCAACTTTGATGTGTGTTGCTTGAATTTCCAGCATCTGCAGAATTCCTGTTGTTTCCATTTCTCTATTACATCCTTCCCATAAAACAATTTGTCCCAATCCACTCCTTCTAAATCCTTTCGCATCTCCTTAAAGTTAGCCTTTCTCCAATCAAAAATCTCAACCCTGGGTCTAGGACCTATCCTTCTCCATAATTATATTGAAACTAATGGCATTGTGATCACTGGACCCGAAGTGCTCCCCAACACATACCTCTGTCACCTGACCTATCTCATTCCCTAACAGGAGATCCAACACTGCCCTTTCTCTGGTTGGTACCTCTATGTATTGCTGCAAAAAACTATCCTGCACACATTTTACAAATTCCAAACCATCCAGCCCTTTTACAGTATGGGCTTCCCAGTCTATGTGTGGAAAATTAAAATCTCCCACAATGACAACCTTGTGCTTACTACAAATATCTGCTATCTCCTTACAAATTTGCTCCTCCAATTCTCGCTCCCCATTAGGTGGTCTATAATACACCCCTATAAGTGTTACTACACCTTCCCCATTCCTCAATTCCACCCAAATAGCCTCCCTAGACGAGCCCTCTAATCTATCCTGCCAGAGCAATGCAACACCTCCCCCTCTTGTCCCTCCGATTCTATCACACCTGAAGCAACGAAATCCAGTAATATTTAGTTGCCAATCACACCCCTGCTGCAACTATGTTTCACTAATAGTTACAACATCATACTTCCAGGTATCAATCGATGCTTTAAGCTCATCCACCTTTCTTACAATGCTCCTAGCATTAAAATAAATGCATTTAAGAAATTTTCCACCTCTTACTCTCTGTTTATCACTAACAGTGCAAACAACTTTACTATCTCCTTTTTCTTCCTTCTCCCCTACATCTGTTCCTACACTCTGGTTCCCCTCCCCCCTTGTATCTCGTTTAAATCCACTGAAGCCTCTCTAGCAAACCTACCTGCAAGAATATTTGTCCCCCTCCAGTTCAGATGTAAACCATTCTGCCGGAACAGGTCCCACCTTCCCTGGAAAACTGCCCAATTATCTATAAATCTGAAGCCCTCCCTCCTGCACCATGTCGTCAACCATGTGTTGCTCTGCACTATCTTACTATTTGTAAACCTGCCTGCACGTAGCACTGGTAGCAATCCTGAGATTGCTACCCTGGAGGTCCTGTCCTTTAACTTGGACCTGGTCCCTCTTTAACTGGTAGATGGAGTTCAATCCAGGAAAGTGTAAAGTGATACACTTTGGAAGGTCAAACTTAAAGACAAAGTACTGGGTTAATGGCAGGATTCTTATCAATGTTGAAGTTCAGCCTCCTAAAATATCCCAGCCTATTCAGTTTCTTCTTGTAATTCAAGCTCCCCAGTACAAGCAGCATCATTATGGATCTTTTCTGCTCCTCTTCTAGCTTAATGATATTCTTCCTATAGCCTGGAGACCAGGACCGTGCACAATACCCCAGTTATTGTTTGTGTAGTTGCTATAGCTAGGAGACCAGAACTGTGCATAATAATTCAATAATTTCTCATTAATTATTTGCATGGTTTACACAGTTGCAACATGACATGATGAAACTGCCTGACACACAAGATTCTGCAGGTGCTGGAAATCCTGAGCAATACACACACACTAAATGCTGGAGGAACTCTGTAGGTCAGGGAGCATATATGGAGGGAGGGAGACTACTCATTAAGAAGGGATTCGGCCTAAAACATCAACTGTTATTCCTCCATAGATACTGCCTGATGTGCTGAGTTCCTCTAGCATTTTGTGTGTTAATAGAGGCAAGCATCTTATATGCCTTCTTCACCACCCTGCCTACCTGTCCTGTCATCTGCAAACTTTTTAAGCATGTTAAGAACATCATCATCCAAATCATTAATATAGATTAGTCAAGAGTGGATCCAACACCAATTTCTGTATGACTGGTCTCAAGCATCCAGACTGAATAACGATTGTTAATGTAGATGACATTGAAGAGTGAACCCAGCACTCAGACCGCTACTCTGAATAATAACCCTCCCCTCCCTCCCTCATGCTCCTTCCACCAAGCTCCTTTTCTCTCCAACTGGCCAGCTCACCCTGTGACTGCACGTGAATAAACCTTTCTAGTCTACCCTTCAGCACCTTGTCAATCTTGTTAGGTAGGAGAGGTGAGAAGGTCCTGAAGAGAGGTTTTAAGGATCTCGGTAGAAAGCTGAATAACAGGACCTTCAAGGTACTAATCTCTGGATTGCTGCCCTTGCTACATGCCAGTGAGAGTAAGAATAGGATGATTGGGCAGGTGACTGCATGGCTGAGGAACTGGTGTAGGGGGCAGGGGTTCAGATTTATAGATCATTGGGATCTCTTCTGGGAAAGGTATGGCCTGTACAAAAGGTATGGGTTCCACCTGAACCCGAGGGGGAGAAATATCCTTGCGAGCAGGTTTGCTAGAGTTGTTCAGAAGGGTTTAAGCTAATTTGGCAGGGGACTGGGAACTGGAGTAATGGTGCTGAAGATGAGGTAGTTGGTTTACATACAGAGGCAGTGTATAGTGAGACTGCTAGCAATGAAAGGCTGATGATATGGCAAAATTGTAGTCAACAGGATGAGTTGCAATGTAAGACTGAAGGTGTTATATTTGAATGTGCTCAGTATACGGAATAAGATAGATGAACTTGTAGCTCAGTTATAGATTAGCATGTATGACGTCGTGGGCATCACTGAATCATTGCTGAAAGATGATTATTGCTGAGAGCATAACATCCAAAGATACACAAAGAATTGAAAGAACTGGCAGGTAGGCAGAGTGGGTTGTGTGCTTCTTTTGATACAAAATGAAATCAAATCATTAGAAAGAGGTGACATAGATCAGAAGGTATTGAATCATTGTGGTTAGAGCTAAGGAACGTCAAGGGTAAAAAGGCCCTGATGGGAGTTATATACAGACCCCCAAACAGAAGTAAATTACAATTTACAGTGGGAGATAGAAAATGCATGTCAAAAGGGAAATGCTACCATAGTCAAGGGTGGGGGGGGAGGGATTTCAATATGCAGGTAGATTGGGAAATTCAGGTTGGTGCTGGATCCCAAGTGGGGAAATTTCTAGAATGCTTATGAGATGGCTTTTTAGAACAGCTCGTGGTTGAGCCCACTAAGGGATTATTTATTCTGGATTGGCTGTTGTGCAATGAACAGGAATTGATCAGAGAGCTGAAGGTAAAGGAATCCTTAGGGGAGTGATCATAATATGATCAAATTCACCCTGAAATTTGAGAAGGAGAAGCTAAAGTCAGATGTGTTTGTATTACAGTGGAGTAAAGGGAATTACAGAGGCATGGGAGAGGAGTTGGCCAAAATTGATTGGAAAAGAACATTGGCAAGAATGACGGCAGAGCATTAATGGCTGGAATTTCTGGGAGCAATTCAGAAGGTGCAGGAGATGTACATCCCAAAGTGGAGGAAATGTTCTAAAAGCAGGATTACACAACCATAGCTCACAAGAGAAGTCAAAACCACCGTAAAAGACAAAGAGAGGGTATATGATAGACCAAAAATTAGTGGGAAATTAGAGGATTGGGAAGCTTTTAAAAACCAACAGAAGCAACTTAAAAGTCATAAAGAAGGAAGAGATGAAATCCAGAGGTAAGCTAACCAATATTATTAAAGATGATACCAAAAGTTTCTTCAGATATATAAAGTGTAAAAGAGAGGTGAGCGTATATATCGGACTACTGGAAAATGATGCTAGAGAGGTAGTAATTGGGGACAGGGAAATTTCAGATGAACTGAATAAATATTTTGCATTGGTTTTCACTAAGGAAGACACTAGCAGTATGTCAGCGGTTCGGGAATGTCAGGGGCAGAAGAGTGTGAAGTTGCCATTACTAGGGAGAAGGTTCTTGGGAAGCTGAAAGGTCTTAAGGTAGATAGGTCACCTTATCTCATATGACAAGCCTTTCAATCCAGGAAAGTAGTATACACAATAGGGTACACAATAGGGTTCTGAAAGAGGTGGCTGAAGGGATTATGGAGGCATGAGTAATGATCTTTCAAGAATCAATTAATTATATCATGGTTGTGGAGGAATTGAAAATTGCAAATGTCACTCCAGGAAGGGAGAGAGGTAGAAGAAAGAAAATTATAGGCCAGTTAGTCTGACATCAGTGTTTGGGAAGATGTTGGAGTTGATGGTTAAGGATGTGGTTTTGGTGTACAGTACTTGGAAACACACGATAAATTAGGCCAAAGTCAGGATGGTTTCATCAAGGGAAAATCTTACCTAACAAATTTCTTAGAATTCTTTGATGAAATAACAAGCAGAATAGACAAAGGAGAATTGGTTAATGTTGTGTATTTGGACTTTCAGAAGGCCTTTGACAAGGTGCCAACACATGAGGCTGCTTAACAAGTAAAGAACCCATGGTATTACAGGAAAGATTCTAGCATGGATAAAAGAGAGGCAAAGGCTGGGAACAAAGGTAGGCTGTCAGTGACTAGTGGTGTTTCACGGTGGCCTGTGTAGGGACTGCTTCTTTTTGTGTTGTATGTCAATGATTTGGATGACTGGAGCTTTGTGGCCAAGTTTGCAGATGATTCGTGGATAGGTGAAGGGGCAGGTAGTTTTGAGGAAGTAAGAAAAGCTACAGAAGGATTTAGACAGATGAGGAGAATGGGCAAAGAAGTGGCAGATGGAACACGGTTTTGTGGAGTGTGTGGTTATGCACTTTGGAAGAAATTAAAGTGTAGACTATTTTCTAAATGGAGAGAAAATTAAAAACTCTGAGGTGGAAAGGGACTTGGGAGTCCTCATGCAAGATTCCTGAAAGGTTAGTTTGCAGGTTGAGCCAGTAGTGAGGAAGGCAAATGCAATGTCAGCATTCACTTTGAGAAGACTAGAATATAGAACCAAGGATGTGATTTTGAGGCTTTATAAAGCACTGGTGAGGCCTCACTTGGAGTATTGTGAGCAGTTTTGGGCCCCTTATCTAAGAAAGGATCTGCTGGCAGTGGAGAGGGTTCAAAGGAGTTTCACAAAAATTATTCCTGGATTGAAAGGCTTGTCATGTGAGTGATGTTTGATGGCTCTGGCCTCTACTCACTAGAATTCAGAAGAATGAGGGGTGACCTCATTGAAATTTATCGAATGTTGAAAGACCTCAATAAAGTGAATGTGGAGAGGATATTTCCTATGGTGGGGGAGTCTAGGATCAGAGGACACAGCCTCAGAATAGAAGGTCGTCCTTTTAGAATGGATATCAGGAGGAATTTCTTTAGCCAGAGAGGTGAATCTGTGGAATTCATTGCCACAGGCAGCTGTGAAGGCCAAGTCTTTGTGTATATTTAAGGCAGACGTTGATAGATTCTTGATCGGTCAGGGAGTGAAAGGATATGAGGAGAAGGCAGGAGATTGGCATTGATAGGGAAAATGGATCAGCATGATGAAATGGTGGAGAGGACTCAATGGGCCAAATGGCCTATTTCTTCAACACAGACAATATGCTGGTGGAACGCAGCAGGCCATACAGCATCCATATGAAGAAGCACAGTCGACGTTTCGGGCCGAGATGAAGGGTCCTGATGAAGGGTCTCGGCCCGGAACGTCGACTGCGCTTCTTCGTGTGGATGCTGTCGGGCCTGCTGCGTTCCACCAGCATCTTGTGTGTGTTGCTTGAATTTCCGGCAGCTGCAGATATCCTTGTGTTGGCCTATTTCTTCTCTCGTATCTTATGATCTTATTAGTTTCATTGACAGGGAGAAGAGAGATAGGGAATTTGTGAAGTTATTTGTATCTTGGGGACAAGTGAGGCCATGAGATTGATGAGTGAGTGCAGGGGGAATGGAAGAGAAAGTTTTAGGTAAAATACAATAAAAATCTATCATCCATGTCATTTATTTCTTTACATAGATTAAAATTTGTTAATTAAAAATAAAAGTGATAATGTCTTAGAGGTGGAAATGGAGAAATGTCAAACATTATCTTTTTGCATCAGTGTAATGCCATATTCAATAATATACTTATCTTTTCATGCAGAGTGCACTCGATTTTGAGAAACAGTCCTTTAAGAAATCCAAGGATGATTAATTGATATTGATGCTTCTTCAGATGTCTCCTACATTGTGTTTCTGATGATTAAATGAACTCGCCATTCATTACCAGTTGTTCAAGCACAAAGTAATGTGAAGAACTGGACTTTGTGAAATTGGTTAAGTGAATTTCTCTACTTATCAGCTGTGTAAGATATTCTTCCTGTCATACTGACATGATGAGCTGTCACCTTTACATTAATCAGATAAATGAATGGTACAGAAATATGAATAACCCCAGTAAACAACTTCACAACTCTATCTGTATGATTAGGTTAGAAACAAGTGCTGAAGATCACAAAATAAATTTGTGCTGCCGGTTATTAATTTTTCTTACTTTTTAAAAAATACCGATAAAGTAAAATTCAAAGGTCTGTGATGGGAAGGGCCAATTTAAAAACAGTCTCAAAGATATTGTACAATACTTGTTGGGCATTCATGATTGCTTGAAATTATTTTACAATTAAATGATAGAAATGTTTTTATACATTTAATGAAATATACATTTATAACTGTTTAAAATTGATTGTGCAATGCAACATAACTTTGTATACTTTCCCTGAGTTTGCTTATATTTTATGTATAATAATGTCAGCTCAGTACATGAACATTTCTGTTAAATTAGTAATTAACTTTATTTTGTTGATATGGATAAAAATGCTTTTAAAGAAACTTTCAATAGAAATGAAAGCAGACTGCTGAATTGTTCACAAGTGACCAATTTCACCCCTTTAGCTTGCTTCTGTCTCTAATCCAAAGGGCATTTTAGTGGGTTATTTTTGCAATACAGTGGGTGCCAGTTAATTGGGACACATCAGGACCAGTACATTTTGGCTCAATTCAGCTGCTGCCTCATTATCTGATCTTTCATGGAAATAGTTTAAAAGCTATAAAGAAGACAAATTATTGAGTGATAAATTATGTACTTAAATGAAGTACGTAACAAATTATAACACTACCAATAGTATTACAGTACTATAAATCTGCTGTGTTCATTTGCTTGACTGTAAATGAACAGAATCAGCAGAGACACCTAGTGCAGATAATGGACTGCGTTCATACAATGGCTCTGATGATTGCATTCTCCAAACTTTCATTTTCATTGTAACATTCAAGATGATTGCTTATACTTTAAAATTCTTCATCGTCCCTAACTTGTTGAAGTAGTGAAATAGTTTCATTTTCACTCCCGGCCATTTCTGTCACCTCCAAGCCTCAATACTTAAAACTGCAGTGAGCAAAACAGTTCTGAATTGTCTTGCTGCTTATTTCTCACCAAATGCTTTTTGTATGCAAAAACATGTGTCTGACGCTATTTAGAAGCTGTTCACTCCAAGCATAGTATAGTGTCTAATGGCCACACAAGTGCACAACTGACACTAGTTAGAACCTGTTTAGCAAGCCTCCTGCCCCAATTAAGCAGCATAATGTCCCAAATAAACAAAGGGAATCCTGGCTATTTTCTTGATTATTTTTGATCTTTAGGAGTTGTCCCAAATAAGTGGCTGAGCTGATAGTTCGATGGCCCAATTAACCAGAATCCATTGTAATTGCTTCCGTAAATCAGTTCTAAATTTAGAAATGAAATTCCCTTTAAAAACTGTGAGTAAAAGTGGAAGAGGGAAATCTAAATTAATCCATTAATTTTAAGATTTAGGTGAAATCACTGCCTTTGTGGTGATTTGGAAACTCTCTAATCCTGGGTAAGTAAAGCAAATCGGATGGAAACTTGTACAGGTCCACAATCTCTTATCCGAAATCCTTGGGGCCAGTTGCATTTCTGAATTCAGAAAATTGATAATTAACCTGTCTCAGTGCGGTGGACATTAGGACCCGGGGGAGCTCTGGACCTACGCACATCCTCCCGTATACTTTAAAACATCTCTAGATTACTTATAATTTCTAATACAATGTAAATGCTATGTAAATAGTCGTTATACTGTATTGTTTAGGGAATAATGACAAGAAAAAAGTCTCTACATGCTCAAACGAGTGCTGGAGAGAGAACTTCCGGGTTTTCCCGATCCGCGCTCTTTTACAAATACTATTACTGTTTATTTATAGAGTAATATACTGATAAATGAAATAGTGGGATAATTGTAGACCATAAATATACATTTTCACCATATCGTCATCAGCTGTTGTTGATGTTTTTCTAGGAACATAGCACCAGTACAAAGCTGTTTCATCAGCATTGTAAATTTGTTCAGGGCTAAAGTTTTCATCAGGTATTATCTTGGCAAATTCGTCAATGTAATTTTCAGCTGCTCCATGATCAGCAGAAGCTTTTTCACCACAGATTTTCAGATATTTTACACCATGACGCTTCTTAAATTTCTGCAGCCAAGCCTCTGAATATTTTCTGCGTTATTGATAATTATAGGTGCTTCCTTCTCTTTTTCTTATTGTTACTCATAGGGGTATCTGCAGCTCTTTTCAACATTTTCACAGTGGACACAAAGTCAACAGTGAACACAAAACATCAGTAAACACAAAATAATCTGCAGATGCTGGGGTCAAAGCAACACTCACAACACACTGCAGGAACTCAGCAGGTCGGGCAGCATCCGTGGAAAAGAACAGACAACGTTTTGGGCCGGAACCCTTCGTCCTGACGGAGGGTTCCCGCCTAAAACATCTGTTCTTTTCCACGGATGCTGCCCGACCTACAAAATATCAGTGAGCAGCAAATGCAAGTGTAACCAGTACGAGCGCTGAGCTACAACTGACGTCTGGCGGCCTCTGCTAGTGCTGCCACATCACACCTAAGTGACGTCAGCTGCTGGTGCGCCAAACAAGCCTTGTTACGACACGCTCCACACTCCACGAGAAATGCTTCGGTTTTCAGAGCTTTTCGGATTTCAGAATTTTGGATAAGGGATTATGGACTTGTATAATCTTTGCTTTCATTGAAACATCACCTTCAGGTATGACTTAGTTTATATCATAAATAGGTGTAGCCCCACTGACAGCCTTAAGATGACATGGAAGGTGATAATAAAAATAAATTAATTGTAAAACATTACAGCTGGAAGTTATATTAAGTTTATTTGTAATGATAATCAAAAAGTGAAGGTAGCTATTTACGAACATATACAAAAACAGTTTGTTACTTAGCCCCTCGAATTTGTAAAAGGAAAGAGAGAATATTCCAAGTTATTTTTTAATAAAATTACATCATTACATGGGCAGTTTGACAAATAATTTCATGTGTTTTACATATGTTTATTCTTTTGGTAAGCTGTCACCACAGAAATTTCCTTTTCAGTTGAAATCCACCATAGATCAATATCTAGATTTTGATATATTTTAGCTATGTCTGTGAAGATCATGACATTGGTTACAATGTTTCTTCAGCTGATTACTTATAGAATTGTGTTGATGACATTGCAGTTGCAAAGTATGATCTTTAATGTACTAATAACCCAGCACTATTTTTAAAAAAAACAAACTTCTTACAATCTCCCAGGTAAACTCCCACTTAATCCAAAAAAAATTAATTTCTTTTTCTGGTCTTATTGAACCATCTTGTGCACAGTAAGGATCACTTAATTATTTCTATAATGTTCCAAGAACTGCTCTATACAAAGTGGTTGAGATGTGACAAGACACCATGGCATTGAAACTATTATTTCCAGGAACTTCACCTTTAGATTCGACGACGCTGCTTTGGAGGTTTTGTATGTATCTCTTCGGCCTTGGTTGTGGGGACAGACAATACCTTATGAAAACAACAAGGATACAGAGTTTTTAAATTGATGAAGTTACCCATTAGTTTGAATAAGATATTTTTAAACATATTACAGCTGTTGTTTTTAAATTTTCCATTATATACTCTTTCTGCTATATGCCTCTTGCTTGAAAAAAGGTAGTGGCTTATTCTCGGGCTCTTGGGTTTCATGAATTAACCTATTGCAACTTGGTTTTCAGGAACAGCAGGAAATAAATATACACTTTTTAAAAAAGCAGCATATCATGGAACATATGACCCATGCATATGATGGAAACTATATATATAAAAGGTACAGAGAAATATTAAAAATATTTCCCAATTATTGGTTCTGAAATACTCTGGGCCCAAATGTGGTTGTATAATGGTGGAATGATCTGAAATTTAAATAATAACAAGATGCATGTTGAGACTTTAATCTTTTCACTGCACCCCTCTAAGTGTGAATGAAGATTTATACCAATTATATTTTTGGATATAAACTCAATGGCCACTTTAATAGTACTTCCTGGATGTGGTCTTCTGCTGCCGTAGCCCATGCACTTCAAGCTTCGATGTGTCATGCATTCGTTTCTGCACACGTGGTTATGTGAGTTACTGTCATCTTCCTATCAGTTTGAACCAGTCTGGCCATTTTGCTCTTACTTGTCTTATTAACAAGGCGTTTTTGCCCACAGAACTGTCGCTCACTGGATGTTTTTTTTTTGTTTTTCACACCAGTCTCTGTAAACTCTAGAGACTGTTGTGCGTGAAAATTCCAGGAGATCAGCAGTTTCTGAGGTCCTCAAACCACCCTGTGTGGCACCAATTATAATTCCACAAAGTCACTTAGATTACATTGCTTCCCCATTCTGATGTTTAGTCTGAACAAGAACAATGTCTGCTTGCTGTTATGCATTGAATTGCTGCCACATGGTTGGCTGATTAGCTATTTGTACTAATGTGCAGGTGTACAAAATAAAGTGGTCACTGAGTGTATTTGGCTTTTAATCCTCATCACAGACTTTCCCTTTTCAGTCTTTCTGTTCAGTCCTGGCTGTTGTAGGTCTTTTTTCCTATAATTCTGATGAAAGATCCTCAACTTGCTTAGTTGAACCTGCTATTGGTCTCCTGACTGTTTCCAACAGCTTATGAATAACTGAAGGGTTGCTTACCTCTGTCAGTTTGTTTCGGATCATAGAAGCAGAGATGTTTAAAGAATTATCACCCATGTCTACCTTAGGTAACTCTGGACGTTTTGGTCCTATCATGACTGTGGTATTATCAGCAGGTAATCCTGAAAATATGTTAATGTCCGATTGTTGGTTTATTTTCTTCCTGACCTCCAGCTGGGTATTTCTTGGAACAAATCTAGAGGCACAGGTTCTAATGTTTGAAACTTGTTGTTTGGTGTCTGAACTCCAAGAGTTGCTGCAATTATAAGATTTGTTCAAGTGTTGTTTGTGAAAAGAAGATAATTCAAATTCAAAACCGTTGTCCAAACTAGGTGCACCTTTAGGTAATGTTTCATGTGATGAAGGCATTTGTGGATATTCCTGTCTGAACTTTGATTTGGAAGACTCTTGACTGTCTTCCTGTGGTGGAGGCAATAACATTGGGTAACCACACATGGAGAAATCTACATTCCATTCTTGTTGGTTGAGTTCTGATCCTTCACATTTTTCAAGCTTTTCAGAAAGTCTTCCCTTTGTAACATTTGTTGACATAACTGGGTTCCTAACATCATCATCTCCTATAAATGCACCTGTACCACAAAATAAGGCAAATGTGAAAAAGTGTAGTAAATAAATATTTTCTGTTAAGAGAAGAGTTACCTCTATAAATCTCAAATGTATATAAACAATATATTTTGAACATGTATGGGAAACTGTAATAAATTATACCTAGTCTCTTCATAAACAAAAGAAAATCTGCAGATGCTGGAAAACTGAGCAACACACACAGAATGCTGGAGGAACTTAGCAAGCCAGGCAGCATCTAGGAAAAGAGTACAGTTGACATTCCGGCCTGAAGCGTCGACTGTACTCTTTTCCATAGATGCTACCTGGTCTGCTGAGTTCCTCCAGCATTTTGTATGTGTCCTTATCTCTTCATAATGTACAGTACTATGTTAAAGAAAGAACACTATGCCACTATATTGTAGAGGTCAGCAGCCTATTTGCATACTGCTTCAAAAAGGTCTCCTGTTCATATGTGAAATATTTCTGGCCCCTTTGAGGCTTCCCAGGCAATCCCAAAATACCTGGAAAATTGAAATCCCCTTGTATGACCTTATTTTAATGCCTATTTAATGCACATATTTGTATCTTTTGGATATCTGCCTATTAATGAAAACAGGGTGGGATCAGTTTTGAAAGTAAAACGTTACAAAAAGAGTAAATTACAGCAACCTACTTGGGCTAAAGATCACTAATGTAGATAATTTCTTAAAAACAAATCAAATTTTTAATTTACTGTAATAAAATCCTAAAATTAAGCAAACTAGGCTTGAATTTTGTGGAAACCAAATCTCCCTCGGGATTAATAAAGTATATCTATCTATCTATTTATTAAACCGAAGCAAGCTAAAAAGTGGACCATTTATGCTTTATACTTTCTATAGCATTGCTTAATCTCAGAGTGCATTACAAAAAGAAATGCACAACACATTAATTTCTGTTCAAGCAGTGATGTGTGTAATTGAATGCAACTAGCTGCATTACCATTTCAATTAAACTTACTTGCTACTGCTCAACAACTTTTACTGACTGGTAATTACTTCATTGCTAAGAAGTTCAAAGGAAATAAGATGGAAGTTGAGGAGCTGAGTTATAGGAAAAGGTTGAATAGTTTAAGAGGAGTTCCCATCCTGGGGTCCACAGAACCCCTTATTTAATGATTTTGGTCCATGGCATAGGAAAAAATTGGGAACTCCTGCCCTACAGCATAGGAAAATGAGGAGAGGTTTGACAGACGTATACAAAATTATGAGGAGTATAGATATGATAAACGCAAGCAGACTTTTTCCACTGAGGTTGGGTGAGACGACAATAGAGGTCACGGGTTAAGGGGAATATGAGGGTGGTGAGAACATGGAGCTGATGGATGCGGGTTTGAATTCAACATTTAAGATCAATTTGGATAGGTACATGGATGGGAGGGGTATGGAGGCCAAGTCAATGGGACTAGGCAAATTAATAGCTTGGTATGGACTAGAAGGGTGAAGGGCCAGTTCATGTGCTGCAGTGTCCTATGACTATGATTGTTCAGTTGTTGCAATTTGTTGCATATAGTGCATGAGGCAAACAAATGCATTTTGCATTTGTAACTTTCACAGATGAAGGATAAGGATATAACAATTTGTTTTTAAAGGCTCTGCAATACCTGTAGTTGTTCCATCTTTTGAAGCTCCAAGAATGCAAGTGTTAAACTTCAGGAGATTAAGTGTTCAGCAACAAACAGTTCACTTGTTAGCAAGACCTTTAACAGTGATGATGAGCAGAGGGATCTTGTGGTCCAAGTGCTTGGAATGTGCTCCCTGGGGTGGTGGTAGAGGCAGATACAAAAAAGCATTCAGGAAGCTTTTAGGTAGGCATTATGAATGTGCAAGAAATGGAAGTACATGGACACTGTGTGAGCAGAAGGAGATAATTGGACCTTTGATTACTAATGTAATTAGTATAGCACAATATTGCGGGTTGAAGTATTAGAGTTCCTGTGCTCTAATGTCAATTTGAACATTTTATGATTTTAAAAAAGCATTTTTTAAAGAAGAAAACATGGATACTGCTTTCCAGTTAAGATATAAAGAATATGTCTGGTTATTTGTAAAGTTATTAACTGGAAAATATTCCATGGACAAACCTTTATTGCCTGTTGATTTCATTATGTACCTTCTCCTCTCATTTAATTTTGCTCTTGTATCGTCAATTGTTTCAAATTCTGGGGCATAGCACACATGAAGCAAACCCCCAAAAAAGCTTTTCTCATCCTGTTTGCGTTTTGCTATCCTGAAAAAAAGTGATTGAAACATTGAGTTTAATACCATTATTATGGCCTTAATTACAAATTATGAGTGTGTGTTTTGTTTACAGATAATAAATCCACAGAAAGAAAAATTATTGTATAGGCTTATGATTTCTTTAAAATACAATATAAAAAAGAAATATTTCTATAAAATGAAACATTCCCCAAATGTTACAAACAACAAAATGGATTGTTGTGAACAAAGGAATGTTCAGTAATTCTCATACAAGTTGAGATTATCATGTGCACAACTATGTGTATACACAGGAACAATGTAAAGACACCTACATAATCAATCTATCATTTATTGACTACAGTTCTGCTTTCAGTATTCTAATTCCAAGTAAACTCATCACCAAACTCCTAACCCTGGGACTCAACACCTCCCCCTGGAAATGGATCCTTGATTTCCTGCCCAGCAGACCACAATCAATAAGGATAGACAGTAACACCTCCACCATGAAACACTGATGCTCCACAAGCTGTGTCCTCAGCCCCTACTCTACTCCCTGCACACTCATGACTGCGAGGCCAAATTCTGCTCTAACTCCATCTACAAGTTTGCAGATGATACACCCTAGAGAGTCATATCAGAATCAGGTTTACTATCACTGGTATATGTCGAGAAATTTGTTGTTTTGCGGTAGCAGTACACAATAATTTTTTAAAAATTACAATAGCGATATATACTGTATATATAATTCAATTTCATATAGGAAATATGTGTGTGTGTGTCCTCAGGCTCCTGTATCTTGTCCTTGATGGTAGTAATGAGAAGAGGGCATGTCCTGGGTGATGGGGGTTGTTAATGACTCGTACCATAAAGAAACATAAACATTTATTAATTGAATAAACCAATGTATGTTAATTGCAAAAAACAATCAATCTGATTATTATACAAAAAATTAAATTGAAGATTTATTTTCTATAACAAGAATGTTATACCGTCTGATTACCTTGCACTTTGTAGCTTTTGGTATTTGATATAATAAACTTCAGTGAATTCCTCAGCTGGGTACTCATCCAGTGCATAATATTCTTCAATAGTTCCATATAAAGCAAAGAGTTCTATCAGTTCCTTCATGACTCCCACAGCTGGCACTCCCTGGATTAGCAGATGTCTGGATTCCAGATTTATTGTGTACACCTACATCAAAGTTAAACATTGTCAAGAAATCATAAAAGCAAACATTTTATTATAATTGTCACTAAAAGCTCCTTTAAGTTTATCACATATTCAGTCAACAGACCCTACTGAAACATCAACTGCATTACCATTTCCCAGATGCTGCCTGACCCTCATTAGTCAAGAAGACACAGTGCTGTCTACACATTCTGAGGAGATTGAGGTGTGCAAGGCTCTCTGCCTCATTCTAACAACTTTCTACAGCAGCACCATCAAGAGACTCTTGTCTAGCCGTATTATTGTTTAGTATGAAAGCTGCAAGGCGCTACATAAGACAGTAAAATCTGCTGAGAGGATAGCTGGTATCTCCCTCCCCACTACTTGTGACATTTACTGGGAGCATTGTAGAGAAAGGGCTCAAAGCATTGTTGAGGACCACTACCACCCATCACTGAATCTCTTTGACCCTCTACTGTCAGGAAGAAGGTAAGAGACATCAGGACTAGGACTGCAAGACTGAGTAACAGCTTCTTCCCTTGCACTAATGAATACCCTGCCACCACTGAGCTCTCATCACTAGGACAGTGAGCTGTTTACCTGCACGACATGCATTTTGAATTATATTTTATTAACTTATTTGCGGTAATAGTTTTATGTGCTACATGTGATAAATGTTTTGTGGGAGCACCATAATCCAGAGGAATATTGTTTCATTTGGTTGTATAGTCAGATGACAATAAGCCTGAACTTCAACTGTTGAGTGTTTACTGCAATTTTTTGCTTTTATTTCAGACTTTCAACATTTTTTGAAAGATAAATCAACATGAATTCCATACCCTGGTGTATTTGATAAATAACCAAAACACTCATTCTCCAAAAGCCATTAAACACACCAAATAATCAAAATATATGAGATACAAGATAGAATTGACACATGACCATAAGAAAACAGGAGCAGTTATTCACTGTCCCTCAGGTCTGTTTCCGGGCTGATCTCCCCCGAGCCCCATCTACTTTTTGTAATGGTTTCCCATAGCTCTCGATGCCCTGCCCTTCCAAAAATGTTGCCAATTCCTCTTCATTGTTGAGGCCCTCTTCTGTTCAAAGTTTGACCATGGATATTGCATCCCAGCTGTTTAGATATGCAAGCCAGGGCTGTATGATATGCAGGAGCTGGACTTGGTTGTCAGAGGCTATTTGAGACACACACCACTGAGAGCATTTAATAGGTAGTGGGAACTTATCCCAACTACCTCCCCTGGCTTTAACAACCCTCCTATTCCTTTGGATTCATCAGATGGAGAGGGGGAGCTTGCTGCTAGGGTTGCTCTCCATATTGTACTGCCCTGGCTTGCGTATCTCATAGGTACTTAAAGAGGAAGAGAACTCTTTAAATGTCTCCAGTAATCTATCCTTCATAATCCTGGAGACAGAGTTACAGTGACTGACACCTGGAACACTGCCGGAGGAGGTGGTGGATTCAGAGAGGCCACAGATGCTCAGATTCAGATTGATTTATTTGCCACATGTATATTGAAACATATAGTGAAATGCGTTATTTGCGTTGCAATAAACATAAACAGCCAAGGATGTGTTGGCAGCAACTTTGAGGGATCAATGGACGTGGACCCCAAGATCCCTCTGTTTCTCCATAATGCTTCCTCATAGATTCAAAATTAACTCTGCCTCCAAGTTCGACTTTCCAAAGTGAATTAGTTAACAATTTTCCGGATTGAACTCCATCTGTCACTTCTCAGCCCAGCTCTGCATCTTGTTAATGTATCGTCGTTAAAACAACGGACTTCTACACCATCCACAACTCTACCAACCTTCGTGTCATTTGGCTTTACCTTACACCACCTCAATGCACTGTGTAAAGATTTGATCTGTGTGACAAGTATGGAAGACAAGCTTTTCACTGTGTCTCAGTAAATAAGACATGAATAAACCAGTTCCAGGGGCCGGAAGAACCTGGACAGACAGACCCTCCGTTCTGACTGATGCCTCATTAACGGGTCCCCACCCTACGACCCCTCGGCGGGTTTACCTTGACGGCACGGGGTCTGCGGCCCTCCCGGTAGCCTGGCCGAGTGGAGCACACCTCCCGCTGCCGGTGGTGGCCGAGCGGTAGCACCGGCTGCGTCGCCATGCTGGACCCAGGCCGCAGCAACAAGCCCCGCCTCTCCCCACTTGCCCTTTCTGCTCATTGGCGTACACGGTCTATCCCGACACAACGATAGAGCGAGGCGCATGTCAATCATCTCATAGACAAGCCCCACCTTCCCTCGCTGCCATTGGCTTAGATGAGTAGCTCCGGAATAGCGATAGGGCGGGACGAATGTCAATCATCCCGGAGTGAGGGTCGGGAGCATCGAGTGTTATGTAGGGGCGAGGGGCTGGCGGCTCGGCGCGGAGATCCACCTCGGCGGGGCTGATTGACTGACTGACTCTCGCGGTCACCGGAGCCGGGGAGCCCCGGTGCGGCGGCGATGCTCCGCGCCGGTACCGTGTGCCTGCAGGTTAGACTCAGCAACGCCAGGGACTGCTTCCTGCACCTAGAGTCCGGCCCGGTGGGCCAGCTGCGTCTGCAGGAGGTATGGCTGCTGCCTGGCTCGGTCGGGGAGCGGGGGCGGCGAGCGGGCTCCTCCCTCGGGCATTGCGGGGCATGGCTGAGACCTGTAGCAACCACTCCAGCAGCTGGTCTGTTTACCCGGTTAGAGTCTCAACCCTTCGGCCCCACTGGTCCAGGCCGACCACGGCGTTCTGGTTGCTCGTCCCAGTTTACCCCCTCATTATGTTATAAGCTTCTGTGAAGTCTTTTCTCACTCCCCTATGTTCTAAGGGATAAAGATACAGCCTGGTCAACCTCGCTATTAATTCACACAAACAACTTAACATCCAGGGTGGCTGCTTTTGAATTTAAATTAGTGATTAAACAAACCTGGAGTTAAAAACTAATATATATATATATATATATATATCAATCGATCGTTGTGAAATGTCACTTATAGAAGGAAGTCTGCCATCGTTATCGGGGCTGATCTAGCAAGGCCAGTGTGGCCGAGTTTTAGCTGTTGCCTCCATTCAGGGCAATAGACAGGTAGATACTTTATTGATCCCAAAGGAAATTGAACTGTCACAGTAGCATTATAAGTGCACAGATGTTAGAAGAAAAGCAAAAATAATAATAAAAAAGTCATATTAAGCAGTCTAACAGGAGGGAGTCATCACTTCCCTGGCTGTAGGTTGTCTCATTATAGAGCCTAATGGCAGAGGGTAAGAATATCCTCATATAGAACGTCTTTTCTACAAGAAGGGTGAGAGCCGTCTCTATTTCCTGAGGAGACTGAGGTCCTTTAACATCTGTCGGATGATGCTGAGGATGTTCTACGAGTCTGTGGTGGTCAGTGCGATCATGTTTGCTGTTGTGTGCTGGGGCAGCAGGCTGAGGGTGGCAGACACCAACAGATTCAACAAACTCATTCGTAAGGCCAGTGATGTTGTGGGGATGGAACTGGACTCTCTGACGGTGGTGTCTGAAAAGAGGATGCTGTCCAGGTTGCATGCCGTCTTGGACAATGTCTCCCATCCATTACATAATGTACTGGTTGGGCACAGGAGTACATTCAGCCAGAGACTCATTCTACTGAGATGCAACACAGAGCATCATAGGAAGTCATTTCTGCCTGTGGCCATCAAACTTTACAACTCCTCCTTGGAGGGTCAGACACCCTGAGCCAATAGGCTGGTCCTGGACTTATTTCATAATTTGCTGGCATAATTTACATATTACTATTTAACTATTTATGGTTCTATTACAATTTATTATTTATGGAGCAACTGTAATGAAAACCACTTTCCCCTGGGATTAATAAAGTATGACTATGCCTATGATATAGCAGAGTAGCACAGTTGTTTTTAGTCTATTACTAAGTGTTCCTCTGTTCAGCCAACGTGGCATGCAGAGGGTGAGAAACATTTTCCAGAATTGCCAGGATTTTCTGTAGGGTCCTTGGTTCTACTGCAGCCTCCAGAGTGTCCAGTTTGACTCCTATATCAGAGCAGCCTTTGTAATCAGCTTATTGAACCTGTTGGCATCATCCGTGTTGATGCCATTGCCCCAGCACACCACCGAATAGAAGATTGTACTGGTGACAACAGACTGGCAGAACATGTGAAGGAGAGGCTTACATACTCCAAAGGACCCCAGTCTCCTCAGGTAGTAGAGGAAATTCTGTCCCTTTTTGTACTCAGCCTCTGTGTTGGTGCTCCATTCAAGTCTGTCAACCAGGTGCACCCTCAGGTACTTGTAGATCCTCACCACATCCACGTCCTCACCATCAATAACAGTAACAGGGAACAATGCAGGCTTAGTCTCCCTGAAGTCCACCACCACCTCCTTTGTTCTACAAATATTGAGCTGCAGATGATTTAGCTTGCACCATTTGTCCTCCACCAGAGCCCTGTATTTATCCTCCCATTCTCCCTTTATAATCCCAACTATTTGAGTTATCAGAGAATTTCTGCAGATGACACGACTCAATGTTGTATCTAAAGTCCGAGGTATACAGGGTAAACAGGAAGGGGGCCAATACAGTTCCCTGTGGGGTCCCTGTGCTGCTTATAGCCATGTCTGACACACAGCTCTGAAGCTGCACAAACTGTGGTCTGCCAGTCAGGTAGTCCATTCTCCAGGATACAATGTAAGTGCCAACCTGCACTGAATGGAGCTTTTCCCCCCGCCCCCCGCAATGAGGGCTGTACGGTATTGAATGATGGATGAACAGTAAATGCTGGTTTGCGAGTAATGTCATTATCTTATAAATATATAAGTAAAACAATCTATTGAATTAGACTTCAATGGTATATTTAAAATACAAACAAGAACATGACATTTTATTTTGATAACTTGTTTTTAAATTGGCAGTGTCAGATCATAACTTAATGTGTTGGTTAAACAAAAATGGATGGAAAGTGGTTTAAAGTATAACGAGTAAGTAAAACAAAAAAACTAGTGGAATAGATAACTAGCAGGTAAAACAAATTTATAATAATAGCTACACTATCAAAATTGCCCATGAGGTGGGGATAGAGATTGTTAATGGATTGTGGAAAAAAAAAGTCCGGAGAGATAACGTTGGAAGAAATATCAGGAGGTTGTGCAGAGGGAACCCAGAATCAATGGTAGAAGGTTGGCTGGGATAACTTTTGTAACTTTTGGTAGTTTCTAATATGACAACTTGTTTTGTAAGTTTTTAAGTATCTTGACCAATTTTTTAATGTTAAGGCAGCTATGCTGAAGAATTGTTGTTTTTCTCTGCCAGATTACTATTTCCTTTTGAGAGGCAAGTGAATATCCTTTATCAAAAAAACTTCAGACAGCAGGACAAAACACAACATTCAGTTTGATTACCTTTCTTTGGAACCTGCCCTTCATCCTTACCTCTGCATAGAACAATCATCATGACATGCTGCTTCCTATGATGTGGGCGATCATGGTCTGTCCATGACCATGATTGTTCTTGGCAATTTTTTTGTACAGAAGTGGCGTTATAAGATGGGTGCCTGACCTTGCTACCTGCCTCTCTGGACCCCCTGCAGTTCGTGTACCATCCCAACCGTTCAACAGACGACGCCATCGCCACCACCCTTCACCTGGCCCTCACCCACCTGGACAAAAAAGACACGTGCGTTCGAATGCTGTTCATAGACTTCAGTTCAGCATTCAATACAATCATTCCTCAGAAACTGATTGAAAAGCTGAAACTGCTGGGCCTGAACACCTCCCTCTGCAACTGGATCCTAGACTTCCTGACTGGGAGACCTCAGTCAGTCCAGATTGGAAGCAACATCTCCAACACCATCACACTGAGCACGGGGGACCCCCAGGGCTGTGTGCTCAGTCCACTGCTGTTCACTCTGCTGACCCACGACTGTGCTGCAACACACAGCTCGAACCACATTATCAAGTTCGCCGATGACACGACCGTGGTGGGTCTCATCTACAAGAACGATGAGTCAGTATACTGAGAGGAGGTGTAGTGGCTAACGGACTGGTGCAGAGCCAACAACCTGTCTCTGAATGTGAACAAAACAGAAGAGATGGTTGTTGACTTCAGGAGGACACAGAGCGACCACTCTCTGCTGAACATCGACGACTCCTCCGTAGAGATCATTAAGAGCACCAAATTTCTTGGTGTTCACCTGGCGGAGACTCTCAACTGGTCCCTCAACACCAGCTCCATAGCAAAGAAAGCCCAGCAGCGTCTCTACTTTCTGCGAAGGCTGAGAAAAGTCCATCTCCCACCACCCACCCCCCCCCATCCTCACCACATTCTACAGAGGTTGTATTGAGAGCATCCTGAGCAGCTGCATCTCTGCCTGGTTCGGAAATTGTGCCATCTTGGATCGCAAGACCCTGCAGTGGATAGTGAGGTCAGCTGAGAAGATCATCGAGGTCTCTCTCCCCGCCATTACAGACATTTACACCACACGCTGCATCCGTAAAGCAAACAGCATTATGAAGGACCCCACACACCCCTCATACAAACTCTTCTCCCTCCTGCCATCTGGCAAAAGGCACCGAAGCATTCGGGCTCTCACGACCAGACTATGTACCAGTTTCTTCCCCCAAGCCATCAGACTCCTCAATACCCAGAGCCTGGACTGACACCAACCTACTGATCTCTACTGTGCCTATTGTCTTGTTTATTATTTATTGTAATGCCTGCACTGTTTTGTGCACTTTATGCAGTCCTGGGTAGGTCTGTAGTCTAGTGTAGTTTTTGTGTTGTTTTACGTAGTTCAGTTTAGTTTTTGTATTGTTTCATGTAGCACCATGGTCCTGAAAAGCATTGTCTCATTTTTACTGTGTACTGTACCAGCAGTTATGGTTGAAATGACAATAAGAAGTGACTTGACTTGACCATAGACATTATCGATATTCTTCAGAGATTGTCAGCCAGTGACACAAAACCAGGACTTGTGATATGCACCAGCTGCTCCACCACTTGTTCCCGTGGCTTCACGTGACCCTGATCAGGGGTCTAAGCAGGTGCTACACCTTGCCCAAAGGTGACCTGTGGGCTAGCGGAGGGAAGGAGTACACTCTACTTACTTTGGTAGGGGCGTGTCTCCGAACTGTTACCCAATGCTACAGCACAGAAACAGGCCCTTTGGCTCATCTAGTCCGTGCCAAACTATTAATCTGCCTGGTCCCATCAACCTGCACCTGGACCATAACTCTTCAAATTTCTCTCAAAGGTTGAAATCAAACACATATTCACCACTTGTGCTGGCAGCTCATTCCTGCTGTCACCACTCTCTGAGTGAAGCAGTTCCCCTTTATTTTACCTTTCAATTTTCACCCATTACTTCTAGCTCCAGTCTTGACCAACCCCAGTGGAAAAAGCCTGCTTGCATTTATCCTCTTTATGCCCCTCATAATTTTATGAACTATGTCTCTATCAAATCTCCCCTCATTTTCCTGCACCCTAAGGAGCAGAGGTGAGGAGGAATTTCTTTGTGGATGCTTCCTTCTGTTATTTCCAGTAGTTAGTGTTTTACGTGACTCTCTATCTTTGGACACTACTACTTTATTTTACTTGAGGAACCGAACACGAACTAAGAATTATTTGTTTATTTTAGAAATCCCAATTTAATGACATGATTTATTTTTTAAACATATTTATTCCAAGGCACACCTGGTGAAATTCTGTTGCTGGATATCTGCAGATCTTTTGTAGTGATTATTCTGTTAATCTCTTTTGTTTGCCAATGCAGTGCCTGTATTTATTGTTCCTCTCTTTCTACAATGCTTAGTGCCAAGCAATTGAACTGTCCTGGGATCTTAAGCAGAGAGCATTCCTAAGCTGGGTGGGACGCAGATCTACTGGATTCGAAGAAGGGAACATTGTAGAGATCAGTAGACACCTTGGACAAAAACTTGGTATCAAAGATGGAGTACAGGTCTGTAAATCAATGACTTTTCATTTTAAAAATGTCATAACTCAGTTAAGGACCATTGAAGTGAGATCTGATTGGTGTTTCTTTAGATCAGGGGTTCCCAAACTGGGGTCCACAGACCCCTTGTTTAATGGTACTGATTCATGGCATAAAAAGTTTGGGGAACCCCTGGTGTAGATGGTCAACTTCATATTACATGAACAGTTCATCTTGGTCACAGAATCACTTTGGTTTTATAATCTTGTTTGAGCTCTCGGGTCCTCTTCCGCCGATCTCTTAAATTTAAACGAACACCCTCAAAAGTAATTGGCAGGTTGGCTTTTGTTGACACTTGGCTCCTAAACTGTGGAATTCAACACCTAAAACTACGTGGGATGCAGACTCAGTTGAAACTTTTAAGCACCAGCTCAAAACCTATTTATTTAACCTTGATTTTAATTAACATCTTTTTTTCTTTTATCTTCATGTTTATTTTAATTTTTTAATTTTATTTTCATGTTTGCACTTTATTCCATTGTAAAGCACTTTGAACTACTTCATCTGTATGTGAGTGCTCTATAAATAAGTTAATATTATTGATGCATTTTATCTTTTCTAAAGAAAATCTGTTTTCCAACATGTGCATTCTCTGACATTGTAGAAAGAACATTCAGTGCATGAAGTGATTAGTTTGCCTACATGTTTTGTGTTCCCTCTGTCAGAGCTTGGAATACTTTCCTAACTCCTGTGAGCTCAAATCTGAGAGAACCCAAGCTTCAATGTGGTTGCTTGACCCCCTTCTTATGGCAACTTTATCGCTAATGTAATATTGGATTAATATTTCGAGGTAATTAAAACTAGAAATGATTTAAAACTGATTTTCTTCACTATTTGTCATTCCATTTAGATCATAAATGCAAAGCAAGAGATAAATGGTAATATTTTATGGAGCAAAACCAACCAGCTACCTGAGGTCAAAGTTCAAAGTAAATGTAGTATTACCATATATATATATACACTCTGGCCACTCCTTACGTATATCCTGAATCTAATGAAGTTGCCACTGAGTGTGTGTTTGTGGTCTCCTGCTGTAGCCCATCCACTTCAAAGTTTAGTGTGCGTTTGGAGATGCTGTTCTGCACACCACTGTTGTAACATGTGGTTATTTGAGTTACTTTTACCTTTGTGTCAGCTGGAACCAGTTTGGCCGTTCTCTTCTGACCTCTCTCATTAACAAGGCAATTTTGTCCGCAGAACCTCTGCTCACTAGATTTTTTTAGTTTTTTGAACAATTCTCCATAAACTCTAGAGACTGTTGTGTGAAAATCTGAGGAGATCAGCAGTTTCTGAGATACTCAAGCCACTCTGACTGCCATGACCAATCATACCATGGTCAAAGTAAGCTTGGATAACATTTCTTCCCCTTTCTGATGTTTGGTCTGAATAAACAACTGCTCCTCTTGACTGTTGAGTCGTTGCTACATGATTGGCTGATTAGATATTTGCATAAATGAGCGAGTGTACCTAATAAAGTGGCCACTGAGAGTAGGTTACCTTAGGGTTAACCTTAACCCATTTTCTTGCAGGCACTTAATGGAGAAAGTAAAGAAATACAATAGAGTTTACAAAAAACTACATAAACAATCTTTCCACTTGCCTGCACTGCGCATGAAGAGTTTTAGACCTAGCCTTTGGTTTCTGCACACACATACCCTTGTTTTCAACTTCACCAATCTTCCACACCAAATCTCACATCAGTCAAAAAGTACCTCTATTATGTTTGGACTTTATCCCATTAAAGAGTACTCTGAACTTTGCAAAGCTTGTTTGTATGAAACGTGCTCTATAAATATTATTATTTTGGATCTTACTTCCAAAATGCCTTTGATTTATTATAATTTGTCAGCAATCAAAATCCTCTCAGCCTGTTTCCTCAATCTCTGTTAAATCATTTGTTCTCTATACAAAGACTGTTGTTAAAACCAAAGCACTTTTATTTGAATGACAGCAATAATTTATGTTTGCGTTCTGTGATCCAGGTATTTCTCAGGGCCTGTGCACAAGTATCCTCCTGTCAGCAGGCAGTGGTCGAACCCCTGTCACCTGATGACTGGGACATATTGGTAAGGTGTTATTTACTTCACATCTGCTTACAACTAGAATATTCTGTTGTAAAGGTCTAAATAATTAATGTGACAAATTAGTGTTCAAAGTAAATTTATTATTTAAGTATGTAATGTCACTATATGCAACCCTAAGATTCATTTTCTTGTGGGTATTCATTGAAAATAGAAAGAAATACAATAGAATCAATGAAAAACCTCACTCGACAGGGATGGACGAATGACAAAAAACTGTATAAGTACAAAAAGGAAATAAAATACATAAGCATAACGAGTCCTTAAAAGTGAGTCCTAAGGTTGTGGAATCAGATCAGTATTGAGCTGAGTGAAGTTATCCCCTCTGGTTCAACAGCCTGATGATTGAGGGGTTGGTCCATCATCATGATCTGGTATTCAAGCACAACAGGTCACACTGCTGGAAAGATGGCATGTTATACAGTGGATTCCAGTTCATTGGTCCATTGGTTAATCGGAGCAGCTGCTAATTTGGGACAACTCTTAAAGAACGAAAACTAATTGAGAACACTGCTGTGATTGCCTCCATTTATTTGGGACACTATGCTGCTTAATTGGGGCAGGAAACTGTTGCCAGATTGGTTCTAACTGGTGTCAGTCTCGTGTACTTGTGTGGCCGTTATTTGCTACACCATTAGTTCCCCATTGGACCCTCGCTTCAAGTCTACTCCGTCTGCTGGTCTGCCAAGTCGTTCCATTCGCATCTTCTCTCTTCATCTCTCACCGACAAAAGACTGCAAAATCCCTGCTCCCAGACTCACAAGAAAGAACAACTTGCCTCTCATGCACACATTCCGAAGCCCAGTTACCTCTAGTCATAACCCAAACATTGCTGCTACAGAGAAACCATTACCTTAGGAGTAATACAGTACAGAGAGGCCATTGCATTAGTAGTGAAACCTTACAGCGCGTTACATGTGTGTTTTGTGTTCAGAAAGCAGTGATTTTGTCACTGATAGTTGGTGAGAAGTAAGCAGCAAGACAATTCAGAGCTGTTTTGCTCACTGCAGTTTCATGCATTCAGACTTGGAGATGGCAGATATAGCCGGGAGTGAAAATGAAATGATTTCACTACATCAAGTTAGGAACAAGGAAGAATTTGAAGATATCGACAATCGTCTTGAGGGTTACAATGAAAATGAAGATTTGGAGGATGCAGTTGCCAATAGCATTGCACGAAGGCAATCCATTATCCACGCTAGGTGTATGCACTAATTTTGTTCATATACGGTCAATCAAAAGAGCACTGGATGAATTCCTCCGATAACTATTGGGAACACTAATATCGGCAGTGTTCTCATTTGTTCTGTATTGCACTTAAATATATAATTTGTTACTCAGTTTGTCTTTTTTATACCTTTTTAACTATTTCCATTACACCTCAGTTAATTGAGGCAACTGCTTAATTGCCAAATTGTACTGATCCCGATGTGTTCCAATTAATCGGAATCCATTGTATTTACAATGTCTAGTTTAAGTGCTGACAGTGTAATATTTCTCAGGTCCAGCATTATGTTGTAGTGACATTCTAACAACAATATTGTAATAGTTGTAGATACTTGATGCTAGAATCACTAATATAAAGAACTCTTCACTCTATATCTGACCCCAGGAGTGTGTGATGGGACAGTGTAGAGGGAACCACACTCTGTTTAACTCTGGGGGTATATGATGGGATGGTGTGGAGGGAGCTTCACCCTGTGTCTGACCCCTGGAGTGTGTGATGTGACAGTGTAGAGATCATAAGACGCAGGAGCAGAATTGGACCATTGGCCCATCGAGTCTGCTCCACCATTCAATCAAGGCTGATCCTCTTTTCCCTCCTTAGCCCCACTTCCCGACCTTCTCCTCATAACTTTTGATGCCATGTCCAATCAAGAACCTATCACTCTTTGCCTTTAATACACCCAATGACCTGGCCTTCACAGTTGTCTCAGGTAATAAATTCGACAAATTCACTACCTTCTGGCTATAGAAATTTCTCAGCATCTGTTTCAAATGGACACCCCTCCATCCTGAAGCTGTGCCCTCTTGTCCTAGACTCTCCCACCATGGGAAGCATCCTTTCCAAGGAACCTCACTCTATTTATTCCTGGCGGTATGTGATGGGATGGTGTGGAGGGAGCTTCATTCTGTGTCTGACCCCAAGAGTGTGTGATGGGACAGTGTGGAGGGGATTTCACTCTGTGTCTGATCCTGGGAGTGTGTGTTGGGACAGTGTGGAAGGAACTTCATTCTATTTTTGGCCCTGGTGGTGTGTGATGGGATGGTGTAGAGGGAGCTTCACTCTGTGTCTGATCCCGGGCGTGTATGATCGGACAGTGTGAAGGAAGCTTCAGTCTGTGTATGACCCTGGGAGAGTGTTATAGGATAGTGTAGAGAGAGCTTCACTCTGTGTCTGATCCTAGAAATGTGTGATGGGATAATGTGGAGAGAGTTTCATTCTGTGTCTGACCCTGAAGTGTGAGTAGATCCGTCAAGATGGTGAGGGTGACCAGTGGTGACATCCTGCATCCAGCTCACAAAGTTACCAGATACTCCTGTTCTAACTATACTTCTGACTGGCAATTGATTGCAACCTGTAATTTCCCTTTTAAAGATGTATTTTTGAGCTGACTAAATGATTTGGGATCCTGCGATCTCCTGGGGGATTTAGCATGGATGAGTGCAGACTGCAGCTACAGACATTGCCAGTGGATTACGCTGCATTGATTCCTAGTGGTGGAGCACAAACCCCTGGTCAGCTCAATTACTCCGCGCTGATTAAAGTCTCGGGCTTTAAGGACGAGAGCAGAAAATGAACAGATGTTCAGTGCTGTCAGCCTGCATTTGTCTGGTTTCTTCTCACTGTTCCTGATGGTGCAGGAGTTTTGGGTCTAACATAGCTGGGTCTGGGAGCAGCCACCGGGCTGCTCCAAGTTTGAAGGTCTCGGGATTGGGAGGAGGCATGACGGTCAGGTATGCAAGTCAGTGAGTCTGGAATTTTGAGATCTGGAGTTCGAAGTCCTGTCATCGGCAAGTCTTGCGGTTGATAACAAAAGTCAAAGTCTGAAGGTTGCTCAGAACCCAAGGCCTGAGGCCTGGGGGTATGTCTGTGAGCCCACTGGGGAAGTGGAAGCCGAAATATCTACAAGTCTGCTGGAGGCCCGGAGGCGTCTTCTACTGGGGTTGGAGAACTGTGTGGGTAGGAGGGAGGGAGGAAAGGGGCTTGTCTTGGTATTATTGTGTTGTTGTTGCTACTTGTGTTGTTCTGCTAAGCAGTGTGGGCACACTTTGTTGGCTCTGGAATGTGTATTGACACTTGTGGGCTGCCCCCAGCACATCCATAGATTGTGTTGGTTGTTAACAAAAATGACAGATTTCACTGTGTGTTATGAAGTGCATGTGATTAATTCTGAATCTGAATTCTGGTCTGTTTCTAGTTCATTAAGTACAGTAGTGACCTTTGAACTATTATTAATAATACAGTGGAATTGTTGGCTGTGTTTAGTTTTAAATTGCTGTTGAGTTGGAGCTAATTATTAAACAGCACCGATTTGATGATGGACTTTTTTCAGGAGCTCCATAGCACATCACTGGAAAACCACATCATGGACCAGATCCGGATTGTCTTTCCAGGAGGGGTCTTTCCATTGTGGATAGAGAAACATACTGTAATCTTTATTAAAATTGGTAAGTTAAAGTCAGTGAATCATGCTTTTCATTACTTATATTCACGCATATTATTTGTGCAGTATGTAGCTGTAATATTAATAGGATTATTAAAAAACGTCTACCATTGCACTTGTAGTAAGTGCTAGGTTTCTAGGAACAGGGTATGTTTTCCTGGGTGTAATTTCATAACAAAATTCCGGGAGTGTATCTGAAGTGGATGAATTGCTTAAAGGGTAAGTAGATGTAATTCCTAGTTAGTAAATTGCATTTTGACCATCTTTCCACAAACTAATACATTAGAGGTTAGGAGAGTGATGGAATATTCTCCAAATGCCAGTTGAGTGGTGGTTGTCCGTCGTGTCCGAAGATGATAGGAAACCTGTCTGGGAGAGTTTTTAAAGTGAAAAAGCCATTGCACTGGGGCAGGTCCACTCAGAATGCTGGGTCAGTGGTACAAGCAAGCGTCACAAACTGGGGTCTTCCTTGGTTGCAGTGGATGACCATGATATCTTCTGTGCCTCGTCATGTCCTTTGCTGTCCTTGGAGCATTGTTGTATTTCCTTACAGTGAGTTGGATCTCACTGTCCAGGCCGCCAGAGCTGACTTCGCCTGCAGGGACAGGCATGTCCTTATCTCGGGGTACGTGGCTGCCAGCTGCCCTCATCTGGTTTAGGCCACCTGTCGAAGCAGTGTGCTGTGGTGTGGCCGCTGTCTCATTCAAACAGCTACTTGGAGCCACAGGTGAGAGCTGAGTGTCAGGTGGGGCCCAAAGGTGTCCGTTCTATGGCAGCTCACCTAGTTGACTACAGCTCCAATACACTCAGTACACTCCAATACAGCTCCAATACACTCAGTACACTCCAATACAGCTCCAATACACTCAGTACACTCCAATACAGCTCCAATACGCTGCAATGAACTCAATGCAATCCATTGCACTCAATGCACACCAGTGCAGTCAATGAACTCAATGCACTCCAGTGCACTCAGTGTGCTCCAATACCGCTCCAATACACTCAGTACACTTCAATGCAGCTCCAATACCCTGTGCGGTTTCTCAATAAATAAATTTAAGGGAAGCAAGTACATGGAGAGCTCATCAGCTGCGGGTTCTCTAGTAAATCACATACCATTTTGATTTGGCTTCATTGTGACCTCACAGTCAAAAGCTCTAAATCAGATGTAGACGGCTTCTTTATTGCAGTTTCCATAACAAGTTTGTTTTACCGGTCAGGGTTGTTAGCCCTGAGGGGTACCCCTGAACGTGAAGGACCAGTGGACCACTGTTAGTCTGGCCTCTGCCTTTTGACCAGTCTGGCATGGATGACCCTACCAAGAGCTAAATCTCCAAGCCCTTACTCCAGCCAGCATAGCTCTTCAGATCGTTAAGGTGCACAACAAAGTTGTGGTCCTCTGAGGATCAGGGCATTAATGTTATGTATAGAGCTGAGACATAATTCAATTGCAGCAGTCCTTCATTGACTATAAAGAGCTTTAGGTATCCTGAGGCATTAACAAAACATTACATAAGCACAAGAGGTTCTGCAGATATTGTAAGTCTAGAACAGCACACACAAAATGCCGGAAGAACGAGCAGTATGCCAAATGTTGAATGCTAGGAGAGAAGAAAGTGAATGCAGTTACCATTACAAGGGAGAAGGTGCTCAAAAAGCTGAAAGACCTAAGGGTACTTAAGTTACTCGGACCAGATGACCTGCACCCTAGGGTTCTGAAAGAGGTAGCGGTAGTGATTGTGGAGCCATGAGTAATGATGTTTCAAAAATTATTGGACTCTGACATGGTGCCAGAGGACTGGAAAATTGCAAATGTCACTTCACTCTTAAGAAAGGAGGAAGGCAGCAGAAAGGAAATTATAGGCCAGTTAGCCTTGCCTCAGTGGTTGGGAAGATGTTGGAGTCAATTGTTAAGGATGAGGTGATGGAGTACTTGGTGACACAGGACAAGGTGGGACAAAGTCAGCATGGTTTCCTTCAGGGAAAACCTTGCCTGGTGAACCTGTTGGAATTCTTTGAGGAGATTCCAAGTAGGATAGATAAAGGGGATGTAGTTGATGTTGTGTATTTGGACTTTCAGAAGGCCTTTGACAACGTGCCACACATGAGTCTGCTTACCAAGTTAAAAGCCCATGATATTGCAGGAAAGTTACTGGCATGGTTAGGGTATTGGCTGATTAATAGGAGGCAGCAAGTGAGAATAAAAAAAATTCTTTTCTAGTTGGCTGCCAGTGACCCGTGGTGTTCCATAGAGTTTGGTGTTGGGACAGCTTTTTATACTGTGTATCAGTGATTTAGACGATGGAATAGATGGCTTTATTGCCAAGTTTGCAGATGATACAAGCAGTAGTGGAGGGGCAGGTAGTGTGAGGAAAGGGTAGGCTGCAGAAGGACTTAGGCAGGTGACGAGAATGGGCAAGAAAGTGGCAATCACGAAAGAGAGAAAAACTGCAGATGTTGGAAATCCAAGCAACACACACAAAATGCTGGAGGAACTCAGCAGGCCAGGGCAGTATCTATGGAAAAGTACAGTTGACATTTCAGCCCAAGACCCTTCGGCAGCATATGAAATATAATGTTGGAAAATGCATGGTCATGCACTTCGGTAGGGAAGTTAAGGTTTGCATAAAAGACAAGGAAATGCATATAAGGTAGCAAAACTGAGTGGGAAGTTGGATGATTTGGAAGATTATAAAATCTAACAAAAGGCAACTAAAAAAGCTAGAAGAGGGGAAAAGATTAAATAAGAGGGCAGAGTAGCCAATAATATAAAGCACGATACCAAGAGTTTCTTCAGTTATATAAAGAGTAAAAGGGAGGTGAGAGTTGATGTTGGATGACTGGGAAATAATGCTGGTGAGGTAGTAATGGGGAACAAAGAAATGTCAGATGGACTTCATGGGTACTTGACATCAGTCTTCACCGTGGAAGACACTAACAGTGTACCAGAGGTCTGTGAGTGTCAGGGAGCAGGAGTGAGTGCTATTGCTATTACTAAGGAAAAAGCGCTAGATAAACGTAAAGGTCTTAAGGTGGATAATTCCCTTGGACCAGATGGACTGCATCCTAGAGTCCTGAGAGAGGTTGCTGAAGAGATAATGGATGCATTGGTCATGATCTTTCAAGAATCACTTAATTCTGGTGTGACTCCAGAGGACTGGAAAATTGCAAATGTCACTCCACTCTTTAAGAAGGGACGAAGGCAAAAGAAAGGAAACTTTCAACCAGTTAGCCTAACCTCAGTGGTTGGGAAAGTGCTGGAGTCTATTACTAAGGTTGAGGTTTAGGGTTACTTGGAAACTAATGATAAGTCAAAGTCAGCATGGTTTCTGTCAAGGGAAATCCTGCCTGACAAATCTGTTAGAATTCTTTGAGGAAGTAACAAGCAAGGTGGACAAAGGAGAGGCAGTGGATGTCATTTACTTAGATTTTCAGAAGGCATTTGATAGGGTGCCACACAAGGCTACTGAACAAGATAAAACTCTGTGGCATTACAGGAAAGGTACTGGCATGGATAGCGGAATGGCTGACAGGAAGGAGACAGTGTGTGGGAATAATGGGGGCCTTTTCAGGTTGGCTGCTGATGACTAGTGGTGTTCCTCAGGGTTCGGTATTGGGACCACTACTTTTCACGTTGTTTGACAATGATTTAAATAATGGAATTGATGGCTTTGTGGCAAAGTTTGCAGATGATATGAGGATAAGTGGAGGGTAGGTAGTGCTGAGAAAGCAATGTGTTTGCACCCAGACTTAGACAAATTGGAAGAATGGGTAAAAAAAATAGCAGATGGAATACAGTGTTGTGAAATGTATGTTAATGCATTTTGGTAAAAGGAACAATAGTACAGACTCTTATCTAAGTGGGGAGAAAATTCAAACATCAGAGGTGCAGAAGGACTTAGCAGTACTCGTGCAAGACTCCCAGAAGGTTAATTTACAGGTTGAGTCTGTGATAAAGAAGACAAATGCAATGTTGGCATTTATTTCAATGAGAATAGAATATAAAAGCAAGGAGATAATGCTTAGGCTTTATAAGACACTAGTCTGGTCACACATGGAGTATTGTCAACAATTTTAGGCCCCCAATCTCAGAAAGGATATATTATCATTGGAGAGAGTTCTGAGGAGGTTCATGAGGATGATTCTGGGAATGAAGATTTGGGCCTGTACTCACAGGAATTTAGGAGAATGCATGGGGATATCATTGAAACCTACCGAATGTTGATGGGTGGATGTGGAGAGGACGTTTCTTAAGGTTGTGGTATCCAGAACTAGAGGGCACAGCCTCAAAATTGAGGGGGTGACCTTTTAGAACAGAATTAAGGAGGAGTCTTTTTAGCCAGAGCATAGTGATCTGTGGAATGCTCTGCCACAGACTGCAGTGGAGGCCAAATCTGTAGGTATATTTAAGGTGGAAGTTGGTTGTTTCCTGATTGGTCAGGGCATCAAAGGATATGGCGAGAAGACAGATGTATGGGGTTGAGTGGGATCCGGGATCAGCCATGATGGAATGGTGGAGCAGACTTAATGGGCTGAATGGCCTAATTCTGCTCCTATGCCTTGTGGTCTTAAATAAACACGTGGACTATTTCCTAAACGGAGAGAAAATTTAAAAATCTGAGATGCGATGGGACTTGGGAGTCCTTGTGCTGAACACCCTGAAGGTTAACTTGCAGGTAGAATTGGTGGTGAGGAAGGCAAATGCAGTGTTAGCATTCATTTCAAGAAGTCTAGGATACAAGGTCAGGGATGTGATGCTGAAGCTTTTTATAAGGTACTGCTTTGGCCTCACCTTGAGTATTGTGAACAGTTTTGGGCTCCTTATCAAAGAAAAGATGAGCTGACACTGGAAAGGGTTCAGAGGAGGTTCACAAGGATGATTCTGGAAATGAAAGGGCTATTATACAAGGAACGTTAGATAGCTCTGGTTCAGTACTCAGTAGAATTTAGGAGGATGAGGGGGATTTCATTGAAACCTTTTGAACGTTGAAAGGCCTAGACAAAGTAGATATGGAAAGGATGTTTCCCATAGTGGGTGAGTCTTGGAGAAGAAGACACAGTCTCAGGATAGAGGGGCATCTATTTAAAACAGATGCAGAGAAGTTTCTTCAGCCAGAGGGTGGTGAATTTGTGGAATTTATTACCTGAGGCAGCTGAGGAGGCCAGGTTGTTGAGTGTGTTTCAGGCAGAGAGTGATAGGTTCTTGATTGGACATGGCATGAAAAGCTGTGGGGTTAAGGAGAGGGAAAAAAGGAGGATTAGCCTTGGTTGAATGTCGGAGCAGACTCAATGGGCCTATGGCCTCATTCTGCTCTTGTGTCTTATGGTCTACCTCAGTTAGTCAGGCAGCATCTGTGGAAAGGAATAAAGAGTTGACGTTTCAGGCCAGCATCCTTCCTCAGGACTGGGAAACCAGAAGCCAAAGTAGGAGGTGGGTTAGGGAAGGAGTACAAGCTGGTAGGCGTAGCGAAGCCAGGTGTGGGGATGAAGTGAGAAGCTGTGAGGTAAAGGTGGAAGAGGCAAAGGGCTGAAGAAGGTGGAATCTGGTAGGGGAGGAGAGTGGACTGTGGGTTTAAGCGGGGAGGAGGGGAACCAGAAGGAGGTGATGACCAAGTGAGGAGATGAGAAGGAGTGAAAGTGGATTCTGAATGGGGAATGGAAAAGGAGAGAAGGGAGAACAGAAGTTAGAGAAATCGGTATTCATGCCATCAGGTTTGTGGCTACATTACATAAATGCAGTTCTTCCACATGATCTTTCTTTTTTGGTCTAGGCTCTTTAACACCCGCTGCTGCATATGGGAGGTTGGAACCCTTCACTGAACTCATTGTCTCACCCAAAATGCGACATGTGGAAGAAAGTTCTGGTGAAAGCAACAACGTGAGTGGAGAGTTCAACTCGAGCAGTAACAAAATGCACTCTGATGTAGGAGAGAAGCCTAGCATTGAGCATGGTTCCAAAGGATTGTATGAACATACAATGATGCCTCAGAACATCATGTCAAATATATGGCATTTGATAAAAAATATATTCTCCGTAAATCTAGAAGTTCCAGGACAGCATCCTTCAAAAGCTATTGACATAGATACATTTTTAAGCACCTTTTCGAAGTCTGTTGAAATAGACTCAATATTTAGAGTAAGTAAAGAATTTCCTTATGATTTAGAGGTACAGCACTCATTACCGTGGAACCAAAGACAGGCTGATACAGTTCATATCTTTCCCTATCATCGAGACGCACACACTCTGAGCAGTCGTGATATGCAGATTGCTTATGGAAAACTCTCAAAGCTTTTGTCACCCAGACAACACAAAGAACTGTCCAAGCAAGGTGCACAAGTGAAGAAAAATGCAATTAGTGATGGAAGTGACTCCAAAACTGGAACGATCAAAACGGAAGAAAATGAAGCCTGCATTGTTAAAATAATTACTCATGGATGTGAACAATCAGCATTTAAATCTGCAGGTTTTCACACTGGAAAAGTCTGGGTTAGTATTGTGAATTGCAACTTTTTTTTTCCAAAGTGTGTATTCATTTTTCACTGATTTTCATTGTTTCTCTAGACTATTGACAAGGTGTTAATTAGAGCAAAACACTGATGAGTAAAAACTCCATTAATGTCAGGTACTGGACTTGACAACTGCCTTTTAATCAAATGTTGTCAGTGTGGTTGCTGTCCCTCCATCACCCCACTAATCCCTCTGAAGTGTCATTTATTGGAATGTGCCAGTTAGAGAGCACAGAATTACAGCTGTGGTTGTGCCAACCTTTTAACCTCCTCTAAGATCAATCTAACCCCTTCCTCCTGCATAATCCTCCATGTTTTTTCTATCATTCATGTGACTATCTAAGAGACTCTTAAACTTCTCCAATAATCTGCCTCTACCACCACCCCATGGCAGAGCATTCCACACACCCACCACTCTATATAAAAAAAACCTGCCTCTGACATCGTCCCCCCACACTTTCTTCTAAACACCTTAATTGAATTGAATTGACTTTATTACTTACATCCTTCACATACATGAGGGGTAAAAATCGTTACGTTATGTTTCCGCCTAATGTGCAATTTATAGTAATTTGTAATAAATAGTTTGTACAACAGGACAGTCAATATAACATAGAAATAAAATTGTATCAGCATGAATTAATCAGTCTGATCGCCTGTTGGAAGAGCCTGGCTTTTGTGCTGCATTTCCCGGATGATAGCAACTGGAACAGTTTGTGGTTGGGATGGCTCGGGTCCTCAATGATCCTTTAGGCCCTTTTTACACACCTGTCTTTGTAAATGTCCTGAATCGTGGGAAGTTCACATCTTCAGATGCACTGGGCTGTCAGCATCACTCTCTGCAGAGTCCTGCGATTAAGGGAGGTGCAGTTCCCATAGCAGGCAGTGATGCAGCCAGTCAGGATGCTCTCAATTGTGTCCCTGTAGAAGAGGCACTGTTGTGCTTTTTTTCACCACACAGTCGGTATGTACAGACCACGTGAGATCCTCGGTAATGTGTATGCTGAGGAACTTAAAGCTGTTTACCCTCTCATCCCCAGATTCACTGATGGCAATATGCATTAGCCCGTCTCCATTCCTCCTCTAGTCCACAACCAGCTCCTTTGTTTTTTCAACATTAAAGGAGAGGTTGTTTTCTTGACACCACTGTGTTAGGGTGGTGAGTTCTTCTCTATAGCCTACCTCATTATTATTTGAGATTAGGCCAATCAATGTAGTATCGTCAGTGAATTTAATTAACAGATTGGAGCTGTGGGTGGCGACATAGTCATGGGTATAGAGAGAGTAAAGGAGGGTGCTTCGGACACAGTCCTGGGAGCACCTGTGTTAGGGTCAGAGGGGCAGAGGTGGGGGAGCCCACTCTTACCACCTGCTGGCGATCTGACAGGAAATCCAGGACTCAGTTGCGTTAGGCAGGGTGAAGGCGGAGGTCGCTGAGCTTCTTGTCGAGCCTGGAGGGAATTATGGTGTTGAATGCTGAACTGCAGTCCAAGAACAGCATTCTCACATAAGCATCCTTTTTCTCCAGATGTGTAAGGACGGCGTGTAGAGCTGTGGCTATTGCGTCTTCTGTTGATCAGTTATGAGCATAATATTAATTATGCCCCTTCATATTAGCCATTTCCACCCTGGAAAAAATCTCTGGCTGTTCGCTCAGTCAATATCTTCTTGTGTACACCTTTATCTTGTCACCTCTCATCCTTCTTCATTCCAAACAGAAAAGCCCTATCTTACTCAGCCTATCATCAGAAGCTCTCTAATCCAGGCAGCATCTTGGTAAATCTCATCTGCACACTCTTTAAAATTTCCACATCCTTCTATAATGAGGCAAGCAGAACAGGGCACAATATTCCAATTGTGGTCTAAGTGCCGTAGTTCTCAATTCTATTCTGCATAAAGATTCACTTTTACTTTATTATTATAAAAATATGACTAGTATAGCATAAATTATATTACCACTATTTGTTTAGTTGTTGAAATTGTAATTTCTTGTCTTTGTGGGATTCATTTTTTTTAATCAAATGTGTTTAAAACAGGGCAGCACGGTTATGTTCAAAGATTTTGTCAGTGCTGCAGTCTTTGTTTCTGTTTTTCCTTTTGAATCCATTTTTTGTTTGACTTGGTTAATTAGATTGATACTCCAGTTAAAATAGTTGCAACACCTTATTATTAAACTATAGTAATGCTCAGTTGTTCAACTGATGAAAAGACTATTAAAAGCTGTGCTATATACAGTTGCAAAGTCACTGTGTTTCAGCAATAATTAATTGTGAAACATTTGCATATTTTCAAAGATGGCTGTATCCCAAGATAAAGATTAGCTTTATTTGTGACATGTAGATCAAAACATGCAGTGAAATGTATTGCAACACATACAAAATGCTGGAATTTGTTGCCATGAGCGGCTGTGGAAGCTAGATCATTGGGTGTATTTAAGGTATTTGTAGATAGGTTCTTGATCAGCCAGGGCATCAAAGGGTATGAGGTGAAAGCAGGGGAGTGGGGATGACTGGAAGAATTGGATCAGCCCATGATTGAATGGTGGAGCAGGCTTGATGGGCCAAATGGCCTACTTCTGCTCCCAGATCTTATGGTCTTGTGGAGCTCAGCAGGCCAGGCAGCATCTATGGAATAGAGTGTAGTGGCGTTTTGGGCTGCTGAAACCCTTTGGCAGGACTGTACTCTTCAATAGGTGCTGCCTAGCCTGCTGAGTTCCTCCAGCATTTTGTGTGTGTTGCTCGGATTTGCAGCATCTGCAGATTTTCTCTTGTTTGTGAGAGAAATGCATTGTTTGCGTCAAATCTAATCAGTGAGGATGTATTGGGAGCAGCCTGCAAGTGTTGACGTGCTTCTGGCACCAACATAGAAGCCCACAACTTACCAACCCTAACCAGGATGTCTTTTGATTGCATCAAAACATACAGTGTGTTAATGTGTTGCATTAAGTGATGTGCTGACTGCTATGCTACCATGCCATTATTTTATTTCCCCAGGGTAGTGTTGATCTTTTTGATATGGCCCAGAAAAAATCTAATTTAGTGAGATTAAATATCAGATACAGCTGCAATTCTTTGCCACCTGTAATGGTAACCATTTAAAATGATATCTATGCTCCTCAGATATTACATGCCATTAGGTACACCTGAACATCTTCTCGATTATCTGATCAGCTAATCATGTGGCGAGCAACTCAAAGCATAAAAGCATGCAGACATGGTCAAGAGCTTCAGTTGTTGTTCAGACCAAATGTCAGAATAGAGAAGAAATGTGATCTAAGTGACTTTGACTGTGGAATGATTGTTGGTGCCCGTTGGGGTGGTTTGAGTATCTCAGAAACTGCTGATCTCCTGGGATTTTTACACACAGCAGTCTCTAGCGTTTACAGAAAATGGTGTAAAAAAAAACATCAAGTGAGTGGCAGTTCTGTGGGCAAAAACACTTTGTTAATGAGAGAGGTCAGAGGAGAATGGCCAGACTGGTTCAAGCTGACAGGAAGGTGACAGTAACTCAAATAACCACGTGTTATGACAGTGGTGTGCAGAGGAACATCTTTGATTACACAACACATTGAATCTTGAGGTGTATGGGCTACAGCAGCAGAAGACCTCACCAGGTTCCATTCCCCTACCGAAAAAAAAAGCGCGACCAGGCAGTGTAGATATCAAAGATGAATTTGACTGTGTATTACTTGTGTAAAATGCACCTTGTAAAAGCCCCTCAGGACATTCTAAGCTGGTAAAGCTATTGGCCTTAAAGTGTTTATATAACAAAAGTAAAACCAACTATAATGATGTGCTTCAATATATTACTTAATATCAGTTTTCTTTTATTAGATTCCAGATGGATTGAGGAAGAAGTTGAAAGTGGAGGCATCTGCTGCTGTTAGGATAACTTCATTAAAATTACATCCTCTTCTTCCTACCAGTATTCGGTTGCAGCCAATGCAAAGGCTGGTGAGTGATGGTATCAGAAATAGTGGTATTTAAATTTCCCCTCAGAAATTGAATCATTTTCTTCTCCAAACAAGAGATCAGAAAAGTAGCCACTGTCAAAATCCTGCTCACTCTGTTCTTTAGCCAGTGATTACTGCACTGAATAAGACCGCTAGACGTAGAAACAGTACTCGTCCATTCGGCCCATCAGACTCTCTGTCGTTCATTATAGCTGGTTTATTATCCTGCCTTCTTCATGCAACCTTAGTCATGCCCTGACTAATCAAAACCTATCAGCCTCCACATTAAATGTACCCAATGACTTGGCCTCCATAGCCCTCTGTGGCAATAAATTCCATGGATTCACCACCCTCCGGTTACAGGAATTCCTCCTCATCTCTGTTGTAAAGGAACGTCCTCTATTCTGAGGCTGTGCCCTCTGGTCCTAGACTCCCCCACTATAGGAAGCATCCTGTCCACATCCACTCTATTTTGGGCTTTCAATATTTGATGAATTTGAATGAGATTCCGCACATTTTTTCAAACTCCAGCAAGTACAGACCCAGGACCATCAAACCACTCCTCATAGAATTACTGCTGAGAAGTTTACAGATCAGTTGTTTTAAGTGATTTTTTTTATTTTGGAGGAAAGTTAGGTCAGTTTAATGCAACAAATCATCATTACAACTGTAATTGTAACCTCCATTTTAATCCCTAATAGATCAAATTATATTTTAAAAAAACTACAGATGAAGCCAGTTTCACCATGGTTTATGTCATTTAATTCAGGGGTTCCCAACCTGCAGTCCATGGACCTTTGCTTAATGGTATTGCTCCATGGCATAAAAAATGTTGGGAACCCCAGAAGTTGGGTTATGATTTTAATTTCATGGTCACTTGTCTGAAATTCAATTTATTCATTAAGATGGCATTTTATTGTGTTCAAAATGTTCTTTGAAAATTGTGAAAGCTTTCAGGTAAGTTTATATGAGACTACGTAAAATTGTATTGTGTTGAGCAATCTTCAGGATCGAGAAAGGAGATCTAATTAGAAAGAAAATGGCCAACTTCTGGACTTTAATTAATGTAGTTAAAATATGTAAATATGTAACAGTTTGTAACTGAGATGAATATTCATGGTTAATCTTTCTACTTGAACTGCATGATTTCTGAAATACTTTCAGTGAAGTTGAAATGATACTAAATTATTATAGACAACAGAATTATACAAAATAAATTGAAATATTTAGTCATAGTCATATTTTACTGACTACATATTTGGCTTCTAAATAAGTATTCCAATATACTTCAGAAGTCTGAATTTTAGGAAATTAATTTATTTCTCTCTTTTTCAGCCAGAGGAGATGAAAGATGATGATGTTAAATCCTCCTTTGTTTCATGGCTCAGTAACGTGAGCTCTGACAATTTCCCATTTTTTGCAGCGTTATCAAATCTTGTGGAAATAGAGGTTGCTGGACGTAAGTAATGAGTGTTGGCATTAACTTAAACTGGGATGCTAGAAGATTTATTTATTTTGCTGTCGATTCAGAATTGGGTTTAATGACACTGCCAAGATATATATATCTTTAATATTAAACTCCCTCTGTAAAAATAATTACATTAATCTTGCATCATACAAATGTACGAAATAAAATTCATCTGAACAAATTCATTTGAATGCTGAAGACTATTACAGGTCCACAATCCCTTATCCGAAATCCTTGGGGCCAGTTGCATTTCGGAATTCAGATTCTTTTGGATTTCAGACCTCCCCCCAATACCAAAAAAGACGTATGCTCAAGTCTTTTATTTAACCTGTCTCAGTGCAGTGGAGTTTAGGACCCAGCGGCGCACCAAACCTACGCACATCCTCCTGTATACTTAAAATCATCTCTAGATTACTTAGAATACTCAATACAATGTAAATACTATGTAAATGTTATACTGTATTGTTTAGGGAATAATGATAAGAAGAAATTTTATTTCCAACAAAAACATTCAATAGAACATAAAAACATACAGCTTCAAACGAACCGAATCAAAGACATGGTAAATGACTTACTGGAATAAATGTAGAATATCACTGTCACTGTCACTATAAAACTTCAGTAACTTGTCTTTCTGTTTATTTAAATCATATACAGTGGTAGTTCCGACACTATTTTCTTCAGTAAGATGCTGCACAGACACACCACGATCAAGCTTCTGCAATAACTCCACTTTCTGCGTTATTGATAATGATAGATGCTTCCTTCTCTTTTTCTCATTGTTACCCATAGGGGTAACTGCAGCTCTTTTTGACATTTTCATAGTGAAATTAAACACAAAGTCAACAGTGAACACGAAATATCAGCGAACAGCAAATGCACGTGTAACCAGTACAAGCGCTGAGTCACAACTGACGTCTGGCGGCCTCTGCTAGTGCTGCCACGTCACATCTGAGTGACGTCAGCTGCTGGCGAAAAAAAGCTTTGGTTTTCGGAGCTTTTTGGATTTCAGGATTTCGGATAGAGGAACGTGCACCTGTATTAACATTAAATTAATTTCATGTTATAGCACTTACTATTACACAATGTCCAAATTTTTACCTCTATTGATTTGAATTAAATAATGTTTAATACATAGCAGATGTAGACAGTGTATTGTGATTATGATGACACTGCATTTATCTGAGATTATTTTAAGCTGGAGTTAATTAAGGTATTATTGGTATCAGAATGATGTGTCTTCCTTTGGAAATCAAAGCCTCCCCCCCCCCACCACCAAGGGCCACTGGCCCGTTATCTTTAGGCCACCCTTAATAATGTCAATCATGGAATCTTGATGTGCTAACGCATTTTCAATGCCATTTTGTACAGCAGAATTCTCATTTTTAACTTTGAATGACTGACTTTTTTTTTCTTGTGTGTTTTTGTGATCAAGTTCAGACTTTTTTTCAGCTGAAGTGCCAAATATAATACAACAAAAATTATTAATAACAAAACCCTGAACTAATTTATAAATTTCTAACAACACACACAAAATGCTGGAGGAACTCAGTATCTATAGACATGAATAAACAGTTGACATTTCTAGTCAAGTCCCTTCCTCAAGACTGGTCAGGAAGGGAGAAGACAGCAGAGGAAGATGGTGGGTGGGGGAGGGGAAGGAGGGTAGCTAGTAGGTGATAGGTGAAGCAAGGTGGGTGAGAAAGGTAAAGGGCTGGAGAAGAGGGAACCTGATGGGAGAGGAGAGGGAAACAGAAGGTGCATTGAGGGAGGTGATAGGAAGGGGAAGAGTGGGGGTGGGGTCGATGGATAAATTACTTTTTCATCTTGTTCATTGCCTGCCAAGAAGATGCAAGACAACCATCTATGTCTCCTTTATCTTTGTGGAAAGATTTAGGTATGTTTGGAGTCAAGTTGGTGGTAATTTTAAGTGTAAAAACAATAAGATTATTCTATCACTTTGTGTTGCAGGTGAGACTGAATTTATGCTGTATGTCGAACAAGTTGTAGGCAAGTCAAAAACTGAAGAGAATGAATGCTTTTTATTGTATCCCAGTGTAATTGCCAAAGTTGATATAAAGGTAAATATTCGACACCCTCTGGTTATACATCTCCTGTAAACTTCTCTTCGTAGTGCTCCAGTTTCTTCCCACACTACAAAAACCTGCAGGTTAGGGTCAGTAAATTATAAGCATGCTGTGTTGCCACTTGAAGCTTGGCGACACCTGAGGGCTTCCTAGCACAATTCTGACTGATTTAATTTGATGCAAATGACGCATTTCACTGTATGTTTCAGTGCACATCTGACAAATAAAGCTAATCTTTATCTTTAATTTGAGGTATTTATACTTATAAGACTTAGTGCAATTCAAAATAATGTAGGTCAAACCCCTGTCAGTAATTGTATAGTTTAGAATGGGTATAGACCCAAAAGTTCAATGTAAAATTTATTAACAGAGTACTGTACATAGATGTCACCAGACACAATCCTGAGATTCTTTTTCTGCGGGCATACTTAGCAAATTTATATAACAGTAACTGTAAACTGAATAACAAACTGTGCAAATGCAAATATAAATAAATAACAACAAATAACAAGTACGAAGTGCATGAACTAACAAGATAAAGAGTCCTTAAAGTGAGACCATCGGTTGTGGGAGCTCCAGAAATAGAATGAGTGTACTTATCTCCTTTGGTTCAAAAGCCTGTTGGCTGAGGGGTAGTAACTGTTCTTCAACCTGGTGGTGTGAGTCCTGAGGCTCTTGTACCTTCTATCCGATGGCAGCAGTGAGAACAGAGCATGGCCTGGGTGGTGAGGATCTTTGATGATGGATGCTGCTTTTCTATGGCAGTGTTTCATGTAGATGTGCACATTAGTTGGGAGGGCTTTACCCTTGATGTACTGGGCTGAATTCACTACCTTTTGCAGGATTTTCCATTCAAAGGCTTTGGTGTTCCCATGTCAGGCCGTAATGCAGCCAGTCAGCACACTTTCCACCGCACATCTATAGATGTTTGCCAGGGTTTTTGATGACGTGGAATCTCCGAGGAAGTAGAGTCGCTGTTGTGCTTTCTTCACAGGGATATTTATATGATGGGTCCAGGACTGGTCCTCTGAGATACTGACACCCAGGAATTTAAAATTACTGACCCTCTTCAGTTCTGATCCTCTGATGATTACTGGCTCATGGACCTGTGGTTTCCTCTCCTCAAGTCTACAATCAGTTCCTAGGTCTTATTGAGCGAGAGGTTGTCGTTATTACGCCCCTCAGCCAACTTTTCAGTCTCCTTCCTGTATTCTGATTCATCACCCCCTTTGACTGACAACAGTGGTGTCATCAGCAAACGTGTCTATGGTGTTGGAGCTGTGCTTAGGCACCCAGTCATAGGTGCAAAGCGAGTACAGCCAGAGGGGTTATACACATTTCCTTGTGGTGCTGCTGTGCTGATGGGAATTGTGGAGGAAATGTTGTTGCCAATCTGAACTGACTGGAGTCTGCTACTGAGGAAATCCGGGATGCAATTGCACAAGATCCAGTGTACTTTAGATAGCTTTGTGCCTCTTACTTGTAATCCTCCTGAGTGTTGAAAGTGTATCACACTGCTGCCAGTATGTAGAGGGTATTGAAGAAGAAATGGTTCCCCGTCAACGTAAATGCATTGCTGTTTACTTTCTATCTGATGAATACCCACGAAGATGATTCACACATTTCTCCATAGTTCCTCAGCAACCACACTTTTCATCACTTTCATGCTTTAATTATCTTTGTGGACTAGAATCAATTCTTGTTCAATATAATTTCTCCTCCTCTGCACTTTAAGATATTTTTGCTGTACAAGTAAATTCCTGCTTGAATGATGGATGAATTATTTGGATTAGTTTATTGTTACAAAAATATAATCTTGCCAAATCATTTGCAGCTGTGTTTGTAATGGACATATAATTTTGTAAGCCTTTATTGTACACTAATGAAAATGTGACAAAAAATTCAGTGTAGCTGCATTATTCCTTAAGGTAAGCTGTCATTTATATCTTGATATTTTAATACAATGATTAACTTTTGTTGTGTGTCTTGCTGAAGATCTCCAGCATCTTCAGAATCTCTTGTGTTTATGATGAACTGTGCTGCTTTCTGAAAAGGTGATCCTGCAGCCTCCAGTGAAGGACTCCACTCAAGTCAGGACCGTTGATGATATTGACCAGGTGCTTCCATTTTACAAATTCAGTTGCTTGGGGTAAGAATTTTATTCAGTTTTCATTTGCAATATTTTTCCACATCTAAACCACTGCGGTGCCAAGGGACATCAGCACGAGGATAGGAAAGCCTCCTTTTAATTTGTAACTAATGGCTTCAATGTTATTTTCAGTAGTGGCCTATTTGCATAATTTATTCACAGTTTCCAGTCTTTGTGTCATGCCTTTCTGCCTCTGTTTGACTTACAAGCTTACTAGTTAGGACCTATGAATATATCCTGCAGTTAGTTCAAAGTGAATTTATCATCAAAGTGCTGACTGTATATGTCACCATATACTACCCTGAGATTCATTTTCTTGCAGGCATTCACAGTAGAACAAAGGAGTGCAATAGAAACTGAAAAACTACACACAATGTGCAAAAGAAGACAAATTGTGTAAATGCAACTTCATATCTGCGTCTCTTTGCTGCAGACTTCTCCAACACTTAAAAACATTCTAAGTATTCTTTGCAGATACAATAGTCTTTTAAGAGCCTCTTAGGTAGGTACACGGAGCTTAAAAAAATAGAGGGTTATGCACTAGGGAAATTCTAGACAGTTTCTAGAGTAGGTTATATGGTCGGTACAGCGTTGTGGGCCAAAGGGCCTGTAATGTGCTGTAAATTTCTGCGTTTTATGTCCTAAGCATTAAAAACACAATCGGTATGTCAGTTCCTAAGTCACAACATGCTCTAGAACACAATAGTATTACATTGGCAAGAAAGGTATATTTTCGTTCTGAGCACTTGTACATTAATTACATTTGGTGTCAGCACTTTTAAAATGAATTATGTCTTGCCTTTTACTTTGCTGGCAGGAAAGCATTTGCCAAACCTTGTGTTTATAGAGTCATAGAAAAGTAAAACGCGGAAACAGACCTTTTGGCCCATCTAGTCTGTGCCGAGCCATTTCAACTGCCTACTCCCAACGACCTGCACCGGGATCATAGCCCTCCATACCCTTCCTGTCCATATACTTACCCAAATTTCGCTTAAACATTCAAATCAAGCTCGCATACACCACTGGTACTGGCAGATCATTCAACACTCTCATGACTCGCCGAGTGAAGAAGTTTCCCCTCATGTTCCCCTTAAACATTTTACTTTTCCCCTTTAACCCATAACGTCTGGTTGTAGTCCCACCCAAGATCAGTGGAAAAAGCCTGTTTGCATTTACTCATATCTATACACCTTATAATTTTGTATACTTCTATCAAATCTCCTCTTAATCTCCTAAATTCTAGAATAAAATCCTAACCTATTCAATCTTTCGTTGTAGCTCATGTCCTCCAAAAGAACCCTGAAGAGGGGAAAGAAAGAGATATTAAAGATAGAGGTAGAGTTGTGTCCGAAGATGCAAACAAAGGAGTTGCTGTTAGGCGCCATCATCCTAAACTCTGAGTTCATCTTGTGTACGTTTGTTTTTGTTCATCTTTGTGTGTAGTTTTCCATCAATTCTGTTGTTTTTTTAATATTTACTGTGAATGCCCACAAGAAAATTATTCTTGAGGTAGTATATGGTGACATATATGTACTTTAATGATAAATTTACTTTGAACTTTGACCTCTCAATCCTCCCCAGCTCTTTTCCTGCAATCTGAGTTTTTCAATCACCTCGGTGACCATATGTTCTCACACCATCAACCTTGGTGGTCCTGGACTGAGAAACCAATTTGGTGGTTCTACACAAGTTCTGTTCCTTTCCTATCCGTGTTCCAAGGCATTGCCACACCTTCTCAACACTTCCATTTCTGGCATCTCCAACGTCCATTATAATACTCCCTGACCCTGTCTAAAATACAATACTGGCCTGAAACGTCAACTGTTGACTCCTCTCAATAAATACTGCATGACCCACTGAAGTCCTCCAGCATTTTGTGTGGGTTTGAACCTTGGGTATGATTTTATATTTTTCAGAATCAGAATTGGGTTTAATATCACTGGCAATGTGTTGTGAGATTTGTTGTCATGCGGCAGTAGTACATTGCAATGCATAATGATAAATTTTTTAAAGCTATAAATTACAAAAACAAGCCTAAAAATAAATAAGTAGTGCAAAATTAAAGCAAAAAAAAAGAAAACATAGTGAGGTAGGTAGTTACATGGGTTCATTGTCCATCTGATAGCGGAGGGGAAGTAGCTGTTGCTAAAGCGTTGAATTTGTGTCTTCAGGCTCCTGTACCATCACCTTGAGAAGACAGCATGTCCTGTGTGATGGGGGCCCTTAATGATAGATGGTGCACCTTGAGGGATCGCCTATTGAAGATGTTCTTGATGCTGTGGAGGCTAGTGCCCACGATAGAGCTGACTGAATTTATAACTCTGCAGTTTTTTCCGATCCTGTGTAGCATTCCCTCCACACCAGACAGTGATGCAACCAGTTTGAATGCTGTCCATGGTATTTCTGTAGTAATTTGCTAGTCTTTGGAGGCATACCAAATCTCTCACCAAAAATAATTTTAGTGAATGATCATTAGCAAACCCACTTCCTGCTTGACCAACCAATAGAGCTTTAAACTTGCCAAATAATCATCAGGATATATTCAGGGTTATTTATTAATACTCTTTTCTCGTCACTTTGGAAGATTTTTTTTCTTCTGTTTCTCTGGGAAGCTTTCTGTTGTGTTGGATAACTCATCTGCAGTATGACTGTTAATCATGGCTTGATGTGAATATCTGTTGAACATACAATACAAGACTATTAGATATAGGAGCAGAATTAGGCCATTTGGCCCATCGAGTCTACTCTGCCATTTCATCATGGCTGATTCAATTTTCCTCTCAGCCCCAATCTCCTACCTTCTCCCTGTATCCCTTCACGCCCTGACCAATCAAGAATCTATCAACCTCTGCCTTACATATACATTTAAAAACTTGGCCTCCACAACTGCCATTGGCAACAAATTCCACAGATTCACCACTCTCTGGCTAAAGAAATTTCTCCTCATCTCCATTCTAAAAGGACTCCCCTTTATTTTGAGGTTGTGTCCTATGGTCTTAGACTCTCCCAACATAGGAAATATCTTTTCCACATCCACTCTATCAAGGCCTTTCACCATTAGGTAGGTTTCAATTAGGTCACCCTCACTTGTCTAAATTCCAGTGAATTATACAGGCCCAGAGCCATCAAACGGTCTTCATTTGTCAAACCGTTCAATTCTGGAATCACTTTCATGAACCTCCTTTGAACCCTCTCCAGTTTCAGCGCATCCTTTGTAAGACAAGGGGCCCTAAACTGCTCACAGTACTCCCAGATAAGGCCATCCTAGTGCTTTATGAAGTTTTACTTTTATATTCTCGTCCTCTTGAAATGAATCCTAACGTCGCATTTGTCTTCCTCACCAGATTGCGACCTGCAAATTAACCTTTAGGGAATCCTGCACAAGGACTCCCAAATCCCTTTGCACCTCAGATTTTTGTTTTTTCTCTCCATTTAGAAAGCAGTCAACCCTTTCAGTTTTTCTGCCAAGTGCATGAGCATACACTTCCCGGCACTGCACTCCATCTGCCACTTCTTTGCCCATTCTCTTAATCTGTTTAAGTCCTTCTGTATCTACTCTATTTCCTCAAAATTATCTGCCCTCCACCTATCCTTGTATTATCTGCAATCTTTGCAACAAATCATCAATTCCATCATCCAAATTATTGCCATAAAACGTAAAAAAAAAAATTGGTCTCAACACAGAAACCTGTGGAATACCACTAGTCACCAGTAGCAAACTAGAGAAGACTCCCTTTATTCTCACTCTTTGCCTCCTGCCAATCAGCCACTGCTTTATCCATGCTAGAATCTTTCCTGTAATACCACGGGCTCATAGCTTGTTAAGTAGCCTCATGTGTGGTACTTTGTCAAAGGCCTTCTGAAAATCCAAGTACCCAGCATTGACCAATTCTCCTTTATCTATCCAACTTGTTATTTCTTCAAAGAAGCCTAACAGATTTGTCAGGCATAATTTTCCCTTGCTGACAATGGTCTATTTTATCATTGCCTCCAAGTACCCCAAAACCACATCCTTAACAATAGATGCCAACACCTTTCCAACCACTAAGCTTTACAGCATGTTACCATGATGTTCTGCTGAGCTTTTAACTTGCTCTAAGATCAATCTAACTCTTTCCTCCTACATAACCTCCATTTTTGTATCATCCATGCATCTATTCTGAGAGTCTCTTAAATGTCCCTAATATATTTGCCTCTACCACCACTCCTGGCTAGGCATTCCACACACCTACCATTCTTCGTGTTTTTAAAAAAAAATCCTACCTCAAACATTCCCACTCTTCTTTCCTTCATTCACCTGAAAATTATGTCCCTTTTTATTAGCCATTTCTGCCCTGGGTAAGAGTCTTTGGCTGTCCACTCTATCTACAGTGGTGCTAGAAAGTTTGTGAACCTTGTAGAATTTTCTCTGTTTCTGCATATATATGACCTAAAATGTGATCAGATCTTCATTTAAGTTCTTCAGCTAGATAAAGAGAACCCAATTAAATAAATAACACAAGAACATTATACTTGTTCATTTATTTTTTGAGAAAAATGATCCAATATTACATGTATATGTTGGAAAAGTATGTGAACCTTGGTTAACGCCTTCTACAAAAGCTATTGGAAGTCAGGTGTTCCAATCGATGAGATGAGATTGGTGGTGTAGGCTGCAGTGGTGCCCTGCCCTGTTTTAAAAAAAAGAGGCACACGAGGTCAGGTTACTGACAGAGCCTGCTCTTCTCAAAAAAGATCTGTTTATGTGCACCATAATCAAAACAACTTTCAGAAGAACTTAGAAGAAGAATTGTCGAGATGCATCAAGCTGGAAGAGGCTACAAAAGCACTTCTAAAGACCTGAGTGTTTATCAGTCCACAGTTAAAGAAATTATCTACAAATGGAGGAAATTCGGTATTGTTGCTACTGTTCCTAGGAGTGGGCGTACTGCAAAGATCACACCGAGGGCACAATGTGTAAAGCTGAAGGAGGTGAAAAAGAACCCAAGGGTATCAGCAAAAGTCCTGCAGAAATCTCTAGAACTTGCTAAGGTCTCTGTTCACGTGCCCACTATAAGAAAAACACTGAACAAGAAAGGTGTTCATGGAAGTACACCGTGGAGGAAACCACTGTTCTCCACAAAGAAAATTGCTGCATGTCTCAAATTTGCAAAAGACCACCTGGATGTTCTACAAGAGGGGTCCCCAACCTTTTTTTTGCACCACGAACCGGTTATTATTGACAATATTCTTGCGGACTGGCCGACCTTGGGGGGGGGGGGCGGGTATGGTTGCCAACAGACGACAGTAGCAGTCAAATACGTTGCGTTTACCCCGAGAAAGACTACCATGACCATAAAGCCTTGCACGGGACATTGCGGATGCGTGTACCTGCCGATCTTTTTCCTACAAATCTTTTTTGGCGATTCTGTTCGGGGGGGGGGGTGTTAATCACGACCGGAATATAGGTGATAAGTGGCTAATACACTCAATTTCATTTCTAAACGGGTTTATCTAACAAATTTAATGTTAAGCACACAGCGCATATTTTCCTCGCATGAATATAGTGATAAGTCAATTATCAGGGGAGGACAGGGGAGCTTGAAGTAAGTGTTAAACGAACTTCCAATAGAAGTGGTAGAGGCAGGTTCGATATTATCATTTAAAGAAAAATTGGATAGGTAAATGGACAGGAAAGGAGTGGAGGGTTATGAGCTGAGTGCAGGTCGGTGGGACTAGGTGAAAGTAGCGTTCAGCATGGACTAGAAGGGCAGAGATGGCCTTTTTCCATGCTGTAATTGTTATATGGTTAAATAAGTCACTTATAGGTCAATAGCATCATAACATTTTAAGTAAAATTTGGATATTAAACACACAGCACATATTTTCCCCGTATGAACATATAAAATCATTGCAACACACCAATATCGCTGAATCAGTGGGAGCCCTGGGCTGAATACTTGTTCCCTGCAACAAGACAGTGCCATCGAAGGGTGATGGGAGACAGCGATACTTGAAGGGGGTTCCTTGTGTCCAGTCTATTCCGCAGTTTAGTTTTCATTGCATTCATTGCAGAGATATGTTGGAAATGGAAGCAATGTTTTCAGTGCTTTCGTGGCTATCTCCGGATATTTAGCCTTGACTTTGATCCAGAATGCTGGCAGAGATGTTATGTCAAACATACTTTTCAGCCTGCTGTCATTTACAAGCTCGAGGAGTTGATCTCCTTCCCGCACTAACATGGATGACGCACGGTTAATGACCTCGCATGCATTCAAGTTCAACAGTGGGCGTGACAGGGAATGAGGAAAGGTGCAGCTGACCCATATCGCCAAATCGTATTGTTTCCTCCTGGCCCGGTGGTTGGGGACCGCTGTTCTACAACTCTTCTGGGACAATGTTCTGTGGACAGATGAGACAAAAGTTGAACTTTTTAGCAGAAATGTACATTGCTAGGTTTGGAGAAAAAAGGGCATTACAAGCCAACACCAAAACCTCATCCCAACTGTGAAGCATGATGGAAAGAGTATCGTGGTTTGGGGTTGTTTTGCTACCTCAGGGCTTGGACAGCTTGCAATCGTTTAGGGAACAATGAATTCAAAATTATATCGGGACATTTTACAGGAGAATGTCAGGGTAGCAGTCCATCACCTGAAGCTGAATAGAAGTTGAATGATGCACCAAGATAATGATCCAAAAGACAAGAGTAAATCAACAAAGGAATGTTTAAAAAGAAGAAAATCTGTGTTTTGGAATGGCTGAGTGGAGACCTGACCTTAATCCTATGGAAGTATTGAGGAAGGACCTAAAGCAAGTAGTTCTTGCAGGGAAGCCCACCAACATCCCAGAGCTGAAGCAGTGTTGTAAGGAGGAATGGCCTGAACTTCCTCCAAGCCGATACGCAGGACTGATCAACGGTTAGCAGATACACTTGGTTGAAATTATTGCTGTACAAGGAGGTCACACCAGTTACTGAAAGCAAAGGTTCACATACTTCTTCCAACAAATACACATAATATTGGATCATTTTTCTCAATAAATAACTGAACAAGTGTAGTATTTTTTGTGTTAATTATTTAATTGGGTTCTCTTTATGTAGTTTTAGGACTTGCGTGAAGATCTGATCACCTTTTAGGTCATATTTATGCAGAAATAGAGGAAATTCTACAGGGTTCACAAATTTTCTAGCACCACTGTATGCCTCTTATCATCTTGTACCTGTACACCTCTGTCAAGTCACCTGTCATCCTCCTTCACTTCAAAGAGAAAAGCCCTGGCTCACTCAACCTGTCCTCCTAAGACATTTTCTCTAAACGAGACAGCATTTTGGTAAATCTCCTCTGCTTATCTGTTTAGTAGAAAGATTTCTCTGTGTGAAGGTGTCCCAACTGTGGAAGGCTGCCTCAGGATTCTTAATTGCATGTATTTTGTTTTCAAAGTTTTTAAAAGGTGCATTTTTTGTAGTGAGCATTTTTGTCAAATTGAAAATGTTGAACTAGGAATTATCTAATTGAATTCTTTGTGCCTACTTGTAGGCCATTTGTTTCTAAATCACATCTATGCATTATATATAATATGTAAAATAAACTCTGTTTTGCAGTGCTGTTCATGAACTTGCTGTCTCAGCCTTTGAGCACATCTCTCTCAGTCTCTTAGGCCACCCTCTGTCACGGGAAATTGCCTCGACTGCACAAGGTCTCCGAAGTGGAGCTCTTTTACTCACAGGAGTAAAGGTGATAGACTGCATTTTTTTATATAGCATACACATTGACAATCTCACAATGATAATCTCTTACACTGATTTACTGCAAATATGTTAACATTTTAGTGTTACAATTGCAATGGCTGAGAATATGCTGGAGTAGCAAGACCATAAGAAATAGGAATAAGATTAGGCCATTTGACCCATCGATTTTGATCCGCCTGTCCATTATTACTGATTTATTATCCCTCTCAACCTCAGTTTCTTGCCTTTTCCCCGTAGCCTTTGATGCCCTAGTTACTCGAGAAGCTATCCGCCCCTGCTTTAAATATACCCAGTGACTTGGCCTCCACAGGTTTCTATGGCAATGCATTCCACAGATCATCCACTCTCTGGCTCAAGAAATCCCCCATCTCCATTATAAATGGACAACCTTTTATTCTGAGGCTGTGCCCTCTGGTCCTAGACTCCCCCACCATAAGAAACATCCTCTCCAGCTCCATTCTGTCTAGGTCTTTCAATATTCAGTAGGTTACAATGTGATTTCATTTGGTGAGAACGTTCAAGCAGCAGTGGGAATTGAAGTCCTAAAGCATTACACTAACTGCTCTGCTACCGAATTTCAAAATTTTAAGAACTGAAAAGCAAGAAAAGTATTTATTTAATTTAAGAATAAAGGAGGAGATGTAGAGGAAAGACAGAGGAGATGGTGGAGGGAACTGGATGGAGGAAAAGAAATAGGAAATGATTAGTTTAAGAAGGAGGAACAGAAGTTGGCCACCGAAGAACAGTTTATAGCCTTCAGGAGTAGATGCACAGAATTTTAACTTTTTTTTCTGCATCTCGCTAGTTGATCTTTGAAGTCTGACCATAAATCATAAACCTAACAGAACAGGGAGGAACTCAACAGGTCAGACAGCATCAAAGGAGGAGCATAAGCAGTTTATGTTTCAGACTGAAACCCAAAAGCTCATTCACGTTTAGCCAGTGAGCAGAAACCCCAGTGAGAGATCCTGGATAAGGTCAGATGTTTAACCAAAAGCACCCCTGGCCTCTGGCATTACAGATCAGTTTTAATCAGAAACTGAATGAAGCATATATTAAAAAAATCAGACAGTACAGAATACTTAATTGAAATAACATTGGAAATCATCCTCATGGAATCCCAGGCAAACAATCCACAGCATCCAGCCAGAGAGCGGAGAATCTGTGGAATTCATTGCCATGGACAGCTATGGAGGTCAAGTCATTGGGTAAACTTAAAGTGGAGGTGGATAGGTTCTTGATTAGTCATTGCATCAGGGAGAAAGCAGGGAAATGGAGTTGAGAGGGAATAAATCAGCTTTGATTAAATAGTGGCTAAATGGCCTAATTCTGCTCCTGTGTCTTATAGTCATATAACAAAATAATCATGCAGTCTGAAGCCCAGAGTTTCCAGTGTGCCGGGCATTCTGACTTACAAGATTGGATAGAGTTTTACGTAGTAGGAGAATTAAGGGTTATGAGGAAAAAGGGAGGTATGTGGAGATAAGTCTATGGCCAGATTAGCCATGATCTTATTGAGTGGCGGGGCAGGCTCAATGGGCCAGATGACTACTGCTGCTTCTATTTCTTATGTGTATGTTCTTACCTTCTGCCTCGCAACTGCCACAAAGAGTGACCCTTGAGCCAGTGTCAGAAGCAGTTCGATTTGAAAACTATGGACAAGCTCCAACAAAATGGAGAGTTATTCACCTGGGGGCAGGAAGTTTACTGAAGCAGGATTTAAAATGTCTGGACCATCAAAAGACTGTGCGCTTATCAATGGGCTTAGTGTAGAGATTGGGGCTGGTGTTTCATATAGGAAGCATGTTCTGTGTTGCTCTGAATTTCCAGCATCTGCAAAATCTCTTGTTTTTAAGCAGAAGAAACAGTCAACATTTCAGGCAGAGACCCTTAATTAGGATTGAAACTTCATCGCAGTCCAGAATGTCAACTGTTTATTCCCCTCCATAGATCTGCCTGACCTGCTGAGTTCCTCGGGCATTATGTGTGTGTTGCTCTGAGCTTTAGAAAGATTTTTTTTATGAATAGTTAGTCAAACAAAATATCTTCAAAAAACATTAATCAGGAAGCAGTTGCTGCTATACCTTTTTTGGTTAATCTGTAAATAAACGGCTTTGAAAGAATTATTCGGTCACTCATCAATAATTTGGAAACTTACTTTTATCTAGGGTAGTGGGAAAACCACTTTGGCAAAGGCTCTGTGTAGAGAGGCAGCAGAGAAGCTGGAAGCCCATGTGGAAATTATCGACTGTAAAGCTTTGCAAGGTGAGAGTCAGTATCTCAGGCATGCCTTCGTTATTCACTTGAGATTTGCATGTCAGGACCAACATAATTTGTTCAATCCTGGTTTGCCTTTGAGTTTCTGATAGTTACGTCTGATAGCAGATGAACGTTTACCACGCAGTAGATTAGATGTGGACGAGATCAAAGTTCAGGGTCAGTATGGTTACTTGCTACTGAGACTAACAGTCTTACTCCTGGTTGTTTGATTTATACAGCTTAAATGTGATCAGGGGCTGCCAACCTTTTGCATGCAAATGAGCTTTCCCATTAACCAAGGGGTCCGTGGACCCAGGTTGGAAAACGCTGCTCTAAACCAATACGTGGAAGTTTTGAATACAGCTTCAGTAATTGAACCAGTCAGATAAAGATGCCAGCCTGGAAATTCCAAGGGACCCAATTTAAAGTACTTGGATAGATGGAGTCTTATTAGGGTCGGTCAACATGCATTGTGCATGGTAGTTGTGTCTAACCACTTGTACAGTTTTTCAAGAAGGTTATCAAGAAAGGTGATGGTGGAAAGGCAGTGGATGTTGTCTACATTCAAAGTTCAAAGAACACATATGTCACCATATGAGATTCATTTTCTTGCAGGCATTCACAGTAGGACAATGGAAATATTATAGAATCAGTGAAAAACTACACACAACCAATGTGCAAAAGAAGAGAAATAAATAATACTGAGAACATAAGTTGTAGAGTTCTTAAGAGTGCGTCCACTAGTTGTGAAATCAGTTCGGTGTTGAGGTGAATGCAGTTATCCACATTGGTTCAGGAGCCTGATTGTTGAGGGTAATAACTGTTCCTGAATCTGGTGGTGTGGGATCTGAGGCTCTTGTATCTCCTGCCTGATGGCAATAGTGAGAAGAGAGCATGGCCAGGTTTAGGAATAGTTATTCCCCTACAACCATCAGGCTCCTGAACCAATATGGATAACTTCTTCACCACCACTTTAAACTGATTCTGCGACCTACGGACTCGCTTTCAAAGACTCTTTACAGCTCATGTTCTCAGTATTAATATTTTATTTGCAGTTTGTCTTCTCGCTCATTGGTTGTTTGTCAGTCTTTATGTGTGGTTTTTCATTGTTTTTATTGTTTTCATTTTTTCCTGAAAATGCCTGCAAGAAAATGAATCTCAGGGTCTTAGATGTTAACATATATGTTCTTTGATAATGAACTTACATTGATCTTTGAAGTTGTTGTACATGTCTGATTTCTTTTGTCCGCCCCGTTATAACTGAATTTAGTTGCACACATCAATATGGCTTTTAGACTTGTGTGTTTGTTTCAGATTGATTCTGATTTAAAATAAATTGATCCCCTTGAGGTTTACGTTGTCTCATTTTTAAAAAGTATGTCTTTCTAGCAAATGGTTTTAACAAATCTGCACTTACAGAAATTGAAAAGCAAATCCAACTGTATCTTAAAATGCTGAAAATGAGAATTGACTTAAGTGTAATCAGAAACCTTTGTTTTATGTCCAGGTAAAAGGGCTGAAAATATCCGTAAGAAATGGGAAGACGTTTTCACTGAGGCAGCGTGGAGACAACCTTCTGTAATCTTTATGGATGACTTGGATCATATTGCAGGCTCTATCTCTGCTTCTGAACATGAACTCAGTGCTGAGGCTATTCTTGGTAGACAACTTTCTCAAAGTAATTATTTTAGCCTTAATTTTTAATGCTTTTCACAGATCAGGCAAATGGCATTGAAATGGGACTATATTCAGAAAGCAATAATTCATTTATTTATGTTCTTTTTAACATAGAACATGGGGGTATGGAGAGCTTTGGTCCAAGCACATGTTGATGGAATTAGGTAGGATAATAGTTTGGAATGGACTAGATGGGCTGAAGGGTCTGTTTCTGTACTGTAAGCATTCAGCCCAACGAGTCTGCTCCACCATTCCACCAATTATGGCTGATTCCAGATCCTGCTCAACTCCATACACCTGCCTTCTCACCATATGATCAACATCTACCTTATATATACCCATGGACTTATCCTCCACCGCATTCAACAGATTCACTACGCTCTGGCTAAAAAAAATTCCTCTTTATCTCTGTTCTAAATGATCATCCCTCAGTCTTGAGGCTGTGCCCTCTAGTTCTGGATACCCCCATGATGGGAAACATCATTTCCACATTGACATTATCTAGTCCTTTCAACATTCAGTAGCTTTAAATGAGATCCTTACGTATTCTTCTAAATTCCAGTGAGTACAGGTCCAAAGCTGCCAAATGCTCCTCATTGCTGGAATCATCTTTGTGAGCCTCTTCTAAGCTTTCTCCAATGACAACACATCCTTTGAGATATGGGGCCTCACTGATGTTGACACCCAGGAAGTTGAAAGTACTCACCCTTTCCATTACTGATCCCTCGATGAGGACTGATGTATGTTCCCTCAACTACCCTGTCCTGAAGTCCACAATCAGTTCCTTGGTCTTGCTGATGTTGAGTGCAGGGTGGTTGCTGTGGCACCACTCTATTGATAACTTGATATCAATTCAATGGTTTGTTACTCGCTGGCTTAAAACCTCAAAAAGAAAAATCAAAGCTTGAGAAAATTGGGAACTCGTGACTGGAACTTAGAAATGATGCAGTTGTGTGCGAAAGTCCTGGTAAGTCTGAACTCTGCCGTGATTCCAGGTATCTCAGTGGATGAGGAATTATCTCACTGGACTCAGAACAGTTTTGACCTGTTGCAGGAGCAAATCCATTCTAGCAGAGAGGCACTTTTGCAACCGCCATCAGTATATGTTTCAATTATGAGAATTAACAATGTTTTATGTAAATTAACAATGTTTTCTTAAAAAAAGTGATTTTAGTCCACGTCCCGATGAAGGGTCTCAGCCTGAAATGTTGACTGTTTATTCCTCTCAATAGATGCTGCCGGACCTGCTAAGCTCCCCCAGCATTTTGTGCGTGTTACTCTGAATTTCTAGTATCTGCTGAATCTCTTGTGCGTGCAATTTTAATTGTCGATTTAAATTTTTGAATATTAAAAATAAAGTAAGAGCAGGATAGGTGGTTTGGCACTTTACACCTGCGTCACCATTCAGGAAAATGGCACTTCACTGAATTAAACTCACTTCCTTTTGTATGACATGGTCCCTGTCTTCAGTATACTCAGCAACTGTGGCTCCATGACCCCCTTGAATTCCAAATATATCCTACACTTCAGTTACAGAAATTTCTCCTCATCTCCCACCCGAATGGCCAACTCCTTGTTGTAAGTTTGGGCCACTGATTCTGCATATGCCGACCTTAAGGAACATCGTCTCAGCATCTACCCTGTTATCCATTAATCCCGTACGATGAGATGTACATACATAGTGCTGCCTGCTTAACTTCTCAAGGAAAAATTTAGTGAGCTGTCTATCACTATTATAGTCTTCCTTGTGTTGGAAGATCAGAGGAAATTTCCAGATGTAACTACCTGAATCCCCTACAAACCATACTGTTTGCCTTTACTATTTGCTTGCTGAGCCTTGTGATACATATACAAAGATTCTGAACACCAATGTCTTTTAAAATGCTACCATTTAAAAAAAAATGGTTTTCTATATCGTATTCCATGTACTGTTCAATGAGGGATATTTAGAGATATTTCTATAATTTGATTGGTTTGACAGCTGGCTAAGCTGGGAGACGGCTCTAATTTTCATTGGTTTTGTAAAAAGGGCTTGTTCAGACCTTTCCACTCGACGGCATTGCACACATTTTGCTCTGCAGTGCCCTCTGCTGTTCAGAGTTGATCATTAAGAGTGAATCTAATTTTCTGGGTAACAGAACACCAGTGGGCTTGGTAAAGGTAAATTTGTACCTGCCTGACATTCGGTGATAAGAGTGAGCAACTTGCTATTTCTGGAACTTGTGGATCTTGACTAATGCACACAAAATGCTGGAGAAACAGCATGTTCAGGCAGCATCTATGGAGGGGAATAAAGAGTCATCGTTTTAGGCCGAGACCCTTCATCGAGATTAATTACAGTTTTGACTTGGGAAAAGTTTCCCTGGCAGGACAGAATTTCTGTTTGTACAGATTTGCTGTGGTTTTATTGTACTGTTAATCTGAAGATCGGTTTTGTTTTTGCAGTTTTGAGGTATCTAGTTGCTGATGCAGTTTCACACGGGAATGTTATCGCACTGATAGCCACAAGCATATCCGAGCAAACTCTGCATCCCTCTCTAAATTCAGCTGAAGGGTCCCACTTATTTCAGTGTGTCCAGAATATTCCACTGCCGGACCAGGTAAACCAGCTTTACAATTACCTGATGCTGCACCATTTCACATTGTTCCCAGGGTCACAGGTTGAACTGGTGCAGTGGGCTGTGCTCTCCTATGAGAACCGTCAGCTCTCTGCCTCTCACTGGTCAGCTCATCTGTTATTAACTCAACTCTTGGCGCTCAGAGTCAGCTGAGTGTTGGAGCAGCTGACCTGTGTGCTCACTGTTGGACCCAGCTGTGAAGCATTGTGGTGTGGTATAGTGTGTGTGGGCTGGTGATCTATTTATTTTTCTTTCTGCTGCTTTATCTTCATAGAACATAGAAAAGTACAGCGCAGGAAAAGGCTATTCTGCCTACAATGTTATGCCGAACCAGCAAATCAAAAACACCCAAACACTAATCTCTTCTACCTACACAATGTCCATATCCCTCCATCTTCCTTACATCCATGTGTCTATCCAAACAGCTTTTAAAAGCCTCCAATGTATTTGCCTCTACCACCATAACAGGAAGTGAGTTCCAGGCATCCACCACTCTGAGTAAAGAACTTGCCTCTCACCTCCCCCTTGAACCTTCAATGCATGCCCGCTGGTATTAGACATTTCCACGCTGGGAAAAAGATGCTGTCCATCCGCCCTAACTATGCTTCTCATAATCTTGTAAACCTCCATCAGATCTCCCCTCAGCCTCTGATGCTTCAGAAAAAGCAACCCAAGTTTATCCAGCCTCTCGTGATAGCACATGCTCTTTAAACCAACAGCATCCTGGTAAACCTCTTCTGCATCCTCTCCAAAGCCTCTACATCCTTCCTATAATGGGGCAACCAGTACTGTATGCAGTACTCCAGATGTGGCTTAACCAGAGTTTTATCAAGTTGCAACATAACCTCCTGACTTTTGAACTCAATACCTCAACTAATAAAAGCATGAACTCCATAAGCTGCCTGTATAGACACTGTCAAGGAGCTATGAACTTGGATCCCAAGATCTCTCTGCTCAGCAACACTGTTGAGGACTTTACCCTTAACTGTATACTGTCTGCTTGCATTTGCCCTTCCAAGGTGCAACACCTCACATTTATCTGGGTTAAATTCCTTCTGCCATTTCTCAGCTCATATCTGCAACTGATCCATATTGTGCTGCATTCTCTGCCAGTCTACAACACTATCCAAATCTCCACCAGTCTTGGTATCATCCGCAAATTTACTCGCCCAAAAAGGGTCATAAAGAAAGCTTTTGGCACATTGGCCTTCATAAATCAATGTATTGAGTACAGGAGATGGGATGTTATGTTGAAATTGTATAAGGCCTTGGCGAGGCACAATTTGGAGTATTGTGTGCTATTTTGGTCACATACCTTCAGGAAAGATGTAAACAAGGTAGAAAGAGTACAGAGAAAATTCACACGGATGTTGCCAGGTCTGGAGGACCTGAGTTATAAGGTAAGATTGAATAGCTTAGGACTGTATCTTCAGAACATAGAAGATTGAGAGGAGATTTGATAGAGGTATACAAAATTTTGAGGGGTTATAGATAGGGTAAGTGCAAGCAGGCTTTTTCCACTGGGCTTGGGTGGGACCACGACCAGAGGTCATGGGTTAGGGGTGAAAGGTGAGAAGTATTTTAATTGTTTTTTTTTAGTTTAGCAATACAGAGTGGGATAGGCCTTTCAAGCCATGCTGTCCTAGCAATCCCTGACAAACCTGATTCGCCCTGACCTAATCATGGGGAATTTACAGTGACCAGTTAACCTACTCATTGTGTCTTTGGAGAGTGGGAGGAAACCAACCCACCCGGGGAAAACTAGCGCATTCCCTGGGGGGAATGTACTGAGGCTCCTTACAGCACCGGAATTGAACTGCAAACTCTGGAATAGTGCTGTGCTAACCATTATGCTATCAGGCTATCCAAATGTTGACTTTAACAAATTTAATTTTAAAATTGGAATTAAACCTATGTGAACTTTTTAAAATGTCTTTGAATACTAGTCACATTTAAGAATACTTCAAAGTACATTGACAAGAGAGAGCTTTAGAAAAGCTATTGAGGTTGTCTCGGGCAAAGCTGAGAAGGTTAGTTACTGTTGGAGGGCTGCCCTGCTCTGGGAGAAATGCGCAGGATGGAGGGTTAGCTCCTGTATTTGGCTGAATAAGTGCAGTGGTATCGATGTGGTAGTCAGTAACCCTGGGCAGTGGATCAGATCCAGCACTGTCCAGTCTGCTGTTTGTGGTGTTCTGTTACAGGCTAAGGCTTGGCATCTGGAATTAAGATAATAACTTGTTTTATAAATGCTATGAAACATGAACTATTCTGGTATTTAGTGCCTTGGGTTCCTTTTTTAATAGTGAAGTACATGTTGTCTCTAATAGTGAGAACGTATGGAACTATAGAATGGGTTTATATCTGCATTGGTAAGTTTTACAACTTAAGGAAGGTTAACTTTATTTTTCCCACACACATTGAAACATGCAGTGAAATGTGTATGTCTCAATGACTGACACATTCCAAGGAAATGTTGGGGGCAGCTCGCAAGTATTACCATCGCGTGCCCACAACTCAGCATCCCTAACCTGCACGTCTTTGGAATATGGGAAGAAACAGGGAGACCCCATGCAAATCTACATGGTCATGGGGAGGGGAGAACGTACGAACTCCGTACTGACTGCAGTAGGAATTGAACCACAATCGCTGGCGCTCTAAAGTGTAGCGCTAACCACTACATTCACCAAGCTGCCCTAATAAAGGTGAAAGAGAATTCAAAGCATGAGCTTTCCATCCTTTATAAGTTGCTGAAAACCGGTTTATTTCTGCACTGGGGGGGGCTGGGAAATACAACAATTAGCCCCAAATTAGCAAAGATGCATACATCAGGATGCTCTTTATTGATTACAGCTCAACATTTAATATCATCACCCCCTCAAAATTAATCAGTAGTCAATACCTGCTTGTGCATTTGGATCCTGAATTTTCTCACTTGTAGACCTCAGTCAGATTGGAATGACAAAATCATTTCCTCCACAATCTCCATAAGCGCAGGGATGTGTACTGAGCCCCCTGCTCTACTCGCTTTGCACCTCCGGCTGTGTAACAAGTACAGCTCCAGCACCATTTACAAGTTTGCTGACGACACTACTGTTGTGGGCTGAGTCAAAGGTGGTGATGAATCAGCATACAGGAGGGAGGCTGAAAACTTGAGTGGTAATAACAACAACCTCTCACCCAATGTCAATAGGACCTAGGAACGGATTGTGCACTTCAGGAGAGGGAAACCAGAGGTCCATGGGCCGGTAACTGTAGGAGGAACAGAGGTGGAGAGGACCAGTAACTTTAAATTCCTGGGTGTCACTATCTCAGAAGACCTGTCCTGGACCCATCATATAAATATAATTGCAAAGAAATCATGCAGCACCTCTATTTCTGGATTTGGCACGTCATCAAAAACCTTGATAAACTTCTATAGATGTGTGATGGGAAGTGCACTGACTGGCTGCGTTACAGCCAATGCCTCTGAGTGAAAGATGCTACAAAAGCTGGTGGATTCGGCCCAGTACGCCACGGGTAAAACCCTCCCAACCTTTGAGCACATCTACATGAAATGTTGTCGCAGAAAAGCAGCATCCAGCGTCAAAGATCCTCACCACCCAGGCCAAGTTCTTAACTTGCTGCTGCCGTCAGGTAGAAAGTACAAGTGCGTCAGGACTCACACCACTGGGTTCAAGAAGTTACTACCACACAACCGTGTCAGGCTCTTGAACCAAAGATAACTACACTAACTCTACTTCTGGTGTTCCTACAACTGATGATCTCACTTTAAGACCTCTTTATCTTGTTATTTCATGCTCTTTATTTATTGCTATTTATTTGTATTTACATTTGAATAGTTTGCTGGCCATTGATGCTGTTTAGTTACTATTCTATAGATTTGCTAAGTATGCCCCCAGGAAAAGAATCTCGGGGTTGTACGTGGTGACATGTATGTACTCTGATAAATTTTACTTTGATCACGTTATGGAATTAAAATCCCTGGCCAGGAAATGTTATAGGCTGATACTGTATACGGGAAAGTAGTTCTCTGGTAGCTTGTAAACTGTCCCTGGAGTTGTTTGGAGGGAAGTGGAAGGCAGAATTTAATATTGTTGCTTTCTCTTTTTTTGGTACTGGTATGTGGTTGTTCAAATTTAAAAAATGAAAATTTGTGTCTTGGAATAAGTAATTTTATGAAAATACTCTTAGAAAGTTCATGTAATAACTGAAGATTAAAATTATAGCTTGAAGTTGTACACATCCAATGGATTTTTTTTTAATTTCTAGGATCAGCGGGTAGAGATTTTGACCTCTGTCATTCGAAATAAAACCGTTATTTCACTGAAGACTTTAGATAGCACCGACTTTCAAAAGCTGGCTAAAGCTACGGAAGGCTTCGTAGCAAGAGATTTTGTCGTGCTGATGGAGCGGGCCGTGCACTCGCATTTGTTATCTAACAAAAACAAAGAGCGAGGTAAGTCTGTAAACTGGGACCAAAATAGCAGCAGAGACACAAGAGAGTGCAGATGCTGCAACTAACAGCCAGGTCGAGCAGCGTCTGAGGCAGGAGGAATTTAACACACGAGTGGAAATCCAGCCTTGGCAATGACCAGAATCAGGTTTATTATCACTGGCGTACAGTGCCTATAAAAAGTACTCAACTCCCCCCGGAATTTTTCATGTTTTATTGTGTTACAACATTGAGTCACAGTGGAGTTAATTTGGCTTTTTTGACACTGATCAACAGAAAAAGAAACCCCTTATTTCAAAGTGAAAACAGACCTCTACAAAGTGATCTAAATTAATTAGAAGTATAAAGCATAGAGGCTGAGTACAAAAAGGGCCAGAGCTGTCTCTACTTCCTGAGGAGACTGAGCTCCTTCTGAGTATGCATGCCTCTCCTTCACATGTTCTACTGCTCACAAGTCTGTTGTCACCAGTACAATCCTCTATGCAGTGATGTGCTGGGGCAATGGCATCAACATGGGTGATGCCAGCAGGCTCAGTAAACTGACTGCTCTGTTATAGGAGTCAAACTGGACACACTGAAGGCTGTTGTAGAGCAAAGGACCCAACAGAAAATCCTGGCAGTTCTGGACAATGTTCCTTGCTCTGCATACCACCTTGGTTGAACAGAGGTACCCTTTTACTGCAGTCAATTGAAACACCTCGACAGTACACAGGTCTCCAAAAACATCTGGCATTGATTTCAAGAGCCATGAGGTAATGTTAAAGCTATGTGAGACCTTAGTTAGACCCCACTTAGGGTACTGCGTTCAATTCTGGTCACCTCACTACAGGAAGGATGTGGGTACTATTGAAAGAGTGACTGATGAACAAGTACACCTAGATCTCATTGTACTTCCCCTTTTCCTAAATTGACACCATTCGGATAGTAATCTGCCGTCCTGTTCTTGCCACTAAAGTGGATAACTCACATTTATCCACATTTAACTGCATCTGCCATGCATTTGCCCACTCACCCAACCTGTCCAAGTCACCCTGCATTCTCATAACATCCTCCTCACATTTCACACTGCCACCCAGCTTTGTGTCATCTGCAAATTTGCTAATGTTACTTTTAATCCCTTCATCTAAATCATTAATGTATATTGTAAATAGCTGCAGTCCCATCACCGAGCTTTGCGGTACCCACTCGTCACTGCCTGCCATTCTGAAAAGGATCCGTTAATCCCTACTCTTTGTTTCCTGTCTGCCAACCAATTTTCTATCCATGTCAGTACCCTATCTCCAATACCATTTGCTCTAATTTTGCCCACTCATCTCTTACGTGGGACCTTATCAAAGGCTTTCTGAAAGTCCAGGTACACTACATCCACTGGCTCTTCCTTGTCCATTTTCATAGTTATATCCTCAAAAAATTCCAGAAGATTAGTCAAGCATGATTTCCCCTTCGTAAATCCATGCTGACTCGGACCTATCCTGTTACTGCTATCCAAATGTGCCACTATTTCATCTTTTATAATTGACTCCAGCATTTTCCCCACCACTGATGTCAGGCTAACTGGTCTATAATTCCCTGCTTTCTCTCTCCCTCCTTTCTTAAAAAGTGGGATAACATTAGGTATCCTCCAATCCACAGGAACTGATCCTGAATCTATAGAACATTGGAAAATGATTACCAAACAACAGGAATTCTGCAGATGCTGGAAATTCAAGTAACACACATCAAAGTTGCTGGTGAACGCAGCAGGCCAAGCAGCATCTGTAGGAAGAGGTGCAGTCGACATTTCAGGCCGAGACCCTTCGTCAGGACTAACTGAAGGAAGAGTGAGTAAGGGATTTGAAAGTTGGAGGGGGAGGGGGAGATCCAAAATGATAGGAGAAGACAGGAGGGGGAGGGATGGAGCCAAGAGCTGGACAGGTGATAGGCAAAAGGGGATATGAGAGGATCATGGGACAGGAGGTCCGGCAAGAAAGACAAGGGGGGGGGGATCCAGAGGATGGGCAAGAGGTATATTCAGAGGGACAGAGGGAGAAAAAGGAGAGTGAGAGAAAGAATGTGTGCATAAAAATAAGTAACAGATGGGGTACGAGGGGGAGGTGGGGCCTTAGCGGAAGTTAGAGAAGTCGATGTTCATGCCATCAGGTTGGAGGCTACCCAGACGGAATATAAGGTGTTGTTCCTCCAACCTGAGTGTGGCTTCATCTTTAGAGGAGGCCGTGGATAGACATGTCAGAATGGGAATGGGATGTGGAATTAAAATGTGTGGCCACTGGGAGATCCTGCTTTCTCTGGCGGACAGAGCGTAGGTGTTCAGCAAAGCGGTCTCCCAGTCTGCGTCGGGTCTCGCCAATATACAAAAGACCACATCGGGAGCACCGGACGCAGTATATCACCCCAGTCGACTCACAGGTGAAGTGTTGCCTCACCTGGAAGGACTGTTTGGGGCCCTGAATGGTGGTAAGGGAGGAAGTGTAAGGGCATGTGTAGCACTTGTTCCGCTTACACGGATAAGTGCCAGGAGGGAGATCAGTGGGGAGGGATGGGGGGGACTATTGGACAAGGGAGTTGTGTAGGGAGTGATCCCTGCGGAATGCAGAGAGAGGCGGGGAGGGAAAGATGTGCTTAGTGGTGGGATCCCGTTGGAGGTGGCGGAAGTTACGAAGAATAATATGTTGGACCCGGAGGCTGGTGGGGTGGTAGGTGAGGACCAGGGGAACCCTATTCCTAGTGGGGTGGCGGGAGGATGGAGTGAGAGCAGATGTACATGAAATGGGGGAGATGCGTTTAAGAGCAGAGTTGATAGTGGAGGAAGGGAAGCCCCTTTCTTTAAAAATGGAAGACATCTCCCTCGTCCTAGAATGAAAAGCCACATCCTGAGAGCAGATGCGGTGGAGATCCGCCACCCCACTTGGAATAGGGTTCCCCTGGTCCTCACCTACCACCCCACCAGCCTCCGGGTCCAACATATTATTCTCCGTAACTTCCGCCACCTCCAACGGGATCCCACCACTAAGCACATCTTTCCCTCCCGCCTCTCTCTGCATTCCGCAGGGATCGCTCCCTACACAACTCCCTTGTCCATTCGTCCCCCCCATCCCTCCCCACTGATCTCCCTCCTGGCACTTATCCGTGTAAGCAGAACAAGTGCTACACATGCCCTTACACTTCCTCCCTTACCACCATTCAGGGCCCCAAACAGTCCTTCCAGGTGAGGCAACACTTCACCTGTGAGTCGACTGGGGTGATATACTGCGTCCGGTGCTCCCGATGTAGCCTTTTATATATTGGCGAGACCCGACGCAGACTGGGAGACCGCTTTGCTGAACATCTACGCTCTGTCCGCCAGAGAAAGCAGGATCTCCCAATGGCCACACATTTTAATTCCACATCCCATTCCCATTCTGACATGTCTATCCACGGCCTCCTCTAAAGATGAAGCCACACTCAGGTTGGAGGAACAACACCTTATATTCCGTCTGGGTAGCCTCCAACCTGATGGCATGAACATCGACTTCTCTAACTTCCGCTAAGGCCCCACCTCCCCCTCGTACCCCATCTGTTACTCATTTTTATGCACACATTCTTTCTCTCACTCTCCTTTTTCTCCCTCTGTCCCTCTGAATATACCTCTTGCCCATCCTCTTGGTGCCCCCCCCCTTGTCTTTCTTGCCGGACCTCCTGTCCCATGATCCTCTCGTATCCCCTTTTGCCTATCACCTGTCCAGCTCTTGGCTCTATCCCTCCTGCTCTTGTCTTCTCCTATCATTTTGGATCTCCCCCTCCCCCTCCAACTTTCAAATCCCTTACTCATTCTTCCTTCAGTTAGTCCTGACGAAGGGTCTCGGCCTGAAACGTTGACTGCACCTCTTCCTACAGATGCTGCTTGGCCTGCTGCGTTCACCAGCAACTTTAAATGATTACCAATGCGTCCACGATTTCTAGAGCCACCTCCTTAAGTACCCTGGGATGCAGACCATCAGGCCCTGGGGAATTATCAGCCTTCAGTCCCATCAGTCTGTCCAACACCATTTTCTGCCTAATGTGAATTTCCTTCAGTTCTTCCGTTACCCTAGGTCCTCTGGCCGTTATTACACCTGGGAGATCGTTTGTGTCTTCCCTGGTGAAGACAGATCCAAAGTACCTGTTCAGCTTGTCTGCCATTTCTTTGTTCCCCATAATAAATTCTCCCTTTTCTGTCTTCAAGGGCCCAACTTTGGTCTTAACTAATTTTTTCCTCTTCACATACCTAAAGAAGCTTTTACTACCCTCCTTTATATTCTTGGCTAGTTTACCTTCGTACCTCATCTTTTCTCCCTGTATTGCCTTTTTAGTTATCTTCTGTTGCTCTTTAAAAGTTTCCCAATCCTCTGGCTGCTTGCTCATCTTTTGCTATGTTATACTTCTCTTTTATTTTTATACTGTCCTTGACTTCCCTTGTCAGCCACAGTCGTCCCTTACTCCCCTTAGAATCTTTCTTCCTCTTTGGAATGAACTGATCCTGCACCTTCTGTATTATTCCCAGAGATACCTGCCATTGTTGTTCCACTGTCATCCCTGCTAGGGTATCTTTCCAGTCAACTTTGGTCAGCTCCTCCCTCATGGCTCCATAGTCCCCTTTGTTCAATTGTAATACTGACACTTCCGATTTTCCCTTCTCCCTCTCAAATTGTAGATTAAAACTTATCATATTATGGTCACTACCTCCTAATGGCTCCTTTACCTCGAGTTCCCTTATCAAATTGGTTTCATTACACAACACTAAATCCAGACTTGCCTTCTCCCTGGTAGGCTCCAGTACAAGCTCATCAGTCACTGAAAGTAAGCATGCAGGTACAGCAAGCAGTGAAGAAAGTTAATGACATGTTGGCCTTCATAACAAGGGGAGTTGAGTATAGGAGCAAAGAGGTCCTTCTGCAGTTGTACAGGGCCCTGGTGAGACCACACCTGGAGTACTGTGTGCAGTTCTGGTCTCCAATTTTGAGGAAGGACATTCTTGCTATTGAGGAAGTGCAGCGTGGGTTCATGAGGTTAATTCCCGGGATGGCGGGACTGTCATATGTCGAAAGATTGGAGCAACTTGGCTTGTATACACTGGAATTTAGAACGATGAGATGGGATCTGATTGAACATATATTAAGGAATTGGACACGCTAGAGGCAGGAAACATGTTCCTGATGTTGGGTGAGTCCAGAACCAAAGGTCACAATTTGAGAATAAGGGGTAGGCCATTTAGAACGGAGTTGAGGAAAAACTTTTTCACCCAGAGAGTTGTGGATCTGTGGAATGTTCTGCCTCAGAAGGCAGTGGAGGCCAATTCTCTGGATGCTTTCAAGAAAGAGTTAGATAGAGCTCTTAAAGGTAGTGGAGTCAAGGGATATGGGGAGAAGGCAAGAATGAGGTACTGATTGCGAATGCAACCGTGATCATGATGGCAGTTCTGGCTCGAAGGGCTGAATGGCCTACTCCTGCACCTATTGTCTGTTGTCTATTGAAAGAGTGCAGAGGAGATTTACAAGGATGTTGCCTGGATTGGGGAGCATGCCTTATGACAATAGGTTGAGTGAACTTGTCCTTTTCTCGTTGGAGCGACGGAGGATGAGAGGTGACCTGCTAGAGGTGTATAAGATGATGGGAGACATTGATCACGTGGATAGCCAGAGGCTTTTTCCCAGGGTTGAAATGGCTAACACAAAGGGGCATAATTTCAAGGTGCTTGGAAGTAGGTACAGGGGGGATGTCAGAGCTAAGCTTTTGACACAGAGAGTGGCGGATGTGTGGAATGAACTGCCAGTGGCAGTGGTGAAGGCGGATACAATAGCGTCTTTTAAGAGACTCTTAGATGGGTACATGGAGCTTAGAAAAACAGAGGGCTATGTTGTGAAATTTTAGGCAGCTTCTGGAGTTGGTCACATGATAGCACAACATCATGGGCCAAAGGGCCTGTAACGTGCTGTAGATTTCTATGTTCTATGTTTTAGTAATACAGTAAGACAACTGCGCTACTCTAAATAGTGGTATATGGGGGTCATTCTTACCCTGGGACATGAGGCTGTACAGTATAATGAGTCAACCTATAGCTGGGGAAGTGATGAGCCCCTCCTGTTAGACTGTTTGAGGTAATTTTTTTTTTAATTCTTTCTTACTAATATTTGTGTATATGCACTTATAATGCTACTGTGACACTGTAATATGGATAAAGTATCTACCTATCTACAAAGTAAAATAAAATAATTGATTGCATAAGGATTCATTCTCCCCCTTTAATATGACACACCAAATGATCACTGGTTCAGCTAATGGGTTTTAGAGGTCACATAATTAGTTAAATGGCGATTCCCTGTGTGCATTCAAGGTGTTTCAATTGACTGTAGTAAAAATACACCTGTATCTGGAAGGTCCAACTGCCGGTGAGTCAGTATCCTGGCAACTACTACACCATGAAGAGAAAAGAACACTCCAAGCAACTCCGCAAAGGTATTGAAAAGCACAAGTCAGGAGATGGAGACAAGAAAATTTCCAAGTCACTGAGTATCCCTTAGAGTACAGTCAAATCAATCATTGAGAAATGGGAAGAATATGGCACAGCAGTAAATATGCCTAGAGCAGGTCGTCATCAAAACCTGAATGACCATGCAAGAAGGGGACTAGTGAGGGAGGCCACCAAGAAACTTATGACAACTCCGGAGGAGTTACATGCTTCAGTGGCTGAGATGGGTGAGACAGCACATACAACGACTGTTGCCTGGGTGCTTCACCAGTCGCTGCTTTATTGGAGAGTGACAAAGAAAAGACACTGGGGGCGGGGGGGGGCCTACATGAAATCTCAGCTAGAGCAGGTGGGAGACTCTGAGGTCAGTTGGGAGAAGGTTCTATAGTCTGATGAAACCAACATTGAGCTTTTCGGCCATCAGACTAAATGCTATGTTTGGTGTAAGCAAACTCTTGCACATCATTAAAAACACATAATCTCTACCGTGAAGCAGGGTGGTGGCTGCATCATGCTGTGGGAATGCTCCACCGCAGCAGGCCCTGAAAGGTTTGTGAAGGTGGAGGGTAAAAAAAAATGCAGCAAAATACAGGGAAATCTGGAGGAAAATCTGATGCACTCTGCAAGAGAACTGTGACTTGGGAAAAGATTTGTTTTCCAGCAAGACAATGTCATTTTTAAGCCATTTCTGTGTAGCTTTGGCTCTGTGCTTGGGGTCAAAGTCAGTGTCCTGGAGTGGCCAAGTCTGAGTCCAGACTTGAAAGAAATTGTGGTTGGACTTGAAAGGGGCTGTTCACTCAGGATCTCAATGCAGTCTGACAGAGCTTGAGTAGTTTTGTAAAGAAAAATGGGGAAAAATTGAAGTGTCTAGATGTGCAAAGCTGATAGAGACCTATCCTCCCAGATTCAAGGCTGTAATTGCTGCCAAAGGTGCATCTACTAAATTCTGACTTGAAGAGGTGAATACTTATGCGATCAATTATTTTGTGTTTTATATTTGAAATTAACTTAGATTACTTTGTGAAGATCTGTTTTCACTTTGACACGAGTCTTTTTCTGTTGATCAGTGTCAAAAAAGCCAAATTAAATCCACTGTGATTCAATGTTGTAAAACAATAAAACTTGAAAACTTCCAAGGGTGGTGAATACTTTTTAACGGCACTCTACATTGTGAAATTTGTTGTTTTATGGCAGCAGTACAATGCTATGTATAAAATATATTATAAATTACAGTGAGAAATGTATAAACTCAGTGGCCACTTTATTAGGTACAGAAGTGGAGCCAGGTGTGGTCTGCTCCTGTAGTCTGTCTATATCAAGGTTCGACGTATTGAGTGTTCAGAGATGCTCTTTTCAACCACTGTCGTAACACATGATTATTTCAGTTACTGTTGCCTTCCTGTCAGCTTGAGTTAGTCTGGGGATTCTCCTCTGACCTCTCTCATTAGCAAGGTATTTTTGCCCACAGAGCTGCGGCTCGCTGGATGTAGTTTTTATTTTTCACACCATTCTCTGTAAGAATATTGTGCAGGAAAAATCCCAGGAGATGAGCATTTTCTGAGATACTCAAAACACTGGCTCTAGCACCAACAGTCATTGCATTGCCAATGTTACTCAGATCGGGTTTCTTCCCCATTCTGAACAATAAGCTGGATTATGTCTGTCTATGTCATGGGATAAGTTGCTCCAGGACAACATCCCATTAACCATCAGTCTACATTCAGGGACTTTTGGAGTAACTGCTTTTCTGCTGTCATAGCTATATGTACCTTGACTGATGGTACTGGGTTTTGCATCTTGCCCCTGGAGGAATACTCTTTCATGGGCATGGTTGAGTGAGAATTAAATTTGAACTTGACTGGAATTGAGCGTCTTGACCATGTCTACATGCTTTTATGCACTGAGTTGCTGCAAAATGATTGGCTGATTAGCTATTTGCATTAATGAGCAGGTGTACCTAATAAAGTGGCCACTGAGTGAGTGTGTGTGTGTGTGTATATATAATACTTCAGACAGACACACACACACACACATATTAAGTAGTGCAAAAAGGTAAACAAAAATAGTGAGGTAGTGTTCATGGATGCATTGTCCGTTCAGAAATCTGATGTCAGAGGGGAGGAAGCTGTTCCTGAATCACTGAGTGTGTCTCTTCAGGCTCCTGTACCTCCTCCCTGGTGGTAGCAGTGAGAACCATGCAGGGACCTGAACTGAAACATTGACCATCCCACAGGTGTTTTGACCCACTGTGTTCCTCCAGCAGACTTGTTCTAACTGGAATTCGGGAGTGCCTCTGGATGAACAAGCAGTTATCATCAAACAGTAGGCACTTGAGATTTTGTTTTGGGTGTCCAAGGTTGATTTTTTTTTTGAGTTACTATGTCAAATTCTTGGTTAATACTTCAAAAGCACAAAATTTATAACATAAATCAAAAATGTGTTAACAGACCTGTGAGTTGTGCATTGTTAATGTATATTGATTCTGTGGAGCAATAGAGCAGAGTACACACCCTTGTGCCAACCTATATAAACTTGCTCCACGATCAATCTAATCATTCCCTCTTACACTCTGTCCGCTCTATCTGTGCCCCTCTTAATCTTGTACATCTCTCTGAAGTTACCTCCACAGAGAAAAGCCCTCGCTCGCTCAACCATTCCTTATACGACATGCTCTCTAATCCAGGCAGATCCTGGTAAATCTCCTCTGCACCTTCTCTAAAGTTCCACATCCTTCCTATAATGAGATGACCAGAATGGAACACAGTACTACAAATGTAGCCTAACCAGAGTTTTACAGAGCTGCGACGTTACTTCAGGGCTCTTGAACTCAATTCCTAGACCAATGAAAGCCAACACACTATATACCTTCTTCACCACCCTATCAACTCGAGAGGTAGCTTTGAGGGATCTATGGCCATGGGTCCCAAGACCCCTCTGTTCCTCCATATTGCCAAGAATCCTACCCTGAACACAAGAGGCTCTACGTGTGCTGAAACTGTTAAGTAGCGCGCGCGCACACACAGAAACCCCCCCCCCCCCCGGAGCATCTATGGAGAGGAATAATAAATAGTCGCTGTTTTGTGCTGAGACTCTTTATCAGGACTTGTATTCCGCCTTTAGGTTCAATCTTCCAAAGTATATCATTTCACACTTTTCCAGTGGAATTCCATTTATCACTTCTACATCCCATCTATATCTTGTTGTAACCTGTAACAACCCTCCATGCTACCCACACCACCACCATCATCTGCACAAGGATTGCTATTTCTGTTCAGTGTTATATCCTGTATAACTGAAGGTCTAGAATTTGACTCTTCACATTGTAGGAAATGAACTTTGTGAAAAGATCTAGTTCTTCTCCATGAACACAGATAAGAACTTTTAATCCTACTCGTATAGCAGTTACCAAATTAAAAACAATCCAATGTATATTAAGTTGCTGAAGTACAAAAAGCTAGTGTTTTGCAATGTTTTTTTTATGCAGAACCACAGTTGACAACATTGAACTTCCTTCATGCCCTTGAGGGATTTGTACCTACATCTCTAAGAAATGCTAACCTTCACAAACCCAAAGATTTGGGCTGGGACCACGTTGGAGGTCTACATGAAGTCAAGGAAATCCTCCTGGATACTATTCAATTACCTGTTAAGGTATATGTCCAGTAATATTAATGTCCTATCTTGAGTAAAACCCAGGGAGATTGCATTTGGATTTTCATATTGGAATCATTACCACAGGAAGACAGATTCCCTTTTGTTTCTGTGTAGCTGGAAAATGCCCATGAACTGGAAAAATTGTAAGTGCCTTGATGAAATTCATAGTATTGTCAGAAGTTGTTAATGCTTTAATTTTATTTGAAGCGCTTGTCAATTAATAGTCATAGTCATACTTTATTGATCCCGGGGGAAATTGGTTTTTGTTACAGTTGCACCATAAATAATAAATAGTAATAGAACCATAAGTAGTTAAATAGTAATATGTAAATTATGCCAGTAAATTATGAAATAAGTCCAGGACCAGCCTATTGGCTCAGGGTGTCTGACCCTCCAGGGGAGGAGTTGTAAAGTTTGATGGCCACAGGCAGGAATGTTGCTTTCTTGACCTTAAAAAAAATTCCACATCAGATGGAACCACTGATCAGTGTCTGAGAGAAATGTAAGGGGAGACAGATGTCAAGCACCAACTTTATTCACTACATATGTGTAAATATATTTGGAATTTGCTGTGGTGGGTTGGTCAGGAGGAGACATGCAACAAAAAACAACATTCAACAATTATAACGAATAACAAAATATATAACAATAAAGTTAGAGGTTAAAGTATGGCTATGGAATGAAATGTGCATAAATACATGAATCCCAGCATGTATTAACAATGTAAACAACATTATAAAAAGTGATTTTAAGTATTTACAGTGCAGTATAGTGACGGGGGTAATAGATAGAGGGGATAGGGGCTAACTAGAATGGTTCAACAGATTAACTGCCTGGGGGAAGGAACTTTTAAGCCTGTGTGAAGTTTTTGCTTTAATAGTCCAGAAGAAAGCTTTTGTGTGAGTGGAAATTCCAAAGGCCAAAGAGTCAACAGCTCTTAAAGATGGATAGAGGTTTCTGATGTAGACTGGTTGAATGGAACACTGATCATTGAGGTTGCTGGGTTACTGAGCTAAGGGAAAGGCAAGGTTTGACTAAAACAGTATCTTGATGCATTGTTGAACTTTGTCGTAGAAGACTACACACAGAAGCAGGCCCTTTGGCCCATCTAGTCCATGCTGAACTTCTATTCTGCCTTGTTCCGTCGACCTGCATCCGGGCCATAGCCCTCCATACCCCTCCCACCCATGCATTAATCCAAATTTCTCTTAAGTGTTGAAATCAAATCCATATCTACTATATCTGCTGGCAGCTCATTCCACATTCTCACCACTCTCTGAATAAAGAGGTTCCCCCTCATGTTCTCCTTAAACATTTCACCCTTCACCCTTAACCCATGACCTCTAGTTGTCTCACCCAGTCCCAGTGGAAAAAATCTGCTTGCATTTACCCTATCTATACACTGCATAATTTTGAATACCTCTGTCAAATCTGCCCTCATTTTCCTACATTCTAGGGAATGAAGTCCTATCCTGCTCGATTTTTCCCTGTAACTGGGTTCCTGGCAACGTTCTTGTACATTTTCCTGTACTCATGCAATCTTACTGATGACTTTCCTGTAGGTAGGCGATCAGAACTGCACCAATATCTTAAACACCGTAACTGGAATCCGGCCCTCCCCCAGGAGAAACAGAAATGAGAGGCCAAGGTGGAATGAACCTGGAGAGGATGTTTCTGATAGTGGGGTAGACTAGGACTAGAGGGCACAGCCTCAGAATAGAGGGACATCTATTTAAAACCGAGATGAGGAGGGATTTCATTAGCCAGAGGGTGGTGAATCTGGAATTCATTGCCAGAGTTGGCTGTGAAGGTCACATCACTGGGTATATTTAAAGCAGAGGTTGGTAGGTTCTTGGTTCGTAAGGGTGTCAAAGGTTACTGGGCTGGGAGGAGGCAGGTGAATAGGGTTGAGAGGGATAATAAATCAGCCATGATGGAATGGTGAAGCAGACTCGGGTCAAATGGCCCAATTTCACTCCTGTGTCTTATGGTGTGAACACAGATAAAATCTGCTGATGGCTCTGGTGTATAGTCACTGGTTCTGGGCCAGTGAATAACATTTAGGTTATAAGGCATAGGAGCAGGAACTATCCCAGAATCTAGTAATTTCTTGAAAGATTGTTACTAATGCCTCCACAACCTCTTCATCCACATCTTTTGGAACCCTGGGTGTAGTCCATCTGGTCCAGGTGACTTACCTACCTTCAGTCCTTTCAGCTTCCTCAGCAACTTTACTTAAATGTACTTTGAATCTTTGAATTGCATTCTCCTCAGTAATAGCAGCTGCTTCTACCCCTCACACACTCAAAGTTCTGGCATACTGCTGATGTTTTCCACGTTGAAGAGGGAACCAAAATACTTATTCAGTTCGTCCACCAATTGTTTGTACCCACTATTACTACCTTAATTTACTTCATGAACAACAATTACATCCATGTGCCTGGTTTTAACGTGGTGAAAAATGGAATCCAGATCAAACATCAAAAACAATAGTGGCAAGTGATAAACCTGGGTCAGAAAGGTATGCTTTCAGAATCAGTTTTAATATCACTGGCATATGTCGTGAGGTTTGTTAAACTTTGCAGCAGCAGTACAATACATGATAAATATAGAGGGGAAAAAACTTAATTTACAGTAAATATGTATATTAAGTAGTTAAGTAGTTCAAAAACAGAAAATAAAAAAAATGCAGTGAGGTAGTGTTCATGGGTTCAATGTCCATTTATAAATTGGATGGCAGAGGGAAGAAACTGTTCCTGTATCACTGAGTGTGTCTCTTCAGGCTTCTGTATCTCCTACCTGAATGTAACAATGAGAAGAGGGCAAACACGAGGAAATCTGCAGATGCTGGAATTTCAAGCATCACACATCAAAGTTGCTGGTGAACGCAGTAGGCCAGGCAGCATCTATAGGAAGAGGTACAGTCGACGTTTCAGGCTGAGACCCTTCGTCAGGACTGACTGAAAGAAGAGCTAGTAAGAGATTTGAAAGTGGGAGGAGGAGGGGGAGATCCAAAATGATAGGGGAAGACAGAAGGGGGAGGGATGGAGCCAAGAGCTGGACAGGTGATTGACAAAGGGGATATGAGAGGATCATGGGACAGGAGGCCTAAGGAGAAGGAAAGGGGGAGGGGGAAGCCCAGAGGATGGGCAAGGGGTATAGTCAGAGGGACAGAGGGAGAAAAAGGAGAGAGAGAAAAAATATATAATAATAAATAAATAACGGATGGGGTACGAAGGGGAGGTGGGGCATTAGCGGAAGTTAGAGAAGTCAATGTTCATGCCACCAGGTTGGAGGCTACCCAGACGGAATATAAGGTGTTGTTCCTCCAACCTGAGTGTGGCTTCATCTTTACAGTAGAGGAGGCTGTGAATGTCCTTGGGTGGTGGAGGTCCTTAATGATGGATACCACCTTTCTGAGGCACCGCTCCTTGAAGATGTTGGATACTATGGAGGCTAGTACTCCGATGGAGCTGACTGATTTTACAACCCTGCCCTTACTTCGATCCTGCACGTTAGCTCCCCCCAATACCAGATGGTGATATGGCCAGTCAGAATACTCTGCATGGTATATCTGTAGAAGTTTTCAAGCGTTTTGGGTGACAAGCCAAATCTCCTCAAATTCCTAATGAAACATAGCCAGTGTCTTGCCTTCTTTATAGCTGCCTCGATATGTTGGGACCAGGTTTGTGTTCCCCTGTCTTACCCTTTCTGAAGTCCACAGTCAGCTCTTTGGTCTTGCATTGAGTGCAAGGTTGTTGTGGTGACACCACTCAACTACAGTAGCAAGTTTTTGAACCCTTTGCAATTATCTGGTTTTCTGCATTAATTATTCATAAAATAATAGACAAACACAATCTGCCTAAACTAATAACACACAAACAATTGTACTTTTCATGTCTTTATTGAACACATTTTAAAATCATTTACAGTTGAGTCTGGCAAAAGTTTGTGAACCCTTGAATAACTGGTGGGACCTCCTTGAGCAGCAATAACCTCCACCAGACCTTTCCTGGAGCTGCTGATCAGACTTGCCCAACACCGAGGAGGAATTTTAGACCACTCCTCCATACAAAACTTCCAGTTCATCAATATTTCTGGGATACCGTGCATGAACAACCCTCTTCAGGTCATGCCACAGCATCTCGATTGGCTTAAGATCTGGACTCTGATTTGGTCATTCCAAAACAGGAACTTTCCTCTTTTTAAACCATTCTGTTGTTGATTTACTCTTGTGTTTGGGATCATTTGTCTTGTTGCATCTTCCAACTTCTATTAAGCTTCAGGTAGTAATGGCCTACGAGTCCTGCCAGTGTTGACGTTCATCCAGTGTCGCCTCCAACCTAGCTCGGAATTGTTTCTTAGCTCTTGAAATAGCCCTCTGCAAACCATAGCTGGCTTTCTTGCACAGACCTGGGTTGCCAGACTTAACCCTCTGTACACTACAAACCTCCTGGTTCATCCACTGCTTTTGATTTGTCTTACGGTGTGTGTTGAAGCAGATAAAACATAGTGGTAGGATTTGGAGAAGGAGATCAGAGCTTGAGGCCGAGACAGCTGAGTGCAGCTGGTGAAACAGCGGTGAGGGAAGGCAGAATTGTCCAGGAGGTCACAAGTGGAGGATCGTGGAGGGTTGAAAAAGCAGTGGTGTTTACTGAAAGTGGGAGGTGAACTGCAGTCAAGAATGCGAATTCGTGCAGCATTGGGAGGAAGAATTGGTTGGACTTGAACACTGGTGACAGCTAAGGTCACGGAAAATTCTATGGAAGATTAATGGTGCAGTCCATGCACATTGAAGCTGAGTTATACACAAGTCGCTTGTTAGTCAGGCTTGCTTCACACAGAAGTCTTTTAGTCATGTTCAGTAGATAATTTAATAAACATGCAGTCTTTTTCCCAAGAAAGCAAGAAAAGTAATTTTAGATCTATGAACGAGATACCAAATTTATTTTTTAAGATGATTGTGTCTTTGGAATAACTTAACGCATTTTTACAGTATCCACAGCTGTTTGCAAGACTACCCATAAGAATGCAATCTGGAATCCTGCTCTATGGGGCGCCTGGGACAGGAAAGACGTTAGTAGCCAGTGTTGTCACCAAAGAAAGTGGAATGAACTTCATTAGTGTTAAGGTACTATAATACATGTCGCCATCACAAATGCTTCGTTAATAATTTACATCACGGTAGTTATTCCTTTTGCATAAACTTCATTCCTATTGCTCCTGATTCCATTTTGTAAAATATAAGTACATCGGTTGAGTTGATGCTTTTTGCTGTTTTAACAATGTATTTCTGTTGAACTAGGCCTGTCCAGAGCATGTAGTCCATTATTGACTGTTCACTTAATTTATTTCTTGCATCCATCTCACAACATGAGGGAATAAAAGTCTTTATGTTACGTCTCCGTCGCTATGCACAAACAATAAGGAAGGGAAACATTGTTTTGTATACATGTATTTACAGTCAGATATGCAATCAGATTAATGTGTATTGATAATCTCATACCCTGGTGAGAGAAGCTGTCCCAGAGCCTGTTGGTCCTGTCCTTGATGCTACATTACCGTTTGCCAGACAGAAGAGGCTAAAACAATTTTTGGTTGGGGTGGCTGGAGTCCTCTGATTTAACCTCTGTCCCTTCCTTTGCTGATCAATGATCTCACTGTTTCATACTCGGTAATTTCCCATTTCCGTCCCTTCCTTTGCTGATCGATGATCTCGCTCTTTTATACTCGGTAACATCCACCATTTCTGTCCCTTCCTTTGCCGATCAATGATCTCACTGTTTCATACTCAGTAATCTCCCATTTCCGTCCCTTCCTTTGCTGATCGATGATCTCGCTCTTTTATACTCGGTAATCTCCCATTTCCGTCCCTTCCTTTGCTGATCGATGATCTCGCTCTTTTATACTCGGTAATCTCCCATTTCCGTCCCTTTCTTTGCCGATCAATGATCTCACTGTTTCATATTCAGTAATCTCCCATTTCCGTCCCTTCCTTTGCTGATCGATGATCTCACTCATTCATACTTGGTAATCTTTTTCAATTCTGTTCCTTCCTTTGTTGACAATTCCAGCATCTGTGTGTGCTTCCTTTATCATTATCTCTTAAATCCTCTTCCACCTTCCTAACAATTTCTTCTCCTTCAAAGCTACCCTTTAATCTCACCTCCAGAACTAAACAACAGGAGAGCCTCAGGATTGACTTTTGGGGAGGAAGTCTGTGCTTTCATTGTGGAAGATTTTCTCCGGGAGGAATGGCTGTGTACATAGTTGATGTAGTAAGAGAAAGTCTTGCCAATGTTGGACTTCGGTATTATAGGAAGGACTATTTATCTAGTTGCCCTGTTGACCTAGGGGAGTTACAAAACAGTTTACAAGCAGTGAGAAGATAACAATTTGTTAGTATTTATTCTGAGAGGACAGAGATTCCACCCAGACCGTCATGGGTAAAGCCCTCCCAACCACTGAGCATATCTACGTGAAGCGCTGTTGCAGGAAAGCAGTGTCCATCGTCAGGGATCCCCACTACCCTGGTCACGCTCTCTTCTCGCTGCTGCCATCAGGAAGAAGATACAGGAGCCTCAGGACTTGCACCACCAGGTTCAAGAATAATTATAACCCCTCAACCATAAGGCTCTTGAACAAAAGGGGATAACTTCACTCAACTTCATTTGCCCCTGTCATTGAACTGTTCCCACAACCAATGGACTTGCTTTCAAGGACTCTTCGTCTCTTGTTATCATTATTTATTGCTATTTATTTATATTGGCATTAGCACAGTTTGTTGTCTCATAAATTGAAAGTAAATGAGATGATTTAGTGATACTGGTTGTTCGATATGTAATCTTTGACCAGTGCTACTTCAGTTGGGGCACCCAATATGTTGGATCCACATGAGAGAGGAAACAAGGCGGTTCAGCATCAACAAGGCAGCTTCCTTCAGCTGCTGTGTTCCTTCAGTACTGCACCAAAGTGTTAGCATACATCAAAAACACAGGAGATTTGGATTTGAATCACTGAACCAAGGCTGTCACTGAACTGGATAGGTTCCTACTCAAGTTAATTTTCTCCCCTAGTCTGCTTGCTTTTTCTTAGGCAGTTTCCATTAATAAACCTTCATAACTGCTCCAGATCTACCTGCTGAAATTAATAGTCATTAAACATTGTGATCTGAAAGGCAATCTAGAGATTTTATTTCCTTTGAGTTTGACATCATCAAATGTAAATGGCAATGAGTCTCCACATGGAGAGAGGAAAAGACACTTGTGTCACTCTGTTACACAACTCAGCAGAGTAAAGCTGGGAAATGATCATTCCTCTTAAATAGAATTGCAAGAGTGTGGTGAACAAGAATAGAAATAAATCTCGAGTTTATATAATTTCACAGATTTAAAATCCTTTTTCTGCAGGGCCCTGAACTGTTGAGCAAGTATATCGGTGCAAGTGAGCAGGCGGTTCGTGATGTTTTCAGGAGGTATGTTGTATCTGTCGATGTCTGTTTTTGGGAGGTATATCGTGACTGTCGAGATGATGATGGATGCTTTGGGATGGACGTTCATTAATTCAGTTTAAACTTTGCATTTGTAGTTTATTTAGTGCTTCACAGCTCCAATGGTTACAGCAAACGGGAGGAAAAATGGATTATTGTAACAGTTAACCTGTGATGGTCAGAGGTTTTCCTTTAACAGAGAATTTTCTACAGTTTAAGTAATTTGCTAAGAGTGTCTACAAACTAGAGCAGGGATTTTCTGTTGTTCAGAAGAGTTGTTCAGTCTATCAGGAGTCAAACATGTAGGAAGTTGGGGATGAATAGAGGAATTTCTGTAACATAGAACAGAGACTTGAAGAACACTGGGATGCACTGTAACCCCACAATGTTGTGACAAACTAAATTAACTAGTAATTAACTCCTTAGCTAAATTAACCCCTTCTGCCTACACAATGTCTGTATCGGCTCCCCCACCCCCATCTATGCATAATCATGTGTCTGTCTGAGAGCCTCTTCAACTTCGCTATTGTATCTGCCTCCACCACCAGCCCAGGAGGCCACCACTCTCTATGTGGGAGGGAGGAGGGGAAACTTCCCTCATTTCTCCTTCTAACTTATCCCCTCTCACCTTAAATGCATGACCTCTGATATTAAACACTTCCAGCCTTGGAGAAAGATTCTGCGTGTCTTCTCTATCAATGCCTGTCATCATCTCATAATTTTAGATCTCCCTTCAGCTGCCACTGCTCCAGAGAAAACAACCCAGGTTTGTCCAGTGTCTCCTCGTAGCTCTCTAACCCAGACTGCACTCCCGTGAATACCCGCTGCTCTACCATGATGAAGGTAGGGCAGTGAATGTGGTATATATGGATTTTAGTAGGCATTTAGACCATAAAACGTTGGAGCAGATTTGGGCCATTCAGCTGGTTGAGTCTGCACTGCCATTCCACCAAGGCTGATCCCAGATTGCACCTGCCTTCTCGTCATATCCCTTGATGCCCTGACTGATCAGGAAGCAATCAAATTCCGTCTTAAATATATCCACGGTCTTGACCTCCACTGCAGTCTGTGGCAGAACATTCCACAGATTCACTATGGCTAAAAACAAATTCTCCTTACCTCTGTTCTAAATGGTTGTCCCTCAATTTTGAGGCTGTGTCCTCTGGGTCTAGATAGCCCCACCAAAGGAAATATCTTCTTCACATCCACCCTATCTAGTCCTTTCAACATTCAGCAGGTTTCAATGAAATCCCCATGCATACTACAAATTCCAGTGAGTACAGGCCCAAAGCTGCCAAATGCTCCTCATATGTTAACCCCTTCATTCTCAGGAGCATCTTTGAGAACCTTTTCTGGACTCTCTCCAATGACAACACATCCTTCCTGAGATATGGGTCGCAAAACTGCTGACAATACTCCAAGTGCAGCCTGACTAGTGTCTTATAAAGGCTCAGCGTTATCTCCTTGCTTTTATATTCTATTCCCCTTGAAATAAATGCCAACATTGCATTCGCCTTCTTTACCACAGATTCAATATGTAAATTAACCTTTTGGGAGTCTTGCATGAGGACTCGTATGTCCCCCTGCACTTCTGTTGTTTGAACCTTCTCCCCATTTAGATAATAGTTCACACTATTGTTCCTTTTACCAAATGTACTATCAGACATTTCCCGACACTGTATTCCATCTGCCACTTTTTTGCCCATTCTTCCAATTTGTCTAAGTCCTGCTACAATCACATTGCTTCCTCAGCACTATCTACCCCTCCAGCTATCTTCCTGTCATCCGCAAACTTTGAGCCATCAATTCCATTATCTAATCCATTGACAAACAATGTGAAAAGTAGCGATCCCAATACTGACCCCTGAGGAACACCACTAGTCACTGGCTGCCAACCAGAAAATGCCCCTTTTATTCCCACTCGTTGCTTCCTGCCTGTCAGCCATTCCTCTATCCATGCCAGTATCTTTCCTGTAATGCCATAGGAATTTATCTTGTTAAGCAGCCTCATGTGTGGCACCTAATCAAATGCCTTCTGAAAATCCAAGTAAATGACATCCACTGCCTGTCTTTTGTCCACTCTGCTTCAGAGTTATTTCCTCAAAGACTAGTAAACTTGTCAGGCAAAATTTCCCTTGACAGAAACCATGCTGACTTTGACTTATTTTATCATTAATCTCCAAGTACCCTGAAGCCTCATCCTTAAAAATAGACTTCAACACTTTCCAACCACTGAGGTTAGGCTAACTGGCCTATAATATCCTTTCTTTTGCCTTACTCCCTTAAAGAGTGGAGTAACATCTGCAATCTTCCAGAGCTCTGGGACCTTGCTGGAATCAGGTGATTCTTTAAAGATCATGACCATGCCGTTTCCTTAGCTTTAACTTCCCTTGTCAAATTCCCTTCAAACAACGGTTGCCTAACCCTACCATTTGAGAGCTACTTCTGTGGGACATATCTGTCCCGCGCCTTGTGAACCATTCCCAGAAACTTCAGCCCTCTCTGCTCTGCCGTCATCCCTGCCAGTATCCTCCTCCTATCCACCTGGGCAAGCTCCTCTGTAATGCCTCTGTAATTCCCTTTGTGAAACTGATACATGTGACTTGTGCTTCTCCCTCTCAAATTGCAGTATGAATCAGTCATATTATGATCACTGCCTCCTTCCTTATTAGGGAGCTTTTACATTAAGCTCCCTAATAAGATCTGGGTTATTACACAACACCCAATCTAAGATGGCCTTTCCCCGAGAAGGCTCATGCACAAGCTGCTCTAAAAAGCCATCTTGTAGTCATTTAACAAATTCCCTCTCTTGCATTCTGACAGCAACCTGATTTTTCTAATACTCTTACATATTGAAATTCCCCATTACAATTGTGTTATACCCTTTTTACATGCCTCTTCTAGCTGCCTTTGCAATCTCAAACCCACATCTTGGCTACTATTCAGAGGCCTATATACGATTCCCATAATGGTTTTTTAACCCTTGCAGTTTCTTAACTCCACCCACAAAGATCCAACATTCTTTGACCCTGTGTCACCTCTTTCTAAAGATGCAATTCCATTCTTACCAACAGAGCCACACCACCCCCGTGCCACCCTACCTGTCTTCTCGATACAAAGTATATCCCTTGATGTTTACCTCCTCACTACGGCCATCTTTCAGCCACAACTCAGTGATGTCCACAACGTCATACTGACCAATCTGTAAATGCACCACTAGTTTGTCCACCTTATTACGAATGCTACACACATTTAAATACAGTGCCTTCAGTCCTGCGTTCTTCGCCCTTTTGAATTTTGCCTCTGTGATACAATTTAACTCTTTACTCTGTTTGCATTTGTACCCAGTCCTTGACTTGTCCCTCCTTACATTCATGTTATATTCATCATCTACTTGTAAACCTGCTAGTTCATCCTCAGCTTTATCATACTGGCTCCCATCCCTCTGCCATATTAGTTTAAACTGCTCCCAACAGCTCCAGTAAATCTGCCTGCAAGAATTTTGGTCCCCCTCGGATTTGAGTGCAACCCGTCCCTTTTGTACAGGTCCCATCTGCTAAAAAAGTATTGTCACTTGGATGAAAGTAAACATGAAAAAAAACCAGTTTAAACACATTATATCAGCTGGTTTCAAAACTGAATTCTTTAACAAAAATGAACAGGCTTCTGCATTTTGATCTGCAGGGCAGAAGCAGCCAAACCTTGCATTCTTTTCTTTGACGAGTTTGATTCGATTGCACCTCGCCGGGGTCACGACAGCACGGGGGTGACTGATAGAGTCGTTAACCAATTGCTCACACAGTTGGATGGGGTTGAAGGCTTACAAGGTATTTGCCATTTTTGGTTTTATTTGACAGAAATGCACAAAATAAATCAGATATCTTTTATTTTCAGCGGCAACATGGTAGTGTAGCAGTTAGCATTATGCTCTAGAGCACCAGTAACCTGAGCTCATTTCCTGTCACTGTCTTGAGCGTTTGCACGTTCTCCCTATGTCTGTGTGGGTTTCCTCCTGGCGCTCCTGTTTCCTCCCACCTTCCAAAGGTGTACAGGCCGGTTAGTGGGTTAGTCAGTCACATGGCTGTGAGTGGGAGACGCAGGCTTGTCGGGCCAGAAGGACTATAACTGGGTTCTATCTCTAAATAAATAATAAAAAATAAAATCCTGAAGACGAGATGAAGATTACGATCTGTGGGACAGTCACTGTTAAGTAAGGTTTAGACTTGTAATGAAGAGAAATGTCCCTGCCCTACCACTGTGGTTGTAAAGTACTGGTGTTTGAATCAAATTATTAGTAGCCGCCTCTCAGCAGCTCTGTATCCCGGAGTCAGCCCACTCCAGTAACTTGAGCACAGAGGTTAGTTGAAAACGCTGGGGCTAAGGTTATGTTAATGGAAATCCCTCAAACAATCCCAAGGGATTCCTGCACTACTTTTACCCTTCAGTTCAAATTCTCTTGACATTTGCACATTTCCTTTATAGCTGTAAATTTACTGCACATTTTTCTTACAACAGTGAACTAAAACTTGCTTTCAGACATCCTAGGGCTATGAAAATTATTTTATAAGTGCAAATTCATTTTTGTGAAAGAGGGCTTTCATTTGACTGAATTGGAATTTGTTGAATATGTACAGTGGTGCTAGAAAGTTCGTGAACACTGTAGAATTTTCTCTATTTCTGCATAAATATGTCCTAAAATATGATCAGACCTTCACGTAAGTCCTAAAACTGGATAACGAGAACCTAATTAAATAAATAACACAAAAACATTATGTTTGTTCATTTATTTATTTATTGAGAAAAACAATCCAATATTACATGTATTTGTGGGAAAAAGTATGTGAACCTCTGGGGTAATGCCTTTTACAAAAGCTATTTGGAGTCAGATATTCCAATCAATGAGATGAGATTGGAGGTGTGTGTGTGGTGTCCTGCACTATAAAAAAAGATACACCAAGTCAGGTTACTGACAGAGCTGCTCTTCTCAAGAAAGATCAGTTTTTGTTCATCACGCCTCAATCAAAATAATTTTTAAAGGACCCTAGAAGAATTGTAGAGGTGCATGAAACTAGAAAAGGCTACAAAAGCATTTCTAAAGACCCGAGTGTTCATCAGCGCACAGGAAGAGAAATTGTCTACAAATGGATGAAATTCAGTAACGTTGCTACTCTCCCTAGGAGTGGGCATCCTGCAAAGGTCACACCAAGAGCACAACGTGCAATGCTGAAGGAGCTGAAAGAGAACCCAATGATAACAGCAAAAGACCTGCAGAAATCTCTAGAACTTGCTAAAGTCTCTGTTCACGTATCCACTACAAGAAAACACTGAATAAGGACGGTGTTAATGGATGTACACCACGGAGGAAACCAAACAAAAATATTGCTGCACATCTCAAGTTTGCAAAAGACCACCTGGATGTTCTACAATATTTATGGGACAATGTTCTGTGGATAGATGAGGCAACAGTTGAATTTTTTGGTAGAAATGCACATTGCTATATTTAGAGGGAAAAAGGCACTTCACACCAACACCAAAACCTCATTCCAACATGGTTTGGGGCTGCTTTGCTGGACCTTGCAATTGTTGAAGTTACGGTAGGGTACAGGGACCGTGGTGTGCAAAGGCTGTAATAAATCTAGTCAGGAAGAAAAGAAAAGCTTACAAAAGGTTCAGAGAGCTAGGTAATGTTAGAGATCTAGAAGATTATAAGGCTAATAGGAAGGAGCTTAAGAGGGAAATTAGGAGAACCAGAAGGGGCCATGAGAAGGCCTCGGTGAGCAGGATTAAGGAAAACCCCAAGGCATTCTATAAGTATGTGAAGAGAAAGAGGATAAGACGTGAAAGAATAGGGCCTATGAAGTGTGACAGTGGGAAAGTATGTATGGAGGAAATAGCAGAGGTACTGAATGAATACTTTACTTCAGTATTCACTATGGAAAAGGATCTTGGTGATTGTAGTGATGACTTGCAGCAGACTGAAAAGCTTGAGCATGTAGATATTAAGAAAGAGGGTGTACTGGAGCTTTTGGAAAGCATCAAGTTGGATAAGTCGCCGGGACCGGATGATGTGTACCCCAGGCTACTGTGGGAGGCGAGGGATGAGCCTCTGGCAATGATCTTTGCATCATCAATGGGGATGGGAGAGGTTCCGGAGGATTGGAGAGTTGCGGATGTTGTTCCTTTATTCAAGAAAGGGAGTAGAGATAGCCCAGGAAATTATAGACCAGTGAGTCTTACCTCAGTGGTTGGTAAGTTGATGGAGAAGATCTTAAGAGGCAGGATTTATGAACATTTGGAGAGATATAATATGATTAGGAATAGTCAGCATGGCTTTATCAAAGGCAGGTCGTGCCTTACGAGCCTGATTGAATTTTTTGAGGGTGTGAATAAACACATTGATGAAGGAAGAGCAATAGGTGTAGTGTATATGGATTTCAGCAAGGCATTTGATAAGGTACCCCATGCCAGGCTTATTGAGAAGGTAAGGAGGCATGGGATCCAAGGGGACATTGCTTTGTGGATCCAGAACTGGCTTATCCACAGAAGGCAAAGAGTGGTTGTAGATGGGTCATATTCTACATGGAGGCCGGTGACCAGTGGAGTGCCTCAGGGATCTGTTCTGGGGCCCCTACTCTTTGTGATTTATAAATGACCTGGATGAGGAAGTGGAGGGATGGGTTAGTAATTTTGCTGATGATACAAAGGTTGGAGCTGTTGTGGATAGTGTTGAGGGCTGTCAGAGGTTACAGCGGGACATTGATAGGATGCAAAACTGGGCTGAGAAGTGGCAGATGGAGTTCAACCCAGATAAGTGTGAGATGGTTCATTTTGGTAGGTCAAATATAATGCCAGAATATAGTATTAATGGTAAGACTCATGGCAGTGTGGGGGATCAGAGGGATCTTGGGGTCCAAGTCCATAGGACGCTCAAAGCAGCTGCGCAGATTGCCTCTGTGGTTCAGAAGGCATACAGTGTATTGGCCTTCTTCAATCGTGGGATTGAATTTAGGAGCCGAGAAGTAATGTTGCAGGTATATAGGACCCTGGTCAGACCCCACTTGGAGTACTATTCTCAGTTCTGGTAGCCTTACTACAGGAAGGATGTGGAAGCCATAGAAGGGGTGCAGAGGAGATTTACAAGGATGTTGCCTAGATTGGGGAGCATGCCTTATGAAAACAGGTTGAGTGAACTTGGCCTTTTCTCCTTGGAGTGATGGAGGATGAGAGGTGACCTGATAGAGGTGTGTAAGATGATGAGAGGCATTGATCATGTGGATAGAGGCTTTTTCCTAGGGCTGAAATGGTTGCCACAAGAGGACACAGGTTTAAGGTGATGGGGAGTAGGTACAGAGGAGATGTCAGGGGTAAGTTTTTACTCAGAGAGTGGTGAGTGTGTGGAATGAGCTGCCGGCAACAGTGGTGGAGGTGGGTACGATAGGGTCTTTTAAGAGACTTTTGGATAGGTACATGGAGCTTAGAAAAATAGAGGGCTATAGGTAAGCCTAGTAATTTCTAAGATAGGGACATGTTCAGCACAACTTTGTGGGCCAGAGGGCCTGTATTGTGCTGTAGGTTTTCTATGTTTCTATGTTAATAATGAATTCAAAATTGTATCGACATTTTACAGAAGAATGTCAAGTAATAGTCCATCACCTGAAGCTTAATAGAAGTTGGATAATGCAACACGACAAAGATCCGAAAGACAAGACTAAATCAACAATAGAATAATTTAAAAGAAGGAAATTTGTGTTTTGGAATGGCCGAGTCAAAGTCCTGACCTTAATCCTATATAAATGTTGTGGAAGGACCTGAAGGAAGCAGTGCATGCAAGGAAGCCCACCAACATCCCAGAGTTGAAGCAGTTTTGTAAGGAGGAATGATCTAAAATTCCTCCAAGCCGACATGCAGGACTGATCAACGGTTAGCAGAAACGTTTGGTTGAAGTTATTGCTGTACAAGGGGGTCACAGCAGTTATTGAAAGCCAAGGTTCACATACTTTTTCCAACAAATACATGTAGTATTGGATCATTTTCTCAATAAATAACTGAACAAGTATAATGATTTTTGTGTTATTTAGTTAATTGGGTTCTCTTTATCTAGCTTTAGGACTTGCTTGAAGATCTGATCACATTTTAGGTCATATTTATTCAAAAATACAGAAAATTCTACAGGATTCACGAACTTTCTAGCACCACTGTATATTGAATATATATCAAGTGAATTTAAATCAAATTCAGAGGTCACCACTAGTGAGTCAATTCATTTGTGTGGATTGTCAGTGTCTCACTCTTAAAGTGCATCTTGTGTTTTGTTGAACAAGCAATGAAATCCTCAACTGAGGCTCACTGAGTAACAATGTGTGTTTTCTGCTTCTATTGGTTAATATAATTATCTACACTGTTGTCCACAGGGGTTTATGTTCTGGCTGCCACAAGTCGTCCGGAGTTGATTGATCCTGCTCTGTTAAGGCCAGGTCGTCTCGATAAATCAGTGTACTGCCCACCTCCTGATCAGGTAAGGAGGCAGTTTCAGGGCTATCGTTAGGAGAAGATTACAGAACCCATTTGGGGTTAAAGAATTGTCTGAATGAAAAATGTGTTACTTGCAAAGTAATGTTTAGTTACAATGTTTGTGAATGCTTGGAAGTTGCATTTATTGTTATAGGCACATGTCAGTTTCAACTCTTTCCCTGCTAGTGTATACTGCATAGATTCAAAGGTAGACGACACTCAGTGGCCACTTTATTAGGTACATCTGTACACCTACTCATTAATGTAAATATCTAATCAGCCAAACGTGACAGCACCCAATGCATAAAAGTGTGCAGACATGGTCAAGAGCACAGGAGCACCACAGGGATGTGTGCTTAGTCCCCTGTTCTAGTTGCTTTACACCTATGACTGTGGCAAAGTTCAGCTGCAACACCATTTACACGTTTGCTGATGATACCCCTGTTGTGGGCTGTATTAAAGGGGGTGATGAATCAGCATGTAGGAAGGAGATTGAAAATTTGGCTGAGTGATGTCATAACAACAACCTCTCGCTCAATGTCAATGTAAACTTCAGGAGAGGGAAACCAGAGGTCCATGAGCCAGTAATCATCGGGGGACCAGAGTGGAGAGGGTCAGTAACGTTAAATTCCTGGGTGTCAGTATCTCAGAGGACTTGTCCTGGACCCATCATATAAATATAATTGCAAAGAAAGCATGCCAGCGGCTCTACTTCCTCAGGAGTCTGCAGAGATTCAGCAAATCATCAAAAACCTTGGTAAAATTCTGTAGATGTGTGGTGGAAAGTGTGCTGACTGGCTGCATTACGGTCTGACATGGGAACACCAATGCCTTTGAGCAGAAAACCCTACAAAAGATAGTTTCACACAACACACATCAAAGTTGCTGGTGAACGCAGCAGGCCAGGCAGCATCCATAGGAAGAGGTGCAGTCGACGTTTCAGGCCGAGACCCTTTGTCAGGACTAGATAGTGTATTCGGCCCAGTACATCAAGGGTAAAGCCCTCCAAACCATTGAACACACCTACATGAAACATTACTGTAGAGAAGCAGCTTCTAGTGTCAAAGATCCTCACCACCCAGGCCATGCTCTGTTCTCACTGCTGCCATTGGATAGAAGGTACAAGAGCCTCAGGACTCACACCACCAAGTTCAAGACAGTTACTACCCCTCAACCAACAGGGTGTTGAACCAAAGGAGATAACTACCCTCCTACTTCTGGTATTCCCACAACTGATGATCTCACTTAAAGGACTCTTTATCTTGTTATTTCACGCTCGTTATTTATAAACATAGAAAACCTACAGCACAATACAGGCTCTTCGGCCCACAAAGCTGTGCCGAACATGTACTTACTTTAGAAATTACCTAGGGTTACCCATAGCCCTCTATTTTTCTAAGCTCCAAGCACCTGTCCAGGAGTCTCTTAAAAGACCCTATCATATCCGCTTCCATGACTGTCACCAGCAGCCCATTCCACACACTTACCGCTCTCTGCATAAAAATACTTACCCTTGACATCGCCTCTATACCTACTTCCAAGCACCTTAAAACTGTGCCCTCTCATGTTACGCTAGGTACAGGACTGTCTGTACACAAAGTGATAAAGTAGTTGTAGGGGGATAGATTAGTAGGTGGAGGTGCTGATCAGCCTTATTGCTTGGGGAAGATGACTGCTTTTGAGTCTGGTAGTCCTGGCGTGGATGGTATGTAGCCTTCTCCATGATGGGGATAGGACAAGCAGTCCTTCAGCAAGGTGGGTGGGGTCCTTCATGATGTTACTGGCCCTTTCTCAGCACCTTGCTGCATATGTGTCTTTGGTGGGTAAGCTTGTACTCGTGATGCGATGGGCAGTTTCGACTACTTTCTGGAGAGCCTTCACTGTGTTTGCCATGTAGACTCAGTGTTTTCATTCTTTTGAACATCTCGCTGGACTTGTCCTCCAATTGATACTCATATATACAACGTGTAAGCAAACGATTTGAGCTGAATTATTCAACTTGCTTATGTTACAAAGTTTATACACTGTGCTCTCCGTCTCCCATTTCAGATGGCACGTTACGAGATCCTGAAAGCATTGAGCCAGAATTTACCTTTGGCTGATGATGTTGACTTCCAGCAGATAGCAAGTATGACTGAATATTTTACGGGAGCTGACCTCAAGGCTTTGCTCTGTAATGCCCAGTTGGATGCCATTCATGGCTCTCTGTCGTCGAGTGTGCTGGGAGTAGGTAACCTTTTGTAAAAGTATCTAACTCAGTGATACACGGAGGAAATTAAAATGGAGTGGCTCTGGGTGCATTTATACTTAAGGGTTAACATTATCTGCATTCCTGTGCATGCTGTCAATTAATCTGCAAAGTAAACAGATCTAGCATCCAAAGGCAGGCAAGCAGAAAGGATATCTTACAGCTTTTCTTGTTGCACTTCAGCTGTAACCTGGTAACCATGAGCCGAAGACAAATAAGATTTGACATTATACATGAATGGTCAGTTGAAGTACTACTTACTAAAGAGAGCTTTTGGTACATTGGCCTTTATTAATCGAAGTATTGAGTTTAAGAGCTGGAATGTTATGATGAGGTTGTATAAGGCATTGGTGAGGCCAAATCTGGAGTATTGTGTTCAGTTTTGGTCACCAAATTACAGGAAGGATATAAATAAGGTTGAAAGAGTGCAGAGAAGGTTTACAAGGATGTTGCTGGGACTTGAGAAACTCAGTTACAGAGAAAGGTTGAATAGGTTAGGACTTTATTCCCTGGAGCGTAGAAGAATGAGGGGAGATTTGATAGAGGTATATAAAATTATGATGAGTATAGATAGAGTGAATGCAAGCAGGCTTTTTCCACTGAGGCAAGGGGAGAAAAAAACTAGAGGACATGGGTTTAGGGTGAGGGGGGAAAAGTTTAAAGGGAACATTAGGGGGGGCTTCTTCACACAGAGAGTGGTGGGAGTATGGAATGAGCTGCCAGACAAGGTGGTAAATGCGGGTTCTTTTTTAACATTTAAGAATAAATTGGACAGATACATGGATGGGAGGTGTATGGAGGGATATGGTCCGTGTGCAGGTCAGTGGGACTAGGCAGAAAATGGTTCGGCACAGCCAAGAAGGGCCAAAGGGCCTGTTTCTGTGCTGTAGTTTCTATGGTTCTATTTAGCCTCAGCTACTTTTTGAATACATGCAGCTTTAATTTAAATAGGTAGTGTGAAGGAATGTAAGGCATAGAGGCAGAATTAGGCTATTCAGCTCACCGAGTCTGCGCTGCCATTCATTCTGTCTCTCAACCCCGTTCCCTTGCCTTCTCCCCGTACCCTCTGACACCCTGACTGATCAAAAACCTGTCAGTCTCTGCTTAAGTATACCCAAAGACCTGGCCCCTTTGCATTGTTAACTCAGCACAATCTGAGGATGATGATCACATTTCAGCAGCCAGAACGAGGCATTGTAGTTACTACTATGCTGCTTGGAACTGGCTGCGGAACCACTTGTCAATTTGCACCGTGTTCACGTCTGGGTGTTTTCTGTACAGGACTATCTGAATTTTGTTAATGGAATACATTTACGATGTATAGCACAACATTGATTTTAGCTTTAAAAAAAACATATCTTCAGTGTGATATTGCATTTTATTTATTCAATAGGCATTCAGCTAATTTTTTCCAGCTATGGGAAGAAGTAACAGGAATACATAGCATAGAAACAGCAATTTAACCAACTTGTTCTGTGTCACCATTTACACTTTGGTGAAACTCTTCCATTCTTATTCATTTCTGTTAGCCTCAGCCTTGATTTGCTTATCTAGCTTTACCTTAAATGCATCTACTCTTCCCCTTAATCACACCTGGTGCCAGAACTCTTCTTCTCTCTAGAAGTTGATGTTTTCACGCAAACTACTGCTATCTTTGGTCTTTCTATCAAATATACATTCTATCAAATATATTTGGTAATCTAAATACATCACTGTGTAGTAGAAACGAGACCCAGCAATTTTCTGTAAGTATTATTTCTGCACAACCTTTTGTGCCTCTTCATCCTTTTCATAAGATGGCAACCAGAATTCTTCATCAGGTTGGGCTTTAACCAAAGTTCATCAGAACTTCAATTATTATTTTGTATTTTGGTATCTCAGCCTTCATGAATAAAGTAGTGAGTACAGGAGACGGATGTTATGTATAAGATGTTGGTGAGGCCTAATTGGAGTACTGTGTGCATTTTTGGGCACCTACTTACAGGAAAGTTATCAATAAGGTTGAAAGAGTACTGAGAAAATTTACAAGGATATTATTGAGCCTTGAGAACCTGAGTAACAGAGAAAAGTTGAACAGATTAGGACTTAATCTAGAACGTACAAGATTGAGGGGAGATTTGATAGAGATATACAAAATTATGAGAGGTATAGATAGGGTAAATGCGAACAGGCTTTTTCTAACTGAGATTGCATGGGACTACAACTAGAGGTCATAGGTTAAGGGTGAAAGGTGAAATGTTTAAGGGAAACATGAGGTGGAACTTCTTCACTCAGGTGTCAGCAGAAGGGGGAGATGGGGGCTCGACTTCAACACTTAAGAGAAGTTTGGAGAAGTACATGGATGGGAAGGGTATGGAGAGCTATGGTCCTAGTACAGGTCTTGGGTCTAGGCAGATTAATGGTTTAGCATGGACTAGTTGGGCTGAAGGGCCTGTTTCTGTGCTGCAGTGCTCTAAGACTGACTACTTAGAAATAAAGCATGTATGACTTTGTGTATAAAAAATCATATGTAAATATAATTTTACGTATTTACAGGTGTATGGAGGAATTTAAGGTGGGTGGTGGGAGGCAGGGTTTGAGGGTTGGCACAACATCGTGGGCCAAAGGGCCTGTAATGTGCTGTACTATTCTATGTTCTTAATGAATAACAACCTGCAAGTTAGTTCTCAGGTAATTTGTTGAATGTTACATTTATTTAGTTTTTATAGTCTTTATTTTAGACGTTGTATCTTTGACCTGAAGTATAAATCAGTAGTATTATAAGTACGGAACAGCCGTAGTTATCCCAGAATTTCTCCCTAGAAGCCCACTTGACATTTTACACTAATTTTCCCTCCTTTGTGTCACAGTCAGCCAGTTCTGTTAGGCATATGCTGCTGAAGCACACTCTAATTCATTCTCCTCTTGTTGGTAAAGTAAGACTGCTTTCGAAAACCATGTCAACTGTTCATTATCAATGTTTTTAACGTTTCCCTCCTCTAAATGATTTCAGCATCTTTTCTCCCTCTGATGTTCAGAATTGTTGCTTCCCTGATAAAATGCTGGTACCCATTAAAATTCTGGCATTCTATCATCTTTAATAACTTAATTTATGGTAATAAACCCCTATTAAGTCTTCCCTAGACCAGTTTAAAATATGATGTATTGACAAGTGTTTATTGAATATTTTACTTATGATGGTACTGTTTCTAATCTTCCTTTATTCCACCCTGTAAAATGCTAAATTAACTTCTGAACGTTTCTGCCATCCTCCATTCACTTATCAAATTTGTACCATTAATTGCTTCAGTCCTGATGAAGGGTCTCGGCCTGAAATGTGGACTGTTGATGCTGAGTTCCTGCAGCAGTTTGTGTGTGTTGCCATGGATTTCCAGTATCTGCAGAATCACTAGCATTTACCATCCATTGCTTAGTGACCTCCCTCCACAGCTTGCTTTATTTTTTATTTGTGGGCTCGTGGATATCTTGTTTCATTTCTCAGTTTTAATTTGATTGATCCAATGGTCTCCATTTTTATTTTAGTCCACTCTTTAGTCTTTGTGCTGTCACAGCTGCCGATGCTGTCTGCTGCTCATGTGTTTGGTGGGCTTCTCATTCCTCAGTATTTCCTGTATCTTTATTCAGAATCGGAATCACTGGCATATATTGTCAATTTTTTTGTTAGTGGCAGTCGTACAATCGATAACTATAAATTACAATAAGAAATGTATATTAAAAATTAAATAGTGCATTAAATAAAAGGGAAAGATAGTATGGCAGTGCTCATGGGTTCATTCAGTAATGTTATGGCAGAGGAGAAGATGCTGCTCTTGAAACGTTGAGTGTGGATCTCGGGACTGCTGCGCCCCCTCCTTGATGGCAGCAATGAGAAGAGGGCATGTCCTGGGTGATGGATGTTGCCTTTATTGAGGCCTCACCTTTTGAAGGCACCCCCTATGCTGGGGAGGCTGGTGCCCATGGTGGAGCTGGCTGAATTTACAACTCTCCGCATCTTCCTCCAATCCTGTGCGGTGGCCCCTCCATACCAGTCATGCTGCCTTATCAGTGTTGTTTGTTCCTGCTTTAAAAATGATGTATTTATCTAAAATGTTCTAAATACATGCCAATATTGTTCATTTTATCTCCTGAATTCTATTCTCAGCTATCTTTTTTTTCCTAAATCCTTCCTGGTCCTCAATTTATTGTTGTTATACCTGCTATTTAATCTAAATGTTTCTATATGTCTGGGGAAAAATGAAAAAAATATCAGATTATTATTTAATTGGTAAAAATCGCAGCATGCTGCTGTGCAGAGGGACTTGGGAGTGTTTGTGCATGAAGCACAAAAGGTTGGTTTGCAGGTGCAGCAGGCTAACAAGAAGGCAAATGGAGTGTTGGCCTTCATTGTGAGAGGGATTGAATTTAAGAGCAGGGAGGTTATGCTGCAACTGTACAGGGTACTGGTGAGGTCGCATCTGGAGTAGTGTGTGCAGTTCTGGTCTCCATACTTGAGGAAGAATATGCAACACACATCAAAGTTGCTGGTGAACGCAGCAGGCCAGGCAGCATCTATAGGAAGAGGCGCAGTCGACGTTTCAGGCCGAGACCCTTCGTCAGGACTAACTGAAGGAAGAGTGAGTGAGGGATTTGAAAGCTGGAGGGGGAGGGGGAGATCCAAAATGATAGGAGAAGACAGGAGGGGGAGGGATGGAGCCGAGAGCTGGACAGGTGATAGGCAGAAGGGGATACGAGAGGATCATGGGACAGGAGGTCCGGGAAGAAAGACGGGGGGGGGTGACCCAGAGGATGGGCAAGAGGTATATTCAGAGGGACAGAGGGAGAAAAAGGAGAGTGAGAGAAAGAATGTGTGCATAAAAAAGAGTAACAGATGGGGTACGAGGGGGAGGTGGGGCCTAGCGGAAGTTAGAGAAGTCAATGTTCATGCCATCAGGTTGGAGGCTATCCATACGGAATATAAGGTGTTGTTCCTCCAACCTGAGTGTGGCTTCATCTTTACAGTAGAGGAGGCCGTGGATAGACATGTCAGAATGGGAATGGGATGTGGAATTAAAATGTGTGGCCACTGGGAGATCCTGCTTTCTCTGGCGGACAGAGCGTAGATGTTCAGCGAAGCGGTCTCCCAGTCTGCGTCGGGTCTCACCAATATATAAAAGGCCACATCGGGAGCACCGGACGCAGTATATCACCCCAGTCGACTCACAGGTGAAGTGATGCCTCACCTGAACATCTACGCTCTGTCCGCCAGAGAAAGCAGGATCTCCCAGTGGCCACACATTTTAATTCCACATTCCATTCCCATTCTGACATGTCTATCCACGGCCTCCTCTACTGTAAAGATGAAGCCACACTCAGGTTGGAGGAACAACACCTTATATTCCGTATGGGTAGCCTCCAACCTGATGGCATGAACATTGACTTCTCTAACTTCCGCTAGGCCCCACCTCCCCCTCGTACCCCATCTGTTACTCTTTTTTATGCACACATTCTTTCTCTCACTCTCCTTTTTCTCCCTCTGTCCCTCTGAATATACCTCTTGCCCATCCTCTGGGTCACCCCCCCCCGTCTTTCTTCCCGGACCTCCTGTCCCATGATCCTCTCGTATCCCCTTTTGCCTATCAGCTGTCCAGCTCTCGGCTCTATCCCTCCCCCTCCTGTCTTCTCCTATCATTTTGGATCTCCCCCTCCCCCTCCAGCTTTCAAATCCCTTACTCACTCTTCCTTCAGTTAGTCCTGACGAAGGGTCTCGGCCTGAAACGTCGACTGCGCCTCTTCCTATAGATGCTGCCTGGCCTGCTGCGTTCACCAGCAACTTTGATGTGTGTTGCTTGAATTTCCAGCATCTGCAGAATTCCTGTTGTTTGAGGAAGGATATACTGGCTTTGGAGGCAGTTCGCCAGGTTGATTCCAGAGGTGAGGGGGTTAGACTATGAGGAGAGATTGAGTTGCTGGAATTCAGAAGAGTGAGAGGAATGAAAAGGATAGATAGAGGCAGGGAAGTTGTTTCCACTGGTAGGTGAGAGTAGAACTAGGGGACATGGCGTCATCTCCACCTACCTGAGGCTATGACCAGATCAGCGGTGATCTTTTTGAATAGCGGAGCAGGCTTGATGGGCCAGATGGCCTAACTTTCAACGATGTATGTAGCTCCCAACACAGCATGTGGCTGGCTGATCCTAATAATGACATCTTTATTTGGAGTGATCACAACTATCTTCCAGCCACTGATACTAAAATCAGGTAACCTTCAGAGCAGTTAAAGTCTTCACAACTCAGTGCTGACTATAATGTTGGCATAATAGGTGCAGGTTTGAAACCTCACCTAATGAATATTGCAAAGTAGGACAGGAGAAAATGGAGAATGAGAATAACTGGGCTATATTCATTTTTAAAGTTTAACTATCTTAATATGGAACATTATTGATTTTTTTACCTCTTGTTTACCCTCTAAATCCTAAAAGCATTTTCTTTGACATTTTAAAAAGGGTCAAACATTTGGAAGCAAAGGGGAGTTGGATTTCTTTCCTATAGAACTGACGGAGGGTCACTGGGCAATCTGAATTCAATGCAAATAGTAACTGAGTATCATCACATTATTTGTATTTCTCTCCACATTGATTTAAAATTACTTTGCATTTATATTGCTTCAAAAATAGTTTTAAATGTTGCCAATGTTTTCTGAGTGATATTGGCTGATTCATGCACATTAATTAAATATAATTTTTGCTAATTTGTTCTAGGATATACGTTCGGGCTCTGATAGTGATGTGAGCTTATCTTCCATGATTTTCTTGAATCATAGCAGTGGCTCTGATGAATCTATGGGAGATGTGGAACATTCCCCAATTTACCTGGACAGCAGTGAAATAGCACCTGATGATCCATGTCCTAATATTTGGCGCCTATATTTTGGTAGTTCATATGAATCAGAACTGGGAAATGGAACCTCTTCAGAACAGGTCTGCCTTTTTTGTAAATAAAAAAATAATTATATTATTCCTGGGTTGACAATTGCTTTAAAATGAGTTTAATGCTTAAGCTAATTAAACATCATGTTACAGTGCTGCACAGTGATGTTGCATGTCTTCCCTAACAAATATTTTGCTACCTTCCACCTCTAATCACACGTTACTATTTGCGCACATCGGCTCAGAACTGGATACGTGGCTGTGGTCCGCAGCCACTGATACAGCTCTGAACTGAGTGACTTGTGCTGTGGCCGCGTCTCTTGGACTGGCTTTCACTCGTCTTGGCGGCTCGTGGCTGCGGAGTCAGTTTTTGGGATTCTGTGGTTTGATGTTTAATGTTCTCTGTTATTTGTTTGCTTTTTGTTCTTTGCGTGATTCATTCTTTCTGCATGTTTGATGGTCTTGTGTGGGGTTTTCTTTAAATGAGAGCCATATTTTTGTTTTGTGGCTGCCTGCAAGACGACAAATCTCATACTTTGATAATAAATCCGCTTTGAACTAATTAAAACACTGCTGGAATGAGAAATACTAAACAATAGACAAAATTAGCCTTGTTTCTGAACTAGCTTAGGGATAATTCAGAAAACAGATCATGATGAATTGAGAAAGAGTAAAATGTTTCTCTTTGCACAGATGCTGTCTGACCTGTTGAGTTTCTAGTAGTTTGATTTCTTTTTACCTCCTTTGCAGAGGATCTATTCTTTCTAAACAAAGGGAACAGGTCCCCAGGCAAAGAGAAATCTATCTCGTGTTTCTGTGCTCTTCTAGCCAGCCAAATGTGTGGATATTTATTTGCATTAACCAGCAGGAAAAAAACCTGTGTTATAGAATTCCTGATCAAGTTTGTTTAATTGTGTAAAATTCATATTCTCTTATCAAACAAAACATCAATTGCCATTTAGATCAAAGCACAATCCTGGCATGCTTTAAAATTAGATAAGATTGGGTTGAACTGAACAAGTATATTCCTTTACATTAATGCTCTACAATTTTTTAAAAACCAGAATTCTCAGTGTTTGTCGGGACCGAACTCCTTGACCCACGATCACACTATTACATCTGCAAGGGACACCGCATCTTCTCACCTCCCTTTATACATGCTGTCTTTGCAAGAAGGATACCAGGAACTTACACAGGAGCAAGTAGAACAACTACGGATGGACCTAAACATTATTAAAGCAAATATGAAGAACAAAAACATGGTAACATCAGCTTTTTTAATCGAGTAGAAAGAGTGTTACTTGATATTGAAGTGGTTGTATCGAATCAGTTTCATGATCTAAATTTATTACCTTTTTCAATGGCATCTCCTCTGAGCTACAGTAGAGACTTGTGGAAATAATATTGTTTTAGGGCAGCCAATAGTGCTCGTTTGTTGTTTGGTTGTTATAAATTCTGTTTTTGTTGGGGGCGGGAAGCAGATACACCTTTCTAAATATAAAGTCCCAAAGGCAACCCATGGGTTCTGTGTGAATGGTGATTCACAGTGTACCCGGCTTCCTGTTTCACTGTTGTTAAATCATTAACATAAAGCATTCTGAGGAGTCCAAGGCTAATACTTTCAGAGAACAATTCTCTATTGTTCTTGTATTACTCAAGGTGAAATGAGAGGAGGTTACAAAGCAGCACACACAAAACGTATTCTTGAAATGAATGCTAACATTGCATTTGCCTTCCTCACCACAAACTCAACTAATGACTTCTTTAGTTGCCTTCTGTTGGTTTTTAAAAGCTTCCCAATCCTCTAATTTGCCATTAATTTTTGCCCTCTCTTTGGCTTTGTAATTCAGAGGAAAAGTTAGCTATTGGCGGTTAATTAGAGAGAGCCAGCATGTGCTTGTTTTAAGATATGCATTCCAAGTACTAACTTTAAGTACTACCTGTCATGATCGTATTTATCTCTGCTGCTACACACTACTTTGCTAGGAACCTGCATGAAGCTGTCCTTTCTGCCAATTCTCCCTCAGCATTGGGAAGTTTTGTGTTTGTCTATTATTGTGACTTAGATGAAATCAGACCACATTTTATGACCAACTAATGCAGAAAACCAGGTAACTGCAAAGGGTTCACAGATTTTTTCTTGTACACCTCATAATTTTATTTAGAACACAGTGTGGAACAGTCCGTTAGCCCAATGTGCCACACCACCTGGCAACCCATTTACTTAACCGTGGCCTAATCATATGACCAGTTATAATGATCAATTAACTTACTACCCAGTACCTCTTCAAACTGAGAGAGGAAACCCATGCCATCACTGGGAGACATAATACTTCAAACTAGGCCTCATCAATGTCTTCAGCAACTTCAACATAACTTGCCAACTCCTGTACTCAATACTTTGATTTATTAAGGCCAGTGTGCTGAAAGCTTCCTTTATGACTCTACCTCTGACACCACTTTCAAAGACTTGTGTATCTATTCCCAGATCTCTTTGTTCTACCACACTCCTCAATGCCCGACTGCTCACCATTTAAGTCCTACCTGGGTTTGTCCTCCCAAAGTGTAACACCTCAAACTGGTCTGCATTAAATTACATCTACTATTTTTCGGCCCATTTTTTTTTAGCGGGTCCAGATCTCACTGCTAGTTCTGATAGCTTTCCTCGCTGTCCACTACAGCCTCCTATCTTGGTCTCATCTGCAAATTTGTTGATTCAGTTAACCAGATTATCATCCAGGTTGTTCATATAGATGACAAACAACAGCGGACCCAGCAATGATCCCTGTGGCACACCACTAGTCACAGGCTTCTAGTTAGAAAGGCAACCCTCTACTACCACTCTTTGGCTTCTTCCACAAAGCCAATGTCTAATCCAATTTACTGCAGTACAGCCCCTTTGGAAGTTTTCAAGTTTTATTGTTTTACAACATTGAATCACAGTGGGTTTAATTTGGCTTTTTTGACACTGATCAACAGAGAAAGACTCTTTCATGCCAAAGTGAAAACAGATTTCTACAGAGTGATCCAAATTAATTAAAAAATATAAAACACAAAATAATTGATTGCATAAATATTCACCCCTTCAAGTCAGTATTTAGTAGATGTACTTTTGGCAGCAACTACAGCCTTGAGTCTGTGTGGATAGGTTATCAGCTTTGCACATCTGGACACTGCAATTTTTCTCCATTCTTCTTTACAAAACTGCTTGCATGGGGATTGCGAGTGAACAGCCTTCATTTCCAGCCACAAATTTTCAATTAGATTGAGGTCTGGACTCAGACTTAGCCACTCCAGCACATTAACTTTGTTTTTAAGCCATTCTTGTGTAGTTTTAGTTCACGCTTAGGGTCATTGTCTTGCTGCATTCATGTTGCCTTCCAGGGCCTGCTGCAGTGAAGCATCCCCTCAGCATGATGCAGCACTGCATGATTCATGGTACGGATGGTGTTTTTAACTGTGTGCAGTGTTTGGCTTACAACAAACAGTGTTTTGTCTAATGACCAAAAAGCTCAGTTTAGTTTCCATCACACTATAGAACCATCTTCCTGCTGACTTCAGTCTCCCCAGTGCCATCTGGCAAACTCTAGCCGAAATTTCATGTGAGATTTTTTCAACAGTGGCTTTCTCTTTGCCACTCTCCCGTAAAGCTGTGATTGGTGAAGCACCCGGAAAACAGCCACTAAAGCTTGTAACTGCCCCAGAATTGTCATAGGTCTCTTGGTGGCCTCCCTCACTACTCCCCTTCTTGCATGGTCACTCAGATTTTGAAGACTGCCTGCTCCAGGCAGATCTAGAGCTGTGCCATATTCTTTTCTTGATTGACTTAACTGTACTCCAAGGGATATTCAGTGATGGAAATTTTCTTGTATCCATCTCCTGAGTTGTGCTTTTCACGGGTTGTTTGGAGTGTTTTTTTGTCTTCATGGTGTAGTTGGACCTTCCAGATACAGGTGTACTTTTACTACAATCAATTGAAACATCTTGACTGCACACCGTGATCTCCATTTAACTAATTATGTGACTTCCATCTGTGATCTGCTGTGTTGTTGTGGGAGTGTCGACAAAAATCGACACGAGCGTAATTACTTGTAACGTACACTTTATTCCAATCGCAAACAAATGGCAATGTATATATGAAAAAATTGTCGCCCCCAAAAACGTAGTAACATACAACGTAACCCTTAACAGTCTGGGTGAATTCTGCCTAATGGAAATTAAAGAGTCCCTACAGTGTCATATTAGAGCAGGTGAATACTTATGCAATCAATTATTTTGTGTTTTATATTTGTAATTAAGAAAGATCACTTCGTAGAGATCTGTTTTTACTTTGACATGAAAGTCTTTTTCTGTTGACCAGTGTAAAAGTAAACAAATTATATCCACTGTGATTCAGTGTTGTAAAACAATAAAATATGAAAACTCCCAAGGGTGGGTGAATACTTTTTATGGGTACTGTACCTCATCTTGAGTGCCAAGATCGAACCTTCTTGACCAACCTCCAATGTGGTACCTTATCAAAGACTTGCAAAGTACGTGTACACAGCTCCCTCATTCTCATGGTTTCCTTTCAGGATACCATAAGTCCATAGTTCTGGTGTGAAGTAGTAAAGAGTTTCAAGACAAAACGTGAGAAATAGGAGCAAGAGTAGGCCATCTGGCCCATCAAACCTGCTCTGAATTCCAGTGAGTACAGTCCCAGGTGATTCAATCTGTCCTCATAGTCTAACCCCTTCATCTCTGGAATCAACCTGGTGAACCTCCGCTGCACTGCCTCCAAAGCCAGTATATTCTTCCTCAAGTAAGGAGACCAGAAATGCACGCAGTACTCCAGGTGTGGCCTCACTAGTACCCTGTACAGTTGCAGCATAACCTCCCTGCTCTTAAATTCAACCTCATTAAATTCAACAGCATGTAGTTTTATGTATTGGTGCCAACTTTCTATTCTATTTGAATCTGTCTTCAGGACAACACATCACACAATCACTTTGGAACCACCAATAGTTCCCAGCTGATCTGTCAATCCCACTTACTGACAGCACTTGCAACTACACGGCCCTCTATCGGTCAGCAAGAATGGCAAAACTTCATTGAAACGTGAGTAGGAATAATTAAAGCTAAATTTCAAGCTAAAAATAAACGTATTGTAAATCTGCAGCTGTTCTGTGGTACTAATTGTTGGGACAGATTCTTTTTGCATTATATGTCAATGATTTGGATGATGGAATTGATGGCTTTCTTGCAAAGTTTGCAGATGATATCAAGATAGATGGAAGGGCGGGTAGTTTTGAAGTAAAGAGACGAGATTAGGAGTATGGGCATTTACTTCGGTTTAAAAAATACACAATGGTTAACTATTTTGTAAATGGAAAGAAAATACAAAAAAATGAGGTGCAGAGGGACTTGGCAGTCCTTGTATAGGATTACCTGAAGGTTAATTTGCGTTGAGTCTGGGGTAAGGAAGGCAAATGCAGTGTTAGCATTCATTTCAAGAGGATAAGAATATAAAAGCAAGGATGTAATGTTGAAACTTTATAAAGCACTGGTGAGGCCTCCCTTGGAGTATTGTGAGCTGCTTTGGGCCCCTCATCTTAGAAAGGATGTGCTGAAATTGGAGAGGGTTCAAAGGAGGTTCACAAAAATGATTCCAGGATTGAATGGCTTGTCATTTGAAGAGTGTTTGATGGCATGTATTCACTAGAATTCAGAAGAATGAGGGGTGACTTCATTGAAACCTATCGAATGGTGAAAGACCTTGATAGAGTGGATGTGGAGAAGATGTTTCTATGTTAGTAGGAGAGTAAGACCAGAGGGGACAGCCTCAGAATAGAAGGGCATCCTTTTAGAACAGAGATGAAGAAGAATTTCTTTAGCCAGAGAGTGGTGAATCTGTTGAATTCTTTGCCACAGGCATCTGTGGAAGCCAAGTCTTTATGTATTTTTAAGGCAGAGATTGATAGATTCTTGATTGTTCAGGGCCTGAAGGGATGGGGCGGGGGGGGGGGGGAGGTAAGAGAGGCAAATTGAATTGGCCTTGGTGAAATCGCAGAGGAGATTCGATGGGCCAAATTCTGATCTTCTATCTTACGGTCTTAATGGTGTACTCAGGTATAAAATTAAAACCAACACACATAAGGACAATCTAAAATAATGCTAGCTAGAGTACTTTATTTAAACCAGAATGTTATAAAAATATTAACCACAAATATGCTATTGCTTAGAGCATTTTGTTCCTTCATTATTTTTGAACATTATGCATCACTAATCGAAATATTAAGGGTTGTAAGATAGCCTGTTCAGTCCTACAGGGGCATCATAACAACAAATACAGAACATAGAGTGTACAGCACAGGAATAGGTTCTTCAGCCCTTACTGTTGTGCAACAATGTGAAATGATTTCTGTCTATTTACTAACAAAAGAAAATCTGCAGATGCTGGAAATCCAAACAACACACACAAAATGCTGGAGGAACTCGGCAGACCAGGAAGCATCTATGGAAATGAGTACAGTTGACATTTTGGGCCAAGACCGTTCAGCGGGTCCTCCTACTAAAGAACCAATCAATCTCCACTTTAAATATACCCAATGACTTGGCCTCCACAGCCATTTGTGGCGGTAAATTTTATAGATTTACTGCCCTCTGGCAAAGGAGATTCTTCCTCATCTCTATTCTGAAGCTCTGGCTGTTGTTTCTGTCCTGAGGCTGTGCCGACTGGACCTAGACTCACCCGCTGTAGGAAACATACTCTCCACATACACTCTCTAGGCCTTTCAATATTTGATAGGTTTGAATAAGATACCTCTCATTCTTCTAAACTCCAGCGAGTACAGGCCCAGACCCATCAAATGCTCATATGTTAACCCTTTTATTCCTGAGAAACCCCTCTGGAACATCTCCATTGCCAGTACACTCTCTATCTTTTTTTTAAAAAAAAGGCCTAAAAACTGTTCACAATACCTTAAGTGTGATCTGACAACTGTCTTGTAACACCTCAGCATTACAACTTTGTTTTTATATTCTAGTCCTCTTCAAATGAAATCTGATGCATCATAATTTGTAAAATGTACTTTTTAACCTTGCAGAATTATTTGACAACAAAATATATAGTTTCTGTGGGGATTCAAAATTATAATTTATCCAATTTATTTCCAGTTCTGCGAAGAGTGTGACACAAAATACTTACTTCCACCACACCCCTTGAATCTTAAGGCACTTTCATTCTGCAGCTATTTTCGGAAGAAAATAAGAGTCAATTGCACAGTATACAAGCCTCTGATTTGCAGCAGAACAATGCAACCCCATTTCTGTCAGTGGAAATAAAAACAGCATGTTGCAAACAACTCATGGATAAGGCAGCAATTGTGATAAAAGCAAAATGTTCAAAGTTTCAGATCCAAAGAACTATACATGAGACAAATACAACTTGGCCTTCAATTCTAGAGAAGGTAGGGAAGGATCAGAGGGTGAGACTGGATGGGTTAATGTGGCATCAAACATAGAACAGTACAGCACAGGAACAGGCCCTTCGGCCAGTTAGATTACTAATCATAAGACTACAGGAGCAGAATTATGCCATTTGGCCCATCAAGTCTGCTCCATTAACAAACCTTCACACTGGGATACTAGTCCCCTTCCAGTTCAGGTGCAATGTGTCCCTTCTGAACAGGTCCCACCTTCCCTGGAAGAGAGCTCAATGATTCAAAAACTATGCTGTCCCTCCTACCCCAGCTCCTTAGCCACATATTAAAACTGTCTAGTCATCCTAGCTCTAGCCTCACTAGTACAATGCACAGTAGCAATCCCGAGATCACAACCTTGGAGGTCCTGCGCTCCAACATAGCACTGAATGCCTTATGCAGAACTTCATCACTTGTCCTATCCATGTCATTGGTACATGAACAACTTCTGGCTATTCACCTTAAGAATGCTGAGCACTCGATCAGAGATATCTCAGACCCTGGCACCTGTGAGGCATTATACCATCCAGGAATCTTATTCTCACCCACAAAACCTCCTGTTCCCCTAATTACCGAATCTCCTATCACTGCAGCGTGCCTTTTCTTTCCCCTTGCCTTCCGAGTCACAGAGGCAGTGCCGCTATGAGTTCGGTCTGTTTGGTACCACCACCCCCACCCCCCACCCCCCACCCCCCACCGTAACAGTATCCAAACTGATATACCTGTTGTTGAGGGGGATGGCCAAAGGGGTACTCTGCACTGGCTCCTTAACCCGTCACCCCTTTAGTCTCCTGAATGATCTGGAGTTCATCCAACTCCTTAACACAATTTGTAAGAAGCTGCAGCTAACTGAACTAACTAAACTCTTCTGCCTACACAATGTCCATATCCTCCTAGTTTCCTCACATATATATGCCTATGTTTCCTTTTTGTGTTTTTGCTTCCTGCCACCCTTGTGGGTGTCAATGTGAAGATCATTACCACAGGTTCGCAGTGACTTGGAAAGAGAGAAAAGATCAGGCAAAGATTCACAGCAATATTACTCATTTTAAGATTGGCTATTTTTGAATATTAAAAGGGTGAAAGCTAAAAAGTGCTTCAGAATTAATTACTTTTAAATATTAAACAATTTCTCCCATTGGTTAGCCAGATAAACAGCAAATCTGAATGGCAAAGATGGTCTTTGCAGCAAAAATAGAGAATTATTAAAGAGAATAAATATGCATAATCAAAGCACAAGCTTGTAATATCCACTGGAGCTTCAATCACCTGCCCTTTGAAATTCTTTATTGACTCAATTGTGCCTTTTTTTGTTTTAATTCATACAAATAATATGCAGTGGTATACTGTGCAATTGAACCTAGCTGACATTTCACTCATTATAAGACATTCCAGGCCTGTAACTTTTCTGTAGACCAGCAACTGAGTAGTTATTGCATGCCTCTTTTCCATTTTTGATCTCAAATACAATATTAGTTCCTATTCCCAGGTTTGCAGCTTTTGTTCCTCTATCTCAGGGGTTCCCAACCTTTTTTATGCCATGGACTGATCCATTAGGAATCACCCTGCTCTAAGTGATTGCTGATCTGCTGCTGAAGGTGCCAAGAGAAAGGCAGGATAGCTCTCACTCAATTACATTTCCGCATAACATGGATCATTTTAGTTGGAGCACATTGTCACTCTGCTGTCTGCAGCAATGATTGTCAGCAAAAGTACTTTCCTCCATGGCTGAATATTAATGGTTTAACTTTGCCTTTTTCTTTTTAAAAAAGGTACGAGAATTTCCGAAAATCAAGAGATCGCAAGCAGAGTGCAGTCATTGTTAAGCCTGGACAAAGAGTTACTCTGGCATAAGAATTTACTTTTTAAAACTCTATTGAAGAACATATCACAAGTGGACTAGAAACCAAAGTTAATCTGAAAGATACTTTCAAGATATTATTATCATTGCTGCTTTAACTTAACACAGATGTATTTTTTATGGGGGTGGGGGTAATGTGGGCTTATAATCCAATCTAATTATTGTTTTGTATTTAATTGCCTTTCACTCGCGGTGTCTTGCCCAATTAATTTTTACTTTGGATGTGAAAGAAATGTCACCACTTTGTATTTCAAATTATTTGCAAGGTTTAGCTCAGAGGGAGCTACTTACTCCATTCCATTAAGGGCACAAACTGAGTCCCTGATCGATATATAAATCATTTTAAACCTTGAAAATTGATCAGTTACTTACCATTACATTAAACAGTATCTATTCATCTGGATTTTGTCATCGTAATGGCAAAATCATTAGCCTTAGCTGGCATAATGGAGAGCTATGCAAGATTCCACAAGTGCAATTTAAATGCAGGAATTCTGGCATTGCCAACAATAATTTTGCCCTATTCTACAAATTCAGGGGAAATTAATTGTTTGAACATAATTTAGCTATTGGCAAAGTAGTCCTACAGTAGACTATATGTCTTGCATTTTATTCTGAGAGATTTTTAATATGAAACTGTAAAATCACAGAAAAGTAATTCTATTTACATAAATAATTGAATTATGTTCTAAAAAGCTAATTAAATGATTTTTCCTTCCTGATTTGATGCTTGAGCACTCTTATTGATTAGCTGTTCAGCGACCTTAATGACATTATAACTACTTCATTGTAAATATCCTTGCACATTGATTGTGTTACTAGTCAGGCAGAAGATCATGACAGTTCTCCATCAGAACAGACTGGAGAACTCAACTAGTGAGGTGTTAAGGGTGCAACTGAGGAATAAGAAAGGTGTGAACACATTAATGGGGCTATATTACAGACCACCCAACAATCCTAGGGACTCAGAGAAACAAATTTGTAAAGAGATTGCAGACTGTTGCAAGAAACATAAGGTTGTTATTGTAGGTGATTTTAACTTTCTACATATTGACTGGGAGTCCCTTATTGTAAAAGGACAAGATGGGATAGAGTTTGTCAAATGTGTTCAGGAAAGTTTCTCTCATTACTCTGTGGAAGTCCCAATGAGAGTGTGTGTGACACTTCATCTACTATTAGGGAATGAGGTAGAGCAGGTAACATAACTTTGTGCAGGGGAATATTTTGCATCCAGAGACCACAATGCCATTAGCTTCTAAATAAAAATGCAAAGAGATAGGTCTGGACTGCAGGTTGAGATTCTAAATTGGAGAAAGGCCAATTTTGATGGTATCAGAAATGATCTGGCAAGTATGGATTGGGACAGGCTACTTTCTGGTAAAGGTGTACTTGGAAAGTGGGAGGCCTTCATGAACAAAATTTTTGAGTGTCACACTAGGCAAACAGTGCGTGGAGTTGGAGGAGGTACTTAATGAATATCTTGCTTCATTATTCACCACGGTAAAGGACTTTGGCAATTGTGGAGATGACTTACAGCAGACTGAAACACTTGAGCATATAGACATTAAGAAAGAGGATGTGCTGGAACTATTGAAAAGCATTAAGTTAGATAAATCACCGAGACTGGATGAGATATACTGCAGGCGACTGTGTGAAGCTGAAAGATGGTTGTAGTTGGGAGCTGAATGTCCAAGGTTACACGTTATATCGGAGGGATAGGAAGGTAGGCAGAGGTATTTGTGTGGCACTACTGGCATCAAATCTGTAGAAAGATATGACATAGGATCAAAAGATGTTTGAATCCTTGTGGGTTGAGTTAAGAAACTGCAAGGGTAAAAGTCATTGAAGGCAGTTATACACAGGCCTCCCAACAGTGGCTGGGAGGTGGACCAATGGTTACAACAGGGAATAGAACAGGCAAATCAAAAGGGCAATGTTATGGTAGGGAGATTTTAACATGCAGGTCAATTGGGGAAATCAGATTGGTAATGGATCCCAAGTGAGTGAGTTTGTTGAACGGCTAAGAGATAGGTTTTGAGAGCAGTTTGTCATTGAGCCTACTAGGATATCAGCTATACTGGATTGGGTGTTATGTAATGAACCGTAAGTGATTAGGGAGCTTAAGGTACAAGAACCCTTAGGAACCAGTGATCACAATATGATTGTGTTCAACTTGAGATGTGATAAGGAGAAAGTAAAGACTGATGTAGCAGTATTTCAGAGGAGTAAGGGAAATTACAGTGGTATGAGAAAGGAGTTGGCCAAAGTAAATTGGAAGGAGATGCTAGCAGGGATGTCAGCAGAGCAGCAATGGTGTGCGTTTCCGGGAAAAATGAGGAAGGTGCAGGACATCGTTTTCCAAAAATGAAGAAATACTCAAATAGTAAAACAGTACAACCGTAGCTGACAAGGAAAGTCAAAGCTATTGTAAAATCAAAAGAAAGGACATAAAACAAAGCAAAAATTAGTGGGAAGATAGGGAAATTTTTAAAAACCTACAGGGAGCAACTAAGAAAATCATTAGAAGGGAAAAGATGAAATATGACAGCAAGCTAGCAAATAAGTGGATAGTAGAAGTTTTTTAAAGTATGTTAAATATAAATGAGAGTAGATATAGGACTGCTAGAAAATGAGGCAGAAGTAATAACGGGGGACAAGGAGATGGCGGATGAACTAAATGAGTATTTTGCACCAGTCTTCACTGTGGAAGACACTAGCAGTGTGCCTATGCTGTAGTGTGTGAAGGAAGAGAAGTGGGTGCAGTTACTGTTACAGGAGAGAAGGTGCTCAAAAAACTGAAAGACCTAAAAGTCACCCAGACCAGAGGAACTGCACCCTAGGGTTCTGAAAGAGGTAGTGTTAGAGATTGTGGCAGCATTAGAAATAATCTTTCAAAAATCATTGGACTGTAGCTTGGTGCTTTAAGAAAGGAGGAAGGCAACAGAAAGGAAATTATAGACCAGTTAGCCTGACCACAGTGGTTGGGAAGATGTCAGAGTCAGTTGTTAAGGATGAGGTCATGGAGTACTTGGTGACACAGGACAAGGGAAAATCCTGCCTGATGAACCAGTTGGAATTCTTTGAGGAAATTACAAGTACGATAGATAAAGGGGATGCAACAGATGTTCTACATTTGGACTTTCAGAAGGCCTTTGACAAGGTGCCACACATGAAGCTGTTTACCAAGTTAAGAGTCCATGGTTATAGGAAAGTTACTAATGTGGTTACAGCATTGGCTGATTAGTAGGAGGCAGCGAGTGGGAATAAAAGGATCCTTTTCTAGTTGGCTGCCAGTGACTAGTGGTGTTCTGCAGGGGTCGGTGTTGGGACCACTTCTTTTTATACTGTATACAAATGATGATAGAATAGATGGCTTTGTTGCCAAGTTTGCAGATGATACAAAGATTGGTGGAGGGACAGGTAGTGCTGAGGAAACAGGTGGGATGCAGAAGGACTTAGACAGATTAGGAGAATGGGCAAGTAAGTGGCAAATAAAATAAAATGTTGGAAAATGCATAGTCATACACTTTGGTAGTAGAAATAAATGTGCAGACTATTTTTGAATATTGAAAGGCTTAGACAGAGTAGATGTGGAAAGGACAGAGGGGCGCCCTTTCAAAACAGGGATGCAGAGAAATTTCTTTAGCCAAAGGGTGGTGAATTTGTTGCCACATGCAGCAGTGGAGGCCAGGTTGTTGGATGTATTTAAGGCGGGGATTGATAGGTTCTTGATTGGACATGGCATCAAAGGTTGCCAGTAGAAGGCCGGGAACTGGGGTTGAGAAGGATAGGAAAAAAAAGCATCAGCCATGATTGAATGGTAGAGCAGACTTGATGGGCCAGATGGCCTAATTCTGCTCCTATGTCTTACAGAAGTGAGAGTAGAGACCGCTGAGCCTCTGGCAATGATCTTTACATCATCAATAGGGACAGGAGAAGTGTCAGGATTGGAGGGTTGCAAATGTTGTTCCCTTGTTCAAGAAAGGGAGTAGAGATAACCCAGGAAATTATAGACCGGTAAGTCTTACTTCAGTGGTGGGCAAGTTGTTGGAGAGGATCCTGACAGGCAGGATTTATGAGCATTTGGAGAGACACAATCCGATCAGGGATAGTCAGCATGGTTTTGTCAAGGGCAGGTTCTGCCTTAACAGCCTGATTGAATTCTTTGAGGTGGTAACAAAACACAATGATGAAAGTAGAGCAGTGGATGTAGTGTATATGAATTTCAGTAAGGCATTTGATAAGGTTCCCAATGCAAGCCTCCTTCAGAAAGTATCCAAGGAGACCTTGCTTTGTGGATCCAGAACAGAAGGCAAAGGATGATTGTAGATGGTGAAGGACCTTGATATAGTGGATGTGGAGAGGATGTTTCTCAGGATGGGGATGTCTAAAGTCAGATGACACAGGCTCAGAATAGAAGAGCGTCCTTTTAGAATGGAGGTGAGGAAGATGAGGTGAGCCAGAGAGTGGTGAATCTGTGGAATTCTTTGCCACAGGCAGCCGTGGAAGCCAAGTCTTTATATATATTTAAGGCTGAGTTTTATAGATTCTTGATTGGTCAAGACTTGAGGAGATACGGGGGGAAGGCAGGAAATTGGGGCTGAGAGGAAAATCGGATCAGCCATGACGAAATGGCGGAGTAGACTCAAGGAGCCAAATGGCTAATTCTGCTCCTATATTTTATCTATATCTCAAACAAAATGCTGGAGGAAGTCAGCAGGTGAGACAGCATCACTGGAAAGGAATAAACAGTCGACATCAGTCTCAATACACCAGGATTTCAAATCCTTACCATAAATTTATTCTCCTTAACAATAATAATAGCTGCTTCCTTAATTAAAGAATGTGTCCCATCAGGAATAAACCTCATGAACTCAATGAGGTTTATTACCTCCTAAATACTGAAACTTTGTATTTCCTTAGTTCCTCTGTTTCCCACAAAATGATTATTCAAACATCCTTCAGCTGGTCCCCTTCCCTTCCAAAACAGAACTTTCAAACCTCATCATCAACATCCACAAAGTAGAATTTCTTTTATTGTACTAGAGACTTCTTTTATTGGAAATCTTCCTTACCAGCATTCACTTTCAGAAGATTTTTTTCTGATCCAATGCTTATATAAATGGATAAAAGCCACTTCCATCTAGATGTTAATCTTCATGTCTCTATTATCTCCTGCAAATTTCCTTGCAGGACAGGATTGCCAAGCTTTAGCAATATTTAGTTAAGCATTCCACAAATTGACCATTATAAAGCTGCAGAATAAAGAGGACTTCTGATATGTAGCTGGCTCATAGCTCAGATAAATGAGCTTTTATTTTTAGTGTTATGGGGCACGGAATGTGTTGAATGAATATTAAAAAAAAACAACTGAACTGGAAATCCGGATCTTCACAGATTAACCTGGAGGGACAAAGAAAAGGTGAAACAAAAACATAAGCAGCAAACCAGAACAGAAAACGTCCAATAAAATATAAAAAACTACATCGTTCAAAATGTAGCTCAACAAAAAAGCAACACAGAATAACATAATCACCAGCACAATTCATTCATAAAGTATTTAAAATATCTAGCTAAAGTTAGGCTCCTTATCTCAGCATACAAGGTATGCTTAACATCACAACTAAAAAACAAAATCATAAAAATACAAATACTAGAATTTCTGAAATACTAAAATATTTCTCTGTGTAAACTTTGCTGGAAGGATGAAAGGGTTCAATATCCCCTCACCTGTTTCTAATCAAATATCTAAAGATTAGTCATGGGCAATAAGTTACATAACACTGGAAGCAACACATTATGTACAAAAGGTTTCATTTTATAACAAATCTACAGTTGCATTTAAAAAATCAGGATAACAATCTGATCTGGCAAAAGAAACTAGTTCAGCTCCTCATACTGAGAACATGATGTGTAACCCTATCAATTGGCTGAATAACCAATCGATCACTAGGATGGAAGTCCTTGCCTACTGTCTTGCCTTCACTACAGTGGGTTAATAAGCTGTTAAGGAGTTGTGTAAATAGTGATTGAGAACAGAGTCCATTCCACAGTCTATTCCATTCAAGTGTAGCACAGTTCAGAATCCAAAATGACCTTAAATTGACAACTAACAGCTATAAGAATTTTTAAAATTGCCACCACTGTTAAGATAGATGTGGGCCATTCATGCATTCTGATTTGGACAATTTCTACTTAATTTAAAAAACATATTTTAAGGTTATGTTTGTTTTGCTCATTTTTAGTTAAAAATAGCTGACGGCTACTTTCAGGTGAAAAGGAATTGTTTCAGCCTATTGCATGACTAAAGTACTTCTGAATCACACTAGTCAGCATGACACAAAAGGAGGGTTTGTAATTCAACAGTTAACAGTTACCAGAAAGGAATGACATACGTGAAAGATCAGCTGTATTGGTCCTTTGGCTGGGATGAAAAGGTAATGTCTGTAGAAATACCAATTCTGTGACTGAGGAAATGACAATGACCACAAGAAATGGTGACAAGCCCTGGCTTTAGTTTTTTTTTAAGTAGTGCAAGAGCACTCTTAGCCAATTACATCCCACAATGCATCCTGGATCATAATTGACAAAACAGAAGACTTGACTTGGGTTTCAATCTCACAAACTGTCTTCTAATTCCTTCAAGAAGACAAACAATAATTATGCTGGTTAACTAATTAGCACAGTTCCAAGTGATAGAAGAGGGAGATATTTAAAGGCATAGTGGAAGCCATCCAGAATTGCAGTTTACTGACCAGCCATAATAGCTCTAACACTAAAGTTGTCTACCTCACTCTTTAGCATATCTGCCAGGTAGTGCTGGAGGTTGTCATGCAGCACCTTGGCATTCACCATTGCACTGAAAGCTCTATACAAATGCAAGACATTTTCAAAATTGGGATAAAGTAACTGATAAACGTTTATCCTTAGAAAACAGAATCAAGAACAGTCATCATCATCTTTGCTCTACTGTGAATGCCTGCAAGGAAATAAATCTCAGGGTAGCATATGGTGACATGTACGTATTTTCATAGTAAATTAACTTTGAACTTTTGAACTACTTGATAATGATATCAACTTGCAATCTGCTTTTTCAGAATAGTAAATACACAGGGATTGCCTATATTCAACTTGAACTCAAATGACACAGGCAGAATTGGTGACGAGATAAAATGGTGACAATTCGAGGCCAGAGATCAGCTTAAGTTGTTCTTTACAAATATCAAATGGGAGGACGACTCGCTACACTTTTGGAATAGACTGTAGCTATGTATTAACTGCTAACACCTTCTAAAGGATTTCATCATCTGCAAGTATTGCAGAAATTATACATCACTTGATGCAAACCTTCAGGTGAAACATTCAAGAGAGATTTAGTTAACCAATAACTTTATGGCCAATTAGAAGTTTGAAATCTGAAAAAAAGAATTTACTTTGCATCAGAAAAGCTTAAGACTCGAATATATGTCTGTAAACTAGATACTTGAAGGCAAATAAGAATTTCATTGCAACTTATTTTCCTTCACTTGATATGTATGGATACAAACACCATCTGTAAAAAGTTAGAAAAAAATTAAAATAAATTACATTTATAAGAACACTTTCCCTTCAGTTATTTATATAAAATGCCAAAATAGTGTACTATAAACAAAATCTAGAAAGAATATAAAGGCATGAGATAAAACAGAGCTTTCCTGCCTCTGCATCTGATGTGATAATGTTATTCAATTGTTATTGAAGCAACCAAGAAAAGATTTAATCCTCAATGTATTAGTACACCCAATTAACCGGGACCCATTGTGGCTCGATAAAGAGTTTTTCTATTGCAGTCTGTAGCTTCTGAAAAGCCTTGTCCAAGTTATCATTGACAATGGTCAAATCAAAGTAGTGGCTATACGCTCGCTGAATTCGAGCACTTTCATCTACTGTCTTTTTCAAGTCTGTGTCCTGCAAAAATAAATAAATAAACAAACAAATAAATAAATAACCGCTGAACCAAATAGCTCATTTTTTGTATATTAACTTCAAAATAGGTTATTGATTAACTTCAATATGAAACGTGAAAAATGCATAAGATGGGTATGGAGAAAAAACAGAGTGAAAAGACAGTTACAGAGGGAAACATGCTCCATGACACAGGCTGAAAAGACAGTTACAGGGGGAAAACATGCTCCACGACTCAGTTACCAAAGATTAATAATATGATTAAAATATCAATTCGAAAATCAACTTTACAGAACAAGTTGCGCTGACCAGACACAATAAACGTAAATGTAATGGGGTAATAGCAACAGTTTTCTGTACATCAGCCAAAAAGTGAAATAAAATAGTATGGATGTCAAAATTGAAAGGTGTGAAATTTTAAGGAGCCCTTACTGTTAGAAGTTTAGTTGTGATGCCAGCATCAATGACAGCTTTGTGCATGGCACGAAGTGTTTCTAATTCAGGAGCAGCAACAAACACAATATACGGCATAAATTCAGCTGTCTTCAATATCTTCAGTGCCTGCAAGTAAATCAAACACATTAAAGGTGTATGGCAATGTATTGTTATGTTTGCTTGCCAAGAACTACTGATGAGACATGAAGCCAGGAGATAGGACAAAGCCAGAACTCGAAATACTCCTTTATTCAATAAAACTATGCAACTACAAAATCTCAAATATAAAACTCAACTGTACATCCCAAAGCACGACTATTTAATACCCAGTATATAAACAAGCACGAGGAACAAATTGAAAGACATTTAATATAGCAATAGATCAGTGAACCTGAACTGAGCTGGGGTCTTACTCAAAATGAGCTAACTTCAGGCTAATCTTAGGGGTAATATTCCTGAATGGTGGGGTAATTGAAGGAAGCAAACACGAGAATTATTCCTATTTCTGACTAGTAAACTCTGGCTGGAAAGAGTCAGGTGTGATCCTTCCATGCTCAAAAGTTTGCTGTCCCGGGATTTCACACATGAAGACAAAAGGAGGTAGGGATGCCAATAAAACCTTCTTCTAGGAGATGTCATCAAGGAGAAATGGAGAAAGTAATCAAGAGCAGAGGGGAAGCAGTGGATTAAGAAAGGGTCACTCTGACCTAATAACTCCCCTTACCCCTTGTCATCTGTTCAACGTATTTCATCAACTGGAGAAAAACAGGAGCTGGTTTACTTAAATATGCCCAGAATGATAGGGTTCCTAATCAATATCTCCTATCTTCACCACTGCCATCATCAAACACATTCTGCTTTGGATTCTTCCATTTAATTAACACAAATAATTAACAGGAAAATTTCATTGTTACATTGATTAGGAGTAGCTTGGTTGGAAGGTCCATTGAAACACTGATATTGCAGCTTCTCTTGGATCTATTCATGATTACAAGGCCAATGTAAAAATCAATTTCTGTCAATTACTTTTGAGGTGGGAGGAAAAGTGATCCAGATTTTATAAATCTTTTAGTTGTGGCAATATTATCAGATTTAAATTCCTGCTTTCCCTCAAGCACTCATCTGTCATTCTGCAATTAGTCTGGCTAGTTTCATTGCTAAATTGCCGACATATTGAGCTTTCACATTATTTTACCTGTGGATTAATATCCAAAATGCACATTCGTCCTGTGTGAACAACCTCATGAATGGAGTCGATCTTTGTCCCATAAAGGTTTCCTTCATACTCCCCATGTTCCAGGTATCTGCTAGCTTTTATGTCCACCTCCATTTCTGCTCTTGATACAAATCTGTAAGCATGCCCATCCTGCTCATCATCTCTTGGTTTCCTTGAAGTAACTGCAGTAAATATGAAAAACAAATATTTTAGCACATCAAGTAGAAAGTTTTATTTGATTTTGCAAAGCTAGCATGGGTAGAAGCAACATTCTTCGGAGGTGATAGTCACAGTGACATAATATGGGAACAGGCCTCTTGGCTCCAAACTTGCACTGTTATCAAGCGCCTATTTAAATTCTTGGAGTAGGTTAAAAGGTTGGCACAACATTGTAGGACAAAGGGCTTGTACTGCGCTGTAGTATTCTATGTTCCATAATACATAATTGGAACAACTTCCAGATTGAAAATCAAAGGTTGATTTACGTGATTATTTGTGTGGTTGTAGTTTATATTGGTCTCCTTCAGTTTTCTGTGTTTTCTTTCTTGTTGCTGATTGGCGGGTTGGGGATTTGACGTTCTTGTGGGAGGTATGTAGTTTTTACACAAGTGAGGGTTGGGAATTTGATATCTGATGCTCTTTTTGCTGTTTTTTCTAGGTGGGGGATTTGTTAGATTTTTTTGTGTGTGAGAGAGGGGTCTCGGCGTTTGACATTATTCTCACTGTTCTTTTTCCCTTGTGGGCGATATGCTAGTTTTTTTGCAAGGGAGGGGTTGGGGGGTTTGGGGTTTGCAAGTTCTTGTTTCTTTTTTGGGGGGGGGTTGATTTCTTTCAACAACTTCCATGGTTTTTCTGGCTATCTAGAGAAGACGAATCTCAGAGTTGTATTCTGCATACATACTTTATTAATAAACTGAACCTTTGAAGAACAAAAGTCAAACTCGATCGCTGGAGCCCCAAGTCTGTGAAACTCTGCAAATCCGCTGCAGAAGTCAAGACCGATGGCCAGTGCCCCAAGTCTGCGAAACTCTGAGTTCGCTGGAGTAGTTGAAGGCTGGAAGTCTGTCCAAGAGTTAGAGGACTGTGTGCATACTAAGAAAAAATTAGGTTTGTTTTGCTGTTGTGACTTTGTCACTTGGTATGTTCCGTTTTGTTGTGTTCTGTGTTTTTCTGCCGAGCATGGTGGGGCAGAATCTGTGGCAACCGTTGCAAGCTGTCTCCAGCACGTCCTTAAGGACACTGTTCATTGTATGTGTCGATGTAAATAAATCTGAATCAGTCACATTTCTGCCTCTGCTACTGCATTAATGCTGTCCAATGAAGAACAGCATCCTCTGTGATCAAAACTGTTGAATATCTGGAGGTCTGTGCTTGATGAAACTCCAATGCCGACGCTCCACTAACAAGAAATAAGAGCAATAGTAGGTTATATCCAGCCTCTCGAGTTCTGTTTACCACGCAGTAAGATCACGTTCACCTATTCCTGGTCTTGCATCCACTTTCCTGACTCTTTCTCAAAATAATCTAATCCCCTACCTCAACTACCATCCACAGCTGTCTGGGGTAGAGATTTCTAGGGATTTGCAATCCTGAGTGAGGAGAAAATTCTCTCCCTTCCAAATTTAATGGGCAATTTTTTTTTGGTATGTCCCTAGTTTAAGGGAATCATTCTCCCAGACAAGGTCCTTCAAGATTTCCACTCTGCAATGTCCTCCCTTCATCGTGGTTCCCTCTCCTCCTTAAGGCTTGTACTCGTTGGAATTTAGAAGATTGAAGGGGGATCTGATTGAAACGTATAAGATCCTAAAGGGATTGGACAGGCTAGATGCAGGAAGGTTGTTCCCGATGTTGGGGAAGTCCAGAACGAGGGGCCACAGTTTGAGGATAGAGGGGAAGCCTTTTAGGACCGAGATTAGGAAAAACTTCTTCACACAGAGAGTGGTGAATCTGTGGAATTCTCTGCCACAGGAAACAGTTGAGGCCAGTTCATTAGCTATATTTAAGAGGGAGTTAGATATGGCCCTTGTGGCTACGGGGGTCAGGGGGTATGGAGGGAAGGCTGGGGCGGGGTTCTGAGTTGGATGATCAGCCATGATCATAATAAATGGCGGTGCAGGCTCAAAGGGCCGAATGGCCTACTCCTGCACCTATTTTCTATGTTTCTATGTTTCTATGAAATGTACCCCCTTGATAAAAGTACCAGCTCCTTCCTTGGTTCTACCTATTTTGTCTGATTTTTCCTCTCGAGGCTGTTTTTGGGGTGAAATTACAATTCGTTAACAAACTGTAGATACTGCAGTGTTCCCTAAAATAAAATAAAATTATCCAGACATTGCTGTTCTGGTTAACTGGCTGGAGTGTTCACCAATATCTTTAACCTCTCAGTTCGACAGTCTGTGGTATCCACCTGCTTCAAGCAGCCTTCGATTACATCGGTGCTCAAGAAGATTATGCTAAGTTGCCTCAATGACTATCATCCAATAGCACTTACATCCACTATGATGAAGTGACTTCGAGAGGTTGTTGATGAAACATATCAACTCCAACTTGAAAAGCAACTTGGATCCACTATAATTTGCCTACATCACAACAGTTCAACAGCAGATGCTATTTCATTGGCTCTTCACTCAATCCTGGAACATTGAAACAGTGAAGGCACTGTTGGCCAGAAGAAACTTCAGTCTAATCAAGGACGGTGGAAGAAGACAAACCTGTTTTCTTTGAAGTTGATTGTGGACACAAGGAACTTCAGGTAATGACCTGCTAAATCGGAGACCATTCTTGGATGAGTACTTACTTATTATGTACAATGCCAGACCTACCACAGAAGCAATCTGTAATCTTGTTAGACTCTGTCTGGGTTGCCTCATTTAACTGGTTTGGACCAGTCACAGTTGAAAGACTCAAATACACAACGCTGGGGTGGGCAGAACCATGAAACAATGCTGATTGTAGCCCTGTTCAATGACCAGTAAGAAGGTGGCCCAGTTAGGTCAGGTGACCTTGAGCCAATGGGATGGAGATCCGCCAGTTCAATTATTGAGGAACACTATAAGAGTCAAGAGCTCCACATACGCAGGGACGATAACTCTCCAGTAACCAGAGACCAACCATTGCGGAGAAGGAGGACCCCACGGACAGGTGAAGATCGGGACCATGAGGAACACTTGGCCAGCGTAGACTCCTCTCCAGGGTAATAACCCTTCTCTTCACTGACTGTTCATGGAGGGTCAATGATCCTAGTAGAGTGCACACAGGCAGATAGCTTGTGAACCCACATGCTTTTTAGTTAAAACAATCAAAGTTACTTGTCTGTAAAAACAGATTCTCTGTGCCTCACTAATCATTATTACAAGGGTGATTTTTGTGACAGCGTATACATTAGGATGCTCTTCATTGACCTTAGTTCAGCATTCAATGCTATCACCCCCTCAAAACTAATCAATAAACTTCAGGTTCTAGGCCTCAAAACCTCCTGGTGCAACTGGATCCTCCATTTCCTCATGGCAGACCCCAGTCAGTTTGGATTGGCAACAATGACTCCCTCACAATCTCCACCAGCAAAGGTGCACCACAAGACTATGTGTTCAGCCCCCTGCTCTACTCATTTTACACTTATGACTGTGAGGCTAAGAACAGCTCCAAAGCCATAGTTGAGTTTGACGCAGCATTACCATTGCTGGCTGAATCAAAGGTGGTGACAAATCGCCTTATAAGAGGGAGATTGAAAATCTGGCTGAGCAGTGCCAGACAATAACCTCTCACAATATCAGCAAGACCAAGGAGATGATTATTGACCTTAGGAGGAGAAAACATGAGGTGTTATCATTTCAGAGGATCTGTCCTGGGTTCAATACATAAGTGCCATTACGAAGAAAGTATGGCAGCACCTCTACTTCCTTAGAAATTAGCAAAGATTTGGCATATCATCTGAAAATTTGACAAACTTCTATAGATGTGTGGTGAGAGTATATTGACTGGTTGCAGCATGATCTGGTATGCAAACACCAATGCCCTTGCATGGAAAAGCCTAAAAAAGAAGTTGATTCAGCCCAGTCCATCACGGGTAAAGTCCTCCCCACCACTGAGCACATTTACACAGAGTGCTGTTGCAAGAAAGCAGCATCCATCATCAAGGACCTCCACCATCCAGGCCATGCTCTCTTCTCGTTGCTACCAGCAAGAAGGTACAAGAACCTTAGGACTCACACTAGAAACAGTTATTATCCCTCAACCATTAGGCTCTTGAGCCAGAGGGCATAACTTCACTCTGATTCATTCACCCCAACACTGAACTGTTCCCATTGAACTGGACTTACCTCATCTCAGGTTCTCCATATTTATTGCTTATTTATGTATTATTATTATTGTTTTTCCCTCTTTCTCTTCATATTTGCACAATTTGTTGGGTTTTTTATTTGCATGTTGGTTGTTGTCTGTCCAGTTGGGTGTGATCTTTCATGGATTCTATTTTGTTTCTTGTATTTATTGTGTGTGCCCTTACGAAAAGGGATCTCAGGGTTGTATGTGGTGACATTTAAGTACTTTGATAATAAATTTACTTTGAACTTTGATCATCATGGGGGAAAAAAGTCCAAAAGAAAAAAAATCAGTTTTGACCATTTATGTACTGGTTTTGTCTAATCTGTGAATGTTTAACTATCAGCAGAGGGGAGAAAACATGTTAAAGCCTAGAAAATTAATTTCAAAATATTATATTCCTAGTCATTACACCTCTGTGAAACCAATTCCTGTAACTTCAGTTACTTCCAAGTCTTCAGACAGATCAATTGCTAAATAAACATTAAAACATGGAAATATTGATTCATCAAGATAACACACCTTTCCGAACTCCAAGGTTTTTTCTAAAACATCTCTAACATTTGGAGAAGCATAATATGATTAGGGATAGTCAGCATGGCTTTGTCAAAGGCAGGTCATGCCTTACGAGCCTGATTGAATTTTTTGAGGACGTGACTAAACACATTGATGAAGGTAGAGCTGTAGATGTAGTGTATATGGATTTCAGCAAGGCATTTGATAAGGTACCCCATGCCAGGCTTATTGAGAAAGTAAGGAGGCATGGGATCCAAGGGGACATTGCTTTGTGGATCCAGAATTGACTAGCCCACAGAGTAGTTGTAGACAGGTCATATTCTGCATGGAGGTTGGTGATCGGTGGAGTGCCTCAGGGAACTGTTCTTGGACCCCTACTCTTCATGATTTTTATAAATGACCTGGATGACGAAGTGGTGGGATGGGTTAGCAAATTTGCTGATGACACGAAGGTTGGGGGTATTGTGGATAGTGTGGAGGCCTGGCCGAGGTTACAGCGGGATATCGATTGGATGCAAAACTGAATTGAGAAATGGTTGATGGAGTTCAACCCAGGTAAGTGTGAGGTGGTTCATTTTGGTAGGTCAGATATGACGGCAGAATATAGTATTAATGGTAAGACTCTTGGCAGTGTGGAGGATTAGAGGGATCTTGGGGTCCGAGTCCATAGGACACTCAAAGCAGCTGCGCAGGTGACTCTGTGGTTGAGAAGGCACACAGTGCATTGCCCTGCAACAACCGTAGGATTGAGTTTAAGAGCCGAGAGGTAATGTTACAGCTATATAGGACCTTGGTCAGACCCCACTTGGAGTACTGTGCTCAGTTTTGGTCACCTCACTAGAGGAAGGATGTGGAAATTATAGAAAAGTTGCAGAGGAGATTCACAAGGATGTTGCCTGGATTGGGGAAGCATGCCTTATGAGAATAGGTTGAGTGAACTCAGCCTTTTCTCCTTGGAGCAACAGAGGATGAGAGGTGACCTGATAGAGGAGTACGAGATGATGAGAGGCATTGATCGTGTGAATAGTTAGAAGCTTTTTCCCAGGGCTGAAATGGCTAACATGACAGGGCACAGTTTTAAGGTGCTTGGAAGTAGGTACAGAGGAGATGTCAGGGGCAAGTTTTTTTTTACATAGAGGGTGGTGAATGCGTGGAATGAGCTGCTGGCAATGGTGGTGGAGGCGGATACAATAGGGTCTTTAAAGAGACTCCTGGATAGGTACATGGAGCTTAGAAAAATAGAGGGCTATGGGTAACTTTAGGTAATTTCTAAGTAAGTACATGTTTGGCACAGCATTGTGGGCCGAAGGGCCTGTATTGTGCTGTAGGTTATCTATGTTTCTAGCTGCAGAGATCAGCAGCAGACACCAAGTAAGAACAAGAAAAAGGAATTCTTGTTCCCAAACAAACATTCAAAATCTGCAGTTGCAAAGCAAAACTTACATGGGACAGTTGTTCCAAACCGCATGGGATTCATTACGATGAGCCGATTTTTTAAACTTCGTCGTCCCACACCTTGCGCTCCTATCAACACTAGAGTCTTTCTCTGAAATGGTGGCATCCTCGCTACTTCCTCGTAGATCATAATTTCATGCCGATCAAATTCTTGTTAACCAGCATAAACAAATAAAAAAACAAAATCAAATGCTCTTCAGAGTGTATTTTTCTAACAACATGGAAGGCACACAGTGAATTGAAATCACACCGATATAATTCAGAACAACACACGACCTTTAGAAACAATCCCTTATCTTCACTCTGGACACCATGCAGCTTTTCAGACTGAACACCTGAATTCAATTTCAGTTAATAATTTGACTCCCTCGGTACCACACTTTTTCTCAGACATTATTAATAGCTTCTTTTATCTTGCACTCTCACCTTCCCCATCACATTGTCAAAGGTTCCATGACACTGTCCAAGGAGTAGAAAGAGAATTCATCGATCATTTCAGTTGATGTTAATTCTTTAATCAATGATTCTTTTCACAAAAAGGTTTGATCATTTCAATGCCATCTCTAAGGCTCAGCTGTATACAACATGCTTGCCATTTCTCCTTGCCCAGTACAGACTCTTCAACTCGCAATGATGAGCGACTTTTTAACCTACATCAGTCTAACCCTTCCTTTCTACACAGCCCTCCATTTTCCTATCATTCACGTGTCTATCTAAGAGTCTCTTAAATACCCCTAAGGTATCTGCATCTATCACCACCTCTGGCAAGTGATCCATGCACACACCACTAGCTGTGTAATAAAACCTACCTCTGACATCTCCCCTATACTTTCCTCCAATTACCTTAAAATTATGCCTCCTTTTCATTAGCCATTTCTGCCCTAGGAAAAAAGTTTCTGGCTGTCCACTTGACCTATGTCTCTTATCACTTTGTAACCCTCTATCAAGTCACCTTTCATCTTCATTCGCTCCAAAGAGAAAAGCCCTAGCTTGTCCAAACTATTCTCCTAAGACACGCTCTCTAACCAGGCAGCATCCTGGTAAATCTTCTCTGCATCTCCCTAAAGTTTCCACATCCTTCCTATAATAACACAACTACAACAGATGACAGTTCCAATGTACTCCAATAGCTTTGAAATAAGACCAATAGCACATATATTACCCAAATTAAAAACAATTTGGCTTGCATTGTATTCCGTTTTGCAGCTGAGTTCAATCTCCCTAGGTGTTGAGGAGAACGCATATCAACATCCAGGCAGATGTACAGTAAGTACATAGAATCCGAACCCACAAAACCTCAGTTGACACTTTGGCCGAGACCCTTCATCAAGGAAGGTGATGAAGGATCTCGACAGGAAATGATGACTGTCCCTGAGCTGCTAGTTCCTGCAACATTTTGTCTGTTGTTGAACCTTGAAGTGATGGTCTTCAGGCCCCTGTACATCCTGCCCAATGGCAACAATGAGAAGGGAGCAAGAATCAGAAAGTGGGATCTTTGCTGGTGGATATCGCCTTAGTAATAGGTGACTTACTTCCCCTATGGTGAAGTCTGAGATAATTGATAAACCTATTGTAGGTAGTGCAGTCTTCCTTCCACAGACAGGGCAGGAGATGCCTGACAGGGAAAACAGGTGGGTAGTTGGCTTGCTGAGGTGTTCCTTCTGATCTTGATGAAAAGATGGGAACCCAATGCAAGAACTGAAGGTTCTTAATTCTATACCAAATGCTCTTCTCCACTTCAAGGGGTTATGGGCTGGAGGTTCCCAGAAGTTAGTGCAGAAGGTGCATTTCTGCAAGGTAGTTTCAATCGTACTCTTAAAGCTTCCTCTGACAGAATTCAGAACAAAGCAACAATGCCCTGGCACTGGGCATTGTCCAGTATGGCCTGCCTAAAGTCAACATGACTTAAATGGAGCCACAGTGCTGTAGATGGTTCCTGCTGAGGACACAGACAATGGTCCACATATTAGTCTCAGTGAATTTCGAGGATTGTGTGGAGACAGTACTGGAAGTATCTTTCAAGTGCCTCAGGATGCCTGCAGTACATAATCCAGGACTCACGAGGCATTTGGAACAGGAGGTGTGACTTTGCAAGTCTGGGAGTCCGGGGCCAAGGGCTAGAAGTCGTAGGTTTGTAAATGGCCCGTCCTGCAGATGGAGGCCTGTCTGTGGTTGGATGTGCGGGACAGAGGGAAAGGGTTTTATCTTACTGTTGTTTTGCTTGGTGGTTGTTGTTGCTTGTGTTATTCTTCAGAGCACTGTGGGCATGCTACATTGATGCCGGAATATGTGGCAACACTGGTCGGCTGCCCTCAGCACATCCTCAGGTTGTGCTGGTTGTTAATACAAACAATGCATTTCACTCTATGTTTCCATTATAGATCAATAAAACTGAAATGTAAGTGGTGACAAACATCCGTGATTAGCTGAATTTGAGGAGGATGTTCCACAGTCCTACCTGACTGACAGTGATGCCAATAAGTCACATATGCTAGCTAGTGCCACTTTCTTACTCTTTGCTAGTGAGGATCCCGCCCACCATGCCTTTAGATCGATGGATTCCACACTCAGAACAGTCGAACGTTCTCCTTGCTTTACTGATTTGTATTCTGTTGCATTCTGGCATACCGAGCATCAAGTCTGAAACCTGTTCAAAGTTTTGATTTCTCAGATTTGTCTGTTCTGGATTTATTGTTGTAGTAGGGCAGGACACTGCAGTAAGCACCCTTTCTCATGCTGAGTGATGTGTTCCTGCATCCCAATATTTAACCATGAGGTAGCATGATGCAGTCAGCATTACATCAATGCCAAAGTGCTTTTTCTTTGGAGCTGTACTAAAACACCTTCAAAAAGGCAGCATCCATCACTAAGGACCCTCATCACCCAGGGCATGGCCTCTTTTCATTGCTACCACCAAGGAGGTGACCAGAAGCCTGAAGGCACACATGCAACATTTCAGGAACAGCTCCCCAACTACCCCACCGTAATCAAATTTTTGAGTAGACAATGAACTCATGTATACTACCTATCTTCCTCTCTTTTCGCATGCTATTTAAATACGTAAACATACATCTACACAGCCCATAGGAGAGGTGTGGCACAGGTGGCAGAGAAGGAGTACTAGGACGGGGAGTGGTGTGATTACTGCCACACCTGGCCCTGAGACACTAGGCAAGGTTATATGATTCTAGACAATGATTTATTCATCATTACAGAATGTCTCTCTCGTGCTTCCCATTCCCTCCCTTCCGCCTTCCCCTTTTCTCAACCATGATTCCCCTCTCCCTGCCCCCTTCCCACTCTCAGTCAACTATACAGACCCCCATCAGAATCAGGTTTATGCCAGTGAAGCTGATTTAGATTCTGATGTTAGTATCATAGTTATATTACTAATTAAACTGCCAAAGGCCTGGAATAACAAACTTGTAGGACAATTTCAAGTGCCACCACGGCTGTTTCAGTAAACTAAAATAATCATAGTATTGGCATCCCACAACACTGAAACAGGCCCTTTGGCCTAATAAGTCTGAAATAAAAGTGAGGATCTCAACAGTTGGTTTCAGTACATTAAAACATGGTCAGCCAACCTGATCAATTTTTATAGGGGATGATACGATGTCATTCTTACCCATTTCAGCTCAGTTATAACTTTAATACAACTGTAAAGCCCCATTTTCCAAATGACAGGATGTAATTAACTGCTACAAAACAATGGTATTATGGGAGCATCATCACAACAGGCTTCAGTGTTGAGGTGTCCCAGTACCACTCTAATAGATACAGAGGAGGCAATATTATAATTAAATAATAATATTTAACAATAACAATTTAATATAATTAAATAATAACAATGAATGCACAAAGCCAGCATTCATTTCCCTTGCTTAAATGCCTGAGATGATGGTGCTAAGTAGCTTCTTCAACATCTGCAGATCTTCTAAAGGTGATTCCACAATGCCACTGGATGCAGGATTTCGATCCAGTTTGAACACCTCCATTATATCTGCCTTCATCACCGCCACAGGTGGTGCACTCTAGGCCTCACAGCTCTTTGTAAAAGAAAAATTTGCCCCTTTGAACTTACTCTCACTTTAAATGACATGCCCCTTAGCATTAGACATTTCAACCCTGAAGATTAAAGATCAGCTTTATTTGTCACATGTACATCAAAACATACAGTGAAATGCATCGTTTGCATCAAACCAAATCAGTGAGGATCGTGCTGAGCGCCTAAAAGTGTTGCATGCATGCCCAAAACTTACTCACCATATTGCGCATGTCTTCGGAATAAGGGAGGAAACCCATGCAGTCACAGGGAGAACATATAAATTCGTTACAGACAACGCTGAGAATTGAACCCCAATCTTACAGCTGGTGCAGTAAAGTGATTGCACTTACCACTATGCTATTTAGCTGCTCTGGAAAACATCTATCAGCTGTCTATTCTGTCCATGTCACTCATTTTCTTATAAACCTCCATCAGATTTCCCTTCAGTCTCCATCACTCCAAAGAATTCAACTGAAAGTTGTCCAATCTCTCCCTATAGCACATGCCCTCTAACCCTGGAAAACCTCTTCTGCACCTTTTCCTAAGCCTCCACATCTTTCCTATAATGGGCAGACAAGAACAAAATGCAATGCACCAAATGTGGCATAACTAGTTTTACAAAGCTACAAGAAAACTTCCTGACTCTGGGAACACAATTCCTCAAACAACAAAGGCAAGCATGCCATATGCCTTCTTTTCCACCGTATGAACACATGTAACCACTTTCAGGAAACTGTGGACTTGGACCTTAAGATCCCTCTGCTCATCAACACACAAGGGCCTTGAGATGTTTTATCTGTCTGCCAACTTCGACCTTCACGTATAGGTATTGCAACTCCCTTTGCATTGTCGCTCTCTGTTATTTTGCAACTTAATAATCTTCTTTGTTCACACATAGTTGCATTGGCCAAATTTTCACCTGTTCACTGACCCCACTGATAACCCTCTGTGAGCAGGTTATATCCTGTTCACAGCTCGCTTTTCTATCTATTGTCATGTCAGCTGCAAATATGGCTACAGTACATTCTCTTTCTTCAAATTACCATACATCCCCTGAACAGCTGTGGTCCCAGCACTGATCCTTATGGCATCTCCATGGTCGCATGTTGCCAAACTGAAAATTAACTTCCTATCCCTACTTTTGTTTCCTACTAGTCAGACAATCCTCAATCTACTTGCCCGCCATTTATTTACCTGCATTTTTTGTTGTGAGGTACATCATCTTTTTCTTCTTTTTACCAGTTATTATTCCACAAAATGGCCCTGAAGAAAGATTGAAACAGAATTTGAGACAATTAATTATTTTTCCATTATATTCACAAGCATTTATAAACACTGTGACGAGAATACACATAAATTAAGATGTTTGCTGGCCTGGGCTAGCACCAGTGGCATCAGCAGTTGGTCTGCCACCTGTCCTCAGGGGAGGGAGAGATAAGGATCACAATGAAGCAGCATTTGGAGATGTTAATGAAGGAGCCATCAGTCTGGGTATTGTCAAGATCGGCTCCCCCTTTGAACCCTGAACTGTTTGAAGTGATGGACAGGCGATACCCCAGCAGGGGGATAAAAAGGGACAGGTTCGCTGAGGCAACACACACATGACACCATGAGGTAACGAGACCCTGGAAGCAGTGCCCCCCCCACAAGTGGCGGGAGTCGTTTTGGAAGGCTGGTTGCGGAACCAAGCCTTAGACGCACAGGGTGGAAAGGTATGATCAGCGGGAGCCCGGTGTGTGTCCGCCCTTGCTTGGGTGCCGGGTTGACTGCAGAGGATCGACCGCATCTGGAGGAGGGGTCACAGTCGGTGACCTCAGGTGACATCACAAAGGACTCGCCCGAAAGCTGCTTGTGAGCAATATCGCAGGTCTGTGAGTGGAAGCCGTTTTGAATGATCATTCGTTCTTGTTCTCTCTCTCCTTCCCCCACATTGTCCATCGCCACGGCAACGATTACTGTGAACTGAACTAAATTGAACTGGACTTTGTGTCACTTTGAAATTGGTCATTTACCCCTAGACAACGATAGAGCTTGATTGATCCTGTTATCTTAATTCTGTGCACGTGTGTTTATCATTGCTGAACTGTTGCATTTATTATCCTTTCGTTTACTGTGTTGCTTGTTTCTTTAATAAAACTTTCTTAGTTCTAGTAATCCAGACTCCAACTGAGTGATCCATTTCTGCTGGTTTGGCAACCCAGTTACGGGGTACGTAACAGCACCTTATGTCAATCTCTAAAGAGCAACACTAAAAAGCTCACCAGAGGAACCTGAGAGATCCCAGTCCCGTTTAACAAAGGCTTTCCTTTTTTCTTCCAACATCTGGCTGGGAATTAGACCTGCACTTCCTCCTCCCTTCATGTGAAAAGCCTGAAATGAAACACAACTAGTCCAATTAGTTCATTGGAGTCATGGTATTTACAAAGTCAAAGTCATACACCACAGAAGCATGCCTTTCATAGACCACCGGCTCTGCATCCGTTATCACACACCCATTTACATAAGACCATAAGGTATAGGAGCAGAAGCAGGCCATTCGGCCCACCGAGTCTGCTCTGCAATTGGCTGATCCAACTCTTCCAGTCATCCCCACTCCTCTGCCTTTTCCCCATACCCTTTGATGCCCTGGCTAATCAAGAACCTATCTATCTCTGCCTTAAATGCACCCAATGACTTGATCTCCACAGCCATTCATGGCAACAAATTTCACAGATTTACCACCCTCTGACTGAAGTAATTTCTCCACATCTCTGTTCTAAATGGACGTCCTTCAATCCTGAAGTCGTACCCTCTTGTCCTGGACTCCCCTACCATGGGAAATAACTTTGCCATATCTAATCTGTTCAGGTCTTTTAATATTCAGAATGTTTCTATGAGATCCCCCTTCATTCTCCTGAACTTCAGGGAATACAGCCCAAGAGCTGCCAGACGTTCCTCATATGGTAACCCTTTCATTCCTGGAATCATTCTCGTGAATCTTCTCTGAACCCTCTCCAATGTCAGTATATCCTTTCTAAAATAAGGAGCCCAAAATTGCACACAATATTCCAAGTGTGGTCTCATGAATGCCTTATAGAGCCTCAACATCACATCCCTGCTTTTATATTCTATACCTCTAGAAAGGAACGCCAACATTGCATTCACCTTCTTCCCACTGACTCGACCTGCAGGTTAACCTTTAGGGTATCTTGCACAAGGACTCCCAAGTCCCTTTGCATCTCTGCATTTTGAATTCTGTCGCCATCTAAATAATAGTCTGCCCTTTTATTTCTTCCACCAAAGTGCATGACCATACACTTTCCAACATTGTATTTCATTTGCCACTTCTTTGCCCATTCCCCTAAATTATCTAAGTCTCTGTTTCCTCAACACTACCCGCTCCTCCATCTATCATTGTATCATCAGCAAATTTAGCCACAAATTCATTAATCCCATAGTCCAAACCATTGACATACATCATAAAAAGCAGCGGTCCCAACACGGACCCCTGTGGAACTCCACTGGTAACCGGCAGCCAGGCAGAATAGGAGCCCTTTATTCCCACTCTCTGTTTTCTGCCGACCAGCCAATGCTCCACGTATGCTAGTAACTCCCCTGTAATTCCATGGGCTCATATCTTGCTAAGCAGCCTCATGTGCGGCACTTTGTCAAAGGCCTTCTGAAAATCCAAGTACACCACGTCTACTGCATCTCCTTTGTCTACCCTGCTTGTAATTTCCTCAAAAAAATTGCAGGTTAGCCAGGCAGGATTTTCCTTTCAGGAAACCATGCTGGCTTTGCCCTATCTTGTCATATGCCTCCAGGAATTCCGTAATCTTATCCCTAACAATCGATTCCAACAACTTCCCAACCACTGATGTCAGGCTAACGGGTCTATAGTTTCCTTTCTGCTGCCTCCCACCCTTCTTAAATAGCAGAGTAACATTTGCAATTTTACATACTTGTGGTGGCAGGGGCAGGGTAGTGTAATGCTATTAGTACCGCTCCCCAGGTTCAATTGCCGACGCTTTCAGTAAGGAGTTTGTACGCTCCCCGCATGACCGAGTGGGTTTGTACGTTCCCTGCATGTTAGTAGACTGGTCACAAAGTGTGTGGGTTAATAGATTACTTGGTCACAAGGTGTACGGGTTAGTAGATTAATTGGTCAAAAGGCGTATGGGTTGGTAGATTAATTGGTCACAAGGTGTGTGGGTTAGTAGATTAATTGGTCACAAGGCATACGGGTCGGTAGACCAACTGGTCACAAGGTGTACGGGTCGGTAGATTAATTGGTCACAAGGTGTACGGGACCGTAGATTAATTGGTCAGAAGGTGTACGGGTTAGTAGACTAATTGGTCACAAGATGTACGGGTCGGTAGACCAATTGGTCACAAGGCCTACATCCACCATAAACACTGCCTGGGCAGGGTGGAAAGCATTATCAAGGACGCATCTCACCCTAACCATGGACTTTTTACTCTCCTCCCATCTGGTAGGTGCTACAGGAGCCTCCGCTCCCATACCAGCAGGCACAGGAAGAGCTTCTTCCCTGAGGTGGTGACCCTGCTGAACCTTACATCACAGCGCTAAGCAGTATTGTACCCATATTGTACTGTCTCAGTACTTTTATATTTGTGTGCTGTAGTACTTACTTTTTTATTCACAGTTATTTTGTAAATAACACTATTCTTTGCATTTCTGGTCAGATGCTAACTGCATTTCATTGGCTTTGTATCTGTACTCAGCACAATGACAATAAAGTTGAATCTAATCTAATCTAATTAAGGTACCTCATACTTGGTGCTTTCTACCACTAGCAATATTTGTAAGTTTCAAGTTTATGAAAGGCATTGAGAAGAAACACTATTCTGTCAAATATCAATCTCTTTTCCCACATGGATGTTGCCCAACTTGCTGAATATTTCCATAACCTTCATATTTCTGTCATCTACATTTTTTTTGCACTTGAAGAGTTAGAATTGGTCTTTCAGAAATTAATGAATCCTGGAAAACTTTACTGAAAGGTCAGATAATACATTTCCTAACTGGGAATTCGATATAGGTTTAAAGAGGCTTATCAATGCACAGAGAGAATAGAATTCCAGTTGACCATCCCAGCTAAAAGGCCTGGATCAGCACAAAGTGACTGTGTTTTGTGCTACAAATTCTATCATTTTCTAGTTTAGCATTCGAGCCAAAAGTCAGATCCACCAAAAACAGCAAAATCTATCTGAAATGTCAATTTATGTCTGGCTAACTTTGGTCTGTACTTCTTCCACTTGGCAATTCATTAAACAGTCACAGAAGCTATAATAAACTCTCTAGGTTCTAACTTCACCAACAGCAAAGTCCAAGGTGGTTGTGATCCCTTGTGCTAGACTCCAGATGGGAAATATTTTCCTAGTATCTATCCTGTTGAACCTCTTGGAATTTTGTATGCTTCGATAAGGCCACATCTCCTTCTTCTAAACCCTATAGAACCCAGGCCTAACCTACTTAATCTCACCTCATATCCATGCTGACTCATTTCAGGAACCTGCTGGTGACCTTCTGCTGCACTCCCTTTACAGCAGGCGTTCCCAATCTGGGATCCACAGATGCCCCCGTTTAATGGCATTGGTCCATGACATAAAAAAAGGTTGGGAACCCCTGTCCCAGAACATGTATATTCTATTTTAGTTACAATAAGTAAAAATTCACACCGTCATCCATCCAGGCACATTCTCACCAAGAGGCAATAATTGTTGTAAGGCATTTTGACTCTTGGACTCAAATCCTCCAACAATAAACATCAACATTCAAAGTGCCTTCCAAGTTGGCCACTGCAGTTACACAACGAAAAAAGGCAATGTGCAACTTTGGCAGATGAAAGGAAATTATAAACCAGTTAGCATGACTTCAATGGTTTGGAAGATCCTGGAGCCCATTATTAAGGAAGAGGTTTTGGGGTACTTGGAGGCACATGATAAAGTAGGCTGAAGCCAGCGTGGTTCCCTTAAAGGAAAATCTTGCCTGACAAATCAGTTGGAACTTTTTGAGGAAATAATAGGCAAGATAGGCAAAGGAGAGTAAGTGGATTTTGTTTACTTGGATTTTCAGAAAGCTTTGACAAGGTGGCACAAATGAGGCTCCTTAACAAAATAAGAGCCCATGGTATTACTGGAAAGATATTAGCATGGATAGAAGATTGGCTGGCTGGCAGGAGGAAAAGGAGACAGGATTAAGGAGGCCTATTCTGGTTGGCTGCCAGTGACAAGTGGTGTTCTGCAAGGTCAGTATTGGGACTGATTCTTTTCATATTAGATGTCAATGATTTGGATGATAGAACTGATGGATTTGTAGCCAGGCTTACAGACAGTATAAGGATAGGTAGAGGGATATTAGTGTTGCAGAAGGACTTGGACAGATTACAAGAATGGGCAAAGTAGTAGCAGATGGAATAAGATGCAGGGAAGTGTATGGATATGCACTTTGATAGAAGGAACAAAGAGTAGACTATTTTCTAAACAGAGAAAATTCAAAAATCTGAGTTGCAAAGGGATTTGGGAGTCCTTGTGCATGTTTCCCTAAAGTTTAACTTGTAGGCTGAATCAGTAGGAATGGTGGCAAATGTAATGTTAGCATTCATTTTGAGAAGACTAGAATATTCTTATATAGGATGTGATGCTGAGGATTGGCCACACAGCACTTGATGATCTGGTGTTCCAGGAAGATGGTGACATGTTTGAATGCAGTGGCCTCTCAAGGGCCATTCAAAAGTGCACTTTTCTTTCTAAAATTTTTTTTTGATGATCATAAGACTATGCTGGACTCCAAGAACTACGGCATAGCAGATCTACCGCATGAGTGATCTGGTCGTTGCTCAGAGCAACTGGCTGGGGTGTTGAAGGTGCCAATGGACGGGTCGGAGGACGAGAAGCCCATGGTCGGGCCAGAGATATGAAAGGGTTAACTTATGAGGAGTGATGGCTCTGGGCCGGTAGACGTTGGAATTTAGAGCAATGTGAGGGAATCACATTGAAACCTATCAAAACTACAGACAAGGCCTAGAGAGAATGGATGTGGAGAAGATGTTTTCTATAGTGGATGAGTCTAGGACAAGAGAATACAATCAGAGTCAGAATCAGGTTTATTATCACCGGCATGTGACGTGAAATTTGTTAACTTAGCAGCAGCAGTTCAATGCAATACAGAATATAGCAGAGAGAGAGAAAAAATAATAAATAAAATAAAACATAATAACAAAACAAGTAAATCTATTATGTATATTGAACAGATTTTTTAAAATGTGCAAAAACAGAAATACTGTATATTAAAAAAAGTGAGGTAGTGTCCAAGGGTTCAATGTCCATTTAGGAATTTGATGGCAGAAGGGAAGAAGCTGTTCCTGAATCACTGAGTGTGTGCCTTCAGTCTTCTGTATCTTCTACCTGATGGTAACAGTGAGAAAAGGGCATGCCCTGGGTGCTGGAGGTCCTTAATAATGGATGCTGCCTTTCTGAGACACCGCTCCTTAAAGGACATACATTCAGAACAGAGGTGAGGAGGAATGTCTTTAGACCGAGGGTAGTAAATTTGTGGAATTTACTGCCAAGGAGGCAATTCATTGGAGGCCACATCACTAAGTATAATTAAAGCAGAAGTTGATAGGTTCTTGGTTAGCCAGGGCATCAAAGGTTACAAAGAGAAGGCAGAAGAATGGGGTTGAGAAGGATAATAAATCAGCCACGATGGTATGGTGGGGCAGACTCAATGGGATGTGTGGCCTAATTCTGCTTCTATGTCTTATTGTCTAACATTCATGTCCTTTTGAAAATCTACATTTCCCAGTCACTATTTAACAGAGGAAGTTGTTGGAAGATGCAAAGGTAATATGCTGTGTCTTTACACAGTTGTAATAGCCCAAACTTCTATTAAAATGTATTATTCTTTTTTGGGGGTTTGGATAAGTCAAAAAGACTGCATATTTACTGGATAGTTTAAGACTTACAGAAAAATGTATGCTTTAGAATATTTCTCAACTCCATTAAAGTGAAAGTTGAGCCAACCTGCCACCAGTTGAGATCTTCTCGATTCACAACTTGAAGGATGTCCCCTCTAGAAAACTTCAACCCTGCATCTTTGCATGGGATTAAACTGTCATTGGCTGGATTGTAATCAAAATGGCATTTCACAAAGACCTGCAAAAGATTGTAATAAAATTATTATTGTTAGTTTTATTTAGATACAGGCCCTTATGGGCCAATGAGCCTGCACCACCCAATCACACCCACTAACTTGTCTGTACTTGGAATATGTGCGGAACTGGAAAACTTGGTAGAAACCCACGCAGTAACGAGGAGGCCGTACAAACTCGTTACAGACAGCAGCAAAAATTGACTAAATTGAATAAATATATATAATTATTTTAACAGGTTGCAAAGTTTTGCATTACTGGAAATGAGGAAACATCTGGCCCAAATGAGCTGTATTTCAGGATCCTTGAATGAAGCATTGAAATTGGTAGTATGAATCAATGGAGTTGGAAACAGAGCTGATGGATTTTCATCAAGATGAAAATTTAATAATCAGATTTATATTGCAGAGAAGGAAGAGATGCAAGGAACAAAAGCAGTGGTAGAATGGAAACAAACAGACATCTTTGTTTAATTAATTTGATGGGATTCCTGTGTGTCTGACAAGGCCAGTATTTACTGCCCATTCCCCAACTGCTTTTGGGAAACTGGTGGTGAGTTGCCTTCCCTAACTGCTATGGTAATTCAGGTGACAGTTAAGATCAAATGGTGGGGAGTTATAGGGTTAAAATCCAATGTGACAGTGCTCTGACAGTGCTGTTGGGTGGGGAGTACAAGGACTGTGATCCAATTATGATTAAGGAGTGTCAATGGAATTCTAAGTCAGGATGGTAAGGAATGTGTGGTTGCACTGTAATGTCAGAGTCATTGAGCTCTACAGCGCAAAGATGATGGGGGTGGGGGATCTCATTACAACCTTTCAAATGTTGAAAGGCCTGGACAGAGTAAATATGGTAAGGTTGCTTCCCATGGTAGGGGAAGTCTAGGACAAGAGGGCACAGCCTCAGGATAGAGGGGCATTCATTTAAGACAGAGAGGCAGAGAAATTTCTTTAGCCAGAGGGAGGTGAATTTATGGAATTTATTACCACAGGCAGCTTGTAAAGGCCAGGTCATTGGGTCTATTTAAGACAGAGCTTGATATGTTTTGATGGGACATGGCATCAAAGGCTACGGGGAGAAGGCCGGGGATAGGGCTCAGGAGGGGAAAAAAGGATCAGCCATGATTGAATGGCAGAGCAGACACCATCGGCCAAGTGACCTAATTCTGCTCCTATATCTTACGGTCTTAAGTGACGGTGCTCCGACAGTGCTATTGGGTGGGGAGTTCCAGGATTAAGATCCAATGATGATTAAAGAGTGGCAATGGAATTCTAAGTCAGGATGGTGCAGAATATGTGGGTTAGTGCCAGAACATGTGGTTGCACCATTATGTTTTAGAGCCATAGAGCTCTACAGCACAAAAAAGGAAGCACTTCGGTTTATCTACTCCATGCCGAACCATTAACCTGCCTAGTTCCATTGACCCTCACCCAAACCATAGACTTCCATACCCCTCCCATTCATATACTTATCAAAATTTCTCTTAAGTGTTGAAATCAAACCGGCATCCACCACTTGCACTAGCAGCTCATTTCACACTCTCACCACCCTCTGTGCGAAGAGGTTCCCCCCTCAGGTTCCGCTTAAACATTTCACCTTTTACTCTTGACTTATGACCTCTAGTTCTAGTCTCATCCAACCTCAGTTCTCAGGGCTAATGTGCTTTGATGTACACGTGATAAATAAATCTGAATCTAAACTTGGGAAGGAATCAGCAGATGGGGGTGCTCTCATACACCTGCTGTCCTTGGTAGGAGGAGGGACAGCTTTGGGAGAAGTTTTCAGAGGAAGTAACATTAATGCATTTTGTTGATGATACCTACTGTGTGCTTGTGGGGTAGGGAACGAATGTTCAGGTTGGTCAGTAAGTTCTTTGTTCATGACAACATGAGCTGGAGCTCAACTCGTTCTGGCAAATGGAGAGCACCATGTTTTTAACTAGCTCCTTGGAAAGATTTTGGGGGCAGGATATCTACCCTTGGTATTACTCTAATAGCCACTGTATTCATGTGGCTAGTTTTATTCATTTCCTGGCCAATGTAACCCCTAGGATGTTGATGGTGGGGCACTCAGTGTTTTAAGTGCTAAGGGTGGTTAGACTCTCTCTTTTTTGAGATCATTCCCTCACCCTTTTGTCTAAATGACATAAGCAACAACACCACCCAAACCAAATCAGAGTTCTGTAGAACTCTGCCTTCTAACATTCCAACATATGCACTGAAATGTCACAAGGAAAAGGTAAAAATAAGCTGTGAGTGAATATTTCAATATCTGAAGATTAAATATTACAATACTAAAACAGATTAAATGATAGTAGATTCATAAAAATTACAGCACACCAATGAAGAGTGTTACCAAGTCAAACAAACTTGACAACCAAAATGCTGAAGCAGGGTCAGAGGGATACTTGGGAATAAATTAATAGTCAGGTAAAATACTGAATACACACCACTTCCAGCTACCAATGTAATCTAAGTTTCACGGAGTTCTGGATCCACATCAATAGACTTAACAATATGTAAATCATAAACACTAGAAATTCTGCAGATGCTGGAAATGCGGAGTAACACATACAAAATGCTGGAGGAACTCAGAACGTCAGGCAGTAACTTTGGAAATGAATAAACAGTTGATATTTTGGATCAAGACCAATCATCAGGACTGGGAAGGAAGACGCTGCCGGAATAAAAAGGTGGGGAGGGGGTGAAGGAGGAGGATAGCTGGAAGGTGACACATGCAGGTTGGAAATATAAAGGGCCGGACAGGAGAGTGGACCATGGGAGAAGGGGAAGGAGGAGGGGACGCAGGTGATAGGCAGGTGAGAAGAGGAAAGAGGCCAGAATGGGGAATAGAAGAAGAGGGGAGGTGGAGGGGATTTTATTTAGTGGAAGGAGAAATCAATATTCATGCCATCAGGTTGGAGGCTACTTGAAAGGAGTATTAGGTGTTGCTCCTCAATCCAGAGGGTGGCCTCACCTTGGCACAAAAGGAGACCATAGACTGACATGTCAGAATGGATATGGGAATTGGAATTAAGATGCTTAACCAATGGGTAGTTCCGCTTTTGGTGGATGTAGAGAAGGTGATCAACGAGGCAGTCCCCTAATTTACGACAGGTCTCGCCAGTGTAGAGGTAGCCGCATCGGGAGTGCTGGACACAATAGACAGCCCCAGCAGATTTACAGGTGAAGTGTTGCCTTACCTGGAAGGATAGTTTGGGCCCTGAATGAAGGTGAGGGAGGAGGTGAATGGGCAGGTGTAGCATTTCGCTGCTTACAGGGATAAGTGCAGGAAGGACGGATGCACTAGGGAATCACAAAAGGAACAATTCCTGCGGAAAGCTGAAGGAGGAGGGTGTATAGATGTATTTAATGGTAGGATCCCTTTGGAAGTGGTTGAAGTTGCAGAGAATGATGTGTTGGATGTGGAGGCTCATGGGGTAATAGGTAAAGACAAAAGGAACACTATCATTATTAAGGTGGCGGGAAGATGGGGTGCATGCGGATGTTCGGGAAATGGAGGAGATGTGGGTGAGGGCAGCATCAATACTGGAGGAAGGGGAACACTGTTCTTTGAAGGAAGAGGACATTTCTGGTGTCCTGGAAAGGAAAACTGCATCCTGGGACCAGATATGGCAGGGTGAAAGAACTGAGGAAAGGGAATAGCATTTTTACAGGAGATAAGGTGTGAAGAGGTATAGTCAAAACCTTAGGAATCAGTAGGTTCAAAAAAGATGTTGGTTGACAGTTTGTCTCCAGAGATAGAGACAGAGACATCAAGAAAGGGAGGGGGGTGTCTGGAATGGATCAAATGAATTTAAGGGCAGGGTGGAAGTTCGAGGCAAAGTTGATGAAATTGACGACCTCAGCGTGGGTATATGAAGCAGCAACAAAGCAGTTATCAATGTAGTGGAGGAAGAGTTGGGGAGCATTACCAGGGAAGGCCTGGAGCATGGACTGTTCTACTTAGCCAACAAAGAGACAGGCATAGCTGTGGCTCATGGCAATCCCTCAATTCTAGAGAAAGTGTGAAGAGCCGAAGGAAATATAGTTGAGAGTTAACAATAGTTAACAATATGTAAACTCTTAAACACAAGAGATTCTGCAGATGTTGGAAATCCAGAGCAAAACTACAAATTGCTGGCGGAACTCAGCAATCTGTGGAAATGAATAAGCAGTCGACGCTTTGGGCTGAGACCCCTCATTAGGGCTGGAAAGGAAGAGGGAAGATGCTAGAATAAGATGGGGAGAGGGGACGGAGGACAAGCTAGAAGGCGATAGGTGAAGCTAGATGGGTGGGGGGGGGATGAAGTAAGAAGCTGGGAGGTGATAAATGGAAAAGGTAAAGGGCTGAAGTAGAAGGAGGAATCTGATAGGAAAGCAGAGTGGATGAAAGTGATGTGATGATTCCACATATCTTCTAAAACTTAACAGACTTCAACAGATGCATGGTGGATCCTGACTGGTTGCATCATAGCCTGTTATGGAAACACCAATGCACAAAAATAGAAAAGTCTACAAAAGGTAATGGGTGCAGCCCAGTCCATCACAATAAAAGCCCTCCCCACTATTGAACACATCTACAAGGAGCACTGCCACAAGAGAGCAGAACTCATCATTAAGGGCTCCCAGTATCTACGCCATGATCTCTTCTCACCACTGCCATCGGGAAAGAGGTACAGGAGCATCATGACTTACACCACTAGGTTCAGGAACAGTTATTACCCCGCAACCATCAGGCTCTTGAGTCAGAGGGGATAACTTCACTCTACTTCATTCACCCCAACACTGAACTGTTCCCATTGAAATGGACTCACTTCATCACAGGTTCTGTATATTTATTGCTTATTTATGTATTTATTTAGCTATCAGAAAACATACAAAGTCTTTTTTATGCTGCATGGCTCCCTTAAGGCAGGGGTTCCCAACCTGGGGTCCGCGGATCCCTTACTTAATGGTAGGGGTCCATGGCATAAAAAAAAATCATTGGAACTGCTCCTTTAAGGTTTGGTGTTTCTGCAGACACCACTCTCACCATTCCAAGTTAAACCTGTGGACAAACAAGACCAAGGATTGGGAAAACATAAATGGCAGTCTGAATGATCAAGGTCAGGAGCAGCAGCCAGTCCCAAACCTTGTTGATGCCATTTTCTCCAGCAGTACAAGTGCTCAATATTAACTACTGAACGACAAAAAAAAAGTTAAAACATAAACAAATGTCAGGATCAAACATAGAACGAAGTGCTCAAGAGAAAAACTAAAAAATGTTTCTATAGAACGTGAACTCCAATGAATTTAATTGCTATAGAATAATATAATAAATCCTTACAAATCTCTTGTCAACGTTTCAAGCAGAGGCCTTTCAAGAGATTCTGATGAAGCCATAGATGCTGCCTTACTTGCTGAGTTTCTCCAGCATTTTATGTGAGTTACTCTGCATTTCCAGAATCTGCAGAATCTCATGTTTAAAATCTATGTGGTATTTCATTTTAAAGTGTTCAACAAAATCTCTTACCTGCAAGGGCACAGGAGTTTCTTTATAACTGGGCAAAATCTTAAACGAGATTCCACCGCTGCAATCCTTCAGCATTTCTTGCAGTACCTTTGGGTCAGATCCAACTTCAATGCCATTGACTTCCTTAATGATATCCCCCACATGGAGAAGAGCTTGCCGGTCAATCATACCACCATGAAGAATCCTTGCAATTACCAGCTCACTGTTCTCCACCCTAAAGGTAACACCCTACAAAGCAAGTAAAACAATCGTATTTGATTAGATGCCTTTCAAGATTGTTTAATGTCATTTCCAGTACACAAGTGTAAAGAACAAAATATTGTACATTCAACTTTAGAGTTTAGCCCTTCTATTGTTTAGGTTTAGTCATGATGGTAGATCCAATGCAGTCAAAGAACACAAATATACAATAAAATACACAAAAAGACAATAAATATAAATACATAAGATAGCTTATATACATAGATTGATTGCATGTACCTGAAGTGATGTTAGGCACAGGAGTGTCAGTACATAAGGTGACTCTGACAGTGGTGGTTGCAGGTGTGAAGAAGTGGCTTAGTAGGTGAAGGTGTTGATCAGCCTTACTACTTGGAGAAAGTAATTGTTTTTGAGTCTGGTGGTCCTGGCATGGATGCTATGTAGCCACCTCCCTGCCAGGAGTGGGACAAACAGTCCATGAGCAGGGTGGGTAGGAGCCTTCAGGATGTTACAGGCCCTTTTCCAGCACCTTTCTGTATATATGATGGGTAGGCTGGTGCCAGTGACACGATGCACAGTTGTAACTACCTGTTGAGGAGCCTTCCAGTTCCTAGTGCAGTTTCCATACCATGTAGTTGTTAGGATGCTCTATACTACATGTCTGTAGAGTACAGATGTGCATAGCCTCACTCTCTTCAGCCTCCTTAGAGAGCAGAGGTTCTGATTGTGTAAGACATATTCTGGGACCATGAGAGGTTGTAAAGATGTGCACTCCCAGGTGTTTGAAAATGCTTGCAGTACCACTGATGTAAAGTGAATTATGAGTTCTCCTGAAGTCAATAACTATCTCATTTTTCTTATTGACAATAAGGAAGAGATTATTTGCCTGTCACCAGGCCTCCAGCTCTTCCATCTCCTCTCTGTAGGCCATCTCATCGTTGTTGGTGATGAGACCCATGACTGTCATGTCATAAATGAACATGACAACGTGATCACCCGGGAGTTTGGCCGTGCAGTTACTGTGAACAGTGGGCTCAGCACACAACCCTGAGGGGCATCCATGTTCAGGATGATGTGAAGGGAGGAGTGGTTGTGCATCCTGACCATCTGAGATCAGTTGGTTAGGAAGTCCAACACCCAGATGCACAGTGGTATAGGAGTTTGTTCACCAAGGTGTGTGAAAACAACAGTTTTGAATGCCGAAATGAAATCCAGAAAGAGCATTCTGACATAGTGTTCTTGTTTTCTAGGTGTGTCAAAGCCAGGTGCATGACAGAGCACATACCCAATCAACAAAAAAATTTTGTCTTTTTCATGAACTAACACTGGAATTAGGTTCTCCACACCCCTCCCCCCATTCCATCCAATTTTAACAGTAGCACCAACAAGAATGTCCTGACCAGCTGCATCACCATCTGGTATTGGAATTATCAGGCATCTGACCACCAGTTCCTACAATGGATTGCAAGGACTGCTCAGAGGGTCATCAGGGTACCTCTTCCATCCATTCAAGATATTTATCAGGAGCGCTGCATACGCTGGGCCCTCAGCATTATCAATGATCCCTCCCATCTGTTCAACAATCTCCATCAGACAGAAGGTAACGGAGCATTAAGACAAAAACTGTTCGGATGGGAAAATTTCTTCTCCCAGGATTTGAGACGACTGAACTCCCTGCCACCAACCAAGTCTCATCACATATGAAGTGCCAGTAGTGTTATACTGTTTACTTTTTAAACTTCTGTCATAAATGCATCTTTTTATTTGTTAATTTACTTATGGCAATACTACTCTGTGTGAGTTATATCTACTGTGCTGTGCACCTTGGTCCTGAAGAAACACACATCAAAGTTGCTGGTGAACGCAGCAGGCCAGGCAGCATCTCTAGGTAGGGGTGCAGTTGACATTTCAGGCCGAGACCCTTCATCAGGATCTCGGCCCGAAACGTCGACTGCACCTCTTCCTAGAGATGCTGCCTGGCCTGCTGCGTTCACCAGCAATTTTGATGTGTGTTGCTTGAAGTTCTAGCATCTGCAGAATTCCTGTTGTTTGGTCCTGAAGAATATTATTTCCTTTGGTGGTATACATATACACAATTGAAATAACAATAAACTTGAACTTCTTTACTGATTTTATTAAACAAATAATTAGAAGAGGATCAGTGTGATTTCTTCCCCTTTCACAAATTCTAAAAATAAATTTCTTCATCAAATTGATGTCATTTTTATTGTAAGACATGCCAGAACGTTTACATTCTGAAGAATGTATGTGGACCCAAAATTATCCTTTCAAACTGCCTTCTGATCCCTTCTGAAGAGTATTCCATCAGAAATCGGAGCAAGCTGACACCACGTGATTCTCAGGTGATTTCACTGATCACAACCAGAGAAGGAGAATGCATTCCAACTGGATGTTGCACCAATTTCTAATTATCCAACAAATTGGTTCAGCTATTGCAGCTAAATCCTTCATTTCACACACAAAGGTGCCAGAGGATATCTGATATCAGTGGAGCTAGACTGGATAGAGAAAAAAAGAATAGAATAATGAAAACCTTCAAATGTTTTCTATAACTCTGTAGTCTTTGCTAGTAACGTCATGATGCAACCAATTAATCAGAATCAGAATCAGGTTTAGTATCACTGGCATACTTCATGAAAGTTGTTTGGTGGCAGCAGTACATTGTAATATATAATAATAAAAGAAATTATAACAAGAAATGTATTTTTAAAAATTAAATGAGTAGTACAAAAAGAGAGCAAATAAAAAAAAAGTGGGGTTCATTGTCCATTCAGAAATCTGTACATTGTACATGGGTTCGTTGTCCATTCAGAAATCTGACGGCAGAGGGGAAGAAGTTGTTTGTAAAGTGTTGAGTGTATGTCTTCGGGCTCCTGTACCTCCTCATTGTGCAAGATGACACTGGCAACCAACAGTGATGTTTTGCCGGCAGCTCATAAAACTGCTAGATACTGTAGTAGATATACTTCTGAATTGTGATCGCTGCAGTCTGCAGCCTGTAATTTCCCTTTATGGGATATAGTTTCGAACCAATTGGTGCTTTTGCATTCCCCTGGCGGATTTGGTGAAGTAGACTCTCAAGAGTGCATCTACAGCCGGGGCAGCCATTGCTAGGGATGGATGCTACGTCGAGGCCTTATAGCAGAAGATGAACCCATTTTGGCTCCATTATTCCATGCTGTTTAAAGTGTTGAGCAAGATTAAAATCATTGCTGCTGAGAGGAAAAGAACAGAAGGTCAGTACTGTCTGTTTGCATTTGGCCAGCCCCACTCTCCTCTTGCTACTACTGTCGGGTGGGAGGTACAGTAGTCTTGGATCCCACGTCACCAGGTTTAGAAGCAGTTGTTGCCCTGTGACCACTGGGCAACTGGACAGGCTTCACTCGCGTCAGCTCTGAACCGGTCCTGCAACTGTGGACTCATATTTGGAGACTTCTTCAGGGACTCTGCAGTTCACGTTCTGTTCATAATTTGTTTACTTTTTTTTTACTATTTGTGCAATTTGTCCTCTTTTGCACATTGGATATGTGGTGGCCTTTGTTGTGTATGTGTGTGTGTGTTTTTTTTTGTGAATGTTGTTGTGTTTCTTTGTTTTGTGGGTGCCTGTAAGAAGATGAATCTCAAGGTTGTATATGGTGTATGTACTTTAATATCTCCACTCCCCCACTTGGCTCCATCTGCCCATCAATCCTTTCTCACCTGGATCCATCCAGTGCTTGACAGCTCCCAACTCACACTTTCCCTCACCAATTTTTACCGGTTATCTATGCTTTTCATGTTAAGTCTCAACCACATGTTGCCTGACCCACCAAGTTCCTCCAGCAGATGGTGTGTTGCTCTGTATTCCAGCCCCTGCACTTTCTTGTGCCTAGTTAATGAAGTACTGTAATTCCGGAAGATGGCACCAGCAAACAATGCGACCAAGGGCAATATCCTTCAGACGGTTCACAAATCTACTTTCACTTTCACAAAGAAGAGACAATCTGTGAATGCTGGAAATCCAAGTGACACACACAAAATGCTGGAGGAACTCAGCAGGTCAGGCAGCATCTACGGAAAAAAGTACAGCCAACGTTTCGGGACCCTTCGGCAGGACTGGCCTTGCACTTTTACATCTTATTTTTCTTTCGGATGTGGTTCTGCTAAAGTTAGAGCCTGAGACCTACATCTTGGTGGTGTGCTTTTGGACCAATTGAGCGATCCGGCACTTTGCTGTCTATGAGGGGATTCGATGAGGTTGGATTCAAGCGAAGTGTGCAGCCTGGAGCCAAGAAACCTGGAGATGGGGCTCAAGCCCACGATTGACTCCATTTCTCACCAAGTAAAGCACTGTGAAAGATTAAAATCATTGAGGTGAGAGCGAAAGGCGAGCAGGTGTTCAGCACTGTCTTTCAGCCTCTCGCTCACTGCTGCCAGAAGGTGTCTGCATGTGACAGTGCCTCTCTCCCATCTGTTCTCTGCAGAGGAAGTTCTGCATTCGAATAGTCTCTTTCTCCCTCATGTTCTATGCTAACAGACGATTGTGCTGGAATCCTGGGTGTTGGAAATGGTTTAATCGACTTGGTTTGAAGATTGTACTCTGTAGTACATGTTATGATGTGTTTCTGGTTGCTCCTTTACTTGTTGCTGTTTTAGGTGGCTTTGATCGGGCAACCTGCAGATAACAAATGACACAACGCAAGACTGAACTGAATATGCCTGGATAATTGATTTTGTGTTTTATATTCTGTGATCTTCGTTCTTTTTTTTTTACCTAGTTTGCCATTTGTGCAATTTGGCTTTGTTCTTGCACATTTGGTGTGGTGGGGGGGGTGATGATATTTTTCTTTGAGCAGGACCCAGATTTTTCTTTGTTCCATGGCTGTCTATGGGAAGATGAATCTCAGGGCTGTACACTGCATACATAGTTTGATAATAAATGTCCTTTGAAACTTCAGTTTCACAGATACTAAATTCTAAATACATAAAGAAGCAAATAGTCCACTATCACATTTCAATTTCTCCCCCAAAGAGACTCACCAAAGGTTCACCAGCTTTCTTCTGAATTCCAATCATGCGAACCGCATCCCCTGATGCCGTCTGGTTACACAAGGAATCGTTTAGCAGACTGGGGCTTGAGGGTGGTGTTTCATAGCACTTTGATGCAACTAAATCATGGGCTTCCAAAAGTGACTGAAAACATTTACAAAAACCATTAATGTAACAAAATTTCTAAAACATTCACGTGTTTCACAAGAAACTTTCAACATTATTCTGTGATCATTCCCACCTTTGCTGAACAACACTGCATCAATTATTAAATAAGGCATGTTCATGTATTGGGCTCAGGATGCTGTACTAAATATATAACTCCTCCTCCCACCAATCACCTTCATCATGGCGCTTCAAAACTCAGTGCACCACACCCTGAACTTTTTCACTTTTGCAAAGAAGAACTGGTTATTATAGAACATTTGCTTAATGTTCAGCAAAGGACCCATGGATGACTTTGAATCTGGGCACAAACAGAACATCATCCTAGTTGAAGTTAGTCATGACTCAAATATGGGGATGAGGATGATTCAACATAGAAGGCATATGGCGTATTGGCCTCCATTACGCCATGAGACATAGAAGCAGAATTAAGCCATCTGGCCCATCGAGTCTGCTGCGCCATTCAATCATGGCTGATCTTTTTTGTTAAATCTTCTCCTCAACCCCAGTTCCCTGCCTTCTCCCCGTAACTTTTGATGCCATGTCCAATCAAGAACCTATCAATCTCTGCCTTAAGTACACCCAGTGACCTGGCCTCCACAGCTGCATGTGACAACAGATTCCACAAATTCACCACCCTTTGGCGAAAGAAATCTCTCCGTACAAACAGTAGCTTTAACTTCCTGTGTCAGCCACAGTTCTACAGTTTTCCCATTTGAGTATTTCTTCATTTTTGGAATACACTATGTCCTGCACCTTCCTCATTTTTCCCAGAAATGCATGCCATTGCTGCTCTGCTGTCATCCCTGCCAGCAGCTCCTTCCAATTTACTTTGGCCAGCTCCTCTCTCATACCACTGTAAATTCCCTTACTCCACTGAAATACTGCTACATCAGACTTTACTTTCTCCCGGTCAGATTTCAAGTTGAACTCTATCATATTGTGATCACTAGTTCCCAAGGGTTCTTTTACCATAAGCTCCCTAATCGCCTCCAATTCATTACATAACACCCAATCCAGTACAGCTGATGCCCTAGTAGGCTCAATGACAAACTGCTCTCAATAGCTATCTCTTAGGTATTCAACAAATTCACTCTCTTGAGATCCATTACCAACCTGATTTTCCTAATTGACCTGCATTTTAAAATCTCCCATGACTATCATAACATTGCCCTTTTGCCTCACCTTTTCTATTTCCTGTTGTAACCTGTGGTCCACCTCCCAGCCACTGTTGAGAGGCCTGCATATAACTGCCACCAACGTTCTTGTACCCTTGCAGTTTCTTAACTCAACCCACAAGGATTCAACATCTTCCAATCTTTCTATTGATTTGATGCCATTCTTTACCAGTAGAGCCACACCATCCCCACTGCCTACCTTCCTATCCCTCCGATATAACTTGTAATCTTGGACATTCAGCTCCCAACTACAACCGTCCTTCAGCCACTATTCAGTGATGGCCACAACATGGTAGAGGCAGATACATTAGGGACATTTAAGAAACTCTTAGATGGGCACATAGGTGATAGAAAAACAGGGGGCTATGTGGGAGGGAAGGGTTTGATTGATCTTGGAGTAGGTTAAAACACTGGCATAAGATTGTGGACTGAAAGGCCTGTACTGTGCTGTACATTTCTATGTTCTTAATGAACACAGGACCAATCTTTACCGTGTATGGATGGCTTTGAAGATGGGCACAACTGGATCATCAACCTAACTGAAGTTAGTCCTGATCCAGGAATGTGGGGATGAAGATCATTTGAGATAGGACAACTGCCCTATGCATGGAGGAAATCAAAAACTGGATGGAGTGAGCTGACCAGTCACCAAAGCCATCAAAGGACTTTGAAGGCATCTGAATTTTAAAACTGTGCCCTGCATACTGTAATTGGTTTACAGCTAAAGTGTTGGGCATTTTCCAGAGGGGCCTCGACTTAAGGTTATGGATAACGGGCAGGAATAAAGATCCCATTATAAGATCACCACTGCCTTCAAACTTGTGCTGAAATAAGCCAAAAATAACTTCACATAAGTACGTTTATTTTTCCAACACAGCAATTGTCTGTTCTTCAAACAACTGTAATGTAGAAACCATCCTTAGGTTCTTCAAAGAGAATAAACACCCAGACATTTGATTTGGAAAAAGCTGTTGATCGACCACAAGTTAGGCTTGTAACTGTAGTCAAAACACATGGAGACAGATAACAAACAATAGAATGGATAGCAAGACAGTTGTAAAAGATAGCAAAAGCAGGGGGTTAAAATATAATTGCTCAGACTGAAAGCTAGTTAAGTAGCGCCCCACAAGGTCCATTGCTGTAGTCATGGACGTTTACCAATTAATTAACAGTTTGTGGATAGTCAGAGTCTTTTTCCCCAGGGCTGGAATGGCCAGCACGAGAGGGCACAGTTTTAAGGTACTTGGAAGTAGATACATAGGAGATGTCAGGGTTAATTTTTTTTTTTTTTTTACGCAGAGAGTGGTGAGTACCTGGAATGGGCTGCCGGCGACAGTGGTGGAGGCGGATACGATAGGGTCTTTTAAGAGACTCCTGGACAGGTACCTGGAGCTCAGAAAAATAGAGGGCTATGGGTAACTCTAGGTTATTTCTAAGGTTAGGGCATGTTTGGCACAGCTTTGTGGGCTGAAGGGCCTGTATTGTGCTGTGGTTTTCTATGTTTCCATGAAAAAAGATACTGGTTGTATACTCAATTGATGCCTCCTAGTCTTATAAGCCTTTAAGACTGTAAAGTTTACAGACCTTCCGTCAGCCTCCGCTATGACAGAGGAAACAACCGTAATTAATCTAGCCTCCCCTTATAGCACATGTCCTCTAATACAGGCAACATCCTGGCAAACCTCTTCTGCATCCTCTCCAAAGCCTTGACATCCATCCTCCGAAGGGAAGATGAGAAGTGAATGCAATACTCCAAATGCGGCCTAAGTAGAGTTTTACACAGCTGAAATACAACTTCCTAACTCTTGAACTCAATTAACAGCAAGCATGCTATATTCCTCCTATTCCATCCTATCAACCTGTGTAGCCACTTTCAAGGAGCTATAGATTTGGACTCTTGGATCCTTCTGTACATCAACACTATATTCAACAGCAGCCAGTGTGCACACAGCAAAACAGCTTGAGTAAAAGTTTAGGTGCCAAAATTCACTTATGATCTGTTGACAGGAGGATATAAATATTGGCCAGAACATGAACGATCACTTCCCTCTACTTTTTTGGAATAGTGTTATGAGTATTTCTATAACCAATTGAGACAGGAGGCTTCTTTCCACATTAATTCCTATTCAAAGAATAGCATTTCAGTGGCTGCTACCATGTATGAAGCATTGAGCAGTGTTATAATTCCTTACTTTTTAACTAGGGTCGTAAATGTACGTTATTTGTTAATTTACTAGTGGTAATATTACTTTACGTGTTACGTGTGTGAGTTATATGTACTGTGTAGTACATTTTGGTCCAGAGAAACGTTTTATTTGACAGTATACATTTGAAAGACAATAAACTGAAATTGAACTTGAACAAGATAAACATATAAGGGAGAATGGAAACAAAAGACCTATTCAAAGAGACTGGCATGGAATACAAATACTAGCGCAGACCCATTGGGCTAGATGGTCTACTCTGCAAATGCAATGGTAGCAACGTTTGACAAATCAGACAAAAATACATGCAGAGACAAAAGAGGAAATATTAGGAATAGAGATCAAAAGATTGGTAATAGAGCTGGAAAGACAGAAAGGGACAAAGAGGTTGAGAATAGATGTGACCTGGTATGCAGAGCTGCCAAAAGTGGGACAAAGGTCAGAGAGAATGAAGGAGACAGTTTGGGGAGAAGGGATTGTGGTGCTGCAGTTATGAATTTCATGCTCCATTGCTACCACATTGACAAGTAATCAAGAAGAATACATTCCTCCTTGCTACTTCTTGCTGTTAATAGGAATATAGAGAGAAGTATCAGATGTACACTATTTGGCTGTGCATTCATTATCATGGTTGATCCTTTACCTCAAGCCCATCTTCCTATCCGCTCTCACAATCCCAAGTGGCTACAAGCCTAATCCATGAATATACCTGAGGTACATCTAAGTGTTATATCCTATTTAAGCCACAAGGTCCAGGTGAAATCAAATTAAAAGTGAATACACAGACGATACACATCACACAAACCCCAGCTGCGAAGGTTATTTAGTATTGCTCTTTTATAGAAAAGTACGTGGAACTTTTTAATCTATCGCACCAGCACTGATCTCATCTTTTGCCTTATCATCCTGCAACTGCTCTTCCTCTTTTCAAATTCTGATGAAGCACTATTGACCTAAAAGATTAAATATTAAGCATTCCAGCATTTTCTAGTGTCACTAATTTAAATAAAACAGATACCATCATCATCATCATCAGGTGCCATGCCCAGTTTGAGCTTTGACTGCCATGGCCCACACACTCCTGTTTCAGGTCAAGTGGATCAACTAATTGGTATTCATTTCCAGTTCTCTGGCTTCTGTCTCCATCATCATTTGTCTTTGTCTTCCTCTTGTTTTCTTCCCTTCAATCTTTCCCATAATTACCGTGCATTCTAACTCCTCTTTCCTAATCACATGTCCAATAAAGTTACGTTGCCTTTTCATGATCTCATACATTATTTCACTTTTTGTGTTTGCTCTGTTCATGACATCCTCGTTAGATATTCGCTTCATCCATGATATTCTTTGCATTCTCCTCAAAAACCATTAATGTGTCAAAGTGCCCAAGGAAAAGTCAATTCTTTGCATATAAAAAGGAATACAAGCTAGTTTAATAAATTGCACTTAATGACAAGGAAAGTTTATACATTTCTTATTTTAGGATTGGAACAGTGCATATTGAAGACTTTAATTAAAGGGTATACCAAAATTATGCTTCCAGCTTGGATTATTGCCTGTCAAATATATGACTCAGAAATTTACATGTGCTCCCAATGGCTCTCACTCCTACTCCCTGACACTCACAGACCTCTGACACACTGTTAGCATCTTCCACAGTGAAGACTGATGCAAAGTATCCATGAAGTTCATTTACCATTTCTTTGTCCCCTATTACTACCTCACCAGCAACATTATCCAGTGGTACAATATTAACTCTCACCTCCCTTTTACTCTTTATATAACTGAAAAAACTTTTGGTATCCTGCTTTATATTATTGACTAGTCTGTCTTCATATGTAATTTTTTCCCTTCTTATAGCTTTTTCAGTTGCCTTTTTTCTGGCCGCAGTTGCCCACCCCTACTATTTAAGAACTACTTTTTCCATGGGACATATCTATCCTGCACCTTGTGAACTATTCCCAGAAACTTCAGCAATCTCTGCTCTGCCATCATCCCTGCCAGTATCCTCCTCCAACCCACCTGGGCAAGCTCCTCTCTCATGCCTCTGTAACTCCCTTTATTCCATTGCAATACTGATGCATATGACTTGAGCTTCCGAATTGAATTGACTTCATTACTTACATCCTTCATATATTCGAGTAAAAATCCTTACATTATGTGTCCGTTTAAATGTGCAATTAATAAATAGGATCTACAACAATATAACAGAGAAATACAGTTGTGTCAGCATGAATTAATCATTCTGATAGCCTGATGGAAGAAGCTGTCTTGGAGCCTGTGGTCCTGGCTTTTATGCTGTGGTACTGTTTCCCAGATGGTCACAGCTGGAACAGTTTGTGGTTGGGGTGACTTGGGTCCCCAATGATCCTTCGGGCTCTTTTTACATCCCTGTCTGTAAGTATCCTGAATAGTGGGAAGTTCACAACTACAGACGCACTAGGCTGTCTGCACCACTCTCTGCAGAGTCCTGCGATTGAGGGAAGTACAGTTCCCATATCAGCAGTGATGCAGCCAGTCAGGATGCTCTCAATTGTGCCCCTGTAGAAAGTTCTTAGGATTTCGGGGCTCATACCAAGCTTCTTCAACATCTGAGGTGAAAGAGGTGCTGTTGTGCCATTTTCACCACACAGGCAGTATGTACAGACCAAGAGAGATCCTCGGTGATGTTTATGCCAGGAACTTAAAGCTATTCACCCTCTCACATCCAGATCCATTGATGTCAATAGGGTTTAGCCTGTCTCCATTCATCCTGTAGTCGACAATCAGCTCCTTTGTTTTTGCGACACTGAGGGAGAGGTTGTTTTCTTGGCAAGACTGTCAAATTGCAGAATGAATTCAATCATATTATAATCCTAGGCATTCCTTTACATTAAGCTCCCTAATAAGATCTGGATTATTACACAACACCCAATCTAAGAGAGCCCTTCCCCGAGAAGGTTCATATACAAGCTATTCTAAATAGCCTTCTCATAGGCATTTAACAAATTCCCCCCTTGAAATCTGACATCAACCTGATTTTTCTAATACCCTTGCATATTGAAATACCCCCATTACGATTGTATCATCCCCTTATTACATGCCTTTTCTAGCTCCCTTTGCAATCTCAACCCCACATCTTGGCTACTACTCAGAGGCCTATATATAATTCCCATAATGCTTTTTTAACCCTTGAAGTTTCTTAACTCCATGCACAAAGATTCAACATTCTCTGACCCCATGTCACTTCTTCCTAAAGATGCAATTCCATTCTTAATAACAAAGCTACACCACTGCCTGTGCCATCCTAGTCGTCCTTCTGATACAAAGTATACCCTTTGATGCTTACCTCCTAACTACGGCTTTCCTTCAGCCTCGACTCAGTGATGCCCACAACATCATACCAACCAATCTCGAATTACATCATGTGTTTGTCCACCTTAATCCGAATGATAGGCGCATTTAAATATGGCACCTTCAGTCCTGCATTCTTCGCTCTTTTGAATTTTGCCTCTGTGGTACAACTTAACTCTTTACTCTGTCTGCATTTCTATTCAGTCATTGGCTTGTACAGCAGTGACACGCGGTGCATGTGGAAGGGCATTCAGGACATCACCAACAACAGGACAACACCACCTGCCTGTGCTGGTGATGCCTCCCTCCCAGAAGTGTTAAACAACCTCTCCGCTCGTTTCGAGGCGGAAAATGACACGGTGGCGAGGAAGGCCACTCCTCCTCCCCTCAATGACCAAGTTCTGTGTCTTACCGTGGCCAATGTGAGGAAAACTCTATGCAGGGTCTACCCATGGAAAGCTGCTGGACCAGACAATATTCCTGGTAGAGTGCTCAGAGGATGTGCAGATCAGCTGGCAGATGTTCTCACTGATATCTTTAACATCACCCTGAACAGCGCCATCGTTCCAACGTGCTTCAAGGCCGCCACCATCGTCCCCGTGCCGAAGTCTTCAGTGTCCTGCTTCAACGACTACTGTCCTGTTGCTCTCACATCCATCATCATGAAATGTTTCGAGAGGCTTGTCATGAGGCACATAAAGACCCTGCTACCCCCCCTCACTGGACCCTCTGCAGTTTGCGTATCATCCCAACTGCTCAACAGACGACGCCATCGCCACCACCCTCCACCTGGACAAAAAAGACACGTATGTTCGAATGCTGCTCATAGACTTCAGTTCAGCATTCAACACAATCATTCCTCAGCACCTGATTGGAAAGCTGAGCCTACAGGGCCTGAACACCTCCCTCTGCAACTGGATCCTAGACTTCCTGACTGGGAGACCTCAGTCAATCCGGATCGGGAGCAGCATCTCCAACACCATCACACTGAGCAAGGGGGCTCCTCAGGGCTGTGTGCTCAGTCCACTGCTGTTCACTCTGCTGACCCACGACTGTGCTGCAACACACAGCTCGAATCACATTATCAAGTTCGCCGATGACACGACCCTGGTGGGTCTCATCAGCAAGAATGATGAGTCAGCATACAGAGAGGAGGTGCAGCGGCTAACAGACTGGTGCAGAGCCAACAACCTGTCTCTGAATGTGAACAAAACAGAAGAGATGGTTGTTGACTTCAGAAGAGCACGGAGCGACCACTCTCCGCTGAACATTGACAGTTCCTCCGTTGAGATCATTAAGAGCACCAAATTTCTTGGTGTTCACCTGGCAGAGAATCTTACCTGGTCCCTCAACACCTGCTCCATAGCAAAGAAAGCCCAGCAGCATCACTACTTTCTGCAAAGGCTGAGAAAAGTCCATCCCCAACCCCCCATCCACCTTCTACAGAGGATGTATCAAGAGCATTCTGAGCAGCTGCATCACTGCCTGGGTTCGGGAATTGCACCGTCTCAGATCGCAAGACCCTGCAGTGGATAGTGAGGTCAGCTGAGAAGATCATTGGGGTCTCTCTTCCCGCCATCACAGACATTTACATCACACGCTGCATCCGCAAAACAAACAGTATTGTAAAGGACCCCACGCAACCCTCACACAAACTCTTCTCCCTCCTGCCATCTGGCAAAAGGTACCGAAGCATTCAGGCTCTCACGACCAAACTGTGCAACAGTTTCTTCCCCCAAGCCATCGGACTTCTCAATACCCAGAGTCTAGACTGACATCTACATCATGGAACCATAGAACATTACAGCACTGAATCAGACCTTTTGGCCCTTCTTGGCTGTGCCGAACCATTTTTCTGCCTAGTCCCACTGACCTGCACCTGGACCATATCCCTCCATACACCTCTCATCCATGTACCTAACCAAGTTTTTCTGAAATGTTAAAAGTGAGCCCACATTTACCACTTCATCTGGCAGCTCATTCCACACTCCCACCACTCTCTGTGTGAAGAAGCTCCCCCTAATGTTCCCTTTAAACTTCTCCCCCTTCACCCTTAACCCATGTCCTCTGGTTTTTTTATCTCCCCTAGCCTCAGTGGAAAAAGCCTGCTTGCATTTACTCTATCTATACCCATCATAATTGTATATACCTCTATCAAATCTCCCCTCATTCTTCTACACTCCAGGGAATAAAGTTCTAACCTATTCAACCTTTCTCTGTAACTCAGTTTCTCAAGTCCCGGCAACATCCTTGTAAACCTTCTCTGCAGTCTTTCAACCTTATTAATATCCTTCCTGTAATTTGGTGACCAAAACTGTACACAATACTCCAAATTCGGCCTCACCAATGCCTTATACAACCTCATCATAACATTCCAACTCTTATACACAATACTTTGATTTATAAAGGCCAATGTACCAAAAGCTCTCTTTACGACCCTATCTACCTGTGACGCCATTTTTAGGGAATTTTGTATCTGTATTCCCAGATCCCTCTGTTCTACTGCACTCCTCAGTGCCTTACCATTAACCCTGTATGTTCTACCTTGGTTTGTCCTTCCAACGTGCAATACCTCACACTTGTCTGTATTAAACTCCATCTGCCATTTTTCAGCCCATTTTTCCAGCTGGTCCAAGTCCCTCTGCAGGCTCTGAAAACCTTCCTCACTGTCTACTACACCTCCAATCTTTGTATCATCAGAAAATTTGCTGATCCAACTTACCACATTATCATCCAGATCATTGATAGAGATGACAAATAACAATGGACCCAGCACTGATCCCTGTGGCACACCACTAGTCACAGGCCTTCACTCAGAGAAGCAATCCTCCACTACTACTCTCTGGCTTCTTCCATTAAGCCAATGTCTAATCCAATTTACCACCTCTCCATGTATACCTAGCCACTGAATTTTCCTAACTAACCTCCCATGCGGGACTTTGTCAAAGGCCTTACTGAAGTCCATGTAGACAATATCCACTGCCTTCCCTTCATCCACTTTCCTGGTAACCTCCTCGAAAAACTCCAGTAGATTGGTCAAACATGACCTACCATGCACAAAGCCATGTTGACTCTCCCTAATAAGTCCCTGTCTATCCAAATGCTTGTAGATTCTGTCTCTTAGTACTACCTCCAATAACTTACCTACTACCGCCATTAAACTTACCGGCCTATAATTTCCTGGATTACTTTTCGATCCTTTTTTAAACAACGGAACAACATGAGTCTCTCTCCAATCCTCCGGCACCTCACCTGTAGACAGCGACATTTTAAATATTTCTGCCAGGGCCCCTGCAATTTCAACACTAGTCTCCTTCGAGGTCCAAGGGAACACCCTGTCAGGTCTCGGGGATTTATCCACTTTAATTTTCCTCAAGACAGCAAGCACCTCCTCCTTTTCAATCTGTACAGTTTCCATGATCTCACTACTTGTTTCTCTTAATTTCATAGACTTCATGCCAGTTTCCTTAGTAAATACAGACGCAAAAAACCTATTTAAGATCTCCCCCATTTCCTTTGGTTCCACACATAGCCAACCACTCTGATCTTCAAGCGGGCCAATTTTATCCCTTACAATCCTTTTGCTCTTAATATACCCGTAAAAGCTCTTTGGATTATCTTTCACTTTGACTGCCAAGGCAACCTCAAGTCTTCTTTTAGCCCTCCTGATTTCTCTCTTAAGTATTTTCTTGTACTTCTTATACTCCTCAAGCACCTTATTTACTCCATTTCCCATACATGTCATACAACTCCCTTTTCTTCTTTATCAGAGTTGCAATATCCCTTGAGAACCAAGGTTCCTTATTCCTATTCACTTTGCCTTTAATCCTGACAGGAACATACAAACTCTGCACTCTCAAAATTTCTCCTTTGAAGGCTTCCCACCTACCGATCACATCTTTGCCAGAGAACAACCTGCCCCAATCCACGCTTTTTAGATTCTTTCTCATTTCTTCAAAATTGTCTTCTTCCAGTTCAGAACCTCAACCCTAGGACCAGATCTATCCTTGTCCATGATCAAGTTGAAACTAATGGTGTTATGATCACTGGAACCAAAGTGCTCTCCTACATAGACTTCTGTCACTTGTCCTAACTCGTTTCCTAACAGGAGATCCAATATTGCATCCCCTCTAGTTGGTCCCTCTATATATTGATTTAGAAAACTTTCCTGAACACATTTTACAAACTCTAAACCATCTAGACCCCTATCAGTATGGGAGTCCCAATCAATATATGGAAAATTAAAATCCCCTACCACCACAACTTTATGTTTCCTGCAGTTGCCTGCTATCTCTCTGCAGATTTGCTCTTCTAATTCTCGTTAACTATTGGGTGGTCTGTAATACAATACCACTAATGTGGCCATACCTTTCCTATTTCTCAGCTCCACCCATAAGGACTCAGTAGACAAGCCCTCTAATCTGTCCTGCCTCAGCACTGCTGTAATATTTTCCCTAACAAGCAATGCTACTCCCCCACTTTTCATTCCTCTGCCTCGATCACATCTGAAACATCGGAACCCTGGAATATTAAGCTGCCAGTCCTGTCCCTCCTGTAGCCAAGTTTCACTAATTGCTATAACGTCATAATTCCACGTGTCAATCCACGCCCTCAACTCATCCGCCTTCCCCGCAATACTCCTAGCATTGAAATATATACACCTCAGAAGATTTTTACCACCACTCACAACCTTTCTATTAGCGGATTTGCTTGAACTTTCATCATCATTTATTTTCACCCCAGCCACACTGTCAGCTCTGGCACTCTGGTTCCCATCCCCCTGCAAATCTAGTTTAAAGCCTCCCCAGTAGCACTAACAAACCTCCCTGAAAGGATATTGGTCCCCCTGTAGTTCAAGTGTAACCTGTCTCTCTTGTACAGGTCCCACCTGCCCCAGAAGAGGTCACAATGATCCTGAAAATCTGAAACCCTGCCCCCTACACCAGTTCCTCAGCCACTTATTCATCCTCCAGAGCATTGTATTCCTACCCTCACTGGCATGTAGCACAGGTAGCAATCCTGAGATTACCACCCTTGAGGTCCTGCTTTTCAACTTCCTACTAAGCTCTCTATACTCACTCTCCAGGACCTCCTCACTCTTCCTTGCTATGTCATTGGTACCGATGTGCACCACGACATCTGGCTGATCACCCTCCCACTTCAGAATGTCATGCAAGCGATCAGAGACATCCTTGACCCTGGCACACGGGAGGCAACAAACCATCCTGGATTCTCTGTCACGACCACAGAACCTCCAATCTGCACCTCTAACTATCGAGTCCCCTATCACTACCGCTCTCCTCTTTTTCCACCATCCCTTCTGCACTGCAGAGCCAGACTCAGTGCCAGAGATCCAGCTACTGCAGCTTGTCCCGGGTAAGTCATCCCCCCCAACAGTATCCAATGCGGTATACTTGTTGTTGAGGAGAATGGCCACAAGGGAACCCTGCTCTGCCTGCCCTTTCCTCTTCCCTCGCCTGACAGTGACCCAATTTCCTGTGCTCTGCTCCTTTGGCGTTACTACCTCCCTGTAGCTATTATCTATAATCTCCTCATTCTCCCCAATGATCCGCAGGTCATCCAGCTCCTGCTCCAGTTCCCTAACGCGGTTTGTTAGGAGCTGCAGCTGGATGCACTTCTTGCAGGTGTCGTTGTCAGGGACACCAGAGCGCTCCCTGACTTCCCACATCCTGCAAGAGGAGCATTCCAACATCCTGCCTGGCATTCTCTCTACTTTAAATAATCTAAACAAAAAACTTACCGGAACCTACCCTGGCCTCTGCCTGTTCTCGCCGAAGCCTGTTGAGCCAAAGCCGTCCCACTCTGACTCAGTCCACTCCAATGATGGCCGCTACAACGATGGCCGCTGTATATGCTGGTCTGCTTTTAAACCTTGGCGCGCTACGTCACGCGCCTGCGCAGTGCAGACTCTTCTCCCCGAGCAGTGTTTAAAAAAAAATGACTTTTTCTACCCGATGTCTTCACTCCCTTCTTCTCAGCTGCTTGCTTCGACTGAAACAAGAACCGTTGAAAATTTCTTTTTTAAACCTTGGCACGCTACGTCACGCGCCTGCGCAGTGCAGACCCTTCTCCCTGAGCAGTGTTTTAAAAAAAAACGACTTTTTCTACCCGATGTCTTCACTCTCTTCTAATAGATTGGTTAAACATGATCTACCACGCACAAAGCCATATTGACTCTCCCTAATAAGTCCCTATCTATCCAAATACTTGTAGATCCTATCTCTTAGTACTCCTTCCAATAATTTACCTACTACCGACGTCAAACTTAGCGGCCTATAATTTCCCAGATTACTTTTAGAGTCTTTTTTAAATTATGGAACAACATGAGCTATCCTCCAACCCTCCGACACCTCACCCATAGATACCGATATTTAAATATATCTGCCAGGGCCCCTGCAATTTCAACACTAGTCTCCTTCAAGGTCTGAGGGAATACCCTGTCAGGTTCTGGGGATTTATCTACTCTGATTTGCCTCAAGATAGTAAGCACCTCCTCCTCCTCAATCTGTATAGGTTCCATGACCTCACTACTTGTTTGTCTTATTTCCATTGACTCCATGCCAGTTTCTGTAGTAAACACAGAGGCAAAAAACCCATTTAAGATTTCCCCCATTTCTTTTGGTTCCATACATAGCCGACCACTCTGATCTTCAAGAGGACCAATTTTATCCTTTTGCTCTTAATATACCTGTAGAAGCTCTTTGGATTATCCTTCACCTTAATTGCCAAAGCAACCTCGTTTCTTCTTTTAGCCCTACTGATTTCTTTCTTATGAGTTTTTTTTTGCATTTTTTATACTCCTCAAGCACCTTATTTGCTCCCTGTTTCCTATACATGTCATACATCTCTCTCTTCTTCTTTATCAGAGTTGCAATATCCCTTGAGAACCAAGGTTCCTTATTCTTATTCACTTTGCCTTTAATCCTGACAGGAACATACAAACTCTGCACTCTCAAAATTTCTCCTTTGAAGGCCTCCCACTTACCAATCACATCCTTGCCGGAGAACAACCTGTCCCAATCCACGCTTTTTAGATCCTTTCTCATTTCTTCAAATTTGCCCTTTTTCCAGTTTGGAACCTCAACCCGAGGACCCGATCTATCTTTATCCATGATCAACCTTGAAACTAATGGTGTTATGATCACTGGAACCAAAGTGTTCCCCTACACACACTTCCATCATCTGTCCTAACCGTTTCCTAACAGGAGATCTAATATTGCATCCTCTCTAGTTGGTACCTCTAAATATTGATTTAGAAAACTTTCCTGAGCACATTTTACAAACTCTAACCTGTCTAGACCTTAAACAGTATGGGAATCCCAATCAATATATGGTAAAGTAAAATCCCCTACTATCACAACTTTTTGTTTCCTGCAGTTGTTCTGCTATCTCTCTGCAGATTTGCTCCTCCAATTCTCGCTGACTATTGGGTGGTCTATAATACAACCCCATTAATGTGGTCATACCTTTCCTGTTTCTCAGCTCCACTCATATGGCCTTGGTAGACAAGCCCTCTAATCTGTCCTGCCTGAGCACTGCTGTAACACTTCCCCTGACTAGCAATGCCACCCCGCCCCCCACCCTTCATTCCTCTGCCTCTATCACGTCTGAAACATCTGAACCCTGGAACATTAAGCTGCTAGTCCTGCCCCTCCTGCAGCCAAGTTTCATTAATGGCTATAATGTTGTAATTTCATGTGTCAATCCATGCCCTCAGCTCGTCAGCCTTCCCCATAATACTCCCTGCATTGAAATAGACATACCTCAGAAGATTATTACCACCACAATATTTGTGACTTTGCATGAACTTTTACCGTCATTTATTTTCACCCCCACTCCACTATCTGCTCTGGCACTCTGGTTCCCACCCCCCTGCAAATTTAGTTTAAATCCTCCCCAAAAGCACTAACAAACCTCCCTGCAAGGATATTGGTCCCCCTGTAGTTCAGGTGTAACCCGTCTCTCTTGCACAGGCCCACCTGCCCCAGAAGAGGACCCAATGATCCGGAAATCTGAAACCCTGCCCCCTACACCAGTTCCTCAGCCAAGTGTTCATCCGCCAAAGCATCCTATTCTTACCCTCACTGGCACGTGGCACAGGTAGCAATTCTGAGATTACCACCCTGCTTTTTAACTTCCTACCAAGCTCTCCATACTCAGTCTTTAGGACCTCCTCACTCTTTCTTCCTACATCATTGGTACCGATGTGTACCATGACATCTGGCTGATCACCCTCCCACTTCAGAATGTCATGCAAGCGATCAGAAACATTCCTGACCCTGGCACCCAGGAGGCAACAAACCATCCGGGAGTCTCTGTCACGACCACAGAACCTTCTTTCTGTAGCTCTAACTATTGAGTCCCCTATCACTACTGCTCTCCTCTTCTTCCACCCTCCCTTCTGCACTGCAGAACCAGACTCAGTGCCAGAGATCCGGCTTGCTGCAGCTTGTCCCAGGTAAGTCATCCACCCCACCAGTATCCAAATCTGTATACTTGTTGTTGAGGGGAATGGCGACAGGGTAACCCTGCTCTGCCTGCCCTTTCCCCTTCCCTCGCCTGACGGTAACCCAATTACCCGCACTCTGCTCCTTTGGCGTAACTAGCTCCCTGAAGCTACTATCTATAAACTCCCCATCCTCCCGAATGATCCAGAGGTCATCCAGCTCCTGCTCCAGTTCCCTAACATCATTTATTTTATTGTAATCTGTCCTCTACTGTGCCTATTGTCTTGTTTATTAATTATTGTACTGCCCTGCACTGTTTTGTGCACTTTATGTAGTCCTGTGCAGGTCTGTAGTCTAGTGTAGTTTTTATGTTGTTTTACGTAGTCTAGTGTAGCCTTGTGCTGTCTCACATAGTCTAGTGTAGTTTTGTGTTGTTTCATGTAGTACCATGGTCCTGGAGGAACGTTGTTTCGTTTTTACTGTGTACAGTACCAGCAGCTTATGGTCAAAATGACAATAAACTTGACTTGACTTAACCTTACATTTATGTTACATCCATCTTCTACTTGTAAACCTACTGGCTCATCCTCAGCTGTATCATACTGGTACCTATCTCCCTGCCATAGTAGTTTAATCCACTCCCAACAGCTCTAGATTAGATGAGATTAGATTATGAGGATACTCAGTCTTCGTTTATTGTCATTTAGAAATTCATGCATTAAAAAATGATACACTGTTCCTCCAGTATGATATCACAAGAAACACAGGACAAACCAAGACTAAAACTGACAAAACCACATAATCATAACATATAGTTACAACAGTGCAAAACAATACCGTAATTTGGGCACGGTAAAAAAAGTCTCAAAGTCCTGATAGCCCCATCATCTCACACAGACGGTAGAAGGGAGAAACTCTCCTTGCCATGAACCTCCAAGCGCTGCAAACTTGCCGATGCAGCACCATTAGAAGCACCCGACCGCAGCGGACACTGAGTCCGTCCGAAAACTTCGAGCCTCCGACCAGCCCTCTGACACCAAGCACCGAGCACCATCCTTTGCCAAGTGCTTTGACCCCACCCCGGCCGCCGAGCAAGAAGCAAAGCCAGGGACTCGGGGCCTTCCCCTCTGGAGATTCTGGATCACACAGTAGCAGCGGGAGCAAAGCAGGCGTTTCAGAAGTTTCACCAGATGTTCCTCCGTGCTCTCACGTCTGTCTCCATCAAATCAGGATTGTGCACGGCACACTACTTGACAGATAACAGACATCACCACTGGAGTGGCCGCTGCAAGCTGTGTTGTGCCGCCTTCTTCTCTTCTCTTCAATAGTCAACCTGTCCGCAAGAATATTGGTCTCCCTCAGATTCAAATGCAACCCGTCCCTTTTGTACAGGTCCCACCTGCCCCAGAAGAGGTTCCAATTATGCAGAAACTGAATCCCTGCCCCCTGCTCTAATTCTGCAGCTACGCATTTATCTCCCACCTCATTCTATTCCTATCCTCATTGTCGTGTGGCACAGGCAGCAATTCCAAGATTACGACCCCTGAGGTCCTACTTCTCAGTTTCCTTCCTAATTCCCTGTATTAAGACTTCCTCCCTTTTTCTAAAATACACCTGAAACTCGGCAATCTCATCCAATCTTACCAACCAGACATTATTGGGAGTGCATAAATTAGCTACCAGGGTGTCCATTCAGTTTCCCCAACTCGCGACATGGAACAGATGATAAGCAATTTAACAGTTGGTAAGTAAAGTACTCTCAACTTTCTCTACAGATCTACGGAAAACAGGTCGTTCAACAATAGAGCTCTGGCTGGAATCAAGTGGTGAAATAGAACCAATCAGTGAACTTGCCGACCCCAAGAACTCGTTGACGTGTTCGATGCAACCTTGACTTTATATAATGCAGTCAAGAACCTCCTTTGGGGACTATAAGACCTTACACGATTAGGCAATCACGCTAACTGCAATAGTGTAAAGGTAACTTGCCAAACTCCAGCTCTATGCCAACATTCAGATTCCAATCTGAATCCTTGTCAATGTAATTTTTGCTGTTATGATCGTCCCCATCTTTGCTTTGCCATTCCTTTGTGAGCTGCGACCATCACTCCATCTGTGTCAACTTGTTGCCGACATCAACATCCAATAGGCATTCCCGGTCGTGTTACTTTTTTATTTTAATTTAGCCCCATTAATGATGGATAAATACATACGGCATGATCTCTATGAGTCAGAAGACGATGAAGATTTGAATTCTAAGCCCACTAAGGAACAGAAACTACTGAAAGTATGTCAATACAATGTTAGATACCTGGAGTGTGGTTTTACTCCGTTCCAGTCAGATCAGCAACACCCTTTGTGTCTTATTTGTAATACTGTACTGTCTAATGAAGCCATGAAACTATCAAGATTGCAGGAACACTTCCATAAAAGACACACTGAAAAGGCTACTTATGGTATTACCATAAAGCCATAAGACATGAGAGCAGTATTAGGCCATTTGGCCCATCAAATCTGCTCCACCATTCAATCATGGCTAATCCTTTTACCTCTCCTCAGCCCCACTCCCCAGCTTTCTCCCCATAACCTTTGATTCTGTATCAAATCAAGAACCTATCATGCTCTGTTTTAAATACATCCAATGACCTGACCTCCACAGCTGCCAGTGGTAACAAATTCCATAATTTCACCACCGTCTGGCTAAAGAAGTTTCTTCGCATCTATTTTAAATGATACACCTATCCTGAAGCTGTGCCCTCTTGTCCTAGACTCCCCCACCATGGGAAACATCCTTTCTACATTTACTCTAAGCCTTTCAACATTTGAAAAGTTTCAATGTGATCACCCCACAGCCTTCTAAATTCCAGTGAATACACACCCAGAGCTATCAAATGTTCCTCGTATGATAAACATTTCATTCCTGGAATCATCCTTGTGAACCTCCTCTGAATCCTCTCCAATGGCAGCACATCTTTTCTTAGATGAGGAGCCCAAAATTGTTCACAATACTCAAGGTGAGGCCTCACCAGTGCCTTATAAAACCTTAGCATCACGTCCCTGCTCTTGTATTCTAGACCTCTTGAAAAAGAATTTGAAAAGTTATACACTCAAGTCATCTGCTAAGAAAGCTAAATGATCTTGATAGTGGTCTCATTGCTTTTTATAACATTTCCAAAATGACAGCAAAGTGTGGAAAATCTCATACAATTGGTGGAAGATTAATAATACCTGCAGTATCAGAAGTGCTCACCACTGTTCTCCAAAGGGATACCAGCATTTTAAAATCAAATCCTCTGAGTAATAGCTCTGTAGCTCATCGTATTGACAAAATTCTACGTGGAGATATTGCATACCTAGACATTCTGTGTGACAAAATGCACATTAGGAAACTACAGGGTGCAAATTTCAATTTAATCCAGGCAAAAAGTGGACTGTCCATTTTTAATCTGAAAATTCAAATATATAAGCAAAATATTGGGAGAAGAATGCTCTCACAGTTTCCCTGCATGGAAAGTACGGCACTCTCTTTCACAGATGGTGATTGGCAAGAGTACTGCTTACATCTGGAGTCACTGAAGAAGGGTTTTCAGAATCGATTCAAGGATTTGAACGATCTGGAAATTCCGGACTGGGTAATTAAACGATTTCTTTGTAAGGTGGAAGAGAACTTGCAAGAAGTTATCAAAATTCAGAATGAAGAAGAAGCAAAAATGCTTTTCAAAAACATTGGCTTTTGTGGTATGTGACTACACTGTCATATGAAATTTCCTGATCTTTGGAGAAGAGCCAAACTGGGCTTCATTGCATTTCCATCCTCCTACCTTGTTGAAAGAGGCTTCAGTGCAATGAACCACATACTCACAAACAACAGAAACTGCTTAGACATTGTTACATGTGGGGACTTAAAGGCATTTGCTGTCACAATTTGAACCAGATATTTCAACACTTGCTAAAAACCATCAAGCTCAAGGAGCACATCAAAGGAGATATCAAAGCTGTTGTACTGCACACAGGTACTGTGTAAGCTAGGTTTAAAGACAAATAAAAATTTACAGTAGAATCATTTTTCTTATGTTAGCATATGGTAGACATGTTTTTACACTATGGAGGTGCCAGAAAGTATATTGTGCCCAAGAGGGGCGTTGGCAAGTATGAAGGTGCTTTGGGGACGTTGGGCTAAAAACAGTTGGGAAACACTGTGTTAGACTTTGATTTATCATGCTCAGATTTCATCCAAACTTTTCCAAAGAGAAAATGTAAGAATTAATTTTATGAGAATTGGAACAGATACAAAGACCTCAAAACAAAGATGAAATCTCTATTCTTTGACTCATGTGCTCCTGACAGGTTTCTGATATTTGTCCTGTCTTCTAAATGATGGTGTTAATGTCAGAAATATATCCCATTACAAAGGCATTTATCAAAAGCTGCAAGCTCAGAACCAACCTAGATCAAATGAAACAATCTCAATTACCTGGTAAACCTGATTTTCATCGGAAAAGACAAAGGATTATGCCTACTAGGGCACAGTGCTAGGGGCTGTAAAACCTTCAACATCATTGTAATTCATCTGGCAGAGATTCAGAAATGTTTACAGCACACACTGCAATGACAATTCAAAATGTGGAGCTAAGTTGTCATTTATTAAATGCACTTCCCAAAAAAAGAAGAGAACATTTGGTACAGCTACCACAGGGAAGTAATTTCAATCATCTGCAACTCCCAAAATTATGTACCATATGAAAATATACAAACTGGGTAATTGAATATCTTGCAAATCATCAACAGAATAAAAATTTAGCAGGTGTATTGAGTTTGCTCAGAAGCCTTAAAGCATGAATTACTTGATGCAAATTAAAAACTAAGCTGCGACTTACAAAGCAGTTTTGTTTAAAGCTTTCCTGCCACTGCAGGGGTCACAGAAGAGGATCATGAAGATTACATTGATAAAAGCTCCAAGACAGATGTCTCATTAATTAGTGAATGAAAAGCAGAAATCTGACAAGAAAACAGAAAATTCTGGAAGGACTCAGCAGCTAAAGAGTTGTGATAAAAGGTCACAGGCTGAAATGTTAACTCCATTTCTCTCTCCACAGATGCTGTCAGCCCTGCACATATCCAGCATTTCACATTTCCATTTCAGAGGCTGGATATCTTGCAGCAACTGACCCAAAGACACAAGCGAGGAATGTAATCTCAGCTTGCCTGGATCAATGCAGCTTCAACATCACCAAGAAGCTCAACAGCTCCAGGACAAAACATATCTTTTGACTGATTCTATCCAACCATTCATTCCCAGTGCAAATAACTTACTGTCGACAATATGCATTAGAGTTACCTCCCTATGGTACTCTGACAGGCATCCCAAAACCAAGGAAGAGAAAGGACGTGGATATACATAGTCTGAACCGTATTGGATTGACAGTAAGAACTGGCATCTGCAGCTGATGGATCTGACAGTGCAATGATTGGGCTTCCCCAACTGATTGAGCACATAACTCCCTCTCTTTTTGAACAGACTTTCAAGTAAGCACGTTTTCATCTCGGTGAGCCCAGTTCGTAGCTCCCACAGTATATGTGTTCAGCGTGTACCATTACTAAAATAGCTCAATAAAAATGCTTACTCCATTGCACTTCTTGCTCCGCACATACATAACATGGACATCTACACCTGCGTGTCCCTCTGCAAGTCCCACACTATGCTGACATGGAAGTGGATTACTTTGCCTTCGAAAACTCTCAGAATTCCCAACAAAACAGCAATCTGTTGCTGTTATTTGTGTTGTTCTGCTGAACATTGTGGGCATGCTGTGTTGCCACCATACGACACTTGCAGGCTGCCCCAGGTTGTGTTGTTATTGCAAATGCAGTTCACTGCATGTTTTGATGCACATTTGATAAATAATTGAATGGTTCTGAAAGGACTGGAGCAGTTCACCACTACTTTATCAAGCTCAGTTTAGCACATGCACTCAATGTTGTCTTTGCCAGTGATACCCAGTTTCAAAACGATGTTTTTTCCAAAAAAACAATTATTTCAATCACCAACAATTACAGATTGACAATTGTTTAGACAGAAGTATCTAACCAAATCCTGCTTCTCCCCAACCATTCCTGATTGGAGTCAATTTGAAACTAAATAATTCAAATACATTTTTTCATTCAATTTTGCAAGCTCCAAACTGAAAGAACTCGACACAGAAAACAAAATGGGAAAGGCTATTCCCACACAAAACTGATGTGAATAAACAGAGCTTAAAGGAGTTTCCTTTAAATATTAGATGTTCCAAAAATAAAATTTCTAAAATTACACAAGATCTTAACAGCAAATTTAAAGATATAAATTAGCATTATTTATCACATGTACATCAAAACATACAGTAAAATGCATCATGTGCCTCAAATCAAATCAATGAGGATTGTTCTAGGCAGCCTACAAATGTCACCAAGGTTCTGATGGTCCTAATCCTAATCATCGTTGCCGTGGCTACACCTTGAGGTCAAGGATGATGTTCTTCGTTCCGTTGATCTATTTATGGGCTCTCAAGTCACTTATGGGTCCAATCTTGGTTTTGAAAGTTCTTCCACATTCAGGACAGGTAGTTCCAGATGGCAATCGGGCTTTGGTTGCTGATGCCTCTCTTTCCATTTTCTTCACTTTTTTTCTAATTCTGCACATCTATCGTTTCCGCCTACACCACTGCCACCAGCAGCCCATTCCACGCACTCACCACTCTCTGCATAAAAAACTTACTCCTGACATCTCTTCTGTACCTACTTCCAAGCACCTTAAAACTATGCCCTCTCGTGCTAGCCATTTCAGCCCTGGGAAAAAGCCTCTGACTACCCACACAATCAATGCCTCTCAATCTTGTACACCTCTATCAGGTCACCTCTCATCCTTCGTCACTCCAAGGAGAAAAGGCCAAGTTCACTCGATCTATTCTCATAAGGCATGCTCCCCAATCCAGGCAAAATCCTTGTAACCTCCTCTGCACCCTTTCTATGGTTTCCAAATCCTTCCTGTAGTGAGGCAACCAGAATTGAGTACAGTACTCCAAGTGGGGTCTGACCAGGGTCCTACATAGCTGCAAAATTACCTCTCGGCTCTTAAACTCAATCCCACGAATGAAGGAGAATACACCGAATGCCTTCTTAACCACAGAGTCAACGTGCGTAGCAGCCTTGAGTGTCCTGTGGATGTGGACCCCAAGATCCCTCTGATCCTCCACACTGTCAAGAGTCTTACCATTAATACTATATTCTGCCATCATATTTGACCTACCAAAATGAACCATCTCACACTTATCTGGGTTGAACTCCATCTGCCACTTCTCAGCTCAGTTTTGCATCCTATCAATGTTCCGCTGTAACCTCTGACAGCTCTCCACACTATCCACAACTCCTCCAACCTTTGTGTCAACAGCAAGTTTACCAACCTACCCCTTTACTTCCTTATCCAGGTCATTTATAAAAATCACACAGAGTAGAGGTCCCAGAACAGATCCCTGAGGCATACCACTGGTCACCGGCCTCCATGTAGAATATGACCAGTCTACAACCACTCTTTGCCTTCTGTGGATAAGCCAGTTCTGGATCCACAAAGCAATATCCACCTGGATCCCATGCCTCCTTACTTTCTCAATAAGCATGGGGTACCGTATCAAATGCCTTGCTAAAATTAATATACACTACATCTACAGCTCTACCTTCATCAACGTGTTCAGTCACATCCTCAAAAAATTCAACCAGGCTTGTAAGGCACAACTTGCCCTTCACAAAGCCATACTGACTATTCCTAATCATATTATGCCTGTCCAAATGTTCATAAATCCTACCTTTCAGGATCTTCTCCATCAGCTTACCAACCACTGAAGTAAGACTCAGTGGTCTATAATTTCCTGGACTATCCCTACTCCCTTTCTTGAATAAGGGAACAACATCCGCAACACTCCAATCCTCTAGAACCTCTTCGTCCTCATTGATGATGCAAAGATCATCGCCAGAGGCTCAACAATCTCCTCCCTCACTTCCCATAGTAGCCTGGGATACATCCCGTCCGTTCCCAGCGACTTATCCAACTTGATGCTTTCTAAAAGCTCCAGCATATCCTCTGCCTTAATACCTACATTCTCTAGCTTTTCAGTCCACTGCAAGTCATCCCTACAATCGCCAAGATCCTTTTCCGTAGTGAATACTGAAGCAAAGTATTCATTAAGTACCTCTGCCATCTCCTCCGATTCCATACACACTTTTCCACTGTCACACTGGATTGGTCCTATTCTCTCACGTCTTATTCTCTTGCTCTTCACATACTTGCAGATTGCGTTGGAGTTTTCCTTAATCCTGTCCGCCAAGGCCTTCTCGTGGCCCCTTCTGGCTCTCCTAATTACATTCTTAAGCTCCTTCCTGCTTGCCTTATAATCTTCTAGATCTCTATCATTACCTAGTTTTTTGAACTTTTCGTATGCTCTTCTTTTCTTCTTGACTAGATTTGCAACAGCCTTTGTACACCACGGTTCCTGTACTCTACCATCTTTTCCCTGTTTCATTGGAACATTTCTACACAGAACCCCACGCAAATATCCCCTGAACATTTGCCACATTTCTTCCGTATGTTTCCCTGAGAACACTGTTTCCAATTTATGCTTCCAAGTTCCTGCCTGATAGCCTCATATTTCCCCTTACTCCAATTAAACGTTTCCCTAACTTGTCTGTTCTTATCCCTCTCCAATAAGGGAGATAGAATTGTGATCACTATCTCCAAAATGCTCTTCCACTGAGAGTCCTGACACCTGACCAGGTTCATTTCCCAATACCAGATCAAGTACAGCCTCTCCTCTTGTAGGCTTATCTACATATTGTGTCAAGAAACCTTCTTGAATACACCTAACAAACTCCATGTCATCTAAACCCCTTGCTCTAGGGAGATGCCAATCGATATTTGGGAAATTAAAATTTCCCACCACAACAACCCTATTATTATTACTCCTTTCCAGAATCTGTCTCCCTATCTGCTCCTCGATGTCCCTGTTACTATTGGGTGATCTATAAAAACACCCTGCAAAGTTATTGACCCCTAACTATTCCAAACTTCCACCCATAGAGACTCCGTAGACAACCCCTCCATGACTTCCTCCTTTTCTGCAGCTGTGACACTATCTCTGATCAACAGTGCCACACCCCCACCTCTTTTGCCTCACTCCCTGTCCTTTCTGAAACATCTAAAGCTGGCACTGGAAATAGCCATTCCTGCTCCTGCACCATCCAAGTCTCTGTAGTGGCCACAATAGCATAGCTCCAAGTGCTGATCCATGTTCTCAGCTCATCCGCTTTATTCATAATACTCCTCGCATTAAAATAGACACATCTCAAACCATCAGTCTGAGTGCGTCCCTTCTCTATCACCTGCCTATCCTCCCTTTCGCACTGTCTCCAAGCTTTCTCTATTCCTTTCCTCCGTCACTTCAGTTTGGTTCCCACTCTCCTGCAATTCTAGTTTAAACTCTCCCCAATAGCCTTTGCAGAACTCTCCACCAGGATATTGGTCCCCCTCAGATTCAATTGCAACCCGTCCTTTTTGTACAGGTCACACCTGCCCCAGAAGAGGTCCCAATGATCCAGAAATCTGAATCCCTGCCCCCTGCTCTAATCCCTCAGCCACGCATTTATCATTCTATTCCTATACTCACTGTCACGTGGCACAGGCAGTAATCCTGAGATTACTACCTTTGAGGTCCTGCTTCTCCAACTTCTTTCCTAACTCCCTATAGTCTGCTTTCAGGACCTCCTCCCTTTTCCTACCTATGTCTTTGGTACCAATACGTACCACAACTTCTGGCTGTTCTCCTTCCCACTTCAAGATATCGGGGACACGATCAGAAACATCCCGGACCCTGGCACCTGGAAGGCAAATTACCATATGCATTTCTTTCCTGCGTCCACAGAATTGCCTGTCTGACCCCCTAACTATAGAGTCCCCTATCACTGCTGCCACCCTCTTCATCTCCCTAACCCCCTGAGCCACAGGGCCAGACTCTGTGCCAGAGGTGTTGAATATACACAATAATAACAGGTGGAAATTTGGCATAGTAGTAATTACCACTGGATCAGTAACCCAAAGACCCAATTATAAGCTGGAGACATAAGCTCGAATCCCACCATAAATTCAATAAAAATATCTGATGACCATGAAACCATGTCAATTGTTATAAAAACCCATTTGGTTCACTAATGCCCTTTAAGGGAAGAATCCTGCCATCCTTACCTGGTCTGGCCTATACGTGATTCCAGACCTACAGCAATGTGGTTGGTTCTAAAGTGCCCTCTGAAATGGCCTAGCATGCCATTCAGTTGGATCCGCTAATAAGAAAATAATAGGAAATAAAGCCGGATAGATAACCCAGAGTCGACCTAGGCACTGGAAACGACAACAGCAAAACCAGCCCTGTTGACACTGCAAAGTCCTCCTTACTAACATCTGGGGACGTGCCAAAGTTGGGAGAGCTGTCCCACAGACGAGTCAAGTAACAGCCTGACATAGTAGCACTAACTGAATCATACCTTACAGTTAATATTCCAGACTCCGGTATCACCCTGGCAACTCTCAACATTGACTTTGAACCCCAGGAAGTCTCATGGCACCAGGTTAAACATGGGCAAGGAAACCTCCTGCTGATTACCACGTACCGTCCTCCCTCAGCTGATCAATCAGTGCTTCTCCATGTTGAGCAGCACTTGGAGGAGGCACTGAGGGCGGGAAGGCACAGAACGTACTCTGGGTGGGGGACTTCAATGCCCATCACAAAGAGTGGCTCAATGGTACCACCACAGACCAACCTGGTCAAGTCCTACTGGACAGAGCTACTAGACTGGGACAACCGCAGGTGGTGAGGGAACCAACAAGAGAGAAAAACACACTTGACCTCATTCTCACCAACCTGCCTGCCGTGGAAGCATCTGTCCATGACAGCATTGATAGAAGTGACCACTGCATTTTTTGTGGAGACTAAAATCTCCTTATTGAAGAAACCCTCCACCGCGCTAGAAGGGATAGGCTTTGAACAGATTTAGTAGCCCAAGACTGGGCATCCATGAGGCGCTACGGGGCAACAGCAGCAGCAGAATTGTGCTCCACCACAATCTGTAACCTCACTCACTTTAATATTACCACCAGGCCAGGAGATCAACGAAGAGTGCAGGAGGGCATGCTGAGGACAACACCAGGCATACCTCAATATGAGACGTCACTCTGGTGAAGCCACTACACAGGACTACTTGCATGCCAAACACCATAAGCAATAGACAGAGCTAAATGGTCCCACAACCAACGGATCAGATCCAAGCTCTGTAGTTCAGCCACATCCAGCTGTGAATGGTGGTGAACAATCAAACAACTCACTAGAGGAGGCAGCTCCACAAATATTCCCCATCCTCAATGATAGAAGAGCCCAGCACACCTGTGCAAAAGATAAGGATGAGGCATTTGCAACAATCTTCAGTCAAAAGTGCCGAGTAGCTGATCCAGCTTGGTCTCCTCCAGAAGTCCCCAGTATCCCAGATTCAGTATGTAGCCAATCCAATTCACTCTACATGATATCAATAAACGGCTGAAAACACTGGATACTGCAAAGGTTATGGGCCCAGACAAAATCCCGGCACTAGTCCTGAAGACTTGTGCTCCGGAACTTGCAGCACCACTAGCCAAGCTGTTCCAGTACAGCTACAACACCGGCATCTACCCGGCAATGTGGAAAATTGCCCAGCTATGTCCTGTACACAAAAAACAGGACAAGTCCAATCCAACCAGCTACTGCCCCTACAGCCTACTCTCAATCATCAGCAAAGTAATGGAAGGGGTTATCAACAGTGCTATCACGCAGCACCTACTCGGCAATAACCTGATTACAGATGCCCAGTTTGGGTTCCGTCAAGGCCACTCAGCTCCAGACCTCATCACCTCCTTGGTCCAAACATGGACCAAAGAGCTAAATACCAGAGGTGAGGTGAGAGTGGTAGCTCTCAACATTAAGGAAGTAGTTGACCGAGTATGGCATCAAGGTGCCCTAGCTAAAACGGAGTCAATGGGTATTGGGGGGGAAACACTCTGCTGGTTGGAATCATACCTGACACAAAGGAAGATGGTTGTGGTGGTTGGAGGTCAATCATCTCATCCTCAGGACATTACTGCAGGAGTTCCTCAGGGAAGTGTCCTCGGACCAACCATCTTCAACTGCTTCAACAATAACCTTCCTTCCACCATAAGAAGTGGGGATGTTCGCAGATGAGTGCACAATGTTCTGCACTGTTGGTGACAACTCAGACAGTGAAGCAGTTCATACCCAAAGGCAGCAGGACCTGAACAATATCCAGGCTTGGGCTGACAAGTGGCAAGTAACATTCGCGCCATGCAAGTGCCAGGCAATGACCATCCAACAAGAGAGGATCTAACCATTATCCCTTAACATTCAGTGGCATCACCATCATTGAATCCCCTATTATCAACATCCTGGGGTTACCATTGACAGGAAGCTGAACTGGTCTAGCCGTATAAGCACTGTGGCTACCAGAGCAGGTCAAAGGCTAGGAATCCTGCGGTTTGAAACTCACCTCCTGAATCCCCAGAGCTTGTCCACCATCTGCAAGGCTCAGGTTATGGGTGTAATGGAATACTCACCACTCGCCTGGATGAGTGCAGCCCCATCAACACTCAAGCAGCTTGATACCATCCAGTACCAGGCAGCTCACTTGATTGGCACCCATTCCACCCTCCACCACTGAAGAACAGTTGCAGCAATGTGTACTACCTACAAGATGCACTGCAACAACACACCGAAGTTCCTAAGGCAGACCCTTCCAGACCCATGATCATTACCATCAGAAGGACGAGGAAAGCAGATACCTAGAAACACTACTACTTGGAAATCCTCCTCAAGTCACTCACCATCCTGACTTGGAAACATAATGCTGTTCCCTCATTGTCGCTGGGTTAAAATCATGGAATTCCCTCCCCAATGGCACCGTGAATGTATCTACACCTCAGGGACTGTGGTGGTTCAAGAAGGCAGCTCATCACCACCTTCTCACGGGCAACGAGGGATGGGCAATAAGTGCTGGCTTAGCTGGCGACACCCACATCTCATAAATGAATAAAAAAATAAATAATGTGTAATAACAACATACAAAATAATAAAGCAGAGACTATTGTATTATGATGCATGCTCTTCTGTAACACACAGAGATTAAATAATTTACTTTAATTAAATTAGACATTAAAGCAATTTCTTTTCCAAATATTTAGTACATTTAGCAGCATCACAATATTATATACACTTTCAAGACATACACTGGAAGCAGCTTGTAAGCTTTCCTTCAGTCCTTTAGAAACAAGTCTTTCACCTAATGATTTGTCAAAATCATTAGTACACTGTATTATTGGTCTTTCATACACTTTATGTTCATAGAGAAAACCAAGAAAGAAAAACTACTCAATTGCGACCCGCACCTGAAAGTGTGGCGCCTTGAGAATTGTAGCCAACTCTGCCGCATACTCATTCTGATGGACGACACAGCTGATCTCCTCAAGAATTTGCTTCACAAGGTCCACATTATTCTCTCTCACAGCTTCTAGCTTGGTGTCTTCAAGTCGTTCATGAGCCTGTAACAAACAAGGTAGTATACATATCACCCTAACACGTCCCCATCTCTACAGCTGCAGCCTGTGGGCCGAAGTACAAATAGTTAATTACTTAAAAGGCAATGAATAATACACATCAGAATGCAGAAAAGTGTAGTAGGGAGAGTGAAATAACCTGGGAAAGGGACTGGGGTCTGATGGGAAAGTGAGGAGAATAAAATTAAGTTAGGATAAAGGTTTAAAAAAAAGGGTGCTCATGAGACTAAATTCTTTTCCGCTTCTATTCATCTTTGGAAATAACCAGTCCAGGAACTGAAAAACCCAATTTGCTTGGGATCAACGTATATTGGGAGACCGCTTCACCAAGCACAATGTATATTGGGAGTCCGCCAAATCAGGTGGAATCTCCCAGTGGCCACCCATTTTAATTCAACTTCCCATTCCCATTCTGATATGTCCATCCATGACCTCCTCCACTGTTGTGATAAGGACACACTTAGGCTGGAGGAACAACACCTTATATTCCATTTGGGTAGCCTCCAACCTGATGGCATGAACATCAATTTCTCAAACTTCCAGTAATGCCTGCCCCCCCTTCACCATTTCCTATCCCCTCTTCCCTCTCTCATGTTATCTCCTTGCCCGCCCATCACCTCCCTCTGGTGCTAACCCCCGCCTTCTTTCCTAACCCCACCTCCCTTCTTTCTTCTCTTTCACCAATCAACTTCCAAGCTCTTTGTTTCATCCCTCCCCCTCCTGGTTTCACATATTGCCTATAAAAGTTGCTGGTGAATGCAGCAGGCCAGGAAGCATCTCTAGGAAGAGGTGCAGTCGATGTTTCAGGACGAGACCCTTCGTCAGGACTAACTTAAGGAAGAGTGAGTAAGGGATTTGAAAGCTGGAGGGGGAGGGGGAGATCCAAAATGATAGAAGACAGGAGGGGGAGGGATGGAGCCAAGAGCTGGACAGGTGATAGGCAAAAGGGATACGAGAGGATCATGGGACAGGAGGTCCGGGAAGAAAGACAGGGGGGGGGCGGGGGACCCAGAGAATGGGCAAGGGGTATATTCAGAGGGAGAAAAAGGAGAGTGAGAGAAAGAATGTGTGTATAAAAATAAGTAACAGATGGGGTACGAGGGGGAGGTGGGGCATTAGCGGAAATTAGAGAAGTCGATGTTCATGCCATCAGGTTGGAGGCTACCCAGACGGAATATAAGGTGTTGTTCCTCCAACCTGAGTGTGGCTTCATCTTTACAGTAGAGGAGGCCGTGGATAGACATGTCAGAATGGGAATGGGATGTGGAATTAAAATGTGTGGCCACTGGGAGATGCTGCTTTCTCTGGCGGACAGAGTGTAGGTGTTCAGCAAAGCGGTCTCCCAGTCTGTGTCGGGTCTCGCCAATATATAAAAGGCCACATCGGGAGCACTGGACGCAGTATGTCACCCCAGCCGACTCACAGGTGAAGTGTTGCCTCACCTGGAAGGACTGTCTGGGGCCCTGAATGGTGGTAAGGGAGGAAGTGTAAGGGCATGTGTAGCACTTGTTCCGCTTTACACGGATAAGTGCCAGGAGGGAGATCAGTGGGGAGGGATGGGGGGGACGAATGGACAAGGGAGTTGCGTAGGGAGCGATCCCTGCGGAATGCAGAGGGGGAGGGAGGGAAAGATGTGCTTAGTGGTGGGATCCCGTTGGAGGTGGCGGAAGTTACAGAGAATAATATGTTGGACCCGGAGGCTGGTGGGGTGGTAGGTGAGGACCAGGGGAACCCTATTCCTAGTGGGGTGGCGGGAGGATGGAGTGAAAGCAGATGTACGTGAAATGGGGGAGATGCGTTTAAGAGCAGAGTTGATAGTGGAGGAAGGGAAGCCCCTTTCTTTAAAAAATGAAGACATCTCCCTCGTCCTAGAATGAAAAGCCTCATCCTGAGAGCAGATGCGGCGGAGACGGAGGAATTGCGAGAAGGGGATGGCGTTTTTGCAAACAGGGTGAGAAGAGGAATAGTCCAGATAGCTGTGAGAGTCAGTAGGCTTATAGTAGACATCAGTGGATAAGCTGTCTCCAGAGACAGAGACAGAAAGATCTAGAAAGAGGAGGGAGGTGTCGGAAATGGACCAGGTAAACTTCAGGGCAGGGTAAAAGTTGGAGGCAAAGTTAATGAAGTCAACGAGCTCTGCATGCGTGCAGGAAGCAGCGCCAATGCAGTCGTCGATGTAGCGAAGGAAAAGTGGGGGACAGATACCAGAATAGGCACGGAACATAGATTGTTCCACAAAGCCAACAAAAAGGCAGGCTTAGGAATTAGTCCTTACTCTTAATAATTTCTCCTTTGGCTCCTCCCACTTCCTCCAAACTACAGGTGTAGCTATGGGCACCCGTATGGGTCCGAGCTATGCCTGCCTCCGTGTCCAACATATTATTCTCCGTAACTTCCGCCACCTCCAACGGGATCCCACCACTAAGCACATCTTTCCCTCCCCCCCCCTGCATTCCGCAGGGATTGCTCCCTACGCAACTCCCTTGTCCATTCGTCCCCCCCATCCCTCCCCACTGATCTCCCTCCTGGCACTTATCCGTGTAAGCGGAACAAGTGCTACACATGCCCTTACACTTCCTCCCTTACCACCATTCAGGGCCCCAAACAGTCCTTCCAGGTGAGGCAACACTTCACCTGTGAGTCGGCTGGGGTGATATACTGCGTCCAGTGCTCCCGATGTGGCCTTTTATATATTGGCGAGACCCGACGCAGACTGGGAGACCGCTTTGCTGAACATCTACGCTCTGTCCGCCAGAGAAAGCAGGATCTCCCAGTGGCCACACATTTTAATTCCACATCCCATTCCCATTCTGACATGTCTATCCACGGCCTCCTCTACTGTAAAGATGAAGCCACACTCAGGTTGGAGGAACAACACCTTATATTCCGTCTGGGTAGCCTCCAACCTGATGGCATGAACATCGACTTCTCTAATTTCCGCTAATGCCCCACCTCCCCCTCGTACCCCATCTGTTACTTATTTTTATACACACATTCTTTCTCTCACTCTCCTTTTTCTCCCTCTGAATATACCCCTTGCCCATCCTCTGGGTCCCCTGCCCCCCCTCCCGTCTTTCTTCCCGGATCTCCTGTCCCATGATCCTCTCGTATCCCTTTTGCCTATCACCTGTCCAGCTCTTGGCTCCATCCCTCCCCCTCCTGTCTTCTCCTATCATTTTGGATCTCCCCCTCCTCCTCCAACTTTCAAATCCCTTACTCACTCTTCCTTCAGTTAGTCCTGACGAAGGGTCTCGTCCTGAAACATCGACTGCACCTCTTCCTAGAGATGCTGCCTGGCCTGCTGCGTTCACCAGCAACTTTTATGTGTGTTGCTTGAATTTCCAGCATCTGCAGAATTCCTGTTGTTCACATATTGCCTGTCGTTTCTCTCTCCCCTCCCCCCCCACCTTTCAAATCTACTCCTCAGCTTTTTTTCTCCACCCCTGCCGAAGAGTTTCGGCCCAAAACATCCACTATGTTTTTTTCCATAGATGCTGCCTGGCCTGCTGAGTTCCTCCAACATTTTGTGTGTGCTGCTCGGATTTGGGATTTATGCAGAAATTAATCTATTATAAACTGCTTCTCAACCATCTGATTATGACTGGTTTATAAGAACAACTGGAAATGGCTTTCTTATGGCTGGAGATACCCTGTAGCTGGCACTCATTGTGCACTAAGACTACTGCATTTACAGGGTTTCCAAATTCAACTGCAAGTAAATTAAAACCCCTCAACCACCAGACTCTTACTGTTCCCACAACCTTTGGACCCACTTTCAAGGACTCTTCATCTCATGTTCTCAATATTTGTTGCTTATTTACTTATTACCATTTCTTTCTTTTTGTATTTGCAGAATTTGTTGTCTTTTTCATATTGGATTGTCCATCCTGCTGGAGGTGGTCTTTTATTGATTCTATTGTGTTTCTTGTAGATACTGTAAATACCCACAAGAAAATGAAACTCAGGGTTTTACATGGTGATATGCATATACATTGATAATAAATTTACTTAGAACTTTGAAGTATTAGACTAATTTTAATAATATTTACTTGCGTTTTATTTAGAGATACAGCACAGAACAGGTCCTTCTGGACCAACGAGTCACATTGCCCAGGAACCTATCTATTTAACCCTAGTCTAATCACAGGACAATTTTCAATGACTAATTAACCTACAAAATGGTATGCTTTTGGATGGAGAGAGGAAAGCCACACAGTTACAGGGAGTATCATCACTAGCATATGTTGTAAAATTTGTTGTTTTGCAGCACCAGTACATTGCAATACATAATAATGAAAACAAAACCTATAAATCACAATAAAAACTATATATATATAAATTAAATTAAACAAGCAGTGCAAAAAGAGAGCAAAAGGGTGAGGGAATATTCATGGTTTCATTGTCTATTCAAAAAGCTGATGGCAGAGGGGAAGGAAGAAACTGCTCCTGAAATGCTGAATATGTGTCTTCAGGCCCCTGTACCTCCTCCTTGATAGTAGCAATGAGAAGAGGGTATGTCCTAGATGACGAGGGTCCTTAATGACAGATGTTGCCTTTTTAAGGTCTCCTGGATGCTGGGGAGGTTAGTGCCCATAATGGAACTGGCTGAGTTTACAACTTTTTGCAGCTTTTTCTGATCCTACGCAGTGGCCCCTCCATACCAGATAGTGATTCAACCAGTTACAATGCTCTCCATGGTATTTCCATAGAAATCTGCAAGTGTTTGGTAACATACCAAGTCTCCTCAAAGTCATAATGAAATATAGTTGCTGCCATGCCTTCTTTGTAGTTGCATCAATATGTTGGGCCCAGGATAGATCTTCAGGATGTTGACACTAAGGAATTTGAAACAGTTCACCTTTTTCACTGCTGATCCCTGGATGAGGATGGGTGTGTGTTCACTCAGGTCCAATTCCTTGGTCTTGCTGATATTGAGTGCAAGGCAAGTTATTGCAACGCCACTCAACTAGCTCCGATATGCCTCTTCCTCAACATCTGAAATTCTGCCAGCAATAGTTGTGTCATTGGCAAATTTACAAATGGCATTTGAAATGTGCCATAGGTATAGAGAGAGTAGAGCAGTGGGCTAAGCATGCATCCTTGAAGTGCGCCAAAGTTGATTGTCAGCGGGGAGGAGATACTATTTCGGATCGACACCAACTGAGTTCTCCCGGTGAGGAAGTTAAGGAGCCAGTTGCAGAAGGAGGTTCAGAGACCCAGGTTTTTGAGCTTGTTGATTAGAACTGAGGGTATAATCATGTTGAATGCTGAGCTGTAATCAATAATCAGCAGCTTAATGTGGATGTTGTTGTTGTCCAGGTGATCCAAGGCCAAGTGGAGAGTCAACGAGATTACATTTGCTGTGGACCTATTGTGGCGATAGGCAAATTACAACGGACGTCAATCTCCTGCTTATGTCGTAGTTGATTCTGGCAATGACCAACCTCTCAAAGCACTCCAGCAACGTTAGATGTGAGTGCCACTGGGCGATAGTTGTTGAGGCAGCTCACTGGACTCTTCCTAGGCACTGGTGTGATTGTCACCTTCTTGAAGCAGAGGGATTGAAGATATCCTTGAGCACACCCTCCAATTGGTTGGCACAGGTTTTCACTGCCCTATCAGGTACACCATCAGGGCCTGACACCTTCCAAGGATTCACCCTCATGAAAGGTGTTCTGTCAGCATCTGAGATAGAGATCACAAGGTCACCAGATGCAGCAGGAATGTGCACAAGTGTAGTTTTATTCTTCCTTTTAAAGCACATTTAAAAGGCATTTAGCTCATCTGGGATTGAAGCATCACAGCCTTTAATGATGAGGTTTCGCTTTGTAAGAAGTAATGGGCCGAGTTGATTGCATCTCTAGCTTCAATCGGAATGGTTTCTCTGCTCTTAAAATAGCCTTCTGTAGTTTGTACCTCCTTACAGACAGTGCTGGAATTGAACTCTGAATTTCAACACCCTGATCTGTAATAGTGTCACACAAACCGGTATACTACTGCGGCGTCCCACAAATGCTCAGGCTCACAATGTTGACATCCTGTAAGACAGTAGTCTGGCTTAGTCAATTGTCATAAATATTTCAGTCGATATTGATGCTCCTTGAATGAGCTGGGTCCTGCCAAACATTTTGGAAGTGCCTTCATTCAGGAAGTTACTTCTTGGAGATCCTCTGGTAACATGGGAGACAGTTCATTCCTGACTGAAAATTTGATGTCAATCTTTTTCACAAACCTTTCTGTTACCATCCTTAAATCTCTGCTTTTCTGATCCCTATCATTATTTCCTACAATTTCTGCAACATATCTTAACATTTGCAGTTCTTCATTAATAAATGATCATGCAGTTTACATGCTTTTATGATATAAAGGGAAGAGGGGACATTTAAAGAGCTACAATCACAGTACCTTGGCAAGAGATCTGACAATTGGACTCTCCATTATTCCTTTGAGGAAGATCAGATCTATCTCCTTCGCTCCCGTTGAGGTGGGCAACTCATTGAGGTTGTCCAACACTTGCTGCATTGCTGCAGAAAACGTACAAAAGGGAACTTTAAACTGGGCACCATGTAGCAATAAAAATTAATTAGAAAGCAGAATTTTAAACTTGCTATTTATATTCACAGAAAATAGTACAGTACAGCACAGCACAGGCTCTTTGGCCCTCGAAGTTGTGCTGACCTTCTAACTTACTCCAAGTTCAGTCTAACTCTTCCCTCTTACATCATCCATGTGCCTATCTAAGAGTTTATTAAATGCTCCCTAATGCATTTGCCTCCACCACCCCTTGCAGCACACCCATCACACAATATAAAAAAACTTTGAAATCCCCCCTATATTTTCAACCAATCACCTTGTGACAGATCTGTCACATGTAATTCCTCCTCTTCCCCTCCCTCCGCAGTAGCGTTGTAATTCTCATTGTCCCGTCTGGCAGTGCTGAGGTCATGCTGATCAAGTGCACATGCTCAGGGCGGGCTCAGTGAGACAGTAAGTTTTGGGGGATGGGAAAGAGTGCTGGCTCCTGGAAATGGTTAGTCAATTGATTGATTTTGTTGCGCAATGCCATTATGGACATTTGTAATTCTGAAGGATGTGAGTTCCTGTATTTTGGCTTTTGTGTAATTGTTCAGACTCATGGTAACAACCCCTCCTACCCTGCATTCCAAAGAATGGCCTACCCTTTTCTCCTAGAGGCAGATATTCCTACAGTCTTTTCTCGGTAAGTGAAGAAAGAGAGTGGGGTGAGGTTTATTACTTCCAGACAGAAGTGTTGGAGCTGTAGTCCTAAAGGTCTGATAGTATATATCTATATTTTTCTCATGTCATTTTTGCTATTTTGCCATTATTTGCACTTTTTCAAAAAGTTTTCCACCTTTTGGCACACAATAAACACCTTTCCACCGAATGTGCTTTTGCAGCCTGTCATCTGAATTTTTAAAGTCCACACCCACATAAGGGCAGGAAACCCTCACCATTGAAACCGCAAGACAAACAAGAAAAAAAATGGGTGAGAAAAATTATAATTTAAGGCCAGAGAGGCTCAAGTGAGATGCTGACAACGTAAAAAAAAAATCAAAAAATACAGAGCAGGAATTATTCTACTAAAGAATGAATTTTTCTGTGCACAAGATGCCTCCTGTGTCATCTTGTTTCAAGTACTTAACCAAAATGAATAGGTAATTTGATTTTTGAAGTGCAAAACTAATTAAGTTAAAAGTAATTATTCTGAGAGGTGGAGACCATGAGAAGTCTCCAATGCCACATGCAGAGAGCAGACTGGCAGCAAATAACCCCTTTTTATTTCAAGCATATCATTTTCTTTTGCTTACTTCAAAGACATGTTCATTGGATGCACTAAATCTCCTTGATTAGTAGCTTCACATTGTACTCCATTGAGTTGTGAATGAACAGCAACTCAAATATCATTTGGCATCCTTCACACATTCCATTATGACATAGGCGGTGACCATTTAAGGCCATTATCTATGCCGACTTGTTCCCATCATCTATTAACCCTGACATCCCTATTAACTGCCCTCTAATTTGCTTGCCACCCACCCACACTTAAGGCAATTTATAGGAGTCATTTATCTTTCCAGGGTGTATGGGGTGTCCAGGAAGGGGGTAACACCTCTGGTGAAGGAACTAGTTGTGTCAATTCTGGGGCACTTCATTATCTATGGGCCCCACCCAACACTGTTCTCACCGTGGCTCCAAGTAGCTGTTTGCATGGAGAGGCCACACTATGGCACAAAATTTCGTCGGTGGGGCTAAACCAGGTGAGGGTAGCTGGTGAGTTTCATACCCCCAGTGAGATAGGGACATGCCTGTCCTAGCATGTGAAGTCAGCTCCTGTGGACTGAGCAGATGAGATCAATAGTGGGATCCAACAGCCAGGAAGGCTGTTTTGCAATGCTTTCATGGAGAGTGAAGGGCTTTTCAAGGTACATAAGTAGACATGGTCATCTACTGCAACCAAAGAAGACCCCAGTTTGTGACGACTACTTAGAGCACTGGATCCAGACACTGAGGCTATTTATCTTACCAAGAAACCTTTGACACATGGGAGAACATAGAAACAGGAGCAAGAGTAGGCCATCCAGCCCATCGAGCCTGCTCCGCCAATCTGGCCATAGACTCATCTCCACTCACCTGCCTTTTCCCCATAACCCTTAATTCCCTACTATGCAAAAATCTATCCAACCTTGTCTTAATTATATTTACTGAGGTAGCCTCCACTGCTTCATTGGGCAGAGAATTCCACAGATTCACCACTCTCTGGGAAAAGCAGTTCCTCCTCATCTCCGTCCTAAATCTACTCCCCCAAATCTCAAGGCTATGTCCTCAAGGAGACATTGAAGGAGGAGACAGGGATAATCCATGTGAACACAGGGAGAAGAGCATGTAGTGAACAGTGGTGATCAGGAGTCAGAGACTAACCAAATGCTGATTGTTGATTTCATGCAATCAGATTAAATTGGCAAGGTTGACACTTGTCCTGTGCTTATTGAAGATGAAGAAGCACAATAAATATGTGGGGGATAAACTTCCCCATGGAAATCGAAAAAAAAAACAAGTAGATCTGTATGACTGCCATCACCAATTGCCATTTAAAAAACATAGTCATAGAATACTACAGCACATAACTGGCCCATCCAGTCCATGCCAAACTATTTGCCTAGTCCCATCAATGCGCACACACACAATAGCCTCCCATCCATATGCCTATCCAAAATTTCTCTTAAATGTTGAGATTGATCCTCATCCACCACTTGCGTTGGCAGCTCATTCCATTCTCTCACCGAGTGAAGAAGCTCCCCCTCATGTTCCCCTAAAACATTTCACCTTTCGCCCTTAACCCATGACCTCCAGTTCTGTTTCACCCAACCTCAGTGGAATAAACCTGCTGCATTTACCCTATCTATACCCCTCATAATTTTGTATAAATCTTTCAAATCACACAGGGAAATAGCACACTCGATCATTGCTACTCTCTCTTCCACAATGCTTACAAAGTGCTCTTCTGCCCGCACTTCAGAAAGTTGGATCACTCCTCCATCTTGCTTCTGCTGGTGTACAAGCAGAAGCTGAAACAAGAGGCGGCCACAGTTAAGATCGTCCATTGTTGGTCTGACCAATCGGTCTCCATGCTACAGGACTACTTTGATGATGTCAACTGGAATGTCTTTCATGATGAGAATGTCTCTGAGTTCACGGATGAGGTCACGAGCTTCATCTGGAAGTGCCTTGAAGATGTTATCCCCCAGAAATCGGTCAGTGTCTATCCAAACCAGAAACCCTGGATCAACGGTTCCATGCGCGCAGCACTTAACGTGCGACATAGAGCGTACATTGCAGGGAATCAGCAGGAGCTCAAGAAATGCGGTTATGATCTATGCTAAAAGGCCTCCCAATCATAATGCCAGGAAACAACCTGTCTCACTCCACACTTGCCACATCCTTTCTGATCCCATCAAAGCTGGCCTTTCTCCAATTTAGAATCTCAACCCAAGGACAAGACCGATCCTATTCGACAATTCTCTTGAAACTAATGGCATTATGATCACTAAATGCAAGGTGTTTCCCTATGTAAACTTCTGTCACTTGCCCTGACTCATTCCCTAATAGGAGATCTGGAATTGTGCTCTCTCTAGTTGGAACTTCTATGTACTGATTAAGGAAACTTTCCTGAACCCATTTGACAAACTCTTTCCCATCCATGGGAGTCCCAGTCAATATGTGGAAAGTTAAAATCGCCTACCATCGCAACATTATGTTTCTCGCAGCAGTCTGCAATCTCTCAACGAATTTGCTCCCTGAATCCTACAGACAGTTGGGTGGTCTATAATATAATCCAATAATATAACTTTCTTATTCCTTATTTCTACTCATGAGGCCTCACCAGCCAAACTCTCCAGTCGGTCCTGATTGAGCACTACTGTGACATTTGACTTGACCAGTAATGCCTCCTGTCCTTTAATCCCTCCCACTCCATCACATCTAAAACAATGGAACCCCGTAAATTGAGCTGCCAGAGGCTTCCTACACCAAGTTTAACTAATGGCTACAATATCATAATTCCACATGTTGATCCATGCCCTAAGCTCATCAGCCCTTCCTACAGTACTCACTGCATTGAAATCTATATAGACAGAGCATCAGCCCCATCATCCTCATCCTTTTGATTCCTGATTTTGTATGTAGCCTTAACATCTTTCTCCACAACCGCTCCACTCTTTGCTTCGGCTCTCTGGTTCCCATCCCCATACAAGTCTACTTTAAATCTGCCATCCCATGCAGCACTAACAAACCTGGCTGCTAGGATTAGTCCCCCTACAGTTCAGGTGCAAATCATCCTTTCTGTACATGCCCAACCTTCCCTGGAAGAGAGCCCAATGATCCAAAAATCTGAAGCTCTGCCTCCTGCACCAACTCCTTAGCTACTTGTTAAACTGTATGATCTTCCTATTTCTGGCCTCACTAGCACGTGGCATGGGTAGCAATACTGAGATCACTATCCTGGATGCCTTGTCCTTTTAGTTAGTACTGAACTCCTTAAATTCACTTTGCAGACCTCGACAAATATCCGATCCATGTCATTGGTACTGACATGAACTACGACCTCTGACTGCTCACCTTCCTACTTAAGAATACTGAGGACTTGATCTGAGATGCTCCTGACCTTCGCACCCAGGAGGCAACAAACCATGTGGGAATCTCATTTTCATCCAAAGAACCTCGTTTCTGTTCCCCTAACCAACAGATCCCCCATCACTACAATTAGTCTCTTCTTCCCCCCTCCACCCCTTCCCTTCTGAGTCACAGAGTCAGACTCTGTGGCACACTGCTGTGACTTTCCTCTGCTATGTCATTTTCTCCAACAGTATTCAAAGCGGTATATCTATTGTTGAGGGGAACAGTCACAGGGGTAGTCTGCACTGGCTACATATCCCCTTTCCCCCACCTAATGGTCACTCAGTTACCTGTGTCCTGCAGCTTAGGCATAAATACCTCCCTGTATGTCCTGTCTATCAACCCCTCAACCTCCCGAATGACCTGAAGTTCATTCAGTTCCACCTCCAACTCCATAACATGGTCTGTTAGAAGCTGCAGCTAGATGCACTTCTTGCAGGTTAGGGACATTGGAGGTCTTCTTACCTTCCCACATCCTGGAAGAGGAGCATTCCACTATTCTGCCTGGCATCCCCACTGCTCTAAATGTGAAATAATGAAAAAAAATATACCTGCAGCCTAGCCTCTCCTCACTGAAGCCTCAGCTCCCCACTCCAACACTGGCTCACTCACACAATGACTGTTCCCACCACGGCCACTCCATTTAAACCCAACTTCTTTATATTGGATCTTGCTAATTACCTAATTAAGCACATTCCAATGTCTCCTCAGGAGTGTGGCATGCAAAATGTGCTCACTCCCCTGCTCACTTCTTTTAACCTCCCTCCCTTCAAGCATAAGGTGTCTCCTTGGGACTGTGGCACGCAAAATAGGAGGGATATACTGAGGGGGTTAGACTACAAGGAGAGAACTCGCTGGAATTCAGAAGAATGAGAGGAGATCTTATAGAACAATATAAAATTATGAAAGGGATAGATAAGATCGAGGCATGAAAGTTGTTTCCATTGGTAGGTGAGACTTGAACTAGGGGATATAGCCTCAAGATTTGGGGGAGTAGATTTAGGATGGAGATGAGGAAGAACTGCTTTTTCCAGAGAGTGGTTAATCTGTGGAAATTCTCTGCCCAGTGAAGCAGTGGAGGCTACCTCCGTAAATATATTTAAGACAAGGCTGGATAGATTTTTGCATTGCAGGGGAATTAAGGGTTATGGGGAAAAGGCAGGTAGGTGGAGATGAGTCCATGGTCAGATCAGCCATGATCTTATTGAATGGTGGACCAGATGGCTTACTCTTGCTCCTATTTCTTATGTCATTGTCTTACTGGACAATGAGAATCAGGTGGAATTTTGATTGCTATAAAATTTAATTGCAATAGGGTCTTAATATCATCATATATTCTGGAATTAGGTTTGCATGTAGCAACTGGCTTCAGGTAAGCAAAAGAAAAAGGTGAAAGTAGTATTGGACTCCTGGAAAATTATGCTGGAGAGGTAGTAATGATGGTCAAGGAAATGCTGACTGAACTGAATTTTGTATCAGTCTTCACAGTGAAAGACACTAGCAGTATGCCAGATGTACAAGAGTGTCAGGGGATAGAGTGAGTGCATTTGCTGTTACTAGGGAGAAGATGCTTGGGAAACCAAAAGGTCTGAAGGTAGATAAGTCACTGGGCCAGATGGACAATACCCCAGGGTTCTAAAAGAGATAGATGAAGGGATTGAGGACGCATTAGTAATAATTCTTTGAAGAAACAATTGATTTTGGCATGGTTCCAGAGGAATCACTCCACTCTTCAAAAGGTGAGGGAGGCAGAAGAAGGTAAATGATAGGGCAGTTAGCCTGACTTCAGTGGTAGGGAAGATGTTGAAATCGATTGTTAAGGATGTGGTTTTGGGGTACTTGAGGCAATGTGATAAAATAGGCCAAAGTCAGCATGGTTTCCTTAAAGGAAAATCTTGCCTGGCAAATCTGTTGGAATGATTTGAGAAAATAACAAGCAAGATAGATGAAGGAGAATCAGTAGATGTTGTGTACTTGGATTTTCAAAAGGCCTTTGACAAGGTGCCACACATGAGACAGCTTAGCAAGATAAGAGCCCGTGCTATTACAATAAAGCTACTAGCATTGATACAGCATTTGCTGATTGGCAGGAGGCAGCCAGTGGGAATAAAGGGAGCCTTTTCTGATTGGCTGCCAGTGACTACTGGTGTTCTACAGGAGTTGGGCAGGGGCTGCCTCTTTTTACATTATATGTATGCCAATGATTTGGATGATTGAATTGATGGCCAAGTTTGCAGATGATATAAAGATAAGTGGAGTAGGTAGAGTTGAGGAAGCGGAGCATGCAGGAGAACTTCAGACAGATTAGCAGAATGGGCAAAGAAGCAGCAGATGGAATAGTGTCAGAAAGTGTATGGTCATGCACTTCGGCAGTAGGAATAAAAGCACAGACCATTTTCTTAAAGGGAAGAAAATTCAAAAATCAGAGCTGCAAAAGGGAGTTGGGTAATATTCCTCGTGCAATATTCCATAAAGTTTAACTTGTAGGTTGAGTCAGTGGTGTGGAAGGCAAATGCAATTTTGGCATTCATTTCAAGAGGTCTAGAATATAAAAGCAAGGATGTAATGTCAAGGCTTTAAAAGGCACTTGTGAGGCCTCATTTGGAGTACTATAGTTTTGGGCCCTTTATCTGACATTGGGGGGGGTTCAAAGGAGGTTCACAAAAATGATTCTGGGATTGAAAGGCTTATCATATGAGGTGCATTTGATGGCTCTAGGCCTATACTTGCTGGAATTTAGAGAATGGGGGCAGGGGGGCAGACCTCATTGACACTTATCGAATGTTGAAAAGCCTAGATTGAATGAATGTGGAGATGATATTTCCTATATTGGCAGAGTCTACGACCAGAGGACACAGCCTCAATATAGAGGGACCTCCATTTAGAACAGAGATGAGCAGGGATTTCTTTAGCCAGAGGGTGATGAACCTGTTGAATTTCTTGCCACAAAATGGTGTGGAGGCCAGGCCACTGAGTATATTTAAAGCAGGGGTTGATAGATTCTTGATCAGTCAGAGCATGAAGGGTTCCAGGGAGAAGGCCGGAGAATGGAGTTGAGAGGGAAATGGATCAGCCATGACGAAATGGCAGAGCTGACTCGATGGGCTGAATGGCCCAATTCTGCTCCAGTGTCTTATGGTCTATAATGAAAGGCCTTCCTTATAATTAGATACCCTACATTAAACTAATTTTAAACCTTCAGCCTTGAAATGATGGAGTTAAACCAGCACACATAATGATGAAAATTATTTGGCAAAAGCTAAGCTATCTCTAATCTTAGTTTATTTAAACGCAAACAACAGGAATTCTGCAGATGCTGGAAATTCAAGCAACACACATCAAAGTTGCTGGTGAACGCAGCAGGCCAAGCAGCATCTGTAGGAAGAGGTGCAGTCGACGTTTCAGGCCGAGACCCTTCGTCAGAACTAACTGAAGGAAGTTAGTCCTGACGAAGGGTCTCAGCCTGAAACGTCGACTGCACCTCTTCCTACAGATGCTGCTTGGCCTGCTGTGTTCACCAGCAACTTTGATGTGTGTTGCTCTAATCTTAGTTGTTTCTTCTGTTACGTAACCTGCTTCACTATCAATGGCAACGGTTTTAAAACACACTGAACTCAAGTGAGTAATGTTGATGCTGGGGAATTGAATATTCCCATCTTGGGTACCCAGTGATTGTAGCAATTTTGAGTTAGATGCAGTACAGAGTGTCAACGTCCTCCACTGTTCCTTCAGAAAATGATAATCCTCTGCACTGAGGAGATACTTCATTCAAACCCTAAATTGTTTCTGCTCCAACGCTTAAATATTATTTCAGAATAATCTTGAATATAGCTGTAAACAGCAACTTTACTGAGTGTAGCCCTGAAAAGAAATGTTACAGCTTTTTCTAGCTATTTTTAAAATGTCAAAGTAAAATCTCCATTTTAATTGGTCTCATTTTTCAGATGAAAGCATTATGTATCAGCTTCCTGAGAACAATGGGCTTGAGCTTTATTTCCCTGTTGTAGCATTTTGTTCCAAATTCATAATATTTAAGTGCATCATGCTTATCCTTCCACCCCGCCCCCCCCCCAAACAGCATTAAAATTCCAGGTTACCCAAGCAACCAATAAAGAGCATTGCAACAACCACTTGAAATAGTTAATCTGCTGTTAGACTGTGACATGTTCTGCACACTGCATTTATTAAATATGGATGGAGTTCATTGTAAACCATCAGTATTGGTTATCCGACGGTTAAAGCTGCAGCCGTTATCTGAACTAGCGCTTTAAGTGTAGAATTATGATACACATTTATCGGTAAGCGGGAAGGGAAGCAAACACTAAAGCGCATCATTCGGTCAAAGTGGAATTCTAATTACATTATGTGTTCTTGGACATTTCATTTTACCTTCATTCATTTGCTGATCCAAGCCCCTTTCAATCATCCAAAATTAACTGGACTGCTCATATTATGACCCAGTTATATTTTTCTTTAGGTAGCAGTTCCTTCCTACTGAAAGAAAAAAGCATGGGGAGAGGGGAAAAATAGATTAAAACATGAAGATGAAACGGATACAAAATGCTCACAACATGGTTCTTTGTAACTAGTATTTCAGTGGTTTTAGCATTTAAATAACATAAGCCCACAACTTCAAATAAATCCAGAACTAATGCCCCACATTCAACCAAATAGTGGTCCAAATGACTCCAAAATGGACTTAATATAATGTTTCACTTGGAAAGGGATAATCTAGTCTCTGGAAATATTTGCTTATTCCAGTTAATAAAATTCATTCGCCCACACACGCCTACATACCTTAAAGCTTCAGCCTAAAGACTACAAGTTATTTTAACCTCCAAATTTTCATTTAAGAATATTTTATCTCAAGAATTAAACAAAACAGATCCACTGACATGGAAAATAATTTAAATATAAAGCATAAGCAACAAAATTCACATCTCAGTCCAAGGCTGCAAAATATTACTGTCTACACAGAAATCAAATCTCTCACATCACTGAGGGTGACCTCAAGTTCCTCCCTGGAATGTATATATGCTGATGTTACTCATGCTACACTGTATGCAATTCAAATGACTCACAAATTTTATTGTACAATTTAGTTTACATTGCACATGGCTTCAGTGGAAGAAAATAAAAGACGCTAACTATATTTATTTGTCAAAACTACTGTATACATATTTTAAAAAGCCACAGTTAAAATGACAACGAAAGGAGATGGTGCTTTGACAAATAAAAGGAATTAGTTGGGCAGGATCAACAGCAGAATCTTACAACATCTCTGTCTTAAAATAATAAGACAGTGGTTATGTTTAATTTAGAGATACAGCATAGTAACAAGCCCGAACCACCCCATTTCACACCCATTGCACCCCATTAACTTGTCTGTCTTTAGACTGTTGGAGGAAATTGGAGCATCCAAAGGAAACCCACCTGGTCATGGGGAGAATAGAAACTATGTCAGGATGCTGTTCATTTAACACCATCATTCATACAGTCTTGATCAAAAAGCAGCAGAACCTGGGCCTCTATAATTGGATCCTCAGCTTCCTAACTGGAAGATCACAACCTGTGCGGACTGGTAATAGTATCTCCTCCACACTGACAATCAACACAAGCACCCCTCAGGGATGTGTGCTTAGCCCACTGCTGTACTCTCTCTTACCCATGATTGTATGGCTAGACACAGCTCAAATGCCATCTATAAATTTGCTGATGATAAATTTGCAGAATCTCAAATGGAAATGAGAGGGCGTACAGGAGTGAGATACACCAGCTAGTGGAGTGGTGTCGCAGCAACAACCTTGCACTCAATGTCAGTAAGACCAGAGAGCAGATTGTGGACTTCAGGAAGGGTAAAATGAGGGAACACAAACCAATCCTCATAGAGGGATCAGAAGTAGAGAAAGCAAGCAATTTCATCTTCGTGGGAGTCAAGATCTCAGAAGACCTAACCTGGTTCCAACATGTCAATGCAGCTATAAAGAAAGCAAGACAGCGGTTACATTTCATTAGGAGTTTGAGAAGATTAGGTTTTGTCACCTAAAACACTAAAACTTCTAGAGATCTACCATGAAGAACAAAGGTTCAAGGGTTCATTTATTATCAACTGTATACAACTCTGAAATTTGCCTTCTCCAGATAGCCACGAAACAATGAAAGAACATGAAAGTCATTCAGAGAGAAATATCAAACCAACCCCTGCACAAAAAACGAACTGCTTCTCTATCATCAACCCCTAATCCCCCTCTCCCACACAAAACAGAACAAGAACATTGACTCCCACACAAATAACTAACAAAACATTAATTCCACCCCCCCCAAACAACCTCTCCTTCACACAAATAAATAACACAGCACAAAAGAGCATCAACCCCCAAACTCAATCTGCCCAATCTGACAGGCTGCATTACTGCCTGTTAAGGGGGGGGGGACGGGGGACGAACTACTGCACAGCATGAAATAAACTACAGAAACGTTTAAAATTAGTCAGCTCCATCACAGGTTTTGGCCTCCTCAGTATCCAAGGCATCTTCAAAGAGCAGTGCCTCAGAGAGGCAGCATTCATTATTAAGGACCCCCATCACCTAGGGCATGCTCTCTTCTCACTGTTACCATCAGGAAGGAGGTACAGAAGCCCGAAGGCACACACTCAACAATCAGAAACAGCTTCTTCTCCACTGCCATCCGATTTCTAAGTGGACATTGAACCCATGAACATTATCTCACTTTTTTTTTATTATTTCTGTTTTTGCACTACTATTTTTAGTTTAACTATTTAATATGCATGTACAGTTGCAAGAAAAAGTTTGTGAACCCTTTATAATTACCTGGTTTTCAGCATTACTCATAAAATGTGACCTGATCTTCATCTAAGCCACAATAAGAGACTAACACAATCTGCCTAAACTATTAACACACAAACAATTATATTTTTCTTGTATTTATTGAACATGCTATTTAATCATTCACAGTCCAGGCTGGAGAAAGTATGTGAACCCCTGTATTTAATAACTGGTAGAACCTCCTTTAGCTGCAAAAGTTTCCTATAGCTGCTGATCAGACTTACACAATGGTGAGAAATTTTAGACCATTCTTCCATACAAAATTTCTGGGGTGCTTTGCATGAACAACCTTCTTCAGGTCATGCCACAGCATCTCAATTGGGTTAAAGTCCGGACTCTGACTTGGCCATTCCAAAACACAAATTTTCTTCTTTTTAATCCATTCTGTTATTGAATTACTCTTCTGTTTCTCATCTTTATCTTGTTGCATCATTCAGCTTCTATTAAGCTTCAGGTGATGGACTGCTACTGTGACATTCTCCTGTAAAATGTCTTGATACCATTTTGAATTCATTGTTCTCTCAATGACTGCAAGCTGTCCAGGCCCTGACATTCCTTGCACCATGCTTCACAGCTGGGATGAGATTTTGGTATAGGTGTGCAATGCCCTTTTTCCACCAAGCATTCTGCCAAAACATTCAACTTTTGTCTCATCTGTCCCCAGAACATTGTCCCAGAAACGTTGTAGAATATCCAGGTGAACTTTTACAAACTTGAGACGTGCAGCAATGTTTTTTTGGAGAGCAGCGGTTTCCTCTGAGGCGTCCTTCCATGAACACCATCTTTGTTCAGTGTTTTTCTTATACAGAGCACATGAACAGAGACTTTAAGAAGTTCTAGAGATTTCTGCAGGTCTTTTGCTGTTACCCTTGGGTTCTTTTTCACGTCCTTTAGCAGTGCACATTGTGTTCTGGATGTGATCTTTGCAAGACGCCCACCTCTAGGGAGAAGAGCAACAGTACTGAATTTCCTCCTTTTGTAGACAATTTCTCTTACTGTGGACTGATGAACACTTGGGTCTTTAGCAATGTCTTTGTTCCCTTTTCTAGCTTCATGCATCTCTACAATTCTTCTTCTAAGGTTCTTGAAAAGTTGTTTTGATCGAGGCATGGTTCACAAACACAGATCTTTCTTGAGAACAGGAGGCCCTGTCAGTAACCTGACTTTGCGTGTCTTTTTTTTAAATATAGGGCAGGAGACTTCTACAACTCACACCTCCAAACTCATCTCACTGATTGGAATACCTGATTCCACATAGTTTTTGTAGAAGGCATTACCCCAGAGGTTCACATACATTTTTGACTGTGATTGTTTAAATGGTACAGTCTGTATTGACAAAAAGAAGTACAATTGTTTGTGTGTTATTAGTTTAGGCAGATTGTGTTTGTCTATTATTGTGACTTGGATGAAAATCAGACCACATTTTAAGAATAATTAATGCAGAAAACCAGGTAATTGCAAAGGGTTCACAAACTTATTGTCTGGGTCACCTAGTCAGAGCTAAAAGGAACAAGGCTGGGAGGTGGGGGGGGGGTGCAGAAACCATATAACGATGTTGGTTTTAGTCCTGGAATAGAGCCAGTAAGAAGGTGATCCAGGTGACCTTGAGCCAATGGGATGGAGAATGAGTCAGGGGCTCGAAATACCTAACAGTAATGACCCTTCAGCAACCAGAGAACAGCCATCGCTGATGACGAGGATCCCATGGGCACCCTGGAGATCGGGACCACAAGGAACACTTGGCCAATGTAGACTCCTTTTCCGGGTAATACATAACCTCTTCATTGACTGTTCATGAAGAGTCATGGAATTCTAGTGGAGCTGGAGGTGTACACAGGTAGCTAGTTTGTGAACCCACGTGCTTTTTAGTTGAGACAATAAAGGTTACTTGTTGGTAAGTACATATTGTCACTATGCCTCTCTGATCACTGATACTAAGGGGTATCCTTATAACAATAGGGATAATGCAGAGAAGTGCAGTGAGAAAGGGAGGAGCTGAAAAATTGTGTGAGCATCAAATTTGTGTGTCGTGGTGCTGGGATATTGGGTATTAGAGGAGAAGTATATGAAGCCCATCACCAGTTCATAATGTCACGGGATGGACAAGTTTGAGCTCTCTGTAGATAACAGTGAGAAGAATCCTCGGCTGATGTAAAAGAAAGTCAGACTGGAAGCAGTGGTGTGGAAGGTGGCGCAGCTGTCACAGGTCTAATAAAGAAAGTGCAATGGATTAGAACCTGGTTGTCGGGGAGAGAATACTGAAGGCTAATACCTAGTAAATAGGGATATGGATTGTGCTAATGTGGTAACAGAGAATCACAGAGAATGCCTAGAAGTATAGACACAGAATGCAGCAGCAACAATACCCAGGAGTTTCAGGGACGTGATAATTATGTTACAGCATATGCCCATTGTTAAAATAGAAAATTGGATTTACTGTTAAACCTGTGGACAATCATTTTATTCTGTAATCAGGACCTAGTCTGTTACTTAATTAAGTCTTCCTGTAGCCACCATTTTATTATCCAAATGTAGCTTTACTGGTAATCTCTTCAACTGAGAATGTAAAAGCCATACCAAATTCACACTCAGGTACATCAGCTTTCACTGGTCTCTGGGTGCACACCAGATTTTAAATAAATTGACAGTTACTTTGAACACCAACTCAGTGAAGCCTTTCAGTTGCTCTCATAAACCCTTTCAGAAATTAATACTGTGAATTATAGATATCGATTGAGACTCCATCCCCTGTGATAAAAGTGGAGAAAGTACAGAAGAGAAAAGCAGAGTTGGGGATAGAGTAATGTAAGATAAAGATAATGACAATAAAATTTAAGGCAAGACCAAGTAAATTCAAGGAACACAGATGTGGTAAAGACAATTAATTTAAAACCAGTGCTACCATCTTCAGATCTTTTCAAACCGGAAAAATTAAGCACCTTGCCAAATGTTGATGCCTAAAATGAGCAGTCACCTCATTTGGCAAAACTGAATCAGATTTAATATAGGGTTTACTATTTCTAAAGTGCAAAGACAGAAGCATCAGATCAAGTTTTACCAGACAGCCATTAACAATTTCACTGAGAGGACATGTAATTTTCACACACAGCAATGCAATGAAAGAGCAATCTAGAATTCCTTCAACCATCCCCTCCAATGGAGTTTGGGGGGGGAGGGGGAGAGAAATCAGTAATGATCGAATGGCGGAGCAGGCTCAATGGGTTGAATGGCCCAATTCTGCTCCTATGTTATATGATTTGTATAAAACTAAAAAAGAAAAAATGCAATAACTGCATTAGTGCCAGATAAGGTAGAATATCCTGTAAGTGGGTGCTGCAATTCCAATTACAGGCAACTCTGTGCAAATAAGCTATACAGCAACCATGTACAGTAGAGACTGATACTCCATGTTGATGAGTTAACTTATTCTGCAAAAACTCAGCGCCAAACATCTGATTCCCACAGCACACCATACTCCCAATTACTGATCACTCGCTTGTTGAAAATCAATTACAAACTGCAATACAACTATGAACAATTGATGTTTCAGGTCAAGACTGATCCATCCTAAAGAACAGTCTTGCCCGAAATGCTGAAAAGAGTCTGATGAAGAGTCTCAGCTCAAAATGTCGACTGTTAATTCCTTTCCGTAGATGTGGCCTGACCTGCTGACCTTCAGTATCTTGTGTGTGTTGCTCTGCATTTCCAGCATCTGTAGAATCTCTTGTGTTTACTATGTGATCTTGGCTCTCACCTTGCTGAAGGGATCATGAACCAACAGAGCAGATACAGAATAAGTACAGAGGGGGAGGAGAAGTACCAGGTGCTAGGTGGCATGTGAAACAAGGAGGGGAGGGAAGGGTGAAGTAAAGAGCTGGGAAGTAGATTGGAGAAAGACAAAGGTCTGGAGAAGGGGACATCTGATAGGAGAGGGTAGAAGACCATGGAAGAAAGAGAAGGGGGGGGAGCCCCAGAGGGAGGTGATAAGCAGCTGAGGAGATGAGCTGAGAGAGGGAAATGGGAATGGGGAATAAACATAGAACATAGAATAGTACAGCACAGTACAGGCCCTTCGGCCCACAATGTTGTGCCGACCCTCAAACCCTGCTTCCCATATAAGCCCCCACATTAGATTCCTCCATATACCTGTCTAGTAGTCTCTTAAACTTCACTAGTGTATCTGCCCCCACCACTCAGGCAGTGCATTCCACACACCAACCATTCTCTGAGTAAAAAACCTTCCTCTAATATCCCCCTTGAACTTCCCACCCCTTACCTTAAAGCCATGTCCACTTGTATTGAGCAGTGGTGCCCTGGGGAAGAGGCGCTGGCTATCCACTCTATCTATTCCTCTTATTATCTTGTACACCTCTATCATGTCTCCTCTCATCCTCCTTCTCTCCAAAGAGTAAAGCCCTAGCTCCCTTAATCTCTGATCATAATCCATACTCTCTAAACCAGACAGTATCCTGGTAAATCTCCTCTGTACCCTTTCCAATGCTTCCACATCCTTCCTATAGTGAGGTGACCAGAACTGGACACAGTACTCCAAGTGTGGCCTAACCAGAGTTTTATAGAGCTGCATCGCTACATTGCGACTCTTAAACTCTATCCCTCGACTTATGAAAGCTAACACCCCATAAGCTTTCTTAACTACCCTATCCACCTGTGAGGCAACTTTCAGGGATCTGTGGACGTGTACCCCCAGATCCCTCTGCTCCTCCACACTACCAAGTATCCTGCCATTTACTTTGTACTCTGCCTTGGAGTTTGTCCTTCCAAAGTGTACCACCTCACACTTCTCCGGGTTGAACTCCATCTGCCACTTCTCAGCCCACTTCTGCATCCTATCAATGTCTCTCTGCAATCTTTGACAATCCTCTACACTATCTACAACACCACCAACCTTTGTGTCATCTGCAAACTTGCCAACCCACCCTTCTACCCCCTCATCCAGGTCGTTAATAAAAATCACGAAAAGTAGAGGTCCCAGAACAGATCCTTGTGGGACACCACTAGTCACAATCCTCCAATCTGAATGTACTCCCTCCACCACGACTCTCTGCCTTCTGCAGGCAAGCCAATTCTGAATCCACCTGGCCAAACTTCCCTGGATCCCATGCCTTCTGACTTTCTGAATAAGCCTACCGTGTGGAACCTTGTCAAATGCCTTACTAAAATCCATATAGATTACATCCACTGCACTACCCTCATCTATATGCCTGGTCACCTCCTCAAAGAACTCTATCAGGCTTGTTAGACACGATCTGCCCTTCACAAAGCCATGCTGACTGTCCCTGATCAGACCATGATTCTCTAAATGGCCAAAGATCCTATCTCTAAGAAACTTTTCCAACAGCTTTCCCACCACAGACGTAAGGCTCACTGGTCTATAATTACCCGGATTATCCCTACTACCTTTTTTGAACAAGGGAACAACATTCGCCTCCCTCCAATCCTCCGGTACTATTCCCATGGACAACAAGGACATAAAGATCCTAGCCAGAGGCTCAGCAATCTCTTCTCTCGCCTCGTGGAGCAGCCTGGGGGATATTCCGTCAGGCCCTGGGGACTTATCTGTCCTAATGTATTTTAACAACTCCAACACCTCCTCTCCCTTAATATCAACATGCTCCAGAACATCAACCTCACTCATATTGTCCTCACCATCATCAAGTTCCCTCTCATTGGTGAATACCGAAGAGAAGTATTCATTGAGGACCTCGATCACTTCCACAGCCTCCAGGCGCATCTTCCCACCTTTATCTCTAATCGGTCCTACCTTCACGCCTGTCATCCTTTTTTTCTTCACATAATTGAAGAATGCCTTGGGGTTTTCCTTTACCCTACTCACCAAGGCCTTCTCATGCCCCCTTCTTGCTCTTCTCAGCCCCTTCTTAAGCTCCTTTCTTGCTTCCCTATATTCCTCAATAGACCCGTCTGATCCTTGCTTCCTAAACCTCATGTATGCTGCCTTCTTCCACCTGACTAGAATTTCCACCTCACTTGTCACCCATGGTTCCTTCACCCTACCATTCTTTATCTTCCTCACCGGGACAAATTTATCCCTTACATCCTGCAAGAGATCTCTAAACATCGACCACATGTCCATAGTACATTTCCCTGCAAAAACATCATCCCAATTCACACCCGCAAGTTCTAGCCTTATAGCCTCATAATTTGCCTTTCCCCAATTAAAAATTTTCCTGTCCTCTTTGATTCTATCCTTTTCCATGATAATTATAAAGGCCAGGGAGCGGTGGTCACTGTCCCCCAGATGCTCACCCACTGAGACATCTGTGACCTGACCCGGTTCATTACCTAGTACTAGATCTAGTGTGGCATTCCCCCTGGTCGGCCTGTCCACATACTGTGACAGGAATCCTTCCTGGACACACTTAACAAACTCTGCCCCATATAAACCCTTGGAACTAATCAGGTCCCAATCAATATTAGGGAAGTTAAAGTCACCCATGATAACAACCCTGTTACTTTTGCACCTTTCCAAAATCTGCCTCCCAATCTGCTCCTCTGTATCTCTGCTGCTACCAGGGGGCCTATAGAATACCCCCAGTAGAGTAACTGCTCCCTTCCTGTTCCTGACTTCCACCTATATTGACTCAAAAGAGGATCCTGCTACATTACCCACCCTTTCTGTAGCTGTAATAGGATCTCTGACCAGTAATGCCACCCCTCCTCCCCTTTTTCCACCCTCTCTATCCCTTTTAAAGCACTGAAATCCAGGAATATTGAGAATCCATTCCTGCCCTGGTGCCAGCCAAGTCTCTGTAATGGCCACTACATCATAATTCCATGTATGTATCCAAGCTCTCAGTTCATCACCTTTGTTCCTGATGCTTCTTGCATTGAGGTACACACATTTCAGCCCTTCTACCTTACTGTCTTTACACCGTTTATTCTGCTTCTCTTTCCTCAAAGCCTCTCTGTATGTTAGATCTGGCTTTATTCCATGCACTTCTTTCACTGCTCTATCGCTCTGGGTCCCATCCCCCTTGCAAATTAGTTTAAACCCTCCCGAACCATGTTAGCAAACCTACCTGCAAGGATATTGCTCTCCCTCGAGTTCAGGTTCAACCCATCCAATCTGTACAGGTCCCACCTTCCCCAGAAGAGATCCCAATGATCTAATGGTATGGAGGGAGCAATTACTAGAAGTTAAAGAAACTGATGTTCATACAATTACGTTGGAGGTGTGATGGCACCTCCAACCTAATTGTTTTTGGTTTCAACAGCCCTATAGCATTTTACATTTCCATTTCAGGCACGTCTGCTCTCACCCCATCCTCCCGCCACGCTACCAGGGATAGGGTCCCTCTCGCCCTCGCCTACCACTCCGCCAGCCTCCGCATCCAGCATATAATTCTCCCAAAACTTCTGCCACCTCCAACTGGATCCCACCACCAAAACGCATCTTTCCCGCCTCTCCCCCCCCCCCCCACCACTTTCTGCAGGGATCGCTCCCTATACGAATCCCTTGTCTATTCGTCCCTCCCCACTGACCTCCCTCCTGGCACTTATCCTTCTAAGCAGAACAAGTGCTACACCTGCCTCTACATCTCCTCCCTCACTACCAAAACAGTCCTTCCAGGTGAGGCAACATTTCACCTGTGAGTTGGTTGGAGTCATATACTGTATTCGGTGCTCCCAGTGTGGCCTCTTATATATCGGTGAGACCCGATGTAGATTGGGTGAACGCTTCACCAAGCATCTATACTCTGTCCGCCAGAACAAGCGGGATCTCCCAGTGGCCACCCATTTTAATTCCACTTCCCATTCTCATATGTCCATCCATGGCCTCTTCCACTGTCGGGATAAAGCCACACTTAGGTTGGAGGATTAACACCTTACATTCTGTTTGGGTAGCCTCCAACTTGATGGCATGAACATTGACTTCTCTAACTTCCAGTAATGCCTCCACCCCCCCCTCACCAATTCTCATCCTCCTGTCCCTCTCTTACGTTATCTCCTTGCCTGCCCATCGCCTCCCTCTGGTGCTCCTCCCCCCTTTTTCTTTCTTCCATGGTCTTCTGTCTCTTTCACCAGTCAACTTCCTAGCTCTTTGCTTCATCTCTCCGCCTCCAAGTTTCACATATCGCCTGTCATTTCTCTCTCCCTCCCCCCCCCCCACCTTTCAAATCTGCTCCTCGGTCTTTTTTTTCTCCAGTACTACCGAAGGGTTTTGGCCCAAAACACAGACTGTACTTTTTTCCATAGATGCTGCCTGGCCTGCTGAGTTCCTCCAGCATTTTGTGTGCATTTTGCAGAAGGGAGCTTTTGGAAAAGGCAGCTTCAGTGAAAAGCAATCAAGTCCCAACTCTGCTGGGCTAGCTAAACTAAACCCAATTTTTAAATACTTTTAATGAACTACCTGGCCTGCTCTGTTCTACTCACCTGATCAGATTCTCACATAATTTCTAGGAGGGAGTTGGGTGCTTAATCAGAGATCAAAATAATGACCCGTTGTATTTGTTAGTCACTGAGAATTCCAAAGTATGCTCACACCTTGGAAAATTTTTAATTGCTTAGAAGTGTCAACACGTAAACACACTATAGTTTGCTTTGTGTGTCACAGAGTAGTCATTTTAATTGGTCTCTGAAGATTTGCCATCGCCCCAGTTTTATAATTAGTTGACTCCTATTCCAAATCACTAATTTTCATGTCTACGCTTAAAAAGTCACAAGTATACTGCACTGAACAAATTATATCCAAAGCAGATTTACCCAAAGCAAAACAGTAATAATGATGTAGTGTGCCAGTTAAGTTACTGAAACACTACTTTGATGCCTGTACTAACAATTTTATTTTTAGTTATTTAGAGATACAGTACGATAATAGGCCCTTCCAGTCCAACAAGCTCGCCTGTCCATTTAACCTACATCTTAGCAATGAGAGAGGAAACTGGAGCACCCGGAGTAAAACCATTTAGTCAGGGGAAGATTGTACAAACTCCATACAGACAGAGGTGGAATTCAATCCAGGTGGCTGGCACTGTGAGTTCTGCTAACCACTACACTACGGAATGCAGAATAATTCAAACCCCACCATGGAAGCAGTGGAATTTTAAAATACTAGATTCTAATGTTGGACCGTAAGACATACGAGCAGAATAAGGACACTTGGCCTTCATGGATCAATCATGGGTGATCTTTTTAATCCACTCCTCAGCCCCCCTCTCCAGCCTTCTCCCCATAACCTTTGATGCTGTGGCCAGTCGAGAATCTTTCAAGCTCTGCCTTAAATGACCCAACGACCTTCCCTCCACAGCTGCCTGTAGTAAGAAATTGCACAAGTTCACCACCATCTGGTGAAAAGTTTCTCCAGATCTCTGTTCTAAATGGAATGGACACACCTCTATCCTGAGGCTGTGCCCCCACCATGGGAAATATGAACTCAAGAAATGTATTTACAATCTGCACAAAATCATCAAGACAGCGAAACAACAATGCAGAGACAAGATTCAGACTCAACTTTCCACCAACAACACACGCAGCTTATGGCAAATCTGCACATCATCGCAGACTTCAAAACTAAACACTATGGAGTTTCCAACATCAACGCCTCTGTCCCAGACGAGCTACATCTTTTTTACGCTCAATTTGATGTCACCAATACTGAGCCCCTGAGGATACCTGCAGATGATGCAACCAGCAGCTTGCTCATCTCTGAGGCCAAAGTACGCAGGTGTTTCCAATGGGTGGACTGTCGCAAGGCTGCGGGGCGGGACGGCATCCCATGGCAAGTACTCAGGATGTGTGCCACACAAATGGCAGGTGTGTTTACAGGCATTTTTAATCTCTGCCTCTCCCAGTGTACAGTGCCCCCCTGCTTCAAATCATCCACCATTGTCCCTGTACCTAAAAAGACCAAGATAACATGTCTGAACGACTGGAGTCCTGTCACACTCACCTCAATAATAAGCAAATGCTTTGAGAGGCTGGTCAAGGATTACATCTGCAGCTTGCTACCACCCACACGGGATCCACTACAATTCGCCTACCAACACAACCGATCAACACACGACGCAAGAGCCACAACTCTACAATCCGTCCTTACACATCTGGAGAAGAGGGATGCTGATGTGAGAATGCTGTTTTTGGTCTGCAGTTCAGCGTTCAACACCATAATTCCCTCCAGGCTCAACAAGAAACTCAGAAACCTCGGCCTTCACCCTGCCTTGTGTAGCTGGATCCTGACTTCTTGTCAGATCACCAGCAGGTGGTGAGAGTGGGCTCCCTCAGCTCTGCCCCTCTGACCTTCAACAGAGGAGCCCCTCAGTGCTGTGTACTAAGCCCCCTCCTTAACTCTCTGTATACCCATGACTGTGTGGCCATCCACAGCTCCAATCTGCTAATCAAATTTGCTGATGACACTAAACTGATTGGCCTAATCTCAAATAATAATGAGGAAGTCACCACCCTGACACAGTAGTGTCAAGAAAACGACCTCTCCCTCAATGTCGCAAAAGCAAAGGAGCTGGTTGCAGGACTACCGGAGGAATGGAGATAGGCTAATCCCTAAAAATATATATGGATCTGGGGTTGAGAAGGTAAACAGCTTTATGTTCCTTGGCATAAACATCACTGAGGATCTCACATGCTCTATACATACCAGCTGTGTGGTGAAAAATGCACAACAGCACATCTTTCACCTCAGACAGTTGAAGAAGTTTGGTATGGCCACCCAAATTCTAAGAACTTTTCTATAGGGGCACAACTGAGAGCATCCTGACTGACTGCATCACTGCCTGGTATGGGAACTGTATTTCCCCCAATCGCAGGTCTCTCAGAGAGTGCTGCGGACAGCCCAGCACGTCTGTAGATGTGAACTTCCCACTATTCAGGATATTCACAAAGACAGGTGTGTAAAAAGGGCCCGAAGGATCATTGGAGACCCGAGTCGCTCCAACCACAAACTGTTCCAGCTGCTAACATTCGGGGAACGGTACCGCAGCATAAAAGCCAGGACCAACAGGCTCTGGGACAGCTTCTGCCAGCAGGCCATCAGACTGCTTAATTCATGCTGACGCATCTGTATTTCTATGTTACATTGACTATCCTGATGTACATAATATTTATTATAAATTACTATAACTGCACATTGCACATTTGAACAGAGACATGACAAAGATTTTTACTCCTCATGTATTTGAAGGATGTAAGCAATGAAGTCAATTCATTCATATCCTTTCCATATCTATCATGTCTTGGCCTTTCAACATTTGAAAGGTTTCAATGAGATACCCTCTCATCCTTCTAAATTCCAGCGAGTACAGATACAGAGCTATTAAACGTTCCTCGTATGATAACCCTTTCATTCCTGGAGTCATCCTTGTGAACCTCCTCTGAACCCTCTCCAATGCCAACACATCTCTTCTTAGATGAGGAGCCCAAAACTGAAGGCGAGGCCTCACCAGTGCTTTATAAAGCCTCAGCATTACATCCCCAGTCTTGTATCCTAGAGCTCTTGAAACAAATGTGAACATTGCATTTGCCTTTCTCACCACTGACTCAACCTTTAAGTTAACCTTTAGGGTGTTCAAGGACACACAAGTCCCTTTGCATCTCAGATTTTTGTATTTTCTCCCCATTTAGAAAAGAGTCCATACATTTATTTCTACCAACAAGGTGCATGGCCAGGCATTTTCCAATATTATATTTAATTTGCCACTTCCTCGTCCATTCTCCTAATCTGTCTAAGTCGTTCAGCAGTCTGCATGTTTCCTCAACACTTTCTCCACCAATTCTCATATCATCTGCAAACTTGGCAACAAAGCCTTCTATTCCACCATCTAATCATTGATACACAGCATAAAATGAAACAATCCTATCACCAACCCCTGCGGAACACCACTAGTCACTGGCAGTCAACCAGAAAAGGATCCTTTTCTTCCCACTTGCTGCCTCCTACCAATCAGCCAATGCTCTAACCATGTCAGTAAATTTACTGTAATACCATTGGCTCTTAAATTGATAAAAAGCCTCATATGTGGCACCTTGTCAAAGGTCTTCTGAAAAGTCCAAATATACAACATTCACTTTATCTATGCTATTTGTAATCTCCTCAAAGATCGGGCAAGGTTTTGCTTAAGCAAACTGTGCTGACTTTGTCCCATCTTGCCCTGTGTCACCAAGTATTCCATAACCTCATCCTTAACAATTGATTCCAACATTTTCCCAACCACTGAGGTCACGCTAATTGGTCTACAATTTCCTTTGCTACCTTCTTCCTTTCTTAAAGAGTGGAGCGACATTTGCAATTTTCCAATCCTCTAGCAACACGCCAGAGTCCAATGATTTTTGAAAGATCATTACTAATGCCTCCACATCTCTACTGCTACCTCTTTCATAGTCCTAGGGAGCAGTTCATCTGGTCCACGTGACCTATGTACCCTTAAGTCTTTCAGGTTTTTGAGCACCTGCTTCCATGTAATAATAACTGCACTCACTTCTCTTCCCTCACACCCTTCAACATCTGGCACACTGCTAGTGTCTTTCACAGTAAGTACTTATACAAAATACTCATTTAGTTCATCTGCCAGCTCTTGTTCCCATTATTATTTCTCCAGCCTTATTTGCTAGCGGTCCGATATCCACTGTCACCTCTTTTATTTTTTTTACATACTTGAAAAGGCTTTTACTATTCACTTTGATATTGTTTTCCACCATGCTTTCATCTTTCCCCTAATGATTCTTTCAGTTGCTCTCTGTAGATTTTTAAAAGCTTCCCAATCCTCCATATTCCTGCTAATTTTTGCTTTGTGGTATGCCCTCTCTTTTGCTTTCATGTTAACTTTGACTTCCCTTGTCAGCCACGGATGTACTATTTTGCCATTTGAGTTTTTCTTTGTTTTGGAATACATCTATCCTGTACCTTCCTCATTTTTCCCAGAAACTCACACCATTGCTGCTCTGCTGTCATCCCTGCCAGCTTCTCCTTCCAATTACTTTGGCCAACTCCACTCTCATACCACTGTAATTTCCTTTACTTCACTGAAATACTGCTATGTCAGACTTTACTGTCTCCCTATCAAATTTCAAGTTGAACTTAATCATATTGTGGTCACTGGTTCCTAATGGCTGTTTTTACCCTAAACTCCCTAATCACCTCTGGTTCATTACATAATCCCCAATCCAGTATAGCTGATCCCCTCGTAGGCTCAACGACAAAACTACTTTAAAAAGCCTTGTCATAGGCATTCAACAAACTCTCTCTCTCTTAGATTTTCCCAATTGATGTGCATGTTGAAATTTCCCATAACTATCATAACATTGCCCTTTTGGCATGCCTTTGTAATCTGTAGTCCACAACCCAGCTACTGTTGGGAGGCCTACATATAACTATCATCCTTTTACCCTTGCTCTTAACTCAACCCACAAGGATTCAACGTCTTCTGATCCTATGTCACATCTTTCCACTGATTTGATGCCATTCTTTACCAGCCCAGCCACGCCACCCCCTCCGCCTACCTTCTTATCTCTCCAATACAACATGTAACCTTGTTCATTCAGCTCCCAACTACAACGATCCTTCAGCCATAATTCAGTGATGGCCACAACATCATACATGACAATCTGTAATAGTGCAATAAGATCATTCACCTTATTTCTTATACTTTGTGTATTGAGTACTGTATTTCCTACCCTTTTTGATTCTGTATCCTTAATGCATCGATACTCACCCTGATGGCTGCAATTTTGTCCTATCATCTGCATGCCCTTCCCAATAGTCTGACAGCATGCTATATTTGCCTTTTTACCATCTGTCCTATCCCAAGTCCCTTTACTCCAGTTCCCACCCACCTCCAAAATTAGCTTAAACCCTCCCCAATAGCTCTAACAAACCTGCCTGCAAGAATATTGGTCTCCCTTGAGTTCAGATGCAGCCCATCACCTTTGAATAGGTCATACCTCCCCCAGAAGAGATCCCAATGATCCAAGAATCTGACCCCTGCACCAGCTTCTCAGCCACACATCAATCTGCCAAATCATCCTGTCTCTACCCTCACTGGCATGTGGCACAGGACCTGGAGGTCCTGCTTCTCAGCTTTCTAACTAGTTCTCTAAATTCTCTTTTCAGGACCTCTTTGCTTTTTCTTCCCATGTCACTGGTACCAATATGTACCAAAACATCTGGCTGCTCTCTCTCCCTCTCCAAAATGCTGTGGATGCGATCCGAGACAACCCTGAACCTGGCAACAGGGAGGCAACACACCTTTAGGGTGTCCGGCTCACATCCACAGAATTTCCTGTCGCACCCCTGACTATTGAGTCCCCCATCACTATTGCTCCCCTCTTTTTTTCCTTCTACACCTTGGACCAATGCTCAGTACCAGTAACCCAGTCTCCTTGGCATTCCCCTGGGAGATCATCCCCCCACAACAGTATCCAAAGCAGTATACTTGTTGTTGAGGGGATAAGCAGCACTTTGTGGTAGGATAAAAATTATAACAGGGTCTCTCCTGAAGGAGTCCTAGAACCAAAATCCCAATTGTCTCAACATAAATGTGCACAACCTGTTACCAGCTCCTGCATTGGAAGAGATTACAATGACTCAATGAGGATACAAAAGATATGCTATAATTTTTTTTAAAAATGTACCATCTATTTAGCTGCCTGCTGCTCTTTCACTACCATCACACTGAACTTTATTCTAGTTTCTTCCCTTCAGGCCCTTCCCAAGCTTATCTTGTCTGAATTCCACAACTTTAAAATTGCTCACCTTCTAGTTTACATTTGACTTTTGCTTGTTGATACTATAAATACTTTATTCTTATTCCCCACAGACCCATTTTTGCCAAAATGCCAAAAACAAACTCATGACCTTTATAAACTAATAATCTCATTTCTGCCCACTTTCTCCTTTAGCGTTGCGCATGTCACCCTCCACTTCTATAGCTCCCTGTAGGACTTTCACAAATGAAGTTTGTACTCCTGCAAAAGCACTGAAAACATGTTTTTTTTTAAATATATAAAGTACATGTGATATTCTCCAGTCATGTTAAAAAAAAGTCCTGCATATCCTACCTTTGCTCCAGTCTACTCAGTAGATGCTCACACCATCTTTTCCCAAAAATTATCTCTATTCCTCATTTTGTGGAATACCCTCACTTGGCTACTCAGATCTACCCTGGCATCACACTTTCCTTCATTATCTCTTAGGAACCTAAAAGGTCTATCCTTGGCCACCTTCCTTCAACGCTTAACAGCTTCCTCTTGTGAGTTTCACCACTGATCAACCAAACTAAAAACAATTAATCTACCAGTGTGTAGGTTTTGCCTGAGCTATGGTGACATTGTAACATTTCCCTTTATTGGCCACAGTGCTTGAGGATGGACTTAAACAACATTGACCATGGTCGTTAATCCATAATGAAAACGGCAGAACCAGACCAAACAAAAAAGTGTAAACAGTATAGTATGTAGTATCTCAAATATGGATTTATACCAGCACCAAGCAACCAACAGCAGCCAGTACGTCTGTTGTGTGGAAGTTTTTTTTCCCAAATGAAGCAATGAAACTTCCCAGGTTTCTTGAACATTTTAGGAGAATACACTCTGATAAAGCAAACAGGAACTTGGCTTATTTTCAGTCATTTCATGAAAACTCTCAGAAATGGAAAACACTTTAAAATATGTTTGCCAACACTTCAAAACATGTTTGCCAGCGCTTCAAAACTAAACAGTGATGCTTTGAGTGCTTCATACAACATTTCATTGCTCACGGCTGAGTGTGGAAAGCCCCATACAATGGAGAACTGATTCTGCCAGCAGTAAGGGAGGTCCGAGTATAGCTTTGCATAAGTCACCAGACCCAATAATTAAAGCGATTTTGCTCAGTGGCAACTCTGTTCAAAGATGAAATGTCTGAGAATCATGCAACATACTTGGGACAACAGAATTTGCCAGGCAACAACTCCTTGCTTCTTGGTTATGTTTGCGTCAAAAAAGATGAGAGGATGGTTCAAGCATTGTTATCTGCAAGGGGACTACAAACAAATACAAAGGAGGAGTCAATATTTCAGGTTGTTGAGCAATTTTTCCAAAGAGAAGGGCATTCCACTCAACACCACTTTTGCTCGTGCAGCAGTTGGGGTACCATCAATGACAGGGGGTTATTATTTTCTTGAAAAAAAAGCTGTACCTAACATATTTACCATTCATTATATAATTCACAGTCAACACCTTTCCACGAAAAACCCAAGTGATCGGCTGCACAATCATTAAATACTGTTACACAGCAGTAAATAAAATCAAGTTCCTTCAGCTATTTCAAGAGCTTTGTATTGAATATGATGAATAATTTGAATGTTTACTATTTCACAAAGAAGTCAGAAGGTCTCAAAAGGAAACTGCCTGAAACACTTCTATATGCCTTTTGGAACAGTGATAACATTCTTTGAAAACTAAAAGGCTTCATTCAGTAGTCAACTCAAGAATATTAAGCATGACATTGTTTACTTGTCAGAATTATCCACAAAGTTTAATGAAATCAATCTTAAACTGCAAGAAAATGATGTGAATTTTATCAAAGTCAAATCAGTCGTCTCCACACTTCTGTCCAAGTTAATCCTATTTAAGTGCAACATTGGTCGTTGCGATCTTTTCCAATTTCCAAGCCTCTTGGAGCTGCAGGAGAATGAAATAATACCAAGTCATCTTCCAGTGTACTGTGCCCACCTGGGTGAGCTGCATAAAGTCATGTCAGAGATTTCAGGATCTTCTCCAGATCCAAACTCCAGATTGCATAATAATGCCTGAACACTTGTAATGAAGAATTAACAGGAAGGATGGAGGAAGAACTGATTTCGCCACAAAATGACTTTGATCTGAAGCCGAGGTTCAAAAGGTTATACCAAAACACTTGATTGCAGAAACCAATCTCTGAATGCTACCCTGCACTGTAAACAAAAATTCCAAGATGCTGTTTATTGCCTTTACAATAAAGAGCTTTATGCAACGACATAACAAATATCAAATATCTGCAGCAATTAAAGTGGAAGTATTTCCTAAATGCATCTCTCCTCTTCTTTGAGATGAAAACCTGAACAAAACTTGTTTTCCATTGCTCCAAGCCAATTCATCTCATTGAAAGGTGAAAAAGCAATGAAGTAGTGAATTGTTGGACTACTAATGTATGCTCTAAAATTGATGAAAATTGTTTTTACTGTAATTAATTTTATTTGTAGCCTTAAATAGATTTGAATAATTTTTGCAATTATTTGTCACTGCTTTGAATTTGCACCTTCTATTTTCTTTCACTGTGCATCATATATCAACATAGTTTTTAATGTAATGGCTAGAGAGGGAGTGTGCATGGGATGTTGCTGAGAACCAAGGGGTTAGTAACCCAAAAATGATGGGAAACGACTGCTCTAGACTCTTCACTTTACTTTATACTTTATTGTCACCAAACAATTGATACTAGAACGTACAATCATCACAGCGATATTTGATTCTGCGCTTCCTGCTCCCTGGATTACAAATCGATAGTAAATATAAAAATTTAAATTATAAATCATGAATAGAAAATAGAAAAACGGAAAGTAAGGTAGTGCAAAAAAACCAAGAGGCAGGTCCGGATATTTGGAGGGTACGGCCCAGATCCAGGTCAGGATCCATTCAGCAGTCTTATCAAAGTTGGAAAGAAGCTGTTCCCAAATCTGGCCATACAAGTGTTCAAGCTCCTGAGCCTTCTCCCAGAGGGAAGAGGGACGAAAAGTGTGTTGGCTGGGTGGTCGTGTCCTTGATTATCCTGGCAGCACTTCTCTAACAGCGTGCAGTGTAAAGTGAGTCCAAGGATGGAAGATCGGTTTGTGTGATGTGCTGTGCCGTGTTCATGATCTTCTGCAGCTTCTTCCGGTCTTGGACAGGACAACTTCCATACCAGGTTGTGATGCACCCTAGAAAAATGCTTTCTACGGTGCATCTATAAAAATTAGTGAGGGTTTTAGGGGACAGGACAAATTTCTTTAGTTTCCTCAGGAAGTAAAGGTGCTGGTGGGCTTTCTTGGCAGTGGACTCTGCTTAGTTGGACCAAGTCAGGTCATTTGTGATATTGACCTCAAGGAACTTAAAGCTTTTGACCTGTTCCACTTGCGCACCACCGATGTAAATTGGTTTGTGCGGTCCGCTACTCCTTCTGAAGTCAACAACCAATTCTTTTGTCTTGCTCATGTTGAGGGATAGGTTATTGTCTTCACACCATGCCACCAGGTTCTTAATTTCCTCTCTGTACTCAAACTCATCATTACCCAAGATACGGCCTACAATTGTTGTGTCATCAGCAAACTTATATATTGAGTTTGATGGAAACTTAGCTACACAATCATGGGTGTACAGTGAGTACAGCAGGGTGCTGAGTACACAGCCTTGTAGGGCACCGGTGCTCAGAGTGATTGTAGAGGAGAGCGTGTCTCCTATTTTTACAGCCTGGGTCCTCCACATGTCCTCCAAACTCATCACTCATGCCTACACCTGACAAAGCTGTCATTCACCTCCCATTCTATCTCCTTTAGCTTCATTCCATTTTTGGTTGATTGAAGTGCCTCAGGCTGCTTCTCTACAAAAGGATGTTGAGCTGTGAACTGTTGTTTCAGAAATGATGCAAATGAATGAACAATTTTATATGAAACTGTCCAGCAATGATGAATAAACACATTCAATTTGTATTATTCTAAATGACATAGCAAACAAGGAGAATAAATAAAACACAAAAAACTTCAGTGAACAAAATGTTGGAAAAATGTTATGAAAAAATTAATCTTACAAACTGTTTAAACTAGATAAAATCCATTGTAAAACTTAGTAATTTCTCTGCTGCTTCAGTTTTCATTTATTTCCACAATGCTCAGATCCAAGATTTACTTTAGAATCAGAGTGTACCTTATACAATCTGCCAATTTATGCAAATGGACAAATTAGTTGGTGATCGTATACCTTGGTGGACATATGTCACTAGCCAATTTGTGATCTCCCAGACTTAATCAGGTAGGATGAAATTCAGCAGCTGCTGATCTATACAGGTCTACTGAAATTAAAAAGCACAACACTGCTAATTGATACTAAAAATAAACTGCACATAGTTTGGGTGGGGGTGGGGTGTCAATTAATCCAGATGCTTCACATCTAGACATTGCATTGTAAAAGCAGCAAAAAGCACACTGTCCAGATATAAATCTGTGACCTAAGGATATTTTAAAAGGCATTTGCAATGACATAATGATATCAAATATCTGCAGCAATTAAAGCGGAAGTATTTGCTAAATGATTGATATACATCTCTCATCTTCTTTGAGATGAAAAACTAAGAAACAGACAAATAAATTGTATTAAATTATTTCCTTCAGACCAAACAGCTGTCAAATTAAAACTTGCTGACAAACACTTCAAATTAACAGACTTCAGTTTATGTAATCTGTTTTGCAATACTTTTTCCAGCTTGGGGAAATACTGGACTAGTCATTATTTCTTTGATGTATAGAGCAAAAAAAAATGCTGTTAAGTGCTTAGCAGATGAAGCAGCACTTATAGAGTGTGAAAAAGACTTAATATGTCAGGTCTAATTTGGCTTCTGACATCACAGAAGTTACTTTTGATGATGTGTACCATTTTCCCATGCTTTTTTTCAGATTTTGAGGACTGGCAGTCTTTTGCTTTAACATGTAAAGATTGAACATAGTATTAATAACTCAAACTACATTATGTCATGAGCATGATCTCATATACAGTTAGCTTTAAATACAGTGCATTTAAGAGGAATTTTATGGAAGATACCTCATAAAATAATGCCCATTTATTCTGGGAAATACAGGTTGAGTACCCCTTATCCAAAACGCTTGGGGCTGGAAATGATTCAGATTTCTTCAAATTTTGGACTATATAATCAGATAGCTTATGATTGCCATTATTTCTGACTCTGAATTTATATGCTACTGGTAAGCAGTATTTGTCTTACACTTGTTCATCACACACATATACTTAACAGAAAAAAATTCCATACTGTTAATATAATAATATAATGTATGCAGGGTAACAAAAGTAGCACAGCAGTATCAGAATACCTGAATCAGCTGTTGAACAATAACAAACAATGGCAGGCTTTCAGTCTCCACCTACAATGCCATGTTTTGATTAAAAGGTTACAGTACACTGTATTTATATTTTACTTCTTTTTGAGTTTTCATGTAAGGTATAAAAAATGCAGCATTGTACTTACTCTGGTGTTGATTTTCATCAGCGACAATGATCAGCAGGCACTTTATCTTTAATTTTTTTTAAAAGATCTTTTAAATGTAATGTCTTTTAAATTTCTGCAAACAGCCTGCTGAATATTCACAATTACCTTCAATTCTCAAATCGTTGTGATAGATCTTTGCTTATTTCATGATCAGCATATCTTTAAGTAGCATATGTTCATTCCAACACTGACGAATCCACACTTTCAATACACGATCAAGATCATCATTTTTTACTTTATGCAGTGTTTTAGAAATTTTAATTAATTTCTGTTCATTACATGGGTGAGATCACTTAGAACTGCCTGTGGTGTGTCTGTGCGTTGCCTGGAAACCTTCCCAATGCCTTGTGGAATTTTCCACTGTCAGTGCTCCAAAAAAAATTGGATTTTGGAGGTTTTCAGATTTTGGAATTTTGGATAATAGGTACTCAACCTTTTCCAGCAGATCCACACTGAATTGCCACCATTTCTCAACAAAAATTACTACAATACATTTTGGATATGGGCAAATAAAGAGAATCACAAACATAACAACCAAGTGCCTCTAGCCATTCCAGACCACATTCTGCTGCTGGATTCCCCATGGAAGATGCAAACTTCTTTTCATTGTGATTATTGTGCTTAAATATGTCAATTATTTTAAAAAGCTTTAATCAGTTTAAGAGACGTTTCTGAAAATTAGAGACATTCAGAGACACTGAAAAGTCATGACTATTTGAACAAGAGAATAGGGCTTTGCTGGCTATCAAAATCATTGAAATTTTGTTGGAGGGCCTTGGTCTGGGCCACACAAGTTTCATAACATGCTCAAATCCAGGACCTCTGGATAAACATGATGAGTTTTCCAGTTTCAGCTAAATCAATTCTGGACCAAACGAACATCCACCTGAAACATTAATTCGGTTCCCTTTTCTACATATGATGTTTTGTCTTACAGTTCTATACTGGCGTACAATGATTCTGATAAAACAATAATTACAGAGTTACACTTTTTCTATTTATTGAACTTAATTTAATTTCAATTTATTATATTTAGTGATACAGCATGGAATAGGTCTTTTTGGTCTTTCGAACCATGCAGCCCCAGCGATGCCCAACAAACCTGATTCACCCTCACCTAATCACAGGACAATTGACATTGACCAATTAGCCTTCCCGGTACACCTTTGGAATGTGGGAAGAAACCGGAGCACACAGGGAAAACCCAAGCATTCCATAAGGAGGACTTACAGCTGATCTCAGAAGTGAACTCTGAACTGCAGAACACCTTGAGCTGTAATAGCATCCTGCTAACCAATACGTTATTGTGGTGCCCATCAATTAAATATCAAGGGCTTGAATATCTTTGACTTGATACAGAGTCAAAGTAATACAACACGGAAACTGGCCCTTCAGCCCAATTATTGGTCCATGCCAACCACAGCATTCTCCCTTTCGAGCCCCAACTGTCCAAACCATCCCTTATGTACCTATTCTAATATCTCTTAAGTGGTGCAATTGTACTTGGCTCAACCACTTACTCTGGCAGCTTATTCCAGGTGCACACCACTTGTGAAAAGAAATTCTTTCTCTGGCCTCTTAAGTCTTATTCCTCTTATCCTGTATGTGCCCTTTGGCTTTAGGATACCCAGCCCGGGAGAAAAGACAACCACTGTTCATCTTACCCACAAGATTTTATGAACTGCTATAAGGTCACCCATTATCCTCCTGTACGCCGAAAAATAAAAATCGAGCATGGCCAATCTCTCCTTTTAACTCAGGCCCTCTACACTAGACTACATCCTCACAAATTTCTTCTGCACTCTCTCCAGCTTGACAATGTCATTTCTATAAGAGGGTGATCAAAATTGTACATAACACTCCATATGCACTCTCACCAACAACTTGCAGTACTATACAAAAGTCTTAGTTACACCGAAAAAAATTCTGTAAAGCAAAGATGCTTTCAAAAACAATAAAATGGGAAGTTTCTAATATCAAATATAATATAAAGAGCAGTAAACAGTAAAAAAAAAGCAAGTCAAAATTTGCTGTGACCACCCTTTGCCTTTAAAATAGCATTAATTCTCTTGTGTACACTGTCATGCAGTTTGAAAAGAGCTTAGGAGGATGATAGCACCTAACGGCAACTCCTTTGCTTGCAACTTCAGAAACAGCTCTATTTCTATCTTTGACATCTCTTTTTTTCCCTTTCAAGGTTCTTTTAAAGACCTTGACCTGGAGTCACATGCAGATTTTGGTTCTTTGCGGAAATGGGACCTGCTGTCAGGGCCTCACGACTGGCTGCTTTTCAATATGACAAGGACGTGGCCTGGAAGACTAGCGCACCTTCAGGGTGCCGGATTTTCTTGGCTCTGGAGGCAGGCGAATTCAAGGCCTGTGCTGCTGCCTGTTGTGTCGTAGGAGTAAACATAGAAACATAGAAAACCTACAGCACAATTCAGGCCCTTCGGCCCACAAAGCTGTGCCGAACATGTCCTTACCTTAGAAATTACCTAGGGTTACCCATAGCCCTCTATTTTTCTAAGCTCCATGTACCTGTCCAGGAGTCTCTAAAAAGACCCTATCATATCTGCCTCCACCACCGTCGCCAGCAGCCCATTCCACACACTTACCACTCTGCGTAAAAAACTTACCCCTGACATCTCCTCTGTACCTACTTCCAATCACCTTAAAACTGTGCCCTCTCATGCTAGCCATTTTAGCCCTGGAAAAAAGCCTCTGACTATCCACACAATCAATGCCTCTCATCATCTTATACACCTCTATCAAATGCTGCATGCCATTTGACACTACATTACACATGTAGATGTCTCCATGTGGAATTGTGCCATATCTATGAAGGATCCTGAATAAATTTCCAAATCCATGAATACAATGCAGCAAGTAACCAAATGCATTTCGTTATGATAAAAAAAAATTGCACTAAATGAAAGAATTTTTAACCTATACTTAATTATCATCATTCATTCTATGAAGTGTAACATAAACACATCCAATAAAGTTCTACAATAATATAAGAGATATGACTGCAGTGAAAATGCTAGTTCCTAAGCAGGTCTCAGAGATAACAAATTACTTGTAAATTATTTGTTTTGTCCCACCTACATTATCCTCGTAGATTGGTAATATAACATTATGCTTGTCACTTTCCAGTGAAAAGGATTGTGCACCCTTAAACAAGATAACTTCTTTATCGATTATACTTAACACTGACTTTAAATTGCAATTTCCAAATGGCTTATTTAGCAGATTTGTCCCAACCATGGATTCGACAGCACAACAGGTATGGCAACCGCTCCCGTGAATACACATGCGTCAGCCAATTACCATTCCAGTGTACAGAAGACCAAAAGCAGCGAGCTAGCTTGCTGCTAGCTGTGAGCCCAGAGACCCGAGTTCTTTGGGCACAGAGCTCGGAAAAAGTGACACAACAGATTTAACACCATAAAACAGCGAGTTGTTTTGTTATGTCTCCCCTCTCACTGTGAAATGGGTACACCTCTTTTTCCCTTATCAGGGAGAGAGAGAGAGTCTGTGGTATGTCAAAATTACCGGGTGAACAAGTGGTCTTTGGGGTACTGCAAGTCTTTATCTTTATTGATGCTTTGCTGCATGCTTGAATGCTTGGTGGGGGTGCCGATACTTTTTGCTGGTGGGGGAGTGGGGGTCGTCGCTTTGCTGCTGCTTACGCGTGGGGGGGGGGAGTTGGGGGGGCCGGGGCTTTGGGGTTCTAACATTTAACTGTCATTCATTTTTTGGGGCACTCCTCTGTTTTTGTGGATGTTTGCAAGGAAAAAGAATTTCAGGATGTATATTGTATGCATTTCTCTGTCATTAAATGTACCTATTGAAACCAACTGAAAAAGATAATCAGCTGATAGGTTGTTACAAGCATCTTGGAGAACTTGCCACAATTCTTCTGTAGACTTTCGTTGTCTCACTAGCTTCTGTCTCTCCAGGTAATCCCAGACAGCCTCAATGACTTTGAGATCAAGCTCTGTGGAGGCCATACCATCTGATGCAGAATTCTTTATTCTCCTTTTCACTGAAGATAGTTCTTTTCGACCTTGGCCACATGGTTGGGGTCATTGTCCTGCTGCAGAATGAAGATGGGAACAATCAGACACCTCCCTGATGGTATTACGTATTGGATGAGAATCTGCTTGTAATTCTCAGCATTGAGAATTCCATTAACTTTAACCAGGTCACCAACTCCATTTGCAGAAATGCAGCCTCAAACCTGCAGAGAACCTCCACTCTGCTTCAATGTTGGTTGTAGACTCTCATCCATATAGCACTCTCCAGCTCTACTCTGGCCAAACTGCCTCCTGTTTGAGTCATGATCAAAATTTGACTTGACAGTCCAGATCACTTGTTGGCATTGATCAGCACCTCAGTCCTTGTGTTTTTGTGCATCTCTTGGTTTTGTTTCCACTTCAGAGGAATGGCTTTTTGGCAGCAACTATTCCTTGAAGACCACTTCTGACAGGACTTCTCCGCACAGCGGGGTGTACTTGGGTTCCAGTGGTTTCTGTGAGTTCAGGGCTGATAACAGTGCTAGACTTCTCCTTCCAATTTAGAAGTGACACCAGCCTGATGTATCTCTAATCTGCTGCACTCAGTTTCTGTGGCGGACCACCGTGCTTCTGATTCCCAATCTGCCTATTTTGTTCCGCTTCTTCAGAGGAGTTTGAACAGCACATCTTGAAACTCCTGTCAGCCACGAAATTTCTGCCTGGGAGAGACCTTGCTGATGCAGGATGACCACACCTTGTGTCTTGTTGCTATGCTCACTCCTGCCATGGTGTAAGAATTGACAATTTGAAGGTTAAACTGTCACATCTACCACATTGTCACCTTTTAGTTTGGTTGTCCTTCGCCTAGTTCGATTCCTTCTACACCTACTTCTGTTTCAGTTAATCAGTTTAGTTCATTCAACTCATTATGTCATTGATCATTGTTATCTTTGCTTAATCATCCACTGACTACATATCTACCAAGTAATTAAGTTTTCATTAAAAAAGTCATCTATTAAAATATCTATTTCTTTAACAAAATACAAATATTTCTCTGATACATTTAATTTTTTGGAAAATGCATGTTTGGAAATCTAATATTTGCTCTTTTCTACTGACACAAAAATGCAACAGACAAAAATATAAACATCTACATTAAAAGTGTGCCCAAGAATTTTGTACAGTACTGTATATAACAGGGAAATTATCTTCATCTTTCATCAAATCAGCTCTAGAAAAATCTGCTTTCTACTTTTGCTTTCTTCAAAATGCTATCCAGCTTGATAAGTATTTCCAGTACTTTCAGTTTTATATTTAGGCATACAAGGGCATTTTGAAAATCATAAATTATTGCAGGGTTTATTAATTAATTAAACTATTTAAATTTTCACAGTGCATATTTATGATCAATAAAGCGATGAAATGCCTGCTTTTAAATATAAAATTCTGCGTAATTGCATTTCATTTTATTCTAATATCTTTAACATGCTATAAATAAATCCACTGTTCTCAATCATGAAAATCCCTATTGCAGTCATTTGTTTAATTCCTAACATACACCTTCAGCACTGCAGTCAACCAGATAGTGACATCTGTCGTTCCTGTTGGGGTGCATACATAATCCTGGGACAGCACGATTCCATCTAAAAGCTGATTAACACCAGAGTATTTTTGCTGAGAAGATTGTCATTAGCTTTTACTTCAGTTGCAATCTGTCATCTTTTTAATTCTCATAACAAGTTCAGCTTCATCACATCTGTGACTATTTAGTTCTTTGTGTATAAACAACACATGTTATACATGCACCCAGTGTAAAATGCTTGTGAAAAGCCCAGCACAGATACAGAACTGAGCACTGCTATAATACAAAGACCAAAGTCCAAATGCTCATTCTATCAGCAAGGACAACTATCCAGTGCCAAATTTTCTGAAGGGAACATCCACTGTCATTAAATATGATGGGAACTTTGAATCCACCTGGCTTGACTCAGTCCAATTAAACTTTAAGAAAGTGATTGAAACTTTCTAAAAAGGTTGCATTAATTATAGCATACTCAGTTAAAAAAAAGTCAACGGAAAACTAAATACTTCCCACATTTTAGTTGTCAACTGGACATGATTTAGGTACAGACCTCAGCCCCTGCTAAATATCTGTGACTTATAGTGATCCAACTGCACCGATTCTAACAGTACAGGTACAAGGCAGTATGTTTCTCCTAATGCGATCACAGCAAACTTCTATATTCTTCCACTATTATTTAGCAATTTTCTTGAGGTTTAGCACTTACCACAGCATTACTAATAAAGCAGAATCATCTTCATAAAATAGATAGATTTCTGAGCTCATGTTAAAAGACCCCTCCCAAAACTATCCACCCGATATGTAGGAAAATGCATTCTGAAACACAAAATTCATACTCCCAAAAACCACCCAAGGTGACTAGCAGAAAGGTAGACAGCACAAAGCAGAAAAATCCTTGAGGTGATTCAAAGCACAGGTGGTCGTCAGTGGTGATAAGATAGAAATAAAATCAAAACAGGCTCTTCAGCCATGCCAACTCTTTTGCCCATCAGCACTAATTCTATTTGCTTGCATTAGGGCTGTATGCTTCACATGCCTTGCCTCTCCAAGCATCTGTCCTAATGGCTCTTAAACATAGTGATTATATCTCAGCATGCACAGTCAGCGGCAGACTAGGCAGATGAGATCTACAGTGAGATCCAACAGCCACGAAGGCCGTTCTGTAACATTCCATGGAAAGCAAAGGGCATGACAAGACACAGAGGAAGTCATGATCATCTACTGCAACTAAGACCCCAGCTGTGAGGACCACGTACAACTGAACCCAGACCTGCGAGGTCGAGAGCGGACCTGCCCAGTGCAACAGCTTTCCCACTTTAAAAACTCTCCTGTACAGGTTTCCTCAGATATGACCAACATCCACCACTACAAGCAGTGAGGACTTACAGGTACCTAGAAGTACAACTGGGTAACAGACTTGAGCAGTGCACCAAAACAGAGGCTGTGTACAAGAGGGGCCAGATTCATCACTACTTCCTGAAGAGACTGAGGTTCTTTGCAGTATGCAGCCCTCTCTTTCACATGTTCTACCAATCTGTTGTCGCTAGTACAATCTTCTATGCAGTGATTTGCTGGGAGCAATCACCAACACAAGTGATGCCAACAGGCTTAATAAACTGATTAGAAAAGCTGGCTCTGTTATAGGAGCCAAACTGGACACACTGGAGGCTGTGATAGAACAAAGGACCCTACAGAAAATCCTGGCCATATCATTAGAAGTTGTTCCTGGCTTTCAAATAATGCCTCCCAAACTTTTTATAAACCCCAATCAAATCACCCCTCAGCTCATCTGCTCCAGGGAAAACATGCATAGCTGATCCAATCTCTAACACATAACTAAAGTCCTCCATTCATGCAACACCCTGTGAATCTCCTCTGCACTCTCTCCAGTGCAACAATATTCTTCCTACTGTGTGACAACCAGGAGCGCACAACAGCGTGAGCTAATCAGTGCATTGTAAGGTTGCAATGTAACCTTCATATTTCACACTGACCCAAAGCTGGATGCCTTATGACTTCTAATATCACCCTATCTGTCTGTGTTGCCATTTTCAGGGAACTATGACCTCACAGGGGTATACAAAATTATGAGGGATATGGATAGGGTATATGCAAGCAGGCTTTTACCACTGAGGATGAATGAGACTAGAATTAGAAGTCATGGGTAAAGGATGAAAGGTGAAATGTTTAAGGAGGGGGCACAAGGAGGAACTTCGTCACTCAGAAGGTGATGCGAGCGTGGAATGAGCTGCCAGAAGTAGCGGTGGATGCAAGTTCAATTCCAACATTTAAGTTTGGATAAATACATGGATGGCAGGGGTACAGAGGGCAATGGTCCATGTGCACATCAATGGGAGTAGCCAGCTTAGTGGTTTTGCACAGACTAGATGGGCCAAAGAGCCTGCTTCAGCGCTGTAGCGTTCTATGACCGACTATTTAGAATAACACATTTATGACCTCCAAGCATTTATTGATACAACCTATCCCTATTTGACTTCTCAAAATATCTAATCTCACACTCAGTATGATAAATTCTATCCTCTGCAGTCTTAGACAAACTTCCTTGCTCAATGTATCATCAATTTTCATGTCTTCTAAAAATTTACTAATCATTCCTTCCACACTCACGTCTAAGGGGACTTGCTCTCTTCCTAGCTACCCTCCTGCTCCTTATGTACATGTATAACGTCCTGGGATCCTCTTTTAACTGTATTGCCATGGATTTTTCTCTTGCAATCTCTGGATTCCTCAAAAGACTTAATCCCAGCAGCCTATACCTGCTTCTTTTTCTTTCCCAGCCAAGACCATTCGATATAGAAGAATTACGCCATTCAGCCACTGAGCACACTGCACACTTTACAACAGAGATGAGGAGGAATTTCATGGCCGATTTATTTTCCCTCTCAACCTCATAATCCTGCCTTCTCCCTATAACCTTTGACATTCTGACTAATCAAGTACCTGTCAATCTTTGCTTTAAATGTACCCAATGACTTGGCCTCCACAGCCAGCTGTGGCAATGAATTCTATAGATTCACCACCCTCTGGCTAAAGAAATTCCTCTTCATCTCTGTTCTAAAGGGACATCCTTTTATTCTGAGACTGTGCCCTCCGGTCCAAGACTTACCCACGACAGGAAACATCTTCTCCAGGTCCACTTTATCTAGGCCTTTCAATATTCATTAGCTTTCAATGAGAACCTCTGTCATTCGTCTAAACTCCAGCCAAGTACAGGCCCAAAAACAATTAAATGGATGAAAAGCATTGAGGTGGATATGTCACCAGGGCCTGATGGGATATAGACCAGGTTATTGAGGGAGGAAAGAGAAGAGATTGCTGGGGCCTTGACCGATATCTTTGTTTCCTCTCTAGCCAATGGCGAGGTCCCAGGGGATCACCGAGTAACTGATGTTGTTCCATTATTCAAGAAGGAAACTGAGGATAACCCTGGAAACTATTGACTGGTAGGGAAGTTGCTTTGGAGAATTCTTAGGTACAGGATTTATGAGCGTTTGGAAAACCACTAATTAGGAAGAGCCAGCACGGCTATGTGTGGGGCAAGTCATGTCTTACCAACTTGGTTTTTTTTTTGATCAGGTGATAAGGGAAATTGAAGGTAGAGCTGTAGATGTTGTCTACATGGATTTTTGAAAGACATTTAACAAGGTTTCTCATGGGAGGCACATCCAGAAGATTACAATGCATGGGATCCATGGCAAATTGGCTGTTCAGATTCAGAACTAGCTTGCCTATAGAAATCAGAAGGTAATGGTCAAAGGAACTGATTCTTGTTAGAGGTCTGAGATTAGCGGTGTTCCACAGGGATCTGTACTGGGACGTAAACACGAGGAATTCTGCAGATGCTGGAAATTCAAGCAACACACAAAGTTGCTGGTGAACGCAGCAGGCCAGGCAGCATCTCTAGGAAGAGGTACAGTCGACGTTTCGGGCCGAGACTCGTCGTCAGGACTAACTGAAGGAAGAGCTAGTGAGAGATTTGAAAGTGGGAGGGGGAGGGGGAGATCCAAAATGATAGGAGAAGACAGGAGGGGGAGGGATGGAGCCAAGAGCTGGACAGGTGATTGGCAAAAGGGATATGAGAGGATCATGGGACAGGAGGCCCAGGGAGAAGGAAAAGGGGGAGGGGGGGAAACCCCAGAGGATGGGCAAGGGGTATAGTCAGAGGGACAGAGGGAGAAAAAGGAGAGAGAGAGAGAAAAAGAATGTGTGTATATAAATAAATAACGGATGGGGTACGAGGGGGAGGTGGGGCATTAGCAGAAATTAGAGAAGTCAACGTTCATGCCATCAGGTTGGAGGCTACCCAGACGGAATATAAGGTGTTGTTCCTCCAACCTGAGTGTGGCTTCATCTTTACAGTAGAGGAGGCCGTGGATAGACATATTGGAATGGGACGTGGAATTAAAATGTGTGGCCACTGGGAGATTCTGCTTTCTCTGGCGGACAGAGCAAAGGTGTTCAGCAAAACGATCTCCCAGTCTGCGTCGGGTCTCACCAATATATGTCCAACATATTATTCTCCATAATTTCCGCCACCGTCCAACATATTATTCTCCGTACAACTGTTGACGTGCTACTGCAAGGTGAATTATAAATATTGAGATAAGTTAATATACTGTTCACTGTTAAACATCAGTAGATACATCATAGCTCTGTGGCCACATTCCAAGTATGTGGAAAGTATTAGAATGATAACATTGAACTTCAAGAGGCTTGTGAGTTCAATAGCAAGAAACTTTGCTACTTATGAATTCAATAGTTGTGAAGTGCCATCTTCATTAGAGGCTTTGAACACTGATCCTCAAGGTCAAAGTTTCTGATTTTGGCCAGTGCCAGCTTGCATAATTCAGATCCCGGAGTCTAGACTTCCCCGTAAATTAAGTTATGGAAAGTCAAAACTGTTTTCTCCATTAATGTTAACAATTATAGCATCAGAGTTTTGGAAATAAATGCAAATGGACCAGGTGTTCGAACAGAAGAATTACACTAATTCAACTCTTAAAAATGTTAATAACTTTCTTTCCCAAGAGCTGGAATGAACAAAACTACATTCCTTTGAATGGTTGCTTAGTAAGAAGGGAAGACAGCTATACTCCAGTAATTAGAAAGCACACTTTCTGATTTGCCAAGTAAGAAATACTTTCATTCATACAGAAATTGCTATAATTGAAGTAATTTACATCATGCAAACGGCCCATCCAAATAGGGTTCAGAAGGAAATCTGAATGGCTCCTCTATTCTGGCATAATTAAGCCAGTGCAGAACTCAGCAGTAGCTTAAATTATATTGAGTATAAATTCACAATATGAATAGAATCACAATGAAAACCAACTGTGAATCTTTGAAAAGGCCTTGCCCGAGCTTTCCTTAACTCCCACGGCAGCTCAATAGGAAGGAACTCTCTGCTAACGATCATTAAAATGCAAACTTCTAGCCAGCAGTTTTTTTTAAATTACATAATCAGTTCCAATATAATATATGTTTAAAGCTGTTTCATGTGGGGTGAAATGTGTATTCACTTCAACTCAAGTAATTATTTACCACTTGTACAGAATAAACTACAAATTACAGTGCGAGTGAGAGCACGAGATTGAACAAAAGTAAGACCATTAAAATACAGAAACTGGAGTAGGCAATTCTGCCATTCAAAAAAACACCATGGCTAATCTTTTATCTTAGCAATATTTTCTTGCACTTATCCCTTCATTCCCTTTTGCATCCAAAATTGATTGACCTTGGCCTTCCACCTGAACATTTTATTTCAGATTTCAAGCACCAGAATCATTTAAAATTTGATCAGAATACTTGTGTATCAGACTGAAGGGTCATTTAACTGAAAGGCTAATTCTGTTGTCTGTTGCTTAACATTGTTAAGTATCTCCGGAATATTGTGCTGTTACTGCTTACAAATTACAAAACACGTGGAAGTGTGAGTGCGAGAGACACAGAGATAGAAAAACATGACCAAATAACATTCTTCAATGGGATCAGCCAAGGATGCAGTAACAGAGAATACTGGTAAAAAAAATTATCATCTGTGACCTATGCAGGCTGAAGAGTTTCTGCACTCCATTAGGACAGAACATTAAACAACTGTCATAAACTACTTTAGTGTCCACCGACCAACAAAATAAATCTTTCACATCAAGGAATCATATCTTCTTTCAACATCTTGTGCAATGTAAAAAGCCAACATAATATCTGCAAAGACTTTGGCCAAAATGTAATATGATTCACCTGCCTTACAACATTCCACTGCGGAATGAAATCAGAGTCAACAAGATCTTATCAAACAAATCAAAAACGTTTCCACTTGCAAAGCAATTTAGATATGATAGAGAAGATAGAACATTGCCCTTTGGCCAATGATGCTTGAGACAATCATGATGCTACTTTTAACTAATTCTATCTGCCTGCATGCACATGGTCTTTATCCCTCCAATCCCTGCCTGTTGATGTGTTTCTCTATATGCCTCTTAAATTTTGCCATTGTATCTGGCTGCACCATTTCTCCTGACAGAGACCTTCAGGAACCCAGCGTTCTGTGTAACAGAAATTTGCCTTGTAAATCTTTAAGCCTTCCCCATCACCTTAAGTCTAGAGTTTGACATTTCCACCTCTCTTGGGGGTTGGGGGGGGGAACTATCTGACTTGTGTATGTCTCTTGTGACGTCTATTAGGTCACCTCTCAACCTCTGCCACCACAGAAAACAATCTAAATTTGTCCAACACTCCCCCTTATAGCTAATACACTCTAATCCAGGGCATACCCTGGCAAAGATCTTCGCCGCCCTCTCCAAAGCTTCTATATACTTCCTGTAATACAGCAACCAAAACTGTGCATATTACTCCAAACGTGGCCTAACCAACATGCCACACAACTGCAACATAACTTCCCAACTTTTATACACAACACCATGAACGCTAAAGGCAAACTTGCCGTACACCTACTTTACCACCCTTCCTACTTGGGTTGCCACTTTCCGGGAGCTGTGGACTTTCACCCAAGATTCATCTGTACATCAATGCTCCCAAGGTTCCTGCTGTATCCTCATGGGAGGGTCAGAGGCGGAGAGGGTTAGCAACTTTAGATTACTCTGTATTATCATTGCACGTATGTGCCATTATGTGCCATTACAAAGAAAGCACAACACCTCTATTTTCTTAGAAGTTTGTGAAGATTTGGCATGACATCAAAAACTGATAAACTCCATAGATGTGCAGTGAAGACGTATATTGACTGGTTCCAACACAGCCTGGTATAGAAACACCAATGCCCTCGAATGGAAAAGCCTTCATAAAGTAGTGGATATAACCCTGTCCATCACAGGCAAAACCCAGCCCACCATTGAGTACATTACAAGGAGCATTGTCGCAGGAAAGCAGCATCCATCATCAGTGACCCCCACCACCCAGGTCATGCTCTTGTATCACTGCTGTCATCACTAAGGAGGTACATAGACCTCAGGACCCACACCACCAAGTTCAGGAACAGTTACTACCACTCAACCATCACACTTTTGAACCAAAGGGGATAATTTCACTCACTCCAACACTAACAGTTCCCATAATCTATAGACTCAATTTCAAGGACACTTCATCTCATGTTCTCAATATTTATTGCCCATTTTATATTTTTTTCATGTTCCTTTGAATTTATTGTGTATGTCTGCAAGAAAATGAATCTCAAGTTTGATAAAGTGACATGCATATAATAAATTTACTTTGAACTCTGAATTAGTTAAATTTTATGTACTGCAATACTGCAAGGATAACGTTCCATTCTATTCGTGTTTTATTCACCTGAGTTTGAAGCTCTTGATAATATATAAAAGGCAACTTTGTTTCTAAAGCAAGTCACCATTAAAGCAAAACTGATATCTAGTCAGGTTTGAAATGTAAAAAATTAGCACAATCGCTTGAAGCAGAAGGACAAATGTACAATTTAACAAACAGCACACTTCATGATTTTAATGTATCTAGCATTCTGCAACTAGGTTAACTTCTATCCCCCAACTGACATTAGCAAATATATTTTTGCTGATATATACCTGTAGCAGAAAGCTACTTACTTTTAAGGTTTTTCCCCTCACAGCCTCTTAACCCAGGGAACCTTAAGAATCCCATGAAGTGACAAAAAAAATTTAGAACCACAACTGTTAGAAAGCTATTCCTTGCTTCACTTCTCAGCACATTAATGTTCCCAAGAGTATTTTGTAGTCTTATACTTCAAGTAACATAAAGGAGATGGTTCAGGAAATCAGAATGAATGGGATTAGTTGACCTTACCGAGTACTGGACTATTTAGAGGATAAAAAAGTAATAAGTTACAAGTCTTGGTTGGTTTTGAATTTATTTCTTTATGGTAAGTGATTACCCACATGTACACATTAGGGATAATTGCCAAGAATATCTAGATGACAACAGCTAATTTAAGATAAAAAAAAAGATTAGTGGCTTTCAAAACCTTAAGTACTTGTCAGATCAAGAATAAGTGAACACAATATAAAAAGTCAAACAATTTAAACATGTCTAAAATAGCCAGTACCACAAATTAAAACAGAGTGATCTGTAATGTTTTACGAGAATGACAACACTTCAGAAAACCAATGCCTGCAAGGCATATTGCAATTAGCCAGAATTGTTACAGACACTACATGAAGACAAAATATTTTACATTTATATACAAGTAGGCCTTAATCTAATGTAGAATCCCTGTCCCTAGTACCATGCATATGAGGCTGCTTCACAAGATAACAGCCCATGGTATTACAGGAAAGATACTAGCATGGATAGAGTATTGGCTGATAGGAGGTAAAGAGTGGGAATTAAGGGAAGCTTTTCTAATTGGGTGCTGGTGACTAGTGGTGTACCAAGGGGTTGGTCTAGGAACTGCTTCTTTTACATTGTATGTCAATGATTTGGATGACATAATTGATGGCTTCATGGCCAAATTTATGGACAATACGAAAAGAGGTGCAGATCAGGTTGATGAAGCAGGGAGGCTGCAGAAGGACTTGGACAGATTAAGAGAATGGGCAAAGAAGTGGCAGATGGAATAATGTTGGGAAGTCAATGGTCACTGACTTTGGTCAAAGGAATAAAAGCATAGACTATTTTCTAAATAGGAAGAAAATTCAAAAAATCAGAGCTGCAGAGGGACTTGCAAGTCCTCATGCAGGATTCCCTAAAGGTTAATTTGCAAACTGAGTCAGTGGTGAGAAAGGCAAATACAATCTTAGTATTCATTGAGAGAACTAGAATATAAAAGCAAGAATGTAATGCTGAGGCTTTATAAGGCACTAGTGAGGCCTCACTTGAAAGTACTGTGAGCAATTTTGGGCCCCAAATCTATGAAAGGATGTGCTGACATTGGAAAGGCTTGAAAGGTGGTTCATGAAAATAATCTGAGAATGAAAGGTGAGTATCATATGAAGAGTGTTCTGGGTCTGTACTTGCTGGAATTTTTAAAAAATGAGGGGGAATTTCATTGAAACCTATTGAATGTTGGAAGGCCTAGGTAGAATGGATGTGGAGAAGATGTTTCCTATAGTGGGGGAAGTCTAGTTTCAGAGGGCAACCTCGGAATACAATTTTACCCATTTAGAAGGAAAACTAGGCGGAATTTCTTTAGCCAAAGGGGTGGTAAATCTGTGGAATTCGTTGCCACTGGTAGCTGCAGAGACCAGGTCATTGGGTGCATTTAAGGCAAAGGTTGATAGATTCCTGATAAGTCCGGGCATAAAAGTTTACGGAGAGAAGGCAGGAGAATGGGGTGTTGAGGGAAATGGATCAGCCATGATCAAATGGTGGAGCAGATTCGATAGACCGAATGGCTTGATTCTATTCCTATGTCTTGTGCTTTACTTTCAGACTGTATATAGACTTAACTATGCAACAGAAAATCTGACAGGTTAAAGTTCCAATGTAAAACATACACCATGTAGCTGCATAATACCTCCCTAAACTGAGCAGAAGCACTAATGAAAGGCAGAAACCAATAGCAGGAAATCAAAGTAAGATGATTAACAACTGAGTCACCTTGTTTATTTACAAATACAGGATCAGTTGCTTGGTCAACACTTATTGTATACCTCAAATTGCCTTTAAACTGAGTGGTTTTCCTGGCCATTTCATAGGATATCCAGGACTTGCCCACATCATAAATGCAGACATCCCACCTCTCCTGGAAGTTCCGGGAGTCTCCCGCATATTGGTAGTGTCTCCCTGGCGCCCAGAAATTATATACAATATCCCAGAAATTGATTTTCTTGAGAGGGAGAGCGAGCATCCTGATTGGTCTCTCTTCGTGCTAAGAGTGGGCCCCAACCACCGGGCCGTGGGGAAACAATATGATTTGGCAATATGAGTCAGCTGCACTTTTCCTCATTCTCTGTCACGCCCACTGTTGAACTTGAACGCACGCGAGATCATTACGCACGTGTCATCCATGTCAGCGCAGGAAGAAGATCAACTCCTCGAGCTTGCAAATGACGACGGGCTGAAAAGTATGTTTGACATAACACCTCTGCCGGCATTTTGTATCAAAGTCAAGGCTGAATATCCTGAGATAGCCACGAAAGCACTGAAAACATTGCTTCCATTTCCAACATATCTCTGCAAAGCAGGGTTTTCTGCAATGAATGCAACGAAAACTAAATGGTGGAATAGACTGGACATAAGGAACCCCCTTCGAGTATCACTGTCTCCCATCACCCCTCGATAGGACCGTCTTGTTGCAGGATAACAGGCCCAGGGGTCCCACTGATTCAGCGATATTGGTGTGTTGCAATGATTTTATATGTTCATATGAGGAAAATATGCGCTGTGTTTTTAATATCCAAACATTACTTAAAATGTTATGATGCTATTGACTTATAAGTGACTTATAATTGACTTATCACTATATTCATGCAAGGGAAATATTCGCTGTGTGTTTAACATTAAATTTGTTAGATAAACCCCTTTAGAAATGAAATTGAGTGTACTAGCCACTTATAAGTGACTTATCACCTACATTCCGGTTGTGATTAACAGCACCCCCCCCCCCGCCCCGGTCCGCAAGAATATTGTCAATATTAAACTGGTCCGCGGTGCAAAAAAGGTTGGAGACCCCTGCTAAGTAGGCCTATCAGTTTTCTCTGTGGACGGGCTTTACAGTCCACCTCAAAAATGATGACAATATTTTTTATATATGACCTGGATGAGGAAGTAGAAGGGTGGGTTAATATGTTTGCTGGTGACACAAAAGTTGGGGGTGTTGTGGTTAGTCTGGAGGGTAGTCAGATGTTATAGCGGGACATTGATAGGAAGCTGAATTGGGCTAAGAAGCGGCAGATGGAGTTCAACCCAGATAAGTGTGAAGTGGTTCATTTCAGTAGATCAAATTTGAAGACAGAATATTAATGGTAAGACTCTTGGCAGTATGGAAATCCAAGCAACACACACAAAATGCTGGAGGAACTCAGCAGGCTAGGCAGCATCTATGGAAAAAAGTACAGTCAACATTTCGGGCCAAATCCCTTCGGCAGGACTGGAGAAAAAAAGCATCCTGAACAAAAAGGTATGGTGTTCAATTATTCACCACATTACCTGTTGACATGGAAGAAATAGCCCCTGAATCTTCAATTGAATTGCTCATCATACAATTAAGTTATACAGTATTAAATGTTTAAGCATTAATGAATACAACTGCGACAACCACTTCATTTAAAGAACCACTGCTTTATATCCAGTTATAATTTTCTGAACAGCTTTTAATTTCATCATAACAATTCAATTTGAATAACAAAGAAAATACAGTTTCACACTAGTCAAACTTCCAGGATTGTAGTGCAGCCATTAGCGAGACTTGGTTGCAGGAAATGCAGGACTGGCAAGTCAATATTCCAGGGTTCTGTCATTTTAGATGCAACAGAGGAGAGATGGTATTAAAAGTCAGGAGAAATTGTCACGACAGTGCTCCACTGGGACAGACTGGAGAGCTCATCCAGTGAGGCATTATGGGTGGAACTCAGAAATGAGAAAGGTATGACCACGTTAATGGGACTATATTACACGCCACTGAACAGTCCACAGGATTCAGAGGAACAAATCTGTAGAGATCGCAAATTGTTGCAAGAATAGCTCAAGAGGTTTAACACAAATATCATCTATAAATTTGCTGATGATACAGCCATTCTTGATAGAATCTCAGATGGAGATGACAGGGCATACAGAAGTGAGATATACCAGCTCGTTGAATGGTGTCACAGCAACAACCTTGCACCCATTGTCAGTAAGATGAAAGAGCTGATTGTGGTCTTCAGGAAAGGTAAGACAAGGGAACATGAACCAATCCTCAGTTGAGGGATCAGAAGTGGAGAGAATGAGCAATATCAAGTTCCTGGGTGTCAAGATCTCTCAGGATTTCACCCGGTCCCAACATATCAATGCAGCTATAAGGGCAAGTAAGACAGCAGCTATATTTCATGAGGAGTTTAAAGAGATTTAGTTTGTCAACTAAAACACTCAAACTTACATAGGTCTATAGATGTATCACGGAGAGCATTCGGACAGGCTGCATACGGGGGTGCGAGGATGGATTTCTACTGCACAGGACCAGAAGAAGCTACAGAAGGTCATAAAAGTAGTCAGCTCCATCTTGGATACTAGCTTCGGTAATACCAAAAGCATCTTCAAGGAGCAGTGCCTTGGAAAGCAACATCCATTATTAAGGACCCCCATCACCCAGGGTAAGACCTCTTCTCAGTGTTACCATCAGGAAGGAAGTACAGAAACCTGAAGGCACACATTCAGCGATTCAGGAACAGCATCTTCCCATCTTGCATATGATTCCTAATTTGACATTGAACCCATGAGCACTACCTCACTTCTTTTTAATATATATTATTTCTGTTTTAGCACTATTTTAGCACTATTACACTGAACTGCTGATGCTAAATTAACAAATTTCACGACACATGCCGGTGATAATAAACCTGATTCTGATTCTGAAACAAAGCTGTTTTAGTAGGTGATTTTTTCTTACCAGATATTGACTGGGACTCCCATACTGTAAAAGGACTGGATGGGGTAGAGTTTGTCAAATGTGTTCAAGAAATCAGTACACTGTAGTCTCAATGAGAGAGTGTCTATACTTGTCCAACTATTAGGGAATGAATCAGGGCAAGTGACAGAAGTTCATACAGAGGGACATTTTGCATTTAGTGATCATAATGTCATTAGTTTCAAGAGAATTGTGGAAAAGCATAGGTCTTGTCCTCTGGCTGAGATTCCAAATTGGAAAAAGGTCAATTTGGATGGTATCAGAAAGGATCTGACAAGTGTGTGTTGGGACAGGCTATTTTCCAGCAAAGGTGTACTTGGAGAGACACAGACGCTAACCCTTGGGTTCTGAAGGAAGTAGCTGGAGAGATCGTGGAGGCATTAACAATGATCTTTCAAGAATCAATAGATTCTGGCATTCTACCGGATGACTGGAAAATTACGAATGTTACTCCACTACTTAAGAAGGATGGGAGGCAGCAGAAAGGAAACTATAGACCTGTTAGCCTGACATCAGTGGTTGGAAAGTTGTTGGAATCAATTGTCAGGGATGAGATTACGAAGTACCTGGAGGTACATGACAAAATAGGCCAAAGCCAGCATGGTTTCCTTAAAGGTAAATCCTGTCCGACTAACCTACTGCAATTTTTCGAGGAAATTACAAGCAGAGTGGACAAAGTAGATGCAGCGGTACTTGGACATTCAGAAGGCCTTTGACAGCGTGCTGCTCATGAGGCTGCTTAGCAAGGTAAGATCCCATGGAATTACAGGGGAGTTACGAGCATACGTGGAGCACTGGCTGATCGGCAGAAAACAGACAGTGGGAATAAAGGGATTCTGGCTGGCAGCTGGTTACGAGTGGAGATCCACAGGGGTCAGTGTTGGGACTGCTGCTTTTTACGATGTATGTCAATTATTTGGACTATGGGATTAATGGATTTGTGGCTAAATTTGCCAATGATACAAAGATAGCAGGTAGTGTTGAGGAAACAGAGCCTGCAGAGAGACTCAGATAGTTTAGGTGAATCAGCAAAGAAGCGGCAAATGAAATACAATGTTGGTAAGTGTATAGTCATGCACTTTGCTGGAAGAAATAAATGGGCAGACTATTATTTAGATGGGGAGAGAATTCAAAATGCAGAGATGCAAAGGGACTTGGGAGTCCTTGTGTAGGATACCCGAAAGGTTAACCTCCAGGTTGAGTCAGTGGGAAGAAGGCAAATGCAATGTTGGCATTCATTTCTAGAGGTATAAAATATAACAGCAGGGTTGTGATGTTGAGGCTCTATAAGACACTCGTGAGACCACACTTGGAGTGTTGCGTGCAGTTCTGAGCTCCTCATATACTGACATTGGAGAGGGTTCAGAGAAGATTCACAAGAATGATTCCAGGAATGAAAGGGTTACCGTATGAGGAATGACTGACAGCTCTTGGGCTGTATTCCCTGAAGTTCAGGAGGATGAGGGAGGATCTCATGGAAACATTCCGAATGTTAAAAGGCCTGAACAGATTAGATATGGACAAGTCATTGGATGCATTTAAGACAGAGATAGATAGGTTCTTGATTAACCAGGGCATCAAAGGGTATGGGAGAAGGCAGAGGAGTGGGGATGACTGGAAGAATTGGATCAGCCCATAATTGAATGGCGGAGCCCTACTTCTGCTCCGATATCTTATGGTCTTATGGAAAGTGGGAAACCTTCGAAAAACAAGATTTTGAAAAAACAAAGCTTCTATGTGCCGGTCAGAATAAAAAAGTAAAGATATCAAGTGTAGGCCCTGGTGAAGAGAAAAAAAGAGATGCATAACAGGTACAGGCAGGTAGGAACAAATGTGGTGCTTATGGAGTGTAAGAAATGCCAGAAAACACAAGAAAGAAATCAGGAGGGCTAAAAGAAGGCATGAAGTTCCTCTAGCAGACAAGCTGATAGAGAATCTTAAGGCTTTCTACACATAAGTACGGAGCAAAAGGATTGCAAGGGATAAAATTCCTCTGGAAGATCAGAATGGTGATCGAAATGTGGAACCAAATAAGATGGGAGAGAAATTAAATAAATTTTTTGTAGCTATATTCACTAAGGAGTAAACACAGTGTCTATATAAGTGAGGCAGAGCAGCGTCAACTTCATGGATCCTCTACAAATTACAGAGGTGGAGGTGTTTGCTACCTTGAGGCAAATCGGGGTGGATAAATCCCCAGGGCCTGATAAGGTTTTCCCTGAGACGTTACAGAAGGCAAGTGCAAAAATTGCCGGAACCCTAGCAGAGATATTTAAAACATCCTTAGCGACCAGAGAGGTACCAGAGGATTAGGTTGGTCAAGAAGGTTCAGTCATTCAGCATTTAGGATACAGTAATAAATTGGATTGGACATTGGTTTTGTGAGAGAAGCCAGATAGTGGTAGTAGAGGGTTGCCTCCCTGACTGGAGAACTGCAAGTCATGGAGTGCCACAGGGATTAGTGCTAGTCTGTTGTTTTTTGTCATCTACTGTATATCAGTGATCTGAATGATAATGTGTTTAATTGCATCAGCAAATTTGCAGCTGACTCCAAGATTGGGGATGTGTGGACAGCGAGGAAGGTTATCATGGCTTCAGCTGAAAAAATGGCAGATGGAATTTAATGCAAACAAGTGCGAGGTGCTGCATTTCGGTATGAAGGGTAGGCTGTACACAGTGAACAGTAGGGCACTGAGGAGTGAGGTAGAACAAAGGGATCTAGAAACCCAGCTCCATAATTTGTCTAGTCACATGGCAACATAGGTAGATCAGTCGTAAAGAAAGCTTTTGGCACATCGGCCTTTATAAATCAATGTATTGAGTACAGGAAGTGGGATGTTATCTTGAAACTGTACAAAACATTGGTGAGGCCTAATTTGGAGTACTGTGTGCAGTTTTGATCACCTACCTACAGGAAAAATGTAAATAAGGTTAAAAGAGTACAGAGAAAATTTGAAGACCTGAGTCATAGGAAAGAGTAAATAGGTTGCAGCTTTATTCCTTAGAACATAAAAGACTGAGAGCAGATGTGATAGAGATACACAAAATTATAAAGGTGTAGATAGCATAAATGCAAGCAGACTTTCTCCACTGAGGTAAGATGGGACTACAACCAGAGGCCATGGGGAAAGAGTGAAAGGTGAAAAGTTTAAGGGGGATATGAGGGGAAACTTCTTCACTCAGAGGATGGTGAGAGTGTGGAACTAGCTGCCAGTACAAGTTCAAGTTCAACTGCAATGATTAAGAGAAGTTTGGATAGATACATGGAATAGGGGTATGGAGGGCTGTGGTCCCAGTGCAGGCCAATGGGAATAGGCAGCTTAAATGTTTTCAGCATGAACCTGATGGGCCAAAGAGCCTGTTTTGGTACTGTATTTCTCTATGACTCTGTAATGCCAAAGGGCAAAGAATAAATGTAGAGAGAGTAAGAGGAAAGAGGTTAATTGGATCAAGGCATAGAGGTCTTAGTCCATAAGCATTTTAAAGTCACCTACAGTGGCATGCAAAAGTTTGGGCACCCCGGTCAAAATTTCTGTTACTGTGAATACTTACTTTATACTTTATTGTCACCAAACAATTGATACTAGAACATACAATCATCATAGCGATATTTGATTCTGCGCTTCCCGCCCCTTGGATTACAAATCAATAGTAAATATTAAAAATTTAAAATATAAATCATAAATAGAAAATAGAAAAATGGTAAGTAAGGTAGTACATAAAAACCGAGATGCAGGTCCGGATATTTGGAGGGTACGGCTCAGATCCGGGTCAGGATCCGTTCAGCAGTCTTATCACAGTTGGAAAGAAGCTGTTCCCAAATCTGGCCGTACGAGTCTTTAAGCTCCTGAGCCTTCTCCCAGAGGGAAGCGGGACGAAAAGTAGCTAAGCGAGTAAAAGATGACCTGATTTCCAAAAGGCATAAAGTTAAAGATGACATATTTCTTTAATATTTTAAGCAAGATTACTTTTTTATTTCCATCTTTTACAGTTTCAAAATAACAAAAAAGGAAAAGGGCCCGAAGCAAAAGTTTGGGCATCCTGTATGGTCAGTACTTAGTAACATCCCCTTTGGCAAGTATCACAGCTTGTAAACGCTTCCTGTAGCCAGCTAAGAGTCTTTCAATTCTTGTTTGGGGGATTTTCGCCCATTCTTCCTTACAAAAGGCTTCTTGTATGCACTGCTCTTTTGAGGTCTATCCACAGGTTTTCGATGATGTTTAGGTCGGGGGACTCTGAGGGCCATGGCAAAACCTTCAGCTTCTGCCTCTTGAGGTAGTCCATTGGGATTTTGAGGTGTGTTTAGGATCATTATCCTGTTATAAAAGAAGCCATCCTCTTTTCATCTTCAGCTTTTGTTTTTACAGATGGTGTGAAGTTTGCTTCCAGAATTTGCTAGTATTTAATTGAATTCATTCTTCCCTCTACCAGTGAAATGTTCCCCGTGCCACTGGCTGCAACACAAGCCCAGAGCGTGATCGATCCATCCCCGTGCTTAACAATTGGAGAGGTGTTTTTTTCACGAAATTCTGCACCTTTTTTTCCTCCAAACATACCTTTGCTCATTGCGGCCAAAAAGTTCTATTTTAACTTCATCAGTCCACAGGACTTGTTTCCAAAATGCATCAGGCTTCTTTAGATGTTCCTTTGCAAACTTCTGACGCTGAATTTTGTGGTGAGGATGCAGGAAAGGTTTTCTTCTGATGACCCTTCCATGAAAGTTATATTGTGAACAGTGCAACACCACTCCAGAGTCTGCTAAATCTTCCTGAAGGTCTTTTGCAGTCAAATGGGGGTTTTAATTTGTCTTTCTAGCAATCCTACAAGCAGTTCCCTCGGAAAGTTTTCTTGGTCTTCCAGACCTCAACTTGACTTCCACCGTTCCTGTTAACTGCCATTTATTAATTACATTACGAACTGAGGAAACGGCTACCTGAAAACACTTTGCTATCTTCTTATAGCCTTCTCCTGCTTTGTGGGCATCATTTATTTTAATTTTCAGAGTGCTAGGCAGCTGCTTAGAGGAGCCCATGGCTGCTGATTGTTGGGACAAGGTTTGAGGAGTCAGGGTATTTATAAAGCTTTGAAATTTGCATCACCTGGCCTTTCCTAACGATGACTGTGAACAAGCCATAGCCCTAACAAGCTAATTAAGGTCTGAGACCTTGGTAAAAGTTATCTGAGAGCTCAAGTCTCTTGGGGTGCCCAAACTTTTGCATGGTGCTCCTTTCCTTTTTTTCCCACTCTAAAATTGTACAAAACAAAAATAATACACTAATCTTGCTTAAAATGTTGAAAAGGATGTTTCATCTTTAACTTTATGACTTTTGGAGATCAGCTCATCTTCTACTCACTTAACTATTCACAGTAACAGAAATTTTGACCAGTGGTTCACGAACCTTCGCTTGCCACTGTATGTATCAGATTTATACCTCCATTATTAATATCTGCCCACACTCAAGCGCAAATTGCTTTTCAGTGATCTGTCACACTATAATTACATTACTCCAAGAGCCAAAAGTTAAATAAGTAATGCATTTCTAGCGTGACATGTTTACGCAAAAGTTGGCGTTAAATACAAATAAGTAAAGAGATGGACAGAGGGAAAGAAGGATAAAAGAAAGAACTAATCTGAGTGATTAGTCAATGCCCAAAAATGCACACGGAAAAGAGAACGGATACAAGGTGGGATGGGGAAATCAATGGGAACAGAAAGCTGGTTGAAACTCAGTTGGAATGAGTATTATGGAAAATAGAAATTAGAAATTTGGATTTACTTGGGAAGGCAAAGAAAAACAGTAAAGGAAACAGTGTAGGACAAGTGTACAGGGTATTGGGAAGTGACAGACTATACAAGCATACACAGTATACCAGAGTCAAAGTTAAGAGGATATCATTGAATTAGGTCAACATACAGATTTTACTAGGATTACTGAAAATGGATATAACAACTAAATGTGTTTATCATACTTTTCTGTGGGTGCATGAGTATGGTATGCAAGATTGAAAAACTACAGGCACAGATTCCTATGTGAAATTATAACAGTGATGATTTAATAGAAATTTGGCTCAAAATGGGGCAGGACTCGGCAATAAATATTTCTGGATACAAAAAGCATTCAGAAAAATCAGGGAACAAAAGAAAAAGATGTAGTGTTGATTAAAGGGAATACTGTATTACAGTGCTACAAAGACCAGATACATGATAATCAAAGGCAGAATCTGAAGTTGGCCTTCATTAGTCAGGGGCCACAAGGTAATGTTGCATCTCTATAAAACTCTGGTTAGACCACACCTGGAGCATTGTGTCCTGTTCTGTTCACCTCAATTGTAGGAAGCTTTAGAGAGGGTGCAGAGGAGATTTACTAGGATTAGAGAACATGCCTTGTGAGGATAGGTTGAGCAAGCTAAGGCTGTTCCCTGTGCAGCAAAGGAGGATGAAAGGCAACTTGATAAAGGTGTACATGATTATGAGAAACACAGATCAAGTGGACAGCTGAGACATTTTTCCCCAGGCAAAAAGGGCCAATACCAGAGGATATCCACTTAAGGTGATTGGAGGAAAGTTTAGGGAAGATATCAGATGCAGGTTTTTAAAAAAAACATGGAGAGTGGTAGGTACCTGGTATCATTGACAAGGGTAGTGGCTGACATAACAGGAAAATTTAAGAGACTACTAGCTCCAATACCATATTCAAGTTTGCTGATGACAACATTGTTGTGGACGAATCAAGGTGGCGATTAATCAGCATACGGGAGGGAGATTGAAAATTTGGCTGAGTGGTGTCATAACAACAACCTCTCACTCAATGTCAGCAAGGCCAAGGAACTGATTATAGACTTCAGGAGAGGGAAACCAGAGATCCAGGACTCATACCACCAGGTTCAAGAACAGTTACTACCCCTCAACTATCAGGCTCCTGAACAAAAGGGGATAGCTACAATCATTTGCCCATCCATTGAGATGTTCCCACAGGCAATGATCTCACATAAAGGATTCTTTAAGCAACACACATCAAAGTTGCTGGTGAACGCAGCAGGCCAGGCCGCATCTGTAGGAAGAGGTGCAGTCGACGTTTCAGGCCGAGACCCTTCGTCAGGACTAACTGAAGGAAGAGTGAGTAAGGGATTTGACTTTCAAATCCCTTACTCACTCTTCCTTCAGTTAGTCCTGACGAAGGGTCTCGGCCTGAAACGTCGACTGCACCTCTTCCTACAGATGCTGCCTGGCCTGCTGCGTTCACCAGCAACTTTGATGTGTGTTGCTTGAATTTCCAGCATCTGCAGAATTCCTGTTGTTTAAGGATTCTTTATCTTGTTTTCTCATGTTCTCGTTATTTATTGCTATTTGTTTATATTTTCTTTTGCACAGATTGTTGTCTTCTGCACTCTGGCTGATCTTTCATTGATACTGTTATATTTACTAGTCTACAGATTCGCTGAGTATGCCCACTGGAAAAAACAATCTCAGGGTTGTATATGGTAACATCTATGCACTACACTTTGATAATAAAATTTACTTTGAACTTTTAGATTGAAGAAAAATGAAGGGTTTTGGGAAGGGTTACACTGATTATGGAGGTCAGCACAACATCATGGACCGAAGGGCCATACTGTTCTGTCCAATCCTGTCCTATGTTTTATCACTTGACACTTCAATCAGCCACTTCCCTGTGATATTAGAAACAGCTATCTTCAGCAAAGATTATGGACTAGACAACATCTCAGCTGAAACAAAATACTATATGGTAAGATCAGCTGCAGCTCTAATCATACAGTTCTAGTAGAAATGCAGAGATTAATATTTTAAGAGTGAAATACTGCTGGTGGTAGAAATTGAAAAAAAACAGAACACTGGAAAATTGTCTAAGCATTTCCTGTCAAGCAAAGGAAGTTAAATTAATTACTCACCAATCAATTTACAATCATCATGAAGTGACAGAAGCAATATATCCTCTCCAATTACCTGCTCACCAATGGTCAGTTCTCCTGGACAGCTCTGCATACAATTGCCTGCTAACTAATGCTCAGTTCCCCTGGACAATCCTACACACAATTACAATCTCGATTCAAACAAAGACTAAAGACCTGAATTCTGGAAACAGTGTGACCCAAGAATGAATACCTTGACATCAAAGAAACGTGACAACAAATTTCATAGGTAAACATGAAGTCAACAGGCATCAAGGTGAAAAATCTAAAATGGCTGCAGTCATACCATGCATTATAAATGGATTTATTGACAAGAACGAGCAATCCAGTCTGGAGATATTACTGGGAGATTTCCTTTTTCACAATTCTGCGCCCAATTATTTTCAGCTGCTTCATGAATGATCTTCCCTTCATCAAAAAGTGAGATGGCTGCACAATGTTCAAGTCATGGTTTTTCCTGTGCCAAATGACTCACCTTCTAAAACTCCAAAACCTTTTCACTGAACTCAATGCACATGCCAGAGGCATGATGGAAAAGTCTCCACTTACCTGCATTGTGCAGCTCTCACAACAGTAATATTCGATATCACCCCTAGTAAGGTGGCACCTCATCTTCAACCACAGCTACAATGTACATCTTTTCCAAAGTGTGTAAAATTACTTCTACGCTACATGCAACCTGTACCACATAGGATAAAGGTACTTGAAAACTTTACCTCTTGCATATTCCCCTCCAAGCTACATATTATCCTAACCTGGAAATCTATCATTTATCTAAATATGGAAAACCAAAAGCACTGTGGGAATTTTGTGGAAGTTAATAAAGGGTTGCAATGGCTGAAAAAGTGGTTCACCATCTTAAAAGCAAAGAGCCTCAAGCAATAAATGCTAGGCTTGTCAGGATCCTCCACTTTGCAAATATTGCCAATAACCAATTGTACTTTGCCAGAGTACCTTTCCTTTTAATTGCTGAACTTCACTTTCTCATGTCAGGCCATCTGATGCATCACTCAGCCCTTACAGAAGCTACTAATGTTTGCCAATCTACTTCCCAACCTTCAGGAACAAATACACCCATGCAGAAAAATAAAACATTATAGCATAATTACCTCAACAACCATGGGATTGAGGAGCCTTCACAAAATTTCACACGCCAAGTGTGCCCCAAATTCAGTTGAGGTACCTGAATAAAATAATTTTATTCTCCTTCATATAGCCATGAATACTTTCTTTTTAATCATTCAAGGGGCCTTGGCTTTGCAAACTGAGCCAGTATTTAATTGCTTCTCCATCACTGCCCTAGAGAAGGTGGCGATGAGCAGCTGCAGTACAGTATGCTCAGAGTGCTGCCTCAGGAAACAGATCCTATATTTTACCCATTTACAGTACAGAAACAATAATATACCGTGGATTCCAGTTAACTGGGACACATGTGGACCAGTACATTTTGACCCAATTAAAAAACTGACTCAATTAGCCAAAAGTTTCATGGATATAGTTAAAAAGATATAAAAAGGCAAACTATTATTTAACTAAGTAACAAATTATGTATTAAATGAAATACAGAACAAATTAGAACACTACCAATACTACAACAGTACAAAAGCATGTGCTTCTGGGCCGCGAGGAAACGATATGATTTGGTGATATGAGTCAGCTGCACCTCTGCTCATTCCCTCTCACACCCACTGTTGAACTTGAACGCACGCGAGGTCATTACGCACGCATCACCCATGTCAGCGCGGGAAGAAGATCAACTCGTGCTTGCAAATGACAGCGGGCTGAAAAATATGTTTGACATAACATCTCTGCTGGCATTCTGGATCAAAGTCAAGGCTAAATATCCTGAGATAGCCATGAAAGCACTGAAAACATTGCTTCCATTTCCAACATATCTCTGCGAAGCAGGGTTTTCTGCAATGAATGCAACGAAAACTAAATCGCGGAATAGACTGGACATAAGGAACCCCCTTTGAGTATCGCTGTCTCCCATCACCCCTCGATGTCTTGTTGCAGGGAAACAAGCCCAGGGCTCCCACTGATTCAGCAATATTGGTGTGTTGCAATGATTTTATATGTTCATACAGGGAAAACATGTGCTGTGTGTTTAATATCCAAACGTTACTTGAACTGTTATGATGCTATTGACTTATAAGTGACTTATAATCGACTTATCACTATATTCATGCGAGGAAAATATGCGCTGTGTGTTTAATATTAAATCCGTTAAATAAGCCCTTTTAGAAACAAAATTGTGTATTAAGTCACTTATAAGTGGCTATAGTTGACTTATCACCTATATTCCAGTCGTGATTAACACCCCACCCCCCCAGGGTTGCCAACTGTCCCGTATTAGCCGGGACATCCCGTATATTGGGCTATATTGGTTTGTCCTATACGGGACCGCCCTGTCCCGTATTTCCCCCGCTAAGGTACAGCATTCCTATGAAACCTTTCATGCTGAAGTGGCATAAAGCGAAGAAGCAATTACCATTAATTTATGGGGAAAATTTTTGCGCGTTCCCAGACCCAAAAAATAACCTACCAAATCATTCCAAATAACACATAAAACCTAAAATAACGCTAACATATAGTAAAAGCAGGAATGATATAAATACACAGCCCACATAAAGTAGAAATAATGTATGTACTGTGTAGTTACACTGAACAGAATCACCAAAAACGATTTGTAGACAAAAAAAAAAATCGGCACATATACGCATGCGCATACAGGTGCCTGCACAAGGCTTCATGGTCATGGTAGTCTTTCTCAGGGTAAACACAAGTGTCCCGTATTTGACTGCTACTCTTGTCCGTTGGCAACCCTACCACCCCCAGGTTGGCCGGTCTGCAAGAATATTGTCAATATTAAACCGGTCTGCGGTGCAAAGAAGGTTGGGGACCCCTGCATTAGTTCATAATAGTTATCAACATGGGAATTCATCCACGTTCCTTTGATTGACTGTAAACAAACAAAATCAGCGCAGACACCAAGTGTAATTGACTGCCTTCATAAGCCGGATTTATACTTGTGCGTACGGGCTACGCCGTAGGCCTGACTTATACCCTTGTGTAGCCCTATGCCATAGCGAGCATGCGTAGTTGTGTCTGCATTGCTCTGCAATTCACCGCCAAAACGCTAGCTGATGGTAGGGTTTCTATGCCACTGTGTTGAGTTTCTTCGTGAGAGACATGGACGAGGAAATGCATTTCAAATACTTTCGGATGTCAGCAGGTAGATTTGACGATTTGGTTCATCGTCTCCAACCATTTATTTCGCATCAGTGTATAGACATGGTGGGGAAAAGCAACCAGAAATGCATAGGAGGAAATGCGATGCTACCAGCCGGACCAATCACAGTTGTTGCGGTCTGCATCGCCACGATGCGAGTTACTTTTCTGGGGAGGCGCATGTCACCTTACAGGGTACGCGATACCTATGGCGTACATTTGACGCAGAAGTATAAATTAGGCTATACAATGCTGTCAACAATTACATTCTCCAAATCTTCACTTTCATTGTAACATTCACAATGATTGTCAATACCTTCAAATTCTTCATTGTTCCTAACTTGCTGAAGTAGTGAAATTGTTACATTTTCACTCCCAGCTGTTTCTGATATCACTAAACCTGAATGCTTGAAACCTCAGCGAGCAAAACAGTTCCAAAATGTCTTACTGCTTATTTCTTGTGAAGTATCAGTGACAAAATTTATTCCTTTTGAACAGAAGCACACACAACTAAAGCTATTTTAAAATTATTTACTCTAAGCATAGCGTAGTGTCCAATGACCACACAACTGCACACGTCTTAACACTAGTTAGAATCTGTTTGGCAACCGTCTCCTACCCAAATTAAGTGGCAATAAAAAAAAGAGAATCCTGGCTAGTTTTTTCAATTAGTTTTTATTCCTTAAGAATTATCCCAAATAAGCGGCTGCCCCGATTGACCAGAATCCACTGTATTTCCAAGTCAGGATGGTGTATGGCTTGGAGGACAACTTCCATAGTTGTGTTCCATCCTTTTGCTGATAGCTACAAGGACACAGACAGAAGTGGTGTGTGTGGAAGGTACTGTTGAAAGTGTCTCGGTGAGTTGCTGCAATAGATCCTGTAGATAGTACACACTGTTGCTACAGTATATTGGTGATGAAGTGAGTGAACAGTTGTGGATGGGATGCCCATCAAGAATGCTGCTGTATGCTATATGGTGCCAAGATTCATGAACTTAGTAATTTTCAATACCCAAACAAATTTACACAAAATAATAGGGCTGCCAGGCACACATACCTTGCCCATCTCATTCTTGACTTGCTCTTCCAGGCTTGTGCAAGCTAACAGTTTATTCATTCTCTGGGATATAGCGTTTTCATCATTATGGATTATTTATCAATTCAAGTATAAACTGATTTCTTTAAAAAAGTTACATATTTTGCTGTGTACATACATCTATTGATGCTTCCGGACACATCTTCAGTGATGTTCCTGGAATCATCGGGTGTTTCGGGTCTTTCAACATCATACAACCTCCTCCAGGTGACCCAGCCGGGGCAGGTCAGACTCCAGCTTGTGTCCAGATGGCTAGCTACTTATGACTCCATGGCTCCGCTCTTTTGAGCCACAGCCATCTTTAACAGTTCAAAAATCATGAAAGCTTCCTATCTTTTTCAGTCTATTCCAGGGGTTCCCAACTTTTTTTTATGCCATGGACCAATACCACTAAGCAAGGGGTCCATGGACCACAGGTTGAAAACCCCTAGTCTACACTGATTTCTATAGCTGGTACTTCAAATCTAGAAAAAAAAACAACCTTGTATTACAAGGAAAATACTGGCAGATTAACCTAGAATTAATATAGCCCCCCCCCCCACCAATTCTTTTTTTTTGGAGAAATTCTAGTTCTTCCCTATTGAACTGTGGCTTTCACCCAGTACCTAGTCTGTTTGTGAAATGCATTCCTCGCTGAGTTTCCTAATTTTCATATCCATGAACTAACGTATCCTCTGTGTGCAGAGATTTTCTGAGGAAGACATAAATTATAATTTACAAGACCTGATGGAATTCACCAAAAGAATTAGCCTTCTCCAATACAATGGATTGTGTCTAAATCTAAACCATGTCCTTTTTTACCAAATTATAAAACTGCACCATTATGCTTCATATTGTTACCAAAGGGGAAATTTTAATAACTTTGAATTGGATTCAAGGACATACACCACCCAGGCCACACTCCCTTCTCGCTGTGGCCATCAGGAAGGTGGTACAGGAGCCTTAAGACTCGCACCACCAGGTTCCGGAACAGTTATTAGACCTCAACCATCAGGCTCTTGAATTAGAAGGGATAACTTACCACTGAACTGTTTCCATGACCTATGCGATCACTTTCGAGGGCTCTTCATCTCACGTTCTTGATATTTATTGCCTATTTATTAGTACTTTGTTATTTTCCTTCTGTATTTGCAGAGTTTGTTTTCTTTTGCACATTGATTATTTATCAGTCCTGTTGCACATGGCCTTTCATTGATTCTACTGCGTTTGTTGCATTTATTGTGAATGCTCTCAAGAAAATGTATCTCAGGTTTAGATATCTAAGATGTGCTGGCATTGGAGAGGGTTCAGAGGAGGTTCACAAGGATGATTCTGGGAATGAAAGGGTTACCATACCAGGAACGTTTGATAGCTCTGGGTCTATACTCACTGGAATTTAGAAGGATGGGGAGAAATCTCATTGAAACCTTTCGAATGTAGAAGGGCCTAGACAGAATAGATGTGGAAAAGAGGTTACCCGTAGTGGGGGAGTCAAGAACAAGAGGGCAAAGCCTCAGGATAGAGGGGCGTACATTTAAAACAGGGATATGGAGACATTTCTTTAGCCAGAGGGTGGTAATTTTGTGGAATTTGTTACCACAAGGAGCTATGGAGGCCAGGTCATTGGGTGTATCTAAGGCAGAGCTTGATAGGTTCTTGACTGGATGTGGCATCAAAGGTTACAGGGAAAAGACTGGTGAGCGGGCCTGAAGAGGAGAAATTGCCTAATTCTGCTCCTATGTCTCGTGGTTTTATATGGTGACACATACGTACTTCAATAATAAATTTACTTTGAACCTTTCCAGATAATTTTTCACCCAAGGATTATCTGAAAGCAAAATACTACAGATACTGAAAGCTGAAATTAAACATAAGGATCAAGCATCATCCACCAAGTGAGAAATGGAGCTCAAATATCCTTTCATCATCACTGGGAAAGTCTAAAAGTTGAAACATATTTTTACAAGCTAGGGAAGCAGAAAGGAGATCCATTTTTTTTGTCAATTATTCTCTCCCATAATCCACTTTCCTTTTTGACCCCCTTCTTTTTGCATTGTGCTCCCCTCTATCTTTTCATGTGATGGGAGGTGAGGACCTTGATAGAATAGCTATCACTAAAGATGTAGTGCTAAGCAAACTTTTGAGCCTGAAGATAGACAAGTCTCCTGGTCCTGATGGAATGCATCCCAAAGTACTGAAGGAAATGGCAGAAATTATTGTAGAGGCTTTGTTGATGATTTACCAAAATTTTCTGGATTCTGGGCAGGTCCCAGCAGATTGTAAGATGGTGAATATCACGCCACTGTTCAAAAAAGGATTTAGGCAAAAGGCAGGTAACTATAGGCCAGGTAGTTTAACATCTATAGTTGGGAAAATGCTTGAAGCTATCATTAAAGAAGAAATAGCGAGGCATCTGGAAAGAAATGGATGCATCAGGCAGACACAGCAGAGATTCAGCAAAGTCTGGTCCTGTTTGACAAACTTACTGGAGTTCTTTGAGGGTATAATGAGCGCAATGGATAGAGGGAAACAGATGGACGTTATTTACTTGTATTTCCAGAAGGCGTTTGATAAGGTGCCACATAAAAGACTTATCCATAAGATAAGGATACATATAAAGTTGGAATAGCATGGTTAGAGGATCGGTTAACTAATAGAAAGCAGAGAGTTAGGATACATGGGTGTTACTCTGGTTGGGAATCAGTGATGAGTGGTGTACCACAGGGATCGGTGCTGGGCCCACAAATATTCACCATATACATTAACGATCTGGAAGAGAGGACCAAATGTAGTGTATCTAAGTTTGCTGATGATGCTAAATTGAGTGGAAAAGCAAATTGTGCAGAAGATATGAGTCTGCAGAGAGATATAGATAGGTTAAGTGAATGGGCAAGGGTCTGGCAGATGGAATACAATGTTGGTAAATGCAAGGCCATCCACTTTGGAAGGAAAACGGAAAGAGCAGATTATTATTTAAATGGTAAAAATTTGCAGCATGCATGTTTGTGTTTGTGTTTGTGTTTGTGCATGAATTACAAAAGATTGGTTTGCAGGTGCAGCAGGCTATCAAGAATGCAAATGGAATGTTGGCCTTCAATGCCAGAGGGATTGAATTTAAGAGCTGGAAAGTTATGCTGCAATTGTACAGGGTACTGGTGAGACCACACCTGGAGTACTACATGCAGTTCTGGTTTCCATACTTGAGGAAGGATATCCTGGTTTTGGAGGTGGTGCAGAGGAGGTTCAGCAGGTTGATTCCAGAGATGAGGAGGTTAGACTATGAGGGATTGACTGTACTCGATGGAATTCCAAACAATGAGAGATCTTACAGAAATATATAAAATTATGAAAGGGATAGATAAGATAGAGGCAGGAAAGTTGTTTCCATTGGTAGGTGAGACGACAACTAGGGGACAGCCTCAAGATTTGGGGGAGTAGATTTAGGATGGAGATGAGGAAGAACTGCTTTTCCCTGAGTATGGTAAATCCGTGGAATTCTCTGCCCACTGAAGCAGTGGAGGCTACCTCAATAAATATATTTAAGACAAGGTTGGATAGATTTTTGTATTGTAGGGGAATTGGGGGTTATGGGGAAAAGGCAGGTAGATGGAGATAAGTCCATGGCCAGATCAGCCATATCATATTGAATGGTGCAGCAGGCTCGACAGGCAAGATGGCGTACTCCTGCTCCTATCTCTTATGTTCTTATGTATGTTCACAGGTCTGGTAAAAGGTCATCATCTTGAAGCATTGACCAGTTCCTCTCGCCACAGGTGCCACCAGACCTGTTAAACATTCCCAGCTTTTTATTCTATTATAGTTGAGCATTATGTTGGCGTATCACTGAAAGACTATGTAATTGGTGGAATTAATGAAAAGGAGCAGATGGAGCACTATGTAAAATCATTTGTGAAGAGAGTGGACAAATTAATCTCAAGTGAAATTCTTCTCTAACTAAAAAAAATGAAACAAAACATTTTCCTTTAGCATATCTAAGGCAGACACCATTTCCTGGCTCTAAACTCATCTCTGGAGCTTCTGAATAGTAAATATACATACATCAGTCTATCATTTATCGACAACAGTTCTGCCTTCAGTACTATCATTCAAAGCAAACTCATCACCAAACTCTGGACCCTGGGAGTCAATACCTCCTTCTGCAAATAAATCCTTGATTTCCTGACCAACGGACCATAATCAATAAGGATAGACAGTAACACCTCCACCATGAAACACTGATGCTCCACAAGCTGTATCCTCAGCCCCTACTCTACTCCCTGCACGCTCATGACTGCATGTTTAGATTCTGCCCTAGCTCTTATCTAAAAGTTTGTAGATGATACACTGTCGTGGGCCGTATCACAAATAACAATGAGTCAGAGTATAGGAATAAGATTGATAGTTTAGTGACATGGTGTCATGACAACAACCATGTCAACAAAACAAAAAGTCAGTCATTGGCAACAGAAAGAGAGCTGATGGACATGGTGTCGAAGTTGAGTGAGTCAAGAGCTTCAAGTTCCAAGGAGTGAGCATCTCCAACAGCCTGTCCTGCTCCAACCACATTGATGTCATGACCAAGAAAGCTCACCAACACCTCTACTTCCTCAGGAGCCTAAAGAAATTTTTACATGTCCCCAACAACCCTCACCAACTTTTATTGATGTTTTTCTGTCTGGATGCATAATAGTTTGTTATGGCACCCACTCTGCATGCAAGAGCAAGAAACTGAAGAGAGTTGTGGACACAGCTCAGCACCAGTCTCCCCTCTATGGGCACTGTCTATACTTCTCACTGCCTAAGTAAAGCAGCTAGCATAATTAAAGGTCTACACCCATGTATCAGGCAGAAGATACAGAAGTCTGAAGCACATACCACCAGGGTCAAGGACAGCTTCTATCTCACTGTTATCAGACCTCTTGAATAGACTTCTTGTAAAATAAAATGGGTGTTTGGCCTCTCAATCCACCTTATGATCTTGCACTTTATTACTTACCTGCACTGTACTTTCTCTGCAGATTTTACACTTTATTCTGCATTGTTATTGTTTTACTTTGTTCCACTTCAACGCACTGTATAATGGTCTGATCTGTATGAACAGTGCACAAGCTTTGCACTGTATCTCAGTACATGTAACAATAAAAACACCTTAGTATTTGGCAGCCTGCAGCTGCAGTTAGTAACTTCTAATTGACAAATGTCTCTAAACTCCAGGCCATCCATTTTATCAGCAGTTCTGAGCTCGAATTGTTTCCTCAGGGACTCGTCTCACTGAGATAAACATTGAAAATGTTTACCAGTTCTGGAAACCTGCAGGGAGCAAAACTAAGAATTTCAATTTATTACTAGAATTAGTAATTAATTGTAGAGATTTCAGGTTTCTTAAATCAGGAGACAAGATCCACCCACACGTATCGCTATATTGTAAATGCCTTGCACATTTGAATCTCAGTGCATCATATGCAGTACTTCGTATATTTATGAAAATATTCAATATTGCTCAAACGGGCATGTCCTCTGTACCTTGATCTCTGCTTCTGCAACTCATTATGCATTTTTTAGTCCTGTGCACCATCTATTGTTAGTGTTTACCTACCAATCTGATGATGTTTTGATCCTTGTAATTCAGCATTAAAATATGTGCCCTACCAACATTTCTTCCACTGTTGGGGGAATCAATATAGTGCTGATGTGTCCAGAACTAATCTGATACAATAGTAATAAGAGCACAAATCCTCAATCTAGTGACTGTTGCATCCTATATATAACATCTATGGGTCAGATGCACTCAGTGGCCACTTTATTAAGTACACAGGCTCATTTATGCAAATATCTAATCAGCCAATCACGTGGCAGCAACTCAAAAGAATATAGACATGGTCAAGAGGTTCAGACAAAACATCAGAATAAGAAAGAATGTGACCTAAGTGACTTTGACCATGGAATGATTGTTGGTGATTTGAGTACCTCAAAACTGCTGATCTCCTGGGATTTTCACACACAAAAGTCTCTGGAGATTACAGAGAATGGTGCAATAAACAAAAAACATCCAGTGAATGGCAGTTCTGCGGGCAAAAACATCTTGTTACTGAGAGAGGTCAAAGGAGAATGGCCAGATTGGTTCAAACTGACAGGAAGGAGACAGTGACTCAAATAACTAGGCATTACAATAGTGGTGTGCAGGACAGCTTTTCTGAACGCACAAGTTGAAACCTTGAAGTGGATACACTGCAGCAGAAGACCACCACCGGGTTCCACTTCTGTACTTAATGTGAGTGAACATTCACAAGAGGCTTGTTTGAGGAAACTCTTTCACGGTACATAAATATGCTGAATGACACCTTGAATTACAAAAGGCCTGAGAAGTAACAAAGGTTCCTTGCACTGTCAGCTGGTTGAAGTTGGCAGAGCACAGTCAAGAGACTGTCAGCAGCACTGTGTCAGTAAACAACAGTGGAAGGGTGTAACCAGACTGCTGAATGTCAATGAGGCAGCATGAGTGCATCTACTCGGCCACTCAATAAATAACCCACAATGGAGATGATGAAAATGCTTTAATTAGATAGTTCTTTCAAACGAAAGTACCAATAATTTGTCCCTCGGCTTAGTGCTGTGCACAGATTAATCAGCAAAATTAACATTGCAAACTTGCAATGTAGCTGCCAGATTTTTGATAATGTCAACTCACCATAAACTTGATTTATTGAGATAACTATGCTGCTGGAAACTCATGAGTCACAAGAGATTCTGCAAATGCCAGAAATCCAGAGCAACACATTCAAAACACTGAAGGGTGAAGGAACTCAGCAGGTCAGGCAACAGCAAAGGAGAGATACGAATAGTCGGCATTTTGGGATAAAATATTTTAACATAAACGTGGAGACATTTTGGGCTGAGATTTTTCATAAGGAAATGTCAACTGGTTATTATTTTCCATCTATGCTGCCTGACCTGCTGAGTTCTTCCAGCATTTTGTGTGTGTTACTGGAAACTCATTCTTTCTTACTCAGAGAATAGCTGATTAAATTGAAAGGCTGGCAGTTTGAGATGATTTGCGGTGTAGCATGAACAGCTATTTAGAAACTGCATTAACACTGAAAGTTTCTTTATCAACCATCTATTATATTTTAAAAAGCAGATTTAACCACCCCTTAGATGGCTTTATCCCAACTATATGGATGGGACAAACACCTTTACATATGCTCTTTGGGAATGCAAACCAAACTTTTGGTGTGACAGTATAACAGGCCACGTTCACAACTACTGAACAACAAAATATCTAAACACAAGAACCAATTTATAAAACATTTTATAAATGCTGGTATGTCCTCCCAAGAAAAAACAAATTATAGACACTTTGTACATACGAATGAACATCTGGAGACCAATGAGATGGACTGAGATAGATTTTTTTTAGCTGTTCTGGGGCTGCAGGCATCTTCTGCCGAGTGAACTCAAAAGTATTTATGTGTGTCTTCTCTTTTCATCGCCCTTGCCCACCCCAAGCAGCAATAACGGGCTGGGCAGAGCAAAGCAGAGTTGAGAGTGCTGGGAAGAATTCACTCATTTACCATGTCATTTCTATGACAACAAGGCTTAGGCTACTAAAGTGTTACATCATCTGGTCAATCTTGCCGTATACTTGCAAAACATGGACTATAACACCAGAATTCCAAATAAACTTAGAAGCAACAGAAATGTGGTTTCTTAGAAGAACGCTGAAAATATCATATAGAGATAGGGTAACTAATGAGACAGTACTCCAACGAGCCCATACAAAAAGATCTTTAATGAGAACATTAAATGAGAGGAAACTTAAATTCCTGGGCCATGTCATCAGAAAGGGAGAAATAGAATGCCTTACATTACAAGGGTGTATGCCTGGGAAATGCGGAAGAGGAAGGCAAAGAAGACAATATATGGACACTGTGAAAGAACTAACAGATCTAAGTGTGCGAGATATCATTGACACTGTGAGGGATCATTTGATGTGGAGAGCCATGATTGCCCAAGTGTGTAACACTCAAGGCACACGAAGACGACGACCATGTCACTGAGGCAGGCCAGCAGCTGTTCTTCCCCAGCCTGCTCCCCTTCCTGTCACAGTTGTGTCTGTGACCATCTCTTGTGCACTGTTTTTATACCATAAGACAATAACATAGAGGAACAGAATTAGGCCATTTGGCCCATCAAGTCTGCTCCGCCATTTCATCACAGCTGATCCAATATTCCTCTCAGCCCCAATCTCCTGCCTTCACCCCAAATCCCTTCATGCCCTGACCAATCAAGAATCTATCAACCTCTCCCTTAAATATATTGAATTGAATTGACTTTATTTCTTACATCCTGCACTTACATGACTAAAAAACTTTATGTTATGTCTCCGTCTAAATGTGCAACATGCAATCATAGTAATTTATAATAAATAGAACAGTCAATGTAACATAAAAATACACTCAAATCAGTGTGAGCTAATCTGTCTGATGGCTTGGATGAAGAAGCTGTCCCGGAGCCTGTTGTTCCTGGCTTTTAGCTGTGGTACTGTTTCCCGATGGTAGCAGCAGAAATAGATTGTGGTTGGGGTGACTCGGGTACCCAATGACCCTACAGACCCTTTTTACATACCTGTCCTTGTAAATATCCTGAATCATGGGAAGTTCACAACTACAGACGCGCTGGGCTGTCTGCACCACTCTCAGCAGAATCCTGCGATTACGGGAGGTAGAGTTCCTGTACCAAGCAGTGAAGCAGCCAGTCAGGATGCTCTCAACTGTGCCCCTGTAGAAAGTCCTTAGGATTTGGGGGCCTATACCAAACTTCCTCAACCGTCTGAGGTGAAAGAGGTACTGTTGTGCCTTTTTCATCACACATCAGGTGTGTACAGACCACGTGAGGTCCTCGGTGATGTGGATGCCAAGGAACTTGAAGCTGTTTACCCTCTCAACCCCAGATCCATTGATTTCAATAGGGGTTAGCCTGTCTCCATTCCTCCTATAATCCACAACTTTGTTTTTGTGACATTGACGGAGAGGGTGTTTTCTTGACACCACTGTGTCAGAGAAATGACTTCTTCCCTGTAGGCCACCTCATAATCGTTTGAGATTAGGCCAATCAATGTAGTGTCGTTGGCAAATTTAATTAGCAGATTAGAGCTGTGGGTGGCGACACTGTCATGGGTATACAGGGAGTAAAGGAGGGGATTTAGAACACAGCCCTGAGGGGCTCCTGTATTGAGAGTTAGAGGGGTGGAGGTGAGGGAGCCCACTCTTACCACCTGCCAGCAATCTGACAGGAAGTCCAAGATCCAGCTTCACAAGGCAGGGTCAAGGCCAAGGTCTTTATATATATATATATATATATATATATATATATATACATAAAGTTTTGGCCTCCAGGACTGCATGTGGCAAAGAATTCCACATATTCACCACTCTCTGACTAAAGAAATTATTCATCTCCATTCTAAAATGATGCCCCTCTATCCTGAGGCTGTCTCCTCTGGTCTTAGACCCTCCTATCATAGGAATCATCCTCTCTACGTTCATTCTATGAAGGCCTTTCATTATTCATTGGTTTTCAATGAGGTTACCCTTCATTCTTCCGAATTCGAGCAAATACAGGCCCAGAGCCAGCAAATGTTCTTCAAATGTCAAGCCATTCAATCCTGGAATCATTTTCATGAACTTCTTTTGAAACATCTCCAGTTTCAGTACATCCTTTTTAAGATAAGGAGCCCAAAACTATACACAATACTCTAAGTGAGGCCACATCAGTGCTTTATAAAGTTTCAACATTATATCCTTGCTTTTATATTCTAGTGCTTTGGCAATGAAACATCACATTTGCTTTCCTCACCGCAGACTCAACCTGCAAACTAACCTTCAGAGATTCCTGTACAAGAACTTCCAAGTCTCCTTCCACCTCAGTTTGTTGTATTTTCCCTCCAGTTAGAAAAGAGTCAACCCTCCCATTTTCTCTACCAAAGTGCATGATCATACACTTCCCAACACTATATTATTCCATCTGCCATTTCTTTGCCCATTCTCCTAATCTACCTAAAGTCCTTCTGTAGCCTCTCTACTTCCTTAAAACTACCTGCCCTCCACCTAACTTCATAGCATCTGCGAACTTTATAACAAAGCCATCAATTCCATCATCCAAGCAAGACACACAAAATGCTTCAGGAACTCAGTAGGCCAAGTAACATCCATGGAAAAGAATAAACAGTTGATGTTTCAGGCTGAGATCCTGTGTAGAAATGAAGAAAAAAGATGAAAAGTCAGCTGGAGAAGGGAAGAGTCCAATAAGAGAGGGCAGAAGGCCATGGAAGAAATGAGTTGAGCACTAGACAGAGGTGATGGGCAGGTAAGGAGATATGGTGGGAAAGGGAAATGGGAATGGCTGGTGGGGGCGAGAGTGGCATTATCTTAAGTTCAAGAAATCAATGTTCATGTCATCAGGTTGGAGGATACCCAGACAGGATATAAAGTATTACTCTTCCAATCTGAGTGTGGCTTCATTGGGCAAGTAGAGAAGGCCATGGACTGACATGATGGAATGAGAATATGAAGTGGAATTAAAATTGATGGCCACAGGGAGATCCCGCTTTTTCTGAGCATAACGCTCGGCGAAGCGGTCTCCCAATCTACGTCGGATCACCCTATACAGGAGGTCATACTGGGAGCACCGGACACACTAGATGATCCCAAAAGACTCACAGGTTAATTGTCACCTCACCTGGAAGGACTGGTTGGGGCCCTGAATGTTAGGGAGAGAGGAGATCTAGGGGCAGGTGTAGCACTTGTTCCACTTGCAAGGATGATTGCCAGGAGGGAGATCAGTGGGAGGTACGAATGGACAAGGGAATCCTGAAGGGAGTGATCCCTGCAGAAAAGAGAAAGTGGGGGGGGGGGGGAAGAGGGAAGAAGGGGAAAGATGTGCTTGGTGGTAGGATCCCCTTGGGGATGATGGACGTTATGGAGAATCATGTGCTGGACATGGAGGTTGTTGGGATAGTAGGTGAGGACAAGAGAAGCCCCCTGGTGGGGTGGCAGAAGGACAGGGTGGGGGGTAACGTGCACGAAATGGAAGAGATGCTGTTGGGGACAGGATTGTTGGTGGAGGAATGGAAACCTCTTTCTTTGAAGGAAGAGGACATCTCCTTCGTTCTAGAATGAAAAGCCTCATCCTGAGAGCAGATAGTGAAGATGGAGGAATTGTAAGAAGGGGATGGCATTTTTACAAGTAACAGGGCGGGAAGAAGTATAGTCCAGGTAGCAGTGAGAATAAGGGGTTTTATAACAGGCATCAGTAGATAAGACGTCTCCAGAGATAGAGGCACAGAGATCAAGAAAGGGAAGGGATATGTCTGAAATGGATCAGGTAAATTTGAGGGCAGGGTGGAAGTTGCAGACAAAGTTGACGAAGTCGACAAGCTCCGCATGGATGCAGAAAGCATCACCAATGCAGTTGTCCATGTAGCGCAAGAAAAGTTGTGGAAAAAGTTCATAGCTTGTCACACCAGACAGCCAGCCACTCTAGTGCTGTTTGGTTGATGTTGAGCAGGTCAGTGTTAGCTAAATCAGGTGAGAGTGGGCAGTTGTGCAGAACATGTTCAATGTTCTGCACCCTTTCGCCACACTCACAGGATTTGCTGGTCTTTAAACCCCACTTCACCATATTGTCTTCCGTCCTACAAACACCCGCTCTCGCTCTGTTGAGAGTGCACCACTTCCATCTGTCAAGCAGTGCCCCGTCTGGCAACATTTCTGTGGGGTCTTGCACTGTATTGTTTGGTGGGGTTCTGGCTTCTGTTTGTTGCCAGAGGTCAATCCTGTATGTTTGGGGGGATGTTCCGTGCGGTAGTTCCTCCACTGAAGCAAAGTTTTTCCTCTATTTTAGGCGGTTGGAAACTGGCACATGATGGTCTAGCGGGTGCCGTGGATCCGAGTTCTGTTTACCTTTTTCAATTTTTGTTGTAGTGTGTCTTCGGATCTCTGGGGGAGCAATGCCTGCAAGTCTGTAAATGATGTTAGTGGGTGTCGGGCGCAGTGTGTCCGTGATTATTCAGCAGGCTTCGTTAAGCAACAGGTCTATTTTCTTCGCATGGGCTGATCTGCCCCACATAGGTGCACAGTATTCTGCAGGTGCATAGCAGAGTGCTAGGGCAGTTAATCTAAGTGTGCGAGCATTAGCTCACCCTTTCGTGCCTGCTAATTTTTTCAAGAAAGAATTGCGAGAGCCAACTTTCCCTCGGAGTTTTTGGATGTGGGTGGCAAATGAAAGCATCCTATCCAGTGTCACACCCAGGTAAATTGGAGTCAGATGATGTTCGAGCTCCCTCCCACACCAGAAGATCTTGAGTTTCCGAGCTGCTTCTCGATTCCTCAGGTGGAATGCACACACTTGAGTTTTTGATAGATTTGGGTTCAGAGACCATTTTTCAAAATACTGCTTCATTGTTTCGAGGACTGCTGTAAGTCGTACTTCAACTTCTTGGAAGGAGTTACCTTGTGTTGCTACACATAGGTCATCTGCATAGATAAAGCTGCGTGTTAGGAAAGGTTGGTTGGTCATTTGTGTAAACATTAAATAGTAGAGGTGCCAGGACTGATCCCTGTGGTAGTCCGTTCTTTCGCGGACGCCACTTACTCTTAATTCCATTCATTTCTACATAAAATCTGTGATTTTCTAGGAGGCTTCTTATTACCTTGACTGTGGTTTCATTCTTTAACATTTTAGATAATTTCAGTAGAAGGCCTCTGTGATTCACAGTGTCGTATGCTGCTGCTAAGTCAACGAATACTGCCCCTGTAATTTGTCGCATTTCAAAGCCATCCTCAATATAAATTCAGGACTTGACTGCAGCAAGAGCAGCCTGGCCTGAACCCAGCTTGGTCTGGTGTTAGAATATCTTTGACTAAGGGGGATATTCTTTTCAGTATAAGTCCCTCGTAGAGTTTATAGAGGGTGCAAAGCAAGGAAATCGGTCTATAATTTTTAGAAATGTTGGAGTCTTAATTGGGTTTTAGGAGAGCAACAACTTTGGCTCTTCTCCACTTTTTAGGTATTTTTAATGATGTTAGGCAACAGTTAAAAAGGGACAGAAGCCAGTTGAGTGCTTTAGGTCCAAGATGTTTAAGGAATTCATTAAGAATCCCATCTATGCCAGCAGCTTTGTTGGATTTTAGCTGTGATACTTCATCCTTTAATTCTTCTAGGGTGAGATCTGGGAAGTTGTTATTCCCGTTTGAGAGAGCTGACCCCATCTCCTGATGTTGCTTTTTCTTTTGCCTCCGTTCCTTGTTATTTGGTCGACCATTTATTATTAGTTGGTGGGCAACTTGATTGGGTGTTACGGCAGCAATTCTCTGTGGTGGTCTATTGTCTGAGTTGAGTTTCCGAACAGCTGCCCATGCCTTCTTACTGTTCTTGGTCATGTCTGTGTTTTCTATCAGTTCCTGCCAACGCTGTTGCCTCTCTTGGCTCAGTAGGGACAGAAATGACTCTCCCATTTCAATTGCGTCTTGACCAAATGGGTCTTGGTTGCATAAGTTGACATACTCATCATAACTTTGCTTGATATCACTAGTCAATACCTGAATATATTTGATTCTGCAGCTTCTAGGTATGTTCTGCTGCGCTACTTTCCAGATTAGTCGGACAAATTCATCATAATGATCAGGTTCTGGTGGTATGGTATCGATACGTTGATCAAGGGATTCTGCGAAAGATGTCCAATGCGCTTTTCTCAGGTTAAATCTTGGTAGGTACTTTGATGGTACAGGTCTCAGAACTGGAAGGGATTCTACCTGGACTGGACGATGTTGGGATTTGGGTATATGTTGGAGGACTGTTCCTGTGAAGAGGTTGGAGCTTGCCACGGTAACAAACGCAAGGTCTGGATTGTATCCTTTTCCCCATCTGGCACTTGTGAAGGTGGGGGTGTCCTTTGACTCGTATAATAGCTCAAAGCTGTCGTTTAGAGTACATGATACAACTTCTTCTCCATTTGCATCGTCATCTTCATATCCCCAGTTGGTGCTATGGCTATTAAAGTCACCAATAATGAGGTACATTTTGTCCTGGAGATCTAGGTTAGGTGGCCACATGAATGGTTCATTAGGGGGTTTGTAGACCAAGATGATATTTATGTGTTTTATCTCAACTTTCAGAAGTTCCATTGAGCCAGCTTGGATGTTTGCTGTGCTCATTACTATTGATTTATCTTTAACAAGGATTGCACTTCCATAGGTTTGGCTAGGGGTGTCAATAGCCAAGTGTATTCCTGGCACATAGGGTTGGTTGTTCAGCCTATGAGTTTCTTGTATGCACAAGATGTCCGTTTTAAGTTTGCCAAGATTTCTGTTTTACTGTGGCTGAAGCCTTTGACGTTGCGACTAACGATTTTCATGATTTCCAGTGGGCTGAGGGTTTATCCTTTTACCACCCACTGGATCATTTGGTCTGGTTGGGGAGTGATACGAGTGTAGACTTGGAACATAGACTGTTCCATGTAGCCAACAAAAAGGCAGGCATAGTTAGGAACTATGTGAGTGCCCATAGCTACACCTTGTATTGGAAGGATGTGGCAGGAACTATAGGAGAAATTATTAGGAGGGATACCCACACTGTTACTTGTAAAATTGCCATCCCCTTCTCTCAGTTCCTCTTCCTCTGCTGCATCTGCTCTCTGGATGGGGCCATTGATTCCAGAACTAAGGAGATGCCCTCCTCCTTCAAAGAAAAGGGCTTCCCTTCCTCCACCATCAACATTGCCCTCAACTGCATCTCTTCCATTTCATGCACGTCTGCCCTCACCCCATCCAGGATAGGGTTTCTCATGTCCTAACCTCCACCACACCAGCCTCCGGGTCCAGCATGTAATTCTCTGTAACTTACACCATCTCCAATAGAATCCAACGACTAAGCTCAGTTTCCCCGCCAGTTTCTATTTTCTGCAGAGATCGCTGCCTTCACAACTCCATAAAACATAGAAGCAGTATTAGGCCATCTGGTCCATTGAGTCTGCTGCATCATTCAGTTATGTCTGATGCTTTCTCCCCCTCCTCAGCCCCAATCCCCAACCTTTTCTCTGTAACCTTTGATACCATGACCAAGAAGCCATCAATCCCTGCCTAAAATAGACCAAAGGACGTGGCCTCTGCAGCTGCCCGCAATAACAAATTCCTCAAATTCACCACCCTCTGGCGAAAGAAATTTCTCTGCATCTCTGTTTAAATGAATGCCCCTCTATCCTGAGGCTGTACCCTTTTGTCCTAACCTCTCACACCATGGGAAACATCCTTTCAACATCCACTCAGTCTAGGCCTTTGAACATTCAAAAGGTTTCAATGAGATCCCCTTCATCCTTCTAAATTCCAGTGAGTAAAGGTCTAAAGCCATCAAATGCTCCTCATTTGATAACACTTCCATCCCGGAATCATCCTTGTGAACCTTCTCAGAGCCCTCTCCAATGCTGACATATGTTTTCTTAGATAAGGAGTCCAAAATTGTACACAATACTCAAAGTGAGGCCTCACCAACGCCTTATAAAGCCTCCGCATCACATCTGTGCTCTTATATTCTAAACAGCTTGAAATGAATGCTAACATTGCATTTGCCTTCCTTACAACCAACTCAACCTGCATTTAACCTTGAGGGTGTTCTGGACAAGGACTCCCAAGTCCCTTTGAATCACAGATTTTTGGATTTTCTCCCCATTTAGAAAATAGTTTGCACATCCATTTCTTCTACCAATGCATTTTCCAACATTGTATTTCATTTGCCACTTACTTGCCCATTCTCCTAATCTGTCGAAGTACTTCTGCAGCCTTCCCGTTTCCTCAAAACTACCTGCCCCTCCACCAACCTTCATGTCATCTGCAAACTTGGCAACAAAGTCACTTATTCTATCATCTAAATCAATGATATACAGCCATAAAAAGAAGTGGTCCCAACATCGATCCCTGGTAGCCAGCCAGACATGGATCCTTTTATTCCCACTCACTGTCTCCTACTAATCAGCCAGTGCTCCAAACATGCCAGTAACTCTTCCGTACTACCATGGGCTCTTAACTTGGTAAGCAGCCTCATGACTGGCAACTTGTCAAACACCTTCTGAAAATCCAAATATACAACATCCACTACATTCCCTTTATCTGTCCTACTTGTAATCTCAAAGAATTCCAACAGGTTCATCAGCAAAATTTTCTCTTAAGGAAACCATGCTGATATTGTCCATCTTGCCCTGTGTCACCAAGTACTTCATAACCTCACCCTTAACAATTGACTCCAGCATCTTCGCAACCACTGAGGTCAGGCTAACTGGTCTATAATTTCCTTACTGCAGCCTCCCTCCTTTCTTAAAGAGTGGAGTGACACTTGCAGTATTCCAGTCCTCTGGAACCATGCCAGAGTCCAATGATTTTTGAAAGACCATTACTAAAGTCTCCACAATCTCTACAACTACCTGTTTCAGAATCCTAGGGTGCAGTTCATCCAATCCAGGTGACTTGTATACCTTTTGATCTTTGTCTTTTTGAGCACCTTCTCCCTTATAATTGTAAATGTACTCACTTTTCTTCCATCATACCCTTCAACACCTAGCACACTGCTAGTGTCTTCCACAGTGAAGAATAATCAAAATGATTATTTAGTTCATCTGCCAACTCCTCGTCCTCTGTTATTACTTCTGCGGCCCCATTTTTTAGCTGTCCTACATCCACTCTCATCTCTCTTTTTTTATTTTTTAACATACTTGAAAAAGCTTTCTCAAACCATCTTGATATTTTTTACTAGCTTGATTTCATGTTTCATCTTTACCCTCCTAATGATTCTTTGAGTTGTTTTCTGTAGGTTTTTAAGTGCTTCCCAATCCTCTATTTTCCTGTTAATTTTTTCTCTGTTGTAAGGCTTCTTTGGCTTTTACATTAGCTTTGATTTTCCTTGTCAGCCACAGTTGTACGATTTTGCCACTTGACTATTTCTTTGTTTTGGGAATACATCTATCCTGTACCTTCCTCATTTTTCCAAGAAATTCAAGCCATTGCTGCTCTGCTGTCATCCCTGCCAGAATAACCTTCCAATTTACTTTAGCCAACTCCTCTCTCATACCACTGTAATTTCCTTTACTCCACTGAAATACTGCTACATCAGACTTTACTTTCTCCACATCAAATTTCCAGTTGAATTCAATCATATTGTCATCACTGACATCACTGACCTCTAAAGGTTCCTACACCTTAAGATCCCAAATCACCAATGGCTCGTTTCATAACACCCAATCCAGTATAGCTGAACCACTAGTAGACTCAACGACAAGCTGCTCTAAAAAGCCATCTCACAGGCATTCAACAAATTCATTTTCTTCAGATCCATTACCAAACTGATTTTTCCAATCTACCTACATGTTAAGATCTCCCAATACTATCATAACATTGCCCTTTTGACATGCCTTTTCTATTTCCCATTGTATTCTGCAGTCCATATCCCAGCTACTGTTTGGAGGCCAGTTTTTAAACTGCCATCAACGTCCTTTTACCTTTCAAGTTTCTTAACTCAACCGAATCCGATCCTATGTCATATCTTTCTACTGATTTGACGCCATTCTTTACCAGCAGAGCCACACCACCTCCTCTGCTGACCTTCCTATCCCTTTGATACAACGAGTAACTTTGGACATTCAGATCCCAACTACAATGATCCTTCAGCCACGATTCAGTGATGGCTACAACATCATACGTGACAATCTGTAAAAGTGCAACAAGATCATCCACCTTATTTCTGACGAAGGGTTCCGGCCCGAAACATTGACTGATCATTTCCACGGATGCTGCCCGACCTGTTGAGTTCCTCCAGCGTGTCGTGAGTGTTGCTTATTCCTTATACTCCCTGTATTGAGATATAACAATGAGTACTGTATTTGCTACCCTTTTTTGATTCTGCATCCCTAATGCACTGATACTCATCCTGCTGGATACAACTTGTCCTACCATCTGCCTGCTCTTCCTAACAGCCTGACTGAAAGCCATCTTTGCTTTTTTTACCATTCGTTCCATCCTGAGTCCCTTCACTCCAATTCCCATCCCCTGCCAAATTAGTTTAAAATTAGTTTAAACCTTTCTCAACAGCTCTAACAAGCCTGCCCGTGAGAATATTGGTCTCCCTCAAGTTCAGGTGCAACTCGTCATTTTTGTACAGGTCATACCTCCCAATGATCCAAGAAGCCAAAGCCTTGCCCCTGTACCAGCTTCTCAGCCACACATTTATCTGCCAAATCATCCTGTTTCTACCCTCACATGTGACAAAGGTAGCAATCCAAAAGTTACTACCTTGGAAGTCCTACTTCTCAGCTTTCTGTCTGGCTCTCTAAATTCTCTCTTAAGGACCTCATTGCTTTTCCTGCCTGTGGTACCAATATGTATCAAAACTCTCCCATGTGCTCTCCTTCCCCATGCAAAATGCTGTGGACACAATCCGAGACATCCCTGACCCTGGCACCATGGGTATCCCATTCACACCCACAGAAGCTCCTGTCTGTTCCTCCGACTATTAAATCCCCTATCACTACCACTCCCCTCTTCTGCTGCTTTCCTTTCTACTCCACAGACCCATGCTCAGTGCCAGCAACCTCATCTCAATGGCATTTTCCTGGGAGGTCATCTTCCTTAACGTTACCCAAAACTGTCTATTTACTATTGAGGGGTATGGCCACAGAGGTGCTCTGCGCTAACTCGCTATTCACCATCCTATTCCTTCTCCAGACAGTCACCCAACTACCCGCCTGCTGCAACTTAGGGGCGACTACTTCCCTGTAATTCTGATCGATGATCCGTATACTGTATAGAAATCCAATCAGGAAGCATATGATACTGGATCTGCTATTAGGGAATGAAACAGCACAGGTGTCAGAAGTTAGGGAAGGGGGACACTTTGTATCCAGTGATGACAATGCCACTAATTTCAAAGTAAATACGCAAAAATTAGGTCTGGTCTGCGAGTTGAGATTCTAAATTGGAGAAAGGCTCATTATCAAAAATGATCTGGCAAGTGTGGATTGGAACAGGCTGTGTTCTGGCAAAGGTGCACTTGTAAGTGGAAGACCTTCAAAATCAAAATTTTTGAGTGTACACAGCTGATACATGCCTTTCAGAGTAAAAGGTAAAGATAACAAGTGCAGGGAACCTTGGTTTTCAAGAGATATTGAGGCCCTGATGAAGAGGGAAAAAAAGGAGGTGCATAGCAGGTACAAGCAAACAGGAACAAATGGAGTATGGGAAATGTATGAAAACTCTTCAGAAATAAATCAGGAAGGCTAAAAGAAAGCATTAAATTGCTCTAGCAAACAAGGTGAAGAGAATCCCAAGGGATTCTACAGATATGTTAAGAGCAAAACAATTGCAAGGGACAAAATTGGTCACCTGTAAGATCAGAATGGAATCCATGTGTGGAGCCAAAACAGATGGGGAGAGATCTTAAATGAATGTTTTTCATCTGTACTGAGACAAAGCAGCATCAACTTCATGGACCCTGTACAGATTACAGAGGAGGAACTTGCTACCCCGAGGCAAATCAGGGTGGATAAATCCCCAGAGCCTGACAAGGTGTACCCACAAATCCTACGGGAGGCAGCACAGAAATTGCTGGGGCCCTAGCACAGATAATTATAACATACTTACTAACAGAAGAGATACCAGAAGACTGAAGGATAGCCAATGTTGTTTTGCTATTTTAAAAAGGCTGTAAACATAAACCAGGAAAGTATAGGCAAGTGAGTCTGACATCTGTTGTAGCAAAATTATTGGAAGGTATTCTAAGGAACCAGATACATAAGTATTTGGATAGAAATGAACTGATTAACGATAGTCAGTATGGTTCATGCATGGTAGGTCAAACCAATCTTATAGAAGTTTCTGAGAAAGTTAGCAGGAAAATGGATGAAAGCAAGGTAGTGAATGCTGTCTACGTGAACTTTATTAAGGCATTTGACAAGGTCCCATATGGGAGTCTGGTCAAGAAGGTTCAGTGGCTTGACATTCAGGAGGAGATAATAAATTGGATTAGACATTGGCTTTATGGGAGAAGCCAGAGAGCAGTAGTAGAGGGTATCCTCTCTGACCGGAGGCCTGTGACTAGTGGTGTGAAGGGATCCTTTGTTGTTTGTCGTCCAAGTCAATGATCTGGATGATATTGTGGTTAACAGGATGAGCAAATTTGTAGATGGCACCAAGTTTGGGGATGTAATGGGCAGCAAGAAAGGCTATCATGGCTTGCAGAGGGATCTGCATCAGCTGGAAAAATGGGCTGATAATGCTGATGGAACTTAAAACAGACAAGTGCGGGGTTCTGAACTTTGGTAGGACCAACAAAGATAGGCCACTGAGGAGTGTGGTAGAACAAAGGGATCTGGGAATACAGGTCCATAATTTATTCACAGGTAGTGTAAAAAAAAAGCTTTTGGCACATTGGATCAAAAAATCAATGTACTGAGTACATGAGATGGGATGTTAAACTGAAGTTATATAAGATGTTAGTGAGACCCAATTTGGAGTAATGTGTGCAGTTTTGGTCACCTACCTACAGTAAAGATGTAAATAAGATTGAAAGAGCGCAGAGAAAATTTATAAGAATGTTGCCAGGTCTGGAGGAGCTGAGTAATAAGGAAAGATTGAATCGAAACCATAGAAACCATAGAAACTACAGCACAGAAACAGGCCTTTTGGCCCTTCTTGGCTGTGCCGAACCATTTTCTCCCTAGTCCCACTGACCTGCACATGGACCATATCCCTCCATATACCTCCCATCCATGTATCTGTCCAATTTATTCTTAAATGTTAAAAAAGAACCCGCATTTACCACCTCGTCTGGCAGCTCATTCCACACTCCCACCACTCTCTGTGTGAAGAAGCCCTCCCTAATGTTCCTTTTAAACTTTTCCCCCCTCACCCTTAACCCATGTCCTCTGGTTTTTTTCTCCCCTTGCCTCAGTGGAAAAAGCCTGCTTGCATTCACTCTATCTATACCCATCATAATTTTATATACCTCTATCAAATCTCCCCTCATTCTTCTACGCTCCAGGGAATAAAGTCCTAACCTATACAACCTTTCTCTGTAACTGAGTTTCTCAAGTCCCGGCAACATCCTTGTAAACCTTCTCTGCACTCTTTCAACCTTATTTATATCCTTCCTGTAATTTGGTGACCAAAACTGAACACAATACTCCAGATTCGGCCTCACCAATGCCTTATACAACCTCATCATAACATTCCAGCTCTTATACCCAATACTTTGATTAATATAGGCCAATGTACCAAAAGCTCTCTTTACGACCCTATCTACCTGTGACGCCACTTTTAGGGAATTTTGTATCTGTATTCCCAGATCCCTCTGTTCCACTGCACTCCTCAGTGCCTTACCATTAACCCTGTATGTTCTACCTTGGTTTGTCCTTCCAACGTGCAATACCTCACACTTGTCTGTATTAAACTCCATCTGCCATTTTTCAGCCCATTTTTCCAGCTGGTCCAAGTCCTTCTGCAGGCTCTGAAAACCTTCCTCACTGTCTACTACACCTCCAATCTTTGTATCATCAGAAAATTTGCTGATCCAATTTACCACATTATCATCCAGATCATTGATATAGATGACAAATAACAATGGACCCAGCACTGATCCCTGTGGCACACCACTAGTCACAGGCCTCCACTCGGAGAAGCAATTCTCTACTACCACTCTTTGGCTTCTTCCATTGAGCCAATGTCTAATCCAAATTACCACCTCTCCATGTATACCTAGCGACTGAATTTTCCTAACTAACCTCCCATGCGGGACCTTGTCAAAGGCCTTACTGAAGTCCATGTAGACAATATCCACTGCCTTCCCTTCATCCACTTTCCTGGTAACCTCCTCGAAAAACTCCAATAGATTGGTCAAACATGACCTACCACGCACAAAGCCATGTTGACTCTCCCTAATAAGTCCCTGTCTATCCAAATGCTTGTAGATTCTGTCTCTTAGTACTCCCTCCAATAACTTACCTACTACCGACGTTAAACTTACTGGCCTATAATTTCCCGGATTACTTTTCGATCCTTTTTTAAACAACAAAACAACATGAGTCACTCTCCAATCCTCCGGCACCTCACCTGTAGACAGCAACATTTTAAATATTTCTGCCAGGGCCCCTGCAATTTCAACACTAGTCTCCTTCAAGGTCCGAGGGAACACTCTGTCAGGTCCCGGGGATTTATCCACTTTAATTTTCCTCAAGACAGCAAGCACCTCCTCCTTTTCAATCTGTACAGTTTCCATGATCTCACTACTTGTTTCCCTTAACTCCACAGACTTCATGCCAGTTTCCTTAGTAAATACAGATGCAAAAAACCTATTTAAGATCTCCCCCATTTCCTTTGGTTCCACACATAGCCGACCACTCTGATCTTCAAGCGGGCCAATTTTATCCCTTACAATCCTTTTGCTCTTAATATACCCGTAAAAGCTCTTTGGATTATCTTTCACTTTGACTGCCAAGGCAACCTCATGTCTTCTTTTAGCCCCCCTGACTTCTTTCTTAAGTATTTTCTTGCACTTCTTATACTCCTCAAGCACCTTATTTACTCCTTGCTTCCTATACATGTCATACAACTCCCTCTTCTTCTTTATGAGAGTTGCAATATCCCTTGAGAACCAAGGTTCCTTATTCCTATTCACTTTGCCTTTAATCTTGACAGGAACATACAAATTCTGCACTCTCAAAATTTCTCCTTTGAAGGCTTCCCACCTACCGATCACATCCTTGCCAGAGAACAACCTGTCCCAATCCACGCTTTTTAGATCCTTTCTCATTTCTTCAAATTTGGCCTTCTTCCAGTTCAGAACCTCAACCCTAGGACCAGATCTATCCTTGTCCATGATCAAGTTGAAACTAATGGTGTTATGATCACTGGAACCAAAGTGCTCTCCTACATAGACTTCTGTCACTTGTCCTAACTTGTTTCCTAACAGGAGATCCAATATTGCATCTCCTCTAGTTGGTCCCTCTATATATTGATTTAGAAAACTTTCCTGAACATATTTTACAAACCCTAAACCATCTAGACCCCTAACAGTATGGGAGTCCCAATCAATATATGGAAAATTAAAATCCCCTACCATCACAACTTTGTGTTTCCTGCAGTTGCCTGCTATCTCTCTGCAGATTTGCTCTTCCAATTCTCGTTGACTATTGGGTGGTCTGTAATACAATCCCACTAATGTGGCCATACCTCTCCTGTTTCTCAGCTCCACCCATAAGGACTCAGTAGACAAGCCCTCTAATCTGTCCTGCCTGAGCACTGCTGTAATATTTTCCCTAACAAGCAATGCTACTCCCCCACCTTTCATTCCTCTGCCTCGATCACATCTGAAACATCGGAACCCTGGAATATTAAGCTGCCAGTCCTGCCCCTCCTGTAGCCAAGTTTCACTAATTGCTATGACGTCATAATAGGTCAGGACTGTATTCTTTCGACCGTTAAAAGACTGAGAGGAGATTTGATAGAAGTATACTAATTTATGAGGGGTATAGACATAGTAAATGTAAGGTGGCTTTTTAAATGCAAGCTAGCTTTTCCCACTAAGGTTGGGTGGGGCTACAACCAGAGATCATGGACTAAGGGAGAAAGGTGACATGCGAGGCTCATTCAGAAAGTAAGGAGGCATAGGATCCAAAAAGACCTTGCTTTGTGAATCTAGATTTGGCTTGCTCACAGAAGGCAAAGGGTGGTTGTAAATGGTACGTATTCTGCATGGAGGTTGGTGACCAGTGGTGTTCCACAGGGATCTGGTCTGGGATCCCTCCTCTTTGTGATGTTTTATAAAGGACCTGGATAAAGAAGTAGAAGAGTGGGTTAGTAAGTTTGCTGAAGACACAAAGGTTGGGGGTGTTGTGGATAGTCTGGAGGGTTATCAGAGGCTGGAGCGGAACATCGATAAGATGCAGAACTGGGCTGAAATGGCTAACATGGTTTTAAGGTGCTTGGAAGTAGGTACAGAGGGGATGTCAGGGGTAAGTCTTTCCACACACAACGTGGTGGTTGCATGGAATGCACTGCCTGCAACGGTGGTAGAGGCAGCTACAATAGGGTCTTTTAAGAGACTCGTAGATAGTTAAATGGAGCTGAGAAAAATAGATAGCTATGCAGTAGGGTAATTCTAGACAGTTTCTAGAGTAGGTTACATGGTCAGTGCAACATTGGGGGTCGAAGTGCCCGTAATGTGCTGTAGATTTCTTTGTTCAATGTTCAAAGGGAACATGAGGGGAAACTTCTTCACTCTGAGGGTCGTGAGAGTGTGGAATGAGCCATCAGCACAAATGGTGGATGGGAGTTCGATTACAATGTTTAAGAGAAGTTTGGAAAGGTACATAGGTAGTAGCAGTATGGAGGGCTATATTCCCTGTGCAGGTCGATGGAAGCAGGTAGTTTAAATGGTTTCAATATGGACTAGATGGGCTGTACAGCCTGCTTCAAAAAAAATTGATTCATATTAATTGACTTTCCTTCAAGTATTATAGCTGAAACTGTCATAGCAGTTATAACAATAGAATGAAACTGAAACGATCAATCGGGTGCTGACAAATCCATTATATTCTCTGGTGCTAGAATGAATACTGTAAAATATTTCATATCGCCTCAAAAAAATTTAATAAATGCAGTAAACCTGCAAAATTAGGGACATAGGTTGCAAAATTAGGGACATAGGTTTCAAAATCATATGAGCCTAAGACACAGGAGCAGAATTAGGCTATTTGGCTCAGCGAGTCTGCTCCATCATTCCATCGTATTTGATTTATTACCCCTCTCAACCCCATTCTCCAGCCTCTTCCCTGTAACATTGGACCCCTTTGTTAATCAAGAATCTATCAACTTTCACATCCATCTGCGGCAAAGAATTCCACGGATTCACCGCTCGCTGGCTAAACAATAGAAAGGATGTCCTTCTATTCTGAGGTTGTCCAAGTACTTCCGCGGATTCCCTACTTCCTCAATACTACCTGACCCTAACTTTGTATCATCTGCAAATCTGGTAACAAAGCCATCAGTTTTGTTCTAAGTATCCTCTGCAGTTTTTATGCCCTACAAAGATCAGTAAGGTGAACTCAGGAATCCCCAGGTTATTTGCAACACAGCACAGAAACAGGACTGAGTCCAACAAGTCCACATCAAGTATCAAGCATCTATTTTTTGTAATCCTCCACGAGAACTGTTTCATTCTTCACACGATACAATCAATTTCATTTATTCTGTCACTAATCTACACACTAGCACAATTTACAATGGCCAATGAACTCGCACACTTTTGTGATGTGGGAAGAAACTGGAGCACCCAGACAAAACCCACATAGTCACAGAGGGAACAGAAAATTCCACAATGACACTGCTTGAGACCATGAATCTGAGTCAGTGGAGGTAATGGTGATGTTAGACAGCAACTCTACTAACCACATCACTGAACCAGCCCAGTTATTTGTCTCATTAGCATGTTTTTTTTATGTACACATTTGTGGATGACCTACAGGGCAATTTTTTCCTGGTTACCCACATCAATCTGGTCTGGATGCAGAGCTGGTTTTGCTGATCTCTGCACTTCGGAAGATTTCAGACAGTGATGTTCTGAGGACCCATCCCCAAATACTCATGACAGACTTCGCAGAAGGTAAAACTAAAGATGAAACCTTAGCTTTGTCAAAGCACTGGAGCATTTTTACAATTTTTTAAGTGTCACTAAATATCAAAGACATTTTAAAAAGCTATTAAAGGTGATAAACAAGTAAGTTAATTAAAAGTTATTCAAGGCATGAATGTATTTTAAAGTAAAACAGTTAACAAAATGGAAGGCTATGTAGGAGGGGAAGGTTAGATTAACCTTAGAGTAGGTTAAAAGGTCAGCACAACCTCCTGGGCTGAAGGGCCTGTACTGTGCTCTCATGTTCTACGTTCTATATTTTAAAAAAGAAACTTACCTTACTCTTTTCCTTCCTAATCAGTGGGCTTGGAAATGCCCCTGAAATGAATGAGGTCCCTGAATCTTTGTCAGGTTAAACTGATGTACAGTCCAAGGGTTCATTTTTCCTGCATAATACTGCAGTTTCCCCAAGCAAGACTAGGCTTCACTGCTGATACCCAGGGATAAATGCAGTGCCCTCCGCCTCCTGAAGCCTCCAATCTGCAGTGTGTCTGTGGCAAACCAAAGGAATGGTGCAGTTGGAAGAGCAGAATGTAGACAACTATAGCCAGGATTCGTCCCAGTACCCTGAGAGAGCTCTTGATACACAGAAGCTTGAGATGCCAGTTGTCGGCTTGAGATTGCTAAGCACCAGATGAAAAGAAGATAGGACATAGAAAACTGTGTACAGAGAATTTAAGTACTGCAGGAGGATAGAATCTTACTGTTAAACCAATTCTCTCTTCAGGAGGAAATTTACCTCAATCTTGTGCTGTATTAATTATTGGAAAACCCCTTTTGGGCAACATTTAATCAATAAATAATTCCACTTTAGTTCGTCCCAGTGGGCAGAGTAGATATTACAATTCATTGTGATCACTGACAGAACAGTCTACCAAAACTCCAGCTGACCTTTCACGTGATGTGAATTCAGCTCAGATTGCCGCTGTACTATTGCTCTGAAGACACTTACTATTCCAAATGCAGACTTGTCTTAAAAAAAAGTTCCACTTTCTATTTTGGATTGCACAGCTTAGAGTTCTGAATAATTCACCAATGTCTCATGAAAATTGTACTAAATTTTCATTACAGCAAAAAATAAGCAGATAATTAATACTATAGACTCACTTTCAACGACTCTTTACAAATGTTGTTCTCAGTACTTTTAACTTATTTTTTTAAATTTGCATCAGTATCTTTTTTTTAGTATATTTCTTATTTGCACAGTCTCTTCTTTTCCACATTGGTTTTTCTCAGTCTTTGTCTGTTTACATAATTTTTTGTGAAATTCTACTGTACTTTTTTCCTGTAAATCCCTGCAAAAAAAATGAACCAAGGTAGTATAGGTAACATATACTGCTGCTCAAGTCAATAGGGTTGTTAAAGAAGGCGTATGGTGTGTCAGCTTTCATCAGTCGGGGGATTGAGTTCAAGAGCCTCGAGGTATTGTTGTAGCTCTATAAAAACCTGGCAAAACCACACTTGGAGTATTGTGTTCAGTTCTGATCACCTCATTGTAGGAAGGATGTGGAAGCTTTAGAGAAGATGCAGAGGAGATTTACCAGGATGCTGCCTGGATTAAAAAGCATGTCTTATGAGGATTTCTCTTTGGAGTGAAGGAGGATAAGAGTTCACTTGACAGAGATGCTTAAGATGAAAAAAGGCATAAATTGAGTGGAAAGCCAGATACTTTTTTTCAGGATGGAAATGGCTAATACGAGGCAGCATATTTTTAAGGTATTTGGAGGACGTATGGGGGGGGGGTAGTGTCAGAGGTAGGTTTTTTTTATATACACAGAATGGTGGGTGCGTGAAATACTCTACCATGGGTGGTGGTACAGGCAGGTACATTAGGAACATTTAGGAGACTCTTAAAGGACACATAGATGTTTGAAAAATAGAAGGCTGTGTTGAAGAGAAGGGTTAGAGCAGGAGTTCCCAATCTGGGGGCCACAGACTCCTTGGTTAATGGTAGGGGCCCATGGCATAAAAAAGTTTGGGAACCCCTGGATTAGACTGATTTTATAGTAGTTTAAAAGGTCAGTACAATATCGTGGGCTGAAGAGCCTGATAATTCTATAGCCACAGCACTACACACCATCCTCACTCACTCACCTGGAGAAGAGGGATGAATACATTAGAATGCTGTTCCTGGACTACAGTTCCAACAGTCAACACCATAATTCCTTCCAGACTGACAGGAAGCTCAGACACCTCTGCCTGCACTCCGCCTTGTGCAGCTGGATCCTAGACTTCCTAATGGATCGCCGACAGGTAGTAAGGATATGCTCCCTCACCTCTGACCTCAACACAGCTGCCCCCCACGGTTGTGTTCGGAGTCCCAAGAGCCCTTCTCTACTCACTTTACATCCAAGACTGTATTACCGCAAATAGCTCCAATCTGCTGATCAAATTCCCAGACGACATGACTTTGATCGGCCTTCTTTCTAGCAGTGATGAGACAGCTGTAACTCTCAGTTCAGCTAGCAGCTTAGTCTAGGGGATGACAGCTCCCAGACCAGCCAAACTTCAGAAATCTTGTTTGGGTGGATGCTGCGCGATATGTCTCCTGTTATAAATCAGTACCACAAAATAACAAGCAGTACACAATATGAGATTAAATGATTAAGCTTTATAATTGTTAATTTGACTACATGGTTAATAAAGAAACAAAAAAAAAGAAAAGGGCCCAATCATATGAAACAGTCTAATGTGCAAACTGATAAGGCCGATTGTCCACCATTGACCTCTTCCGATCGTCGCTGACCTTCGGATCCTTGCTCCAAGTCCACCCTGTCCAGCAGACTACCAACTTTCTCCATTCGCGTCTTCTCTCCTCATCTCTCCCCGGCAAAAGACCTTGAAATCCCTGCTCCCAGACCCGTAAGAAAAAACAACATGCCTCTCATTGGATAGCCCCAAGTTCCAAAGCCCCGTTATCTCTAGTCATAACCCAAACATTGCTGCTACAGAGAAACCATTACATTAGCAGTGAAACCCTACAGCACGTTACACTGCCTTCAGAGGAGAGGTTGACACCCTGACACAGCTGTGCCAGGATAACAACCACACCCTCAATGTCCCAAAAAAACAAGAGCTGATTGGTGGATAACAGAAGGAACAGAGGCAGACCCACCCCAATCAACATCAATGGGTCTGCAGTTCAGAGGGTGAGCAGTTTCAAATTCCTCGGTGTACACATCACCAATGATCTCACCTGGACTGTGCACACAGGCTTTGTTGCAAAAAAAGCACAACAGCATCTCTTCCACACCTTAGGCAACTGAAGTAGTTCAGCACGAGCCCCCAAGTCCTCAAGACCTTCTACAGGGGCACCACTGAGAACACACTGATTGGCTGTACAGGAACTGCACCAACCTTGATCACTGGGCACTGCAGAGAGTGGTATAAACAGCCCAGTGTATCTGTGGATGTGAACTTCCCTCCATTGAGGACATTTATAGCAGCAGGAGCAAAAAGAATGGTTGGAAGATTATTGGGGACACCAGTCACCCCAACCATAAACTGTTTCAGCTGCTTCTGTCTAGCAAACGGTACCACAGCATTAAAGCCAGGACCAAAAGGCTATGGGACAGCTTCTTTCTACAAGCCATCAGTCTTATAAATTCACACATCTTTACATTGCGATGGAGTCATAATGCAAAGATTTTTATTCCCTCACATTGTGGGATGGATTGAACTTTGAAATTTCTGGCCATGAGTTTCTGCTCAAAGTGACGAAACTCATAGAATTTTTTGAGGAAGTAACTAGTAGAGTGGATAGGGAAGAACCAATGGATGTGGTATATTTGGATTTTCAAAAAGCTTTTGACAAGGTCCCACACAGGAGATTAGTGTGCAAACTTAAAGCACACGGTATTGGGGGTATGGTATTGATCTGGATAGAGAATTGGTTGGCAGACAGGAAGCAAAGAGTGGGAATAAACGGGACCTTTTCAGAATGGCAGGCAGTGACTAGTGGGGTACCGCAAGGCTCAGTGCTGGGACCCCAGTTGTTTACAATATATATTAATGACTTAGACAAGGGAATTAAATGCAGCATCCCCAAGTTTGCGGATGACACGAAGCTGGGTGGCAGTGTTAGCTGTGAGGAGGGTACTAAGAGGATGCAGGGTGACTTGGATAGGTTAGGTGAGTGGGCAAATTCATGGCAGATGCAATTTAATGTGGATAAATGTGAGGTTATCCACTTTGGTGGCAAGAACAGGAAAACAGATTATTATCTGAATGGTGGCCGATTAGGAAAAGGGGAGGTGCAATGAGACCTGGGTGTCATTGTACACCAGTCATTGAAAGTGGGCATGCAGGTACAGCAGGCGGTGAAAAAGGCGAATGGTATGCTGGCATTCATAGCAAGAGGATTCGAGTACAGGAGCAGGGAGGTACTACTGCAGTTGTACAAGGCCTTGGTGAGACCACACCTGGAATATTGTGTGCAGTTTTGGTCCCTTAATCTGAGGAAAGACATTCTTGCCATAGAGGGAGTACAAAGAAGGCTCACCAGATTGATTCCTGGGATGGCAGGACTTTCATATGATGAAAGACTGGATCGACTAGGCTTAAACTCTCTGGAATTTAGAAGATTGAGGGGTGATCTGATTGAAACGTATAAAATTCTAAAGGGATTGGACAGGCTAGATGCAGGGAGATTGTTCCCGATGTTGGGGAAGTCCAGAACGAGGGGTCACAGTTTGAGGATAAAGGGGAAGCCTTTTAGGACTGAGATGAGGAAAAACTTCTTTACACAGAGAGTGGTGAATCTGTGGAATTCTCTGCCACAGGAAACAGTTGAGGCCAGTTCATTAGCTATATTTAAGAAGGAGTTAGATACGGCTGTTGTGGCTAAAGGGATCAGGGGGTATGGAGAGAAGGCAGGTACAGGGTTCTGAGTTGGATGATCAGCCACGATCGTACTGAATGGTGGTGCAGGCTCGAAGGGCCGAATGGCCTACTCCTGCACCTATTTTCTATGTTTCTATGTGACATTTCTTCTGATCTCTGGAAATACGCAGCATTGGCAAGACTAAACTTATAGTCCATTTTCTCTTTTAAAAAGGATTGGTGACTTTAACCCATGGCTTTTGTGATACTGCTGCCTTGCAGTGGCAGGGATCGTCATAAACTCTGCTCCTCCAGGAAACATCTTTGTGAATGTATTCTACACTCTCTCTAATTTACTCATTCTTCTATTAGCCTGAATTAAACATGATAGTCAAGTGTGGTCTAACGTGCCAACTCTTGTACTTAGTGCCACAGCTAATGAAGGCAAGATGCCATATCCCACCTTTGCCACCCAGGGTACCCGTGTTGACGCTTTCAGGGCAGCAGGTTGCTGGGCTGCTAGTATATTACTGGAGCAGCTCCTATCTACATACTTGACATTTTATAGACAGCGAATATCCAAGGGAAAAGTGATGTAGTGTGTGCTCGGACACCTTTCCAGCCTCTGTTGTGATCCCACTGACAGGTGTTGATGTGACCAGTCCAATTAAGCTTCTGAATGACATTGTCTCATTAAACACACCACAGTTATACTGAGAAAGTTAAACACACCACAGTTATACCAAGGAAGTACTGCATAAAGTTAAAGAGAGTATTTTAAGAAACCTGTCAATTTTACAAATTTGGTTCTGCAAATCAAAAATAAGTATTACTTCAGTAATTCTAATCACTGTCATCTCTTGCATTTAAATATTTCAGTAACTGCAGTGCTGTTTGTAGATGCTAAACACTGCAATATCACCAGGAAATGATATTCATACAGACACATCGCTAAAACAAACTCTGATCTGTTTTACTAAATAAATACATAAAACTACTATATTTTTAAAATACTAGCCCTTTCTATTAACAATGATGAAAAAAGGATAATTGGCGAAATCACTGTCAAAAGCACTTCTCTTTGAAAACTTCAAGCCATTTCTACTTTATTACTTTCATTTAAATGTGATGTAGTCATTCTGATGTTAAGCTTGCACAAATTTATTTGGAAAATCTGTCTGCCCCAATGCTTAATAGAGTAACAGTAACTCCTTTAATGGTGAACCATTTGTTATTTAGTCTCATTTCTAAAAAGTCCATTATAATATGCCTAAACAATAAGTATTTCTTCATAAATACTGTTTTAAGTTAGATAGACTAGGATTTCAAATATTCCAATCAACATGAGCTGATGTCATAAACAGTATCCTCTAATATGGACCTCTGTACACTTTCCTACTTGCCCTCTCATGTTCGCCAGGATTTGATTTGTTGGGACTGTACAATGTTTCCTGATCACCCACCATCAATCACCCAAAGAATATATTGCATTATAATGCCTTTCTCTATCAATACTGCAATGCCAGTAGTAAGGTCATTTCAAATTTCCAAGGTTTCATGTCTTCTACAAGTGCTTCCTTATGTTTGTTGGTGCTCAAAATCATCATCAGTCAGTCAGTCAGTCAGTCAGTCAGTGGGTGCTGTCCCGAATCCAGGGTTGGCAGCTATGCACCTCCATCTTCTTTGATCTTGCGCTTTTTTTCTGGCCTCAGCATAACTCAACCCAGTCCATTGCCTCACATTATCGTACCAAGTGGTTCGCTGCCTTCCTCTTTCCCTCTATCGTCCCTCCCAATAACAATTTCTGTAGTCCACCACCTCTTAACAAGTGCCCGGCATATTCCAGCTTCCTTTTCCGTACATTCTTCAGCAACTCCTTTTCTCTCCTCGCTCTCTTCAACACTTCCATATTACTGACCTTATCACCCATCTCATTTTCTGCATTCTCCTTAAACACCACATTTCAAATGCCTCCAGTCGTCGTTGCGCTTCCTTGCATAACGTCCACGATTCGACTCCATACAACAGACTGCTCCAGACGTAGCATTTCCAAGTTCTACAACGCAGCCCAGAGTCCAACCTCTTGCCACACAGCACGTCACTCAGGCTCCAGAACGTTGATCTTGCAATTTCAATTCTTCGTCTAATTTCTGTATCACATTTCCCACCCTCTGTGACCATCTGTCCCAAGTACGCAAACTTCTTGACTTGCTCTATGCCTACGCCGTCAATTTTGATTCTGATTTTGGGGACTTCTTTCTTCCGTGATACTACCATCTTCATCTTTGCAGCATTTATTTTCATTCCAAATCGTTCACCTTCAGCATTTATCTTATCTACTATTCTGAGTAACTCGTCCTCAGTCTCGGCTAACAACACTGAATCATCTGCGTACCTGAAGTTGTTCACCGTCACTCCACCAATTTGGACACCAGCTTCATTGTTCAACATCCTGAAGATTACCTCTGAGTAAATGTTAAATAATAAAGGGGAGATAATGCAGCCCTGGCAAACCCCTTTTTGGATCTCAACTTCCAGTGAATTCCCACCACTAGTTCTTATTACTGCCTTCTGACGCCAGTACAGACTCGCAATCAGTCGAACATCTTTCCCATCCAGCCCCAATGAGTTCAGGCAATTGACCAGCTGTTCATGATTGACTCGGTCAAAAGCTTTTTCATAATCCAAGAAGCACATGTAAATGTCTTTTTTTTCTAGACCTCATTCCACAATCATTCGCAAATTGAAAATCCCTTCACGGGTACCCTTACCCGGTATAAATCTGCTCTGGCACTCATTAATTTCATTAAGAACTGTTCTTTTTATTCTGCTTAGAAGTATTAATAACAAGATCTTGGAGGCATGACTTAAGACTTATAGTTCTAAAGTCTGAGCATTTCGTGCTCTTACTTTTCTTTGGGATCATGCGGGCAACACACCATACGAGTATCTCTATCAAGCTGACAGAATTTCCCATCTGTTCTCCTCACTATGCAATCTCTTATGACTACCGCATTCCTCATATTCTCTCCCTTCTGCACCATGGAATCAGGCTCAGTGCCAGAGACTCAATTGCCTTGGTCATCCTCTGTCAGGTCATCCCCCTCAACAGCATCTAAAACAAGATAACGATTACTGAGGGGGATGGCCACAGGGGTGTTTTCTACTATCTGAGCTCTTCCCTTCCCTTCCCTGACAGTCACCCACTTGTCTAACTCCTGCAGCCTCAGGGTGACTATCTCCCTGTAACTCCTCTCCATCTCCTACTCACTTTCCCTAATAAGCTGTAGGTCATCAAGCCACAGCTCCAGATCCCTAACACGGTCAGGAGCTGTATCTCGGTGCACCTGGTGCAAATGTGGCCATCTGGGAGACTGGAAGATTCCCAGGATTCCCACACCCGACACCCAGAACAAAATACTAACCCTACAGACATGCTGTCTATTCCTCAAAAAAAATGCAAAGAAGAAACGAAATCCACTTATCTCGCCGAAGCCTGAATGAGCCAAAGCCCTACCACTCCTTTGATGACTGTTCCACTAGGCAGTGTCTTCCTTTCATGTCTGAATCTTCCCTGCTCTCCAACTCACGATTGGTACACCGGTTATATCAGCACCACAGCTGATGGATTTCTTGATTGCAGCTCATTTATTTCCTGCATTTCTGCTCTCATCCATCCATTCTTTTCCCAGGTTTCCATCCCACCTACCTCTGCATTCAACTGTTCAACCTTCACAATTCCTGCTGCCTTCAGTGAGATTGCACCATCAGACACACCTTCCCCTCGTCTTTCCTTTCAGTATTCCAGGTCATCCCTCATGACTTCCTGATTCATTCTTCCATCCCTACTAAATACATCACCTCTCATGGCATTTTAAAACTGATGGTGGAGGGGAAGAAGCTGCTCTTAAAATGATGAGAGTGCATCTTCAGGGTCCTGTATCTCCTCTCTGAAGATAGTAATGAGAAACAGGCATGAACTGGATGATAAGAGTCCTTAATAATACATGCGGCCTTTTTGAGGATATCTCCAATGTTGGGGCTGCTTATGATGGAGATGACTAAGTTTGCAACCTTCAGCAGCTTTTTCCAATCCTGACAGTGGCCTCTCCATATCAGACAGTGATGCAAGTTAGAATGTTCTTCATTGTACAGCGGTACATCTGTAGAAATTCCTGTGACAACTGACAACCTGTAGGATGCTTTGTTGATGTTGTTCACAAGCTATGTATACACACACATACATTTATCTATCTACACATATACACACACACCCATACACATCAACCAGTAGATTCTGTTTAATTGGGCCATTGATTAATCAGGACAACCACAACTCAGAGAATACTAATCGAGAAAATAACCAGGAATCCCTACGTTAATTTGGGACATTATGCCACTTAATTGGGACAGGAGGGAATTACTAATGTTGGCAAGGGAATTTGAATATATTACCTACCTCCAAGAGAGTGTCGAACAGTCAGAGAAGTCAACTTGCAATTTAGATGATTGACAGCTTGCCTATTCCAGGTGGATACAAAAGAATCCATACCGTTATTTCAAGAGGAGTCTGTCTACTACCTTGACCAAACTTTTACCCATTAACAAAGCATCCAAGCATGATCATTCCTTTAAGCAAAATTCTTTGTGTTTGGCTACAAATAGTTGGTTTTCAAGTGTACTCTATTGGCTGTGAAATACTCAGTGAAATCTGAATGACCTCAATAGCAGAAAATATCCAGGCTCCAATTCATTTACTTTGGAGAGAAATAGACACTTAGGGTTGAGATCTTTCAGTCCTGAAACATCAACTGTTTATTCTCTTCCATACATGCTGTTTAGCTTGCTGAGTTCCTCCAGCATTGTGTGTATTTGCTCAAAATTTCTCACATTAACAGAATCTCATGTTTAATTAATTCACTTTTATTTGATGGATTTTCTATCATTAGTACAGATGGATAAAATAACTTCATTTCCCAATTCCTGTTGCAAGACAAACATGTAATAAAGTCTGCCCGGACATGGTGTTAATATCGGAGACTATAAAGCAAGTGGTCCTGCTGGAACCTACTGTCCCCTGGGAAGACCGGATTGAAGAGGTCAACGAGCGCAAGAGGGCTAGACAGACAGATCTTGTTGCAGAATGCTGGAGCAATGGCTGGAGAGCTTGCTGTGAACCAGTTGAAGTTGGGATGCCAGGGCTTTGCTGGCCATTCATTACAGCGGACTCTAATACTCCTTGGAGTTAAAGGACTGCAGTGCAGAAGAGCCACCAAGAACATTCTGGAGGCTGCTGAAAAGGCTTCACGGTGGCCGTGGATCCGGAAGGGGGGGATCCGTAGATTAGTGCGCCACTTGGACACAAGTCAGGGGCTGATCACCCCCGGTTGGGTCACCCCGTCAAGGTTGTCTGATGATTAAAGACCCGAAACACCCTATGACCCCGGGTTCATCACTGAAGACGTGTCCAAGTAGCACCAGAAGGTGTATTCTACAACTATTAGTTATCATGGTGCTAATTTGCTTCCTAGCATGCTTGCACTCCATAAAAACTGATTCAGGTCTTCAACAGTATTTTTGTTCTGTAGAATTTGTAGAACTGTACAGTACAGCATAATACAGGCCCTTCAACCTACATAAACCTACTCCATGATCAACCTGACCCTCCCCTCTATCATCCATTCATCTGTTAACAGAAGGATCAAAGGAGTTTTGATGTTTTATCTTTGTTTCCTGGTGAATTTTTTTTTAAATCTAGAGGCAGTTTATAACTAGAATATCCAGCTGTCTGAGACCTGGCTTTCAATATGATTTATGTAAGTCAGTGAATTTAGTTTTTGCTGTAAAGAGCACTTACAGGAATGAATTTAGTTTTGGAAGAGGTTGTCCACATAGCAAAGCTCGACCATATTTCCCATTTCAAATAGGAAGGATCCATATTGTGATTTTTTGCCCCCTTACATCCAGTTTTTCAGCTTTTTTTGGGAAGACAAACTAAAATAAGCAATTTATTGGATTTCAAGACAGACCTAATGCGAACAAGGAAATTTCAGAAAATGACTCACTGTCACTCTTTAAAAATATTTTCTCCAGTTCTACATTTATGAAAGAATACATTGATTAAGAAATACATTTTGCCATTGCTATAGAACATAAGGATACAATTCTTAATTAGATACTGTGCAGATCAGCAGACAATGTGCAATGACAGTAAGATGGGCCTCTGTGCCTCCTACTGCAACTAGATCCTCAACTTCTTCAAAAGAAAGCCACAATCTGTGCAAAGTAGAACTATGTCCAGGTCGCTGACAATCAAAAATGGTGCACCTCAGGGATGTGTGGTTAGCCCACAGCTCTACTCTCTCTACACCCACGACTACATAGCTAAGCACAACTCAAATGCCATCTATAAATTTAATGATGATACAACTGTTGGCAGAATTTCAGATGATGACAGGGCATACAGGAGTGAGATATATCAACTAATAAAGTAGTGTTGCAACAAGAACCTTGCACTCAAAGACCAAAGAACTGACAGTGGACTTCATTCAGAAAGGGTAAGACAAGGGAACACACACCAGTCCTCAGGGGGTTCAGAATTGGAAAATGTGAGCAATTTCAAATTTCTGGGTGTGAATATCTGAGAATCTAAACTGAGACCAACATATTGATGCAGTTTCAAAGAAGGCATAACAGCGGCTACATTTCATTAGGAGTTTGAGGAGATTTGGTATGTCAGCAAAGACACACTCAAATTTCTACAGATGTACCATGGAGAGCATTCTAACTGGTTAAGGCATTCGTCTAGTGATTTGAAGGTCGCTAGTTCGAGCCTTGGCTGAGGCAGCGTGTGTGTCCTTGAGCAAGGCACTTAACCACACATTGCTCTGCGACGACACCAGTGCCAAGCTGTATGGGTCCTAATGCCCTTCCCTTGGACAACATCGGTGGCATGGAGAGGGGAGACTTGCAGCATGGGCAACCGCTGGTCTTCCATACAACCTTGACCAGGCCTGCACTCTGGAAACCTTCCAAGGCTCAAATCCACGGTCTCATGAGGCTAACGGATGCCTATATATATTATTAAAAACCCCCACCACTCAGTACATGCTTCCTTCACATTGCTACCATCAGGAAGGAGGTATAGCAGCCTGAAGGCACATACTCAGTGATTCAGGAACAGCTTCTCCCGTCTGCCATCCAACTTCTGAATGGACATTGAATCCATGAACACTACCTCACTATTTTGCTTATTTAACCTACAATATATAATATATCAAAAACTGAATTGAGGTAAATAAATTAAAAAAATATATATATACACACATACACACACACACACACACACACTTACTTACTGCAATTCACAGTCATTTTTCTATTATTATGTATTGTATTTTGCTGTTGCCACAAAGGTGACAAATTTCACAACATATGCCAGTGATATTAAACCTGATTCTGGCACACAATGCACCTTCAAACAGATGCAACATCTGCCCTTTTACCTTTCCTTTTTTCACTCTCCAGGAACCCAAACAATCTATTCAGTTGAACTAGTGAATTATTAAAACTTCTTACTGTAAAGGGTGTTAAATAGTCTCCTCCACCCTGGAGAAAACAGAAAACAGCTTGGGTGACTGCAAAACATTTGTCTTCCATCTTCAAGAATGAGCACAAGCTTCTAGTCACTCTAGTTCTCCATCCTACTCTGATTTCTCTGCCGTTCACTTCTAGTTCTATTTGTGACATCATGTCAGTCCCCAAAAAAATTTAGATTTCAGAGGTTTACAGATTTTGGAATTTTGAATAAGGGGTACTCAACCTGTACTAACTTTTATTTCCTCCCTCTTCACAGATGTAAATGTACATAATGTACTTGCACAGATTTCCAACACCTGCAGTAGCTTGTATCACCATCCACATCCCCCTAACCCATCCACATTCTACTTGAATTCTCTAAAATCAGTTGGATTAACTAATTTTCACTACTCTCCCTCAACCAACACCAGCGCCATTTGCATCATTTAGTCTCTCCTGGCATCTCATATACTTTCCTCACCTTTTTAGAGTCATAGAAAAGTACAACACAGAAACAGGTCTTTCAGCATATCTAGTCCAAGCCAAACCATTTAAACCAGTTCTCCCATCAATCTGCACCCAGACTTTAGCCCATCAGGCAATACAATCCACATACCTATCCAAACTTAAAAGTTGAAATCGAGGTTGCACACATCACTTGTGCGGACAGCTCGTTTCACACTCCCACAACCTTGAGTGAAGACATTTCCCCTCATGTTCCCCTTAAACATTTCACCTTGTCGTCTGCAGCGAGACCTAGATCGGTCATTCTAAGTTTTCATGAATTTCATATTAAGGACCTTTTAATTCACCATACCCGTCGACAAGGAATGATCGATTTCCATGGTTACAAGATCAGATTTGTGAAAGACTATTCGCCTGAAGTTATGGCTGATCATATGAAATATAAAGAAGTTATATCAGAACTTTACAATAAAGAATTTAAACCATCTCTTTGGTTTCCCGCCCGTCTGAGTATCATTTTGAAGAATGGATTGCAAAAAAGAATAAAGTCAGTTGAAGACACAAAAGAATTTCTGAAGGCTGAAGTCCAAGTCTAAAACTGTTATATTTCTTATTATTTGACCAATTTTTTCTTCTGTTAATATGAATTTGAAATAAGGTTTCAGTAAGCTTACGTTTTGGCTGTTCATATATTGTTTTTTGTTACATTTTTTTGGATTTTTTTTATTATATCCCTTTTTGAGGCTTTATTTTAATATATCTTTCTTTGAATTTGTTTAAATTGATCCTTTTATATTTTCGAATACTGAGTTATTTTTCTTTTTATGTTGTGTCTTGGTAGGGACATAATTGACCTTGAAGGACCGGAGTTTCTGTCAACAGGATTTTTTGAGGAAGGAACTTTTTAATTGTTAGCTCGTTGACTGTCTATTGGTCAGACTTCTGGCTTTGGGTGGGGGAGGAATTTGGGCCTATTTCTCTCTAGGAGCTGTGTTGGGTTTATTATATGATTGTCTGTTTGACTACCTTACCTTACGGTTTGCTTTCTAGTTTTAATAACTTATGGCCATATCTTTATTTAAAATGGTTCGAAATATTAACTTAAGCAACACACATAAAAGTTGCTGGTGAACGCAGCAGGCCAGGCAGCATCTCTAGGAAGAGGTGCAGTCGACATTTCAGGCCGAGACCCTTCGCCAGGACTATTTGCGAAATATTAACTTATTTAGTTTGAATGTGAAAGGGCTGAATCACCCCATTAAACAGAACAAAGTGCTTGCTTATATTAAAAAATTAAAAGCACCCATTATTTTCTTACAAGAAACGCATATACGCAGCTGTGATAGCTTACATTTTTTTACTCAGTGGAAGGGCATGCAATTCCATTCTTCGCTTATTGCGAAATCACGTGGGGTTTCAATTTCAGTAGATAATACACTTTCCTTTGTTCAGCATAAAGTTGTTTCGGATCCTAATGGTTGATTTGTTATTGTATCAGGGAGTTTAGACAGTAAATTTATTGTTTTTGCCAATGTACATGCCCCTAACGTAGACGATCCAGGATTTTTTGAACGTCTATTTTCGTTTTTGCCAGATTTGTGTACTTACTCTCTTGTGATGGGAGAGATTTTAACTGCTGGTTAGATCCAGTATTAGATCACTCGTCCATCAAACCAACCACACTTAATAAATCAGCTTTGTTTATCCATTCCTTTCTAACTAAATGTGGCATAGTTGATGCTTGGCGTTTTCTTCATCCAACAGACAGGGAGGATTTTTTTCTCTCTCATGTCCATCATTCTTATACCAGGATTGATTATTTTTTTTATTGACAGTCAATTGATTCCATTGGTTCGATCGATCGAATATAAAGAGATTGCTATTTCTGACCACTCTCCTGTACTTCTATCTTTAAATCTTCCTGGTCCTATCCCTATGAGTAGATTTTGGCGATTTAATTTAACTCTGTTATCCAATGAGGACTTTTTAAAATTTATGGAGAATCAAATTACTCTTTTTTTTGAAGAAAATACATTGGAAGAGACGTCTAGTCTTATTATATGGGATACTTTTAAAGCATGTACCCAGAGTCAAATTATTTCTTATACTGCAAACGTCATTAAAAAAGTTAACAAAGAGAGAAACGAACTAACTAATCAGTTAAAACAACTGGACCATAAATATACTTCCGTATCCGATCCTGAAACATATAAGAGACGTATTGAAACCAAAACTAAATATGATCTTCTTTCAACGTGTCCAATTGAAAGCCAGCTTTTAAAAGATAGAAGTCAATTTTATATTCAAGGAGATAAAACCGATAAGCTATTGGCTAATCAATTGAAGCCATTTATAGCCAAGTGGCAAATTAAAGAAATATGTAAAATTAATGGGGACATGACAACTGATCACTTTGAAATTAATGACACTTTTAGGGAATTCTATTCAAAATTGTATAGTTCTGACTCTGTTAATGATAATATTGCAATGAATAATTTTTTATATCAATTAAATACTCCTAATCTTTTGATAGATGATCGTAGGCAATTGGATCAACCTATTTCCCAGGAGGAAATTGCTCAGGCTATTCAAGAATTGCACTCTGGGAAATCCCCAGGACCCGATGGATTCTCTGGAGAATTTTATAAGGCTTTTTTCCTCCTTGCTTATACCATATTTATGTTCTACCCATACAGATTCCTTTAAGGTAGGAAGGTTACCGCAGTCTTTTTATAAGCGCAGTCTCGCTTATTCTAAAAAAGAATGAGAATCCTACTGAATGTTCTTCGTATAGACCTATCTCTTTACTCAATTTTGATACTAAAATTTTATCTAAAGTGTTGGCTCGCAAACTTGAAAATATTATTTCTTCTATAGTTTTGGATGATCAGACAGGATTTATCAAAAATCGATATTCCCATTTTAATATACGGCATATGTTAAATGTTATGCATTCTTCATCTAAGGAAATATCGGAATGTATGATATCTTTGGAATGTGGAGAAGGCCTTTGACAGAGTTGAATGGAATTATCTTTTTACATCCTTAGAAAAATTTAATTTTGGACCTAATTTTATTCATTGGATTAAGCTACTTTATTTATTTCCCTCCGCTCGGATTCTTACTAATCTTCAGAATTCTAAACCCTTTAAACTTCAATGTGGGACTAGACAACGTTATCCTCTGAGCCCTCTGCTTTTTGATTTGGTGTTAGAACCCTTGGGATTTGCTTTTCGAGAGTCTAAAGAGATTACTGGTATTTTAAGGAGAGGTACTATTCATAAAGTGTCACTCTATGCTGATGATTTATTGTTTTTTATATCTAACGTTACAACCTCTTTACCATTTGTGTTCCGTTTATTGACTAATTTTAATCAGTTCTCAGGATATAAATTAAATTTACATAAGAGTGAAGTGTTTCCTTTAAACAATTTAATACCAACTGATATTAACCTTCCTTTTAAAATTAAAAAAAAACAATTTACGTACTTAGGATTAACAATTACTAAGAATTATAAAGATTTATGTAAGGAAAATTTTTTAACTTTAATGGATTATGTTAAAAAAAAACACTTTCTAATTGGTCGCCTCTCTCTTCATCATAGATTGGCCGAATTAATTCTATTAAAATGAATATCTTACCTAAATTTATATACCTTTTTCAAGCTGTGCCGGTTTTTCATCCTAAATTTTTTTTGACTCTTTGCATTCAATTCTTTCTTCCTATGTATGGAAGAATAAAAAACCTCAAATAAATAAAGCTCACCTTCAAAAATCCAAATAAAATGGAGGCTTTGCCTTACCCAATTTTAGGTTATATTATTGGGCAGTTGATATATGAAATATTACATTCTGGATATATTACATTAACCATGAGAATTGTCTTATATGGGTCTCTTTGGAAGTCTGTTATGAAATTTTCCATTATTTCTTTACTTGGATCCTCACTTCCTTTATCTTTAAATAAACTATCTGACAATGTGGTGGTCAAACATACTTTGAAGATCTGGTTACAGTTTAGAAAACATTTTGGTTTATTGAGATTCTCCCTCTGGAGTCCCATCTTTTCTAATTGTTCTTTCAAACCATCTATAATTGACTTATCTTTTAAAGAATGGGATAGATTGAGTGTAAAGTGATTTCAGGACTTGTTTGATGGAGGGAATCTCTCTTCTTTTGTGCAACTTTCAACAAAATTTAACCTTTCCAATACCCATTTTTTTCGAGACTTACAGATTAGAGATTTTTTTTTTAAGATCTCAACTAAATACATTTCCGACAAGTTCAGATAAGAATAGATACAATTTTTAATCTGAAACTCTTTGACAACGGTTCAATATCTTACATTTACGGTCTGCTGTTGGGACTGAAAAAGGCCACTTCAGATAAAATTAAAGGAGACTGGGAAAAGGATTTACAGATTTTCATTTCAGAACAGAGCTGGAACACTATTTTAAAATTGATTAATTCTTCATCACTATGTGCTCATCGTTCTTTATTACAATTCAAAGTGGTACATAGAGTTCATATGTCTAAAGACAAGCTCTTTCATTTCTATGCAGATATTTCCCCGACTGTGATAGATGCACTAATGGACTGGCCACACTAACTCATATGTTTTGGACATGTCCGAGCCTTGAAAAATTTTGGAAAGATGTATTCCAAACTTTTTCTGTACTTTTCTATATTAGTTTTAAGCCCAATCCCTTGACTGCCATGTTTGGTATTGTTGAGGATAGTGCTACAAAGTTGAAGCCATCTAATTTGCAGGTATTGGCCTTTATGTCTCTTACAGCCAGGAGGGTGATCTTGCTCAAGTGGAAGGAGGCCACCCCGCCCACCCATGTTCAATGGCTATCTGATGTTATGTTATGCCTTGATCTAGAGAAGATTCGTTGTTCAATTTCTGATTCTAAACATGATTTTCTAATACTATGGGGACCTTTTCTGAGTTACTTTCATAATCTTTGAACTGTTAAAGTATGGACCTGAACCATTATTATATGGTAAGGTTTCTTTTTCTTCTCTTTTTTTTTTACCAACCAGCTCATTTTGGTAGTGGGGGTAGATTTTTTTTTAATAAAATAAAATCATTTCATTTTATTTCATTTCATAATTCAATCTTTTTTTCTACATGATTGATTTGGAATATGGGATACTGTGATATTACTGTGATTTAAATGTAATTCCTATTACTTACTTGTATCCTTATGAATTTTGTATTTGTATTCATGCAATTTATTTAATATTAATAAAAATATTGAAAGGAAACATTTCACCTTTTACCCATGATCACTAGTTCTAGTTCCACCTAACCTCAGTTGAAAAAGCCTGCTTTTATCCCATCTACACCCCTCATAATTTTGTATACCTCTAACAAATCTCCTCTCAACCTTCTATGTTCCAAGGAATAAAGTCCAAACTTATTCAATCTTTCCTTATAACTTATGTCCTAAAGTCCCGACAACTTCCTTTTAATTTTTCTCTGCACTCTTTCAACATTATTTATGTTGGTCTCCAGTTGACCAAAACTGCACACTCTACTCCAAATTAGGCCCCGCCAATATCTTATAGAACTTCAAAATAACATCCCAACCCCTGTACTCAGTATTTTGATTTAGAAGGCCAATGTGCCAAAAGCTTTCATTATAACTCTATGCTTTCAATGAATTCTAGGCCTGTATTCCCAGATCCCTTTGTTCCACTACACTCCTCAGTGCCTTACCATTCACTGTGTAAGACCTACCCTGGGTGGTCCCACCAAAGTGCAATACCTCCTCATATTTGTCTGCATTAAATTCCATCTGCTATATTTCCAGTTGCTCGATCGCTCTGCAAGCTCTGATAATCTTTCTTGAAGTTTGCTACACGCTCAATCGTGGTGTCATCCACAAATTTGAAGATCCAGTTAACCACATTATTATCCTGATCATTGATATAGATGACAAACAACAATGGACCCAGCACCAATCCCTGTGGCACTCCACTAATCACAGGTCTCCAGTTAGCGAAGCAACCATCTACTACCACTCTCTGGCTTCTCCCACAGAGGTGATGTCTAATCCAATTTACTACCTCATCTTGAATGCCAAGCTTCTGCACCTTCTCACAAACAAGAGAAAATCTGCAGATGCTGGAAATACAAGTAACACTCACAAAATGCTGGAGGAATGCAGCAGGCCAGGCAACATCTGTACAGTCTATGTTTCAGCTCAAAACAATATCCACAGCTTTGCCTTCATCAACTTTCCTGGTAACTTGCTTCAAAAAGGCAACAATTATACCAGTGCCTAAGAAGAGTAATGTGAGCACTGCCATGTATCCTTTCTTGGAACGTGCCTCCGTCGCCAACTTACTCCAGTTGGCTTTAGGATTCGTTTCCAAGCCTCTCAATTTGGACCTTCTGAGGATCCCAGGTACTCACATTTGATTGACTCTGCCTCTCGCCGCTTCTCCCATCAAGCTCTGAAGGCGACGCTCTCCGCCATGAGGAGGTACTTGGTGTCCCTATCCCAGACCCTTCCACACCTTCGGGACACTTTCTTCGCCGTCTGTAATGGTCCTACCCGCTATTTCATCCTCCGTCGGATCCACGCCTGCAATCGCCGTTTCTTTGACTTTGTCATGTTAGGCAAAGATCGCAAGATCTTACATCTACGGACTCCAGAGCCTGCCGGCCCCGACGCTAGCAGGCATGAACTTTCGGTTGCGGCTCCTGCCGTTGGTCTCGGCGGCTCCAACACCTCAGGACATATTCAAAACCCGGACTCCAGCAACGACCATGGAGACATTCAAAGCGATCGCGCAACCACCAACTGCGACTCCAGCCTTGAACTCCAGGCCGGGTCTTTATGTGCTGCTGTTGTGACTCCCGTCTCCCCTTCCCCCACCACCACTCCGCAGCCCCGTCTTCCTCAGATCCCACCGTCAACTCCTGGGCCCTCAGAGGCTCCATCTTCCTCTCACCCCAACCCTCCCCTCTCCATTGACACCCCCAGCCTCCCCCCTCCCCCCTCTGATCCCAGCTCTCATCCGTGCCGGGTCTTTACCATCCCCTCCGACCTTCAACTGTCGGAGGCAGAACGCTCTGTTCTCAGTAAGGGCCTCACGTTTGTCCCCCTTCGCCCACACCTCAGCGAGTTCCGTGTTCGCCATGATGCGGAACTTTTCTTCCGCCGTCTCCGTCTCCGAGCCTACTTCTTCGGCAAGGACTCTTCCACCCCCACCGATGACCCCTTCTCCCGTCTTCATCCCTCCTCTTCTTCATGGACACCCCGCTCTGGTCTTCTGCCTGCTCTGGATCTCTTTATTGCCAACTGCCGACGGGACATCAACCGTCTCGACTTCACCGCACCTTGTCCCCATTCCAACCTCACTCCTTCGGAACGCTCTGCTCTCCACTCCCTCCGCACTAATCCTAACATTATTATTAAACCCGCTGATAAAGGGGGTGCTGTTGTAGTCTGGCGTACTGACCTCTACCTTGCCGAGGCACAGCGACAACTCGCGGATACCTCCTCTTATTTACCCCTCGATCGTGACCCCACTAAGGAGCACCAGGCCATTGTCTCCCACACTATCAACGACTTTATCCGCTCAGGGGATCTTCCATCCACTGCTACCAACCTTATAGTTCCCACACCCCGCACTTCCCGTTTCTACCTCCTACCCAAGATCCACAAACCTGCCTGTCCTGGCCGACCTATTGTCTCAGCTTGCTCCTGCCCCACCGAACTCGTTTCTGCATACCTCGACACTGTTTTATCACCTCTTGTTCAATCCCTTCCTACCTATGTTCGTGACACTTCTCACGCTCTTAAACTTTTCGATGATTTTAAGTTCCCTGGCCCCCACCGCTTTATTTTCACCTTGGATGTCCAGTCCCTATATACTTCCATCCCCCATCAGGAAGGTCTCAAAGCTCTACGCTTCTTTTTGGATTCCAGACCTAATCAGTTCCCCTCTACCACCACTCTGCTCCGTCTAGCAGAATTAGTCCTTACTCTTAATAATTTCTCCTTTTGCTCCTCCCATTTCCTCCAAACTAAAGGTGTAGCTATGGGCACCCGTATGGGTCCTAGCTATGCCTGCCTTTTTGTTGGGTTTGTGGAACAATCTATGTTCCGTGCCTATTCTGGTATCTGTCCCCCACTTTTCCTTCGCTACATCGACGACTGCATTGGCGCTGCTTCCTGCACGCATGCAGAACTCGTTGACTTTATTAACTTTGCCTCCAACTTTCACCCTGCCCTCAAGTTTACCTGGTCCATTTCTGACACCTCCCTCCCCTTTCTAGATCTTTCTGTCTCTGTCTCTGGAGACAGCTTATCCACTGATGTCTACTATAAGCCTACTGACTCTCACAACTATCTGGACTATTCCTCTTCTCACCCTGTCTCTTGCAAAAACGCCATCCCCTTCTCGCAATTCCTCCGTCTCCACCGCATCTGCTCTCAGGATGAGGCTTTTCATTCTAGGACGAGGGAGATGTCTTCATTTTTTAAAGAAAGGGGCTTCCCTTCCTCCACTATCAACTCTGCTCTTAAACGCATCTCCCCCATTTCACGTACATCTGCTCTCACTCCATCCTCCCACCACCCCACTAGGAATAGGGTTCCCCTGGTCCTCACCTACCACCCCACCAGCCTCCGGGTCCAACATATTATTCTCCGTAACTTCCGCCACCTCCAACGGGATCCCACCACTAAACATATCTTTCCCTCCCCCCCTCTCTCTGCATTCCGCAGGGATCGCTCCCTACACAACTCCCTTGTCCATTCGTCCCCCCCATCCCTCCCCACTGATCTCCCTCCTGGCACTTATCCGTGTAAGCAGAACAAGTGCTACACATGCCCTTACACTTCCTCCCTTACCACCATTCAGGGCCCCAAACAGTCCTTCCAGGTGAGGCATCACTTCACCTGTGAGTCGACTGGGGTGATATACTGTGTCCGGTGCTCCCGATGTGGCCTTTTATATATTGGTGAGACCCGACGCAGACTGGGAGACCGCTTTGCTGAACATCTACGCTCTGTCCGCCAGAGAAAGCAGGATCTCCCAGTGGCCACACATTTTAATTCCACATCCCATTCCCATTCTGACATGTCTATCCACGGCCTCCTCTACTGTAAAGATGAAGCCACACTCAGGTTGGAGGAACAACACCTTATATTCCGTATGGGTAGCCTCCAACCTGATGGCATGAACATTGACTTCTCTAACTTCCGCTAGGCCCCACCTCCCCCTCGTACCCCATCTGTTACTCTTTTTAATGCATTTCTCTCACTCTCCTTTTTCTCCCTCTGTCCCTCTGAATATACCTCTTGCCCATCCTCTGGGTCACCCCCCCCCATCTTTCTTCCCGGACCTCCTGTCCCATGATCCTCTCGTATCCCCTTCTGCCTATCACCTGTCCAGCTCTCGGCTCCATCCCTCCCCCTCCTGTCTTCTCCTATCATTTTGCATCTCCCCCTCCCCCTCCAGCTTTCAAATCCCTTACTCACTCTTCCTTCAGTTAGTCCTGACGAAGGGTCTCGGCCTGAAACGTCGACTGCGCTTCTTCCTATAGATGCTGCCTGGCCTGCTGCGTTCACCAGCAACTTTGATGTGTGTTGCTTGAATTTCCAGCATCTGCAGAATTCCTGTTGTTTAAGAGTAATGTGAGCTGCCTTAATGACTATCGCCCAGTAGCACTCATATCTACGGTGATGAAATGCTTTGAGAGGTTGGTCATGGCTAGAATGTCCTCCTGACTCCGTAAGTGCCTGGACCGACTGCAATTTGCCTATCGCCACAATAGGTCTATGGCAGGTACAATCGCATTGGCTCTTCACACAGCCTTAGGTCACCTGGACAATACAAACATCTATGTCAGAATGCTGTTAGTTGACTTTAGCTCAGCATTTAACACCACCATTCCCACAGTCCTGATCAATAAGTTACAGAACCTAGGCCTCTGTACCGCTCTCTGCAATTGGATTCTTGTCTTCCTAACCGGAAGACCACAAACTCTGCAGATTGGTGATAACATCTCATCCTCACTGACAGTCAACACTGGCACACCCCTGGGGTGTGTGCTTAGCCCACTGCTCTACTCTTTTTATACCCATAACTGTGGCTAGGTATCACTCAAATGCCATTTATAAGTTTACTGATGATATACCCATTGTTGGCAGAATCTCAGATGGAGATAAGAGGGTGTTCAGGAGTGAGATACACCAACTACTTGAGTGGTGTCGCAGCAACAACCTTGCTTTCAACATCAGCAAGACCAAAGAGATGATTGTGGACTTCAGGAAGGGTAAGTCGAGGGAACACAAGCCAATCCTCAGAGGGATCAGAAGTGGAGTGAGCAATTACAAGCTCTTGGGTGTCAAGATCTCTGAGGATCTGACCTGGTCCCAAAATAACAACGCAGCTATAAAGAAGGCAAAATAGCAGCTATATTTCATTGGGAGTTTGAAGAAATTTGGTTTGTCACCTAAAACACTCAAACTTCTATAGATGTACTGTGGAGAGCATTCTGACAGACTGTACCACTGCCTGGTATGGGAGTGGGGAGGGTTCTGTACAGGACTGAAAGCAGCTACAGAAAGTTGTAAAATTAGTCAGCTCCATTTTGGGTACTAGCCTCCGTAGTATCCAAGACATCTTTAAGGAGCGGTGCCTCAGAAAGATAACATCCGTTATTAAGGACCCCCATCACCCAGGCCTCTCTATTACCAAGTACACCCTTGCCAGAAAACAGCCCATCCCAACCCATAGCTGCCAGATCCTTTATAATTGGCCGTCCTCCAATATAGAATCTCAACCTGCAGACCAGACCTACCTTTTTCCATATTTACTCTGAAACTAGATCACGAGATACAAAATGCTCCCCGACACAAACTTCTGGCATTTGCCCTGTCTCATTCCTTAATAGGTATTGCACCCTCTCATTGGGACTTCAATGTACCGATGGGACAACGCAGAATAGTTCAGCATAGACGGATGGACCAAAGAGCTAATTTCGGTGCTGTAGTGCTCTATAACTCTTAATTAAAGCAAAATATAGTACAAAAGGTTTTGTTCTACTTTGGCACCACCTGTTAATATCCAATTTAATTAATAGCTATGAAAATTACCACTGCTCCAAGTCTCTCAGTTCTCCCTGGATTCAGGCTTGAATACTGCTATATTGTTGCAAGTGGCGACTTTCTGATGCGTCACTAAACCACATTTACAGTTCACATGTTCAGGTGAATGTAATGTTAGAGAGAGCACCAGAAACACAGCATGCAGGCATATATTTTATGTGTCCAGCACATAGCTTCCATTACATTGACCAGTTTAAAATACAAGAATGGAGACAGTTCTATTATTTCTGAGGCAGAATGTCATTTTTAATAAGCAATTCTACTTGTAAAGATTCTAAAAATAAACATTATAAAGCAATTCATACAAATTCTTAAGAACACATCATACCATACATAGTGCTGATCCACACACTATCACAGACACAATTACTGAAATGACTTGCATTTCATTTTTTTAATATGCTAATTAAAGTGGTACAACAACAACAGCCATTACGCATTATTCCATTTAAACAGCAAAAGAACAAGAGAATTGAGTTGGTCGGTATTTTTGCTCCCACACTCCTCCCTCTTTTTCCCTCTTTACCTGGCATCTCTCTCCCACTACCGTTATTACAAATGGAAAAATGGAGGTGGTGAAACAGCTCTACATGGCCTGCCTAACAAAATTGCTAAACAATTTGCTTCATCAGCATTCTTACTTCTCCATCCATCTCTCGGGATTGATGATTTATTCCACTCCAATCCTATGGTCTGAGTTAAATGATGAGGCATTTTGAGACCTGCTGACTAAAGTAATGGGGAAGGAGTTATTTGACAGACAGATGGATAGTTTAGATGAAGATGCCCTCCAACCCCACCTGTACAAGACTTTACTGAGGCTGCATCTGGAGTGGTGTACACAGCTCTGGTTGCCAAACTTTAGGAAGGATGTGCTTAAGCTGAAGAGGATACAGAATGGATTCACAAGGATGTTGTCAGGATTGGAGGTGAGTTATAGAGACACTAGATAGTCAAAAAATCAGAGTACGACAGCACAGAAATAGTCCCTTTGGAGGTGAGTTATAGAGACACTAGATAGTCAAAAAATCAGAGTACGACAGCACAGAAATAGTCCCTTTGGCCCACCTGGTCTGTGCTCACCTAGTCTGCCTAGTTCTAGCTACCTGCACCCAGACCATAGAGTTCCATACTCCTCTCATTCATGATTGGGCTGGCTTTCCCTGGGGCAAAATACACTGAGGGGTGACTGTGTAGAGCATTATGAAATCAGGAGGGGTGTAGTTCAGATGCTTTGTCACTCTTTGTTCCCAGGCTACAGGAATGAGTCAAAAACAATAGGGTACAGATTTGAGTGGAGGAGGAAAAATGTAAAAGGGACTCAAGACAAATGTTTTACACACAGGGTGGTGGGCATGTAAAATGAGCTCCCAGAAGGGGTGGCATAGGCATGTACAATCACAGTGCATGAAAGAATTTGGACTTGTATATGGATAGGAAAGATGCAGGGGTTCCCAACCTGGGATTCACAGAGCCCTTGGTTAATAGTAAGGCTCCATGGCATAAAAAAGGTTGGGAACCCCTGATTTAGAGGGACATAGAGCAAATACAGGAAGACTGGTCAGTATAGGGAATTGTGCTGCAGGGCCTGTTTCCATGCTACACAACTTTGTAACACTAATTAACCCTGGGCTAGCACCTCTGCTGGGGGCTTGTCGTGTCCATTCTGGAACAGTTCACTCACATTTGATCTCCACCAGACACTCAGCTCTCACCTGGATTCCAAGTAGTTGTTTGCACGCTCCAGTGGCTGCACCCTGGTACACAACTTTGACAGGCAGGCTAAGCCAGGTGAGGTTAGCTGCTGGACCTCATACCCCAGTGAGATAGGGATATGCCTGTCCTAGCATGTGAAGTCAGCTGCAGCAGACCAGGTGGATGAGATCTACAGTGAGATCCAACAGCCAGAAAGGTGGTACTGCAATGCCTGTGAAGAGCGAAGGGCATGACAAGATACAGAAGATGTCATAGTCATCCACTGCAACCAAGACCCCCGTTTGTGACGCTTGTTCGTGCAACTGGACCTGGACTTCTGAGGTCAAGAGAGTGGAAATTACCCAGAGCAATGGTTTAAATAAACTCCCACTTTTAAAAACTCCCCCGCACAGGTCTCCTGTCATCATTGTACACAATGTACAATCACTGTGCGCTTCAAATATGCCTTAAGTTTCTCAGTGTCATTCCAAATGCTCCTCCTCTGACTGAACAAACATGGCCAGGGATTCACAAGACTGGGTGAGAATGCTGCATTTTTCCCTTCTTTCCATCTAATGATCTGATATAGAAGGAGAGCTTCGACAAGGATAATCTGAGAAGTTTTCAGATGAGTTCTTAGGGTACTTGGAGACACATGATAAAATAGGTCAAAATCAGCATGGCCTTAAGAGAAAGTCATGCCTGACAAATCTGGTGGAATTCTTTGAGGAAATAACAAGCAGGATAGAGAAAGGAAAAACAGTGGATGTTGTGTACTTGGATTTTCAGAAGACCTTTGACAAGGTGCTGCACATGAGGCTGCTTAACAAGGTAAGAGCCCATGGTATTACAGGAAAGATACTAACATTGATTGAGAGGATTAGCTGATTGACAGGGCACAGAGAGCGGGAATAAAGACAGCCTTTTCTGGTTGGCTCCTTAGTGATGTTTTGAAGGGGTCAGTGTTGGGACTGCTTTTTTTTAATGTTATATACGATTTGGATGATGGAATTATGGCTTTGTGGCCAAGTTTGCAGATGATACGAAGATAGGTGGAGGGGCAGGTAGCGTTGAGGAAGCAGAAAGGGTGCAGAAGGACTTAAGACAGATTAGGAGAATGGGAAAAAAATGGCAGATGGAATACAGTGTCAGGAAGTGTATGGCCATGCACTTCAGTAGAAGAAATAAAAGCATAGACTAATAAACTCTTCTTGGGCTTCCAGTCGGGTACAGGTATCGATTTTAACTAACGTTTTGGTGGTAAACTCTGCCTATTCATCAGGAATGATGCCTGGGCATGCCTAGTCCATTGGTATTTATACCCCCATCATCTGCCCCTCCTGGTTGGTTAGTCCTCATCCAATCAGGTTTCTCCTGTCCCACCTTATTTATAATCGAATTTCAGTTCTTACTTAGAGCGAGATCTCCATCTTTGTTAAAATTCTTTTCTCTAGTTTTATATCAATGGTTTCCTTCACCTGGTGGTCCCAAAATTCATTGGCGCAGCACAGTAGTTTTGTGCCATCAAAGTTAATCCTATGGCCATCTGGTTAACAACGGATGGTGCAATCCGGGTCATATTACGATCGAGGAACGTGTTTGTAGACCGGATATTGAACTTCTTGCTGTTGGACTCCGGCCATATTCCACTGAGATACAACACTGGGCGTCACAGGAGGTTGTTCCTGCCTGTGGCCATCGAACTTTGCAGCTCCTCCCGTGGATACCCTGAGCCAATAGGCTGGTCCTGGACTTATTTCCATCTGGCATAGTTTGCATTTTGTTGTTTGATTGTGTGTGGTTTTTGTATTGCTATATTTATGCTCCATTCTTGGTTGGTGCTGCTGTAACGAAACCCAATTTCCCTCGGGATCAATGAAGTATATCTATCTATCTATTGCAATGTTCTGCTGCTGCCAATTTCCCTGGGTAACCCAAACGGATACACCTCCTGTGTTTGTTGCCTCCCAGGAGGGTCTGATGTATGCTGCTCTGCACCAGAGAACCTGTAATAAACGCCATTCGTTTCAAGAGGACTTGAATACAAAAGCAAAGATGTAATGCTGAGACTTTATAAAGCACTGGCGAGGCCTCTCTTGGAGTATTTGTGAGCAGTTTTGGGCCCCTTATCTAAGAAAGGATATGCTGACATCGGAGAGGGTTCAGGGGAGGTCCACGAAAATGATTCCGGAAACGAAAAGGTTAATATACGAGAAGTGTTTTATGGCTCTGGGACTGTTCTTGTTGGAATTTAGAAGAATGGGGGGGGGGGGAGAGAATCTCACTGAAACCTATCAGATGTTGAAAGATGTTCAAAGACCTAGATAGTGCGTATGTGGAGAGGATGTCTCCTACGGGGGGGGAGGGGGGGACAGAGAGAGAGAGAGTCTAGAACCAGAGGACACAGCATCAGAGTAAAGGAATGACCATTTAGAATAGAAATGAGGAGAAATTTCTTTAGGCAGAGAATTTATGGAATTAGTTGCTACATGCGGCTGGGGAGGCCAGGTCATTGGATGTATTTAAAGCAGAAGCTGATGGATTCTTGATCATCAGGGTATGAAAGAAATGTTCCGGCCTTGCCTGCGGGGGTCTGCACCAAGAATCAGTCCCATCCAACTGGTGGCCAATCATCCTGGCAAGGTTTAAAAGGGCCACAAATAGTGGTTGTACTCCTCCATGCACATCTCTTAGCACTGCTCAAACAATGAAGATCATGTCCATTGTGCATTCAGTAAATTCAGGGAGCAGCTCTTCAGCCACTGGGTGGAAACACTGATGGCTTTCCATGCGACAGACAGCAGAGTATCACTCTAATTACTGTGATCAAAGGGATTCTGTATCTTAATAGGGTCTCTTTGGTCCTTTGCCTATCCACTTCTCAGTTGTAGATGAAATTGCAAATATGGAACTGATGTTAGTCTTTGCCGAGTTTAAAACTTCAGCACAACAGGATAAAGTTCAGAAGATGCGTACCTAGGAGCTTTGTGAGCTGTCTGCAACGTCGCCATTGGTCGCTGGCGCCATCTTGCAGACTTGAGGAGGCCATGCTAACTCAACTGTTAAAATTAATAAGTCCCTATATGCTATACAGTGATAAACAAGTTCAAGTTCATCGTCATCAACTGTATACATGCATACTGCCAAAGGAAACAACATTCCTCTGGAACAAGGTGCACAACAAAGTACATACAGCTTACACACAACACAGAAAGTAAGATTACCACACATAAACTAACAAATAAGGTGCATTTACAACCCAGGTTACCCAGGTCTCATCATGTATGAAGCACCAGTAATGTACACAAAACACAACTGTGTTTTTTTATACATGAAGAGGCCTGGGTGATGGCAGGGAGTGCACGAGTCTAGATATATAGTCAAGAGTGATTCCCAAGAAAGACAGTTATGTCCCCCAAGGTGGGGGGGGGGTTAATGAGAAATAGCAGCACCCTAACTTCTTTTTTCAATATTTTTATTAATTACTTGCATAGATGAACACAAAATATATTATGGTATTATGGAAACAGAAACAAGATTGAATTTCCCCATAACTATGTATTGTAAATTAGATTATGAGAACACTCAGTCCTCTTCTGTTGTCATTTAGAAATGCAACCATAATATTGAAAAGGTATATTTTATTCTAATCTAAAGCAAAATCAAAACCCCATAACAAGTAGAAACAAAAGAGAAAAAACAGGGGAAAAAAGCTGTTTGATTAAAAGAAAAAAAAATCTGACCTATAGTCGTAAATTTAAACATATAATAGTCATCATCATTGCTGACCAAATCGAAAATTGAGAAAGCAGTTCCAAAAAGATCCCCATAATGTGAAAATATCTTGTTTAGGTATAGAAACAGAACACCTTATCTTCTCTAGATTTAAACATGACATAACATCAATCAACCAATGGGCATGAGTAGGTGGAGCAGCCTCTTTCCATTTAAGCAACAAAACTCTTCTGGCTGAAAGAGCAATAAAAGCCAAAATATGCAAATCATTCGGCTTAGGAGTAAAATTATTTCCTCCAACAATGCCAAACAAGGCAGTCAGAGGGTTGGGTTTAAAGTTTACTTTAAAAAGCTCCAAGAAAGTTTGAAATACTTCTTCCAAAATTTATCAAGCTGCGGGCAGGACCACAAATATGAATTAGTGAGGCCTCTTCGACATTGTACATATTACAGTAAGGAGAAAAATCTGAGTAAAAACGAGAGAGCTTATCTTTAGTCATATAGGAGCTATGAACCACTTTAAATTGTAAAAGAGAGTGACGCGCACATAACGTAGAGGTGTGAACAAGTTTAAAAATTTTATTCCAGGTATCCTCATCAATTGAAATCTGTAGGTCATGTTCCCAGAGGTTTTAAATTTTTGTCTAACTTCAGACATGACACCTGACCAATCATTAGTAGAGCAGGCACTTCCACAAAAAAACAACCAGGGTGAGGCACTGGAATGCAGGAAGAACCATAGCTCTGCAGGCAGTGAGCACTTGTCATCACAACGTGCCTGAAACTTGGCACTCTCATACGACCTTTACCAACGAAACAGACATTATTAGGGACGCATAAATTAGCAACCAGGGTGCCCAACAGTTTCTCTCGGCTCACAGTACAAAAAAAACTCATGCAATTTACACTTGGCAAGTCTACAGAAAACAGGTCACGTAACGATACAGCACTGGCAGGAACCAATCAGTGAACCTGCAGACTTGAGGCAGCCATGCTAACTCAAATGCTAGAACCTTGAAGTGTTTAAAGCAACCTCAGCTTTATAGTCCTGACGAAGGGTCTCGGCCTGAAACGTCGACTGCGCCTCTTCCTATAGATGCTGCTTGGCCTGCTGCGTTCACCAGCAACTTTGATGTATGTTGCTCAGCTTTATATGTGCAGTCGAGAACCATATTTGGGCACTAAGAGACCTTACGTGATTGGTCAATTACACCCATTAGGCTCTAACCTATAGCCAGGGAAGTAATGACTCCCTCCTGTTAGACAGTTTGAGGTAATTTATTTTATTATTCTTTCTTACTTCTCTTCTAATATTTGTATATTTGTAATGCTGCTATGAAATGTCATATGTTGAAAGATTGGAGTGTGACTGGGCTTGTATACACTGGAATTTAGAAGGATGAGAGGGGATCTGATTGAAACATATAAGATTATTAAGGGATTGGACACGCTAGAGGCAGAAACATGTTCCCGATGTTGGGGGAATCCAGAACCATAGGCCACAGTTTAAGAATAAGGGGTAGGCCATTTAGAACGGAGTTGAGGAAAAACTTTTTCACACAGAGGGTTTTGGATCTGTAGAATGCTCTGTTTCAGAAGGCAGTGGAGGCCAATTCTCTGGATTCTTTCAAGAAAGAGATGGATAGAGCTCTTAAAGATAGTGGAGTCGAGAGATATGGGGAGAAGGCAAGAAAGGGGTACTGATTGTGGATGATCAGCCATGATCACAGTGAAAGGCGGTGCTGGCTCGAAGGGCTGAATGGCCTACTCCTGCAGCTAATGTCTATTGTCCATTGAAACTGTAATTTCCTTTGGGATCAAACGGGGTAGCTTGCCAAACACCAGCTCTTTCCCAACTAACATTCAATTCCAATCTGAATCCTTCTCAACGTAACTTTCACTATTGTAATTCTCTTTATCTTCACCTCGCCGTTCCTTTGCGTGCCGCTACCATCAGTCCATCCATGTCAACTCGCTGCCATCATCAACATCCGATAGGCATTCCCAGTTTGTGTTCATTTTTTATTTTAACTTATTACCATTAATGATGGTGAAATACATACAGCAGATCTCTATGAGTCTGAAGGTGGCGAAGCCTTGAATTCTATTGCTGCTAAGAAACAGAAACCACAGAAAGTGTGTCAATACAATGTTACGTACCTGGAGTGTGGTTTTATTCCATTCTCGTCACATCAGCGACACCCCTTGTGTCTTACTTGTAATAACGTACTGTCTAATGAAGCCATGAAACCATCAAGATTAGAGGAACACTTCTGTAAGACACCCTGAAAAGGCTACTTAAAGTATTACTCAGTATACTTAAGGTATTTACTCAAATGAAAGAAGCATTTGAAGTGTTGTATACTCGAGTTATTTGCCAAAAAAGCTAAATGACCTTAATAGTGGTCTCATTGCTTCTTATAACATTTCCAAAATGACAGCAAAATATGGAAAATCTCATACAACTGGTGAAAAATTAATAATGCCTGCTGTATCAGAAGTGCTCACCACTGTTCTCTAAAAGGATATTTCAAAATCAATTCCTCTGAGTAATAACTCTGTAGCTCGTCATATTGATGAAATGACTGAAGACATTGAGTATCAACTACACACAGAGTTACATAAAACAGAAATTGGGATACAACTGGACGAGTCAACTGTGCAAGACAAGGCACTGCTAATGGCATATGTATGGTTTATCAAAAATGGAAAAAAAGCTTATGAAGAGATTCTCTTTTCTAAAAGGTTGGAAACAATACATGGAACTATGATGTTGTGGCCATTTACAGAGACTCAGATGTCTCAGGGGCAGGAATGGCTGCTGAGTTTGCTAGGCTTTAGATATTTCAAAAAGGACAGGGAGGGAGGCAAAAGAGGTGGGGGTATGGCATTGCTAAAAAGGGACAGTATCAGGGCTGCAGAAAAGGAGGAGGTCATGGAGGGAGTCAGTGTAGGTAGAAGTCAGAAACAGGAAGGAGGCAATAACTTTTCTGGGTAGACCCCCCCCCCCAGTAGTGACAGAGACATCAAAAAGCAGATAGGGAGGCAGATTGTGGAATGGTGCAATTATAATAGGGTTGTTGTGATGGGTGATTTTAACTTCCCTAATATTGACTGGCATCTCCTTAGAGCAAGGGGTTTGGATGGGGTGGAGTTAAGTGTGTTGAGGAAGGTTTCCTGACACAACATGTCAAACTGTCAGGAAGGGCAGGCAGGTGATAGAACTTAGTTGCAGCCACCAGGTTAAGTATCAAAACATTAGGGATGCAGAATCAGAAAGGATAGCAAATACAGTACATGATCTTGTTACATAATTACAGATTGCCAGGTATGATGTTAGGGCCACCACTGAATCGTGGCTGAAGGATGGTTGTAGTTGGGAGCTGAATGTTCAAGGTTACACATTGTATCAGAGGGATAGGTAGGTAGGCAGACAGAGGGGTTGGTGTGGCTCTACAGGTAAAGATTGGCATCAAATCAGTAGAAAGATGTGACATAAGATCAGAAGGAGTTGAATCCTTGTGGGTTGAGTTAAGAAACTGCAACAGTGAAAGTACACTGATGGAAGTTATATACAGGCCTCCCAACAGTGGTTGGGAGGTGAACCACAAATTACAACAGGAAATAGAAAAGGCAAGCCAAAAGAGCAACGCTATGGTAGTCATGGGAGATGTTAACATGCAGGTCAATTGGGAAAATCAGGATGGTAATGGAAAACAAGAGTGAGTTTGTTGAATACTGATGAGAAGGCTTAAGAACAATTTGTCACTGAGCCTACTAGGGGATCAGCTATACTGAATTGGATTATACATATACAGTTATGTAATCAACTGGAGGCGATTAGGAAGCTTAAGGTAAAAGAACCCTTAGGAACCAGTGATCACAATATGATTGCGTTCAACTTGAAATTTGATAGAAAATAAATCTGATGTAGCAGTATTTCAGTGGAGTAAGGGAAATTACAGTGGTACAAGAGAGGAGTTGGCCAAAGTAAACTGGAAGGAGCTGCTGGCAGGGATGTCAGCAGAGCAGCAATGATGTGAATTTCTGGGGAAAATGAGGAACGTGCAGGACATGTGTATTCCAAAAATGAAGAAATACTCAAATGGTAAAATAGTACAACCGTGGCTGACAAGGGAAGTCAAAGCTTTTGTAAAAGCAAAATAAAGAGCATACAACAAAGCAAAAATGAGTGGGAAGATAGAGGATTGGGAAGTTTTTAAAAACCTACAGAGAGCAACTAAAAAAAAGTACTGGAAGGGAAAAGATGAAATAGGAAAGCAAGCTGGCAAATGATATCAAAGTAGATAGTGAAAGTTTTTTCAAGTATGTTAAAAGAGAAATGAGAGTGAATATATGACTGCTAGAAAATGAGGCAGGAGAAATAATAATGGGGAACAAGGAGATGACTGATGAACTAAATGAGTATTTTGCAACAGTCTTCACTGTGGAAGACACTAGCAGTATGCCTGATGTTGTAGTGTGTGAAGGAAGAGAACTGGGTGCAGTTACTGTTACAAGAGAGAAGGTGCTCAAAAAGCTGAAAGACCTAAAGGTACACAAGTCACCCGCACCAGGAAATGCACCCTCGGGTTCTGAAAGAGGTAGTGTTAAAGATTGTGGTTGCATTAGAAATGATCTTTCAAAAATCATTGGACTCTGGCATGGTGCCAGAGGACCGGAAAATTGCAAATGTCACTCCGCTCTTTCAGAAAGGAGGAAGGCAGCAGAAAGGAAATACCAGTTAACCTGACCTTATTGGTTGGGAAGATGTGTTAGTCAATTGTTAAGGATGAGGTAATGAAGTACTTCGTGACACAGGACAAGATAGGACAAAGTCAGCATGGTTTCCTTCAGGGAAAATCCTACCTGACGAATCTGTTGGAATTCTTTGAGAAGATTACAAGTAGGATAGGTAACAGGGATGCAATGGATGTTGTATATTTGGACTTTCAGAAGGCCTTTGACAGGGTGCCACACATGAGGCTGTTTACCAAGTTATGAACCCATGGTATTACGGGAAAGTTACTAACATGGTTAGAGCATTAGCTGATTGGTAGGAGGCAGTGAATGGGAATTAAAGGATGCTTTTCTGGTTGGCTGCCAGTGACTAGTGGTGTTCCTTAGGGGTCGGTGTTGGGACCACTTAATTTATGCTGTATATAAATGATTTAGATAATGGACTAGATGGCTTTGTTGCCAAGTTCACAGATGATATGAAGATTGGGGGAGGGACAGGTAGTGTTGCGGAAACACCTAGGATGCAGAAGGACTTAGACAGATTAGGAGAATGGGCAAGAAGGTGACAAGTGAAATACTATGTTAGAAAATGCATGGTCATGCACTTTGGTAGTAGAAATAAATGTGCAGACTACTTGGGAGCCCTTGTGCAGAACACCCTAAAGGCTATCTTGCAGTTTGAGTTGGTGGTGAGGAAGGCAAATGCCAAGTTAGCATTCATTTCAAGAGGTCTAGAATACAAGAGCAAGGATGTGATGCTGAGGCTTTGTAAGGCACTGGTGAGGCCTCACCTTGAGTATTGTGAACAGTTTTGGGCCCCTCATCTTAGAAAAGATATGCTGGCATTGGAGAAGGTCCAGAGGAGGTTCACAAGGATAATTCCAGGAACGAAAGGGTTATCATACGAGGAACGTTTGATGGCTCTGTACTCGCTGGAATTCAGGAGGATTTGGGGGGGGGGGGGGCGGGGTAATCTCATTGAAACCTCTCAAATATTGAAAGGCCTTGACAGAGTAGATGTGGAAAGGATGCTTCCCATGGTGGGAGAGTCTACGACAAGAGGGCACAGCCTCAGGATAGAGGGGCACCCTTTCAAAACAGAGATGCGGAAAAATTTCTTTAGCCAAAGGGTGGTGAATTTGTGGAATTTGTTGCCACATGCAGCTGTGGAGGTCAGGTCGTTGGGTGTCTTTAAGACAGAGATTGATAGGTTCTTGATTGGACGTGGCATCAAAGGTTACCGGGAGAAGGCTGGGAAGTGCGGTTGAGGAGGAGGGAAAAAAAAAATGATCAGCCAAGATTGAATGGCACAGCAGACTTGATGGGCCAGATGGCCTAATTCTGCTCCTATGTCTTATGGTCTAACACGTAGATAAGCCAATTAGAGGAGAGATTGGACTTGACCTGCTACTGGGAAATGAACCTGGTCACATGTCAGATCTCTCAGTGGGAGAGCATTTTGGGGATAGTGATCACAACTCTCTCTCCTCTACCGTAGCACTGGAGAGGGATAGGAGCAGACAACTTAGGAAAACATTTAACTGGGGTAGGGGAAATATGGTGCTATTAGGCAGGAACTTAGGAGCAGATGTTCTCAGGGAAATGCACAGCAGAAATGTGGCATATGTTCTGGGAAAATTTGCATGGTGTTCTGCATAGATACAGGGAAAGGATGGTAGGGTAAAAGAACCACGATGTATAAAGTATCTAGAAAATCTCGTTAAGAAAAAAAAGCTTACGAAAGGTTCAAGAAACTAAGTACTGTTAGAGCTCTAGAAAATTACAAGGTTGCCAGGAAGGAGGTTAAGAATGAAATTAGGAGAGCTAAAAGGTGCCATGAGAAGGTTTAGTTAACGGGATTAAGGAACACCCCCAAGGCATTCTACAAGTACGTGAAGAGAGGATGAGCCGTGTGAGAATAGGATCACACTGGTGTGATAATGGAAATGTGTGCATGGCGTTGGAGGAGGACTTAATGAATGCTTTGCTTCAGTATTCACCAGGGAAAAGGACCATGGCAATTGTGGGGATGATTTACAGCTGACTGAAACAGTTGAGCATATAGACATTAAGAAAGAGATGTGCTGGAGCTTTTGAAAAGTGTTAAGTTAGATAAGTCGCTGGGTCCGCATGAGATATATCCCAGGCTACTGTGAGAAGCGAGGGAGGAGATCGCTGAGCCTTTGGCAATGATCTTTGCATCATCAAAAGGAACAAGAGAAGTACCAGAGGATTGGAGGGTTGCAAATGTTGTTCCCTTGTTCAAGAAAGGGAGTAGAGATAACCCAGGAAATTATAGACCAGTGAGTCTTACTTCAGTGGTGGGCAAGTTGTTGGAGAAGATCCTGATTGGCAGGATTTATGAGCATTTGGCGAGACATCATCTGATTAGGGATAGTCAGCATGGCTTTGTCAAGGGTAGGTCGTGCCTTATGAGCCTGATTGAATTCTTTGAGGATGTAACAAAACACAGAGATGAAGGTAGAGCAGTAGATGTAGTGTATATGGATTCTGTAAGGCATTTAATAAGGATCCCCATGTGAGGCTCTTTCAGAAACAATGACACATGGGATCCAAGGAGACCTTGCTTTGTGGATCCAGAATTGGCTTGCCCACAGAAGGCAAAGGGTGGCTGTAGATGGTTCATATTCTGCATGAAGGTCGTTGACCAATGGTCTTCCGCAGGATCTGTTCTGCTTCCCCTCTTTGTGATTTTTATAAAAGACCTAGATGAGGAAGTAGAAAGGTGGGTTAGTATGTTTGCCAGTGACACAAATGTTGGGGGTGTTGTGGATAGTCTGGAGGGTTGACAGAGGTTACAGCACGACATCGATAGGATGCAGAACTGGGGTGAGAAGTGGCAGATGGAGTTTAACCCACATATGTGTGAAATGGTTCATTTTGGTAGGTCAAATTTGAAGGCAGAATATAATATTAAACACTCTTGGCAGTGTGAAGGATCAGCGAGGTCTTTGGTCCATGTCCATAGGACACCTAAAGCTGCTGCACAGGTTGACGGTGTTGTTAAGAAGGCATATGGCATATCGGCCTTCATCAACCATGGGATTGAGTTCAAGAACTGTGAGATAATGCTACAACTATACAAGACCTTGGTTAGACCCCACATGGAGTACTGTGTTCATTTCTGGTGACCTCACTACAGGAAGGATGTAGATACTATAGAGAGAGTGCAGAAGAGATTTACAAGGCATGGAGGGTGTGCCTTATGAAAATAGGTTGAGTGAACTTGGCTTTTTCTCCTTGGCCATGAGATCCACGGAGGATCAGAGGTGACTTGATACAGGTGTATAAGATGAAGAGAGGCATTGGTCGTGTGGATAGCCAGAGGCTTCTTCCCAGGGCTGAAATGGCTAACATGAGGGAGCATGGTTTTAGAGTACTTGGAAGCAGGTACAGAGGGTTGTCAGAACAAGTTTATCCACATAGAGAGCGGTGGGTGTGTGGAATACACTGCCAGCAATGGCAGAAGTGGATACAATAGAGTCTTTTAAGGACTCTCAGGTAGGTACATGGAGCTTAGAAAAATAGAGGGCTATGTGTAGGGGAATTCTCGGCAATTTCTAGAGTAGGTTACATGGTGGCACAACATTGTGAGCCAAAGGGCCTGTAATGTGCTGAAGATTTTTATGTTCTATATTCTATGTTAAATATCAATGGAGAATCAGTCTACAACAAGCTCAGAACATATAGAGGATAAAAGTATTCCGACTTGCAACATGATTTTCTGTGCAACAGATGGAGCACCATATATGACAGGTTGCCATATTGGTTTAGTGGCATCTACGCAAAAAGAAATTCCAAGTCTGTTTGTAATCCATTGTGTAATTCATCAACATCTCACAGCCAAAAATCCAGGCCAGCGATTTTTTTCAAGCACAACTCTTATAATATCCGCTATCAACAAAATCAAAGCTCAACCGTTAAATAGCAGGATATTTCATCAGTTATGCCAAAATAACGATGAAGAGTTTGAACGCTTGGTTCTTCACACTGAAGTGCGCTGGCTGTCAAAAGACTGATACTTAAAATGTTCCTGTGATCTTTTTGACATCATGACTGATTGCTGCTCAAAGTTGACAAGAGGTTGGAAAAAAAGATTGAACTTCTATGTGAAGATGTGGCATACCTAACCAATCTGAGAGACAAAATGAATATTCTAAATATGAAACTGCAGGGTGAGAGTTTCAATTTAATCCATGCAAAGAGTGCAGTGTCCACTTTTCTCAGAAAATTGGAAACGTAGAAGCAAAACATTGGGAGAAGAATGTTCTGTTTTCCTGAATGGAAAGTATGGCACTCTCTTCCACAGATGATGATTTGCAGGAGTACCTGCAGTCACTGAAGAAGGATTTTCAGAATCAACTCAAGGATTTGAATGATCAGGAAATTCTGGACTGGGTAATTAGCCAATTTTTTTTTGTAAAGTAGAAGAACAGGAAAAGAGCTTGCAAGAAATTATCAAAATTCAGAATGATGAAGAAGCAAAACGTGCTTTTTCAAGAATGTTGGCTTTGTGGTATGTGGCTACACTGTCACATGAAGTTTCCTGGTCTTTGGAGAAGAGACAAACTGCTCTTCCTTGTACTTCCATCTTCCTAACTTGTTGAAAAGGGCTTCAGTGCAGTCAACCACATGTTCACAGAAAGCAGAAACTATTTGGACATTGTTACACGTGGGGACTTGAGGCTTTTGCTGTCACAACTTAAACCAGATATTTCAACTCCTGTTAAAAACTACCAAGCTCAAGGATCACATTGATATCAAAGCTGCTGTTCAGCACACAAGTCTGTGTAAGTTAGGTTTAAAGGCTAATGAAAATTTAAAGCAGAACTATTTTTCTCATGTTAGTATATGGTAGACATGTTTTTTTTTACACTATGCAGGGGCCAGAAAGTATATTATGCTTAAGAGGAGCGTTGGGCTAAAAAAGGTTGTGAAAAACTGGTCTACAACAACAGCCAAGATAATTTTGTGCAGCATAAATCTGTCAGCATGTTCATGTTGACCAGACATTTGGTTAATACTTTTGAGTATGTACTTCACATTCCGATTCAAAGAGGAAAATGGTGTCAATATTTTTCTACCATCTGTTGGCACATTAGGTTTGTTATGGTTGTGCATATGCTGGAGAACACCTACTTTGTACTCAACTGTATAAATTGCTTCAGCTACCAAGCTGTGAAATGCAAATGCTCACAGAAAACCAAGTATTATTATTCCTAATTGACTGTAGTGCTGGTGTACTCCCAATTTTTTAAAAAATGTGGAATTATAAATCTTACTGGAAATACCACATAACATGCAATGATAGCATTAGACATTGTTAGCTGCCTGAACCCTTTTTACATGCACTTTTTCCAATAAGCATCCTGGAGGGATATTCTTCTATATTTGAACATTTATTGTTTCCAGACATGATCACTTTACAGGAAGAGTGTGAAAGCTTTGGAGAGGATGCCAAAGAGACTCACCAGAAATTATAAAATTATAAGATAAGCTGGACCAGGGGTTCGCAATCTTTTTTATGCCATGGACCAACATCATTAAGCAAGGAGTCCATTGACCCCAGGTTGGAAACCCCTGGGCTAAAATGCCAGTCTTTTTCTCAGGGTGGAAATGCTAAATATTAGACGGCATTGATTTAAGGTGAGAGAGGAAAGCTTATATAGCAAGACTAGGCAGTTGTCAGTGAAGTGGTAGAAACAGATACAATGTCCAACAGGCATTTAGACATATATGTAAAAAGGCAAGGGACACAGGGACGTGAACCATTCCAGTTCCACGCTCCGGTCGAGGGGCCCACTCCCGTCCCACGCTCTGGCCGAGGGGCCCACTCCCATTCAGTATTGTTCTGTGTTCTGTATTGCAAAAAAAAAATCCTGAAGATATTTGCAACTTATCCACATACTTTTCATTCAGATCTTCTATTAGTACTAATAAATATACACAGTAAAAGAACAATATTCCTTTTAACTTCCTCTTTGGTACAGATTACAGATGCCAACTTTAATTTTTGGTATTGATAAAATTTTGCCAATAGTTCCCTAGTCAACAGACGGCTCTCTACTTCAAAAGGAGCAGTTAACTTGAAGTTAAAATGCACCTTATATACCTCTATTTTTTCCCAAAGCAAACAACACACTAGGCAAAAAGAAAAAAAATGCAAAACTTAACAAATATCTAAATATTATTGACATCCATTTTAAACAGGATTGAAAATTTACCTGCAATCTCAAACACCTGGTCACAAAGAGAAAAGTTATGACCATTGTTTACATTTATATGAGACACTTCCTTAATTACTAGAATAATTCCAAGATGGGTATTTTTTCAGAATCAAATTTATTATCAGCCTTATACGACATGAAATTTGTCATTTTGCAGCAGCCTTGCCTTAATGAAAATTCCTTCAGTGCTTTCAATTTTTAATCCAAACTTTGAAACTATAAATCCATACTGAAAGCAATCATATGCCATCTAGTACTATAGATGTACCAAGACACTATGACAATAGGCAACCTAAATGGAGACGTTCAAGACTAGTCCTTCTTTACAATGGACTCTGCTTTAAATACAGGTCCAATCAAACACTGCACACGACAACTAACTTCACGTGAAACCTCAACTTGTAGCCTCTGGAGAGACAAAGCTGCTTTTTCAACCACAAAAATAGCAATATAGTCCTTATAAAAATCTGGTAATCTCATGTTGTAAAAAGAGAATATGGCTTGCCATAGACCAAATACCTTATTTTAGAAAGGATGTGCTGAAACTGGAGAGGGTTCAAAGGAGGTTCACGAAACTGATTCCAGGTTTGAAAGGCATGAGAGGGCACGGTTTTAAGGTGCTTGGAAGTAGGTACAGAGGAGATATTAGGGGTAAGTTTTTTTTTTACGCAGAGAATGGAATGGGCTGCCAGCAACGGTGGTGGAGGCAGATACAATAGGGTCTTTTAAGAGACTCCTGGATAGGCACATGGAGCTTAGAAAAATAGGGGGCTATGGGTAACCCTAGGTAATTTCTAAAGTAAGTACATGTTCGGCATAGCATTGTGGGCCGAAGGGCCTGTATTGTGCTGTAGGTTTTCTATGTTTCTATGTTAGTCAAATAAAGAGCATCTGATGGCTCTGGGTCTCTACTCCTTGGAATTCAGAAGAATGAGGAGTGACCTCATTGAAACCTATCGAAAGGTGAAAATCTTAATCTAGTGGATGTGGAGAGGATGTTCCCTATGGTGGGAGAGTCCAAGACCAGAAAGCACAGCCTCAGAATAAAGCAGCATCCTTTTAGAATGGAGATGAGGAGGAATAGACAGAAAGAGGTGAATCTGTGGAATTCTTTGCTACAGGCAGCTATGGAGGCCAAGTTTTTATGTATATTTAAGGCAGAGGTTGATAGATTCTTGACTGGCCAAATCATGAAGGAATATAGGGAGAAGGCAGAAGAATGGAGCTGAGAGTAATATTAAATCAGCCATGATAAAATGGCAGAGCAGACCCGATGGGTAAAATAGCCTAATTCTACTCCTATATCTTATTGTGTAAACACAGTAAATCTGGTATACAGATACCATATACAGTAAACCATACAGAGTAACTCTTGGCAATCTTATGTTGTAAAATCAGAACTTGGCTTGCTATAAACCATATACAGTAAATACTGTAAGAATCCAAAACACTGCTTAAAATCCACCTACAAACTGAGAAAAGCAGATGGCATTACTTAAAAATATATACTTACCAAACTTCTGATCTATAATAAAATTTGCTAGCACCAATTTCAGGAGTCAAAACATTGAAATTGTGAAGAAGGATGTCATTTTAAGAATCAATAAAAAGTGTAAACTATTACTTTGCTATACAATTGCAAAGGTCAAAATTACATACATCAAGTGCATACTGTACATTCACTACAAAAATCTCAGTAATCTTTAAAAGATAAACTCCAAAACTGACACTCTCACAATGCTGTTCAGACACCAGGAAAACAAATCTGTACCCCTCAGTATGCCGAAAACTACCATACCAATAGCAAACAATATCAGTTCTACTTGCCATATTTTTGGTATCCCTTTCAATTTTCTCCTCTTAAATACCAAACAATCAGTCCTCACACAGGCCTCAGCTTCCTCCTCTGCAGCCCAAAGAAATTCCACCACTAAATACTATTTTATTGTTTCTCTTTAGAAAACATTATGAGCCATTAAAATGCTGAGTTGTATATTGTACTCTTGGATGAGCAATCCTTTAAGAGATTATTTCTTAAACCATACTGTTTTCTCTGGCAGAAGGTACATGTACTGTACTATACAGGCATTAGACTATGAATTGCAAAGAGTTCTGCTGAAATTCTTGTCAGTTAACATTCTTCTTTCAATAATCACTTAAATTAAGTGTCCACTTATCCCATATCTGATTACAGAGCCTGAGTTATTGAGCATGGAAACAGGCTTTTTGGCCAACCACATTTGCCGACCACTGCTGCATGACTGTGAGAAACTGGCAACTCAGTTTACACCTGGTCTAGCTGTAGAAAATAAAATGAAGCACAGTATAAAACAACAGCTAATTGCTTACTGACCATTTTGCAAAAATGAGACCATAGAAGCTACAAAGTGTTTACCAGGTATGTCAACATAACCCAAGTCTTCCAGATTATTTAGTGCATGTGCTGGTAATGCATAGTTAAGCAAGCAGGTAAAATGAGTGACAGATATACACAGCTGTGATGGATTTATACAAGTCTTGATCCTATGACACAAGATTATTCTGCAAAATAGGCTGAAATAGTACTGCAGACAAGCTGTGGTGAAATCCAAAAATTTGAGGTGCATAGGGACTTGGGAGTCCCTGTGCAGGATTCCCTATAGCAGGGGGTCCCAACCTGGGGTCCACGGACCCTTTGTTTAATGGTATTGGTCCATAGCATAAAAAATATTGGGAACCCTTGCCATAAAGGTTAATTTGCAGGTTGGTGGTGAGGAAGGTAAATGCAATGTTCGCATTCATTTCAAGAGGACTAGAATATAAAAGCAAGGACATACTGATGAGGCTGTATAAGATACGCAAGGTCTCACTTGAAGTAATATGAGCAGAAAGGATGTGATGACATCGGAGAAGTTTCAGAGACCATAAGACGTATAGGAGCAGAATTAGGTCATTTGGCCCATCAAGTTTTCTTCGCCATTTCATCATGGCTGATCCATTTTCCTCTCAGCCCCAATATCCAGCCCTCCTCCCATAACCATTCATGCCCTGACTAATCAAAATTCTATCAATTTCTGCCTTAAATATACTCAATGACTTGGCCTCCATGAATTCCACAAATTCACCACTCTCTGGCTAAAGAAATTCCCCCTCTATTCAGAGGCTGTGCCCTCTGGTCATGGACTCTCTCACCATAGGAAACATCCTCTCCACATCCATTCAATCGAGGGCTTTGAACATTCACAAACAAGAGAAAACCTGTAGATCCTGAAAATAGATGAGTACAGATGAAATGAATCCATTTAGAAAATAGTCTACACTTTTATTTTCTTCTACCATGCATTTTCTATCTCCCATTGTAATTTGTAGATCACATCTTTGCCTGTACATAATTCCCATCAGGGTCTCATTACCCTTGCAGTTTCTTAACTCTACCCAAAATAATTCTACACCTTCCGATCCTATGTCACCTCTTTCGAATGATTTCATTTCATTTTTCAACAACAGAGCCACCCCATCCCCTCTGCCTACCTGCCCGTCCTTTCGATACAATATGTATCCTTGGATGTTAAACTCCCAACTATAATCTTCTTTCAGCCACAATTCATGGATGTGGGAAATTAAGGGGAGGTTCACGAGAATCATTCCAGTCTTATCGTATGAGGAGTGATTAATAGCTCTTGCTGGAATTTAGAAGAATGGGGTGGGTGAATCTCATTGAAACCTATTGAAAGGCCTAGAAAGAGTGGATGAGGAGAGGATATTTCCTATAACGGGAGTCGAAGATCAGCGGACACAGCCTCAGAATAGAGTGTGTTCATTTAGAAAAGAGATGAGGAGAAATTTCTGTAGCTAAAGTGTGGTGAGTCTGTGGAAGTTGTTGCCACGTAGCTGCAGAGACTGGGTCACTGGGTGTATTTAAGGCGGAGGGTGATAGGTCAGGGCATGAAAGGTTATGCAGAGTTATGGAGAATGGGGTTGAGGGGGAAATGGAGTAGTCATGGTGAAATGGCAGAGCAGACTTGATGGGCTGAATGGCCTAATTCTGCCCCTATGGCTTATGGAAAGGCCTGCTTTGAATGGGATTATGGCAAAAAAAAAATGCATATAAAAACCATCCGCTCATAAAAACCATTTACAGCCGATATGTGGGGACACAATTTTGGAGTGATTGCAGAAGGATGTCAGAGGCAAGTTCTTTACACAGAGCAGTGAGCGCTTTGTAAACACTACCAGGGTGGTGGCAGAGGCAAATACGTTGGGGCATTTAAGAAACTCTTAGATAAGCACATGGATGGTATCAAATGCAGCACTATGTAGGAGGGAGAATTAATTGATCTTAGGGTAGGTTAGATATTCAGCACTAGGGCCTGTACTATGTTGAAGTGTTTAATCACCAAAGTAAAACCTTTGTTAATAATGAATTTTAAAATATTTCAAATAGTAGATGTTTGGAGTATCTTGGGAAGGTGCCCTGGAATGCAAGCAGCAGTTAATGTGGTGGTATAATGAGACTAGGGAGGAAAACTAAGAGCTAGACTCTAAACTAACTGGTCAGGTTTCAGGGCAACACCCAAAACCAGAGTGTAGCTCACAGGCCAACAGAATAACAAGCAGAAGTAAGGAGATGAGCATGATTGTGGAAGCTCCTAAAGATGATGACAATACATGAATTCCTGTTGCCATATTAATGCAAATGAGCCCTGGATCTGAAAGCTGTACTGAAAAGCAATGGCATTTTAAGATATCTGTGATGAGCAGCTGGAAAGATGAATGGCAACACACATCAAAGTTGCTGGTGAACGCAGCAGGCCAGGCAGCATCTCTAGGAAGAGGTACAGTCGACGTTTCAGGCCGAGACCCTTCGTCAGGACTAACTGAAGGAAGAGCTAGTAAGAGATTTGAAAGTGGGAGGGGGAGGGCGAGATCCAAAATAACAGGAGAAGACAGGAGGGGGAAGGATGGAGCCAAGAGATGGACAGGTGATTGGCAAAAGGGATATGAGAGGATCATGGGACAGGAGGCCCAGGGAGAAGGAAAAGGGGGAGGGGGGAAAAAACCCCAGAGGATGGGCAAGGGGTATAGTCAGAGGGACAGAGGGGGAGGTGGGGCATTAGCAGAAGTTAGAGAAGTCAATGTTCATGCCATCGGGTTGGAGGCTACCCAGACAGAATATAAGGTGTTGTTCCTCCAACCTGAGTGTGGCTTCATCTTTACAGTAGAGGAGGCCGTGGATAGACATATCAGAATGGGAATGGGATGTGGAATTAAAATGTGTGGCCACTGGGAGACCCTGCTTTCTCTGGCGGACAGAGCGTAGGTGTTCAGCAAAACGATCTCCCAGTCTGCATCGGGTCTCGCCAATATATAGAAGGCCACATCGGGAGCACCGGACGCAGTATATGACCCCAGCCGACTCACAGGTGAAGTGTCGCCTCACCTGGAAGGAATGTCTGGGGCCCTGAATGGTGGTAAGGGAGGAAGTGTAAGGGCATTTGTAGCACTTATCCTTGTAAGCGGAACAAGTGCTACACGTATTTACATGGAAAGATGAATGGTTCACTCTGATGAGGACTCAGAAGATATTCAACTTTTCAAGCTTCTCAAAAGAAATTAACAGAACCATAAATAAAAGCTAACACTTTAAGAACTGACTCAAAGCATGAGAAGCAAAATAAAACTATTTTATGTAAAGTGTGAAGATGGTATGAGCAGTTAACTTGGGGTGGGAAAAATAGGAAATGCTAAGTTATTAGGCCTAGCCAATTAGACTGCATAATCTTTTCAAGTCTACACTTTTCAACATAACCAAGTAGTAAGAGTCCTAGAGATGGGATACAGAAGAAAATATCAAGCATATCAAACTTGATTGCCAAATCTTTGTTAATAATTACACAGTATTGTTGATGATTAAAAATAAGATTGTCAACCTCTTTAAAAAGGAACCTAAATTAAGGAATATCAAATTTCTAACCCAAATTGAACATGCAACAGTTCGTAACAAAATATTTTAAGTCTTTAATGAAAAACATAGAATTCTACAAACTGTTTATAAATGGACTACAATTCATTTATTTTAAATACTAACTTATTAACAGTTTCAGGAGAAATTAGTTCTTGAAACTTCATTCTAAACAGAGGCTAGTTTCAGAGAATATTCTTTTTTTGCATATAGAACAATACAATACAGTATCAGTTAAGATGCCAATCCCACTGATCCCATCTGTCTGCACATGGTCTATATTCCCTGCTTGTACACATGCCTGTCTAAATACCACTTTAATACTTAGTGTATCTGCCTGTGCCACTTGCTGGCAAAGCGTTCCAGGCACCTACCAACTTTGATGAAGTGTCTCAGCTAGAAAGGTCAACTGGAAAAAAAGTTTACTCTCCCCATTAATGCCAACTGACCTGCTGGGGTGTGTGTGTGTGTGTGTGTGTGTGTGTGTGTGTGTGTGTGTGTGTGTGTGTGTGTGTGTGTGTGTGTGTGTGTGTGTGTGTGTCTCTCAACAGTTCCAGCACCTGTATCATATCTTGTGTTTATGACCTACCAAATATAACCAACAGTATTCAACATATCCACTCTGGGAGAATAACTGACTCTGTAGCCCATTTATGCCTCTCATCATTTTATACACTTCCTGAAGGTTACACTTCAGCCCCCAAAACTCCAGGGAAAACAGTCCAAGCGTTTTTTTTATATTTAGAGATACGGCATGATTACATGCCCTTCTGGCTCAACAAGCCTGCACCACCGAATACACCTATGTGACCAATTAATGTAAGTCTTTTGAATGTGGGCTGAAACCAGAGCACCCGGAGGAAAGGAGGAAACACACACACAGTCATGGGGAGAACATATAAACTCCGTATAGACAGTGGCAGGAATTAAACCCGGGTCACCAGAACTGTAATAATGTTACACTAAATGCTAGGCTACCGTGCCAGCACCCCCATGTTTGTCCAACCTCTCCTAAAACTTCTGAATCCAAACAACATCCTGGTCAACCTCCTCTGCATGAAAGGCAATTAGCAAGAGTGGAAAAGAATGCTTAAAAGATGCTGAACGGTATAGATCTTCAGAATCAAAACATGTTGTAAATGGAGGAAATTAGGCTTCCAACAGCATGAAATTGAATATCAAAAGACATGCCAGTATTATCATATTCAATCAAGGAGAAAGACATTAAATTTATTACAGATAATGCCCTTTAGTCTAAAACCACATGATGCCACCCCATTTTTGTGTTTAATATGTACATGATTGTCAACCAGATTGCAAAATGAAAGTATAAAGAGCATTGGAAATAAACAAGAAAGATGTTGAAAGACTTTGGACTACATGGGGATATAGGCGCTGAGTGAGCATGAAATGACTTGTAATCAGAATAAAAAGCAAAACTATTTTTAAATTATCTGTTGCATACTTATTTCAAATTCATCTAATTATTTTAATATATTGCAAGTCTAAATTTTGAAAATCACACTATTAATCCAGAATGCAGAAATGACCTTCCATTAAAACTGAATAACAAAAGGTCATCAACCTGAAATATTAACTGTCTGGCAGATTCTGCTTGTCCTGTTGAGTACTTCAGTCATTTTCTTTATTATTTCATTATATATAGTATTTCGCATATAATATTTTAATTTTAAGGCTACAAAATGCCAGACCCATAAATTAAAGTACAAATTATTGCTTCACCTTCGATGAAACACATGCGGGAAAGAAAGAGGGCAGCATTCAACAAAGCACAGCCATCAACACTAATTATCCGCCACCGTCAACACCCACCAAGAAAACAATGCCGGTAACAATTTCGTCAACATTAATTGAATACACATTAAAGGAAAACGTGCAAATATACCTAAAAATACCTGGATTTATAAAGGATGAGAACGCCCACTTTTAGGAACAATGCCGTGTACAATTCATATTATCCAACTGCTGATTAAAGCGATTGAGTTAAATTGGTATTTAATCACTAAAGCGATTTTTCTGCTCGACACCGAAGGTGAATGCAACAGGGCAAGAACACCCAGAAGGCAACATCATGTATTACAAACAAACCGCTGTTGAGAATTGCAGTGTTTCTCCCAATAGTTGTAAAACCGGACGCATCCACAGAAAATATGTAACCTGGAGATAATTTATAGTAAGTTACCATGAAGTCATTCGAACACACCAAGAACAACCTCATCGCTTCAGGTAACACATCCATGTAAAGGCTATACAAGATTAATCCCAGTTTTAATTGTACACGTGGATTAATTTCCAGGATTTTATTCAGTGACCTGGCGTACTCTATTTCCTGAATGAGGAAGCACGCACACACACACACACCCCCTAGACTGCCCTAGTGACGGGTGCCAGTATTACTAACTGCACTCCATACAACATTATTTAACACTGTTACCATCAACGGGACGGGAGTTAAAACGCATCGGAGCGGGTCACCCTTCACACCGCTCTCCCCAACCCCAAAAGTAACTGCACACTTCCACATCGGAAAATACCGGCTTAGTCCCTTTACACGGATATAAAAATGATCACACGCACAACCACGAGTCAAAGGAGGATGACTGGAAAGGAACTGAATTGAGATTGGGTTGGAAGGGGGAGATGAAGCCACGAGTATAAATACAACAGCAGGACTGACCTGTCCCTTCCCGGGTGTGGGAGCGTGCGCTCGGTCCGGTCCGACAAATGGGGCAAAGCTGCCGCCTTCCGCGGAGCCGGGCAGGCGGGGTGAACGATCGGGCTCCTCTGACAGAAGATGGCGAGGAAGGGACAGCGGCAGCGGCACCGTGACGGAACGCGGCGTCACGTGGTGCTGCCTCCGCTCCGGCCTCGCGCGGGAGGCGGGAAGGGTGAAGCCCGGGCAGTCACAGTGCGCATGCGCTCGGAGTGCGGGGCCGCGCTCGTGAAGCGGCGGCGGTCGAGTGAGTGCGTTCTATTGACCGGCCGGATTTTAATTATATCATAACTATAGCTGCTGCTATAGGTGTTTGTGTATGAGCGTACAACCTGTTTTCGTTCTGAGAGCGGTGGCCATATTTCACTCGTGCCGGAGAGTCTGGGCAATAGGGCTGAAAGTGGTCGGGGCTGCTTGTTGTGAGTTCTCTTCAGTCAAACGGTTCTTCGATTGAATGAAGTAAAGGGGAAAAAAGCCCCCACGAATGTTACCCCGAAAGCTGGTAACTGTTTCACCTCGCACTCTCTCAATGCAGTGCAGTAATGAATTTTTTTTCCTGTGTAAAAATTGTCAAGTTTTACACTGGACCATAATAAACTAATACATCAATTTACTAAATGGTGGAAATAATACCCGTTGCCCTGTGAATCGCCCAGGGCGGTTTGAAGAGAAAAGCGGGTTGGACCACCCAATTATTGTATATTGTATTGTACCCTAGCCTGGTAAAGTCACTGAATAAAGGAACAAAGGCCTTCACCATCTAACCCTCTGATTAATTCGCGGTAGAGCACTGAAGCTGTAAACTGAGCAATAGCAAGCAATGTTTTATCATTCTTTAACACGGTGGGAAGTAACTCCCCAGCTGTGAAAACGAGGTCCAAAGTCACCTGTTCATTCCAAAATTCCCCTCCTACCATATGTCCTATTTCAAATTACGTGTACTGCATCTTAAAATGTTTAAGATTAACACAATTGAAATCGGAGAAATCAAAATTATGTTTGATTCCATTCTCTCTCCGGTGTGTTTTTCTATAGATTTACCACTGGCCCACCTGAAATAAGGATTAGCTTTGTCAAGGACCCCCCACCACCCAGGACGTGTCCTCTTCTCATTGTTACCGTCAAGAAGGAGATATAGAAGCCTGAAGGCACACACTCAGCGATTTAGCGCTTCTTCCCCTCTGCTTTCCGATTCCTAAATGGACATTAAACTCATGAATATTACGTCAATACTTTTAAAAAATTTTTGCACTACGTATTTTAACTAACTATATAATATACACATATATAATTATCGTAATCCAGATTTCTTTCTATATTGATCATTGTACTGCTGCCGCAAAGTTAACAAATTTTATTGTAAATGCCGAAGATATTAAACCTGATTCTAATTCTTCAAGTGCATACTGCCACCTCTTTTTACTGTTTCACTATGTGAAATCCATTTTCATTGTCAGATTTCTTTTAAAACCCTATGTATGTTTACGTATTTTGAAAGGGGAAAAATAAAAATTCATATGAAATAACTGATCTGGAGCTACCTGAAATAAGCAAAGAGTCGTCGTCGTCGTGGCTATCCCTCGAGGTCGAGGATGATGGTCTTCGTTCTGAAGAAGTGGCCCACAGTGAAGAAGCCTGTGCCTGTATTTGTTTAACGTGTACTTGATGTTGCACTCCAAGAAGCACACAATACTTCACACAAATCAACCAACTGATTCCAATGGCAAGGAAACCACGACAACTGGAGCTGATGGATTTGTTGCAGCCTTTATCCGCCTTCACGGCCGTTGAGTTCAAAGTAACTTCGTCCGCCTGTTCCACCGTTGAGGTCTTGGTTGGATTGTTCTTTGTCAGGGACCTCACCCTCGACCTTACCGCCATGGGTGACCCTACCAGGAGCATAGCTCCAGACGGCATTGCTCTGGGGATCTCGGGTTCACAGGACCACACAAGCTTCTCCACCACTAGTTATATAGAAGCAAAGAGTTATATATTACAGCTAGGGTGCATTGGTTGTGGAAGGAATACAGGTTGAGAATGGTGGATGAGATGCTGATGTTTTAGGTGTTGAGTATTGTTGGAGATGATTTCATCCAGGCAAGAGCAAATTATATTCTCCTATGTTTCTTTGTATTTACTGTGAATGCCCACATGGAAATGAATTACAGGGTAGTATATGGTGACATATATGTCCTGTGATAATAATTTTACTTTGAACTTTGATAACATAAGTATGAAATGAACTGAAACACAAAATTCAGCAAAAAGGGTATAATCATAAGACCGTAAAATATAGGAACAGAATTAGTCCATTTGACCAATCAACTCTGCTCTGCTGTTTCATCATGGCTGATCCAATTTCCCTCTCAGCCCCAATCTCCTGCCTTCTCCCTGTATCCCTTCATGGCCTGACCAATCAAGAATATCTACCTCTGCCTTAAATATACATAAAGACCTGGCCTCCACAGATTCACCACTCTCTGGCTAAAGAAATTCTTCCTCATCTCCATTCTAAAAGGACACCCTTCTATTCTGATGCTGTGTCCTCTGGTCTTAGACTCTCCCACCATAGGAAACATGCTCTCCACATCCACTCTATCAAGCCCTTTCACTATTTGATAGGGTTCAATGAGGTCACCCCTCATTCTTCTGAATTCCAGTGAATACAGACCCAGAGCCATCAGCCATTCAATCCTGGAATCATTTTCGTGAACCTCTTTTAAATCATCTCCAGTTTCAGCACATCCTTTCTAAGATAGGGGGCCCAGACCTGCTCACAATACTCCAAGTGAGGCCTCACCAGTGAGGTTTCAATATTACATCCTTACTTTTATATTCTAGTCCTCTTAATATGAATGCTAATGTTGCATTTGTCTTCCTCACTATAGACTCAACCTTCAAATTAACCTTTAGGATGTTCTGCACAAGGACTTCTAAGTCCCTTTGTGCCTCAGATTTTGTAGTTTCTCTCCTTTTAGAAAACAGTTAACCGTTTCATTTCTTCTACCAAAGTGCATGACCATACATTTCCTGACACTATATTCCATCTGCCATTTATTCGCCCATTCTCCTGATCTGTCTTAAGTCCTTCTGAAGCATCTCTACTTCCTCAAAACTACCTTCCCCTCCACCTATCTACATATCATCTGCAAACCTTGCAAAAAAGCCATCAATTCCATCATCTAAATCATTGGCATATAACATAAAAAGAATCGGTCACAACACATACTCCTGTGGAACACCATTAGGTACTGGCAGCCTGTCACAAAAGTCTCCCTTTATTCCCACTCTTTGCCTCCTGCCAATCAGCCACTGCTTTATCCATGCTAGAATCTTTCCTATAATACCATGTATCGTAGCTTGTGAAGCAGCCTTCTGAAAATCCAAGTACACAACATCAATCGATTCTACTTTGACTATCCTGCTTGTTATTTCTTAAAAGAATTCCGACAGATTTGTAGGCAAGATTTTCCCTTGTGGAAACCAAGCTAACTGGGGCCTATTTTATCATGTGCTTTCAAGTACCCTGAGACCTCATCCTTAATAATTGACTCCAACATCTTATCAACCATTGAGGTCAGACTAACTGGCCTATAGTTTCCTTTCTTCTGCCTCTCTCCCTTCTTGAAGAGTAGAATAACATTTGCAATTTTCCAGTCTTCCAAAACCATTCCAGAATCTAGTGATTCTTGAAAGATCAAATCCCTCCACGATCTCTTCAGCCACCTCTTTCGGAACTCTAAGGTGTACACCATCTGGTCCAGATGACTTATCTACCCTCATACCTTTAAGTTTCCCAAGAACCTTTTCTCTAGTTCTGGTAATTTCACACACTTCATGCCCCTGACAGCTGGAACTTCCACCATACTGCTAGTGTGTTTCACAGTGAAAACTGATACAAAATACTTAATTAGTTCATCTGCTGTTTCATTGTTCCCCCATTACTACCTCTCCAGCATTGTTTTCCAGTGGTTCAATATCCACTCTCGCCCCTTTTTTACACTTAATGTATCTGAAGAAATTTTTGGTACCCCCTTTAATACTATTGGCTTGCTTACTTTCATATTTCCATCCTTACCTTCTTAATGACTTTTTTAGTTGCATTCTGTTGGTTTTTAAAAGCTTCCCAATCCTCTAACTTCCCACTAATCTTTGCTCTATTCTAATCCCTCTCTTTGGCTTTTATATTGATTTTGACTTCTCTTGTTAGCCATGGTTGTACCATATTTCCTTTAGACTACTTCTTCCTCTTTGGGATGAATATATCTTGTGCATTCCAAATTGCTTCCAGAAATTCCAGCCATTACTGCTCTGTCATCATTATTACCAGTGTTGTTTTCCAATCTATTCTGGCCAGCTCCTCGCCACCGTAATACCCTTTACTCCACTGTAATACTGATACATCTGACTTTAACTTCTTCTTCTGAAATTTCAGGGTGAATTCGATCGTATTATGACTACTTTCCCATTAGGGTCCCTTTACCTTATTCTCACTAATCGATTCTGCTTCATTGATCAATGGTGATAATCACTGGGACCTGACCAGTGGATGCACAATGCAGGTTAGAAGATCTTCAGATAGGACAGAGACAGTGGAATAGATGTAGTGTTGATGATAAAAGACACTTTTAAGCATGGGAAGGAAGGAAAATTAGTAAGCTTAAGCAGGCTGAGGGTAAAATTGAAGAACTAAAAGAGGTTTTGCTGAAAATTGCTTGTTGCCTTGCAGAATGTCAGAAGTAAAGAAGCAGGGCACATGGGCACTGAGATCAAAAACGGAAAATAATTCTGGTAAGTAGCTTTAACTTTTTTGCATTGGAGGAAGCATATAGCATCAGTCTAAAAAGAAGAGAACCTTTTGTGAATTTTTGATAGTTGCCCAGGGCAATATCTACTTTTAAAGCAAAAGAAAAAGAAATAACCAATGTTGAGTTAAAATTAACAATGAACCTGAACAAATCAATAAGATAACCATGAATAGATGGTCTAACAGGGCGGCTCAAATTGGGAGAGATCAATCAAAATTGATACCATGGTTAAAATTGTTTACAAGTAAAAATACAGATCAACGATAAAAGATATTCAAAATATATCTGGTATATTACAAGAAGCATATATACCCTAAAAGTCAAGAGCTTGATGTTCTAATTGTTGCTCTGAAAGTGCGGAGTATTAACATAAACTAGAATAACAAACTTATATCAAGGAGTAGAACGGTAGTGAAAAATGGGAGAGAAAAAGCGGTCTATAAGGAATTTTAAAAATATATTAAAAGATAATTTTTTCCTAAAAGTAATGATAACTTCAATTGATATTTGTAATTTGAAATAAGAAAATGGCAGATTTGCTGAATGGCTACTTTATTTTAGTCCTCACTTATGAATTCAGAAATCATAAGGGAAATTTAATGAGATTTATAGGTTTAAAATATATTGATAATAAAACTAGTGAGATGAGGTGAAAATACAGATTTCCAGGAATTGATTATTTCTACCTATGGTTATTAAAATAAATTTGAGGAAATTACTGTTGTATTGGTCATGATCTTCCAAATCAAAACTTCATTTCGAATTGATCTCTTAGAATGGAAACAAATTAATGTCACCGCCGCTTAAAAAATTAAAAGAAACAAGGTCCCAATATAACCATTTGTGGAATATCTGTTACAGGGAAATTGCAATATGTTTTATTAGGGAATGTTACTATTTGCACAAATATGTGCTGATCAGAGAGAGCCATAATAAATTTCTAAACTTTGCAAATGAGTCATGTTTTTTCTGTTGAGTTAACTAACATGGGAATGACAGTAAAAATGTTATTTAATGCAAATTTGGAAAGAGATCAACAAAGTTCCACAAAAACAATTAACGAAAATGCGAAGGCATGGAATTGAAGACAAACTCCTGACATGGACAATCAAAGGTAAGGATAATGAGCATGCACTCCATTTGGCAGAGTGTGATATGGTATGCTTAAGAAATCTCCATTGTGAATGCAACTAACAGCCATAAAATTGACAATGGAAGAACAGCTAGAAAGATTAAAGTTTGCTGATAATATTTAAGCTAAGTAACTTTGACAAAGTGAAAGCTGGTAAAGAAAGTTACAAAAATTTCATGATGAAGTGAGTGGGTAAAAGAGTATTAATCAGAGTTCTGTGCAGGGACGTGTGAGATCACTTACATTGGATCCAAGGTCAGATAATTTCTGATTCTCGTAAATTATCAATAAGGATGTCATAGATATTATATGGCACAGCAGTGTTGCAGTTAGCATAATGCTATTACAATGCCAGTGACCCAGGTTCAATTCCTGCTGGTGGCTGTGAGGAGTTTGTATGTTCTCTTAATGACCACATGGGTTTCTTCCTGGTGCTCTGGTTTCCTCCCACAGTCCGAAGACTTAAGGGTTAATGGTTTAATTGGTCACATGGGTGTAACTGGGTGACATGAGCTCATTGGACTAGATGGGCCTGTTACCGTGCTGTACCTCTAAATAAAATTAGAAAGGAAGAATTGAAAGAAGTAACAAAACTGCTTCCTTTTTAATACAATTGTATTATTTGAAGCAAAAGGAAATATCAAATTAAAGTATGATGTTGCTCTGAGTGTTAAATATATGTCTTGGAATCTGTGATCATGGGTAGGAACATCTCAAACATACTTGGAAAAACAGTGCTCCCACTCTGTTGACCCAGAGGAGACTAAAAGGAGTGAGATAGGTCAGCTGGTTGAGTGATGTTGAAATAACAACCCCACAATCAACGTCACCAAGACCAAGGAATTGATTGTGGAGTTCAGGAAAGGGAAGTCGGGAGAACAAGCACCATCCTCATTGAGGAGTTATTGGTGGAAAGGGTGCACATCTTTAAGCTTCTGGGTGACAACAACTCTGAGGATCTGTCCTGGGCCCAACATATTGATGTAACGGCTCTGCTTCATTAAGAGTTTTAAGAGATTTTGTTTGTCACTAAATTCTCTTGCAAATTTCTTGTATGGTGGAGAACATCCTGACTGGTTGCATCACAGCCTGGTATGGAAGCTCCACTGCACAAGACTGCAAAAGTTTGTAAGCTCAGCCAGCTCCATCTCAAGAAGGCAGCATCCATCATTAAAGACCCTCACCATCCAGGACATGTTCTCTTCTCCTTTCTACCATCAGGAAGCTGAAGACCCACACTCAACAATTCAGGCACAGCTTCTTCCTTTCTATCAGAATCCCAATCAGGTTTATTATCACCAGCATGTGATAATCATTATATTTATGAACAGTCCATGAACCCATGGACACTACCTCATTATTCCATTTTTTACATTATCTATTTTGTAACTTGTAGTAATTTTACGTCCTTACACTGTGCTGCTTCCATAAGACAATGAATTTTACTTCTACTAAGACAGTGATAATAGACCTGATTCTGATTCTGACCCTTTTGATATTAATAACGTCTCATGAAAGAGGCAAGCAATTTTTCAGGTCTGAGAATTGTTGCTGAGGCCAATGTTCATTGGTGAACTCTAATGGTTTTGAGAATGTGTGGCTTACCAGCTTTTTGAAAGATGGTCATCCCTCTACAAAAAGTGCTGTCTACAATGCTGTTGAGACTTTGACCATATGATGATGAAGTGGTGGGTTGTCTACCCCTGTATATTGCGTGGCCAAACATCGGCTGCTTGGGACTAAAACTCAGAAGCATCCATTTTAATCAGTGAAGAGATGCTGCAGACAGCCTAGAAGTTCAAGCAATACTGTCCAATTCAGAGTTCTCAACCTATATCAACATCTCTGCCAGGCAGTAAATATAATGCCTGGGCTTGTCAAATTGTTTTTTAGTTGGATGGAATTTATGAGCAGAAAGGTTGAGGTGGTAATTCAGAAGAGGAGACCATAATGCATGACTAATTGCACCCATTGATTGCAGTGTAACCAACATGTTACCTTCATGCTACCAGTTAGTTCCAATTATAATTAAGCTCTGCATTTAACCAGAGTTAACCTTGCAGTTAATTGACAGAGTGCAGTGTGCAGGGTAAGGGCGATAGAAGAAGTGCAATCTTGTCTGGCTTCAAAAAGAAATGGATTGTAGTGTAAAGCCAGTCTATATCTCTTGAAGCAGAGATGCCTGGTAGTTGGAAGACGCAGTGGGATCATTAAGCAAGTGAGTCTGTTGTAGGAAACATTGAAAACTAGCTCAAAGGTTTCAGGCTGTAAACTGGAAACATTAGTGGAGGAACTGCTATATAAAAGTTGGTAGAATAAAGGTCCTTCCTGACACATGTTTCCAAAGCAGTTGGATGAGATAGCTATAGGGTACTCGTCGTTGTCATCAGAACTTTTCTAGACAATAGTGTGACACTTTTTCTGTTGGTCCCTGGGGTTGCAGACTTGGGGCTTTTTGCATTTTCTAGAGTGGCTGTACAGCCCCAGTCTAGAGCGACAGTCTCTTTCACAGCAGCTGCAGATGAAGGAGGAAGGCTCTCTGGGTAATGTAGCTCTGGGTTTTCTTCTCGCTCTCTAATTGATGAACATGTTGGTCCTTGCTATCTCAGCATGTTATACACCGTTTTTGTCTGTGGCTCTCCATGCTGTCTGGTTTTCAATTGTTTCCTCCCATGTGTTGAGGTCAATGCCTGCCAGCTTCATATCACACTTGCAAACATCCCCATAGCAGAGGCATGGTCTTCCTCCCGGACGATACCCTCACTCACCTCACATACAGCATGTCCTTGGAAATGTGTCCCATCCATTTGAAATGATGGATCCGAGGCGTCTGTGGCTGAGTAGTGTGTGGATGCTGGAGGTGTCAGCCCACTGCAGAACCTCTGTGATGGTGATTCTGTCCTACCACATGTGAAAAATGCATCTGAGGCAGCGTAGGTGGAACAAGCTTAGCCTATTCTCTAGGCTGATGTATGGCATCCAAGCCTTGCTGACGTAGAGGAGAGTGCTGAGTGCACATGCCTGGTACACCCACAGCTCGGTCTTCTTTGTTAGCTGTCTATGGTTCTACACGCTCTTGTTCAGTCTGACCATGACAGCTGCAGCTTTGGCAGTCCTGCTGTTCACCTCTCCTTTGAGGGACAGAGAGCTGGTGATGGTTGATCCAAGATAGTTGAAGGAGTCGACTATTCAAGAGAGGAACCATCAGTGATGATATTTGGGGGAGATTCTTCAAACTGGGCCATGACATTTGTCTTCTTCAGACTGATGGTTAACCCAAACTCCTTGCAGTCATGGGTGAAGCAGTTAATCAGTTGTTGGAGTCACCATTCAGTGTGTGACGTCAATGCTGCATCATCTGCAAACAACATCTCATGGAAGAGGCTATCTTAAATTTGTTCTTGGAGCACAAGCAAGCAATGTTGAACAGCTTGCCATCAACTCTTTCACGAAGGTAGATACCTTCAGTGCAGTCTGCGAAAGCATAGTGAAGGAGCATTGAGAAGAAGATTCCAAAGAGGATCAGTGCCAGGGCACAACCTTGTTTCACTCCACTGCTCACTAGAAAGGCATCAGTTACCTCATTGAAGCAGACAGTGCTGTGCATATCCTTATGGAAGGATGATGTGATGCTGCGCAGTCTTAAGGAGCAGCCAATCTTCAGCAGGAGTTTGAAGAGTCTGCTCCTGCTGACGAGGTTGAATGCCTTGGTCAGATCAATGAAGGCTGCGAACAGTGGTTTCTGCTGCTCTTGACACTTCTCCTGCAGCTGGCACAGTGAGACATCATGTCCACAGTAGACCTGCTTGCTCCGAACCCACACTGGGACTCCAGATGCAGGGCTCTGGTCCATGATGACTACCCCATTTTTTGACTGTAATGAAGCTATTTTAGTGGCTGAAGGGCCTGTTGCTGACTTGATGCCATCAAACATCCCTCTTGCATTCGCCCTTTTAGCCGCTGATTGGAATCTGCTGCACAAATTCAGCCAGTAGTTGTTTGCACAAGATTGCGCAGTTTGCTGTGCCTTGTTTCTAGCAGCTCAGAGGGTGTCATGTGTCTCATGCAGGGGTTTTGCTTGTAGGCTAGCAGGGCTTTTCTCTTGGCCTTAGTCACTTGCTCCATTTCTTCCCAGTGTGCTTCATACCACTCTGCGTTCTTGTGCTCCTTTTTCCAAGTGCTGTTATGGCTGAGCTATGGATGGCATCACGGAGTTGTGACCACTTGGAGTCAATAGGAGTACTGTCACCAGAACTGGTCTTCATTGTAGCTTCGAAGGCATCTGCGAACTGCTGCACAGCAGGTGTTGATGCAAGATCAGCCTTTGTCTTAGAATGATGGAGACTATGGTGGAGGCCAAGTCCATAGGTATATTCAAAGCAGAAGTTGATAGTTCCTGATTGGTCAGGGCATCAAAAGATATGGTGAGAGGGCAGGTATATGGAGTTGAATGGGATCTGGGATCAGCCATGATGAAATGGCAGAGCGGGTTCAATGGGCTGAATGGCCTAATTCTGCTCCTAGGTCTTATGGCCTACGGCCATGCTTCGTTGCCAGCTCCAACTCTAGCACTGAAGTCTCTCAGCGGGTACAATCCTTCACTGCTTGGGATTCTGGATATTGCCTCATCCAGGGCTTCATAGAACTGGTCTTTGGCATCTAGTGAAGAACAAACTGTTGGGGCATAGATGCTCGAGAGGTTTACAGGGCCAGAAAGCAACAATAAGCGGAGAGCAAGGATCCTTTCTGTTCTGCCTGTTGCTGGTTCCATGGTAAAATTCTTCAATGCAAAACCAACCCCATACTGCCTTGGGTCTTCATGAGGGAGACGCAAAAGAAGGTATAATTGGACTCTCTGATGGAACCATTATCTGGAGGTAGGCAATGTCAATGTTCAGCCGAGTGAGCTCCCTGTCAATGACTGCTGTTTTGCACGCATCATCATTCTGTTGGAGGTCATCAGTCAGTCTGGGACGCAGGTCCAGATGTTCCAACTTGTGAGGTGAAGAGGTGGTGGCATCTCTAGTTTTCATCCTTCTACTTGATGCAGACTCGCATCTTGCTTGTTGAGGTGAACTCTGAGCCCCGCGCACCCAGTGAGACAGGCAAGCAGTGATGGGACAGCACCTTACTGGCTGGAGCTGCCCAAATTTAGGCAGGTGGTAGCTGTCCAGTGAGATGTGATGATCTCTCCTACCATCAGAAGTGGCCCCGGCACTCATTTTCTATGCCAATCGGGTGAGTTTATAACTGGTAACTGCCACTTCCCGTGTTGTGCCGATATCTTGTGACGTCGGTGGAGTATCCTCTCCATAGTGTCGCAGGCTTGGGCGAGGGGATATGGAGGTCTTGGGCTGCCCTGATGTCAAGACCCCCCTCTTGGTGTTGCTGGCAGAGTCCAATGAAAAGCAAGAACCAATACAGTTGGTGCCAGCGTAGCTACTGGAGTTGCCTGAAGGTGACGTAGTAAGCCATCCATCTGCCTTAGGATTCTACTCTAGATTTTCTATAGGGGTTTATTCCCTTAGCCTTTGCCTTTCCCAAGGCACACACGAGGCAGTGCACCTAAATACCCATGGCTTTGATGGTGCCGCTGGCGATGATTCCCTCAGCTGTTCCTCTGTAACCTCCGGAAATGATACTAGTCTCAATGAGATTTGGTCCAGAAATCATCAACTGCTGGAGCGATGATGCTGTTGGAGGCGCAGCTGCTGTGCACTGGCTCCACCTCCCCACACCCGCAGCCGAGACCTGAGTTCAGGCCAGCCCCACCACAATGTCTCCACACCCTCCTGCTTGCCGGTCAGTGCCATGCCCTCCGCCTGGGCCACCTGGTCTGCCAGGCTGTCTTGACCGACCCATACCCAGGCCGGGCCGATGAACTCATCTCGTGGGTGCACACCAAGCTGCCTCCAGTAACTGGCTCCCACCGAAATAAGTCCCCTCTCCACCTTTACCAACCCCTCTGTAGTTACTGGATTCTTCCCTCATTACCAACCCCACATCTATTGGGCTTTTTGCCATTCTTTGCTCAGTAGAGACCATTCGCCCTCAGAACCAACTTGCTGACTGATATCCTCCCCACATCCCAGTACTCTTCCCTTCTCCCCCCACCCTCCAGTACAGTACTGAGCTTTCTCCTGATCCTAGGACTGAACTTTGTACATCATATACTTCACGCTTGGCGTCAGCACCACCGATTGGGCACAAGTCGGTTGGTTTGGCCTGGCAACCCAGGTAGAGGGTGCAGCACTGAATAGCCATTGGGGAGGTGTGGAGACCTCTCGGCGGGGTCGGCCTGCACTGGAAAGCCGGTTCATCAGTCAGCCATCGGTGACCCGGTGGGAAAGGGCATCAGTATCAGGGGATGGGGGATCAGGGGGATAGTGACCGTGGTGGGGGAATGTAATGGGGAAAGTAGTTCAGCACTGGGTGATCAGTTTTGGGGGAGAGGAGTTACCTGGGGGAGAAGAGTACTCGGGGCTTGTACCAGGCAGAGTGACCAGTAATGGGAGAAGGGTTCGGTCCTACTATGTACTACCATCATATTAAATGAGATGTGTTCCAAGCCAATATGGAAGCTCAAGCCATGGCATCCATAGGACTGTGGGCTATCTGGAGCAAGATTGTCTTACATCAGTTTATGATTGCTATCAACCCCACACCAATTGGCAAATGGAAGACGTGATATACTAAATGCATGTTAAACAGTAGGGATAACATGCAACAGACAGAAGTCAGAAACCTCACAACCGATAGATCAGGTCAAAGCATTGTATTTGTGCTGCATTTATTGTCATTCAATACCAAGCAATACAATGTTCCTCCGGACCAAGATGCACAACACAAAGGTTGGTGGATATATGGAACAAATTGTCAGAGGAATTGGAAGAAACAGCATTTAAATAAAACATTTAGACAGGTACACAGATAGGAAAAGAGAAGAATGATATGAGTCATATGCAGGGAAATAGAATTAGCATAAATATCCATCTCAGTTGATTTGAATGTTGTTGTTTGAATCAAAGGCGGTGATGAATCAGCATTTAGGAGAGAGATTGAAAATCTGGATGAATGATGCCACAACAACAACCTTTTACGCAACATCAGCAAATCCAAAGAACTGATTATTGATTACGGGAAAAGGAAACCATCTTCATCAGAGGATTAGAAGTGAAGAGAGACAGCAACTTCAAATTCATCGGTATTAGTATATCAGAGGATCTGTTCTGGGTGCAGCACATAAGTACCATTACAAAGAAAGCACATCATTGCCTCTACTTTCTTAGAAGTTGACAAAGATTCAGCATGTCATCTGAAACTTTGTCAAACTCCAATTGATGCATGGTGGAGAATAAACTGTCTGGTTGCATCATGGCCTGGTTTGGGAGCACCAATCTCCTTGAATGGAAACACCTACAAAAAGTAGTGGATTCAGCCCAGTCTATTACAGGTAAAGCCCTCTCAATCATTAGCAAAATCTACAAAGAGTGCTGTCATACAAAAACAGCAACCATCATCAAGCACCCCCACCATCTAGGCCGTGCTCTCATTTTGCTGCTGCCATCTGGAAGGAGGTACATGAGCCTCAGGTCCCACAGCAGCAGATTCAGGAACAATTACACTAGTCAGTAATTTTTTTCGAATGTGTTGCTTCCTTAGAATTTTTTTTGTAATGATAGACCACTTGAAGCTGAACACAAATATAATTTCAGACTACTTGAATCACGTAGGAATTTGGAGAAACAAGAAATCAACTTTTATTGTGAATGTAATACATTTAATTGCATAACAGTGCTGACACTTTGCAACAGTTCAACTGAGCTAAAAATGTTTTGTTGATGATTTTCATTTGTATTCAGTGTTTGAGGCTTCTCGCTTAAGTGTCTGACAATAATCAGCCAGCATTGATGGATTCCAGTTGCCCTGATACCATTTCTCCATGATCATAATGTCCTGGTGCAACCTTTGACCATGCTCATCACTGATAGTGCCAAGACTAGCAGAGAAGAAGTCTAAATGGGAATGCAGAAAATGAATTTTTAGTGACATATTGCACCTCGTGGTTTTGCATGTTTGAAGCGTGTTGTCAACCAGTTGCACGTAGCTTGGTGCTCTGTAGCTGCCAAGAACTTTTTTAACAAAATCCTTGAATTCCTTCCATGCGATTATCTCTGGTTCCACTAGAAGTTCTTTGAATTGCCTATCATTGATGACCTGTTTGACTTGTGGACCAACAAAAATGCCTTCCTTAATCTTGGCATCAATTATTCTGGGAAACATCTGTCTCAAATATTGAAATTCTTTGCAGAATTGTTTCTGCCTGGTAACAGCAGATTCCACCCTTGCAGTCTTGAACCTGGTAATTCTGCTTTTACTCTTTCTAAACTCAAGTCTCTGACCAGATCATTTAACTAAGTTTGAGTTATCAGGTGAAGCTCACTCGACATCAAGAGTTTAAAATCTGTATCAGTATCAGTGTCATTTTCCATTCCTGGCTTGTGCAGCTTGGCCTCTATGTCAGCCTCCTTTAGACTCCATGTCTCTGGTGGCTTCAGTACAGGAAGACTACCATCAAGCGGCACAGGTCTCATGGCTGATTGGAGATTGGGTAGTCAACGGATTTCTTGTTTTTAGCAGAGAAACTAGACACACTGGTCAGACAGATGTAGCAGTCTCTCACGTGCTCCTTCTGTTCTCGCCATATCATTGGGACAGCGACAGCATTGACTTCCGAGTACCTCTGAGGCAAGCTCTAAGATCAACAGCGCATGTTGCACAACAAATATGAGGAGCCCAGGCTTTGCCTTGGTCACCAATTTTATACCCAAAGTAGAGCTCGTGGACTTTCTTAATAAGTGGAGTCATGCTCTGTCTTTGAGATTTAAGTGTATACTCACCACAAATATAACAGAAAGTTTTGTGGCTGTTGCAACATTTGTGAGACATTTTGCTATCACAAATACTCCCGAAAGTACAATTACTTTATGTTATACAATATGTTATGCACGTAGAACAAGCGCATCAACGTGATCACAAACCAATATACATGTAAATTCAATGCATGGAACAGTGTGTGCATGATGTTTTTATAGTCTTTCTAAAACCTGCTCCCTCATGTAGCATTCACTGTACCTCAGCATGCCCAGGTATGCCTGGACAAGATAGAAAACTTTTCAGCTTACATTGTGGTCAACAATTCAATTGACTTGAATTATGAATTGAAATATCAAATATAGGTGATTTCAAAAACATGGTGTATAATAGGGAAATTTCATGGTGATTTTCATGATCAGCAGCTCAAAATCCATTAGGTACACCCAAAAGTATTCAGGAACCAAAATCTTTGTTGACGAGTGTTATTATCCCTCTACCATCAGGCTCTTGAACCACAGTGGATAATATCACGCACCCTAACACTGAACTGATTCCACAACCTATGGACTCACTTTCATTGACTCCACAACTCATGTTCTAGATATTTATTACTTATGTGTTTGTCTTTTGTTTTGTTTTTTCGTATTTGCACAATCTGTTGTCGTTTGCACATTTGTTGTTTGTCTCTTTGCTGTGTGCAGTTTTTACTTGATTCTATTGTGTTTGCTTCGTATTTATTTTGAATGCCCACATGAAAATGAATCTCAGAGTTGTAGGGTTTTATATGGTGACATATATGTACTTCATAATAAATTTACTTCCACTTTGACTTTGTATTACTTGTCAGAAGAGCTTGTTTTTGTGCTGAACAAATCTATGACTCTATGATGACTTTTAAGTAATTGGGCTGAATTAAATAGGTAACAAGAGAAGCTCCATAAACTTCCCTTCTTCACTGCCTGATCATGCCTGACCTTGTCACGCTCCATAAACCTCCGTCTTCGCTGCTTGACCCTGTTGCGTTTTAAAAGGAGAAAGCCACAAGGACTGTAATACAGAGAAAGGGGTGGGTGTGTAGTGAAAGTGAGAGATGCTTGCTTCCAACATCTGCTACTAATAAATCAGAAAAGTGTGTGTTGCGAGAGAAGTGGGACATGAGCAAGAGGATTAGGGGTGACACACTGATATCTTTGACAGCTTCAGCTCTGCTGCTGCTGACCAGAACCTCAGCAACAGCTGCCTCAATAATGGCCAGTACTATTTTCTTTAGGAATTATATTTTGGGCCATGCAGCTGTGTCCGTCCCTTTCCAATTCATCCCTGCTCTCTCAGTTTGTGCATCAGTTCATCCCACGAGACATGTGGGCATGCTACATTGGTGCCAGAACTGTGATGATACTTGCAGGCTGCCCAGCACAATTCTCATTAATTTGATATGATGCAAACGGCGCATTTTGCTGTATATTCTGATGCACATGTGTCAAATAAAGCTAATCTTTATTTTCTTATCTTTAAGATTGACGAAAGTTTGCTAGAGCAAATTATGCAATCTTTCGAACAGGTACATTTTAAAATTTCATATTATCAACATTAACAAATTAAAACTTGATAATTAATGATGTAGTGCAAAACTGGTGAGGCATCAGAAGCAAAGAATTTTCTTTTCTTAGCGGTAAATTAGAGAATACTTGTTTCTCAAACTGAATGGGTGATATAGTGATAGTCTCTATAGATCAGTGCTATTACCATAGTTTTTTTCTTGCACATAAATACAAAGGACATAATTTTAAACTCTGCAGATATTTTGAAACCTAGAAGTGTAATAAACAGTAAGGGTATATAGACATACTGGAAAATGGGTAGATTCATGACAGATGTACAATACATGCATAGCAATTTACTGGATCACAAATGACACAACAAATGTTAACTAAATGATATGATATTATTGGTGTTGCGTGAACACAGAAATGCTCTTTTAATTCATATACAGGATGCAGGTATTGCCATTGCTGAATACCCTTGTGGAGGCTTCATTCTGTGGTGCATCATTCTGTGCATTCTGAGCTAGATTAGAATCATCTGAACATTGAGGGAAAATCATCTTATGTTATTATTTAATCTAATACAATTCATGCTCAGTCATGCACAAAACTCAGAAGAATCAACTTGCATATTTTTATGTTTATTAATCTATATAGTGAATAATTTTGTATATACAAAGTGCTGATAAAATTGTATTTCATTACAAGTTGTCAGTCAGACCAATACAAGTGAAGAAAGGTTATTTGTCCCTATGAATTTCAATTAGGATTGTTCAGAAACATTTCATCTTGGAGAACTTTGATATGGTTCTATACTAAACTTATAGTTGATCTGTTATTATGGTGGAGATTTTTTATTGCAATTTGTGCAAAATTTATCACAATGAAACATTTCAAATGGTTCACTGTGACTGAAGAACTAAGTTTCAACCCTTTACCAGATAAACCTCATCATAAAAATGCTTTAGGATTATTTATGATGTTTGAATAATTACATTATCATCCTAACTCTACCACATCTAATTCATAATATTTTCCATGAACTTATCTTGAATAATCAAAACACAAAAATCAAAAGCAATATTATAAGTTGCACTGAGTATTAAATGTTCTTCTCAAATTTATGTACTGATTTATACCAGTAAGAGCAAGATAATAGAAAAACAAAATAGACAGGGATCTGTGCTGAGAGATTTATAGTAGCTTAAAGTGCTAATGATTTTCTCTACAGTGTCTCACCAATAAAAATCTGTTTTGCTGAAATCAAATCATTGTTAGAAATCACTTCAAAGTTTGTAAAAGTGTAAAAGAAATCATAAAAAGGAGTAACTGACAATAAACTGACAATAAACTGGACTGGTCAAAGAACACTGAGGCTGGCTACAAGAAGGGTCAGAGCCGTCTCTATTTCCTGAGGAGACTGAGGTCCTTTAACATCTGCCGGATGATGCTGAAGATGTTCTGCAAGTCTGTGGTGGCCAGTGCAATCATGTTTGCTGTAGTGTGCAGGGGCAGCAGGCTGAGGATAGCAGACACCAACAGAATCAACAAACTCATTCGTAAGGCCAGTGAAGTTGGGATGGAACTGGACTCTCTGATGGTGGTGTCTGAAAAGAGGATGCTGTCCAAGTTGCATGCCTACTTGAACAATCTCTCCCATCCACTACATAATGTACTGGTTGGGCACAGGAGTACATTCAGCCAGAGACTCATTCCACCGAGATGCAACACAGAGCATCATAGGAAGTCATTCCTGCCTGTGGCCATCAAACTTTACAACTCAAGCACGAGGAATTCTTCAGATGCTGGAAATTCAAGCAACACACATCAAAGTTGCTGGTGAACGTTGCAGACCAGGCAGCATCTCTAGGAAGACCTCTTCCTAGAGATGCTGCCTGGCCTGCTGTGTTCACCAGCAACTTTGATGTGTGAAACTTTACAACTCTTCCCTGGACTTATTTCCTGGCATAATTTACATATTACTATTTAATTATTTATGGTTTTATTACTATTTAATTATTTATGGTGCAACTGTAGTGAAAACCAATATCCCCCGGGATCAATAAAGTATGACAATGACTATGACTAACTCACAGGAGAGGGTTATGTAGTTTATTCCTCTCTATAGATGCTGCCTAACCTGTGGAGTTCCTCAGTGTTTTGTGTGTGTCGAGTCCAAAGTGATTCATCAGAAATCACTGTGATTATGATACTGAATGCTTGAGAGTTATAAATACAAATTCTCAAATGGCTGTCAGAATGTCATGTGTTTTTGCCTAAGAGGTAGGAGGTATGCCATCGGATTGTGCTGTCTTGTATGGCAGTCCGACAATTAATTGATGTACACACGTATTAACACTGGCAAAAGAATCATATTTCAAAGCATAGAAGGAAAATGCTTGAAGAAACTATTGTATATTATATGCATTGTTAGCAATTTTCTTGTTTTTCGGGTAATATGATCCATTTGAGATTGAGTTTCAATCAGTAAGTCAACAAAACATTTCCCATGGTATCAAAATAAATGTTAAAAACAATACAGCTATAGCATTTTTTCAGCAATTTAATTTAATTTTAACACATTTGCAATAACTTTTCATGATTACAGAACAGAGGATTTGTGTTTGTCTACGGAGGTATTAGTACCAAATTGTTAGTCTTGCAATTCATGTCTTCCCTGCATCATGTACTACAGTTTTTGTTTTTATTTTATCATCTACCTTTAATTGGTGTACAGACTCTGAATCTTGGCCTTCTGCCAGTTTTCCTCTGCCCTATCACGACCAGATGGTCATGAGTTCAATCTTGTACAAACCAAGCAATGCACAGTACCCTGTAGTTAGAACATTTATCTGAAATTTGAGGATTTTATTTCAAATTTGAAATCAATCATTTAAGATAAGTACGTACTTGTTATAAAACATTCATCAAAAATTACAATATTAATGTGTAATAATTTTGATAAATTTATTTTCACATTTTAAATTTATTAGCAATTCCTCTCAGAAATGTGGAAGATATGTCATAAAAGAAGGATATATTAGACATAAATATGGAAGATATGTTATGAAGGAAGCTACATACATATTGTATAGCAACTGTGAAAACTAAATAAACTCACATAAAGAGAAGAACAATTTAGAAGACCAAATGGACTGATATACAGTACTTTATTTATGTATGCATGAAGCAAGCACAGATTTCTAGTCTTGACAGTAATAAAGGTTTAAAACTGAGAGAGCAATACATTTTATATTGAATTGCTTGGTCATTTTAAAAAGCTGCGACAAACAGCTTTGCGGCACTGTAAATGAAAACTAGGTCAAAATTTAATGAGATTAAAGGACACATGCATGGCTTTATGCATGTCAATTGTGTTTACGCAGCTGTAGAAAAACAGATTGTCACAAAAATGTAAAGAGAAACACATTTTAATGGTTTTCAGTATTATTATCAAGCATTGTATATTGCAAATCAACACCCAATAGCAGGTAAATGCAATTAATGGTTGTTCCCTGCAAATTTACTTCGAATTTCTAAAATTCTCTTTAGTAAAAATGAAATTGCATGTTTAAATTCCAGGAAATCTGGTATGTAAGCCAGCTCATCAGATTACAATAGTAACTCTCTGATACTATGATTACATTGAATATGATGATTAACATGTGTACGTCTCCTATGCAATAATCAATTTTTCTATGCCCTAAATAACACACACACACACACACACACACACACACACACACACACACACACACACACACAATGCCAGAGAAACTCAGCAGATTAGGCAGTATCAATGGAGAGGAATCAAGAGTCAATGTTTCAGGCCAAAACCCTTCATCAGGACTGGAAAGGAAGGATGAAAAGTTGAAAGAAGAAGGGGGATGTGGGTAAGGAAGGAGTACAAATTAACCACTGGGCTACCATGCCGCCCAAAATATTTTTCGCTAATCCTCATTTCTTTGATCTCCTCACTCATTCTAGATCTCTCAATTCCTCACCATTTTCGGGGTGACTTTCAGGGTTTTCGTCCATGAAGACAGACACAAGAGTATTGGTTTAATTTTTCTGTCATTTCCTTATTCTACAATATGATTTCTTCTGCTTCAGTCTGTAGATCACAAGTTTCTTGTAGGCAACTTTAATTAGGTTTAGCTGAGGTGGCTATAATTTCCCATTCCGATATATCTATCCACGGCCTTCTCCACTGTTGTGATGAGTCCACGCTTAGGATGGAAGAATAACACTATTTTCCATCTGGGTAACTTCCAACCTGATGGCATGAACATTGATTTCTCAAACTTCCAGTAATGCCTCTACCTCCCCTCTCTTTCATCATTTCCCATCCCCTTTTCCCTCTCTCAACTTATCTTCTTGCCCTCCCATCGCCTCCCTCTGGTGCTCCTTCCCACTTTTCTTTCTTCCATGGCCTTCTGTCTCTTTCACCAATCAACTTCCCAGTGCTTTACTTCATCCCTTCCCCTTCAGGTTTCACCTATCGCCTGATGTTCCTCTCTCCCCTCTGCCTTCCTTTTGAATCTACTCCTCAGCTTTTTTTTCTCCCGTCCTGCCAAAGGGGTTCGGCCCGAAACGTTGACTGTATTTTTTTCTATAGATACCGCCTGGCCTGCTGAGTTCCTCCAGTTATTTGCGTTTGTTGCTATAATTTCATCACTGATCATATATTTGAGTTTCTTTTATAGTTTTGTAGAAATGTATGGTACAGTGGAGGTATTTGTTTACAAACCATCCATTAAGAAGCTATCCTGTCTAATCTCATTTCCTTTTTAATTATCTGTAACCTTTTAGATTAGAAGTATTCATCCATATAGTTCTTCTAGATGTGCTGAGTGTTTCATTCACTACCACCCTTTAATACAGTAAAGTTTAGACTCTTATTACCCCCTGGTCAAAAATCATGCTCTTCAACTCCCCTCAAATCCTTTTAGCAACTAATTTACTTCGACCTCCTGGTTATTGATTTCACCTAAGGAAAAAGAAAGGCCTTTTATCCATTCTGCCCAGATCCTTCATAATTTTACCAAAGTCAGTTACATCTTACATCAGCTTTTTCTATTCTGAAGTAAACAGTTCCCCTCCACCTAATATTCACTCATAGCTAAATGCTCCAGATATACTGTGCATTCCAGTTAATTGGGCCATCAGTTAATTGAGACAGTCTTTTATTTAAGACAACTCTATTGAACAAAAAACTATTTTGAGAAAATGGCTGGATTTCCTTCATTTATTTGGGACACTATGCTGCTTAATTGGGGCAGAAGACTGTTGATGAATAGTTTCTAACCAGTGTCAGCTGGGGCCATTTGTGTGACTGTTAAATACTACAACATGCTTAGAACAATCAGTTTTTAAATAGGTCAATTGTGTGTGTTTGTGTTCAAAAAGCAGTGATTTTTGTCATTGATAGTTAGTAAGACAGTTCAAAACTGTTTTGCTCACTGCGGTTTCAAGCATTCAGGCTTGGAAATGCCAGAAATGCCAGATGCCTCAGCCAATACAGTAAATGACCTGTCTGATACATTCTCCGTTTGTAATGGGAATAAAACGACACATAAAAGTGGTGAACAAAACAGGTTGGTCAGATACTGATTGCAGATCCATGATCATTACTGTGACAATGTGCAGCTGGCAGAACAATAGTGCTGAAAGAAGAATGCTCACCTTTCCTGTTAAGAAGATCACCTTTATTGCAGATGGCAATGTCGTGCTGGCAGACAATGGTGCTGAGATAAGAAAGTTTATCTACCCTGTTAAGAAGACCACCATTATTGCAGGTGTCTGATCCCATTTTCCTCTCTAAGTGAGGAGATTTGAAGCTAGGTGAAGGCACAACGATAATTTCAACTATTTTTAACTATTAAAATAGAATGGAATAAAAGCAGTTATTTGGTCAAAGTAGGGAATGCATTTTATTATACGTTAATAAGCACAAATATACTGTAAAGTTCTACTTGTAAGTATGTAGTGTATGTGATCACCATGGGCAGCACAGGTATACAACAGGCCAGTACAGTGATGCTGAAAGGAGAGCCTCTGTTTAACAGGTGCCACAGGTCCACAACAGGCTGGTACATAGAACATAGAACATCGAATAGTACAGCACATTACAGGCCCTTTGGCCCACAATGTTGTGCCGACCCTCAAACCCTGCCTCCCATATAACCCCCCCCCACCTTAAATTCCTCCATATACCTATCTAGTAGTCTCTTAAACTTCATGAGTGTATCTGCTTCCACCACTGACTCAGGCAGCGCATTCCATGCACAAACCACTCTCTGAGTAAAAAACCTCCCTCTAATATCCCCCTTGAACTTCCCACCCCTTAACTTAAAGCCATGTCCTCTTGTAATGAACAGTGGTGCCCTGGGGAAGAGGCACTGGCTTGCCACTCTATCTATTCCTCTTATTATCTTGTACACCTCTATCATGTCTCTTCTCATCCTCCTTCTCTCCAAAGAGTAAAGCCCTAGCTCCCTTAATGTCTGATCATAATGCATACTCTCTAAACAAGGCAGCACCCTGGTAAATCTCCTCTGTACCCTTTCCAATGCTTCCACATCTTTCCTATAGTGAGGCGACCGGAACTGGACACAGTACTCCAAGTGTGGCCCAACCAGAGTTTTATAGAGCTGCATCGTTACATCGCGACTCTTAAACTCTATCCCTCGTCTTATGAAAGCTAACACCCCATAAGCTTTCTTAACTACCCTATCTACCTGTGAGGCAACTTTCAGGGATCTGTGGACATGTACCCCCAGATCCCTCTGCTCCTCCACACTACCAAGTATCCTGCCATTTACTTTGTACTCTGCCTTGGAGTTTGTCCTTCCAAAGTGTACCACCTCACACTTCTCCGGGTTGAGCTCCATCTGCCACTTCTCAGCCCACTTCTACATCCAATCAATGTCTCTCTGCAATCTTTGACAATCCTCTACACTATCTACAACACCACCAACCTTTGTGTCATCTGCAAATTTGCCAAACCACCCTTCTACCCCCACATCCAGGTCGTTAATAAAAATCACGAAAAGTAGAGGTCCCAGAACAGATCCTTGTGGGACACCACTAGTCACAATCCTCCAATCTGAATGTACTCCCTCCACCACGACCCTCTGCCTTCTGCAGGGAAGCCAATTCTGAATCCACCTGGTCAAACTTCCCTGGATCCCATGCCTTCTGACTTTCTAAATAAGCCTACCATGTGGAACCTTGTCAAATGCCTTACTAAAATCCATATAGATCACATCCACTGCACTACCCTCATCTATATGCCTGGTCACCTCCTCAAAGAACTCTATCAGGCTTGTTAGACACGATCTGCCCTTCACAAAGCCATACTGACTGTCCCTGATCAGACCATTATTCTCTAAATGCCCATAGATCCTATCTTGAAGAATCTTTTCCAACAGCTTTCCCACCACAGACATAAGGCTCACTGGTCTATAATTACCTGGACTATCCCTACTACCTTTTTTGAACAAGGGGACAACATTCGCCTCCCTCCAATCCTCCGGTAGCATTCTCATGGACAGCGAGGATATAAAGATCCTAGCCAGAGACTCAGCAATCTCTTCCCTCACCTCATGGAGCAGCCTGGGGAATATTCCGTCAGGCCCCGGGGACTTATCTGTCCTAATGTATTTTAACAACTCCAACACCTCCTGTTCCTTAATATCAACATGCTCCAGAACATCAACCTCACTCATATTGTCCTCACCATCATCAAGTTCCCTCTCATTGGTGAATACCGAAGAGAAGTATTCATTGAAGACCTTGCTCACTTCCACAGCCTCCAGGCACATCTTCCCACCTTTATCTCTAATCGGTTCTACCTTCACTCCTGTCATCCTTTTTTTCTTCACATAATTGAAGAATGCCTTGGGGTTTTCCTTTACCCTACTCGCCAAGGCCTTCTCATGCACCCTCCTTGCTCTTCTCAGCCCCTTCTTAAGCTCCTTTCTTGCTTCCCTATATTCCTCAATAGACCCATCTGATCCTTGCTTCCTAAACCTCATGTATGCTGCCTTCTTCCACCTGACTAGATTTTCCACCTCACTTGTCACCCATGGTTCCTTTACTGTACCATTCTTTATCTTCCTCACCGGGACAAATTTATCCCTAACATCCTGCAAGAGATCTCTAAACATCGACCACATGTCCAAAGCACATTTCTCTGCAAAAACATAATCCCAATTCACACCTGTGAGTTCTAGCCTTATAGCCTCATAATTTACTCTTCCCCAATTAAAAATTTTCCTGTCCTCTCTGATTCTATCCTTTTCCATGATAATGCTAAAGGCCAGGGAGCGGTGGTCACTGTCCCCCAGATGCTCACCCACTGCGAGATCTGTGACCTGACCCGGTTCATTACCTAGTACTAGATCTAGTATGGCATTCCATCTAGTCGGCCTGTCCACATACTGTGACAGGAATCCTTCCTGGACACACTTAACAAACTCTGCCCCATATAAACCCTTGGAACTAATCAGGTGCAGTGATGCTGAATGGAGAGCCTCTGTTTAACAGGTGCCACAGGTACACAACAGACTGGTACAGTGATGCAACCAGGTGAGCTTCTACCTCACAGCTCCAGCAACCTGGGTTTAATTCCTACTTCAAATGCTATCAGAGAGAATCTGCACATTCTCCCTGTGACTGAAACCAATTGAAAATTGAAAGGCTTGACCAGAGTGGATGTGGAGAGGATGTTTCCAATAGTGGGTGAGTCTAGGACCAGGGGGTACAGCCTCAGAACAAATAGAAGGACGTCTCTTTAGAATAGAAATGAGGAGGAATTTCTTTAGCCAGACTGTGGTGAATCCATGGAATTCATTGCCAAGTCATTGGGTGTATCAGAGTTAAATCCAATATCACTGGCATATGTTGTGAAATTTGTTTTTAAGGTTGTTTAAAATGAAGATTGACAGATTCTTAATCAGGGTTATGGGAAGAAGGCAAAAGAATGGGGTTGAGAGGGATAATAAATCAGCCTTGATGGAATGTAGAGTAGACTTCATAGGCCAAATGGATTAATTATGTTCCTCAAACGTGAGAAAATCTGCAGACTGGAAATTCAAGCAACACACACAAAATGCTAGTGGAACGCAGCGGGCCAGGCAGCATCTATAGTGTCACGTACCCCGTGATGGGTTAAAGATCCAGCAGAAATGGAAACACTTTGGAGTCCAGTATTGCTATTAACTAATGGTATTTATTAGTAACTACGCAATACAGTAATATAAATGTAGATATATCAAACAGGTTAGCAATGATTATATCTAAGTAAATGTGGGAATATACGAAAACCAAGCTTCTTCAAGTCTGGGGGTAAATAGATAGTCATACGATGATGAGTAAAGTTCAGTTCAGTTTGTGGTATCTAGTTGGGTAGTGATAGAGAGAGAGAGATTTGAGTCTTCAGGTGAGCTGACGCTGTTGATCTTCCCGTTGTCCTCCGAAATCCTTTAGAAGTCACCGACTGTGACTACAACAAAGGGGACCGTTCTTCTGTGGTGGAATTATCAACCCAGGCGAGGGTTGATAACACACAAATAACTCCCCACCAGTGACACCCTTTTCACACTGCGAGAGCCACTGATCGATCTGCCTGATCGATCCTCCAAAACCCCCTTTTTTCTGCGGGCACAACAAAGCCCATTCAGTGTCCAAAACCATGTGTCTGTAGTTCTAACAGCTGACCTTCTCACTGTGCTTAATACTAGCTGTCCATCAAGTAGCACCTCCCTTCTCTCTCTGTAAGAACTTGGAAGCTGCCAGTGTCCTTGTAGGAAGTATAAACAAACTGTGAGCAGTCTTTGCCTCTCTCTCTCTTTCTTTCTCTCTCTTTTTAACAAGGTGTCTGGTGCTGAATAACTCTCTCTCTCTTTTCAAAAGCACAGTTCATAGTGTAATTCGGGACCCCGTCACAATAGGAAGAAGTACAGTCGACGTTTCGGGTCAAGACCCTTCGTCAGGACTAACGGAAAAAAGAGAAAGTAAGAGATTTGAAAGTGAGAGAGGAGGAGACAAGAGGGAGAGGGATGAAGCTGAGAGCTGGGAAGTTGATTGGCAAAAGGGATACAATGCTGGAGAAGGGGGAGTATCATAGGATGGAAGGCCTTGGAAGAAAGAAGGGGGGAGGGGAGCACCAGAGGAAGATGGAGAACAGGCAAGGAGTTATTGTGAGAGGGAAATAGAGAAAAAATTAACAATAATAATTAGGGATGGGGTAAGAAGGGTAGGAGGGGCATTAACAGAAGTTAGAGAAATCAATGTTCATGCCATCAGGTTGGAGGCTACCCAAACGGAATATAAGGTGTTGTTCCTCCAACCTGAGTGTGGCTTCATCTCAACAGTAGAGGAGACCATGGATTGACATATCGGAATGGGAATGGGACGTGGAATTAAAATGTGTGGCCACTGGGAGATCCTGCTTTGTCTGGTGGAGAGAGTGTAGGTGTTCAGCAAAGCGGTCTCCCAGTCTGCGTCGGGCCTCACCAATATATAGAAGGCCACACTGGGAGCACCGGACGCAGTATATCACACTAGCAGACTCACAGGTGAAGTGTTGCCTCACCTGGAAGGACTGTCTGGGGCCCTGAATGGTGGTGAGGGAGGAAGTGTAAGGGCAGATGTAGCATTTGTTACACTTACAAGGATAAGTGCCGGGAGGGAGATTGGTGGGAAGGGATGGGGGGGGGGATGACGAATGGACAAGGGAGTTGCGGAGGGAGCGATCCCTGCGGAAAGCAGAAAGTGGGGTGGAGGGGAAGATATGCTTGGTGGTGGGATCCCGTTGAAGATGGCGGAAGTTACGGAGAATTATATGTTGGACACGGAGGCTGGTGGGGTGGTAGGTGAGGACAAGAGGAACCCTATCCCTAGTGGGATGGCTGGAGGATAGGGTGAGAGCAGATGTGAGTGAAATGGGAGAGATGCGTTTGAGGGCAGAGTTGATGGTGGAGGAAGGGAAGCCCCTTTCTTTTAAAAAGGAAGACATCTCCTTTGTCCTGGAATGAAAAGCATCATTCTGAGAGCAGATGTGGCGGAGACGGAGGAATTGAGAGAAGGGGATAGCATTTTTACAAGTAACAGGTTGGGAAGAGGAATAGTCCAGGTAGCTGTGAGAGTCCATGGGCTTATAGTAGACATCAGAAGATAAGCTGGCTCCAGAGATAGAGACAGACAGATCAAGGAAGGGGAGGGAGGTGTCGGAAATGGACCAGGTAAATTTGAGGGCAGGGTGGAAGTTGGAGGCAAAGTTGATGAAGTCAACAAGCTCAGCATGTGTGCAGGAAGCAGCGCCAATGCAGTCGTCGATGTAGCGAAGGAAAATGGGGGACGGATACCAGTATAGGCTTGGAACATGGACTGTTCCACATAGCCAACAAAAGGGCAGGCATAGCTGGGGTCCATACGGGTGCCCATGACTACACCTTTAGTTTGAAGGAAGTAGGAGGAGTCAAAGGAAAAATTATTAAGAGTAAGGACCAATTCTGCTAGACGGAGCAGAGCAGTGGTCGGGGGGAGCTGGTTGGGTCTGGAATTCAAAAAGAAACGAAGAGCTTTGAGAACTTCCTGGTGGGGAATTGAGGTACATAGGGACTGGACATCCATGGTAAAAATAAGATGATAGGGGCCAGGGAACTTGAAGTCATTGAAAAAATCCAGAGCATGAGAAGTGTCACGAACATAGGTAGGAAGGGATTGAACAAGGGGGGGATAAAACCGTGTCGAGGTATGCAGAAATGTGTTATCGGTGGGGCAGGAGCAAACTGAAACATTGGGTCTACCTGGACAGGCATTCCGTCCTATGATACTCCCCCTTCTCCAGCCTTGTATCCCTTTTGCCAATCAACCTCCCAGCTCTTAGCTTCATCCCTCCCCCTCCTGTCTTCTCCTATCATTTTGGGTTTCCCCCTCCCCCTCCCACTTTCAAATCTCTTACTATCCCTTTTTTCCGTTAGTCCTGACAAAGGGTCTCGACCTGAAACGTTGACTGTACTTCTTCCTATAGATGCTGCCTGGCCTGCTGCATTCCACCAGCATTTTGTGTGTAATTATGTTCCTATGTGTTATGGTTTTCTAGATAGCTGTAGTCAAAAACAACAAACAAGAACTAGGATAAATAAAGGTGTGGAAGCAGAAAAGTAGTTGTCAGCTAGACATTTTGGATTGGAACCTTCAGAGTAAGAGGGAGGGCAATAACGAAGTTACCCAGGTCCAGTGTTAGCTGCAACTCGATAGATTAGCAAAGTGATCATTATTTAGGGGATGGCCTTAGCCAAATGTAAATACAGATCATAAAGAAGTGTAAAGAACAGAAATACTGCACAAAAAACTGAAAGTGAGACATGTAACAAAATATATTCAATCTCTTGTGAACATTGAAAAAAATAATGAGAAATGTAAAGCTTTTAATGGGGAAGGATATGTCTTTGAACAGATTCCACAAACTATGGACTTATTTTTAAGGACTTTACAACTCATGATCTCAGTATTATTTGCTTTTCTATTTTTTTTTGTAATTGCATAGATTGTCTTCTTTTACAGATTGGTTGCTTGTCAGTCTTTGTGTGTAGTTTTTCACTGATTCTCTTGTATTTCTTTGTTCTACCATGAATGTCTGCAAGAAAATGAATCTCAAGGAAGTATACGGTGACATACGTACGTACCTTGATAATAAATTTTCTTTGACTTTGACTTTTATAGAGCAATATAGCACAGCTACAGACTCTTTGGCCCAACCAGCTCATGCTGACCAAGGTTGCCACCCAGTTAGTCCCATTTTCCTGCTTTTAGCCCATATCCCTCTCAGCCCTGCTCCTCCATGCTTCTTAAATGATATTGTTGTACCTAACTCAACCATTTCCTCTGGCAGCTCATTTCATATATTCGCCATCTTCTGTGTAAAAAATGTTACCCATCAGGCCTCTCTTAAATCCTTCCCTCTTCCACTAAACTTATGCCCCCTAGTTCTGCATTCCACCACCCTGGGGAAAATAATATCACCATCCCGTGATGGAAGAAAAATTGGCAGATCTGATATATAATAACAGGCTTTAATGTTAATAGAATCAGGTTTATTATCACTGGCATGTTGTAAAAATTGTTGTTTTGCAGCAGTAAAACATAGAAACATAGAAAACCTACAGCACAATACAGGCCCTTTGACCCACAATGCTGTGCCGAACATGTATTTACTTTAGAAATTACCTAGGGTTACCGATAGCCCTCTATTTTTTGAAGCTCCATGTACCTATCCAGGAGTCTCTTAAAAGACCCTATCATATTCACCTCCACCACCATTGCCGGCAGCCCATTCCATGCACTCACCACTCTCTGCATAAAAACTTACCCTTGACATCTCCTCTGTACCTACTTCCAAGCACCTTAAAACTATGCCCTCTTGTGTTAGCCATTTCAGCCCTGGGAAAAAGCCTCTGACTATCCACATGATCAATGCCTCTCATCACCTTATACATCTCTATCAGGTCACCTCTCATCCTCCGTCGCTCCAAGGAGAAAAGGCCAAGTTCACTCAACCTATTCTCATAAGGCATGCTCCCCAATCCAGGCAACATCCTTGTAAATCTGCTCTGCACCATTTCTATAGTTTCCACATCCTTCCTGTAGTGACGTGACCAGAACTGAGCACAGTACTCCGAGTGGGGTCTGACCAAGGTCCTATATAGCTGTAACATTACCTCTCGGCTCTTAAGCTCAATCCCATGGTTGATGAAGGCCAATGCACCGTATGCCTTCTTAACCACAAAGTCAACCTGCTCAGCAGCTCTGAGTGTCCTATGGACTGGGACCCCACAATCTCTCTGATCCTCCACACTGCCATGAGTCTTACCATTAATATTATATTCTGCCATCATATTTGATGTTGAACTCCATCTGCCACTTCTCAGCCCAGTTTTGCATCCCTAATGTCCCGCTGTAACCTCTGACAGCCCTCCACACTATCTACAGCATCCCCAACCTTTGTGTCATCAGCAAATTAACTAACCCATCCCTCCACTTCCTCATCCAGGTTATTTATAAAAATCATGAAGAGAAGGGGTCACAGAACAGATCCATGCAGAACACCACTGGTCACTGACCTCCATGCAGAATATGACCCGTCTACAACGACTCTTTGCCTTTTATGGGCAAGCCAGTTCTGGATCCACAAAGCAAGGTCCCTTTGGATCCCATGCCGCCTCCTTTTCTCAATAAGCCTTACATGAGGTACCTTATCAAATGCCTTGCTGAAATCCATATACCCTCCATCTACTGCTCTACCCTCATCAACGTGTTTAGTCACATCCTCAAAAAATTCAATCAGGCTCGTAAGGCAGAACCTGCCTTTGACAAAGCCATGCTGACTATTCCTAATCATATTATGCCTCTCCAAATGTTCATAAATCCTGCCTCTCAGGTTCTTTTCCATCAACTTACCAACCACTGAAGGAAGACTCACTGGTCTATAATTTCCTGGGCTATCTCTACTCCCTTTCTTAAATAAGTGAACAACATCTGCAACCCTCTAATCCTCCGGAACCTCTCCCCTCCCCTTTGATGATGCAAAGATCATTGCCAGAGGCTCAGCAATCTCCTCCCTCACCTCCCACTGTAGCCTGGGGTACATCTCGTCCGATCCTGGAGACTTATCCAACTTGATACTTTCCAAAAGCTCCAGCACATTCTCCTTCTTAATATCTATATGCTCAGGCTTTTCAATCCACTGTAAGTCTCCCTGCAATTGCCGAGATCCTTTTCTGCAGTGAATACTGAAGCAAAGTATTCATTAAGTACCTCAGCTATCTCCTCCGGTTCCATACATACTTTTCCACTGTCACACCTGAATGGTACTATTCTCTCACGTCTTATCCTCTTGCTCTTCTCATACTTGTAGAATGCCTTGGGGTTTTCCTTAATCCTGTCTGACAAGGCCTTCTCATGGACCCTTCTGGCTCTCCTAATTTCATTCTTAAACTCCTTCCTGCTAGCCTTATAATCTTCTAGATCTCTCATTACCTAGTTTTTTGAACCTTTCGTAAGCTTTTCTTTTCTTCTTGACTAGATTTTCAATAGCCTTTGTACACCATGGTTCCAGCCTTTCGCTGTCTCATTGGAACATACCTATGCAGAATATGCAGATATGCAAATATCCCCTGAACATTTGTCACATTTCTGCCGTATATTTCCCTGAGAAGATCTGTTCCCAATTCATGCTTCCAAGTTCCTGCCTGATAGCTTCATATGTCCCCTTATTTTTAATATTTACTAATTTTTACTATTTTTAATGTTTAATATTTGTAATCCAGGGAGCGGAAAGTGTGGAATCAAATATCGCTGTGATGATTGTATGTTCTAGTATCAATTGTTTGGCGACGATAAAGTATAAAGTAGTCCAACTAAACGCATTCTTAACTTGTCTGTTCCTATCCCTCTCCAATGCTATGGTAAAGGAGATAAAATTGTGATCACTACCTCCAACATGCTCTCCCACTGAGAGACCTGACACCTGACCAGGTTCATTTCCCAATACCAGATCAAGTACAGCCTCTCCTCTTGTAGGTTTATCTACATATTGTGTCAGGAAACCTTCCTTAACACACCTAACAAACTCCACCTCATCTATACCCCTTGCTCTACAGAGATGCCAATCAATATTTGGAAAATTAAAATCTCCCACCACGACAACCCTGTTATTATTACACCTTTCCAGAATCTGTCTCCCTATCTGCTCCTTGATGTCCCTGTTACTATTGGGTGGTCTATAAAAAACACCCAGTAGAGTTATTGACCCTTTCCTGTTTCTAACTTCCAGCCACAGAGACTCAGTAGACAATCCCTCCATGACTTCCTCCTTTTCTGCAGCCGTGACACTATCTCTGATCAGCAGTGTCCCACCCCCATCCCTTTTGCCTCCTTTCCTGTTCTTTCTGAAACATCTAAAGCCTGGCACTCTAAGTAATCATTCCTGCTCCTGAGCCATCCAAGTCTCTGTAATGGCCACAACATCATAGCTCCAAGTATTGATCCACGCTCTAAGCTCATCCACTTTGTTCATGATGCTTCTTGCATTAAAATAGACACATCTCAAACCTTCAGTCTGAGTGTATTCCTTCCCTATCACCTGCCTATTCTACCTCTCGCACTGTCTCCAAGCTTTCTCTATATGTGAGCCAACCGCCCCTTCCTCCGTCTCTTAAATTCAGTTCCCGCCCCCCCAGCAATTCTAGTTTAAACTCTCCCCAATAGCCTTAGTAAACCTCTCCACCAGGATATTGGTCTCCCTCGGATTCAAGTGAAACCCGTCCTTTTTGTACAGGTCGTGCCTGCCCCAAAAGAGGTCGCAATGATCCAGAAATCTGAATCCCTGCCCCCTGCTGCAATCCCTCAGCTACGCATTTATCCTTCACCTCACTCTATTCCTATACTCACTGTCGTGTCGCACAGGCAGTAATCCCAAGATTACTACCTTTGAGGTCCTGCTTCTCAACTTCCTTCTTAACTCCCTGTAGTCTGTTTTCAGGATCTCCTCCCTTTTCCTACCTATGTTGTTGGTACCAATATGTGCCATGACCTCTGGCTCTTCACCTTCCCACTTCAGTATATAGTGGACGTGATCAGAAACATCCTGGACCCTGGCACTTGGGAGGCAAATTACTATCTGCGTTTCTTTCCTGCGTCCATAGAATTGCCTGTTTGACCTCCTAACAATAGAGTCCCCTATTATTGCTGCCTTCTTTTTTCCTTTACCCTTTTGAGCCACAGGGCCAGACTCTGTGTCAGAGGTGTGGCCACTGTTGCTTCCCCAACAGTACTCAAACAGGAGTACTTATTGTTAAGGGGGACAGCCACAGGGATATTCTGTAAGGTGCAACACACAAAAATTGTGATCAGTTACAAAAATAAATATATTCCAAAAGATTAATAGCAAGGTAGTGTTCATGGGTTCATGGACCATTCATAAATCTGAGAGTAGACGAGAAGAAGCTGCTCCTGTACTGTGTGGGTATCTTCATGTTCTGTACTTCCTCCCTGATGGTATTAATGAGAAAAGGGTATGTGGTCTTTAAATGGATTCCTCCTTCTTGAGGTACCTCCTCTTGAAGATGTCCTCAATGGCAGGGATGGACGTGCCTGTGACTGAGTCTACAATCCTCTGTAGACTGTTGCAATTCTTTGCATTGACAACTCCATACCAGGTGGTGATACAACCAGACAGAATATTTTCCACTCTACCTCTGAAGAAATTTTGCAAGAGCCTTTGGTGACATACCAAATCTCCTCAGCCTGCTAATGGAGTAGAGCCTTTTTTTTCAATTGTATCAATGTGTTGGGTCCAAGGTAGTTTCTCTGAGATGTTGACACCCAGGAAAAGGAAACAAAAAAGCAGAAGCACTGTAGTGTAGTGGTTAGCATGATGCTTTTACATCAATAGTGATTTAGATTCAATCATGCCACTGTCTGTAAGGAGTTTGTATGTTCTCCCAGTGACTGCACAGGTTTCCTCCCACATTCCAAAGACATATGGGTTTGGGTTTGGATATTTGGGTAGTTGATCCTCCACAATATTCCACGTGGGAATTTAAACTGGAGGTGGCAGTGTTTTTTTTTATGAGGTCGAGTTGTGAGCTCGACATCAACCCGGCATGGATGGAGAGCACGCTCGGGAGCGCTCTGTCACTGGATTGAACTCGGGAACCTCCGTTCTCAGGCCTAGCGCTGATCTCACTGCGCCACCAGGTTACAGTTAGTTGTGGCCATGCTTCATTGGCACCAGAAGTGTGACAAGATTTGTGGGCTGTCCCCAGCCCATCCTTGGACTGTGCTGGTCCTAGATGCAAATGATGTATTTCACGTATGGCTCAATGCACATGTGAGAAATAAAACTAATCTTATAACATTGAAATACTTCATCACTTCGACTGATGAAGGTACAGTCTTAATCCTGCAAGATTAATGAACTGCAGATATTTATTAAAAATTTGCACTTGTTTTACAAATAATACTGAAAGCGAGCATGTAAAGGTATTGGATGGGGATGAGGAATGATTACAGAGAAAACCTCAGAAATATTATTGGTTGCAAAGAAGCGCCTCAGAAGATGGAGGACAAGTCTGATGAATAAGCTCCGATGTCTACACTTGCTGAAATAACTTACGGGCAGTTGAATGATTTTCTAGTTCCCATCTAAAGGTAATATTCATTTTGGGAATTTAGTAGCCACAATATGGAAGACACAACAATACACTCTTCTGGAAATGAATTAGATGGTTACAGAGATATATATCCTATGCTTGAGAGCTTTAGTGTGGTTAACAGGCCTTTAACTAGATATTTAACTGTTGCTCCCTGATCAACCATATGAAAGGAAGATTAAAAAGAAAAGTAAAACAGTATTCATTGTTCAGATCTGAAGAAGAAGGAGTATTGGATACAGGGATAAGGGATAGAAAGGGGAGATGCTGAAAGATGATGTCCGAATTTTTTCTCAGAAAATTGATTCATATTCATATTCATTTATTCAACACATGTATATTGAAACACACAGTGAAATGCTTTAACAACCAACATAATCTAAGGATGTGCTGGGGGTAGCACACAAGTGTTACCACACGTTCCTTCACCAACATAGCATGGCCATAATGTTCACAGAATACACACACACACATACACAGGCCATTTCTGGGCCACCAGCCTCCAGTGAACTCACAGACACAGAATTTTGGCCATCGGTGCACTGATTTCTCCAGAAGACTCACACACTTCCAGACATTGGTGCACTGATTTCCCCAGTGGACGTGCAGACACAGGGCTTTGGCCATCAGAGCTCTGATTTCCCCAGCAGACTTGCAGACATCGGTGCACTGATTTCTCCAGTGGACTCGCAAATACAGGACTTTGGCCATCGGTTTCCCTTGATTTCCCTTTGATTTCCCTTGTGGTCTTACAGACATTGCTGCACTGACTTTCCCAGTGGACACGCTGACACAGGGCTTCGGTCAGCGGTGTACTGATTTCCCCAGTGAACTTGCAGACATTGGTGCACTGATTTCTCCAGTGGAAGTACAGACACAGGGCTTTAGCCATCAAGGCACTGAATTACTGAATTCCCCAGCAGACTTGCAGACATCAGTACACTGATTTACCCAGTGGACATGCAGACTTGAAGACATCGGAGAACTGATTTCCCCGGTGGACATGCAGACATTAGTCCATTAATTTCACCTGTGATCCTGCAGAAGAAGGACAAGGCAACAAAAGGGGGAACAAATGCAGACAGAGCAACGAGTTAAATTGTACCACAGAGGCAAAATTCAAAAGGGCAAAGAATGCAGTGCTGAAGGTTCTGTATTTAAATGCACATAGCATTTGGAATAAGGTGGATGAACTTGTGGTGCAATTAGAGATTGGTCAGTATGATTTTTAAGGGCATCATTGAGCCATAGTTGGGAGCTGAACATCAAAGGATATACCTTGTATCAAAAAAGACAGGCAGGAAGGTATTGGCAGTAGTGTGGTTCTGTTGGTTAGAGGTGGAATTACATCTTTAGAAAGAGGTGACATTGGGTCAGAAAATGTTGAATCATTGTGGGTGGAGTTAAGAAACCGCAAGGGTGAAAAGGCCATTAATGGAATCATATATTGACCACCAAATAGTAGCCAAAATGTGGGATTGAGATTGCAAAGAGAGCTGGAAAAGGCACGTAATAAGGGTAATGTCACAATTGTAATAAGGGACTTCAATATGCAAGAGGATTGGGAAAATCAGGTTGGTGTCAGATCGCAAGAGAGGAAATTTGTTGAATGCCTATGATATGGCTTTTTAGAGCACTTTGTGGCTGAGCCTACTTGGGGAAAGGTTATCTTAGATTCAATGTTGTGTAATAACCCAGATCTTATTAGGGAGCTTAATGTAAAGGAACACTTAGGAGGCTGTGATCATAATATGATTGAGTTCATGCTGCACTTTGAGAGTGAGCATCACAAGTCACATGTATCAGAATCGCAATGGAGGCTATGTCCCACAGAAGAAGTAGTTCTCAATTAGCAGGGGTAGGCAATTGTGGCTGACAAAGGAAGTTAAGGACTGCATAAAGCCAAGGAAGATCATAAGACATAAAGCAGAATTAGGCCACTCAGCCCATTGAGCCCGCTCCACCATTTCATCACGGCTGATGCTAGATTGCATTCAACCCATACAGCTGCCCTCTCATCATATCTCTTGATGCCATGACCAGTCAAGAAACTATCAACTTTTGCTTTAAATATACCCACGGACTTGGCCTCCACCGCAGTCTGTGACAGAGCATTCCACAGATTCACTACTCTGCTAAAAAAAATTCCTCCTTACCTCTGTTCTAAAAGGTCACACCTCAGTTTTGCGACTGTGCCCTCTAGTTCTGGATACCTCTACCACAGGAAAACATCCTCTCCCCATCCACCTTATCTCGTGCTTTCAACGTTCAGTAGGTTTCAATGAGATCCCCAAGCATCCTTCTAAAATCCAGTGAGTACTGGCCCAAAGCCACCAAACACTCCTCATATGTTAACCCCTTCATTCCCAGCATCATCTTTGTGAACCTCCTCTGGACTCTCTTCAATGACAATACATCCTTTCTGAGATAAGGGGCCCAAAACTGTTGACAATACTCCAAGTGTGGCCTGACCAGTGTCTTATAAAGATTCAGAATTATCTCCTTGTTTTTATATTCTATTCCCCTTGAAATAAATGCCAACATTGCACTGGCTTCTTTACCACGGACTCAACCTGTAAATTAACCTTCAGAGAGTCTTGCACAAGGACTCCCAAGTCCCTTTGCACCTCTGAGGTTCAAATTTTCTCCCTATTTAGATAATAGTCTGCACTATTGTTCCTTTTACCAAAATGTATTATCATACATTTCCCAACACCGTATTCCATCTGCCACATTTTTGTCCATTCTTCCAATCTGTCTAAGTCCTGCAGTAATCGCATCGCTTCCTCAGTGCTACCTACCCCTCCACCATTTTTGTATCATCCGCAAACTTTGCCACAAAGTCATCAATTCCACTATCTAAATCATTGACGAACAATGAGCACCACTGCTCAATACAAGAGGACATGGCTTTAAGGTAAGGGGTGGGAAGTTCAAGGGGGATATTAGAGGAAAGTTTTTTACTCGGAGAGTGGTTGGTATGTGGAATGCACTGCCTGAGTCAGTGGTGGAGACAGATAGACTAGTGAAATTTAAGAGACTACGAGACAGGTATATGAAGGAATTTAAGGTAACGGGTTATATGGGAGGCAGGGTTTAAGGGTCGGCGCAACATTGTGAGCCGAAGGGCCTGTACTGTGCTGTACTATTCTATGTTCTATGTTCTATGTAAAAGTGGTGGTCCCAATACTGACCCTGACGAACACCACTAGTCACTGGTAGACAACCAGAAAAGGCCCCCTTTATTCCCACTTGCTGCCTCCTGCCTGTCAATCATTCCTCTATCCATGCCAGTATCTTTTCTGTAACGCCATAGGACTTTATCTTGTTGAGCAGCCTCATGTGTGACACCTTATCAAACGCCTTCTGAAAATCCGAGTAAATGACATCCACTGCCTCACCTTTGTTCTTCCTGCTGATTACTTCCTCAAAGAACTCTGACTTTGACTTATTTTATCATTAGTCTCCAAGTATCCCGAAACATCACCCTTAATAGACTCCAACACTTACCCAACCACTGAGGTTATACTAACTGGCCTATAATTTCCTCTCTTCTTAGAGTGGAGTGACATTTGCAATTTTCCTCCTTACCTCTTCATAAGACAAGGGTCAGGCCCCACTTTGAATATTGTCAACAATTTTGGGCCCCATATCTCAGAAGGGGTATGTTGTTATTGGAATGAGTCCAGAGAAGGTTCACCAGGATGATTCTGGGAATTAAGGGGTTAATGTATGAGAAGCGTTTGGAAGCTTTGGGCCTGTACTCACTAGAGTTTACAAGAATGTGTGGGGATCTCATTGAAACCTACCGAACATTGAAAGGATGAGATAAGGTGGATTTGGAGTGCATGTTTCCAATGGTGGGGTATCCAGAACTAGAGGACACAGCCTCAAAATTGAGCGTTGGCCTTTTACAACAGAGATAAGAAGGATTTTTTTTTAGCCAGGTAGTTGTGAATCTGTGGAATGCTCTGCCACAGACTGTGGTAGAGGCTAAGCCCGTGGGTATATTTAAAATGGAAGTTATTAGTTTCCTGATTGGTCAGGGCATCAAAGGATATGGCGAGAAGGCAGGTGTATAGGGTTAAGTGCGATCTGAGATCAGCCATGATGGAATGGTGGAGCGGGCTTGATGGGCTGAATGGCTTAATTCTGCTCCTATGTTTTATGATCTTATGGATACAGGGTTTTGGCTAACAGTGTACTGATTTCCCCAGTGGACTTGCAGACACAGGGCTTGGTCATCGGTGCAATGATTTATCCAGTGGACTCACAGGTACAGGGCTTTGGCCATTGGGCTCAACTTACAGCCTTCGATCTTCGTGGATCAATCCTGGGACTCATTAGTGATGGGACTCCAAACTCCATGCCTAAACTTCCAGACTTGCCAACTTGCTGTCCCGGGGTGGTCACAGGCCTCGTGCCCCTACTCGCACAAACCTCTGATCCTGGGACCCACTGATCTGGGAGGAAGTGCTCCCTGACTTTGTCAGCCATACCAAACAGAAGGAAAAAGCCATGAAAGTGAAAACAGCAAGTACATTGGGAGAGAAAAGACGACCAGTGCACGGGAGTCTGATACCAGCATTTATAATTTACCAGTAGTAAATCAACAGAAGAGAACATTAAATGAGGTGTTAAAAACTGTTGATGATTTTCAGCCACTTCGAACACGCAATGAAGTCAATTTTTACTCTCACCATCTGTGCAACAGATTCACTTTGCATATAATGTGCAAGTATAAGGAATCAAAATCCAGTCTGATGTTCACTCTATGCATTTGGACACCTCTGAAAAATCAACCAATGATCAACTTGTACGGCTAAGCTGAGAAATTCAAATTTAATTAAATGGGGCCAAAGGTCCTGATGCAGGGTTTCAACCCAAAACATCAACAATTCCTTTGACTCACAGATGCTGGTAAATTCCTCCAGCAGATTGTTTGCTGCTCCAAAATTCCGTATGTGTTTTGCAAGGAGCCTAGTGTCATAGAAAAGTACAGGTCAGAAATAGGCCCTTCAACCCATCTAGACATGCCAAAGCCATTTAAACCGCCTACTCCCATCAACCTGCACCTGGACCGTAGCCCTCCATACCCCTACAATCCATACACATATCCAAGCTTCTCTTAAATGTTGAAATTGAGTTTGCATGCACCATTTGTGCTGGCAACTTGTTCCACACTCTGATGACACGCTGAGTGAAGAAGTTTCTCTTCATGTTCCCCTTAAACTTTTCACCTTTCAACCTTATTCCATGACCTCTGGTTGTAGTCCCGTCCAACTTCAGTGGAAAATTCCTGCTTGCAATCACCTTATCAATACTCCTCATAATTTTGTATACCTCTATCAAATCTTCTCCCAGTCTTCTACATTCCAAGGAATAAAGCCCGAACCTATTCAATCTTTCCTTATAACTCAGGTGTTCCGGACCTGACAAGATCCTTGTAATTTTTCTCTGTGTTCTTTCAAACTTATTTACATTTTTCCTGTCAGTGGGTGACTAAAGCTACACAGGATACTTCAAATTAGGCCTCACCGTCGACTTATGTTACTTCAACATAGCACCTCATCTCCTATACTCAATATTTTGAATTATGACGGCCAATGTGCTGAAAGCTTTCTTTATGACCCTATCTACCTGTGACTCCACTTTCAATGAATTATGGACCTGTATTCCCATATCCCTTTGTTCTATCACACACTTATGTGCCCTACTGTTCACTGTGTAAGGCCTACCCTGGTTGGTCCAAATGAAGTGCAAAAACTTGCACTTGCCTGTATTAAATTCCATGTTGTTTCTCAGCCCACTTTTCCAGCTGATCCAGATTCCCCTGCAAGCCATGATAGCCTTCCTCGTTGTCCACTACACTCCCAATCTTGGTGTCATCCACAAATTTGCTGATCCAGTTAACCACATTATCATCCAGATCACTAATATAGCTGACATATAATAATGGACTTAGGACTGAAGCCTGCAGCACTCCACCGGTGATAGGCCTCCAGCCGGAGAGGCAACCATCTACTACCACTCTCTGGCTCCTTCCACAAAGCCAATGTCTAATTTAATTTACTACCTTTATCTTGAATGCTGTGTGACTGAATCTTCTTGACTAACTTCCCATGTGGGACCTTGTCAAAAGCCTTCCTAAGGTCCAGGTAGACAACATCCACTTTCCTGGCAACTTCCTTGAAAAACACTATTAGATTGGTTGGACATGACCTACCACGTATGAAGTCATGCTGACTATCCTTAATTAGTCCATGTCTATCCAAATACTTATATATCCTGTCCCTTAGAATATCTTCCAATAACCTTCCCACTACTGATGTCAAGACTCACTGGCCTATAATTTCCTGGTTTATGTTTAGAGACTTTCTTAAACAGTGGAACAACATTGGCTATCCTCCAATTCTCTGGTATCTCTCCTGTCACCAAGGATGATTTAAATATCTCTGCTAGGGCCCTGGCAATTTCTGCACTTACCTGCTGTAGGGTCCAAGGGAACACCTTGACAGGCCCTGGGGACTTATCCACTTGATTTGCCTCAGGGCAGTAAACACTTCCTTCTCTGTGTTCATAGAAAGTATAGATGCAAAAAAATTATTTGGCTCCACACGTGAATTACCATTGTGATCTTCCAGAGGAACATTTTGTTCCTTGCAATCCTTTTGCTCTTAACATACTGTATCTTTAGAAGCCCTTAGGATTCTCCCTCACCTTGTCTGCTAAGGCAACATCATGCTTTCTTTTAGCTCTCCTGATTTCTTTATTAAATGTTCTCTTGCATTTCTTATACTCCATAAGCACCCGATTTATTCCTACCTGCCTATACCTGCTATGGACTCCTTTTTTTTCCTTAACCAGGGCCTCAATATCTCTTGAAAACCAAGGCTCCCTACAGTTGTTATCTTTACTTTTTACTCTGACAGACACATACATGCGTTTGAAGGTCCCTCACCTACCAAGTACACCTTTGCCAGAAAACAGCCTGTCCCAATCCATACTTGCCAGATCATTTCTGATACCATCAAAATTTGCCTTTCTCCAATTTAGAATGTGAACCACACCTATCTTTCTGCATATCTACTTTGAAACTAATGGCATTTTGATCACTAAATACAAAGTACTCCCCTACACAAATTTCTATCACCAGCCCTGTCTCATTCCCTAATAGCAGATCAAGTATCACACATTCTTTCATTGGGACTTCTGTGTGCTGATTAAGGAAACTTTCCTGAGCACATTTGACAAACTCTATCCGTTCTAGTCCTTTTACAATATGGGAGTCCCAGTCAATATGTGGAAAGTTAAAGTCACCTACTATAACCACCTTACGTTTTTGCAGCAATCTGTGATCTCTCTACCAATTTGTTCCTCCAAATCCCTTGGACTGTTGGGTGGTCTGTAATATAGCCCCATTAATGTGGTCATACCTTTTTTATTTCTCAGTTCCACCCATAACTCCTCACTAGATGAGTTCTCCAGTCTGTCCTGACTGAGCACTGCAATGAAATTTTCCCTGACTTTTAATACTACCCCTCCCTCCCACTCTATCGTGTCTAAAACAACGGAACCTGGGATTACTCATCTGCCAGTCCTACCCCTCCTCCCTTACTTATGGCTACAATATCACAATTCCAGGTGTTGATCCAGACTCTGAGTTCAGCTGTCTTTCCCACAATACTTCTTATTGAAATATATGCAGTTCAGGACATTAGTTGTACTATGCTCAACCTTTTGATTCCTGACTTTGGGGTCTTACAAACATCTGTCTCCACTAACTGTTCTGGAACTTTGGTTCCCATTCTCCTGCAACTCTAGTTTAAACCCCACCTTGCAGTACTAGCAAGCCTTCCCTCTAGGACAGCCTTTCTCAATCTGTTTTGCCTTAGAAGAACCCTTGGAATAAATTTCAGGTCTCAGGGAACCCTGCGTAAAAATGATTATATATACAGCTTGCTCATGGTATGTTAGTGTGATCAGTACGTTGTAGATATAATCATCCAAAAATAATTGTTAATGCTCTTTTGAGTAGAGAATAAATTTTTAGCCAAACTTTCTTGAAAAAACAGGTAGTAGTTAAGCTAACACACACAAAAAATGCTGGTGAATGCAGCAGGCCAGGCAGCATCTATAGGAAGAGGTACAGTTGATGTTTCGGGCCGAGACCCTTCGTCAGGACTAACTGAAGGAAGAGATAGTAAAAAGAGATAGTAAGAGATTTGAAAGTGGGAGGGGGAGGGTGAGATCCGAAATGATAGGAGAAGACAGGAGGGGGGAGGGATGGAGCCGAGAGCTGGACAGTTGATTGGCAAAAGGAATATGAGGCTGAAGAAGGGAGAGGATCATGGGATGGGAGGCCTAGGGAGAAAGAAAGGGGGAGGGGGGAAGCCCAGAGGATGAGCAAGGAGTATAGTGAGAGGGACAGAGGGAGAAAAAGGAGAGAGAGAGAGAGAAAAAAAATCAATTAATAATAATAATAAATAAATAAATAACGGATGGGGTATGAAGGGGAGGTGGAGCATTAGCAGAAGTTAGAGAAGTCAATGTTCATGCCAGCAGGTTGGAGGCTACCCAAACGGAATATAAGGTGTTTTTCCTTCAACCTGAGTGTGGCTTCATCTTGACAGTAGAGGAGGTCATGGATAGACATATCAGAATGGGAATGGGACATGGAATTAAAATGTGTGGCCACTGGGAGATCCTGCTTTCTCTGGCAGACAGAGCATAGGTGTTCAGCAAAATGGTGTCCCAGCCTGCGTCATGTCTTGCCAATATATAGAAGACCACATCTGGAGCACCGGACGCAGTATAATCACCCCAGTCGACTCACAGGTGAAGTGTCGCCTCACCTGGAAGGACTGTCTGGGGCCCTGAATGGTGGTGAGGGAGGAAGTGTAAGGGCATGTGTAGCACTTGTTCCACTTACAAGGATAAGTGCCAGGAGGGAGATCGGTGGGAAGGGATGGGGGGTACGAATGAACAAGGGAGTCGCGTAGGGAGTGATCCCTGCGGAAAGCAGAGAGAGGGGGTTAGGGAAAGATGTGCTTAGTGGTGGGATCCCATTAGAGGTGGCAGAAGTTACGGAGAATTATATGTTGGACCTGGAGGCTGGTGGGGGGGTGGTTGAGGACAAGGGGAACCCTATTCCTAGTGGGGTGGCGGAAGGATGGGGTGAGAGCAGATGTGAGTGAAATGAGAGAGATGCGTTTGAGAGCAGAGTTGATGGTGGAGGAAGGGAAGCCCATTTCTTTAAAAAAGAAATCATCCCCTTCGTTCTGGAATGAAAAGCCTCATCCTGAGAGCAGATGTGGCGGAGACGGAGGAATTGCGAGAAGGAGATAGCATTTTTGCAAGAGACAGGTTGGGAAGAGGAATAGTCCAGGTAGCATATGTCTGTCCACGGCCTCCTCTACTGTCAAGATGAAGCCACGCTCAGGTTGGAGAAAAAACACCTTATATTCCGTCTCGGTAGCCTCCAACCTGCTGGCATGAACATTGACTTCTCTAACTTCCGTTAATGCCCCACCTCCCCTTCGTACCCCATCCGTTATTTATTTATTATTATTATTATTAATTATTATTGTTTCTCTCTCTCTCTCCTTTTTCTCCCTCTATCCCTCTCACTATACTCCTTGCCCATCCTCTGGGCTTCCCCCCTTCCTCCCTAGGCCTCCTGTCCCATGATCCTCTCCCTTCTCCAGCCTTGTATCCCTTTTGCCAATCAACTGTCCAGCTCTTGGCTCCATCCCTCCCACTCCTGTCTTTTCCTATCATTTCGGATCTCCCCCTCCCCCTTCCACTTTCAAATCTCTTACTATCTCTTCTTTCAGTTAGTCCTGACGAAGGGTCTTGGCCCGAAATGTCGACTGTACCTCTTCCTATTATGCTGCCTGGCCTGCTGCATTCACCAGCATTTTTTTGTGTGTATTGCTTGAAATTCCAGCATTTGCGGATTTCCTCGTGTTTGTAGTAATTAAGCTAAGCTTACCTTTCTTGAAATTATTCTCTTCCTTTCCCACTTCCATAAATTTTAAAAACTCATAAGGAAAACATAATAAATTTCTGTTAAATAACTGGCTTAAGGCAAAATGGGATTTAATTTTTCTTAAAGTAGGCTCAGTAGATTTAATTTAAATAAAGGTTGTAAATTGAAATTAATGCTATTAATTAATTGAAAATTTATTGACAATGTTGAAGAATAAAGTTATGAAAAACCATAAGCCAGAGCATTATGAATAAGACCAAAAGACCATAAGTTATAGAACATAGAACATAGAATAGTACAGCACATTACAGGCCCTTCGGCCCACAATGTTGTGCCGACCCTCAAACCCTGCCTCCCATATAACCCCCCACCTTAAATTCCTCCATATACCTGTCTAGTAGTCTCTTAAACTTCACTAGTGTATCTGCCTCCACCACTGACTCAGGCAGTACATTCCACGCACCAACCATTCTCTGAGTAAAAAACCTTCCTCTAATATCCCCTTTGAACTTCTCACCCCTTACCTTAAAGCCATGTCCTCTTGTATTGAGCAGTGGTGCTCTGGAGAAGAGGCGCTGGCTATCCACTCTATCTATTCCTCTTAATATCTTGTACACCTCTATCATGTCTCCTCTCATCCTCCTTCTCTCCAAAGAGTAAAGCCCTAGCTCCCTTAATCTCTGATCATAATCCATACTCTCTAAACCAGGCAGCATCCTGGTAAATCTCCTCTGTACCCTTTCCAATGCTTCCACATCCTTTCTATAGTGAGGCGACCAGAACTGGACACAGTACTCCAAGTGTGGCCTAACCAGAGTTTTATAGAGCTGTATTATTACATCGCGGCTCTTAAACTCTATCCCTCGACTTATGAAAGCTAACACACCACAAGCTTTCCTAACTACCCTATCTACCTGTGAGGCAACTTTCAGTGATCTGGGGACATGTACCCCCAGATCCCTCTGCTCCTCCACACTACCAAGTATCCTGCCATTTACTTTGTACTCTGTCTTGGAGTTTATAGGAGCAGAAGTAGGCCATTCAGCCCATTGAATCTGTTCCTCATTCAATCATGGGCTGATCCAAATATTCACCTGCATTCTCCCCATACCATTTAATGCTCTGGATAATCAAGAACCTATCTGTCTCTGCCTTAAATATACCCAATGACTTGGCCTCCACAGCTGCTCATGGCAACAAATTCCACAGATTTACCACTCTCTGACTAAAGTAATTTCTCCGCATCTCTGTTCTAAATAGACATCATTCAATCCTGAAGTCGTGCCCTCTTGTCCGAGACTCCCCTACTATGGGAAATAACTTTGCCATACCTAATCTGTTCAGGCCTTTTAACATTTGGAATGCTTCTATGAGATCCACCCCCCCCCCACCATTCTCTTGAACTCCAGGGAATATAGCCCAAGAGCTGCCAGACGTTCCTCATATGGTATCCCTTTCATTCCTGGAATCATTCTTGTGAATCTTCTCTGCACCCTTTCCAATGTCAGTATATCCTTTCTAAAATAAGGAGCCCAAAACTGCACACAATACTCCAAGTGTGGTCTCACGAGTGCCTTATACAGCCTCAACATCACATCCCTGCTCTTATATTCTATACTTCTAGAAATGAATGCCAACATTGCATTTGCTTTCTTCACCACTGACTCAACCTGGAGGTTAACCTTTAGGGTATCCTGCACAAGGACTCCCAAATCCCTTTGCATCTCTGCGTTTTGGATTCTCTCCCTATCTAAATAATAGTCTGCCCATTTATTTCTTCCACCAAAGTGCATGACCATACACTTTCCAACATTTTATTTCATTTGCCACTTTTTGTCCATTCCCTTAAACTACCTAAGTTCACCTTTCACCTCAAACACCCTGTTGCTAATTCAAAGGAAGCTCAAACCTTCCTTTGCTAATTCATTCGAATTTTTTGTGTAGCAGGAGGTTGGTGTGCTTTTTGTTCAGGTTTTCACACAATTTTTAAAACATTCTCGAGTGAACTGGTCGTTGTTTAATGAAATTAACCATTTTTTCAGCATCATCCAGAATATTTTTGCATTTCATCTCCAAAAGCTTTTGGCATCAGCACCTCCCTGTGAAGAAAGGAGTGTATTGTGACAACATCAGGATTTTCTTTTTTTCACAAGAGAAATAAAACTGCTCATGGAGCCAACCGTTGATGGGACACCACCAGGACAGATGCCAACACAATCCCTCCAAGACAGACCTCTTGTTTCCAGATATGAAGACAAAACATTAAATATGTCTTGGCAAACAACAGGAATTCTGCAGATGCTGGAAATTCAAGCAACACACATCAAAGTTGCTGGTGAACGCAGCAGGCCAGGCAGCATCTCTAGGAAGAGGTACAGTCGACGTTTCGGGCCGAGACCCTCCGTCAGGGCTAACTGAAGGAAGAGTGAGTAAGAGATTTGAAAGTGGGAGGGGGAGGGGGAGATCCAAAATGATAGGAGAAGACAGAGGGGGAGGGATGGAGCCAAGAGCTGGACAGGTGATTGGCAAAGGGGATATGAGAGGATCATGGGACAGGAGGTCCGGGGAGAAAGACGGGGGGGGGGGAACCAGAGGATGGGCAAGGGGTATAGTCAGAGGGACAGAGGGAGAAAAAGGAGAGTGAGAAAAAGAATGTGTTTATAAAAATAAACAACGGATGGGATACGAGGGGGAGGTGGGGCATTAGCGGAAGTTAGAGAAGTAACGAGACCCGACGCAGATTGGGAGACTACTTTGCTGAACACCTACGCTCTGTCAGCCAGAGAAAGCAGGATCTCCCAGTGGCCACACATTTTAATTCCACATCCCATTCCCATTCTGACATGTCTATCCACGGCCTCCTCTACTGTAAAGATGAAGCCACACTCAGGTTGGAGGAACAACACCTTATATTCCGTCTGGGTAGCCTCCAACCTGATGGCATGAACATTGACTTCTCTAACTTCCGCTAATGCCCCACCTCCCCCTCGTACCCCATCCGTTATTTATTTTTATACACACATTTTTTCTCTCACTCTCCTCTTTCTCCCTCTGTCCCTCTGACTATACCACTTGCCCATCCTCTGGTTTCCTCCCCCCCGCTTGTCTTTCTCCCTGGGCCTCCTGTCCCATGATCCTCTCATATCCCCTTTGCCAATCACTTGTCCAGCTCTTGGCTCCATGCCTCCCCCTCCTGTCTTCTCCTATCATTTTGGATCTCCCCCTCCCCCTCCCACTTTCAAATCTCTTACTAGCTCTTCCTTCAGTTAGTCCTGACAAAGGGTCTCGGCCCGAAACGTCGACTGTACCTCTTCCTAGAGATGCTGCCTGGCCTGCTGCGTTCACCAGCAACTTTGAAATATATCTTGGCCTTTGCTTGTTTTGGACAGCTCTTTGCAACAGGAAAGGTTTTCTTTAATTTCACCATCATTTATAAATCTTACAAATGCTGCAACATGACATTTATTGGTGAAATTTGTTAATTCATCAACCTGGATAGAGAAGCTGTTGTTTTTCAGTTTATCACACAAAACCTCTTCAGCATCATGTGACATGTCATTTACCATACTGTTTGAGAATGAAACCTTTTCAATTTCTCATACTGCATTCTGTTCGAACATTTTACCCACTATAATTTTACATGCTGGCATTTTTAGGTTCTCACCAACTGTGAGAATTTTCCTTTTCTGGGTCATAAGTTCTGCTACTAAATAACTTACTTCCCGACCCTTTTACTGAATGTGACTTTATTAGCAAAAGCTTTACTCTGTTTGTTTTGAGATTCCAATAGCCATTTAAAGTAATCAGCATCTTAATGTGACATACAACTGTGATTTGTAATTAAGTGTCTTTTCAATTTTGCTGGAGCCATTGCTGCATATGTAAGTTGTTTGCCACAGACTAGGCACAATGGAATAGGACAACTTGGATCACTTGTCCATGCAAAACCCATTGATAAGTAGTTTTCATTGTAAAGACAGACTTTTTTTGTGGCTGTTGTTGCACTGGTGTTGTGAAATGACTCAGTAGATTGTAATTCTTCATCATTAACCCTATCATAATTGTCCATAGGCCTAGGCCTAGAATCCTCTTCTTCCATCTCTCACTTCTTCAAATATCACCACAATGTACCGTCAGACATGTCTGTAACACACAGGGGTTAATAAAACACCCCTGTGTATTTTACACAGGAGAGGCTGACATCACAGCCCAAGTTGGACAGGTCCATTCAATGCTCAGAAAATGCACTTCATGCTCATCTGTCATGGTCCAGATCGGGGTCCCTTTAAATTTACTTTGTTTATGTTACGATCCGGACCGTTGACTCCCTGTTTGCCTTTGGTTCCCTGTTTTCCCGTGTCCCTCGGGCTTGGTGATTGGAGGCAATTTACTCTCGGCTGAATCAGCAGTTTATAGTCTCCGGTTTTCAGCCGTTCAGTGCGAGAGTGTTTGCAAAGTCACCAAAGGTGCTGCAAGCCAATGTCATCTGGCCGGAGCAAGCCTAGTCTTCCCCCAAAGCGAGTGCCAGTAAGTCGCCTTTTCTCACCGGAGTGACCCGGTCAAGTTACCTCGCCAAAGTGAGCCTGCAAAATTTCCTTGCCGAGGCGGGACGGTCAGTTAACCCGCCGGAGGGAATCAAGAGCCGCTGTCTACTGTTCCCGGACTGAGTCTAGAGCTCACCACTACCCGGCAGCTCCAAGTACTAGTAGAGTGGATAGGGGAGAACCAGTGGATGTGGTATATTTGGATTTTCAAAAGGCTTTTGACAAGGTCCCACACAGGAGATTAGTGTGCAAACTTAAAGCACAGGGTATTGGGGGTAAGGTATTGATGTGGATAGAGAATTGGTTGGCAGACAGGAAGCAAAGAGTGGGAATAAACGGGACCTTTTCAGAATGGCAAGCAGTGACTAGTGGGGTGCCGCAAGGCTCAGTGCTGGAACCCCAGTTGTTTACAATATATATTAATGACTTGGATGAGGGAATTAAATGCAGCATCTCCAAGTTTGCGGATGACACGAAGCTGGGCGGCAGTGTTAGCTGTGAGGAGGATGCTAAGAGGATGCTGGGTGACTTGGATAGGTTAGGTGAGTGGGCAAATTCATGGCAGATGCAATTTAATGTGGATAAATGTGAAGTTATCCACTTTGGTGGCAAAAACAGGAAAACAGGTTATTATCTGAATGGTGGCCGATTAGGAAAAGGGGAGGTGCAACGAGACCTGGGTGTCATTATACACCAGTCATTGAAAGTGGGCATGCAGGTACAGCAGGCGGTGAAAAAGGCGAATGGTATGCTGGCATTTATAGCAAGAGGATTTGAGTACAGGAGCAGGGAGGTACTACTGCAGTTGTACAAGGCCTTGGTGAGACCACACCTGGAGTATTGTGTGCAGTTTTGGTCCCCTAATCTGAGGAAAGACATCCTTGCCATAGAGGGAGTACAAAGAAGGTTCACCAGATTGATTCCTGGGATGGCAGGACTTTCATATGATGAAAGACTGGATGAACTAGGCTTATACTCGCTGGAATTTAGAAGATTGAGGGGGGATCTGATTGAAACGTATAAAATCCTAAAGGGATTGGACAGGCTAGAACCAGGAAGATTGTTCCCGATGTTGGGGAAGTCCAGAACGAGGGGTCACAGTTTGAGGATAAAGGGGAAACCTTTTAGGACCGAGATTAGGAAAAACTTCTTCACACAGAGAGTGGTGAATCTGTGGAATTCTCTGCCACAGGAAACAGTTGAGGCCAGTTCATTGGCTATATTTAAGAGGGAGTTAGATATGGCCCTTGTGGCTAAAGGGATTAGGGGGTATGGAGGGAAGGCTGGTACAGGGTTCTGAGTTGGATGATCAGCCATGATCATACTGAATGGCGGTGCAGGTTCGAAGGGCCGAATGGCCTCCTCCTGCACCTATTTTCTATGTTTCTATGTTTCTACCACGTCCTGGCCCTGGCGGCATCCAAGTACCACGTCCTGGCCCTGGTGGCATCCAAGTCTCAAGTCCTGGCCCTGGCGGTCCGTGATTCCGAGTCCTAGCCCAGAACCCTTAGTCCCAGCCTAGTCCAAGGCCTGAGTCCTTGTCCAGTTCGCTTTTCCTGCTTCTGCCTTGCCCTCCTTGTATCGAGCAATAAACTCAATTAAGTTAACCTCACAAGATGTGTCTTGCATTTGGGTCCACCCTTGCTCCCAGTGCCCCCCATTGTGACATCATCAGCCTACTGTCCTCCCTTCAGACTCAGAACACGTTCCTCCTACTCTGCACGGCCATTCTAGGCCGAGAGGCCTCTAATGGCATTTCTAACAGGATTCCTTGGTCACTGCCCACCACCGTGAGTGCTAGCATCATGTGTCGTGTGAAGTTTAAAAATTTTTTTTTTTATCGTGATCTCTCGCAGAACCCTAGGGTTCCACAGAATCCCAGATGAGAAACCCTGCTCTAGGATTTTAACCGCCCTTCTAGTTCAGGTTCAAACCGTCTCTTCTGCAATGGTCCTACCTTCCCTGGAAGAGAGCCCAATAGTCTAAAATTCTTATGTTCACCCTCCTACACCAACTTCTTAAATTGTATAATCTTCCTAATTCTTGCCTCACACAGCACATGACACAGGTAGAAAACCTAAGATCACAACCCTGGAGGCCCTGTCCTTTAACTTAGCACTTACTTCCTGACCTCCCTTTGCAGAACTTCATCACTTGTCCTACCCATATCATTGGTACCTACATGGACAATGACTTCTGGCTGTTTATCCTCCCACTTACGAATGCTGAGGACTTGATCCAAGATACCCCGGATCCTGGCACCTGGGAGGCAACATACAATCCGGGAATCTCATTCTTATTGACAGAAGCACCTTTCTGTTCCCCTAAATAATGAATCCCCTATCACCATTGCTCATCCCTGAAGCCCACTTCCCTTTGAATCACAGTGCCAGACTTGGTGCCAGACGCCTGTCTGGTGTGTCTTTCCTCTGCTAAGTCATTCCCACCCCACCCCCCCAACAGTATCCAAAGTGATATACTTGATGTTGAGGGAACTGGCCACAGGGGTACTCTGCACTGCCTCCTTAACCCCTTTCCCATCCTGTCACCCAATTTGCTGTATCCTGCACCTTGGGTGTAACTACCTCTCTATATGGCTTATCTATCACACCCTCAGCCTCCTGAATGATCTGGAGTTCATCCAGTTCCAGCTCCAACTCCTTAACATAGATTGTTAGAAGCTGCAGCTGGATGCACTTCTCGCAGATGTAGTCATCAGGGACACTGGAGGTCTCCCTGCCTTCCTGCATCCCAGAAGAGAAGCATTCCGCTATCCTGCTTGGCATCTCTGCTGTCCTAACTGAGCAAATGTAAAGGGGGAAAAGGAAACTATCTACAGCTCTTTTTTGCCTTCTTTGACTGAAACATCTCCTCGTTGAAGCCTCGAAGAAATGAAGTCTCAAAATCACTACTCTAACTCTGTCTGCTCCAACAATGGCCACTGCAATGATGGCTGCTCCATTTGCCTCTGCCTTACTTTAATTTGTTCTTGCTGATCAATTCCGCACACTGATAGGTCGCTGCTCAAAGCTCCAAAACTGCTGCGCGTCACTGCCTTTTCGACTCGATCATTGAGACTGTGTGAATAGAATACACATTCAATGACATAACAAAATATATTTCGTGTGAATTGAGAACCCAGACATTGCCTACAGCGGTCTACGATCTCTGCAGTTTATATTAACTACAGCAATAAAGATTCAACAATTCCCTTTTGCCTGTGCTGAATTGAGCACGTCATTAGCTTTCATCTTCGGACTTGACATGTAAGCCATGCTTACCTGGGAAATAATCTAGAATCTAGGGTTAGTTATCATCCAAACTGAAGATCTGCTGTTTCAGCTGAAGATGAATATCAAATTTGGTAGCTCCTTCATTATTGTTAATCTTGCATGCTGGTGTCCCTGCCATTCTCAACTAGCCACATTATTAGAGCATTGCAACTTTTTCCAGTTTTACAATGTACCATCTCTTTTTGATGTTTGATATGGCATGTATTATTTATATAAGTACATTTAAATTAGGCAGAAACTAGAACAAATTAATTTGGGCAGGCCCACATCCAACATGTAAAGGATGTTTAAAGAACAGGGTACAGGACAGGTATGTTCCAGTCAGAGGGAAAGACAAGGATGCAAAGGAAAAGGAACCTTGGGTGATGAATTTAGTCAAGAAGAAAAAGGAAAAGTATGGAAAGATTAGGAAGCTAGAATCAAACAGAGCCCTTGAAGATTATAAAGAAGCCAGAAAAGAACTCAATAATAGAATTAGGAAAGCCAGGAGTAGCCATGAAAAGTTGGATTAATAAAAAATTCCAAGGCATTTTTTACATACATCAGGGACAAGAGGATAATTAGGGAGAGGGTCGGACCACTCAAGGATAAACGGGGAAACATTTGCTTGGATGCGGAGGATGTGGGTGGTGAGTATTTTGCTTCAGTATTTACCAAGGAGAAGGACTTGGTGGATAGGCGGAATCAGTGCTGAGTGTATTGATATGTTGGGGCATTTTGAGGTAAAGGAGGAGGTAGTGTTGAGTCTCACAAAGAGCCTTAAGGTGGATAAGTCTAGTGGTGGACCTGATGGGATATACTCCAGGTTATTGAAAGAGTCAAGAGGAAAGATTGCTGGGGCCTTGACCAATATCTCTGTGTCCACTCTAGCCGTAAACTAGATTTGACCTACCAAGGTGAAACATTTCACATTTGTCTGGATGAAACTTCATCTGCCATTTCTCGGCCCATCTCTGCAACCGAAGGAAAGGTGAGTAGCTAAAGCCGTTTCATTTTTCAGGAAGGGAACCAGAGATAATCCTGGAAACTATAGACTAGTGAGTCTCATGTCAGTGGAGGGGAAGTTACTGGAGAGAATTCTTAGGGATTTATAAGCATTTGGAAAACCATGACCTAATTAGGAAGAACCAGCTTGGCTTTGTGTGGGGCAAATCATATCTTACTGACTTGATTAAGGTTTTTGATGAGGTGACAAGTGTGATTGGTGAAGGTAGAGTTGTAGATATTGTCCACATGGATTTTAGTGAGGTGTTCGACAAGGTCCCTCATGGGAGGCTCATCCAGAAGATTAAGATGAATGGGATCTTTGGTAAATTTGCTGTTTGGATTCAGAACTTTCAAGCCCATAGAAGACGAAGAGTAGTGGTTAAAGGGACTTACTCAACCTGGAGATCTGTGATTAGTGGTGTTCTGCAGCGATCTATACTGGGACCATTGCTCTTGTGATGTATATAAATGACCTGGATGAAAATGTAGATGGGTGGGTTAGTCAGTTTGCAGGTGATGTGAAGATGGCTGGTGTTGTGGATAGTGTAGAAGACTGGCAAAAAGTAGAATGGGTTATAGATCAGTTGCAGAGTTGGGCAGAGAAATGGCAGATGGAGTTTCATCCAGACAAATATGAAATGCTTCACCTCAGTAGATCAAATTTAAAGAGACAGTACATGGTTAAGGACAAAACCCTTAACAGTGTTGACGAGCAGAGAGGTCTTGGGGTCCATGTTCTTAGCTCCCTGAAAATGGCTACACAGGTTGATAAGGTGGTTACGAAGGCATACGGCATGCTTGCCTTCATTAGTTGAACCACTGAGTTCAAAAGTCAGGTAGTTATGTTGCAGCTTGATAAACTCTAGTTAGGCCGCATCTGGAGTATTTTATAGAGTTCTGGTTACCGTAAAATAGGAAGGATGTTGAGGCTTTGAAGAGGGTACAGAAGAGGGTTTACCAGGCTGTTGTCTGGATTAGAGGGCATATGCAATAATGAGAAATTGGACGTATTTGGGTTGTTTTCTCTTAAGTGCCAGAAGCTGAGGGGAGATCTGTTAGAGGTTTGTAAGATTATGAGTGGCATAGAGTAGATAGACTGCATCTTTTACCCAGGGTTAAAATGTCTAATACCAGTGAGCATGCAGTGAAGGTGAGAGGGTAACTTCAAAGAAGATTTGAGGAGCAAATTTGTTACACAGAGAGTGGTGGATACCTGGAACGCACTGCCTGGGTTGGTGGTGAGGCAGATATATTAGGGAATTTTAGGATACGTCTAGATGGGCACATGAATGTAAAGAAAATGGAAAGATGTGGACATTGGGTAGGCAGACAGGATCAGTTTAGTTGGCCACTTGATTACTAAATTAATCGGTTCAGTACAACACTGCGGGCGAAAGGGCCTGTTCCTGTGCTGTACTGTTCTGTGTTCGATGTTTATGAATGACTGAAGGTGGCAGACAGACCAAACAATACTAGTTTACCTGTTGTGAAATCTTCCCAACTCTGCCATTTGTTTTCAGCCTTTGTGAATCTGTCCAAGAAGAATGAGTCATGTTGCAAATTTCACTAACTCTGTCAACAACATTTGGATAATTTTGCCACATTTTCTGTCACAGAATGTTGTGTGAATGTTAGGAGGGGGAAAGGTTGTTGCCATATGGATCTGGGGCTTGATCACACCAGGCATGTTGCTGGTCACTAACCTCACACAGTTAGCACCCATTGGGAGTAGAGAGGGCAGACCGCACTGTGACACCAAAACTGATTTGTGTTCACACTGTGACTCCAGCTCACAACCCCTCTTAACCACAAGGCAAATACATGTTCCAAAGCCAAAAATCCAGCCACTTTCCCTACCATCAGTCCTGTTGAAGTCATCATCGTTAGCTAGGATTTGATTTGTTCTGGTTGCTGCCATAATCCAAAAGTGCCTGGTGCTTTACTAAGTTCTATGGAAATCGCCAGCATCTGTAGGGAATGGTGTGGCAGGTGCCCAAGGACTTTTCTGCTGACTTCAAGGTTTCTGTGCAAAACAGTTGCTTCTGGCTTAAATGCATCAGTTGGCATCACACTTGGAGTGAGCATGGCTGAGGGCACAGAGTAGGACAAGGTGCTGGAAAATAAGGGACAGAGAAGTGTTCCTAATAGATCAGCTGTCTTTGGAAAATTATACTGTCACAAAAACGGGGATGAGTAGTAAAAGTACAGCTGTGTGCTGGTCCTAGAGGCAGGGAGGAACAGAATGAAACAATTCTGGTCACTTATGCCTGAAGTTATCGGCACTTTATTTCATCGTGCTACTCTGCCTCCCTCTAGTGGGTTTAATCTGAATGTACATCTGTTGAGAAGTACGTTCCGTACATGTCATATCTCATATAATAACCTGAGGTTCAATTTCTTGCCAGCATTCACAGCAGAACAAAGAAATACAGTAGAATCGATGAAAAATTATACACAAAGACTGATAAGCAACTGATGTGAAAAAAAGATAAATTGAGCAAATGCACAAATAAATAGATAAATATACAAATAATACTAGGGCATCTTCAAAAGACAGTGCCCCAAGAAGGCACAATCCACCATTAAGGGTTCCCATCACCAGGACATGCCTTCTTCTCATTGCTACCATCAAGAAGGAGGTACAGGAGTCTGAGGACACATGATTTTCAGGAACAGCTTCTTCCCCTCTGCCATCAGATTTATAAATGACCCAGGAACATATAGACACTAATTTTTACTCTCTTCCTACACTCATTTAACTTAATTTTAAAAAATATTTCTTACTGTAATTTATTGTTTTTTATGGATATGTATTGCAATGTACTGCTGCCACAAAACAACACATTTCACAACATCAGTAATATTAAACTTGATTCTGATTCTGAGAACAGAAGTTGCAGAGTCCTTTAACTGAGTCTATAGGTTGTGGAGTTAGTTCACAGTTGAGGTGAGTAAAATTATCCACACTGGTCCAGGAGCCTGATGGCTGTGTAGTAATAACTGTTCCTGAACCTGATGGTGTTGCACCTAAGATGTAGATTATAAAGGTTAGCTTTATTTTGATTAAACTATTCTCAGGCTTCCAGCCAGGTAGAAGTATCAATTTTAACCAGCATTTATGACAAACACTGCCATTTTCATCAGGGATGGTGCCTGGGCATATCTAGTCCAGTGGCATTTATACCCCCGTTGTCCAGTCCTCCTGATTGGTTAGTCCTTAACCAATCCGGGTTTACAGCTCCCACCTTGTTTACAATCAAATTCCAGTACTTACTTACAGCAAGAGCTTATTTGTCACATGTACATCGAAACACTGAAACATACAGTGAAGTGTGATTGAAAGAGAGGACGGGGTGTTAGTAGAAACAAAGAAGACAATGAGAAGGAGGTGCAAATTCACAGTTACAAAAGCCAAGCTATAAAGTGCATTTGAAACACTTTTTATTTAGTGCTGTGCAAAAATAATATCACCTACAGTAAAGCACTTTAGTTGGCATTTCCACATGATACATGCCAGTTATGAAATGGAACCGTCTGGCCACGATCCACAAGACCATGCCTGAAGTATTCATGGTGTCCGGTGCACATTGAGCACTGTCAATCATCTTCCAACACAGGTTTCTGTCCCCTGTGAGATAAACCTGTTGCAACTCCAAAGGTCCAAAACATAACCAACTTTCAAAAGTCTCAAAGAAAGAGGAACACTACACATTTGGTGGAAGAAGTTTTCATACACAGCAGTCTGTGCTCAAACTCACAAGTTGTTTTTGGAGAGTATAACTCAGAAAAATAAGCTTATGTTTGACCATAAACCATATGATCATGAGATATAGGAGCAGAATTAGGCCATTCAGCCCATTGAGTCTGCTTTGCCATTTCATCATGGCTGATTTATTATCCCTCTCAACCAATCAAGAACCTATCACCCTCCACTTTAGGATCATGTTGGGATTGCTCCCTCTGCGACTCCCTTGTCCATTCGTTCCCCCCCATCCCTCCCCGCTGATCTCCCTCCTGGCACTTATCCTTGTAAGAGGAACAAGTGCTACACATGTCCTTACACTTCTTCCCTAACCACCATTCAGGGCCCCAGACAGTCCTTCCAGGTGAGGCGACACTTCACCTGTGAGTCGGCTGGGGTGACATACTGCGGCCAGTGCTCCCAATGTGGCCTCCTATATATTGGTGAGACCCGATGCAGGCTGGGAGATCATTTTGCTGAACACCTCTGCTCTGTCCACCAGAGAAAGCAGGATCTCCCAGTGGCCACACATTTTAATTCCACATCCCATTCCCATTCTGATATGTCTATCCACGGCCTCCTCTACTGTAAAGATGAAGCCACACTCAGGTTGGAGGAACAACACCTTATATTCCATCTGGGTAGTCTCCAACCTGATGGCATGAACAGTGACTTCTCAAACTTCCACTAATTGCCCACCTCCCCCTCGTACCCTATCCGTTATTTATTTATATACACATATTCTTTCTCTCTCTCTCTCCTTTTTCTCCCTCTGTCCCTCTCACTATACCCCTTGCCCATCCTCAGGGTTTTTTCCCCCTCCTCCTTTTCCTTCTCCCTGGGCCTCCTGTCCCATGGTCCTCTCATATCCCTTTTACCAATCACCTGTCCAGCTCTTGGCTCCATCCCTCCCCACTCCTGTCTTCTCCTGTCATTTTGGATCTCCCCCTCCCCCTCCCACTTTCAAATCTCTTACTATCTCTTCCTTCAGTTAGTCCTGACGAAGGGTCTCGGCCCGAAACGTCGACTGTACCTCTTCCTAGAGATGCTGCCTGGCCTGCTGTGTTCACCAGAAACTTTGATGTGTGTTACCCTCCACTTTAAATATACACAATGACTTGGCCACTTAGCCATCTGTGACATGAAGAAATTCCTTCTCATCTCTGTTCCAGATGGATGTCCCTCTATTCTTAGACTGTGCTGTCTGATCCCAGACTCTCTACTATAGGAAATATCCTCTTCATATCCACTCTATCTAGGCCTTTCAATATTTGATAAGTTTTAATGAGATCCCCCTCATTTTTCTAAACTCCAGTGAGTACAGACCCAGAGTGATCATATGGTCCTCATACATTAACCCTTTCATTTCCAGGTTAATTCTCATGAACATCTTCTGGATCATCTCCAATGCCAGTACATCCTTTCTTAGATAAGGGGCCTAAACCTACTCACAATAGTCCATGTGCAGTCTGACCAATACCTTATAAAGCCTTGTTTTTATTGCTGAGGCTTTATAAGGTATTTCCCTAATTGTCATGGTGCAGATAACATCAGTGCAGAGTAAGCGTGATGATGGACTCATTGGATAGCTGACCTCAAAGGAGTAAGGGTAGGAGGTTAGCATGGATAAGCACAAGATCCTGTTGCCTTATTGTCAGCTTTTCCCCTATGGTTTCCTGTCTGATGCTCACATTTGTCTGCCTTGGGAATTGGGATTGTGCAGTTAAGCAGTAAAAGTCTTTTCTGAATGTACACATCAGCAAAGTGACACCACAGTGATCCTCAAGGAGTGTGTGATTCAGAACATATCCTGAGGTGGAACCATGTAGCAGACTTTTACATACGTAATCAATTTTACAGTCTCTGCAGGGAGACTGCACTACCCACAAAAATGCTTCAGGACACAAAAATTAATGTAATCACAACTTCTAAGCAATTGCATATATTGTTTGTGTTATAGCAAAAGGGTAACAACTAATTAAATTATAAAGACAACTTCAATTGTTTTGTTTAAAATACATGATTAAACTGGGAGATGGGCTTAGTTTCATCTGGTTCGTATATGTCAGATTGGACTGGGCTGAATGGAACTGCTGGTGTCAGCATTTGAAACTAGATTAGGTCCCAGACTTCTCCCCCTCCCCACACTCTCTCTCCCTTCCTCTGTCACTCTCTCACTCTCCGACCCCTTTATCCCTCTCTCAATCTCTCCCTCCCTCCCTCTCTCTCTTTCAATCTCTTTCTCTGTCTTCCCCCCTCTCTTCCCCTCCTTCTCCCTCTCCCTACCCCCTCTCTTTCTGCCCTCCCTCTCCCCCACTCTCGCTCTCCCTCCCTCTTTCTCTTTCTCCCTCTCTCTCTCCTTCCCCTCACCTCAACTTCCCTCCCTCTTTCTCTCTCTTTCTCCCCACCCCAATCTCCCACTGTTCCTGCCCCCCTCTCTCTCCCCTACCTCCTACTGTCTCTCTCCTCAAGCAAAAGAAAATCTGCAGATGCTGGAAATCAAAACAACACACACAAAATGCTGGAAGAACTCAGCAGACCAGGCAGCATCTAGGGAAAAGAATAGTCAACGTTTTGGGCTGAGACCTTTCATCAGGACTTAAGGAAAAAAAGATGAGGAGTCAGTGTTAGAGGGGTGGGGGTGGGTGCGAAAGGGAGGAAGATGGGCAGGTAAGGAGACAAGGTTACAGAGCGTAAAGAGGATGGGGAATGGTGCAGGAGGGGCATTACTGGAAGTTCGAGAAATCGATATTCATGCCATCAGGTTGGAGGCTGCCCAGATGGAATATAAGGTGTTGCTCCTCCAACCTGAGTGTGGCTTCATCGCAACAATAGAGGAGGCGATGGATTGACATATTGGAATGGGAATGGAAAATGGAATTTAAATGGATGGCTACTGGGAGATCCTGCATTTTCTAGTGGATGGAGCATAGGTGCTCGGTAAATTGGTCTCCCAATCTACGTTGGGTCTCACCAATATACAGGAAGCCACACTGGGAGCACTGGATACAGTAGATGACTCTAACAGTCACACAGGTGAAGTGTCGCCTCACCTGGAAGGACTTTTTAGGGCCCTGAATGGTAATGAAGGAGGGAGTTCGGGGGCAGATGTTGCACTTGTTCCGCTTACAGGCTTACTTGTGCCAGGAGGGAGATCAGTGGGGAGGGACAAATGGACAAAGGAGTCGCACAGGGAGTATTCCCTGTGGGAAGCAGAAAGTCGTGGGGGGGGCGCGGGACAGGGAAAGAAGTGCTTGGTGGTGGGATCTCGATTATGTCCTGTATGCTGAGGCTGGTCGGGTGATAATGAAGACAGGAGAAGTCCTGTCCCTGATAGGGTGGGGGCAGACGTGTGCAAAATGGAAGAGATGCAGCTGAGGGCAGCATTGATGGTGCAGGAAGGGAAGGCCTTTCTTTGAAGAAGGAAGACATTTCCATCGTTCTGGAATGAAAAGCCTCATCCTGAGAGCAGATGTGGTGGAGATAGAGGAATTGAGAGAAGGGGATGACATTCTTACAAGAAACAAGGTGAGAAGAGGTAAAGTCCAGGTAGCTGTGACAGTCAGTGGGTTTTCATGGGCATCGGTAGATAAGCTGTCTCCAAAGATTGAGACAGAGAGATCAAGGAAGGGGTGGGAGGTGTCGGAAATGGACCAGCTAAATTTGAGGGCAGGGTGGAAGTTGGAGGCAAAGTTGAAGTTGACGAGCTTGGCATGGGTGCAGGAAGCAGCACCAATGCACCAATGTCAATGGGGAGGTTGGGGTGTGACACCAGTGTAGACTTGGAACATAGACTGTTCCATGTAGATGACAAAAAGACAGGCATAGCTTGGACCCATGCGAGCACCCATGGTTACACCTTTTGTTTGAAGGAAATGGGAGGAGCCAAAGGAGAAATTATTGAGAGTGAGGACAAGTTCTGCTAGATTGAGGAGAGTGGTAGTGGAGGGGAATTGGTTGGGTCTGGTGTCCAGAAAGAAATGGAGAGCTTTGAGGCCTTCCTAGTGGGGGAAGGAGTTGTATAGGGACTGGAGATCCATGGTGAAAATAAAATGATCATGGCCAAGAAACATGAAATTATTGAAAAGATCAAGACTCTGAAAAGATCTTTCTCTCCTTTTCACTCTCTTTCTGTTTGTCTGTTTATGTCTCCCTGTCACTCTCTCTCTCCCCATCTCTCTGCCTTTCTCTCTCTCTCTCTCTCACCTCCCACTCTCTCTGTCTCTCACTCTCACACATACACATGCACCCATACATTCACACACAAAATCATTGTCACATTTGCACATTCATCGTCACTCACAAACTTCTGCTTCTTCTTCTGCTTGATACACACACACAGAGTCTGCAGTACACTGACAAGTCTGAGGTCTAATTCAGTCTGTTTATTCTGTTCATCTGCCGCAAAACAACAAATTTCACAAAATATGCCAGTGATACTAAACCTGATTCTGATTCCATCCCATTGGGCTGTGGGCTGCCCCAGAGGAATGTGACGATTTACAGAGCACTTGTTCTCTGTCCATTCCATTGGATTTTTAGGCCATCCTAGGGGAATGTGACCATTTGACGGAGCGCATGTAGTCTGTCCATCCCATGGGGCTGTAGGCTGCCCAGGGGAATGTGACCATTTTACAGAGCACTTGTTCTCTGTCCATCCTGTTGGACTGTAGGCTGCCCCAGGGGAGTGTGACCGTTTTACAGAGTACCTATGGTTTGTCTGTCACATTGCACTATAGGCTGCCCACGGACAATGTGACCATTTTACAGAGCTCTGTTCTCTGTCCATCCCATGGGGCTGTAGGCTGCCCTTGGACAATGAGATTATTTTACAGAGCACTTGTGGTTTGTCTGCAACAGTAAATCCAGGCTTCTGGTCAATTGTGTTTTAACTTCCCCTCCCATTCCCAATCTGATCTCAGTTACCTGGGTACTGTTAGCCAACATCTACTCTGGGGAGGTTCCTCCACCCTGGAATGAAACAGCCGAGCTTCAGGAGCTGCTCCACTCAGAGCTGTTGGAGATCCCTGAGCAGAGGCTGACTGGGTGGTGGAGCAATTCTCTCCAGTCGTGGCTGCTTCATCAGCAGCAGTGTCTACGTAAATCCCAAATGAGCGAGTGTGTCACAGCATCTACCGAGTGGAGATGTCTAATGGGCTCCATCAGAATGACAACACAAAGCTGCAGAAATAGAGTTATTGTGTCAGCATTATGGAGAAACCTCAAAGTGATTTGTTTGACTAAATGTTTTGGATATTCCTTTGTATTGGATCAAGTTCAAATTCATGTTTATTGTCATTCAACCATATACTACCAAACAAAACAACAGACCAATGTGCAGAGTGCATATAACTCACACACATATCACATAAAGTAATATTACCACAAATAAATTAACAAGAAATAAAATATATTCCAGAAGATTGACATTTAGCATATGGTGCATTTATGATACAAGTTAAAAAATAAACACTATAATACTTCATAAGTGATGAGACCTGGTGGTGGCAGGGAGTTCAGTAGTCTCACGACTTGAGGGAAGAAGCTGTAGCCCATTGTAACGATTATTCTAACGCTATGGTACCTCCTGCCTATTAGAAAGTTAAGTATAACACATCATATAGAGGAACTACATATGAATAAGGGAAATCTTAAATTAAATAAGTGAAAAGGGTCCTTTGTTAAATTAGTCATTGTGAGCAACAAATTTCCCTGCATATACATATGTGAGTGATAATAATTTTGATTCTGAAATCCTTCACAGATCTCTGGCAGTGCTATTCCCTGATCAGACACTAGGGTGCAGCCAAGCATAAATTAGGTAACCTACTCTCTGAATGCAAGTAGAGTAAGTCATTTCGATATACTCTCCAACAACATGAAGCTAGTATATTGAAAGAAAATCGATCTTGATTGATAAGTTATGGGCTTCAGTTTGCTATAGTAATGATGAGAAAACTACCAGCAGTTGCAGTTATGAATTGGTGAAACTGACACCAATTTTACACTGATTTAGCGCAGAAATATTTAGTGACCCACCCATAAGACATATGAGCAGAGTAAGCCCATTCAGCTCATTGTGTCAGTTCCGCTATTTGATTATGGCTGATTTATTATCTCTCTCAACCCCACTCTCCTGCTTTCTCTCCGTAACCTTCGACACCATTACTAACCAAGAACTGATCAACTTCCACTTAAAATATAATAAAGGGCTTGACCTCCATAGTTACCTGTAGCAACAAATCCCACAGATTCACAGCCCTCTGGCTAAAGAGGTTCCTCCTCATCTAAAGGGACATCCTTGATTCTGAGGCTGTGCCCTCTGATCCTAGACTCCTCCATTATAGGAAACATCCTCTCCATACCTTCGATTTTCAATATTCAAAACATTTCAATGAAATCATCTCTCATTTTTCTAAATTCTAGAAAGTAAAGGCCCAGAGCCATCAAACACTACTCATACATTAACCTTTTCATTCCCGGAATAACTCTTGGGAAGGTTCTCTGGACCCTCTCCAATGCCAACACATCTGTTTGTAGATAAGGGGTTAAAACTGCTTACAATACTCCAAGTGTGGTCTGACCAATGCCTTACATAGTCTCAGCATTACATCCTTGCTTTTATATTCTAATCCTCTTGAAATAAATATTAACATTGCATTTGCCTTCCTTACCACCAACTCAACCTGCAAGTTAAACTTTAGGGAATCCTACATGAAGATTCCCAAATCCCTTTGCATCTTGGATTTTTGAAGTTTCTGCACCTTTATTCCTTGTTCCAAAGTGCATAACTGTACACCTACTCTGCACCATATTCCATCTGCCATTTCTTTATCCATTCTCCTAATTCTCCAAGTCCTTCTGCAGGCTACCTGCTTCCTAACTTGTGGCAGCTTGAATTATCCAGGGTATTGCCACAATTCAGGCCTGAGAAGTAACAAGGGTTCCTGTCAGCTGGTTGAAGTTGGCAGAGCACAGACAAGAGACTGTCAGCTGCAGTGTGTCGGTAAACAACAGTGGAAGGGTGTAACCAGACTGCTGAATGTCAATGTGGCAGCATGAGAGCATAGAGCATATTTTGAAAAGATAAGCTACACTTGTCATCGACTTCATCAAAACCTGTGAGGATGAGTGTGTGCCTTTGAGAACATACTGGATATACCCAAATCAAAAGCTGTGGATGAACCAGGAGATCTGTAGTCTGCTGGCAGCTAGATCTGTGCATTCAAGACCAGTGATCCTGAACTATACAAGAAGTCCAGGATGAACTATGGAAGGTTATTTTAAGGGTGAGAAAACAAGTCGAATTGAGATTAGAGTCAGAATCGATGCACGTCAGCTCCGGCAGGGTTTGCGGGCCATTACTTCCTACAAAGTGAAACCTAACATCATGAATGGCAGTGGTTCTTCACTCTCAGATGAGCTCAAGGCCGTTTTTGCACACTTTAAAAGGGAGAATAAAACTACATCTATGCAAATCCCTGCAGCACCTGGTGATCCTGTCATGTCCGTTTCAGAGGCTGACGTCAGAATGTCTTTCAAGAGGGTCTTGGGCTCTGAAACCTGTGCCAAGCAACTGGTGGGAGTGTTCAAGAACATCTTCAATCTTTCACTGCTGCAGTTAGTGGTGCCCACCCACTTTGAAGGACAACAGTCACACCAGTGCTCAAGAAGAGCAGAGTGATCTGTCTCAACGACTATTGCCCGGTGGGCGGAAGCAATCTCACTGACTCTCCGCTTGGCCTTGGGTCACCTGGACAATCGTAATACTTACTTCAGACTGCTGTTTATTAACTATAGCTCAGTGTTCAACACAATAATACCCTTAGTTCTCATCAAAAAGCTCCAGAACATGGGCCCCTGTACCTCCCTCTTCAAATGTATCATTGACATCCTCACCAGGAGACCACCGTCTGTGTGGATTGGATATAACATTTCCTCCTCACTGCCAATCAACACTGGTGCTTAGCCCACTGGTCTACTCTCTCTACAGCACAACAGGTTCACAGTAGGTGCCATTTCATTGGTTCTTCACTCAACCCTGGAACACTGGGACAGCAAAGGTGCATACATTAGGATGCTCTATCGACGACAGTTGGACTTTCGATGCTATCATCCCCTCAGAACTAATCAATAAACTTCAAGATCTTGACCTCAACACCTCCTTTATTTCCTCACTTGCAGACTCCAGTCAATTCAGATTGGCAACAATATCTCCTCCACAATCTCCATCAGCAAGGGTGCACCATAAGGGTGTGAGCTTAGACCCCTGCTCTACTTGCTTTACACATGACTCTGTGGCTACACACAGCTCCAAAACCATATTCAAGTTTGCTGACAACAATACAGTCATTGGCTGAATCAAAGGTGGTGATGAATCAGCATATACAAGTGAGATTGAAAATCTGGCTGAGTGTTGCCACAACTACAAACTCTTACTCAATGTCAGCAAGACCAAAGAGTTGATTACACTGGGCAACAAACTTTTTTGAAAGTGTTGCTTCCTCAGATTTTTTTTTATTTATGATAGACTGCTTGAAGGTGAACACAAATATAATTTCGACTACTTGTATCATGTAGGAATTTGGAGAAACAATAAACTAACTTTTATTGAATATAATGTGTTTAATTGCATAACAGTACTGACACTTTGCGATAGTTCAACTAAGCTAAAAATGTTTTGTTGGTGATTTTCATTTGTACTCAGTGTCTGAGGTTTCTTGCTTAAGTATCCAACAATAATCAGCCAGCATTGATGGATTCCAGTTGCCCTAATACCATTTCTCCAAGACCGCAATATCCTGGTGAAACGTTTCACCATGTTCGTCACTGACAGTGGGAATATTTGCAGGGAAGAAATCCAAATGGGAATGCAGAAAATGAATCTTTAGTGACATGTTGCACTTCATGGTTTTGTATGCTTGAAACGTGTTGTCAACCAGCTGCATGTAGTTTGGTGTTCTGTAGTTGCCAAGAAAATTTTCAACAACATCCTTCCATGCGATTTTCTCCAATCCCACTTGAAGTTCTTCAGATTGCCTGTTATTGATGACCTGTTTGATTTGTGGACCAACAAAAATGCCTTCCTTAGTCTTGGCATCACCTATTCTGGGAAACATGCGTCTCAAATATCGAATTCCTTCACTGAAATTTATAGCCTTTCTAAAACCATGAAGCATCCACCCTGCTGAAGCATGCCCAAGCATGTCAGGATGAGATAGAAATCTTTTCAGCTTACATTGGGGGAAACATTTTAATTGACTTGAATTATGAATTGAAATAACAAATACAGGCAATTTTTTAAAAAATGGTGCGTGAGAGGGAAATTTCATGGCGATTTTCATGATCAGCAGCCTAAAATACACAAGATACACCCAGAAGCAAAATTTTTGTTGTCCAGTGTTACTGATTTCAGGATAAGGAAACTAGAGATCTATGACCCCATCCTCATCAGGGGATCAGAGGTGGAGAACTTTAAATTCCTCGATATTATTATTTCAGAGGACCTGTCCTGGGTCCATCAGGTAAGTGCCATTGTGAAGAAAGCACAGCAGCACCTCTACATCCTTAGGAGTTTGCAAAGATGCAGCAACAGCCTCCCCTATCTCACATTAAAAACTGGGAGGGGTAATAACTGTTCCTGAACCTGGTGGTGTGAGTCCTGTGGCTCCTGTACCTCCTTCCTGATAAACTGTGAGAAGAGAGCATAACCTAGGTGGTGAGGGTGCCTGATGATGGATGCTGGTTTCCTACAACAGCTTTTCATGTAGATGTGCTCAATGTTTGGGAGGGTTTTACCCATGATGGACTGAGGCGAATTTACTACTTTCTGTAGGATTTTCCATTCAAGGGCATTGGTGTTTCCAGACCAGGTTGTGATGCAGCTAGTCAATATACTCTCCACCACACATTCATAGTTGAAGGTGAAATCCATGTGTGCTTATCTCAAGTTTGACCCAGAATTGAGAAATTTATTATGTTTGCCTTATGAGTTTTTAAAATTTATGAAAGAGGAAGAAAGAGTAATTACAAGAAAGGTAAACTAAGCTTAACTATCTGATTTTTTCCAAAACAGTTTGGCTAAAAATTCATTGTCTACTTAAAAGAGCATTGACAATTATTTTTGGATGATTATATCTACAAATTACTGATCACACTAATGTACTATGAGCTCTTGGTATAATAATGTTTATGCGGGGGTTCCCTGAGACTTGAAAAATATTTCAAAGGTTACTCCAGGATAAAAAGGTTGAGAAAGGCTGACCTATGGACTCACTTTCAAGTACTCTTCATCTCATGTTCTCAATATCAGTTGCTAACTTAACCTATTTTTATTATTTTTTTTCTTCCTTTCATATTTGCAGTTTGTTGTCCTTTGCATATTGGTTGTTTGTCCGATACGGATGTGGTCTTTCACTGATTCCATTGTGTGTCTTGGATTTACTGAGTATGCCTGCAAGAAAATGAATCTCCAAATTGTCTATGATGACATGTATAGACCTTGATAATAAGTTTACTTTGAACTTTGAGGCATACAGGAGTGAGATAGATCAGCTGGTTAAGTGGTGTTGAAGCAACAATCTTGCATCAAACATCAGTAAGATGAAAGAATTGATTGTGGACTTCAGAAAGGGTAAGTTGAGGGAACACACACTAATCCTCATCAAGGGATCAGAAATGGTAAGGGTGAGCATTTTCATGTTCTTGGGTGTCAGCATCTCTGAGGATCTATCCTGGGCCTAACATATTGATGCAATTACAAAGAAGGTATGACAATGGTTATACTTCATTAGGAATTTGAGGAGACTTGGTGTGTCTTCAAACACTGTCACAAATTTCTACACATCTACCATGGAGGGCATTCTTACTGGTTGCATCACCATCTGGTATGGAGGGCCCATGATTGAAAAAAGCTGCAGAAAGTTGTAAACTCAATCTGCTCCATCATGGGTACTGGCCTCCCCAGCACACTGGACACTTTCCATAGGCAATGCCTCAGAAAGGCGGCGTCCATCGTTAAGGATCCCCATCACCAGGACATGCCCTCTTCTCATTTCTACAATTAAGAAAGAGGTACAGCAGCCTGAAAACACATACACACAATGTTTCTGGAACAGCTTCATCCCCTCCACCATCAGATTTCTGAATGAACAATGAACTAATGAACTCTACCTCATAAATTTTTTTGCTTTCTTTTTGCACTACTGAATTTTTAATATATACTTCTTAATGTAATTTATAGTTTGTATTACTACGTATTGCATTGTACTGCTGCCACAAAACAACATATTTCATGACAAATACTGGTGATATTAAATTTGTTTCTGATTCTGATACTCAGTTGTTCACTAAATAACTCACAATAGAGAAGATGAAAGTACTCTAATTACACAGGCTCTTTCATATAAAAGTGCCAACAATTCACTGTGTTAGGTGCTGAGCATAGATTAATTGGCAAAATAACAACACCACAAACTTGCAATGTAGCTGTCAGATTTTTGATAACGCACACTCACGATAAATGTGATTTATTGAGATAACCATGCTGCTGGAAACTCATGAAACACAAGAGATTCTGCAGATGCTAGAAATCCAGAGCAACACATACAAAATGCTGGAGGAACTCAGCAGATCAGGCAACGTCGATGGAAGGAAATAACAGTTGATGCTTTGGGACAAATTCTTTCATCAGAACTGAGGACATTTCAGGCTGAGACTTCCCAGTTTTTGAGACCCTTCAAAAATATTGACTGTTTATTACTTACGTAGATGCTGCCTGGCCCACTGAATTCCTCCTGAATTTTGTGTGTGCTGCTGGAAAATCATTGTTTCTTACTGAAGGAATAGCTGGCCAAACTGACAGGCTGGCATTTTGAGAAGATTTGAAATGTAGCATGAACAACTATTTGGAAATTGCCTTAACAGTGAAACTTTCTTTATCAACCATCCATTTACCTAATTCTTCTCCACTTCTAATTGTCTTTCTTACAAGATATGGAGGCTTTGAGGGGTACTGAAAAGGTTTATCAGGATGTTGTTTGGATTATCTATAAAGAGAGGTTGGACAAACTTGGACGGTTCTCTAGGAGTGTTGAAGGCTGGAGAGTGACCTGAAGTTTATAAAATGGTGAGGGGCAGAGATAGTCAGAGTCATTTTCCATAGGACTATAAGATATAGGTGCAGAATTATGCCATTCAGGCCATCGAGTCTGCTCTGCTATTTCTTCATGGCTGATCCATTTCTCAGACCCATTCTCCTGCCTTCTCCCTGTAACATTCACATCCTGACTAATCAAGAACCTATCAATCTCCACCTTAAATACTCCCAGTGACCTGCCTCCACAGCTGCCTGTAGCAATGAATTCCCCACATTCACCACCCTCTGGCTAAATGTCCTAATAATAGGCATTCATTAGTCTCGTGAGACTATGGCCTTGTGCCTTGGAGGGTTTCCAGGGTGCAGGCCTGGGCAAGGTTGTATGGAAGACAGGCAGTTGCCCATGCTGCAAGTCTCCTCTCTCCACGCCACCGATGTTGTCCAAGGGAAGGGCACTAAGGCCGATACAGCTTGGCACTGGCGTCGCAGAACAATGTGTGGTTAAGTGCCTTGCTCAAGGACACAACACGCTGCCTCAGCTGAGGCTCGAACTAGCGACCTTCAGATCACTAGACCAATGCCTTAATCACTTGGCTATCTGCCTAGTGTCCTACTCATTTCCATTCTAAATGGTCATCCCTCTATTTTGAAGCTGTGCCGTCTGGTCCTAGACTTCCCTACTATCCTCTCCACATCCACTCTATCTAGATCTTTCACCATTCGATAGGGTTCAAAGAGATCCCTTCTCATTCTTCTAAACCCCAGCAAATACAGGCTCAGGGCCATCAATTGCTGCTCATATGATAACCATTTCATTCCCACAATCATTCTCGTCAACCTCCTCTGAACCCCCTTCAATGTCAGCACACCCTTTCTTAAATAAAGGGCCCAGTACTGCTCACTATACTCCAAGTGAGGCCACACCAGTGCCATGTAGACCATCACATCCTTGATTTTATGTTCTAGTCCTCTTGAAATGAATGCTAACATTGCATTCGTCTTCCTCACCACCAATTCAACCTGCAAATCAGCATTTAGGAAATCCTACACGAGTATCCAAAGTCCTTTTGCCCCTCAGATTTTTGAGTTTTCTCCCCATTTAGAAAATTGTCTATGCTTTTATTCCTTCTACCAAAGTGCATGACCATACACCTCCTGACACTGTATTCCATCTGCCACCTCTTTGCCTATTCTCCTAATCTATCTAAATCCTTCTGCAGCCTCTCTAATTCCTCAACACTACCTGACCCTCCATTTTCATATCATCCGCAAACTTGGCTACAATGCCATCAACTCATTATCCAAATCATTGTAAAAGAATCTGTCCCAACACATCCCCTATGGAACACAACTAGTCACCGGTGACAAACAGAATAGTCTCCCTTTATTCCCACTCTTTGCCTCCTGCCAGTCAGTCGATACTCTATCCATGCTAGTGTCTTTCCTGTAATACCATGACTTGTTAAGCAGCCTTATTCATGTGTGGCACCTTGTGAATAGCCTTCTGAAAATCCAAGTACACAACATTCATCGATTCCCTTTTGTCTATCCTACTTGTTATTTCTTCAAAGTATTCCAACTGATTTATCAGGCAAGATTTTCTCTTAAGGAAACCATGCTGACTTTGGCTTATTTTGTCATATGCCTACAAGTACTCTGAAACCACATCCTTAGCAATCGACTCCAACATCTTCCCAACCACTGAAGTCAGACTAACTGGCCTATAATTTCATTTCTTTTGCCTCCTGCCCTTCTTGAAGAGTGGAGTGTCATTTGCAATTATCTGGTCTACCAGAACCATTCAAGAGTCTATTGATTCTTGAAAGATCATTACTAAAGCCTCCACAATCTGTTCAGCTATCTCTTTTAGAATCCTGTCTGTGGTTCATCTGGTCAAGTGAGTTATCTACCTTCAGATCTTTTTGTTTCCCAAGCATCATCTCCCTAGTAGTAGCAACTACACTCACTTCTATTCCCTGACACTCTCGAACTTCCAAAGTGAAGACTGATGTAAGATACTGATTCAGTTTATCCACCATTTCCTTATCCCCCATTACTGCTTCTCCAGTATCATTTTCCAGTGGTCCAATATATAACCTCACCTCTCTTACTCCTTGTATATTTTAGTATCATTTTTGATATTCTGGCTAGCTTAGTTTCATATTTCATCCCCTCCTTATGATTTTTGTCCCAGGGTGGATATGTCAAATACTAGAAGGCATAGTTGGTACTTGCCTGGAATTTCAGTTTTCAGATTCATTTATTTATCGCATGTACATTGAAATATACGTACAGTGAAATGTGTCATTTGTGTTAGCAACCAACACACCCAAGGATGGGCAGGGGGCAGCCCACAAGTGTCACCATACTCCTGCCTGGGAAAGTGATGGAAACAGAAGCAATAAGAGTGTTTAAGTGGCATTTAGTCAGACAAATGAACAGTCAGAGGATGCCATGTGCAGGCAGATAGGATTCATTCGGACCATAGGCTGAAGGGCCTGTTCTCGTGTTGTACTGTTCTGTGTCCTAACAAAGGAGCATCTGTGGAGGGACAGGAAATAATGAAAGAAATGATTGAAACTTAGAAGTTCAACAAAGTACACTTGTCACCATATACAACTCTGAAATTCATTTTCTTATGGGCATACATAGTAAGTCCAAGAAACATAATAGAATCAGTGACATACCACACCCAAAAGTATGGACAAACAACCAATGCGCAAAGGCCAATGAAAGAAAATAAAAATGAAAAAGTAATAACAAATAAATAAATAAATAATAAATATTGACAGCATGAGATGAAGAATCCTTGAAAGTGAGGCCATAGGTCTCAGTGATGGGCTGAATGAAGTTGATTGATGTTATCCCCACTAGTTCAAGAACCTAATGATTGAGGGTAATAACTGTTCCTGAACCTGGTGGTGTAAGTCCTGAGGCTCCTGTACCTTCTTCCTGATGGCAGCAGTAAGAAAAGAGCATGTCCTGGGTGGTGAAGATCCTTGATGATGGATGCTGCCCTCTGCGACAGTGCACTATGTACAGTATATGTGTCAGTGATAGGAAGGGTTTTTTTCTGTGATGGATTGGGCTGTATCCACTACGTTTTGTAGGATTTTCTGTTCAAAGGCATTGGTGTTTCTATACCAGGCTGTGATAAGGCAGAAATAATTAAAGAAAATCGTGTCGACTGCTGAACCATGTTTTAAACACTGGGAGCTAGGCAGGATTTACTACTGAACTCTCCTTTCTGTTTTCAGGATCTGGGAGTAACTGCCAAGTGCAGGATTGTGGCCAAAGTGCCTGTTGCCATGCTCTACAACTCTATGATTCTATGGCCACGTTAGACAATAGCCAACAAACCTTTGTGTTCTTGACCTTCTTGTCAGTTTTATTCATTTATTTTCATCAGCAAAAACTTAGATTCTTATTTAAGTACTCCCAAACATCTGCATTCACATCACTTAAAAATATTTTGATTGCTTTTCTGAGGGCCAAAATGGATAATCTTACTTAGCCACTTTAACACCAGCTGGAAATTTCCATCCCTCATTTGATCTATTTATGTCCCTGTCTTCCTTTCTGAACCCCTATGCTCTGCCATTTAATTTGTCATCAGCAAGAAATTGGATACTTTTCTATCTGTTGCCATTAGGCAGTGGCTACAGGAGCCTTAGGTCCTACACCACCAGGTTTAGGAACAATTATTCTCCTACAACCATCAGGCTCCTGAACCAGCATGGATAACTTCAATCACCACAACACTGAACTGTTTCTACAACCTACACACTCAGTTTGAAGGACTCTTTACAATCCTGTTTTTGATATTGGGTGGTGGGGTGGAGATACATCTCTACCAAAGGAGATGTAAGGCACTCCTTCTCTCCACTAGCCTGCAGTCACCCTTGGGCAAGGTGTAGCACCTGCTTAGCCTCCCGATCAGAGTGATGTGAAGCCACGTGAGCAGGTGTAGGATGGTCGTACAAGCAGTTGGTGCATATCACAAGTCCTGGTTATGGAATCACTGATGCCAGGCAGACAGTCTCTGAAGAGCATTGATAATGGCTGGGTCACCTGTCTTGTAAAGTCACTGCCCAGAAGAAGGCAATGGCAAACCACTTCTATAGAAAAATTTCGCAAGAACAATCATGGTCAGAAGATAATGATTTCCTACATCACACAACACGGCACATTTTTTCAGTCTTTGTGTGTCGTTTTTCATTGATTCAGTTGTATTTCTTTGTTCTACTGTAAATGCCTTCAAGAAAATGAATCTAATGGGATATATTACATATATGTACTTTGGTAATAAATTTACTTTGAACTTTGAACATTTTTATCTCAATCCAAATCATATGTAAACACAGTGAAGAACTGTGACCCCACCCTCCCCATATTCATACCACATATCACTAATAATCTTAATCATTACTCTCTAACTTTAACCAACTTTACGATCTCTATCCAAATGCATAGGTTCCCTCTAATTTCTTGTGTTCTCTTTTTTGTTAATAGTCTCTTGCGCAGAAACTAAGTGAGTAGCTTCCGGAAGATAATATAATTGAAATCCATGCACGCTCCCTTATAGATTACTTTAGTTATCTCCTCAAAGCATTCAATTAAGCTCATCAGACATGAGTCATCCTTCACGAAAAACATTCAGATCATCTTATATTTGTGCAAGTGCTCAGTCGTTCAGTCTCTAATGACAGATTGGTAGAGCATTCCCCACAGCAAATGTTAGACTAATAAGTCTACAATTTCCTTATTTATCTCTTCTACCTTCTCAAATAATGGTATGACATTAGTATTTTTCCAAACTGATCTATGATAAAGGAAAACATTCTTAAAATACAGAAGATTAATTAATATTTATCATTAATTAAAAAAGAATTCTATTATCTAAGTTAATATTTGAATAGTTTGAAGGAAACTGACCTTCATTTCACTCCAGTTGACAGCGGAACCCCTTGCGAAACATTCATCTTCTACATACGGTTTTATTAACATTGACTGGAGCACCTGTGTTTAAACTGTTTTGATTCTTTCATCGTCAAAAGGCATCATTTTCTTCAAGCACTTTGAAGAGATCATTAAATAACAACAAAATATTCCAATTATTTGTAGGATAACCAGTCTGAGAGAAGATGGCAAGTCGTCCATTTATTGTTCCATTTTATATTATCTGATTTTCTTAAGTTAACAGTAATCATGATAAATATTATGAGTGTGACTGTATTCTACTGATTTATTAACAAGCAGCAGTTCATTAGTCTTGACTAGCAAAGATGGATCATAGAATTTCACACACAATTAATTTAGTCACCAGCAAATGCAGAAACCACTTGTGACTACTACATGAACACAAAAGATTCTGCTGATACTGGAAATCCAGAGTAACACACAAAAATGCTGGAGGAACTCAACAAGTCAGGCAGCATCTATAGAGAGCAATAAACAGTCAATGTTTTGGGCCCAAACCATTCACCAGGACTGATGGAGATTCTCAGTCTGAAACATTGACTGTTTATTCCTCTCCATAGTTGCTGGCTGACATAAAGCACTATGGCACAGAACCAGGACTTTCAGCCCATCTTCAGCCTAGTCCCATCAACCTGAGCTTGGAACATATCCCTCCATACCCTGCCATCTATGTACCTATCCAAACTTCTCTTAAATGTGCAATATAAAATAAGTCGATCCCAAAGATGTATTCTGTGTCCCCTGCTTCTCATTAACACATTGTCCTTGGGTGACACCATCTAAAAATATGATAGACTCCATATGTAAGGTGACAATGACATTAAAACCTCTTTTCTCAACTCTTCCACTTTACCATAGTGTCTTTTTAGCACCCTGTTTTAGACGAGTGTAAATTTACTCCAATTAAAGGTCACCACAAAGTCATTCTTCTTTTCAGTCTCTGTCTGAGACTGAAGCAGACCATTTAATACAATGGATTCAGTTTACTGTATGTCATGAAATTTGGTGTTTTGTGGCAGCTGTACATAAAAAACTTACCATAAATTACAATAAGAAATGTATAAAATATGAATAAACCATGCAAAAACAGAGCAAATTGGTGAGGTCGTGTTGATGGGTTCATGGTCCATTTCAGAACTCTGGTGGTGGAGGGAAGAAGCTGTTCCTGAATTACTGAATACGGGTCTTCAGACTTCTGCACCTCAGTCCTGCTGGTACAATGCAAAGAGGGTTTGCCCTGGATGGTTTGGGCCCTTAGGGATGGGCACTGCCTCTTGAAGAAGTCCTTGATGATGGGGAGGCTAGTGCCCATGATGGAGCTGCCTGAGTTTACAACTTTCTGCACCCTCTTTTGATCCTGTACATTGGAACCTCCATACCAGGTGAGGATACAACCCGTCAGAAAGTTTTCCATGGTACATGTAGAAATTTGCAAGTCTTTGGTGAGATATCAAATCTCCTCAAGCTCCTATTGAGGTAGAGCTGCTGGTGTGCCTTCTTCATGATTGTATCAATATATTTGACCCAGGATCGTTCCTTTGAGATGTTGATGCCCAGAACCTTGAAGTTGCTCACCCTTTCAACTGCTAACCCATCAATGAAGACTGGTGAGTGTTTCCCCAACTTTCCCTTCCAGAAGTACATCTGTCCTTGATCCAAGCTCCTAAATGTATTTTCTTTCCATCATCAAGGCCGTCTGTATTGCCTTGTGCAACAGCCCATCCTCTGTCTATTTCCAAAATCCTCACATATGCTTTTACCAAGTCTGGACCAAACTATCCCAGGCCAGCCTCTCACCATAAACTTGATCTCATCATGAACTCTGTATCCTAAAGTCTCAATCAGCCCATAATCTCTGTTCCCTGCACCCTTCATGAGACATAAAAGTAAGCATAGGGTGTGACACTCAGATCCTTTCCCCGCTCCTGCTCCTGCTAACCTTCAATGTTCACACTGCAAAGCTTTGATTCCACTCCCTTCCAGGATATGCATCACTCCAGTACCTGTGATGGTGGCTGTTAGTGGTAAATTCAGTGCGATTTAGAATTGATAATCCTTCTCTTGCTCTTCTACCACGTTGTTTAGACATACGGTATGATAGAGCTGACTAATAGCCACATGGATGAAAGAAAAATGAAGGGTTATGTGGGAGAAGTGGATTAGATTGATCTAGGAGTAGATTAAAAGTTCAGCACAACATGGTGGGCCATAGGGCCTGCACTGTGCTGTGACAGTCTATGTTCTAATATCAGGTATGTGAAAGAGGATGTTGAGGGTGTGGTACATACATTGGTAAATTGATTTATTATTGGCACAAGTACTGAGGTACAATGAAAAACATCTCTCGCTTGCTATCCATACAGATTATTTCATTATAACAGTGCATTGAGGTAATTTAAGGAAAAACAATAAAAGAATACAAAATAAAATTATTACAATTATTGATTTCACAGCTTTAAGCCTCTCTAGAAATCTCACAGCACATACAGAATCTTAGCAACAAGCAGAGAATTTTACCCAGCTCACATTGATATCATTCCTTTCAAGATGTGAAAATATTAAAAGCACTGCTGGGGGATCTCAGTGGGTCGAACTGACTCTCTGAATTCCTCCAGCATTTTGTACGTTGCTCCAGATTCTACCATCTGCTGTCTTTCTGACTTCATGAAAACATCAATCCACCCAGAGCACAATGACCCAGTTCATTTGAGACCTAAGATTCACCCAAATTTCTACAGATGTACCGCAGAGAGCATTCTAACTAGTCGCATCACTGTCTAGTGTGGAGGAGCCAATGTGGAGCATCAGAAAAAGCTGTAGAAAGTTATAAACTCAGTCAGCTCCTTCATGGGCTCTGACCTCCATCGAGGATGGTGATGCCTCAAAAAGGTGGCATCCATCAGCCAGGACATGACCTCTTCTCATTGCTACCACCAGGGAGGGAGTGCAGTAGCTCAATGCTTTAGGAACAGTTTCTTCCTCGCTGCCATCAGATTTCTGAATGGACAATAAACCCATGTACACCACCTCTTTTTTAGCTCTCTTTCTGCACTACCTATGTAATTTAATTTTAAATATATATATAATTAAATTACATAAATAGTGTATATAATATATATTTCTTATTGTAATTTATATATATTTTGTTATATATTGTACTGTACTGCTGCAGCAAAACACCAAATTTCACAACATAATAAACAAAGTTCAATGGTCAAAGTAAATTTATTATCAAAGTACATACATGTCACCATATACAACCCTGAGATTCATTTCCTTGCAGACATACTCAATAAATCCATAATAGAAAGCAATGAAAGAATGCACCAACTTGGGCATTCAACCAATCTGCAAAAGATAGCAAACTGTACAAATGCAAAAATAAAGAATAATAATAAATAAATAAGCAATAAATATCGAGAACATGAGATGAAGAGTCCTTTAAGGTGAGTCCGTAGGTTGTGGGAACATTTCAATGATAAGGCAGGTGAGGTTGAGTGAATTTATCCCCTCTTATTCAAGAGCCTGATGGTTGAGGGACAAGAACTATTCCTGAACCTGATGGTGTGAGTCCTGAGGCTTCTGTACCTTCTTCCTGGTGGCAAAAGCGAGAAGAGAGCATGGCTTGGGTAGTGGGGGTCCCTGAAGGTGGATGCTGCTTTCCTGCACAATGCTTCATGTAGATGTGCTCAGTGGTAGGGACTTCTTTACCTGTGATGAAGTGGGCCGTGTCCGTTACTTTTTATAGGATTTTCTGTTCAAGTGTATTGGTGTTTCTATACCAGACTGTGATGCAGCCAGTCAATATGCTCTCCACCACACATCTATGGAACTTTGTCAAAGGTTTAGATGTCTTGCCAAATCTTTGCAAACTCCTAATGAAATCGAGGTGCTGCCATGCTTTCCTTGTAATTGCATTTACATGCTGGGACCAAATCAGGTCCTCCAAAATAATAGCACCCAGGAACCTGATTCTGAATTGACAAGGATGCAATGATGTGGAGAGGATGTTTCCTTTAGTGGGAGAGTCTAGGAGCAGAGGGCACAGTCTCAGAATTGAGGAACGTTCATTTAGAATTGAGATTAGGAAAAGTTTCTTTAGCCAGATGGTGATGAATCAGTTGAATTCATTGTCACAGATAGGTAGGGAGGCCAAATCAATGGGTATGTTTAAAGCAGAGGTTGATAGGTTGTTGGTTAGTAAGGGATGCAAAGATTATAAGAAAAGGCAGGAGATGAGTTTGAGAGGGATAATAAGTCAGCCTTAATGGAATGGCAGAGTTGACTTGATGGGTTGAATGGCCTAATTCTAGTCATATGCCTCTTGGTATTATTAGCCTGAAATGTCAACTTTACTTCTCTCTACATGACTACTTTGTTGAGTACTGTATCTGGTACTCTTGGTGCAGCCTCCTCTACATCAGTGAGACCCAACATAGATTGGATTTACCTATCACCTGCCAGCTTGTATTCCTTCCCTTCCACACACCTTCTTATTCTGGGTTCTCCCCTCTTCCTTTCTAGTCTTGTTGGAGGGTCTTAGCCTGAAGCATTGACTGTTTATTACCCTCCTTAGATGCTGCCTGACTTGCTGAGTTCTTCCAGTATTTTATGTGTGCTGCTCACAATTTCCAATATCTGATGAACCTCTTGTGTTTATACCTTAAAATTATGCCCCCTCTTATTAGCCATTTCCACCCTGGGAAAAGGCACTGGCTGTCCACTCTATCTATGTCTCCTATCATCTTGTACACCTCTTCCAAATTACCTCTCATCCTCCTCTCCAAAGAGAAAGCCCTAGCTTACTCAACTTGTCATCATAAGACACCCTCTCTAATCCAGGCAGCATCCTGGTAAATCTCTGCACTCTCTCTAAAGCTTTCATATCCTTCCTATAATGAAGCAACCAGAACTGAAAACAATACTCCAAGTGCAGTCTAAGCAGATGGTTTTGTTAGATTTCATATGCCAGGTAACATGTTAATTAATTAATTAGGCTACATTAATATCAGGGAATAATTTAAACTAATGGTCATACTGCATCTTTCTTCTAATTGTAGGACAGGTTTATGTAAAAACTATTGCAATGGTGGATAAGGCTGAGAATCACATTAGGTACCATATAATGCATTGTTGACCTACAAATAATTCTGTCATAAATGTTAATGAAAATACTGCTATAGTAAATTATAATATTGTTTTCTATTTATGAAAATTAAAATAAAAAGTCTATATGCAGCTGCCAAACAGTTCCTTTAATGCCCATGTAATTCAGTTAAATTTCCTATCTGTGTGTTTTATATGGGGAACATTATAAGTCAGATAAATATTGACGAACAGGCTGGAGGAAACAACTCTATACTATGTTTGCAACGTTCTTTGAAAAGTAGGTCTGGAAGAGGGAGATAAGTCTTTCAATGTGGGGGATCTTAATTACTGATATCAGAAAAGGATTACCACAGAATTTTTATTGAGACTTGTTTCTTTAATGTATTCCTTAATTTACTTGCCTGCAGATAAGAAATTTATCTATTTTATGCTTTGGAGCTCTTAAAAATGCTGGGGGTTGGGTAGAAAGACATTATTTATTTAAGTAGAGGCAAACACATGTTCCTCAATTTGCAGGAGCATTGCATTCCTGGAAAATATTTTGTTAAACACATATTAAATAAGTCAAAAAGGCTTTTTCAATTAGATTAAATGTAAAATTTCTGTTTCAGAGCCCAAGACTTCTTTCCAATACTGCTTAAATACATGGGTATACATCAATAAATCGGAATTAGTTTTATTATCACTGACATAGGTCATGAAATTTGTTGTTTTGCGGTAGCTGTACAGTGCAAGCCAAAAAGTCACAAAAACAAAATAGAGTCTTAGATAGGCAGCTGAGTGAAAGAAAAACAGAGAGCTATGTGGGAGGGAATGGTTAGATTGATCTCAGACTATGTTAATGTTTCAGCTCAACATTGTGGGACGAAGGGCCTGTTTCTTTGCTGTACTGTTCTATGTTCCAAAAGCCAGTGTTCATAGGCCATTCAGAAATCTGATGATGGAGAGGAAGAAGCTGTGCCTGAAACATTGAGAATGAGTCTTCAGGCTCCTGTACCTCCTCTGCGATGGTAGTAATGGGAAGAGCGCAAGTTCAAAGGGGTGAGGGTCTTTTATCATCATTAAGCATCTGAAATAATAAAATATAATTACTTTTATAGGGTGTAATTGGATATAGGGTGGTGAATCTATGGAATTCATTACCATAGATGGCTGTGCAGGCCAAGCTATTGGTATATTTAAAGCAGTGGTAGATAGGTTCTTGGTTAGTCAGGGTGTCAAAGTTATGGGGAGAAGGCCAAAGAATGGGGTTGAAAGGGATGATAAATCAACCATGGAATGGCAGGGCAGATTCAGTGAGCTGAATAGCCTGATTCTGCACCTAGGTCTTATGGTCGTTTTAATAATTGACCTTTAAACTAAGATAATAAAAATATAATTAATGTTCTCTTTCGGATTCTTGGTGAGTAAAACATTCAAAACCTTGAGGGGTTTCAGCAGGGTGAATGTGGGGAGGTTTTATCCTCTTGTGACAGAATCGAGAACTAGAACTCACTGTTTCAAAATTAGGAGATTTAAAAATAATCTGATGTGTAAGAAAACTTCATATACGTATAAATTAAATCTCATGGAAAGCTACAATCTATCAGAGACACTGAGAACCAAAGGTCCAGTGCAAATAAGGAAGCTGAGGAAATCAGTGTTTGTAGAAAAAGCTGTTGGAGATGCTAGTGAGAATAAAACTTGACAAATCCCAAAGTGGTAGACTACAGGTTTGGAAAATGTGTCTATTGGAGATAGTGAAAACTCTGTTGGTGGTTGCCAAGATTCTATCATCTCTGGAAAACTTCCAGCAAATAGGAAGGTAACAAGAATGATCCCATTATGTATTGGATCCATAGATTTGTTCTTCTGTTCATGAATGCCATGCATTTCCTATGCACAGTGAAATGTGTTGTTTGCATGAGCAACCAACAAAACCTAAGCATATGCTGGGAGCAGCATTGCAAATATTGCCAAGCATTCCAATGCCAACATAGCATAGAATCACTGAGCTATAGAAAACTGTAGTATAGAAACACACCCTTAGCCCATCTAATCCATGCCAAACTATTTCAACTGCCTAGTCCTATCAACCTGCACCAGGCGGCATGGTAGTTGTCATCGTCGTGGCTATCCCTCGAGGTCGAGGATGATGGTTTTCGTTCTGTTGATCTACTTTTGGGCTCTCAAGTGGCTTATGAGTCCAATCTTGGCTTTGAAAGTTCTTCCGCATTCAGGACAGGAAACTCTGGCAAGCCATCATCCGAGAAGGAACAGCAACTTTCAAAGTCAACAGATGTGCAGAATTAGAAGAAAAGAGAAGAAAATGGAAAGAGAGGCAGCAACAACCAAAGCCCGATCTGCCATCTGGAACTACCTGTCCTGAATGCGGAATGCGGTAGTGTAGTGGTTAGCACAATGCTTTACAGAACCAACGACCTGGGTTCAATTCCCGTCGCATGGTAGTGTAATGGTTAGCACAACACTTAACAGTAGCAGCAGCCCAGGTTCAATTCCCATTTGTATTCCCATGAATGTGTGGGTGCTCTAGTTTCCTCCCAAAGACATACTGCTTAGTCAGTTGATTGGTCATTGTAAGTTGTCTTGTGATTAGACAAGGGGTAAATCTGGGCTTGCTGTAAATAACACCACACTGCTACTCTCAAAGGAGTATGTTGAAGTTGTATAGCACATTGCTGAGGCCTAACTTGGAGTGTTGTGTGCAGTTTTGGCCACCTACCTACAGCAAAGATGTATGCAACGTTGGAAGAGTACAGAGAAAATTTACGAGGCTGTTGCCTGGACTGGAGAACCTGAGTTATAACAAAGGATTGAATAGGTCAGAACTTTATTCTCTAGAACTTAGAAGATTGAGAGAAGATTTGATAGAGGTATCCGAAATTATGAGAGGTATAGCTTGCACTTACCTATCAGCCTTTTTCCACTGATGCTGGGTGAGACTATAACCAGAGGTCATGGGTTAAGAGTGAAAGGTTAAGTGAGGGTAAACTTCTTCACTCAGAAGGTGGTGAGAGTGCAGAACGAGCTGCCAGCACAAGCGGTGGATGTGATTTTGATTTCAACATTTAAGAGAAGTTTGGATAGACACATGGATGGTAGGGGTATGGAGGGCTGTGGCCCCAGTGTCCCAGAGCAGATTGATGGGACGAGGCAGTTTAAATGGTTTGGTATGGACTAGATGGCCCAAAGTGTCTGTTTCTGTGCTGTAGTTTTCCATAACGCTATGACTCTATCTATGTTGGCACCAGAGTTATACATTTTGCTGTGTATTTTGATAAGTAAATTAATCTGAATCTGAATCTGTTACATCTTTCAACAATGAAATTTCTTCCTCACTGTCTACATGTAACCCATATTTTATGGAATGGTCACTAGGTCTCAAATCAAAATGTTTTATTACTCTCTGTGCTTTCCTATACTGTAAAAATTACAATTGTATGATCAAGTTGCACACTAATCTAATTAGGTAATAGATCAGTGAATGTGCATGCTTTAGTAATTAGAAAGGTCATAAACTTCATTTAGTCAGAGCTTCCCCACAATTGAGAAAATAGCTTAATGTAATGAATTGTCTTGTAAGAAACCATGGGATCCCATCATGTCGCCATGTACCTTTAATAATGTTAATCAGATTGCTAACAGCAGCTTTGAAATGTCCCCGATTTAAATTCCACAACATTCTGGAGACCTGCTTAATGAGCCTGTAGATATTTTATGATTGGGCACGTGGCCAAGTGTGTAAGGCATTGGACTAGCGACCTGAAGGTCGTGAGTTCGAGCCCCAGCCAAGGCAATGTGTTGTGTCCTTGAACAAGGCATTTAATCACACATTGCTGTGCGACGACACTGGTGCCAAGCTGTATGGGTCCTAATGCCCTTCCCTTGGACAACGTCGGTGGCGTGGAGAGGGGAGACTTGCAGCATGGGCAACTGCCGGTCTTCCATACAACCTTGCCCAGGCCTGTGCCCTGGAGAGTGAAGACCTTCCTGGCGCAGATCCATGGTCTCGCAAGACTAACGGATGCCTTTATTTTATTATTAGATATTTTATATTTGGAGAGTAATGACCACAAATATATCTCCTTCATCATAGCACGGCAGAGGGATAGGAGCAGACAATTTGGGAAAACATTTAATTGGGGTGGGGGAAATATGATGCTATTAGGCAGGAACTTGGGAGCAGATGTTCTCAGGGAAATGCATGGCAGAAATCTGGCAAACGTTCAGGGAACATTTGCATGGAGTTCTGCATAGGTATGTTCCATTGAGGCAGGAAAAGGATGGTAGAGTTAAAGAACCATGGTGTACAAAGTATGTAGAAAATCTAGTTAGGAAGAAAACAAAAGCTTACGAAAGGTTCAAGAAACTAGGTACTGTTAGAGCTTTAGAAAGTTACAAGGTTGCTCGGAAGGAGATTGAGAATGGAATTAGGAGAGCCAGAAGAGGCCATGAGAAGGCCTTGGTGAGCAGGATAAAGGAAAACCCCAAAGCATTCTACAAGTATGTGAAGAGCAAGAGGATGAGCCATGTGAGAATAGGACCAATCAGGTGCGATAGTGGAAACGTGTGCATGGAGTTGGAGGAGGTAGTGGAGGTACTTAATGAATACTTTGCTTTAGTATTCACCAGGGAAAAAGACCTTGGCAATAGTGGGAATGACTTACAGCAGACTGAAATGCTTGAACCTATAGACATTAAGAAAAAGGATGTGCTGGAGCTTTTGAAAAGCATTAAGTTAGACAAGTCACTGGGACCAGATGAGATATACCCTAGGCTACTGTGAGAAGTGAGGGAGGACATTCCTGAGCCTCTGACGATGATCTTTGCATCAATAGGGACAGGAGAAGTACCAGATGATTAGAGTGTTGCAAATGTTGTTCCCTTGTTCAAGAAAGGGAGTAGAGATAACCCAGGAAATTATAGATCAGTGAGTCTAACTTCAGTGGTGGGCAAGTTATTGGACAAGATCCTAAGAGGCAGGACTTATGAGCATTTGGAGAGACATAATCTGATTAGGGATAGTCAACATGGCTTTGTCAAAGGCAGGTCATGCCTTATGAGCCTGATTGAATCATTTGAGGATGTAACAAAATACATTGATGAAGGCAGAGCAGTGGATATAGTGTATATGCATTTCAGTAAGGCATTTGATAAGGTTCCCCATGCAAGGCTCCTTCAGAAAGTAAGGAGGCTTGGGATCCAAGGAGACCTTGCTTTGTGGATCCAGAATTGGGTTGGCAACAGAAGGCAAAGGGTGGTTGTAGATAGTCTGGAAGGTTGTCAGAGGTTATAGTGAGACATCAATAGGATGCAGAACTGGGCTGAGAGGAGACAGGTGGACTTCAACCCAGATAGGTGTGAAGAGGTTCATTTTGGTAGGTCCAATTTGAAGAAAGAATATAATATAAATGTTAAGACTCTTTGCAGTGTGGAGGATCTGAGAGATCTTGGGGTCTGTGTCCATAGGACACTCAAAGCTGCTGCAGTGTTCTTCATGGTGTGTTGGCATTCATCAGCTGTGAGATTGAGTTCAAGAGCCATGAGGTAATGTTACAGCTATAGATGACTTTGGTCAGATCCCACTTGGAGTACTGTGTTCAGTTCTGGTCACTTCACTACAGGAAGGATGTGGATACTATAGAGAGAGTGCAGAGGAGATTTACAAGGATATTGCCTGGATTGGAGGGAGTACCTTATGAGAATAGGTTGAGTGTACTTTTCTCCTTGGAGCGACAGGGGATGAGAGGTGACCTGATAGAGGTGTATAAGATGATGAGAGGTATTGATCATATGGATAGCCAGAGGCTTTTTCCCAGGGCTGAAATGGCTAACACGAGGGGACATAGTTTTAAGGTGCTTAGAAATAGGTACTGAGGAGATGTCAGGGGTAGGTTTTCCACCCAGAGAGTGGTGAGTGCGTGGAATTCACTACCGGTGATGGTGGTGCAAGCGGGTTCAATAGGGTGTTTTAAGAGCCTCTTAGGTACATGGAGCTTAGAAAAATAGAGGATCATGCACTAGGGAAATGCTAGGCAATTTCTAGAGTAGGTTACATGGATGGCACAACATTGTGGGCCGAAAGGGCCATCATGTGCTGTGAATTTATATATTCTATGTTCTAATATTTGTGTTTAATGTTGAGGGTGAAAATGCTTGAACACTTGTATACTATTCAACAGAAAATACTTAAAGAAATACATTCTTCGAACACTTCAATTTACTGCAACATCTCATTCAGCATTTAGCCAGCCTGATACTCTTCTATCTAACTGATGAATACTCAGTGGCCACTTTATTAGGTACACCTGTACACCTGCTCACTAATGCAGATATCTAATCAGTCAATCACGTGACAGCAACTCAGTGCATAAAGGCATGCAGACATGGTCAAGAGATTCAGTAGTTGTTCAGATCAAATATCAGAATGGGAGAAGAAATGTGATCTAGGTGACTTTGACCATGGAATGATCAGATGGGGTGGTTTGAGTATCTCAGAAACTGCAGATCTCTGGGATTTTCACATACAACAGTCTCTAGAGTTTACCGAGAATGGTGCATAAATCAAAAACCATCCAGCGAGAGGCAGTTCTGTGGGTGAAAATGACTTGTTAATGAGAGAGGTCAGAGGAGAATGGCCAGACTAGTTCAGGCGGACAGGAAGGAGACAGTATTTCAAATAACCACACATTACAACAGTGGTACCTAATAAAGTGGCCACTTAGTGTATCTCAGAACTTCTTAACTGAAGATTGCTGGATTATTTTTCTTCTGTACATTTTGATGGTACAGTAGATAAACAGTTAGCATAATGCTTTAAAGTGCCAACAATTGGGGTTCAATTCTCACTGCTGTCTGTAAGGAGTTTGAATGTTCTCCCCATGACCACGTGGGTTTTCTCTGGGTGCTTTGGTTTCCTCCCACATTTCAAAGATGTACTCGTTAGGGTTAGTAAGTATTGAGCATGGTATGTTGGCGCCGGAAGCATGGTGATACTTGTGGGCTGCCACTAGCACATCCTCAGACTGTATTGGGTGTTGGCACAAATGATGTATTTGTCTGTATGTTTCAATGTTTCAATAAATGTGTGACAAATAAAACTAATCTTTAAAATTTTGAGGTCTGAATGTGAGAATGTGACTAATCGCAGGTTTGGCAACATTTCCAGTTGGTCATTGAATTCTTGTCCCCACCTAGTGTCATGAATGCTCAGCTGATCCAGCAACATCTAAGAGAAAAGGTTTGTTTATGTTTGGTTTCATTAAATCTGATATTTAAAAGGAAGGCTGTTTTACTATGACAAATGGAAATAACAAGGAAAGAAATCAATATTGCAGCTTTACTGTACGTGTTTGTTCATTTGTGCTAACTGCAACCAGATATGGTGACATAAAACCCTCAGGACAGTGAAGAATTCAAAGTTCAAAGCAAATTTATCACCAAAATATATACAAAGAAGTACAATAGAATCTATGAAAAACTACACACCATGATTGACAAACAATCAATGTGCAAAAGAAGACAAATGGTGCAAATACTATACAAAACAGCAATAAAATAAACAAACAGGTGAGTAAGTAAATAAATAAACATGAACATATAGAGTCCTTGAACTTGAGCCAATAGGTTGTGAAATCAGATCAGTGTTCAGTTGAGTGAAGTTATCCATGCTGTTTCAAGAGCCTGATGGTTTAAGGGTAATAACTGTTGCTGATCCTGAAGATGTGGTATCTGACGCTCCTGCACTTCCTTCCCTATGACTGCAGCGAAAAGAGAGCATGACCTGGGTGGTTGATGTCCTTGATGATGGATGCTACCTTCTTGGTGGCAGCGTTCCTTGTAGATGTGCTCAGTGTTGGTTAGATCCTTACTTGTGTTGGAGTGGACTCCAAACACCTTAAAATTGTGCCTCCTTGCACTGGCCATTTCTGCCCTGGGAAAATATCTTTTGTTGTCTACTTGATCGATGCCTCTTATCATTGTAATATTCCTTGCTCAATTGTTAGTCATGCAAAAGACCAAAAGTAGCTGAAACACAGATAGACGTGAGCAATGTGTATTCTGTAAGTGAGACGGGCAGGACGCAGGGAGAAGGCTAAGTTTCATGTTGATAATATGGGTGTTCAGACTAGAGGGCTAATGGGCTCTTTGAAAGACAATTAAGCCGAAGCAGATATTACCTGTGATTCATCACTTGCAGCAGCCAATGCGGCTTACAGAATAATAAACTTTCCTTCCAGAATTCCCACAGATGTACTTGCTGCGAATGTTGTTACCCACTGTGAACATGAGATGAGTACAGAGCCATAGGGATTGATGCTGCAACCTCAACATTTGACAGTTTATAGCAGTGACTCAGATAAAGGCATCAAAAGTACAGCTACCAAGTTTGCTGAGGACTCAGGCAGGAAGGTAAAAAAAAAGACTGAAGTGCTGGAAATCTCAGCTGGTACGTAGCATTTTGACTTTATGTTTAAAGCTCAAAGTAAATTTATTATCGAAGTATGTACGGTAAATGTCACCATATACTACCCTCAGATTCATTTTCTTGTAGGTATTCACAGTAAAGCAAAGAAATACAAATAAATAAATAATACTGAGAACATGAATTGTACAGTGAAGAACTTTTGCCAGAACTGAGAGAAAAAGGAAAAAGAAAGTACATGTAAATTACAGAAAGTATGTAAGTGGGATGGATAGGATAAAGGGAATAAAAACCTGAGACTGGGTAAAATACATTTACGGAAAGCTAAGAGAGATGGAGGTTTAGCATTACCTAACTTTAGATTCTAATATTGGGCAATTAATATTCAACACATGAAATTTTGGTTACTTGACCAGGATACACTATCCATTCCTAAATGGGTAGCATTGGAATTACAATCTGCTCAAGGTTATGCACTTGGCTCTATTTTAGGTTCTTCTCTTCCTTTTGATTTGAAACGCTACAAACAGGTCTGTAACCTGATAGTTAAATATACCTTACATATTTGGTTTCAATTCAGAAAATTTTTTGATCTTAACCAATTTGGGCTAGCGATCCCTATTTTAGGTAACTTATTTTTTCCTCCCTCTTTCACGGATCGTGCTTTTCAAATTTGGAAGACTAAGGGTATTTCACGGTTTTTGGATTTATTTTTAGATGGTTCCCTTATGTCTTTTGAACAATTATCTAATAAATATAGTTTACCAAGAATACATTTTTTTAGATATTTCCAAGTTAGAAATTTCCTAAGTACTATACTTTCTTCCTTTCCAATGCTCCCTCCTACATATATTTTAGATACTATAATTAACCTTAATCCATGTCAGAAAGGTGCAACGGCTATTATTTATAATATTATTATGAAACTTAGGAAAGCTCCATTTGATAAGATTAGGTCAGATTGGGAACAGGAATTGGGTTTTATTATTTCGGCGGATGACTGGGTGCAGATTTTACAACTGGTCAATACTTCCTCTATCTGTGCTAAACATTCCCTAGTTCAATTTAAAGTTGTCCATAGAGCACATATGTCCAAAGATAAATTAGCTCGTTTTTATTCTCATATTAATCCTTTTTGTGATAGATGTCAGGGGCAGATAGCCTCTTTAACTCATATGTTTTGGTCCTGTCCTACTCTGGAAACTTTTTGGAGAGACATTTTTAATATTATCTCAAAGGTATTGAATATAGATATCTTTCCTCATCCTATTACTGCTATCTTTGGATTACCTAAAATTTCCAGTAATCTTTCTCCTTCAGCCCGTAGAATGATTGCATTTCTTACTTTAATGGCGAAAAGATGTATTTTACAACATTGGAAAGAGACTAATGCTCCAACTACGTTTTTTTGGTTTTCCCAGACGATATTATGTTTAAATTTGGAGAAAATTAGAAGTAATCTTTATGATTCTTCAGTTAAATTCGATCAGACCTGGAGATCTTTTATTCAACATTTTCATTTAATGTAATTTTTTTTCTCTCGGTCCATATTTATATTCCCTTCTTGTTTTTTTAACTGTTTTTAATGGAGGTCGGGTTTGAGGACATGATTTTAAGTACTTTAACTCTGCTCGTTTCCTAGTTAGCCCATTGCTTTGCTTTGCTTTTTAGTTTAGTTGCACGGTGGGTTTTTTTTTTCTTTTTCTATTGATATATATAAAAATTAGTATACTATTATATTACCTTGTTATTTTATGTTTAAATTGCACGGTTTGGATTAATTTTTTTCTGTATTAATATTTCCTGTAATATATTCTAACAGTGTATTAGTGCCTATATGGCTTACCTTCTGTGTACTTATTCAATAAAAAGATTTAAAAAGAAAGGATAAAGGGAATATATTTAACAGGACGAGGCCACAATGATAGCTCTCAATGGAGCAATCTGGTCTCTCACTTAACCACCCCCCTCCATTAACCTATCAACTGATGAGAGCTTCAGACATTATTTATTTTGGATTTCCTGCATCAGCTGCTCTTTGACTTCCTGATAGGAGAGTCATGTGATCAGAATCAGGTTTATTAAAACCGACATATGGCATGAAATTTGTTATTTTGCAGCAGTAGTATAGTGCAAAGAAGTAGAAATGTATAAATTACAAAAATAAATAGATAGTGCCAAAAGAGAAATAACGAGATGGTGTCTATGCGTTCATGTCCATTCAGAAATCTAATGGTGGAGAAGAAGCTGTTCCTGAATCATTGAGTGTGGGTCTTTGGGCTTCTGCCTTTGATTTCACTGTCCATCTCTTTCACTGCAGCTGATGAAAATGGAAGTGTCAAGCCAAGAGGCAGGAGACACAAGAGACTGCAGATGCTTGAATCTGAACCAAAATATAAACTGCTGGAGGAACATGTGTGGAGGCAGAGGAGTGTTTCGGGCTGAGACCTGCATCAGGCCAACCTGGAAAGGGAGACATAAGAAGGGGAAAATGGAGAATGTGGCAGAACTTCAGGTACTGACTGGAAAAGGATTTGTGATGGAGGATAAAGCGGACCTTGCTGACAGATTCAAGATTCAGGAAAAACAGCTCTAAAGGAAATTGAAGGAAATTTTTCATCCAAAATAACCATTTTTTAAAAAAAAATTGGATAATCAATCCACTCTTCATATTTTAGAATGTTTCTTTGCGTGTTAGATTTCAATTTTCCTCTAAATTGTTACTGTGGTGGGTTTTTGCCTGTGGTTTTTTGTGGCGTTTTTATTACATAGGACCACCTCCATGTGTCATCAGCTCACTCCTTGAGATTTCTGGTCCATTCTGCCCAAAGTCCTTCTTTTATCTTTTTATTTATCTCTGATTCAAAGAATCAAAGTACATTTACTATCAAAATATGTATACAGAATACAACTCTGAGATTCGTCCTCCCACAGGCAGCCCCAAAACAAAGAAGCACCATGGAACCCGTTCAAAGAAAACATCAAACACTTAATGTGCGATAAAAGAACAAATAGTGCAAATGGCAAAAAGTGAGCAAATAACACCTAGAATATCAACATCAAACCAGGAGTTCAGGAGTATTCAGTTCAGCGCCATGCCACTAGCTGACTGCAGGACCCAGAGACAGTCTCCAACAAAGCGTCACAGTCTTCACCAATCGCCCTGATCAAACTGCTCAAAAACAGCAAAATAAGAGTAATCAGAATTCAGAAATACATGCAGTATGAACCCCAAAGTCTCGCAAAGTGAGACCACAGCCACAAGACTCACCAATCAATCCTTGCGACGTGGAACCCAAATCCTTTCCTCCATCAGCAGCTAGCGAGAAGGAGAGGATGGCTGGTCAAACGCAGGCAGATGGTGCCAAACATCTCCCCGCCCTCCGCTCTCATCTTCATCGACTTCAACCTTGCTCGACGCCTCAATCGGGGAGAAGCAATGGTCTCAGGTCCTGTCTCCAGGCTGCACACTCCGCTCCTAACCTCACCAAACTGCCTCAGAGACAGCAAGGTGCCAGGTGTCCCAACTGGCACAAAAATACACCATCAAAGTGTAAATCATGGGTTCCAATCACACACAGCTCACTAGCGGAATCATATCTGAAATCAGAAGAAGTAAAAGTAGCTTTGTGAACTGTCGACAGGACATCGACATTAGTCGCATACTTCACTGGCGCCATCTTGCGCTTCTGTATCTCCTAGCTTTCCCACTGCATCTCTTCCATTTGATACGTTTTCATCTACCCTTTAGCCATCTCCTCTTTGGATGCCAAAGTGAGAAAACCTTCGGGCAAGTTGGAATATGGACGATAGTGTGGGTGAACTGAATAGCCAGCGGTAGGCACATTGAGATGTCATTCAGTATTCAATACCAAGTTAATTCCAGCTACTAGAAACTGGTCCACTCCAGAACATACAACACTACAGCAAAAGTACAGCCCTTCAACCCACAATGTTGTGCCAATGTTTTAATCTACTCCAGAGACAATCCAACCCTTCCCTTCTACATAGGCCTAATGTATCTGCCTCCACCACCACCACCCTGTTCTCTGTGTAAAGAAAAAACATACCTCTGATATCCCCCCTATTCTTTGCCCTTCATATTAGCCATCATTTCTACCCTAGGAAAAGGTCTCTGGCTATCCACCTGATCATCTATCTAGTCTATCTAGTCACCTCTCATCTTCCTTTCACTCCAAAGAGAAAAGCCTAGCATACTGAAACTATCCTCATAAGACATGCTCTCTAGTCCAGGCAGCCTCCTAGTAGACCTCCTTTACATCCTCTCTAAAGCTTCCACATCCCCCACTATGTTCCAATTATATTATAAAAATATATAATTATATACCCGGTTGTGTCATAGAGTGGTACAGCGCAGAAGCAGGCCCTTTGACCCATCTTGTCCTTACTGAACCATTATTCTGTCTAGTCCAATTGACCTGCACCTGGAACGTAGCCCTCCATACCCTTCCTGTCCAAACTTCTCTTAAATGTTGCAATTGAACAGCATCCACCAATTCCACTGGGAGCTTGTTCCAAATTTGCACCTCTCACTGAGTGAGTAAGTTCCCCCTCAGGTTCCCCTTAAATATTTTACCTTGATAAGGTTGTGTTCTTATCCATTTATGGTACATAGACATCACCTGCAAGGTGAAGACCATAGACAGTAAGACCAGAAGACATAGGAGCAGAATTAGGCCATTTGGCCCATCGAGTCTGCTCTACCATTTAATCATGGCTGATCCTTTTTTCCTTCTCCTCAACCCCACTTCCCAGCCTTCTCCCCCTAACCTTTGATGACATGTCCAATCAAGAACCTATCAATCTCTGCCTTAAATACACCCAATGACCTGGCCTCCACAGTTGCATATGGCAACGAATTCCACAAATTCACCACCCTCTTGCTAAAGAAATTTCTCCATCTCTGTTTTGAAAGGGTGCCCCTCTATCCTGAGGCTGTGCCCTCTTGTCCTAGACTCTCCCACCATGGGAAACATCCTTTCCACATCTACACTGTCTAGGCCTTTCAACATTCGAAAGGTTTCAATGAGATCCCACCTCTTCCTTCTAAATTCCAGTGAGTACAAACCCAGAGCCGTCAAACATTCCTCATATGATAACCCTTTTATTCCTGGAATCATCCTCGTGAACCTCTCTGGACCCTCTCCAATGCCAACACATCTCTTCTAAGTTGAGGAGCCCAAAACTGTACACAATACTCAAGGTGATGTCTCACCAGTGCCTTACAAAGCCTCAACATCACATCGCTGCTCTCGTATTCTCGACCTCTCGAAATGAATGCTGAAGTGTTGTGTTGATATCACTCCACTTTCAGTTAAAGGGAGGAAACCCTGCCATACTTCTGAAGTGGCTCATCGAACTTCAAAGTAAATTTGTTATCAAAGTACATCTGTGTCACCATATGTAATTCTAAGATTCATGGTTTGTGGGCATCCAATAAATCAAAAGAATAAAAGCCATAACAGAATTAATGAAAGACCATACCAACTTGGGTGTTCAACCAGTATACAAAAAACAACAAGAAACTGTGCAAATACAAAAATAAATAAATAATAATAATAACAATAATAAGAATAATAAATAAGCAACGACTATCAAGAACATGAATGACAAGTCCTTGAAAGTGAGTCCTTTGATTGTGGGAACATTTCAGTGATGGGGCATATGAGGTTAAGTGAAGTTCTCCCCTTTGGTTCAAGAGCCTCATCACTGAGGGGTAATAATGTTTCCTGAATCGCTCCTGTACTTTCTTCCTGATGGCAGAAGTGAGAAGCGAGCATAACCTGGGTGGTGGGGGTCCCTGATGCTGAATGCTGCTCTCATAGAACATATAACAGTACAGTACAGTACAGGTCCTTCGGCCCATAATGTTGTGCCAACCCTTAAACCCTGCCTCCCATATAACCTCCCACCTTAAGTTCCTCCATATACCTGTCTAGTAGTCTCTTAAATTTCACTAGTGTATCTGCCTCTACCACTGACTCAGGAAGTACATTCGACACACCAACCACTCTCTGAGTAAAAAACCTTCCTCTAATATCCCCCTTGAACCTTCCACCCCTTACCTTAAAGCCATGTCCTCTTGTACTGAGCAGTGGTGCCCTGGAGAAGAGGTGCTGGCAGTCAATTCTATCTATTCTTCTTATTATCTGGTACACATCTATCATGTCTCCTCTCATCCTTCTTCTCTCCAAAGAGTAAAGCCCAAGCTCCCTTAATCACTGATCATAATCCATATTCTCTAAACCAGGCAGCATCCTGGTAAATCTCCTCTGTACCCTTTCCAATGCTTCCACATCCTTCCTATAGTGAGGCAACCAGAACTGGACACAGTACTCCAAGTGTGGCCTAACTAGAGTTTTATAGAGCTGCATCATTATCCCGTGACTCTTAAACTCTATCCATTGACTTATGAAAGCTAACACTCCATAAGCTTTCTTAACTACCCTATCTACCTGTGAGGCAACTTTCAGGGATCTGTGGACATTTAATCCCAGATCCCTTTGCTCCACCACACTTACAAGTATTCTGCCATTTACTTTGTACTCTGCCTAGAAGTTTGTCCTTCCAAAGTGTACCACCTCACACTTCTCCGGGTTGAACGCCATCTGGCATTTCTCAGCCCACTTCTGCATCCTATCAATGTCTCTCTGCAATCTTCGACAATCCTCTACACTAACTACAACACCAACAAACTTTGTGTTGTCTGCAAACTTGCCAACCCACCCTTCTACCCCCACATCCAGGTCGTTAATAAAAATCACGAAAAGTAGAGGTCCCAGAATCAATCCTTGTGGGACACCACTAGTCACAACCCTCCAATCCGAATGTACTCCCTCCACCACGATCCTCTGCATTCTGCAGGCAAGCCAATTCTGAATCCACCTGGCCAAACTTCCCTGGATCCCATGCCTTCTGACTTTCTGAATAAGCCTACCATGTGGAACCTTGTTAAATGCCTTATTAAAATCCATGTAGATCACATCCATTGCACTACCCTCATCTATATGCCTGGTCACCTCCTTAAAGAACTCTCCCAGACTTGTTAGGCATGATCTGCCCTTCACAAAGCCACGCTGACTGTCTCTGATCAGACCATGATTCTCTAAATGCCCATAGACCCTATCTCTAAGAATCTTTTCCAACAGCTTTCCCACCACAGACGTAAGGCTTACCGGTCCATAATTACCCAGACTATCCCTACTAACTCTTTTGAACAAGGGGACAACATTCGCCTCCCTCCAATTCTCCAGTACCGATCCCATGGACAACGAAGACATGAAGATCCTAGCCAGAGGCTCAACAATCTCTTCCCTCGCCTCGTGGAGCAGCCTGGGGAATATTCCGTGAGGTCCCGGGGACTTATCTGTCCTAATGTATTTTAACAACTCCAACACCTCCTCCCCTTTAATATCAACGTACTCCAGAACATCAACTTCACTCATATTGTCCTCATCGTCATCAAGTTCCCTCTCATTGGTGAATACCAAAGAGAAATATTCACACACACAGGCTCCAGGCACATCTTCCCATCTTTATCTCTAATCGGTCCTATCTTCACTCCTGTCATCCTTTTGTTCTTCACATAATTGAAGAATGCCTTGGGGTTTTCCTTTACCCTGCTCGCCAAGGCCTTCTCATGCCCCCTTCTTGCTCTTCTCAGCCCCTTCTTAAGCTCCTTTCTTGCTTCCCTATATTCCTCAATAGACCCATCTGATCCTTGCTTCCTCAACCTCATGTATGCTGCCTTCTTTCACCTGACTAGATTCTCCACCTCACTTGTCACCCATGGTTCCTTCACCCTACCATTCTTTATCTTCCTAACTGGGGCAAATTTATCCCTAACATCCTGCAAGAGATCCCTAAACATCGACCACATGTCCATAGCACATTTCCCTGCAAAAACATCATCCCAATTCACACCCGCAAGTTCTAGCCTTATAGCCTCATAATTTGCCCTTCCCCAATTAAAAATTTTCCTGTCCTCTTTGATTCTGTCCTTTTCCATGATAATTATAAAGGCCAGGGAGCAGTGGTCACTGTCCCCCAGATGCTCACCCACTGAGAGATCTGTGACCTGACCCGGTTTGCTACCTAATACTAGATTGACATTCCCCCTAGTTAGCCTGACAACATACTGTGACAGGAATCCGTCCTGGACACACTTAACAAATTCTGCCCCGTCTAAACCCTTGGAACTAATTAAGTGCCAATCAATATTACGGAAGTTAAGGTCACCCATGATAACAACCCTGTTATTTTTTGCACCTTTCCAAAATCTGCCTCCCAATCTGCTCCTCGCTATCTCTGCTGTTACCAGGGGGCCTATAGAATACTCCCAATAGAGTAACTGCTCCCTTCCTGTTCCTGACTTCTACCCATACTGACTTAAAAGAGGATCTTGCTACATCACCCACCCTTTCTGTAGCTTTAATAGTATCCCTGACTAGTAATGCCACCAATCCTCCATTTACCACCCCCCCATCCCTTTTAAAGCACTGAAATCCATGAATATTGAGAATCCATTCCTGCCCTGGTGCCAGCCAAGTCTCTGTAATGGCCACTACATCATAATTCTATGTATGTATCCAAGCTCTCAGTTCATCACGCAAGGATGTTAGTTCCCCCTCCAGTTCAGGTGCAACCTGTCCCATTGGAACAGGTCCCATCTTCCCTGGAAAAAGGCCCAATTGTCCAGAAACATGAAGCCCTCCCTCCTGCATCAACTCCTTAGCCACGTATTTAGCTGCATTATCTTCCTGTTTCTAGCCTCACTAGCACGTGGCACGGGTAGCAATCCTGAGATTGCAACCCTGGAGGTCCTGTCCTTCAACTTTGCACCTAACTCCCTAAGCTCTCTTTGCAGGACCTCCTCCTTCTTCCTATCCACGTCATTGATCCCTACATGGACCACAACATCTGGCTGCTCACCCTCCCTCTTGAGAATACTGAGAAATCGATCCGAGATATCGCGGACCCTGGCACCAGGGAGGCAACAGACCATCCAGGATTCTCGATCTCTTCCACAGAACCTCTTACCTAACTATCGAATTCCCTATCACTACTGATCTCCTCTTTTCCCTCCTTCCCTTCTGAGCTGAGGGTCCCGTCTCGGTGTCAGAGACACAAACACTGTAACTTGTCCCTGGTAGGTCGTCCCCACCAACAGTATCCAAAACGGTGTACTTATCATTGATGGGAATGGCCACAGGGGTGCTCTGCTCATTCTGTCTATTTCCCTTCCCTCTCCTGACAGTCATCCAGCTACTTGTCTCCTGACTCTTAGGGGTGTCTATCTCCCTGTAACTCCTGTCTCTTTCTGCCTCTGCCTCACGAATGATCCGAAGTTCATCCAGCTCCAGCTCCAGTTCCCTAACTCGGTTTGTCAGGAGCTGCAGCTGGATGCACCTTTTATAGGTGTAGTCATCAGGGACAATTATGCTCACCCTGGCTTCCCACATACTGCAAACGGAGCACTCGACTGCCCTAACTGCTGCCACCATTTTATCATGAGCTGATCCATTTTATCCTATTTAGTCCCACTGCCCTGCCTTCTCACCATAACCTTTGATGCCCTGGCTACTCAGATACCTGTCAATCTCTGCCTTAAATACACCCAATGACTTGGCCTCCACTGCTGCCCGTGGCAACAAATTCCATAGATTCACCACCCTCTGACTAAAAAAATTTTTTCGCATTTCTGTTCTGAAAGGGCGCCCTTCAATCCTGAAGTCATGCCCTCTCGTACTAGACTCCCCCATCATGGGAAACAACTTTGCCACATCCACTCTGTCCATGCCTTTTAACATTCAAAATGTTTCTATGAGGGCTCCTCTCATTCTTCTAAACTCCAAGGAATACAGTCCAAGAGCGGACAAACGTTCCTCATATGTTAACCCTCTCATTCCCGGAATCATTCTAGTGAATCTTCTCTGTACCCTCTCCAACATCAGCACATCCTTTCCTAAATAAGGAGACCAAAACTGCCCACAGTACTCCAAGTGAGGTCTCACCAGCGCCTTATAGAGCCTCAACATCACATCCCTGCTCCTATACTCTATTCCTCTAGAAATGAATGCCAACATTGCATTCGCCTTCTTCACTACCGACTCAACCTGGAGGTTAACTTTAAGGGAATCCTGTACGAGGACTCCCAAGTCCCGTTGCATCTCAGAACTTTGAATTCTTTCCCCATTTAAATAATAGTCTGCCAGTTTATTTTTTCTGCCAAAGTGCATAACCATACACTTTCCAACATTGTACTTCATTTGCCACTTCTCTGCCCATTCTTCCAATCTATCCAAGTCTCTCTGCAGACTCTCCGTTTCCTCAGCACTCCCGGCCCCTCCACCTATCTTCGTATCGTCAGCAAACTTAGCCACAAAGCCATCTATTCCATAATCCAAATCGTTGATGTACAATGTAAAAAGAAGCGGCCCCAACACTGATCCCTGTGGAACACCACTGGTAACTGGCAGCCAACCAGAATAGGATCCCTTTATTCCCACTCTCTGTTTCCTGCCAATCAGCCAATGCTCTATCCACGTATGTAACTTTCCTGTAATTCCATGGGCTCTTATCTTAAGCAGCCTCATGTGTGGCACCTTGTCAAAGGCCTTCTGAAAATCCAAATATACAACACCCACTGCATCTCCCTTGTCTAGCCTACCGATAATTTCCTCAAAAAATTGTAATAGTTTTGTCAGGCAGGATTTTCCTTTAAGGAATCCATGCTGAGTTCTGCCTATCTTGTCATATGCCTCCAGGTACTCTGTAACCTCATCCTTGACAATCGACTCCAACAACTTCCCAACCACCGACGTCAAGCTAATAGGTCTATAATTTCCTTTTTGCTTCCTTCCCCCTTCTTAAATAGCGGAGTGACATTTGCAATCTTCCAGTCTTCCGGAACCATGCCAGAATCTATCGACTTTTGAAAGATCATCGCTAATGCCTCCACAATCTCCACAGCTATTTCCTTCAGAACACGAGGGTGCATTCCATCTGGTCCAGGAGATTTATCGACCTTTAGCCTATTTAGCTTCCTGAGTACTTTCTCTGTCGTAATTGTGACTGCGCACACTTCTCTTCCCTGCCACCCTTGAGTGTCCGGTATCCTGCTGTCTTCCTCAGTGAAGACTGATGCAAAATACTTGTTCAGTTCCTCTGCCATCTCCTCATCTCCCATTACAATTTCTCCAGTATCATTTTCTATCGGTCCTATATCTACTCTCACCTGTCTTTTACTCTTTATATACTTGAAAAAGCTTTTAGTATCCTCTTTGATATTATTTGCTAGATTCCTTTCATAGTTAATCTTTTCTCTCTTAATGACCTTCTCGGTTTTAAAGACTTCCCAATCCTCTGTCTTCCCACTAATTTTTGCTTCCTTGTATGCCCTCTCCTTAGCTTTAACTTTGGCTTTGACTTCTCTTGTCAACCACGGTTGCATCCTTTTTCCACTCGAAAATTTCTTCTTTTTTGGAATATACCTGTCTTGCACATTCCTCATTTCTCACATAAACTCCAGCCACTGCTGCTCTGCCGTCTTTCCCGCCAGTGTCTCTTTCCAGTCAACTTTGGCCAGTTCCTCTCTCATGCCACTGTAGTTTCCTTTACTCCACTGAAACACCGACACATCAGTTTTCGGCTTCTCCTTTTCTAGTTTCACAGTGAACTCAATCATGTTATGATCACTGCCTCCTAAGGGTTCCTTCACCTCAATCTCTCCAATCTCCTCCAGTTCATTACACAATACCCAATCCAGTACAGCCGATCCCCTAGTGGGCTCAACAACAAGCTGTTCTAAAAAGCCATCTCGCATAAACCAGAGGTGTATCAGGAGTTTCCCCCTCTGCACTAGAGTATAAGCAGAAAGCACTCGGGTGAGGGAGGACTGGCTCAGGGAAAAAGCTCTCTCCTAAACGTGATATCCATGAAGCATTCTCAGGAAGAACATTGAGAGCAGCAGTACACCATACTGCCTGTCTCGCCTGTTCTGTCATCTAATAAGATTAGGTTGACCTGATCTTTGACCTCATCTCCACTCTCCTAGCTGATCGCCATAACCCGTAATTCCCTAATGGACCAAAAATGCATCTATCTCAGCCTTGAATAAAGTTAATGAGTCAGTACTCGCATCTCTCTGTGGTACAGAAATCCACTGATTCACCATCCACTCAGTCTTAAATGGCTATCCCCTTAACCTGAGACCACTGCTTTCTCTCTAACTGCCCTCGTTACATTGCTTTTAAACTCCTCTGTTCCCACTTACTTTACCTGTCCCCATTAACCTATCGTCCAGATGATAAAGACATCTGTAACTAATCCCCACAGCAACTAGATATTCCATTTATCCGATTCATACCTCCCCCACCCTGTCTCTGAAACTCAAAACTAACCTGTTTGCTCCAGGTTATTCCCTTTACACTTCCTTTTTGCAGTTTGCAGCCTTCATCTGACTTGTTTCTAAAATTCATTAATCGCTGTTGTGTTCTGTTTTTAATATTACTTTATAGAAATTACATTACTATATCCAATACGCAAACACGAGGAATTCTGCAGATGCTGGAAATTCAAGCAACACACATCAAAGTTGCTGGTGAACACAGCAGGCCAGGCAGCATCTCTAGGAAGAGGTACAGTCGACGTTTCGGGCCGAGACCCTTGGTCAGGACTAACTGAAGGAAGAGCTAGTAAGAGATTTGAAAGTGGGAGGGGGAGGGGGAGATCCAAAATGATAGGAGAAGACAGAAGGGGGGGAGGGATGGAGCCAAGAGCTGGACAGGTGATTGGTAAAAGGGATATGAGAGGATCAAGGGACAGGAGGCCCAGGGAGAAGGAAAAGGGGGAGGGGGGAAAACCCAGAGGATGGGCAAGGGGTATAGTCAGAGGGACAGAGGGAGAAAAAGGAGAGAGAGAGAGAGAGAAAGAATGCGTGTATATAAATAAATAACAGATGGGGTACGGGGGGAGGTGGGCCATTGGCGGAAGTTAGAGAAGTCGATGTTCATGCCATCAGGTTGGAGGCTACCCAGACGGAATATAAGGTGTTGTTCCTCCAACCTGAGTGTGGCTTCATCTTTACAGTAGAGGAGGCCGTGGATAGACATATCAGAATGGGAATGGGATGTGGAATTAAAACGTGTAGCCACTGGGAGATCCTGCTTTCTCTGGCAGACAGAGCATAGGTGTTCAGCAAAACGATCTCCCAGTCTGCATCGAGTCTCGCCAATATATAGAAGGCCCCATCGGGAGCACCAGACGCAGTATCTCACCCCAGCCGACTCACAGGTGAAGTGTCGCCTCACCTGGAAGGACTGTCTGGGGCCCTGAATGGTGGTGAGGGAGAAAGTGTAAGGGCATGTGTGGCACTTGTCCCACTTACAAGGATAAGTGCCAGGAGGGAGATCAGTGGGGAGGGATGGGGGGGACGAATGGACAAGGGAGTCGTGTAGGGAGCGATCCCTGTGGAAAGCAGGGGGGGGGGGAGGGAAGGATGTGTTTAGTGGTGGGATCCCGTTGGAGGTGGCGGAAGTTACGGAGAATTATATGTTGGACCCGGAGGCTGGTGGGGTGGCAGGTGAGGACCAGGGGAACCCTTCCTAGTGGGGTGGCAGGAGGATGGAGTGAGAGCAGATGTGCGTGAAATGGGGGAGATGCGTTGAGAGCAGAGTTGATGGTGGAGGAAGGGAAGCCCCTTTCTTTAAAAAAAGACGACATCTCCCTCATCCTGGAATGAAAAGCCTCATCCTGAGAGCAGATGTGGCGGAGACGGAGGAATTGCGAGAAGGGGATGGCATTTTTTCAAGAGACAGGGTGAGAAGAGGAATAGTCCAGATTAGCAGTGAGAGTCAGTCAGCTTATAGTAGACATCAGTAGATAAGCTGTCTCCAGAGATAAAGACAGAAAGATCTAGAAAGGGAGGTGTCGGAAATGGACCAGGTAAACTTGAGGGCAGGGTGAAAGTTGGAGGCAAAGTTAATGAAGTCAACGAGCTCAGCATGCGTGCAGGAAGGAGCGCCAATGCAGTCGTCGATGTAGCGAAGGAAAAGTGAGAATAGACACGGAACATAGATTGTTCCACAAAGCCAACAAAAAGGCAGGCATAGCTAAGACCCATACAGGTGCTCATAGCTACACCTTTAGTTTGGAGGAAGTGGGAGGAGCCAAAGGAGAAATTATTAAGAGTAAGGACTAATACTGCTAGACGGAGCAGAGTGTTGGTAGAGGGGAACTGATTAGGTCTGGAATCCAAAAAGAAGCGGAGAGCTTTGAGACCTTCCTGATGGGGGATGGAAGTACATAGGGACTGGACATCCATGGTGAAAATAAAGCGGTGGGGGCCAGGGAACTTATAATCATCGAAAAGTTTAAGAGCGTGAGATGTGTCACAAACATAGGTAGGAAGGTTTTGAACAAGGGGGGATAAAACCGTGTCGACGTATGCAGAAATGAGTTCGGTGGGGCAGGAGCAAGCTGAGACAATAGGTCTGCCAGGACAGGCAGGTTTGTGGATCTTGGGTAGGAGGTAGAAACGGGAAGTGCAAGGTGTGGGAACTATAAGGTTGGTAGCAGTGGATGGGAGACCCCCTGAGCGGATAAAGTCAGTGATGATGTGGGAGACAATGGCCTGGTGCTCCTTAGTGGGGTCACGATCGAGGGGTAAATAAGAGGAGGCATCCGCAAGGGGACTATACCCCTTGTCCATCCTCTGGGTTTTCCCCTCCTCCCCCTTTTCCTTCTCCTTGGGCCTCCTGTCCCATGATCCTCTCATATCCCTTTTGCCAATCACCTGTCCAGCTCTTGGCTCCATCCCGCCCCCTCCTGTCTTCTCCTATCATTTTGGATCCGCCCTTCCCTCCCACTTTCAAATCTCTTACTAGCTCTTCCTTCAGTTAGTCCTGACCAAGGGTCTCGGCCCGAAACGTCGACTGTACCTCTTCCTAGAGATGCTGCCTGGCCAGCTGCGTTCACCAGCAACTTTGATGTGTGTTACTATCCCAATACTTTGCTTATTTAGTAGAAATATGAACTCGTAACTTGACATTATGAATCTGCTGTATAGTTTTGTGTTGTTTCACCATGAATCCTGTGTATAAGTGGATGCAGTTTAATGAAACAACTTGTGGCCAAAGTGGGCTGCTCACTCCCCAGTCTGGCCCAGCCAGTGCATGGCTCCCAAAGCACCAGCTGCATTAGCGTTGTAACTCTTCCTCCAGGTATAGCCTCTAAGCAGCAACTTGCAAAAATTGATCTCCTGCCTACTTCTGGTGTTGATGGTCTTCCAGCAGCTTAGTTATCATCAGAGATTTCTGGAAATATTTTTTAAAGAAGAACTAATTTGGAATATACAAATTTATTTAAAAACTTATGAAACTGCAGTTAATTTATTAAAATCAGTAGCCTACAGTGAAATTGAGAAAAGTATTGAAAATGTAGCCTGTCCTGCTGAGCTTTTCTGACATTTTCTAGTTTTGTTTCAGATTTTCTGTATCTACAGTTTTTTTTTATAATTTTCAACTTAAATGAAAACTTGCTTGAACAGCTTTCAGGTGAAGGTGGGTGCTGCATCTGTACTGATAAGGCAGCTTTTTATGGGCTGAAGCTGAGGGTATGAAATATATCCAGTCCTTCGACTTAGCGGTTTACAGAAGAATTCAGGGGCAGAGTACCAGTGCATTCCTGAGTCTGTCACAGAGCAGACAAGGGAAGCAAGGATGCACTCCAGGGTGCACATTATTTAGCTGGCAGCTCTCCACAGGCCCACTAGTTAGCTCTCAGTGCAAACCAGCCCAAATGAATCTCCCTCAACAACTGTTACTAAACATAACACCAGATTTACTGACTCCCCACCAAAACATATTTCAAAGCAGTCCCTAGAGTCAAGCCACAAAACAGTTGACCTCAAAGTTCAAAGTAAATTTATCATCAAGCTACATATATGTCACCATTTCCAACCAAGTGATTCATTTTATTGTGGAAATACTCAGTAAGTCCAAGAACCACAATAGAATCAATGAAGGATTGCACCAGCAGGATGGACAACCAACCAAAGTGCAAAAGACAACAAACTGAGCAAATGCAAAGATGAATTAATAATAAAAATAAATAAATAAGCAGTAAATATTGAGAACATGAGATGGAGAGTCCTTGAGATGGAGTCCATAGGTTGCGGGAACAGTTCAGTGATGGGGCGAGTGAAGTTGAGAGAAGATATCTCACTGGTTCAAGAACCTGATGGTGTGAGTCTTGAGGCTCCTGTTCCTCCATCCTGATGGCTGCAGTGAGAAGAGAGCATGGCCTGGGTAGTGGGGTCCTTGATGATGGATGCTGCTTTCTTGTGGCAATGCTCCATGCAGACGTTTTCATTTGTGGGGAGGGCTTTACCCATGATGGACTGCGTCATATCAACTACTTTTTGTAGGATTTTCCATTCAAGAGCACTGCTAGCGAACCAACTTGTATTCATAAATGAGTTCTGTGTTCAGTGAGATTAGAAATATATTTAATTTTTTAAGCTCCATTAATTTGGATAGAAGACCATGGTGCTTGTTACAGCAGCATTGAGACTGATTGTGGCTTATTTAATTAGCTTAAATTTTCATTTGGTAATCCATTACCCCTTAATGTATCTATTCTGATTTATTAAGACAATGCTTCAGTTTTCCTCATGTAGTAAATAAAATAACATAATTACTGCTCTTTTAAAATATTTTCCTCTTTAGTTGATTCTGACTGCATTTCAGTAATGCAGCATTTTATATTAATCTTGCAATTATGGTCCTAAAAAGGTTATATTTGACATTTTGTTTTAAAGGCTCAGTGCTTTCAAGATAATTCTCTTCTGTAGAACTATATTTGGAATATCTATGCAGTTTCAAGTGCATTGATGCACTAGGTAAAATTTAGAATGACTTGAGTGCTTTCATAGAAACCTTTAGAATTTAGCACATTCAGTTAAATAAATTGGCAGTAGGAATGATTCAGTTCTTTAAAGTGCACAAGGCATTGGTAAAGTAATTTCCCAGTTAGTTATTTTTCATGAATAACGATCACTGAGTTGAAGGACAGAAATAATATGTGCTTTGAAATGGTATAAATAATAGAATTTGTTTTTTTCTTACAGATGAATGATGAAAGAAGTAAAGTATGGTGTTCAGTGAGTGACTTCTCCAAGACAGATAGATGAAAAATTATAGATTTGCATTTCCAGTGCATTAAGCTTTATAGCAAGAATATCAAAGGTAAGAATTTATCTCGTACTTGATCTATTTTGCTGATTAAAGCTTGTCAAATTGATGTATTGTCAACACTGACCCAGCACTAAGATATAGTGAACAGACATTTTAAAAAATTAATTCATGTCAATAAGCTTCCTGTTAATTTCAGCCCCATTTACACTACAGACTTTATACCAGATTAGGTTTCATCTGATGCAACTAAATAACAATACACTGATTCTAGAATATCTCAGCTGGCAAGAAATTTTGTCCTACATATATACTCAGTGGCCACTTGATTAGGTACCTCCTGTAGCTCATCCACTTCAAGGTTTTATATGTTGTCCGTCAGAGATGCTCTTCTGCACACCGTTGTCGTAACACGTGGTTACTTGAGTTACTGTCACCTTCTGTCGGCTTGAACTAGTCTGGCCATTCTCCTCTACTGACGTCTCACATTAACAAGACCAGTAACAAGACGTCTTCACCCACAGAGCTGCTGCTCACTGGATTTGTTTTGTTTTTTTGTACCTTTCTCTGTAAACTTTAGAGACTGTTGTGCATGAAAATCCCAGGAGATCAGCAGTTTCTGAGATACTCAAACCACCCCGTCTGGCACCAACAATCATTCCCAGTCAAAGTCATTTAGATCACATTTCTTTGCCATTCTTGGTCTGAACAACAATTCAACCTCTTGACCATGTCTGCATGCTTTTATGCAGTGACTTGCTGCCACGTGATTGGCTGATTAGATATTGATTTAGTGAGCAGGTGTACAGGTGTACCTGACAAAGAGGCCACTGAGTGTATTTATAGACTACGATTCATCAGATGCCATATGGAAGTTCTTCGGTAACTATAATGTTGACAAATCTACAAGCCTCAAATAAAGTTTCATTTATAATGTGTTATTTTGGTAGTTTGTCTATATGGAACACATTTGGTTAAACAAAGTAGTTTTTATTTTGAGATTTTGAAAGAAATTGCCACTTTCCATTTTGTCTCAAAGGCATCTAAATGAAATTGCTCATGTTGTTTGTTCTCACTCAGCCCAAAGAGGATAAATAATGAGAAAGTTTGAACATGTAAAAACTCGCACACACTTCGTATAGTGGAAAGTCATTCATGCATGTCATTCTGAAACAAAGGAACTGAAATGTGGAGCTAACTCACTGAGATGTAGAGGCTCACTCAGGGCTTAAAGAGTGTTCTCACTTTCAGTAGAAATTGGATTTAGCTCGTTTTGGCAAAATTTGCACCTACTTCTGACCACGTGGAGTTCATCTGGAGTGCTCTGGTTCTGTCCCGTATCTCAAAGGCATGTAGACTGATGGGTTCCTCATTATTTAGTTATTTATTTAGTGATATCATGTGGAACAGGCCCTTCTGGCCCAACGAGTCACACCGCCCAGCAACCCATCTATTTTAACCCCAGCCAAATCACAGGACAATTTACAATGACCAATTAGCCTACTAACTGGTGTATTTTTGGAATATGGGAGGAAACCAGAGCACTCATAAGAACCCTACATTATATGATGGTGCCTTATGACTGCACACTTTAAATTGCCCCTAATGTAGCTGAGTGGTGGAATCTGTGAAAAGTTGAAGAGACTGTGGGGATTGAGTAAGTGTATGGTTGGTTGGACTCTGTGAGCTGTAGAATCTGTTTCCATGTCATAACCCTCTCTTCCACGATGACACTATACGTAAGCTGTATGTGATGCTAACAGCCAGTTACATCCTCCACAGAAAAATCGCAACATTGATCAGAAGCATGTTACAAACAACTCAACAATGGCTTGGATGCAGGGCCAGTGAAGGGACTGGCAGAGCTAATGGAAAAGGAGATGTGAGAGGCATGTTTTTTGCTCAGAGAATGGTGGGTGCCTGGAATGCACTGCCTAGTAGAAACAGAAAGAGACATTTAGAATGGTACATGAATGTGAGGAAAATGGAAGGATATGGACTTCTGTAGGCAGAGGGGATTAGTTAGGGTATCCATTTGATTATTAATTCAGTTGGATTGGTACAACATTGTGGGCTGAAGAGCCTGTTCCTGTGCTGTGCAGGTCAATGGGGAAACACGACAGGCCTAACGTGAGCTCTCCCTACACCACTACTGAACAGCTGCATAGCAGAATTCTTTGGAGCAAAAAGTCTCACAGGGGAAGGGATCACATTGTGTACAGAATGGAATGCATGACCAGGTGCTTCACAACAAGTGGCAGCACACTGTTGTGTCGTACAGGCTATTGAAGGTGAAGGTCAAGCTGGGCAATTCTGATCTTCACAAGGACATACCAGAGCTGGCTGCGTGCCACAGGATTCTGCAATGGCCTGGGGGCTCATTCCTCTTGGCAATAATGCCCTCCAGTGTTCACTCCCAGGACGACAAGCTGGATTGCCTTTATCTGCAGCTGCACTAGTGTGAGATGAGGAACTGCTGCAGGCTTTTTCTTGCAGAAATGTGGCTCCAGAACAACATTCATGCACCATCAATCTACAGGCCAAGACACTCAGGGACTTGGGCTATATGATTATTTTATCATAGTATTTCTGCTATCATAATTTATATGTTATTTGTGCGGTGTGCTGCATGTGAATGTTGGTGCTGTGTTTTGCACCTTGGTGCCAGAGGAACACTATTTCATTTGGCTGTGTTCAGAACGATAATTAAACTTGAACTTGTAACTCTGAAGCAAACTGTATAAATAGGCTCCAGCCAGTGATGGTGGGGAGGCTTCAAGTGGACTGAAGACTGAAAATTGATCTAGCATATGCAAGACATTGGTGTCAGATTGGAGCCCATTTATCTGCCTTGTCATTTATAATACCAGTGCTGCCAGATTCATTGTGTGTATGTTGAACGAAGGTAGCTCAGTACTGTAGTGGCTAGCTTTATAGCACCAGCTGTAAGATAGGGGTTCATTTCCCACTGCTGTCTGTAAGGAGTCTGTACGTTTTTCCCGTGACTGTGTGAGGTTCCTCCACATACTCCAGTTTCCTCCCACATAGCAGAGACATACAGCTGAGAGTTAGTAAGTTGTGGGAATGCTATGTCAGCACTGGCAACACATGTGGGCTGCCCCCAGCCCGTCCTTGGACTGTGTTGGTTGTTGAGGCAAATTATATATTTCAGTGTATGTTTCGATATACATATGACAAATAAATCTAACCTCTAAATCCCCTATCTTTATTTATGCTTTAATCAGGTCTCCCCTTAGCCTCTCATTTTTGCCAATGTACTTTGATTGAACCAACTTCCTGGTGAACCTTAATGCACGCTATACAACGCACCCTCACCTTTCCTGTAGTGTGACGACCACAACTGCAATTTTACTTTGAACTTTTTTTGCACACAATACTCCAAGTGTGGCCTTATTAACATTTATACAGTTGCAACAAGTCCTCTGAACTTTTAGACACAATACTTCAAACAATGGGTTGTATGGGGGAAGGGTAGCACCTCTGGTGATGGAATTTGTGCTAATTCTGGGGCAGCTCACTCACCTTTGTTCTCCACTGGACACTCAAATCTCACCTGTGGTTCCAAGTAGCTGTTTACACGTGACAGTAGCCACAGCCCGGTACACTGCTTCGACAAGTGGTCTAAGCCAGGTGAGGGTAGCTGACGGGTCTCATACCCCCGTGAGATAGAGATATGCCTATTCTAGCATATGAAGTCAGCTTTGGTAGACAGGGCCGATGAGATCCCGCAGCCAAGAAGGCAGGAGAGCAAAGGGCATGACACAGCACAGATGAAGCCATGGTTAGCCACTGCAACCAAGGGACACCCCACTTGTGCTGACCACCTGCACCCCTGCACCTGGCCTTCCAAGGTCAAGGGAGTGAACTGCCCATTGCAACAGCTTTTCCACTTTAAAACCTCCCCCACACAGGTTTCCTGTTGGATACGGTGGACAAACAACACTTCAAACAATGAAGGGAAGCAAGCCATATCCTTTCTTTACCATCCTATTCATGTGACAAATAAAGCTAATCTTTCTTTCTTTCTTTCAATGGTTCAGTCAAAAGCTCCAAAGAAGGAGTAATTGTTCTGGGCGTGACCTACAGCATTGTTAGCTCAACAGCCAATGCCACGTGCACAGAGCAAAATTACATTCAAAGTACCTCATCAAGTTGGTCCAATTTTACTCAGCAGTTAGCATTAGCACAATTAAATCAGATAAAGTTGTTGCTATGCACATGAAGATTGATCCAGGTTATAGTCTGTCACTATAACAGGACGTCAGGATGCTACAACCTGGCTAGAACTTAACCACAGCTTTAATAAACACATACTCTACACATTATTGGTCAAAGTAACGTAATGCTCCATTCAAACAACTTTCTGCAGGAGCACCATCAAGACTGTTCTATCTGGCTGCATCAATGTGTGGTACAGAAGATGCAAGTCATTGGATCACAAGACCAGTTATTGGATCACAAAGCTTGCTGAGAGATTTAGGTCAGTTAGAAGAGTGGGCTAAAAGATGGCAGATGGTGTTTAATGCTGATAAATGTGAGGTGCTACATTTTGGTAGGACTAATCAAAATAGGACATACATGGTAAATAGTAGGGCATTGAAGAATGCAGTAGAACGGAGGAATCTAGGAATAATGGTGCATAGTTCCCTGAAGGTGGAATCTCATGTGGATAGGGTGGTGAAGAAAGCTTTTGGTATGCTGGCCTTTATTAATCAGAGCTTTGAGTATAGGAGTTGGGATGTAATGTTGAAATTGTATAAGGCATTGGTAAGGCCAAATTTGGAGTATCGTGTACAGTTCTGGTCACTGAATTATAGGAAAGATGTCAATAAAATTGAGAGAGTACAGAGGAGATTTACTAAAATGTTGCTTGGGTTTGATCTCCTAAGTTACAGAGAAAGGTTGAACAAGTTAGGTCTTTATTCTTTGGAGCGTAGAAGGTTGAGGGGGGACTTGATAGAGGTGCTTAAAATTATGAGAGGGATTGATAGAGTTGACATGGATAGGCTTCTTCCATTGAGAATGGGGGAGATTCAAACAAGAGGACATGAGTTGAGAGTTAAAGGGCAAAAGTTTAGGGGTAACATGAGGGGGAACTTCTTTACTCAGAGAGTGGTAGCTGTGTGGAACGAGCTTCCAGCAGAAGTGGTTGAGACAGGTTCGGTGTTGTCATTTAAAGTTAAATTGGATACATATATGGACAGGAAAGGAATGGAGGGTTATAGGCTGAGTGCAGGTCGGTGGGACTAGATGAGAGTAAGGGCTCGGCATGGACTGGAAGGGCCGAGATGGCCTGTTTCCGTGCTGTAATTGTTATATGGTTATATGGTTATACAAGACCCACTAAAGGATAATAAGAACTGTCGAGAGGATCATCGGGGTCTCCCTTTCCCCTACTTGTGACATTTACCAGGAACATTGCAAACAAAGGGCTTAAAGCATTGTTGAAGACTCCTACTGCCAATCCTTTAGAGAGTTTACACAATCTCTTTGGTCCACTACCATCAGGAAGGAGGTACAGTCGCTTCAGGACTTGGACTGCCAGACTGGGTAACAGTTTCTTGCCTCAGGCTGTGAGACTAATGAACAGCGTGACACCACTGAGGTCCAGTCAATAGGACAGCGAGCTGTTTACTGTTTACCTGTACTTCACACTACATGCACTTTGAATTACATTTTATTAACTTATTTGATGTAATATTTTGTTTTGTGTGTTGTGTGTGATATATGTTTTGTGGGAGCATTGTGGTTTAGAGAAACATTGTTTCATCTGATTGTACAGCCAGATGGCAATAAACTTGAACTTGAACTTAATGTTGAGTTCCTTCAGAGGATTGTGATGAGTTGCTTTGTACTGGGCCCCAGAGACTTGCTGATGCTCATTTGATACAGCTCTTTATTTGACTTTTGTCTTTGGGATCTAAGTGTGACTGACAAAGTCAGCAATATTGTCCCAAGCTCATTGAATTTGTGAAGGTCGCCACCTGTTTGAACCACTGCAGTCTTCTGGTGAGAATACCCCTGCTGTCCTGTTAGTAGGGAGTTCCAGATTTAGACCCATTGACAATGAAGGACTTCATAGTCGTAGTCATACTTTATTGATCCCAGGGGAAATTGGTTTTCATTACAGTTGCACCATAAATAATAAATAGTAATAAAACCATAAATAGTTAAATAGTAATATATAAATTAGACCAGTAAATTATGAAATAAGTCCAGGACCAGCCTATCGGCTCAGGGTGTCTGACCCTCCAAGGGAGGAGTTGTAAAGTTTGATGGCCACAGGCAGGAATGACTTCCTATGACGCTCTGTGTTGCATCTCTGTGGAATGAGTCTCTGACTGAATGTACTCCTGTGCCCACCCAGTACATTATGTAGTGGATGGGAGACATTGTCCAAGATGGCATGCAACTTAGACAGCATCCTCTTTTCAGACACCACCGTCTGAGAGTCCAGTTCCATCCCCACAACATCACTGTCCTTACGAATGAGTTTGTTGATCCTGTTGGTGTCTGCTACCCTCAGCCTGCTGTCCCAGCACACAACAGCAAACATGATAGCACTGGCCACCACAGACTCGTAGAACATCCTTAGCATCGTCCGACAGATGTTAAAGGACCTCAGTCTCCTCAGGAAATAGAGATGGCTCTGACCCTTCTTGTAGATAGTCTCAGTGTAATATATTGTCACAAAGACCTCCAGCAGTAATGTCCTGGGATTGGGCTGACGAATTTCCAACGAGCACAGCCATCTTCCTTTGTGAAAAGGTATAACTCCAACCAGAGGAGTATTTTCTCTTTGACGCTTACTAACTTCATTTACCAGCGCTGTTTATTGTCATACAGTCAAATGCTGCATTGGTGTCATGGGCAGTCACTCTCACTCCACCCCCACACAGTCAGATGCTGCATTGGTGTCACGAGCAGTCACTCTCACTCCACCTCCTGAATACAGTACTCATTGGGCAGTAATTAAAACTAAGGTTTATTTGTCACATGTATATAAAAGTACAGTGAAAAGCATCATTTGCATCAATGACCAACACAGTCTGAAGACGTGCTGGGGGCAGCCCACAAGTGCTGCCATGCTTCTGGCACCAACATAGCATGCCCACAACTCACTAACCCTACTAATCCACATGGTTTTGGAATGTGTGAAGAAACCAGAGCACCTGGAATAACAGTAAGCGCATGATATGCATTACTGCAGTCCGATAAAACAGGCCAATATTTTCTGAGGGGAAATTAGGGATGGCCAATGAATACAAGTCCAACAGCAGTTGATCTGAGTGGCCTGGTCTAAAAGTCGGGAGTAAGGAAGGCAAATGCAATGTTAGTATTCATTTTGAAAGGATTAGAATACAATATAAATGAGGTAAGGCTGAAGCTTTATAAGGCATTGGTCAGACCACTTTTGAAACATTGCGAACAGTCTTGGGCCCCATATCTAAGAAACAATGTGCTGGCATTGGAGAGGGTTCAGAGAGGTTTGCGAGAAGGATCCCTTGAATGAAAGGGTTAATGTATGAGGAGCATTTGATGGCTCTGGGCCTGTACTCACTGAAGTTTAGAAGAGTAAGGGGGGATCTCATTACAGCCTGTTGAATATTGTAAAGCCTAGATAGAGTGGACGTGGAGAGGATGTTTCCTATAATGGAATATTCTAGGACTAGAGGGCACAACCTCAGAATACAAGGATGTCCCTTTAGCACAGGGATGTGGAAGAATCTCATTAGCAAGAGGGTGGTGAATCTGTGGAACTCATTTCGACAGACAGCTGTGGAGGCAAAATCATTAGATATATTTAAAGCGAAGGTTGATAGGTTCTTGTTTAGTAAAGTTTTCAAAGGTTACAGGGAGAAGGCAAATGAATGGGGTTGAGAGGGATAATAAAGCAGCCATGATCACATGGCAGAACAGACTCAAATGGGCCAAATGGCCTCATCCAGCTCCTATGTTCTGCTGTATGTAAATTTTGATTTCTTTAAAGCTGCTTTATAAATCAGCTCTTACCGACATTGCTTCATTGCTCCCACTAGGAGTTCCGGATTTAATTATCATTAATAATGAGTCACTATTGTTTAATCAGGAGATGTGGTGAGTCACCAATTAAATATTTTAATATCAAGTAACTCTAAATAAAAGCAACTATTCTTAGAGTGTGGTGTTCTCTTCACATATCCAACTTTTAGAAATGGAATTGGAGTTGGTTTATTACTGCCATGTGTACCAAGCTACAGTAAAAAGCTTGTCTTTTTTCACACAGATAAAATCATTACACAATAAGAAGGACTCTCCAATACACGCGGTGGCCACTTTATGAGGGACATCATCGTGGCCAGTGAGTGTATATTCATGGCCTCCTGCTGCTGTAGCCCATCCACTTCAAGATTCAATGTGTTGTGCATTCAGAGATGCTTTTCTGCACACCACTCTTGTTACACGTGGTTACTTGAGACTGTCACCTTCACCTGTCAGCTTGAACCAGTCTGGCTATTCTCCTCTAACCTCTCTCATTAATAAGATATTCTTGCCTACAAAACTGCTTCTCACTGGCTGATTTCTGTTTTGCACACTATTCTCTGTAAACTCTAAAGACTGATGTGTATGAAAATCCCAGGAGATCAGCAGTTTCTGAGATACTCAAACCACCCCATCTGGCACCAGCAATCAATCCAAGATCAAAGTCATTCACATTCTATTGTTTGGTCTGAACAACGACTGACCATCTTAACCATGATTGCATGCTTTTATGCATTGCGTCGCTGCCACATGATTGACTGGTTAGATATTTACATAAATGAGCAGGTGTACAGGTGTACCTAATAAAGTGACCACTGACTGTGAGTTCAACTTTGTAAGTGCTTCTTATCTGAAACTTTAAGTGCATATTTTTAAAACATATTTCATTCTTAAATTCCTTCTATTTTCTTTGCTTTCATTTTGATTAGAGTATAGAAACGACACAATTGCAGACTGAAATATTCTTTCAATTACTGATTTTGCCTATAAGCTATAGCAGTCCTCTAGCCCATTCTGCACAGACTAAACAGCTCATTTGAAACCTCAAAGTGAAAACTGATATTACTTACCTTGTAAATTCAGTTTATTTTTATGTGTTAGTTGAGCCTAGATTTTCTGACCTGTCTTTTTCCACATTATCTTTAATACTTCATAAATCCGAAGCAAATCAATTAACTTAATCATAAATTGTGTTTTCTGTCTCACCTGACTGCTGGTGTGTTTCTGGAATGTTCTCGTTTTTACATCAGATTTGCAATATCTGCAGCATTTTATCTTTAACAGCCTCTTACAAAATGAAACCACAACAGAACAGTGAGAAAGCAAAGAAAATACTGCATGGGGATTATAACCCATAACTCATGTCTACTAAATGTAGGTGATTTTTTGCGATGGTATCCAGTGGCATAGATGGATATTATCTGAATGGCTTTCAATAAAGTTTACCTCAGAGACTCTTTCATATGAGGCAACTTTTTCACACAGGTGGATATGTGGAATGAGATGTCAGAGGAAGTGGTAGACATGTATGTCGAAGCATATGGTAAAATAAGTCCTTTGCGTTAACAACTAACACAGTCTGGCGTCAAGAGAGCATGCCCACTGCTTAGTAACCCTAACCCGTTTTGAAATGTGGGAGGAAACTGGAGCACATGCAGAAAACCTATGAGATCATAAGGAGAATATACAAATTCCTTACAGAATGTAAAGCATTGCGCTAACCGTTACACTACCATGCTGCCCTTCAATTACAATTAAGCAATTGCAATGCTTAAAAGATGGGTACATGGATAGGAAAGGCATTTACCTGGTCAAACACAGGTAAATGGCCTAGCTTAGGCAGGCACTTTGGTCAGCATGGATGAAATGGGCCAAAAGACCTGTTTCCATGCTGTATAACACACACACACACACACACACACACACACACGCACAAATGTGAGGGGAAATGGATCAATAACCTAGAGTGAGACATTGCTCAAGTTCTCAGTATGAGGTGCTTATGGAGTATAAGAAATGCAAGAGAACACTTAAGAAAGAAATCAGGAGGCTAAAAGAATGCACAAGTTTGTTCTAATAGACAAGGTGAAGGAGAATCTAAGGGATTCTACAGATATGTTAAGAGCAAAAGGATTCCAAGGGACAAAATTGCTCCTGTGGAAAATCAGAATGGTAATCTACGTGTGAACCAAAAGAGATGGAGAAGATCTTAAATACATTTTTGGCATCTGTATTTACTAAGGAAATGGGTACAGAGTCTATAGAGGTGAGGCAAAGCGGCATCAACTTCGTGGATTACAGAGGAGAAGGTGTTTGCTGTCCTGAGGCAAATCAAAGTGGATAAATCCCCAGGGCCTGACAAGGTGTTCCTTCAGACCCTATGGGAGGCAAGTGCAGAAATTGCTGGGGCCCTGGTAGGGATATTTAAATCATCCTTAGTGACAGGAGAGGTGCCAGAGGATTGGAGGATAGCCAATATTGTTCCACTGTTTCAGAAAAGCTCTGAACATAAACCAGGAAATTATGGGATAGCAAGTCTGACATCACTTGTGGGAAAGTTATTGGAAGGTATTCCAAGGGACCGGATATCTAAGTATTTGGATAGACCACGGACTGTTTAAAGATAATTTTTGAGGAACTTACCAGGAAAGTGGATGAAGGCAAAGCAGTGGATGTTGTCTACATGGACTTTAGAAAGGCATTTGACAAGGTCCTGCATGGGAGGTTGGTCAAAAAGGTTCAGTCACTTGGCATTCAAGATGAGGTAATAAATTGGATTAGACATTGGTTTTGTGGGAGAAGTCAGAGAGTAGTAGTAGATGGTTGCCTCTCTAACTGGGGGCCTGTGACTAGTGGAGTGCCACAGGGATCAGTGCTGGGTCCGTTGTTGTTTGTCATCTATATCAACCATCTGGATGATAATGTGGTTAACTGGATCAGCAAATTTCTGGATGATTGGGAGTGTAGTGGACAGTGAGGAAGACTATCATGACTTGCAGAGGGATTTGGATCGGCAGGAAAACTGGGCAGAAAAATAGCAGATGTAATTTAAAGCAGACAAGTGTGAGGTGTTGCACTTTGGTAGGACTAACTAGGGTAGGTCTTATACAGTAAACAATAGAGCACTGAAAAGTGAAGTAGAACAAAAGGGATCTGGGAATACAGGCCAATAATTTGTTGAAAGTGACATCACAGATAGCTAAGTCTGTAAAGAAAACTTCAGGCACTTTGGCCTTTATAAGTATTGAGTACAGAAGATGAGATGTTATGTTGAAGCTGTATAAGATGTTGCTGAGGGCTAATTTGGAGCATTGTGTGCAGTTTTGATCACCAGCCTACAGGAAAGCTGTAAATAGGTTGAAAGAGTGCAGAGAAAATTTACCTGGATGTTGCTGGGTCAGGAGGACCTGAGTTTTATGGAAAGATTGAGTAAGTGAGGACTTTATTCCTTAGAACGTAGCAGATTGAGTGGAGATTTGATAGACGTATACAAAATTATGAGGGGTATCGATAGGGTAAGTGCAAGCAGGCTTTTTCCACTGAGGTTGGGCGGGACCACAACCAGAGGTCATGGGGTAAGAATGAAAGGTGAAAAGTTTAAGAGGAACATGAGGGAAAACTTCTTCACTCAGAAGGTCATGAAAGTGTGGAATGAGCTGCCAGCACAAGTGGTGCATGTGAGCTCGATTTCAACATTTGAGCGAAGTTTGGATAGGTACATGGAAGGTAGGGGTACGGAGGGCTATGGCCCCGGTGCAGGCCGATAGAAGTAAGCAGTTTAAATGGTTTCAGCATTGACTAGATGAACCGAAGGGCCTGATTCTGTGCTGTACTTGTCTATGACTCAAGAAAATTTACTGTACTTTGCTGCTGTGTTCAATCTGAAATGCAACTTAAGGGTCCTCAGCTTTCAGGAGCAGATAGTCTACTAAGGGTGAGTTACAGCTGCTTGCAGAATATTAAAGAGAAAGAATAAAAATCTGTGTGGGAATATTGTCATGTTCACAGCTCCCATATTCCAGCACATCTCTGGCTATTTATAACACAGCAAAAGCTATAACTGCGTATCTTAGAACGGTGAAAAATCAAACATTACGGTTGTATCTTCATTAAAAATAAATTGTGAATCATGAGGCAGTTTTAACTCCAACATGAAATAGTGCAAAGAATATAAATCGTGGTCCTCCTAGTAACTGTATCTCTGCTGGAGACAGGAATGGGTGTGGCTCCTTGTCTGACCATCATACCTCCAAGAACTGAGTTGTTTGTTAAGATATTTTAAGCTAAACATTTAGTTTTATTGCCAGAGGATTGGTTAAATGAGCCTAACATTAAAGAGGGAGATGGGATGAACTTTACATTGTCCATAAGGACCAGGGAATGTTGATCCTGGCTCATCGTTGTCGTTGTCGTCGTCGTCGTGGCTATCCCTCGAGGTCAAGGATGATGGTCTTCGTTCTGTTGATCTACTTATGGGCTCTCAAGTGGCTTATGAGTCCAATCTTGGCTTTGAAAGTTCTTCCGCATTCAGGACAGGTAGTTCCAGATGGCAATCGGGCTTTGGTTGTTGCTGCCTCTCTTTCCATTTTCTTCTCTTTTCTTCTAATTCTACACATCTGTTGGCTTCGAAAGTTGCTGTTTCTTCTCAGATGATGGCTTGCCAGAGTTTCTTGTCTTTGGCATTGGTTTCCCAATTGTTGATGTCGATGTTACATTTCTTCATGTTGGCTTTTAAGACGTCTTTGAATCTCTTCTGTTGTCTGCCTCTTTTACGTTTGCCTTCTTTAAGCTGGGAGTAGAAGATTTGTTTCGGCAGACGTTCGTCTTTCATCCTAACAACATGATTGCTCCACCTTAGTTGGTTCTTGATGATGTAGGCTTCAATGCTTGTTGTTTTTGCTTCATTTAGCACGCTGACGTCGGCTCTTCCATCTTCCCAGCTGATATTTAAGATGTTTTGAAGACATCATTGATGGAACTTTTCAAGTGCCTTCAGATGTTGTCGGTATGTTGTCCAGGTTTCTGATGCATACAGGACTGTTGGGGTTACCACTGCTTTGTACACTAACATTTTGGTGTCTGTTCAGATGTCACGATCATGAAAGACTCTTGTTCGGAGACGTCCAAAAGCTGTTCCAGTGCATTTAAGACAATGTTGGGTCTTGTCATTAAGGTTAACATTGGAGGAGAGGTGACTTCCAAGATACAGAAAGTGCCCTGGCTCAGTATGATGTCCAACACTCCTCTTAACTCTAATGTTCAAGTAATATTTGCTTCCGTTCACATCTGACTTCCTACACACTGCTGTAATGAGGAGAGTACATTGATACAATGGTTAGGTTTTGCAGGAAATGCAGAAAATTCTATCTTCTGGATTTAAGAGGTCATATGACAAGTCTCGGCCTGAAATGTCAACTGTTTATTCTTTTCCATAGATGCTGCCTGGCCTGACAAGTTCCTCAAGGATTTTCTGTGTATTGCTTAGATTTCCAACATCTGCAGATTTTCTCGTGTTTGTGGATCTTTCAGATTTCTTCATCTTCTGGCTTCCAGTGATTCTTTGGAAGGGCCAGCGTTTATGATGAATTTCTCAAACTGATTATAAACATTGGCCCATTCCAGGGAATCCAATTACCACATATGTAAGCCCTTGCTGCAATATTTCAACACAAGGTCAATGACCAAAGCTCAAATGTCGATTGGAAGTCCAGAAGAGAGGCCCATTAACTGGAGCCCCAAGTCTGTGAATCTCTGTGAGTCTGCTAGGGAATTCGATTAGAAATGTTGATCGGAAGTCCAGAAGAGAGGCTCAGTGTCTGGGGTCCCAAGTCTGTGAATCTCTGTGAGTCTGCTGGGGAATCCAAAAGACCAATGCCTGCAAGTCTGAGTCCACTGAAGACAGGAGGCCGAAGACCTGGGTTTGGAAGATTGTGTATGTTCATGGATGGATGGTGAGAAGGAAGAAAGGTGTTTGTTTTGCTGTTATTGTTTTGTTACTTGGTATGTTCTGCCAAGCATTGTGCATATGCTATGCTGGTGTCAGAATGTGTAGCAACAGTTGCTGGCTACCCCCAGTACAACCTTGGGTGTGCTGGTTGTTAGTACAGATGAAGCATTTCACTGTATGTTTCGATGTATAGCATACATAATAAATAAACCCAAATCTGAAGAGGAACTGCTAACAGATCTGCCCAAGACCTCCTATTTTTCCTTATTCATTTCCATTCTACACTTCTTCCACCCCTCCTAACAAACACACCCTTCATCTTATCAAGCACATCTTCACAATCTCTGGATTTAGTGTTTTCAATACTTCCTTGATTCAGTCTGTAGACTCTTGGGGTCATGGAGAGCTCTGGCTCACCTGGCGTGCCCAGTCATCACCATTGTCCTGTTGACCTTCAATGACTTCTGAAAGCAAAGCAACAACTCAGTTTTCAAATTCTTCCACAGTGTCACAATCCACTCACTATCTTTGTAGTCTGCCATTGATAGCCGCTGAATCATTCCCATGATCACAGGTGTTCATGGCCCAACATTCCTGAATTCCCTGCCTAAATCCTTCTTTCTTCTGTTAAATTGGTCCTTAATGCAACTTCCATGACATTTTCATTTTGGTCATTTTCCTTAATATCTATCAGAGGTAGTTTTTTTACACAGAGAGTGGTAGATGAAGGCATAAATCGAATGGATAACAAGAGACTTTTTCCCAGGGCAGAAATGGCTAATATAGGGGTGCAAAATTTCAAAGTGATTGGAGAAAAGCATAGGGACGTAATCAGAGGTAAGGATTTTTACAAGGAGAGTGGTGGGTGTGTGGAATGTACTGCCAGGTGTGGTGATGAAAGCAGATACATTAGACTCTTAGGTAGGCACATGGATGATCAAAAGTGGAGGCTCGTGGGAGGGATGGATTATATACTAGAGCAGATTAAAAGATTGGTGCACCATTGTGGGCCAGAGGGCCTGTACTGTGCTGTAGTATGCTATGTTCTATGTTCTATTGTGGATTAGCAACATCTTTCATGAGTTCATGTCCACAGAAATTCCCTAAGATGTCTTGTTATGTTGAAAGCACAATTTGTGTTGTATCTCCTGCCTCTAATGCTCAGAGTCCCAATACGAAGTAGTAAACTGCTCCTACTTCCAAATGATATCATTCTCATCAAAGTGAAACTGGTTTTTGCATCTAGTGGAGACTGGTGTTCCTGACTGTGTTTCAGATACCTATTAACATGATTGGGAAAAAACATTTAGCCTGACATACTGAGATTGGAAGATATATTGTAAAATATAAGCTATCATATGTATTTATATTTATTGTGGTTTTCTTAAATTAATATTGTGTTCTTTATTGTGTTGTGTATATTTTTGTGCTGCATCAGATCCGAAGTGATTATTATGTCATTATCTTTTACATTTGTGTACTGGTAAATGAGATTAAACAATCTAATATCTTGAATCTTGAGAGGATAGGTGAACATGTCAAATGTTTTGACACTGGCTGAAGAGAGCAGTAGAAATTCACTGATAATCATAGAGGAGTTCAGGGTTCTATAATAGAACAAGATCTCAAATGCTATTCTTCGATAATGTTAGTAAACTTTCTTAGGCAGCTTCAAAACACAGTTAAGTTTATACAATTCTCCATTTAGATTGTATTGTTTTATTATTTAATTTTAATAGCACAAACCTGTTCTTACCATACAAAGAATAATTTCTTTTTCAGCTTTGTAATGCATTACATATTTAATGTACATGTAGTTTATTTAAGTAAACTTTATATACAGTTTATGATGCAGGGAAAGAAAGTTGTACAGATCAGATGAACGCGACATGCACTGGCTTCTTTAGGGACAGTGGGAATGTTTCATTTTCAGAGCGATGATGTGTTCACTGGAATGTCTGTTCACATTACAGAAAGTGTGCACCTTCATCACCACATGGAAGGTTCGTCATACCTGCAAACAGAAATAAACTGAGTAAATATAACTGCTGACATTTGCGTGAAAAGACACAAGAGATTCTGTAGATGCTGGAAATCTGAAACAGCACACACAAAATGCTGGAGGAACTCAGCAGGTCAGGCAGCATCTATGGAGAGGAATGGCCAGCTGACACTTTAGGCCGAGACATTCTGAATTCAGTCCTGATGAAGGGTCTCAGCCTGAAACGTTGACTGTCCATTTCCCCCCAACAGATGACACATTGAGTTCCTCAAGCATTTTGTGTGTTGCTGCATGAAAGAAATCCTTTTATGGGAGATGTTCCCATTTTGTCAGCAGAGAAAATAAAACACCTTCAGGTTATTAATTCTTAAATGTTTGACATACCATTAAGTATGCTCCTTCTACTCAGGTGACATTAAATTTAACAATACATATGTATGAATTGAATGCATATTCAGTTAATGATGTGGTAAGGTAGCGTCGGGGTAGCACAATAGTACAGGGTGGCACGGCAGTTTAAGGGCAACGTGGTAGCGTAGTGGTTAGTGCTATTGCTTTGCAGTGCCAGCTGTAAGATTAGGGTTCGATTCCTGCTGCTGTTTGTAAGGCGTTTGTACGTTCTCCCCATGACCACGTGGGTTTCCTTCGGGTGCTCCAGTTGCTTCCCACAGTCCAAAACATACATTTTGATGTTTTGATGGAGATGTGACAAATAAAGCTAATTTCTCTCTCTTTCTTTCTACACTCCCCTATCTTTCAAGTAACACACCCAGCGCAGTTCATCTTTTTTAAACTATAAAATTTTCTGTACTCACCGGTATTTAGGAAAACTTTCAGCATTTTCTCTCAGCATCAAATCTGTCCTCACCAGTGCTTCAGGGCTGGATCTCTTCCCATACCTGATGCAGGCAAATAATCAACACATTTTTCTGTTAGAAAATTGCTACAGTCACTCAATTAATTAGATTTACAAATAATATATTCACCTGCAGATTTTTATTAAAACAACTCCATTCATACCTCCTGCTTCAAAACATCCACCATGGACCAAGGACCAAGGTAATATGTCTGAACTACTGGCGTCCTGTCGCACTCACCTCAATCATAAGCAAATGCTTTGAGAGGCTGGTCAAGGACTACATCTGCAGCTTGCTACCACCCACACTGAACTCCCTACAATTCGCTCACCAACACAACCGATTGACAGACGACGCAAGAGCCACAACTCCACAATCCGTCCTTACACATCTGGAGAAGAAGGATGCTGATGTGAGAATGCTGTTCTTCAACTACAGTTCGGCATTCAACACCATAATTCCCTACAGGCTTGACAAGAAGCTCAGAGACCTCAGCTTTCACCCTGCCTTGTGCAGCTGGATCCTGGACTTCCTGACAGATCGCTGGCAGGTGGTAAGTGTGGGCTCCCTCACCTCTGCCACCACTCTGACCCTCAACTCAGGAGCCCCTCAGGGCTGTGTTGTAAGCTCCCTCCTTTACTCGCTGTATACCCATGACTGTGTCGCCACCCACAGCTCCAATTTGCTGATGATACTACATTGATTGGCCTTATTTGAAATAAATAATGAGGCAGCTTACAGAGAAAAAAGTCATCACCCTGACACAGTAGTGTCAAGAAAACAACCTCTCCCTTAATGTTGCAAAAACAAAGGAGCTGGTTGCGGACTACAGGAGGAATGGAGACAGGCTAATCCCCATTGACATCAATGGATCTGGGTTGAGAGGGTGAACAGCTTTAAGTTCCTCAGCATACACATGACTGAGGATCTCACTTGGTCTGTGTGGTGAAAAAGGTACAACAGTGCCTCTTTCACCTCAGATGGTTGAAGGAGTTCGACATGAGTTCCCAAATTCCAAGGACTTTCTACAGGAGCACAATTGAGAGCATCCTGACTGGCTACATCACTGCCTGGTATGGGAACTGTACCTCCTTTAATTGCAGGACTCTGCAGAGAGTGGTGTGGACAGCCCAGTGCATCTGAAGATGTGAACTTACCAATATTCAGGACATTTACAGAGACAGGTGTGTACAAAGGGCCTGTAGGATTATTGGGGACCTGAGTCACCCCAACCACTAACTGTTCCAGCTGCTATCATCCAGGAAACCCTACCGCCACGTTAAAGCCGGGACCAATAGGCTCCGGGACAACTTCTTCCACCAGGCTATCAGACTGATTATTTCATGCTGGTACAATTGTATTTCTAAGATATATTGACTGTCCTATGTTCTGTGTTCTATGTTCTATGTCCTGTTGTACATACTATTTATTACAAATGACTATAAATTGTACATTCCACATTTAGACGGAGACGTAACTTAAAGAATTTTACTTCTCATGTATGTGAACGATGTAAGAAATAAAGTCAATTCAAATGACTATCGACACTTTTCAAACACAGGTAATCTTTTAATCTGGATATCTGATGGGAGAGCCAGGATTTATTGATAATCTATAACTAGCCTTGATCCAAGCTGTTTAGGAGTCAACCATATAATTGGAATCACATATCTAAAGCTTTACTTGTCACATGTACGTATATCAAAACACACAGTGAAATGTGTCATTTGTGTCAAGACAAATCAACGTGAATGTGCTAGGTTAGCCCATAAGTATCACTGCTTATGCCCCACTTACACTTCTCTAACTTTTAACTCCATTTCTTCATCTCTCATTGCAATATGTAGTGGCATCTCCAGTATTTCTCTTGGCTATTCCTTTCAGTGGCAGGGTTCCACATTCTTGCCACTTTCTAGGTAAGTAGTCTCTCATGAATTCCTTATTAAAATTAAAGTTAAGAATGAGGATATGCTAGAAATTATGAAAAACATTAAGATGGAAAGGTCCCTGGGCCAGAAGGGATTTACACCAGGTTACTACAGGAAACAAAGGTATTGACCTTTGTGTCCTTCCTGGCTAGTACCAGAGGACTGGATAATGGCAAATGTTGTTCCCTCATTGCAGAAAGTTAATAGGGATTATCCAGAGAAATTCTAGACCAGTGAGTCTTACATCAGTGGTGGGCAAACTGTTGGAGAGTATTCTTAAAGGCAGTGTTAACAAGTGTTTGGAGAAGCGTAGTTTGATTACAGATAGTCAGCAGGACTTTGTGAGGGGCAGATCATGCCTCACGAGCTCGACTGAATTCTTTGAGGACGTGATAAAGTACATATTGATGAGGGTAGAGCACTGGATATGGTGTGTACAGATTTTAGTAAGGTGTTTGATAAGGTTTCCCTTGGTAGGCCCATTCAGAAAGTCAAGAAGCATGAGATTCAGGAAAACTTGGCTGTGTGGATTTGGAATTGACTTGTCTGCAGAAGGCAGAAAGTGAGAATGGATGGAGCTTATTCTGCTTGGAGGTTGATAACCATTAATCTGGGTGCCAACCGCCGTAAAACAAGACGGAGAGAGAGAGAGAGATAGCTAGTAGTATTCTGCAGGGATCTGTTCCAGAGCCCCTATTTGTAATTTTTATAAATGACTTAGATGAGGAAGCAGAAGGGTGGGTTAGTAAGTTTGCAGATAACATGAGGGTTGGTAGTTTGGTGAATAGTGTAGAAGGTTGAAGGTTACATCGGAACATTGACAGGATGCAGAGCAAGGCAAAAAAAGTGGCAGATGGAGTTCAATCAAAAATTGTGAAATGATTCACTTCAGAAGGTCGAACTTGAAGGCAGAGTACAACATTAACAGCAGGATTCTTGGGAGTGTGGAAGAACAAAGGCAGCTTGGAGTCCATGTCCATAGATTCTTCAAAGTTACTGTGCAAGTTGATAGATGGTTATGAAGGCATATGGTATGTTAACCTTCATTTGTCAGGGGATTGAGTTCAAGAGCCACATGTAGTGTTGTAGCACTATAAAACTCTGGTCAGATGATACTTGGGGTATTGTGTTTCGTTCTAGTCACCTGATTATATGAATGATGTGAAAGCTATAGAGAGGATGCAGATGAGATTTACCAGGTTGCTGCTGAGATTGGAGAAAATGTCTTATTAGGAAAGAGCTAGCTAAGGCTTTTCTCTGGTACAAAGGAGGATGAAAGGTAACTTGATAAAGGTGTATGAGATGATGAGAGCGATAGAAAGAGTGGATAACCAGCACTTTTTGCCAGGGTGGCAATGGTCAATATCAGAGGGCATCTATTTTAGATGAGTGGAGGAAGGTTTATGGAGATGTAGAAATAGGTTTTTTACACAGAGTGGTGGGTGCCTGGAGCAATCTGCCAGGGGTGGTGGTACAGGCAGACACATTAAGGCCAGTTAAGACACTCTTTAGATAGGCACATGAATGAAAGAAAAATGGGGAGCTATGTGGGAGGAAGGGTTAGATTGATCTCGTGCTTATATGAGTTGACATAACATTGTAGGCTAAAGGGCCCATTCCTGTGCTGTATTGTTCTATGCCTTTAAAGCTCTTGATGCTCATATCATATTCATGCTCTGTAGTTTCATTCTTCTTCACAGTGGCAACAGTGCCTCCTCCATCAAATCTTTTTGTCATTTTAAAGGCCATCCATCATCCTTCACTTATACAACCTTTTCCAATTGGGATTACTTTGCAGTTTTCTGGAAACGTTAGTTTAAATGGACACATGTTCCTGCCTGCTTGACCAGGAAGACAGCCATAAAATCAGGGGCGAACCATTGCAGAGGGAAGTTATGAGACATAACCAGGGTAGCACAGTAGTGTAGTGGTTAGTGCAGTGCTTTGCAGTGCCACAAACCAGGTTGAATTCACGTCACAGACTGGAAAGGGGTTTGTATGTTCTATAAGGAGATGTTCAGTTCCTAATCTGAGTGTAAAGTAGTGAAGGTGAGAAATAAGAAGCGGAATAAAGATCAGATCGATGGGATGTAAGGCTGAATGGGCTCCTCGTGTCCAAGTTCTGCTATAAAGAACTGAAAATGCACAGCAGGCAGTCATTAACAGTTGATGCACAATTTGTCATTAGCATTAATTATGTGCTATGTCAGTTATGGTTGGAGCCAGCTTGAAGCTAGTGTTTCTCATTAGCTTTAATCACATTTGCTGCAGTAACATTCTGTTCAACATCTGTGAGATTTTTTGTACCTGCAAAGCAATTTTAAAATAATAATTTTGTTTTTGATATATGTTACGTAGTTAAATTTAATCTCATTTCACTTTGTAAAAAGGTTCAAAGAGATGCCGCTAAAGCAATGAAAGATAATAATTTATCTTCCTAGAGTGCCACAGAGGCATAGCAGTTAGTGCGATAAAATCCATTTATCCTTTTCTAATCGAAATAATTTTACAGTATTTCTGAAAAAGTGAAAGGAATGTTAGTTTAAATAAACACATGTTCCTGCCTGAACAAACTCCTTCACCAGGAAGACAACCGTAAAATCGGGACCAGGCTATACTGGATAGAAGCTAAGACACATTTCTTAACGAACAACATAGGCTACCACTATCTAAATTCCCTACTTGCCCTGCACCTACCATCCACAGCTCCACATACCAACTGCTATCATCTCAATCTTCACCTCCTACAGCCCCCTTCTTCCCCAGTCATCATGGACTCATCTTCACTACTGAGCAGGTGTGAAGGGCTCTGGAAAAACTCGGACATGGCAAAGTATTAGCACCGGATGGTGTGAATGCCGAGGTTCTGAAGGAGTGTGCTGAGCAGCTGTGTGGAGCTCTCCAGCACATTTTCAATCAGAGTCTCAGCCTGACTGTGTGAAAACATCATGTGTGGTCCCAGTACCCAAGAAGGGCCAACGGAAAGTCTTGAATGACTACCGTCCAGTGGTCCTGACCTCATACATCATGAAAACCCTAGAGCGGCTGGTCCTGGTTCACCTCTGACCCCTGGTCAGATCAGCCCCCAGTCCCCTGCAGTTTGCCTACCAGGAGCACAATGGAGTCCCGATGCTGTCATCTACCTGCTGAACAGAGCCTACTCCCATTTGGATAAGCAGGGCAGCACCGTGAGGATCGTGTTTTTTGATTTCTCAAGTGTCTTCAATACCATACAGCCCTCATTGCTGGGGAAAAAGCTCCATTCAATGCAGGTTGGCACTTCCATTGTATCTTGGATAATGGACTATTTAATTGGCAGACCACAGTTCGTGCGGCTTCAGAGCTTGGGTCAGACATGGTAATAAGCAGAAACAAGAGAAAATCTGCAGATGCTGGAAATCCGAACAACACACACAAAATGCTGGAGGAACTCAGCAGGCAGGGCAGCATCTATGGAAAAAAGTACAGTTGATGTTTTGGGCCGAAACCCTCCAGCAGGTGGTAATAAGCAGCACTGGGACTGTATTGGTTTCCTTCCTGTTTACCCTGTATTCCTCAGACTTTAGATACAACACTGAGTCATGTCATCTGCAGAAATTCCCTGATGACTCAGCAATAGCTGGGTGTATAAAGGGAGGATGGGAGGATGAATGCAGGCCCTGGTGAAGGACATTGTCAAATGGTGCAAGCTGAATCATCTGCAGCTCAACATCAGTAAGATAAAGGAGATGGTGATGGACTTTAGGAAGACTGAGCCTGCACTGCTCCCTGTTACTATTGATGGTGAGGACATGGATGTGGTGAGGACGTACAAGTACCTGCGGCTGCACCTGGATGACAGACTTGAGTGGAGCACCAACACACAGGCTATGTACAAGAAGGGCCAGAGTCACCTCTACTTTCTGAGGAGACTGAGATCCTTTGGAGTATGCAGGCCTCTCCTTCACATGTTCTACCGGTCTGTTGTTGCCAGTACAATCTTCTATGTGGTGGTGTGCTGGAGCAATGGTGTCAACACAGGTGATGCCAACAGGCTCAATAAATTGATTAGAAAGGCTGGCTCTGCTATAGGAGTCAAACTGGACACATTGGAGAACAAAAGACCCTGTGGAAAATCCTGGCAATTCTGGACAATGTTTCTCACCCTCTGCATACCACCTCGGCTGAGCAGAGGAACACTTTTAGTGATAGACTAAAACAACTGTGCTACTCCAAAGAACTCTATATGAGGTCATTCTTACCTCTGCCATTAGGCTCTATAATGAGTCAACCTATAGCCGGGGAAGTGATGACCCCCTCCCGTTGGACTGTTTGAGATAATTTATTTTTATTCTTTCTTACTTCACTTTTAATATTTGTATATCTGTGCACTTGTAGTGCTACTGTGACACTGTAATTTCCTTTGGGATCAATAAGATATCTATCTTCACGCTAGAAATGTTACAGCTATTACAGCTTGGGTGTTGCAGCTGGGAGTTCAATCCAGCATCTTCTGTGAGAAAGTTTTTATGTTCTTCTCTTTTTCTCCAGTCCTGCAGAAGGGTCCCGGCCCAAAATGTTGACTTTACTCTTTTCCATAGATACTGTCTGGCCTGCTAAGTTCCTCCAGTATTTTGTGTGTGTTGCTTGGATTTCCAGCATCTTCAGATTTTCTCTTGTTTATAGGTTCCTACAAACTTTTGAGGGGAATACTATCGTCCCCTCAAAATTAATCAATGCAGGCAAAGCAGTGGATGTTGTCTGCATGGACTTTAGTGAAGACACTTTATAAGGTTTCGCATGGGAGGCTGATCAAGAACCTTCACCCTTTGGGCATTCAGGATGAGGTAGTAAATTGGATTAGACATTGGCTTTGTAGGAGAAGCTGGAGAGTGGCAGTAGATGGTTGTGTCTTTGACTGGGGGCTGGTTACTAGTAGTATACCACAGGGATTGGGGCTGGGTCCTTTAGAAACCATAGAAACCATAGAAAAACTACAGCACAGAAACCGGCCTTTTGGCCCTTCTTGGCTGTGCTGAACTATTTTCTGCTTAGTCCCACTGACCTGCACACGGACCATATCCCTCCATACACCTCTCATCCATGTATCTGTCCAATTTATTCTTACGTTTGTAAATGTTAAAAAGAACCCGCATTTACCACCTCGTCTGGCAGCTCATTCCATACTCCCACCACTCTCTGTGTGAAGAAGCCCCCCCTAATGTTCCCTTTAAACTTTTCCCCCCTCACCCTTAACCCATGTCCTCTGGTTTTTTTCTCCCCTTGCCTCAGTGGAAAAAGCCTGCTTGCATTCACTCTATCTATACCCATCATAATTTTATATATCTCTATCAAATCTCCCCTCATTCTTCTACGCTCCAGGGAATGAAGTCCCAACCTATTCAACCTTTCTCTGTAACTGAGTTTCTCAAGTCCCGGCAACATCCTTGTAAACCTTCTCTGCACTCTTTCAACCTTACTTATATCCTTCCTGTAAGTTGGTGACCAAAACTGAACACAATGCTCCAGATTCGGCCTCACCAATGCCTTATACAACCTCGTCATAACATTCCAGCTCTTATACTCAATACTTCGATTAATAAAGGTCAATGTACCAAAAGCTCTCTTTACGACCCTATCTACCTGTGACGCCACTTTTAGGGAATTTTGTATCTGTATTCCCAGATCCCTCTGTTCTACTGCACTCCTCAGTGCCTTACCATTTACCCTGTATGTTCTACCTTGGTTTGTCCTTCCAAACTGCAATACTTCACACTTGTCTGTATTAACCTCCATTTGCCATTTTTCAGCCCATTTTTCCAGCTGGTCCAAGTCCAAGGCTCTGAAAACCTTCCTCACTGTCCACTACACCTCCAATCTTTGTATCATCAGCAAATTTGCTGATCCAATTTACCACATTATCATCCAGATCATTGATATAGATGACAAATAGCAATGGACCCAGCACTGATCCCTGTGGCACACCACTAGTCACAGGCCTCCACTCTGAGAAGCAATTCTCTACTACCACTTTTTGGCTTCTTCCATTGAGCCAACGTCTAATCCAATTTACCACCTCTCCATGTAAACCTAGTGAATGAATTTTCCTAACTAACCTCCCATGCGGGACCTTGTCAAAGGCCTTACTGAAGTCCATGTAGACTATATCCACTGCCTTCCCTTCATCCCCTTTCCTGATAATCTCCTTAAAAAACTCCAATAGATTGGTCAAACATGACCTACCACGCACAAAGCCATGTTGACTCTCCCTAATAAGTCCCTGTCTATCCAAATGCTTGTAGATCCTGTCTCTTAGTACTCTCTCCAATAACTTACCCACTACCAACATCAAATTTACCGGCCTATAATTTCCCGGATCACTTTTTGATCCTTTTTTAAACAACGGAAAAACATGAGCCACTCTCCAATCCTCCGGCACCTCACCCGTAGACACTGAACTTTGTTGTTTGTCATCTACTATACATCATTATCTGGGTGATAATGTGGTTAACTGGATCAGAAAATTTGTGGATGACACCAAAATTGGAGGTGTGGACAGTGAGGAAGGGCACCGTGGCTTGTAGAGAAATCTGCATCAGCTGGAAAAATGGACTGCAAAATAGCAGATGGAATTTAATGCAGACAAGCGCAAGGTTTCGCACTTTGGTAGGACCAACCAGGGTACAGTAGGGCACAAAGGAGTGTGGTAGAACAATGGGATCTGGGAATACAGGTCCATAATTCATTGAAAGTGGAGTCACAGATAGATAGGATCATAAAGAAAGCATTTGGCACATTGGCCTTCATAATTGAGTACAGGAGATTAGATGTTATGTTGAAGTTGTATAAGACATTGGTGAGGCCTATGTTGGAGTATTGTGTGAAATTTTGGTCACTGGAAAGATGTAAACAAGGTTGAAAGAATACAGAGAAAATTCACAAGGATGTTGCCAGACCTGGAGGACCTGAGTTATAAGGAAAAATTGAATAACTTAGGACTGTATTCTTTAAAACATAGAGGATAGAGAAATTGGATGAGGTATACAAAATTATGAATGGTATAAACAGAGTATATGCAAGCAGGCTTTTTCCGCTGAAGTTGGATGGGACTACAACCAGAGGGCATGGGTTAAGGGTGAAGAGTGAAAAGTAGCGTTTAAGGAGAACATTGGGGGAAACTTCTTCACTCACAGGGTCGTGAGAGTGTGGAATGAGCTGCCATCACAAGTGGTGCATGCAAGCTTGATTACAATGCTTAAGAGAAGTTTGGATAGGTACTTGGATAGTAGGGGAACAGAAGGCTATAGTCCTGGTGCAGGGTGATGAGAGTGGGCAATGTAAGTGGTTTTGGCATGGGTTAGATGGGCCAAAGGGACTGTTTCTGTGCTGTACTTCTCGATGACTCTATAAGCTTCAAGTCCAAGGCCTCACTACCTTCTTGTGCAACTGGATGCTCAATTTCTTCACTTACAGACCCCAGTCATTTTGATCTCCTCCACAATCTCCCTAAGCACAGTTGCACCACAAGGCTGTGTGCTTAGCTTCCTGCTCTACTCACTTTACACTTGTGACTGTGAGGCTCAGCACAGATCTAATGTTATATTTAAGTTTGCCAATGACAGCACTGTTGTTGGCTGTATCAAAGGTGGTGATAAATTAGCATACAGGAGGGAGATTGGAAATCTGGCTGAGTGGTGTCAAAACAACAACCCCTCACTCAATGCCAGCAGGACCAAGGAGATGATTACTGACTTCAGGAGGAGGAAACCGGAGGTCCATGAACCAGTTAACATCAAGGGATCAGAGGTGGAGGGGATCAGTAAATTCCTTGGTAGTATCATTTCCTAGGATCTGTCCTGGGTCGAGCACATAATTGCCATTAAAAAGAAAGCACAGCAGCACCTCTAATTTCTTAGAAGTTTGCGAAGATTTAGAATGTCATCCAAAAATTTGACGAACTGTTGGAGAGTATATTGACTGGTTGCATCACAGCCTGGTAAACAAACACCAATGCCCTTGTATGGAAAAGCCTACAAAAAGTAATGGAAACGGCCCAGTCTATTAGCAGTAAAACTTTCCCTACCATTGAGTACATCTCCACAGTGCAGAGTCGCAAGAAAGCAGCATCGATCATCAGGGAATCTCACCACCCAGGTCATGCTCTCTTCACACTGCTGCCATCAGGCAGGACCCACACCACCAGGGTCAGGAACAGTTATTACCCCTCAACCATCATGCTCCTGAACCAGTGGGGATAACTTCACTTGCCCCATCACTGAACAGTTCCCACAAACTATGGACTCACTTTCAAGGACTCTTCGTCTCATGTTCTCAATATTTATTGCTTATTTATTTATTACTATTATTATTATTTCTTATTTTTCTCTTTTTTTTGTATTTGCACATTTTGTTGTCTTTTGCATACTGGTTATTTGTCTGCCCTGAAGGGGGCAGTCCTTCATTGATTCTGTTCTGTTTCTTGTATTTTCTGTCATTGCCGGCAAGAAAATGAATCTCAGGGTTATACAGAATATGGTGACAAATATGTACTTTGATAATAAATTTACTTTGAACTTTGAATGTTTTTCCTATGTGCGCGTAGGTTTCTTGTGGGTGCTCTGGTTTCCTCCCACAGTCCAAAGGTATACTGATTAGTATGTTAAATGGTCATTGTAAATTGCCCTGTGATTAGGCTAGAATTAAATCAGAATTCACTGGGCAGTGCGGCTCAGTAGGTCAGAAGGGCCTGTTCTGCACTGTATCTCTAAATAAATGGAATTAATTCCTTGTTCTGCAAACAACAAAGGTTAAGTTATCTAAGCTTCAGTTCAGAAGATTGTCCATGGCTGCTGGAAACCAGTGGGGCTTGGAGGAATCAGGTTAGAATTTGAGAGTAAGCTGGCAATTCATGTTTAATGCAAAGACACCAAAAATGTAAAATGTTGTGCAGAAGAGGAAAATATGACCCTGGTATTCCATGCAGAGTGTTAATAGTTGCAAGTATAAAGGATTTTACAGTAATACCAAAAAAGGAAAAGAAGTACTATCAGGCCATTCTTTGATGTTTCGGGGAAATTTAGTGGGAAAGGGGATTGCCATGAGCCAACAGAAGCTCCTTGAGCCAAATAGTCCCCTTCTCTGCAGTAAGGAAATATAAACTGAAAAGCACTTATCTGAGCAGAAAGGCAGGATTGATTCTTTTTGTTAATTACAAGATATAAAAAGTTACATGTTCAATCTTTTCAAACGATTAATAGCAGAAAATATTAATTTAAACTAATCATAATCACCATATAGAAGGAATATCCAGATATAGGGAAACAAAAAGATGTAGAATTGCTGAACATTAAATACTGGGAAACTGTGTGCCTCAAGGATTCATCCAGCATTAAGGATCCCCATCACCCAGGACATGCCCTCTTCTCAATGCTACCATCAGGAGGCGATATAGAAGCCTGAAGGCACACACTCAACGATTCAGGAACAGCTTCTTCCCCTCCGCGATCAGATTTCCGAATGGTTAATGAATTCATGTACACTGCACTTTGTTTCCTGGATTTACTGTGTATGCACACAAGAAAATTAATCTCACTGTTGTACAGTATATGGTAACAGATATGTCCTTTGATAATAAATTTACTTTGAACTTTGAACTTCACTTTTTTCTTTTTCTCTTTTTACACTACTTACTTATATATAGTAATTTAGTTTTTTAATTATGTGTTACAATGTACTGCTGCCGCAAAACAACAAATTGCATGACATAAACCAATGCTATTAATCCTGATTCTGATTCTATGCTAGAATAATACAGAGCGCATTCGGTCTAAATTCAATTGCGGGGGGCGGCACTGCATACTAACCCAGTTGAGCCTCATTACGGCGTTGTTTTACAAAGACAATGCGGAACAGGACGTAAACCGGACTCGGGACTCGATTCAGTGGAATAAAGTATATCCCAATATATTAGTAGCAAAACAGGGACATCGCCGAAGAAATCTTTCTTTCTAGTCGGCACCGTTGTAATTACAGTTAATGTTGTGGGAACTCCAGTTTGTGAATTGTCTACGGGTTGTCCATTTACGGCCTTAGCCGTGCGGAAGTCACACGGGAGAGAAGGCGGGCCTCCGCCCATCGAGACAACTGCTGCAATCGTTGGCCCAGCCGACTACCCGGGACAACTACAACAGACCGGAGCCCCGGGCCAGAACTGTCCCCTGGTTTCTCTTCCTATAGATACTGCCTCACTTCCAGAAAGTGTTGAGTACAGGAGTTGGGATGTTATGTGTAAATTCTATAAGTCGTCGATGAGGCCAGAATTGGAGTATTGTGTGCAGTTCTACAGGTATATCAATAAGACTGAAAGAGTACATGGAACATTTACGAGGATGTTGCTGGGACTTGAGGACCTGAGTTATAGGTGAAGGTTGAACAGGTTAGAACTTTATTCCCTGGAGAATGGCGAAAACGAAGGCATAAATAAAGTAACTGCAAGCAGGCTTTTTCCCCCGACTAAGGTTGAGTGAGTCTAGAACTAGAGGTCATAGGTTAAGAATGAAAGGTGAAATATTTAAGGGGAACTTCTTCACTCAGACGGTGGCGAGAGTGTAGAACGAGCTGTCAGCAGAATTGGTGGATGCGGGTTCAATATCAATGTTTAAGAGAAGTTTGGATAAGTACATGAATGGGAAGGGTATGGAGGGTTATGGTAGAGGTGCGGGTCGATGGGACTAGACAGAATAACAGTTTGGCATGGACTAGATGGGCCGAAGGGCCAGTTTCTGTGCTCTATGACTAAATTCTTGCGGAACGCTCCTTAATCGCGGTGTACAGTAGTTTCTCAGCTGGAGGCCAGCCCAGACATTGCTTTAAGATCATTGTATGTTTGTGTTTGGGACTGGTCTTATAGTTTAGTCTAGCGTTCGGTGCCAATTCCAGTCAGCTCAGTGTGTTCAGACAAAACCCGGATATCAGATACTGGGGGCATTTTCAAACCCGCCAGTCTGGTGGGCAAACAGTCCGCGGTTATTAGCGTCACTGTCAGAAAGTGGCAGGGTATTGGGTGCGCCAACAGAAGGATTCTGTAGATGAATGGAAATCCAGAGCAATACACACACATAAAATGCTGGAGGAATTCAGCAGGTCAGGCGGCATCAATGTAGAGGAACAGAGAGTTGACGTTTCCGGCCGAGACCCTTCATCAGGACTAGGCCCACGAATCAGGGCATTGTGCTGCAGCCGTTCAAAGCTTTGGTCAGGCAGCATCTGGGTAATTACATTCAGATCTGGTCACCCCATTACGGGTAGGATGTGGAGCCTTTGATGAGATTCACCAGATGAGCCCTGATGAGGGGTCTTGGCCCGAAATGTCGACTGTTTACTGTTTTCCATAGATGCAGCCTGGCCTGCTGAGTTCCTCCAGCATTTTGGGTGTCACCAGGATGCTGCCTGGATTCGAAGGTATGAGTTATAAGGAGAGGTTGGATGAACATGGATTGTTTTCTATGGAGTGAGGAAGGTTGATTGGAGAATGTAACATTACGGAGTCCTGTTCTCAGGATGGGGAAAAATAAGGAGTTGAAGGGTAGCTTTACTTCTCACATGTACATCGAAGCGTACAGCGAAATGCGTCCAATCAAATCAGCGAGGATAATGCCGGGGACAGCCCGCAAGTGTCGCCACGCTTCCGATGTCAAGATAGGATACTCACAATTTACTAACCCTAACCCGTATGTCTTTGGGCTGCGGGAGGAAACCGGAGAAGCCGGAGGAAAACCATGCGGTCACGGGGAGAACGTCCTTACAGGCAGAGGCCATAACTGAACCCAGATCACTGATGCTGTAAGACGTTGCGCTAGCCCAGACGGATACTAGAGGGCATAGATTTAAGGTGAGAGGCAGAACATTTAAAGATGATTTACAAGGTAAGTTTTGTACAGAGGGAGCGATGGGTGTCTGGTTCATTTTCCCGGGCCAGAGGTAAAGGTCGATATAATAACAAATTTAAAGAGACATTTAGTCAAACACGAACAGGCAGCGGATGTAGGCGGTAGCGGTATGGATTACGTGCGAGCAGGTGGGATTAGTTTAAATTGGCATCAGGGTTAGCATATACACCGTGGGACGAAAACCTATTCCTGTGCTGAAGTGTTCTACGTTTGAAAAAGAATATTCGCTGAAAGTAGCTTCCGTTTAGAAGTGAGTTCCGAAAACGGGATTCTCCAAAAACTGTTGGCTGGTGTTTAAAGCTGATGGATTGCGGTCAATTTATTAGCGCGATTCCAAACGTGTTCAATAACAGACCATTAACTGTGGTCTATCCCAATAGGACCCCCACCACCGCGTGTGTGCGGTGGGGAAGAATCGACGTTAATGCTGAAACACGCACGTGATTTTGTGATAATCCAATGTATTTGTAAAGATGAAGATGATAGGTCCGGTGTTGCCACCCCTCCCTCTCTATATTTTGGGCCCAGTCTCCCGGAGTTGGGGTACAGGATCAAGGGAGTATAGCTACTCTAGTTATTCAGCAGAAACTCGAACAATTACCCAGACGACCGTTCTCTGTCCGGCGTTTCAAATCCGGACTGATGGCCATCTAATGTTAAAGTTCAGATCTATTTCAAATATAAATGCATTCTATTACCAGACAGGACGCCCTCAGAATTTCAGACACAATAAAACATTAAACATAGAACATTTCAGCACAGTACAGACCCCCCGCCCACAATGTTGTGCTGACCTTTTAACCTATTCCAAGATCAGTCTAGCCCTTCCCTCCTGCATAGCCCTCCATTTTTCTATCATCCATTTGCCTATCCAAGGGTCTCTTAAACGTCCGTAATCTATCTGCCTCTACCACTGCCCATGGTAGGGAGTTCCACACATCCACTACTAAAATACCTCTAACATCCCCCACCCCGCCATACTTTCCTCATATCACCTTAAAACTATGGTCTGTCGTTTTAGTCATTTCAGCCCTGGGAAAAGTCTCTGGCTATACACTCAATCTATGCCTCTTGTCATCTTGTACACCGCTATCAAGTCACCTCTCATCCTCCTCCGCTCCAAAGAGAAAAGCCCTACCTCACTCAACCTCTCCTCATCAGACATGCTCTCTAATCGAGGCAGCATCCCGGTAAGTCTCCTCTGCTTCCACATCCTTTCTCTAATGAGGCGACCAGAGACACAGCCATATCTCTTGTCGTCTTTAGTACTTGACTTACTAAACCTAACAGAAGTCGGGGTTGGGAAGCTTTATCGTTGGGTTTGATTAATTTAAAATAGTTAAGTGCACTCTCTCTCGTCGTTTATTTCTCCCTCTTCCTCCCCTCCCTTTTGTTGGTTTTGCGCTTTGCCCCACTCATTGCTCCTTGCTGCAAAGACAGTTGGATGTACGGAGAGGACAAGCCACACGGTTCATACGCTGGCGGTCTCACCTTTGCCTAGTTATGAGGTTGATGTAGTGCCTCAGAGCCGAATAATACTTGGCCAAATCCTCTGCAGGCGCCCCTTCCCCGGGATTGTCAGGTCTGGAGGGGTAGGCGTCGGCGAAAGTCCCTATGCAGATGAGCATGCAGAACGCAAACGTGGAGACCCCCAGCCAAAGCTTCATATTAGTCTGCATCTGTAAAGAGAGCTACCGTCAGTGAACTCTGCTTAAATCGGCTCCCGGCGTGAAAAACGGACTAGGTCCTCGATCAGATCGATGGCAAGCTAAAAAAGACGATAACTGGTATTTCCCTATATGCTATCGTCAAGAAATGTTTGTACTCGCATGGTCATTCCGATAAGCTGCTGTTACACATTTTATTGTTTGTCCCGAAACTGTAAATCGTTTCAGTCCTCAAGTCGTTATACTGAACAATTCTTCTCCGAATGGCGCCCACACCCACCCTCCTAATTATGTTTAAATTCCAGGATAAGGACAAAAGCAATTCCGTGCATCACTTTTATAAATTGTTCATAAACTTTGATTAACCGTCGTGTATATTGGTAAAAAGAACAAAATATTGCTATTTCTGATAATAAATTTGTATTTAATCTTCACATAATTAACATAACATTAAATTCCATTGGAACAGTTGCAATCAAAATGAATTAGATTAATATTATAGATAACTTTTTTTCCTTTCTTGCAATATAATGTATTTTAACACGTTTCGTTCTGTGTAGTGACTAAGTGGATGAAACTGGTTTGCTGTCCCTGTTACTCACGTTTTGGGTCCACGGAGTGTGCTGGAAATCCGCCGCCGCTCTCTCTCTCTCTCACTCTGCGCCTCTGGTCGTTGTCTGCCTTTTTGAGGCTGTTTGGGGAAGTATTGGCATGTCCTGCGTTTTATGTGTTTCACTCGATGAGGCGAGGGAGGTTCCTGGTCACGCTTCAGTGACCAGAATTCGCGAGCACTTTCCTGCAATGCCCATACAACGTCAGATGCGACGTTGCAGGGTACCTGTCACTGAAGTCCTGATAAGAGTGATTGGACACACCTCCGCGCCAGTCCCATCCTCCGGGAATGAACATACGGTCTTGTTGCATTGAGGTAAAACCCCCGGCCTCTCTTAAGCGTCAGTAATACACCCGGACTGCGAGCTGAAACTGTCACCGAACCGGACAGCGAGCCGAAACTATGTCATTGACTGGGTTGCGACTGGAGTCAGTGTTTGCGTTCTCCCACTGTCCTTACGGTGTTCCTGCAACTCGCTGTCAGAAAATGCACCCGATGTATCCGGAAGCCCACAGTTCCCGTTTTAATTGATATGTTGTCTATAAAGTAGACTGTATATTTCCCCAAAGAGACCCAGAGCTTTTGATTTCGAAGTATGTTACTTTAAATGAGATACAATATCCAGGCGACAGAGATTTAATGAAACACAAATACTGTAAGCTACTAAAAGCATATTTTAAATGAGCTCGCCGATATGGAGAGTACAGTTAGAATGTGATCGTATTTTCCCGATGTATGTATAATAACGCCATATAGACTCAATCTGGGCAAGATTGTGTCGTTTAATCATACATTTGGTTCAACAAGTTCGGATGCATCCTGCAGATCTCTGAAACCATTGGGATAACTCACAAAGCATGGTTGCAGAAATCGGAAATTCGCGGCAAATCTGTTTTAAGTGCCTTATTTAGTCATTTACGCACACAAATACTGGATAAACTCAGCGAGTCAGGCAGCATCTATGGAGGAGAATAAAAAGTCGACTTTTCGGCTAGAGAACATTCTTCAGGAGTCCTCATGAAGAGGATGAAATGTCTCGGTCTGATTCCTTTCCATAGACGCTGCCTGAGCTGCTGCATTTTGTGCGTGTTGCTCTGGATTTCCAGCAGCTGCAGCATCTCTAGTGTTTATTATTTAGTCGGTAAATGTTTAATTTATCGTAACTGCATGAAGGGGAATTAACATCGTTCTTCTGTCTAAGCCTAAGTCTTTCTTTGCACCTGTGCATACCTAGATGTGTGCACATGAGAAACTCCATTTGGAACGATGTTCTCCGCAGCCGATGTTACTGTGCATGGAACAACGTCTTTGCACGTATGGTGGAATTAAAAATGCGAATCAAAATCAGGTTTAATATCGCTGACATGTATTGTCAAATTTGTCGTTTTGCAGAAGCGGTACAGTGCAATGCATAAACGTACTATAAATCACAATAAGAAACATAAACAATTGAACTGGTGCATAAAGAGAGCAAGACTAGTGTAGTGTACATGGGTTCAGAGACCTGATGATGGGGAGAAGGTGCAAATCCTGTGGGAGTTCAGACTCCTGTACCTCCTCCCTGAGGGCATCTCCTGGGTGGTGGGAGTCATCAATGGAATGCAGTAATTCTGCAGTTTGACTGCAATTATCACAACAAACTCGACTGCAGCCGCACAGGTGCAATCAGATACATCCAGTTCCGCGCCCTCTCCACACGTTACTTCCTTATTATACCATTCTCTCACTGCACTGTGCGTTCACCCGTTCTACCCCAATTATCTGATCTGTTTCACCGCATCTCGATTACCTGTGACAATAATAAAGCGAGTTACCAACTCTACCCGAGCAAGATTCGACATTTAACTGCCTTACGAACTAGAGTTTTTCTCTTCGGAGTGAAGGAGGATAAGAGGTGACTTGATAGAGGTGTACAAAATAATAAGAGGCATCGATCAGCATAGTCAGAAACTTTTTCCCAGGGCGAAATGACTAACACGAAGGGTCACAATTTAAAGATGATTGGCGGAAAGTATGGCGGGGGGGGGGCGGGATGTCAGAGGTTGGTTGTAGAGACAGACACATTAGGTAATGAGACTCTTAGATAGGAAGGATTGGATTGATTTTATAAGATTATAAGTCGACACAACTTCGTTGGCTAAAAGGCCTGTACTGTGCTATAATATTCTATGTTTTATATTCTAACTAATATCTACGTTGGAATATTTTAGAATACTGCGCCAGATAATTTCTTGACTAGCTTGTAATCCTTTATTTTCCTGTTGACGGTCCGACCCTTAAAAATAGCATTCCAAAATTGAAGATTGTTTATTGTCATTTCCAGTTCACTTATGGAAGTGAATGCTGGACCATTTCTCCAGTAATGGAAAAGAGACTAGAAGCAGCTGAATTATGGTTCTACAGGAGAATGTTAAAAATATAATGGACCACACACACATCAAATGAAGAAGTTCTCAGAAGAGCCCAAGCAGTTCGATCACTCATACCAATAATAAGAGAAAGGCAACTCCGATTCCTAGGACACATCATGCGGAAAGATAAACTAGAAAAACTCATACTCTCTGGAAAGATTGAGGGGAGCAAACCTAGAGGAAGACCTCGGCTTACGTACATCAAAAGCATAGCCAGGTGGCTACACATCGAGGAAATGGAAATCATCCAAAAGACAAAGGATAGATCTATATGGAAAACCATGGTCACCAAAGTCCGCATCGGATATGGTACCTAGACAGACAGACAGTACACGAGTGTAAAGGAGAGCGAAATGATTGGTACTCCGGATCCGATGCAGCACAAAGTCATAACAAGCATAAAACATAATAACTATATATATATACATACATAAGATTAGCTCATATACACAGACATTGTATATACGTAAAGTGACGCTACGGACAGGTGACTCTGACTAGAAGTGACAAGTAGTGGTGGTGAGGGGAGTAATAAGATCAGTTAGTGGGGGAGGTGTTCATCAGTCTGAAGTATGAATGCCTGGTTCTCATTGCTACCATCAGGAAGGAGGTACAAGAGCCTGAAGGCACACACTCAACGATTCAGGAACAGCTTCTTCCCGTCTGCCAACCGATTTCTGAATGGACATTGAACCCGTGAACACAACCTCACTACTTCTTTTATTTCCATTTTTGCTGTACTTAATTTAACCATTACCTATATACTTACTGTAATTCATGTTTTTTATTATTATTTATTGCATTGTACTGCTGCAAAGTCGACAGATTTCACGACATATGCCGGTATTATTAAACCTGATTGTGATGACAGCTATTCTTGTCCCCTAATAGCAGGGCGGAGAGTGATTTGCGTTAAAGCGCTCAGTGCAGAGAGTCTAGGAAACCGCGTGTCCGAGTTACAGGGAAACTACATCATGTTTTCCCCACTCCCATCAGGGAGGAGGCTAAGTAGCATCCAGGCCAGGACCAGCAGACTCAAAACCAGTTACTTTCCCTGATCAACACCTCAACCCACTAACACACTCCTCCACACCCCGACCACTACTTTATCATTTCCTGTCAGAAACCTTATGTACAGATACTCCTGTGCCTAGGGTCACTTCATGGACATACAATCAATCTATCTATATAAGCTATGTTATGTACTTACATTTAATGTGTTTTTATTATTATGTTATTTATCTTGTTGTGTTTTTTGTGCTGCACCCTTAACACTTATCTTGTTCTCCTTTACACGTGTGTACTGGAAATGATATTAAACGATCTTTAATCTTGATGAAGGGTGCTAAAGAAGGACCTCTGCCGGAAAAGTCATTGACACTAGCAGTGTGTCAGAGGTCCATGAGTGTCAGGGAGCAAGAGTGAGTGCCATTGCTATTACAAAGGAAAAAGTGCTAGGCAAACTCAAAGGTCTTGAGGTGGATAAGTGACCTGGGCCAGATGGACTGCATCCCAGAGTCCTGAGATTGCTCATGAGATAACAGATGCATTGGTCATGATCTTTCAAGAATCACTTGATTCTGGCATGGTCCAGGAGGACTGGAAAATTGCAAATGTAACTCCACTCTTTGAGGCTGTGTCTCTTTAAGGAGGAAGGCAAATAAGTCAAATAAGTCAAAGTCATTATGGTTTATGTCAAGGGAAATCTTGCCTGACAAATTTGTTAGAATTCTTCGAGGAAGTAACAAGCAGGGTAGACAAAGGAGAGGCAGTGGATGCCATTTACTTGGATTTTCAGAAGGCATTTGATAAGGTGCCACACATGAGGCTGCTTAAAAACATAAAATTCTATGTTGTTACAGGAAATATACTGGCATGGATAGAGGAATGGCTGACAGGCAGGAGGCAGCGAGTGGGAATAAAAGGGGCCTTTTCTGGTTGGCTGCCAGAGACTCGTGGTGTTCCTCATGGGTCAGTATTGGGATCGCTACTTTTCACATTGTTTGTCAATGATTTGGATAATGGAATTGATTGCTTTGTGGCAAAGTTTGTGGATGACACAAAGATAGGTGGAGGGGTAGGTGGTGCTGAGGAAGCAATGCAATTGCAGCAGGACTTAGACAAATTGGAAGAGTGGGCAAAAAAGTGGCAGATGGAAAACCGTGTTGTGAAATGTATGATAATATGCATTTTGGTAAAAGGAACAATAGTGAGGACTATTGTCTAAATGGGGAGAAGGTTCAAACATCAGAGGTGTAAAGGGACTTGGGAGTCCTCATGCAAGACTCCCAGAAGGTTAATTTACAGGTAGGGTCTATGTTAAAAAAGGCCAATGCAATGTTGGTATTTATTTCACGGGGAACAGAATATAAAAGCAAGGAGATAACGCTGAGCCTATATAAGACACTAGTCAGGAAGCACTTAGTATTGTCAACAGCTTGGACCCCATATCTCAGAAAAGACGTGTTGTCATTGAGAGAGTCCAGAGGAGGTTCACGAGGATGATTCCGGGAATGAAGGGGAGCGTTTGGCATCTTTGGGCCTGTACTCACTGGAATTTAGAAGAATGAGTGGGGATCTCATTGAAACCTGTTGAATGTTGAAAGGACTCGATAGGGTGGCTGTGGAGAGGATGTTTCCTATGGTGGGGCTATCAAGAACTAGAGGGCACAGTCTCAGAATTGAGGGTCGACCCTTTAGAACAGAGGTAAGGAGGATTTTTTTTTAGCCAGAGAGTAGTAAATCTGTGGAATGTTCTGCCACAGACTGCGGTGGAAGCCAAGCCCGTGCGCATATTTAAGTCGAAGGTGGATCGTTTCCTGATCGGCCAGGGCATCAAAGAATATGGCGAGAAGGCAGATCTTTGGGGTTGAGTGGGATCCGGGATCAGCCAGGATGAAACGGCGGAGCACTCTCGATGGGCCGAATGGCCTAATTCTGCTCTTACGTCTCATGCTCTTGTAAGTCGACTGTTTACTCTTTTCTACAGATGCAGCCCGACCTGCTGAGTCCCTCCAGCATTTTCTGCGTGTTGCTTTGATCTTGAATCTTGTTTTTGGGTTACTGAAACCTAACATGTCTATTAACAACGCGGCTGCTCTCTGATTCACCCGTGTTGCGTCTGAATAACGTAAAACTCTAAATGACTGGCAAATCACGTTGATGTCCGTCCCATCCGAAGGAGCCGCGGATGCAGGAACGGAGAGACACCGAACCGGACGTTCCGATGAAATATTGGTTTGTTCGCTTGCAAAGACGTCAGCGGGAACCTGTAAGGGGGGGGGGGGCGCTATACTTCATTAGCAGTTTGAGGAGACTTGGTATAACTCTAAAGACTCGCAAATTTGTACAATGTAACGTGATCGCCTGAATCGAGGGCACTTCAAAGGGCGATGCCTCAAGAAGGCGGCATCCATCATCAAGGAGGCGGTGTAGGAGTCACAAGACACACACTGAACGTTTCAGAAACAGCTTCTTCTCCTCCACCGTCAGATTTCTGAATGGACATTCAACCATGTACACTACTTTTATGCTCTCTTTTTGCTCTACTTATTTAATTTAAAAATATATTTCTTATTGCACTTTATAGTTATTATTATGCATTGTATTGTGCTGCTACCGCAAAACAACAAATGTCCCGCCGCATGCCAGTGATATTCAACCTGTTTCTGATCTTCTCATCCCACCAGGTTACACAACCTGGGCGGCATGGTAGCGTGGTAGTTAGCACGCTTCCCAGTTCCTGTAAGGAGTTTGTACGTTCTCCCCCTGACAGCGTGGGTTTTCTCCCACAGTACAAGGACGCACCGGTTGGCCTTTGTAAATGGTCCCGTGATTAGGCTAGCATTAAATCGGGGGATTGCTGAGTGACGGGGCTCCAAGGGCTGACTCCGAGCTGTATCTCAATAAAAAAGATCATGAACGCGTCTCGACCCGGAGCGTTATCATATGGTTTAATGACTCCTGTTCACTCAAAAGAGGCGCCTTTTTGGCGAGTTGATCCTTTGCTGTGGCGGCCCTGTTCTATTGCTGCCTTAAATCCCACTCCACCGTGCTTCTAATTCCAGCCGACCGAACGTTCAGCGGGACCAACAACCTCTCCACGTCCAGCGAGGGTATATGCAGGTCCTCTTTCGGGTTTGGACATCGGAGATTGGCGTTTGAGGTTATTTGGAGACAGTGTTCAAGCAGTAACGATTGAGCAGGCAGGGTGGTTGCTTGTAGGTTTGGTTTGTGTGGGCGGGAGGTGCGGAGAGAGGTGAAAAATTGTGGATATCTTGACGTCAAACGATGAAGCCTGAATGAACCCAGATGGTGAGGGTTTTGCAAATGAGGGCAACTCATTCAGGTTGCCGCTGCTTGACTGTTAACCAAAACCAGGATGAGGGAGCATATCATCCCGTACGAGCTACTCTGCATCTTTTAAAATTGATTTTAAAGTTCTCTTACTTGTTTTTAATGTGCTGGGACCAGAGTACAGCACAAAACGTTTTCGGTTTATAATCCATTTCGAACTCTCTGGTCTCTTAAATGTGAACAATGTCCCCAAAAAGCTGATCAGCAGGTCAGCCTTTTTGAACTATGCTCCTAAACTATAAGGGAGGCAGACTCTGTTGACACTTTTAAACGCCAGCTCAAAATCTGTTTACTGTATTTATTTTAACTAACTTTTTTTCGTCTGTTATTTCCATGTTCATATTTAATTTTATTTTTATTTTTATTTTTCTTATTTGTACGTTAATCCCATTGTAAAGCACTTTGAACTACATCATTTGTATGAAAAGTGCTCTATAAATAAAATTATTATTGGCACACAATCTGCCGGAGGAGCTAGGCAAGTCCAGCAGTGTCTGTGGGGATGGGTGAGGGATGGTGGGGGAGGGGGATGTTGGGGAGGAGTTATCCGTGCTTAAGATCAAAACTCTGCATTTGGACCTACCAGCCTGCAGTCTCTTGTATCTCCATATGACCATAAGACATAGGAGCAGAATTAGGCCATTTGGCCCATCAAGTCTGCTCCGCAATTCAATCATGGCTGATCCTTTTTTTCCCTCTCAGCCCCACTCCCCAGCCTTCTCCCCGTAACATTTGATGCCATGTCCAATCAAGAATCTATCAAGCTCTGCCTTAAATACACCCAACGACCTGGCCTCCACAGCTGCCTGTGGTAACAAATTCCACAAATTCACCACCCTTTAGCTAAAGAAATTTCTCTGCATCTCTGTTATAAATGAACGTCCCTCTATCATGAGGCTGTGTCCTCATGGCCTAGACTCCCTCACCATGGGAAACATCCTTTTTACATCTACTCTGTCTTGGTCTTTCAACATTTAAAAGGTTTCAATCTTTATAAATTCCAGTGAGTACAGACCCAGAGCAATGACAACCCTTTCATTCCCAGAATCATCCTTGTAAACCTCCTCTGAACCATAAGACCATAAGACCATAAGACAAAGGAGCAGAAGTAGGCCATTCGGCCCATCGAGTCTGCTCCGCTATTTTATCATGAGCTGATCCATTTTATCCTATTTAGTCCCACTCCCCTGCCTTCTCACCATAACCTTTGATGCCCTGGCTACTCAAATACCTGTCAATCTCTGCCTTAAATACACCCAATGACTTGACCTCCACTGCTGGCCGTAGCAACAAATTCCATAGATTCACCACCCTCTGACTAAAAAAATTTTTTCGTATTTCTGTTCTGAAAGGGCACCCTTCAATCCTGAAGTCATGCCCTGTCGTACTAGACTCCCCCATCATGGGAAACAACTTTGCCACATCCACTCTGTCCATGCCTTTTAACATTCAAAATGTTTCTATGAGGTCTCCCCTCATTCTTCTAAACTCCAAGGAATACAGTCCAAGAGCGGACAAACGTTCCTCATATGTTAACCCTCTCATTCCCGGAATCATTCTAGTGAATCTTCTCTGTACCCTCTCCAACGTCAGCACATCCTTTCTTAAATAAGGAGACCAAAACTGCCCACAGTACTCCAAGTGAGATCTCACCAGTGCCTTATAGAGCCTCAACATCACATCCCTGCTCCTATACTCTATTCCTCTAGAAATGAATGCCAACATTGCATTCGCTTTCTTCACTACCGACTCAACCTGGAGGTTAACTTTAAGGGAATCCTGTACGAGGACTCCCAAGTCCCGTTGCATCTCAGAACTTTGAATTCTTTCCCCATTTAAATAATAGTCTGCCCGTTTATTTTTTCTGCCAAAGTGCATAACCATACACTTTCCAACATTGTACTTCATTTGCCACTTCTCTGCCCATTCTTCCAATCTATCCAAGTCTCTCTGCAGACTCTTCGTTTCCTCAGCACTACTGGCCCCTCCACCTATCTTCGTATCATCAGCAAACTTAGCCACAAAGCCCTCTATTCCATAATCCAAATCGTTGATGTACAATGTAAAAAGAAGCGGCCCCAACACTGATCCCTGTGGAACACCACTGGTAACCGGCAGCCAACCAGAATAGGATCCCTTTATTCCCACTCTCTGTTTCCTGCCAATCAGCCAACGCTCTATCCACGTATGTAACTTTCCTGTAATTCCATGGGCTCTTATCTTGTTAAGCAGCCTCATGTGTGGCACCTTGTCAAAGGCCTTCTGAAAATCCAAATATACAACATCCACTGCATCTCCCTTGTCTAGCCTACTGGTAATTTCCTCAAAAAATTATAATAGTTTTGTCAGGCAGGATTTTCCTTTAAGGAATCCATGCTGAGTTCTGCCTATCTTGTCATATGCCTCCAGGTACTCTGTAACCTCATCCTTGACAATCGACTCCAACAACTTCCCAGCCACCGACGTCAAGCTAACAGGTCTATAATTTCCTTTTGGCTTCCTTGCCCCCTTCTTAAACAGCAGAGTGACATTTGCAATCTTCCAGTCCTCTGGAACCATGCCAGAATCTATCGACTTTTGAAAGATCATCGCTAATGCCTCCACAATCTCCACAGCTACTTCCTTCAGAACACGAGGGTGCATTCCATCTGGTCCAGGAGATTTATCGACCTTTAGCCTATTCAGCTTCCTGAGTACTTTCTCTGTCATAATTGTGACTGCGCACACTTCTCTTCCCTGCCACCCTTGAGTGTCCGGTATCCTGCTGTCTTCCTCAGTGAAGACTGATGCAAAATACTTGTTCAGTTCCTCTGCCATCTCCTCATCTCCCATTACAATTTCTCCAGTATCATTTTCTATCGGTCCTATATCTACTCTCACCTGTCTTTTACTCTTTATATACTTGAAAAAACTTTTAGTATCCTCTTCGATATTATTTGCTAGTTTCCTTTCGTAGTTAATCTTTTCTCTCTTAATGACCTTCTTGGTTTTAAAGACTTCCCAATCCTCTGTCTTCCCACTAATTTTTGCTTCCTTGTATGCCCTCTCCTTAGCTTTAACTTTGGCTTTGACTTCTCTTGTCAACCACGGTTGCATCCTTTCTCCACTCGAAAATTTCTTCTTTTTTGGAATATACCTGTCTTGCACATTCCTCATTTCTCGCATAAACTCCAGCCACTGCTGCTCTGCCGTCTTTCCCGCCAGTGTCTCTTTCCAGTCAACTTTGGCCAGTTCCTCTCTCATGCCACTGTAGTTTCCTTTACTCCACTGAAACACCAACACATCAGATTTCGGCTTCTCTTTTTCTAATTTCACAGTGAACTCAATCATGTTATGATCACTGCCTCCTAAGGGTTCCTTCACCTCAATCTCTCCAATCACCTCCGGTTCATTACACAATACCCAATCCAGTACAGCCGATCCCCTAGTGGGCTCAACAACAAGCTGTTCTAAAAAGCCATCTCGCAGACATTCTACAAATTCTCTCTCTTGAGATCCAGTGCCGACCTGATTTTTCCAATCTACTCGCACGTTAAAATCCCCCACAATTATCATAACACTGCCCTTCTGACAAGCCTTTTCTATTTCCAGTTGTAATTTGTAGTCCACATCCCTGCAGCTGTTTGGAGGCCTATAAATAACTGCCATCAGGGTCCTTTTACCCCTGCTATTCCTTAGCTCAAACCATAAAGATTCTGCACCTTCCGATCCTATATCACCTCTTTCTAATGATTTAATATCATTTCTTACCAATAAAGCCACACCTCCAAAGTCAGTAACCTCATCCTTGACAATCGACTCCAACAACTTCCCAACCACTGACGTCAAGCTAACAGGTCCATAATTTCCTTTTTGCTTCCTTGCCCCCTTCTTAAACAGCGGAGTGACATTTTCAATCTTCCAGTCCTCCGGAACCATGCCAGAATCTATCGACTTTTGAAAGATCATCGCTAATGCCTCCGCAATCTGCACAGCTACTTCCTTCAGAACACGAGGGTGCATTCCATCTGGTCCAGGAGATGTACTGACCCTTCAAAGTCAGTACATCTTTTTTTAGATGAAGTGCCCAAAACTGTTCACAATACTCAAGGTGAGGCCTCACCAGTGTCCCTTATAAAACCTCAGCATCACATCTCTGCTCTTGTATTCTAGACCTCTTGAAATGAATGCTAACATTGCATTTGCCTTTCTCACCACTGACTCAATCTGCAAGTTAGCCTTCAGGGTATTCTGCATAAGGATTCCCAAGTCCCTTTGCATCTCAGATTTTTGGATTTTCTCCCCATTTAGAAAGTAGTCTTCATATTTATTTCTTATACCAAAGTACATGACCATGCATTCTCCAACATTGTATTTCATTTGCCACTTTCTTGCCCGTTCTCCTAATCTGTCTGTCCTTCTGCATACTACCTGTTTCCTCAATACTGCTTGTCCCTCCACCAATTTGTAAACTTGGCAACAAAGCCATCTATTCCATCATCTAAATCATTTATATACAGCATAGAAAGAAGTTGTCCCAACACCGATCCCTATGGAACTCCACTTGTCACTGGCAACCAGCCAGAAAAGAAGCCTTTTATTCAAACTCACTGTCTCCTACCAATCAGCCAATACTCCAACCATGCTAGTAACTTTCCTGTAATACCATGGGCTCTTAACTTGGTAAGCAGCCTCATATGTGGCACCTTGTCAAAGGCCTTCTGAAAATCCGAACATACAATATCCACTACATCCCCTTCATCTATCCTACTTGTAATCTCCTCAAAGAATTCCAACAGGTTCATCAGGCAAGATTTTCCCTTAGGAAACCATGCTGAATTTGTCCTATCTTGTCCTGTGTCACTAAGTACCCCATAACCTCATCCTTAACAATTGACTCCAACATCTTCCCAACCACTGAGGTCAAGCTAACTGGTCTATAATTTCCTTTCTGCTGCCTTCCACCTTTCTTAAAGAGTGGAGTGACATTTGCAATTTTCCAATCTTCTGGAAACATGCCATAGTCCAATGATTCTTGAAAGATCATTACTAATGCTTCCACAATTTCCACTTCTGCATCTTTCATAACCCCAGGATTCAGTTCATCTGGTCTAGGTGACTTATGCATCTTTAGATCCACCAACTTTTTGAGCACTTTCTCCTTTGTAATAGAAACTGCACTCATTTCTCTTCCCTCACACCCTTCAACATCTGGCACACTGCTGGTGTCTTCCACAGTGAAGACTGATGCAAAATAATTATTTAGTTCATCTGCCATCTCCTTGTCCCCTGTTATTATTTCGCCGGTCTTATTTTGTAGCGGTCCAACATCCACTCTCATCTCTTTTATATACTTGAAAAAGTTTTTTTTCTCTATCAACCTAGATATTTCATCTTTTCCCTCCTAATGATTCTTTTAGTTGCTTTCTGTAGGTTTTTAAAAGCTTCCCAATCCTCTATCTTCCTGCTAATTTTTGCTTTGTTATATGCCCTCTCTCTTGCTTTTACATTAGCTTTGATTTCCCTTGTCAGCCACAGTTGTACTATTTTGCCATTTGAGTTTTTCTTTGTTTTTAGAATGCATCTATCCTACACCTTCCTCATTTTTCCCAGAAACTCACACCATTGTTGCTGTGCTGTCTTCCCTTCCAGCATCACCTTCCAATTTACTTTTCTCTCATACCACCGTAATTTCCCTTACTCCACTGAAATACTACTATGTCAGACTTTATTTTCTCCCTCTCAAATTTCAAGTTGAACTCAATCATATTGTGACTACTGGTTCCTCAGGGTTCCTTTACCCTAAGCTCCCTAATCGCCTCTGGTTCATTACATAACACCCAATCCAGTATAACTGATCCCCTACTAAGCTCAATGACAAACTGCTCTAAAAAGCCGTCTCATAGGCATTCAACAAACTTGTTCTCTTGAGATCCATTACTAACCTAATTTTCCCAATCTACCTGCATGTTAAAATCTCCCATGACTATCATAACATTGCCCTTTTGACACACCCTTTCTATTTCCCATTGCAATCTGTGGTCCACATCCCAGCTACTGTTTGGAGGCCTGAATATTACTGCCATCAACGTACTTTTACCCTTGCAGTTTCTTAACTCAATCCACAAGGATTCAACATCTTCCAATCCTATGTCACATCTCACCTCTTCCCCTCTGACCCTCAACACAGGTGTCCTCCATGGTTGCATCCTGAGTCCCGTCTACTTCCTTTACACCCACGACTGTGCTGTCACACACAGCTCCAATCTGGTGATCAAATTTGCAGATGACACAACATTGATCGGCCTTATTTCTAGTGGTGATGAGACAGCCTGTAGAGGAGAGGTTAACACCCTGATACAGTGGTGCCAAGATAACAACCTCTCCCTCAATGTCCAAAAATAAAAAGAGCCATTTGTGGGTTACAGGAGGAACAGAGACAGGCTTGGCCCAATCAACATCAATGGGTCTGCAGCTGAGAGGGTGAGTAGTTTCAAGTTCCTCGGTATACACATCACCGAAGATCTCACCTGGACTGTGCACAATGGCTTTGTTGAAAATTGCATCACAGTATTTCTTCCACACCTTAGGCAATTGAAGAAGTTCGGCATGAGCCCCCAAATCCTCCAGACCTTCTAGAAGCACCATTGAGAGCATCCTGACTGGCTGTATCACTGCCTGTTATGGGAACTGCACCAACCTTGATTGCCGGGCACTGCAGAGAGTGGTATGGACAGTCCGGCTCATCTGTGGATGTGAACTTCCCTCCACAGAGGACATTTACTTTTCTCAGGTGCGTAACGAAAGCCCGGAAGATCATTGGGGACACCAGTCACCCCAATCATAAACTGTTTCAGCTGCTTCCGCCTGGCAAACGATACCGCAGCATTAAAGCCAGGACCAACAGGCTACGGGACAACTACTTTCTACAAGCCATGAGACTTTTAAATTCACATGTCTGTACATTGTGACAGCGTCATATAACACAAAGATATTTACTCCCTCATGTTGTGAGATGGATGTAAAATTTAAGTAAATTCAATAAATTCAATAATGATTTGATGATATTCTTTACCACGCCACGCCACCCCCTCTGCCTACCTTCCTATCGTAGAAACATAGAAAACCTACAGCACAATACAGGCCCTTCAGCCCACAAAGCTGTGCCGAACATGTTCTTACCTTAGAAATTACCTAGGGTTACCCATAGCCCTCTGTTTTTCTGAGCTCCATGTTCCTGCCCACCACCACAGTCACCGGAAGCCCATTCCATGCACTCACCACTCTCTGCGTAAAAAACTTATCCCTGACATCTCCTCTGTACCTACTTCCAAGCACCTTAAAACTGTGCCCTCTCGAGTTAGCCATTTCAGCCCTGGGAAAAAGCCTCTGACTATCCACATGATCAATGCTTCTCATCATCTTATACACCTCTATCAGGTCACCTCTCATCCTCCATCGCTCCAAGGAAAAAAGGCCGAGTTCACTCAACTTATTCTCATAAGGCATGTTCCCCAATCCAGGCAACATCCTTGTAAATCTCCTCTGCACCCTTTCTATGGTTTCCACATCCTTCCTGTAGTGAGGTGACCAGAACTGAGCACAGTACTCCAAGTGGGGTCTGACCAGGGTCCTATATAGCTGCAACATTACCTCTCAGTTCCTAAACTCAATCCCACGATTGATGAAGGCCAATACACCGTAAGCTTTCTTAACCACAGAGTCAACCTGCGCAGCAACTTTGAGTGTCCTATGGTTTCGGACCCCAAGGTCCCTCTGATCCTCCACACTGCCGAGAGTCTTACCATTAATACTTACCAAATTGAACCACCTCACACTTATCTGGGTTGAACTCCATCTGCTACTTCTCAGCCTAGTTTTGCATCCTACCAATGTCCTGCTGTAACCTCTGACAGTCCTCCACACTATCCACAACATCTCCAAACTTCGTGTCATCTGCAAATTTACTAATCCATCCCTCCACCTCTTCATCCAAGTCATTTATAAAAATCATGAAGAGTAGGGGTCCCAGAACAGATCCCTGAGGCACACCATTGGTGACTGACCTCCATGCAGATTATGACCCATCTACAACCACTCTTTGCCTTCTGTGGGCAAGCCAGTTCTGGATCCACAAAGCAATGTCCCCTTGGATCCCATGCCTCCTTACTTTCTCAATAAGCCTTGCATGGGGTGCCTTGTCAAATGCCTTGCTGAAATCCATATACACTACATCTACTGCTCTTCCTTCATCAATGTGTTTCATCACATCCTCAAAAAATTCAATCAGGCTCGTAAGGCACGATCTGCCTTTGACAAAACCATGCTAACTATTCCTAATCATATTATGCCTGTCCAAATGTTCATAAATCCTGCCTTTCAGAATCTTCTCCATCAATTTACCAACCACTGAAGTAATACTCGCTGGTCTATAATTTCCTGGGTTATCTCTACTCCCTTTCTTGAATAAGAGAACAACATCCACAACCCTCCAATCCTCCGGGACCTCTCCCATCCCCATCGGTGATGCAAGGATCATTGCCAGAGGCTCAGCAATCTCCTCCCCTGCCTCCCACAGTAGTTGGGGTATATCTCATCTGGTCCTGGTGACTTATCCAACTTGATGCTTTCCAAGAGCTCCAGCACATCTTCTTTCTTAATACCTACATGCTCAAGCTTTTCAGTCTGCTGTAAGTCATCCCTACAATCGCCAAGATCCTTTTCCATGGTGAATGCTGAAGCAAAGTACTGATTAAGTACCTCAGCTATCTTCTCTGGTTCCTTACACACTTTTCCACTGTCACACTTGATTGGTCCTATTCTCTCACATCTTATCCTCTTGCTCTTCACATACTTGCAGAATGCCTTGGAGTTTTCCTTAATCCTGCTCGAAAGGGCCTTCTCATGGCCCCTTCTGGCTTTCCTAATTTCTTTCTTAAGCTCCTTCCTGCTAGCCTTATAATCTTATAGATCTCCATCATTACCTAGTTTTTGAACCTTTCATAAGCTCTTCTTTTCTTCTTGGCTAGAACTCCACGCAAACATCCCCTGAACATTTGCCACCTTTCTTCCGTACATTTCCCAGAGAACATCTGTTCCCAACTTATGCTTCCAAATTGCTGCCTGATAGCCTCATATTTCCCCTTACTCCAATTAAACGCTTTCCTAACTTGTCTGTTCCTATCCCTCCCCAATGCTATGGTAAAGGAGATAGAATTATGATCACCATCTCCAAAATGCTCTCCCACTGAGAGACCTGACATCAGACCAAGTTCATTTTCCAATACCAGATCAAGTACAGCCTCTCCTCTTGTAGGCTTATCTACATATTGTGTCAAGAAACCTTCTTGAGCAGATCTAATGAACTCCACCCATCTAAACCCCTCGCTCTAGGGACATGCTATTCAATATTTGGGAAATTAAAGTCTCCTACCACGACAACCCTGTTATTATTACACTTTTACAGGCTCTGTCTCCCTATCTGCTCCTCGATGTCCCTACTATTGGGTAGCCTATAAAAAACACCCAGTAGAGTTATCGACCACTTCTTGTTCCTAACTTCCACCCACAGAGACTCTGTAGACAATCCCTCCATGTCTTCCTCCTTTTCTGCAGCCGTGACACTATCTCTGATATTACCTAACTCTTTGAACCTTTTATAAGCTTTTCTTTTCTTCTTGACTAGATTTATTACAGGCATTGTACACCACGGTTCCTGTACCCTACCATAACTTCCCTGTCTCATTGGAACATACCTGTGCAGAACTCCACACAAATATCTCCTCAACATTTGCCATATTTCTTCCATACTTTTCCCTGAGAGCATCTGTTCCCAATTTAAGCTTCCAATTTCCTGTCTGATATCCTCATAATTCCTCTTACTCCAGTTAAACACTTTTCTAACTTGTCTGTTCCTATCTCTCTCCAATGCTATTGTAAAGGAGATAGAATTATGATCACTATCTCCAAAATGCTCTCCCACTGACAGATCTGACCCCTGATCAGGTTCATTTCCCAATACCAAATCAAGTACAGTCTCTCTTCTTGTAGGCTTATCTACATATTGTGTCAAGAAAGCTTCCTGAACACAGCTAACAAACTCCACCCCATCTAAACCCCTTGCTCTAGGGAGATGCCAATCGATATTTGGGAAATTAAAATCTCTCACCACAACAACTCTGTTTTTATTACACCTTTCCAGGATCTGTTTCCCTATCTGCTCCTCGATATCCCTGTTACTATTGGGCGGCCTATAAAAAACACCAAGTAATATTATTGACCCCTTCCTGTTCCTAACCTCTACCCACAGAAACTCCGCAGACAATCCCCCCATGACGTCCACCTTTTCTGCAGCCGTGACACTATCTCTGATCAACAGTGCCATGCCCCCACCTCTTTTGCCTCTCTCCCTGTCCTTTCTGAAACATCTAAAGCCTGGCACTCAAAGTTACCATTCCTGCCCCTGAGCCATCCAAGTCTCTGTAATGGCCACAACATCATAGCTCCAAGTACAGATCCATGCTCTAAGCTCATCTGCTTTGTTTATAATACTCCTTGCTTTAAAATAGACACATCTCAAACCATCGGTCTGAGTGTATCCCTTCTGTATCACCTGCCTATCCTCCCTCTCGCACTGTCTCCAAGCTTTCTGTATATGTGAGCCAACCTCCCTTTCCTCCGTCCCTTCAGTTTGGTTCCCACTCCCCAGCAATCCTAGTTTAAACTCTCCCCAATAGCCTTTGCAAACCTCCCTGCCAGGATATTGGTCCCCGCGGGATTCAAGTGCAACCCGTCCTTTTTGTACAGGTCACACCTGCTCCAAAAGAGGTCCCAATGATCCAGAAATCTGAATCCCTGCCCTCTGCTCCAACCCCTCAGCCACGCATTTATCCTCCACCTCACTCTATTCCTATACTCACTGTTGTGTGGCACAGGCAGTAATCCCGAGATTACTATCTTCGTGTTGCTGCTTCGCAACTTCCTTCCTAACTCCCTGTAGTCTGCTTTCAGGACCTCCTCCCTTTTCCTACCTATGTCGTTGGTACCAATATGTACCACGACCTCTGGCTGTTCTCCTTCCCACTTCAGGATATCGTGGACGCGATCAGAAAAATCCTGGATCCTGGCACCTGGGAGGCAAACTACCATCCGTGCTTCTTTCCTGCGTCCACAGAATTGCCTGTCTGACCCCCTAACTCTAGAGTCCCCTATCACTGCTGCCATCCTCTTCTTTTCCCTACCCTTCTGAACCATAGGGCCAGACTCTGTGCCAGAGGCGCGGCCACTGTTGCTTCCTCTAGGTAGGCTGTCTCCCCCAACAGTACTCAAACAGGAGTATTTATTGTCAAGGGGTACAGCCACTGGGGTACTCTCTACCCTCTGACTCCTGCCCTTCCCTCTCCTGCCTATCACTCTGATACAATGTGTAATCTTGGACATTCAACTCCCAACTACAACCAACCTTCAGCCATGATTCAGTGATGGCCACAAAATCATAGCTGGCAATCTGTAATAGTGCAGCAAAAACATCCACCTTATTTGTTATACTCTGTGCATTGAGATATAACATTTTGAGTGCAGTATTTGCTACCCTTTTTGATTCTGCATCCCTAATGCACTGATACTCACCCTGCGGGCTGCAATTTTGTCCTATCATCTGCCTACTCTCCCCTGCTATCTTTGCATTTTCATCATCTGTCATATCCTGAGTCCCTTCACTCCAGTTCGCAGCCCCCTGACAAGTTAGTTTAAACTCTCCCCAATAGCTTGAACAAATCTGCCCGCGAGAATATTGTCCCCCACCACCCGTGTTCAGGTGCAACCCGTCACTTTTGTACAGATCATACCTCCCCCAGAAGAGATCCCAATAATCCAAAAACCTGAAACTCTGCCCCCACACCAGCTTCTCAGCCACACGTTTATCTGCCAAATCATCCTGTTTCTACTCTCACTGGCACATGGCACAGGCAGCAATCCAGAAATTACTACCCCAGAGGTCTTACTTCTCAGCTTTTTGCCTAGCTCTCTAAATTCTCTTTTCAGGACCTCTTAGCTTTTTTCTTCCTATGTCACTAGTACCAATATGTACCAAAACATCTGGCTGCTCCCCATCCCTCTCCAAAATGCTGTGGACGCGATCCAAGACATCCCTGACACTGGCACCTGGGAGGCAACATACCATTCAGGTGTCCTGTTCACATCCACAGAATCTCCTGTCTGTTCCTCTGACCATTGAGTCCCCTATCACTACTGCTTCTCTCTTCTCCCTCTTTCCCTTCTGCATCATGGACTTGTGCTCTGTGCCAGTAACCTGGTCTCCATGGCATTCCCCTGGGAGGTCATCCCCCACACAGTATCCAAAACAGCATACTTATTATTGAGAGGAATGGCCACAGGGGTGCTTTGCGCTAACTGCCTGTTCACCTTCCCATTCCTTCTCCTGACAGTCACCCAGTTACCTGTCTCCTGCAACTTAGGAGTGACTACTTCCCTGTAACCCCGATCGATGATCTTCTCACTCTCCCGTAGAAGCTGAAGGTTATCTAGCTGCTGCTCCAGATTCCTAATACAGTCTTCAAGGAGCTACAGCTGGATGCTCTTTACACAAATGTAGTTCCCAGGGAGTCTCTGGATCTCCCAGGACCCCAACATTTGGCATGAAGAACCCAGCTGGCCGTTTAAACTACACTAAGTACCCCTGACACTGTAAGAAAAAAGGGAAACGGAAACTTAGCCGGACGATTTACCCAGAGCCAACAGCTCTTCCAAGCTGAAGCCTCCTTTAGCCAAAGTCTCACTATACTGTGAAGACTCCACTGAATCGTCTATTCAAGGTGTGCCGAATTTGAAGAAATTTTCCTCCTAATTCCTTTCACCCCACAGATGCTGCTCGACCCACTGATCAGAGAAGGTAGAACCCAGAACAGTAACGCACCATAAGACCCTTCAGCTCATAATATTGGGGTGTCCTTCTAACCTACTCTAAGATCAATCTAACCTCTCCCACCTGCATAATCCTCAATTCTTCTACCATCCATGTACCTATATAAGAGTGTCTTAAATGTCCCTAATGAATTTGCCTCTACCTCCACCCCTTGAAGGGTATTCCATGCACCCGCCATTCTCTGTGAAAGAAACTTACCCCTGACTTCCCCTTTTATATCTTCCTCCAATCTCCTTCAAATTAGGTATTGCCACCCTGGAGGAAAAATCTTAGCTGTCCACTCTATCTATGCCTCTTATTATCTTGTACATCTTTATCAAGTCCGTAAGACATAAGACCATAAGGTATAAGAGCAGAATTATGCCTTATGGCCATTAAGTCTGCTCTGCCATTTCATCATGGTTGATTTATTATCTTTCTCAAACCCATTCTCTTGCCTTCCTTCATCCTCCTTTGCTCTCAACCTATCCTCAAAAGATGTGCCCTCTAATCTAGGCAGCATCCTGTTTAATCTCTTCTGCACCCTCTCTAAAGCTTCCACATCCTTCCTATAAAGGGGCGACCAGAATTGAACACAATAAAGTCGTTGAGTTGCTCCAGCAGATTGTGCGTTGCTCTGGATTTCAGTGCCCTGCAGTTCCTTGTGTCGCCAGGTGAGGGCATACTGCATTCTCTTCCTCCAACCCCAAGACTCCTTCAAGATTGCTTCATGTCATTTCCAGTACACAAGGGTAAGGATAACGAGGTAATTGTTATCCGGATCCAATGTAGCACAAAAAAAAATAAAAGATGAAGAACACAATAATAATAATTTAGCAGTCCATGCAAACATTCTGTTAAGAAGTACACACCACTAAACTTAAATGAAATCACAACCCTGAGAAATGAAGAAATTTTCACTATAAAAGAAAAATGTTAACCAATGGAAGAGCATGACCCTCCATGGAAGACATCCCCATGATATGAGCAGACTAGATTATCGACAAGGAAGCATCGAATACCTGGCTCAGAGTTGGAGATATCTTCCCAGAAACAGAACGGTTCCTTCTGGCACTACAGGATCAGGTTGTAAACACCAAAATATCAAAAATACATAATAAAAGACTGACAAATTCAAGATAATGACTGCTGAAAACACCAAAAAAAGCCAGGAACAATCCAACACGTTACAAGATCGTACAGAAGTTTGACTCAATCTGATTACTTACATAGGCAGTCAAATGACAAATATCATTCACCAAAACCTTGCATTAAAATACCGATTCATAAAAGAAACCATACCTTACTATAAGTACAAACCTGATGCAGTTTTAGAGTCCCACAGATTATATTACAACCAATCTGTTGTTACAGATAGCACAATCCATAATAAGCATCCAGATATAATGAAACAGGATAAACAACTTATTTAATCAATACAATCATTCCAAACACACATAACTTACAGAAATCAATGTGAAAAACATCAGAAATATGCTGAAATAAAAGAGGAAATTGAAAGACTGTGGAACATGAACAGGGTAAACATTGTCCCAATAGTAATATCTACAACTGGTATCATCCCAATTGTGTATTAATAGCATTAAACAATTAGGGCTACACAGCAATATTTATGTAAATTTTCAGTAAACCACAATACTGAACACCACTAGAATAGTCCAAAAGTTCCCAGCAATAGAGAAATGAGTGTGCTTGGCTTTGACTGTACCTCAGGTTTTACCAATTTGCGCTGAGAAAAAATAAAAATACAATAATAATAATAAAGACCATAATAAATATAAATACATAAGGTAGCTTACCTTTTGATTGATTGTATGTCCATGAAATGACACTAGGGTGTACGTAAGGTGACTGACAGGAAATGATAAGGTAGTGATGGTGGGCTGTGGAGGGATGGGTTAGAGGATGGAGATGTCGATTAGCTTTACAGCTTGGGGAAAGTGTCCGTTTTGGGTCAGGTGCTGCTGGACTGGATACTACATAGCCTCCACCCTGATGGGAGTGGGACATACAGTCCATGGGAAGTGTAAGTGAGATCCATCATGATGTTACTGGCCCTTTTCCAGCACCTTCCTGAATATATGTCCTCAATAGTGGATAGGCTGGTGCCGGTGATGTATTGGGCAGGTTTGACTACCCGTTGTAGAGCCTTCCTGACTGCCACAGAGCAGTTTCCATGCCGAGCTGTGATGCAGCCTATTGGGATACTCTCTACTGTGCATCTGTAGAATGACTTGAGTATGGATGTGCAATGTCCGGCTCCCTTCAGCCTCCTCAGCCTTCCCATTATGGGAGGGAGGAGTGGCCATGGTGCTCCAGCTGCACTCTGCTGCACCATGTTGTGTAGAAGGCATAGGTAATGTCCCTCTCCGTGGTCTGGCTGCTGGCTAATGAAGGAGAACCCTCCAATCCCTTGGTGAATTCTCAGCATCCCCCTGCTCACACAGTATGGTGTTCCATTTACAGATGCCACTGTGGACTCTGAGATTCTTTGGTGACCTCCCATTTCAACATAACACCATAAGACCATCAGTCACAGGGGCAGAATTAGACCATTCGATCCATTGAGGCTACTCCTCCATTCCATCATGGCTAATTTATTATCCCTCTCAACCCCATTCTCCTGCCTTCTCCCTGTAACCTTTGACACCCTGACTAATCAAGAACTTATCAACCTCCACTTTAAATATACTCAAAGACTTGGCCTCCACAGCTATCTGTGGTAATATGGTACCACAGGTATATGGAGGAATTTAAGGTGGAGGGTTATATGGGAAGCAGAGTTTAAGGGTCGGCACAACATTGTGGGCCGAAGGGCCTGTACTGTGCTGTACTATTCTATGTTCTATGTTCTATGTAATGAATTCCACAGATTCACATCCCTTTTTTAAAGAAATTTCTCCTCATTTCTGTTCTAAACAGACTTCCCTCTATTCTGAGGCTGTGCCCTCTGGTCCTAGACTCTCCCACTATAGGAAACATCCTCTCCGCATTCACTTTGTCTAGGCCTTTCAATATTCAATAGGTTTCAATGAGATTCCCCTTATTCTTCTGAACTTCAGCAAGTACAGGCCCAGAGTCACCAAATGCTCCTCAAGCAGTCCTTCTGGTAGAACCCTGCATTAGGGCCAGGTATGTCTTAAGAAAGTAAGACATTCCTGGGTGATCTGGGGTGCTTTGATTGCCATCAGTTTGCAGTCCATGACCCCTCCATGAATGAGAGAGCCACAGACTGAGCATCCACCCAGTGCCCTCCCTGCAAAAAAAGGAGGAAGCTGGGCATTATGGTGACTTTACAACATACATGTAACCCATTGGCCCCTCCCTTAGCCTACTGGAGAGTGTGTCTGTTCCATCAAGATAGTATCCTTCTGATCCGAGACCCTGAGATTCCCGACTTGCTGCTCCACTGCAAAGTCTCTTTGAGATATGCCTACCCTGAAGAAGTTTAAATCTTCTCTTCCAAGGGAGTTCAGTGAGACCTTCTCTCAGTGATCCACTTCTGCTGCTCTCTGCCTCTTCGATGATATATACTCACCCAGACTCACTATCACAGTCTCACCCATCCACCTTCCTCCTCACCTGGTCTCACCTGTCACCTGCCACATTCCCTCCTGCCACCTTTTCATTGTGTCTACTGCACCCTTTCTTCCCAGTCTTGATGAAGGGTCTCAGTCTGAAACATCGACACTTTATTCCTCTCCAAAGGTGCTGCTGACCTGCTAAGTTCCTGCTCAAATTTGGTGTTACTGTGCAGAGTTGCAAGGTGACAACAACATATTAACACTTTCAACCAGTCAGCAAAGTTCACAACTAAAAAAATTAGCTAAAGTACTAATCAAATCTAGAATGTTTCTCAAATAACTCCTAATGCGATAAAAATGCTTTCAGAGTATCAGTTGATATTTTGGCCTGAGACCCCTGATCAGGGCTGGAAAGGAGGAGGAGAGGTGCCAGAACAAGATGGGGGGCTGGAGGGGAGGAGAAGGAGAACAAGCTCGAAGATGGCGGGTAAAACCAGGTGGCCGGGAGAGGGGTTGAAGTGAGAAGCTGGGAGGTGAAAGGTGGAAAAGGCAAAAGGCTGGAGAAGGAGGAATCTGATAGGAAAGAAGAGTGGACAATGGGAGAAAGGGGGGAGGAGGAGCGGAAAAAGCACCAGAGGGAGGTGATAAGCAGATGAGGAGAAGAGAAACGGTCGGAGTGGGGAATAGAAGAGGGAAGGGGGGTAGGGGGGAAAGTTACTGGAAGTTGGAGAAACCGATGTTCATCCCATCAGGTTTGAGGCTACCCAGATGGAATATGAGATTTTACCCCTCCAGCCTGAGGGTAGCCTCATCATGGCAGAAAAGGAGGCCACGGACCAACATGTTGGAATGGGAATTGTGATTGGAACTGAAATGGTTGGCCGCCGGGAAATCCTGCTTTTTGAAGATGGAGCAAAGTCGCTTGAAAATGTAGTTCCCAGATCTATGTCAGGTGTCACAATGTAGAGGGGGGCACATCGGAAGCACCAGATGATGTACTGACTCTCAGTTGAAGTGTTGCCTCACTTGGAAAGACCAGGCTCTGGTTGGAGTTGAGGGAGGTGGTGAATGGCCGGGTGTAGCACTTCTTCCACCTGCAGGGATATGTATCAGGAAATAAATCAAAGCACACCAAGTTGAAGACTCAAATACTTGTTTAATGAACAAATAACATTTGAAATTGATAACCCCACCCCTCTCTCTGGAGGAATTTGCAGCATACAGCAAGAAACAAAAGGGTTAAATGTGTAAACCAGCTGGCTAGTTTCTGAAGGAGTGCCATGCTTCATGGAGTTAACCCCCAACTGACACAGTTAAGTCTTTCCCAATGAACTGTTTTAGTGAGGTGAATAGTGAAAGACGTGGAGTCACTAGCAGGATTCAGCAAAGTAATATTGTCACTAAAATGGAGGGGAGCAAACTGTCTCCTTGTGGACGGCTGCCAGAGGATCAGATGAGAGAAAGTTTAAGAGTAAGGGTTGCTGGGCATCCTAGGCAGAGTAAAGAAGGAAACAGCCTCTTTAAGGCTTTTATGTGGGGGGGGGGTGATGAAGGAATGCATTTACACTGCTTCAGCAAGAGTCTCGTTTCCTTACAGTGGATCAACAGGACACTTTCTGAGTTCAAATTGTATGGTCTTGTGGTTTTTATCTTGACATCCTAAGGTAAACTTAAAATGATCCCAATTGATTTTGGGCTGTATATGGGATAGTCTATCAACATGAATGAAAGTTTAACTATGGTCTAGCTTTAGAGAGAAGTTTGAAGTTACGAAGGTGCTAAATGATTTGAAAAATCATCCTCCTTATTATCCTCATTAGGCAGCAGTCTGTTTCCTTCTGCATGGTTATACGTAGAGGTTCGGTGTAAATCTTAAGCTCATCATCCCTACTGGGACATAGGCAGCTCACCAGAGTCCTCCGTCCTGAGCTGATAGGAGATTGACCGGTCCCGTGGCTTCAGCTTTCATCACACTGCTTCATACGCCTTCTAGATGAATATACTTCCTCTCTCAGAGATAAGGTCTTTGGAGCTTCTGTTGGCATTTCTGTACGTATATAATGTATAGATTTATAATTACATCTCATTGTAATCATGTGATCATCTGTAGCCTACGGAATTATTAAATTATAATATTATTAAGTTGCACTTTAAAACATGAACTTATACATAAATAGAACTGCAAGTATGAGGACGTAGAACAAGTAATTCTGAACACGTACAGGAGTTGAAAATAACCCGGAATTTGTAATCTAGAATTGCGTAAAGCAGCCAATAATAAAGGTCTGATGTTTCAGTCAGAGCAGCTTCTTCATTCATCCTTCTATTATCAGCTTTTATTCAAGAGCGGTAAAAATATTTCTTTAAAAACTGAGTTTGCCTTTTAAAAATAAATTTAAAACCTATTTTATGAGTCTGTTTTATTACTCAACGAAATGTACTGATGGTTCAGTGAAGCACAATAATTCCTCAAGCCAAATCCCGGCTTCAACAGAGATGGTGTTCTAACTCACCTCTCTATTCATGTGCTGTCACCAGTAGCTCAGTGCCAATCACTTCCAGCTCAAGGATAAATCTGTCTGAGTGACTCCAATTACAGTGACAGCTGTTTCCTTCACATTAGATTGTATCTTGCTGGCGTAGCTGACTGAACCCAATGCTGCACGCAGTTTATTATATTATCTTCATTCCAATCATTGGATAAGCTTCACTTATTTTTGAACAACTTAGAACTTTGCTATGCCATATAAGTTTTAAAGTCTCCATTAAATTAATTGATATAAAATTGCAAGCAATATGCCTGCAATTTCCTTGGATCTGTTCTGATAAACATGTATTCTTTTCTTGTTGGAAGCTGCTAAATACCATCCATTCCCTGCAGCATTCATGGTAGGGAGATGATTGGAGAAAATTCTAAGGGACAGGCTTTACTGGCATTTGGAAGTGGAGACTTGTTAGGGACAGTCAGCATGGTTTTGGGTAGGGTAGGTCTTGTCTCATTATTGTGATTGTGTCTTCTGAGCAAGTGACAAGATGGTTGATGAGGGTAGGGTATATTGTCTTCATGGACTTTAGTCGATGTTTCAGCCTGAGGCCCTTCATCAGGGCTGGTTATTCAGACACAGGCAGATTAAGTTACAAATAATATTTGCAGTATATAAATAGTCATAGTCATAGTCATCCTTTATTGATCCCGGGGGAAATTGGTTAAAAAAAGATGTCCTTAATGTCCTTTGTCACCCATGGCTTGTTATTTGAATAACAAAGGACAGTTCTTGTCAGAACATTGCAGTCCACACAGAAGTTGATGTAATCAGTGATGCATTGTGTGAGCCCATCAATATCCTCTCCATGTGGCTCACAGAGTGCCTGCCAGTCTGTCACCTCAAAACAACCCTGGAGCGCCTCATAAGCCTCCTCCGACCATTTCCCTGCTGTCCCCGAGGTTGCAGGTTTACTCTTCACCAGAGGCACGTAGCAGGGTTTTAGATGCACCAGGTTGTGATCTGACCTTCCGTGGGGAGTGGGGAGAGGAACTGTATGCATCCTTAACGTTAGCGTACATCAAATCCAGAGTCCTCTCCCCTCTGGTTGTACAGCTCACATACTGCGTGAAGTTGGGCAGTGTTCTAGCCATGGTAACCTGGTTGAAGTCACCTGAGATGGTAATGAGGGCAGTCGGGTGCTGGGTTTGTAATCTGGCTATGACGGTGTAAATGATGTTACACGCCGACGCCGGGTTGGCAGATGGAGGGATGTACACAACAACCACAATTGCATGCGAGATTTCCCTTGGCAAATAATATGGCCAGATTCCAACAGCAAAAAGTTCAATATCCAGGTTACAGACCCGTTCCTTGATCGTAATATGCCCAGGATTGCACCATCTGTTATTTACCAGAACCGCCAGCCCCCCTCCTTTACGCTTACTGCTCTCAGTGCAATTCTGGTCAGCTCGAACGGTCTGGAAGCCCTCTATGGAAACGCTTTGATCGGGTATGTCCTTGTGCAGCCACGTCTCAGTAAAGCACATGACACTGCTTCTAGTGTAAGACTAGAATACCAATAATGCTTCTAGTGTAAGACTAGAATACCAATAATGCTTCTAGTGTAAGACAATAACTGAATCAAGATACAAAGGCCTTACATTTGCAAAGGTTTGGTATTGATATCGAAATTGACTGTACTGATTTTATTTATTTTATTTTATTTAGAGACACAGCACAGGAATAGACTCTTCTGGCCTAATAAGCCAACGCTGCCCAATTACACCATGTGACCAATTAAGCGACCAACCCGAATGTCTTTGGACTGTGGGTGGAAACTGGAGCATCTGGAAGGAACCCACATGGACTTAGGGGGAATGTGCAAACTCCTTACAGACAGTGACAGAATTGAACCAGAGTCTCAGGCACTGTAAGAACATTACACTAACTGTTACGTCACCCGGCAGACCTGGTTTGTTGTCCTGTATTTAAAAGAACTCCACAAGTTGGAAAAACCTTTTACCCCCAACCCCCCCCCCCCAGGAAAAGCAATAAGTGATTTGGATTTTGAAGGCAGCATAAGTCACACTTAGGTCTGCGCTAAAGATTGCCCAATCTAGTTGTCTCCTGGAGTGACTGGGAAGAATATAGCCTCATAAAGGTTTCACACTGTGGAAATCTTCACTTCCAAAGCTGAAGCAGTCCCTGATGCAAATGTTGACTGCAGGCAATCGTGTTTCCAAGTCTGGGGCACACCATGGTGTAAAGCATGAAGCAAAGCAGTTGTGTCTCGAGAATGTGGAAAGCCATTCTGTAGAAGGGCAGCTCGAGCCTAAGGGAGCTAACCACAAGGATTATTGCACAACTCAGCCCAGTGGTACATTCAGAACTCCCAGAGAAACACCATCTTCTGCCTATATCATGAGCTACGACTAATTCTGCAGGGACAAGGAAGAAATAAACAAATGGGAATTAGACCAAAAATCCAAAAATGGAGAATCAATTCAAAGAACAAAAAAGTACATGAAGCATATCATGGAAACATAAATAACAGTAGTTACTGAAAAAAAATAGAAATATCTTCTACTGCATATCTACTGAAAAAATCCAGAAGGAGCTCTGGATTTTTAGGTCACAGGTTTTATGGGTAAGTCTTTAACTCTGTGGTACTTTATCTGAAAGAATATCAGAATCAGAGTCAATCTGAATCAGTCACAATCAGAATCATAGAACATAGAAATCTACAGCACATTACAGGCCCTTTGGCTCACAATGTTGTGCCGACTATATAACCTACTCTAGAAACTGCCTAGAATTGCCCTATTGCATAGCCCTCTATTTTTCTAAGCTCTATGTACCTATCTAAGAGTCTCTTAAAAGACCTTATTGTATCCCCCCACTCTAAACCATCGCCGGCAATGCATTCCATGCACCCACCACTCTCTGTGTGAATAACATACCCCTGACATCTCCTCAGTACATATTTCTAAGCACCTTTAAACTGTGCCCCCTTGTGTTAGCCATTTCAGCCCAGGGAAAAAAGCCTCTGGCTATCCACACAATCAATGCCTCTCATCATCTTGTACACCTGTATCAGGTCACTGCTCATCCTCCAATGCTCCAAGGAGAAAAGGCCAAGATCACTCAACCTATTCTCATAAGGCATGCTCTCCAATCCAGGCAACATCCTTGTAAATCTCCTCTGCACTCTCTCTACAGTATCTACATCCTTCCTGTAGTGAGGTGACCAGAACTGAGCACAGTACTCCAAGCTGGGTCTGACCAAGGTCTTATATAGCTGTAACATTACCTCACGGCTCTTGAACTCAATCCCACGGTTGATGAAGGCCAACACACCATACGCCTTCTTAACAACACTATCAACCTGCACAGCAGCTTTGAGTGGCCCATGGACATGGACTCCAAGATCTCTCTGATCCTCACACTGCCAGGAGTCTTACCATTAATATTATATTCTGTCTTCAAATTGGACCTACCAAAATGAGCCTCTTCACACTTATCTAGGCTCCATCGCTCCCCCTCCTGTCTTCTCCTATCATTTCAGATCTCCCCCTCCCCCTCCCACTTTCAAGGGGGAGATCTTACTAGCTCTTCCTTCAGTTAGTCCTGACGAAGGGTCTCGGCCCGAAACGTCGACTGTACCTCTTCCAATAGATGCTAGCAACTTTATGTGTGTTGCTTCTCATAATTTTAATAGTTTGTACATGCCTCTGAAAATCTCTACATCTCATTAAACCCCCTGCAGCTTCATTGGAATTAATCCCAATGGTGGTTATGAGATACTAGAGCCAGCCAGGTGAGGTTTGGAGGGGGACACCTGTGCAGCACACACCTGAGGCATGGAGGGTGAAGGGAAAAACTTGAAAATGCTCTGTCAGGTCTTGTTATCTTGGTATTTCTTCAGTGTCAGCGGAACTGATGGTATAGTCGCAACTAAATGAGTGAGTGTGCTTGACGAAAGTGTAGGCTCATCTGGGGTTTAGAATTCCAGTTAGGAATTAGATTGTGGACAGTTTCAGCCAGAGACAGGGCAATGTTTCAGCAGCATTTAAAATGAATGAATGGAAAATCCCTCAGTGCTGCTGAGCTCTGTGTCTGAGCTACAGAGGCACACTGAGATCTACAGGATCATGTAGATCGGTCGGGTGCGTTCATTAAATCCTTCCGTCCACCTCTAAATAAACGCTAACATTTCCTTCAGAATGTGTCAATCTCACCTGTCCTTTATCAACAAAGCACAAGCTACCACAACAGAATCACATTCAATTTAGAACAAAGGCAGAACACAGTTGGTGGCTTTAGTTTCGAGACTGGAGTTGTCCTTTACTGAGTGTCAAGGTGAAATTCCAGTCCAGACTCTCATTCAATCATGACTTTACTCTACAGAGTGATATCATTAACATTTGGCTCAGTGGGATTTGGAGCACACGGCGATCTTATTACTCCTCAACAGGTCAAATTGGTAACAACAGGGAGTCTGCATACTGACATTTCTTTTTCCCTTTCAATGTATCTCCAATTCTTCCATTCCATTTCTGTTCCTTTAAATTTATTTTATAGTTGGTTACAACACTCAAGATAGAAAATATTTTGTTCTCCTTTTGCACGATTTATTTAATTCAATTTTTAAAATATACACTCAGTGGCCACTTTGTTAGGTATACAGTACATGTACACCTGCTCATTAATGCAAATACCCAATCGGCCAATCATGTTGCAGCAACTCAAGACATAAAAGCATGCAGACATGGTCAGGAGGTTCAGATGTTGTTCAGACCCAACATCAGAATGGGGAAGAAATGTGATCTCAGTTACTTTGAATGTGGAATGACTGTTGGTGCCAGACAGGGTGGTTTAAGTATCTCAGAAACTGCTGATCTCCTTGGATTTTCATGAACAGCAGTTTCTAGAGTTTACAGAGAATGGTGTGAAAAACAAAAAAGCATTGAATAAGTGGCAGTTCTATGGGCGAAAATGCCTTGTTATTGAGAGAGTTCAGAGGAGAATCACTGGACTGGTTCAAGCTGGCAGGGAGGTAACAGTAACTTAAATAACCACACGAAACAACAGTGGTGTGTAGAAGAGCATCTCTGAATTGCTAACACATTGAAACTTGGGCTACAGCAGCAGAAGATCACAAACATACAGGAAATACCTAATGAAGTGGCCACTAAGAGTAAATTTCGTATTGTAATTTATAGTAATTGTTGATGTATTCCACTGTACTGTTGCCTCAAAACAACAAATATCATGACATATATGAGTGTTATTAAACCCGATGCTGTTTCTGACTCCCGATTTAGGAAGGTTGGTATGATATCGCAAAGTGTGTTGAGTGCCAAGTCAACAGTGTGTGCTTGGTTGATAGGTTGTTGATTAGTCAGGGTTACGGGGAGAAGGCAGGAGAATGGGGTTGAGAGGGATAATAAATCAGCCAGAACAGACACAATGGGCTGAATGCCCTTAATTCTGCTTCTGTGTCTTATGGTCTTAAGTTATATACTGTAAGTATTTTAGTTTCTTGGTAACTGAAATTGAAACAACAAACTAGGATTTCTTTCCTCAATGTTACTTTAACCATTAGAGTGTATAAGGTGAAGACTGATGGTTTGATGATCCTACCGTGTGCACATTTACAACAGATTGTTGCTGCAAAGTGTGAAATTGTTTTGGAATGGTTAAAAATGAATGTAAGGGGTTGGCTCTATGAAAAGGTGCAAGTCTGCTGGGATGTTTAAAAATAGCCTGGTATCAGAACGTTGCCTCCAGGGTTACAATCTGGTTCAAAGCTTAAAATTACCCAATGAAGAAACACCCTCAACTTTAGAAAAAGTATTGCTGGAGTACAACAAATGAAATGCCAGTGGCACCAGGGTTTAACCTGTCAAACCATTAGTTACATCATGAAATCGATCCTGGACCAGAATACTCTGTGTGTGACCAAATATAACAATGTGTGTGTATGTGTGTGTGTGTGTGTGTGTGTGTGTGTGTGTGTGTGTGTGTGTGTATGTCTGTGTGAATTTGTGTATGAATATGTGTGAGTGTGTGTCTGTGCCTATGTGAGCGTGAATGTGTGTGTGTGTGTGTGTGTACGTGTATGTGTGTATATGTTTGTATGTTTGTGTCTGTGTACTGTGTATATGTGTGTGTGTACATGTGTATATATGTGTGTGTACGTACGTGTATGTGTACATGCGTATATGTGTGTGTGTACGTACGTGTATGTGTACATATGTATATGGCTGTATGTGTGTGTACGTGTATGTGTACGTGTGAGTGTGTGTACCCACACATGTTATTAACACAGCTGATTGTATCAGTCACGCGCCTGAGGAAATTCTGTAGGCAGGTCACAGAGACCCGGTGATTGCACCCTGATCCATTCTTTGCCTGGCAACAAACATTTCAATAATGAATCTCACATGGGGTTAATTTTATCAAATATGTTTTGCAGTCTTTTTAGATGGGCTGTGCACAATGTATTTTAGTTTTACAGGACGCTGGTCAAGATAATTATCATTAAATCGGTCTTTGGAGTGAGTTCCCATTACAAACAAGTTCAATCAAATATAAATTGATTTTTGGGCAATTTGTGCAGTGTGCAGAGAAGTGGCATTTTAAAATAAATGTATTTCTGAATTATTTTTCATTTATTCTATTACGTTTACTAAATATTGCAAGTGTTTCTCTAAATACTTAGCAAGAAGGCTTCATGCTGTCTCACAAAAGCCTGATTGAAGGGAATGAATTGATCAAACCCACTGCCACTCTGAGTAAAGCTCACTGAGGTAGGAAGGCAGCTGAGGCTTGTACATGGAAAACTCAAAGGTGAATTCAAGTCTCCATGCATGGGAAGCATTATTCAGGACCCCTACCACTCATCCCACAATCTCTTTGACCCAGGAGGGAGGTACAGGAGCATCAGGACGAGGACTGTCAGACTGGGTAACAGCTTCTTCCCTCAGGCTGTGAGACTAATGAGTACCCTGTCACCACCGAGGTCTCGTTACTAGGACAACGAGCTGTTAACTGTTTACTGTTTGCCTGTGGTATGCAATATGTGCATTTTGAACTATATTTCATTAACTAATTTGTGGTAATATTTTGGTTTATGTGCTGTGTGTGATATATGTTTTGTGGGTGCTGGAGGAAGTGGTCCAAAGGAACGCTGTTTTGTTTGGTTGTATATGTCTACAGTCAGATTACAATAAACTTGAACTTGAAATGATAGATTGAGGTTGATACCGATTCTACATGTTCGGGTAAATCTAAGTACAAGGTCAGAGAGGAAAGATTTTAAGATAACCCGAGGGTCATGTGTCTTTCAGAGATGGTGGTGTAGGAGATGCAAGGGGAAATGTGGACGTGGATTGGTGTATAGAAAGTTTTAGACTGATATGGGCCACAATTTTGCACTACTTTTAATCTTTAAATATTTCTTATTGTAATTTATAGTAATTTTTATGTATTGCACTGTGCTGCTACTGCAAAACAAGAAGTTTCATGGCACATGACAGTGATAATAAACCTGATTCTGATTCTTTTCTTTTCCTCAGAACTTGCTGGACTGGAAATTAGTTTTCCAGATGTATCCAAGCCATTACTTCTAACCCAATCTGGCCTAGTGTTTAAGCCCGAGTAGAACTTCTGTTCACCAATATCTGAATTTGTCATGATCTGAGCTACTTAGTCAGTAAGAAAGAATCACTTCTCTGCCGTGCTGTAAAGTGATGAGGGAAAACAATGGGAGTTGAATATTTGCAATTATCACACAGCGAGCCTGCAGCTCAGTACTTTTTCCAAATGTCAGCAACGTCATGAAAGCATTGCGTAATACAGACTGGATCAATTAACTGTTTAGTGAGTTAGGGATTAAGAGCTGGTTATGGACCAGAAAGGATAAGATGAGGGAACACAAACCAATCTTTACCGAGGGATCAGAAGCGGAGAGAGTGAGCAATTTCAAATTCCTGGGTGTCAATATCTCTGAGGACTGAATCTGGTTCCAACATATCGATGCAGCTATAAAGAAGGCAAAATAGTGGCTACGTTTCATTAGAAGTTTGATGAGATTATGGTTTGTCAACTAAAGCATTCGAAAACTTCTACAGATGTACCGTGGAGAGCATTCTGACAGGCTGCATCACTGTCTGGTATGTGGGGCTATTGCACAGGATCAAGTAAATTGCATAAAGTTGTTAAATTAGTCATCTCCATCATTTGTACTAGCCTCCGTAGTATCCAAGATATCTTCAAGGAACAGTGCCTTCGGAAGGCAGTGTCCATCAATTAGGACCCCTACCACTCAGGACGTGCTCCCTTCTCATCGTTACCATCAGGAACGAGGTACAGAAGCCTGAAGGAACACACTCAGTGATTCAGGAACAGCTTCTTCCCCTCTGCCGTCCGATTTCTAAATGGACATTGAAACTATGAACACCATCTCACTACTTTTTATTTCTGTTTTTCTTCCTCTAGCTAGTTAATAAACATATATAACAAAGTTAACAAATTTCACGACATATGCTGGTGATATTAAACCTGCTTCTGGTATTAAAATACTGCCCCCTTAATGTGCTGATATACTGATCATTGTCCATCTTTGTCATTACAGTGTTTAATTTAAGGACTTTTCTTTAATTAAATAATTCCTCACAACCCAGGTTCAAGTGTTTCCAAATCCAAGTTTATTATTTATTCACTAAAAACAAGGAATTAATTCAAAATAGATTCTTGTGGACTGAGGAGATCAGGCTCAGTTTCTACACTTGGAGTATTGTGAGAAGTTTTGGGCCCCTTATCTAAGAAGGAATGTGCAGGCAATGGAGAGGGTCTAGAAGAGGTTCATGAGAATGATCGGGGAACAAAAGGGTCCAGACCATCATGAATAAAGCTCTCCTAACCATTGAGCACATCGGCATGAAATGCTTTCATAGGAAAGCAGAATCCATCATCAGGGACCCCCACTACTCAGGTTGGGCTGTCTTCTCACTGCTGCCATCAGGAAGAAGGTACAGCAGCCTCAGGACTCACAGCACCAGGTTCAGGAACAGTTATTACCCCTCAACCATCAGGCTGTCGAACCAAAGGTGATAACTTCACTCAACTTCACTTGCCTATCACTGAAATGTTCCCACAAACATAGGACTCACTTTCAAGGACTTTTCACCTCATGGCTCTCAATATTTATTGCTTATTTATTTATTTGTTTGTTTGTTTATTTGTTTCTTCTTTTGCATTTTGCACAATTTGTTGTCTTCTACATTCTGTCTGAACGCCCTATTTGGGCAGTCTTTTATTGATCCTGTAATGGTTATTATTCTATAGGTTTATTGAGTATGCCCACAAGAAATGAATCTCAGGGTTGTATATGGTGGTATCTATGTACTTTGATAATAAATTTACTTTGAACATTGAATTCTGAACATATGAAGAGGGCTTGATAGCTCTGGGCCTGTACTCACTGGAGTTTAGGAGAATGATAGATAGATAGATAGATAGACAGATAGACAGACAGACGTACTTTATTGATCCCGAGGGAAATTGGGTTTCGTTACAGTTGCACCAACCAAGAATAGAGTATAAATATAGCAATATAAAACCATAAATAATTAAATAATAATATGTAAATTATGCCAGATGGAAGTAAGTCCAGGACCAGCCTATTGGCTCAGGGTGTCTGACCCTCCAAGGAAGGAATTGTAAAGTTTGATGGCCACAGGCAGGAATGACTTCCTATGACGCTCAGTGTTGCATCTCGGTGGAATAAGTCTCTGGCTGAATGTACTCCTGTGCCCAACCAGTACATTATGTAGTGGATGGGAGACATTGACCAAGATGGCATGCAACTTAGACAGCATCCTCTTTTCAGACACCACCGTGAGAGAGTCCAATTTCATCTCCACAACATCACTGGCGTTATGAATGAGTTTGTTGATTCTGCTGGTGTCTGCTACCCTCAGCCTGCTTCCTCAGCACACAACAGCAAACATGATAGCACTGGCCACCACAGACTCGTAGAACATCCTCAGCATTGTCCAACAGATGTTAAAGGACCTCAGTCTCCTCAGGAAATAGAGACGGTTCTGACCCTTCTTGTAGACAGCCTCAGTGTTCTTTGACCAGTCCAGTTTATTGTCAATTCGTATCCCCAGGTATTTGTAATCCTCCACCATGTCCACACTGACCCCCTGGATGGAAACAGGGGTCACCGGTGCCTTAGCCCTCCTCAGGTCCACCACCAGCTCCTTAGTCTTTTTCACATTAAGCTGCAGATAATTCTGCTCACACCATGTGACAAAGTTTCCCACCGTAGCCCTGTACTCAGCCTCATCTCCCTTGATGATGCATCCAACTATGGCAGAGTCATCAGAAAACTTCTGAAGATGGCAAGACTCTGTGCAGTAGTTGAAGTCCGAGGTGTAAATGGTGAAGAGAAAGGGAGACAAGACAGTCCCCTGTGGAGCCCCAGTGCTGCTGATCACTCTGTCTGACACACAGTTTTGCAAGCACATGAACTGTGGTCTGCCAGTCAGGTAATCAAGAATCCATGACACCAGGAAAGCCTCCACCTGCATCCCTGTCAGCTTCTCCCCCAGAAGAGCAGGGTGGATGAGGAGGGAATCTCATTAAAACCAATCAAATATTGAAAGGCCTAGATAGAGTGGATGTGGGGAGGATGTTTTCTATAGTGGGAGAGTCCAGGACCAGAGGGCACAGCCTCAGAACAGAAGGGTGACCCTTTAGAACAGAGATGAGGAGGAACTTGTTTTGTTAGAGTGTGGTGAATCTGTGGAATTCATTGCCACAGATGGCTGTGGAGGCCAAGTCATCAAGTATATTTAAAGCAGAGGTTATTTTGCAGTCAAGATATCAAAGGTTACAGGGAGAAGGAAGGAGAATGGGGTTGCGAAGGAAAATAAATCAAATGGTGAAGCAGACTCAATGGGCTGAAAGGCCTAATTCTGCTGCCATGTCTTACGGTCTCAACTGATCGCCCCTCCCCCCCGCCATCCCTGTGAGCTTGTTCGATGGAAGCTGATGATTGTTGAGAATCCCTCCTGGTAGGGTATACTGATGATCAATGTCAAATCCAGTCTGTGTCCAACCCCGCTTTGGTATTATGTGTTTCAGAGGAATAAGAGATATCCTGACTACATTCACAAGCAATCTCCCAGTATTGGTATTGGTATTGGATTATGTTGTCACATGTACCCAGATACACTGAAAAGCTTACCTTACATACTGTTATACGGATCAGATCATTACACAGTGCATTGAGGTAGTACAAAGTAAAACGATAACAAAACAGAATAAACTGTTGCAGAGAAAGTGCAGTGCAGGTAAACAATAAAGTGCAATATCATTACAACGTTTGATTGCAAGGCCAAGAGTCCATCTTATCATACCAGAGGTCCACTCAAGAATCTAATAACGGTGGGATAGAAACTGTCCTTGAGCCTATTGATACGTGTTTTCAAATTTTGTATTGTCACAGTCAAGTGTCAGTCACACCTGAAAGATCACACATCCATTACAATTGCACATCTATACTCACGTCATTTCTCAGATGAGCTGTACAGAGCATTCTGACAAGCCGTATCACTGCATGGGACGGAAACTGCACTGTGGCAACAGTAAGGCTTTACTACAGGTGGTCAAAACTGCCCAGCACGTCACCAGAACCAGCCCACCCACCATCAAGAACATATCAAAGACCTCCTCTGCCTGGCGTCACTTAATGGACATACATTCAGTCCATGTATGTAAGGTACCTTAAGCATTTATTTTTATTGTGTGTTTTATTAGTATTGTATTCTTTATCTAATTATGTTTTTTTTCTGGTGGATTAGATCCAGAGTAACAATTATTTCATTTTCCTTTACTCTTGTGTACAGGAGATGGTATTAAACAATCTTGAATCTTGCACAAAAACTACATTTTGGAAATACAGAAAATTCCAGAAGTACTCAGCATCTTTGGAGAGAGAAACAGAGATAATAGTTTAGATTAAAGATCCTTCAACAGATAATCACACTTGTTCTTTGGTAGACACATGAGATTCAGCAGATGCTGGAAATTTTGAGCAGCGCCAACAAAATGCTGAAGGTACTCAGCAGGTCAGGCAGCATCTGTGAAAATGAATAAACAGTGAATGTTTCACTCTTCACCCTTGTTTGTCATCTATAACAACGATCTTGATGATAATGTGGTTCATGGATCAGCAAATTTGCAGTTCACACCAAGATTGAGGGAGTAATGGACAGCAAGGAAGACTATCAAAGCTTGCAAAGGGATCTGGACCAGCTGGAAAAATGACAGATGGAATTTAGTGTAGGCAAGTGTGAGGTGTGAAGAGGACTGACCAGGGTCAGTCTTACACAGTGAGCAGTAGGGCATTGACGGGTGTGGTAGAACAGGGGGATCTGGGAATACAGGTCCATAATTTATTGAAAGTGGAATCTCAGATAGATAGGATTGTAAAGAAAGCTTTTGGAACATTGGCCTTCAAAGATCAATGTATTGAGTACTGGAATTGAGATGTTATGTTGAAGTTGTTTAAGACATTGGTGAGGCCTAATTTGGAGTATTGTGTGCAGTTTTGGTCACTGACCTACAGGAAAGATGTAAATAAGATTGAAAGAGTACAGAGAAAATTTACAAGGATTGTTGTTGGGTCTGGAGGACCTGAATTGTAAGGAAAGATTGAATAGGTTAGAACTTTATTCCCTGGAACGTAGGAAATTGAGGGGCATTTGATAGAGGTATACAAAATTATGAGGGTTACAGATAGGGTAAATGCAAGAAGATCTTTCCCACTGACGTTGGGTGAGACTACAACTAGAGTTTATGGGTTAAGAACATAAGACCATAAGGTATAAGAGAAGAATTAGGCAATGTGGCCCATCAAGTCTGCTCTGCCATTTTATCATGGCCGATCCAATTTTCCTCTCAGCCCCAATCCCCTGCTTTCTCCCTGTATCTCTTCATTCCCTGACCAATCAAGAATCTATCAACTTCTCCCTTAAATAGACATAAAGACTTGGCCCCCACAGCTGTCTGTGGCAAAGAATTGAGTACAGGAATTGAGCACTCTCTGGCTAAAGAAATTCCTCCTAATCTCCATTCTAAAATGACACTCCTCTATTCTGATGCTGTGTCCTCTGATCTTGGACTCTCCCAGCAAAGGAACCATCCTCTCCACATCCAGTCTATCAAAGCCTTTCACCATTCAATAGGGTTCAATGAGGTCACTCCTCATTCTTCTGAATTTTAGTGAAAACAGGCCCAGAGACATCAAACATTCTTCATATGACAAGCCATTCAATCCTGGAATCATTTTCATGGACCTCTTCTGAACCTTTTCAGGAAAGTTTCAGCATTACATCCTTGCTTTTCTATTCTTGTCCTCTTGAAATGAATGCTAACATTCCATTTGCCTTCCTCACCACCAACTCAACCTGCAAATTAACCTTTAGGAAATTTTCACAACGGCTCACAAGTACCGTTGCTCCTCAGTTTTTTGTATTTTCTCTTCATTTAGAGAATAGTCAACCCTTTCATTTCTTCTAACAAAGTCCACGACCATACACTTCCCAACACTGTCTTCCATCTGCCATTTCTTTGCCCATTCTCCTAATCTGTCTAAAGTCCTTCTGAGCCTTTCTACTTCCTCAAATCCACCTGCCCTCCACCTATCTTCATATCATCTGAAAACTTTGCAACGAAACCATCAATTTTATCATCCAAATCTTTGATATATAAATAAAAAGAATCAGTCCCAACACAGATCTTTGTGGAGCATCACCAGTCACCGGTAGCCAACCAGAAAAGGGTGGCTTCAGACCCCTCTTTGCCTCCTGCCAACCAGCCACTGCTTTATCCATGCTAGAATCTTTCCCATAATACCATGGGCTCATATCTTTTTAAGCAGCCTCATGTGCCTAAATCCAGTACACAACGTCAACCAATTCTCCTTTGTCTATCCTGCTTGTTATTTCTTCAAAGAATTCCAATAGACTGTCAGGCAAAATTTTCCCTTGAGGAAACCACGCTGACTATGGCCTATTTTATCATGGGCCTCCAAGAACTCCGAGACCTCATCATTAATAATTGACTCCAACATCTTCACAACCACTGAGGTCAGACTAACTGGTCTGTAGTTTCCTTTCTTCTGCCTCTCTCCCTTCTTCAAGAGTAGAGTGACATTTGCAATTTTCCAGTCTTCTGGAACCATTCCAGAATTTAGTGACTCTTGAAAGATCTTTGCTAATGCCTCCACAATCCTTCAGCCACCTAATTCAGAACCGTGGGGTGTACACCATCTGGTCCAAGTGATTTATCTACCTTCAGTTTCCCAAGAACCTTCTCTCTAGATATGGTAACTTCACACACTTCACGATCCCTGCCACCTGGAATTTCCACCATATTGTTAGTCTCTTCCACAGTGAAGACTGATGCAAAATGTTTATTCAGTTCATCTGCCAGTTTGCTGTCTCCTATTACTACCTCTCCAGCATCGTTTTCCAGTGGTGGAAGGTGAAATGTTTAAGGGGAACATGAGAAGATACTCCTTCACTCAAAGGGTCGTGAGAGTCTGGATTGAGCTGTCAGTGCAAGTGATGGATGTGATTTTGATTACAGCGTTTAAGAGAAGTTTGGATGGATGGGAGGGGTATGGAGGACTATGGTCTGGGTGCAGGTCAATGGCACTAGGCAGTTTAATGGTTTGGCACGGACTAGATGGACCAAAGAACCTGCACTGTAGTTTTCTATGACTCTATGAGGACAGGAATGAAAGGGGTCAGAAGCCAGAATAAGAAGGTGGGTGGAGGTGAAAGAGTAGGATCTGGCAGGTGATACATGAGACCAGGTGAGGGGGAAGGTGGATGAGTGGGAGGGGGTGCGCGGGAGGAATGAAGTGAGTAGCTGTTAGATGATAGGTGGAGGGAATGGGAACGTTGCAGGAACTTTCACCAAGAAACTAAAAGGTTAATTAAGGTGGGAATAATTGATAATGATAGAAAATGTGGAACTAATGTCAAAATGAACCATAAATGTATCAGAATCAGGTTTAATATCATCAGCACATGTTGTGAAATTTGTTGACTTTGTGGCAGCAGTAATATGCAATATATAATAGAAAAAGCAAGAAACATAGAAACATAGAAAATAGGTGCAGGAGTAGGCCATTCGGCCCTTCGAGCCTGCATCGCCATTTATTATGATCAAGGCTGATCATCCAACTCAGAACCCCGCCCCAGCCTTCCCTCCATACCCTCTGACCCCTGTAGCCACAAGGGCCATATCTAACTCCCTCTTAAACATAGCCAATGAACTGGCCTCAACAGTTTGCTGTGGCAGAGAATTCCACAGATTCACCACTCTCTGTGTGAAGAAGTTTTTCCTAATCTCGGTCCTAAAAGGCTTCCCCTCTATCCTCAAACTGTGACCCCTCGTTCTGGACTTCCCCAACATCGGGAACAATCTTCCTGCATCTAGCCTGTCCAATCCCTTTAGGATCTTATACGTTTCAATCAGATCCCCCCTCAATCTTCTAAATTCCAACGAGTACAAGCCCAGTTCATCCAGTCTTTCTTCATATGAAAGACCTGCCATCCCAGGAATCAATCTGGTGAACCTTCTTTGTACTCCCTCTATGGCAAAGTTGTCTTTCCTCAGATTAGGGGACCAAAACTGCACACAATACTCCAGGTGTGGTCTCACCAAGGCCTTGTACAACTGCAGTAGTACCTCCCTGCTCCTGTACTCGAATCCTCTCGCTATAAATGCCAGCATACCATTCGCCTTTTTCACCGCCTGCTGTACCTGCGTGCCCACTTTCAATGACTGGTGTATAATGACACCCAGGTCTCGTTGCACCTCCCCTTTTCCTAATCGGCCACCATTCAGATAATAATCTGTTTTCCTATTTTTGCCACCAAAGTGGATAACTTCACATTTATCCACATTAAATTGCATCTGCCATGAGTTTGCCCACTCACCCAACCTATCCAAGTCACCCTGCATCCTCTTAGCATCCTCCTCACTGCTAACACTGCCACCCAGCTTTGTGTCATCCGCAAACTTGGAGATGCTGCATTTAATTCCCTCATCCAAGTCATTAATATATATTGTAAACAACTGGGGTCCCAGCACTGAGCCTTGCGGTACCCCACTAGTCACCGCCTGCCATTCTGAAAAGGTCCCGTTTATTCCCACTCTTTGCTTCCTGTCTGCTAACCAGTTCTCCACCCACACCAATACCTTACCCCCAATACCATGTGCTTTAAGTTTGCACACTAATCTCCTGTGTGGGACCTTGTCAAAAGCCTTTTGAAAATCCAAATATACCACATCCACTGGTTCTCCCCTATCCACTCTACTAGTTACATCCTCAAAAAATTCTATGAGATTCGTCAGACATGATTTTCCTTTCACAAATCCATGCTGACTTTGTCCGATCATTTCATCGCTTTCCAAATGTGCTGTTATCACATCCTTGATAACTGACTCCAGCAGTTTCCCCACCACCGACGTTAGGCTAACCGGTCTATAATTCCCCAGTTTCTCTCTCCCTCCTTTTTTAAAAATTGGGGTTACATTAGCCACCCTCCAATCCTCAGGAACTAGTCCAGAATCTAACGAGTTTTGAAAAATTATCACTAATGCATCCACTATTTCTTGGGCTACTTCCTTAAGCACTCTAGGATGCAGACCATCTGGCCCTGGGGATTTATCTGCCTTCAATCCTTTCAATTTACCTAACACCACTTCCCTACTAACATGTATTTCACTCAGTTCCTCCATCTCACTGGACCCTCTGTCCCTTACTATTTCTGGAAGATTATTTATGTCCTCCTTAGTGAAGACAGAACCAAAGTAATTATTCAATTGGTCTGCCATGTCCTTGCTCCCCATAATCAATTCACCTGTTTCTGTCTGCAGGGGACCTACATTTGTCTTTACCAGTCTTTTCCTTTTTACATATCTATAAAAGCTTTTACAGTCCGTTTTTATGTTCTCTGCCAGTTTTCTCTCATAATCTTTTTTCCCCTTCCTAATTAAGCCCTTTGTCCTCCTCTGCTGAACTCTGAATTTCTCCCAGTCCTCAGGTGAGCCACTTTCTCTGGCTAATTTGTATGCTACTTCTTTGGAATTGATACTATTCCTAATTTCTCTTGTCAGCCACGGGTGCACTACCTTCCTTGATTTATTCTTTTGCCAAACTGGGATGAACAATTGTTGTAGTTCATCCATGCAACCTTTAAATGCTTGCCATTGCATATCCACCGTCAATTCTTTAAGTGTCATTTGCCAGTCTAGCTAATTCACGTCTCATACCTTCAAAGTTACCCCTCTTTAAGTTCAGAACCTTTGTTTCTGAATTAACTATGTCACTCTCCATATTAATGAAGAATTCCACCGTATTCTGGTCACTCTTACCCAAGGGGCCTCTCACGACAAGATCGCTAATTAACCCTTCCTCATTGCTCAAAACCCAGTCCAGAATAGCCTGCTCTCTAGTTGGTTCCTCGACATGTTGGTTCAAAAAAACCATCCCGCATACATTCCAAGAAATCCTCTTCCTCAGCACCTTTACCAATTTGGTTCACCCAGTCTACATGTAGATTGAAGTCACCCATTATAACTGCTGTTCCTTTATTGCACACATTTCTAATTTCCTGTTTAATACCATCTCCGACCTCACTACTACTGTTAGGTGGCCTGTACACAACTCCCACCAGCGTCTTCTGCCCCTTAGTGTTACGCAGCTCTACCCATATCGATTCCACATCTTCCCAGTTTATGTCCTTCCTTTCTATTGCGTTAATCTCTTCTTTAACCAGCAACGCCACCCCACCTCCCCTTCCTTCATGTCTATCCCTCCTGAATATTGAATATCCCTGAACATTGAGCTCCCATCCCTGGTCACCCTGGAGCCATGTCTCTGTGATCCCAACTATATCATAATCATTAATAACAATCTGCACTTTCAATTCATCCACCTTATTACGAATGCTCCTTGCATTGACACATAAAGCCTTCAGGCGCTCTTTTACAACTCTCTTAGCCCTTGTACAATTATGTTGAAAAGTGGCCCTTTTTAATGCTTGCCCTGGATTTGTCGGCCTGCCACTTTTACTTTTCTCCTTTGTACTTTTTGCTTCTATGCTCACTTTACACCCCTCTGTCTCTCTGCACTGGTTCTCATCCCTCTGTTGTGAACTAACCTCCTCACGCCTAGCCTGAGTACAGTAAATAGACAGTATATATTAAATAGTTAAAATACAGAAATGGAAATTAAAAAATAGTGAAGTAGTGTTTATGGGTTCAATGTCCATTCATAAATTGGATGTTGGAGGGGAAGAAGCTGTTCCTGAATTGTTGAGTGTGTGCCTTCAAACTTCTGTACCTCCTTCCTGATGGTAGCAATGAGAACGAGGCATGATCTGGGTGATGAGGGTCCTTCATAATGAATGCCACCATCATCAATGAAAAGGAGGAAAAGAGTTTGGGTAAATGTGGGACTCTTTGAACTGGAGAATTAATATCTGATAGGCGAGTGTTAAACACAGGAAGAAGTTGTAACAACGGTAATAACGCAAGGGTTGGGTATTGGGAAAGTAACTGTAGACAGGTCAACTGATCCCAATTACCTACAGCAAACAATTTAGATCAAGCGATGCAGAGATAGTGAAGCCATTGGCTGTAATTTTACCAAACTGACTTAGCGCTGAGAATCTACCAGGAGATTAAAAATTTGCATTGTAGCTCTACTGTTCAAGAAGGGGTGGAGACAATCAGACAGTAACCCATAGCCTGTTAGCTTACCACCTGTCTTTAGAAAGATGCTGGAGTCTATATCAAGGAAGAAACAGTCATTTAGAGAAGTTTAATAAAACAAAATCAATAATTCAGAAGAGCTCCTTCCCCTCTGCCATCCGCCAGATGTCTGAACAATCCAGGAACACCACCTCATTATTCCTCTTTTCTGTGTCTTTTATTTAACGATGTGATTTAGAGTAATTTTATGTCTTTGTATTGTACTGCAGTCACAAAACAAAAACATTTACATCAAATAAACACAAGAGATTCTGCAGATGCTGGAAATTCAGAGCAACACACCAAATGTTGGCAGACCTCAGTAGATCAGGTCCTGATGACAAGCCTTGGCCTAAAACTTCCATTCCTTCTCTTCTCTTGGTACCCATAGATAGATTACTTCCCCTGGTTGCTTTTTGTGCCTTACAGAATACATATTTGTTGTAAACTATATTTTTGTTCTTGAGATGACAGACACTACTTGTTTGGTGTCATATGTGATTTCCAAGTCCTCCACTGGTAATTCAATATCTTATACATTCATACTGCATTTAATTCATATTTAAGAACTGAGCTCAGACTGGGTTAAATCACTCGCGACCTTTGTTTGAACTTTGAGCATGAAAGGACCAATTTTCTATTGTTTTTACAGTTGTGCAGTATATTCCTCCCATAGTGAACTTGTTAAGTAAAACCGAGCTCTTCATGTTAGGTGGATCTTCACAGAATGATGCAAAACTTACCTACGTTTACAATCCAAAATAAACACAAATTAAATTCCCATCTTCCAAATCCTTGTTAATTAATAAAATCAACTTTGATGTTAGTTTGCTAATTTTTTTTAGATTATGAAGACACGCAGTCCTCTTTTATTGTCATTTAGTAATGTATGCATTAAGAAATGATACAATATTTCCTCCGGTGTGATATCACAAAACACAGGACAGACCAAGACTGAAAAAACTGACAAAACCACATAATTATAACGTATAGTTACAACAGTGCAATAATACCATAACTTGATGAAGAAGTCCATGAGCACAGTAAAAAGTTCAAAGTCTCTCAAATGTCCCACATCTCACACAGACGGGAGAAGGAAGAAAAACTCTCCCTGCCATGCCGACCACAGTCCGACTCTGAGTCGTCCGAAAGCTTCGAGCCTCTGATCACCTCTCCGACACTGAGTACTGAGTGCCTTCTCTGTCCGAACGATTCGACCTCAATCTTGGTCGCCAACAGCAGGCAAAGCCAGGGATTTTGAGGCCTTCCCTCCGAAAGATTCCCGACTGCGCAGTAACAACAGCAGCGAACTGGCGTTTCAGAAATTTTTCCAGATGTTCTTCTGTGCTTTCACATCCGTCTCCATCAAATCAGAATTGTCCACGGCCCCTATTTAACGGATACGATATCATTTTTCACCAGAGGGCTGCGCACGCAAGCAGTGAATTGAAACATTAAATGGCAACAAAAAAAGATCGATAGAATTGTCGTCGTCATTGGCATCCATCTGTCTCGGAGGACAATGGGTGATGATCATCATCATCATCACAAGCCTGGGCAAAAGGTATGGAGATCCTGAGATGCCCAGTCGTCAAGATCCCCCTCTCGGCTTCACCAATGTAGTCCAAAGGAAAGCTTATGAAGCAATACGTTTGGCACCAACTTAGCTACAGGAGCTGCCGGAAGGACGTTCAGTGACGTCCATCTGCCTTACGGGCCCCACTCCAGATTTTCTGTCTCAGTTTACTCCTGTAACCTTCATCTCTCCCAAGGCTGCCCACAAGGCAGTGGGGCTATTTACCCATAGCTGGGGATCTGGTTCACGAGCACCAGGGCGTGTCCACACAAGGTAAGCCTGCGGGCTACGTGTTCAGGGGCCAGACCTCCTCCCCATCCTCTGTAGTTCAGACTGAGTCCGAAAGGAGTTCAGCTTCTGTGTGTCGCTAGCGAGGAGGCACTACATGAGGTGCTGTTGGAGAGGCTGTGTACTGGCAGGGAGAGACTGACACATTCAGCTCTCCTTTTCGCAAGACTGCTAGCCAGTGGTAGAAGCTGAAGGTGAGAGTGACAAGCACTACCCACTACTCTACCACACTAGATGCACCACAACAACCAGTTTGAAACCAAAAGAATTGTGCAGGATAATGAAAATCAGGGTCATACATAGGGAGACCTCGTCTGGTTTCTTCCCCTTCCCTTTGCAGTTCTGATGAAGGATCTCGGCCCAAAAGAGTGACTATTTATTCTCCTCCATAGATACTGTCTGGCCAGCATTTTGTGTGTGTTGCTCACATCATATAAGTCAGTGATGATCAACCTGATTCTGATTCCTGTTTTCTGAAAGATCAATTGAGCTTGGCAACTTGCTCAAGTCATTCAATCACATAAAAAGATGGAGGGGATGTGTGGATGCAGAGCTTGGATTTTCAGAAGGAATCTGACCAGTTGCCAAATAAAAGGCACAAAAATATATATAAGGTACTAAGAGGCCATAACAAACTCCGTACTGTGTTTCCACGAGTGAACATGGGAACATTTTTACATGACTAAGGGGTTTTAATCTCTCCCTCTCCCAGTGTGTAATGCCCTCCTGCTTCAAAGCATCCACCATTGTCCCTGTAAAGAAAACCAAGGTAACATCTGAACCCAACATAGATTGGGAGATCGTTTCGCCGAGCACCTACGCTCCAACAGCCAAAACAAGTGACATCTCCCAGTGGCCACCCATTTTAATTCCATTTCCCATTCCCATTCTGTTATGTCCATCTGTGGCCTTCTCCACTGTCATAATAAGGCCACACATAGGTCAGAGGATCAATACCTTATATGCTGTTTGGGTAGCCTCCAACCCGAGGGTATAAACATTGATTTCTCAAACTTCCAGTAATGTCCCCCAAACCTCCCTACCTCCATTTCCCAACCACCTTTCCCTCTCTCATGCTATCTCCTTGTCCGCCCATCACCTCCCTCTGGTGTTCCTCCCCGTTTTTCTTTCTCCTTGGCCTTCTCTCTCTTTCACCAATCAACATCCTAGCTCTTTACTCCATCCCTCCCCCTCCTGGTTTCACCCATCACCCGGTGGCTTTCTGTCTCCTCCCCCCACCTTTTAAATCTACTCCTCAGCATTTTTCTCCAGTCCTGCCAAAGAGTTTCAGCCCGAAACAGCGACTGTACTTTTTTCCATAGATGCTGTCCGGCCTGCTGAGTTCCTCCAGCATTTTGTGTGCATTGCTTTGATTCCCAGTATCTGCAGATTTTTTCTTGTTTATGATGTCTGAGCAATTGGTGTTCTGTCATACTCACCTCAATCATAAGCAAATGCTTTGAGAGGCGGGTCAAGGACTACATCTGCAGCATGCTACCACCCACATTGAACTCCCTACAATTTGCCTACCGACACAACCAATTGACAGATGACACAATAGCCACAGCTCTACACACCGCCCTTACACACTTGGAGAGGAGGGATGCTTATGTGAGAATGCTGTTCGTGGACGACAGTTCAGCATTCAACACCATAATTTCTCCCAGGCTCGACAAAAAGCTCAGAGACCTTGGCCTGCACCCTGCCTTGTGCAACTGGATCCTGGACTTCCTGATGGATCGCCAGAAAAGGGTAAGGATGGGTTCCCTCACCTCTGTCACTCTGACTCTTAACACAGGAGCACCCCCCCCCAGTCTGTGTCCTGAGCCCCCTCCTCTACTCCCTATACACCCATGATCGTGTTGCCACACACGGTTTCAATCTGCTGATCAAATTTGCAGATGACACAACATTGATCGGCCTTATTTCCAGCAATGATGAGACAGCCTACAGAGGAGAAGTCAACGCCCTGACACAGTGGTGCCAAGAAAACAACCTCTCCCTCAATGTGGAAAAAACGAAGGAGCTGATCATGGATTACAGGAGGAACGGTGAGTGTTTCAAATCCCTTGGTATACACATCACTGAGGATCTCACCTGGACTGTACACACCGGATGTGTGGTGAGAAAAAGCACAACAGCACTTTTTTCATCTCAGGTGGCTGAAGTTCGGCACGAGTCCCCAAATCCTCAGGACTTTCTACAGGGGCATCATCAAGAGCAACAGGGGTATAAAAATGTCCTGGAGGATCATCAGGGACTCCAGCCACCCCAACCACAAACTGTTTCAGCTGCTTCCATCTGGCAAATGGTACCACAGCATTAAGGCCAGGACCAACCGGCTCCAGGACAGCTTCTTTCACCAGGGTATCAGATTTGTCAATACAAGGTGTCCCCCACTTTTCAAACGTTCGCTTTACGAAACCTCACTGTTACAAAAGACCTACATTAGTTACCTGTTTTCGCTAACAGAACGCAAACAACAGGAATTCTGCAGATGCCGGAAATTCAAGCAACACACATCAAAGTTGCTGGTGAACGCAGCAGGCCAGGCAGCATCTCTAGGAAGAGGCACAGTCGACATTTCAGGCTGAGACCCTTCGTCAGGACTAACTGAAGGAAGAGCTAGTAAGAGATTTGAAAGTGGGAGGGGGAGGGGGAGATCGAAAATGATAGGAGAAGACAGGAGGGGGAGGAATGGAGCCAAGAGCTGGACAGGTGATTGGCAAAGAGGATATGAGAGGATCATGGGACAGGAGGTCCGGGGAGAAAGACAAGGTGGGGGGGAAACCCAGAGGATGGGCAAGGGGTATAGTCAGAGGGACAGAGGGAGAAAAAGGAGAGTGAGAGAGAGAATGTGTGTATAAAAATAAATAACGGATGGGGTACGAGGGGGAGGTGGGGCATTAGCGCAAGTTAGAGAAGTCAATGTTCATGCCATCAGGTTGGAGGCTACCCAGATGGAATATAAGGTGTTGTTCCTCCAACCTGAATGTGGCTTCATCTTTACAGTAGAGGAGGCCGTGGATAGACATGTCAGAATGGGAATGGGATGTGGAATTAAAATGTGTGGCCACTGGGAGATCCTGCTTTCTCTGGCGGACAGAGCGTAGGTGTTCAACAAAGCGGTCTCCCAGTCTATGTCGGGTCTCGCCAATATATAGAAGGTCACATCGGGAGCACCGGACGCAGTATATCACCCCAGCGGACTCACAGGTGAAGTGTCGCCTCACCTGGAAGGACTGTCTGGGGCCCTGAATGGTGGTAAGGGAGGAAGTGTAAGGGCATGTGTAGCACTTGTTCCGCTTACACGGATAAGTGCCAGGAGGGAGATCAGTGGGGAGGGATGGGGGGGGACGAATGGACAAGGGAGTCGCGTAGGGAGCGATCCCTGCGGAAAGCGGGGGGGGGGAGGGAAAGATGTGCTTAGTGGTGGGATCCCTTTGGAGCTGGCGGAAGTTACGGAGAATAATATGTTGGACCCGGAGTTTGTCCGGGGAGAAAGACAAGGTGGGGGGGAAACCCAGAGGATGGTCCGGGGAGAAAGATAAGGTGGGGGGGAAACCCAGAGGATGGTCCGGGGAGAAAGACAAGGTGGGGGGGGAACCCAGAGGATGGAACCCCACCCCGCTAGGAATAAGGTTCCCCTGGTCCTTACCTACCACCCCACCAGCCTCCGGGTCCAACATATTATTCTCCGTAACTTCCGCCACCTCCAACGGGATCCCACCACTAAGCACATCTTTCCCTCCGCCCCCCCGCCTTCCGCAGGGATCGCTCCCTATGCGACACCCTTGTCCATCGTCGCCACCATCCCTCCCCACTGATCTCCGTCCTGGCACTTATCCTTGTAAGCGGAACAAGTGCTACACATGCCCTTACACTTCCTCCCTTACCACCATTCAGGGCCCCAGACAGTCCTTCCAGGTGAGGCAACACTTCACCTGTGAGTCGGCTGGGATGATATACTGCGTCCGGTGTTCCCGATGTGCCCTTCTATATATTGGCGAGACCTGACGCAGACTGGGAGACTGCTTTGCTGAACACCTACGCTCTGTCCGCCAGAGAAAGCAGGATCTCCCAGTGGCCACACATTTTAATTCCACATCCCATTCTCATTCTGACATGTCTATCCACGGTCTCCTCTACTGTAAAGATGAAGCCACACTCAGGTTGGAGGAACAACACCTTATATTCCGTCTGGGTAGCCTCCAACCTGATGGCATGAACATCGACTTCTCTAACTTCCACTAATGCCCCACCTCCCCCTCGTACCCCATCCGTTATTTGTTTTTATATACACATTCTTTCTCTCACTCTCCTTTTTCTCCCTCTGTCCCTCTGACTATACCCCTTGCCCATCCTCTGGGTTTCCCCCCCACCTTATCTTTCTCCCCGGACCTCCTGTCCCATGATCCTCTCATATCCTCTTTGCCAATCACCTGTCCATCCCTTGGCTCCATCCCTCCCCCTCCTGTCTTCTCCTATCATTTTCGATCTCCCCCTCCCCCTCCCACTTTCAAATCTCTTACTAACTCTTCCTTCAGTTAGTCCTGACGAAGGGTCTCAGCCTGAAATGTCGACTGTGCCTCTTCCTAGGGATGCTGCCTGGCCTGCTGCGTTCACCAGCAACTTTGATGTGGTTCGCTAACAGAAGGTGTTTTCACTGTTACAAAAAAAGGGAGCGCACGAAAAAAGCAGCATGCGAAAAAAAGCAGCGTGTGCCCCGAGCGGCCGCTCCTCCCCCGGATTCGGAACGGCATTCTCGCCGGCATTGCTTAAACACGTGCCTGTGAGCATCCGTTTGCAAGATGAGTTCTAAGGTATCGGAATAGCCTAAAAGAGCTCGTAAGGGTGTTACACTTAGTGTAAAACCAGACATAATTATGCGTTTCGATCGTGGTGAACGAAGTAAGGACAAAGTGAGTTTGGCTTGTGGAAATTGACGAAGATGATGTTGAAGAAGTTTTGGCATCCCATGACCAAGAACTGATAGAAGAAGAGCTGATGCAATTGGAAGAGGAAAGGATAACAATCAAAACCAAATGCAGTAGCGAACGGACCGAAAGTGAAGTCGTCTAGGAACTGAACATGAAGCAACTGCGTGAGATTTTAGCTGCAATGATAAGGTACGACTTTAATTTTGAAAGGGTACGTCGGTTTAGGGCATATTTGCAAGATGGTTTGAGTGCTTACAAAGAACTGTATAATAGAAAAATGCGACGAGGCTAGCAGTCAAGCATATTGTCATTTTTCAAGCCTTCCACATCAACCACAGCACCTCGAACTTTGACATCGAGGCAGGCAGACATAGAAGAAGATGACCTACCTGCCCTGATGGAAATAGACGACGATGAGATGACACCCCAGAGTCCCACCACCCCAACCCCCGGGCCGTGGACAGATACTGATTCGCAGAGAATGCCGCGGTAGCCAGGAGGCACCCAGCACATCTTTAAGAAAAAAAGCCGAAATAAACAAGCTAATTAATTAGGTGCCACCTGGCACATAAATGTCAGCCCAGATCAGAGTCGATTGCCGATTGCGTCGCCTCTGATCTGGGCCGACCTTTACGTGCCGGGCAGCACCTAATTAATTAGCTTGTTTATTTCGGCTTTTTACTTAAAGATGTGCTGGGTGCGTCCCGGCCACCGCTGTACCCCTGCATGCTTCGCGATCGGTATCGGTCGGTGGCCCGGAGGGTGGGGACCACTGCACCACCCAACCTCCGACGACTCAGCCTAACACACCATCATCAGTGTGCTCAGCGCTGTCTTCCCGATTCCGGTAAGTGATACTACACTGTACATACATTATTTCTACTTTATAAAGGCTGTGTATTTTTATGTGTTATTTGGTATGATTTGGCAGCTTCATAGCTTAAAGGTTACTGGAGAAAGTGTTTTTGCCGAGAGCGCCTGCGCCGTGTTTCTGCCAAGAACGCTTGCGTGAAATTTTCGCTACGAGGAACAGTGTGGCAATGATTGTAGAGAAGTACTTCTACTTTATATAGGCTGTGTATTGATCATATCATTCCTGCTTTTACTATATGTTACTGCTATTTTAGGTTTCATCTGTTATTTGACATGATTTGTTAGGTTATTTTTGGGTCTGCAAACGCTAACAAATTTTTCCCATATAAATAAATGGTAATTGCTTCTTCGCTTTACGACATTCTGGTTTACGAACTGTTTCATAGGAACGCTCTACCTTCAGATGGTGGGGGAAACCTGGTACACATTGATCTGATAGCATATCTGACTGTACATTGTATATAATCTTATTGTCTGGACAATATCCTCCCACATTTCCCTTCCTTATTGTTTGTACATAGTGACAGAGATGCAGCATAAAGAGTTTTATTCCCTCATGTTGTGAGATGCATGTAAGAAATATAAAAAAAATTCTAATTGTAATTCTAGCAATAAGAGGACAGCATTTTTTCTTCAGCGGTTTGATCAAGGCATGATCTGATTGCATATCTGACTGTACATACATGTATACAAAACAATTAAGTATACAATCTTAGTGTCTGGACAATATCATAGAAACATAGAAACATAGAAAATAGGTGCAGGAGTAGGCCATTCGGCCCTTCGAGCCTGCACTGCCATTTATTATGATCATGGCTGATCATCCAACTCAGAACCCAGCCTTCCCTCCATACCCCCTGACCCCTGTAGCCACAAGGGCCAAATCTAACTTCCTTTTAAACATAGCTAATGAACTGGCCTCAACAGTTTGCTGTGGCAGAGAATTCCACAGATTCACCACTCTCTGTGTGAAGAAGTTTTTCCTAATCTCGGTCCTAAAAGGCTTCCCCTCTATCCTCAAACTGTGACCCCTCGTTCTGGACCTCCCCAACATCGGGAACAATCTTCCCGCATCTAGCCTGTCCAATCCCTTTAGGATCTTATACGTTTCAATCAGATCACCCCTCAATCTTCTAAATTCCAACGAGTACAAGCCCAGTTCATCCAGTCTTTCTTCATATGAAAGACCTGCCATCCCAGGAATCAATCTGGTGAACCTTCTTTGTACTCCCTCTATGGCAAAGATGTCTTTCCTCAGATTAGGGGACCAAAACTGCACACAATACTCCAGGTGTGGTCTCACCAAGGCCTTGTACAACTGCAGTAGTACCTCCCTGCTCCTGTACTCGAATCCTCTCGCTATAAATGCCAGCATACCGTTCGCCTTTTTCACCGCCTGCTGTACCTGCATGCCCACTTTCAATGACTGGTGTATAATGACACCCAGGTCTCGTTGCACCTCCCCTTTTCCTAATCGGCCACCATTCAGATAATAATCTGTTTTCCTATTTTTGCCACCAAAGTGGATAACTTCACATTTATCCACATTAAATTGCATCTGCCATGAGTTTGCCCACTCACCCAACCTATCCAAGTCACCCTGCATCCTCTTAGCATCCTCCTCACTGCTAACACTGCCACCCAGCTTTGTGTCATCCGCAAACTTGGAGATGCTGCATTTAATTCCCTCATCCAAGTCATTAATATATATTGTAAACAACTGGGGTCCCAGCACTGAGCCTTGCGGTACCCCACTAGTCACCGCCTGCCATTCTGAAAAGGTCCCGTTTATTCCCACTCTTTGCTTCCTGTCTGCTAACCAATTCTCCACCCACACCAATACCTTACCCCCAATACCGTGTGCTTTAAGTTTGCACATTAATCTCCTGTGTGGGACCTTGTCAAAAGCCTTTTGAAAATCCAAATATACCACATCCACTGGTTCTCCCCTATCCACTCTACTAGTTACATCCTCAAAAAATTCTATGAGATTCGTCAGACATGATTTTCCTTTCACAAATCCATGCTGACTTTGTCCAATCATTTCACCGCTTTCCAAATGTGCTGTTATCACATCCTTGATAACTGACTCCAGCAGTTTCCCCACCACTGACGTTAGGCTAACCGGCCTATAATTCCCCGGTTTCTCTCTCCCTCCTTTTTTAAAAAGTGGGGTTACATTAGCCACCCTCCAATCCTCAGGAACTAGTCCAGAATCTAACGAGTTTTGAAAAATTATCACTAATGCATCCACTATTTCTTGGGCTACTTCCTTAAGCACTCTGGGATGCAGACCATCTGGCCCTGGGGATTTATCTGCCTTCAATCCCTTCAATTTACCTAACACCACTTCCCTACTAACATGTATTTCGCTCAGTTCCTCCATCTCACTGGACCCTCTGTCCCTTACTATTTCTGGAAGATTATTTATGTCCTCCTTAGTGAAGACAGAACCAAAGTAATTATTCAATTGGTCTGCCATGTCCTTGCTCCCCATAATCAATTCACCTGTTTCTGTTTGCAGGGGACCTACATTTGTCTTTATCAGTCTTTTCCTTTTTACATATCTATAAAAGCTTTTACAGTCCGTTTTTATGTTCTCTGCCAGTTTTCTCTCATAATCTTTTTTCCCCTTCCTAATTAAGCCCTTTGTCCTCCTCTGCTGAACTCTGAATTTCTCCCAGTCCTCAGGTGAGCCACTTTCTCTGGCTAATTTGTATGCTACTTCTTTGGAATTGATACTATCCCTAATTTCTCTTGTCAGCCACGGGTGCACTACCTTCCTTGATTTATTCTTTTGCCAAACTGGGATGAACAATTGTTGTAGTTCATCCATGCAACCTTTAAATGCCTGCCATTGCATATCCACCGTCAATCCTTTAAGTGTCATTTGCCAGTCTATCTTAGCTAATTCACGACTCATACCTTCAAAGTTACCCCTCTTTAAGTTCAGAACCTTTGTTTCTGAATTAACTACGTCACTCTCCATGTTAATGAAGAATTCCACCATATTATGGTCACTCTTACCCAAGGGGCCTCTCACGACAAGATCGCTAATTAACCCTTCCTCATTGCTCAAAACCCAGTCCAGAATAGCCTGCTCTCTAGTCGGTTCCTCGACATGTTGGTTCAAAAAACCATCCCGCATACATTCCAAGAAATCCTCTTCCTCAGCACCTTTACCAATTTGGTTCACCCAGTCTACATGTAGATTGAAGTCACCCATTATAACTGCTGTTCCTTTATTGCACACATTTCTAATTTCCTGTTTAATACCATCTCCGACCTCACTACTACTGTTAGGTGGCCTGTACACAACTCCCACCAGCGTCTTCTGCCCCTTAGTGTTACGCAGCTCTACCCATATCGATTCCACATCTTCCCGGCTTATGTCCTTCCTTTCTATTGCGTTAATCTCTTTTTTAACCAGCAACGCCACCCCACCTCCCCTTCCTTCATGTCTATCCCTCCTGAATATTGAATATCCCTGAACGTTGAGCTCCCATCCCTGGTCACCCTGGAGCCATGTCTCTGTGATCCCAACTATATCATAATCATTAATAACAATCTGCACTTTCAATTCATCCACCTTATTACGAATGCTCCTTGCATTGACACATAAAGCCTTCAGGCGCTCTTTTACAACTCTCTTAGCCCTTTTTAATGCTTGCCCTGGATTTGTCGGCCTGCCACTTTTACTTTTCCCCTTTGTACTTTTTGCTTCTACGCTCACTTTACACCCCTCTGTCGCTCTGCACTGTTTCCCATCCCTCTGTTGTGAACTAACCTCCTCACACCTAGCCTCTTTAATTTGATTCCCACCCCCCAACCATTCTAGTTTAAAGTCACCTCAGTAGCCCCCGCTAATCTCCCTGCCAGGATATTGGTCCCCCTAGGATTTAAGTGTAACCCGTCCTTTTTGTACAGGTCACACCTGCGCCAAAAGAGGTCCCAATGATCCAAAAACTTGAATCCCTGCCCCCTGCTCCAATCCCTCAGCCACGCATTTATCCTCCACCTCATCGCATTCCTACTCTCACTGTCGCGTGGCACAGGCAGTAATCCCGAGATTACTACCTTTGCGGTCCTTTTTCTCAACTCCCTTCCTAGCTCCCTATATTCTTCTTTCAGGACCTCATCCCTTTTCCTACCTATGTCATTGGTACCTATATGTACCAGGACCTCTGGCTCTTCACCCTCCCACTTCAGGATATCTTGGACACGATCAGAAATATCCCGGACCCTGGCACCAGGGAGGCAAACTACCATCCGAGTCTCTGGACTGCGTCCACAGAATCGCCTATCTGACCCCCTTACTATCGAGTCCCCTATCACAACTGCCCTCCTCTTCCTTGCCCTACCCTTCTGAGCTACAGGGCCAGACTCTGTGCCGGAGGCAGGGCCACTGTCGCTTCCCCCGGGTAAGCTGTCCCCTCCAACAGTACTCAAACAGGAGTACCTGTTGTTAAGGGGCACAGCCGCCGGGGTACTCCCCATCACCTGCCTTTTCCCCTTCCCCCTCCTAACCTTGACCCACTTGTCTGCCTCCCGTGGCCCCGGCGTGACCACCTGCCTTCCACTCCTCTCTATCGCCTCCTCGCTCTCCCTGACCAGACGAAGGTCATCGAGCTGCAGCTCCAGTTCCGTAACGCGGTCCCTTAGGAGCTGCATCTCGATGCACTTGGCGCAGATGTAGACGTCCGGGAGGCTTGGAGACTCCAGGGCCTCCCACATCTGACACCAAGAACAGCAAACTGCCCTCACAGTCATAATGCCCCTCTCCTCAAATAGCAACAGAAAATGAATGTCAAACCTTCCTCGCCTCGCCCGCTTCCGCCTAAGCCCGTTGAGCCGAAGCCCTTAAGTCTTCACTCTGCTCCCGGCTCACTCCGCCGCCCGCAAACTACGCTGCCCGCTCTCTGAGGCTCTGTTCCTTTTAAATCTGCCGCGCTGCACTGCCCGATGTCACACGCCTGCGCAGTCCCGCCTCTCAGAAAGCCGTTGGAGAAAAAAAATAACGAAAATTTCAAAAATCTCTTTCTCGGCACTCCCACTCAGACTCTCAGACTCCTTCTTCGAATCAAATCCGAAGCAGGATGTCTGCCCTTTTAAATCTGCCGCGCTGCACTGCCCGACGTCACACGCCTGCGCAGTCCCGCCTCTCAGAAAGCCGTTGGAGAAAAAAAATAACGAAAATTTCAAAAATCTCTTTCTCGGCACTCCCACTCAGACTCTCAGACTCCTTCTTCTCACACATCCTCACACATTTCCTTCCTTATTGTTTGTACATAGTGACAGAGATGCAACATAAAGAGTTTTACTTCCTTGGATGTAAGAAAGAAAGAAAGAAATGATAGATACATAGATAAATAAACAGACAGATATATGATAGATAAATAACTAAACCAACAAGCAGATAGACAGACAGATAGATAAATAAATAAGTAAAGAGGTCCTTCTAAACTCAGATGCCTAGAACCCCGTCTTGTATATGGCCCTGAATCTCTGGCGTTCTTTGGACTAGGGGGTAGCGGAGGTTAATTAAATTGTTTTGAGAAAGCTTCTGCAATTGTAATTCAATTTCAGAATTTTGCCTTTTTGAATCCCATCATGTTAGCAGTTCTAGTCAGGGACGATACAGAAGACAGAGCCAGCAAAGTCTCGGTTCACACAGATGTGCATGTCAAATGATCGATGTTTTGGAAGGCAGTGTAGCCTTGCCAGATGAGGGTCAAATCATTGTATTTTGTTTTTCTCACATGGCATCCTTTGTCTTTTCTCTAATTTAAATTCACCACAGCTGTTCCTAGTTTTTACATATGAATTAAAATAAAAGCTGGACATTTTTGTTTCCCTGAGGTTTTACAATTGTCAAAGTAAAGCAAGGCAAATCAATTTCACCATAAAATTTCAACCGCACCATCAGATTTGGATTGACCAGGAAAAATGATGAAAAACAGATAAAGGCAGTTAGAGTGGTCTATGTTCTATCTGCTGTAAAGTATTTATCTGCTATGTGTGCTCGGAATAACTCCTTTAAATCATGCTTAACGAAAAACAACCATCCGAATCGTTGTCTTTATTAGATTACATGCTCACCAGTTCTTTTTTCCCTAATTTTATTACCCTTCAGAGCTGAAGTTTCCCTGTTCTGAAACAAATAGGTTAATGACTTCATTATAAAAAACAGAGAAATCTTCCCTGTGAATTAACTAACATAGAAAAAGATTCCACTTGATGGGATTTCCTGCTTCTCTGACTCTTAGCTTCCTAATCGTTAAATGACGGCTCCTGACCCTAAACCCCCTACAACTGTAAACATTTAGCTTAGAGTCATTTCTCAATTCCTGTCAAAAGGACGAAGACCTGAATTATATAAGACCATAAGACAGAGGAGCAGAATTAGGCCATATGGCCCATCGAGTCTGCTCTGCCCCACCATTCAATCATGGCTGATCCTTTTTTTTCCTCCTTCTCAACACCAGTTCCCAGGCTTCTCCCCATAAACTTTGATACCGTGTCCAATCAAGAACCTATCAATCTCTGCCTTAAATACACCCAACGACCTGGCCTCCACAGCTGCATGTAGCAACAAATACAACAAATTCACCACCCTTTGGCAAAAGAAATTTCTCCGCATCTCTGTTTTGGAAAGGGAACCCCTCTATCCTGAGGCTGTGCCCTCTTGTCCTAGACTCTCCCACAATGGGAAACATCCTTTCCACATCTACTCTGTCTAGACCTTTCAACATTCGAAAGGCTTCAATGAGATCCCACCTCATCCTTCTGAATTCCAGCAAGTATAAACCCAGAGCCATCAAACGTTCCTCGTACGATAACCCTTTCATTCCTGGAATCATCCTTGTGAACCTCCTCTAGACCCTCTCCAATGCCAGCACAACTTTTCTAAGATGAGGGGCCCAAAACTGTTCACAATACTCAAGGTGAGGTCTCACCAGTGCCTTATAAAGCCTCAGCATCACATACTTGCTCTTGTTTTCTAGACCCCTTGAAATAAATGCTAACATGGCATTTGCCTTCCTCACCACTAACTCGATTTGCAAGTTTACCTTTAGGCTGTTCTGTACAAGGACTCCCAAGACCCTTTGCATCTCAGATTTTTGGATTTTCTCCCCATTTAGAAAATAGTCCACACATTTATTTCTACTACCAAAGTGCATCACCATACACTTTCCAACATCGTATCTCATTTGCCACTTTATGCCCATTCTCCTAATCTGTCTAAGTCCTTCTGCATTCCTCAACACTAACTGACCCTTCCATCTTCGTATCATCTGCAAACTTGGCAACAAAGCCATCTATTCCATCATCTAAATCATTTATATACAGCATAAAAAGAAGTGGTCCAAACACTGACCCCTGCGGAATACCACTAGTCACTGGCGGCTAACCAGAAAAGGATACTCTTATTCCCACTCGCTGCCTCCTACCAATCAGCCAATGCTTTAGCTATGTTAGTAACTTTCCTGCAGTACCATGGACTCTTAACCTGGTAAGCAAAGATCAAAGGTCTTCCAAAAGTCCAACTATACAACGTCCACTGCATCCCCTTTATCTATCCTACTTGTAATCTCCTCAAAGAATTCCAACAGGTTCGTCAGGCAGGATTTTCTCTGAAGGAAACCATACTGACTTTGTACTATCTTGTCCTGTGTCACCAAGTACTAGATCACCTCATCCTTGACAATTGACTCTAACATCTTCCCAATCTCTGAGGTCAGACTAACTGGTCTATAATTTTCTTTCTGCTGCCTTCCTCCTTTCTTAAAGAGTACTTTACTTTATACTTTATTGTCACCAACCAATCGATACTAGAATGCACAATCATGACAGCGATATTTGATTCTGTGCTTCCTGCTCCCTGGATTACAAATCGATAGTAAATATTAAACATTTAAATTATAAATCATAAATAGAAAATAGAAAAATGGAAAGTAAGGTAGTGCAAAAAAACCGAGAGACAGGTCCGGATATTTGGAGGGTACGGCCCAGATCCAGGTCAGGAGTGACATGTGCAATTTTCTAGTTCTCTGGCACCATGCCAGAGTCCAATGATTTTTGGAAGTACATTTCTAATGCCACCACAACCTCTAACGCTACGTCATTCAGAACTCTTGGGTGCAGTTCCTCTGGTCCAAGTGACTTATATACCTTTAGGGCTTTCAGCTTTTTGAACACCTCTCTTGTAACAGTAACTGCACCCACTTCTCTTCCTTCGCACAGTACAATATCAGGCATGCTGTTAGTGTCTTCCACAGTGAAGACTGACGCAAAATACTCATTTAGTTCATCAGCCATCTCCTTGTCTCCAATTATTATTTCTCCTGCCTCATTTTCTAGCAGTCCTATATCCACTCTCATTTCTCTTTTATTTTTAGCATACTTGAAAAAACTTTTACTATCCACTTTGATATTATCTCCTAGCTTGCTTTCATATTTCATCTTTTCCCTTCTAATGACTAGGTTTTCAATAACTTCTCAATCCTCTATCTTCCCATTAATTTTTGCTTTGTTGTATGCTCTTTCTTTTGCTTTTACAGTAGCTTCGACTACCCTTGTCAGCCACGGTTGTACTATTTTACCATTTGAGTATTTCTTCATTTTTGGAATACACATGTCCTGCACCTTCCTCATTTTTCCCAGAAATGCATGCCATTGCTGCTCTGCTGACATCCCTGCCAGCATCTCCTTCCAATTTACTTTGGCCAACTCCTCTCTCATACCACTGTAATTTCCCTTACTCCACTGAAATATTGCTACATCAGACTTTACTTTCCCCCTATCAAATTTCAAGTTGAACTCAATCATATTGTGATCACTGGTTCCTAAGGGTTCTTTTACCATAAGCTCCCTAATCACCTCCCATTCATTACATAACACCCAATCCAGTATAGCTGATCCCCTAGTAGGCTCAACAACAAACTGCTCTAAAAAGCCATCTCTTAGGCATTCAATAAACTCACTCTCTTGAGATCCATTACCAACCTGATTTTCCCAACCGACCTGCATGTTAAAATCTCCCATGACTACCATAACATTGCCCTTTTGACTCACCTTTTCTATTTCCTGTTGTAATCTGTGGTCCACCTCCCAGCCACTGTTGGGAGGCTGTATATAACTGCCTTCAACGTCTTTTTACCTTTGCAGTTTCTTAACTCAACCCACAAGGATTCAACATCTTCTGATCCTATGTCACATCTTTCTACTGATTTAATGACATTCTTTACCAGTAGAGCCACACCAACCCCTCTGCCTACCTTCCTATCCCTCCGATATAACGTGAAACCTTGGACATTCAGCTCCCAACTACAACCATCCTTCAGCCACGATTCAGTGATGGCCACAACATCATACCTAGCAGTCTGTAATATTGTAACAAGATCATCCACCTTATTCACCTTATTTCTTATAGTACACACATTTAGATACAACACCTTGAGTACCATATTTGCTATCCTTTCTGATTCTGCATCCCTAATGATTTGATACTCAGCCCGTTGGCTGCAACTAAGTCCCATCACCTGCCTGCCCTTCCTGACAGTCTGACTGCATGCTATCTTTAATTTCACCATCCGTCCTATCCTGAGTCCCTTCACTCCAGTTCCCACCCCCTGCCAAATGAGTTTAAACCCTCCCCAACAGCTCTAACAAACCTGCCCGCGAGAATATTTGTTCTCCTCGGGTTCAGATGCAGGATGAACAGGTCATACCTCCCCCAGAAGAGATCCCAATGATCCAAGAATCTGAAGCCCTGTGCCCTGCACCCTGCACCAGCTTCTCAGCCACACATTAATCTGCCAGATCATCCTGTTTCTACCCTCACTGGCGTGTGGCACAGGCAGCAATCCAGAAATTACTACCGGGAGGTCCTGCTTCTCAGCTTTCTACCCAGCTCTCTAAAATCTCTTTTCAGGACCTCTTTGCTTTTCCTTCCTATGTCATTGGTACCAAGATATACCAAGACCTCTGGCTGCTCCCCCTCCCTCTCCAAAATGTTGTGGACGTGATCTGAGACATACTTGACCCTGGCAACTGGGAGGCAACATACCATCCGGGTGTTCTGTTCACATGCACAGAATCTCCTGTCTGTTCCCCTCACTACTGGGCCTCTTACCTAAGAAAGGAAGTGCTGACATTGGAGAGGGTCCGGAGAAGGCTCACGAGAATGATCTGAGGAATGAAAAGGTTAATGTATGAGAAGCATTTGGTGGCTCTGGGCCTGTATTCACTGGAGTTTAGAAGAATGAAGGATGATCTCATTGAAATTTATCGAATATTGAATGGCCTAGATAGGATATATGTGGAGAGGATGTTTCCAATAGTGGGGGAGTCCAGGACCAGAGGACACAGCCTCAGATTAGACGGACGTCCATTTAGAACAGAAATGAGGAGGAATTTCTTTAGTCAGAAGGTTGTGAATCTGTGGAATTCTTTGCCACAGATGGCTGATGAGGCCAAGTCATTAAGTATGTTTAAAACGGAGACTACAGGGAGAAAACAGGAAGATGGGGGTTGAGAGGGATAATAAATCAACTATGACGGAATGGTGGAGCAGAATTGATGGGCTGAATGGCCTAATTCTGCACCTATATCCTGTGGTCTTGTATAAAATTAGTAGTCTTTCCCCCAAAACAACTTGAACTACTGATTTCCAGCCCACACAAAACGAACAAAGATATTTTTGTAAAAATCCTATACAAGCATTATTTTTGTGCACCCTTCACTGTTTCATTTCATTGACCCCTCCCCCGCCACACCCCACCACTTCTGGGCACCTTCGTGCTAATCATTTGCTTATTCACTGGGAGGTGGGAACAGTGCTAAGAAATACTGGCCGTGAAGCTCAGACCGTTCATCAGACCTTGATTAGCTGCTGTTGTATTCCAGGACATTTCAGTGACCCGTGCATGGGCCAGTAAATTTCAGAGATTAGCCCGGCCTCTCCCTCCAAGAACCAGAGTCTACTGGGTTGGGGAACTGTCTGTGAGTGTGTGAGTGTGTGAGTGGTGGGAGGGTGGGAAAGGGGCTTGTTTTGTTGTTGTTGTTTGCGTTGTTCTGCTGAACATTGTGATATGCTATGATGGTGCCAGGATGTGCAACAACTCTTGCAGGCTGCCCCCAGCACATCCTCACCACATTTCACTGTTTGTTTTGATGTGCATGTGACAAATAATTCTAAATCTGAATCATCTCATCTATTTCACTACAATTACTGCCACATCAACGATCGTTATCAATGACCACTCATATAGTAACTTTAAGTACCCTGGAGCATCAATCGAACTGACAATGTGAAATTGAGGAATTACAATGGGGTCTGTGGTTTCTAGTTGTTGTCTGACTGTGTGCCTTATGGTCTACAGTGTCAGCAATAAGGGTTCAATTCTTGCCACTATCTGTGTGAAATTTACACGATCTCCTCATGACCACCTGTGTCTCCATTCAGTGTTTCAGTCTCCTCTCGCATTCCAAAGACATATGGGTTAGGAAGGCTAAGTGATTTGTGGGCATGCTATATTGGTGCCAGAATCTCTTGTGGGCTGCCTCCAACACCTCCTTGGAATATGTTGATCATTGATGCAGCAATGCACTTCACTGTATCTTTCAAATTCCCAGTCCACAAAGCACCAATAAAAAAGCTAGGATACCAAGAAGGTGAAAGGGAACAAGAAAGTTAAACCCAAGCCAGGACCGCAGTAAACAAGTCACCACTAAACTCAAGTTGACAGGGTTGAGTGACACTGGATCTCCAGTAAACCCTGTTAATTAATTCCTGGGGATCCCCACACACCCAGATACAAAATAAAGATCAGCATATACTCAAAGCAAGAAAGTTACATCTTACTTTGAGAAGAAGCTTAATAAGTAAGCCTCAAAACATTCCGCTTCATTAACCAGGCCCAACACTTGCCTTTGTTGGGATCTTTCTCCTCCCTACAGAAATTTTAAGTTTTATGATTATGAATATGCTACTGTGATGGGGTTACTAATTATGTTTGGTGTTGGAGGAGGATGAAATTGTATTGTAGGGAATGAGTGCTCAGGTGTAGGAATGTCTAGGCAAGGGTTGATGGAGGGTGTGATGGCCACTTTTAGATTTAAGATTAGGGGTAGGATTAGGGTGTTATTGTGTGGACAGATAATAGAACATAAAACATAGAACATAGAAATCTACAACACGTTACAGGCCCTTCGGCCCACAATGTTGTGTCAACCATGTAACCTACTCTAGAAACTGCCTGGAATTTCCTTTCCGCATAGCCCTCTATTTTTCTAATCTCCATGTACATATCTAAGAGTCTCTTAAAAGACCCTATTTTATCAGCCTCTACCACTGTAACCAGTAGTGCATTCCACACACCCACCACTCTTTGTATGAAAAACTTACCTCTGACATCCCCTCAGTACCTATTTCTAAGCACCTTAAAATATGCCCCCTCGTGGTAGCCATATCAGCCCTGGGGAAAAAGCCTCTGGCTATCCATATGATCAATGTCTCTCATCATCTTATACACCTCTATCAGGTCACCTCTCATCCTCTGTCGCTCCAAGGAGAAAAGGTCAATTTCACTCAATCTTTTCTCATAAGGTACTCCCTCCAATCCAGGCAACATCCTCATAAATCTGCTCTGCACTCTCACTACAGTACCCACGTCCTTCCTGTAGTGAGGTGACCAGAACTGAACAGAGTGCTCCAAATGGGGTCTAACCAAGGTCTTGTATAGCTGTAACATTAACTCATGGCTCTTGAACTCAGTCGCACAGCTGATGAATGCCAACACACTGTACGCCTTCTTAACAGCAGTGTCAACCTGCACAGCAGCTTTGAGTGTCCTATGGAACAGACCTCAAGATTTCTCTGATCCTCCACACTGCCAAGAGTCTTACCGTTAATATTATGTTCTGGTTTCAAATTTGCCCTACCAAGATGAACCACTTCACAATTATCTGGGTTGAAGTCCATCTGCCACTTTTCAGCCCAGTTCTGTATCCTATCAATGTCCCACTGTAACCTCTGACAACCCTCCAGTCTATCCACAACACCTTCTGCCTTTGTGTCATCAGTAAACTTACTAACCCACCCTTCTATTTCTTCATCCAGGTCATTTATAAAAGTCACAAAGAGGAGGGGTCCCAGAACAGATCCCTGACGAACACCACTGGTCACCGTCCTCCATGCGGAATATGAACCATCTACAGCCACCCTTTGCCTTCTATGGCAAGCCAATTCTGGATCCACAGAGCAAGCTCTCTTGTGTTTCTTGATCTCATTACATAAAATTCAGTGTCACTTGACCCTATCACGTTGATCTGGCCCACAGCTTTCATTAGCCTGGCCCAACGCGACTTGGCTTTAATGAGGAAGGAGATGGGAACCAGTATGATAGAGCTGAGGATGAGCCAGCAGGTTTACAGGTAGATGATGGATATAAGACAAAGTAGCAGAAGTCGACCATTCAGACCATCGAGTCTGCTCTGCCATTTTATCATGAGCTGATCCATTCTCCCATTTAGTCCCACTCCCCCACCTTCTCACCATAACCTTTGATATAACATGAATGTAAGGAAGGACAAACCAATGTTTGGGTAGAAATGCAGACAAAGCAAAGAGTTAAGTTGTACACAGAGGCAAAATTCAAATGAGTGAAGAATACAGCACTGAAGGCCCTGTATTTAAATGCGCATAGCATTCGGAATAAGGTGGATGAACTCGTGACGCAATTAGAGATTGGTTGGTATAACAATGTGGGCATCACTGAGTCATGACTGAAAGAAGGTCACAGTTGGGAGCTTAACATTGAAGGATATGCTTTGTATTGAAAGGACAGACAGGAAGACATAGTCGGTGGTGTGGCTCTGTTGGTAAGAGATGGAATTACATCTTTAGAAAGAGGTGACATAGGGTCAGAGAATGTTGAATCTCTGTGGGTGGAATTAAGAAACTACAAGGGTGAAAAAACCATTATAGGAATCATAATGATCTGCAAATGGTAGGCAAGATGCTGGGTTGAGATTCCAAAGGGAGCTGAAAAGGGCATGTAATAAGACACAATTGTAATGGGTGAGGGACTTCAATATGCAAGAAGATTGGGAAAATCAGGTTAGTGTCAAATTACAACAGAGGGAATTTGTTGAATGCTTACAAAATGGCTTTTTAGAGCAGCTTGTGCTTGAACCTACTCAGGGAAAGGCCATCTTGGATCTTATTAGGGCGCTTAATCTAAAAGAACCCTTAGGAGCCAGTGATCATAATATGATTGAATTAAAACTGCAGTTAGAGAGGGAGAAGCATTACTCACATGTATCAGTATCACAATGGAATAAAGGGAATTACAGAGGCATGAGAGGAGAGCTTGCCCAAGTGGATTGGAGGAGGATACTGGCCCTCTGACAGCAGAGCTGAGATGGCTGACGTGTCTGGGAGTAGTTCGCAAGGCACAGGAGAGATATGTCCCATAGAAGAAGTTCTCAAATGGCAGGGGTAGGCAACCATGGCTGACAAAGGAAGTTAAGGACTGCATAAAAGCCAAGGAAAGAGCATATAAGGTAGCAAAAGTGGGTGGGAAGTTGGATGATTAGAAAGCTTTTAAAATGCAACAAAAGGCAACTAAAAAAACTATAAGAAGGGAAAAGATGAAATATGAGGGCAACCTAACCAATAGTACAAATCAGGATAACAAAAGCTTTTTTCGGTTATATATAGAATAAAAGGGAGGTGAGAGTTGATACTGGGCCACTGGAGCATGATGATAGTGGGGTAATAATGGGGGCAAAGAAATGGCAGATGAACTTAATAAGTACTTTGCATCTGTCTTCACTGTGGCAGACTCCAGCAGTGTGCCACAGGTCCGCTAATGTCAGAGAGCAGGAGTGAGTGCCATTGCTATTACAAAGGAAAAAGTGCTAGGCAAACTAAAAGGTCTTAAGTTGGATATGTCACCTAGATCAGACTACGCCCCAGTCCTGAGAGAGGCAACAGATACATTGTTCATGATCTTTTATGAATCTCTTGATTCTGGCATGGTCCTGGGGGACATGGAAATTGCAAATGTCACTCCACTCTTTAAGAAGGGAAGAAGCCAAAAGAAAGTAAATTATAGCTATAGAAAGGAAAGAAAAGCTTCCAACTATGCCTTGGGGTGACTACCTCCCTGTAGCTCTTGTCTATCACTGTTTCACTTTCCCGAACAAGCCGAAGGTCATCGAACTGCAGCTCCAGTTCCCCAACATGGTCTCTAAGGAGTTGCATGTTGATGCACCTGGTACAGATGTGGCCTTCAGGGAGGCTGGTAGTCTCCTGGAAATCCCACACCTGACACCCAGAGCAGAACACTGGCTCTGTAGACATACCCCGTATTCTCTCTAGATTTAAATAAGAAATAAGGAATGAACTCACCTATTCACCAAAGCCGTGTTGAGCCAAAGCCTTACTATACCGACTCAAGACTACACTGATGACGACCGCTTTACATATATATATTTCACGTCTTTTATGTCTTTTATGTTTGTTTTTTGTGTTGAATGTGATTTTGCAACTGTTGGAGCCTATGATTTGCAGTCTGGAGATTGCTTGGGTGTTTCAGCATTCTGCTGTCTCCGAGAGGATTCCGGGAGGCAGAGGCAGCATGCGCAAACCTCCTGGTGAGGAGGCCTGAGCTGATGTTCAACTCCATTTCTCCAATTAAAGCTTCCGTTGTTTGCCCATTAAAGTGACGAGGGAGATTGAAACTTCGAAGCGAATGTGGAAGCTGAGCACCAGCTGCCTGCTGGTTCGATCATTTGCTGGTGGAATTGTTTTGCGATCGGAGAGGGGAGACTGCCTTTTGATTGCTGGGGGATTGCTCCGCTACAGAGAGGGGAGACTGCCTTTTGATTGCTGGGGGTTCGCTCTGCTACAGAGAGGGGAGAGGCCACCACTGTGCCTGGAGAATGTTACCCAGGTTTTCTGTGTTTTGGATATGGACTTAGACTATAGACTGTTTTTCAGTCTTATGTTTTTTTTATATACATACTTTGTCTTTCGCCCAATCTTTCTCATTTTTTGTGTGCGAGTGAGGGGGATTTGGGGGTTGATGTGCTGGTTCTGTTTTTGCTTTTTTGTGTGGGGAGGAGGGATTTGGAGATGTTGATGATCACGGTACCATTCTTTTCTTGCTTGGTTTCTGCCTATCTGGTGAAGGAGTTGTATAGTTTCAGAGTTGTATTGTTTCATAAAGTGAACCTTTGAATCTTGATGTGCATATGACAAATAAAACTAATCTTTAATCTGTACTGAAATTAACTACCAAAGCTATAGCTAGAAAATGCAAACTGCTGTCCAACAAGTTCCCATCAAAATGAGCTTAAGCTAATGGATATCCATACAACCTGCCTTTGAACCATCAGACTCTTGAAGCAGAGAGGATAGCTTCACTCAACTTCACTCACTGAACAGCTCCCACAACCTATGGACTCACTTTCAAGGTCTCTTCATCTCATGCTCTCAATATTTATTGATTATTTTAAATTATTATTACCATTTCTTTTTTCAATCCTCTTTTTTTGAATTTACGCAGATTGTTGTTTTTTGGCACATTGGTTGCTTGTTCATCCTGCTGGAGCGGTCTTTCATTGACTCTACAGTGTTTCTTGTTTTTACTGTAAATGCCTGCAAGAAAATGAACCTCAGGGTTGTATATTGTGATGTACAGTATGTACTGTGATAATACATTTACTTTGAACCTTGGCCAGCTGGGACATGCTATGACCTTTTATAATTTTATCAAGAAATATCAAAATATTTCCATCATTTTTCCTTGTGATTGATGCCAAAAAGCGTTAACTGTGTGTGTGTGTTTGTGTGTGCGTGTGCATGTATGTGTCTGTGAGTATGAGTGCGTGTGTGTATGTGCATGTGTGCGTGTGCGTGTGTGCGTTTGTGACTGTGAGCATGTGTGTGTGTGCTTGTGTGTGTGTTACTATGTGTGTGTTTGAGACTGGCTGTATATGTGTCTGTATGTGTGAGTGTGTGTGTGTGTGTGTGTGTGTGTGTGTGTGTGTGTATGTGTTTGTGAGTGACTGCATGTGAGTGTGTGTTTGATAATGACTGTGTTTGCAGGCGTGTGTGTTGTGTTTGTGACTGTGTATGTGTGTGTGAAATTTCCAACAATAACAAAATATTCCATAATGGCATTTTGCCCTACTGCTAATACCTTCAGACGCCGATATTTAAATAGTGCAATGTTATACAGTAAAAGTCTTCTAGTTTTTATATGGGTATTTTAATTTCAGAGTAACTTTTGCCCCACAGATCAGTGCAGTGGTCTATTCTGAAATGAAATGAAATGAACTAAAATGAAATGAAATATCTTTATTGTCATTGCATAGTACCATTTGGCATGCACCAATACAGTGAAAATGAATTTGCAACTCTCATACTCCATGCTATAAAACAATAAATTAAATAAATAAACAATGAATACAAGCAGCGCACGGAACAAAGTCAGACACTGAATCAGAATCAGAATCAGGTTTTTATCACTGACGAAATATTTTGTCATTTTGCACAGCAGTGTAGTGAAATACTACTAAGTACTATAAATTATAAAAAGAAATATATTTTTAATATACAGTATACATGTATGTGCGGTTGTGCAAAAGAGAGCAAAAACAGTGAGGTAGTGTTTGTGGTTCATTGTCCATTCATAGATCTGATGGCAGAGAGGGAGAAAACGTTGAGCATGCGACTTCAGGCTCCTGTACCTCCTCCTTGATGATAGCAATGAGAAGAGAGCATGTCCCCGGTTGTGGGTGTAGTCTTTTTGAGGCATCCACTGTTGAAGATGTCCTTGATGATGGAAAGGATAGTGACAATGATGGAGCCGGCAGAGTTTGCAACCCTCCACAGCTTTTCTACATACCTGTGCCGTGGCCCATCAAAATCAGACAGTGACGCAAGCAGTTGGAATATTCTCCATGATACATCTACATCTGTAGTATCTATAGAAATGACTGACAACTGGCAATGGCAACATCACTCTCTATAAAGAAGTTACAGTGTACTCAACAATGCAGAGTCTCTGAACTAGAGTCTGTAGAAAATACATCACATATTGATTGTAAGACGAGCTCAAGACCTGGAGGCCATTAGTTAGTGTAAAATGAATGGTATTAAAATATTGGGTAGGTTAATGTCATTGTTAATCTTAATTACATCTAGTACATTTGATTATTATTGCATACTGGGAAATTAATTCTGTTTTAGCTAATGATACTGACATTGGCTGTACAATTCGGAGGAGTTCAGTCGAGTTATTTTCTGTTGATTAATGTGGGATTGTCAGTTAATTATTGATTTACGTAGCAACAGGCTAGAAGCACTCAAACCATTACCATCCAAGAAATAAGTTCCACAGAATATTGTTTTCAGTATTTTGCTCATTTCACATTATGGACAATTAAAGTTTAAATATTTGCTTTATTTATCACACGTCTATGGAAATATCGAAACATACAATGACAGGTGTCATTTGCACCAATGTCCAATGCAGTCCAGGGATTGCGCTGGGGGCAAGTGTCACCACGTTTCTGGCACCAACATAGCTGGCCCTCAGCTCACTAACCGTAACCCAACATAGCTGGCCCTCAACTCACTAACCGTAACCCAACATAGCTGGCCCTCAGCTCACTAATCGTAACCCAACATAGGTTGCCCTCAACTCACTAACCGTAACCCAACATAGCTGGCCCTCAGCTCACTAACCGTAACCCAACATAGCTGGCCCTCAACTCACTAACCGTAACCCAACATAGCTGGCCCTCAACTCACTAACCGTAACCCAACATAGCTGGCCCTCAACTCACTAACCGTAACCCAACATAGCTGGCCCTCAGCTCACTAACCGTAACCCAACATAGGTTGCCCTCAACTCACTAACCGTAACCCAACATAGGTTGCCCTCAACTCACTAACCGTAACCCAACATAGCTGGCCCTCAGCTCACTAACCGTAACCCAACATAGCTGGCCCTCAACTCACTAACCGTAACCCAACATAGCTGGCCCTCAACTCACTAACCGTAACCCAACATAGCTGGCCCTCAACTCACTAACCATAACCCAACACTGCTGGCCCTCAGCTCACTAACCGTAACCCAACATAGCTGGCCCTCAACTCACTAACCGTAACCCAACATAGCTGGCCCTCAACTCACTAACCGTAACCCAACATAGCTGGCCCTCAACTCACTAACCGTAACCCAACATAGCTGGCCCTCAACTCACTAACCGTAACCCAACATAGCTGGCCCTCAACTCACTAACCATAACCCAACACTGCTGGCCCTCAGCTCACTAACCGTAACCCAACATAGCTGGCCCTCAACTCACTAACCGTAACCCAACATAGCTGGCCCTCAACTCACTAACCGTAACCCAACATAGCTGGCCCTCAGCTCACTAACCGTAACCCAACATAGGTTGCCCTCAGCTCACTAACCGTAACCCAACATAGCTGGCCCTCAACTCACTAACCGTAACCCAACATAGCTGGCCCTCAACTCACTAACCGTAACCCAACATAGCTGGCCCTCAACTCACTAACCGTAACCCAACATAGCTGGCCCTCAACTCACTAACCGTAACCCAACATAGCTGGCCCTCAACTCACTAACCGTAACCCAACATAGCTGGCCCTCAACTCACTAACCATAACCCAACACTGCTGGCCCTCAGCTCACTAACCGTAACCCAACATAGCTGGCCCTCAACTCACTAACCGTAACCCAACATAGCTGGCCCTCAACTCACTAACCGTAACCCAACATAGCTGGCCCTCAGCTCACTAACCGTAACCCAACATAGGTTGCCCTCAGCTCACTAACCGTAACCCAACATAGCTGGCCCTCAACTCACTAACCGTAACCCAACATAGCTGGCCCTCAACTCACTAACCGTAACCCAACATAGCTGGCCCTCAACTCACTAACCGTAACCCAACATAGCTGGCCCTCAACTCACTAACCGTAACCCAACATAGCTGGCCCTCAGCTCACTAACCGTAACCCAACATAGCTGGCCCTCAACTCACTAACCGTAACCCAACATAGCTGGCCCTCAACTCACTAACCGTAACCCAACATAGCTGGCCCTCAACTCACTAACCATAACCCAACATAGCTGGCCCTCAACTCACTAACCGTAACCCAACATAGCTGGCCCTCAGCTCACTAATCGTAACCCAACATAGGTTGCCCTCAACTCACTAACCGTAACCCAACATAGCTGGCCCTCAACTCACTAACCGTAACCCAACATAGCTGGCCCTCAACTCACTAACCGTAACCCAACATAGCTGGCCCTCAACTCACTAACCGTAACCCAACATAGCTGGCCCTCAACTCACTAACCGTAACCCAACATAGGTTGCCCTCAACTCACTAACCGTAACCCAACATAGCTGGCCCTCAACTCACTAACCGTAACCCAACATAGGTTGCCCTCAACTCACTAACCGTAACCCAACATAGCTGGCCCTCAACTCACTAACCGTAACCCATATGCCTTTGGAATGTGGGAGTAAACTGAAGCACCTGGAAACCACACAAAGGAAGATAATTGTGGTTATTAAGTGCCTATAGCTTTCTCTAACCAGGACAAAGGAAGAAAGTTGTGGTTATTGAAGGACTCTAACCAGGACAAAGGAAGATAGTTGTGGTTATTGAAGGACTCTAACTAGGACAAAGGAAGGCTGTTTTTTTAAACATTTAACCATATAACCATATAACAATTACAGCACAGAAACAGGCCATCTCGGCCCTTCTAGTACGTGCCGAACTCTTACTCTCACCTAGTCCCACCGACCTGCACTCAGCCCATAACCCTCCATTCCTTTCCTGTCCATATAGCTATCCAATTTAACTTTAAGCGACAACATCGAACCTGCCTCAACCACTTCTGCTGGAAGCTCGTTCCACACAGCCACCACTCTCTGAGTAAAGAAGTTCCCCTTGAGCCTGATGGTTTTTAGCAAGAGTTGAAATATCTAGTTCAAGTTGAGACAGCAAAAGCCTTAAGTCCCTATGCATAACAATGTCCAAGCAGTTTCTGTTTTTTGTAAGTATGTGGTTCACTACACTAAAGCTGCTTTCAACAAGGTAGGGGGATGGAAATGCAATGAAGAGAAGTTTGCCTCTTCACCAAAGACCAAGAAACTTTGTATGACAGTGTATTATTTAGAGATACAGCATAGTAACAGGCCCTTCTGACCCAGTGAGCCTTTACTGCTTAATTACAGCCATGCGACCAATTCACCTGCTAACCCGTACATCTTTGGACTGTGGGAGGAAACTGGAGCTCCTGGAAGAAACCCATGTGGTCACAGGGAGGACGTACAAACTCCTTACAGACGGTGCAGGAATTGAACCCGGGTCACTGGCGCTGTAGTCATGCTATGCTAACCGCTACACCTCCATACCGTCTCGTGCCGGATGTTTAAGATAATTCTTCTCATCTCCAGCGGTGTTCAATCTCCCGACCAGAATCCAGAGAACAGAATTACTGCCAGAGGTGAGGTGATGTTTTAAGAAATCTTTTCAAGCTGCTCCCTTTCAAACCACCCCTGTAAACTGTGCAGAAAATGACAGACTCAAAACATTCAGGCCATCTTTTGTACGAAGGATCCTTTCTATTTTTAAAGATTATAATGTGGGTTTTATGAAGAGACTGGCATTATATATTGGAACAAAAATGTATGCAATCACTTCAGGTTTGTCCATTTTTACATTAATTAGGCAAAACCATGATTTTTTATGAATGAAAATCTGCACATCCTTCAAATCTGAAATAGAAACATAGAAACATAGAAGTCTAAAAAACACATTACAGGCCCTTCGGCTCACAATGTCGTGCTGACCATGTAAGCTGCTCTAGAAGCTGTCTAGAATTTCCCCACTGCATAGCCCTCTATTTTTCTAAGCTCCATGTATCTATCTAAGGGTCTCTTAAAAGACACAACTGTATCCACCTCCACCACCATCACAGACAGTGCATTCCACGCACCCACTACTCTCTGTGTGAAAAATTTACACCCGATGTCCCCTCTGTACCTACTTCCAAGCACCTTAAAACTGTGCCCTCTCGTGTTAGTCATTTCAGCCCTGGGAAAAAGCCTCTGATTATCCACATGATCAATGCCTCTCATCGTCTTATACACCTCTGTCAGGTCACCTCTCATCCTCCACCACTTCAAGGAGAAAAGGCCAAGTTCACTCAACCTAATCTCATAAGGCACACACTCCAATCCAGGCAACATCCTTGTAAATCTCCTCTGCACTCTCTCTATAGTATCCACTTCCTTCCTGTAGTGAGGTGACCAGAACGGAACACAGTACTCCAAGTGGGTTCTGACCAAGGTCTTATTTAGCTGCAACATTACCTCACGGCACTTGAACTCAATCCCACAGTTGATGATAGGCCAACACACCATACGCCTTCTTAACAACACTGTCAACCTGTGCAGCTGCTTTGAGTGTCCTGTGGACCTGGACCCCAAGATCTCTCTGATCCGCCACACTGCCAAGAGTCTTACCATTAACATTATATTCTGTTTTCAAATTTGATCTACCGAAATGAACCACTTCACACTTATCTGGGTTGAACTCCATCTGCCACTTCTCAGCCCAGTTCTGCATCCTAGCGATGTCACGCTGTAAACTCTGACAACCCTCCAGACTACCCACACATCCCCAACTTTTGTGTCATCAGAAAACTTACCTACCCACCCTTCTACTTCCTCATCCAGGTCATTTATAAAAATCACAAAGAGGAGGGGTCCTAGAACAGATCCCTGCAGAACACCACTGGTCACTGACCTCCTCACAGAATACGAACCATCCACAACCACCCTTTGCCTTCTGTGGGCAAGCCAATTCTGGATCCACAAAGTAAACTCTCCTTGGATCCCATGCCTTATTACTTTCTGAATGAGCCTGGCATGGGGAACCTTATCAAGTGCCTTACAGAAATCCATATACGTACACTACATCCACTGCTCTACCTTCATCAATGTGTTTTGTTACATCCTCAAAGAATTCTATCAAGTTTGTAAGGCACCACTTACCCTTGACAAAGCCATGCTGACTATCCGTAATCAGATGATGTCTCTCCAAATGCTCATAAATTCTGCCTCTCAGGATCTTCTCCAACAACTTACCCACCACTGAAGTAAGACTCACTTGAAGTAAGGTTCATAATTTCCTGGGTTATCCCTACTCCCTTTCTCAAACAATGGAACAACATTTGCAACCCTCCAGTCCTCTGGTACTTCTCCCATCCCTATTGATGATGCAAAAATCATTGTCAGAGGCTCAGCAATCTCCTCCCTCACTTCCCACAGTAGCATGAGGTATATCTCGTCTGGTCCCGGCGCCTTATCTAACATAATACTTTTCAAAAGCTCCAGCACAACCTATTTCTTAATGTCTATGCACTCAAGCATCTCAGTCTGCTGTAAGTCATCCCCACAATTGCCAGGGTCCTTTCCCCTGGTGAATATCCAGGCCATGCTCTCTTCTCACTGTTGCCATCAGGAAGGAGGTACAGGAGCCTCAGGACCCACGCCACCAGATTCAATTATTACTCCTCTTGAACCAGAGGGGATAACTTCACTCAATTACATTGAACTGTTCCCACAACCTATGGACTCACTTTCGAGGACTCTTCATCTCATGTTCTTGATATTTATTGCTTACTTATTATTATTATATAACCATATAACAATTACAGCATGGAAACAGGCCATCTCGGCCCTTCTAGTCTGTGCCGAATTCTTAATCTCACCTAGTCCCACCGACCTGCGCTCAGCCCATAACCCTTCATTCCTTTCCTGTCCATATAGCTATCCAATTTAACTTTAAATGACAACATCGAACCTGCCTCAACCACTTCTGCTGGAAGCTCGTTCCACACAGCTACCACTCTCTGAGTAAAGAAGTTCCCCCTCATTTTACCCCTAAACTTAACTTTTGCCCTTTAACTCTCAACTCATGTCCTCTTGTTTGAATCTCCCCCATTCTCAATGGAAAAAGCCTATCCATGTCAACTCTATCTATCCCTCTCATAATTTTAAATACCTCTATCCCCCTCAACCTTCTACGCTCCAAAGAATAAAGACCCAACTTGTTTAACTTTTCTCTGTAACGTAGGAGATGAAACCCCGGTAACATTCTAGTAAATCTTCTCTGTACTCTCTCAATTTTGTTGACATCTTTCCTATAATTTGGTGACCAGAACTGTACACAATACTCCAAATTTGGCCTTACCAATGCCTTGTACAATTTCAACATAACATCCCAACTCCTATACTCCAATGCTCTGGTTTATAAAGGCCAGCATACCAAAAGCTTTCTTCACCACCCTATCCACATGAGATTCCACCTTCAGGGAACTATGCACCATTATTCCTAGATCCCTCTGTTCTACTGCATTCTTCAATGCCCTACCATTTACCATGTATGTCCTATTTTGATTAGTCCTACCAAAATGTAGCACCTCACATTTATCAGCATTAAACTCCATCTGCCATCTTTTAGCCCACTCTTCTAACTGGCCTAAATCTCTCTGCAAGCTTTGAAAGCCTAATTCATTATCCACAACGCCACCTATCTTAGTACCATCTGCATACTTACTAATCCAATTTACCACCCCATCATCCAGATCATTAACATAGATGACAAACAACATTGGACCCAGTACAGATCCCTGAGGCACACCACTTGACACTGGCCTCCAATCTGACAGACACTTATCCACCACTTCTCTCTGGCATCTCCCGTCCAGCCACTGCTGAATCCATTTTACTACTTCAATATTAATACCTAATGATTGAACCTTCCTAACTAACCTTCCGTGTGGAACCTTGTCAAAGGCCTTACTGAAGTCCATATAGACAACATCCACCGCTTTACCCTCGTCAACTTTCCCAGTAACCTCTTCAAAAAATTCAATACAATTTGTCAAACATGACCTTCCATGCACAAATCCATGTTGACTGTTCCTAATCAGACCCTGTCAATCCAGATAATTATATATACCATCTCTAAGAATACTTTCCATCAATTTACCCACCACTGACGTCAAACTCACAGGCCAATAATTGCAGGTTTACTCTTAGAACCCTTTTTAAACAATGGAACAACATGAGCAATACGCCAATCCTCCAGCACCATCCCCGTTTCGAATGACATTTGAAATATTTCTGTCAGAGCCCCTGCTATTTCCACACTAGCTTTCCTCAAGGTCCTAGGGAATATCCTGTCAGGACCCAGAGACTTATTCACGTTTATATTCCTTAGAAGCTCCAGTACTTCCTCTTCTTTAATCATCATAGTTTCCATAACTTCCCTACTTGTTTCCATCCAATTACACAATTACACAATTACACAATTCAATGGCCTTCTCCTTAGTGAAGGATATTATTGTTATTGTTTTATGTTTTTTTACTTTTTTTGTATTACTGTGAATGCCTGCAAGAAGATGAATCTCAGGTTGTATATAGTGGCATATATGTACTTTGATAATAAATTTACTTTGAAATTTAAACTTTGAAACAAGGAATACACAAGGAATTCTGCAGATGCCAGCAATCCAGAGCATGTCAGGCAGCATCTATGGTGGGGAGTAATCAGTCAGCTGTTTAATCCTGTCTATAAAAAGTATAGATCAGTCTAGATATTGTTGTGATGTTCCTGGAGCAGGTCATGGCTATCCCTCGAGGTCGAGGATGATGGTCTTCATTCTGAAGAAGTGGCCCACAGTGAAGAAGCCTGTGTGTGTATTTGTTTAATGTGTACTTGGTGTTGCACTCCAAGAAGCACACGATACTTCACAAATCAACCAACTGATTCCAATGGCATGGAAACCACGACAACTGGAGCTGATGGATTTGTTACAGCCTTTATCCGCCTTCACAGCCGTTGAGTTCGAAGTAACTTTGTCCGCCTGTTCCACCGTTGAGGTCTTGGTTGGATTGTTCTTTGTCAGGGACCTCACCCTCGACCTTACCACCATGGGTGACCCTACCAGGAGCATAGTTCCAGATGGCATTGTTCTGGGGATCTCAGGATCACAGGACCACACAAGCTTCTCCACCATGACAAGGTGACAATCCACGGAGAAGCCTGGAGCAGGACTTAAACCTAGAACCTCCTGTTTCAGAACACCAAATTTCTTTAAGAGACTATCACTACTTGAAGGCCCATAACTTGCTGTGAGATTAAAGTCTCTGCTATAAAGAATGTGTATACTTGAACAACACACAGTAAATGCTGGAGGAATTCAACAGATCAGGCAGCATCTATGGAGAGGAATAGATAGTCAACGTTTCAGGCTGAGACCCTCCATCAGGACTCTGCTGAGTTCCTCCAACATCTTGTGCGTGTTATTCTCGACTGCCAGCATCTGCAGAATCTTTTGTGTTAATGATAAACTTGAACGTTGGGCAGAGTGTTGATATTGGAACTATAAATACCACACATTACCTTATGTGCTTTACAATCTCCAGAGCAGGTCAGCTTGAATACAGATGGAGATATTAAATTTTAGGTGACATGTATGGTGAACATCAGAGAGAAGAATGATCAAGTATTAAGGGCAAGGACCATAACAGCAAGGATGAACTTGATGAACATTGACATTTAATGAACAAATACATTTTATTGAAGAAAGTGCTCATCAAATTAAGAAAATTCCATCAAATTAAACCCATAAATGTGGAAAATGCAGTGGTTGTTGTTTATCTACCCGGAGGGATAATCTAACACATTTTCTGTTCATTTATTTCACCTCAGCTTTGAAAAGTCTTGACTTCAACAGCTATTTTCATGGCTGAGAACTCTCCATGGTATTAATGTAAACAATTTAATGTGTTGAAATTAATTGCCTGACATAAGAAAACTAATCTGTATATCAGCTCAAAGCCAACTGAACATGCTGCACTCGGGCATCATCTGAACGGAGTCTGCTTTCTACCGAAATGGCTGAAATATACTTCAGCTGAACCTATACACACTGCATCTCTTGATATTGGACATCTGTCTTAATTAATTTTCCAATTGACTGCAGGAAATAAACTAGCTGTTCATCTAATTTTAAAATGATTTTCTTGTCTAGGTAAGAAATTATAAATTACTCATCGAGAAATTCAGAGCAAGGAATAACTGTTTGCATAGCGATAGTGCAAGAGGAAAGCAATTATTTTCCAGTTATCAAGTATAAGTTTTGAAAATCCATTTGCAGTTCTTTTCTTGCATTCACATTATTATCCTTACAAGTTTCAGGACGGTCCTTTATTAAACTAAATGTTTGGAGCTAGTTTAAATAAGAGAAGTTTGTCTAATATCTTGGAGAACTGTTGATTTATTTTTATAGATCTATGTACAAATATTATATGATTCACAAAGCAAGAACATTAACGCATTGATACTTTAGTTTCTGCCAAGCTCAGTGCATCAGTTTTGTTTGTATGGTAATTATTAACTAGCGATGCTTTAACAAACAATTCAATAGCAAGGGCCAAGGAAGGCCTTCAGCTCAGTGTAAGTGTACTGAGGAAAAATAATGTTATTCATTGAAGCACCCTTGAGGTTAAGAAGCAATTTGCAGTGGAAAGCTCGTTTCATTTAAATGCTGATATTGAAGAAGAAAGACATGTATTGTTGGAGCATCTTCCACAACCTCTGAAGATGATGCAGACACTGTTACAATTCATGAAATCTGACCGTCAGTGTTTGCACAGCACAGATGCTCAAGCACAGTGAGATGCTGGCAAGGTAATTGAGTTTAACGACTGCAACTTTAGTGATAAATATTTGTAGCACAGTGGCATAGCAGTTAGCGTAACACTTTGCAATGCCAGTGATCTGAGTTCAATTCCTGCCGGTGCCGGTCTCTGTAAAGTGTTCCTACACTCTCCCTGAGACCAGGTGAGACTCCTCTGGGTGCTTTGGTTTCCTCCCGCATTGCCAAGATGTATGGGTTAGGTTTAGGGTTAGTAAGACAGGGGTAAAGTATGTTGGCACCAGAAGCTTGGCCCCAGCTCAATCTCAGATTGTGTTGGTTGCTGACACAAGTGGCATATTTTAATGTGTTTCAATGTACAAATAAAGTTAATCTCATTTTACAAAAGAATCTTATCTCATAGATGTCTCATCAATTCCGCCTTATCAAAAACTTGTACGCATTATCACTTCCCTTGTTGCATGGCTGTTTACGCTATCTTTATTAACTCAGAGACAGAGAGTGGACAGAGTAATCGCACACAATCACATCCAAGCTGATTGTTCAGTCACAGTGTGTTCAGCATTGACGGGATTAAAAACTGACCTGATCTTTATGATAAAGTGTATTACCTCTGTTGTTGCTTCTGTTCTCCAGGTGGTTACTATTTTGTAAGTTTCTTACCAGTGGTTTCAGGAGTAGATGCATCGAGCGCAGAAAATCATTTGATGAATTCAAGGCTTCACTTCAAACGCATTTCTGCCTGTGTATGGTGGGACAACCCCCCCCCACCCACCCAAAAACATAGGGTGCCTGGGTCAGTAAGGAGGACGCCTCCCAAGCAAGAGCAACCACTGGAAGGGAGCGAGGATACTCATATGGAATCCTTACCAGCTCAGTGTTCAGGAAGTCACTTTGGCATTTGAACCTCTTCGTAGAATATAGTCTGGGTCATGGCTTACTAATGAGTGCGTCTACCTCAGTGAAATCCTCCACAGAGACGTGCAGTGCTAGACTGTGATATCAGTGTCCCTATGGAAATAATATTTATTTCTCTGCAGTCTTTTGTGCTCAAACTGGGGGATTTGTTTCATCTCAAGCTGGCCTCATGCATTTTTCATCAGAGAAGTTAGATGCACTTTCAACCACGCTTGGAATATTGTGTTCAGTTCTGGTTGCCTCGTTATAGGAAGGACGTGGAAGCTTTAGAGAGGGTGCAGAGGATATTTACCAGGATGCTGTCTGGATTAGAGAGCATGTCTTATGAGGATAGGCTGATCGAGCTACTGTAGTTCTTTTCTCTTTAGAGTGAAGAAAGATGAGAGGTGACTTGATAGATATGTCCAATTTGATAAGAGGCATAGTGGGTAGCCAGAGCAAAACTGGCTAATACAAGGTGACATAATTTTAAGGTGATTGGAGGAAAATATAGCGAGTATGTCAGAGGTAGTTTCTTTACACACAGAGTAGTGGGTGCATGGAACACCCACCCACGGGTGATGGTAGAGGTAGAAACTCATAGAGAGACAAGTGGATAATAGAAAATGGAGGGCTTTGTAGGAAGGAAGGGTTAGGTTGATCTCGGAATTGGTTAAAAGGGCCTGTAGTGTTCTATGTTCTATATTCCCAGGCTTCCCATGTGTGTAATTTCATTCACCAACCCACTTCCATTGCAACCTCTGTAACTTTCACCTGCTGTCCTCTTCCAACAAAGTCTCAGGTAAACTCAGGAATCAACACCTCACAGTCTTCTGAGTGTAACTGTCAGTTCACCAGTTTCAGATTCAGATTTATCACATCTACATCAAAATATACAGCAAAATGTATTGTCTCAGATAATCAGCCTGTCCAGACCTTGCTGCTCATATTTCCAGAATTCATTCTTTATCTTCTCTCCTTTTTAAAGTGTTAATCTTCAGGGATTGCAAATAAGTGAAGATTACAGGTTTGTGAAATTTGTCAGCAAAACAGGCAGGAAAATTCTGAGGAGTATAGATAGGGTAAATGCAAGCAGGCTTCTTCCACTGAGGTTGGGTGAGGCTAGAACTAGAGTTCATGGGTTAAGGGTGAAAGGTGAAATATTAAAGGGGAACATGAAGGGGAATTTCTTCACTCAGAGGGTGGTGGGAGTGTGGAATGAGTTGCCAGTAGAAGTGGTGGATGTGGGGTCAATTTCAACATTTACAGGAGGAGAAGTTTGGATAAGTACATGGATGAGAGCAGTATGGTTTGGGTGTGGATCAATGGAGCAGAATAACAGTTCAGCATGTACTAGATGGGCTGAGGGGCTTGTTTCTGTGTGGTAGTATTCTATAATTCCGAGAAACCGGAAGGTATGATTAATGGAAACTTGGACTACAAAGATTGGACTGGCTGATTACCTGAAATTCCTGTATACAGTTTAAATCCAGCTATGTGAGCTGCTGTCTATTAAAATAGCTCTGGGCTTTATTGGAAGGAGGCGAAAGAGGTAGACATCAGAATGGGAATCAGTTGGGGATTGAAAATGCTAAGGATGAGAGAAAATGTCAAACCTGACCTCATCAGCATGGTGGGGATTGGTGGAGACAGTAAACAACAGGGAGGGGGCCCTTGGGGAATCTGACCTCATCAACATGGTGGAGATAGTAAGGATGGGAGATGTAGGGAACATGATCTCATCAACATAGTGAAGATTGTAAAGATGGCAGGCTTGAGGAACCTGACCTCATCAACATGATAGAGGTTCTAAGTAGACGAAGCCTGGGGAACTTGACCTCATCAACACAGTGGAGACTGGTGGAGATTGTAAGGACAGGAGGCTTGGGAAACTTGACCTTGTCAACGTGGTGGGGATTGTAAGTACAGGAAGCTTGGGGACTTGACCTCAACAACATGATGGCATCAGTTATCCCAGCTCATAATCTGGGAATTGGTCCCATTGATTCTGTTACACAGGTGCACTGTGGGAGGCATATGTCCTTCCTTATTCCACTCCCCTCCCCAGAATGACAGATTGCAAACTCAAATTCAGAATTCTCTTACCGTTCAGCATTAGTTAAATGACCTAACATTGTTCAGCGACCACAACACTGTTCTCAGTTCCTAATCATCACATTCTATTCACGTTAGTCAGGTAGAAAATACAGATTTTCATTTTCTTTGTGAAATTATCTCTTGGGATGAATATAAAGTGGCTGTGTTAAGATATGACAGCCATGCTTCAGAAATTATATAAAAACTGCAGCAAGTATATCTCCAAGAATGGGAAGTAGTTTTCAAATAAATTTAATCAATTTGATTACCCTTCTCGTAAAACCACTAAGGACAGTTCTTACAGAAACATGATGCTAAGCCAGGGCACATCATCATTGATGTTACCTGGGGTTGTCAGGTGTTTCAGGTCTTTCAACATCATACACTCTCGCCCAGGCGACCCGAACAGGGTTGATCAGACCCCGGCCTGTGCGCTAGCAGCAACCCACCGATCTGCCCTCTTTATCCAGAGCCATCCTGACACTCTCTCTGCTGCATCTGTGGTGGTAGAAATGGCTCTCCTTCTCTCTCCCGTGATTCCAAGTGCAGTGTATACTTTGCAGAGCGACTGGCCAGACTCTTCTTTGGCAGTTGTTCTTCAGATCTTCATACTTGGCTCTTTCCCGCTTGTAAGCCTCCTCCATGCGTTCTCCCCACGGCACGGTAAAGCACTTTAAAATGACATCGCAGCCACAGCAGGGTCCCAAGGTTATTAGAGACTGATCACCAATGTTTTTCTAAAATCAATTCCTCGCCTGCCTCCTTTCCAACACATATAAATTATTTCAAGGAGCAGACTGGAAAATGGACATCTTTTCTGAAAACAGACTCCCCATTGATGCAGATTATCACCATCCAATGCCCACATCAACATGCAATTGCATGAAAAGCAACAAAGACTAGAGACCATATTATAAAGAAATGACATTTTAAGTCCCTGACCTAAAATATTAATCAAACTGTATGAATACTTTGATTAATATTTTGTTTATGATTGTTCATCTGATCAACCACTCTAGTTAGCCTCCCCTACCCCCTCTATCTCTTATCTCCATCACTGCACTGTAAACACTGAAAAACTTCCAACTCTTCAATGGTAGGTATTTATGTTGGGCCAGCCAGACGTGGTTACTGAAATGCCTGGTGTGGGTGACTTCTAGTCTTCAGCTATTTCATCATAGCTGATTTATTATCCCCCTCAATGCCACTCTCTCTGTCTTCTCCCCAAAACCTTTGACGTACTTACTAATCAAGAACCCATCAACCTATACTTTAAATATACCCAGCGACTTGGCCTCTACAGATGACTGTAGTAATGAATTCCACATATTCACCATCCTCTGACTAAAGAAATTCCTCGTCACTTTCATTCTAAATGGACGTTCTTCTATTCTGAGGCTGTGTCCTCTGGTCCTAGACTCCTTCATTATAGGAAACATTCTGTCGGCATTCACTCTATCTAGGTTTATCTGAGATCCCCCTTCATTCTTCTAAACACTGGCAAATACAGACCCAAAGCCATCAAATGCTGCTCATATGTTAACCCTTTCATTCCTGGCATCATTCTTGTGAAAGCATAATGTGGGGAGTTAGGATGTCCAGTTAGTTGCATCTTTGAGTAATCCGTTTTCAGTTGTAGAGTGTTATATTTGTGTGTGTATCTGTCATGTGGTGAAAGCAGAGCAAACAAACAAGTTTATTTGTATAGCCCTTTTCAAACACAAAGTAGTTCAAAGGACTTTACAGAGAACAAGATATAAAAATCAAATATCAAATTTCAGACAATATATGAGAGAATAAAATCACACAAAAATAGACATGATAAATAGAAGTTACAGTGAAGGAGATTCTAATTAAAAACTACAGCAAAAAGAAAAGCTTAAAACCTGATTTAAAAGTGCTTAAAGTTGGGGCAGTCTTGAGATACCATCGAAGGTTATTTCAGATATGTGGACAATAGTAGCTAAAAGCTGCTTCACCATGTTTAGTTTTGACCCTGGGGACAATAAGTAGACCCACCCCAGACAACCTGAGAGATTGGGATGGTTCATAATACAGCAAGAGATTGGAGATGTATTTTGGCCCTAGACCATTCCTTGCTTTATAATCCAGTGCTAATATTTTAAAGTTAATCCTCTGATGGAGAGGAAGCCAGTGTAGTGATCTGAGAACTGGAGCGATATGTTCCACTTTCTTGGTCTTAGTCAGGACTCTGGCAGCAGTGTTCTACACCTGTTTGCCTGACATCAGTGGTTGGGAAGTTGTTGGGTTCAATTGTTAGGGATGAGATTACGGAGTAACTGAAGGCACGTTACAAGATAGGCCAACGGCAGCATGGATTCCTGAAACGAAAATCCTGCCTGACTAGCTTACTGCAAATTTTGAGGAAATTACAATCAAGGTAGACAAAGGAGATGCAGTAGATATGGTGTACTTGGATTTTCAGAAGGCCTTTGACAAGGTGCCGTACATGAGGCTGTTTAGCAAGGTAAGAGCCCATGGAATTACAGGGAAGTTAGTAGCATGGGTGGAGCATTGGCTGATCGGCAGAAAACAGAGAGTGGGAATAAAGGGATCCTAGTCTGGCTGGCTGCCGGTTACCAGTAGAGTCCACAGGGGTCAGTGTTGGGACCACTGCTTTTTACGATGTATGCCAATGATTTGGACTATGGGATTAATGGATTTGTGGCTAAATTTGCCAATGATACAAAGATAGGTGGAGGAGTGGGTAGTGTTGAGGAAACAGACAGCCTGCAGAGAGACTTAGATAATTTAGGGGAATGGGCAAAGAAGTGGCAAATGAAATAAAATGTTGGAAAGTTTATGGTCATGCACTTTGGTGGAAGAAATAAACGGGCATGCTATTATTTAGATGGAGAGAGAATTCAAAGCACAGAGGTGCAAAGGGACTTGGGAATCCTTGTGCAGGATACCCTCCAGGTTGAGTCAGTGGTGAAGAAGGCAAATGCAATGTTGGCATTCATTTCAAGAGGTATAGAATATAAAAACAGGGATGTGATGTTGAGGCTCTATAAGGTACTTGTGAGACCACACTTGGAATATTGTGTGCAGTTTTGGGCTCCTTATTTTAAAAAGGATATATTGACACTGGAGAGGGTTCAAAGATTCACGAGAATGATTCCAGGAATGAAAGGGTTATCAAATGAGGAAAATGGCAGCTGTTGGGCTGTATTCCCTGGAGTTCAGGAGAGTGAGGGGAGATCTCATAGAAACTTTCCAAATATTAAAAAGCCTGAACAGATTAGAGATGGCAAAGTTATTTCCCATGGTAGGAGGGTCTAGGACAAGAGGGCATGACTTCAGGATTGAAGGAAGTCCATTTAGATCAAAGATGTGGAGAAATTAAACACAAGGAATTCTGCAGATGCTGGAAATTCAAGCAACACACATCAAAGTTGCTGGTGAACGCAGCAGGTCAGGCACCATCTCTAGGAAGGGTCCTGATGAAGGGTCTCAGCCCGAAACGTCGACTGTACCTCTTCCCAGAGATGCTGCCTGGCCTGCTGCGTTCACCAGCAACTTTGATGTGTGTTATGTGGAGAAATTACTTTAGTGAGTGGTAAATCTATGGAATTTGTTGCCACAAGTGGCTGTGGAGGCCAAGTCATTAGGTGCTTTTAAGTAGATAGGTTCTTGATTAGCCAGGGCATCGAAGGGTATGGGGAGAAGGCAAGGGAATGGGGATCACTGGAGGAATTGGATCAGCCCATGATTGAATAACGGAGCAGACTTGATGGGCCGAATGACCTACTTCTGCTCCTATATCTTATGGTCTTATGTTCTGAATGAGCTGCAGCTATCTGAGGGATTTTTTATCGAGACCTGTGAAAACGCCATTACAGTAGTCTAGCCTACTAAAAATAAATGTATGGATGAGTTTTTCAATATCTTGCTTAGGCATAAGCCCTTTAACTCTTGCTATATTTTTAAGATGGTAGTAGGCTGACTTTTTAGTTGTCTTAATGTGGCAGTTAAAATTTAATTCGGAGTCCATCACAACACCAAGGTGTCTGGCTTGGTTTGTGGTCTGTAATGACAGGGTTTCTAAGTGAGCACTGACTTTTAATCAATTTTTTTGGCACCCAGAATATTTATTTCAGTCTTTTAGACCAGGCTGTAAAATCTTGTGAGTTGCAAAGAAGTTTGTCAGAGGCATGTTTCATTTTGTTGAACTCACACATTTAACTATGCAGTATACAATTCTAAAATAAATTACTTCCCTTTCATTTAATCAGCACTTCGTAGAGCAATGTATACGATATCTTTGTTTTTACCTCATACATTTAGGATTATAACTGTCAAAAAGCATTATAAAACAATGCTCTAATTATTTTATATACATTTCCATTGTCCTTCAGATCACTGTGTATTTAGCAAACATTCGCCCCATTATCTTCCCCTGACAGGTGCTAGACTTTCACAATGGGATTTAGTGAACTGAATGTACAATCGTTTACAAGAACATCTGGTCTGTAGATTAGCTTTGGGATTTTTCTGCAGGTTTAGCACTGAGTATTAATAATCAACAAGGGAGACGCAAATTAGCTTGGATATGTGTTCCAGATATGACTAAAGGAAATGTGAATTCAGGCAAAGTTCGCAGGTGACTTAAACTGCTAGTCAAGAACAATGCTTGTAATTGAGTGCCCTTGGCTTCGAACGTCACCTTGTGATGTTACACAGTGGGAGGCCACTCATCCCGCTCTCTGTGTAGATCTTCAGTCGAGTTTGTTAACTGATCACATTCTCTCCTCTTTACTCAAAGATCATAAAGTTTTTCACTTAACTGCTAACTAATTTTCCACTACTTTTTTGAAGAACTTGATTGAACTTGGTTACACCTCTCTTCCGAGCCTTGCATTCTGGATCATAAGAATTGAACCTTAGAAAATACGTCTTTGTGTCAACTCTGCTTTGTCATTTACCTTAAATCTGTGTCCTGTAGTGATCAATTCCTCTGGCGTGGGGGAAAATAATTCTGCTGGCTATCTGAGCCGCTCATGATGTTAATTATCTCTAACAAGTCCTCTCTTAACTTCCCTGCACTTTGAACATAGAACATTACAGCTGTTTGTGCCAACCTTATAGCACACTCTAAGACCGATATAACCCTTCTCTCCCACAGAGATCTCCATTTTTCTATCATCCATATGTCTATCTAAAAGTTTCTTAAATGTTCCCAATGAATCTGTCTCTAACACCACCCCTGGCAGGGTGTACCACACACTCACCATTCTCTGAAAAAAAGTACCTATGACATCCCCCTCATACTTTCCTCTAATCACCTTTAAATTATACCTCATCATTCTAGCCATTTCCTCCCTGGGAAAATGTCTCTGGCTGTCCACTCGATCTATGCCTCTTATCACATTGTACACCTCTATCAAGTCACCTCTCACTCTCATCCTCCTTCATTCCAAATAGAAAAGCCCTAGCTCACTCAAACTATCTTCATAAGACCTATTCTCTTTGGAGTATGACTATGTCTTCTTTGGTCCCTGTAAACTTTCACTTTCTGAAAAGAAGGTTGATTTTGGCCGCGTATTTTAGACCTCCGTTCTTGCTACCATTGCCAGTAGTTGCACAGGAAAATGTCAGGGATGGAAGAACAAATCAGGAAGTCATGAGGGATGACCTGGAATACTGAAAGGAAAGATGAGGGGAAGGTGTGTCTGATGGTGCAATCTCACTGAAGGCAGCAGGAATTGTGAAGGTATGAACAGTTGAATGCAGAGGTAGGTGGGATGGAAACCTGGGAAAAGAATGGATGGATCAGAGAAATGCAGGAAATAAATGAGCTTGCAATCAAGAAATCCATCAGCTGTGGCATGTGGAAGCTAAAGACATCTCAGAGGTGTGTGTGTGTGTGTGTGTGTGTGTGTGTGTGTGTGTGTGTGTGTGTGCGCGCGTGCCCTTAACTCCTGGTGGAGTCGTCAGGGCGCCATCATGATAAGCTTTTGCACTGATCTTTTTGGTATGCTCATCATACGGCGTGTCTTGGGCATCTGAAACCTGGCAGAGCCCATCCCTCTCCAGGTTTTTTTTTACGAGGTCGAGTTGTTAGCTCGACACTCAACCCAGACATGGATGGAGAGTGTGCAAGGGAGCCGGCTGGATTCGAACTCAGGACCTCTTGCCCCGAAGTCCAGCGCTGATGCCACTACGCCACCAGCTATGGGGATATCCTTGACAACTGAGCTGTGGGCTGTCCCCAGCACAATCCTCAAACTGTCTTGCTCAATGCCAGTGATTTCGATACACATGTGACAAATACATTCAAAGGCCACTTTATTGGGTACACCTGTATATTTGCTCATGAATGTAAATATCTAATCAGCCAATCACGTGGCAGCAACTCAATGGATAAAAGCATGCAGACATGGTCAAAACGTTCAGTTGTTGTTCAGACCAAATATCAGAATAAGAAGAAATGTGATCTAAGTGAATTTTACTGAGGAATGATTGTTGGTGCCAGATGGGGTGGTTTGAGTATCTCAGAAGCTGCTGATCTCCTGAGATTTTCATGCAGAACAGTCTCTAAAGTTTACTGAGAATGGTGCAGAAAACAAAAAAAAAATACCCAAGAGTGGCAGTTCTGTGTGCAAAAATGCTGTGTTAATGAGAGGGGAAAATGTCTAGAGAGGTTCAGGCTGACGGGAAGGGGACGGTAACTCAAATAACCACACGTTACAACAGTGGTGTGCAGAAAACCAACTCTGAATGCACAATACATCAAACCTTGAAGTGGATGGGCTACAGCAGCAGAAGATCATGAACATACACTCAGTGGCCACTTTATTAGATAGAGGAGGTAACTAATAAAGTGGCCACTAGGTGTAAAGCTAATCTTTAGTGTTTAATTCTTTACAACAGAGATGGAAGAGTGTAGACAATGGAACAAGTCCTCATAGAAAGGATGGCTGTGGGAGTTGGTGAGCTTTAAGCTGCCATTTCTCAGTGACCACTAAGGCAAGGACAGGGAGACACAGAAAGCAAAGGGTGTGTCATGGTCCTAACTAAATAGCACAGGCATCCAAGTTTCGGTGCTCCAATTCCCCGGAGTACGGTTAGCCGCCACTGTTCCTTTCAGACTCAGACTGCCAATGGTTGCCTGCACATTCCCTGATGGAAGATCTGTACTAAAGGACTCCATTTCCAGTGCCACTGTTCCTGTTTTTGCCTTTGGATTTCATTTGTGTGGTCTTGTTGAGTCTGAGTCAATTCTAGACCTTACTCTGCACTGGGTCTCATCTCCATCCACGGCTCTCTGATTACAGGGAATGCAGGGTGCAAAAAGGCGGTGAGGGCACTGAATTTTCCATCTTGTTTGTGTGTTGGAGCATCAGAACACAAGCAGTGATGTATCTTGAAGTACGGATGAAGCAAGAGGCCTGAGTGGGGCTGATATGAGAGCTGTTCCAGGTCTGTCTGTGATTCCTACAGGGCCATTGCAGGACCTGTTCCAGGTCTGTCTGTGATTCCTACAGGGCCATTGCAGGACCTGTTCCAGGTCTGTCTGTGATTCCTACAGGGCCATTGCAGGACCTGTTCCAGGTCTGACTGTGATTCCTACAGGGCCATTGCAGGACCTGTTCCAGGTCTGTCTGTGATTCCTACAGGGCCATTGCAGGACCTGTTCCAGGTCTGTCTGTGATTCCTACAGGGCCATTGCAGGACCTGTTCCAGGTCTGTCTGTGATTCCTACAGGGCCATTGCAGGACCTGTTCCAGGTCTGTCTGTGATTCCTACAGGGCCATTGCAGGACCTGTTCCAGGTCTGACTGTGATTCCTACAGGGTCATTGCAGGACCTGTTCCAGGTCTGTCTGTGATTCCTACAGGTCCATTGCAGGACCTGTTCCAGGTCTGTCTGTGATTCCTACAGGGACATTGCAGGACCTGATCCAGGTCTGACTATGATTCCTACAGGGCCATTGCAGGAGTGAGGAACAACGCCTCCTCTTCAGGGTGAATACCTTACAGCCTTCCGGACTCAGTGTTAAATCCAACAGCGAGAAGACGGAAGCCAGCTCTACATGCTGGAATAACAACAGAAAATGTCGGAGCACTCAGCATGAAGGAAAAGGAAAGGTATGTAAAGCTTTGGGAATGAGCTTCAAACAAAGCTAATAAAGAGGCCAGCAAAGAACTAAAGAAGCAAATTAGGAAAGCCAGGAAGGGCCGTGAGAAGTTCTCTGCAAGTAGGATTAAGGTGATTCCCGAAGCATTCTACAAATACATCAAGTGTAAAAGGATAAAAAAGAAATGTGGCAAATGTTTAGGGGATAATTACATGGCGTTCTGCATAGTTACATTCCATTGAGACAGGGAAAGGATGGTAGGGTACAGGAACCGTGGTGTACAAACACAGTTGAGAATCTAGTCAAGAAGAAAAACCTACGAAAGGTTCAAAAATCTAGGTAATGATGGAGATCTAGAAAATTATAAGGCTAGCAGGAAGGAGTTTAAGAATGAAATTAGGAGAGCCAGAAGAGGCCATGAGAAGGCCTTGGCCAGCAGGATTAAGGAAAACCCCAAGGCATTCTGCAAGTATGTGCAAGACAGTAAGACGTGAGAGAATAGGACCAATCAAGTGTGACAGTGGAAAAGTGTGTATGGGACCAGAGGAGATAGCAGAAGTACTTAATGAATACTTCGCTTAAGTATTCACTACGGAAAAGGACCTTGGCGATTGTAGGGATGACTTACAGCAGACTGAAAAGCTTGAGCATATAGGCATTAAGAAAGAAGCTGTGGCGGGTGAGGGAGGAGATTGCTGAGCCTCTGGCAATGATCTTTGCATCATCAATGGGGACGGGAGAGGCTCCGGAGGACTGGAGGGTTGCAGATGTTGTTCCCTTATTCAAGAAAGAGAGTAGAGATAGCCCAGGAAATTATAGACCAGTGAGTCTTACTTCAGTTGTTGGTAAGCTGATGGAGAAGATCCTGAGAGGCAGGATTTATGAACATTTGGAGAGGTATAATATGATTAGGAATAGTTAGCACGGCTTTGTCAAAGGTAGGTTGTGCCTTACAAGCCTGATTGAACTTTAGAGGATTTGACTAAACACATTGAAGAAGGTAGAGCAGTAGATGTAGTGTATATGGATTTCAGCAAGGCATTTGGTAAAGTACCACAAGCAAGACTTATTGAGGAAGTAAGGAGGCATGGGATCCAAGGGGACATTGCTTTGTGGATCCAGAACTGGCTTGCACACAAAAGGCAAAGAGTGGTTATAGACGGGTCATATTCTGCATGGAGGCCGGTGACCAGTGGTGAGCCTCAGGGATCTGTTCTGGGACCCCTTCTCTTCATGATTTTTATAAATGATCTGGATGAGAAAGTGGAGGGATGGGTTAGTAAATTTGATGATGACAAAAAAGGTTGGAGGTGTGGATAGTGTGGAGGGCTGTCAGAGGTTACAGTGGGACATCAATATTATGCAAAACTGGGCTGAGAAGTGGCAGATGGAGTTCAACCCAAGTAAGTATGAGGTGGTTAACTTTGGTAGGTCAAATATGATGGCAGAATATAGTATTAATGGTAAGATTCTTGGCAGTCTGGAGGATCAGAGAGATCTTGGGGTCCGAGTCCATAGGACACTCAACACTGCTGCGCAGGTTCACTCTGTGGTTAAGAAGGCATACGGTGTATCGACCTTCATCAACCGTGGGATTGAGTTCAAGAACCGAGAGGTAATGTTACAGCTATATCCGACCCTGGTCGGACCCCACTTGGAATACGGGGCTCAGTAATGGTCACCTCACTACAGGAAGGATGTGGAAACTATAGAAAGGTTTAAGATTTCTATATTTATGCTCTATTCTTGGTTGGTGTAGCTGTAACGAAACTCGATTTCCCTCAGGATCAATAAAGTATGTCTATGTCTATGTCTAAGAGGAGATTTACAAGGATGTTGCCTGGATTGAGGATTATGCCTTATGAGAATAGGTTGAGTGAACTCGGCCTTTTCTCCTTGGAGCGATGGAGGATGAGAGGTGACCTGATAGAGATGTATAAGATAATGTGAGGCATTGATCATGTGGATAGTCAGAGGCTTTTTCCCAGGGCTGAAATGGCTAACACAAGAGGGCATAGTTTTAAGGTGCTTGGAAGTGGGTACAAAGGAGATGTCAGGGGTAAGTTTTTTACATAGAGGTGGTGAATGCATGGAATGGGCTGCCGGCAATGGTGGTGGAGGCAGCTACAATAGGGTCTTTTAAGAGACTCCTGGATAGGTACATGGAGCTTAGAAAAATGGACTTCTTGCACAGTAAGATGGTCTCAACTTTAAAATCTACCTCATTATGATCCTGCACTTTATTGTTTACCTGCAGTGCACTTTTCAGGTGATTTTACAGTTTATTCTGCATTTTTAGGTTGATTCATTATTATCATATGTACTAAGGTACAGTGAGAAACTTTGTGTTTCTCAATAGAGCATGCAGCACAGACCACAGAACAGTCTGCAGAGCATAGTCCTATAGCTTAGGTCGGAAACCATAGGTGATGACCATAGAGCACAGACTGTAGAGCTTAGGCCCATGACCATAGACCATAGACCACAGACCATGGAGCTTCTACAAGAGACCATAGACTACAGACATCCAGATCATTTCATTACACATGTAATATCAAGTGCAAGCAGTCAATAAGGTGCAAGCCATAATGGGGTAGATTGTGAGGTCAAAAGTCTACCTTATCATATCAGGCAGGGGACCATTCAGTGGACTGATAACAGTGTCCTTGAGCCTGGCTTTTGTATCTTCTGCCTGATGGAAGACAGGAGAAGAGAGAATGTCTGGGGTGGGGTGGTGTCTTTTATTATGCTCATTGCCTTACTGAGGCGGTGAGAAGTATGGAGGGATGGCTGGTTTTCAAGAAGTACTGAGCTGTGGCCATAATAAAGTGACTTCCTCAGCCAAGGCACTGAATACAACAGCTGAGATGTCAGGTTCCAATTGTACAGAATATTGTTCGGCCCGGTCAGATCTCCACACTACAGGGAAGATCAGTAGTGAGAGGATGCAGAAAAGAAACACTAGGATTGGAGGACTACAGTTATAAGGAGAGACTGGATAGGCTGTGTTTGTTTTTACGGGGGCAAAGAGGCTAAGTGCTAACATCACCCCCTACTGGGATATGGATTGCTGACACAAACTTGCCAGATTCCTGTCTTTCCCATTGTCTCCAGCTGTAGCCTATCTTGGTGGATATTTCCGCTCGGGGATGAGGTCTTTAGAGCTACCGTTGGCATTTCTGTACCTCAGGGTTTTTATAAGATGGGAATCTGGGCTTGGGACTGTCCATGGCAGAGTTATTCACTGGGTTTTTATAAGATGGGAATCCTAACCCCATTTCCAACCCTCCTCCTCTCACCGCTGGGCTTGGGACTGTCCATGGCAGAGTTGCTGACATGATAGAGGTATATAAAATGCTGAGAGATATAGATGATGCAGATTGCCAGAGTCTGTTCCCATGGTAGCACTCTCTAGATCTAGAGGGTATTGGTTTAAAGTGAGAGAGCAAATGGCTAAAGGCATAAATATTTAAGGAGTAACTTTTTCACACATGGAGCACTTGTTCTCTGGAATGAGCTGCCAGATGGGGCAGAGGAGTAATACCAGATATCTACACAGGTACTTGAACAGAGGGAGAACTCTGTGACTCTGAACATCCCTCATTACAAAATTTATGAGGAAGGCGAGGAAAAAGGAAGAGGAGAAAAAGTCACTTGGTGATTAATGATAAAGACACAATGCAGTACATTATAATGAGATCAGTCAACTGTGGAAACTTTATGGGTAGGATTAAGAAATTGCAGGAGTTCAGCTCTGGTAACAGTATGGAACAAAGGCAATGGAGTTCGTAAATGCCAAAGTTAGATAAGCAGGTAGCAACTGCAAACTTGGAAAGTTATTAACTTTCATGTAGGTTGTGATAAGCAGAAATATAATGCATGTCTGAAACAACACACACAAAATGCTGGAGGAACTCAGCAGGCCAGGCAGAATCTGTGGAAAAAAATACAGTTGACGTTTCGGGCCGAAACCCTTCAGGACCAGAGAAAGAAACTGAGGAGTAGATTTAAAAGGTGGGGGGAGGAGACAGAAAACCACCAGGTGATGGGTGAAATCTGGAGGGGGAGGGATGAAGCAAAGAGCTGGGAACTTAATTGGTGTAAGAGGCAGAAGGCTATGGAGAAAGAAAAATGGGGGAGGAGCACCAGAGGGAGGTGATGGGCGGACAAGGAGATAAGTTGAGAGTGGGAAAAGGGGATGGGAAATGGACGGGAGGAGGCTTGGGGGACATTACTGGAAGTTTGAGGAACCGATGTTCATGCCATCAGGTTGGAGGCTACCCAAACAGAATACAAGGTGCTATTCCTCCAACCTAAGTGTGGCCTCATCACAACCGTGGAGGCGATGGATGGACATATCTGAATGGGAATGGGAATGGGAAGTGGAATTCTGCTGGGAGATCCCGCTTGTTCTGGTGGATGGTGTGTAGATGCACGGTGAAGAGGTCTCCCAATCTATGTTGGGTCTCACCAATATACAGGAGGCCACACTGGGAGCACCAAACACAGTAAATTACCCCAACAGACTCACAGGTGAAGTGTTACCTCATCTGGAAAGGCTGTTTAGGGCCCTGGATGGTAGTGAGATGGAGGTGTAGGGGCAGGTGTAGCAATTGTTCCACTTGCAAGGCTAAGTGCCAGGAAGATCAGTGGGGGGGGGGGGGCGGGAATGTGCTTGGTAGTGGGATTCTGTTAGAGGTGGCAGAAGTTTTGGAGAAACGTGTTTGAAACCTGTTCAGAACACTCTGCTGTAACAACACGTCTTCCAGCTCAGTTCAGATGGAATGAATAACAACCCCAGTTTATTTCACGAATGCACACATCTGAAATTTGGACCCAATAGTGATATGTGGAATGATCAAGTTCAATATGCAGGCAGATGAAGTGCTGGGGTTGGAGGGTTGTGTGTGAGTGTGAGGGAGGAACACAGCTTGTTTCACTGTTGTGGTCCTGTTGCGTTGTGCTGCTGAACATTGTGGCTATGTTGGAGCTGAAATGTATGGAGACACTCGCAGGCTGTCCCTAGCACATCCTCGGTTGTGCTGGTTGTTCATGGAAAAGGTCACATTTCACTGTTTCAATGTACATGTGATAAATAACTGAATCTGAATCTTAAAGAGAGCATAGCAACAGACATATTTCAGGAAGACAGAAATTGCTTCCAGCATACGGGGCTTGAATGGTGATGAAGGATCAGTGGGAGATTTTGATCAAAAATAGAACTAGATTATATCCATGAAGGAGCAAGAGCATCTCTTTCCAAAAGTAGGCACTGATGATTGAAGGACAACAGAAAACCTAAAATTAAAACAACACAAACACAAAAGCTATCACTGATTCTAGTGACGGAGAAGAACGTGGAAAAGGTGACAAACCCAGTAATAAGAGCTACAGGGTGAGTGTGAAAAGAAACCACTGAGGAGGTAGTGCGACTGTCTATTGGACAACATAAAGTCTCATGGTGTAGAAGGTAGGAGCTCATGGTGTTGGACACCGCAGTAGTACAGTGGTTCGTACAATCACTTGACTGCGGCAGCTGTATGATCAGGGTTTGATCTCTGCCACTGTCGGTAAGGAGTTCATAAATTCCCCACGTGTTCATGTGGGTTCCCTTTGGGCGCTCCAGTTTGTGCCCACATTCCAAAAGCCTATGGTTAGGGTTAGTAAGCTGTAGCTATGCTGTATTGGTGCTGGAAACGTGGTGACACTTGTGGGCTACCCAGTACAATCCTCACTGACACATTTCACAGTATTGTTCGAGGTACATGTGACAAATAAAGCTAATATTTTGGTAACACAGGCATGGAAAGAGGATACAGTAAGTGTCTTTTTATTTATTGGTAAGATTAAATGAGTGCTGTGCCACACGGATTGGTGTTAAGAAATACACTTCTTCAAAGCAGCAAACTCCTGATGTAGGGTTTAGAAACATAGGAACATAGAAAACCTACAGCACAATACAGGCCCTTCGGCCCACAAAGCTGTGCTGAACATGTACTTACTTTAGAAATTACCTGGGGTTACCCATAGCCCTCTATTTTTCTAAACTCCATGTACTTATCCAGGAGTCTCTTAAAAGACCCTATCGTATCTGCCTCCACCACCGTCGATGGCAGTCCATTCCACACACTCACCACTCTCTGTGTAAAACACTGACCCCTGACACCTTCTCTGTACCTACTTCCAAGCACCTTAAAACTGTGCCCTCTCATGATAGCCATTTCAGCCCTGGGAAAAAACCTCTTGACTATTCACACAATCAATGCCTCTCATCCTCTGCCCCTCCAAGGAGAAAAGGCCGAGTTCACTCAACCTATTCTCATAAGGCATGCTCCCCAATCCAGGCAACATCCTTGTAAATCTCCTCTGCACCCTTTCTATAGTTTCCACATCCTTCCTGTAGTGAGGTGACCAGAACTGAGCACAGAACTTCAAGTGGGGTCTGACCAGGGTCCTGTATAGCTGTAGCATTACCTCTCGGCTCTTAAACTCAATCCCATGGTTGATGAAGGCCAGTGCACTGTATGCCTTCTTAACCACAGAGTCAACCTGAGCAGCAGCTTTGAGTGTCCTATGTCCTCCACACTGCCAAGAGTCTTACCATTAATGCTATATTCTGCCATCATACTTGACCTACCAAAATGAACCACTTCATATTTATCTGAGCTGAACACTTATCTGGGTTGTACTCCATCTGCCACCTCTCAGCCCAGTTTTGTATACTATCGATGTCCCACTGTAATCTCTGACAGCCCTCCACACTATCCACAACACCCCGAACCTTTGTGTCATCAGCAAATTTACTAACCCGTCCCTCCGCAAAGATGCTGTTTCTCCAGCGGATTGTGTGCTGCTCAGTGGAAGAGCAAGCCCAAAAGACTGAATGGCCCATTATTCTAATGGTCTTGTGTCCTACTCTTAATCTGTATGTTCATTACAGTTGGGTGCTTACTGTTCTGGTAAACAATGCATGGTGCAATCGGGTCTTATTACGATCGAGGAACGTGTTTGTAGACCGGATATTGAACTTTTTACTGTTGGACTTCGGCCATATTCCACCGAGATACAACACTGGGCGGCACGGGAGGTCGTTCCTGCCTGTGGCCATCGAACTTGCAGCTCCTCCCATGGAGGGTCAGACACCCTGAGCCAATAGACTGGTCCTGGACTTATTTCCCATCTGGCATAGTTTGCATTATGCTGTTTGATTGTTTGTGGTTTTTGTATTGCTATATTTATGCTCTATTCTTGGTTGGTGCAGCTGTAACGAAACCCAATTTCCCTCGGGATCAATAAAGTATATCTATCTATCTATCATTATTCAGAGATTTGCAACGAAGTTTGTCCACAGATATTATTTTTCCATAGCTGGAAATGCAAGGAGACCTGGCAATCCATGTAGGTAAACTATTAAAGAATGCAAAAAACTTCAAAAAGCTGATGCGTTTGTTTTTTGGATGCAAGATATGGCACATGGATGAAAGAAAAATGAAAGGAAATATGGGAGGGAAGGGTTAGATTGATCTGAGAGTAGGTTAAACTGTCAGCACAACATCATGGGCTGAAGGGCTTGTGATATTCCGTTCTTGGACCTTTCCTTAATCCTACTCACCATGGTCTTCCTATTCCCTCTTCTGGTTCCCCTAAGTCCATTCTGCAGCTTTTTTCTGGCTACCTTGTGGTTCTCTGGAGCCCTGTCTGATCCTTGCTTTCTCAACCTTAAATAAGCTTGTTTCTTCCTCTTGACTAGATGTTCAACATCTCTTGTCAACCATATTTCCTTCAGTCATCCTACCATCCTTCCCCTGCCTCAGTGGGACATAAAACCTTGCCATTCTTTCTGTGATGAAATTTGGTGGGATATCCTGGATGAGGCTGGTGCACCTGGACCTCATGTGTTGGGCTTTCTATGAGAAGGACAGACTGGACTTGGAGAGGGTGAAGAAGACTACAACCAAGTTTGTTCCTGTGCTACAAAGATTAAATTAAGGAGAGATATCAGAAATTAAGCGTTTGTTCCCTGGGACTTTGCACTAAAAAATGATTCAGCATAACATCTGAAACTTAGTCCACCACCCATCTTTAGAAGTTTTTCAGAGTATATTGACTGGCTGCATCACAATCTGACATGGAAACACCAATGCCTTTAAATGGAAAATCCTACAAAGTCAGTGGATACAGCCCAGTCCATCACTGGTAAAATCTTCCCAACCATTGAGAATATCTACATGAAATACAGGAAAGCAGCATCCGGGACACCCGCCACTTAGGTCATGCTCTCTTTTCACCGCTGTCATCAGGTACAGGAGCTGCAGGCTCACACAACCTTGCACAGCCAGGCTCAGGAACAGGTATTACACCTCAACCCTCAGGCTCACCACTTGCCCCATCACTGAACTGTTCCCACAACCAAAGATCTTAAGCGATTGGGATTCAGGTAATGGAATTAGGTTGCAGATCATCCAAAAAGTCTCAATAAATGTCAGTGCAAGGTCAAAAACGAAATGGCCTATGTGCCCTCCCCTCCCCTTTCCTTGTTCCTGTCTTCCCACCTGGGAAAAAATCTTTGATTCAAAGAGCAAGCTTGCAAGTCTCAGTGAAAGGTGCTTTGATCACACAAACTGCTGGAGGAACTCAGCAGGCCAGGCAGCAACTATGGGGTAAAAAAGTACAGTCACCATCTCGGCCCGAAACATCAACTGTACTTTTTTCCATAGCTGCTGCCTGGCCTGCTGAGTTCCTCCGGCAGTTTGAGGGTGTTGCTCGGATTTCCAGCATCTTGTTTAGTTCCTTGATCAGATGGAATGAAGGCCATTCTGGGGTCATCAAGGAAATGGCGGCGTAGGGGAAGGTCTCTCGACAACTATGTATAACTATATCAATAAAAGGGGCAAGAATGATGTCTAAGAACAAGAATAAAAAGTCTGCTCAGAAGGCTGATAAATACAAAGAGACGCAGCAAGACGAGGGTCCGAGCTCCCCCACGGCTAGCCAGGACGGAGGTACTGAGGAAGAATCGGTAAATCTGACTTTGATTTTTAGAGAAATTCGTAATTTCCGACAAGATATCAACAAACAGCTGGAAGATATTAAAGGAGAAATAGGAAAAACTAATCTGAGATTAGATGAAGCCGAAGCGAGGATTGTAGGGGCTGAGGAGAGGCTGCAAAACGCAGAGGAAGTGATAGCAGAAATGCTAAAGCTCCAGTGGAAGCTAATAGACCAAGAAGGCCGCTCAAGAAGGGAAAATGTGAGGATTTATGGAGTTCCCGAAGGAGCTGAAGGTAAACCTGGATTGGTGATTCCCTTCGTGGAGAAGCTGCTTAGAGAGAACCTTGATATACTGGACGCAAAAGACCTACAGATAGAAAGGGCCCACTGCGCGTTGGCACCACAGCCTCCAGCAGGCGCCCAGCCCAGATCGATTCTAGTCAGATTTCTCAGTTACAGGACGAAGAGCTGCTTAAATGGGCATGGCAAAAGAAAGGTTTCATGTGGAGCAACTGTAAAATCAGTTTAGACCATGATTACGCACTGGGGATCCTTGCCAGACGGAAGGAATATGCGGAGACACGGAGGGTCCTGAAGGGAAACAACATCAGATTCCAGACCCTGTATCCAGCTCGGCTGAGAGTCTTTTACGACGAAGGGACAAAAACCTACACTACAGTGGAAGAGGCAACGTCGGACCTGGCGGACCAGGGACTACCTATTAAAGTTATCACCCAACCGGAGTCGCTACTGGAGAGGATTTGGCAGAAGTCGTGGCAGCCAGTGTGGCGAGGATGCTCCACACGAGCCAGAGTGTCAAACTACAAGGAAAAGCTGCAAATATTCAGACGCAAACGTACAGAGAGTACAGATTAATTAAGAGAAATGTCTGAAAAGAGTAAATCGGACTTAAAGGTAAAATGAAAGCTGGTAACTGAAAATAAGTTAGACCGAATAACTTGAATGATAGCAATATGGTCGAGACACAAATAGGAGAAAATTCTCCATGATTGTTCACACTGCGGAGGGCCCCCTATCACAGAGGGTTATCCTTCTGAACTGAGGCGGGTCGGTGCTCAGACCTCACTGTTGGAAGTTGGGGAAAATTTTTAAATGTTATACGTTCAAAAATGTCTAGCATGTGGTTTGATGTTCTGGTTTACTGTTGAGAAGGGATTGCTTACAGTTTGCTTAGGAAAGGGGAGTTGTTTTTCTATTAGAGAAAAATGCAAATTGAACTGGTAAAAATAATTTCCTATAATGTTAATGGGGTTTTGAATCCAATTAAGAGGAATAAGATTATGTCTAAATTGAAAAAAGAGAGGGCACAAATAGCTTTCCTTCAGGAAACGCACATGAGCCAATCTGAACATGCAAAATTAAAAAGCATGGGCTTTAAGCATGTATTTTGTTCATCATATAAATCGAGCTACAAAAGAGGGGTAGCTACTTTAATATCAAGTGCTCTTAATTATGAACATATTTCAAAGACTAAAGACAAGGATGGAGGATTTGTAAAAATTACAGGAAGAATAGAAGGTACAGAAATAACATTGCTGAATGTTTATGCTCCTCCAGGTTGTGAATGGTCATTCTATAGACACATTTTTGACCTAATGGTCAGTTCTCAAGGGGTAGTAATCTGTGGAGGGGATTTTAATATTAGATTAAATCCTATATTAGATTCTTCAAGAATAGTTACTCAGAATAAACCTCTGACTCGGAAAATGAATTCATTGATGGAGGAGTTGGGAATTATACATGTGTGGAGGGAATTACACCCCACTAGTAAAGACTATACACATTACTCTTTCCCTCATTCAGTTTATTCAAGGATAGACTATTTTTTATATTTAACACAGATAGACTCAGGATAAAAGACTGTAATATTGCAACAATTGATCTGTCAGTCTCTATGTCTCTAGTCGTGGAAAGGAAAATGGGAAAACACTGTGGAGGTTAAATTCACATATACTCAATAACCCGAAAGTAATGGAGAGATTAAGGGGAGAAATCAAAGAATACCTAGACCATAATGACATGGGAGAAACATCACCAGTGATCTTATGGGATACATTGAAAGCTGTACTGAGAGGAAAAATGATTTCCATTACCACTCACATGAAAAAAAATCAATGCACAAAAATTAGCAGACCTTCAAGGAAAATTAAAACAACTGCAAGTTGTGGATAGCAACAAAATTAATTCTAATTAAGAAATTAGAAAAAAATTAAGAAATTGCAAAGTGAAATTCATTATATTTATACATTGGAAACTCAAAGAAATTTTCTTTACCTGAAGTAGGTAAAGAATTATGAAGTAGGAGGTAAATCAGCTAGATTATTAGCATATAAGTTACGTAAACAAACAAGTAGACAATACAATTTATAAAATAAAGAATCCAAAAACAAAGCTTGTGGAGAGTACAACAGGGAAAATTCAAGAGCGTTTTGAAACATATTATCGCAAGCTGTACTCTCAACCCCAGGCTTCCAATGAGCCCCATACAGACATTTTCCTGAATTCTTTAGATCTACCCAAGCTCACAGATTTACAAAATTAATGCCTATTAGAACCAGTAACTGCCAAAGAACTGAACCCGGCCATCTCTAGATTAAAGGCTGGAAAGTCCCCAAGCTCTGATGGGTTTACCTTAGAGTGGTACAAATCGCTGAAGTCACAGTTAGCCCCATTATTACTTAACACCTTTAATTGGATCTTACAGAAAGGAGAAATTCCACCTTCCCGAGGAGAAGCGATTATTTCAGTTATTCCTAAAGAGGGTAAAGATAAACTAGAATGTGGTAATTACCGGCCAGTCAGCATTCTTAATTTGGATTACAAATTATTTACATCTATATTAGCGCACAGACTGGAAAAGCTTCTACCTGGCCTCATCCACTTAGACCAGACTGGATTTATTCAACAAAGACAAACTCAGGACAACATAAGGAGAACTTTACACATACTAGAACAGGTTACTAAGAACGGGACAGAGACAATGGTAGTGGGATTAGACGTTGAGAAAGCTTTTGATTCGGTTAGTTGGGTATTCCTATACAGAGTGTTAGGAAGATTCGGCTTTCAAGTAATCCAGACTTTATATAACAGCCCTACTGCTCGAATTAAGACAAATGGGGACCTCTCTGACTCCTTTATTTTAGAGAGAGGAACTAGACAGGGATGCCCAATTTCTCCTCTCCTTTTTGCACTATACATTCAACCTCTTGCTCAACTAATACGACAGAGTGAAATTGTAAAAGGTACCAAGATGGCAGGGATTGAACAGAAAGTGGCATATTCACAGATCACGTTTTAGTCTATCTGAGCGAACCAGAAAAATCATTTATAGGATTGTTTACACTGTCAGATGAGTTTGGGAAAATATCAGGTTATAAAATTAATGTAAAGAAAACGCAGGTTATGTCCCTAAATTATACAACATCCAAAAAACTGCAGGATACATATGATCTTAAGTAGGAAGCTAAATCATTAGAATATTTAGGAATAACCCTGCCAAAAGATCTTTCAACGTTGTCACAGGTAAATTATGGGCCATTAATTTCAGAGATAAAAGCAGATATAGATAGATGGAATCTTATCCCCTTTTAAAGTTTAAATTCAAGGATAAATACCATAAAAATAAATATTCTTCCTCAGTTACTTTATTTTTTCCAGACTTTACCTGTGGAGTTGGACGATAATCAATTCAGGGAATGGGACAAATGGATTTCCCACTTTATCTGCCAAGGAAAGAAACCTAGAATCCGATTTAACACCTTACAGTTAGGGAAGGAAGGAGAAGGTATGGCACTTCCTTGCTTGAGAAATTATTTTCATGCTTCACAATAACCCCTCTGTTATATTGGTGTAATAGGGAAAATAAGGCTAGATGAAAGGAAATAGAATTTGGATTGATTGACAGTTTTCTTCTACAGGCCTCAATAGCTGACAAAGGTTTGATGGCCTAATTGGAAAAGTTTAAAAAGAGCTGGATAAATCTCACATTAAAAGTATGGCAGAAGGTGGCTAATTCATGTGGAATCAATAACATGTTAAAACTTTTCAGATGGGGTGCATATGATAACGAATTTCTTCCCAGCAGAGGAGATAAAATATTTGAACTGTGGATAAAGGAAGGTCTTACAACCTACCTCTCATTCACACATAAAAGAGTATTACGAAGTTTTCAATCTCTGCAGGACAAACATGGCCTAGAACACAATGACTTTTTTAGGTACCTTCAAGTACGACACTATTTTAACCAGAGTGTCATGGTCTGGTCCATAAAATCTGCATTCATGGTCCGGTCCATGTTCCTTATTCCAGGTTTACTGGTTTTCCTCAGTTTCTGTTGAGGCAGCCGATTCTCGTTTGGACTGGCTTCATAAATACCTTCAGGATTCAGCCTCTGGCTGCTGGATTGTTCCTGTTCTAATCCCCCATATGAATCCCTTCTCTGCCTCTTCCTCCTGAAGTCTTGCCATGCCCCTGCAACCTGTGTCTGAAGCCTTGCCTCGCCTCACGCTGCACCTTGCCTGAAGCCGTGCCTTGCCTGTAACCCTCGCCTACAACCTTCACCTGCACCGCTGTCAAGTTCTGTCGCTGGAGCAACATAAGGAACTGTCTCTGTGTCCATGCCTTTGCTAGGTAGGTCCGGCCATTTGCCGCTACCTAGTGTAGGGATCTGTCTTTGTGTCCTTGCCTTTGCTAGGTAGGTCGGCTGTTTGCCGCAACCTAGTGTTGGGAACCATCTGTATCCATGACTTCACTAGGTAGGTCCGGCCGTTTGCCGCTACCTAGTGTTGGGAACCGCCTGTGTCCACACCTTTGCTAAGTAGGTCTGGCTGACTGCCGCTATCTTGTGTTGGGAACTGTCTCATCATATTTTGAGTCCCAGCTCTGTGTTCTGTGTATTAGTCCTGGCCCTATGTCTTGTTTCCAAGAAGGGGTCTCAGCTCTGTGTTCCATGTTCCTGTCTCTCCCTCAACCAAGGCTCTGCGTTCCTGTCTCTCCCTCGACCAAGGCTCTGTGTTCCTGTCTCTTCCTCAACAAAGTCAAGGCTTTGGGGTCTCGTCCAGTCCTAGCAATGTCCAAGAACCTTGTCCTGTCCAAGCTATGGCTTTGTGTTCTCATCTTGTCCATGTGTCTCGCCCAGCCCAGGAGTACCTTGCCCAGCCCGGTGCAAGGGTTCCCTTGTCCTGTCCAGGAGTCTCACGTCCAGTCATGTTGCCTCTCCTCACCCTATAGCCACATCTTGTCCTCACCTAGTTCTGGAGTCGGAGTCCGAGCCCGAGTCAAGTCTCAGGTTCTGGGTCCTTGCCCAGTCTCTGGCTCAGAGTCCATACCCAAGCTTCGAAGAACCCTAGCCTCGAAGAACCCAAGCTTCATCATGTCTTCACCTAGGTCTGGGGTCCGAGCCCAAGTCAAGACCCAGGTTTCGGGTCCTTGTCCTGTCTCTGGCTCGGAGTCCAAGCCCAGGCTCCTAGTCAAGTCCTAGCCCAGGCCTTGAATCCTTGTCTCATCCAGGGCCTGTGTCATGTCCAGCATCCTTTCTTCCCCTCTCCCCTTGCTACCTTGATAATCCTAGTTCTGTTCCTTGTACTTCAGTGTCTGTGTCTTGCATGTGGGTCTGTTCCCAGTGCCCCCATTATGACACAGAGTTGTAGATATATGGACTTATCAACAGTAGAATTAGAATTTTTCAAGATTCTGAATTCGGCTTACAGTTCAATACCAAGTAAATCAATTTCTCGATTATACAATGCCCTCTTTCATGCCAAAAATGAAAACACGTTGTATATTAAACAGAAGTGGGAGAAAGAAGTGGGGCTGGTACTTCCAGAAGAGGCTTGGGGGAAAATATGCAGCTTTCAGTGGTCTTCGACTAACTCTTTGCCTTGGAGAGAACATTGTTGGAAAAATATTGTAAGATACTTCAAGACCCCATTCCAGGAAAAATATGAAGACGCAAATGTGGCGTGTTGGAGAAGGTGTGATCCAAGGAGGCAAATCATTTCCATATTTTTTGGGATTGCCCTAAATTAAGTTTATATTGGAAAGGTATTCACAGAACATTAGTTCAGGTATTTAAGACCCAGATACCTCTGAACTTTGAGACTCTCTACTTAGGACATGTATTGTTTTTGGAACAGAAGAAAGATATAAAGCTGCTGCAGGCCCTCTTAGCGGCAAGTAAGAAATCAATCACCAGAAAGTGGCTAAATCCAATATCACCTACATTAGAAGATTGGCATGAAATTATTTTGGAAATATTTAAAATGGAGAAGATAACTTACTCTTTAAGAATACAAAAAGAAAAATGTTATCAAATTTGGAATAAATGGATTGAATTCATAACCCCAAAGTGAACAGACTTTAGATGACTCTCCTAATAGTTTATACTGCTTACCTCATCAACATAGTAATAGTGTTAACGTAAGCACCCTTGGTTCGAATGTTTACTGTTCTTTTTTTTGGAAAACGGGGAATTAACACAAGTAAAGGAAAAGATTTGGGAAAGGAAAAAATATGATAAAATGATGTAAATAAGTACATAGGGATTGGATAAGTATGTTTGTGGGTAGGAGCAAACACGAACGAGTTAAGATATAAACTCCTACGATGGAAGTTACATAGGGTTACATACAATATTTTGGACCAGAAAGAAATGATCCAGAAGAGATACTTGGAAATTATTATTAATCCACTATTATTACTATTTTTTTTAACAATTATCATTACTTAGTCTAATAGAGTGGAATTACAACTGCACATAATTATCTATTTAAGTGCCTAATTACTTTTTACACTGTATCATCTCAATGTGTACAGTACTTGTGAATGTATAAATAATTATAGATCTTTACATATATAAAAAATGGAAAAGGTTATATATGTAAAAAAAAGTTTGTATAATACTTGCGAATACCTTACCCAAATAAAAATAAAATTAAAAAAGGAATGAAGGCTATTCTGGGAAAAACGGGCTGAAAAATGGCAGATGGAATTTAATGCAGACAAGTATGAGGTTTCGCACTTTAGGAGGGCCAACCAAGTTCGGACTTGCACAGTGATAGACAGAATACTGATGCGTGCAGTAAAATAGGGATCTGGGAATACAGATCCATTATTCATTGAAAGAGGTGTCACAGGTAGATTGGATGGCAAGAGCTTTCGCACATTGGCCTTCATAAATCAAAGTACTGAATATAGGAGTTGGAATGAGATATGAAGGTGTAAAAGACATTGGTGAGGCCTAATTTGGAACACTGTGTACAGCTCTGGTCACCAACCTACAGGGAAGATACCAATAAGACTGGAAGAGTACAGTGGAAATAGACAAGGATGTTGCTGGGGCTGGAGACCCTGAGTTACAGGGAAAGGTTGAATAGGTTCGGTGTTTATTCCCTGGAGAGTAGGAGTATGAGGAGAGATTTGATAGAGGTTTAGAAATTATAAGGATATAGATAGGGCAAGTGCAAGCAGGCTTTTCCACTGAGGTTGCGTGAGACTAGATTATGGTTAAGGGTGAAAGATGAAATATTCAAGGGGAACCTGAAGGGGAGCTTCTTCACTCAGAAGGCGGTGAGAATGTGGAACGAGCTGCCAGTGGGAGCGGTCGATGTGGGTTTAATTGCAACACTTAAGAGAAGTCTGGATAAGAACAGTGACGGCAGGGTATGGAGGGCTGTGGTCCAGGTGTGGGTCAGAGGGACAAGGCAGAATAACAGTTCAGCATGGATCAGATGGACTAAAGTTGTCTGTGCTGTGGTGCTCAATGGCTCTGAGTCTATTAGCTAACATCTGCTCAGTGGGAGAAGACGCTGCCTTAGTTTAATGCTTGGCTCACAGGAGGACCTCTGATTCCCAGCCCCCATCGGCGTTCTTCTCTCTGATGCATCGATAATGAAACTGAAATAACTACTTGACGGAAGGTCAAGGTTGGTGAAACGTAAATGTGATTTTCTACATTTTTCTTGTAAGATCTGTCATTTATGACAGGTAATTTAAGCATCTTTTTTTACACTTCTCTCAAAAACCAAAATTTAGTTCTTGACATTTGTGTTGAAGATTTGCTAATGCATGCTTTTAAAATAAAATGTTAACAATTTTGCCAATGTGCACTTGTGGGATGAATACAAGTCTACCTGTGACTGACTTAATGCGTCAGAACTTTTCAAAATGCAATGTGGTGAAACAATTCTTTATATACCAGGTAAAAATAAAAGGAAAGGAAAGCAGTTTTTATCTTTTATTCAGACTTTGGTTTTGTTTTGCTGTTAACTTATCACAATATGATGTATGCCCTCCATTGGGTACTGGGAGCCAACCAGGTTGTAACTGTCCACACTGGCATTTTTGGTTTGGGATTCATTGACTGGAGCAAATGATTCGGTGATAATTCAGTTCATGATTATTTTGCACCTCATTCTTCCGGCCAATTCCCCATCTCTCATTACAGACAATCAATATAACTCTAATTTGTGGAGAATTGTAACATTTTAATGTGTCTTTAAGTTACAAGTTTACTGCTGAATCTCAGTTTTAGGGTCCTTTAGAACAGATTCTTCTCCCTTAAGGCTTAGTGGATTTTCAGTCCAGGAATACTTAACATCTTCAATGAATTAACCCAAAGAAAAGCTGTTTCATTTGGCTATATTCATGGTATTCGTGTATGGTTGAATGACAATTTAACTAGAATTGAATTGAACTCTTGGATCTCCTGTTCTTTCTCATTAAAACAATCCTGGTTCTTTAAGAAGCTGAGTGACTCCTCACTAATGCCAACATGCTTTTAATAATCTCTTGTGTGGCATCTTATTAAAAGCTTTCTGAAAATCCAAAAATATCATATCTTTGCCTTTTAAAAACGCAAACAACATGAATTCTGCAGATGCTGGAAATTCAAGCAACACACATCAAAGTTGCTGGTGAACGCAGCAGGCCAGGCAGCATCTCTAGGAAGAGATACAGTTGACATTTCAGGCCGAGACCCTTCGTCAGGACTAACTGAAGGAAGAGTTAGTAAGAGATTTGAAAGTGGGAGGGGGAGGGGGAGATCCAAAATGATAGGAGAAGACAGGAGGGGGAGGGATGGAGCCAAGAGCTGGACAGGTGATTGGCAAAGGGGATACAAGAGGATCATGGGACAGGAGATCCGGGGAGAAAGACAAGGCGGGGGGAACCCAGAGGATGGGCAAGGGGTATAGTCAGAGGGACAGAGGGAGAAAAAGGAGAGAGAGAGAAAGAATGTGTGTATATAAATAAATAACGGATGGGGTACGAGGGGGAGGTGGGCCATTAGCGGAAGTTAGAGAAGTCATTGTTCATGCCATCAGGTTGGAGGCTACCCAGACGGAATATAAGGCGTTGTTCCTCCAACCTGAGTGTGGCTTCATCTTTACAGTAGAGGAGGCCGTGGATAGACATGTCAGAATGGGAATGGGACGTGGAATTAAAATGTGTGGCCACTGGGAGATCCTGCTTTCTCTGCGGACAGAGCGTAGGTGTTCAGCAAAGCGGTCTCCCAGTCTTATAAGGTGTTGTTCCGTCTGGGTAGCCTCCAACCTGATGGCATGAACATCGACTTCTCTAACTTCCGCTAATGGCCCACCTCCCCCTCGTACCCCATCCGTTATTTATTTATATACACACATTCTTTCTCTCTCTCTCCTTTTTCTCCCTCTGTCCCTCTGACTATACCCCTTGCCCATCCTCTGGGTTCCCCCCCCTTGTCTTTCTCCCCGGATCTCCTGTCCCATGATCCTCTCGTATCCCTTTTGCCAATCACCTGTCCAGCTCTTGGCTCCATCCCTCCCCCTCCTGTCTTCTCCTATCATTTTGGATCTCCCCCTCCCCCTCCCACTTTCAAATCTCTTACTAACTCTTCCTTCAGTTAGTCCTGTCGAAGGGTCTCGGCCCGAAACATCGACTGTACCTCTTCCTAGAGATGCTGCTTGGCCTGCTGCGTTCACCAGCAACTTTGATGTGTGTTGCATATCTTTGCCTTTATCCATCTACTACATCCAAGCTTAAAGTTCCAATAGTTTCCAACAAGATTCAACATCCATAAGTTGATGTCGACACTGCCTAACTCTATAATAGTTTTCAAAGTCTCCTGTTACCACTTGCTCCATCATGGAGTCCGAGGCTTTATAAGGCATTGGTCAGATCATGCTTGGAGTATTGTGACCAGTTTTGAGCCCCTTATCTAAGAAAGAAGGTACTGGCGTCGGAGACTTCTTCACTCAGTGGTGAGATTGAGCTGCCAGCGGAAGTTGTGGATGTAAGTTCAACTGTATTATTTAACAGAAGTTTGTATAAGTACATGGATTGGAGGGGTGTGGAGGGCTATGTTCCAGATGGACGTTGGTGGGAGTAGGCAGAAGATAAGGCCAGCAAGCTAGATGGGCCAAACATGACAAATGAGGGCAAACTAGCAATAATATAAAGCAAGATACTATGGTTTTTTTCAATTATATTATTAGTAAGAGGTGAGAGTTGATGTTGGACCACTGGAAAATGATGTTGATAAGGTAGTAATGGGGGACAGAGAAATGGCAGATGAACTTAATAGGTGCTTTGCATCTGTCTTTACTAGCAGTCTGGCAGAGGTCCATGAGCCGGAGCAAGTGCCATTGCGATTACAAAGGAAAAAGTGCTTGTAATTGCATTTGTCACATTGTTGGCAAGAAGGGCTATTTTATTGAAATGGAAAGATACCTCTGTCCCTACATTAATTCAATGGTCTTTTCAAGGAATGTTCTGTCTTAGCTTGAAAAAAATTACATGTAGAACTTTTGATCCTCGATTCGATTTTGAGAGAAGATGGGGCTCTTTTGCCAAATATTATCATTTAATTTGAATTAATTTATATGGCTTCCTTCAAATCTTATTTTATATAAATATGAATTGGCAGTTGATGATTTTTCTTCTATATATATATATATAGATGATTGTATGACGAATTGCTCCGGGAGTTGGTTCCTAATGTTTATTTTTCTCTTTTTTTCTTTTTTTCTTTTTCTTTCTCTTGTAGTTACTGGGTTTTTTTTCTTTTAGTAGTTGGGGTTCTCTATTTCCTCCTTTTCTTTAAAAAATTTTTTTTCATTATCATATATTCATTTTTGATAAGTTTTTTTCAGCTTTATTAACTGTATATATCAATTGGCTGAAATCTTGTACCATCTTAAAACTGTAGAAGATTATGTATCAATAAAAAGATTTTAAAAATGAAAATGGAAAAAGTGCTAAGCAAACTGAAAGGTGTTTAGGTGGATAAGTCACATGGGCCAGACAGGCCACATCTCAGAATCCCAAAAGAGGTTGCTGAAAAGGTAATGGACATATTGGTCATGATCGTTCAAGAATCATTTGATTCTGGTGTGGTCCTGGAGGACTGGAAGATTGCAAATGTCTCTCCAGTCTTTAAGAAGGGAGAAAGGCAAAAGAAAGAAAATTATAGGCCAGTTAGCCTAACCTCAGTGGTTGAGAAATGTTGGAGTCTATTATTAAGGATGGGTTTCAAGGTACTTGGAGACTAATGATAAAACAAGCCAAAGTCAGCATGGTTTCTGTAAGGGGAAATCTTGCCTGACAAATCTGTTAGAGTTCTTCAAGGAAATAACAAACAGGGTGGACAAAGGAGAGGTAGTGGATGTCATTTACTTAGATTTTCAGAAGGTGCTTGATAAGGTGCTACGCACAAGGCTGCTTAACAAAATAAAATCCTATGGTATTGCAGGAAAGATACTGGCATGGATAGAGGAATAGCTGCCAGGCAGGAGGCAGTGAGTGGGAATAAAGGGGGCCTTTTCTGGTTGGCTGCCAGTGACTAATAGTGTTCCTCAGGGGTCAGTATTGGGATCGCTGTTTTTCTCATTGTTTGTCAATAATTTAGATAATGGAATTAATGGCTTTGTGGCAAAGTTTGTGGATGATACAAAGATAGATGGAGGTTGAGGTTAAATCACTTTCTTTGTTTGAACTTTGAGTACTTTATCATCATTAGCTTCTAAAGGACTAATTTTCCATTGTATTTTTTTAACAATCACACAGTATATTCTTCCCTTTAAGATCTTGTTAAAAAACGAACCCTTTCTGTTATGCGGATCTTCACAGAATAATTCAGAACTTACCTACACATTTACAATCCGATATAAACACAAAGTAAATTCCAAGTCCTTCCAATCAACTTTGATGTTAATCTGCTAATTGCACAAGAAAGAAGAGAATTATAGCATTAAATGGGAACAAAAAAAATCAAAAATTGATAGAATTGTACAGGACAATGAATATCAGGGTCTTACACAGGGAGACATCGTCTGGTTTCTTGCCCCTTTTTTCTAGTCCTGATGAAGGGTCTTGGCCCAAAATGACAACTGTTTATTCCCTTCCATAGACGCTGCCTGACCCATTGAATTCTTCCAGCATCTTGTGTGTTGACTTGGACACAGGGAGATGGCTTTGTAGTAAATTTTGTGTGACTTGATCAAATTTAATTATGTTCAATCACATATATTCTGATATTAACCTGTAAGTTATTTCAAAAATATTAGTAGCTGGACAGTTTGATAGGGTGGTTAAGAAAGCATTTGTCATGCTTGCCTTTGTTAATCAAGGAAATGAGCAATAGAGTTGGGTAGTTATGTGACAGCTTTATACAACCCTGGTTAGACTGCGTCTGAAGTATTGCATTCAGTTCATTAATAGTCGCCCCATCATAGGAAGGATGTTGAGGTTTTGGAGGTGGTGCAGAAGTGGTTTGCCTGGATTGGTAGGTATGTACTATAACAAGACGAACAATGGAGATTAGAAAAATTAGGGTGGATAAATCCCTAGGGCCTGACAAGGTGTTACCCTTGGACATCCCGGGAGGCTGTGCAGTAATTTCAGGGGCCCTAACAACAATATTTAAAACACAAGATTCTGCAGATGCTGGAAATCCACAGCAACAGATTCAATTCAGAGGAATTCAGTGAGTTGGGGAGCATCTTTGGAGGGGATAACAGACGACATTTCAGGCTGAGACCCTTCAACAGGACAGCATTTATGGAAATGATAAATAGTTAAAGTTTCATGCCGAGACCCTTAATCAGGGCTATCATCTACTTCACAGATATTTAAAACACAGGTGAGTTGCTGGAGGTCTCAAAGCTTTCCGCTTCTTTTTGGATTCCAGATCTAACCAGTTCCCCTCTACCACCACTCTGCTCCGTCTAGCGGAATTAGTCCTTACTCTTAATAATTTCTCCTTTGGCTCCTCCCACTTCCTCCAAACTAAAGGTGTAGCTATGGGCACCCGTATGTGTCCTAGCTATGCCTGCCTTTTTGTTGGCTTTGTGGAACAATCTATGTTCCAAACCTATTCTGGTATCTGTCCCCCACTTATCCTTCGCTACATCAACGACTGCATTGGCGCTGCTTCCTGCACGCATGCTGAGCTCGTTGACTTCATTAACTTTGCCTCCAACTTTCACCCTGCCCTCAAGTTTACCTGGTCCATTTCCGACACCTCCCTCCCCTTTCTTGACCTTTCTGTCTCTGTCTCTGGAGACAGCTTATCTACTGATGTCTACTATAAGCCTAATGACTCTCACAGCTACCTGGACTATTCCCCTTCCCACCCTGTTTCTTGCAAAAATGCCATCCGCTTCTCGCCATTCCTCTGTCTCCGCTGCATCTGCTCTCAAGATGAGGCTTTTCATTCCAGGACGAAGGAGATGTCCTCCTTTTTTAAAGAAAGGGGCTTCCCTTCATCCACCATCAACTCTGCTCTCAAATGCATCTCCCCCATTTCACGCACATCTGCTCTCACTCCATCCTCCCACCACCCCACTAGGAACAGGGTTCCCCTTGTCCTCACCTACCACCCCACCAGCCTCCGGGTCCAACATATAATTCTCCGTAACTTCCGCCATCTCCAACGGGATCCCACCACTAAGCACAACTTTCCCTCCCCCTACCCCCTGCTTTCTGCAGGGATTGCTCCCTACACGACTCCCTTGTCCGTTTCCCCCCCCCCATCCCTCCCCACCAATCTCCCTCCTGGCACTTACCTTGTAAGTGGAACAAGTGCTACACATGCCCTTACACTTCCTCCCTCACCACCATTCAGGGCCCCCGACAGTCCTTCCAGCTGAGGCGACACTTCACCTGTGAGTTGGCTGGGGTGATATACTGCGTCCGGTGCTCCTGATGTGGCCTTCTATATATTGGCGAGACCCGATGCAGACTGGGAGATCGTTTCGCTGAACACCTACACTCTGTCTGCCAGAGAAAGCAGGATCTCCCAGTGGCCACACATTTTAATTCCACATCCCATCCCATTCTGATATGTCTATCCATGGCCTCCTCTACTGTCAAGATGAAGCCACACTCAGATTGGAGGAACAACACCTTATATTCCGTCTGGGTAGCCTCCAACCTGATGACATGAACACTGACTTCTCTAACTTCTGCTAATGCCCCACCTCCCCTTCGTACCCCATCTGTTATTTATTTTTACTCACACATTCTTTTTCTCTCTCTCCTTTTTCTCCCTCTGTCTCTCTCACTATACCCCTTGCCCATCCTCTGGGTTTCCCCCCTCCCCCTTTCTTTCTTCCTGGGCCTCCTGTCCCATGATCCTCTCATATCCCTTTTGCAAATCACCTGTCCACCTCTTAGCTCTATTCCTCCCCCTCCCACTTTCAAATCTCTTACTAGCTCTTCCTTCAGTTAGTCCTGACAAAGTGTCTCGGCTCGAAACGTCAACTGTACCTCTTCCTAGAGATGCTGCCTGGCCTGCTGAGTTCACCAGCAGCTTTTATGTGTGTTGCTTGAAATTCCAGCAGCTGCAGATTTCCTCGTGTTTGCACGTATTGTTCTGTTGTTTAAGAAAGGTGCTGAGAGTAAGCCTGGAAATCAGAGGCCATTGAGCCTGACATCAATAATGGGTAAATTATTGGACAGTATTCTATGGGAATGGATATATAAATATTTCTATAGACAGAGCCTGAATAGGGCTGGTCCACATGGCTGTGTGTGAGGTGGGTCAAGTCTAAAATCCAATCTTGTGGAGATTTTGAGGAGATTATGAGGATGATTGATGAAGGGAAAGCAGGGCTCTATGAGTGTATGATTCTATGACATCTTCTAAAAATGCAAATAATCATTGCCAAACTAAATAATTTGAAGATTTCAGTTTCCCTTTATTAACAGGCAGTTATTATATGAACTATTGTTATACAGAACTCTGTTCAGTTCTGGTTGCCTCACTACAGGAACGATGTGGAAGCTACAGAAAGGGTTCAGAGGATATTTACAAGGATGCTGACAGTGTGGCTGGGGTGAAAATAAATTATGTTGAAAGTTTAAGCAAATCCACTAATAGAAAGGTTGTGAGTGGTGGTAAAAATCTTCTGAGGTGTATATATTTCAATGCTAGGAGTATTGCGGGGAAGGTGGATGAGTTGAGGGCGTGGATTGACACGTGGAATTATCACGTTGTAGCAATTAGTGAAACTTGGCTACAGGAGGGGCAGGACTGGCAGCTTAATATTCCAGGGTTCCGATGTTTCAGATGTGATCGAGGCAGAGGAATGAAAGGTGGGGGAGTAGCATTGCTTGTTAGGGAAAATATTACAGCAGTGCTCAGGCAGGACAGATTAGAGGGCTTGTCTACTGAGTCCTTATGGGTGGAGTTGAGAAACAGGAAAGGTATGGCCACATTAGTGGGATTGTATTACAGACCACCCAATAGTCAAAGAGAATTGGAAGTGCAAATCTGCAGAGAGATAGCAGGCAACTACAGGAAACATAAAGTTGGGGTGGTAGGGGATTTTAATTTTCCATATATTGATTGGGTCTCCCATACTGTTAGGGGTCTAGATGGTTTAGAGTTTGTAAAATGTGTTCAGGAAAGTTTTCTAAATCAATATATAGAGGGACCAACTAGAGGGGATGCAATATTGGGTCTCCTGTTAGGAAACGAGTTAGGACAAGTGACAGAAGTCTGTGTAGGGGAGCACTTTGGTTCCAGTGATCATAACACCATTAGTTTCAACTTGATCATGGACAAGGATAGATCTGGTCCTACGGTTGAGGTTCTTAACTGGAAGAAGGCCAAATTTGAAGAAATGAGAAAGGATCTAAAAAGCGTGGGTTGGGACAGGTTGTTCTCTGGCATGGATGTGATCGGTAGGTGGGAAGCCTTCAAAGCAGAAATTTTGAGAGTGCAGAATTTGTATGTTCCTGTCAGGATTAAAGGCAAGGTGAATAGGAATAAGGAACCTTGGTTCTCAAGGGATATTGCAACTCTGATAAAGAAGAAGAGGGAGTTGTATGACGTGTATAGGAAGCAGGGAGTAAATAAGGTGCTTGAGGAGTATAAGAAGTGCAAGAAAATACTTAAGAAAGAAATCAGGAGGGCTAAAAGAAGACATGAGGTTGCCTTGGCAGTCAAAGTGAAGGATAATCCAAAGAGCTTTTACAGGTATATTAAGAGCAAAAGGATTGTAAGGGATAAAATTGGTCCTCTTGAAGATCAGAGTGGTCGGCTATGTGTGGAACCAAAGGAAATGGGGGAGATCTTAAATAGGTTTTTTGCGTCTGTATTTACTAAGGAAACTGGCATGAAGTCTATGGAATTAAGGGAAACAAGTAGTGAGATCATGGAAATGGTACAGATCGAAAAGGAGGAGGTCCTTGCTGTCTTGAGGAAAATTAAAGTGGATAAATCCCCAGGATCTGACAGGGTGTTCCCTCGGACCTTGAAGGAGACTGGTGTTGAAATTGCAGGGGCCCTGGCTGAAATATTTAAAATGTCGCTGTCTACAGGTGAGGTGCCGGAGGATTGGAGAGTGGCTCATGTTGTTCCGTTGTTTAAAAAAGGATTGAAAAGTAATCCGGGAAATTATAGGCCAGTAAGTTTAACGTTGGTAGTAGGTAAGTTATTGGAGGGAGTACTAAGAGACAGAATCTACAAGCATTTGGATAGACAGGGACTTATTAGGGAGAGTCAACATGGCTTTGTGCGTGGTAGGTCATGTTTGACCAATCTATTGGAGTTTTTTGAGGAGGTTACCAGGAAAGTGGATGAAGGGAAGGCAGTGGATATTGTCTACATGGACTTCAGTAAGGCCTTTGACAAGGTCCCGCATGGGAGGTTAGTTAGGAAAATTCAGTCGCTAGGTATACATGGAGAGGTGGTAAATTGGATTAGACATTGGCTCAATGGAAGAAGCCAAAGAGTGGTAGTAGAGAATTGCTTCTCCAAGTGGAGGCCTGTGACTAGTGGTGTGCCACAGGGATCAGTGCTGGGTCCATTGTTATTTGTCATCTATATCAATGATCTGGATGATAATATGGTAAGTTGGATCAGCAAGTTTGCTGATGATACAAAGATTGGAGGTGTAGTAGACAGTGAGGAAGGTTTTCAGAGCCTGCAGAGGGACTTGGACCAGCTGGAAAAATGGGCTGAAAAATGGCAGATGGAGTTTAATACTGACAAGTGTGAGGTAATGCACGTTGGAAGGACAAACCAACGTAGAACATACAGGGTTAATGGTAAGGCACTGAGGAGTGCAGTGGAACAGAGGGATCTGGGAATACAGATACAAAATTCCCTAAAAGTGGCATCACAGGTAGACAGGGTCGTAAAGAGAGCTTTTGGTACATTGGCCTTTATTAATCGAAGTATTGAGTATAAGAGCTGGAATGTTATGATGAGGTTGTATAAGGCATTGGTGAGGCCAAATCTGGAGTATTGTGTTCGGTTTTGGTCACCAAATTACAGGAAGGATATAAATAAGGTTGAAAGAGTGCAGAGAAGGTTTACAAGGATGTTGCCGGGACTTGAGAAACTCAGTTACAGAGAAAGGTTAAATAGGTTGGGACTTTATTCCCTGGAGCGTAGAAGAATGAGAGGAGATTTGATAGAGGTATATAAAATTATGTTGGGTATAGATAGAGTGAATGCAAGCAGGCTTTTTCCACTGAGGCAAGGGGAGAAAAAAACCAGAGGACATGGGTTAAGGGTGAGGGGGGAAAAGTTTAAAGGGAACATTAGAGGGAGCTTCTTCACACAGAGAGTGGTGGGAGTATGGAATGAGCTGCCAGACGAGGTGGTAAATGCAGGTTCTTTTTTAACATTTAAGAATAAATTGGACAGATACATGGATGGGAGGTGTATGGAGGGATATGGCCCGTGTGCAGGTCAGTGGGACTAGGCAGAAAATGGTTCGGCACAGCCAAGAAGGGCCAAAAGGCCTGTTTCTGTGCTGTAGTTTCTATGGTTTCTATGGATGTTGCCTGGATTGGGGAGCATGCCTTATGAAAACAGGTTGAGTGAACTCAACCTTTTCCCCTTGGAGTGACGGAGGATGAGAGGTGACCTGATAGAGGTGTATAAGATGATGAGAGACATTGATCGTGTGGATAGTCAGAGGCTTTTTCCCAGGGCTGAAATGGTTGCTGCAAGAGGACACAGGTTTAAGGTGCAGAGGAGATGTCAGGGGTAAGCTTTTTACTCAGAGTGGTGAGTGCGTGGAATGGGCTGCCAGCAACAGTGGTGGAGGTGGATACGACAGGGTCTTTTAAGAGACTTTTGGATAGGTACATGGAGCTTAGAAAAATAGAGGGCTATGGGTAAGCCTAGTAATTTCTAGGGTAGGGACATGTTCGGCACAACTTTGTGGGCTGAAGGGCCTGTATTGTGCTGTAGGTTTTCTATGTTTTTTTTTCTAAGTAGATGCTCCTTAGTATTGTGTCTCTTATCTTAATAAAGCTGGTAATCTTTATGCAAACCCATTCTCATGTGAACATATTCTTTCACTGATATAGCGAAACTCAAATCAGAAATGCAGAGAGAGAGAGAGAATAATAATACTGTTGTATATTTAACTATATGATATAATGTATATGCACTTTAGGTCAACTTGTACATCGACATAATATTTTTATTACCTGCTAATATTAGTGTTAATATTTTATGTGCCATGTGTGATGTATATAGTCTTTTGCACCTTGCTTCCTGAGGAATATTGTTTAATTAACCTGTACACATTTGTACAATTGAATGGCAATCAACTTAAACTTGAACTTGAGAGAGAGTTCAGAAACATCTCTGGTAAAGATTATGGTATTAGGAGTGCTTTACACTGAATACTTGACACCATTCTGTCCTGTATCAGGTTAAAAACTGTCTGGAGCCTTGTCTGTCACTGTTACACAGCTTTCTTCAATCTGAAGGGAAAGAAAATCAGTACCTCACTTTCAAAAGATTGCAGCCACTTTACAATGGCGACCAAAGAATTGTGCAGATGAAAATGATTTAAGACTTGACAAAAGGTAACTATGATCAGTCATCCATTAAAAGAATGCATAAATAAATTAACATAGCCTAATCAGACATCACAAAGTGCCAAAGTTGTCTTGTAGTATTAGCTGATTAAAAAAGGGGATACTCGGCAAGTTCATCACAGCCACATCAAACTTTTCAATTCAGATTTCATAAATTATAAATGTGATTTGTAATTATAAAGGAATTTTACCAAGGGACATTGATTAACATCATTTTCAGGATGCAGCATATACATTTTTAGATATAAAAATGTTCTATGTGTATAGAATAAATACATATCTGTTACTCTATAATATATTTACATCAAAAATTGTAATGCTGATTGTAGCTATTTCATAGCATTTTTCAGCATTCGATTCATATCTGGATGCAGGCTTTCTTGGAAAGGAATAAGAAGTTAACATTTTGGACCAAGATCCTTAATCAGGGTCTTGGCCCGAAACATTGACTATTCATTCCTTTCCATAGTTGCTGCCTGACATGCTGACTTCCTCCAGCATTTTGCGTGTATTGTTCAAGATTTCCATCATCTGCAGAATCTCTTGTTTATAACAGGCTTTCTTGCAACATTGGAATGCAGTGTGTAAACAAAGTCCTGAGATCCCCGTATGTGTCAATAGGTACATTTAGTGTCAGAGAAATGTATACAATATACATCCTGACATTCTTGTATGCTCTGAGTTTCCACATTATGAACTAATAATTATTTTAATCAATTACTTGTAAGTTCATATGATAGAGATGAGTTTAAAAGTAGTTCGTAAATAGTTGGTATTGTTAATATTGTATAGAGCCGCTTTGAGATAGAACATTGCACTGCATCATGGAAATGTACTCATAACAAATATAGCTTTGAAAGTTAGACTCCCATGGTAGGGGAGTCCAGGACAAGAGGGCATGACTTCAAGATTGAAGGATGTCCATTTAGAACAGTGAGGCAGAGATATTACTTTAGTCAGAGGGTGGTAAATCTGTGGAATTTGTTGCGTTGAGCGGCTGTGGAGGCCACGTCATTGGGTGTATTTAAGGCAGAGATAGATAGGTTCTTGATTAGCCAGGGCATCAAAGGGTATGGGGAGAGGGCAGGGGAGTGGGGATGATGGGAAGAATTGGATCCGCCCATGATTGAATGGTGGAGCAGACTCGATGGGCCAAATGGCCTACTTCTGCTCCTATATCTTATGGTCTTATTTTTTTGTATGATCCTTTACTCCGGGAATACTTTTAGCCAAATAAAGAATGCACCACAGTATGGGCAATAGTTATTAGAATTTGATGAAGCAAAGTGCCACAGTAATAATCCCATTTCACATACAATATAAACACTGTCTGGCTAGACACAGGAGAGCTATAATTCCACAATTTATACCCATCTTGAGGATGCTTTACCAAATTAAATGAAAATGATAGTGCATTAAAAATTAATAAGAGCTGTTGAAATAATTATGTGTAGTTTGTGGCTGCTATTTGCTGTTGAATAACAACTGTGCTCTCTCTTAACCTTCTGCAACAATGTCCAGACATAAAATGTTGAAGGAACTCAGAAGGACAGGCAGCATCTATACAGAGGACTAAAAAGGTTTTTCCAACTCTGCTACCTCACATTATATAGTATAGGATTGACTGGAAATTTGATAATTTCATTGCTATCTAGAAGTTTCTAAGGAAAAATGGCATCGCTCAAAACATGAACACTTGGAATAAGATAAGAAGTAGAGGCGGAAGAGTTCCAATGCCCATTGGATCGCTCTGGCAGCTGAGCCGATTTCAAAAGATCGAGAGAGGCTTCGGGCTGGGTGACAAAGTTTGGGTCTGGAGCAAGATGCTGGTTAGCATGTTCTAGGCCCGGGGCCTTTCGTGGCAATGGTGCCCGGGTCCGAGTGCGAGGTACGATATGCTGATTGGACAATTTAAATGATATACTGGAAAGACAGGACATCGGGATTGGAGGCGAGGGCCAGTTTCACTCGCTCTCCCACAATGTTCACTCCTCTTTATGGCGCTGAGGCTATGAAGACTGCCCCTGTCTGCTGTGCTCCATGCTCGCTAATATGATGAACTGACACCGAGGTTCTGGGCCTGCTCTAGGCTGCCCCAGGGTTCAGATCTAAGGACTCATTTTGGTTCAGAATGTTGTTGCTGGCTTCGACTGCTTGCATGATTTGTGCTCCCCCACCACTTCTGTGCATCAGCTATTGGTCTATACTTTTTTAAATTGGGTTCTTTCGGGTTTCTTGCTTTGTGGCTGCCTGTAAGCAAAGTTGTATAATTTATACATTAGAAACATAGAAAACCTACAGCGCAATACAGGCCCTTCAGCCCACAAAGCTGTGCCAAACACGTACTTACTTTAGAAATTACCTAGGGTTGCCCATTGCCCTCTATTTTTCTAAGCTCCATGTATCTATCCAGGAATCTCTTAAAAGACCCTATCGTATCCGCCTCCACCCACCATCAATAGCAGCCCATTCTACCCACTCATCACTCTCTATGTAAAATGAACTTACCCCTGACATTTCCTCTGTACCTGCTTCCAAGTACCTTAAAACTGTGCCCTCTCGTGCTGGCCATTTCAGCCCTGGGAAAAAGCCCCTGACTACCCCCACGACCAATACCTCTCATTGTGGTTCTTTCTCCCCTCCGCCAACTTTCTTACTCCAACTCCTCATCTTTTTTTCCAGGCCTGATGAAGAGTCTCGGCCTGAAACATCAACTGTACTCTTTCCCACAGTTGCTGCCTGGCCTGCTGAGTTCCTCCAGCATTCTGTGTGTTGCTTGGATTTCCTACATTTACAGATTTTCTCTTGTTTGTCTTCAATACGTTTGAAAATTTCCCTCCTGTTCACAGCTCATTGCCCTGCACCTACCATCCTCACCTCCACATACCAACTGCTATCATCCTGATCTTCACCTCCTCCAGCCTCCACCTACCACCAGCTCCTCAGTCACATGGACTCATCTTCACTACTGAGCAGGTGTGAGGGGCTCTGGAAAAACTCAGACATGGCAAAGTATTGGGACCGGATGGTGTGAACGCCGAGGTTCTGAAGGAGTGTGCTGAGCAGCTGTGTGGAGCTCTCCAGCACATTTTCAATCAGAGTCTCAGCCTGACTGTGTGGAAAACATCATGTGTGATCCCAGTACCCAAGAAGGGCCAACGGAAAGTCTTGAATGACTACCGTACAGTGGCCCTGACCTTACACATCAGGAAGACCCTAGAGTGGCTCGTCCTGGCTCACTTCTGACCTTCGATCAGCCCTCTATCCCCTGCAGTTTGCCTACCAGAAGCACATTGGAGTCAATGATGCTGTCATCTACCTGCTGAACAGAGCCTACTCCCATTTGGATAAGCAGGACAGCACTGTGAAGATCGTGTTTTTTGATTTCTCAAGTGTCTTCAATACCATACAGCCCTCATTGCTGGGGAAAAGCTCCATTCAATGCAGGTTGGCACTTCCATTGTATCCTGGATAATGGACTATTTGATTGGCAGACCACAGTTTGTGCGGTTTCAGAGCTGTGTTGTCAGACACGGCTACAAGTAGCACTGGGACTGTATTGGCTTCCTTCCTGTTTACCTTGTATACTTTAGATACAACACTGAATCATCATCTGCAGAAATTCTCCAATGACTCAGCAATTAAGGGAGCTAGGGCTTTACTCTCTGGAGAGAAGGAGGATGAGAGGAGACATGATAGAGGTGTACAAGATAATAAGAGGAATAGATAGAGTGGATAGCCAGCGCCTCTTCCCCAGGGCACCACTGCTCAATACAAGAGGACATGGATTTAAGGTAAGGGGTGGGAAGTTCAAGGGGGATATTAGAGGAAGGTTTTTTATTCAGAGAGTGGTTGGTGCGTGGAATGCACTGCCTGAGTCAGTGGTGGGGGCAGATACACTAGTGAAGTTTAAGAGACTACTAGACAGGTATATGGAGGAATCTAAGGTGGGGGGGTTATATGGGAGGCAGGGTTTGAGGGTCGGCACAACATTGTGGGCCAAAGGGCCTGTACTGTGCTGTACTATTCTATGTTCTATGTTCTAATAGCTGGGTGTATAAAGGGAAACAGGAGGATGAATTCAAGCCCTGGTGGAGGACTTTGTCAAACGGTGCAAGCTGAATCATCTGCAGCTGAACATCAGTAAGATAAAGGAGATGGAGATCGGCTTTGGGAAGACTAAGCCTGCACTGCTCCCTGTTACTATTGATGGTGAGGTGTGGATGTGGTGAGGATCTACAAGTGCCTGGGGGTGCACCTAGATGACAGACTTGAATGGAGCACCAACACAAAGGCTGTGTACACGAAGGGCCAGAGTCACCTGAGGAGACTGGGGTCCTCTGGAGTTTGCAGGCCTCTCCTTCACTTGTTCTACCAGTCTGTTGTCACCATTACAATCTTCTATGCGGTAGTGTGCTGGGGCAATGGTACTAACAAGGGTGATGCCAACAGGCTCAATAAACTGACTAGAAAAGTTGACTGTTATAGGAGTCAAACTGGACAGACTGGAAGCTGTGATAGAACAAAGGACCTTACAAAAAATCCTGGAAATTCTGCACAATGTTTCTCACCTTCTACAGGCCGCCTTGGCTGAACAGAGCAACACTTTTAGTAATAGACTGTGACAACTGCACTGCTGTAAAGAGTGCTATGAAGTCATTCTTGTCCTTGGCCATTAGGCTCTATAATGAGTCAACCTATAGCCAGGGAAGTGATGACCCCCCCCACCCCCCGTTAGACTGATTAAGGTAACTTATTTTTTATTTTTTTCTTTCTTTTCTTATATTGATATATCTGTGGACTTGTAATGCTACTGTGACACTGCAGTTTCCTTTGGGATTAATAAATTATCTATCTTATCTACATCATCATGTACCACGTCATATTGGCGTGCCGATCACAACCATGAATGTCCTTGGCAACTTTTTCTACAGAACTGGTTTGCCATTGCCTTCTTTTGGGCAGTGTCTTTACAAGATGGGTGACCCCAGCCATTATCATTACTCTTCAGAGAGTGTCTGTCTGCCTGGTGTTGGTGGTCACATAACCAGGAATTGTGGTTTGCACCAGCTGCTCATACGACCGTCCACCACCTGCTCCCGTGGCTTCACGTGACCCTGATGGGAGGGGTGGGTGGGCTGAACGGGTGCTACACCTTGCCCAAGGGTGCCCTGCAGGCTGGCAGAGGGAAGGAGTGCCTTACACCTCCTTCGGTAGAGACGTATCTCCACTCTGCCACTCATATACGGTATGTACAAAACAACACATTTCACAACAAATGCCAGTGATAATCCTGAAAAGTGATGTACTAGTTTCCTCCATCTATGTTACATGACGGAAGGTGATGGTTAGTTTTCTTTTCCCTGTATATTAGTCTATTTTCCTCTCTGAGCACGGCATAGAAACATAGAAACATAGAAAATAGGTGCAGGAGTCGGCCCTTCGAGCCTGCACCGCCACTTATTATGATCATGGCTGATCATCCAACTCAGAACCCCGCCCCAGCCTTCCCTCCATACCCCCTGACCCCTGTAGCCACAAGGGCCATATCTAACCCCCTCTTAAACATAGCCAATGAACTGGCCTCAACAGTTTCCTGTGGCAGAGAATTCCACAGATTCACCACTCTCTGTGTGAAGAAGTTTTTCCTAATCTTGGTCCTAAAAGGCTTCCCCTCTATCCTCAAACTGTGACCCCTCGTTCTGGACTTCCCCAACATCGGGAACAATCTTCCTGCATCTAGCCTGTCCAATCCCTTTAGGATCTTATACGTTTCAATCAGATCCCCCCTCAATCTTCTAAATTCCAACGAGTACAAGCCCAGTTCATCCAGTCTTTCTTCATATGAAAGTCCTGCCATCCCAGGAATCAATCTGGTGAACCTTCTTTGTACTCCCTCTATGGCAAAGATGTCTTTCCTCAGATTAGGGGACCAAAACTGCACACAATACTCCAGGTGTGGTCTCATCAAGGCCTTGCACAACTGCAGTAGTACCTCCCTGCTCCTGTACTCGAATCCTCTCGCTATAAATGCCAGCATACCATTCGCCTTTTTCACTGCCTGCTGTACCTGCATGCCCACTTTCAATGACTGGTGTATAATGACACCCAGGTCTCGTTGCACCTCCCCTTTTCCTAATCGGCCACCATTCAGGTAATAATCTGTTTTCCTATTTTTGCCACCAAAGTGGATAACTTCACATTTATCCACATTAAATTGCATCTGCCATGAGTTTGCCCACTCACCTAACCTATCCAAGTCACCCTGCATCCTCTTAGCATCCTCCTCACAGCTAACACTGCCGCCCAGCTTCGTGTCATCCGCAAACTTGGCAAAGTTGACAAAGCTCAGCATCTACAGCAAAATTAACAGAGGTTTCTCTACCTCCCTTTCCACAAACTAAAAGTCTTTTGGTTTAAATTGTAGTTCTTCTTCGTTCTCCAGCCCATCAAACTAAATTACAAGTAATGATGGTGTCAGGCTGATGGTGAATATCTGAGGGGCTGTGGGTCATAAATTATAGAGGTTAAGAGAGCAGTTCTATAATCTACTCAACCCAAAGTTCCACTAGAACCAGGCTGATGCACAAAAATTTCTATCTGACTATTTGGAAAGGAGCGATTCACACGCACGTATTATATTTACAGAGACACACACACACTGTATATTTACACAGAGACACACGCACATATTATATTTACAGAGACACACTATATTTACAGACACACACTGTATATTCACACATAGAGACACACACACTGTATTTACAGAGACAGACACACCGTGTGAACATGGCACAGCACATCACACAAACCAATCTTCCGTCCGTGGACTCACTTTACACTGCACACTGTCGGAGCAGTGCTGCCAGGATAATCAAGGACACGACCCACCCAGCCAACAGATATTTCATCCCTCTTCCCTCTGGGAGAAGGCTCTGGAGCTTGAAGACTTGTACGGTCAGATTTGGGAGCAGCTTCTTTCCAACTGTGATAAGACTGCTGAACGGATCCTGACCCTGACTATGGATTTCTACTCCAGGGAGCACAAACTGCAGAATCAAATATCGCTGTGATGATTGTACGCTCTAGTGTCAATTGTTTGGCGACAATAAAGTATAAAAGTATTACACATAGAGACACACACACACTGTATATTTACAGAGACACACGCACATATTATATTTACAGAGACACACACACTATATTTACACATAGAGACACACACTGTATATTACATAGAGACACACACACTGTATTTACAGAGACACACACACTGTGTATTTACACATACTGTATAGCTAGAAACACGCTCACACACATTCTGTATATTTACACATGTAGAGACACACACACACATTCTGTATATTTACATACATAGAGACACACACACTGTATTTACAGAGACACACACACTGTGTATTTACACATAGAGACACACATTGTATATTACATAGAGACACACACACTGTATTTACAGAGACACACACACACATTCTGTGTATTTACATACATAGAGGCGCACACAATGGACACTTTAAACCACTTTTCATAATGCTGTTACATTGTAAACAATTCTGATTGAGATTAGAGTCAGAATCGATGCACGTCAGCTCTGGCAGGGTTTGCGGGCCATTACTTCCTACAAAGCGAAACCTAACATCATGAATGGCAGTGGATGAGCTCAATGTCCTTTATGGTCACTTTGAAACTACACCTGTGCGAATCATTGCAGTATCTCAAGACCCTGTGATCTCTGTCTCAGAGGCCAACATCCGAACAGCTTTCAAGACGGTGAACGCTCGCAAGGCAACAGGTCCCAATGGTGTACCTGGTAGGGTTCTGAAAACCTGTGCCAGCTATCTAGTGGAAGTGTTTAAGAACATCTTCAATCTCTCACTGCTTCAAAAGGGCAACAATCATCTCAGTGCCTGAGACGATCAGGGTGAGCTGCCTCGATGCCTATTGCCCAGTGACACTCACATCTATCATGCTGAAGTGTTTTGAGAGGTTGGCCATGGCTAGAATTAATTCCTGCCTAAGCAAGGACCTGAATCCACTGTAACTTGCCTGTCACCACAATAGGTCTACAGTGGATGCAATCTCACTGGCTCTCCACTTGATCTTGGAACACCTGATCATCTCTAGGAAGAGGTACAGTCGACGTTTTGGGCCGAGACCCTTCGTCAGGACTAACTGAAGGAAGAGCTAGTAAGAGTTTTGAAAGTGGGAGGGGGAGGGGAGATCCAAATTGATAGGAGAAGACAGGAGGGGGAGGGATGGAGCCGAGAGCTGGACAGGTGATTGGCAAAGGGGATATGAGAGGATCATGGGACAGGAGGCCCAGGGAGAAAGAAAAGGGGGAGGGGGGAAAGCCCAGAGGATGGGCAAGGGGTATAGTGAGAGGGACAGAGGGAGAAAAAGGAGAGAGAAAAAGAATGTGTGTATATAAATAAATAACGGATGGGGTACGAGGGGGAGGTGGGGCATTAACAGAAGTCAATGTTCATGCCATCAGGTTGGAGGCTACCCAGACGGAATATAAGGTGTTGTTCCTCCAACCTGAGTGTGGCTTCATCTTGACAGTAGAGGAGGCCGTGGATAGACATATCAGAATGGGAATGGGACGTGGAATTAAAATGTGTGGCTACTGGGAGATCCTGCTTTCTCTGGCGGACAGAGCGTAGATGTTCAGCAAAGCGGTCTCCCAGTCTGCGTCAGGTCTCGCCAATATATAAAAGGCCACATCGGGAGCACCGGACGCAGTATATCACCCCAGTCGACTCACAGGTGAAGTGTCGCCTCACCTGGAAGGACTGTCTGGGGCCCTGAATGGTAGTGAGGGAGGAAGTGTAAGGGCATGTGTAGCACTTGTTCCGCTTACAAGGAAAAGTGCCAGGAGGGAGATCAGTGGGGAGGGATGGGGGGGGGACGAATGGACAAGGGAGTCGCGTAGGGAGCGATCCCTGCGGAAAGCGGGGGGGGGGAGGGAAAGATGTGCTTAGTGGTTGGATCCCGTTCGACGTGGCGGAAGTTACGGAGTATGTCAGATGCTGTTTATTGGCTATAGCTCAGCATTCAACAGCATCATACCCCAGTTCTAATAAAAATCCTCCAAAACCTAGGCCTCTGTACCTCTCTCTGCAACTGGATCCTTGTTCCTCACCGGAAGGCCACAGTCTCTGTGGATCAGAAATAACATCTCCTCCTCACTCACAATCAACACTGGCACACCTCAAGGATGTGTGCTACTCTCTCTCTACACCCGTGACTGTGTGGCTAGGCGCAGTTCAAATGCCATCTATAAATTTGCTAACGACACAACTATTGTTGGCAGAATTTCAGACGTACGAAAGTGTGGCATATCAACTAGATAAGTGGTGTCACAGCAACAACCGTGCAGTCAATGTTAGTGAGACCAAAGAATGGATTGTGGACTTAAGAAAGGGTAAGCTGAGGGAACACGCACAATCAGAATTGTAAAGGGGGAGCAGTTTCATATTCCTGGGTGTCAACATCTCTGAGGATCTATTGATTCAATTACAAACGAGGCACGACTGTGGTTTATAGTTCTTTTAGAATTTGAGGAGATTTGGTATGTCACCAAAGACACTTGCAAAATGTCTACAGCTGTACAGTGAAGAGCATTCTAACTGGTTGCATCACCATCTGCTATGGTGGGGCCACTGGACTCGACTGGAAAAGTTGCAAACTCAGCCAGATCCATCATGGGCACCAGCCTCATCTGCATCCAGAACATCTTCAAATGACAATGCCTCAAAAAGGCAGCACCGGTCATTAAGGACCCCCATCACCCAGGATATGCCGTCTTCTCATTGCTATCGTCAAGGAAGAGGTACAAGAGCCTGAAGACATTCACTTAATGTTTCAGGAACAGCTTCTTCCCCTTTGCCATACAATTTCTGAATGGACAATGAACCCATGGAAACTACCTCTGTACTTTCCCCTCCTTTTTTGCACTACTCATTTAATTTATTTGTTATGTATACTATACCTAGTTTAGTTTTTATTATAATGTATTGCAGTGTACTGCTGCTACAAAACAACAAATTTCACAGCAAGTGCCAGTGGTATTAAACCTGATTCTGATAAGTACATGTTGGTATTTATGTACCTTTTATTCCATGTTCATATTTTAACCTCTAACTTTATTTTTGTATAATTCTTTTATTCTTTAAAACTGCCGAAGGCTGTGCTCTGACCAACTCACCACAGCAAATTCCGAAAACATGTAAATGGTGAATAAAGTTGACCCTCCAACATACAGAGAGAAAGTGGGTGAGGAGACATTGACTGGGGACACCAGCTATCAATATTATTGCTGGACAGATCCGCTGTCCTATCATTGGTTTGCTTCTTTCACTTATTTATCCATTTTCTCTACAAACGCGTACAATGGAACTTCAACATTTCCCGTGATTTGAATACAAAATTAAAACAATACTGCAGCTATTACTGTACCTATTCTCATGCTAGAAGTTGTTGAGAGTTATTGCAAGATAGATGAATGATGATTCACACCTCACTTGCTTTGTGCCAGCATACAAGCACAGAACTTTTCCTGTAAGCACAAAGCTGAAGAGATCCATTTGTAACAGGCTGCAGAATCTATCACAGTGAATTATTTTACATTTAATACACACGAGTTCTGACAATTTTGAATGTTGTTGTCCTCCTATGTGGTCGGGCTGACTCAACAGGGGCAGACTAATGGACAAACGCTCCCTGGATGCCTCTTACACCGGTGACATTGTGGCCTCAGGCTTTTCTTAAGAGCTGCATGAAGAGCTAAGATAGGTAGCTGTCATCCCGATGACAGATGCCTTAGTCAGATTCAGCTCTACTATGTTCAAAAGATTTTAAACTAAAATACAGTATATGTTTTTATTATTTATATATTCCACTGCCCATAGAGTTTAAGACCAAAAGACAAAGGAGCAGAATTAGGCCATTCGGCCCATTGAGACTGCTCTTCCCTTTCATCATGGCTGATCAATTTCCCTCTCAGCGCCCATCTCCTGCCTTCCCCCCGTAACCCTTCATGCCCAGACTGATCAAGAGCCCATCAATCTTAAATACAGCCAATGACCTGGCCTCCACAGACACCCGTGACAATGAATTCCATAGATTCACCATCTCTGCCTAAAGAAATTTCTCCTCATGTCTGTTCTAAATGGACACCCCTCAATTCTGAGGCTGTGCCCTCTCGTCCCAGTCTCCCCCGCCATAGGAAACATCCTCTCCATATCCACTCTATTGAGGCCTTTCACCATTTGATCAATTTCAATTCCATACACCCCCCACCCCCACACTCCACCATTCTTCTGAATTCCAGTGGGTACAGGCCCAGAGCCATCAAACACTCCTCATTGGTAACCCTTCCATGCCTGGAATCAATATTTTACAGCACATCTCACTTAGACCTCATGGTCCCTACCCTCCTCCCTGACCCACATTGACTCCCAGTCTTCAACACAAGTTTAAATGTTTACAGCTTGTGTTGAAACCTTTCCTACCCATGTGACTAACTCCTACCTTAGGAATTGTCCCCTTGCTGTCTGCACCAATCCACCAACAGCACCCCTGTGAAGAAATAAGGTCGTTTGCCACTATGGAGAAATTCTATTTGCAGCCTACCTCATTGTCACCTTTATGGTCTGCCTGCAGTGCACTCCCACTGTAACTGATACTCTTTATTCTGCGCTGTTATTGCTTTTCCCTTTTATGACCCGATGCACTGATGTCAGAGGCTTAGAGTCATACAGAAATAAAGCACAGAAATGGGCCCTTCAGTCCATCTAGTCCGTGCCGACCCATTTAACTGCCTAATCCCATCAACCTGCACCCAGACCGTAGGCCTCCATACCCTTGCCGTCCATGTCCCTATCCAAACTTCTCTTAAAAGTCAAAATTGAGCTCATTTGCACGAACTTGTGCTGGCAGCTCGTTCCACACTCTCACAACCCACTGAGTGAAGAAGTTTCCCCTCATGTTCCCCTTAAACTTTTCACCTTTCACCCCTAAGCCATGACCTCTGGTTGTACTCTCACCTCAGCAGAAAAAGCCTGCTTGCATTTACTCTATCTATATTTCTCATAATTTTGTATACCCCTATCAAATCTGCCCTCAATCTTCTGCATTCTAAGGAATTAAATCCTAACCCATTCAGCTTTTCCTTGCAACTCAGATCCTCCAGACCCGACAACATCCTTGTAAATTTTCTCTGTACTCTTTCAACCTTATTAACACATTTCCTGTAGGTAGGTGACCAAAACTGCACACAATACTCCAAATTAGGTTTCACCAATGTTTATGTAACTTCAACATAATCCTATCTCCTATACTCAGTAGATTGATTTGTGAAGGTCAATGTGCCAAAAGCTTTCTTTACGATCCAATCTACCTGTGATGCCACTTTCAATGAAGTATGGTCCTGTATTCTCAGATCCCCCTGTTCTACCACACTCCTCAGTGCCCTACTGTTCACTGTGTAAGACCTCCCTGGTTGGTCCTCCCAAAGTGCAATTCCTCACATTTGTCTGCATTAAATTTCATTTGCCTTTTCTCAGCCCATTTTTCCAGCTGATGCAGATCCCTCTGCAGGACACGATAATCTTCTTCACTGCCACCCGCAGACCTGCTGATCCAGTTAACCACAATATCATCCGGATCATTGATACAGATGATAAACAACAGCAGACCCAGCACTGATTCCTGCAGCACTCCACCAGTCACAGGCCTCCAGTCAGAGAGGCAACCATCCACTACCACTCTCTGGCTTCTCCCACAAAGCCAATGTCTAACCCAATTTACTACCTCATCTTGAATGCCGAGCAACTGAATCTAATTGACCAACATTTCATGTGGGATCTTGTCAAATTCCTTCCTAAAGTCCATGTAGACAACATCCACTGCCTTGCCTTCATCCACCTTCCTGGTAACTTCGCTGAAAAATTCTATAAGATCGGTTAGACCTGACCAACCGCACACAGAGCCATGCTGACTATCCTTAATCAGTCCATGTCTGTCCAAATATTTATAGATCCAGTCTCTTAGAATATCTTCCAATAACTTTCCCACCAGCCTATAAATTCCTGGTTTATGTTTAGAGCCTTTCTTACACAGCAAACAGCTTTGCCTATCCTCCAATCCTCTGGTATCTCTCCTATCGCTAAGGTTGTTACTAGGGCCCCAACAATTTCTGCACTTGCTTCCCTTAGGGTTCCCTTAGGAACATCTTGTCAGGCCCCGGAAATTTATCCACCCTGATTTGCCTCAGGATAGCAAATACCTCATCCTCTGTAATCTGAACAGGGTCCATAAAGTTGATGTCACTTTGCCTCACTTTAGGCTGTATCTAATTCCTGAGGAAATACAGATGCAAAATAAGTATTAAGATCTCCCCCATCTATTTTGGCTCCACACATGGATTACCATTCTGATCTTCCAGAGGATCAATTTCGTCCCTTGCAATCCTTTTGTTCTTAACATATCTGTAGTATCCCTTAGATTCTCCTTCACCTTCTCTGCTAGGTGCCTTCTTTTAGCCCTCCTGATTTCTTTCTTAAGTGTTCTCTTGCACAGGGACCACAGGAGACAGATAAACAGGTGACTGTCAGGAGAGGGAAGGGAGAGCTCCCCCGTGACCATCCCTCTTAACAGTAAGTGCTCCATTTTGAGAACTGTTGGAGGGGGAGGTGGGAGACCCTACCTGGGGGAAGCAACAGTGACCGTGTCTCTGGCACAGAGTCTGGTCCTGTGGCTCAGAAGGGTAGGGAACGGAAGAGGATGGCAGCAGTAATAGGGGACTCTATAGTTAGGGGGACAGACAGGCAATTCTGTGGGTGCGAAAAAGAAACATGGATGGTTGTTTGCTTCTCAGGGGCCGTGATGGTTCAGAACACATCCACAATATCCTGAAATGGGAGGGTGAGACAGCCAGAGGTCATGGAACATATTGGTACCAACGACATAGGTAAAAAGAGGGACGAGGCCCTGAATGCAGAATACGGGGAGCTGGGAAGGAAGCTGAGAAGCTGGACTTCAAGGGTAGTAATCTCGGGATTACTGCCTGTGCCACGCAGCAGTGAGTACAGGAATAGAATGAAGTGGCAGATAAATGTGTGGCTGAGGGATTGGATCGGGGGGCAGGGATTCAGATTTCTGGATCATTGGGACCTCTTCTGGGGCAGGTGTGACCTGTACAAAAAGGACAAGTTGCATTTGAATCTGAGGAGGAACAATATCCTGGCGGGGAAGCTAACTAATGCTATTGGGGAGGGTTTCAACTAGATTTGCAGGGGGGTGGGAACCGAAGTGAAGAAGCAAAGGATGGGGTGGTTGGCACACAAGTAGAGACGGCCTGTAGGGAGTTTATGAGGAAGGATAGGCAGATGATAGAGCAAAGAAGTACTCAGCCTGATAGTTGGAGATATGTCTATTTTAATTTAAGGAGTATCATTAACAAGGCGGATGAACTTAGAGCATGGATCAATACATAGAACTATGATGTCATGGTCATTACAGAGACTTGGATGTCACGGGGCAGGAATGGCTGCTGAGTGTGCCAGGGTTTAGATGTTTCAAAAAAAACAGGGAGGGAGGGAAAAGGGATGGGGGCGTGGCATTGCTAATCAGGGATAGTGTGACCGCTGCAGAAAAGGAGAAGTCATGGAGGGATTGTCTACTGAGTCAGTGTGAGTGGAAGTCAGAAACAGGAAGGGGGCAATAACTCTACTGGGTGTTTTTTATTGACCCCCCCCTCCAGTAGTAACAGAGACATCGAGGAGCAGATAGGGAGGAAGATTCTGGAACGGTGCAATAATAGGACACTCAAAGCTGCTGCACAGGTTGACTCTGTGGTTAAGAAGGCATATGGTGCATTGGCCTTCATCAGTCATGAGATTGACTTCAAGAGCCGAGAGGTAATGTTGCAGCTATATAGGACCCTGGTCAGACCCCACTTGGAGAACTGTGCTCAGTTCTGGTCGCCTCACTACAGGAAGGACGTGGAAACTATAGAAAGGGTGCAGAGGAGATTTACAAGGAAGTTGCCTGGATTGGGGAGCATGCCTTATGAGAATAGGTTGAGTGAACTCAGCCTTTTCTCCTTGGAGTGACTCAGGTTGAGAGGTGACCTGATAGAGGTGTATAAGATGATGAGAGGCATTGATCATGTGGATAGTCAGAGGCTTTTCCCCAGGGCTGAAATGACTAGCATGAGAGGGCACAGATGTAAGGTGCTTGGAAGCAGGTACAGAGGAGATGTCAGGTGTAAGTTTTTTTATGCAGAGAGTGGTGAGTGTGTGGAATTAGCTGCTAGTGATGGTGATGGAGGCATATGATAGGGTCTTTTAAGAGACTCCTGGACATGTACATGGAGTTTAGAAAAATGGAGGACTATGGGTAACCCTAGGTAATTTCTAAAGTACGTACATGTTCAGCACAGTATTTTGGGCCGAAGGGCCTATATTGTGCTGTGGGTTTTCTATGTTTCTATGTTTCATCTGTAATAGGGTTGTTGTGATGGGAGGTTTTAAACTTTCCTAGTATTGACTAGCATCTCCTTAGATCAAAGGGTTTGGATGGGGTGGAGTTTGTTAAGTGTGTTCAGGAAGGTTTCCTGATGGAACAGCTTCTTTCCAACTGTGATAAGACTGCTGAACGGATCCTGACCCGGATCTGGGCCGGACCCTCCAAATATCCGGACCTGCCTCTTGGTTTTTTTGCACTACCTTACTTCCCATTTTTCTATTTTCTATTTGATTTATAATTTAAATTTTTAATATTTACTAATTTTAACTATTTTTAATATTTAATATTTGTAATCCAGGGAGTGTGAAGCGCAGAATCAAATATCACTGTGATGATTGTACATTCTAGTACCAATTGTTTGGTGACAATAAAGTATAAAGTATAAGTATAAAGTAATATATAGATAAGCCAACTAGAGGAGAGGCTGTACTTGATCTGGTATTGGGAAATGAACCTGGTCAGGTGTCAGATCTCCCAGAGGGAGAGCATTTTGGAGGTAGTGACCTCAATTCTATCTCCTTTACTGTAGCGCTGGAGAGGGATAGGAGCAGACAATTTGTGAAAACATTTAATTGGGGTGGGGGAAATATGATGCTATTAGGCAGGAACTTGGGAGTATAAATTAGGAATAGATATTCTCAGAGAAATGCATGGCCGAAATGTGGCAAATGTTCAGGGAACATTTGTATGATATTCTGCATAGGTATGTTCCATTGAGGCAGGGAAAGGATAGTAGGGTAAGAGAACCATGGTGTGTAAAGGATGAAGTAAATATAGTTTAAAAGAAAATAAAACCTCACGAAAGGCTCAAGAAACAAGGTACTGAAAGAGTTCAAGAAAATTACAAGGTTGTCAGGAAGGAACATTAGGATGAAATTAGGAGAGCTAGAAGGGGCCATGAGAAGGTCTTGGTGAGCAGGATTAAGGAAAACACCAAAGCATTCTACAAGTATGTGAAGAGCAGGAGGATGAGCCATGTGGGAGTAGGACCAATCAGGTGCGATAGTGGAAACGTGCATGGAGGAGGTAGCAGAGGTACTTAATGAATACTTTGCTTCAGTATTCAGCATGGAAAAGGACCTTGGCAATTGTGGGGATGACTTACAGTGGACTGAAACACTTGAGCATATAGACATTAAGCAAGAGGATGTGCTTTTTGAAAAGCATTAAGTTAGATAAGTCACCAGAACCGGATGAGATATACCCCAGGCTACTGTGGGAAGCGAGTGGGAAGTGAGGGAGAAGATTGCTGAGCCTCCGGCGATGATCTTTGCATCATCAATAGGGACAGGAGAAGTACTGAAAGATTGGAGGGCTGGAAACGTTGTTCCCTTGTTCAAGAAAGGGAGTAGAGATAGCCCAGGAAATGATAGACCAGCGAGTCTGACTTCAGTGGTGGGCAAGTTGTTGGAGAAGATCCTGAGAGGCAGGATTTATGAGCATTTGGAGAGACATAATCTGATTACGGATAGTCAGCATGGTTTTGTCAAGGGCAGGTTGTGCCTTATGAGCCTGATTGAATTCTCTGAGGATGTAACAAAACACGTTGATGAAGGTAGAGCAGTGGATGTAGAGTATGTGGAATTCATTAAGGCATTTGATAAGGCTTATTCAGAAAGTAAGGAGGCATGGGATCGAAGGAGATTTTGCTTTGTAGATCCAGAATTGGCTTGCCCACAGAAGGTAGAGAGTGGTTGTAGATGGTTCGTATTCCGCATGGAGCTCGGTGACCAGTGGTGTTCAGCAGGGATCTGTTCTGGGACCCCTCCTCATTGTGATTTTTATAAATGACCTGGATAAAGAAGTAGAAAGGTGGGTTAGCAAGTTTGCTGATGACACAAAGGTTGGAGGTGTTGTGGATAGTCTGGAGAGTTGTCAGAGGTTACAGCGAGACATCGATAGGATGCAGAACTGGGCTGAGAAGTGGCAGACGGAGTTCAACATCGATAGAATGCAGAACTGGGCAGAATTGGAAAATGGAGCTCAACCCAGATAAGTGTGAAGTGTGTCATTTCGGTAGGTCAAATTTGAGACAAAATATAGTATTAATGGTAAGACTCTTGGCAGTGTGGAGGATCAGAGAGATCTTGGGGTTTGTGTCCATAGGACAGTCAAAGCTGCTGCGTAGGTTGACAGTGTTGTTAAGAAGGTGTTTGGTGTTTTGGCATTCATCGGCCGTGGGATTGAGTTCAAGAGCCGTGAGGTAATGTTACAGCTAGACAAGACCTAAGTTAGACTCCATTTGGGGTATGTAAACAACAGGAATTCTGCAGATGCTGGAAATTCAAGCAACACACATCAAAGTTGCTGGTGAACGCAGCAGGCCAAGCAGCATCTATAGGAAGAGGCGCAGTCGACGTTTCAGGCCGAGACCCTTCGTCAGGACTAACTGAAGGAAGAGTGAGTAAGGGATTTGAAAGCTGGAGGGGGAGGGGGAGATGCAAAATGATAGGAGAAGACAGGAGGGGGAGGGATAGAGCCAAGAGCTGGACAGGTGATAGGCAAAAGGGGATACGAGAGGATCATGGGATAGGAGGTCTGGGAAGAAAGACGGGGGGGGGTGACCCAGAGGATGGGCAAGAGGTATATTCAGAGGGACAGAGGGAGAAAAAGGAGAGTGAGAGAAAGAATGTGTGCATAAAAATGAGTAACAGATGGGGTACGAGGGGGAGGTGGGGCCTAGCGGAAGTTAGAGAAGTCAATGTTCATGCCATCAGGTTGGAGGCTACCCAGACGGAATATAAGGTGTTGTTCCTCCAACCTGAGTGTGGCTTCATCTTTACAGTAGAGGAGGCCGTGGATAGACATGTCAGAATGGGAATGGGATGTGGAATTAAAATGTGTGGCCACTGGGAGATCCTGCTTTCTCTGGCGGACAGAGCGTAGGTGTTCAGCAAAGCAGACTCCCAGTCTGCGTCGGGTCTCGCCAATATATAAAAGGCCACATCGGGAGCACCGGACGCAGTATATCACCCCAGTCAACTCACAGGTGAAGTGATGCCTCACCTGGAAGGACTGTTTGGGGCCCTGAATGGTGGTAAGGGAGGAAGTGTAAGAGCATGTGTAGCACTTGTTCCGCTTACACGGATAAGTGCCAGGAGGGAGATCAGTGGGGAGGGATGGGGGGGACGAATGGACAAGGGAGTTGTGTAGGGAGCGATCCCTGCGGAATGCAGGGGGGGGGGAGGGAAAGATGTGCTTAGTGGTGGGATCCCGTTGGAGGTGGCAGAAGTTACGGAGAATAATATGTTGGACCCGGAGGCTGGTGGGTTGGTAGGTGAGGACCAGGGGAACCCTATTCCTAGTGGGGTGGTGGGAGGATGGAGTGAGAGCAGATGTACGTAAAATGGGGGAGATGCGTTTAAGAGCAGAGTTGATAGTGGAGGAAGGGAAGCCCCTTTCTTTAAAAAATGAAGACATCTCCCTCGTCCTAGAATGAAAAGCCTCATCCTGAGAGCAGATGCGGCGGAGACGGAGGAATTGCGAGAAGGGGATGGCGTTTTTGCAAGAGACAGGGTGAGGAGAGGAATAGTCCAGATAGCTGTGAGAGTCAGTAGGCTTATAGTAGACATCAGTGGATAAGCTGTCTCCAGAGACAGAGATAGAAAGATCTAGAAAGGGGAGGGAGGTGTCGGAAATGGACCAGGTAAACTTAAGGGCAGGGTGAAAGTTGGAGGCAAAGTTAATAAAGTCAACGAGTTCTGCATGCGTGCAGGAAGCAGCGCCAATGCAGTCGTCGATGTAGCGAAGGAAAAGTGGGGGACAGATACCAGAATAGGCACGGAACATAGATTGTTCCACAAACCCAACGAAAAGGCAGGCATAGCTAGGACCCATACGGGTGCCCATAGCTACACCTTTAGTTTGGAGGAAATGGGAGGAGCAAAAGGAGAAATTATTAAGAGTAAGGACTAATTCCGCTAGACGGAACAGAGTGGTGGTAGAGGGGAACTGATTAGGTCTGGAATCCAAAAAGAAGCGTAGAGCTTTGAGACCTTCCTGATGGGGGATGGAAGTATATAAGGACTGGACATCCATGGTGAAAATAAAGCGGTGGGGGCCAGGGAACTTAAAATCATCGAAAAGTTTAAGAGCGTGAGAAGTGTCACGAACATAGGTCGGAAGGGATTGAACAAGGGGTGATAAAACAGTGTCGAGGTATGCAGAAACGAGTTCGGTGGGGCAGCAGCAAGCTGAGACAATAGGTCGGCCAGGACAGGCAGGTTTGTGGATCTTGGGTAGGAGGTAGAAACGGGAAGTGCGGGGTGTGGGAACTATAACGTTGGTAGCAGTGGATGGAAGATCCCCTGAGCGGATAAAGTCGTTGATAGTGTGGGAGACAATGGCCTGGTGCTCCTTAGTGGGGTCACGATCGAGGGGTAAATAAGAGGAGGTATCCGCGAGTTGTCGCTGTGCCTCGGCAAGGTAGAGGTCAGTACGCCAGACTACAACAGCACTCCCTTTATCAGCAGGTTTAATAATAATGTTAGGATTAGTGCGGAGGGAGTGGAGAGCAGAGCGTTCCGAAGGAGTGAGGTTGGAATGGGGACAAGGTGCGGTGAAGTCGAGACGGTTGATGTCCCGTCAGCAGTTGGCAATAAAGAGATCCAGAGCAGGCAGAAGACCAGAGCGGGGTGTCCATGAAGAAGAGGAGGGTTGAAGACGGGAGAAGGGGTCATCGGTGGGGGTGGAAGAGTCCTCGCCGAAGAAGTAGGCTCGGAGATGGAGACGGCGGAAGAAAAGTTCCGCATCGTGGCGAACACGGAACTCGCTGAGGTGTGGGCGAAGGGGGACAAACATGAGGCCCTTACTGAGAACAGAGCATTCTGCCTCCGACAGTTGAAGGTCGGAGGGGTATGTGTTCAGTTCTGGTCACCTCACTACGGGAAGGATGTGGATGCTATAGAGAGAGTGCAGAGGAGATTTACTAGGATGTTGCCTGGATTAGAGAGTGTACCTTATGAGAATAGGTTGGTGAATTTGGCCTTTTCTCCTTGGAGCGATGGAGTATGACAGGTGACTTTATAGAGGTGGTTGGGAAGATGTTGGAGTCGATTATTTATTATTAGGTCGCAAGGTACTGTACTTGGAAGCACATTATAAAATAGACCATAGTCAGCATGGTTTCCCCAAGGGAAAATCTTGCCTGACAAATCTGTTGGAATTCTTTGAAGAAATAACAAGTAGGATAGACAAAGGAGAATCGGTTGATGTTATATACTTGAATTTTCAGAAGGCTGTTGACAAGGTGCCACACATGAGGCTGCTTAACAAGCTACGGGCCCATACAGGAAAGTTTTCAGCGTGGATAAATCTGTGGAGGCAAAGAGTGGGAATAAAGAGAGCCTTTCTGGTTGGCTACTGGTGACTAGTGGTGTTCCAAAAGGGCCTGTGTTGGGACCGATTCTTTTTATGTTATATGTCAATGATTTGGATGATGGAATTGATGGCTTTGTTGCAAAGTTTGCAGATGATGTCAAGACAGGTGGAGGGGCAGGTAGTTTTGATGAAGTAGAGAGGCTACGGAAGGATTTAGAACCTCCACTGCGTTGTGTGACTATTTTTCTAAATGGAGAGAAAAATACGAAAAAACTGCGGTGCAAAGGGACTTGGGAGTCTTTATGCAGAACATCCTAAGGTTAATTTGCGGGTTGAGTCTGTGGTGAGGAAGGTAAATGCAGTGTTAGCATCCACCTCACGAGGACTAGAATATAAAAGCAAGGATGTAATGTTGATACTTTATAAAGCACTGGTGAGGCCTCACTTGGAACAGGTTTGGGCCCCTCATCTTAGAAGGCATGTGCTGAAACTGGAGAGGGTTGAAAAGAGATTCAGGAAATTGATTCCACGATTGAATGGCTTGTCATATGAAGAGTATTTGATGGCTCTGGGCCTGTACTCACTATAATTGAGAGAATGAGGGGTGCCCTCATTGAAACCTATCGAATGCTGAAAGGCCTTGTTAGAGTAGATGTAGAGAGGATGTTTCTATGGTGGGGGAATCTAAAACCAGAGGACACAGCCTCAAAATAGAGGGGTGTCCTTTTAGAATGGAGCTGAGGAGGAATTTCTTTCACCAGAGAGTGGTGAATCTGTGGAATTCTTTGCCACAGGCAGCTGTGGAGGCCAAGTCTTTATGTATATTTAAGGCAGAGGTTGATCAATTCTCGACCGGTCAGGGCATGAAGGGATATGGGGAGAAGGCAGGAGATTGGGGCTGAGAGGAAAATTGGATCAGCCATGATGAAATGGTGGAGCAGAATTGATGGGCCAAATGGCCTAATTCTGCTCCTATATATTATGGTCTTATGGTCTAAAATGTGAAGATTCTCGACCAGTAGACAGATAAGTGCTCCTGGTTTCTGCTCACCAGTTTTCTTTATACTGTTTGTACTTTTCCTACTTTTTAAACTCAAACTAGTCTCTCCCAGTAAGTCATAAACACTAGAGATTCTGCAGATTCTGGAAATTCAGAGCAACCCCCGCAACATGCTGAGGGAAACTCAGCAATGCTGGAGGAAATGAATACAATCGACATTTAGGTGGTGCATTCCAGGCATCCATCACTCTCTGAGTTAAAAACTTACCTTTCACTTTCCCCTTGAACCTACCACCCTCCCTCCCCCCCCCCCCCCACCTTCAACACATGCCCTCTGGTATTAGACATTTCAACCCTGGGTAACAGATACTACCTGTCCACTCTACCTATGCCTCTCGTAATCTTGTAGGCCTCTAATAGATCTCCCTCCAGCCTCCTCCGCACCAAAGAAAGCAACCCAAGTTTATTCAGACTCATGACAGCATTTGCTGCCTAAACCAGGAAGCATCCTAGTAAACTTCTGCATCCTCTCCAAAACGTCAATATGTCAATATCCTCCCAATACTGGGGCAACCAAAAACTCTTACAATACTCCGTGTAGCCTAACTACAGTTTTATAAAGCTGCAATATAACTTCTTGACTTATGAACTGAGTGCCTCGACTAATAAAAACAAACATTCCATAAGCCTATCGACCTGTGTAGCCAACGTCATGGAGCTATGAACCTGGACCCCAAGATCTCTCTGCTCAAGGATCTGTTAAGGATCTTGCCTTTAACAGAGTACTGTGTCCTTGCATTTTCCCTACCAAGGTGCAACACCTCATATTTATCTGGGTTAAACTCCATCTTCCACTTCTCTGCCCATATCTGCGACAGATCTATATCACACTGTATTCTTTGCCAGTCTTCTGCACTATCCACAACTCCAACAATCACGGTATCATCCACAACTTTACTAACCCACCCATCTACATTTCCATCCAGGTCATTTATAGACATTACAAACAGCAGAGATCCAAGTACAGATCCCTGTGCTGTGGAACACCATTAATTACAGACTTCCAGCTGGAATAAGTCCCTTCAACCACTACCCGCTGCCTTCCATGCGCAAACCAGTTCCGAATCCAAAGAGTCAGTTTGCTGAGGACCCCATACACAATGCTAACCATTTAACCCACTCTTAGATCAATCTAACCCTTCCCTCCCATATCCCTCCATTTTTCTACCATCCATGTCTTATCTAAGTGTCTCTGTAATGTCCCTAATGAATCTGGCTCCACCATCAAGCCTAGCTGTGTGTTTCACACACCCACCACTCTCCGTGTGAAAGCCTACCTCTGACATCCCCCCCCCCATACTTTCCTCCTATAACTTAAAATTATGCCCCCTTGTATCAGCCACTTGTGCCCTGGGGACAAGTCGGCATCTATCCACTCTATCTATGCCTTTTATCACCTTGTAGTCTTCTATCGAGACCTCTCATCCTCCTTCGCTCCAAAGGGAAAATCCCTAGTTTGCTCAATCTTTTCTCATAAGACACGCTCTCTAATCCAGGCAACTTCCTGGTAAAGCTCCTCTGCACCCTCTCTAAAACTTCCACATTCTTCCTATAATGAAGTAACCAGAATGAAACGAGGTTCCTTAAGCTAGTTATAGTCAGGGGTGGTAATGGGGACAAGCTCCCACTATCTATTCAATGCTCCCAATGCCGCGCACCTCAAACAGCCTTTGACAACTAAGTCCAGCTCCTAGCCGTCACGTGTGGCTTAGCTACTAAGCCCGGTGGAACTGTTTCTAATGACAGAAGGGGCAAAAGCAGGTGACTGACAACTGAAAATCGGTCGCTTCAGGCATATAGAATTCATCAGCCGTGGTTGGCAGTCCATCTTGGAGAAGGAAAACTCTGATCTCAAACCTCCGCTGCTTTGTGGCTATACCCATCCATGGGGAAGGCTTCAGGAGTAAACCCCGAGAGAAAAATCCAGAGCTGGAGACCTTAAGACCATCCTACAATGAGTTCAATGTTCACTTGCGACTCCTGCAAAGCTGCTGGTGCCAAACGGTGTCGGTCTCTGACGTCCCATTGGGTTCGTTGGATGTGTGGAGAGGGGAGCTTGCTCTCCACATCGTATTGCCCAGGCCTGCATATCTAGAAAGCCAGGACGCAACATTCCTGGTCGACCCTGACCGACGGAGGCCTCACTCAGAATGGAACATAATATTCCAAGTGTGGGACCCTTGCCCGCTTTTCATGCGACGGGTCTCCATCAACCCTCACCTAACATGTGCCAGCTTGCCTTCCTCCTCCTCCTCTCCCCACCTCCTTCTACCCCTTCCTTTCCAGTCCTGATGAAGTGTCTCAGTCTGCTTATTCCTCTCCACAGATGCTGATTTCCCCCAGCATTTTGCGTGTGTTACTCTGGCTCTCAGTTGCTGCTGACTCTGCATTCTGTTTGCATTTAGCAGCAAATCTGAGCTGTAAACTCCTCACGTCTCCTCTGTGCTAAATAATGGAGTTTAGCTGTGTTATTGCAGGGAAAAGCACAGATAAAATAATTCTATAATCATTATTCAAAATATAATTATTCATGGATAAGAGGCCAAGGGAATCACTGAATTGAAACAATAATTGTGCCTGTCCTTTTATGAAGCAAAATTGCTGGTTTTGGAATCAGTTATCAGCGGCTTTCTTCTATTTGTCAAGTTACAATTTTTCTGCAAAATTCCTATCTGTGCTCATTATTGTGCAATAGAATGTGGCCCTAGAATTCTAAGAATAACGTTGTTACATCATAACAAAAACCGGTCCTTAAATACTTCATTTGTGCAGCAAAGTGGAGTGACAATGTGACAGTCAAGGTGAATTTGAAAAAGTTTATTTAGAAGTTAAACTATGAAAGATCCCAACATTAAGTAGAACAATAGCAATTGTGGAATAATTGTTTAGCTGTGGAAAATTACATTTCCATGTCTTTAGGAAGATACATTCTGGTTATTTTTCTGCATAAATATCATATTCATTGGATGTATTTTTGAGTCAAATGGTACAGGGCATGTTTATTTGTGATTAAGAGGCAGTCACATAACTCACTAATCTTCCATATAGATTAGTTACAGACAGTAGCAACTGATATAAGGTAATTTGGGTGAAACGGATCCTTTAAACTCCTGACTATAGTTAAGAATTGTTAAAGATTTTACTTTAGTTTTTGTACAAACGTAATCACTTCCTGTGACAAGTTGTGCCTGGTTAAACATTTCAAATCCAGCAAGACTAAACTGAAATATATGTAGCTTTACAGAATATATAGGCAGCTCAGCATAATTATTTTATCATGTTCGACCAATATATAAATTGATCAACTAAAGAATAAATATTCAGATTTTATAGATTAGTGTATGAATAAGTTCAATGTAAATTTACTATCAAAGTACATATACGTCACCATATACAACCCTGTGATTCATTGCCCTGCAGACATGCTCAATAAATCCAAGAAACATGACAGAATCAATTAAAGACTGCACTAACAGGACGGACAAACAACTAACGTGCAAAACAACAAACTGTGTAAATACTTTTGCCCTAGTGCATTGGAGGCCCGTCAGTCTTTGCGAGTAGTTCTTCATTGATTCAATTGTTTTGCTTTGTTCTATTGTGAATGGGTGCAAGAAAGAAAAAAAAAGGAAATAATAATAATTATTATTATTATTTTTATAAATACCAGAAATAGAAGGGTTCCGTGGGAAATACAGAACCGAGTGGTCAACACAAAAAATATCAAAATACATAATAAAACACCAACAAATTCAAGATAATAAATGCAGAAAATACCAGAAGAAACAGTCCAACACATTACCGGATCCTGCAGCAGTTTAACTCAATCTGATTACTTACACTGGCACAATCAGCTAGCAGACAACATTCCCCAACATCTTGCATTAAAATACCAATTCATAAAAGAAACCATATCTTACTATAAATACAAGTTTCGCGAATTATAATATGACCAATGCATTATTACAGAGGACAATCCATAATTATACAGGGTTAACAAGCAAGAACAACTGACTTAATAGATATAGTCATTCCAAACACACATAACATACAGAAATCAATGTGAAAAACACCAGAAATATGCTGAAATAAAAGATGAAATTGAAAGACTTTGGAACATGAACAGCGTATACAGTGTCCCGATAGTAATATCTACAACTGGTATCATTCCAAAGTCACTACACAATAGCATTAAACAATTTGGCCCACACGGCAATATCTATGTAAACATCCAGAAAGCCACAATACTGAACACCGCCACAATGGTCCAAAAGTTCCTCGAGATTGAGAAATGAGTGTGCTTGGCTATGCCTGTACCTCAGGTTTACCAGCTTGAGCTGAGAAAAAAATTAATAATAATAATAACAATAAATAAGTAAATACACAAATAAGCAATAGATATCAAGAACATAAGATGAAGAGTCCTTGAAAGTGACTGCATAGGTTGTGGGAACAGTTTGCTCATGGGGCAAGTGATGTTATCCCCACTGGTTTAGGAGTCTGATAGCTGAGGAGTAATACTGTTTCTGAACCTGATGTGGGACCTAAGGCTCCTGATGGCAGCAGTGAGAAGGGAACATTGTCTAAATGGTGGGTTCCTTGATGATGGATGCTGCTTTCTTGTGATAGCATTTCTCGTAAATGTGCTTAATTGCGAGGAGAGCTCTGCCTGTGATGGACTGGGCTATACGCAGACTTTCTGTAGACTTTTCCACGGGTGTTTGCACACCAGGCTGTGAGGCAGTACTGTGATACACAGCACAACAGCTAGAATTTACTTTAACAAGTTTTGCCCCTTGTTCTGCAGCGCTTGAACAGCCAAATTATTTCTGTGATTCGTAAGACTATTCTGCTCTGATGAAAGTAAACGAGAATAAACAATCAGCAATAAAGTCTACGTTTTCAGGGGTATAAACATGTGGTTAGTTGTGATAACTGTGAGAAAAGTACTAGCAGAGTATTTCTTTTGCTTTTCTCAAAAGACCATAAGACACTGGAGCAGAATTAGGCCATTTGGCCCATCAGCTCTGCTCTGTCCTTTCCCCCCTATCCTTCATGCCCTGACTAATCAAGAACCTATTAACCTCTGCTTTAAATATACCCAATTATTTGGCCTCCACAGCCATCTGTGGCAATGAATTCCACAGATTCACCACTCTCTGGCTAAAGAAATGACTCCTCATCTCTGTTTGAAGTGAACATCCTTCCATTCTGAGGCTGTGCCCTCTGCTCCTAGACTCATCCGCTATAGGAAACATCCTTTCCTGATCCACTCTATCTAATCCTTTCAACACTGATGGCATGAACATTGACTTCTCAAACTTCCGCTAATGCCCCACCTCCCCCTCGTACCCCATCCGTTATTTATTTATATACACACATTCTTTCTCTCTCTCTCCTTTTTCTCCCTGTCCCTCTCACTATACCCCTTTGCCCATCCTCTGGTTTTTCTCCCCCCTCCCCCTTTTCTTTCTCCCTGGGCCTCCTGTCCCATGATCCTCTCATATCCCTTTTTCCAATCACCTGTCCAGCTCTTGGCTCCATCCCTCCCCCTCCTGTCTTCTCCTATCATTTCGGATCTCCCCCTCCCCCTCCCACTTTCAAATCTCTTACTAGCTCTTCTTTCAGTTAGTCCTGACGAAGAATCTTGGCCCGAAACGTCGACTGTACCTCTTCCTAGAGATGCTGCCTGGCCTGCTGCGTTCACCAGCAACTTTGATGTGTGTTGCTTTCAATATTCAATAGGTTCCAAGGAGATTTCTCCAGCTCCCACCCCTCATTCTTCTAAACTCCAATGAGTACAACCCCCGAACCATCAAATGCTCCCCATATGTTAACCATTTCATTCCTGGGATCCTTCCCTTAAATCTCAAAACTGCTCACAATACTCCAAAGACTTCAAATTATTGATGCTTTGGACTAAAACCCTGCCTTGGGAGGGTGTTGGACGAAATCTTCAGTCTGCAGACAGAAAACATTGGTAATGACGAGTCATCACGCCTTCTGTTTTACATGTCAGTAAAAGCATCAGAATTAGATTTTTTATTCGTAGAGCAAATATTATATTGATTAGCTTGTTTAAGTAATGAGCAATTGAAAGAGCAGCAATAGATTACAATAGAAAGCAGAGAAAAGCGTTAAATAATGACCTACCGGGATATACAAGGATATCAATGTGATTCTGCCCTCTTTCCATCTGGCAAAAACAGTGCAAGTACTTTAAATTATACAATTCTCATTATACACCTGGGACACGTACACCTCCAGTTATGTGTCACTGGAACCTTTAATTTATCACACTTCCAGAAATCTTTGATCATTGAGCTCACTTTAACAGAAAAATAGTGGTGTTGAATGGAAAATACTGATATGCAAGTACACAGTTAACAAGCATTTAGTAGAATAGAAATTAATCAATATATTATGTGCAGTTTTGGTCACCGCAGTATTGAGTAGATGAGAGGGTCAGTACAACATTTTGGGCTGAATGGCCTGTGCTGTGCTGTAGTGTTCTATGTTCTGTGTTAAAGGGTCAGTATGACATTGTGGGCTGAATGACCTGTGCTGTGCTGTAGTGTTCTATGTTCTGTGTGTATTTTAAACATCAAACAACACACTGGAGCAACTCAGCAGGTCGAGCAGCATCTGCAGGAAGAAAGAAATTGTTGCGATTTTGGCCAAATATCTACATCAGGAACCAGATTTTTTTTTAAATGTATTTATTTTTACTTAGTGATATAACACAGAGCAGACCCTTCTGACACTTCGAGCCACACCGTCCCAACAACCCTGAAACCATAAGCTAATAATGGGACAATTTACATTGAACAATTAATCTACCTGGTACATCTTTGGACTGTGGGAGGGACCAGAGAAACACACACACATTCCACAGGGATGGCAGACAGACTCCTTACAGAACAACTCTGCAATTAAACTCCAACTCCAGGAAGACCCAAGCTGCAATAGCGTTTTTCAGTGAATCTATTTTATTTCTCTGTTCTACTGTGAATGCCCACAAGAAAATGAATCTCAAGGTTGATAATAAATTTACTTTAAACTTTGAAATATGAAATACTTTACCTCAATCTGAATTCAGTATGTTCATGATATGGAGCACGTTGAAACTCAGCCTTACTCGTTGCTCTGGCATTTACTGGAGCATGTTGATGAAGGCTGACATTTGAGAGGTTTGCATAATCAAAACCATCAAATTCACTTAAAGAGTGGAACGGAACCCTCTGCTGACACACAATTACCAATCTCTTTCATTTATTTATTTAATGATACCACTTAGAGACAGACCTTCCTGCCTTTTGAGCCAGGCCGCCCAGCAACTACAGGCAAACCCGATTAACCCCAACCTAATCATAGGACGAACTACGCTGACTAATTCACCTATTGGGTACGTCTCTGGACAGGGGGTGGAAACCGGAGCACCTGGGGAAAACCCATACAATCCACGGCGAGGATGAGCAGACGTTCAGCAACAAACCAAAAGTTTTTTAAAAAGCCTTTTATGGTTGGATCCAACACAGACCAGCTTTCTGTCTTCCAGTTAATTCATAAGCACTCTGCTTTTATTGCGTGAAATCTTCCAGCTCATGTTTGTTATTAATATAGATCCTCGTGTTTATTATTAATATAGATCATTATTGTGAATTTCTATGAAGAATGTTGCACCGGTCCTTATGAGGAATGAAATTGAAACACTAGCCTATACCCACTGTTTCCTGACAAGTTGATGTCCATGCATTAAATTTGAGACTTTATAGGGCATTGGTCAGACTGCAGGTGGAGAATTGTGAGCAGTTTTGGGCCCCTTATCTAAGACAGGATGTGTTTGCATTGGAGAGAGTTCAAAGGAGGCTCACAAAAATCATTCTGAGAATGAAATGGTTAATATACAAGGAATATTTGATGGTTCTGGGGATGTACTTGCTGGAGTTTAGAAGAATGAGGGGCAGGGAGAATCTCATTGAAACCTATTGAAATACCATTACTATATGTTTCCTATAGTGGGGAGGAGCAGAGGGCAAACATTAAGATAGAGATGAGGAGGAATTTATTTTGCTAGAGGATGATAAATCTACAGAATTCATTGCCACAGACAGCTGTGGAGACCAAGTTATGAAGTACGTATATTTAAAGTGGAGATTGCTAGGTTCTTGCTTAGTCAGAGTATTAAAGGTTACGGGGAGAAGGCGGAAGAATGGGGTTGAGAGGGATAATAAATCAGCCATGATGGAACGTAGAGCAGACTCAATGGGCTGAATGGCCTAATTCTGCTTCTATGTCTTATGTGGTCTTAATTTAATGTGAGAACTATGTCAAATAGCACCATTAAAGGAGTCCCAAATGAAAACAGGACCTGGAAGCAGTCTGAGCATTGGTTTGCTTTCACAGAAGTACATAAGAATTTTTTGGGTTTGAAGTCATGACTTGCGCTTGACTTGGATTAAAGTGAGGGAGAGTTGCGCAGGTCGTCAGCCTCACTCCTTCGTCCCGGCCTATCTGGACCCAGTGGCAAGACATAGTCGAGACGGCTGGAGATAGGTCAGGATGCAGTGGATGGCCAGCAGTGTTCTGTGTGTCTCACTGTGCCCTCTTAGCGCTTCACGACACGTTGCTGAGAATCGCCTTTCTGCCCGTTGAACCAGTGATGGTTTCTTCCGCGCAGTCCGCCGAATCCAGGCTTCACACGCTAGGTAGACAAGCCCTGAGTGTTGTGGATCTACAGCAGTTCTTGCGGCGTGCTCGCAAGCCTCCCTACCCATTGCTCAACCATTTTCACCTGAGCTGTCTCCGCAGACTCCTCCACATCAGGTGGCAGGACAAAGTCCCCGACATGGAAATCCTGGAACGAGCTGGGCTCTGCTGCGTCTACACCCTCCTGCTGAAAGCCCAAGCCAGGTGGGCTGGACATGTGGTCAGAATGCCAGACAGCCGATTGTCTAAGCAGCTGCTGTACGGAGAACTGTGTCAGGGCAAGCGCTCAGTCGGGGGGCAGAAGAAACGTTACAAAGACTGCCTGAAAGCGTCCCTCAAAGGCCTGGGTGTTGACATCAACACGTGGGAGACGCTTGCCCTCGACCGTCCAGCTTGGCACAGCAAGATCACCACTGGAGCCCGTGCAGCTGAAGTCAGGCGCATCATCGAGGCACAACGAAAGCGTGCTGTGCGCAAGGCCCGAGCAGCATCCACTGCCACGACAGCACCCACCTACTTGTGTCCCACATGTGGGCGAGCCTTCAGGGCCCGGATTGGCCTCATCAGTAACCTCCGGACCCACAAACACCAATCTCCCATTTGACTTTGAAGCCATGGTCATCTTCGACTACGAAGGACGAACAACAACAACATAAGAATTGTGTGAACCAGGCATATCCTAGTCTATCAAATGTCCTGTGACTGAGTCAAATGACAAAGGCACAGTATCTGTGAGACAAAATCTTCATCAGTCAACGTTTCCCAGTGAATCTTTGCATTTGCTCTGCCCGTGGTTTATACATCTCTGGTAAATTATACAGAGTCAGAGATCAGTAGGAACTTTATTCAACATTATATGCAGGTTATATACAGAGAGTGCAGAGGACATTTACCAGGATGCTACCTAGATTAGAGAGCAGGTCTTATGAGAATAGGTTCATTTCTGACACCTTCGTTCCCTTTCTGGAGCTCTCTGTTTCCATCTCTGGAGACAAACTGTTGACAACATCTTTTATAAACCCACCAATTCCCACAGTTATCTTGACTAGACCTCTTCACACCCTGTCTCCTGGAAAAATGCTATTCCTTTTTCTCAGTTCCTTCATCTCCATCCCATCTGGTCCCAGGATGAGGCTTTCCAGTCCAGGACATCAGAGGTGTCCTCCTTCTTCAAAGAATGGTTTCCCTTCTTCTACCATAGATGCTGCCCTCACCTGCATCTCCACCATTTCCAAAACATCTGTGCTCACCTCATTTTCCCACTGCCTTAATAATGATAGAGTTCCTCTTGTCCTTACCTACTGCCCCATGAGCCTCCACATCCAACACATTATTCTCTGCAACTTCCACCATCTCCAAAGGGATCCTGTCACTGAACATATCTTTACCACTCTCCGTCTCTTTGCATTCTGCAGGGATCACTCACTCTGGGATTCCCTTGTCCTTTCGTCTCTCCTCACTAATCTTCCTCCCGGCACCTATCCCTGCAAGCAGCCAAAGTGCCACACCTGCCCGTTCACCTCCATTCAGGACCCAAATAGTCCTTCCAGGTGAGGCAACACTTCTCCTGTGAATCTGCTGGGATCATGCATTGCGTCCGGTGCTCCCAATACAGCCTTATCTACATTGGTGAGACTCATCTAAATTGTATGACAGTTTCATCGAGCACCTCCACTCCATCTGCCAAAAGTCGCCAAACATTTTTGTTCCAATTCCCATTCCAATATGTCAGTCCATGGTCTCCTCTTGTGCCAAGATGAGGCCATGCTCAGGCCATGGAGGAGCAACATGTTATATTCTGTCTGGGTAGCTTTCAACCTGATGGCATGAACATCAATTTCTCCTTCTGGTAAAAAAAAATCCCTCCCCTCTTCTTCTATTCTGGCCTCTTACTGCTTTTCGCCTGCCCATCACTTTCCCGTGTGTCTCTTTTTCCCTCCCTTTCTCCTATGGTACACTCTCCTGTCCAACCACATTCCTTTGTCTCCAGCCCTTTATCTTTCCCAGTCACCAGGCTTCACCTATCGCTGTCTAGATATCCTCCTTTCCCTCCTCTCACTTTTTAAAATCCTGGTGTCTTTCCCCGTCCTTTCCAGTCCAAAAAGTCATAGAAACCTGGAAATCTACAGCACATTACAGGCCCTTCGGCCCACAATATTGTGCCAACCATGTAACCTACTCTAGAAACTGCCTGGAATTTCCTTTCCACATAGCCCTCTATTTTTCTAATCTCCATGTACCTATCTAAGAGTCTCTGAAAAGACCCCATTGTATCCACCACTACCACCTTCGCTGGCAGTGCATTCCATGCGCCCACCACTTTGTGAAAAACTTACCCCTCTGACACCCCCTCTGTACCTACTACAAGGCACCTTAAAACTATGCCCTCTTGTGTTAGCCATTTCAGCCCTGGGAAAAAGCCTCTGACTATCCACACGATCAATGCCTCTCATCATCTTATACACCTCTATCAGGTCACCTCTCATCCTCCATCGCTCCAAGGAGAAAAGGCCGAGTTCACTCAGTATATTCTCTGAAGGCATGCCCTCCAAACCAGGCAACATCCTTGGAAATCTCCTCTGCACCCTCTCTATAGTATCCACATCCTACCAGAACTGAACTCCAAGTGGGCCCTGACCAAGGTCTTGTTTAACTGTAATATTACCTCACGGCTCAATTGTTTATTCATTTCCATAGATTCTGCCTGACCTGCCGAGTTCCTCTAGCATTTTGTGTACATTGCTTTGGATTTCCAGCGTCTCCTGTGTTTATAGGTTGAGCAAATTAGGGCTTTTCTCCTCAGAGCAAAGGAGGACGAGAGGTGACATAATAGAGGTGTACAAGATAATAAGAGGCATAGATTGAGTGGATAGACAGAGGTTTTTTTCCCTAGGGTGAAAATGGCTAATATGAAGGGACAGAATTCTCAGGTGATTGGAAAAAAGCATAGGGGAGATATCAGAGGCAAATTCTTTACACTGAGAGTGATGGGTGTGTAAAACACTTTGCCCGTGGTGAAAGCAGATATATTAAGAACACTTAGAGACTCTTAGATAGTGGCATGGATGATAGAAAAATGTGGGAGGAAATGGTTAGATTAATTTTACAGTAGATTAAAAGGTTGGTACAGTATTACGAGCCTGTGCTATACCTTTGAATGTTCTGTGATTGTTTTTTCGGAGGATACACTTATTGTTTGCCTTCAGCCTAGGACATCAGTACTAAACTGGATAAATAACTAAAGGCATGGATGGACTAACAACTCAGACAGGAGTTCAAATCCCATATGGTAGACATCAAAATTTAATTCCATTACTCGTCTGGAATGGGCACCAACAACAGAGCTTCATAATGGTAACCACAAAAACTGCAGCTTTCTCATAATGTCCCGTCCTGTTCTCTAACACCAGTCAGGAAAACAAAACAAAACTGCAGATTGTGGAAATCTGAAACAAAAGCAGAAAAGGAAAAGAAAACTTAAATCGGGTCTACTGCCCAAGGATAAAAGGCAGGAGTGGTTCACAGCTTTGACCCAGTGGCCATCAGCATTTGGGGTTGATTAGCAAGAGCAAATTAAAGGAAGCATGGGCAACTGTAGCACCATCATCTGAGCGAACAGAGTCACAGTGGCGATCTTTGAGGCTTTAGCCAAGAGAGGCCTCACTTAGAGAAAGCAAAGGAATGAAAAACTGCTCTTTTTTATATCTGTTCAGCTATGACAGTAGAGATGTCAGGCATGGTAGTGCAATGCTCCTCTTGATGAAGGTGGGAAGGCAGAAAGATCTCCAGTGTCCCTGACCACTACAACTGTGAGAAATGCATCCAGCTGCAGCTTCTAACAAACTGTGTTAAGGAGTTGGAGCGCCACTAAATGAACTCCAGACCATTCAGGAGGCTTAAGGAGTGATAGATAGGACATACAGGGTGGTAGTTACACCCAACGTACAGAACAGTCAGGAAAGGGAAAGGGTTTAAGGAGCCAGTGCAGAATACCCTGTGGCCATCCCTCTCAACGGTATGTATCGCACTTTGGATACTGTCTTGGGGGAGGGTCGACCTAACAGAGGAAAGTCACAGTGGTCAGGTCTCTGGCACTAAGTCTGCCTCTGTGACACAGAAGGGAAGGGGGAAGAAGAGGCACGTTGTGGTGATAGGGGATTCCTTAGGGGAACAGACAGGAGGTTCTGTGGGTGAGAACAAGACAACCAGATGGTATGTTGCCTCCTAGGTGCCAAGGTCTGGGAGTGGGAGGGTGAACAGTCAGAAGTAATGGCCCATGTAGGTACTAATGACATGGGTAGGATGAGTGATGAGGTTCTGCATGGGGAGTTCAGGGAGTTAGGTGTCAAGTTAAAGGGCAGGACCTCCAGGGTTGTGATCTCAGGATTGTTACCCATGCCCGGTGCTTGTGAGGCCAAATTATACAGTTTAACCTGTGGCTAATGAGTTGGTGTAGGAGGGAGGGCATAAGATTTTTGGATCATTGGTCTCTCTTCCAGGGAAGATGGGGCCTGTACAGAAGGGATGGTTTGCACCTGAACTGAATGGGACTAATACCCTAGCTGGAAGGTTTGTTAATGCTGCACGGTGGGGTTTAAACTAGAGTTGCAGGGGAATGGGAACCGGAGTGTCAGAACAGTTAGTGGAGAGGTTGTGGAGGCAGATGTTGGTAAGACGTCAGACAAAGTTAGGAATCAAAAGGCTGAGCATGGTGCAACAAAATCAAAAAAGGTAAATACAGGACTGATGGTGTTGTATTTGAATGTATGGATTATGGTAGATGAACTTCAGCACATTGCAGTTGTAAGCATCATTGATTCATGGCTGACAGAAGATTTTAGCTGGGAGCTTCATATCCAAGGATACACATTGTATCGAAAGGACAGGCAGGAAAGCAGAAGGGGCGGTGTAGCTCTGTTGGTAAAAATGAAATCAAATCATTAGAAAAAGGTGATATAAGGTTGGAAGGTGTTGAATCATTCTGGATAGAGCTAAAGAACTGGAAGAGTAAAAAGACCCTGATGGGAGTTGTATACAGACCCCCAAACAGTAGTAAGGATGTGGCCTACAAATTACAACAGGAGATAGAAAATGCATGCCAAAAGTGTAATGTTACAATGGTCATGCAGGACTTCAATATGCAGGTAGATTGGGAAAATCAGGTTGGTGCTGGATTACGGGAGGGGAATTTCTAGAGTGCCAATGAGATGGCTTTTTAGAGCAGCTCGTGGTTGAGCCCACTAGGGAATCAGCTATTCTGGTTTGGGTTTTGTGCAATGAACCAGAATTGATGAGAGAGGTTCAGGTAAAAGAACCCGTCGGGGCAAGTGATCATAACATGATCAAATACACCCTGAAATTTCAGAAGGAGAAGCTAAAACTAGATGTATCAGTATTACAATGTAGTAAAGGAAATTATAGAGGCATGAGAGAGGAGATGGCCAGAACTGACTGGAAAAGAACACTGGCAGAGCAGCAATGTCTGGAATCTCAGGAAGCAATTTGGAAGGCACAGGAAATATACATCCCAAAGAGCAAGGAGTATTCTGAAGGAAAGATGACACAACTGTGACTAACAAGAGAAGTCAAAACCAACATAAAAGCCTAAGAGATGGCATATAATAGAGCAAAAATTAGTGGGAAGTTCAAAGATTGGGAAGCTTTTAAAAACCAATAGAAGTTAACTAAAAAAGTCATTAAAAAGGTAAATATGAAATACGAAAGTAAGCTTGCCAATAATGTTAAAGAGGATACCAAAAGTTTCTTCAGATATATAAAGGAACTTCCAGTCAAGGAGGTGTCTGTGTACAATGCTCCTTTGGTTGACATCTTCTGGATAGATCATGAAACCAGCTTTTCACTTCTTTTATGTTTGTTTCTTGTCTTGAATATTATTCTGGAACTGTTGGAGCCCATGTTTCACTGTTTGGAGATTGTTTGGGTGTTTCAGCACTCTTCAGTCTCTGAGATTCTGGAAGGCAGAGGCAGCACGAGTGAACCTCATGGCGAGAAGTCCACAGGATGGCACGCAAGCCAATATTTGACCCCATTTCGCCCATAACTTCATCAATTAGGGCAACGAGGGTGACTGAAACATCAAAGGCAGTGTGGAAGTTTGGAGATCATTTGGGTGTCCCAGCACTCTGCAGTCTCCGAGAGGATCCCAGGGGCAGGCTGATGGTTGGCTCTATTTCACCAACTAAAGCTCTCAATGTTCACCAGTTAAAGTGTCAAGGGAAAGTGAAGCAGAGTGCAGAGGGTGGGTGCCGGCTGCCTGTGTTTTTGAATGGTTGCTCTATACTGGAGAAGGAGAGGCTCCTGCTGTGTCTATGCCCAGAGAGTATTGCCCAGGTTTTCTCTGAGTTTTAATTTGGATTATAGACTATTTTTCAGGCTTATTAGTTTTAATATTTTGTGTTTTTTTGCCTGGTCTTATTTTATTTTTGTCGGGGGGGCGCGAAGGTGGATTTGGTGGGGCTGATGTGCTTGATCCATTTTGTTCAATTTTTTGTACGGAAGGAGGGATCTGGGGGCTAATGGCCTGACCTGTTTTGTTTGTTTTTTTTTGCAGGAGGGGGGATTTCGGGGTTCATGTGCCTGATCGTTTTGCTCGGTTTTTGTGTGGGAGTGGGGATTTGGGGGATGATGTGTCATTTCCGTGTTTTTTTGGTGGGGTGTTGATGATCGTGCTACCTTTCATTTCATGGCTACCTGGAGAATTGAAGTATTTCAGTGTTGTACACTTTGATTAAAAAAAATGAACCTCAGAAGTGTAAAAGAGAGGCAAGAGTGGATGTCAGACCACTGAAGAGGTAGTAATGGAGGACAACAAAAAGGCGGGCGAACTGTATCAGTCTTCACCATGAAAGATATTAGCAGTATGGCGGAAGTTCCAGGTATTGGGGTCATGAAGTGTGTGAAGTTACCATTACTAGTGTTACATACCCCGTAACTGGGTTGCCAAACCAGCAGAAATGGACCACTCAGTTGGAGTCTGGATTACTGGAACTAAGAAAGTTTTATTAAAAAAATAAGCAACACAGTACTCTAATAGTAAGGATATAAATGCAACAGGTTAGCAATGAATAAACACACATGTACACAGAACTAGGATAATAGGGTCAATCAGCTCTATCGCAGTCCAGGGGTAAAATGTTCAATCACAAGTGACAGAGTTCAGTTTAGTTCAGTTCGCAGTAATCATCGTTGTGCCTTTGGGGAGAGAGAGAGCGAATGCTGATATTCAAATCGGATTCAACAGACCTTTGATATTCCTCGCAGTTAGCTTTCGGGCGAGCCCTTTGTAACGTCTTCTGAGGTCACCGACTGTGACCCCTCCGTTTCAGATACGATTGCTCTTCAGCGGTGAACCCGGCACCCAGGCAAGGGCGGACACACACCAGGTTCCCGCCGACTGCATCTTTCCACCCTGTGCGTCTATGGCTGGTCCCGCAATCAGTCCTCCAAAAACTCCCACCGACTTGTGGGGGGCACACTGCTTCCAGGGTCTCGTTACCTCGTGGTGTCGTGTGTGTGGTGTCTTAGCGAACCTGCCCCTTTCTATCCCCCTGCTGGGGTATCGCCTGTCCATCACACTTCAAACAGTTCAGGGTTCAAAAGGAGCCGGTCTTGACAATACTCAGACCGGTGTCTCCTTCCGTTAAACTCTCTCATCTCTTCATTAACATTTCCAAATGCTGCTCCATTGTCTTACTTATCTCTCTCTCCTGAAGACAGGTGGCAGATCAACTGTTGAGTCTATGTGTACTTTTGAAACCTCTTTCGTCACACTAGGGAGAAGGTTCTTGGGAAACTGAAAGCTCTGAAGGTAGAGAAGTCATCTGGACCAGATGGTGTACAACCAAAGGTTCTGAAAGAGGTGACTGAAGAGATCGTGGAGGCATTAGTAATGATCTTTCAGGAATCACTAGATTCTGGAATGGTTCCAGAGGACTGGAAAATAGCAAATGTCACTCCACTCTTCAAGAAGAGAGAGAGGCAGAAGAAATGAAATTATAGGGCGGTTATCTGATCTCAGTGATTAGGAAGATGTTGGAATCGATTATTAATGATGAGGTCTCAGGGTACTTGGAGGCACATGGTAAAATTGGCTAAAGTCAGCATGGCTTCCTCGAGGGAAAAACTTGCCTGACAAATTAGTGATAAACGGAGAGTAAGAGGTGGAAAATTTCTTAAATGCATCTATTTTAATGCCAGGAGCATTGTAAAAAAGGTGGATGAGCTTACAGCATGGATTGATACCTGGAAATATGATGTGGTAGCTATTAGTGAAACATGGTTGCAGGAGGGGTGTGATTGGCAACTAAATATTCCTGGATTTCATTGCTTCAGGTGTGATAGAATTGGAGGGGCAAGAGGAGGAGGTGTTGCGTTGCTTGTCAGAGAAAATATTACAGCAGTGCTCTGGCAGGATAGATTAGAGGACTCATCTAGGGAGGCTATTTGGGTGGAATTGAGGAATAGGAAAGGTGTAGTAACACTTATGGGGGTGTATTATAGACCACCTAACAGGGAGTGAGAATTGGAGGAGCAAAATTGTGAGGAGATAGCAGATATTTGTAGTAATCACAAGGTTGTGATTGTGGGAGATTTTAATTTTCCACACATAGACTAGGAAGCCCATACTGTAAAAGGGCTGGATGGTTTGGAGTTTGTAAAATGTGGGTAGGATAGTTTTTTGCAGCAATACATAGAGGTACCAACTAGAGAAGGGGCAGTGTTGGATCTCCTGTTAGGGAATGAGATAGGGCAGGTGACGGAGGTATGTGTTGGGGAGCACTTCGGGTCCAGTGATCACAATGCCATTAGTTTCAATATAATTATGGAGAAGGATAGGACTGGACTCAAGGTTGAGATTTTTGATTGGAGAAAAGCTAACTTTGAGGAGATGCGAAAGGATTTAGAAGGAGTGGATTGGGACAATTTGTTTTATGGGAAGGATGTATTAGAGAAATGGAGGTCATTTAAAGGTGAAATTTTGAGGGTACAGAATCTTTATGTTCCTGTTAGGTTGAAAGGAAAGGTTAAAAGTTTGAGAAAGCCATGGTTTTCAAAAGATATTGGAAACCTGGTTCGGAAAAACAGAGATATCTACAATAAATATAGGCAGCATGGAGTAAATGAGGTGCTCGAGGAATATAAAGAATGTAAAAAGAATCTTAAGAAAGAAATTAGAGAAGCTAAAGGAAGATACGAGGTTGCTTTGGCAAGTAAGGTGAAAATAAATCCAAAGGGTTTCTACAGTTATATTAATAGCAAAAGGATAGTTTGGGATAAAATTGGTCTCATAAAGAATCAGAGTGGACAGCTATGTGTGGAACCAAAAGAGATGGGGGAGATTTTGAACAATTTCTTTTCTTTGGTATTCACAAAGGAGATGGATATTGAATTGTGTAAGGTAAGGGAAACAGGTAGGGAAGTTATGGAAACTATGATGATTAAAGAAGAGGAAGTACTGTTGCTTTTAAGGAATATAAAAGTGGATAAGTCTCTGGGTCCTGACAGGATATTCCCTAGGACCTTGAGGGAAGTTAGTGTGGAAATAGCAGGGGTTCAGACAGAAAAATTTCAAATGTCATTAGAAACGGGGATGGTGCCGGAGGATTGGCCTATTGCTCATGTTGTTCCATTGTTTAAAAGGGGTTTTAAGAGTAAAAGCAGGAGGAGATAAAGCAGCGCGCCGTGCATGCGCAACCCTCCGGTGAAAAATGACATTGTATCCATTAAATAGGGGCCGTGGACAATTCTGATTTGATGGAGACAGATGTGAAAGCATAGAGGAACATCTGGAAAAATTTCTGAAACGCTCTTTCGCTGCTGTCATTACTGCATGGTCGGGAATCTTTCGGAGGGAAGGCCTCAAAATCCCCGGCTTTGCCTGCTGTTGGCAACCGAGATGGAGGTCGAATCGCTCAGATAGGGATGGCGCTCAGTACTCGGTGTCGGAGAGCTGATCAAAGCTCGAAGTTTTCGGATGACTCAGAGTCGGACCGTGGTTGGGTATGGCAGGGAGAGTTTTTCTTCCTTCTCCCGTCTGTGTGAGATGTGGGACATTTGAGAGACTTTGAACTTTTACTGTGCTCATGGACTTCTTCATCAAGTTATGGTATTGTTGCACTGTTGTAACGATATATTATAGTTATGTGGTTTTGTTAGTTTTTTTCAGCCTTGGTCTGTCCTGTGTTTTGTGATATCACACCCGAGGAAATATTCTATCATTTCTTAATGCATGCATTACTAAATGACAATAAAAGAGGACTGCGTGCCTTCATAATCTAAACCTAGCAATTATCGGCCTGTGAGTTTGACATCAGTGGTAGGTAACTTAATGGAAAGTATTCTTAGAGATGGTATATATAATTATCTGAATAGACAGGGTCTGATTAGGAACAGTCAACATGGATTTGTGCGGTTGTGGGTTACTAGGAAAATGACAAGGGTAAAGCGGTGGATGTTTTCTATCTGGACTTCAGTAAGGCCTTTGACAAGGTTCCACATGGAAGGTTAGTTAGTAAGGTCAAATCGTTAGGTATTAATATCGAAGTAGTAAAATGGATTCAGCAGTGGCTGGATGGAGGATGCCAGAGAGTAGTGGTGGATAACTGTTCGTCAGATTGGAGGCTGGTGACTAGTGATGTACCGCAGGGATCTGTACTGGGTCCAATATTGTTTGTCATATACATTAATGATCTGGATGATGGGGTGTTAAATTGAATTAGTAAGTATGCAGATGGTACTAAGATAGGTGGTGTTGTGGATAATGAAGTAGGTTTTCAAAGCTTGCAGAGAGATTTAGGCCAATTAGAAGAGTGGGCTGAAAGATGGCAGATGGAGTTTAATGCTGATAAATGTGAGGTGCTACATTTTGGTAGGGCTAATCAAAATAGGACATACATGGTAAATGGTAGGGCATTGAAGAATGCAGTAGAACAGAAGGATCTAGGAATAATGGTGCATAGTTCCCTGAAGGTGGAATCTCATGTGGATAGGGTGGTGAAGAAAGCTTTTGGTATGCTGGCCTTTATAAATCAGAGCATTGAGTATAAGAGTTGGGATGTAATGTTGAAATTGTACAAGGCATTGGTAAGGCCAAATTTGGAGTATTGTGTACAGCTGTCACCGAATTATAGGAAAGATGTCAACAAAATAGAGAGAGTACAGAGAAGATTTACTAGAATGTTACTTGGATTTCAGCACATAAGTTACAGAGAAAGGTTGAACAAGTTGGGTCTTTATTCATTGGAGCATAGAAGGTTGGGGGGGACTTAATAGAGGCATTTAAAATTATGAGGGAGATAGATAGAGTTGACATGGATAGATTTTTTTTTCCATTGAGAGTAGGGGAGATTCAAACAAGAGGACACGAGTTGAGAGTTGGGGGCAAAAGTTTAGGGTAACATGAGGGGGAACTTCTTTATTCAGAGAGTGGTAGCTGTGTGGAACGAGCTTCCAGTAGAAGTGGTTGAGGCAGGTTTGATATTGTCATTTAAAGTAAAATTGGATAGCTACATGGACAGGAAAGGAATGGAGGGTTATAGGCTGAGTGCAGGTCGGTGGGACTAGGTGAGAGTAAAAGTTCGGCATGGACTAGAAGGGCCGAGATGGCCCATTTCCATGCTGTAATTTTTATATGGTTATATGGTTATAAATCTGTTGGAATTCTTTGAAGAAATAACAAGCAGGATAGACAAAGGAGAATTGGTTGATGTTGTGTACTGGATTTTCGGAAGGCCTTGGACAAGTTGCCACACATGAGGGTGTTTAACAAGCTATGAGCCCATGGTATTACAGGAAAGATTCTAGCATGGCTAAAGCAGTGTTGATTGGCAGGAGGAAAAGAGCGGGAATAAAGGGAGCCTTTTCTTGTTGGCTGCCAGTGACTAGTGGTGTTCTACAGAGGTCTGAGTTGGGACCAATTCCTTTTATATTACATGATGAAATTGATGGCTTTGCTGCAACGCTTGCAGACAATACAAAAATAGGTGGGGGGGCAGGGAGTTTTGAGGAGTTAGAGAGGCTACAGAAGGATTTATACAGATTAGCAGGATGGCCAAAGAAATGGCAGATGGAATACAGTGTTGGGAAGCGGATGGTCGTGAACTTTGGTAGAAGAAATGAAAGGGTTGACTTTTCTAAATGAAGAGAAAATACAGAAAACCGAGGGTCAAAGTGACTTGGGAGTCCTTGTGTGGGATTCCCTAAAGTCAATTTGCGGGTTGAGTCTGTGTTGAGGAAGGCAAATGCAATGTTAGCATTCATTTCAAGAGGACTAGAATATAAAAGCAAGGATGTAATATTGAAACTTTATAAAGCACTGGTGAGACCTCACTTGGACAATTGTGAGCAGGTTTAGGCCCCTTATCTTAGAAAGGATATGCTGAATCTGAAGAGGGTTTAAAGGAGGTTCACGAAAATGATTCCAGGATTGTCATATGAAGAATGTTTGATGTCTCTGGGCCTGTTTTCACTGGAATTCAGAAGAATGAGGAGTGACCTCATTGGAAAAGATCAAATGGTGAATATTCCTTTGAGGATATTCAAAGCAATGTTTCCTTTGAGGATGTTTCCTTTGTTAGGAACGTCTAAGAGCAGAGGACACAGCCTTATAATAGAGAGGCGTCTTTTTAGACCAGAGATGAAGAGAAATTTCTTTAGTCAAAGAGTGGTGAATCTGTGGAATTCATTTCCACCGGCAGCTGTGGAGGCCAAGTCTTTATGTATACAGAAGGAAGATGTTCACAGATTCTTGATTGTTCACGGATACGGGGAGAGGCAGGAGACTGAGGCTGAGAGGAAAAAATGGATCAGCCATGATGAAATGGCAGAGCAGACTCGATGGGCCAAATGCCTTATTCTGCTCCGATACCTTATGGTCTTATGAAATGTTGAAGGCACTCTTCAGGTCATGCAGCGTCTGTGAAAGGAGACCAGAATTCATAAATACTGACAAATTGTCTTTCTACAGATGCTGACGAACCCGTTGAGAGATGCCAGCAGTTTCTGCTCCACCTTTAACTCGACGTTCACGCTATCATGGTTTGCTCTTCACCCTGTGAAAGACATTACCACAGATGTTACCACTTTCTTAAGAGAGAACTCGGAGTAGACAAGAGGTCTCATGCAATGGACCATGATTAAATACAAAGGGCTGCTGGACCATTCTGAATCAGCAGAGAGGTGCATCACCCCACACTGTCCTCAAGCCATTCATGCTTTTCACCAATTCCACAGAACTTAGCATCTTTCCAGATATTGCAGTTACTCTAATGTACAATGATGTGTGAACTTCAGGTTCTGTGTTCATGGGGTACAGGAGGTGTTGTGGGTGGTAATGCTCCTTCTCAGCTCTGCTGGCCTGTGGTTCAGTCCCGACTTCTGGTAGTGCAGGTGTGGAGCTCTCACATCCTTCCTTGGAATGCGTGGGTTTTCCCTAGGATCTTCGGTTTCATCCCATTTCCCAATGAAGTGCCAGTTGGTAGTTTAATTACCTACTGCAAGTTACCACTGTTGTTGACGGAAAAGGAGAATCACAAGTGGGAGAGAGAGCTGACAGCAGGGTAATTAGTGGTGGAACGTGAAGAGTGACTTCATGGGAAATAGGAATCATACACGAAATAGGAGCAGGAGTCGGCCATCTGGCCCGTCGAGCCTGCTCTGTCATTCAATAAGATCATTGCAGATCTGGCCATGGACTCATCTCCACCTAACTGCCTTTTCTCCACAACCCTTAATTCTGCAACTATGCAAGAATCTATCCAAACTTGTCTTAAGTATATTTACTGAGGTAGCCTCCACTACTTCATTTGGCAGAGAATTCCACAAATTCACCACTCTGGGAAAAGCAGTTTCTCCTCATCTCCATCCTAAATCTACTCTCCCAAATCTTGAGGCCATGTCCCTTAATCTTAGTCTCACCTATCAGTGGAATCAACTTTCTTGCCTCTAACTAATCTATCCCTTTCATAATTTTATATGTTTCTGTAAGATCTCCTCTCAATCTTCTGAGTTCCAGCGAGTACAGTCCCAGGCAACTCAATCTCTCCTCATAGTCTAACCCCTCATCTCTGGAATCAACCTGGTGAACCTCCACTACACCACCTCCAAAGCCAGTATATATTTCCTCAAGTAAGGAGACCAGAACTGTACACAGTACTCCAGGTGCGGCCTCACTAGTACCCTGTACAATTGCAGCATAACCTTCCTGCTCTTAAATTCAATCCCTCTAGCAATGAAAACCAACATCCCATTTGCTTTCTCGATATCCTGCTGCACCTGCAAACCCAGCTTTTGTGATTCATGCACAAACATTCCCAAGTCCCTCTGCACTGCAGCGTGCTGCAATCTTTTACCATTTAAATAATCTGATCTTTCATTTTTCTTTCCTTGCATTTATCCAAATGTACTCCATCTGCCAGACCCTTGCCCACTCACTTAACCTATCTATATCTCTCTGCAGACTCTCTGTATCTTCTGCACAATTTGCTTTTCCATTCAATTTAGTTTCATCAGCAAACTTAGATACACTACACTCTGTCCCCTCTTCCAGATCATTAATGTATATTGTGAACAGTTGCAGGCCCAGCACTGACCCCTGTGGCACACCGCTCACCACTGATTGTCAACCAGAGGAACACCCATATATCCCAATTCTCTGCTTTCTACTAGTTAATCAATCCTCTATCCGTGCCAATACATCACCCCAAACTCTATGCATCTTTATCATATCCATAAGTCTTTTATAAGGCACCTTACTGAATGTCTCCTGGAAATACAAGCAAATAACATCCATCTGTTCCCCCCTATCCACTGCACTTGTTATGTCCTCAAAGAACTCTAATAAGTTTGTCAAACAGGACCTGCCTTTGCTGAATCTATGCTGCGTCTGCCTGATGGATCTATTTCTTTCCCGATGCCTCACTATTTGTTCTTTAATGATAGTTTCAAGCATTTTCCCAGCTACAGATGTTAAAATAACTGGTCTGTAGTTACCTGCCTTCTGCCTACATCCTTATTTTGAATGGTGATGTGACATTCACCATCTTCCAATCTGCCGGGATCTGCCCAGAGTCCAGAGAATTTTGGTAACTTATCACCAAAGCCTCTGCTATAACTTCTGTCATTTCTTTCAGTACCCTGGGATACATTCCATCAGGATCAGGGGACTTGTCTATCTTCAGACCCACAAGTTTGCTCAGTACTACCTCATTAGTAATAGCTATTGTATCAGGGTCCTCGCCTCTCATCCCATCCATAACATCTCTTTGGCATGTTAGACAAGTCCCCCACTGGGAAAACTGACACAAAATAGCCACTCAAAATCTATATTCACTTTAGCCACCTTTTTCCGCTTTATATAATTATTAAAACTTCTACTATTCATTTTTATATTTGTGCTTGTTTATTTTCATAATCTATCTTCTCTTTCTTTATTGCTTGCTTAGTGATTCTTTGTTGCTTTTTAAAATGTTTCCAATCTTCCAGTTTCTCACTACTCCTGGCAACTTTGTATGCACGAGCTTTTAGTTTGATGCCTTCTTTTATCTCCTTAGTTAGCCAAGGCTGGCTCTCCCCACCCTAACTGTCCTTGCTTTTAACTGGAATATACTTTTGTTGAGCATTTGAAAAATCCCTTTGAAAGTCTTCCATTGTTCCTCAATTGCCCCACCATATAACCTGTGTTCCCAGTCTACGCTAGCCAAATCCTCCCTCATCCCATTGTAGTCTCCACTGTTTAGACATAATACACTGGTTTTCAATCAAACTATTACACCCTCCATTCGTATGAGATCCCCAGTTACATGATCACTAATTTTACCTGTCTCATTGCACAGGACCAGACCTAAGGTAGTATGTTGCCTTGTAGGTTCAGTAACATGCTGTTCAAGAAAGCCACACACACAATATGCATGGGATGTGATGTTGAGACTCCATAAGGCACTTGTGAGACCACACTTGGAGTATTGTGTGCAGTTTCAGGCTCCTTATTTTAGTATATCCTTTCTAACATTGGAGAGGATTCAGAGAAGATTCCAGGAATGAAAAGGTTACTGTATGAGGAACGTCTGGCAGCTCTTGGGCTGTATTCCCTAGAGTTCAGGAGAACGAGGGGGGATCTCATAGAAACATTCTGAATGTTAAAAGGCTTGAACAGATTAGATATGGAAAAGTTACTTCCCATGGTAGGGGAGTCCAGGACAAGAGGGCACGACTTCAGGATTGAAGGATGACCTTTTAGAACTGAGATGCTGAAAAATTACTTCAATCAGAGGGTAGTAAATCTGTGGAATTTGTTGCCATGAGCGATTGTGAAGGCCAAGTCACTGGGCGTATTTAAGGCAGGTTCTTGATTACTTTATACTTTATTGTCGCCAAACAATTGATACTAGAACGTACAATTATCATAGCGATATTTGATTCTGCGCTCCCCAGGGCATCAAAGGGTATGGAGTGAAGGCAGGGGAGTGGGATGACTGGAAGACTTGGATCAGCTCATAATTGAATGGCAGAGCAGACTCGATGGGCTGAATGGCCTACTTCTGCTTCTATATCTTATGGTTATATATTATATATCACATACATTCACACACACACCATGACATGTATATACCATACACACAGATATAAATATACACTTTGAAACAGGCAGTCAATGGACCAAATGATCTTCCACATTGTTGGTAAGGATGAGCAACAAGTTGTCCTGAGTGACACAGAGGACAAACCACCAGCACTTATGTCACATTAAATTGATAAATAATCTTTACACATAATAATTTAAAATATTTTGAAGAATGATCCATGCAATTCATTTCATTCTTGTATTGACAGATAAGGCATTACAATTTGTTCTGTTCCATTCCTCAACACCAATCGGACTGTTGTCAGTCATGTGACCCCCGAGCTAGTACTGTACTACAACAAGTGAGGAGGCTGCAGCCTCCAATCCGGCACCTCCCTCTCTCGGAGAAGAACCATAAACTGCGCCCCTTCCCCACCGAGCTTCAGTGCATTCCTCAGCACGTCCTCCTTCACTCTGGAATGTGCCAGTCAGCAGCATTCCTCCGCAGACATCTTGATGTACCGGCAGATCAACAAGCTTCAGGCAGGTTAAAGGCCTCTTAAACTGCATTTGATGATCTGTCAGCAACACTTGATGTCCACTTGTGTGTGTCCCTGGGAGCAGTCTGTAGATCAGAGAGTCCATTGTCACACAGCTGCTTGGGACGTACCGTGGACAGGCACTCGATGGGCCGAATGGTCTTCTCCCAAGTGACAGAGGACAAACCACCAGCAACTAAATCATATTAAATTGATAAGTAGCATAAACAATCTGTAAAAACGGCATAAATCTCATACTGCGAGGATTGTGACTGGAAATTCCTTCAGATATTCTATAATTGAGAGTCTCATTTGCTTTTCAATTTTTCCATTTGCAATGGTAAATTAACTACACAGCAACAACCAATTAACCAATTAACTGAGGCCCCAGGAAATGAAGTGGCACTAGATGTCATGTTGTGTCCCAGCGCCACAGCTACATTTTCCAAAAATTAGCTTCACTGGAAGTGTACAGTTGTCAAGCCAAATATGTGGCTGCAGACAATCATGCTCTGGAACTAGGGGATTTGAAATAATGGCCCAAAGGACACACAATTTGATGCAGTCATCCAAATGAAAACATTTCTGCTTGCTATAAACATTTAACACCAGACAATGTTAAAATTATGCAAATTAAGTTCAAGATCACGTTCACATTTAGCAGTCATTCAATCTCACACACACGAATACAGCCAAATGAAACAGTATTCCTCTGAGGTCAAGGTGCTAAAACTCAGTATCCACAGTCACACATAGCACATAGGGTTACCACAGCAGAAAAGCATACAGTCACAAACAAGCCCAAATCCCTGAGTGCCACAGCCTGCACCCTGACAGTGCATGGGATGTTGCCCTGGAGCCACATTTCTGCAAGAACAAGCACGCAGCAGTTCCTCATCTCGCACTGGGTCAGTTACAGACTAACTCAATCCAGTTGGCATACCCACACATTAGTGCAGATTATTTCTGGTCGTTCTATTAGTGTTACACACAATGAACGAGACTGTTTGAGGGTACACAATGGAAATAGGATCACAGAAAACCCAGTTACTTGGAATGTCACCTGGACAAATTTCCTTCTGTTTTAAAATAAATAAGAATAATCGCTCCTCGACTGTGGATATTGTTGGCACGGCCAGGATTGACTGCAAATCATAAACACAACTCATTCTGCAGATGTGTTCTCGTGACACTGTAGTCAATGCATTGAGGAGACGTTCTCTGAACTGTCAGGTAAGGGGGTAACTGAAACTTAACCCAATAAAGAGAAAGATTTCATGGCGACAGTGAAGTAAGCCGGAGACGAGGGCATTGCATATTTAACGTGAATTAACCTGGAGACAAAGGCGCTGCCTTTTTAATGTGAATTAACCCGGAGACGAGGGCATCGCCTATTTTACAGGAATTAACCCGGAGACGAGGGTACCGTCTATTTTACAGGAATTAACCTGGGGAAGAGGGCATAAATAGGTACATTGGAGCTCTATGCTGAACAGAAGGACTTCACAATAACTACCAATATGGGCTGTGCTACTTGCCTCCTACATTCCCAGAGAAAATGGAGTCATTGATTGGTTTATGAATATCACATTGTCAAGGTACAGGGAAAAAGACTACTTGTATTTACCCCAGCTATACACCTAATTTTGTATACGTCTATCAAATAAGACCAGAGAACACAAGACATAGGACATTAGGCCATTTGGCTCGTCAAGTCTCCTCTGCTATTCAATCATGACTGATCCTCTTTACCCTCTTTGCTCAACCCACTCCCCACCCTTCTCCCTGTAACCTTTGATGCCGTGTCCAATCAAGAACCTATCAAACTCTGCCTTGAATATACCCAAACACTTGGCCTCCATAGCAGCTTGTATAATAAATTCCACAAATTCATCACCCTCTGGCGAAAGAAATTTGTCCGCATCTCTGTTTTGAATGGATGCCCCTCTATCCTGAGGCTGTGCCCTCTTGTCCTAGACTCTCCCACCATGGGAAACATCCTTTCCATGTCTACTCTGTCTAGGCCTTTCAACATTCGAAAGGTTTCAATGAGATCCCCTTCATCCTCCTAAATTCCAGCAAATACAGACCCAAAGCCATCAAACGTTCCTTGTATGATAACCCTTTCATTCCTGGAATCATCCTTGTGAACCTCCTCTGAACCTTCTCCAATGCCAGCACATATTTTCTTAGATGAAGAGGCCAAAACTGTTCACAGTACTCAAGGTGAGCCCTCACCAGTGTCGTATAAAGCCTCAGCATCACATCACTACTCTTTTATTCCAGACCTCTTGAAATGAATGCTTACATTACATCTGCCTTCCTCACCACTGACTCTACCTGCAAGTTAACTTTTAGGCTCTGCTGGTTATCTTTGATGACTACTGGTGTTCCACAGGGATCTGTGTTGGGACCAATTCTTTTTTCATTAGATGTCAAAGATTTGGATGACAGAATTGATGGCTTTGTTGTAAAGTTTGTAGAGGATATAAAGATAGATGGAGGGGCAGGTAGTTTTGAGAAAGAAGAAAGGATACAGAGGGACTGACAGAGATTGAGAGAATTGTCAAACAAGTCGCAGATGCAATACTATGTCAGGAAGTTTATGGTTATGCACTTCGGTAGAAGAAATGAAAGGGTTGACTATTTTCTACATGGGGAGAAAATACAAAAAAAAACTGAGGTGGAAAGAGACTTGGAAGTTCTTGTGCAGGATTCCCTCAAGGTTAATTTGCAGGTTGAGTCTGTGGTGAGGAAGGCAAACGTTAGCATTCATTTCAAGAGGACTAGAAAATAAAAGCAACGTTGAGACTTTATAAAGCACTGGTAAGGCCTCACTTGGACAATTGTGAGCAGTTTTGGACCCCCTATCTTAGAAAGGATGTGCTGAAACTGGACAGGGTTCAAAGGAGGTTCACGACAGTGATTCCAGGATTGAATAGCTTATCATATGAAGAGCGTCTGATGGCTCTGGGCCTGTATTCACTAGGATTCAGAAGGAATGAGAGGTGACCTCATTGAAACCTATTGAATGGGGAAAAACCTTGATAGAGTGGATGTAGAAGAATATAGGGGCACCCTTTTAAAATGGAGATGAGGAGGGATTTCTTTAGCCAGAGAGTAGTGAATCTGTGAAATCCTTTTCTACTGCAGCTGTGGAGGCTGAGTCTTTATGTATATTTAAGGCAGAAGTTGATAGATTCTTGACTGGTTGGGGCACGATGGGATACCAGGTGAAGGCAGAAGATTGGGACTAAGAGGAAAAATGCATCAACCATGATCGAATGGTGGAGAAGACGTGGTGGGCCAGACTCAAAAGGTTTTATAGTAATTTTTCATGCTTTGCACTCTACTACCACCTCAAAACAAATTTCACAACATATATCAGAGATATTAATCCTGATTCTGTTTCTGAAGACTTATGTGATTTCAAGTGTCAGTCATCTGAGATAAAGGGTACGTATAGAACAAGCCACACACATCAAAGTTGCTGGTGAACGCAGCAGGCCAGGCAGCATCTCTAGGAAGAGGAGCAGTCGACGTTTCAGGCCGAGACCCTTCGTCAGGACTAACTGAAGGAAGAGTGAGTAAGGGATTTGAAAGTTGGAGGGGGAGGGGGAGATCCAAAATGATAGGAGAAGACAGGAGGGGAAGGGATGGAGCCAAGAGCTGGACAGGTGATTGGCAAAAGGGATACGAGAGGATCATGGGACAGGAGGTCTGGGAAGAAAGACAAGTGGGGGGGGGGACCCAGAGGATGGGCAAGGGGTATATTCAGAGGGACAGAGGGAGAAAAAGGAGAGTGAGAGAAAGAATGTGTGTATAAAAAATAAGTAACAGACGGGGTACGAGGGGGAGGTGGGGCATTACCGGAAGTTAGAGAAGTCGATGTTCACGCCATCAGGTTGGAGGCTACCCAGACGGAATATAAGGTGTTGTTCCTCCAACCTGAGTGTGGCTTCATCTTTACAGTAGAGGAGGCCGTGGATAGACATGTCAGAATGGGAATGGGATGTGGAATTAAAATGTGTGGCCACTGGGAGATCCTGCTTTCTCTGGCGGACAGAGCGTAGGTGTTCAGCAAAGCAGACTCCCAGTCTGCGTCGGGTCTCGCCAATATATAAAAGGCCACATCGGGAGCACCGGACGCAGTATATCACCCCAGTCGACTCACAGGTGAAGTGTTGCCTCACCTGGAAGGACTGTTTGGGGCCCTGAATGGTGGTAAGGGAGGAAGTGTAAGGGCATGTGTAGCACTTGTTCCGTTTACACGGATAAGTATAGAACAAGCCACCTGATGATTATTCATTGGATTCACATTGATATGATCGGATTCACATTGTCCTCCATCCCCAGTAAATGCATTCAACATTATGATCTAACACATGCAATCGTTTTTGCTATTCGGAATCTGAACAACACCTGAGCACTCACCAATTGTGACACTGTTTGTGAAAATTCATTTAGCAGATCAGTTCCATTTAGATGGACTGTGATCTGCGTCACTCTTTCTGCCACTGCACTGATTGACAGTCTTTTGAGTTTTAACTCCCTTCTGTATCAAGTAATAAATCGTTGTTTAGTTTGATCAATTCCACTTTCTGCTTTGTCAGATCAGCAGACAATCAGAGACAAGCATCGGGACAGTGTACGGTGCAGCTCTCTGCTGTGAACCCTTGTCGGTCACCCCTCACTGATGGTCACAGTCCCGAAAGAGAAGCAGCAGCTCACCAACTTCAAACCGCAAAAGCAATTAAATGCCAAAAGGTTATTATGTTAGCACACAAGATGTCACATCACATAATGTTTACAATTAATAGTAAATAGATACTCATATATGATTTTTTTTAAGAGTCAAAGAACACAACAGCACAGAAACATGCTCTTCACCCATCTAGTCCATGCCAAACTATTAATTTGTCTAGTCCCACAGACTCACACCTGGACCATAGTTCTCCATACCCTTCCCATGTACTTACAGTGCCTATAAAAAGTGTTCATCCCCCCTTGGAAGTTTTAATGTTTTATTGTTTCACAACATTGAATCACAGTGGATTTAATTTGATTTTTTTTGACACTGATCAACAGGAAAGACTTTCATGTTAAAGTGAAAATAAATTTCTACAAATTGGTCTAAATTTATTACAATTATTAAACATGAAATAATTGATTGCTTAATTACTCACCCCCTCGTAGGGAGCGATCCCTGGGGAAAGCAGAGAGAGGTGGGGAGGGAAAGACATGCTTAGTGGTGGGATCCCATTACGTGACTCCCTTGTCCATTCGTCCCCCCCATCCCTTCCCACCAATCTCCCTCCGGACACTTATCCTTGTAAGCGGAACAAGTGCTACACATGCCCTTACACTTCCTCCCTCACCACCATTCAGGGCCCCAGACAGTCCTTCCAGGTGAGGCGACACTTCACCTGTGAGTCAGCTGGGGTGATATACTGTGTCTGGTGCTCCTGAATATGTATCTCCTACCCTTACCTGCATAGACTGTCCAAATAAGACACCCAGAAAAAAAAACTCTACATCATTGCTCTAGCTGGCTTCCAACACATTGGGATTTATCCCTACATTGTTTAGCCTCTTCACTTAAATTATCTTGATGATGAATTGCAGCAAATGACCGAGCCAGTAACTCAACCTCTCTGTTTCAGTAACAATCATATTACCCTCTGTTGTGTTCCTATATTTATGCATACTGTGGGTTAACAATAAAGAATCATATTCTGGAAGAATTAGAACTTTTATTTACAGCAACAAAAACAAACCATGATTTCACCAAGCCATTTTCCAGATCATCCTAACATTTCTGTTCATGCTCAGTACTCTTTCCAATCATGTTCTGACATGTCATATCACCACATCTTTCTTTCCTTAAAAAGAAAAACAATTAGCAACATTGACCATAACAAATGCATTATTTAACATGTCTCTATCAATCTCTCTGGGGGCTTACGAACACGAGTAGACCTTCTAAGCAGTTCACACGGTTCTGGTGTTTCGTTGTTATTTCCATGTTTTGTCTGGTCTGCATCAGTTAACTGAAACTCTGAAGTTGGCTCTTTCTTGAGGTCTTTGCGATTTCTTCTTTACACTGCTCCTTCTTCTGTTTGGACCATGTATGATCGGGGTTGTACTGCTTCAAGTACTGTAGCTTTCTCAATTCCTTCACTTCCATTTGTAATGAAATACGAATCTTCTTTTCTTCATCTAATTCATTCATTAACTGTGTAATCTCTGAGACTTCATCATTTCAATAAAACTTCTCAATTCCTTCACTTGTGCTTTCACTTCTTCAATTGGATCCTGATTCTTGTCACTCTTTGGCTTCAGATCAGTATTATACCGTACCAGCAGTTTGGCCTCTGTCCTCCTGCAGAGGTGAGATTGTGATGGAATGCATGGCCCATTGATGCATGTACATTACTTCCAGAGGGCAAAATTGCAACTCCAGGTTTTGGTGGCAATGCTTTGTCAGATGCTGGTAACAAAGGGATGGGTCTGGAAGCTTTCTTTATGACTTCTAGCCGTTCCATTCTGTCACTTTATTCTGACTCTGTGTTACTATCCAGGACTAAGATTCTTTTCACCAAATTCAGTCTCTCACAGGCAGATAGACCCAGTATTGACTGTACATTCCTTGGCACCATCACAAATGAAAGCGTGTACACAATATTTTTGTGTAATACTTTTGCCACACATTTTCCTTTAACTGGAATGTCTGCACCTGAATACCTGAAACGTCGACTGCGCCTCTTCCTATAGATGCTGCCTGGCCTGCTGCGTTCACCAGCAACTTTGATGTATGTTACCTGAATACCCAGTCACTTTTATATTTGTCTTATGTAACTTTGGTCTTGGCTTTAATGCAATAAACTCAGATTCTGCAAGAACATTTACTTGTGCTCCAGTATCAAGTTTAAACAGAATATTGTTTTGGTTCACTTGCAATGGAATAGTCCAGTCATTCTTACTTAGTTTGTTTTCACAAAGCACATCTATATAGAGCTCCTCAAGTTCATTTTCAAGCACTACATTTACCTGTTTTATTTTCTTTCTACTTCTGCAATAGCGTGAAAAATGATTACTCTTACCGCAGTCGTTGCATATTTTCCCATATGCTGGACACTGTTTAGGCCGGTGCTGCCGCCCACAGCGATCACATAGCTTTTTTTCTCTCAGATGATGTCTTACTCTCTGTTGGTTTTGTTGTCATTTTATTATTTCTAATATGTTCGTGCTTTTCCACAGTGTCTACGTGGCAGCTCTCAGTGAAAAGTTCTTTAGCCTGCAACATCACGGTTTCTGAAGCTTTGCAGAGTACCAAAGCTTTTTCCCCCAAGTCTAAATCTTGTTCTCTTAACAGTCTTTCTCTCAGACCATTATCCCGAATGCCACAAACAATTCTGTCTTTAATGAGAGAGCCTGTCAGTTCTGCAAACTCGCATGTTTTACTCCAGTGTCTCAACTCTGCAACGTATTGATCAATTGTTTAAGCACCTTTCTGCGTACATTTGAAAAATTTATACCACTCATATGTCACATTACACTTCAGTATACAAACTGCTTCCAATTTTTCCATTATCTATTCAAATTTTAAACTATCTCCATCTTCAAAAATAAGGTGATTATATACCTCAATTGCGTTGTCACCTATTACGTGGAGTAGAAGCGCAGCTTTCGTTTTTTCCAGTTTTTCATCAGCTTCGATCGCCGATAAATATATTTCAAAATGCTGCTTGAATTTTCTCCAGTTCTCAGCTACGTTCCCAGTCAGCTGAAGTGTTGGTGGAGGTTGCAAACCTTCCATTTTTAAAACTGTTAGCAAAAACCAAAACAGTTCGAACTCTTTTTTCTTCAATTATCTTCACTTTTCCCATGTTAGCAAATGTATTATTCTTCCAGACCGACTTCTGACACCATTCTGTGTTCTTATATTTATACATACTGTGGGTTAACAATAATGAATCATATTCTGGAAGAAACAGAACTTTTATTTACAGCAACAAAACCAAACCACGTTTTCACCAAGCCAGGTTAGAGATCATTCTAACATTTCTGTGCATGCTCAGAACTCTTTCCAATCACGTTCTGACATGTCATTACACGTGATATCACCACACCTTCTTTAATCAATACCGGAATGTTACTAGCTATGAATCTCCCTCATTTTTTAAAAAATCATTCCCCAAACACCTCCAAGTTTAATACCCCTTCCAATCCTATCACAATATGACCTTCAGTAAAACTTGTTCACAACCTTCACTACTTTCCTCACCATGGCGTCTGCCCTTTTATACTTTATTAGGTCACTCGGAGAGTGATACTTCTTAACTTTCCTAAACATTTTATTTCTCTCATTAATTGCCTTTGCACACTCCTATTAATGCCGTCTTTAATAGGAATTACTTCCACTGCAGTTTGATGAATAATGTGACATAACCTTTCATTGCAGAAATCCACGTCATCCTCAATATTCATCCCCGACAGACATTCATCACATAAAACCTTAAACCTTTCCCAATTTGCTTTACCAAATTCCACCTCCTAAAAGCCACCTCCTGTCCCCTATATAAATCCAAACCCAAGCTTATAAATACAGGAAAATGATCACTCCCCAATGTTTCATCTTCCATGACATTCCACCCGGTCACTCCAGCCAGAATGTCTGAAACTAAAGTTAAATCTGTAGCAGTTAAAACTATTAAGAACATTAAATCTCGTGCTCCTCCCATCATTAAGACACGCAATATGTTAAATACATAAAAATTCTTCTACAATCAAACCATTACTATCATTCTGTGAATAACCCCACAATGAACTCTGTGCATTAAAATCCCCAAGCCATACAACCCTTAGTGAGCTAGAGCTACATATGCTTTCCAACAATTCAATCAAGAGCTTTCCACAAGGGTTATAATAATTTACCACTCTAATGCCCCTTCCTGTTGAATCCAATACTTCTACTACAAGTGCCTCATATACTTCATTTATATCCACAACTCTATGTCCTATCCTTTCCTCATAAAACTTACAACACCACATCCTCTGCCAACTAATGTATCACACCTAATTACAATATAATCCTGCAAAGAAGAACTTAAATGTGGTAACAACCAGGCTTCCTGAAGACATATAACATCAGGTGGATTTGATAAATCAGAAGCAAATTTCTTAAAGTCTGACCATTAGAAATCAAGCTTTTCGCATTCCACTGCAATATTTTTATACCCATTATGTACCTTCACAAGGAGACTGAAATAGATACCCCACCCATCAGTTTCATTTACAGATTCCCACATTACACCTGTTATACCCAGATACTTTACAGCAGCTTTCACAATAATTTTAATTTTCTCAGTACGACTAGATGTCTGAGCAGTGCAACTCATCGCGTCCATTATGAACATCACAAACTTAATTTTACCAACTATTAAAGTATATTTAGTAAGAGAACTATGATGCCGACATATGGCCTTGAACATCACAGTCTATTCTCTGACTACTAATTCTTTATCAATGTTTGGTTTAACTTTTTTTTTAAAAACACAGTTTCTGTATAAGACACTCTTAACTGTACTTTAACCTGTTGAACTTCAGCACTTCACATCCTCTATAAGCTGCTCTATGTTCTCCTCCGCAATTATAACAATTAAACTTTACGCCTTCACAATCTTCATATTTATGTTCCCCACCACACTTACTACATCTTAGTTTCCCACGACATACTGCTGCAACATGCCCAAACTTCCGACATTTGTAACATCTAAGCAGGGGTGGAACATAAACTCGAACATAATACGTAACTAATATACCCCAAACTAACTTTATCAGGGAGCTTCACTTCATCAAACCATATCAATATAGATAAATTATCCATCCTTTCCCCACTTCTGACTACATACAATCTTTTTACCTCCTTAACCTGGCCTCCCAATAAATGAGATTCAACCTCTTCTATCGAAATCTTCACCAGAACACCTGTTATAACACTCCTAACACCTTGATTTTCATTGGGCAAAATAGGTACTATCTTTTTGCCAAGTAAGGTCTTCAATCATAATGACTTCTCAAACTGCTTTTTATCCTTACACACAATTAACACCTTCCCTCCTCTTAAAGTATGAGAACAATCTATATTCCCCATGGACGCTTTTAGCTCAGGAGTTAATTTAATGGGATTGATGGAGGGCAGCTGTTCCGGTTCAATTTAAACAATACCTTGAAGTCTTCTTTCTTTTTTTTCAAAATATCTATCCCTTTCTCTCCATCACTTAAAATCATTCTAATATTCTGTTTCCATTTTCCAGATCTAGATTCAACTTCCTTCCACCTCCGCCCACCAACCCGCCCTCACCCGAACCCTCCATTTGCCGTTCCTTTTCCAGATCCTCCCCCTTACCTGAACCTACACGGTTTCCCAACATCCAAACACCATTCACAACCAGCATCACCAACCACCACTCCTCAAACCAAACTGAGCCAGCAGCCCTCAGCTCCCAACTCAGCCTATCTCTTCACCAGTTGGACCTTCCAGATACAGCTGTACTTTTACTACAATCAGTTATAACCAAATAACCATATAACAATTACAGCACAGAAACAGGCCATTTCAGCCCTTCTAGTCCATGCCGAATGCTTACTCTCACCTAGTCCCATCTACCTTCACTCAGCCCATAACCCTCCATTCCTTTCCTGTCCATATACCTATCTATTTTTTTTTAATGACAATATCAAACCTGCCTCTACCACTTCTACTGGAAGCTCATTCCACACAGCTACCACTCTCTGCGTAAAGAAGTTCCCCCTCATGTTACCTCTAAACTTTTGCCCCTTAACTCTCAACTCATGTCCTCTTGTTTGAATCTCCTCTACTCTCAATGGAAAAAGCCTAACCACATCAACACTATCTATTCCCCTCATAATTTTAAATACCTCTATCAAGTCCCCCCTCAACCTTCTATGTTCCAAAGAATAAAGACCTAACTTGTTCAACCTTTCTCTGGAACTTAGGAGATGAAACCCAGGTAACATTCTGGTAAATCTTCTCTGTACTCTCTCTATTTTGTTGACATCTTTCTTATAATTCGGTGACCAGAACTGTACACAATACTCCAAATTTGGCCTCACTAATGCCTTGTACAATTTTAACATTACATCCCAAATCTTATACTCAATACTTTGATTTATAAAGGCCAGCATACCAAAAGCTTTCTTCACCACTCTATCCACATGAGATTCCACCTTCAGGGAACTATATACCATTATTCCTAGATCCCTCTGTTCTACTGCATTCTTCAATGCCCTACCATTTATAATGTATATACTATTTTGATTAGTCCTACCAAAATGTAGCACCTCACATTTATCAACATTAAACTCCATCTGCCATCTTTCAGCCCACTCTTCTAACTGGCCTAAATCTCTCTGCAAGTTTTGAAAACCTATTTCATTATCCACAACGCCACCTATCTTAGTATCACTGCATACTTACTAATCCAGTTGAAACATCTTGACTGCATACACGTGTTAAACTAATTGTGAGACTTCTAAAACCAATTGGCTGCACCAGTGATGATTTGGTGTGTCATATTAAAGGAGCTGAATACTTACGCCAGTGGTCCCCAACCACCGGGCCGTAAGGAAACGATATGATTTGGCGATATGGGTCAGCTGCACCTTCCCTCATTCCCTGTCACGCGCACTGTTGAGCTTGAACGCACGCGAGGTCATCACCCGCGCGTCATCCATGTCAGCGCGGGAAGGAGATCAACTCCTCGACCTTGCAAATGACGGCGGGCTGTAAAGTATGTCTGATATAACATCTCTGCCGGCATTCTGGATCAAAGTCAAGGCTAAATATCCTGAGATAGCCTCGAAAGAACTGAAAATGTTGCTTCTATTTCCAACATATCGCTGCAATGAATGCGACGAAAACTAAACTGCGGAATAGACTGGACATAAGGAACCCCGTTCGAGTATCGCTGTCTCCCGTCACCCCTCGATAGGACCGTGTTGTTGCAGGAAAACAAGCCCAGGGCTCCCACTGATTCAGCGATATTGGTGCGTTGCAATGATTTTATATGTTCATACGGGGAAAATATGTGCTGTGTATTTAATATCCAAACGTTACTTAAAATGTTATGATGCTATTGACTGAAATAACCATATAACAATTACAGCACGGAAACAGGCCATCTCGGCCCTTCTAGTCCGTGCCGAACACTACTCTCACCTAGTCCCACCGACCTGCACTCAGCCCATAACCCTCCATTCCTTTCCTGTCCACTTAACTATCCAATTTTTCTCTGAATGATAATATCGAACCTGCCTCTACCACTTCTACTGGAAGTTCATTCAACACTTACTTCAAGCTCCCCCTCCTCCCCTGATAATTACCACTATATTCATACGAGGAAAATATGCGCTGTGTGTTTAATATTAAATTCGTTACATAAACCCTTTTAGAAACAAAATTGAGTGTATTAGCCACTTATCACCGATATTCCGGTCGTGATTAACACCCCCCCCCGAACAAAATCGCCAAAAAACTCTGTGTGTGTGTTCGTTCTGCACGTAACGTCACGCATGCGCACTGGTGCCCGCGCGAGGCTTCATGATCATTGTAGTTTTTTGGGGTAAACCCAACGTATTTGACTGCTACTCTTGTCCGTTGGCAACCCTACCCCCTCCCCCGGGTCGGCCGGTCCGCAGTGCGAAAAAGGTTGGGGACCCCTGCCGTACGCAATCAATTTTTTTGTGTTTTATATTTGTAATTAATTTAGATCACTTTATAGAGATCTGTTTTCACTTTGATAGGAAAGAGTCTTTTTCTAGAGTAACTCTCTATCAGTGAAAGCTCATCTGAACTGAGGCTACTGGGAAGCGAGTCTCAACAGTAAAATATTTTCATTCTGGCTAGTATTGCCACACGTATTGGAACTGAATGGTTTTGGTATTGGGTTTGGATACCAATGTGAAGAACTAGTGGTATTCTTGGCATTGAAATTGGTTTATTATTGTCACAAATATTGAGATACAGTGAGAAGCTTGTTCATACAGATCAGATCGTTACACAGTGCACTGAGGTAGAACAGGTAAAACAATAGAGTGCAGAATAAAGTGTGGCAGTGACAGAAAGTGCAGTGAAGGTAATCAATAAAGTGCAAGATCACAGTGAGGTAAGGTATCCATCTTATCATACAAGAGGATTGTTTAAGAGTCTGATAACAGTGAGACAGAAGCTATCACTGAACCTTGTTTTGGTTCTGTCAGGTTTTTTTGTATCATCTACCTGGTGGGAGAGGGGAGAAGAGAGAATGTCTGAATGGGTGGGGTCTTTGATTATGCTGGCTGATTGTCTAAATTTCTCACTGCCTCAGTCAGAGTCCATGGAGGGTCAGATCTCTCCACAGGTGCTGCCTGACCTGCTGAGTGCTCTGAGCATTTTCTATTTCTGTTAAAGACTTCCAGCACCTGGAGTGTTTTGCTCCAGATAACTCTGATTCAGACATGGTTTGCAAGCGTGGCCAAGCTGAAACAATAATTTAAAAACCTGAATGTATCTTCTTTAACTTCACACTTTTTAACTCAGGATACAGCAGCCTCTCAATATTAAGACATTTTTCTCATAGGGGGAGTTTGCAGTTCCTGGTCTTTGCAATCACTTAATTCACATACATTGGAAAATATTGTCCAATCCAACAAGCTTAGTAATGTATGTACTCACTCCAGAATGTATCTACTGATTCACATGGCATTCATTTCGAGAGGACTAGGATATCAAAACAAGGACGTTATGCTGAGGCTTTATAAGGCATTGCTCAGGCCTCACTGGACAATGCAAATACCTATGTCAGTATCCTGACTACAGCTCAGCGTTTAACACAATCATTCCTACAGTTCCGATTGGAAAAACTCTAGAACCTCTGTGCCTCCCTATGTAACTGGATCCTCAACTTCCTAACCGAAAGGCTTACAACCTGTGCAGATTGGAGATAACATCTCCACCTCGTTGACGATCAACACTGGCACACCTCAGGGGTGTGTGCTTAGCCCACTGCTCTACTCTCTCTACACCCATGACCGTGTGGCTAGGCACAGCTCAAATACCATCTATAAATTTGCTGATGATACAGCCATTGTTGGTAGAATCTCAGGTGGTGATGTGAGAGTGTACAGGAGTGAGATAAGCCTATGAGTGGAGTGGTATCGCAGCAACAACCTGGCACTTGGCATCAGTAAGACCAAAGATCTGATTGTGGACTTCAGAAAGGGTAAGATGAGGGAACACACACCAGTCCTTAGAGAGGGATCGGGAGTGAAAAGGGTGAGCAATTTCAATTTCCTGGGTGTCAATATCGCTGAGGAGCTAACCTGGACCCAACATATTGATGCAGCTATAAAGAAGGCACAACAGCGGCTGTATTTCAACAGGAGTTTGAGGTCATTTGGTATGTCAACAAAGACACTCTCAAATTTCTACAGAGCATTCTAACTGGCTGCATTAACGTCTGGTGTGGGGGGAGGGTGTTACTGCACGGGATTGAAATAAGCTGCAAAGAGTTGTAAACTTAGCCAGCTCCATCATGGGCACTGGCCTCTGTAGTATCCAGGACGTCTTCAAGGAGCGATGCCTCAAAATGGTGGCGTCCATCATTAGGATTCCATCACCCAGGACGTGCCTTCTTCTCGTTACCATCCAGAAGGAGGTACAGAAGCCTGAAGGCACACACTCAATGATTCAGGAACAGCGTCTTCCCCTCTGCCATCCTATTTCTAAATGGACATTGAACCCATGAACACTACCCCACTACTTTTTTAATTTCTATTTTTGCACTTCTCATACATATATAAAAATAAATAAAACTGGAGCACCAATTGTGAGTTGGAGAGCTAGGAGAGAGGAGGCAGCACACAGGTCCAGGAGCAAAGTTTAAAAGGGGAAGGCTTTGCAGGAACTTGGCTATAACCAATCGTGAGTTGGAGAGCAGGGCAGGTTCAGGCATAAAGGGAAGATACTGCCTAGCGGAGCGGTCAGTCAGTGTGGTAGGGCTTTGGCTCATTCGGACTTCGGCGAGGTAAGTGAGTAAGTGGACTTCGTTTTTTCTTTGCATTTTTTTTTGAGGAATAGACAGCATGTCTGTAGGGTTAGTATTTTGTCCTGGGTGTCAGATGTGGGAATCCCGGGAATCTTCCAGTCTCCCAGATGGCCACATTTGCACCAGGTGCACCGAGATACAGCTCCTGACCGTGTTAGGGATCTGGAGCTGCGACTTGGTGACCTACAGCTTATTAGGGAAAGTGAGTAGGAGATGGAGAGGAGTTACAGGGAGATGGTCACCCTGAGGGTGCAGGAGTTAGACAAGTAGGTGACTGTCGGGGAAGGGAAGGGAAGAGAAGAGCTCAGATAGTAGAAAGCACCCCTGTGGCTATCCCCCTCCGTAATCGTTTTCTTGTTTTGGACGCTGTTGAGGGGGATGACCTGACAGAGGATAACCAAGGCAATTGGGTCTCTGGCACTGAGCCTGGTTCCATGGTGCAGAAGGGAGAGAAGAAGATGAGGAATGTGGTAATCATAGGGTTGTCATAGTGAGGAGATTCTGTCAGCCTGATAGAGATACCTGCATGGTGTGTTGCCTCCCAGCTGCCAGGGTACAGGATGTCTCGGATCGGGTGCAGAGTATTCTGAAGGGAGAGGGTGACCAGCCAGAAGTCTTGGTACACATTGGTACCAATGAAATAGGTAGAAAAAGAGAGGAGGTCTTGAAGAGAGAATTCAGGGAGTTGGGTAGGAAGCTGAAAAGCAGGACCTCCAGGGTAGTAATCTCAGGATTGCTGCCTGTGCCACGTGCTAACGAGCGCAAGAATAGCATGATCAGGCATATTAATGAGTGGCTGAGAGACTGGTGTAGGGGGCAGGGCTTCGGGTTCTTGGGTTATTGGGGCCTCTTCTGGGGGAGATATGACCTGTACAAAAAGGACGGGTTACACCTGAACCCAAAGCTATCCAATATCCTAGCAGGCAGGTTTAATAGAGCTGTTAAGGAGGGTTTAAACTGTTAGAGCTATTAGGGGGATGGAAACTGGAGTGATAGGGCTGAGGAAGGGGAAAAGAGAAGTAAATCAAAGACAGCGTGCAACAGAAAGAACAGGCAGGAGATGAGGCATAATCAAAGCCAGTGGGATGATTTACAACAGAAAGCAACAAATACTGGACTGAAAGTGTTATATTTGAATGCACGCAGCATAAGAAATAAAATGGATGATCTTGAAATTCAGCTGCAGATTGGCAAGCATAACGTTGTGGCCATCTCTGACACTTGGCTAAAGGATGGGAGCTGAATGTCCAAGGATATACAGTGTATTGGAAAGACAGGTTAGTAGGCAGAGGGGGTGGTGTGGCCCCATGTATAAGAAATAATATTAAATCATTAGAAAGGGATGACATAGGATTGGAAGGTGTAGAGTCTCTTTTGGTTGAGTTAAGAAATGGCAAGGGTAAAAGGACCCTAATGGCAGTTGTATACAGGCCTTCAAACAGCTGCTGGGATGAGGATTACAAATTACCAGAGGAGATAGAAAAGGCATGTCAGAAGGGCAATGTCATGATAATCGTTGGGGATTTTAACGTGAAAGTGGATTGGGAAAACCAGATCAGTACTGTACCTCGAGAGAGAATTTGTAGAATGTCAAAGGGATGGCTTTTTAGAAAAACTTGTTGTTGATCCCACTAGGGGATCAGCTGTGCTGGATTGGGTGTTGTCCAATGATCCGGAGGTGATAAGAGAGCTTAAGGTTAAGTAACCCTTAGTGATCACAATATGATCGAGTTCACTCTGAAATTTGAGAAGGAGAAACTAAACTCCAATATGTCAGTCTTTCAATGGCATGGGAGGGGAACTGGCCAAGGTTGATGGGAAAGAGACACTAGCAGGAAGGATAGCATGGCATCAGTGGCTGGAGTTTCTGTGAAGGATGAGGGAAGTGGAAGAGAGAGAGATTCCAAATAAGAAGAAATTTTCGAATGGAAGGAGGACAGTACCGTGACTGACAAGTGAAGTCGGAGCCAAAGTTAAAGCAAAAGAGAGGGCATACAATGAAGCCAAAGCTAGTGGGAAGATAGGGAAGCTTTTAAAAACTTGTAGAAGGAAACTAAGAAGGTCATTACGAAGGATAAGATGAATTATGAAAGGAAGCTGGCGAATCAAAGAAGATACTAAAAGCTTTTTTAAGTATATGAAGAGGGCATACAAGGAAGCCAAAACTAGTGGGAAGGTAGAGGATTGGGGAGCTTTAAAATACAAACAGCACTTGCAGAAGGAAACTAAGAAGCTCATTCGGAAGGAGAAGATGAATTATGAAAGGAAGCTGGTGGCTAATATCAAAGAAGATGCTAAAAGCTTTTTTAAGTATATAAAGGGTAAAAAAGAGTTGAGGGTAGATATAGGACCAATATAAAATGATGCTGGAGATATTAATGAGAGACGCAGAGATGGCAGAGGAACTGAATGTGTATTTTGCATCAGTCTTCACAGTGGAAGACATCTGCAGTATACCGGACATTCAAGAGTGTCAGGGAAGTGAAGTTTGTGCAGTGAAAATTACAACTGAGAAGGTGCCCAGGAAGCTTAATGGTCTGAGGGTGGCTAAATCTCCTGGACCTGATGGAATGCCCCCTTGGGTTCTGAAGGAAGTAGCTAGAGAGATTGTGGAGGCATTAACAATGATCTTTCAAGAACGACAGATTCTGGCATTGTACCGGATGACTGGAACATTGCAAATGTTACTCTGCTATTTAAAAAGGGTGGGAGGCAACAGAAAGAAAACTATAGACCCATTAGCCTGACATCAGTGGTTGGGAAGTTGTTGGAATCAATTGTTAGGGATGAGATTATGGAGTACCTGGAGGCACATGACAAGATAGGCCAAAGCCACCATGGTTTCCTGAAAGGAAAATCCTGCCTGACTAACCTACTGCAATGTTTTGAGGAAATTACAAGCAGGGTAGACAAAGGAGATGCAGCATATATCGTATACTTGGATTTTCAGAAGGCCTTTGACAAGGTGCCACACATGAGGCTGCTTAGCAAGATAAGAGCCCATGGAATTACAGGGAAATTGCTAGCATGGGTGGAGCATTGGCTGGTTGGCAGAAAACAGAGTGGGAATAAAGAGATCCTAGTGTGGCTGGCTGATGGTTACCAGTGGAGTTCCACAGGGGCCGGTGTTGGGACTGCTGCTTTTTACGATGTATGTCAATGATTTGGACTATGGGATTAATGGATTTGTGGCAAAATTTGCCGATGATACAAAGATAGGTGGAGGAGCGGGTGGTGTTGAGGAAACAGAGAGCCTGCAGAGAGACTTAAATAGTTTAGGGGAATGGGCAAAGAAATATAATGTTTGAAAGTCGATGGTCATGCACTTTGGTGGAAGAAATAAACGGGCAGACTATTATTTAGATGGGGACAATTCAAAATGCAGAGATGCAAAGGGACTTGGGAGTCCGGTGCAGGATGCCCTCAAGGTTAACCTCCAGATTGAGTCAGTGGTGAAGAAGGCGAATGTAATGTTGGCATTTGTTTCTAGAGGTATAGAATATAAGAGCAGGGATGTGATGTTGACATTCTATAAGGCACTCGTGAGTCCACACTTGCAGGGTTCAGAGAAGATTCACGAGAATGATTCCAGGAATGAAAGGGTTACCATATGAGGAACGTCTGGCAGCTCTTGAGCTGTATTCCCTGGAGTTCAGGAGAATGAGGGGAGATCTCATAGGAACATTCCGAATGTTAAAAGGCCTGAACAGATTAGATATGGCAAAATTATTTTCCATGGTAGGGGAGTCTAGGTTAATAAGGCACAACTTCAGGATTGAAGGATGACCTTTTAGAACTGAAATGTGGAGAAACTACTTTAGTTAGAGGATGGTAAATCTGTGGAATTTGTTGCTACGAGCGGCTGTGGAGGCCAAGTCACTGGGTGTATTTAAGGCAGAGATAGATAAGTTCTTGATTAGCCAGGGCATGAAAGGATGTGGGGAGAAGGCTGGGGAGTGGGGATGACTGGAAGAATTGGCTCAGCCCATGATTGAATGATGGAGCAGACTCGATGGGCTGAATGGCCTACTTCTGCTACTATATCTGATGGTCTTGAATACCACTGACAGTAATTCAGATTTGTTCTATTATGTACTGTATTGGAGAGGGTCCACAAGAATAATTCTGAGAATGAAAGGGTTAATATGAGGAGCATTTGATGACTCTAGGCCTTTACTCACTGGAGTTTCTAAAAATGAGTTGGGGGGAATCTCATTGAAACCTATGGAATATTGAAAGGCCTAGATAGAGTAGATGTGGAGAGGATGTTTCCTTTAGTGGGGGAGTCTAGGATCAGAGGATACAACCTCAAAACAGAGGGACTTCATTTACAACAGAGATGAGGAGGAATTTCTTTAGCCAGAGGGTGGTAAATCTGTGTAATTCATTGCCGCAGACAGCTGTGGAGACCAGGTGATTGGGTTTTTTTTAAAGTGGAGGTTGATAGGTTCCTGATTAGTAAGGGTGTCAAAGGTTATGGGGAGAAGGCAAAAGAATGGGGTTGATACGGATAATAAATTAGCCATGATGGAATAGCAGATCAGACTCGAGGGGCTGAATGGCCAAATAGTGCTCCTGTGTTTCATGGTGAACAATAAGGGAAAGCATGGAGAAAATGTTCGAGTTTGAGCATTTTAAATTGTGTCAATGGACCAGCACAGATGGTGTGACAGGAATAATTCCCTCAGCATGTCTGTGACTACGTTAGCTCACTAGGACGTAATGAATTTCTCAAGTTCAGAAGATAAATGATCTAATATAGGACATAGATTTGAACTGTGAAATAACAATTAAACAGTTCTTTGTGAAGTCTTGGAATTTCTGCCCTTTCTAGTGCCAAGAGAGGAGGGAAATCAAGTCAAAGTTCATCGTCTTTTAATTATATACATGTACAATATATAATGTATATAGCCATACAACGTATATAGAAATGAGACAATGCTTCTCTAAATTGGGGTGTAAAGCACTGTAATGACACACATTACACTCGTTAAATTATAAAGGGAAGGATAAAATCTACACACAAATCACACATAATTAACAAGTTTAAGTGCATAAATTAAACATTGTAAGGTATGGAAGAGATTAACTAAAGACACGGAATACCATGCGGCAGGGAGGATGGAAGAATCCAAGTTATTGTATAGGCAACTATTCAATATTCCTGTAACAGCGGGGTGGGAACTGTCCTTCAGCTTGGTGATGCACGCTTTCAGGCTTTTGTACCTTCTGCTGGTGGGAGGTGGGAGAAGAGAGGCTCCATTGCTCTGGTGATTCACCAATGTCCCTCAGGAAAGAAACTCCTCCACCCTCACCTGTAGGCAATTCCACATCCAGTAATCTGATTCACCAATGTCCCTCAGGAGAGAAACTCCTCCACCCTCACCTGTAGGCAATTCCACATCCAGTAATCTGATTCACCAGTGTCCCTCAGGAGAGAAACTCCTCCACCCTCACCTGTAGGCAATTCCACATCCAGTAATCTGATTCACCAGTGTCCCTCAGGAGAGAAACTCCTCCACCCTCACCTGTAGGCAATTCCACATCCAGTAATCTGATTCACCAGTGTCCCTCAGGAGAGAAACTCCTCCACCCTCACCTGTAGGCAATTCCACATCCAGTAATCTGATTCACCAATGTCCCTCAGGAGAGAAACTCCTCCACCCTCACCTGTAGGCAATTCCACATCCAGTAATCTGATTCACCAGTGTCCCTCAGGAGAGAAACTCCTCCACCCTCACCTGTAGGCAATTCCACATCCAGTAATCTGATTCACCAATGTCCCTCAGGAGAGAAACTCCTCCACCCTCACCTGTAGGCAATTCCACATCCAGTAATCTGATTCACCAGTGTCCCTCAGGAGAGAAACTCCTCCACCCTCACCTGTAGGCAATTCCACATCCAGCAACTAGTTAATTGCAGCTGCATTTTACATTGACTAAGCGAGCCACCTTGAAATGGGGGTTAAGATTGGGCAGCAAAATTCTGACCCTGCCAATATTACCCATATCCACCAAAAGTAATAATAGACAAAACAAAAATAACTACAGAATGGTTTGCATGCTGTTGTGGGTAGATTCGAAGAGATGTTGGACGGAGTTGTACAAGATCATACGAGCCGAAGATAGAGTGGATAGCTCGAGACCTTTTCTCGGGGCAGAAATGGCTAATTCAAGGGAGCGTAATGAAGGAAAGAATGGGGGGTGGATTGTCAGAGGTAGTTTTTAAGAGTGGAACACCCTGGCGGGAGTGGTAGAGACAGATACATTGGGGGCATCTAAGAAACCCTGAGATAGGCACATGGATGATATAAAAATGGAGGGCTATGAGGGAGGGGAGGGTTACATTGATCTTGGAGTAGGTTAAAGAGTCAGCATGACATTGTTGGCCAAAGGGCCTGTACTGTAATGTACTGTTCTATGCTCTATATTGTGGAGCAGAGTCAATGGGCCGAATGGCCTAATTCTGCTCCTATATCTTATGGTTGTGTGTCTGAGTGGTGAATATCGGATTGGAATGGGCTGCTGTCAAAGCAGAGCAGAAGTTCAGCAGGGCGGTTGCTGCCACAGACACTCCAGGGCTGGAGAATCAGGTGAAGTCGACAAGGGTTGTCAGCTGTGCTCTCTACAGACCTTGGGCAACCATGTTGGAGCAGCACACCACCCCTCCTCCCTGCGGCTGGCACTGTCTCCTGTATCAGCTGGGGCTGAAGCTTAGAGGGTTCAGCCACACAGTCCCACCGCTCCGTTAAACACAAGACACTCTGCAGATGCTGGAAATCCAAAGTAACACGCACAAAATGCTGGAGGAACTCAGCAGGCCAGGCAGTACCTACGGAGGAAAATAAACAGTTGACAATTCCTGCCGAGACCCTTCATCAGGATGTTGCTTCTCTTATTTTGAGGGCATGGCCACAGCAGGGCCTTCCTACTGAATTTTCCAATTCCCAACACCAACTGCAGGCAGCTGTCCGGGAGAAAATCCAGATCCACCTTCGACAGCAGCTGTCATTACAATAATGAAAAATTCAAAGCTTAGAATTTCTTAATGATGGTAAACATGATCGATAAGTCAAGACAAACTGTTTGATTATTACCATGGTGATACTGCTGTTGAAGTGATCACTGTTGGCCCAGCAGATGAACTAGTCAGCTCTGTCCACGCCTTCGCAGATGCAATATCAATGGAAAAATCTCAGCTCCATTCATTCTCATTTCAAACGTGGCAGTTTCTGGGAACAGAGGACAGGACACAGATGGATGCTCTGCATTTTCACTTTTGTTCAGTAAGAATGTATTGGGACTTGCATAATTTCACTTTATTGAAATTGATGGAATTCTCTCCTGGTTTTATTAATTTCTGTCATCTAGCCAAGGTTATCTTGCATTAGCAGTGCTTTGGATTGTTTCAAGGTAGCTGTTGAGGGCTGGTGGAATTAGGTAGCAGTCTGAACGTATAGGATCGAGGTCGACAGCAGCAAGTGCTTTCTTACAACCTTCCTCATGTAATCATTGTAAACCTCAACAATACATCATTGTTACAAAATGAAGATTAACTGGCTGCCTGGTCAGGAAGCATTGCTAAAATCAGGAGGAAATCAGTCCAGTTCGGTGGTACCAACAGATGAGAATGAATCTTCTTGCTGGGAGAATTGTGAGATTGATCTATTGTTACTGGAAGCAGTACAGTTTAATGGACCCACCCTCCACACAATTATTAGAATGAACATGTTTCTGAAGTCAGCCTAAAGTGACTTTCAGCTCTGTATTCAAAACTGATCTCATTGTGCGTTAACTTTATCAAGGGAAATGAGGGGCTGCCAGGACACCTGACAATTGGCATCAACTCCAGAGACCAATTCCAAGTGCCCATTTAGAAATCCATTCAGGAGATGAGAACATTTATCACCAACCTTACAGGTTCCTTGTCTTATTAAGAGGCCTAGATAGAGTGGACATGGAGAGACTGTTCCCTGTAGTGGGGGAGTCTCAGACTAGAGGGCACAGCCTCAAAATAGAGGGGTGTCTATTTAGAATGTAGATGAGGAGGAATTTCTTTAGCCAGAGGGTGGTGAATCTGTGGAAATCAATGTCATAGAGTGCTGTGGAGGCTAAGTCATTGAGTATATTTAAAGCAGAGATTGATAGGTTCTTGATTAGTCAGGGAGTCAAACGTTACAGGGAGAAGGCAAGACAATGGCGTTAAGAGGGATAATTAATCAGCCATGACCAACTGGCAGAGCTAACTCGATGGGCTGAACAGCTTTTTATGTCTTGTGGACAAGTAATTTCTGAGGATCTGGTTCACCAAACTGAAGGCAATGATGAAGTTGCTGATGCCAAAGGAATATACTATAGTGCTCTATGATTCTGTTTAAGGCAAATCTGAGGGGGAACATCTTCACTAAGAGCGTGGTATGAGCAAGGAATGCACTGGCAGTGGGAATGGTGGGTCTGGGTTCAGCTATAATATTCAAGATAGATACAAGGTCAATTGCAACATTTGAGAAAAGTTTGGATAGGTACATGGAAGAGAGAGGTATGGAGGGTCATGGTCCAGGTACAGGTCGATTGAAACTGGCAGAAAACCAGGCGGGCATTGTAAATGGGCTGAATGGCCTATATCTGTACTGTAGTGCTCTCTGCCAAATTTACCGAACCAAAAATTGTACAGTAAGCTTTTGGCCTTTCTTGAGAATATCAAAAGTTTTTCATAGCACGCGATTTACTTTTGAAATTCTAACAAAAGTTTTGCATAGACCATCCTAGCAATGTTTTCACACAAAGCATGGTTCCACAAACAACAAATGACACACACTATATTGGTTCTGCTGATGGAGTTTCAGTGTATGTATACGTTTGTGGTACTGGAAAATCAGGACTCAAGGCAGTTCGCCATTTGAACAACTGACAGCATTGTGTTGCATTTTGCCCATTTGTGACCATAAGGAAACTTCCACTGACCCAACATTCTGTTGACATCAGTCATCAGCTGTGCTTCATCCACCAAGACAGGATCCCATTTCATTCATTCAGTTAGCCAGCGTCAGAATGATGTCAGGAATGTTTTCTTTGGAGTGGCAGAGCAGAGGGGGGATCAGATAGAGGTTTATAAAATTATGAGAGAGATACAAATAAGGTAGACAGACAGCATCTTTTCCCAGGTTGAAATACCTAATACCCAAGAGCATGCACTTAAGATGAGAGGGGGCAATTTCAAAGATGTGAGGGTCAAGTATTTTTTTTTTACACACTGTTACGTACCCTGTAACTGGGTTGCCAAACCAGCAGAAATGGACCACTTAGTTGGAGTCTGGTTAACAGAAACTAATAAAGTTTTATTAAAGAAATAAGTAACACAGTACTCTAATTGTACAGATATAAATGCAACAGGTTAGCAATGATAAAACACACATGTATGCAGAACTATGGTAATAGGAATCAACCAAGCTCTATCGCAGTCTAGGGGTAAAATGATCAGTCTCAAGTGACGCAGAGTTCAGTTCAGCTTAGGACAGTTCGCAGTAATCGCTGTTGTGCAGTTGGAGAGAGAGAGAGAGTGCAAATTTTGATTCAAACAGACCTTTGATGTTCTTTGCCGTTAGCTTTCGGGCGAACCCTTTTATGTCTTCTGTGGTCACCGACTGTGCCCCTCCGTTCCGGATACGACCGTTCTTCCACGGTGAACTCGGCACCCAGGCAAGGGCGGACACACACACCAGGTTCCTGCCGATCGTCCCTTTTCACCCTGTCAGTCTATGCCCTCGAACCAGACCTCCAACACCCACCAACTTGTGGGGGCACACCGCTCTTCCAGGGTCTCGTGATCTCGTGGTGTGTGTCATGCCTTAGCGAACCTGTTCTTTTTATCCCCCTGCTGGGGTATTGCCTGTCCATCAAACTTCAAACAGTTCAGGTTCAAAGCAATTGGTCTGTCAATATCTGAAATGTGTTTCTTTCTCGTTAAACTCTCTCTTCTCTCTTATTAGCATTTTGAATGTTTCTCCATTGTCTCCCTTATCTCTGATCAGCATCAATCTTCTGATAACTTGGTTTGTCGTCACACCCCTATCCTTCAAAGGATTTTTACTGGGGTAAAAATTATGGGCATGAGTACATTATTAGATACACACTAATATACATGGTCATCAGCTATTCGGCTAATACAGAGAACTTAGTTTTCAACACCTTGACAGACAGTTAGCAATCACATTTTCCGTTCCTTTTATTTTCTTTTAGTATCAAGTTCCTCTAAGACCAGGCTCCAACTTAGCAACCTTTTCTTTTTATCCTTCATAGTGCCCAAAAACACTACTGGGTTATGATCAGTGTAAATTCTCAGTGGTTTCCGTCCCGGACAAATATAACAAAGGTTGTCCCACACAAACTTAGCATTCTTTGGCAAGAGCTTAGTAAGAGGGAGGGTAATATCCGCAAAGTTTTTGCAAAACTTCCGATTGTACCCCACCATCCCCAAGAACCTTATCAGGGCTCTCTTGTCTGTCGGGGTGGGGACTTCAGAGATAGCCCGCGCCTTAGCCTGCATTGGAGCCAGCTGCCCCTGTCCTACCACAAATCCCATATAAGTGACCTTAATGTGGCCGAATTCACTTTTTGCGAGGTTCACTGTCAGGCTGGCTTCAAACAGCTTTTTAAGCAGTTCCTCTACTGCCACAATGTGCTCTTCCCACGTGTCACTCCAGACCACTAAATCGTCAATATACGCTTCTGCGTTCCTTAGCCTTTTTGTCCCTGAATTAATCATCCTGTAGGGGTGTTGCTTACTAGGCTGACCTGATGTGAAAACAACACTTTGCATCACCTCGGGACATTCGGACATATGTGTGCGTGCCGGTTAATTAGCTTTATCAGTGGCTCGCTCTGTTCGGACGTTAAGTGAGAGAACTCATCAGCAAAGTTGGCCAAAACAATAGAATTCTCCCATCTGGTCAGCACCATACTTATCTTTTCAAAATAGGTTTTTCCCCTTATCAGGTGGCACCCTAGCCTCATTAATTTTCGTGATAACACCGACTAGGTCTGCTGTCTTATTGTGGCAAGCTGTTAGCATATCAATAGGCTGTGTTGGTTCACGACTACAATACTCAATAGCATCCTTCCTCCTGTGCGGCCAGTAAAACTCTTTCATGATTCTATTGACTGCCTTCCTCACCCCAAAATGTCCACCGAGGGGTATCTTGTGGGCCAGGTTAAGAATCTCGCCCCTATAAATTTTTGGCACTACCACCTGGTGTACCACCCAACATTCCTCATCTGTGGGTATGGTACATGGTCTCCATTTCCTCATTAGTACTCCCTCCTTCACATAATAGCCCACTGGCTCCCTTTTTAATGCTGCTTCGGAGAGAGCTGTCTCCGCCAAGACCATCAGCTCCTCGTCTCATTCCTGTGCCTGTATAAATTCCTTCCTTGCTAATAATAAGTCTACCTCAACTTCTGTTTCACTACGCCCTTTCTCACTTTCTAAGCCCTCCTGGTACAAGGCTGGTAAAAACGTCTCAGCTAAATCTATATTCACTTCGGTAACCTTTCTGGACATGCGCCAAGTCACTGCGCAAACGGGATAAGCCTGCGAGTCCATGGGCGGGGCCTCAATGCTGGCAGGCTGGCTTGTCAATCTTACTGCTGGGTACACCTCTCCGCCGGCAAGGTCATTACCGAGTAAGACCTCCACGTCTTCCATCGGTAGTTCGGTCTTCACCCCTATCGTGACCAGTCCGGAGACCAAGTCGCTTTTTAGTTATATCTGGTGCAAAGGTACTGCTTCAGTCCCTTTCCCAATGCCTTTTATCACCCTGACCTCCCCAGTCTGGGTGTCTGAACTAAAGTCTAACACACTCTTTAAGATCAATGACTGACAAACTCCAGTGTGTCTCCAGATCTGTACTGGAGCTGGGTTTAACCCCTCCTTCACCGACACCCATCTGGCCGAGATAAACTTCTCGCGCCCTTCCTGAACTCTATCAGACCTCTTCTCCCCTAGCGGTTTGTTTGCCAGCTCAATACAGCCAGTCGGAACTGTCGTTTTTCCTTTCCCCATCTCCTTTGGGGCAAAGCACCTGGATGCAAAGTGACCGGCTTTCCCACAATTATAGCATACGACCCCAGGAGACTTCTTACCAAACTGCTCCTGGTTTTCCTTATCCTTCTCGCTAGTCCCTGGCTTACTTTCTGACTTTTCTGGTGGACTCTCTCCGCCCTCTTGACTACCCTTCTGATAGTTTTTACTCGGGGTAAACTTCGCTTTGTGCGTTAACGCGTATTCATCCGCTAATTTAGCAGTTGCGGCTAAGGTTTCTGCCTCTTTCTCATCTAGATAGGGTCTCGTACCTTCAGGGACACAACCTCTAAACTGCTCAATCAGTATTAGCTGTAGCAGTCTGTCATAATCCCCATTGACCCCTTTCGAGGCGCACCAACACTCACAATACATCTGCATCTCACTGGCAAACTCTAAATACATGCGGCCCCACTGCTTCCTCGCATTCCATAACCCCTGCCGGTATGCCTCCGGGACCAACTCATAAATCCTGAGTATAGCTTCTTTCACCACATCATACCTCTGGACATCTTCTGCAGACAATGCCGAGTAAGCTTGTTGAGCTTTTCCTTTAAGTACGCTCTGAAGCAAAACAGCCCACTTATCCCTCGGCCAATCCTGACTTGCAGCGACTTTTTCAAAATGGAGAAAGTACTGATCAACAACGGCCTCCTCAAATGGGGGAACCAGCCTAACCTCCTGGGTCGCCCTGAACCCTCCACCTTGGTTCGGCATGGGCCCCTGCGCTAGCATCATCCTTAACTTCTCCAGCTCAAATTCCCTTTCCCTCTGTTTCTGTCTCTCTTCTCGTTCTAACTGCCGGTCCCTCTCTTCTCGGTCCAACTGCCTGTCCCTCTCTTCTCGCTCCAGCTGTTTTAACCGGAACTCGTGCTCGAGTCTCAATTTTTCCATCTGCAGCTGTACTGCGTCTCCACCAGGTTTTCCAATAGATATCACCTCCGACTCCCCTTGGGGAAATGCACCTTTAGATACATAATGCTCTATGACAGCTTTGTGCATCTCCACTCTCCTCATTGTCGACTTCCCCTTAAAAAGATTCAACCGTTTGGCCACAGTTGCCAATTCTGATTTCCTGGCATCCTCTAATGCCTCCAAGGTTGGTGCCTTTAGAAATTCCTCAATCTCCATTTCTGCTGTTTGCCCTTTCTTTCTTTTGGGAATTTTAACCCAATCAATTTACCCAGTCCCAAATTTGGCGTTCAAAATCGTGGACGAGATGCCCACTTACGTTACATACCCCGTAACTGGGTTGCCAAACCAGCAGAAATGGACCACTTAGTTGGAGTCTGGTTAACAGAAACTAATAGTTTTATTAAAGAAATAAGTAACACAGTACTCTAATCGTACGGATATAAATGCAACAGGTTAGCAATGATAAAACACACATGTACACAGAACTAGGGTAATAGGAATCAACCAAGCTCTATCACAGTCTAGGGGTAAAATGATCAGTCTCAATTGACGCAGAGCTCAGTTCAGCTTAGGACAGTTCGCAGTAATCGCTGTTGTGCCGTTGGAGAGAGAGAGAGAGAATGCAAATTTTGATTCAAACAGACCTTTGATGTTCTTCGCAGTTAGCTTTCGGGCGAACCCTTTTATGTCTTCTGTGGTCACTGACTGTGACCCCTCTGTTCCGGATACGACCATTCTTCCGTGGTGAACCCGGCACCCAGGCAAGGGCGGACACACACACCAGGTTCCCGCCGATCGTCCCTTTTCACCCTGTCAGTCTATGGTCGGTTCCCTCGAACCAGACCTCCAACACCCACCAACTTGTGGGGGCACACCGCTCTTCCAGGGTCTCGTGATCTCGTGGTGTGTGTCATGCCTTAGCGAACCTGTTCTTTTTATCCCCCTGCTGGGGTATTGCCTGTCCATCAAACTTCAAACAGCTCAGGTTCAAAGCGATTGGTCTGTCAATATCTGAAATGTGTTTCTTTCTCGTTTAAACTCTCTCTTCTCTCTTATTAGCATTTTGAATGTTTCTCCATTGTCTCCCTTATCTCTCTGATCAGCATCAATCTTCTGATAACTTGATTTGTCATCACAACACAGAGTGGAGGATGCCTGTAATGTGCTGCCTGGGGTGGTGGTAGAGGCAGAAACATTAGGGACTTTTAAGAGACATTTAGATAAGCATTTGAATGTGATGAAAATGGAAGGATATAGACATTGTGTAGACAGAAGAGATTTGTTTAGTTAGCCATCTGCTCAACATTGAGGGCCGAGGGGTCTGTTCCTGTGCTGTACTGTTCTATGTTCTGTGAATTAAAGGGTTAATGTGTGAGAAGCATTTAATGGCTCTGAGCCTGAGTGTAGAAGAATGAGAGAGGATCTCATTGAAACCGATCAAATATTAAATAGTGGAGCATACTCGATGGGCCGAATGGCCAAATTCTGCTGCAATATCTTATGGTTGTATCTCAGGGGCTTGGAAACTCTCCAGGAAATAGTCAAGCGACAACGACAAAGGACAGCTGTCAGGGCCAACATGACGAGCCAAACCCCAAGGACGTGACCATTGTCCAAGATTAGTGACTTCCTGCATGGTCAAACTTATTTTCAAATCTCCTAGCAGCTGCACAGTTAATGTCACCTAAAGGTCATGTGATACACATCACCACTCATTATCGTTCGGCTGAAATGGCACTGAGCTGAAACATTCACTCTGTTTCTCTCCCCTCAGACACTAAGTGACCTGATAAGTGTTTCCAGCATTTCAGGATTCAGAATTGATCAATGTCATTTCCAGTACACAGGTGGAAAGGAGAACGAAATAATTGTTACTTTAGATCCAATGCAGCACAAAAAACACATAACACCATAATAATACAAACACATAATAACCATGAGTGCATAAGATAGCTTGTATACATACATCGATTTTATGTTCATGAAGTGAGGCTAGGCACAGGAGTCTGTACATAAGGTGACTGACAGGAAATGATAAAGTTGTGGTGGTGGGCGTGGAGGGGTGGGTTGATCAGCCTTACTGTTTGGGAAAAGTAACTGTTTTTGAGTTTGATGGTCCTGGTGTGGATGCTCCAACATGTTGTTGCCTTTTTCAAGTAACAGATGTATTTTAATCCAACAAAAGTTAAGGCTGAATGACATCAGGATATAGTTGGACAAATGTTTGGTCAAGAATGCAGCTTTAAGGACTAAGTGGAAAAATTGGGAGGGTGGTTGGTGTAGGGAGGGACTACTGGACTCTACATCTCTGGTACCCAAGGTGGGAGGGTCTGCAAGAGAGGAGGGCTTAAAAGATGGACGGTGATATCGAACATCTGGGAGGTCTGTTGCTGTGGGACTTGGGAAGAAGCAAGAGCTTGGATCAATTTGATGGCTGTTGAGAATTTTAAAAATGAGGACCAGTGTCTGTGGACGAGGATATCAGGATCAGGTCTGTGATCCGGGAGTGTGGTTGGGGGTCGGGATCAGATCCATGATCTGAGAGTGTAGTTAGGAGTTGTGTGGATGAGAATATCAGGATCAGATCCATGAGTCTGGGAGTGTGGTTGGGGGTCAGGATCAGAGCTGTGATCTGGGAATGTGGTCAGGAGTCGTGTGGATGAGGATATCGGGATCAGATCTGTGAGAATGGGAGTGTGGTCAGGAGTCAGGATTAGATCCATGATCTGGGAGTGTGGTCAGGAGCCGTGTGGATGAGGATATCAGGATCAGATCCGTGAATCTGGGAGTGTGGCCAGGAGTCAGGATCAGATCCGTGATCTGGGAGTGTGGTTGGAAGTCAAGATCAGATCCGTGAATCTGGGAGTGTGGCCGGGAGTCAGGATCAGATCTGTGATCTGGGAGTGTGGTCAGGAGCCGTGTGGATGAGGATATCAGGATCTGATCCATGAATCTGGGAGTGTGGTTGGGAGTCAGGATCAGATCTGTGATCTGGGAGTGTGCGGGAGCTGTGTGGACAAGAATATCAGGATCAGATCCCTGAGTCTGGGAGTATGGTCAGGATCACGTGGACAAGAATATCAGGATCAAATCCCTGAGTCTGGGAGTATGGCCAGGAGACATAAGGCAGGCTTTATACCTGAAATATTTTTACAATTCTTTTACCCGCCAGAGTTGCCTGACCCACTGAGTTCCTCCAGCAGATCGGTTGTTGTTTTGTTGATGGTACAGGGGCAGAGGAAATTTGGCCTCTGACAATGGCGGAGTTGAGTGAACTGGCGTTTGCGCAACAGAGACGACAATATAATGATCATTTATTCATGTGGATTTGCAAGTCCCAAACATGTGATTAGAGTTTACAGAATGTGAGATACTGAATCATTACTCAAGCTAATAGCTACTTTGTATGATAACCACCATCTCCAGTATATAGCCTGTCCAATGATTTACTGCAGTGAGTGATTATGGGATGCCTTCATCTTTGACCTCCTGGTGCTGAGACGTCACCTGCCAGGTTTGACAGTCTGGGCCTGTGCTCACTGGTCTTTAGAAGAATAAGACAATAGACCATAACACAGACCCCCTGCTAGTCACGGCAGCCAACCAGAAAAGGAACCCTTTATTCCCACTCTTTACTTTCCTGCCAATCAGCCAGTGCTCTATCCATGCTAGTATCTTTCCTGTAATATCACGGGCACTTATCTTGTATTATCGGCGTGATATTATCCTGTAATAGCACGCTGCACATGAAGCAACTTCATGTGTGGCGCCTTGGCAAAGGCCTTCTGAAAATCTAAGCACACAACTTCCACCAATTCTGCTTTGTCGACTGTGCTTGTTATTTCCGCAAAGAATTCCAACAGATTTGTCAAGCAAGATTTTCCCTCAGGGAAACCTTGCTGACTATGGCCTATTTTATCACGTGCCTCCAAGTTCCCTGAAACCTTATCCTTAACAATCACTCCAACATCTTCCCAGCCTCTGAGGTCAGGCAAATTGGCTGAGAATTTTCTTTCTTCTACCTCCCTCTCTTCTTGAAGAGTGGAGTGACATTTGCAATTTTCCATTCCTCTGGAACAATTCCGGAATCTAGTGATTCTTGAAAGATCATTACTAATGCCTCCAAAGTCTCTTCAGCCACCTCTTTCAGAACCCTGGGGTGTAGTCTAAATAGTCCAATCACAAACAAGAGAAGATCTGCAGATTCTGGAAATCTAAGTAACACATACAAAATGCTGGAGGAACTCAGCAGGCCAGGCAGCATCTGTGGAAAAGAGTACAGGGTCCTGATGGGGGGTCTCAGCCCAAAACATCAACTGTACTCTTTTCTATAGATGATGCATTTTGTGTGTTGTTTGTCCAAATAGTCCAGCTGACTTATCTACCTTCGGCTTCCCAAGTACCTTCTCCCTACTAACGGAAACTTTTGGTGTCAATGTCTGCTCCGTGACACTCTTGAACTTTCAACATTGTGTCTTCCACAGTAAAGACTGATGCAAAATACAGAATTATTTGCCCGCATTTTGTTATCCCCCATTACTACCTCTCCAGCATCATTTCCCAGCAGTCCAATATCCACTCTCGCCTCTTTTACACTTCATTTGTTAAAAAAATTTGGTGTCCTCTTTGATATTGTTGGCTAGCTTACCTTCATAATTCATATTCCACACCCCCCATGGCTTTTTAAATTGCCTTCAGTTGGCTTTTAAGTGTCACAATCTTCTAACCCTGCTAATTTTTACTCTATTATATGCCTTTTCTTTTGTTTCTATACTACCTTTGACTTCCCTTGTCAGCCACTGTTGTGGCATCTTGCCTTAAGAATACTACTTCTTAATTGGGAGGTATCTATCCTGTGTCTTCAGAATTGCTCCCAGAAACTCAAGCCATTGCTGCTCAGCTGTCATCCCTACTAATGTCCCCTTCCAATCAAATTTAGCCAGATCCTCTTTCATGCCTCTTTACCCCACTGTAGTACTGATACATCTGACTTTAGCTTCTCCTTCTCAAATTGCGTGAATGATCTCATTTAAACCTATCAAATATTGAAAGGCCTAGAGTGGATGTGGAGAGGATGTTTCCTATAGTGGAAGAGTCCAGGACCAGAGGGATGTCCATTTCAAACAGAGATGAGGAGCGATTTCTTTAGTCAGAGGGTGGTGAACCTGTGGAATTCATTGCCACAGACAGCTGTGGAGGCCAAGTCATTTAGTATATTTAAAGTGGAGGATGATAGGTTCTTGATTAGGCAGGGAGGAGGTAGGAAAGTTGGGTTGAAAGGGATAATAAATCAGCCAGCAGCATCATGGAGGTGGAGACTTAACAGGCTGAATGGCCTCATGCAGCTGTGTCTTTTGGCTATGAAACGGAGTGAGGAGAGAAATGTGAATTTTGTCATCTGAAGATGTTATGGATGGGTTGGAAGTGATGCAGGAGGACGAGGAAGGCACTGACTGTATGCTATCTTCAACGGTGCCTATCTTTCCTCTGAAGCAACACACTCTATAGTTGATCATAAACACAAAAGATTCTGCCGTTGCAAGAAATCCAGAGAAACACAAGATGAAATGCTGGAGAAATTCAGCAGGTTCTGAGATCCTTCACCAGGACTGTAAGTAGCCGGTGGTCCTCCTACAGTGATGTGTAGCATTCCCAACGCATCTGTAATCAGATGACGTTCTGTGGGGTAAGGGTCCAATGTTCAGGCAAACTAAAGTCAAAGAACATGCTGTATGTACAAAAAGGTGCTGGGAAAGGGCCAGTAACATCATGAAGTATCCTATCCAACCTGCTCATGAACTATCTCTCTCACTCCCATCCGGGAAGATGCTACTTCAGGACCACCAGATTCAAGCAGTCACTTTCCCCAAGCAGAAAGGCTGATCAACACCCCAACCCACTGTCACTTCCACCCACCTCACATGCTCAGAACACATCTACCCATTCACTGCCACTTTACACTGACATCCCACACCTCATAACCACACTGACAGCCAGTTACTGTGTTTCCAACTGCTCTGCTGCTGCCAAGAAGAGCACCCACATCGATCCACGGCTCCGCAGTACCCGCACCCAAGGGCACTCTGGGTATACCCTGTACCCACACCCAACTGCACTGTGGACTACTCCCCAAGGACTACCGCAGTTGAAAGTGGCAGCTCACCAGTGCCTTCTCAAAGTGAAATCAGGGATGGATGACTAACTGCTGACGCAGACTGCGAAGCCCACCTCTCTCTTGAATGATCATCGAAAAAAAGTTTCCAAACCAAAAAGGGTGATTTCAGTGAAAAGGTGAACATTGACACCTCAGTCACTGACTCATAGCATTGGTCTGATCTACCTGCATAAAGAGTTTAGGCTGGAATTACTGGTGTTCCTAGCCTGAGATTTTCTGAAAAATTGTTTTATGCCTTGAAAGCCAAAATCATTTTTCAGTGATAATACAGTGATGCTCTGGTATTTGTCCCTAACTTGTAATCTTTCATTCTCAATCATGACCTTCAGCTGCCATTAACACTCTCCTGCATGTTTACTTGCTAACTGCTGTTCCTACCACTTGTTAGGAACCTTTTACACCTGAGCTAAACATTACCTGGTACAGGTTTACTCCTGTTATACCACTTATCATGATAGACCACAGGCACACAAGATTTTATTGATGTCATCACAGCAATGAGAACATTTTAATTCTTTATTTGGTGTATTGTTAAAACTGAAAGGCTGTCTGAACAAGCAAACCTTCACCAAATGGGATGAATATAATTTTCCTTATAAAATAATTTTATTTAGTTTTTCTTCCTCCTCAACTTTGATCAGTTGGTTTTGTTTTGTATTAAGATGTTGGTTCAGTGGTTGTACAGTATATATAGGTTTAAACTTTCTCCCTTGGTCAGTCAGAACACTTGAAGGTGATGCACTTTTCTCTGCACAGGCTGTGCCCTGAGAAACTACCAAATCAACTCACCTGCGTGCAGGCCATGAAAAAGAATGTTTCATCTCATTGTGGAAATGATCACGTCACCAACATCCCAAATGGTACCTGGCTTTACCTTACAAATGACTATTTTCAAAGAAAAAAAAATCACCCATTGAACTCTGGCCATGTTTTTTGCAGAAAATGTATTTTTCTCAAATTAAGTAACAATCCAAAGATGAAAAAAAATGAAATAAAAACTTCACTGCTGTTATTCACAGAAAAAAAACATATCCACAAAGTTATATTACCATGAAACGACATCTTATGTTCTACATAAACTTTTGCTAAACCTAACAAGTCATCTTAAGCCCTGGATGAAGCCAACCTTTACTGACGCAAATATTGAAAATGGAATGTGAAACAAATTCAGGGAAGGTTTTCTGTTGTCTTTTTAACAGGCAGCTCTGAATTGATTTCATTGACAAGGATGCTGGTTGCATGGTTCTCCTCAAGTATCGAAGTACTAGCTTCCTGAATGGAGTCGGTTTTAATCGTCTGAAAATAGTCGTCCTCTATCAGCTGCTCGGCCCTCAATCTGTCAACAGGGCTGCAACAAGTCAACCTCGATACCAGGCTCTGTAGTTTAGGATCCTTCAAAGGGAAAGGAGAGGCAGATTTTCAGTGCAGTGTTAGGAAATTATTCTGCCAAAAAATATTCTCTATCTGTTTGGTTTCAGTATTTCCTGGTGATTCCCACTCCTCTCTCTCTGTAAGTAATTCAGGCAATACAGAGGAACTCAGCAGGTCAGGCAGTACCTCTCCAGGACAATAAACAGTCAATGCGTTGGGCTGAGACCCTTCATCAGGACATAATTTAAGTAATAATTATTGCAAACCCAGCTGCAAAAGGACGAGGGGCTTGCAACCCCATCCAGTAGAAATCCAGAGCTGCAGAAAACGGCAACAGAATCTCCAAAGACCTCATCCATTGGTGAGGAGGGATCATTGATGGGCTGTAGTTGAAAGTAGGGGTGATGGGTTTAAGTTTCACACGGGACAACAGACAAAAGCAGCAAATTCAGGTCCCAGTTAGAGATACAGAGCAAGGACACAGGCCTTCGGTCCATGTGGATATTCTAACACTCACCTTCAGACTAAATCCATGCCAATTTACTTCATTTCTCTACCCGTCCCCTCCACATTTTCATTAGGGAGGGCTTAAACACTAAGAGGTTCCTTAACGTTGTCATATCTTCACTACCCCCAGCTAAGCTCCCCCTATCTATTAAATGCTCCCAATGGCCTGCATCTCAAATAGCCTCTGACAACCAAGTCCAGCATGTGGCGTTCGCATGTGACCCTAAGACATAAGAGCAGAATTAGGTTATTTGGCTATCAAGGATCATGTCTGATCCTTTTTTCCACTCCTCAGCCCCACTGCTCGGCCTTCTCCCCCATAACCTTCGATGCCATGTCCAATCAAGAACCTATCAAGCTCTGCCTTACATACACCCAGCAACCTGGTCTCCACAGCCGCCTATGGTAATAAATTCTGCAAATTCACCACCCTCTGACTAAAGAAATTTACCCGCATCTCTGTTCTAAATAGATGTCCCTCTATCCTGAGGCTGTGCCCTCTTGTCCTAGACTCCTCCACCATGGGAAACATCCTTTCCACATCTACTCTGTCTGGGCCTTTCAACATTCAAAAGGTTTCAATGAGATCCCCCCTCATCCTTCTAAATTCCAGTGAGTACAGACCCAGAGCCAAATGTTCCTCATATGATAACCCTTTCATTCCTGGAATCATCCTTTCGAACATCCTCTGAACCTTCCAGAAAGCTCAGGTCCCTGCACTTGTATTCCAGACTGCTTGAACGAATGCTAACATTGCATTTGCATTCCTCACCACCGACTCTACCTGCAAGTTAACCTTTAGGTTGTTCTGCAGAAAGACTTTAAAATGCCTTTGCATCTCAGAGTTTTAGATTTTCTCCCTGTTTAGAAAATAGTCTGCACATTTATTTCTCCTACCAAAGTGCATCACCATGCATTCCGACATTGTATTTTATTTACCACTCTCTTGCCCATTCTCCTAATCTGTCTAAGTCCTTCTGCATCCTACCCATTTCCTCAACACTACAGGTAGCAATCCAAAAATTTCTACCCAGTAGATCCTGCTTCTCAGCTTTCTAAATTCTCTTTTCAAGAACTCTTTGCTTTTCTTTCCCATGAAAAGTGCGTGAAGGGGAGTTGAGGGAGGAAGAGAGTTTGAGGGAGAGTTGGAGGGACAAGTAGGTTTGAAGGAGAGAGTTTGAGGGAGGGCAGGTTTTGAGGGAGGTAGAGGTTGAGGGACAAGGAGGTTTTGAGTGGGTGAGTTAAGGGCGAGAAGATTTCAGGAGAGACAGAGTGTGGGAGCGTAAGTTTTGAGCGATGGGGCGATTTTTTGGGCAGTGCAATTTTGAGGGACGAGGAGGGTTTGGGGGAGTGAGTGGGACAAAGCTTTTGGAGGAGTGTGAGACTGAAGAATGGGGAGGTTTTGGCAGAGTTTAAGGGACAGGGAGGTTTTGGGGGAGTGAGAGTTTGAGGGATGGGGAGGTTTTTGGAGAGTAAGTTGGAGGGACAAGGAGGGTTTGGGGAGTGCAAGTTTGAAGGACGAGTAGGGTATGGGGGAGTGAGTGTTTGAAGGACAGCTTTTGGAAGAGTGTGAGACTGAGGAATGGGGAGGTTTTTGGCAGAGTTTAAGGGACAGGGAGGTTTTGGGGGAGTGAGAGTTTGAGGGATGGGGAGGTTTTGGGGTAGTTTGAGAGTTTGAGGGATGAGAGCAGAAGTGGTTGAGGCAGGTTCGATGTTGTCGTTTAAAGTTAAATTGGATAGATATATGGACAGGAAAGGAATGGAGGGTTATGGGCTGAGTGCAGATCGGTGGGGCTTGGTGAGAGTGAGAGTTCGGCACGGACTAGAAGGGCCGAGATGGCCTGTTTCCATGCTGTAATTGTTATATGTTATATGTCATCAGTACCAATATGTACCAAGACATCTGGCTGCTCTCCCTCTCTCTCCAAGACTTTGGCTTAGTTACTAAGCCTGGTGGAATGGTTTCTACCAACAGAAGGGGTAAAGGCTCGCTACTGGTGCCCTAAAACCAGTCATTGGGCAGATAGGGTCTGTCAGCATTGCTTGGCAGTTCATCTAGAAGGAAAATGCTCAAACTCTGCTGTCTTGTAGTCATACCCACTCACAGGGAAAGCTTTGTGAATAAACCCCAAGTAAAATCCAGAGCTGGAGTCCAAAATTCCTGTGCCGGTATATAGAACAAGGCAGATGAACTTGTGGCATAGTTACAGATTAGCATGTATGATGTTGTTGGCATCAATGAATTATGGCTGAAATAAGATTATAGTTGGGAACTTAATGTCCAACAATTCACATCGTATTGAAAAGATGGAGAAGAAAGAGAGGGCGGGCATTGCTGTGTTCGTTAAAAAAAAATTAAATAAAATCATTAGAAAGAGGTCACATAGGGCTGGAACGTGTTGAATCATTGTGGATAGAACTAAGGAACTGCAAGGGTAAAAAGACCTTATTGGAGTTGCATACAGACTCCCAAACAGTAGCAAGGATGAGGTCTACAAGTTACAATGGGAGAAAATGCATACCAAAAGAGCAATATTCCAATAGTCATTGGGAATTTCAACATCAAAGCTTCATTTTATTGTCAAAGTATGCATGTACAATACAGCTCTAATATTTGTCTTCACCAGATAGCCGTGAAAGGCAGAAAGATGCAGGTAGATTGGATAAATCAGGTTGGTGCTAGATTCCAGAAGGGGGAAGATCTAGAATGTGTATGAGACAGCTTGTGGTTGAGCCCACTAGGGGATCAGCTATTCTAGATTGTCTGTTCTGTAATGCACCAGAATTGATTAGAGAGCTTAAGAACTCTTATGGGCAAGTGATCATTATAAGATCAAATTCACCCTGAAATTTAAGAAGCTAGAGTCAGATGTATCAGTATTACAATGAAGTAAAAGGAACTACAGAGCCACGAGAGAGGAGTTGGCCAGAATTGATTGGAAAATAATACTGGCAGGGATGACAGCAAAGCAGCAGTGGCTGGAATTTCTGGATACAGTTTGGGAGACCCAGGATATATACATCCCAAAAGAGGAAGACGTATTCTAAAGTCAAGATGACACAACTGTGGCTAACAAGAGAAGTGAAAGCCAAAAAGAGGTCATTCACTAGAGCAAAAATGAATGGGAAGTTAGATGATTGGAAGGCTTTTAAATACCAACAGACAGTGACTAAAAAGTCATTAAGGCAAAGATAGAATACAAAAGTAAGTTAGCCAGTAATATTAAAGAGAATACCAAAAGTTTCTTCAGATGCATAAAGTGCAGAAGAGGTGAAAGTGGACATCAGACTACTGGAAACCAATGCTGGAGACAGTACAGGAGACAACAAAATGTCAGACAAACTGAATAAATATTATGCATTAGTCTTCATTGTGCAAGACACTAGCAATATGGTGGAAGTGCCAGGTGTGAGGGGCCATGAAGTGTATGAAGTTACCATTACTAGAGAGAAGGTTTGAGAAACTGAAAGGTCTAAAGGCAGATAAGTCACCTGGACCAGATGATGTTCACCCCAGAGTTCTGAAAGAGGTGGCTGAAGAGATTGTGATGGCATTAGTAATGATCTTTCAAGAGTTACTAGATTCTGGAATGGTTCTGGAAGACTGGAAAATTGCAAATGTCACTCCACTCTTCAAGAAGGGAGAGAGGCAGAAGAAAGGAAACTATAGGCCCGTTAGTCTGACCTTAGTGGTTACGAAGCTGTTAGAGCCGATTATTAAGATTGAGTTATCAGGGTACTTGGAGGCACACGATAAAATGGGCTGTAGTTAGCATGGTTTTCTCAAGGAAAAATCTTGCCTAAACATCTGTTGGAATTCTGAGGAAATAACCAGCAGGATAGACAAAGGTGAATCAGTGGATGCCATGTAATTGGATTTTCAGGCGGCCTTTGACAAGTTGTCATACATGAGGCTGCTTAACAAGCTATTAGCCCATGGTATTACAGGAAAGATACTAGCATGGATAAAGCAGTGGCTGATTGGCAGGAGGCACAGCGGGAATAAAGGGAGCCTTCTCTAGTTGGCTGCCAATGACTGGTGGTGTTCCACAGGGTCTGTGCTGGGACTGAATCTTTTTATGTGAAATGTCAATGATTTGAATGTTCAATGGCTTTGTTGCAAAGTTTGCAGATGATATGAAGACAGTTGGAGGGGAAGGTAGTTTTGAGGAAGTAGACAGGCTACAAAAGGACTTGGATAGTTTAGGAGAATGGGCAAAGTGGTGGCAGATAGAATACAGTGTCCGGATGTGTATGATCATGCACTTTGGTAGAGGAAGTGAAAGGGTTGATTATTTTCTAAATGGAGAAAAAAAATACAAAGAACTTGGATGCAAAGGAACTTGGGAATCCTTGTACAGGATTCCCTAAAGGTTAATTTGCAGATCCAGTCTGTGGTCAGGAAAGCAAATGCAATGTTAGCATGCATTTCAAGAGGACGAGAATATAAAAGCAAGGATGTAATGTTGAGAATTTATAAAGCACTGGTAAGGCCTCACCTGGAGTATTGTTAACAGCTTTGAGTCCCTTAGCTTAGAAAGGATGTGCTGAAACTGGAGAGAGTTCAAAGGAGGTTCACAAAAATGATTCCAGGATAGAATGGTTTGTCATATAGAAAGTGTTTGATGGCTGTAGGTCTGTATTCACTATTCAGAAGAATGAGAGGTGGCCTCATTGAAACCTATCGAATGGTGAAAGGCCTTGGCAGAATGGATGGAGGGAGGATGTTCAGGACACAGCCTCAGAATTGATGGGCATCCTTTTAGAACAAAGATGAGGAGGAAATTCTTTGGACAGAGTGAATCTGTGGAATTCTTTGCCACAGGCAACTGTGGAGGCCAAATCTTTATTTGTATTTAAGGCAGAGGTTGATAGATTCTCGATTGGTCAGGGCATGAAGAGATACGGAGAGAAGGCAGGAGACTGGGGATGAGAGGAAAATTGGATTAACCATGATGAAATGGCAGAACTGCCAGATGGCCTAATTCTGCTTCTGTATCTTATGGTCTTATGATCATATATTGTCTTATAAGGCAATCCAACATTGAGATCAACACTGACTGGCCAACTGCTGCAATGCCACTGGTGCCAAACTGTATAGGTGTCTGTCAGTCCTATAGATTCATCAGCTGCACGGGCAACAGCTTGCTCTCCCTATTGTACTGCCCTGGCTTGCGTATCATGCAGGCAGCTAGGACACAACATCTGTGGTCGTCCCTGACCAATGTAGGGCCAAAAAAGAAAGAGCTACAAGGAGAGACTGAATAGGCGGGGACTGCTTTGTCTGGAGTGAAGTTGAGTGGCAACCTCACGTTGGTTTATAAAATCAGGAGGGATGTGGATAAAGTGGATCGTCATAGTCTTTGCCCCCAAGACAGGGGAGCCTGAAACAAGAGGGCATAGGTTTGCGAGAGCAGAAAGAACTGAAGCCATCTTTAATATTTATTTCTTTATTATTTAGAGATAGAACACTCTTCCCGCCCAAAGAGCCCGCTCCATCCAAGTACATTCATGTGACCAATTAACCTATGGACCCATGGCATGTGGGAGGAAACTGGAGCATCGAGAGGAAGCCCACACAATCAGGTCACAAGGAGAACATACAAACTCCTTACAGACAGTTGGGGGGTGGGGAGGGGGTACTGAACCCCGATTGCAGGGGCTGTAGTAGTGTTACACTTGCTGCTAAAGTACTGTGCGGAAAATTGCTGCTGGATGTGATGCATCTCTCGAATGGCACGAATATTAAAATACTCTGAATTTAAACAGTGATATTCAGTACTAACTCACATACACTATTCAACTTACTCATATCCACAATACCATCAGGAATTAAACAGTGATATTCAGTACTAACTCACATACACTATTCAGCTCACTCATATCCACAATACCATCAGGAATTAAACAGTGATATTCAGTACTAACTCACATACACTATTCAGCTCACTCATATCCACAATACCATCAGGATTTAAACAGTGATATTCAACACTAATTCACATACACTATTCAGCTTACTCATATCCACAATATCATCAGGAATTAAACAGTGATATTCAACACTAACATGAGAACATCTGCAAATGCTGGAAATCATCAGGACCACTAATTCACTTACCATATTCATCTCACTCAAATCTACAGTACCATCAAGATTTACTGTGAAATCATTCCTTGAAAAGTTCAACTGCAAAAGAAGAAAACAGTATTGTGGTTTAAAATTTATACATTTCTTGCCCCTTTCATTAGAAACAATCTACTTAACACCTCAAGGCTTTTCTGGTATTCAGAAGGAATACTCTTCATTTGTAGAGAGGATGTTTCCACTGGGGGGGGGGGGGATGAAGGATCAGAGGGCAGAGCCTCAGAAAAAATGTCTGTTTAGAACAGAGGTGAAGAGAGGGTAGTGAATCTGTGGAATTCAATCCTAGTCAGCTATGGAGACCAAATAATTGAGTATATTTAAAGCAGAGGTTTATAGGTTCTTGATTATATGGGGAGAAGGCAGGAGAATGGGGTTGAGAGGGATAATAAATCAGCCATAATCAAATGCCGAAGCTGCTTGGCTTTCCAGCATCTGCAGATTTTCTCGTCTGCTCCCATGTCTTATGGCCTTCATTGGTATTCACAAAGGAAGCAGATTGGTTGTTGAGGAATTCAGAGGAGGTACTCAGTGCCTTGGTACAGTTGAAGGTAGATAAATCACTTGGGCAGGTTGCTGCAGGAGGCTGTGTTTCAGTACTGGCTAAAATTTTGACATCTGGGTTGGACACAGGTAGGGTAGATAACTGGATGACAGCAAATATGACCCTCCTTTTCACTAAAGGTTGCAGGGAAAAACCTGGTACCTCTAAAACTGTCAGAGGTAGGACAGACAGTGTAACACATTCTGAGGGACAGTAAGAATGGTAACTTGTAAAGGCAGGGGCAAATAAGATGGCTCAGTTGGAGGCAACTCCTATCTGACTAATTTGATTGAATTCTTTGAAGAGGTAACAAAGAGTATCAATGAGCGTAGGGCAGCAGATGTGATTTACCTGGACTTTATTACAGCTCTTTACAAGTTGGGAGACAAGTCTAAAAGGTTAGGCCCCATGGGGCTCAGGGCAAGCTGGCAAGGTGGATTCACAACTGCCGTGACAATAGGAGATGGACAATGATGGTAAAGAGCTGTTACTGTGAGTGGATGCCTGTACCCCACAGAGATCAGTGCTGGGATCCTCATTCATTATGATGTATGCAAATGAAGATCAGCAAGTACTGTATGCAGGTAACATCAGGACTGGTGGAGATGGTGGTGGTGTGCAGCACAGTTTTAGGCTGCAGGGGGATTTCGGTCTGGTGGGTGGAGCTTAATCCACACAAACATCAGGTGATGCACTTTGGGACCACTAATGAGCCGAGGTTACACAAGACATGGTAACACGTTAGGGGTTACTGAGGTACAGAGGGCAAATCTGAGATCCTCGAAGGTTATAGTTCAGGTAGAAAGGCTTATAGGATACTGACTTTCATTAGTCCGTGAACTAACGAGAAGTTATTCCAATTTTATAAAATTTTGCTCAGACCTCAGCTGGAAAACCATGTGCAGTTCTGGTTAACCCATGTCTGCTAGAGCCTGGAGGCCAGTTCTGGGGTTAAAGGACTGTGTGTATGTGCATGCACGTGTGGGTGGGAGGGAGGAAAAGGGTTGTCTTGTTGTTCTGCCAAGCATTGTAGGCATGCTATGTTGGTGCTGGAAAGTGTGGTGACACTTGCGGGCTGCCTCCAGAACAGCCCAGCTGTAAACAGTCGATGTTTCAGGCTGAGACCCTTCATCAGGACTGGAGAAAAGATCAGAAGTCAGTGGAAGAAGGTGGGAGGAAGGGAGGAAGAAATACAAAGCAGTAGATGATAGGTGAAATGGGGAGCGGGGGAAGGGTGAAGAGTAAGCTGGGAAGTCAATTTAGGTGAAAGAGATAAAGGGCTGGAGAAGGGGGAATCTGATGGAGGACAGGCCATGGAAGAAAGGGAAGAGGGAGGCGATGGGTAGGTAAGGAGATCAGGTAAGAGAGGGAAAAGGGGGCATTACTGGAAGTTCCAGAAACCGATGTTTATGCCATCAGGTTGGAAGCTCCCTGATACAAGGTGTTGCTCCTCCAACCTGAGTGTGGCCACTGGAATCCCAGGGGACCAATATCCTGGCGGGCTACTGGGCAGAGTTTAAACTAGAATTGTTAAGGGGTGGGAATCGAACTGAAGAGACTGGGGAAGAGGCAGTTGGCTCACAAATAGAGAAAGCTTGGAGACAGTGTGTGAGGGAGGATAGGCAGATGATAGAGAAGGAATGCGATCAGACTGATGGTTTGAGATACTGTATGTCTATTTTAACACAAGGAGTATTGTGAACAAAGCAGACGAGTTTAGAGCATGGACCAGTACTTGGAGCTATGATGTTGTGGCCATTACAGAGACCTGGATGGCTCAGGGACAGGAACGGTTACTTCAAGTGCCAGGTTTTAGATGTTTCAGAAAGGACAGGGAGGGAAGCAAAAGAGGTGGGGGGGCGTGGCACTATTGATCACGGATGCAGACAAGGAGGAAGTCATGGAGGGATTGTCTGCGGAATCTCTGTGGGTGGAGGTTAGGAACAGGAAGGGGTCAATAACTTTGGGTGTTTTTTTTATAGGCTGCCCAATAGTAACAGGGATATCGAGGAGCAGATAGGGAAACAGATCCTGGAAAGGTATAATAATAGAGTTGTCGTGGTGGGAGATTTTAAGTTCCTAAATATCGATTGCAATCTCCCTAGAGCAAGGGGTTTTAGATGGGGTGGAGTTTGTTAGGTGTGTTCAGGAAGGTTTCTTGACACAATATATAGATAAGCCTACAAGAGGGGAGGCTGTACTTAATTTGGTATTGGGAAATGAAACTGGTCAGATGTCAGACCTCTCAGTGGGAGAGTATTTTGGAGATAGTGATCATAATTCTATCTCCTTTACAATAGCATTGGAGAGAAATAGGAACAGACAAGTTAGAAAAACATTTAATTGGAGTAAGGCGATCAGGCAAGAAATTAGAAGCTTAAATTGGGAACAGATGTTCTCAGGGAAAAGTACGGAAGAAATGTGACAAACATTCAGAGGATATTTGTGTGGAGTTCTGCATAGGTACGTTCCAATGAAACAGGGAAGTTACGGTAGGGTACAAAGGCTGTAATAAATCTAGTCAAGAAGAAAAGTTTACAAAAGGTTCAGAGAGCTAGGTAATGTTAGAGATCTAGAAGATTATAAGACTAACAGGAAGGTGCTTAAGAATGAAATTAGGAGAGTCAGAAGGGGCCATGAGAAGGCCCTAGTGGGCAGGATTAAGGAAAACCCCAAAGCATTCTACAAATATGTGAAGAGCAAGAGGATAAGACGTGAAAGAATAGGACCTATCAAGTGTGACAGTGAGAAAATGTATATGGAACTGGAGGAAATAGCAGGGGTACTTAATGAATACTTTACTTCAGTATTCACTATGGAAAAGGACTTGCTGATTGTAGTGATGACTTGCAGCGGACTGAAAAGCTTGAGCATGTAGATATTAAGAAAGAGGATGTGCTGGAGCTTTTGGAAAGCATCAAGTTGGATAAGTCACCAGGACCGGATGAGATGTACCACAGGCTACTGTGGGAGGCAAGGGAGGAGACTGCTGAGTCTCAGGCGATGATCTTTGCATCATCAATGTGGACAGGAGAGGTTCTGGAGGATTGAAGAGTTGCAGATGTTGTTCCTTTATTCAAGAAAGGGAGTAGAGATAGCCCAGGAAATTATAGACCAGTGAGTCTTACTTCAGTGGTTGGTAAGTTGATGGAGAAGATCCTAAGAGGCAGGATTTATGAACATTTGGAGAGGTATAATATGATTAGGAATAGTCAGCATGGCTTTGTCAAGGGCAGTTCATGCCTTACGAGCCTGATTGAACTTTTTGAGGATGTGACTAAACACATTGACGAAGGAAGAGCAGTAGATATAGTTAATACCGATTTTAGCAAGGCATTTGATAAGGTACCCCATGCAAGGCTTATTGAGAAAGTAAGGAGGCATGGGATCCAAGGGGACATTGCTTTGTGGATCCAGAACTGGCTTGCCCACAGAAGGCAAAGAGTGGTTGTAGACGGGTCATATTCTGCATGGAGGTCCGTCACCAGTGGAGTGCCTCAGGGATCTGTTCTGGGACCCCTACTCTTCATGAATTTTATAAATGACCTGGATGAGGAAGTGGAGGGATGGGTTAGTTAAGTTTGCTGATGACAGAAAAGATTGGACGTGTTGTGGATAGTGTTGAGGGCTGTCAGAGGTTACAGCGGGACATTGATAGGATGCAAAACTGGGCTGAGAAGTGGCAGATGGCACTTAACCCAGATAAGTGTGAAGTAGTTCATTTTGGTAGGTCAAATATGATGGCAGAATATAGTATTAATGGTAAAATTCTTGACAGTATGGAGGATCAGAGGGATCTTGGGCTCTGAATCCATAGAACACTCAAAGCTGGTGCATAGGTTGACTCTGTGTTAAGAAGGCATACAGTTTATTGGCCTCCATCAACCGTGGGATTGAATTTAGGAGCTGAGAGGTAATGTTGCAGCTATATAGGACCCTAGTCAGAGCCCATTTGGAGTACTGTGCTCAGTTCTGGTCGCCTCATTACAGGAAGGACGTGGAAACCACAGAAAAGGTGCAGAGGAGATTTACAAGGATGTTGCCCAGATTGGGGAGCATGCCTTGTGAGAATAGGTTGAGTGAACTCGGCCTTTTCTCCTGGGAGCGACGAAGGATGAGAGGTGACCTGATAGAGGTGTATAAGATGATGAGAGACATTGATCGTGTGGATAGTCAGAGGCTTTTTCCCAGGGCTGAAATGGTTGCCACAAGAGGACACAAGTTTAAGGTGCTGGGGAGTAGGTACAGGGGAGATGTCAGGGGTAAGTTTGTTTGTTTGTTTTTTTTTATGCAGAGAGTGGTGAGTGCGTGGAATGGGCTGCCAGCAACAGTGGTGGAGGCGGATACGACAGGGTCTTTTAAGAGACTTTTGGATAGGTACGTGGAGCTTAGAAAAATAGAGGGCTAGGGGTAAGCCTAGTAATTTCTAAGGTAGGGACATGTTCAGCACAGCTTTGTGGGCTGAAGGGCCTGTATTGTGCTGTAGGTTTTCTGTTTCATCACAGCAGTAGAGGAGGCCATGGACTGACATGTCAGAATGGGAATGGGGAGTAGAATTAAAATGGGTAGCCACTGGGAGATCCCACTTTTTCTGGCAGAGCATAGGGGCTCGTTCAAGAGGTCTCCCAAGGTAGCCTCCTGCATATTGATCAGTCCATGGCTGCCTCTACTAGCACAACGAGGCCACACCCAGGTTGGAGGAGCAACATCTTGTATTCCGTCTGGGTCGCCTCCAACCTGATGGCATGAACATCAATTTCTCAAACTTCTGGTAACAGCCTCCCCCACCCTCAACCATTCCCCATTCCTATTTCCCTCTCTCACCTGTCCATCACCTCCCTCTGATGTGCCTCCCCCTTCCCTTTCGTCAATGGCCTCTACACTCTCCTATCAGCTCCCCCCTTCTCCAGCCCTTTGTCTCTTTCACCGACTTCCCAGCTCTTTACTTCACCACTCCCCCCCACTTCCAGTTTCACCTTTCACCTACTAGCTTGTATTTCTTCCTCCCCTCCTCCACCTTCTTACTCCGACTTCTCATCTCTCTTTCTCCAGTCCTGATGAAGGATCTTGGCCTGAAACGTCGACTGTTTACTCTTTTCCATGGATGCTGCCTGGTCTGCTGAGTTCCCCTGGCATTTTGTGTGTGTCGCTTCGATTTCCAGCATCTGCAGATTTTGTCCTGTTTGTCACTGGATATCCTTAGGTGTGTTGGTTTAAACACTAATGATGTATTTCCACTGTATGTTTCAGTGAATCTTGGTCACCACATCGTAGGAAGGCTACGGTTTGTGCTGGAGAGGAGATTCACAAGGATGCTGCCTGGATGGAACAGTTTGGTTCCAAGGAGAGTCTGGAGCAGTGGGTCCCTTCTCCCTGGAGCACAGGAGGATAATAAAGGATGTACCTGTGGCATGTACTGTATACAATTTTGAAGTGTACAGGGTTGGCTGAAGGGAACTGCTCCTCACATCAAAGGTAGATGAAACAAGAGGTCATGGGTTATAGTGAGGGGAGGGGAGGAATTCAGAGGGAATATGAGGGCGGGGGGGTCTTCACCTGGACGAAGACTGGGAGAGTGGCTGAGAGTCACTGCGAGCAGGTAAGAAGTCTCCAGGTAAAGACTTGTCAAGTGCTTGGTTGTAGAGGGTAATGGACCAGGTGCTGGGTGATGGGGTTAATGTGGAAAGATGCCCACTGGTCAGCATGGACAAGCTCATAACTCCCTGAAAGTTATAGTGGCATACGACATTGAATTCAAAAGTCAGGAGGTTATGTTGCAGTTTTATTAAACTCCAGTTAGGCCGCATCTGGAGTACTGCATACTGTTCTGGTCACCCCATCATGGGAAGGATATTGAGGCTTGAGAGGTTTACCAGGATGCTGGCTGGATTAAAGGGCATGTGCTACAGTGAGAGGTTGGACAAACGGGTTGTTTTTCTGGGGCAGTAGAGGCTGAGGACAGATCCGATGATGTTTATACGATTATTAGAGGCATTGATAAAGTAAACAGACAGTATTGTTTTCCAAGGGTTGAAGTGTCTCATACCAGAGAGGGGGTAATTTCAAAGGAGATGTGAGGGGCAACTTTGTTTACACATAGGGAATGCTGGATGCCTGCAATGCACTAGCTGGAGAGGTGGTAGAAGTAGAAACATTAGAAACTTTTAAAAGACGTTTAGATAGGCACATGAACGATAGAAATGGAGGGATATTGACATTGAGCAGGCAGAAGAGATTAGCTGGCCATTTGATTTCTAGTTTAACTGGACTGGCACAACATTTTCAGCTGAATGGTCTGCTCCTGGGTTATCCTCTTCAATGTTCTACAATGTAGAATAATTGGAAAGGTATGGTATGGGCTGAATGGAGCAGTGAGTTCTGGGCCTAAGAAGCAGCAGGTCCCGGGTCAGAGATTGAGGGGCGACCTCAGGTTTAACTGTCCCAGGCCAGACTGGAAAGGACAAGTATGGCTGAATCACGGTGGTAAGGCCTGAGACTGAAAGCGAGGAATGACCCAGGTTTGGCCAGACTGAAAAGGTCAAGGTGTCAGGTCCAGAGGTGAGGGATGGGTCAATGTTCAGCTCGCTGCTCCGCGAGGTTCAGTCGTCTCTGTGCTGAACTGAGGCAACAACAGCTTCCTGGATCAGCTGCACTGGTGAACGGCTTCGAGGCTGTGCACTCACTTCGGTAAAATTCAGTTCTGAATGATGTTTGCTGACACAATGTTTTTCTCCTCTGCACATTGGGTGTTTGACAATCCTTTTTGTTCTATTGGGGTTCTTTGTTTTGAAGCTGCTTGTAAGTAGGCAAACCTCAAGGATAGAGATAGTATACATACTTGTAAATAAATATACTTCTAACTTTTTGATAATGCTCCAAGTATGGTCTCTTTGGACTTGACACAGCAGCAGAATAACTTAAAGCTCCATGTATCCTAGTTGCATTTATAACCTCTACTGCAACGTAGTTACCATCAGATGGGTAGAGCATATACCTTTGATCTGGTACGCTGCTCCATACTGTACCGGGTAGAGTACCTTAATTCAGGAATGGTGCTGTAAATTGCATTAGGTAGAAATTGGCATTTACCCAGAGGAGCTGGTTTCCGTAAGCAAACATGTCAGATGCAGGAACAACAGCATGGCCACTCCGGACCTCCGGTGCCACCAGGTCTAGTTTATCAGCCACCATCCAACTGACGTTAGTGCGCTGATCCTGACGGTGAAAGACAGGTGGTAACGGTCACGGATCACATTTCTAACTGTTTGAAAATCATTTAAATAATTCTTTTGCAATCTACAGTGATATACTAATTAATAAGCTTCAGTACTTTACACCATTTGAGCAAAAGATTAGCATTATTTGTCACATCTACATGGAAACACAGAGAAAGGTGCTATTTCCATCAACGACCAGGTGCTGGGGCAGCCTCAAGTGTGCTGCGTTTCCCACGCCAACGTAACATGCCCACAGCTATTAACTATCACCTGTATGTCTTTGGAGACTGGGAAGAAACTGGAGCTCCTGGAGCAAATCCACACCGTTAGAGGGAGAACACAGGAATTGAACCCCAATTGCTGGCTTTTAATGGTGCTACAATAACTGGGATGCTACCACATGGGCACGTGGCCAAGTGGTTAAGGCATTGGACTAGCGACCTGAAGGTCGTGAGTTCGAGCCCCAGCCGAGGGAACGTGTTGTGTCCTTGAGCAAGGCACTTAACCACACATTACTCTGCGACGACACTGGTGCCAAGCTGTATGGGTCCTAATGCCCTTCCCTTGGACAACATCAGTGTCGTGGAGAGGGGAGACTTGCAGCATGGGTAACTGCCGGTCTTCCATACAACCTTGCCCAGGCCTGCGCCCTGGAGAGTGAAGACTTTCCAGACGCAGATTCATGGTCTCACAAGACTAACGGATGCCTTTGTTTTGATGCTACCATGCTACCGATGCCTGTATACTCTATACTGGGTAAAGTATTTACCTTTGTTCAGGTACAGTGCTCTATACTGTACTTAAGAGTATTTAAGCAAACAGATATTTAGAGATGAGAGTGGATACAGGACCACTAGAAAATAAGGCCAGAGAAGTAATAAAGAGGACAAGGAAATGGCAGATAAACTATTTTGCATCAGTCGTCACTGTGTAAGACACCAGCAGTGCACCAGATAGAACATAGAATAGTACAGCACAGTACAGGCCCTTCGGCCCACCATGTTGTGACGACCCTCAAACCCTGCCTCCCATATAAGCCCCCACCTTAGATTCCTCTATATACCTGTCTAGTAGTCTCTTAAACTTCACTAGTGTATCTGCCTCCACCACTGACTCAGGCAGTGCATTCCATGCACCAACCACTCTCTGAGTGAAAAACCTTCCTCTAATATCCCCCTTGAATTTCCCACCCCTTACCTTAAAACCATGTCTTCTTGTATTGAGCAGTGGTGCCCTGGGGAAGAGGTGCTGGCTATCCACTCTATCTATTCCTCTTATTATCTTGTACACCTCTATCATGTCTCCTCTCATCCTCCTCCTCTCCAAAGAGTAAAGCCCTAGCTCCCTTAATCTCTGATCATAATGCATACTTTCTAAACCAGGCAGCATCCTGGTAAATCTCCTCTGTACCCTTTCCAATGCTTCCACATCCTTCCTATAGTGAGGTGACCAGAACTGGACACAGTACTCCAAGTGTGGCCTAACCAGAGTTTTATAGAGCTGCATCATTACATCGCGACTCTTAAACTCGATTCCCTCGACTTATGAAAGCTAACACCCCATAAGCTTTCTTAACTACCCTATCTACCTGTGAGGCAACTTTCAGGGATCTGTGGACATGTACCCCGAGATCCCTCTGCTCCTCCACACTACCAAGTATCCTGCCATTTACTTTGTACTCTGCCTTGGAGTTTGTCCTTCCAAAGTGTACCACCTCACACTTCTCCGGGTTGAACTCCATCTGCCACTTCTCAGCCCACTTCTGCATCCTATCAATGTCTCTCTGCAATCTTTGACAATCCTCTACACTATCTACAACACCACCAACCTTTGTGTCGTCTGCAAACTTGCCAACCCACCCTTCTACCCCTACATCCAGGTCGTTAATAAAAATCACGAAAAGTAGAGGTCCCAGAACAGATCCTTGTTGGACACCGCTAGTCACAATCCTCCAATCTGAATGTACTCCCTCCACCACCACCCTCTGCCTTCTGCAGGCAAGCCAATTCTGAATCCACCTGGCCAAACTTCCCTGGATCCCATGCCTTCTAACTTTCTGAATAAGCCTACCGTGTTGAAGGGAGTGAGGGAAGAGAAGTGGGTGCAGTTACTATTACAAGGGAGAAGGTGCTCAAAAACCTTAAAGACCTAAGGGTACCCAAGTCACTTGGACCATATGAACTGCACCCTAAGGGTCTGGAAGAGGAAGCAGTAGAGATTGAGAAGACATTAGTAATGATCTTTCAAAAATCATTGGACTCTGGCATGATGCCAGAGGACTGGAAAATTGCAAATGTCACTCCAATCTTTAAGACAGGTGGAAGGCAGCAGAAAGGAAATTATAGACCAGTTAGCCAGACCTCAGTGGTTGGGAATATGTTGGAGTCAATTGTTTAAGGATGAGGTTATGGAGTACTTGGTGACACAGGACAAGATAGGACAAAGTCAGCACGGTTCCTTCAGGGAAAATCCTGCCTGACTAACCTGTTGGAAATACTTGAGATTACAAGTGGGATAGATAAAGGGGATGCAGTGGATGTTGTACATTTGAATTTTCAAAAGGCTTTTGACAAGGTGCCACACATGAGGCTGCTTATCAAGTTATGAACCCATGGTATTACAGGAAAGTTATTAATACGGTTAGAGCATTGGCTGATTGGTAGGAAGCAGTGAGTGGGAATAAAGGGAACCTTTTCTGGTTAGCTGCCAGTAACTAGTGGTGTTCCGCAAGGGGTCGGTGTTGGGATCGCTTCTTTTTATGCTGTATATAAATGATTTGGACAATGGAAAAGATGGTTTCGTTGCCAAGTTTGCAGATAATACAAAGACTGGTGGAGGGGCAGGTAGTGTTGATGAAACAGGTAGGCTGCAGAAGGACTTAGACAGATTAGGAACATGGGCAAGAGTGACAAATGAAATACAATGTTGGAAAATGCATGACCATGCACTTTGGTAGAAGTAGTAAATGTGCAGACTATTTTCTAAATGGAGAGAAAATCCAAAAAATCTGAGATGCAAAGGGACTTGGGAGTCCTTGTGCAAAACACCCTGAAGGTAAACTTGCAAATCAAGTTGGTGGTGAGGAAGACAAATGCCATGTTAGCATTCATTTTGAGAGCTCTGGAATACAAGAACAGGGCTGTGATGCTGAGTCTTTATAAGACACTGGTGAGGCCTCACCTTGAGTACTGTGAACAGTTTTAGGCTCCTCATCTAAGAAAAGATGTACTGCCATTGGAGAGGGTTCAGAGGAGGTTCACAAAGGATGATTCCAGGAATGAAAAGGTCATGTTTCGAGGAACATTTGATCACTCTGGGTCTGTACTCGCTGCAACTTAGAAAGATGAGGTGGTGGTGGTGGTGGTGGTGGTGGTGGGGGGGGGGGGGGAGATCTCGTTGAAAGCTTTCAAATGTTGAAAGGCCTAGACAGAATAGATGTGGAAAGGATGTTTGCTACAGTGGGGGAGTCTGGGACAAGAGGGCACAGCTTCAGGATAGGGGGGTGCCCAATTATAACAGTGACAGAGAAATTTCTTTAGCCAGAGGGTGGTGAATTTGTGAAATTTATTACCAGAGGCAGCTGTGGAGGCCAGGTTGTTGGGTGTATTTAAGACCGAACTTGAGAAGTTCTTGATTGGACATGACATCAACGTCACGGGGAGAAGTCCAGGGAGTGGTGCTGTGGAGGGGGAAAGAAGGATCAGCCATGATTGAATGGTGGAGCAAACTCAATGGGCCAATGACCAAATTCTGCTCCTATATTTTATGGTCTTAATATATTACACTCTGTACATAGGTCAGCATCTTGATATCCTTAAAATCCTTCTAGAAGTACTTTCACCTCATGAGCTGTAACAAATTCAAAATGACCTCCAATTTTCATAGCAATAGTAAGAGTGTCAAAGGCTATGGGAGAAGGCAGGAGCGTGGGGCTGACAGGGATAATAAATCACCCATGATGGATTGGCAAAGCAGACTCAATGGGCTGAATGGCTAAATTCTGCTCCTGTGCCCGATGGTTTTAATTTGGGACAGGTACTCAATGCTGGCCTGAGCAGTAATAACCACAATCTCTGAATCAGTTAAAATTCTCCTCCATAAATATTGGAAACCATGAAGTAAACCCAACTACTCACCGGTGTCTTGGTGAAGTCAAAATCTCCAAGGACTCCATGCTGACGGTTAATGACAAAGACATTGTGAGGGTGTAAAGCGCCATGAACAATGTTTGAGCCATGAAGTGTTCGTAAACCAACTGCAACACCTCTCATCACTGTTATTACCTCCTTCAAACAGAAAGGACAATGCAGGATGGGTTTAGAACAGAGGTACACACACTAATTACTGAGTACAGGTATGGGATTTCAAATTACACTCAGAGCATTGCCAACCATCCACCTACACCTCCGATGCCAGAATCCAAGATCTACTCAAAGGCAGATTGAACTCACACACACCCATGACAAGCGGAAATGGAGATTCTGATACCTTATCATACACCATTTTAGACCAAAGTCACATTATACAGAGCTGTCCAAGTTACTGACCCCACCATTGAGCACATCTACAAGGAGTACTGCCACGGGAACGCAGCATCCATCAGGGATCCCACCCCATCACCCAGGCTGTGCTCTCTTCCCACTGCTGTCATCGGGCAGGAGCTCAGGACCCACACCACTACATTCAAACACAGTCATTACCCCTCAACCATCAAGCTTTTGAATGAACGTGGATAACCTCACTCATCTTGACACTGAACGGATCCCACAATCTATACACACACTTTCAAGGACTCTACAACTCAAGTTCTCAGTATTTATGTTTTTTTAAATTTTAGTTTACATAACTTGTCTACTTTTACACACTGGTTGTTGGCCGTCTTTATGTATAGGTTTTCATAAATTCCATTGTATTTCTTTATTTCCCTGCGCATGCCAGCAAGGGAATGAATCTCAAGGTGGTATTTGGTGACAGCAAAGGTGATAAATAAATTTAGCGATACATCACAGAAGGGCCTTCCATCCCTTCAGCCGTACCACCCAGCAACCCACCTATTCAACCCAAGCCTCAATACAGGACTATTTACAACCATCAATTAACCAACTAACCCACTGTCTTTAGACTCTGGGAGGAAACTAGACCACCCAGAGGACACCCACACGTTCATGGGGAGAATGTACAATCCCCGGAATTGAACTCTAAAATGTAGAAATCCCAAGCTGTAACAGCATCCTGGTGCCCTTTGATTTTTGACGTTTTTGCCAATAAAACCTGCACAAAGAACCTCAAGTTAACAGTAGCAGAGGTGTTTCGTGCAGCTTAACAGTAGCAATGGCTTCCAATAGCCTAGAAACAAAATGTGCATATTTGCATTATTTCAATAACAATGAATCACCACACATCAAGCAGTAGAATTGCACAATGCCAAGACATCCATCAATTTAATTTAATACTGTGGAAGATCTAAGAACACTTCTAAGAATCTACTTTTTAAAATTTGGCCTCCTTATAGGATTAACTTAAGGCCTGTTGATGTTGATAACAGTTATACAATTTGGTATATTCAATTACATTTTATTCTATGTTCTTACTGATGATTTTTAATTTTGTCTTATGTTTTTATTACTATATCGATTTATCTTTACAATCTATGTAAAGAACTGAGCCTGCATCTTAACGTATGAAGGGTGCTATACAAATAAAGTTATTATTAATCACAGTGCCATCATCAAAATGTCTGATACTGGAAGGTATAGCTTTAAGCTGAAAGGAGAAAACTTACAGGAGGTTTCTGTGCCAAGTGTGTTTAGCAGGTACAATTGCAGCGTTTAAAGAGGTATTGAGATGGGCTCACGAAGAGGCAGGGAAACAAGGCTGTGTGCATCATGGTCAGTACAGACACAGTGGGCCGAAAGGCCTTTCCTGTGCTGTACCACTATTTAGAATGTGGAACTGCACAGTCCAGTACAGTTCCATATCTGAAATGACAGTTTCCGACTAAACCTAGCAATGCACCGAGCATTTTAATAAGTATCTCCATCATGTCACTTCCTGTAGGTGTGGGCTCACCACCACAGAGGTCATGTCAGGGTTATATGTTCTCCCCAACTCATTCAGGCCAAGCCTTACCAATGAAACACACTGTCGCTTAGAAAACAGTTCTATCAGTCCTGTGACCCACCACTTCCCTTTCTGAAATGTTCTCTGTCTGCCCAAATGTGAGTTTATGCTAACGTGGACATGAGCAAAGTCAAAGTGCATATATGTCGCCATATGCTGTAATGATTTTATCACATAAAGCAGTTACACTCGGACAGTTTCACTCTCTTGACCTCGGCGGTTCGGGCCTAGTGGCATAAACAGCGTCACAAACTGGGGCCATTCTTGGTTGCAGTGGATGACCATGACATCTGTGCCTCATCCCCTTCACTCTCCACATAACGTTGCAGAACCACGTCCCTGCCATTCCGCCAGAGCTGACTTCACATATTTGGGCAGATCACCTGGTTTAGTCCCCCTGTCGAAGTGGGATACCGAATGTGGTCACTGTCTCATGTAAACAGCTAATTAGAGCAGGCTGTCCAGTGGGGAACAAAGGTAACATTCAAGATGACTGTCTACTCTATACCCTTAAATTCTTCATAGTTTCTAACCTGTTGAAGTAGTGAGATCATTTCCTTTTCCCTCCTGGCCATTTCTGGTATCTCCAAGCCTGAATGCTCGAAACTGCAGTGAGCAAAGGAGTTTTCTTGCCTATTTCTCATCAATGACAAAAATCACTTCTTTCTGAACACACGCACAACTGATGCAACTTAAAAACTGTTCACTCTAAGCATGGTTTGGTGTCCAACAGCCACACAAGTGCATGCGTCTGACGCTAGTAAGAAACTGTTTGGCAACAGTCTCCTGTCCCAATTAAGTGGCATAGTGTCCCAAATAAACATCTGCAGAATTCCTGCTGTAAAGGGAACTCCAGCTATTTTCTTGATTAGTTTTTATTCTTTAAGAGTTGTCCCAAATAAGCAGATGTTCCGATTAACCAATGGCCCAATTAACCAGACTCCACCATATAGGTCACCATATACAACCCTGACATTCATTTTCTTGCGGGCATTCACAGTATATAGAAGGAAACACACAATCACGGACAAACTAATTAAAAGGTTCAGTCTGTCTTCTGTCCTTCATAGAAAAACACAAGATACTCTCTTGCCACTGAAGTCTCTGGAGAAGACTTGACAATGATCTGAAATATTGGTCGTTTAAATAGTCACTGAATTGGATTTGAGCTCTTGGTTGACACATTCTAACAGCTTTGTCAATGCAACAAGATGTTTTCACCACGCTCTGGCTAAAGAAATTACTCATCTCCATTACGAAAGGACCCTCCCCCCCATTCTGAGGCAGTGTCCTCTGGTCTTAGACTCCCCCACCATAGGAAACAAACTCTCAATATCCATTCTATCAAGGCCTTTCACCATTCACTTTAGCCAGAGAGTGGTGAATCTGTGGAATGTGTTGCCACAGGCAGCTGGAGAGGCCAAGTTTTATGTATATTTAAAGCAGAGGCTGATAGATTCTTGACTGGTCATAGCATGAAGGCATACAAGGGGGAAGGCATGAGACTGGGGCCGAGAGGAAAATTGGATCAGCATGATGAAACACAGGAGCAGACTCGATGGGCCAAATAGCCTAATTCTGCTGCTCCTATATCTTAGTCTTACAACAGAATCAATGAAAGACTGCTCGACTTGGATGTTCAACCAGAGTGAAGAAGACAACAAACTGTGCAAATACTAAAAGAAACAATAATAATAAATACATAGGCAATAAATATCTGGATCACAAGGTGACGAGTTCTTGAAAGTGAGTCCGTAGTTTGTGGGAACATTTATCCCCTTTGGTTCAGCTTATTTTTAAATTTAATAGTGTTTGATATTCCCCTTTCATTTACTTCTCAAGCAAAGTTGCTGGCACATACTTCTCTGTTGAACTTTGAAGACCCACTCAATGAAGACATGAAACTCACCGCTGAGTTCAAGGGGTTGGTGTCCTGCACCTCCTTCAAAGAGCATCCCGGATAAAACGGCACCAGAACATAGGCCACTGGCTCAGACTGAGAGAAAAGTATTGTGCAGAAATCACAATAAAGCAACTGAAATCCTTATTCTGTTTAAGCAATAGCTTACATTAACAGATGTACTGTTATTGAACGTAGAGCCATAATCCCATTAGCACATTAACAGCTCCATTAGTACTTCTATTTTGAACTCTTTAAGTGTTATCAGCTCAGTAAATTTTACATCCAACTGTTCCAGCTTTCCTTGTGAAATCAAGATATCTCTGACAATGAATACATTTCCAGACCCCGTACCTTGGAGCTCCTTGTCGGTTGCTCCTTCATTCTGCAAAATTCCGAAACACAGGGAAGATTGAAGGCACTGCCTACACAAACTAGTTTAATCCCCCTGCTAGGCAGTGACTCTGCCAATGCATAGCTCTCTTCAATCCTGGTTTGCCTTCAGAACCCACGTACCAAAGATTTGTAACACCTCCTTAATTCCCACCCCTGCTGGAGTGAACCGTGATTCACTCACCTGCTGCTAACATCCACAGCCAGGCTTTCCTCTTCAATGTCAAATCCTCTACAACTCAGCTAATATTAATTTTTGTCGGTTGTATCCTTTCTGCAGGATTTCAATCTTGCTTAACCAATATTCTTCCTATTCTGACATCCAGATTGTTATTGAACAATTCTCAGCCTTGTGTTTAAATCCTCCTTCCTTTAGCTTTCTTCAATCACCCTGACCTATCTGTTGAACCCTGCCTCATTCCTTCCATTCCCATTATGGATAGATTTGGTCAGTCAACTTGGACCACATTATACGTATGTATGTATGTATGCATTTATTTATTTATTTTCTCTCTCTCCTTCCCCTAGAGCAGAAACTGCAGGGGTTGTAGCAGAGATATTTTTAAAATCCTACCAGCGCATGAGGTGCCAGAGAATTGGAGGATAGTGAATGATGTTCCATTGTCTAAGAAAAGCACTGAAACTAAACCAGGAAATTATAGGCTGGTGAACTTGACATCAATAGTGGGTAAGTAATTGGAAAGTATTAAGGGACTGGATATACAAGTATTTGAACATAAGTCACCGGAGCAGAATTGGGCCATTCGGGCCATCAAGTCTGATGCACCATTCCGTCATGGCTGATTCATTTTCCCTTTCATTCCTATTCACCTACCTTCTCCCAGTAACCTCTGACACCCTTATCAATCAAGAATGAATCAACTTCCACTTTAAATATCTCCAATGACTTTGCCTCCACAGCCATCTGTGACAATGAATTCTACAGATTCATTGCTTTCTGGCTAAAGAAATTCCTCCCCATCTCCATTCTAAAGGGATGTCCTTTTATTCTGAAGCTGTGCTCTCTGGTCCTAGACTTACCCCATGATGGGGAAGAACCATTTCATATTGCACTTTGGATAGAAAGGGAACGATTAGGGACAGTCAACATGGCTTTTTACATGGTAGGTCATCTAGTAATGTGCCAGATGTTGAAGGGTATACGGGAGGAAAACCAGTGCAGTTGCATTACAACGGAGAAAATGCTCAAAAAGCTGAAAGACCTAAGGGTACAAGTCACCTGGACTTGATGAATTAGATAAATAGATAGATAGATAGATATACTTTATTGATCCCGAGGGAAATTGGGTTTCGTTACAGCTGCACCAACCAAGAATAGAGCATAATTGCACCCTAGGGTTCTGAAAGAGATAGCAGTAGAGATTGTGCAGACATTAGTAATGATCATTGGGCTCTGGCATGGTGCCAGAGGACTGGAAAATTGCAAATATCACTTCATTCTAAGAAAGGAGGAAGGCAGCAGAAAGGAAATTATAGACCAATTAGCCTGACCTCATTGGTTGAGAAGATATTGCATCAATTGTTAAGGATGAGGTGATGGAGTACTTGGTGACACAGACCAAGGTGGGACAAAGTCAGCATGGTTTCCTTAAGGGAAAATCTTGCCTGAAAAATCTGTTGGAATTCTTTGAGGAGATGACGAGTATGATAGATAAAGGGGATGCACTGGATGTTGTATATTTGGACTTCCAGAAGGCCTTTGACAAGGTGCCACACATGAGGCTGCTTACCAAGTTGAGAGCCCATGGCATTACAGGAGAATTACTAACATGGTTAGAGCATTGGCTGATTGGTAGGAGGCAGCAAGTGGAAATAAAAGGATCCTTTTCTGGTTGGTTGCCAGTAACTAGTGATGTTTCACAGGGGTCGGTGTTGGGACCGCTTCTTTTTATACTGTATATCAATGATTTAGATGATGGAGTAGATGGCTTTGTTGCCAAGTTTATAGATGATATAAAGACTGGTGGAGGAGCAGCTAGTGTTGGGGAAACAGGTAGGCTGCGGAAGAACTTAAGAGAAATTAGGAAAATGGGCAAGAAATGGAGAGACAATCCAAAAATCTGGAAGTTCTGGTGCAGAACAGCCAAAGGGTTAACTTGTAGGTAGAGTTGGTGGTGAGGAAGGCAAATGCAATGTTAGCATTCATTTCAAGAGGTTTAGAGGCTTTATACAGTATTGGAGAGGCCTCACCTTGAGTTTTGGGCTCCTCATCTAAGAAAAGATGTACTGGCATTAGAGAGGGTTCAGAGGAGGTAAACCAAGGATGTTTCCGGGAACAAGAGGGTCATCATACGAAGAACGTTTAATAGCTCTGGGTCTGTAATCACTGGAATTTAGAAGGATGAAGGGGGACCTCATTGAAGCCTTTCAAATATTGAAAGGCAGACACAGAGTAGATGTGAAAAAGATATTTCCCATGGTGGGGGAGTCTAGAACGAGAGGGCACAGCCTCAGAATAGAGGGGCATCCATTTAAAAAGAGATGCGGAGAAATTTCTTTAGCCAGAAGGTGGTGAACTTGTGGAATTTATTACCACAGACAGCTGTGGAGGCCAAGTCATTGGGGGTATTTAAGGCAGAGCTTGATAGGTTCTTGATTGGACATAACATCAAGGGTCATGGGGAGAAGGCTGGGGAGTGGGCTAAGGTGGGGAGAGAAGGATCAGTCATGATTAAGCGGCAGAGCAGACAAGATGGGCAGAATGGCCTAACTCTGCTCCAATGTCTTATAGCCTTATGTTTAACCAATCTTGTAGAGTTTTTTTTGAGGAGGTTACCTGGAAAGCAGATGAAGATAAACTAGTGGTTATGTCTACATGGACTTCAGCAAGGCATATGACAAGGTCCCTTATGGGAGGTTGAGTTGCTCAGCATTCAGGATAAGGTGGTAAATTGGATTAGAAATTGGCTACTGAGAGTGGTAGTAGCTGTTTGCTCTCTGACAAGGAGGTTGTCAGGACTCGAGGTCCTAAATTACAGGGAAAGGCTGAATAAGTTAGAATGTGGAGATACAGAATTATGAGGTGTACCAATAGGGTAAATGCAAGCAGGCCTTTTCCACTGAGGATGGGTCTGTCTACAACCAGAGATCATGAGTTAATGATGAAAGGCAGAATGTTTAAGAGGAACATGAGGGGAACTCAGAGGGTGGTGAGAGTGTGGAACGAGCTGCTAGCAGAAGTGGTGGATATGGGTTCGATTTCACTATGTAAGAGAAATTTGGATGGGAGAAGTGTGGAGGCTATGGTCCATGTGCAGGTTGATGGGTGAGACAGATTAATAATTTGGCATAGAGTAGATGGGCCAAATGTCCTGTTTCTATGCTGTAGTATTCTATGACTCTATGACACCTCCAGCCACACACTCCCCCCACACCCGGATGCAAGTTAATCCATATCTTCAATAAGTGTTTGGGAACCCACTTTCACCTTTGACTGCTCCAAATCATCACATCCAATGTTGAGCATTAGGAAAAGAAAGCCTTTTCTCCCTGAGGTACTACTCAAACACAAGCTCCTGTTTCTGTTTTTAAACTTCCTTGTTTATCACATTTATTCTGCTTTCACTAACCTTGCAAACAAACATGTCCAGAATTGGTAGAAGTCCAGAGTTCTCCTTCAACACAGACCAGGCCCGGTGATACTCAGCTGCTCTCTCTATCATGTGAGCCTCTGTGGTGTAATCCACACAGTGTCCCTATCAAAATATACCATATTAATCTGCAGACATACAACTAAAACCCTCAAGTGCTGTTTGCAACAACTGAAGAACTCAACACCAATCTGAATAGAAAGTCACAAAAAGGAAAACAACATCTGGACAGGTTTCAAAGTTCAAAGAACATTTATTATCAATATATATACATCTATATCTATATAGTCCTAGAGGACTCAAAGATTGCAAATGTCACTCCACTGTTTAAGAAGGGAGGAAGGCAAAAGAAAGGAAATTATAGGCCAGTTAGCTAACATCAGTGGCTGGGCAAGCGTTAAAGTCTATTATTAAGGATGAGGTTTCAGGGTACTTGGAGACCAGTGATAAAATAAGTCAAAGTCAGTACGTTTCTGTCAAGGGAATTCTTGCCTGGCAAATCTGTTAGAGGTCTTTGAGGAAGTAACAAGCAGGGTAGACAAAGGAGAGGCAGTACATGTCATTTACTTGGATTTCCAGAAGGCATTTAATAAGGTGCCACACATGAGGCTGCTTTACAAGATAAAATCCCATGGTGTTACAGGAAAGATACTGGCATGGATAGAGGAATGGCTGACAAACAGGAGGCAGCGAGTGGGAATAAAAGGAGCCTTTTGTGGTTGGCTGCCAGTGACTAGTGGTGTTCCTCAGGGACCATTACTTCTCACATTGTTTGTCAGTGATTTGGATAATGGAATTGGTGGCTTTGTGGCAAAGTTTACAGATGATACACAGACAGGTGGAGGGGTAGGTAGTGCCGAGGAAACAACGCAATTGCAGAAGGACTTAGACAAATTGGAAGAACGGGCAAAAAAGTGGCAGATGAAATACAGTGTTGGGAAATGTATGATTATGCATTTTGGTAAAAGGAACAATAGTGTGGACTACTATCTAAATAGGGAGAAGGTTCAAACATCAGAGGTGCAGAGGGACTTAGGAGTCCTCATGCAAGACTCCCAGAAGGTTAATTTCCAGGTTGAGTCTGTGGTTAAGAAGGCAAATGCAACGTTGGCATTTATTTCAGGGGAATCTAATATAAAAGCAAAGAGATTATGCTGAGCCTTTATTGGACACTGGTCAGGCTGCACTTGGGAAAATTGTCAACAGTTTTGGGATCCACATCTCAGAAAGAACGTATTGTCATTGGAGAGAGTCCAGAGGAGGTTCACGAGAATGACTCCGGGAATGAAGGGGCTAACATATGAGGAGCATTTGGGAGCTTTGGGCCTATACTCACTGGAGTTTAGAGGAACGCGGGGGGGGGGGGGGCCGATCTCATTGATACCTAATGAACATTGAAGGACTAGATAAGGTAGATGTGGAGAGGTTGTTTCCTATGGTGGGTGTATCCAGAATTAGAGGGCACAGCCTCAAAATTCAATGGTGACGCTTTAGAACAGAGGTGAGGAAGAATTTTTTTTTTTTTTTAGCCATAGTAGTAAATCTGTGGAATGCTCTGCCACAGACTGTGGTGGCGGCCAAGTCTATGCGTATATTTAAGGCGGAAGTTGATCATCTCCTGTTCAATCAGGCCATCAAAGGATATGGCGAGAAGGCAGGTGTATGTGGTTGAACGGGATCCGGGATCAGCCATGACGGAATGGCAGCGCAGACTCGACGGGCTGAATGGCCTAATTCTGCTCCCATGTCTCTTGGTCTTATACAACCTTAAGTTTTGTTTTCTTGCCTGCATTCACAATACATATAAAGAAACACAATAGAATGGATGAAAAACCGCACACAAGACGGAAAATCACTGTGTAAAGACAAAGAAAACAAAATAGTAAATCAGGAATAGATATCGAGCACGAAATGAAGAGTCCTTCAAAGTGAGTCATTGGTTGTGGGAATGGTTCAGGGTGGGGTGAGCAAAAATAAGTGAACACACACGAGTCTTGCTCACCAAACAGTACCTACCTTTAGGAGAATTCTCTTGGACTTAACCTCAGAGCACACCACTGATCGCTTGCTACTCAACTCTCTCAGAGGCTCACGATCAAACAAACTACGCTCCAAGTTCTCATTCAGAAGTCCAGCAGACTGCTAAGAAAACAAAGAGAAGGATTTGGCTAGGATTTAAAAGAACAGTGAATTCCAGTTAATTGGGCCATCAGTTAATCGGGGCAGCCACTTAATTCAGAACCTCAAAGAACAAAACCTAATCCAGAAAGCTCCCGGGAATCCATTCATTTTATTTGGGACACTACACCACTTAATTGAGACAGGAGACTGTTGTCAAACAGGTTCTAACTAGCGTCACTTGCACACATTTGCGTGGCTGTTAGACGTGACACTGTGATTAGCGCCAACAGTTTTTAAATAGCGTCAGTTTTGTGTGTTCAAAAAATAGTGATTTTTGTCACTGATAGCTGGCAAAATAAAGCAGCAAGACAATTTGAAACTGCGGATTCAAACATTCAGTCTTGGAGATGCAAGAAATAGCCGGGAGTGAAAATGAAATGATTTCACTACTTCAACAAATTAGGAAATGCTAAGTATTTGGAAGGTATTGGCAATCACGTTGAATGTTATGATGAAAATGAAGATTTGGAGGACACATTGTTGACAGCATTGAATGAAGGCAGTCCAATATCTACACGAGGTGTCTGCTAATTTTGTTCATTGTGTACACTGGACGAATCCTTCCATCGATAACTATTAGGGACTAATACAACTTTTTATAGTACTGTAGTATTATTGGTAGTGTTCTAATTTGTTATGGATTTGATTTAAATACATAATTTGTTACTCAGTTTGTCTTTTTTTTATATACCTTTTTAACTATTTCCATGAAACTTCAGTTAAATGGGGCAGCCACTTATGGGCTAAAATGTACTCGTCTCAATGAGCCCCAATTAACTGGAATCCACCGCATATACAATTAAGTGAGAGTGTTAAAAAGATAACAGAGTGCATGTCTTCTTAAAGAGTGCGACATTTTTGTAAGGAAGACAGAAAAGTGCATTGGCCAGATTGCACTTGGGAGCACTGTGTGCAGTTTTTTTGGCCCCTTATTTAAGAAAGGATGTACTGACATTGGAGGTCTAGAGGAGGTTTATGAAAATTGTCCCAGGAATGAAAAAGTTAATGTACAAAGTGCATTTGTTGACTCTGGGCCTGTACTTGCTGCTGTTTAGAAGAATGATGGGGGATCTCATTGAAACCTATCATATACTGAAAGGCTGAGCGTGGATGTGTGGCGGGAGGTCTAGGACCAGAGGGCACAGCTTCGGAATAGAGGGACATCCATTTAGAACAGAGGTGAGGGGGAAATTCTTTATCCAGAAGGTGGTGAATCTGTGGAACTCATTGCCACAGAAGGCCCTGGAAGCCAAGTCATTGGGTACATATAAAGTGGAGGTCGATTAGTCAGGCCGTCAAAAGGTTACGGGAAGAAGGCAGGAGAATGGGGTTGAGAGGGAAAATAAATCAGCCATGGTAGAACAGATTCAATGGGCCACTCGTGTGTGTATGTATACACATGTATGTATATGTATGTATGTAGATACATAATATATATGTATAGCAAAAATAGAAATAAAGAAGTAGTGCAGTAGTGTTCATGGATTCAAAGTCCATTCAGAAATCAGATGGCAGAAGGGAAGAAGCCATTCCTGAATCATTTAGTGTGTACCTTCAGGCTTCTGCACCTCCTTCCTGATGGTAACAGTGAGAACCAGGCATGGCCTGGGTGATGGGGGTTCTCAGTGATGGGTACTGCCTTTTTGACACATTGAACCTTGAAGATGTTCTGGGTACTACAGAAGCCAGTACCCATGATGAAGCTGACTCCAATCCCTGAGTCAATAAATGGCATGTGTAGCTAGGTACAGTCATAGGTGAGGAGAGATTAGAGCAATGGGCTAAGCACACATCCCTGAGGTGCACCAGTGTTGACTGTCAGTGAGATGAAGATGTTTTCTCTGATCTGCACAGACTGGTCTTCCGGTTAGGGAGTTGAGGATCCAGTTGCACAGGGAGGTACATTGGCCCAGGTTCTGGAGCTTTGAGATCATAACTTTAGCAATGATAGTGTTAAATGCTGAGCTATAGTCAATGAACAGCATCCCGACACAGGTATTCATATTGTCGAGGTGATCCAAGGCTGCGTGAAGAACCAATGAAGTTTGTGCCCACCATAGTCCTGATGTGGTGACAGGCAAATTGCAGTGGGCCAAGGTCCCTGCTGAGACAGGAGTTAAGTCTAGCCGTAACCAATCTCTCAAAGCACTTCATCACCAGAGACAAGTGCTACTAGATGATAGTCATTAAGGCAGCTAACCTTGCTCTTCTGTACTGGTATAGTTGTCATTTTGAAGCAGGTGGGAACTCCTGACTGTAGCAATGAGACACTGACATTGTCTTTGAACACCCCTGCCAGTAAGTTGGCACAGCCCTACCAGGTACTCCGTTGACAGCCTGACAATGTCTCCTCTAAGTTGCACGCACACGTCTTTTCTTACTAGCGCACAAAAGGTTGTCACCCTCTACCTCACTGGCACGTTAAGGATATTTCACGATTGTACACAATCACAATTCCTTTTCCGGTTTCTGATACAGACAGTGCTGACAATGTGGAGTTTGTGATGATTTGTCTGCAGATTTTAGAACTGGCTTATTTATACAGTTTTTACTGAATAAGTTATTCAGAGCACATACATTGTTGTCACTGGCAAAAAAATTGCACAGCACAAGATTTTTGTGTACACTGGTCATTTCAAATTAGAGAGAGCATTGCAGCCTGATGTTGACCTCTGAGACTGAGGTCACAGGGTCACCAGATGCTGCAGGGATCCTCATATGGTAGTTTTATTCTCCCTTTCAAAGCAAGCATAAAGGCATTGAGCTCATCCAGGACTGAAGCACCTCTGCCACTCATGATGTTAAGCTTTGCTTTGTAGGAAGTAATGGCCTGCAAACCCAGTCAAAGTTGACATACTTATCACTGAGATATTCAATAGGGCCGTTAGCTTTACACATGGCCTCTACAGCGGGCTTTGCCAGTGTAAAAGGAAAATCAGTTACAGTACATGTGGGTACAGGTGTGTAGAGGAGAGGAAGGGATTATACCCTGGCAGTGGGTTGGGGTGTGGGGTCCAGGTATGTAATGGGAAAGGTTTATATTTTGGCATTTGACTGGGGGATTGTTGGTGTTCAGGGTCAGCTGTTGACTGTTCTCCCCCTCCCTAGAAGATTTCAGTGACTGTTTGCTTATGCAGGAATGCCCTGGGACCACTGCAGGCCACCCAGCAAACAAAAGTCCTGCAGCAAACTTAGTAAGGAGGGTCCCGGAACGAAGATGGCAGAGTTCATGACTCTGTGATGTTTCATTTTTCAGAATAATTGCATTATGTAGAACACAGAATACTGCATCATCCAATCTAATTTCTAGACAATTAGATTTCCAGAGAATCAGTTTCTATAATTAATTGCATTTGACATTTTCTGGTTTAAGCACCCAATAACTTAAAAAAACATATCTTGAAAACATGCCCCCTACTCTCAAAGTTCAATCTACTAATGAACGATTCAGTACGATCACTCTTGTCACTTCCAGAAACAACGTTCACCCAGAGCCTCGCACAGAGTCAGGGACACACAGTCAGAGTGGCATACAAAATGCTGGAAGAACTCAGATCAGGCAGCATCTATTATTCTTCTTAACCATCCCCCCTACTGGCCGCCAACAGCCAGTCTTTCAAGTTGTCCCCAGGGATAGCCCATCTTCAAAGATCCTTCCTCTCCCAGGGATGAAGTCTTTGGAGATTCTGTAAATCTGTTATTTTTTTAAAAATCAGATGTGATTGCTAACCCCAGACTCGACTCTCCTCCTCTCCCAGCCGGGCTTGGAACTGTCCGTGGCGGAGTCGCAGTACTTATGGAGAGGGATAAACAAGTCAACGTTTCACACAGGGACCTTTCATCACAACAGAACCATCCAAAGGTTCTTGGCCCAAGATGTCAACTTCCACTCCACAGATGCTGAGACACCTGCTGAGTGCCTCCAGCACTTTGTGTCTGTTGCTCTGGATTTCCAGCACCTGCAGATTCACTCAGCCAGTCAGTATTTGTTGCCGAACAGATAGGACACATACGGTTTGGCACTGAAATTCAACCAGGTTGACAAAAACTTACAATAAAATGCTTTGAGGCAATGACTCCCCCCAGTTTGAAAAGGCCAAGAACACGCAAGAAGTTATCAAGTGGACATTTACCGCTCCATACCATGTAACTCTTGATTGCAGCCTCAGGGTGGAGGAGGGCAAGTTCTGGAAACCAATTCTGAACGATACCAGCAAGTCTCTCCTGTCGAGGAAACACACAGCCACTCAGCTGCCTCATCTAACAAACCCACAGAACTGTAGAAACTACTTCTCTTAATATTCTAACAAATTAATTACAGATGTAAACTTCTTGGAAAAGGTTGGATAAATAAAATATACTTAATTGAGTAAAATTAAGCACTTTTTATTTCTTTACTTTTGAACATACTGAAGTCAAAGTACAAAGTGTAGATTATCAAAGTACATACATGTCACCATACATGACCCTGAGATTCATTCTCTTGCAGGCATTCACAGTAAAACGAAGAAATACATTAGAATTTATGGAAAACTATACATAAAGCTTGACAAACAATGTGCAAAAGACAAATAGTGCAAATAAAAGTAAGTAATACCAAGAAGGTTCCTTAAGGTTGTTATAGCCAGGTGTGGTACTGGGGATAAGCTCCAACTACCTTTTAAATGCTCCCAGTGGCGTGCAGCTCCAATAGCCTCTGACAACCAAGTCCAGCTCCTGGCCTTCATGCGTGGCTTAGTTACTAAGCCCATCGAAACTGTTTCTATTGCCAGGAGAAGGGTCAAAGGTGGGTAACTAGCACCTAAAAACCAGTCGCTTCAGTCAGATGGGGCTCGTCAGCCATGGCTGGCAGTTTATCAAGAAGGAAAACTCTGATTCCAAACCTCTGGTGCCTTGCGGCTATATCCACTCAAGGGGAAGGCTTTGGGAGCAAAGGCCAGTGGAAAAATCTAGAGCTGGAGTCTCTAAGTCAGTCCAAAGTTGAGCTCAATGCTGACTGGCAACTCCTGCAACGCTGCTGGTGCTAAACGGCACACGTCTGTGCTATTCCTGCACGGAGGGGGAGCCTGCTCCACGGGCAAGCTTGCTTTCCACATCACACTGCCCTGATTTGTACATCACTTAGTCAGCTGGGACATACCTTGGAAAGAATTTCTTCAGCCTCCATACAATATAGCACACTGGCTACGCTATCACAGATGATACAAGGGACTTTGTAAAACTTGGCTGTGACATTTTCATTTAACACTATGTTACCCTTGATATGTTTGTGTTCTTGAATGCCATCTTTGAACACTGCTGTGGCATCATCTAATACCTTTTTTAATTTGCTTTCAGCTATTTCAGGGGATGTAGCAAGCAAATGACGGATGGATCTCCAATCAAATTGTAGCTGCCTCAGTCAATCACCATCTTAGAATGCTGGCTCTCCTATTTTTACCACATACGAGCCCAATGTGGCTTGTTGGTGGTTGTATTTCACTGTTACGAATGTCATTCCCACAGGAGTTGCCTTTTCGCCAGTAGAAATTCTTAGCTGGGTATCTATAGGCTTCAGTTTAAGTGTCTTTGAAATGCAATAAAAATTCTTTTTGTAGAATGACTGAAACAGCCAAGCCAGTGTCCAATTTCACTCTAATTAATTTGTCGATCACTTCTGGTGTAAGCCATATTGTTCGTCCCTTGTTGGTTTTCACAATAGAAGTCTCAAAGCTACCCAGTCCTGTGTCACTTTCATCATCACCAGACTTTTCCATCAACAGCATGCAGATTCGTGCTCTTTTCAGAACCAGAGCTTGACTTTTTAGATTTTTCTCTTCCCTGTGCAGTCCATTTATTTTTGTCTGCCCAACATACTCTTGGTATGTATCCTACTTTGTTGCATTTTCTACAAGTTTTGCCTTTAAATCTGCATTAGTCTGGCATATGTGAGCCCCTGCCACAACAGTAATCCAATTTGTTTGACCAGGAAGGTTTCTATTCAGATGTTGGAATTTTGTTCATGCTCACTTTCATTACTGACTGCAACTCCGTTAAGTCTCTGGTTGCTGTTTCCATTAATACAGCTCTTTCAACTGCCATTTTAAATGCATGCTGTGCTTCAGTTAGGAGACATTTTTGAATATTTTCTTGCAAGAATCCACAAACTAAATATGTCAGTGCATCATTAAGTCCGTGGCTGAACTGAGAATGCTCAGACATCGCTTCAATTCATCAACAGAAACTGAAATGGGCTCCCATTCTCTTTGATTCCACTGCAGAATGCTTTAGGTTTCTTAAAACAACAATGGTTTTGGTTCTAAACATTCCTGCATTACTTTCACAATATCAGCAAAGCTCATTTTGGCTGGTTTGGTTGGAGTAGTCAAACTTCTAAGCAAACTTTTAAATCCAAGGCACTCAAAAAAACTGGCACTTGCTATTTCTTTTGCTTCAAAATACTGCTCAATTAGCTCAGTATACAAAATCAAATCATCTCTTGTGCAATTGAACACGTCAATCTTTCCAGTGTAGCCAGCCATTTCTGTTCTTTCTTTTAATGACATTATCACCCGGTACTCACTGTTTATGAACCTGTGAATTTGTCTGTTTTCTACCTTTTTTAAAACTTGACCATTTCTGTCTCCATTTCAGAAGAACAGGACCTGCAATGTTTTACTCAACTGTTTCTCACACTTTTAAAACTTCAAATGCCTCACTGTGCTTCAACTGGCAGGTAGCTGTCTTGGGTTTGTTTTGGAAGTACCTCATTGCCACTACTGTTTTATAACTCTAAAACAAAATCTAATTGCAAGAAAAAGATGGGAGCCCAGGAGAACGTGCCTTAGTTCATTTTTAATTTAAGCAGGGGATACAAGTACGATGCAGTGGTGTAATAATATATGCCACTCACATACTTCATGAAACTCCTGTGACTCAGTTAGTGCCAAACTATATCAGTCTCTGCTGTTTCTCTGCATGGGCAACAGCTTGCTCTCCATTGCATACTATCCCGGACTGCATACCAGCTTGGGTACCATGTAGAGAGTCAGGACACAATATACATGGTCGACCCCAATGACAGAAGGGACCCAATACTGAAGATGAATCATAGGGCAGAATCTCAGGAAAGAGATGATTAAACAAAGAGTAAATTATAAAAACAACTGACAGGTTGAGGTGAACATATATAGGAAACCAGAAACCATCAAGAATCTGTTGTAATCATCCAATGGAGCTTCGTGAATGATCCAAACTGCTCTCCAGAATACAATGGGCAAATTTTTTTAAAAATTCAGTAAATTGATAAATTGTGACACATACCAATATATTGCGAAAAACTTCTCAAATACCATTCCTAAAATAAACTCATTACAACAATGCATTCACGTAAAGGGCAAATCAATAACAGAATGCAGAATAAAGTGTTATAGTTACAGAAAAAGGGCAGTGCAGGTAGAAAATAAGGTGCAAAGACATAACAGGGTGGACTGCGAGCTCAAGAGTCTATCTCATCATATGGGACACTGCTAAATAGTCTCATAACAGCAGGACAGATGTTGTTCTTGGGTCTGGTGGTACAGTACATGATTTCAGGCTTTTGTATTACCGTAGGATGTCTGTAGTATTCAAGACATCTTCAAGGAGCAACGCCTCAAAAAGTAAGTAAATTGCCATCCATCATTAAGGACCCCCATCACCCAGGACATGCCTTCTTCTCATTGCTACCTGGGGGTACATGTCCACAGATCCCTGAAAGTTGCCTCACAGATTGATAGGATAGTTAAGAAAGCTTAGGGGGTGTTAACTTTCATAAGTCGAGGGATAGAGTTTAAGAGTTGCGATATAATGATGCAGCTCTATAAAACTCTGGTTAGGCCACACTTGGAGTACTGTGTCCAGTTCTGGTCACCTCACTATAGGAAGGATGTGGAAGCATTGGAAAGGGTACAGAGGAGATTTACCAGGATGCTGCCTGGTTTAGAGAGTATGGACTATGATCAGAGATTAAGGGAGCTAGGGCTTTACTCTTTGGAGAGAAGGAGGATGAGAGGAGACATGATAGAGGTGTACAAGATAATAAGAGGAATAGATAGAATGGATAACCAGCACCTCTTCCCCAGGGCACCACTGCTCAATACAAGAGGACATGGCTTTAAGGTAAGAGGTGGGAAGTTCAAGGGGGATATTAGAGGAAGGTTTTTTACTCAGAGAGTGGTTGGTGCGTGGAATGCACTGCCTGAGTCAGTGGTGGAGGCAGATACACTAGGGAAGTTTAAGAGACTACTAGACAGGTATATGGAGGAATTAAATTTAAGGTGGGGGGTTATATGGGAGGCAGGGTTTGAGGGTTGGTACAACATTGTGGGCCAAAGGGCCTGTAATGTACTATTCTATATGTTCTACAATCGGGAAGGGGGTACAGAAGCCTGAAGAGACACACTCAATAATTCAGGAACAGCTTCTTCCCCTCTGCCATCTGATTTCTGAAAGGACACTGAACTCATGAACACTACCTCACTACTTACTTAATTAAACTATTTAATATATATACGCACACACACACACACACACACAATGTAATTCAGTTTTTTTCTATTATGTATTGCAATGTACTGCTGCCACAAAACAACAAACTTCACAACATATGCCTGTGATATTAAACCTGATTCTGTCTGATGGGGGCGGGGGGGGGGTGGAGAAAAGAGAATATCAGTGGAAGTAGAACATATTTATTCTTATTTAATATTATTCAAAACTACACCCTGGGCCCATTGAAATTCACTAATAAAAATTTTTCAAGTAACCTTGAAATAGAACTTGAAATTGTATCTTTTAATAAAACACAACCGTCAGTAGATCATTCATTGTTTTTTCCTTGAAAGCTGGGATGTAAAAATTGAAAACGAATTATAGATATAATAATAATAATAAACAGATAATCTACACCCAAGCAGTGTTGGCAAAACCAGCAGATGGTGAGATACCAGATCCTTCCATTTGAGTTTGATATTTTCAACTTTATGTCAACAATATGACTTTTTAGTAGATTTACTCTTCACATTTAATATAATTTCTGTCATATCCCAACTGGAACTACTCGGTTATTCTGAGATTGAGTTTTAGAATCCTTACATATTCTTTTCTTTCACAGCAGATTTCTTCGTGGACCTCATCTCGAAGTTTCTGAATTTCTTCCTTAATTTTCTGAGTCTTCACGTCATCGAAATGGCCCAACTACAGGAAGAATTTGTACATTTATTTTTCTGTGCACGAGTTACAATATGCCTTCTGAAATTTATAAATCCATGTAACCCCACATCACATTAGCTCTGTACAGTGTATCCCTCACCACTATTAAAGCAGATTTAGTTTGTAAAGTCAGACCGGTTTCAAAAGGGAAGATTGGAGATTGTAAATGGATTATATTTGCAGAGTTGCCACTACGTTGCTTATAGGGACTTCAACCCATCACGACCAGCATAGCGGCAAACGTAATGCTTTGTAGCGCCAGCATTCACAGAGCTGTCTGTAAGGAGTTTGAACATTCTCCCCATGACCACCTGGGTTTCCGCCAGCTATTCCCGTTTCCTCCCAGAGCCCAAAGATGTTTGTGTTAGGGTTAGCAATTTGTGGGTGTGCTGTGTTGGCGCCAGAAGCCCCCAGCACATCCTTGGACTGTGTTGGTCATTAACACAAAATAATGCATTTCACTCTATGTTTCAATATTTCATTGTACATTGACAAATAAAGCTGATCTTTAATCTTCAATTTAAACTGGCAACGCAACAACACATAAACCAAAACACAAAACGTTGGAGGAACTCAGACAGCATCAATGGAGAGGAATAGGCAGCCGACATTTTGGGCCGAAATCCTTCATCAGGACTGGAAAGGAAGGGGGAAGAAGCCAGAAGAGATGGGGGGAGGGGGAGAAGTACAAGCTGGCAGGTGAGGGGTGAAAACAGGTGAGAGGGAAGGGAGATGAAGAAGCTGGGAGGGGAGAGGGGTAAAAGGTAAGGGTTGAAGGGGGAGGAAGCGGATAGGAGAGGAAAGTGGACCATGGAAGGAGGGAGAAGGAAGGTGAAGGTGATAGGTAGGCTTTGTGGGTTGGTGGAATGAACAGAACAGGTAATGGGGCCAAAAGGATAAGGGAAAACAAAGTGGGGGATAGAGGTGTGTCTTTATTGGAAATCAGAGAAGTGACATTAGGTTGTAGAGGACCAAAACGGAATACAAGATGGGGTTCGTCCAACCTGCATCTGGCTTCTATGTGGCAGTGGAGTCTGTAGGTAGACACACTGACGTGGGAATGGGAACTGGGGTACGTGGAAGTACATAATCACCATGACCCTAAAACCAATCACCTTCCAAAATTTATATTGACAAATACGCTGATGGATTTCTTTCCTGAGATCTATTTTTCAGTACAATTCCCAAGTTCAATTGTAAGGATTTTTTCAGAAGCAGTGAGGGCAGGTTGAACAATTATCACCTTCCTGTTAGTGTGAAAAGCAGCTGCCACCTCACTGTCACAGATCTTCATCTGCAGTTAATGCTTGCTGCATCTCAGGATGGTGGCTGGGGCTTTGCAGATTCATCTCCTTTTTCACTGTGTCAGGTCAATGATTCAAAGAGGAGAAGATTTTGTCAATGATCAACAGCTCAATGCAAAGGGCTGGCTTCACAGACGCTGTCTGCCCTGTCCCACAGATGCTGCCTGCCCTGTCCCACACTCCCAGCAGTGCTTTACCGCAATCAAATTACAAGTAAGGCACCGCGATTCTGGTCACCAAATTACAGGAAGATAGCAATAAAATTGAAAGAGTACAGAGAAAATTTATAAGAATATTTCCAGGACTTGGGGACCTGAGTTACAGGGAAAGATTGAACACATTCGGACTTTATTCCCTGGAGTGTAGGAGAATGAGGAGAGATTTGATAGAGGTATACAGAATTATGAGGGGTATAGATAGGGTAAATGCAAGCAGGCTTTTTCCACTGAGATTGGGTGAGACTACAACTAGAGGTCATGGGTTAAGGGTGAAAGGTAAAATGCCTAAGGGAAACCTGAGAGGAAACAACTTCACTCAGGGTGGTGACAGTGTGGAATGAGCTGGAGTGGTACACGCAGGCTTGATTTCAACATTTAACAGAAGTTTGTATAGGAACACTGATGGAGGGCTCTGCGGTGCAGGTTGCTGGGACTATGTGGAATAACAGCTCTGCACTTAGCAGATGGGCCTATCTCTGTGCCGTAGTCCTTCTGACTGTAATTTTTGCTCTTCAACCACCTTAACAATGCATTTGGAACTATACAAGATGCAACTTCCTGTAAGCAATCAAAAGTTATACATTACATCTTCAAGGTTGTTCTTTTCGACCAGCTTCCACCTCAGCTGAGCTTTTAGATTCTTCACTGAACTTTTGATCAACAGCAAGTGTTCAACATTGGGACAAGTATTAAACCACTGCCCAGCTTGTTCCTTAAACTACAGAAAGAGAAAAGACAAAACTATTTAATTTGGAAGATACCAAAAATATACCGATGCATTTTCTATAGACCTCATTCTATAAGGTGGACAGGCAATAATGCTATCATATAGACATCCTGTAACATATGAACCAACTGGCGAAACATTTAACATTCTTACAAAGTTTTCATCATCAGCTGTAGGTAGAGCAGACACTAAAGATTGGCGTGTGTTGCTGTTAATAAACAGATGTAGCGTTTAGTTTGGTTCCTCAAGATTGTTATAGCTGGGGGTGTAGGGGAGCTATGGGGACAAGCTCCCACTACCTATTAAATGCTCCCGATGGTGTGCACCTCAAATAGCCTCTGACAACCAAGTCCAGCTCCCAACCCTTCACGCATGGCTTAGCTAAGCCTGGTGGAACCGTTTCTACATAGCAGAAGGGGCAAAGGCGCCTTAAAACCAGTCGTTCCAGCAGATGGGGCTCATCAGCTGTGGTTGGCAGCTCATTGAGGAGAAGGAAAACTCTGATCGCAAGTCTCCGCTGCCTTGCAGTTACACTCACTCAAGGGGAAGGCTTCAGGAGTAAACCCAGAGGGAAAAATCTGGAGCTGGAGTTTAAGGCAGTCCTAAATTGATTTCAACATTGACTGGCAACTCCTGTGACGCTGCTGGTACCAAACTGTGTCAGTCTCTGCTGTTCCTTTAGGATCATCAGATGCGTGGAGAGGGGCAGCTTACTCTATATTGTACTGCCCATCTATACAGCTCATACTCTCTCGCCTGTGGCATTGCTGAAAGGAATGACTCTACCCTTTTGGGAATGTTGATGAAGACTTGATCTAGATATGAATAAAGTTGCTCCAGCTTCAAACTTTGAGGCACATGCACAAATAACATCAGCAGGTAACTATCACAGAGTTTGAAACGAAGGATCACAAACAGAATCCACCGGAAAGATAAACCGCTCCTTAATCTTCAGCATCTCTGCACGTTGACTGGAGTCTCATCACCCTTTCACAGAGAATGATCAGTGTCCTGTCACATTACCACATTCGTGGCTCTCACAACACTGACTAGACCGTCAAGGCCTTGCATGTGCCTACTAAGATTCTATGTCAATGACAGGGAGATGGATGGACACATCCCTTATTTTGGTAGGCACTTTTTTTTTTATTGACTGAGGACTAATATCCCAGCGGGAAAGTTTGTCAATGCTGCACAGAGTGGGGTTTAAACTAGAGTTGCAGGGGGATGGCAACCACAGTGCCAGATCGGTTAGTGGAGAGGTCGTGGAGTCAGATGTTGGTAGGACCCCAGACAAAGTTTAGAATCAAAAGGTTGAGCTTGGTGCGACTAGTGTCCTGAGCTGCGTATATTTCAATGCAAGAAGTATCGAAGGAAAGGCAGACGATAGTGTTGAAGATGAGGAAACTGGTTTACAAACAGAGGCAATGTGTAGTGAGGAGAGGCCATTGATTGGACAAAATTGCAGTTAACAGGATGAATTGCAACATAAAAGGTGGACAGAATTGAAAAGGGTGAACACAGGACTGAAGGTGTTGTATTTCAATGCACCCAGTATACAGAATAAGGTCAAATGACTTGCAGCACAGATACAATGTTGTATGCATTACTGAATCATGGCTGAAAGGAGGCTATTGCTAGAAACTTAACATCCAAGGATACACATTGTATCAAAAGGACAGGCAAGAAGGCAGATGGCATCGCTCCATTGGTAAAAAAAATGAAATCAAATCCTTAGAAAAAGGTGGCATAGGGTCCATTATTCTGGATAAAGCTAAGGAACTGCAAGACTGATGTGAGCTGTATAGAGAGCTCCAAACATCGTAAAGATGTGGTGTACAAATTACAAAAGGAGATAGAAAATGCAGGCCAAAAGGGCAATGTTATAATAGTCATGGGGGATTTCAATATTCAGGTAGATTGGGAAAAAAATCAGGTTGGTGCTGGATTCCAGGAGGGGGAATTTCTCGAGTGCCTATGAGAGGGCTTTTTACAGCAGCTTGTGGTTGTGCTCACTAGAGGATAGGCTATTCTGAATCGGGCGTTGTGCAATGAACCAGAATTGATTAGAGCTTAAAAAAAATCCCTTGGGGCAAGTGATGATAATATGATCGAATTCACACTGAAATTTGAGGAGAAGCAAAAGTCAGATATATCAGTATTGCAGTGCAGTAAAGAAAAACACAAAAAACTGAGGTGTGAAGGGACTTGGGAATCCTTGTGCAGGATTCCCAATAGGTTAATTTGCAGGTTGAGTCTGTGGTGACGAAGGTAATTGCAATATTAGCATTCATTTCAAGAGGACTGGAACATAAAAGCAAGGATGGAAAGCTGAGACTTTATATAGCACTACTGAGGCCTCACAGAGCACTGCGAGCAGATTTGGGCCCTTTATCTGAGAAAGGAAGTGCTGACACTGGGGAGGGTTCAAAAGAGATTCACAAAAATGATTCCAGGATTGAGCGTCTGATGGCTCTGGGGCTGCATATGCTGGAATTTAGAAGCATTTCTTTGGCAGATGAACAGGGCACGACTGCGCAAGCGCATGTAAGTCGGACCGTGAGGCAGCGGGAATATTTAAAAGAAAGAAGGTTAATGGAGCGGGCGACAGAGTAGCGGGAGACGGAGACAGAGTAGGAAGGCTTTGGCTCGAGAGGCTTCGGCGAGCATTGGCTGAGGAAGAGCTTCACTCCAAGTGAGGTAAGGCCAGGTAAGTTCCTTTAATAAATCTAATAACCTTAAGAGTAGGTAATGGAGGCAGCAGTTAGGGCTGTTGAGTGCTCCGTATGCAGATGTGGGAAGTCAGGGCGAGCACAATCGTCCCTGATGACTACACCTGTAAAAGGTGCATCCAGCTGCAGCTCCTGACAAACCAAGTTAGTGAACTGGAGCTGGAACTGGATGAACTTTGGATCATTCGGGAGGCAGAGGCAGAAATAGACAGGAGTTAAAGGGAGATAGTCATCCCTAAGAGTCAGGAGACAGGTAGCTGGATGACTGTCAGGAGAGGGAAGGGAAATAGACAGAATGAGCAGAGCACCCCTGTGGCTGTTCCCACCAATAATAAGTACATTGTTTTGGATACTGTTGATGGGGACGACCTACCAGGGACAAGTTTGTAGTGGTTGCGTCTCTGGCACCGAGACTAGATCCTCAGCTCAGAAGGGAAGGAGGGAAAAGAGGAGAGCAGTAGTGATAGGGGATTTGATAGTTAGGGGGACAGATAAGAGGTTCTGTGGGAGAAATCGAGAATCCCGGATGGTCTGTTGCCCCCCTGGTGCCAAGGTCCGCGATATCTCGCATCGAGTTTTCAGTATTCTCAAGAGGGAGGGTGAGCAGCCGGATGTCGTGGTCCATGTAGGGACCAATGATGTGGGTAGGAAGAGTGTGGAGGTCCTGAAAGGTGAGTTTAGGGATCAGGCGCCAAGTTAAAGGACAGGACCTCCAAGATAGCAGTCTCAGGATTGTTACCAATGCCACGTGCAGGCGGATTTAGAAATAGTAAGATAGTGCAGATCAACACATGGCTGAAGACATGGTGCAGGAAGGAGGGCTTCAGATTTATAGATAATTGGGCAGTTTTCCAGGGAAGGTGGGACCTGTTCCGGCGGGACGGTCTACATCTGAACTGGAGGGGGACAAATATTCTTGCAGGTAGGTTTGCTAGAGAGGCTCCAGTGGACTTAAACTAGATACAAGGGGGGGGAGGGGAACCAGAGTGTAGGAACAGATGTAGGGGAGAAGGAAGAAAAAGAAAATAGTAAAGTTGTTTGCACCGTTGGTGATAAACAGAGAGTAAGAGGTGGAAAATTTCATAAATGCATTTATTTCAATGCTCGGAGCATTATAAGAAAGGTGGATGAGCTTAAAGCATGGATTGATACCTGGAAGTATGATATAGTAGCTATTAGTGAAACATGGTTACAGGAGGGATGTGATTGGCAACTAAATATTCCTGGATTTAATTGCTTCAGGTGTGATAGAATCGGAGGGACAAGAGGGGGAGGTGTTGCATTGCTTGTCAGAGAAAATATTACAGCTGTGGTCTAGTAGGATAGAGTAGAGGGCTCATCTAGGGAGGCTATTTGGGTGTAACTGAAGAATGGGAAAAGTGTAGTAACACTTATAGGGGTGTATCATCAAATGGGGAGCCAAAATTGGAGGAGCAAATTTGTAAGGAGATAGCAGATATTTGTAGTAAGCACAAGGTTATGATTGTGGGAGATTTTAATTTTCCACACATAGACTAGGAAGCCCATACTGTAAAAGGGCTGGATGGTTTGGAGTTTGTAAAATGTGTGCAGGATAGTTTTTTGCAGCAATACATAGAGGTACCAACTAGAGAAGGGGCAGTGTTGGATCTCCTGTTAGGGAATGAGATAGGGCAGGTGACGGAGGTATGTGTTGGGGAGCACTTCGGGTCCAGTGATCACAATACCATTAGTTTCAATACAAGTATGGAGAAGGATAGGTCTGGACCCAGGGTTGAAATTTTTGATTGGAGAAAAGCTAACTTTGAGGAGATGCCAAAGGATTTAGAAGAAGTGGATTGGAACAATTTGTTTTATGGGAAGAATGCAATAGAGAAATGGAGGTCATTTAAAGGTGAAATTTTGAGGGTACTAGAATCTTTATGTTCCTGTTAGGTTGAAAGGAAAGGTTAAAAGTTTGAGAGAGCCCTGGTTTTCAAGGGATATTGGAAACTTGGTTCGGAAAAAGAGAGATATCTACAATAAATATAGGCTGCATGGAGTAAATGAGGTGTTCGAGGATTATAAAGAATGTAAAAAGAATCTTAAGAAAGAAATTAGAAAAGCTAAAAGAAGATATGAAGTTGCTTTGGCAAGTAAGGTGAAAATAAATCCAAAGGGTTTCTACAGTTATATTAATAGCAAAAGGATAGTGAGGGATAAAATTGGTCCCTTAGAGAATCAAAGTGGTCGGCTACGTGCAGGGCCAAAACAGGTGGGGGAGATTTTGAACGATTTCTTTTCTTCGGTATTCACTGAGAAGGATATTGAATTGTGTAAGATAAGGGGAACAGGTAGGGAAGTTACGGAAACTATAATGATTAAAGAAGAGGAAGTACTGGCACTTTTAAGGAATATAAAACTGGATAAGTCTCTGGGTCCTGACAGGATATTCCCTTGGACATTGAGGGAAGTTAGTGTGGAAATAGCAGGGGCTCTGACAGAAATATTTCAAATGTCATTAGATACGGGGATGGTGCCAGAGGATTGACATATTGCTCATGTTGTTCCATTGTTTAAAAAGGGTTCTAAGAGTAAACCTAGCAATTATTGGCCTGTTGAGTTTGACCTCAGTGGTGGGTAAATTGATGGAAAGTATTCTTAGAGATGGTATATATAATTATCTGGATAGACAGAGTCTGATTAGGAACAGTCAACATGGATTTGTGTGTGGAAGGTCATGTTTGAAAAATCTTATTGAATTTTTTGAAGAGGTTACTAGGAAAGTTGACAAGGGTAAAGCGATGGATGTTGTCTATATGGACTTCAGTAAGGCCTTTGACAAGGTTCCATACGGAAGGTCAATTAGGAAGGTTCAATCGTTAGGTATTAATATTGAAGTAGTAAAATGGATTCAGCAGTGGCTGGATGGGAGATGCCAGAGAGTAGTGGTGGATAACTGTTTGTCAGATTGGAGGCCAGTGGTGTGCCTCAGGGATCTGTACTGGGTCCAGTGTTGTTTGTCATATATATTAATTATCTGGATGATGGGGTGGTAAATTAGATGAGTAAGTATACAGATGATACTAAGATAGGTGGAGTTGTGAAGTAGGTTTTCAAAGCTTGCAGAGAGATTTAGGCCAGTTAGAAGAGTGGGCTGAAAGATGGCAGATGGAGTTTAATGCTGATAAATGTGAGGTGCTACATTTTGGTAGAACTAATCAAAATAGGACATACATGGTAAATGGTAGGGCATTGAAATATGCAGTAGAACAGAGGGATCTAGGAATAATAGTGCATAGTTCCCTGAAGATGGAATCTCATGTGGATAGGGTGGTGAAGAAAGCTTTTGGTATGCTGGCCTTTATAAATCAGAGCATAGGAGTTTGGATGTAATGCTGAAATTGTACAAGGCATTGGTAAGGCTAAATTTGGAGTATCGTGTACAGTTCTGGTCACTGAATTATAGGAAAGATGTCAACAAAATTGAGAGAGTACAGAGAAGATTTACTAGAATGTTACCTGGGTTTCATCTGCTAAGTTACAGAGAAAGGTTGAACAAGTTGGGTCTTTATTCTTTGGAGCGTAGAAGGTTGAGGGAGGACTTGATAGAGGTATTTAAAATAATGAGGGGGATAGATAGAGTTGCATGGATAGGCTTTTTCCATTGAGAGTGGGGAAGATTCAAACAAGAGGACAGGAGTTGAGAGTTAAAGGGCAAAAGTTTTGGGGTAAAGTGGGGGGGAACTTCTTTACTCAGAGAGTGGTAGCTGTGGGGAACGAGCTTCCAGCAGAAGTGGTTGAGGCAGGTTCGATGTTGTCGTTTAAAGTTGAATTGGATAGATATGTGGACAGGAAAGGAATGGAGGGTTATGGGCTGAGTGCAGGTCAGTGGGACTAGATGAGAGTAAGAGTTTGGCATGGACGAGAAGGGCCGAGATGGCCTGTAATTGTTATATGGTTAATGAGGAGCGACCTCATTGTAACCTATTGAGTACGAAAGGTCTTGATTGAATGGATATGGAGAGGATATTTCCTATGGTGGGAGAGTCTAAGACCGAGGATACAGCCTCAGAATAGAGGAGTGTCCTTCTAGAACGGAGATAAGGAGGAATTTCTTTAGCCAGAGAGTGGTGAGTCTGTGGAATTTCTTGCCACAGGCAGCTGTGGAGGCCAAGCCTTTATGTATATTTAAGGCAGAGGCTGATAGATTCTTGATTGGTCAAAGCATGAAGGGATACGGGGAACAAGGCAGGAGATTGAGGCTGAGAGGAAAATTGGATCAGCCATGATGAAATGGTGGAGTAGACTTGATGGGCCAAATGGCCCAATTCTGTTTCTATACCTCATGGACTAGAAAAAAAAAGAAAAGCTAGAGGAACTCAATCGGTCAGGTAGCATCTATGGAGGAGAATAAACAGTGGACATTTCTGACTGAGGCCCTTTATCAGGAATCATAAACATGTGTTTATACATTTCAGAGGACCTGTCCTGAATCCAGCACTTAACTGCTATTACAAAAACACATGGCAGCACCTCTACTTTCTTAGAAGTTTATGAAGATTTGGCATGTCATCTAAAACGTTGACAAACCTCTACAGACGTGCGTTGGAGAGTACATTGACTGGTTGCATCACAGCCTGGTACGGTAACACCAAAGGCCTTGAATGGAAAAGCCAACAAAAAGTAGTGGATACAGCTTAGTCTCCCCATCTCAGCACATTGCATGGAGCTCTGTCGCAGGAAAGCAACATCCATCATCCAGGCCATGCTCTTGTCTCACTACTGCCATCAGGAAGGTGGTACAGGAGCCTTAGGTCCCACACCACCATGTTCAAGAACATTTATTATCCTTCAACAATCAGGCTCTTGAACAAGCTGGATAACTTCACTCACACCCACACTGAACTGATTCACAACCTGTGCACTCAGTTTCAAGGACTCTATATCTCATGCTCTCAGTGTTTATTGCTTATTTACTTATTTCTTGCTCTCTTTATATTTGCAGTTTGCTGTCTTTTACACATTGGTTGTTTGTCCATCTTTTTGTATGCATTTTTCATCACATCTATTGTGTTCCTTTGAGTTTACCATCAATGCTCACATGAAAATGAACCTCAGGGTAGTATACGGTGCCATATGTACTTTGATAATTAATTGACTCTGAACTTTGAAACCAAACTGTTAGTAACCCAACATACTTATGTTAGTATCAATTTTTTTTTGGTGTGTGCCTGCGTGCATGCGAGTCTGTGCGTGGTGATGTCTTTTTCATGGCTTTTACGAGAGACAGACTGTGTGGCACGCCACTCCTCACACATTTTCATAATATTTTCCCTTTGTTTTACGAGGTCGAGTTGCGATCTCGACACTCAACCCGGCACGGATGGAAAGTGTACTTGGGGGCGGACCCAACTAGTTTCCAGCCCGGGAACCTCCGCTCCTGGGTCCGGCGCCAATGTCATTGCACCACCAGCCGGCCAAGTCAGTATCAATATTCAATACAGCAAGAGAGCAAATGGAATTCTGATCCACATTTTCAAACTGCCGAGTTTTCTAAATGACTCTGTTTTACTTTTGACAATTAGGGTTGTTTATAATGAAGTTCAAATGAAATTATTGCCATTCTAGAAACACAAAGTGGCTGTGAGAGGTTTAACACTTGTCATAACATTACCTGAACACTGTCAGCATGTCTGCTTTCAATAATCGAAAGTAAGCCCTGTTCCTCTTCAATCTTCTGCATCACTTCATTGAAGGCACCATGGATAATCTCATTAACAGCTTCACAGTTTTGCTTTTAAATAGGATATTAAAAAACATTATGAATTTGCCCAAATGAAAGTTGGCACATCCCATTTGACCCTTACCAATTTTTAAATCGATCATTGTAGAGTGCGTTCTATCTGGACTTCAGGTCCCTCTTCCCTCCGGGAGAAGGCTCAGAAGCCTGAAGACTCGTACGGCCAGATTTGGGAACAGCTTCTTTCCATCTGTGATAAGGCTGCTGAACGAATCCTGACCCGGATCTGGGCCGGACCCTCCAAATATCCGGACCTGCCTCTCGGTTTTTTTGCATTACCTTACTTTCCATTTTCCATTTTCTATTTATGATTTATAATTTAAATTTTTAATATTTACTATCGATTTGTAATCCAGGGAGCGGGAAGTGCAGAATCAAATATCGCTGTGATGATTGTACGTTCTAGTATCAATTGTTTGGCGACAATAAAGTATGAAGTATAAAATGCAGAGTTCTGGACACAGCTCAGCACACCACAGGAAGGAACCTCCTCTCTGTGAACTCTGTCTACACTTCTCACTGCCTCAGTATAGCAGCTCTCTCTCCCCCTTCTCATTGGCCAGGAGGTACAAAAACCTGAAAGCATGAACGACCAGGCTCAAAGACAGATTCTCTCCAACTGTTATACGACTATTGAATGGTTTCCCAGTCCGGTCGGATGGACTCTTGCCCTCATTATGACTTTGAACCTTATTATCAATCTGCACTCTGTAACTGTTGCACTTTGTTCTATATTGTCCATTGCTTTACTGTGCTCTACCTCAATACACCGTTCAATGACCTGATCTGCAAGACCAGTAGTGCTTTTTTCAAAAAAACCAGAATGGTGGGTGCATGGACTGCGCTGCCAGGGGTGCTGGAAAAGGCAGACACATTAGGGGCATTTAAGAAACTCTTGCATTGGCATGTGGATGATAGAAAAATGGAGGGTTATGTGGGAGGGAAGAGTTTGATTGATCTTGGAGTAGGTTACAAGGTCAGCACCACATCATGGGCTGAAAGACCTGTACTGCATTATAATGTTCTTTGTAACTCAACACAAAACAGTACCGGAACTAAAACACTTCCTGAGAACGACTGGATGGAAGCAGAAAAAGAAATACCTTCAATTTCAATTGACCGCATTCCCTGTACTGCATATTTACAGTTCATGCCTAATTGGGAGTGACTGGTATTAATATCAGGGTTTAAGACATTTCCCATTGCCAGCATAATGAAAATAATCAAACTACGAAGGATACTCACTGGGAAGTGAAAAGCATTGTAGCTTAAAACTTACTGTAGGGAAAGGTTACAGGGAGAAGTCAGGCGATTTAATTGGGAAAGTACACAGATACGGTAGCTTATCATCATGCAAGGCTGCTGAGAAGAATTTAAAGGTGAGGAGTTTCTTTCAGCAGGAGATTTGATGGGGAGAAGTATGCAGACGCAGTAGCTCGTCATTGCGCAAAACCACTGAAAAGGTTCCGGGATAAAAGGGAGATGCTGCCTAGCAGAGCGGTCACCGAAGGAACAGTCGTCAGAGTAGTAGGGCTTTGGTTCATCGGGACTTCGGTGAGGTAAGGTACCTTCATATCTCTTCCTTTAACTTAAGAATAGTGGGTATGACAGCAAGACTAGTTTTCTGCACTGGGTGTCAGATGTGGGATATCCGGGAGACTTCCAGCCTCACCAATGGCCACACCTGCGCCAGTTGTATCAAGTTGCAGTTCCTTAGAGACAGAGTTAGGGAACTTCGGAGCTTCGGCTTGTTAGGGAGAGTGAGGAGGTGATAGACAGGAGCTACAGGCAGGTAGTCACACCGGGGTCACAGGAGACAGATAACTGGGTGACTGTCAGGGGAGGGGAGGGAGAGCATCCGGTAGTGGAAAGCACCCCTGTGGCTGCCCCCTTAACAATTTTGAGTACTGTTGGGGGGTGGGGGGCAAATTTCCTGGGGGAGGCAACAGTGGCTGTGCCTCTGGCACTGAGTCTGGCCCTGTGACTCAGAAAGGTAGGGAATGGAACAGGATGGCAGCTGTAATTGGGGACTCTATAGTTAGGGGGACAGATAGGCGAATCTGATGTTGGGAAAAAGAAACAAGGATGGTAGTTTGCCTCCCAGGTGCCAGAGTTCCTGATGTTTCTGAACGTGTCCACAATATCCTGAAATAGAGGGTGAGCAGCCAGAGGCCGTGGTACATATTGGCACCAACGACATAGGTAGGAAATGGAAGGAGGTCACTGAAAGCAGAATACAGGGAGTTAGGAAGGAAGCTGAGAAGCAGGACCTCAGGGATAGTAGTCTCGGGATTGCTGCCTGTACCACACGACAATGAGGATAGGAATAGAGTGAGGTGGAGGATAAATACGTGGCTGAAGGATTGGAGCAGGGGGCAGGGATTCAACTTCCTGGATCATTGGGATCTCTTCTGGGGCAGGTGTGACCTGTACAAAAAGGATAGGTTGCACCTCAATCCAAGGGGGACCAATATCCTGGGAAAGAGATTTACTAATGCTATTGGGGAGGGTTTAAACTAGATTTGCAGGGGAGTGAAAACTGAAGTGAAGAGGCAGAGGATTGAGTGGTTGGCACACAAGTAGAGACATCTTGTAGGGAGTTTTTGAGGAAAAATAGGCAGATGATAGAGCAAAGAAGCACTCAGCCTGATGGTTTGAGATGTGTCTATTTTAATGCAAAGTGTATCATAAACAAGGCAGACAAACTTAAAGAGTGTGGATCAATACATGGAACTATGGCATTGTGGCCATTACAGAGACTTGGATGTCTCAGGGGCAGGAATGGCTGTTGAGTTTGCCAGGGTTTAGATGTTTCAAAAACGACAGGGGAGGGAGGCAAAAGAGGTGGGGGCATGGCTTTGCTAATCAGGGATAGTGTCACAGCTGCAGAAAAGAAGGAAGTCATGGAGGGATTATCTACTGAGTCACTGTGGGTATAAGTCGAAACAGGAAGGGGGCAATAATTCTACTGAGTGTTTTTATAGACCACCCACTAGGGACATCGAGGAGCAGATAGGGAGGCAGATTCTGGAATGGTGCAATAACAATAGGGTTGTTGTGATGGGTGATTTTAACTTTACTAATACTGACTGGCATTTCCTTAGAGCAAAGGGTTTAGATGGGGTGGAGTTAGTTAGGTGTGTTCAGGAAGGTTTTCTGATGTAGATAAACCAACTAGAGGGAAGTTGGTACTTGATCTGGTATTGGGAAATGAAACTGATCAAGTGTCAGATCTCTCGGTGGGAGAGCATTTTGGAGGCAGTGATCACAACTCTATCTCCTTTATCATAGCGCTGGAGAGGGATAGGAGCAGACAATTTGTGAAAACATTTAATTGGGGTGGGGGAAATATGATGCTATTAAGCAGGAACTTGGGAACATAAATTGGGGGCAGATGTTCTCCGGGAAATGCACAGCACAAATGTGGCAAATGTTTAGGGAACATTTGCATGGAGTTCTGCATAGGTATGTTCCATTGAGGCAAGGAAAGGATGGTAGGGTAAAAGAACCATGGTGTACAAAGGATGTAGAAAATCTAAGTAAGAAAAGAAAACCTTCTGAAAGGTTCAAGAAACCAAGTACTAATTAGAGTTCTAGAAAATTACAAGGTTGCCAGGAAGGAGCTTAAGAATGAAATTAGGAGAACTAGAAGGCCTTGGTGAGCAGAATTAAGGAAAACCCCAAGGCATTCTACAAGTATGTGAAGAGCAAGAGATTGAGCCGTGAGAGATTAGGACCAATCAGGAGTGAGAGTGGAAACGTGTGCATGAAGCCGGACGAGGTAGCGGAGGTACTTAATGAATACTTTGCTTCAGTATTCATCAGGGAAAAAGACCTTGGCAATTGTGGGGATGACTTACAGCAGACTGAATCGTTTGAGCATATAGACTTAAAGAAAGAGGATGTGCTGGAGCTTTTGAAAAGCATTAAGTTAGATAAGTCACCGGGTCTGGATGAGATATACCCTAGGCTACTGTGGGAAGCAATGGAGGAGATTGCTGAGCCTCTAGTGATGATCTTTGCATCACTGATATGGACAGGAGAAGTACCGGAGGATTGGAGGGTTGCGGATGTTGTTCCCTTATTCAAGAAAAGGATTAGCGATAACCCAGGAAACTATAGACCAGTGAGTCTTACTTCAGTGGTGGGCAAGTTGCTGGAGGAGATCCTGAGAGGCAGGATTTATGAGCTTTAGGAGAGACATCATCTGATTACGGATAGTCAGCATGGCTTTGTCAAGGACAGGTCATGCCTTACGAGCCTGTTTGAATCCTCGGAGGATATAACAAAACACATTGAGGAAGGTAGCACAGTGGATTTAGTGTATATGGATTTCAGCAAGGCATATGATAAGGTACCCCATACCAGGCTTACTGAGAAAGTAAGGAGGCATGGGATCCAAGGAGACCTTGCTTTGTGGGTCCAGAATTGGCTTGCCCACAGAAGGCAAAGGGTGGTTGTAGATGGATCATATTCTGCCTGGAGGTCGGTGACCAGTGGTGTTCTGCAGGGGTCTGTTCTGGGACCCCTACTCTTTCAGATTTTTATAAATAACCTGGAGGTAAGTCGAAGGGTGGGTTAGTAAGTTCGCTGATGACACAAAGGTTGGGGGGTATTATGGACAGTCTGAAGTGTTGTCAGAGGTTACAGCAGGACATCGATAGGATGCAAAACTGGGCTGAGAAGTGGCAGATGGAGTTCAAAAAGCCAGAGGCTTTTTCCCAGGGCTGAAATGTCTAACATGAGAGGGCATAGTTTTAAGGTGCTTGGAAGTTGGCACAGAGGGGATGCCGGTAAGTTTTTCCACACAGAGTGGTGGGTGTGTGGAATGCACTGCCAGTGATGGTAGTGGAGGTGGATACAGCAGGGTCTATTAAGAGACTCTTAGATAGGTACACGGAGCTTAGAAAAATAGAGGGCTATGCACTAGGGAAATTCTAGGCAGTTTCTAGCATAGGTTACATGGTCAGAACAACATTGTGGGCTGAAGGGCCTGTAATGTGCTGTAGATTTCTATGTTCTAAAAAGAATAATGTTGAGATGGATAATAAGTCAGTCATGATGGAATGACAGAGCAGACTCGATGGGCCAAATGGCCTAATTCTGCTCCTATGTCTTACGGAAAAGCCAGCTCAGTAAGATCAGTCTATTTGATTTTTGTACATAAATACCAAAAAATAAAGTATATTTTGCAAATAGCAACAAGTTATGAACCTACTGGGATGAACATTTCAATTTCTTTGTCTACGTCCCGTTCCGCTTCATCCAGCAAAATCTTGAGACTTTTACTGTCTTCCCCCAAGGGCCAGGAATCTCCAGAGTCCAGCTCAAAAAACTAGAGAAGACAACAAAACTCATTTGTAGTTGCAGGGCCCACTGAAAACACTTAAACCAATGAGTGAAACTTCAGCAAACAGAACTAAAGACACAAATCACCTACAGCTAGTACTATGGACACTTGATGGGCAGAATAGCCTATTCCTGCTTGTCTGTCTTATGGGATTCACTGAAGTCTCTACAATTCTAATATCTGTATTTTTATATACATATAAATTATTAAAGCCTTGTACAAAAAAACTGTCAAAATTACATACAGTGGATTCCCGTTACTCAGGACCAGTACATCTTGGCCCCATAATGCAACTGTTCCAATCAGCTGGTTTCATAAAAATAGTTAAAAATGTACAAAAAAGACAAGATGAGTAACAAATTATGTATTTAAATGAAATACAGAACAAATTAGAACACTGCCAGTACTACTACAGTACTACACAACCATATTAGTTCCTAATAGTTATCGATGGAGGAAATCATCTTCTTTGCATTCTTTTGACTGTAAATGAACAGCGCAGATAATGGGCTGCCTTCAGACAACGCTGTTGATGACTGCGTCCTCCAATTCCTCATTTTAATCATAACATTCAAGATGTTACCTTCAAAGTAATTCGATATCTTCAAATTCTTTGTAGTCCCTAACTTGACATAGTGAAATCATTTCTTTTTCCTCCCAGCTATTTCTGGTGAAACACAAACACGAGGAAATGTGCAGATGCTGGAATTTCAAGCAACACACATCAAAGCTGCTCGTGAACGCAGCAGGCCAGGCAGCATCTGTAGGAAGAGGTACAGTCGACGTTTCGGGCCGAGACCCTTCATCAGGACTAACTGAAGGAAAAGCTAGTAAGAGATTTAGTAAGTAGCTAATGAGTGTTTCTGGTGAAACACTGTTGTTTTCCTTGGCTGCACAAGTCTTGGTAAGACACACTCTGGTCCCGCTAAACCCGTGAGATTGAGATGACTCTCACACCTCAAACCCCGGTTTGTGTGGATGCTGTGTACTTTGCCACCCTGTTACAACTCACTGCCAAGAAATAACAGATGGCACACTACATACGATTAAAGGAATATTTATGAAACTTACTTAACTAAAGGGTTAGTAAAGCAAAGGGGAAAAAAAGGGTCCATTATAATTACACAGTCAATGTGCACAAGTTGGGGCTCATCTTGAATTCCTCTGTCACTCACGCGCTGGACCTTCGATCTGCATGAAAGCACACACCACCTTCCGACCGTCGCTCGTAATCCACCTCGAACAAATGGGTCTCCTGCTGGGTCGTATCCTACCACCGGTTCTCCCCAGCGTCTTCTCTCTTCATCTCCCATCGAACAAAAGCTCCAAGACCAACCTCAGTGTCCCTCGCCAGAAAAACCTCCCCACCCCCCAAGTTGCACCATCCTAATTGGATGGCACACATTGCTGATCATCCCTCATCTTCAACAATAACCCAACAAACAGACTGCTCTTACAGTACTGCTGAATGAAACGCCTACAGCATAACAGTAAAGATATAAACCAGGGCATTACACTGGCATTTCCAAGCCGGAATACTTGAGCAAAACAATTTGGAATTCTTACTGCTTATTTCTTTGCCAACCATCACTGCCAAAAGTGGCTGCTTTCGAACACACACGCAACTGATGCTATTGAAAAAAATGTCCACTCATAACGGCCACACAAATGTGCAAACAGACGCTAGTTAAAAACTCAAAACAACAGAAATTCTGCAGATGCTGGAAATTCAAGCAACACACATCAAAGTTGCTGGTGAACGCAGCAGGCCAGGCACCATCTGTAGGAAGAGGTACAGACGAAGGCTCTAGGAAGAAGTCCTGACGAAGGGTCTCGGCCTGAAACATCGACTGTACCTCTTCCTAGAGATGCTGCCTGGCCTGCTGCGTTCACCAGCAACTTTGATGTGTGTTGCTAGTTACAAAATGTTCAGCAACCGTCTCCAGCCCCAATTAAGTGGCAGAGTGGCCCAAATATACAAAGGCAATCGCAGCTATTTTCTTGATTAGATTTTGTTCTTGAAGAGTTGTCTCAAATAAGTGGATGCCCTGATTAACTGTTGGTCCAATTAACTGGAATCCACTGTATTCAGTTTCTAATTATCTAAGTCTATTCAACGATCCCCGAGTATGATAAGATATACTCTTCTAGCAATCTATCTCATTATGACTTTGTCAATCTACACTGCACGTACTCTCTAAGTATTATTCAGCCCTGTTATAGTTTTACCTTGTTCTAGCTCAATGCAGTGTGTAATGATTTGATGTGTATGGACAGCATCCAAGACAAGATTTTCACTGCATCTCAGTACATGAGACAATAATAAACTTATTTACGAATGTTAAAACACAATACTGAACACTCTCAGCAGGACAGGTATCACTGACAAAGAGAAAAGAACCATCAATCTGAAACATGAATGGTTCTTCCTCTCAACCACAGCCAAAATTTCCTGTTTTCATTACAGATTTCTAGTACTTTAAATACTTTGTATTTGGAAAATGAATTTCAGTTATGAGGAAAATTGGTGTCGCATCTCTCCAGGAGTTCCCAGTCTGGAGTCAACAGACTCTTTGCTCAATGGTACTCAACCACAGCATAAAAACAGATTGGAACCCTGGTCAAGACTCGCCAACAATGTACCTGTAAAATATACAAGTTAACACCAATGATATTTTTAACTTAAAATGTTCACATGCTTACGCCTCAATACACAAGCTGGAGCAAACATCCGTGGTCACCCACATTGCCAATATCAGAAGATGCAACAGATGAAGAGCAGAGTAACGAGAAAGAGAAGAGTGCAGAATTCAGGGGAGAGGCAGCAGGAAAGGGGGCCGACTACAGCCTCACACTTGTAGATAGTATAGAAGAGGCACGTTGAAAGAGGAGAACCAAAAAAAAAACAAGCCAACACACTGACTGCTCACACGGTGAGATGACTGTGATTACGGTGAGCGAGATCGCTCACACGACAGCAGGGCCGTGATTACGGTGATTGAGACCGCTCACACTGTGAGATGACCATGATTACGGTGAGCGAGATGTAAAGCAAATATATGCTATATTAGACCATAAGATAGGAGCATAATTAGGCAGTTTGTCTACTGAATCTGCTCTGCCAACATTATATAATCGTAAGTAAGTATATTATATAAACTACCTTCAGGTTGGCCCTCAATAGGCAGGGATATCGTGATCAGCTACCACACTTTACCATGGTTTGTACAGAAAATGAGTTACTGTCAAGTCATGAGCAGCGTACAATGTGCTGCAGGAACTCGCCAAGCCCAGCAGCCCTCCATAAAACGTGACTGTTCAGGTAAGATGTTTTCTAATTTAATGTTCTATCCAGATTTTGCAACCAAGAGAAGCTTTGAACATCTACTTCTCCTCACCCACCGATGCTTCAACAGTTAGGAGGTTTTGCCCGAAGCAGTGCCCTGAAAATTGTCTTCTGGTTATCCCCCATTTTCCCACATCATTGTAACTCAAATCAAAACACCATGCTCTGAATTTGGGTACAGGTAGGGTAAATGCAAGCAGGCTTTTTCCACTGAGGTTGAATGAGACTAGAACTGGAGGTCATGGGTTAAGATTGAAAGGTAAATGTTTAAGGGGATCTCCTTCAGAGGATGGTGAGAGATTGGAACGAGCTGCCAATGGAAATGGTGGATGCGGGTTTGATTGCAACGTTTAAGCAAAATTTGGTAGGTGCATGGGTGGGAGGCGTACGGCCAGTGGGACGAGGCATAATAACAGTTCAGCACGGAATAGATAGGCCGAAGGTCCTGTTTCTATGCTGTAGCATTCTGTAAGTTTGCAAAGCTCCAGGTAGGGTGGCCCAGTAGTGTAGTGATTAGCACAATGTTCTGCAGTACGGGTGCCCCAGATTCAATTCCCAGTGTTGCCTGAAAGGAGGTTGTACGTTCTGCCCATGATGGTGTGGGATTCCTCAGGTGCTCCGATGTCTTTGCGTAACCCAAAGAGGTACCGGATGGTGAAGTGTAATTTATTCCGCGATTAGGCCAGAATTAAATCAGGGGTTGCTGAATGGCGTGGCTCAAAGGGCCAGAAGAGCCCATTCTGTACAAAATCTCAACTAATCAATGAACAAACACAAATCTACAACCCAAGAATCAGTGGAACAATGCTTGTTCTTACAATGATTTACAAATTAGGAAGAAATTAAATGCAAAGCAGAGCAGCAAATTGTTGCAGCTGAGAACATGAACCACAAGCTTACCTTCGCAGTGTTACCAAACCACCCCGAGAGCATCTGCAGAGATTTGACTGTTCTAGCCCTCCTGTTGTTGGACTCCTGCAACATCCTGTCTCTCCGCTCAATAAACTGATCGAACATCGTGTCCGAGCTGTGCACGCTCTCATACGGGCCGTAGACAGAGCTCAAAGTGCAAGTTAAACACTAGTGACAGATACAGAGGAGTCATTACACTACAGTCATCAATTTCACACCTCTGTTTTTACTCAAAAGAACAACAGCCTACTTTGGAAAATATATGACCTCAACTATTAAAAAGCAAGCATGTAACCAGTTTATCCCCTTATCTAAGAGATGTGCTGACATTGGAGAGGGTTCAGAGGAGGTTTACAAGAATGATCGGGAATGAAAGGGTTAACATGAGCAGCTTTTGATGGCTTCAGGCCCGTACATGCTGGAGTTTAGAAGAATGGTGGGGGGGGGGGGAGAAATCTCACTGAAAATGAGCAAATATTGAAAGGCTAGATAGACTGGACATGGAGAGGATGTTTGCTATGGTGGGCAAGTCTAGGACCAGAGGACACAGCCTCAGAATCGAGGGACATCCATTTGGAGCAGAGATGAGGAGGAATTTCTTTAGCCAGAGAATGGTGAATCTGTGGAATTCATTGTCATAGACGGCTATGGAGGTCAACTCATTAAATATATTTAAAGCAGAGGTTGATAGGTTCTTGATTAGCAGGGTGTCAAAGGTTATGGGGAGAAGGCTAGAGAATGGGGTTGAGGGGGATAATAAGTCAACCCTGATGGAAAGGCAAAGCAGATTCGATGGGCTGAATGGCCTGATTCTGCTCCTACATCGTGTGGTCTAAATAGACAACATTTTGGGCAGAGAACCTTCAACAGATCTCATGAGAATGGCAGTGCCTCACCAATTCAGTGGTTCAGCCCGCTACAACAGTACGTTTTATCACTCAAAGTTACACACACACACAAAATGATGGAGAATTAAAATCTTTGGCCACCAGGAAATCTCACTTGCGGCAGATGGTGCTGAGGTGCTCAATGAAGCAGCCCTCCAACTTATTCGGACGTCACTAATACAGAGAAGCCCACAGCGGGAGCACTGCACACTACAGACCACCCCAGCAGATTTACAGGTGAAGTGTCGCCTCACCTGGAAAGACCATTTGGGGTCCTGAATGGAGGTGAGGGAGGTGGTGCATGGGCAGGTGCAGCACTATTATCACTTGCTTGTTGAGGTTTATGTAAGTACACGTAAACAATCGGCGAAGTTTCTGGTTTGCATACATTTTCCATTAACTGTCATAGTTGAGAGGTTAGAATCGCAGGCATTGTTGGTGACAGCACTGTGGTCCACAGGGAACCACCCGACAGGAAGACGGGTCAGATTTTGTTTAATACTGAATTCTCAAACATATTATTGCTAATACACTCAAACACCAAACTAATCTCAGATGGTGATGAGGCAGCGTACGGGAGTCAGATAGATCAGCTGGTTGGGTGGTGTTGAAACAACCTTGTACTCAACATCATTAAGCCCAAGGAATTGATTGTGAACTTCAGGAAGGGGAAGCTATGAGAACACATACCAGTTGTCATTGTGAGGTTGGAGAGGGATCAGCTGCAAGTTTATGGGTGTCAACATCTCTGAGGATCTACCCTGGGCCCAACATATTGACGCAATTACGAAGCTGGCACGACAGCAGCTATATTTCATTAGGAATTTGAGGAAATTTGGTAAGTTACCAAAGTCTCTCACAAACTTCTACAGATGTACCGTAGAGAGCATACTAACTGGTTGTACCATCACCTGGTATAGAGCTGCCCGTGCACAGGACTGGAAAAAGCTACAGATGGCTGTAAACTCATGGACACTAGCTTCCCCAGCATTGAGGGCATCTTCAAAAGCCCATGCCTCAAAAAATGGCATTCTTCACTGCAGACCCCCACCACCCAGGACATGTCCTCTTCTCATTGTGATGGTCAGGGAGGAGGTACAGGAGATACATCCATCATTACTGACCCCCACCACCCAGGACATGTCCTCTTCTCATTGTGACCATCAGGGAGGAGGTAATGGAGATACATCCATCATTACTGACCCCCACCACCCAGGACATGTCCTCTTCTCATTGTGACCATCAGGGAGGAGGTAATGGAGATACATCCATCATTACTGACCCCCACCACCCAGGACATGTCCTCTTCTCATTGTGACCATCAGGGAGGAGGTACAGGAGATACATCCATCATTACTGACCCCCACCACCCAGGACATGTCCTCTTCTCATTGTGACGGTCAGGGAGGAGGTAATGGAGATACATCCATCATTACTGACCCCCACCACCCAGGACATGTCCTCTTCTCATTGTGACCATCAGGGAGGAGGTAATGGAGATACATCCATCATTACTGACCCCCACCACCCAGGACATGTCCTCTTCTCATTGTGACCATCAGGGAGGAGGTAATGGAGATACATCCATCATTACTGACCCCCACCACCCAGGACATGTCCTCTTCTCATTGTGATGGTCAGGGAGGAGGTACAGGAGATACATCCATCATTACTGACCCCCACCACCCAGGACATGTCCTCTTCTCATTGCGACCATCAGGGAGGAGGTACAGGAGATACATCCATCATTACTGACCCCCACCACCCAGGACATGTCCTCTTCTCATTGTGATGGTCAGGGAGGAGGTACAGGAGATACATCCATCATTACTGACCCACACCACCCAGGACATGTCCTCTTCTCATTGTGACCATCAGGGAGGAGGTAATGGAGATACATCCATCATTACTGACCCACACCACCCAGGACATGTCCTCTTCTCATTGTGATGGTCAGGGAGGAGGTAATGGAGATACATCCATCATTACTGACCCCCACCACCCAGGACATGACCTCTTCTCATTGTGACCATCAGGGAGGAGGTAATGGAGATACATCCATCATTACTGACCCCCACCACCCAGGACATGTCCTCTTCTCATTGTGACCATCAGGGAGGAGGTAATGGAGATACATCCATCATTACTGACCCACACCACCCAGGACATGTCCTCTTCTCATTGCCACCAACAAGGAGGTACAGAAACCTGAAAACACACACTCAATGTTTCAGGAACAGCTTCTTCCCCTCTGCCATCAGATTTCTGAACGGACAATCAACTCATGAACACTACCTCAGTATTTGCTCTCTTTTTGCACTACTTCTTTAGTATTTCTTATCGCATCTTGTGCTGTAGATTTCTATCTTCTCTCCACCTTACAGTAATTTTTTATGTATTACACTATACTGTCGCTACAAAGCAACAAATTTCATGACACGTCTGATAATAAACCTGATTCTGATCAAAGTTCCTTTTACATCTGCTCACGTCCCAAAGGGACCCAGTCCATCAACCTCAAGAAATACGTTACTTTATCACAGTGAACTGGAACTGGAGAATTCAGTAGGAATTGGAGCTTGTCCCACTTTCACTTAGAGAAGTCATCGCATTCCCACTGAAAGACACGATCAGCTCCTCACAGGAGACTCTGAGAAGGCTATTCTCATTAGCAGCTGGAAGGACACGAATGGCTTGTCACTGTGACAATCTAACCCAGTGTAGCTTTAGGTGCTGGGATTACCTCATTTCACTTCTGCAGGTCAAACCGTGTGGGGAAAATAAGAAAACAAGGAAATAAATTATCTCATCTTGCACTGTGCAATCCCTGAAACTGATCTACTGTATTACATAAAACAGATGTGTAATGCTGTCTGCACACAGACATTTTCCCATTTACATGTTCACAGAACAAGACCAATGAAACTGATTGCAGTAACAATGACCATTTCCAATAACTATTAAATTTGACTTTTACCTCACACAGAACTGAAAACTTAGCACTAAAATAATGTGATGGTTGAAAATAGCTGAAACTCTGACCTTCAGAACGTTGACACGATCTCTGACGGGCACCACGTCAACTTCTGAGGTGAAATCCTGAGCTGCAGCATGAAGCTTGTTACGTATCTTATTACGCTTGTTGATGAGGTCATCTACTTCATCCTAATGATTGTAATTAAATTTCCACAAATTACTGCACGATACTCAGTTACAGCAAACACTCACCACTAAGCACAGGCTCAGTGATCAGCAAGATGTGGTTTTGTTAAGATACGAGACAGAAGATTCGGATATATTTGTCACCAGTACATCAAAACATAGTGAAATGTGTCGTCTGCCACATTCTGGGGTCAATATAACCTGCCCACAATGCTCAGAACACAGAATGCAACAAGCAACGGTGAAACAACCCCATTCCTCCCAGACAACAGGAATTCTGCAGATGCTGGAAATTCAAGCAACACAAATAAAAGTTGCTGGTGAACGCAGCAGGCCAGGCAGCATCTCTAGGAAGAGGTGCGGTCGACGTTTCAGGCCGAGATCCTTCGTCAGGACTAACTGAAGGAAGAGTGAGTAAGGGATTTGAAAGTTGGAGGGGGAGGGGGAGATCCAAAATCCAGGATCTCCCCCTCCCCCTCCAACTTTCAAATCCCTTACTCACTCTTCCTTCAGTTAGTCCTGACGAAGGGTCTCAGCCTGAAACGTCGACCGCTCCTCTTCCTACAGATGCTGCCTGGCCTGCTGCGTTCACCAGCAACTTTTATGTGTGTTGCTCCCATTCCTCCCAGACTCTCTGATGACGTGATCCAATCACGTCCACATCGCTGGCCTTCAAATGCAGAGCAGAGACTTAAAATACAGCCTGTCCTCCAATTCCCTCACATCCCTGTCCTGAAACACGAAACTGACCCCTAACTTCCCCGTCTCCAACTGTTCTTACAAATGTAAAAATGCCTCAGAAATAAAGTCCAAGCCGCCTGGCTTGCAGTTCAGAGATACTCTGTTTCGCACTTCAGAGAAATTACGTGATTGTGCTGAATATTTCTTTCTTGCTGAGCTCCTGGTGTGAGGCTGCAGATCCAAGTTCATCATCTTTGCTAAAATCTGAATTTAATTGTTTACAAGTAGATTAAGCCAGGGATTTGGGACTCTCGGCTCCTTGGTGCGGTGACATCACGAGTGCTGGAACTGGAACTGCTGTCGGAATTCTGTGCGAACTGGGAGGTTGTGCAGAGGAGGCTGGAGATACTTGGGGACTGATGCGGCCATTGTGGCAGACGTGCCACGGAACAGACATACCATTGGCTGGCACTGTGTACATACAGGCCATGGGCCTGACTCCTCCAACACAATTCCTGGGTGCGTCTTGTCTCACCAGATGTACAGAGCCACCAGAGATGCTAGCACACTGACATAAAGGTGAGTGGAAGTAACCGTTTGAACATCAACTCCAGTCTCACCAAGACTCATGGCAGTAGGTTACGCACGGGCAAGGAATGGTCGTCCTGTTTAGCATGACTGTGGTGCTAAATGACAGATCTAGTACAGATCTGTCGCTTGAAAACTGAGTCATATGCGGCGCTGAGGCAGAGACCGCATCGTATCTCACACCCTACCATTACAGTCGCCAAGAAACCAATCCTGAACAAGTGAGGGCCGAAGGGTGCAGGCCTGGGACGGCATCACCACTAGTAGTAGTCAGCAGCCATCGATCCCAGGGGATCATGGGTTTGCGCCTCTGGTGGACTGTGTCCTCTCCAGGGTACAAACCTGGGAGGGAAGATTTGAAGAACCAGCTGTTGCCCCATACAGTGGGTTCCCCTCTCAAAGTCACTGATGTAGTCCAATGGAAGGGCAAATGCCAATATAGTTTAGCATCAGTGTCGTCACAGAGGTTGCCAGAGTGAAGTTGTAAACAACATCGAACTACCTTAGGGATCCCGGCTGCAGATTTCTTCCTCGGGGTTTACTCCCGAAGCCTTCCCCGTGGGTGGGTCTGGCCGCAAGGCAGCGGAGGTCTAAAAATCAGTTTTCCTTCCCCTGGGTGATCCGCCACCCAAGGCTGACCAGCCCCACCTGCCCAAAGCCCCACAGCACAACTAAAGCGTTTCAAAACCAGCATCCAGTTTGGAAAAGCAAGCTTGGACCCTGGAAGGGATAGATGAGCACAAGTTGCTATGAACTGTAACACAAACAGCACAGAATACAATCTGTTTGACAATTTTGGCGGGCAAGTGCTGATCCATTCCAGCAGATAAAACCATTAGACAAATCTTCATGCATCCGAAAGAACTGAACTGAAGGTGACCATAGACGGAAAGGATTAAATTGAAAAAACTAATTACTCTCCTTTTCATTTCTAAACAAAACCTCTTCATGGGGAATATCCAGAGAGTGGTGCTGGCAGACAAAACCATTCTGATTCAAATTCCAGAGGGGAAAAAATGTGTCATGTTCAAAGATGGAAATGTGAGGGGAAATTATCTTTTTCCGTAGCTGAAATAAAGGAAATCTCTTCTCAGATATGTCAAAATCTGGAGACAATTGTCAATGACAGATTCTTACACTAATTACCCTTCCAGTACAACACCATCCTGCATGGGCAAGCCCCTCCACTTGTCCATCAACAACCACTCAGGGACCTTCTCATCAATGCACTGCACCAATTTTAAATTTTGTGGTGTTCGAAGATTCAATGCTCCAAAGTACAAAGTATGTATACAACCCTGAGATTCGACTTCCACAGGCAGTAACAAAACAAAGAAACACCATGGAACCCACTCAAAGAAAACATCAAACACCCAATGCACGAAAAAACAAATCACGCAAACAGCAAAAAGCAAGTGAACAACACAGAGAATATCAAGTACCTAAATATTAAATGAGCCAGGAGTGTTCAGTTTAGTTCAGTTGAGAACCTAAGACTTCGGAGGAGAATTAAGCTCATCGAGTCTGCTCCATCATTTCATCATGGGCAATCCATTTTCCTTTTCAACCCCAATCTTCCGCCTTCTTCCCATAACCTTTCATGCCCTGACTAATCAAGAACCTATCAACTCCTACCTTAAATATACATAAAGACTTGGCCTTCACAGCTGCCTGTGACAATGAATTCCACAGATTCACCACTCTCTCCACATCTCTGTTCTAAATTGATGTCCCTCTATTCTGAGGCTGTATCTCTGGTCAGCCTCTCCCAGCAAAGGAACATTCTCTCCTCATCCACTCTCTCGAGGCCATTCAACATTTGATAGGTTTCAGTGAGGCCACCCCTCATTCTTTGGAATTCCAGTGAGAAGAGGCCCAGAGCTGTCAATCGCATCTCATACAATAAGCCTTTCATTGCCAGAATCATTCCTGAGAACCTCCTCTCAATCTTCTCCAATTTCAGCCCATCTTTTCTTAAGGGGCTCAAAACTGCACGGGTGACACCTCATCAGTGTTTTACAAAGTCTCAGCATTATATCCTTGCTTTTATATTCTAGTCTTCTCCAAATGAATGCTAACATTGCATTTACCTTCCTTACCACCAATCAACCTGAAAATTAACCTTTAGGGAATTCTGCACAAGGACTCCTAAGTCACTTTGCACCTTGGATTTTTGAATTTTTTCTCCACTTAGAAAATAGTCTACACTTTTATTCCTTCTAACAACGTGCATGACCATATACTTTCCCACTCTGCATTCCATTTTCAGCTTCTTTGCCCTTTCTCCTAATCTGTCCAAGGACTTCTACCATCTCCCAGCTTCAACATTACCCTTATGCTTCCACCTATTTCTGTATCATCTGCAAACTTGGCCACAAAGCCACCAATTCCATCACCCAATCATTGACATACAATGTAAAATTAAGTGGTCCTAACACTGATCCCTGCAGCACATCAGTAGTCACCAGCAGCCAATCAGAAAAGGCTCATTTCTTCCCTCTCTTTGCCTCCTGCCAATCAGCCACTGCTTTATCCATGCTCGAATCTTTCCTGTAATACCACGGGCTCGTAGCTTGTTAAGCAGCCTCATGTGTGGCACCTTGTCAAAGGCCTTCTGAAAATCCAAGTACACAACATCAACCAATTCTCCTTTCTCTATCCTACTTATTACTTCCTCAAAGAATTCCAGCAGATCTGTCAGGCAAGATTTTCCATTGAGATTTTCCCTGTGCTGACTAGGGCCAATTTTAATGTGTGCTCCAAGTACCCCAAAACACCACCTTAACAATAGACTCCAACATCTTCCCAGCCACTGAGGTCAGGCTAACTGGCCTATAATTTCCTTTCTTCAGTCTCCCTACCTTCTTAAAGACTGGAGTGACATTTGCAATTTTCCATTCCACCGGAACCATTCCAGAATCTAGTGATTGTTGAAAGCTCATTACTAATGGCTCCACAATCTTTGCAGTCACATCTTTTAGAACCCTGGGGAATAGTCCAACTGGTCCAGTGACTTATCAGCTTCCCAAGCACCTTCTTCCTAGTAATGGCAACTTCACATTCTTCTGCCCCCAACACACACTCACATACTGCTAGTGTCTTCCACAGTGAAGAATGGTGCAAAATACTTAAATTCATTCCATCTACCTGGTCCTTGTCCCCCATTACTACCTCTCCAGCATTGTTTTTCAGCAGTCCAATACCTACTCTTGTCTTTTTTACTCCTTATATGTCTTTAAAAAAACATCTGGGATCCTCTTTGATATGGTGGGTGAGCTTATATAGAACTGTACAGTACAACACAGGTCATTTGGCCCATAATGTTGTGCCGAAACAGCTAAAAAGCAAATCAAAAACACCCAAACACTAATCCCTCCTACCTACACCATGTCCATATCCCTCCACCTTCCTTACAATCATGTGCCTATCTACACATCTCTTAAAATCCTTCAATGTATTTGTCTCTACCACCATACCAAGCAGCATATTCCAGGCATCCACAATTCGGAATGAAAACTTAGCACTCACTTCCCCTTTGAACCTATCTCCCCTCCTCTCACCTCCAAGAAAAAACAAGTTTATCTAGCATCGCTTGATAGCACACGCCCTTTAAACCAGGCACCATCCTGGTAAACTTCTTCTGCACCCTCTCCAAAGCTTCAACAACTTTCAATATGGAGACCAGAACTGTATATAATTCTCCAGATGTGCCTTAAAGTTGCAACATAACCTCATGATTTTTGAACTCAATGCCTCAACTAATTCCAACCCCCAGTACCCTCGCCCCAACAGTATCCAAAGTGATAAAACTGTTGTTGAGGGGGTAGCCACTGTACTGACTCCCTTTCCCCCTCCTGTCACCCAGTTTCCTGTGTCCTGCACCTTGGGTGTAACTACCTCTCTATACGTCCAATCTATCACCCCTTCAGCCTCCCACATGATCCGGAGCTCATCCAGTTCCAGTTTCAGTTCCAACTCAACACGGATTATTGTTAGAAGCTGCCACTGGATACACTTCTTGCAGTTGCAGTGGTGAGGGATACTGGAGGTCTCCCTGCCTTCCCACATCCCGCAAGAGGATCATTTCTCTATCCTGCCTGTCATCACTATTGTCCTAGCTGAGCAAAGGAAAAAAACTTGAGCTTTTCTTTCCTTTGCCTTCTCTGAGTGAAGCCTCAGAGCTAAAGCCACTCTGACCATGTCCACTCAGATGACAGCCATTGGAAGAGGACTCTGGTTTGGTGTTTAGTGTCCCCAGCTTTGGACCTGTGTTGGAGGACTCTGCGGTGTGACGTTTATGTCTGGAGCTTTGGACTCATTTCAGACCATAAGATATAGGAGCAGGGCGTAGTAGAACATTGACCAGCCACCAAAACAGGCATAGAAAGATTGAGAGGAGGGGATTTCAATCAGGCCCACTGCCCGAGTTTAAAAAAGGCAGCAGCAAGCTGGTCACAGCAGCGTAATAGAGCTTTAACTAGTGACCAATAGGCATTTGAGATTGATGATCTGGAGCAGATTAAAGTGACCAATAGGCATTTGAGATTGATGATCTGGAGAAGATTAAAGTGACCAATAGGCATTTGACATTGATGATCAGGAGAAGATTAAAGGAAGCAGCCAGTGTTGCAGTGGCTGTTGTCTGAGTGACAGTGCCAGTGGTGATCTCGAAGCTTTAGCTGTCTGAGGAGTAGGAGTGGAACTGGATGAACTCCGAATCATTTAGGAGGATGAGGGGGTGATAGACAGGACATATAGAGAGGGAGCTGCACTCAGAGTTCAGAAAACAAGAAACTAGGAGACAGACTGGAATGGGATAAGGGTTAAGGAACCATCTCAGAGCACCTCTGTGGCCAACTGCCTTAACAACAGGTATACCACTGGATACTGTCGAGGGGTGAGGGGGGAAAGAAATGAATGAACAGAAGAAAGTCACAGTGGTCAATTCTCTGGCACTGAATCTGCCTCTGTGACTCAGAAGGGAAGGGGTAAGAAGAAGTACACTGTGGTGAAAGAGGATGTATTAGTTAGGGAAATGGACAGGAGGTTATGTGGAAAGGAATGAAATTCCCAGATGGCATGCTGCCTCCCAGGTGCCAGAGTCCAGGATATCTTGGATCCAGTCCTCGTGATTCTTAAGTGAGAGGGTGAATAGCCAGAGGTCATGGTCCATGTAGGTACCAATAACATGAGTAGGATGAGTGACAAGGTTCTGCATGGGAAGTTCAGGGAATTAGGTGCCAAGTTAAGACAGGACCTCCAGGTTGTGATCTCAGGATTGTTACCCATGCCACGTCCTACCGAGGCCAGAACTAGGAAGATGATACAGTTTAATACATGGCTAAGGAGTTGGTGTAGGAGGGACAGTGTAAGATTTTTGGGTCATTGGGCTCTCTTCCAGAGAAGATGGGACCGGTACAGAAGGAACGATTTGCACCTGAACTGGACAGGACTAATACCCCAGCTGGAAGGTTTGTTAATGCTGCATGGTGGGGTTTAAACTAGAGTTGCAGGGGGAACCACAGTACCAGAACAGTTAGTGGAGAGGCTGTGGAGACCTCAAAGTTTAGAATCAAAAGGTTGAGCATGGTGCGACTAGTGTCCTGAGCTGTGTATATTTCAATGCAAGAAGGATTGTAGGAGAGGTGGATGATGGTGTTGAAGATGAGGTAGATGGCTTACAAACAGAGATAATGTGTAGTGACGAAGGGCTGTTGATAGGGAAAAATTGCAGTCAACAGGATCAGTTGCAATGTAAAAAGCGGGCAGAATTGAAAAGGCTGGATTCAGGACTGAATGTCTTGCGCATGTACGTGCGCAGTACAATACACGGAATAAGGTCGATGAACTTGCAGCACAGTTGCAGATTGGCAGGGACGATGTTGTTGGCATCACTGAATCGTGGCTGAAAGATTATAGCTGGGAGCTTAATGTCCAATGATACAGATTATGTCGAAAAGGATAGGCAGGAAAGCCGGCGGGGGGGCACGATGTGTCTCTGTTGGTAAGAAATGAAATCAAATCATTAGAAAGAGGTGATATAGGTGCTGAGTCATTGTGGATAGAACTAAGGACCTGCAAGGGTAAAAAGACCCTGATGGGAGTTATTTACAGATCCCCAAACAGGAAGTGGCCTACAAATTACAATGGGAGATAGAAAATGCATGCCAAAATGGATCTCATGAGAGTCAGTTTGTTGAAAGCCTAAGAAATGGCTTTTTAGAGCAGTTTGTCGTTGAGCCTAATATAGGATCAGCTATACTGGATTGGGTGTTATGTAATGAACCGGAGGACATTAGGGAGCTTAAGGTAAGAGAACCCTTCGGAATCAGTGATCACAATATGATTGTATTCAACTTGAAATTCGATAGGGAGAAAGTAAAATCTGACATAGCAGTATTTCAGTGGAGTAAGGGAAATTACAGTGGTATGAGAGAGGAGTTGGCCAAAGTAGCTACTTTGTAAGGAGCTGCTGGCAGAGATGTCAGCAGAGCAGCAACGGTGTGAGTTTCTGGGAAAAATGAGGAAGGTGCAGGACCTGCGTATTCCAAAAATGAAGAAATACTCAAATGGTAAAAAAGTACAACCGTGGCTGACAAGGGACAAGAGAAGTCAAAGCTTTTGTAAAAGCAAAAGATAGGGCATACAACAAAGCAAAAATTAGTGGGAAATAAGAGGATTGGGAAGTTTTTAAAAACCTACAGAGAGCAACTAGAAATCATTAGAAGGGAAAAAATGAAATATGAAAGCAAGCTAGCAAATAATATCAATATGGATAGTAAATTTTTTTCAAGCATGTTAAAAATAAAAGAGAAACTAGAGTGGATATAGGATCGCCAGAAAATGAGGCAGGAGAAATAATAACGGCTGATGAACTGAATGAGTATTTTGCGTCAGTCTTCACTGTGGAAGACACTAGCAGTATGCCCGATATTGTAGTGTGTGAAGGAAGAGAAGTGGGTGCAGTTACTGTTACAAGGGAGAAGGTGCTCAAAAAGCTGAAAGACCTAAAGGTACATAAGTCACCCAGACCAGAGGAACTGCACCCTACAGTTCTGAATGAGGTAGCGTTAGAGATTGTGGTAGCAATAGAAATGATCTTTCAAAAATCATTGGACTCTGGCATGGTACCAGAGGACTGGAAAATTACAAATGTCACTCCACTCTTTAAGAAAGGTGGAAGGCAGCAGAAAGGAAATTATAGACCAATTAGCCTGACCTCAGTGGCTGGGAAGATGTTGGAGTCAATTGTTAAGGATGAGGTGATGGAGTACTTGGTGACACAGCACAAGATAGTACAAAGTCAGCATGGTTTCCTTCAGGGAAAATCCTGCCCGACAAACCTGCTGGAATTCTCTGAGGAGTTTACAAGTAGGATAGATAAAGGGGATGTAGTGGATGTTGTTATTTTGGACTTTTCAGAAGGCTTTTGACAAGGTGCCACACATGAGGCTGCTTATCAAGTTGAGAGCCCATGGTATTACAGGAAAGTTATTAACATGGTTAAAGCATTGGCTGATTGGTAGGACGCAGCGAGTGGGAATAAAAGGATGCTTTTCTGGTTGGCTGCCAGTGACTAGTGGTGGTGTTCCGCAGGGGTCAGTGTTGGGACCACTTCTTTTTATGCTGTATACAAATGATTCAGATGATGCAATAGGTGGCTTTGTTGCCAAGTTTTCAGATGATATGAAGATTGGTGGAGGGGCAGGTAGTGTTGAGGAAACAGGTAGGATGCAGAAAGACTTAAGACAGATTGTAAGAATGCTAAGAAAGTGACAAATGAAATACAATGTTGGAAAATGCATGGTCTTGCGCTTTGGAAGTGGAAATAAATGTGCAGACTATTTTCTAAATGGGCAGAAAATCCAGAAGTCTGAGATGCAGAGAGACTTGGGAGTCCTTGTGCAGAACACCCTGAAGGTTAACTTGCAGGTTGAGTTGGTTCGGTGATGAGGATGGCAAATGCCATGTTAGCATTCATTTCAAGAGGTCTAGAATACAAGAGCAAGGATGTGATGCTGAGGCTTTATAAGGCACTGGTGAGGCCTCACCTTGAGTATTGTGAACAGTTTTGGGCTCCTCATTTTAGAAGACATGTGCTGGCATTGGAGAGGGTCCAGAGGAGGTTCACAAGGATGATTCCAGGAATGAAAGGGTTATCATACGAGGAACGTTTGATGGCTCTGGGTCTGTACTCGCTGGAATTCAGAAGGATGGGGGGGGGGGGGATCTCATTGAAACCTTTTGAATGTTGAAAGGCCTAGACAGAGTAGATGTGGAAAGGATTTTTCCCATGAGGGAGAGTCTAGGACAAGAGGGCACAGCCTCAGGATAGAGGGGAGCCCCTTCAAAACAGAGATGCGGAGCAATTTCTTTTGCCAGAGGGTGGTGAATTTGTGGAATTTGTTGCCACATGCAGCTGTGGAGGCCAGGTCGTTGGGTGTATTTAAGGCAGAGATTGGTAGGTTCTTGATTGGACATGGCATCAAAGGTTACAGGGAGAAGGCTGGGAACTGGGGTTGAGAAGGAAATAGGAAAAAAAAAGGATCAGTCAAGATTGAATGGCAGAGCAGACTCGATGGGCCAGATGGCCTAATTCTGCTCCTATGTCACAGTCTTACGGTCTAAAATAGCAACATTACAATGGTCATGCAGGAATTCAATATGCAGGTAGATTGGGAAAATCAGGTTGGCGCTGGTTTACAGCAGAGCGAATTTCTAGAGTGCCTATGAGATGGATTTTTAGAGCAGCTCGTGGTTGAGCCCACTGGAGGACAGGCTATTCTGGATCGGGTGCCGTGCAATGAACTAGAATTGATGAGCCAGCTTAAGGTGAAAGAACCTGCAAGGCCCTCTTAGTGGACACTCCGGAAGACCATGAGAAGTCGGGATTACCCGCTGGGGTACTGGTGAGGCCCGAATTGCAGAAGCCCTCGGTTGTACGGGTGAGCAGGATGGCAGTGATTGTCAGGAACACTATGAAAAGGGAGGTCACCTTCAAGCGGGGGATGCCCCGGCACATCTTTTCCCAGTGACGGTAATGTCTAGCATCCTGATGAGACAAGCCGGGGAGAAACCCTCTGCAAAGAGGGGAAAGTTGACTGCCGAGTCATTCTACTTTGGAGACTCCCCGGTTCCTGCAGGTTGGAAGAGAAGGCTGGTAGAGGATGTTGAAGCTGGAAGGTGTCTTTTCCACTGATGAGTTTGATGTGGGTTGTTCCAAGAGCACTCGCCATACTATCCAGGTGACCGAGGACACCGCATTTAGAGAGAGGTTGCGGCGACTGGCCCCTGCAGAGATGGAAGGTGTTAGGTAGCATTTGCGTAAGTTGAAGGAAGCTGGAATCATCACTGAGTCCAGAAGCCCCTATGCGTCCCCAATAGTAGTGGCCAGAAAGAACGGGAAGGTATGGATGTGTGTGAACAGGCATACTGCCCCCAACCAGTATATGGTCCCAAGGATCGAACAGGCACTGGCCTGTCTGGGTGATGTGACGTGGTTCAGTGTGCTGGACTTGGTGGAGTGGATATTACCAGATTCCCATGAGCTGACAAAGAGAAGACAGCATTTATATGCCCACTGGGATTCTTCCAGTTCGAAAGGCTGCGACTGGCATATTGGGAGCCCCTGCAACCTACCAGCATGTCATGGAGAAAACGGTGGGGGACATGAACTTGCTTGAGATATTGGTGCATCTGGATGACCTCAGTGTTTGGGTCCACCTTGGAGGAACATGACTCAAGGCTACTGAAGGTTCTAAGTTGCCTGAAAGCTGAAGGGTTAAAACTTTCCTTGGACAAGTGCCAGTTCTGCAAAACATCTGTCAGCTATGTTGGGCACATAGTCTCACGGGATGGAGTAGTTACTGATCAGTCTAAGATAGAGGCATTGACTACATGACCAAGGCCCCAGACTGTGAGCACTTTGCACTGATTCCTTGGGTTCTGTGGTTACTATCAGAGGTTCGTGAAGAGCTATGTGAAAGTGAGTCACCCTTTGAATCAGCTTCTGGTGTGGTTACTCTCCCTTGGGGAAGAAAGGGAGGAAGACAGCAGGAGAGATTAAACTGACCCCCAGCCCCCGAGTGGGATACTGAATCAAAGGATGAGGAAATGGGGTGTGGAATAGTCTGCCTTTTGCTAACTCTCCACTGATTGAGGAAGAGATTCCCAACCCTTCTCATGCTGAGTCAGGTGAAATCGGGGGGGGGGGGGGGGGCTGCTATCTGTGGACAGCCTGGGTTTCAGCAGGATCCTGCAAGGGATGAAGTGGGGCTCAGCCAAGGGACAGGGGGTCTGAGTTGCAGGAGGGCACGAGTGATAGAGTGGGGGGAGGCCTCGCCAGGTAGACCAAAAATATCCCCAGTAGTGTTGAAACATGAAGTAGATGAGGGGGTGCGGAGTTCTCAAAGAATCAGGAGACCAGCGGATAGGCTGGCCTACATAGCACCAGGGGAACAAGAGTGTGGCCACTATCACTTTGGGGAGCTATGTCGCTGCCTTTTACACCTAGGTTGGACTTTGTGTTTTGCAGGAAGTGTTGGCAAATTATCTCAACGTCATGAGGACATGCCTAAATTTGATGGGGGGAAGAGTGTAACGCACTGTAAGGTTTCACTCCTAATGTAATGGTTTCTCTGTAAGGTTTCATTGCTAATGTAATGGTTTTTCTGTAGCAGCAGTGTTTGGGTTATGGCTAGAGATAACGGGGCTTTGGACTGAGTGCCGTCCAGTGAAGGGAGTGTTTTTTCTTGTTGTGTGGGCATGTAGCCAAGTGGTTAAGGCATTCGACTAGCGACCTGAAGGTCGTGAGTTCGAGCCCCAGCCGAGGGAACATGTTGTGTCCTTGAGCAAGGCACTTAACCACACATTACTCTGCGACGACACTGGTGCCAAGCTGTATGGGTCCTAATGCCCTTCCCTTGGACAACATTGGTGTCGTGGAGAGGGGAGACTTGCAGCATGGGCAACTGCCGGTCTTCCATACAACCTTGCCCAGGCCTGTGCCCTGGAGAGTGAAGACTTTCCAGGCACAGATCCATGGTCTCGCAAGACTAACGGATGCCTTTAATTAAAAGTGCCTGAGAACGAGGTGATCTAGGTCTTTTGTTGGTGAGAGATGAAGAGAGAAAACGCCAGAAAGAAGTCGTAGACAGCAGAACAGAGTGGGGCTGGGAGTCGATGAAGCCCGGGGAAATCGATGGAGGACCAACGGAAAGGAAGCCATGAGCTCCGACTTGCGCACATTAGACTGTTCATTAAAATGAGCCCTTTGCTTTTTGTTTTTCTTTACTAACCCTTTAGTCAAATTAAGAATTAAAGAGCTAAATTGTTTAATTGCGTATGGTGTACTGTCAGCTATTTCGTGGTACTGATCTGCAACGGGGGAACAGATCACACAGCATCCACACAAACAAGGAGTTTTGCACCTCAGATTTCAAACGTTTGGCGGGGCCAGAGACTGTCTTCCCTAGACTAACACCGCTTACCGAACCGGAGGGTTACAGACCCTTAGGGGAAAATGGCCATGATATGATCAAATTCATGCTGAAATTTGAGAATGTCAGATGTATCAGTATTACAGTGGAGTAAAGGGAATTACAGAGCCATGAGAGAGGAGTTGGCCAGAACTGATTGAAAAAGAATAATGGCAGGGATGATGGCAGAGCAGCAATGAATGGAATTTCTGGAAGCAATTTGGAAGACACAAGATGTATACATCCCAAAGAGGAAGAAGTATTCCAAAGGAAAGTTGACAAATTCATGGCTAACAAGAGAAGTCATAGCTAACATAAAAGCCAAAAATAAGGCATATAATAGAGCAAAGATTAGTGGGAAGTTAGAGGATTTGGAAGCTTTGAAAACCAACAGAAGGCAACTAAAAAGTCATTAAGGTAAAGATGGAATATGAAAATAAGCTAGCCAATAACATTAAAGAGAATACCAAAAGATTCTTCAGTGGCATAGCGTGTAAAAGAGAGGTGAGAGTAGATATCGGACCACTGAAAAACGATGCTGGACAGGTGGTAATGGGACAACAAAATGGTAGATAAACTGAATAAGTATTTTGTATCAGTCTTCACTGTGGAAAAGACTAGCAGTATAGTGGAAGCTCCAGGCGTCAGGGATCATGAAGTGTGTGTGAAGTTACCAAAACTGGAGAGAAGGTTCTTGGGAAACTGGAAGGTCTGAAGGTAGGTGAGCCTCCTGGATCAGATGGTGTACACCCCAGGGTTCTGCAAGAGGGGGCTGAAGAGATGCTGGAGGCATTAATGATCTTTCAAGAATCACTAGTTTCTGGAATGGTTCTAGAGCACTGTAAAATTGCAAATATCACTCCACTCTTCAAGAAAGGAGAGAGGCAGGAGAAAGGAAACTTAGGCCAGTTAGTCTGACTTCAGTGGTTGGGAAGATATTGGAGTGATTATCAAGGATGAGGTTTCAGGATACTTGGAGGCACATGGTAAAACAGGCTGTAGTCAGCATGGTTTCCTCAAGGAAAAATCTTGCCTGACAAATCAGTTGGAATTCTTTGAAGTAGTAGCGAGCAGAGTAGACAAAAGGAGAATTGGTCAATGTTGTGTACTTAGATTTTCAGAAGGCCTTTGACAAAGTGCAACACATGGGGCTGCTTAACAAGCTACGAGCCCGTGGTCAACAGGAAAGATTCTAGCATGGAGAAAGCAGAGGATGACTGGCAGGAGGCAAAGAGTGGGAATAAAGGGAGCTACTTCTGGCTGGCTGCCGGTGACGAGTGGTGTTGCATAGGGATCTGTGTTGGAACCGATTCTTTTTACATTATGTCACTGATTTGTATGATGAAATTGATGGCTTTGTTGCAGAGTTTGCAGATGATATGAAGATAGCTGGAGGGGGAGGCAGTTTTGGGGAAGTAGAGAGGCTAGAGTATTTAGACAAATTAGGAGAATGGCAGATGGAATAATGTTGGGAAGTGTATGACTATGCACTTCTGTATATGAAATGAAAGGGTGAATGAAAGGATGAAGAAAACAGAGTAGCTTTGGGCCTGTTATCTCAGAAAGGATATAATGACATTGGAAAGGGTTCAAAGGAGGTTCACAAAAATGATTCCAGGACCAAATAGCTTGTCATATGAAGAGCATTTGATGACTCTGGGCCTGTATTCACTAGAATTCAGAAGAATGAGAGGTGTCCTTATTGAAATCTATCAAATGGTGAAAGGGCAAGATAGAGTGGATGTGGAGAGGATGTTTCCTATGGTGAGAGAGTCTAAGACCAGAGGACACAGCCTCAGAATAGAGGGGTGTCCTTTTAGGATGGAGATGAGGAGGAATTTCTTTAGCCAGAGAGTGGTGAATCTGTGGGATTCTTTGCCACAGACAGCTGTGGAGGCCAAGTCTTTATGTATATCTAAGGCAGAGGATGATCAATTCTCGACAGGTCAAAGCATCAGAGGCTACGGGGAGAATGCAGGAGATTGGAGCCAAGAGGAAAACTGGATCAGCCTTGATGAAATGGCAGAGCAGACTCGATGGGCCAAATGCTGCTCCTATATCTTATGGTCTAAAACAAGACCAAAACCACAGACACTAAACATGAAACTGCAGAGTCCTCCAAAAAAAGTCTCACACCCACGAGCCACACCGATCAATTCTTGCAGCAGAGACCCCAGCACTTCCTCTGGCAGCCGCGAGTGGAGAAAGGAAAGGATTATAGGCCAGTTAGCCCAACTTCAGTGTCGAGAACATGTTGGAGTCTGTTACTAAGGATGAGGTTTTGGGCTACTTGGAGACCAATGATAAAATAAGTCAAATTCAGCATGGTTTCTGTCAAGGGAAATCTTGCCTGACAAATCTGTTAGTTCTCTGAGGAAGTAAGAAGCAGGGTGGACAAAGGAGAGGCAGTGGATGTCATTTACTTGGATTTTCAGAAGGCATTTGATAAGATGCCACACACAAGACTGCTTAACAAGATAAAATCCTATGGTGAAGTCCTGTCGAAGGGGTTCCACCTGAAATATCGACTGTACCTTTGTCCATAGATGCTGCCTAGCCTGCTGAGTTCCTCTGGCATTTTGTGTGTTGCTCAGATTTCCAGCATCTGCAGATCTTCTCTTGTCTATGGTGTTACAGGTAATGTTCTGGCATGGATAGAGGAATGGCTGACAGGCAGGAAGCAGCAAGTGGGAATAAAAGGGCCTTTTCTGGTCGGCTGCCGGTGACTAGTGGTGTTCCTCAGGGGTCAGTATTGGGACCGCTACTTTTCACATTGTTTGTCAATGTTTGGATAATGGAATTGATGGCTTTGTGGTAAAGCTTGCAGATGATACGAAGATAGGTGGAGGAGTAGGTAGTGCTGAGGAAGCAAGGCAATTGCAGCAGGACTTAAACAAATTGGAAGAATGGGCAAAAAAATAGCAGATGGAATACAGTGTTGGGAAATGTATGATAATGCATTTTGGTAAAAGGAACAATCGTGTAGACTATTATCTAAATGGCAAGGAAGTTCAAACATCAGCGGTGCCGAGGGACTTAGGAGTCCTTGTGCAAGACCCCCAGAAGGTCAACTTACAGGTACTACTACTACGTCGACTCAGGCCTAGGGGGCCAGCGTCGGGCACAATGACGGACTCTCCACTTCTCCCTCTCTCTCATCAGTGTGTTCAGTTCATCTACATTAGCCGCAGTGCTGTCTTCTAGGAGTGTGTTGACCATAGTCTTGGGAGGGCGCCCAGGGTTCATCCTCCCATGCTTGGGCTCCCATGTGATGACTAGGCTGGCAGGTAGCTCGGGGTGGCGTAGACAGTGCCCCGCTAGTTGCAGTCTTCTCGCCTCGATTTTAGTGGTGAGCATTGGTAGGTTGTTATAGAGCTCGGCGTTCGTCATGTGCTGTTGCCAACTCACGTCAAGAGCCATCCGGAGCATTCGTGTATAGCAACCATCTAGACACTTCCGCATCGTCTTGGTGAGTGTCCACATCTTGCAGCCATACGTGAGAATGGACTCTATGACTACTACGAAAATCCTCTTTTTAAGCCCTCTGGTCAGGTTCGACTTCCAGATTTCCTTCATGTCGTTCATAGCCCTCCACACCAGCGCCTCCTGTATCTTTATGTCCTTCTCCAAACTCATCATTCTTGACCCGAGGTACTTGTAGTCAAAGACTTTCTTAATGGTATCATTCTCTATGGTCTTGAGAGTACCTTCATTGCAGTTAAACACCATGTACTCTGTCTTTTTAGCGTTTAGATGAAGCCCAACTTCATTGCACTCAGTTTCCACTTTTGTCAGTAGCTGCTGTGCTTCCTCCATTTGGTCAGAGAGCAGGACTATGTCATCTGCAAAATCGAGATCTGTGAGCATAACTCGTCTGACCCTTTTGGTTCGCCCTGGTTTTATGGTAAAACCAAGCTTGTCATGATCTTTGGTAGCTTGACGCAGAGCGTAATCAAGGACGATTATAAAGATTTACAGGTAGAGTCTGTGGTAAAAAAGGCAATTGCAATGTTGGCATTTATTTGAAGGGGAATAGAATATAAAACCGAAGAGATAGTGCTGAACAACAGAAAATCTGCAGATACTGGCAATGCAAGCAATACACACAAAATGCTCAAGGAACTCAGCAGGTCAGGCAGCATCTATGGAAAAAAAGTACAGATAACACTTCAGGCTGAAACAATTCAGCAGGACTAGAGGGGAAAAACAAGGAGTAGATTTGAAAGGTGGGAGAGTGGACAGAGAAACGCAAAGTGATAGGTGAAACCGGGAGGGGGAGGGATGAAGGAAAGAACTGGGAAGTTGATTGGTGAAAAATACAGGGCTGGAGAAGGGGGAGTCCGAAAGGAGAGACCACAAGGCTGTGGAAGGCAGAAAGGGTGGGGAGCAGCACCAGAGGGAGGCGATGGACAGGCAAGGAGACATGGTGAGCGAGGGCAAAGGGGATGGGGAATGGTGAAGGGGATGGGGCGGGAGAAATCACCAGAAGTTTGAGAAATTGATGCTCATGCCATCAGATTGGATCCTACCCAGACGGAACTCAAGCTGTTATTCTTCCAACCTGAGTGTGGGCTCATCGCAACAGTAGAGGCGGCCATGGATTGACATATCGGAATGGGAACGGGAAGTGGATTTTAAAATGGGCAGCCACTGGGAGATCCTGCTTCCAGTGCCACTCGAAATGGTCACCCAGTCTACATCGGGTCTCACCGATACACAGGAGCCTACACTGGGAGCACCAGACACAGTATACGACCCCAACAGACTCACAGGTGAAGTGTCGCCTCACCTGGAAGGACTGTTTTGGTAGTGAGGGAGGAGGTGTACAGGCAGGTGTAGCACTTGTTCCATTTTCAAGGATAAGTGCTAAGAGGGAGATCAGTGGGGAGGGACAAATGGACAAGGGTGTCGCGTAGGGAGCAGAAAGGGGTGGGGGGCAGATGTGCCTGGTGGTGGGATCCTGTTGGAGGTGGCAGAAGTTTCAGAGAATTATGTGCTGGACGCCGGGGTTGGTGGGGTGTTGGTTGAGGACAAGAGGAACCATATCCCTGGGTAGGGTGGCAGAGGATGGGGTAAGAGCAGACAAACATGAGATGGAAGAGATGCGGTTGGAGGGCAGTGTTGATGGTGGAGGAAGGGAAGCCCCTTTCTTTGAAAAAGGAGGACATCTCCTTCATTCTAGAATGAAAAACTTCATCCTGAGAGCAGATGCTATGGAGACAGAGGAATTGAGAGAAGGGGATGGTCTTTTTACAAGTAACAGGGTGGGAAGAGGTATAGTTCAGGTAGCTGTGAGAGTCCATGGGATTATAATAGACATCAGTAGATTGTCTCTCTCTCTCTCTGGAGATAGCCTATGAGATCAAACAAAGGGAGAGAAGTGTCAGATATGGACTGAGTAAATTTGAGGGCAGGGTGGAAGCTGGAAGCAAAGTTGATGAAGTCGACGAGCTGGGCATGGGTGCAGGAAACATCACCAATGGAGTCACCACAGCATAATGCAGGATGTAGCACCATGTTGAGGCTTCATAAGACAGTAGTCAGGCCGCACTTGGGAGTATCGCCAACAGCTTTAGGTCCCATATCTCAGAAAGGATGTATTGTCATTGGAGAGAGTCCAGAGGAGGTTCATGAGGATGATTCCAGGAATAAAAGGGATTAACATACGTTTAGCAGCTTTGGGTCTGTACTCACTGCAATTTAGAAGAATGCAACGGCAGGGGGTGGGATCCCATTGAAACCTACCGAATGTTAAAAGGACTAGATAGGGTGGATGTGGAGAGAATGCTTCCTAAGGTAACGCTATGCAGAACTAGAGGGCATAGCCTCAAAATTAAGCGCGCCCCTTTGGAACAGAGGTAAGGAGGAATTTTTTTTTAGGCCAGAGAGTGGTGAACCTGTGGAATGCTCTGCCACACACTGAGGTGGAGGCCAAGTCCATGCATATATTTAAGGCGGAAGCTAATCGTTTCCTGATCAGTCAGGGCATCAAAGGATATGGTGAGAATGCAGGTGTGTTGACTGGGATCCGGGATCAGCCATAATGGAACGGTGGAGCAGAATCAATGGGCTGAGTGGCCACCTGCTTGCCTTCCAATCTCGACCCGATCGATTTCAATTTTGCTCGACGCTTTAACAAGAAATGAGTAAGGAGCAGGTGATGAGTGTGTGCTCCGCCACTGGCCCGCACATTCCGCTGTCAACCTCGCCGAACTTGTCCGGAGAAAGCCTAAGTGCCAGATCGCCAGTCAGCCCAAAGACACACCACCAAAATGTAACTGCACACAGTTCAGTGAACTGTCCTGCAGAACGTCACTGCTGGTCACAGGCACCATCGTGAGATGCAACAGGCCGAAAACTTAAGTTGTTCTGTCCTCAGAACATATATTTATTGTGATACAGTGCAGAACAAGCCCAGCAATCACGAGTGAACCCTAGCCTAACACAGGACAACTTACAATGACCAATCAACCCATCAACTGCTATGTCTTTGGACTGGGAGCAAACTGGAGTACCTAGAGGAAACCCACGCAATCATTGGGAGAACGTACAGACTCCTTACAGACAGCGGTAGGAAGTTCTCCCCAAGGAACAAATTACAGGACCATTGTTTTGACATTTCCTTGAGGTGGTCTGCAGTTCAAAGCAGAGACAGGGTAGATGTGCTAGGAGATCATCTGTAGCCACATCTCCCATTGCTACCCCCTATCACTGCTCATTGTATAAACAGGAGTAATTTGCAGAGTGCAGGGACAAGAGACTTCAAGTCAAGTCAAGTCACTTTTTATTGTCATTTCAACCATAACTGCTGGCACAGAACACAGTAAAAATTAGAAAACGTTTTTCAGGACCATGGTGCTACATGAAACAATACAAAAACTACACTGAACTATGTAAGAAAAAACACAAAAACTACACTAGACTACAGTCCTATCCAGAACTGCATAAAGTGCACAAAACAGTGCAGGCATTACAATAAATAATAAACAAGACAATAGGCACAGTAGAGATCAGTAGGTTGGCGTTAGTCCAGGCTCTGGGTATTGAGGAGTCTGATGGCTTGGGGGAAGAAACTGTTACATATTCTGGTCGTGAGAGCCTGAATGCTTCGTTACCTTTTGCCAGATGGCAGGAGGGAGAAGAGTTTGTATGAGGGGTGCTTGGGGTCCTTCATAATGCTGTTTGCTTTACGGATGCAGCGTGTGGTGTAAATGTCTGTGATGGCGGGAAGAGAGACCCCGATGATCTTCTCAGCTGACCTCACTATCTGCTGCAGGGTCTTGTGATCCGAGACGGTGCAATTTCTGAACCAGGCAGTGATGCAGCTGCTCAGGATGCTCTCAGTACAACCTCTGTAGAATGTGGTGAGGATGGGGGCATCCTTAACACTGGTCACGAGTGTTTATAGATAAAGTGAAAGTGGAACAACAGCTGAGCTGTGAGATCTAACAAGCATCTGATTTGATTGCTTTTTAAAGTTATTTCCCTTCTCTGTCCAAGATGATTGTAGATTGGGTGTGCAAAATAATCTGGACGGGGGCCAAGTGAATCAATCATATTCCTGCCTGCACCCTAGGATTCAAAAAGAATTTTCACTGTACATACAACAGCATATCAACAAAATAATCTTTCTGAAATGGATGTTTTTGACAGTACCACTATGACAGATCAACCAAGAAATAAACGGTGGATTAATGCAGTAGGTTACAATAATTCATCACCATATTCTATCAAAGTAGTATACTATCACCTCACTAGCAAAAATAAATGTCCATCTTACCAGTGAATTGCATTTCTGAAGTGTTTCTTGAGCAAAGTTGTATTCATGCCAAATATTTTCAAGATGCTTCATTGAGTGTGGCATATGAATACGACCCTCAGTCACGACCTTCATTGCATGGACAAGGTCATTTCCAAATCGATCCGCATTTAACTCACTCCTGCAAATCAAACAACAATGTAGTGCGATCTTCACTTAATAGCATAGGGAGCTCTCCAAGAAGTAAACATGATAAAAGTGGCCACTTTATTAGGTACACCTCAACACTATGCAAATATCTAATCAGCCAATTACGTGGCAGCACCTCAATGCATAAAAGCATGCAGACACGATCAAGAGGTTCAAACATCAGTACAGGGTTAAAATGACTTTGACCAGAATGATTGTTGGTGCCAGATGGGGTGGTTTGAGTATCTCAAACTGATCTCCTGGGATTTTCACATACAAGTCTCTAGAGTTTACCGAGGGAAAACATCCAGTGAGTGGCAGTTCTGTGGGCAAAAACGCCTGTTAATGAAAGAGGTCAGAGGAGAATGGCCGGACTGGTTCATCATGGCAGGAGGGTGACAGTAACTGAAATAACCAGGCATTACAACAGTGGCGTGCAGGAGACCATCTCTGAACGCACAATACGTCGCACCTTGATATGGATGGGTTACAGCCACAGAGGACCACACCGGGTTCCACTCCTGTACTTAACAAAATACCACGGAGTGTACATTTCATAAACCCTTGTGTCTGATGGAAGTGCAGAGATATTAATGTTTAACTGAGTACAATAGTTATCGATACTGAAGTTGCACAAGTTTTGCAATGAAAAATGATCCATATTTGCTTCATCTCTCCTACCTGTCATAAATACCATGAACCAATCAATTACCCAATTAAATTTCAGCACTGGCGACCACCAATTAAACAATTTGGCTCAATCAGAAGAAAATTCTCGATTTCACTGCTGAACAGCACTGACCTGGCACGTGGACAGTGCCTCTGATGCAGCAGAACATCCTGATGCGTTTGATAAGCCTTTCAGAGTGCCAAATTTATAAAACGCCACATTACACTGCAAACAAACATCAAGTAATAAAAGCCACAAGGGATGAAGTTCACATCAGAGTGCCTGCGCTCGGGAAGAAGAGTGAAGAACTGGTCTCGGAACTGCAGATTTTCAGAATTGTAATCAGAATCAGCTTTATTATCACTGAAGTGATAATAATACAAGTGACTGGGCTTGTATACTCTGCAATTTAGAAGGCTGAGAGGGGATCTTAATGAAACATATAAGATAATTAAGGGATTGGACACGCTGGAGGCAGGAAGCATGTTCCCGCTGATGGGTGAGTCCAGAACCAGAGGCCACAGTTTAAGAATAAGGGGTAGGCCATTTAGAACGGAGTTGAGGAAAAACTTTTTCACCCAGAGAGTGGTGGATATATGGAATGCTCTGCCCTAGAAGGCTGTGGAGGCCAAGTCTCTGGATGCTTTCAAGAAAGAGATGGATAGCGCTCTTAAAGATAGCGGAATCAAAGGTTATGGGGATAAGGCAGGAACTGGATACTGATTGTGGATGATCAGCCATGATCACAGTGAATGGCAGTGCTGGTTCCAAGGGCCGAATGGCCTACTCCTGCACCTATTGTCTGTTGTCTACATCATTAAATTCATTGTTTGCAGCAGCAATTACAGTGCAATACACAAAAATTATTATAAATTACAATAAAAATATAACAAGAGTGTAAAATTGTGAGGGATGGTTCATAAACTATTCAGAAATTGGATAGTAAAGGGGAAGAAGCTGTTCCTAAGATAATGAGCGTCTCTCTTCAGGCTCCTGTACCTCCTCGCTGATGGCAATAATCATAGGGCATGTCCTAGATGGTGCAAGTCCTGTTTGATGGATTCCATCTTCTTTAGGCACTGCCTCTCGAAGACGTTCTCACTGCTGGGGTGGGCTGTGTCCATGATGGATTTGGCCAGGTCCGTAACCCTCAGCGGTTTGTTGTGATCCGACATTGGGGGCTCCATACCAGTCAGAAGGCTTGCTAGAGTAGTTGATGACATACCAAATCTCTCCAAACTCCGAATGAGGTATAGCCACTGGCATGCCTTCTTCATAATTTCATCAATATGTTGGGCCCAGGACAGAACCAGTGACGCTGACACCCAGGAACTTGAAGCTGCTCACCCTTTTCACTGCTGACTCCACCAAGACAACTGCTGTGTGTTCTCCCGATTTCCCATTCCTTTTGCAGATGGCACCAGTTAGTCATAGAGTTATAGAGCACTAAAGCACAGAAGCAAGCTTTTTGTCCCTTCTAGTCCATGCTAATCTATTATTCTGCCAACTCCCATCCAGCACAGCCCTTCATACACCTCCCCATCCATCTTCCCATGCAAACTTCTCCTAAATGTTGAAATTGAACCCACATCCAACAATTCCCCAGGCAGCTTGTGCACACTCTTGACACCTTCTGAATGAAGTAGTTATTCTGGAAATGAAAGAATTGCCAACACTTGGTTTCAAACAGTTCTTAGAAGATATCAGCTCCTTCCTTCTTTCCCGCCTCTTTCACCTCAGACAGTTGAGGAAGTTTGGTATTGGCCCCCAGATCCTAAGAACTTTCTATAGGGGCACAATTGAGAGCATCCTGACTGGCTGCATCACCGCCTGGTATGGGAACTGTATCTCCCTTAATCACAGGACTCTGCAGAGAGTGATGCAGACAGCCCAGCGCATCTGTAGTTCTGAACTTCCCATGATTCAGGACATTTACAAAGACAACTGTGTAAAAAGGGTCTAAAGGATCACTGGGGACCTGAGTCACCACAACCACAAACTGTTCCAGCTGCTACCATCCAGGAAATGGTACCGCAGCATAAAAGCCAGGACCAGCAGGCTCCAGAACAGCTTCAGAATGATGAACTCACGCTGATTTGAGTGTATTCCTATGTTACATTGACTGTTCCATTTCTGATAAATTACTATGATTGCACATTTAGACTGAGACGTAACAAAGATTTCTACTCCTCATGTATGTGAAGGACATAAGAAATAAAGTTAATTCAATTAGTGCTAATTATTCCAAGACAATAAATGCCCAAGCACTGATCAGTCAGTATCAACAAGGCTGAATTCACAACTTTAATTCATTGGAATTGGAGAAGGTATGCTGCAGGCAGACTAAAGAAGGCCTTACAACATAGAAGCAGAATTAGGCCTACCAAGTCTGCTCCACCATTTCCCCCCCATCCCGAATCTCCTGCCTTTGCCACACAACCTTTCACGCCCAGACTAACCACAAACCTATCAACCTCTGCTTTAAATACACCCACTGACTTAACCTCCACAGCTGCCAGTGGCAACAAATTCCAGAATCATCAGCTTCTGGCTAAAAAAAATTCTTCACTTCAGCCCTAAATGGATATTCCCACTATTTTAAAGCTGGGCCCTCTGGTTCTAGACTCCTCCACCATAGGAAACACATCTCCACATCCACTCTATCTCAGCTTTTCAACATTTGAAAGGTTTCTGTCAGATTCACCCCACACCCCTCCACCCAATTGTTCCCAGCTCCAGTAAGTACAGGCCCAGAGCCATCAGATGCTCCTTATGCGATAAGCCTTTAACTCCAGGAATCATTCTTGTGAACCTCCTCTGGACCCTCTCCAAGGTCAGCACATCCTTTCTTAGACAAGGGGCCCAAAACTGCTCACAGTACTCCAAGTGAGGCCTCACCCGCGCTTTATAAAGCCTCCACATTACACCTCATTTTCGTAAAACTGTATCATTAAATAGCTAGGGTTGGAAAGAACATCTTTTACAATGAACACCGAATGAAAAATTTAACTTAAAATGACGAGATTAATATAATGAAAATCTGAGGATATTAAGCAGGTTGCTGCCTAATTGAACTATTTAGACTCTGAATGAATTAGGTTTAGTACCAGAAATAATTATTTTCATTAGGTTATCTGTTAGCTGCTAGTTTAGAAAAAAAATCATAATTATAACCCAAGAATGGAAGGATTTGGTTTATTCAGACATTAAAAAAACACCCAGAAAACGGCATAAAACATCACAGCACAGTACAGGGCCTTCAGCCCACAACGCTGAGCTGATGTTTTAACCTACTCCAGCATCAATGTAACCCTTCCTTCCCACATAGCCCTCCATTTTTCTGTCGTTCAAGTGCCTATTTAAGTTTCTTAAAAGTCCCTAATGCATCTGCCTCTATCACCAACCACGGCAGGGCACTCCACGTACCCACTACTAAATGTTACCTCTAACACAACTCCATACTTTCCTACAACCACTTTAAAATTATATCCCCTTATGTTAGACATTCCACCCTGGGGAAAAGTCTCTGCTGTCCACTCGATCCATGTCTCTTATCATCTTGTACACAAACCTGTTTGCAGAATGGCAAGGAATTTATTGATGTATAGTCACATTTAGTGGAACATAATACTGATCAGATGTTTACAGAACAGCATCAGTGACTGCATATGCCAGATGCATGGAGAAGAAAGACATGACTGCACACGAGGTGTTTGGAGAACAGTGTCTGTGCAATTTGTGCATCGTCAGCACCGGTGAACAAAAATAAATGACATAACAATATTACTAAAATTGCATTTGAAACCTGCTAAGGTAACGTCTTACCTAACCTGTTTCAGTTTTTGAACTTTCTCTGCCAAACATTTGAGCTTCATTTCAATGTCATGGTTTTGTTCATCCAACAACTTCAATTCTGCCCCTTGATGCCATTTTAATTCTTCTTCCATTTTCTGAATGAGTTTAAAAAAAGATAATTTACTTTAACTTTAAATCTTAACTTTAAATCTCTGCTATTGTTGCAAAAACATAATATTTAGCATTAAATTGAAAAAGGAAATTTTAAGTAAGCTCCTTCTATCTCACAAACAGTCTACCATTGGAATGAAACTTGTCACGGGAGGCCTCAATCGTTCTGCGTGACCTCTACATCACCCTCCATCCTTCTCCGGGACCTCTGGACCACTCTTCCACTCTGAGTTCGCCTGTTTCATAAACACAGGAGATTCTGCAGACAGTGGGAATCCGGAGGAACACACACACAAATGCTGGAGGAACTCAGGTGAGCCAGCATGCATGGAGGAGGATGAACAGTCTATGTTTCAGGCCAAGATCCTTTTGCAGGACTGGAAAGGGGGGAGGAGCCCGAATAAGATGGTGGGGTAGGTGAGACTAAGAGAGAAGGAAGGTGGGTGTGGGAGGGGATGAACTGAGAAGCTGGGAGGTAGTTTCCCTGTAGTTGCAGTAGCTCTGAATCTCCTCTCCAAATACATTCAATGACTCTGTGTTACAGGTTTCTGGTGCAGACAATTCCAAAGATCAGTACCTTCTGAACGATGACATGCCACTGCGTTAGCTGGATGGTGTATCTGTGGAACTCATTGCACAGAGAGCTCTGCAGGACAAGTCTTTGGGTATACTTAGAGCAGAATTTGATAGGTTCTTGATTAGTAAGGGCAGCAAAGGCAGAAGAGTGGGATTCAGAGGGGTGATAAATCAACCATGATGGAATGGTGCAGCAGACTCGATGGGCCAAATTGCCTAATTCTGCTCCTATGTCTTATGGTCTTACTGACATTCCTCACCTCAACCTGAAATCTGTGATCCCTTAATCTAAAAGATACGCCATCTGACTTTTGTTGCCCTCACTGAGGGAAACGTCCCCTTGGTATCCATTCTGTCAATTGTAATTAACAAAGTAAATACTTCAGAAGGATTCTGTGCTTTAGTGAGCCTGGGCTCGTCCAGTTCAACTTCACTACAAAGTTAAACCTTTTCTTGCCAGGATCATCCGGGGGGATCTTTTCACACTGCTTTCAATGCAAGTACATTCTCCCGTGTGAAGTTGCCGCCTCTCAGTCACAACAGATTTGTGAAAACGGTGGAGATTAGGCCTACTGGTGTCAGCAGGATCCATGTTATCATGGAGCCTCAATTAGGTAGGCTGCCAATGGCCTCCAGTAGGGGCTGATGTTGAAGAGAGTCAAGATTCAAGATTCTAGGTTTAACGTTATTTCCAGTATACAGAGTACAGGAGAATGAAATAATTGTTACTCCGGATCTGATGCAGCACAAAATAAAACAAATGCACAGAATAGCTTTAAGCATATATTGATTATATATACATAAAGTGACACTAGGCACAGGAGTGTCTGTACATAAGGTGACTCTGACAGGAAATGATACAGTGAGAAGTGGTGGTGGGGTGTGGAGGGGTGGGTTAGTGGGTGGAGGTGTTGATCAGCCTCACTGCTGATAGTACATACAAGAAGACTCTTTGGCCCAACTGGCCCAAACTGACCACAGCCAGATGCCTGCATTCCTTCCACGACCCTCTAAACCCATACCCTCCATTCACCTATCCAAATGCCTCGGAGACATTCCTTGCTATTGACCATATTCAGTAATGATCCGGAAGCTGGAGATGATGGGAATGAATTTTGGGATAATCCCAAATGCCGGGTAGTTGCATTGTGAAGGACGTCATCAATTTTATTGTCACTTAACTACATGCATGTACACCATTAAACAAGACAGAGTTTCCCTGGACTAGGGTTTAAATCTCAGCAGTACACTTAACACCCACAGAACACACAATAACTTCTGAAAGGGAGGATAAAATCTGCAGACGAATTACACTGAAGTAAACAAACTAAAGTGCATAAATTAAAGATTGCGTGGCACAGATTAACCAGCGACACATTGAATGCGGTGCGGAGCTTAGAAACCCAATGGTCTGAAGGAAGAAACGGTTTGCCATCCTGACCGTTCTTGTTTTTATGCATCAGAGACTTGTGCCTGATGGTAGAAAGTCAAAGAGGATGCTGGATGGGTGGGTGGGTGGGATCCTCAATAATATTAAGGGCCCTGCGTATACAGCGCTCCTGATGGATAGTAGGGAGACCCCGATAACCCTCTCGGCCATTCTCATGATCCTTTGGAGAAACTTGGGATCGGAGGTTCGTCTGCACCCCCTCCAGACAGAGATGCAACTTGTCAAGATGCTCTCAATGGTGCCCCAATAATATTCGGTTAAGAAGATGGGGGGGGGGAAGAGGGGCTTGCTTGTCTCAATCTCTTTAGGGAGTAGAGGCACTGCTGTGCCTTCTTGTTCAAGCAGTTGATCCACAAGACCATAAGATATAGGAAGAGAATTAGGCCAGTTGGCCCACCGAGACCGCTGCACCATTTCATCATGGCTGTTCCAATATTTCTCTCAGCCCCAATCTCGTGCGCACCCCCCCCCCACCTTCATGCCCTGACCAATCAAGAATCTATCAACCTCTGCCTTAAATAGGCAGACTTGGCTTCCACAGAGATTCGCCCACTCACTGGCTAAAGAAATTTCTCATTTCCATTCTAAAAGCACCACCCTCTATTCTGAGGCTGTGTCCTCTGATCTTAGACTCTCCCACCATAGGAAACAGCCCCTCCACATCCACCCGTTCAAGGCCTTTCTTCATTCAAGACGTTTCAATGAGGTCACCCCTCACTCTTCTGAATTCCAGTGAATACAGGCCCATAGCCATCAAAAGCTCTTCATATAACAAGACATTCAATCCTGAAATCATTTTCGTGAAACTCCTTTGAACCCTCTCCAGTTTCAGCACATCCTTTCTAAGAATAAGGGGCCTAAAACTGCTCATAATACTCCAAGTGAGGCCTCACCAGTGCTTTATAAAATCTCAACATTACATCCTTGATTTCATATTCTAGTTCTCTTGACATGAGTGCTAAAAGCACATTTGCCTTCCTCACCACTCAACCTGCGAATTAACCTTTAGGGAATCCTGCAAAAGGACTCCCAACTGCCTTTGCACCCATTTTTGTATTTTCTGTCCATTTAGAAAATAATCAACCCTTTCACTTCTTCTACCAAAGTGCAGGACCATACACTTCCCAACCTGCCATTCTTTGCCCATTCTCCTCATCCAAGTCCTGCAACCTCTCTATTTCCTCAAAACTACCTGCCCCTCAACCTATCTTTATTCCCACTCCTTGCTTCCTGCCAATCAGCCACTGCTTTATCCATGCTTGGATCTTTCCTGTCATACCGTGGACTTGTAGCTTGTTAAGCAACCTGATATGTGGCATCTTGTCAAAGGCCTTCTGAAAAGCTAAGTGCTTTTACTTCAAAGAATTCCAACAGATTTGTCAAGCAAGATTTTCCCTCGAGGAAACCTTACTGACTACCGCCTATTTTATCATGTACCTCCAAGTTCCCCCAAGACCTCATCCTTGATAATTGACTTCAACATCTCCCCAATCACAAACAAGAGAAAATCTGCAGGTGCTGGAAATTCAAGCAACACACACAAAATGTTGAAGGAACTCAGCAGGCCAGGCAGCATCAATGGAAAAGCGTACAGTTGACATTTCAGGCCGAGACCCTTCGGCAGGACACTCCCCAACCACTGAAGTCAGACTAACTGGCCTATAGTTTCCTTTCTTCTGCCACTCTCCCTTCTTGAAGGATGCAATTTTAGTCTTCCAGAACCATTCCAGTTTCTAGTGATTCTTGAAAGATCATTACTAATGCCGCCACAATCTCTTTAGCCACCTCTTTCAGAACCCTGGGGTGCTCACTATCTGGTCCAGGTGACTTATCTACCTCGAGACCTTTTCCCAAGTTTCCCCAAGAACCTTCTCCCTAATAATGGCACTTCGCACATTCATGATCCCTAACATCTGCACCTTCCACCATACTGCTAGAAGACTGATGTAATATACTTTTTCAGTTCATCTGCCATTTCTTTGTCTCCCTCTCCAGCATCATTTTCCAGCGGTCCTATATCTACTCTCGCCTCTCCCTTACACTTGATGCAGCTGAAGAAACATTTAGTATCCTCTTTAACATTATTGGCTAGCCTACTTTTGTAGGCCATCATTACCTTTTTAATGACTTTTTTTAGTGGCCTTCTGCTGGTATTTTAAAGTTTTCTAATACTCTAACTTCCCACTAATTTTTGCTCTATTATATGGCTCCTCTTTGGCTTTTATTTTGGCTTTAACTTCTCATCAGCCTCCGTTGTGTCAGCTTGTCTTTAGGATACTTTCTCCTCTTTGGGATGAATATATCCTGTGACTTCTGAATTGCTTACAGAAATTCGAGCCATTACAGCTCTGCCATCATCCCTGCCAGTGTTCTTTTCTAATCAATTCTGGCCAACTCCTCTCTCATGCCTCTGTAATTCCCCTTACTCCACTGTAATACTGATACATCAGACGCTAACTTTTTAAATTTCAGTATGAATTCGATATTATGATCAATTCCCCTTAGTGTTCTCTTACCTTAAGCACTCCAATCAATTCTGGTTCATTGCACAACACCCAATCCGTGACTAGATAATCCCCCAGCGGGCTTAACCATGAGCTGACCTAAAAAGCCATTTTGTAGGTATTCTAGAAAATGCTCCCTCTAGGAATCCACCACCAACCTGATTTTCCCAATCTACTGACAAACTGAAATCCCCCATGACTCTTATAACAACACTGCCCTTTTGGCAAGCATTTTCTATCTCCCATTTTAATTTGTAGACCGTGACTTTACTGCTGTTTGGAGCGGGGGTGAAATCTGTATACAACTCCCATCAGGGTCTTTTTACCCTTGCAGTTCCTCATCTCTAACCACAATGATTCAACACCTCCTGATCCCACGTCACCTCTTTCTAATGATTTGATTTCATTTTTTTTAAACCAACACAGCCCCCTCTACCTTCCTGCCTGTCCTTTTGATACAATGTGTACCATTGGATATTGAGCTCCCAGCTATAATCCTTCAGCCATGGTTCAGTGATGCCCACATTATACATACCAATCTGTAACTGTTTATCTACTTTATTCCGTATACAGTACTGTGCACATTCAAATGTAATACATTCAGTCCTTGTAATCACACTTTTCGATTTGTCCACCTTTTACGTTGCCCTGTTGACTGCAATTTTGCTCCATCAACAACCCCTACACATTGTCTCTGTTTGTAAACCAGCTACCTCATCTTCAGCACCACCATCATCCACCTCTCCTACGATAATTCTTGCATTGAAATATACACAGCTCAGGACACTAGTCGCACCAAGCTCAACCTTTTGATTCCTAACTTTGTCCAAGGTCTTAGCAACATCTGCCTCCAAAAGCTCACCACTAATTATTCTAGTATTGTGGTTCCCATCCCCCTGCAGCTCTAGTTTAAACCCCACCGTGCAGCATTAACAAACCTTCCTGCAAGAATATTAGTCCCCCTCCAGTTCAGGTGCAAACCATCCCTTCAGTACAGGTCCCACCTTCCCTAGAAGAGAGACCAAATGATCCAAAAATCTTACACCCTCCCTCCTACACCAACTTATTAGCCATGTATTAAACTGTATAATCTTCCTAGTTCTGGCCTCACTAGCCTGAGATCAGAACCTTGGGAGGTTCTGCCCTTTAACTTAGCACCCAACTCCCTGAACTCCCTATGCAGACCCTCATCACTCATCCTACCCATGTCCTGCATGGACAATGACCTCTGGTTGTTCACCCTCCCCCTTAAGAATGCTGAGGACTCGATCAGAGATGTCCTGCGCCTGACACCCAGGAGGCAACATACCATCCAGGAATCTTGTTTACACTCACAGAACCTCTTGCAGTTTCTCTAACAAATTCCCTATCACCACAACGTGCCTCTTCTCCTCCCTTCCCTTCTGTGTCACAGAGGCAGACTCAGTGTCAGAGACCCAACCACTGTGACTTTCCAGTTCGGTCAACCCCCCCAACAGTATCCAAAGTGATAAACCTGTTGCTGAGGGGGACGGCCACTGAACTGAATCCTTAACCCTCTTCCCCTTCTTGACAGCTTCCTGTGTCCTGCATCTTGGGTGTAACTACCTCGCTATGTGTCCTATCTTTCACCCCTTCAGCCTCCAAATGATCCGGTTCATCTCCAACTCCTTAATGCGGGTTGGTAGAAGCTGCAGCTGGATGCACTTCTCGCAGCGCTGGTCATCAGACACTGGAGGTCTCCTTGCCTTCCCGCATCCGAGAAGAGGAGCATTCCGCTATTCTGCCTGGCATCTCTACCGTCCTAACTGAGCAGATATAAAGAGGGCGGAGCTTACGAAGATGGCGACTAACGCCGACTCCTTTGTTTGCATCTTCCGAAACGGCTCTATTTCTATCTTTAATATCTCTCCCCCGCCCCCCCCCGTCAACGTTATTTTGAAGACCCTGACCTGGATTTACACACTGACGTCGGTTCTTTGCGGAAATGGGACCCGCTCTGAGGGCCTCACGACCGGCCGCTTTTCGATACGCCAAGGACGCAGCCTGGAAGACCAGCGCGCCTTCAGGGTGCCAGATTTTCGTGGCTCTGGAGGCTGGCAATTCAAGGTTGGTGCCGCCCCTGGTGTGCCATGGGAGTACACGGAAGATCGAAAGCAACAAGCTGGCTGCTGGCTGTGTGCCCAGAGACTCGAGTTCTTTGGGCACAGAGCTCAGAAAAAGTGATGCAACCTGCTTTTAGCACCATAGATCGGTACGTTGTTTTGTTACATCTCCCCTCTCACAGTGAAATAGGGATACCTCTTTTTCCCTTATGCACGAGAGAGCCTGTGGTATGTCGAATATGGGTGAATGAGTAGTCTTTGGGGTACTGCAAGTCTGTGTCTTTGCTGATGCTTTGCTGCACACTTGAGTGCTCAGTGGGGTGCTGATGCTTTTTTTTGCTGGTGGGGAGGGGGGTCATCGCTTTGCTGCTGTTTATGCGTGGGAGGGGGAGCTGGGGGGGGCGCTTTGGGATTCTAACATTCAACTGTCATTCATTCTTTGGGGCACTCCTCTGTTTCCATGGATGTTTGCAATGAAAAAAATGTCAGGATGTATATTGTAAACATTTCTCTGACATTAAGTGTACCTATTGAAAAAACTTAACTTGAACTTTTCTTTTGCTTTCTCTGACTGAAGCGAAGAGCTAAAGCCTCAAGATCACTTCTGACTGTCCACTCAGACGACAACTGCTGCACTTGCCCCTGCCGTCCTTTAATTTGCCCGTTAATCTCAAATGCAGATTGGTCGCTGGTTAAAGCTCTATTATGCCACCATGACCCACTCGCTGCTGCCTTTTTCTACTCGGGCAGTGGACCCGATTGAAATCCTCTCCTCTCAATCTTCTGATGTCCGGATTAGTAGCTGGTCAGTGCTCTATTACACATCCATGTTGTGAACTCCCAGGAACTCTCCCTACAGAGCAGCCATGTTTGCACAGAGGGGAATGGCTCATCTGCACCTTCCTAAAGTCACAGTCGTTTCCTTGGTCTTCTCCACGTTCATATTTAGGTTGTTCTTCTCACACCAGAACAACAGCCGTTCCACTTCCTCTGTCTCGTCATCGTTGTTGAAGAAGCCAACCACGTTTTGTCATCCGCCAACTTGGTGACACGGTTTCAGCAACAGTCACGTGTCAGCAGTGGGCTGAGCACATTGGGTGGGGCACCAGTGCCCGGCATAATGGGACTGGAGACTGAGTGTGGTCTTTCTGTCAAGTACAGCATCCAGCTGCACAGAGGGGCGTTGAGGCCTAGTAAGGATAGTTTTCACACCTTTTTCTGGGGCATGATGGTGTGAAATGCCGAACTGAAGTCTATTAACAGCAGTCTGGTGTATGAGACCTCATTTTCTAGGTGGGGCAGGCCAGACAGCACATTTAGATGGAGACATAACGCAAAGACTTTTACTCTTCATGTATATAAGACCATAAGACAAAGGTGCAGAAGTCGGCCATTCAGCCCATCAAGTCTGCTCCGCCATTTTATCATGAGCTGATCCATTCTCCCATTAAGTCCCACTCCCCCACCTTCTCACCATAACCTTTGATGCCCTGGCTACTCAGATACCTATCAATCTCTGCCTTAAATACACCCAATGACTTGGCCTCCACTGCTGTCCATGGCAACAAAAGGATACAAGTAATAAAGTCAATTCAATTCAATTCAGAAACTACTGCACCATCAGTGGATTGATTCAAGCGATAAGCAAACTGGAAAGGGTCTGATGTAGCCGGGAGTAAGGACTTTAACGTGCTCCATGAATAGCCACTCAGAGCATTTCCTGTCACCTTACTTCAGAATATTGTCGTTTGAGGGCAACAAGCCCGTTTACCAAATGGTCAACTTAAACACTTAGTATCAACTGTTTGGCACTGGAGTTGGTTTATTATTGTCACATGTACTGAGATACAGTGAAAAACTTGTCTTGCATACTGTTAATACAGTTCCTTTCGTACAGGTCATACCTTGTATAGAAGAGATCCTAATGATCAAGAAATCTGAAACCCTGCCCCCTGCGCCAGTTCCTCAGCCACACATTCATCTGCCCAATCATCCTGTTCTTACCCTCATCTCACTAGCACATGGCACAGGCAGCAATCAGAGATTGTTACCCTGGAGATCTTGCTTTTCAGCTTTCTACCTAGCTCTCTAAATTCTCTCTTTAGGACCTCTTCTCTCTTTCTTCCCATGTCAATGGTACCAATAAGTACCAAAACTTCTGGCTGCTCACCCTCTCCCTTTAGAATGTCATGGACCCAATCTGAGATATCCCTGACCCTGGCACCTGGGAGGCAACATACCACTCCAGTGTTTCTATTGCATCCACAGAATTTCCTACCTACTCCTGTATGGAATTTCCTATCACCGCTGTCTGTATTCCTCCTCTGTCCCCTTCCCTTCTAATCAACAGCAGTGGATTCAGTGCCAGAGATCCGGTCACTGCAGCTCCCCCCGTAGGCCCCCCTCCCCAAACACTGTCCTCAACAATATACTTATTATTGAAGGAAGAGCCACAGGGTTACTCTACCGGCTGCCTACTCCCTTCCTTCTTCTCAGTCACCCGTACACCTGCCCCCTGCAACCTCTATCATCTCCTCACTGTCCTACAAGCAGCAGCTCCGCAGCGTCAAGCTGCGGCTTCCGGCGGACGTGAGCCTACTTTGAGTTGCCGCTGCTGCTGTGTCAGTTGTGCTTCCAGAAAATGGCATTTCTGCAGATACATGATGTTTTTCGCTCTCAACCCTTCGTTTTGATTCTCCAGCTGTTTCTGATCGGAGTGTACCCTGATCACGTCCTGCTTCTGCACGCGGCCCTGCGATTTCTTCTCCCTGAAAAGAGCAATTTGAAAGTAACCAAAATACGTTAAGATCACTATGTCACATTCAGTCACTCCTTCTGCATTAAATCCCCCAAATTCAACACCAAGCCAAGAACGTCAAACACAGACCGGAACAGCACAGTAGAGGTCGTTCAGTTGATAATACTGTGCTGACATTTTAAACTACTCCAGGATCAATCTAACTATTCCCTCCCATATAGACCTCCATTTTTCTATAATCTCTGCGCCGATCCTGGAGATGTTTTAAGTGTCCCTAATGTATCTGCCTCTACCACCAGACCAGCACGGTGTTCCACACAGCCAATACTCTGTAACAACTTAACTCCGACAACCCCCCTATACTTTCCTTCAATCATCTCAAAATGATGCCCCCTCATTTTAGCCATTTCCACCCTGGGGAAAAGCCTCCGGCTGCCCACTCAATCTATGCCCCTTAGGATCTTACACATTTCTATCAAGTTGCCTCTCACCCAGTTTCTCCAAGAGTTAAGCCCTATGGAAAGACAATTTCTAACCCCATGCTGGGACTGAATTTATTTGTTTACTTAGCGACACAACACGGTAACAGGTCTTCCATCCCAGCGAGCCCGTGCCACTCATTTACACCCAAATAACCTCCTAACCCTCGAGTCTCGGGACTGTGGGGGGAGGCCCATCCAGTCAGAGGGAGAATGGACAAACACCTTGGGAACTGAACCCCAGCTACAGCAACACTGTGTTAACCACTATGCTACCATGCTGCCCACAATTGAAAGCCACGTGTACCCTGTACAGCACTCAAGCCCACTGAGCAGATCCCTACAGCTCAAAGGCCAGTGGGCCAGGGATCTCTGAAGAAGATCTGAGCTGTTTGTGGATCGAAGGTAAGGTCCTCAACGACACTTCATCACAGAGTAACATACATGTTATGCCACTTGCTGGAGTTTATCTCTGAAATTCAGCCTTGCCCTGTACCGTGAAGCTCCCATTTACACCCCCCTAAATAGTCAGTTATTTAATTTCAGACAACTACTAAAAATGAACAAAATTCCTCTGAAAATGAAAACTGCCCCAAAACTAACAAGGTAGCTATTCAGAACCACAACAGTGACTAATGTCATATTGGTCTGCACATTTAAAAACTTTACCCAATGTACAAGTTGCACTTAACTGATCTAACTATCACTGAGAGTTAGTGTACTCACAGTGTGCACACAACGCCATTTTTCCCATCCACCCTTTGTTCTCTGCGCTTATGTTCTCCAGAATGCATTCGATCTTTGGAATTGATTCCTAGATGAACATTTCTTGACTTCGGTATATTCTTCACTTTCAGTGAACGACTGCTGAGCACGCCTGCATTCCTGCCAGCAGTTGACAAGTTTGCATCAGTCTTCAATCGATCCAAGTTGTGATTGGAAACAACTTCACAATTTTCAGCAAACCCCTTCTGCACAACTTCCTGGCCAATGTTGAGGGAATCACTCTTAGCATCTACGAGAAAGGTTCCATCCGGAGTTCGATCTCTGTGACTGATTCGGATTATTTTGTCATTAATCAAACTAGCCAGAAATTTTCTTCCCTAAAGAAAACAAAATATTTGATCAATTACAATGAATAAGCTGCTCATTACTGCAACTACAGTATAAAACACTGATTTAGATTCATTTACTTCGGGATTAGGCAATGCTTTAAAGTCCAAGCAAATCCATTATTTCAGTACATCTATGTCACCATATACAATCCTGAGATTCATTGTCTTGCAGACATGAAATACCTGCTCCTGAACCTGGTAGTTTGGGATCTAAATTCTTGTATGCCTACCTGATGGTACGCTTTGCTGTTCTGAGGCTGGAAACAAAGTCTAGAGAAAAATTGTACAATTCGCTCAAAAAAAGGTAGAAATGCATCTGCTAGGTTGTGGTGAACACAGTAACATACACAAGAGATTCTGCAGATACTGGAAATCCAGAGCAACACACACAAAATGCTGGGGGAACTCAGCAGGTCAGGCAGCATCTATGGGAGGAATAAACAGTCGATGCTTCAGGCCAAGACCCTGCATCAGGAATGTACACTGCTACAGTCTTTCACTGAGAACTGCAAGGATAAGACTCAATTGTTTCATACCAAATTCACCTCTTAATTTTTAAATATTCTCACCATATCAGTCCTGTCTTATGGCAAACAGCGACTTTAAATATTTCACCAGGTTCTCCCAGCCTGTCCCTCCACGTTAGAATCTAACTCTGTACCCCGTTTACACCGATAGCCTCAATAAGACCAAAGCCACAGGAGCGGAATTAGGCCATTCGGCCCATTGACTCTGCTCTGCCATTTCATCATGGCTGATCCATTTTTCCCCTCAGCCCCAATCTCCTGCCTCCCCCCCCAATATCCATTCATGCCCTGACCAATCAATAATCAACCTCTCCCTAAAAAATACATTAAAACTTGGCATTCACAGCTGCCTGTGGCAAAGATTTCCACAGTCACGACTCTCTGGCTAAAGAAATTCATCCTCATCTCCATTCTAAAGGGACGCCCCTCTATTCTGAGGCTACGTCCTCTGGTCCTGGACTCTCCCTACCATAGGAAACATCCTCCCTATCAAGCTCTTTTACCATTCAATAGCTTTCAATGAGGTCACCCCTCATTCTTCTGAATTCTAGTGAATACAGGTCCAGAGCCACCAAACGCTCTTCATATAACAAGCCATTCGATCCTGGAATCATTTTGTGAACCTCCTTTGACCCCTCTCCAGTTTCAGCACATCCTTTCTGAGATAGGGGGCTGAAACTCCTCACAATACTCCAAGTGAGACCTCACCAGTGCTTTATAAAGTTTTAACATTACACCCTTATTTTTATATTCTAATCCTCCTAAAATTAACGCTAACATTGGGGTACTTGGAGACGAATGATAAAATAAAACAAAGTCAGCATAGTTTTGGTAAAGGGAAATCTTGCCTGACAAATCTGTTGGAATTGTTCGAAGAAGTAACAAGCAGAGTGGATAAAGGAGAGGCAGGGATGTTATTTACTTAGATTTTCAAAAGGCATTTGATAAGGTGCCTCACCTGAGACTGCTTAGCAAGATAAAATCGTATGGTATTACAGGAAAGATATTGGCATGGATAGAGGAATGGCTGACAGGCAGGAGGCAGTGAGTGGGAATAAAGGGGCCTTTTCTGGTTGGCTGCCAGTGACTAGTGGTGTTCCTCAGGGGTCAGTAATGAGACCGTTACTTTGCACATTGTTTGTCAATGATTTAGATAATGCAATTGATGTCTTTGTGGTAAAGTTTGCGGATGATACGGAGATAGGTGGAAGGGTAGGTAGTGCCAAGGAAGAAAAGTGATTGCAGCAAGACTTAGACAAATTACAAATTACTTAACAAATGGGCAAAAAAGTGGAAGATGGAATACAGTGTTAGGAAATGTATGATAACGCATTTTAGTAAAAGGAACAATAGTGCAGACTATTATCCAAACGGCGAGAAAATTCAAACAGAGGTTCAAAGGGACTTAGGAGTCCTTGTGCAAGGTTGAGTCTGTGGTAAAGAAGGCAAATGCAAGGTTGGCATTTATTTCAAGGGGAATAGAATATAAAAACAATGAGATAATGCTGAGCCTTTTTTAAGATACTAGTCAGGCTGCACTTGGGAGTATTGTCAACAGTTTTGGGCCCTTTATCTCAGAAAGGACGTGTTGTCATTGGAGAGAGTCCTGAAGAGGTTCACAAGGATAATTCTGGGAATAAAGGGGTTAATATATGAGGAGTGTTTGGCAGCTTTGGGCCTGTACACACTGGAATTTAGAAGAATGCCGGGGGATCGTTATACTAACTCCCAAGAAATGAAGAACAACATTGAGTCACTGAGCACAGGAACAGGCTCTCCAGCCCATATCGTGCACACTGAACTGCTCTTCTGTTGAGAGTGAGGTGTGGGGGCACTTAGCCATGGACGGGCATGGCTCTATTCTGTCCAACTGGCTTGTCCACCTGTTCAGTGTAAAGATAAACATTAACTCTACTTGTCACATGTACATTGTAACATTAAAATGTACAGTGGAATTTATCACTTGTGTCAATGACCAATACAGTCCACAGATGTGCTGGGTCACCACACTTCCACACCAACACCGAAGGCAGAAAACTCACTAACCCTAACCTTTGGAATGTAGTGAAAGCCAGAGCAGCCCCTCCACCTTCAGCCCTGCTGATTCCACACACATATATAGAGGGACATTACCCATGGCAACAGAGACACAATCAGCCAAGGAAGGAGCCTTGGAAATCTGAAAGTTTACAATGTGGAAAGGGGATCAGCCAGTTAATTGCCACTAACAGGGAGAATGAATGAAGATGCAAATTGGTCAGTAAATTTCTAAAATGTTAGTCAAGTAAAATAATGACAAAAAAAGACGGCACAGTACTGTAGTAGTTTTGCATAATGCTTTCCAGTGCCACCAATCAGGATTCTGTCTGTAAGGAGTTTGTACGTTCTTCCCATGACCATGTGGGTTTCCTCCTGGTACTCTGGTTTCCTCCCACATTCAAGGATGCAGGTTAGGGTTAGTGAGTTGTGTAATGCTATGCTGGCATCACAAGCATGAAGACACTTGTGGGCCACCCAGCACAATCCTCACTGATTTAATTTAACTCAAAATTACGTATTTCACAGTATGTGTCAATGTCTTGATGTCCATGTGACAAATAAAGCAAAACTTTAACTAATTTCTTTCAAAATGCAGAAAATCAAACACCAAAATTTAAAGTGAATTTTTTCATGCTAACATGCTAAATGAAACCCTACCAAACCTTAGCAAAAAATTAGCACGTGACAAGCAAACACTTGTGGCACTGATCTGACACCTAGTGGTTGAGTAAGAGTATTGCTATCCTATTTTCAGAGTACCAAAGCATTTCTGTTCATAGAACATAGACTAGTACAGCACAGTACAGGCCCTTCGGCCCACAATGTTGTGCCGACCCTCAAACCCTGCCTCCCATATAAGCCCCCACCTTAAATTCATCCATATACCTGTCTAGTAGTCTCTTAAACTTCACGAGTGTATCTGCCTCCACCACTGACTCAGGCAGTGCATTCCACACACCAACCATTCTCTGAGTAAAAAACCTTCCTCTAATATCCCCCTTGAACTTCCCACCCCTTACCTTAAAGCCATGTCCTCTTGTATTCAGCAGTGGTGCCCCGGGGAAGAGGCGCTGGCTATCCGCTCTATCTATTCCTCTTATTATCTTGTACACCTCTATCATGTCTCCTCTCATCCTCCTTCTCTCCAAAGAGTAAAGCCCTAGCTCCCTTAATCTCTGATCATAATGCATACTCTGTAAACCAGGCAGCATCCTGGTAAATCTCCTCTGTACCCTTTCCAATGCTTCCACATCCTTCCTATAGTGAGGTGACCAGAACTGGACACAGTACTCCAAGTGTGGCCTAAGCAGAGTTTTATAGAGTTGCATCATTACATCGCGGCTCTTAAACTCTATCCCTCGACTTATGAAAGTTAACACCCTATAAGCTTTCTTAACTACCCTATCCACCTGTGAGGCAACTTTCAGGGATCTGTGGACATGTACCCCGAGATCCCTCTGCTCCTCCACACTACCAAGTATCCTGCCATTTACTTTGTACTCTGCCTTGGAGTTTGTCCTTCCAAAGTGCCACCTCACACTTCTCCGGGTTGAACTCCATCTGCCACTTCTCAGCCCACTTCTGCATCCTATCAATGTCTCTCTGCAATCTTTGACAATCCTCTACACTATCTACAACACCACCAACCTTTGTGTCGTCTGCAAACTTGCCAGCCCACCCTTCTACCCCCACATCCAGGTCGTTAATAAAAATCACGAAAAGTAGAGGTCCCAGAACAGATCCTTGTGGGACACCACTAGTCACAATCCTCCAATCTGAATGTACTCCCTCCACCACGACTCTCTGCCTTCTGCAGGCAAGCCAATTCTGAATCCACCTGGCCAAACTTCCCTGGATCCCATGCCTTCTGACTTTCTGAATAAGTTTTCTAAATAAGTTCAGAAATAAGCTGTGCAATCGACAATAAAATGCAAGATAAAATCAGAGCAGAGTCGACAATTTCCAGCGATTATGGAAATGCGTAATGTTCATTACGAGTCCTGTGTATCAGACAGACGATTATACCCGAGACCAGGGAAGCAGGTCCACAGGTGTGCAACGCATCGCTGAACATCACCGGGGGGGAAGTACACAGCCAGCATTATCCAGAAAGTAACCTGCACAACATCATTTTAGCAACACTCAGGTGGTGCCAAGACAAGTCATCTTCAAGTAAATGACTTCCCCTACCTCCAGATGTGCTGAAAGGGATTTGACTGAAGGTCTGCAAGTTCTTGGTTCAATCTCAGGCTTTGGCAGCTTTTGGGGTTGCATGGTAGATGCGGTCAGTGTGACAGGGTTACAGCTCCAGCGAGCTGGGCTCAATTTCCTCTACTGCCTGAGCAGTTTCTAAGTTCTGTGACAATGTGGCTTTCGCCCCACATTCCAAAAAATGTGCAGGGTTGTAGGTTAATTAGTCACAAGGGTGTAATTGGACAGCGCAGACTCGTTGAGCCAGAAGTTCTGCAAGTCTAAACAAAACACAGTTGCAGTGCTGGGGGGCAAACAACACACTCAGCAGTAGGTCTCCAGATTCCCTGCCAGATGTGCCAGGGTTCTTCAATCGGACTTTTCAGTGTAATTCTGAGCAATCAGCAGCTCTCCATCGGCATCCCACTCCACAGTAACACATGGCTCTCTGCCAGTATTCAATTCATTAAGGCTCTGACTGCAACCATCCCTATAAATGATGCATGCCTATCACTTGCTGATCTACAACAACTAATGTTATTTTCTAGTTCAATGCCATCTGACTGTACACGTGTACAATGAAGTGAAGCAACATTCTTCAGGACCACGGTGCACCCACACATCACACACAGCACACTAAACAAAATATTACCATAAATAATTCAAAATGCATGCAGTGAACAGCACAGGTAAACAGTAAACAACTCGCTGTCCTAGTGAGGAGACCTCACTGGTGGCAAGGTAGTTATTAGTCTCACAGCCTGGGGGAAGCAGCTGTTACCCAGTCTGACAGTCCTAGTCCTGACGTTCCTGTACCTCCTTCCTGATGGTAGCGGGTCAAAGAGATTGTGGGATGAGCGAGAGGGATCCTCAACAATCCTCTGTCTGCGTCGCTCCTGGTAACTGTCTCAAATAGGGGGCCGGGAGGGGGAGGAGACCCCAATGATCCTCTCAGTGGTTTTCAAACTCAGACATGCATGTCAAATTAAACTTTAACTGCAAAGTTAGCTCGTGGTTCCCCTGCACAATGGGACAGATATCCAGAGATTCAAAGGATGATAATCTGGAGCAAATCAAACTGTTGGAGGACGTCGATGGGTCAAGCAGCAAACAAGACGAAAGGAATGGTCGAATTTTCAATCAAGATCTGGTATGTGTTGAGTCGGGGAAAGGGATGGCCGATCTTTCTATTGAGATCAATATTCAGCACCAGGACAATCAGCTTGTTAAGAGGTTTTATATGATGCAGTCAGTTTGTTAAGTACCATTCCTTCACCAATGTTCACTACAAAATGTCAAAGCAAATATAATAAATGGACACGTGATAGTGGGTTGTGCTTCATCACTTGCAGAACGACTTTCTCCTCATAGTCATAGTCCTGTGGTAGCAGAGTCCAAGACCAGAGGACACAGCCTCAGAACAGAGGGGCATCCTTTTAGAACAGAGATAAGGAGGAATTTACTTAGACAGAGTGGTAAATCTGTGGAATTCTTTGCCACAGGCAGCTGTGGAGGACAGATCTTTATGAATATTTAAGGCAGAGGTCAATAGATTCCTGATTGGCCAAGGCAGGAAGGTATACAAGAAGGCAGGAGATTGGGACTGAGGGGAAAATTGGATCAGCCATGATGACATGGTGGAGCAGCCTCGATGGGCCAAATGGCCTACTTCTGCTCCTGTATCTTATGGGCTTATTGATACAGGCCCTTCACCCCAACCAGTCCATGCTGACCACAGCACCCATAACAGCTAGTCCCAATTTCCTGCATTTGGCCCATATCCCTTTACACCTCACTCCTCCAAGTACCTATCTGAGAGCTTCTTGAATGATATTATTGTACCTGACTCAACCACACGCTCTGACAGCTCCTTCCATATACTCACCACCCACTGTGTGAAACAAATGTCTTCTCTCACCCTGAATCTATGACCTCTGATTTAGGACTCCCCCACCCTGGGGAAAATAACATCCCATTCACCTTTTCTATGACCCACATAATATTTAAACATTTCTACAAGGTCACCCCTTATTTTCCTACACTCCAAGGAATAAAGAACTCAGGCCCTTGAGTCCAGGCAACATCCTAGTAAATCTTTTCTGTACTCTTTAACATCTTTCCCAAAACAGGATGGCCAAAACTGTATATATTACTCCAAACGTGGTCTCACCAACAACTTGATCAACTATAACAAGTTCTCATCTCTATACTCATTGCCCTGACTAAACACTGTCTACCTACGTTGCCACTTTCAGTGAACTTGTTGTCTTTCGTCCGTCTGTTCCGTTGCGCTTCCTGGTAACTGACCATTCATGATACGCCCTGCGCTGGTTTGACTTTCCAAGATGTATCACCTCACACGTATCTGGATTTGCCACTCCTCAGCCCAATTCCCTAACTCACCAAGATCCCTCACTGAATCAATGATAACCATCCTCACTATCAACAACACCTTGTAACACTGTGTCATCTGCAAATTTACTGAGCATAAAGTGGTTGAGTGTTGTCCTTTGAAATATCAGATAAAGGCTAGTTTATTCAATTTTAAAAAGAGCAAGGCTACATCTACGCCTTTACATTTGTATTTGTAACCAGAGACACAAGAGACAGCAGATGCTGGAAATCTGGACTTTAAACACTGACTGTTTATTCTCTTCCACAGATGCTGCTTGACTTGCCCAGTTCCTCCACTGCTTTGTGTACGGTATTGTAACTGACTTGCAAAACTCCAGCTTATTCCAAACTCTGCCCTCAGTAGGAAAGATCTCTCCCTACCTACCTTACCAATTCTTTTCAAAATCTCACCTCAATCTTCTATATTCCAGAGAACACTAAATTCTTCCTGGCCACCTAATACCCAGAACCCACATAAAGTAACAATTATTTCTAAAGTGGAGCCCAGAGCTGTAACCACAACTCCAGGTATTAGACACTGTATGGCTGACAGGTTGAATATCTCCTTACAACTTCAGTCATGAGTTCATAAAAACATCAGACATAAAATCACTCAGTCGATAGGGTCTGCTCTGCCACTCCATGGCTGATCTATTATCCCTCACACCCTTATACTCCTGCCTTCTCCCTGTAACCTTCGACATTTTACTAATCAAGAACCCATCAACGTCTGCTTTAAATTTACCCAATGAGTTGGCCTCCACAGCCGTCTGCAGCAATGAACTCCACAGATTCACCCCCCTCTAGCGAAAGAAATTACTCATCTCTGTTCTAAATGGATATCACTCTATTTTGAGGCTGTGCCCTCTGGTCCTAGACTCTCCCACTATAGGAAACCTCCTCGCCACTTCCACTCTATCTAGGCCTTTCAAAGCTCACAATCTCCCCTCATCGTTCTAAACTTTCTGAAGATACGGTGGAGTCCCAGCCATGGCTATGCTGCTCCACCTCCATCATCTACGCAACAATCCATGGCAACCTCTTGCTCCATCCTCCCCCATCTGCTTGACATCACCCCTTCTTAACCAACCCCCTGCAGAATCCTCTCCTACCCATGTGTCACTAAATCTGCCGACCCTCCCACAGACGTCACCCCTCGAGGATCAAATTCACTCACCAGTTATACTCACACGCATTAGGAATTTGCTGCGGTGAGTTGGTCAAGGTGCATCATGCAACAGAAACATTCAACAATTATAAACAAAGAATGATTGAAAATAAGTTAAAGTACAGAAATGGAATAAAATATGCATAAATACCAACTATGAAAGTAGCATTATAAAAATTGGTTTTAAGTGTTTACAGTGCAGCGACTGGGGTAATAGATAGAGGGGGTGGGGTGGTTACCTAGAATGGTTGATCAGATTAACTTGCTGGAGGAAGAAACTTTTAAAATAATGTGAAGTTTTTGTTTTAGCCCAATAATGCTTTATAGAAGGGAGCTTTTAGAAACGACAGTTTGAAGGGTGGGTCGTGTCCATAGTGAGTTTACCTGCCCATTTCTTTGTCCTGGACACATGCAGTGATGGTAGACTGCAGGCACTGACCTGCAGTTGTATATTCTGACAGGATGCTACACCAACCAGACAGTAATGGCTGATGTGAGAATGCTTTCTATAATGGCAATGTGGAAATGAACCAGAATACAGTGACGAATTGCACAGCAATCTCACTGGGTCACCCTGCACATCCCCAGAGGTTATTACACAACTGCAGCAAAAGTTTTCAACTTGCACCTCTGAACATCTTAATCAAGGAGTCAGTAATATTCAGCTTTATATTTCACTGCACTGTGCACATGGACAACAAAAATTCTTTTTAGATCTCCAGTGGTGTGACACAGTAATGTAATGGTTAGCACAACACTTGACAGTCCCAGCAACCCAGGTTCAATTCCCGGCACTGCCCGTAAGGGGTTTGCACATTCTCCCCGTGTTTGTGTGGGTTTCCTCCCAGTGCTCTGGTTTCCTCCCACAGTCCAAAGACATGCTGGTTGGTAGGTTAATTGGTCATTGTAAATTGTCCAGTGATTAGGCCTACTTCAAAGGGCCTACTTCACACTATCTCAATAAGTAAAAATAAATCCCAATATTCACCAGTTTAAAACGTTCTGGCCTTGGCTGGATGACATACTTTCTTGTCACAATTTTGCAAACTCATTTCACGTACTGGAACTTCATCCTCCTGTCTACATTTCCAAACTAAGCACTCGTCTCAAGTGATTAGGTGCAGAAGTAGGTTAATTAAGATATGTGTACTGGGCACTTTATTTTGTTTGTTACAGTTTTAAATATTTTGTTGATACTACTTTAAGCTTTTATTGGTGTGAGTTAAATTATTGTTTTCTGGCTAACAATAAATTTGTATGTGTGTTCATACAAGTAACAACCCTACTTTCCCTTAAAGGAACATTCAAACTGTTGCTTTGTATTTACCCGAATCGTGTTTATTTCTTGGAAATGGTCTTCCCATCATTATTCCATGCATTGTAGAGCTATGTTTCTGTTTGCTTGCTAATACAGTACTAGCTAATTCATCACCAGCCTATGGTGAGAGGATTACACTATGTTATCTGCAACAGTGTTGTCTAAACGGAGTTAACTGCCCCGATCAACATCAAGCAGCTGTAGTGAGATTCAGAAACATGCAAGGCCCCCGGCTTCCTGTTTTGACACTTGCAATCAGAGGCTGGACATACAGTACACAAGATGAACACCACAGCCTATGGGCAAAACCAATGAACAACATACAGTCACAGCCCTATGAGGCCACAGAATAGGTCAAAATAGGACAGTTCATGTCATAGAACGTCCACAAATAATTCTTGTAAGAAGCTCTGAGGAAATGGGTGCTGGAATTAACAGGTGAGCATCATACTTACCACCATTTTAGAAAGCTGAGCCTTCAGACAAAGTCACAACAGCTCTACATGATGTTGTTCCACGATTATATACAAGCATTTGATTCGTTTATCACACACACTTCAGTGAAATGTGTCACTTACATTAACAACCAACACACCCGAAGATGTGCTGGTGGCAGCCAAGTGTTGTCACACATTCCAGCACCAACACAGCATGCCCACAATATTCAACAAAACAACAGAGCACAACAAAATAACTACAAAAAACATAGAAACATAGAAAACCTGCAGCACAATACAGGCCCTTTGGCCCACAAAGCTGTGCCGAACATGTCCCTACCTTAGAAGTTACTAGGGTTACCCATAGCCCTCTATTTTTCTAAGCTCCACGTACCGATCCAAAAGTCCCTTAAAAGACCCTATTGTATCCGCCTCCACCACCATTGCCGGCAGCCCATTCCACACACTCACCACTCTCTGAGTAAAAATCTTACCCCTGACATCGTCTCTGTACCTACTCCCAAGCACCTTAAACCTATGCCCTCTTGTGGCAACCATTTCAGCCCTGGGAAAAAGCCTCTGACAATCCACACGATCAATGCCTCTCATCATCTTATGCACCTCTATCAGGTCACCTCTCATCCTCCGTCGCTCCAAGGAGAAAAGGCTGAGTTCACTCAACCTATTCTCATAAGGCATGCTCCCCAATCCAGGCAACATCCTTGTAAATCTCCTCTGCACCCTTTCTATAGTTTCCAAATTCTTCCTGTAGTGAGGCAACCAGAACAGAGAACAGTACTCCAAGTGGGGTCTGACCAGGGTCCTATATAGCTGTAACATTACCTCTCGGCTCCTAAATTCAATTCCACGATTGATGAAGGCCAATACACCGTATGCCTTCTTAACCACAGAGTCAACCTGCACAGCTGCTTTGAGCATCCTATGGACTTGGACCCCAAGATTCTTCTGATCCTCCACACTGCAAAGAGTCTTACCATTAATACTATATTCTGCCATCATATTTGACGTACCAAAATGAACCACTTCACACTTATCTGGGTTGAACTCCATCTGCCACATCTTAGCCCAGTTTTGCATCCTATCAATGTCCCGCTGTAACCTCTGACAGCTCTCCACACTATCCATAACACCCCCAACCTTTGTGTCATCAGCAAATTTACTAACCCATCCCTCCACTTCCTTATCCAGGTCATTTATAAAAATCACGAAGAGTAAGGGTCCCAGAACAGATCCCTGAGGCACTCCACTGGTGACCGACCTCCAAGCAGAATATGATCCATCTACAACCACTCTTTGCCTTCTGTGGGCAAGCCAATTCTGGATCCACAAAGCAATGTCCCTTTGGATCCCATGCCTCCTTACTTTCTCAATAAGCCTTGCATGGGGTACCTTATCAAATGCCTTGCTGAAATCCATGTACACTACAGCAACTGCTCTTCCTTCAACATGTTTAGTCACATCCTCAAAAAAATTCAATTAGGCTCGTAAGGCACGACCTGCCTTTGACAAAGCCATGCTGACTATTCCTAATCATGTTATACCTCTCCAAATGTTCATAAATCCTGCCTCTCAGGATCTTCTCCATCAAATTAACAACCACTGAAGTAAGACTCACTGGTCTATAATTTCCTGGGCTATCACCACTCCCTTTCTTGAATAAGGGAACAACATCCGCAACCCTCCAATCCTCCAAAACCTCTCCTGTCCCCACTGATGATGCAAAGATCATCACCAGAGGCTCAGCAATCTCCTCTCTCGCCTCCCACACTAGCCTGGGGTACATCTCATCCAGTCCCGGCGACTTGATGCTTTCCAAAAGCTCCAGCACATCCTCTTTCCTAATATCTACATGCTCAAGCTTTTCAGTCTGCTGCAAGTCATCACTACAATCACCAAGATCCTTTTTCCATAGTGAATACTGAAATAAAGTATTCATTAAGTACCCCAGTTATTTCCTCCAGTTCCATCAACACACATCAAAGTTGCTGGTGAACGCAGCAGGCCAGGCAACATCTGTAGGAAGAGGTGCAGTCGACGTTTCAGGCCGAGACCCTTCGTCAGGACTAACTGAAGGAAGAGTGAGTAAGAGTTTTGAAAGTTGGAGGGGGAGGGGGAGATCCAAAATGATAGGAGAAGACAGGAGGGGGAGAGATGGAGCCGAGAGCTGGACAGGTGATTGGCAAAAGGGGATATGAGAGGATCATGGGACAGGAGTTCCGGGAAGAAAGACAAGTTGGGGGGGGGGTACCCAGAGGATGGGCAAGGGGTATATTCAGAGGGACAGAGGGAGAAAAAGGAGAGTGAGAGAAAGAATGTGTGCATAAAAATAAGTAACAGATGGGGTACAAGGGGGGAGGTGGGGCCTTAGCGGAAGTTAGAGAAGTCGATGTTCATGCCATCAGGTTGGAGGCTACCCAGACGGAATATAACGTGTTGTTCCTCCTACTTGAGTGTGGCTTCATCTTTACAGTAGAGGAGGCCGTGGATAGACATGTCAGAATGGGAATGGGATGTGGAATTAAAATGTGTGGCCACTGGGGGATCCTGCTTTCTCTGGCGGACAGAGCGTAGATGTTCAGCAAAGCGGTCTCCCAGTCTGCGTCGGGTCTCGCCAACCGCCTACCCAACTAATAAGACACAGCGAAATTGTAAAAAGTATCAAGGTGGCAGGGATTGAACAGAAAGTGGCGTTATTCGCAGATGATGTTTTAGTCTATCTGAGTGAACCAGAAAAATCATTTATAGGATTGTTTACACTGTTGGATGACTTTGGGAAAATATCAGGTTATAAAATAAATGTAAAGAAAACGCAGGTTATGTCCCTAAATTATACACCATCCAAAAAATTTCAGGATACATATGATCTTAAGTGGGAAGCTAAATCATTAAAATATTTAGGAATAACCCTGCCGAAGGATCTTTCAACGCTGTCACAGGTAAATTATGGGCCATTAATTTCAGAGATAAAAGCAGATATGCACAGATGGAATCTTATCCCCTTTTTAAGTTTAAATTCAAGGATAAATACCATAAAAATGAATATTCTCCCTTGGTTACTCTATCTTTTCCGGACTTTACCTGTGGAGGTAGATGATAATCAATTCAGGGAATGGGACAAATGGATTTCCCGCTTTATCTGGCAAGGAAAGAAACCTAGAATTCAATATAACACCTTCCAGTTAGGGAAGGAAGGAGGAGGTATGGTACTTCCAAGCTTGAGAAATTATTTTCATGCTTCACAATAACCTCTGTTATATTGGTGTAATAGATGGAAGGAAATAGAATTTGGATTGATTGACAGTTTTCCTCTACAGGCCTCAATAGCTGACAAAGGATTGATGGCCCAATTGGAAAAGTTTAAAAACAGCTGGATAAGTCTTACATTAAAAGTATGGCAGAAGGTGGTTAATTCATGAGGAATCAATAACATGTTAAAACTTTTCAGATGGTGTGCATATGATACCGAATCCCTTACCAACAGAGGAGATAAAAGATTTGAACTATGGATAAAGAAAGGTCTTACAACCTACCTCTCATTTATACATAAAAGAGTATTACAAAGTTTCCAATTCCTGCAGATCAAATATGGCCTAGAACACAATGACTTTTTTTTTTAGGTACCTTCAAGTACGACACTATGTTAACCAGAGTTGTAGATATACAGACTTATCAACAGTAGAATTAGAATTTTTCAAGATTCTGAATTCAGCTTACAGTTCAATACCAAGTAAATCAGTTTCTTGATTATATAATGCACTCTCCCATGCTAAAAATGTAAACACATTGTGTATTAAAGAGAAGTGGGAGAAAGAAGCGGGGTTGGTACTTTCAGAGGAGGCTTGGGGGAAAATATGCAGCTTTCAGTGGTCTTCGACTAATTCTTTGACTTGGAGAGAACATTGTTGGAAAAATATAAGATACTTCAAGACCCCATATGAGGAAAAATATAAAGACACAAACGTGAGGTGTTGGAGAAGGTGCAAATCATTTCCATATTTTCTGGGATTGCCCTAAATTAAGTTTATATTGGAAAGGTATTCATAGAACATTAGTTAAGGTACTTAAGACCCAGATACCTCTGAACTTTGAGACGCTCTATTTGGGGCATGTATTGTTTCTTGAACAGAAGGAAGATATAAAGTTGCTGCAGGCCCTTTTAGCGGCAAGTAAGAAATCAATCACTAGAAAGTGGCTAAATCCAATACCATCTACACTAGAAGATTGGCACGAAATTATCTTGGCAATATTTAAAATGGAAAAGATGACTTACTCTCTGAAAATTCAACAAGAAAAATGTTATCAAATTTGGAATAAATGGATTGAATATATAACCCCAAAGCGAGCAGACTTTAGATGACTTTCCTAATGATTTATACTGCTCTTCTCATCAACACAGTAATATTGCTACTGTAAGCACCCCTAGACTAAATGTTTACTGTTTTTGTTTTTTTTTGGAAAATGGAGAATTAACACAAGTAAAGGAAAAGATTTGGGAAAGGGATAAAAAATGATGAAATTAAGTAAATAAGTACATAGGGATTGGATAATTATGTTTGGGGGTAGGAGCAAACAGGAACAAGTTAGGATATAAACACCTACAATGGTAGTTTACATAGGCTTACATACAATATTTTAGACCAGAAAGAAAAGGTCCAGAAGAGATATATAGAAATTATTATTAATCCACTATCATTACTATTTTTCTTAACAACTAATATCATTACTTAGCCTAATAGAGTAGAATTTCAACTGCACATAATTATCTATTTAAGTGTCTAGTTTCTTTTTATATCATCTTAATGTGTACTTAGGATTGTATAAATAATTATACTTTTATATATATATATTAAAAAAAATGGGAAAGGTTATACATGTGACAAAAGTTCATGATACTTGTGAATTCCTTATCTAAATAAAAATAATAAATTTTAAAACAACTCTCCCCAGTAGCCTTAGCAAACCTCCCCGCCAGGATATTGGTCCCCCTGGGATTCAAGCGCAACCCGTCCTTTTTGTACAGGTCACATCTGCCGCAAAAGAGGTCCCAATGATCCAGAAAGCTGAATCCCTGCCCCCTGCTCCAATCCCTCAGCCACGCATTTACCCTCCACCTCACTCTATTCCTAAACTCACTGTCTCATGGCACAGGCAGTAATCCCAAGATTACTACCCTTGCGGTCCTGCTTCTCAACTTCCTGTGGTCTGTTTTCCGGACCTCTTCCCTTTTCCTACCCATGTCATTGGTACCAATATGTACCATGACCTCTGGCTGTTCTCCCTCCCACTGCGTGATATCTTGGACGCGATCTGAAACATCCTGGACCCAGGCAAGCTACCATCCGCGTTTCTTTCCTGTGTCCACCGAATCATCTGTCTGACCCCCTAACGACAGAGTCCCCTATCACTACTGCCTTTCTCTTCCTTTCCCTACCCTTCTGAGCCACAGGGCCAGACTCTATAAAACAAGTTCCTTTCCTCCTCCCCCCAACCCCTCTTTCCTAACATAGTTCACAAGTTGCATTCCATCAAAGAAAAGCAGAAAGATTATGGATCAGATTTTACAGGACAAAGTCAGCAATTTCATTGAAACGGAACATAGAACAGTACAACACAATGCAGACCCTTCGGCCCACAGTGTTATGCCAACCTTTTAATCTATTCCAAGGTCAATCTAACCCTTCCCTCCCACATAGCTCTCCGTTTTTATTTCATCCATGTGCCTAGCTAAGTCCGCCATGGACAGTCCCCAGCCCGGATGCAAGAGGAGGAGGTGGGCACGGGACGAGCAACCCCATCCCGTAAAAATCCAGAGCTCCAGGAACAGCAACTGAAGCTCCGAAGACCTCATCCCGTGGAGAGGAAGGATCTTTGCCTAGAAGACCTATGAAGTCATGAAGGCAAAAGCCACAGGGCTGATCAACTTACGGCCCGGGACAAAGGACTGTGGAGAGCTGCTGTCAGCAGCCTGTGTCTCAGAACGGGGCATGGGTTTAAGATGAAGAAGCTGGGGCTACTTCGGGGTGAGGGAATCGTGCCACAATGATGAGGCTCTCTTCCTCTGTACTAAATCAAAGCAATAGAACAGCAGTCAGACAGAATGGAAGTCCTTTTGCCTAGTCCCTTCAGCTGAAATAACTCAAGTCCTGCAGATCAAACCTTCTTTACTAGAATTTTTCCCAGGTGTCAAGATGAATCCTATTTAAAAAAATCTGCCTGCAAGCATGTCGTTTCACGAATCCCAAAACTACTTCACGTTACCTGGTCAAATTCAGCAACCTCTTGCTTGGGTGGAACCCGAAGGCCCCAAAGCCTGTACTTGCTGGCCAAACCTGGGTGCTGCAAATCTTCTGGCAGTTCAACGACAGACGACTTGTTTAGAGTTTCAGAATTTCCATAATCAACATACGTCATCAGGCACTGAAAAGAAGATCAAATTTTGTGTTTATTTTTGTGAAATGATGCACAAATAATTACATCAGTTGTACAGAAGATGGGACTGCTGAATGAAATTTCCAAACTCATCTGTACTCAACACTGGGCACAATTATCAAAGATGCCCAAGATTAGAGATATCAAGGATATATCAATGTTTCTAAGTGCATTTATTATCAAAGAATGTATAAACTATACAACCTTGAGATTTGTCTGCTTACAGGCAGCCACTAAGCCAGAAACCCAAAAGAACCCAATTAAAAAATAATAAATAAAAGGCCAATCCCCAATGCGCAAGAGAAAGGGGGAAAACCAATAAATCCTACAAACAACAGAAGAAAGCAACAACATTTTAAACCAAAATGAGTCCTGAGATCCAAACCCCAGAGCAGCCCAGAGCCTCGTTATTAGTTCATCATATTAGTGAGCACGAAGCACAGCAGCCAGGACACTCTTCATCGCCTCAACGTCACGGAGAGAGGAGTGATCATTGCTGAGAGCGAGCAAAACTGGCTCTCACGTCCAATCCTGACACCCTGTCTTTTCAATCTATCTGGGCCAGTGTTTAAGTTGTCCAACCAATGTATCGTATCTTACATTAGTACCCAGGCACCGCTGGAGCAAAATGCTCCAGGCCTAGACCATGCTGCCCAGTGACACACTCCAGGCCCAGATTTTGCCACCTAGCCCGAAGCTGCTTTAAAACTCTTCAAATTGGCTCGGTGCTCAGATCGATCCAGCCTCAAGCCCAGGTATCGGGTATCAGAACTCCTTAGTCTCTGCTTCTCTCCAAATGGCTCACTCCACGAGTCAAATCTGCAACACACGAGCATGGCTCGTCCCCCAAACACGGTTCACCTTCACTTGCCCCTTCATTGTTTGCAGTGATAATTTACCACAATTTACTTCAGAAAAGATGCTATTAGTAATGTTTTTAGTTGAATTTCTCATTTTTTGACCAGTGAGCTGTCGCACGCATTCAGTAGCGCCATCTTAATCCAGAAGCTTTCCAGTTTATATGTGGTGCTGAGGTGGAAAAGGTTGACAGCTTCCAGTTCCCTGGTGTGAACATCACCAATCGCAAGTTGTAATCTAACCACATAGATGCTATAGCCACTTCTATTTCCTCAAAGTTCAATGGAAATTTATTATCAAACTACATATATGTCACCATAAAACAGGGGTCCCCAACTTTTTTTGCACCACGGACTGGTTTAATATTGACAATATTCTTGCGGACCGGCCGACCGGGGTGGGGGGATGGTGTTCAAGTAGGGTTAAGCTCACCTCAACATGTCTTTTACAGTTAGGGTTGCCAACTTTCTCACTCCCAAATAAGGACAACGGTAGCAGCCAAATCCCGGGACACTTTACCCCAGGAAAGACTACCATGACCATGAAGCCTTGCACGGGCACCTGTGTGCACGTGTGACTGCGCATGTGATGTGAACATGAGCATACAAGATGAAGGCAAAACCGATTTGTCGGGAGATTTTTCTCCCGACAAATCGGTTTTGCCTTCATCTTCCTGACTATACTGTACATACATTATTTCTACTTTATATAGGCTGCGTATTTATCATATCATTCTTGCTTTTACTATATGTCAGTGTTGTTTATTTTTGGTTTTCTGTGTTATTTGGTATGATTTGTTAGGTTATTTTTTGGATCTGGGAACGCTGAAAACTTTTTCCCATATAAATTAATGGTAATTGCTTCTTCGCTTTACACCATTTCGGCACGAAAGGTTTCATAGGAACGCTCTACCTTAGCAGGGGAAATACGGGACAAGGGCGGTCCCGTATGGGACAAACCAATTTAGCCCAATATACAGGATGTCCCGGCAAATAAGGGACAATTGGCAACCCTGTGTTCAAGTTCAACAGTGCGTGACAGGGAATGAGGAAAGGTGCAGCTGACTCATATCGTTTCCTCGCGGCCCGGTACTGGTCCACAGCCCGGTGGTTGGGGACCGCTGCCATAAACAACCCTCAGATTCTTTTTTTTTGGTGCACATTCACAGTTCTCAGCAGCAGGAAATCGTGTTGAGAACACCTCTCTTTGCCTTATTGCTTCGCTCCCGGTCAGGGTCATTATCGATGATGGTCCATGACTTGAGTGATCATGGTGATGGTAGAGCTAAGGAATTTTGTGGTGACATTTCTTGCTGGCGTTTCCTCTTCTCCATCCGATTCACCCAGGATATGTTGCTCTATCAATTCTCAAAGCCCATTGCTGTTAAAGCTTGCAGTAACTCTTCAACATCTCCATCATTAACATCCTCTATTCCTGCTTCATTGGTCAGTTCAACGATGTTTTCGATCACTGGTTCTGCCTGAAATCCTAGGATGTCATTGCATTCTTCTGGCCAGAGAACATCGAGCACAGAAATCTACAGCACATTACAGGCCCTGCAGCTTACGATGTTGTGCCGACCACGTAAACTACTCAAGAAACTGCTGAGAATTTCCCAACCGCACAGCCCCTATTTTTCTAAGCTACATGCATCTAAGAGTCTCTAAAAAGACCCCATTGTATCCACCTCTACCACCGTCAATAGCTGAGCATTCCACACACCCACCACAGAGAAAAACTTACCTCTGACATCCCCCCCTGCACCTACTTCCAAACCACCTAAAATATGCTCCCTCATGTTGGCCATTTCAGTCCTGGAAAAAAACCTCTGACTATCCACACGATCAATGCTTCTCATTATCTTATACACCTCTATCAGGTCACCTCTCATCCTTCGTCGCTCCCAGGAGAAAAGGCCAAGTTCACTCAACCTATTCTCACAAGGCATGCTCCCCAATCCAGGCAACATCCTTGTAAATCTCCTCTGCACACTTTCTATAGTTTCCACATCCTTCCCGTAATGAGGTGACCAAAACTGAACACATACCCCAAGTGGGGTCGAAGGTCTTACATAGCTGTACCATTACCTCATGGCTCTTGAACTCAATCCCACAGTTGACGAATGCCAACACACCATATGCCTTCTTAACAACACTGCCAGCCAATGCAGCAGCTTTGAGTGTCCTATCGACACGGACCCCAAGATCCCTCTGATCCTCCACACCAAGAGTCTTACCATTAATATTATATTCCATCTTCAAATTTGAACTACCAAAATGAACACTTCACACTTATCTGGGTTGAACTCCATCTGCCACTTCTCAGCCCAGTTCTACATCCTATTGATGTCCCGTTATAACCTCCAACAACGGGAGGTTGTCCTCCCCCTCCAGACTATCCACAACACCCCCAACCTTTGTGTCATCAGCAAACTTACTAACCCACCCTTCTACTTCCTCATCCAGGTCATTTATATTTATTTTTTAAAAATCACAAAGAGGAGGGGTCCCAGAACAGATTCCTGCAGAACACCACCGGTCACTGACCTCCATGCAGAAAATGAACTATTACAACCACTCTTTGCCTTCTGTGGGCAAGCCAATTCTGGATCCACAAAGCAAGGTCTCCTTTGATCCCATGCCTCATTACTTCCTGAATGAGCCTTACCTGGGAAACATTATCAAATACCTTAATGAAATCCATATACTCTAAATCCACTATTCTACATTCAATGTGTTGTGTTACGTCCTCAATCAGGCTCGTTGGCATGACCTGCCCTTGACAAAGCCAAGCTGAATATCCCTAATCAGTTTGTCTCTCCAAATGTTCATAAATCCTGCCTTTCAAGATCTTACCCAAAAACTTACCCACCACTGAATTAAGACTCACTGGTCTTATAATTTCCTGGGTCATCTCTACTCCCTTTCTTGAACAAGGGAACAACATCCGCAACCCTCCAACTTTCCGGAACCTCTTCCGTTCCTATTGATAATGCAAAGATCATCGCCAGAGGCTCAGCACTCTCCTTCCTCACCTCCCACAGTAGCATGGGATACATCTCGTCCAGTCCCAACAACTTATCTAACTTAATGCTTTTCAAAAGCTCTAGCACATCCTCTTGCTTAATGTCTATATGCTCAAGCATTTCAGTCCGCTGTAAATCATCTCCACAACTGCCAAGGTCTTTTTCCCCAGTGAATACTGAAGCAAAGTATTCATTAAGTACCTCCATGACCTCCTCCCACTCCATGCACACGTTTCCACTATCGTATCTGATTGGTCCTATTCTCACACGGCTCATCCTCTTGCTCTTCACATACTTGCAGAATGCCTTGGGGTTTCCTTAATCCTGCTCACCAAGGCCTTCTCTAATTTTCTAGAGTTCTAACAGTACCTAGTTTCTTGAACCTTTCATAAGCTTTTCTTTTCTTCTCTTCTTAACTAGATTTTCTACATCCTTTGTACACCATGGTTGTTTAACCCTACCATCCTTTCCCTGCCTCAGTGGAAGACACCTATAGGTTCTTCCACACTTTGTGCACGCTGTGAAGGTCACTGCACAGTATAAATCTATCAAACAAACCTCTGCTACCTGTGAATGTTACCAACATATCATTATCAGCTTTCTTCTGCCTCCCTACTTTCTCAGAGTGGAGTGATACTTGCAATTTTCCACGCTACCTCCTTCAGAACCCTAGGGTGCAGTTCACCTGGTTGGGGTGACTAACGTACACTTCAGTCAGTCAACTTTTTGAGCATCTTCTCCCTTGTAATAGTAACTTTGTTCACTTCTCATCCCTCACACCCTTCAACATCTGGAACACTGCCAGAGTCTTCCACAGTGAGGACGGATGCAAAATGCTCATTTAGTTCATCTGCCATCTCCTTGCCCCCCGTTATTATTTCTCCGGCCTCATTTTCTAGCGGTCCTATATCCACTCTCATCTCTCTTTTTTTTCTATACTTAAAAGTGTTTACTATACACTTTGATATTATTTGCTGGCTTGCTTTCCCATTTCATCTTTTCCTTTCCAATGATTCTTTTAGTTGCTCTCTGTAGGGTTTTAAAAGCTTCCCAATCCTCTATCTTCCCACTAATTTTTGCTTTGTTGTATGCTCTTTCTTTTGCTTTTACAATAGCTTTGACTTCCCTTGTCAGCCATGGTTGTACTATTTTGCTTTTTTAAGTATTTCTTTGTTTTTGGAATATGTCTAATCTGCACCCTCCTCATTTTTCCCATAAACTCTCGCCATTGTTGCTCTGCTGACATCTCTCCCAGCAGCTCCTTCCAATTTACTTTGGCCAACTCCTCTCTCATACCACTGTAATTTCCCTTACTCCACTGAAATACTGCTACATCAGACTTTACTTTCTCCCTATCAGACTTCAAGTTGAACACAATCATATTGTGGCCACTGACACCTAAGGGTTCTTTTACCCTAAGCTCCCTAATCGTCTCTGGTTCATTACATAACACCCAATCCAGTAGAACTGATCCCCTCGTAGGCTTAATAACAAACTGCTCTAAAAAGCCATATCTTAGGCATTCAAACATACTCTTGAGATCCATTACCAACCCGATTTTCCCCAATCGACCTGACTCGCCTTTTCTATTTCCTGCTGCAATCTGTGGTCCACCTTCCAGCCACTGTTGGGAGGCTGTATATAACTGCCACCAGGGTCCTTTTACCCTTGCAGTTTCTTAACTCAGTCCACGAGGACTCAACATCTTCCGATCCTAAGTCACAGGCAGAACCACGCCACCTCCTCTGCCTACCTTCCTATCCCTCCAATATAACGTGTAACCTTGGTCATTCAGCTCCCAACTACAACCATCCTTCACCCACAATTCAGTGATGGCCACACATCATACCTGAAATAATGCAACAAGATCATCCACCTTATTTCTTAAACTCTGTGCACTTTGAATACTGCATTTCCTACCCTTTTTGATTCTGCATCCCTAATGCACCGCTGGCTGCAACTGTGTCCTATCATCTGCCTGCCCTTCCTGACAGCCCGACTGGATGTTATCTTTGCTTTTTTACCATCCACCCTATCCTGAGTCCCTTCATTCCTAGCCCCATCCCCCTGCCAAATTAGTTTAAACCCTCCTCAACAGCTCTAACAAACCTGCCCTCGAGAATATTTGTCCCCCTCGGGTTCCGGTGCAACCCATCACTTTTGAACAGGTCTTACCTCCCCCAGAAGAGATCCTAATGATCCAAGAACCTAAAGCCCTGACCCCTGCACCAGCTTCTCGGCCACGCATTAACTTACCAAATCACCCTGTTTCTACCCTCACCAGCCTCTGGCACAGGCAACAATCCAAAGATTACTACCCGGGAGGTCCTGCCTCTCAGCTTTCTATCTAGCTCTCTAAATACTCTTTTCAGGACCTCATTGCTTTTCCTACCCATGTCACTGGTACCAATATGTACCAAGACATCTGGCTGCTCTCCTTCCCTCTCCAAAATGCTGTGGACGTGACCTGAGACATTCCTGACCCTGGCACCTGGGAGGCAACATACCGTCCGGGTGCTCCGTTCATGTCCACAGAATCTCCTGTCAGTTCCTCTGATTGTTGAGTCCCCTATCACTACTGCTCCCTTCTTCTCTCTCTTTCCCTTCTACACCACAGATGGATACTCAGTGCCCGTAACCTTGTCTCCGTGGCATTCCCCCGGGAGGTCATCCCCCACAACAGTATCCGAAATGGTATACTTATTATTGAGGGGAATGGCCACAGGGGTGCTCTGCGCTAACTGCCTATTCACATTTCCATTTCTTCTGACAGTCACCCAGCTACTCACCTTCCACAATGGGATGCACTTCATGCAGATGGAGTTCCCTGAGAGACTCTGGGTCACCAAGGACTCCAATATCTGGCATGAAGGACACACATGGCCATTTACTATACTAAGTACAGAAAGACAGCGAGAAGAAGGAACCTTACCCAGAAGCAACGCCTCTTTCGAGGCCAAGCCTCCTTTCAGCCAAAGCCTGACTTTCCTACTCTCACCACTAACCTACTCCCAACAATGGCCACCGCGCTTGTCCCTTCTGTACTTTTATTAAATTCACCGTGCTCTGCTCACGTCACTGACTGGGCCCCCGGAATGTCTGAACGCCCGGAAAGCTCTCCTTTTAAACAAGCAACGCTGACCTGCCAGAAACCTCATCGTTGCGTTCTGCTCCCGCCGCTGACTGCAACTTCAGAATCATTCAAGCAAAAGGCTCCTTGAATGAGTCCCCTTCATTGATGACAACATTGAGGTCATTGCAGAAGCTTTTATCTTGTCTGGGATTTTTTTATAATTTCACATCCATACTAATGCTTTTCCTAGACATCATAGATGTACTACCCTCACTGAAAGTTTTCCAAACATCACGGGTGAAAAGAATGGAATAAATTGGCGAGGGAGCAAGCACACTTCAAGAATCACTTGATTCTATCAAGGTTATGAAGCACTGGAAGATTGAAAGTGTCAGTCCAGTCTTTAAGAAGGGAGAAAGACAAAAGAAAGGCCAGTTAGCCTACCCTCAGTGGCTGGGAAAGTGTTGGAGTCTATTATTAAAGGATGGGGTTTCAGAATACTTAGAGACAGCCTCAAACTTGAGGGGCAACCCTTTAGAACAGAGGCAAGGAGGAATTTTGTTGGCCACAGAGTAGTAAATCTGTGGACTGCTCTACCACAGACTGCGGTGGAGGCCAAGTCCGTGTGTATATTTAAGTCCATCTGGCCCAGGTGACTTATCCACCGTAAGTCCTTTCAGTCTGCCCAGCAGCTTGTCCTTTGTAATAGCAATGGCACTCACTCCTGCTCCCTGACACTCACAGACCTGTGGCACACTGTGTCTTCCACAGTGAAGACAGCTGCAAAGTACCCATTAAGTTCATCTGCCAGTTCTTTGTCCCCATTACTACCTCATCAGCGTCATTTTCCAGTGGTCCAATATCAACCCTCACCTTCCTTTTACTCTTTATATAACTGAAAAAGCTTTTGGCATCCTGCTTTATATTACTGGCTAGTCTGCCCTCATATTTCATCTTTTCCCTTCTTAGTTTTTTTTAAGTTGCCTTTTGTTGGATTTTGAAAGCTTCTTAATCATCCAACTTTCCACTCACTTTTGTTACCGTATATGTCCTTCCCTTGGCTTTTATGCAGTCCTTAACTTCCTTTGTCATCGACCGTTGCCCACCCCTGCCATTTGAGAACTTCTTCCCCTGTGGAACACATCTATCCTGCACCTTGTGAATTATTCCCAGCCATCTCTGCTCTGTCGTCATCTTCATTGGTATCCTCCCCTCTCATGCCTCTGTAACTCCCTTCATTCTATTGCAATACTGATACATCTGCCTTCAGCTTCTCCCTCTCAAATTGCAATATGAATCCAATCATATTATGATCACAAACAACAGGAATTCTGCAGATGCTGGAAATTCAAGCAACACACATCAAAGTTGCTGGTGAACGCAGCAGGCCAGGCAGCATCTATAGGAAGAGGCGCAGTCGACGTTTCAGGCCGAGACCCTTCGTCAGGACCTTCCTGACAAAGGGTCTCGGCCTGAAACGTCGACTGCGCCTCTTCCTATAGATGCTGCCTGGCCTGCTGCGTTCACCAGCAACTTTGATGTGTGTTGCATATTATGATCACTACCTCTTAAGGGTTCCTTTACATTAAGCTGACTAATAAACCCTGGTTATTACACAACACCCAATCAAAGATAGCCTTTCTCCGAGTAGGCTCGAGCACAAGCTGTTCCAAAAAGCCATCTCCTAAGCATTCAACAAATACCATCTGTTGCGATCCAACACCAACCTGATTGTCCCAATCCCCTTGCATATTACAAATGTCCTTCCCCCACTACAGTTGTGTCATTACCCTTGCCTTTTCCAGCTCCCTTTGCAATCTCAACCCCACATCTTGGTTACTATTTGGAGGCCTATATATGATTCCTACAATGGTTTTTTTAACCCTTGCAATTTCTTAATTCCTCCCACAAAGATTCAACATTCTCTGACCCTATGTCACCTCTTTCTAAAGATGTAATTCCATCTCTTTATCAACACAGACACACCACCACCTATGCCCTCCTGCCTGTCCTCTCGATTCAAAGTTTATCCTTTGATGTTAAGCTCCCCGCTATAGCCTCCTTTCAGCCACGACTCAGTGATGTTTTGAAGTTTCGATGTACAAGTAACAAATAAATTTCATCAGCTAATCCCCGGAATGAAGTGGTTGAGCGAATACAATTGCAATATTTAAGAGGCATTTGGCTAGGGACATGGAGGACAAAGGCTTAGAGTAAGGCAACTGGTTCTAGCAGGTCAGCATAGATCAGTCGGGCAGAAGGGCCTGTTTCCCTGCCCTATCACTGACTTTTCCCCAGTTCTGGTTTGCAATATTACTTCCAGACATTTTGCTAGATGTAAATAATGGATGAATACAGGCACGAGGGGGCAGTACTGCCCTGGAGTGCACCGTTATTCATTGTGTAGCCAGCAGTCACAACCACACAACGTGTTTAACCACGTATTATTGCATCCAGCAGGGAGACATTCAACGTTGTTAGACACTTCTTTCTTTTACCTGAATTACCCCATTACATCTGAGAGATCAGATTTTGTTACCTCTCAAGTAAATTCAACTATATTATATATTTGCACACATTACCCTGGAACATTGGAAAGTGAAGGTGTTGTTACCATCCAAACAAATTCAAACATATTACATGATTGCACTAAAACTGACTTGGAAAAAAACAATAAATATTTTAAATATGCACTACCTTTTCATTTGCCATGACTTTCTTCAGTTTACATCGATACCAACACTGGTCTTCAGTGTATAATCCACCGTAGACCTGTCGGAATAACAACATTTACATTTTCAACCTGTATGACAGAAACATTTAATTCTACATAACACAAAAGCTGCAGACTTCACCCCGTTACCAGCGCACAACTCCCCCCCACCAATCAGCCAGTCCCCTAATCCGTCCCGCTGCACGCGCACACACCCCCCAATCCACCAGTCCCCTAATCCATCCCGCTGCACGCGCACACACCCCCCAATCTCCTAGTCCCCCCCAAACTGCCCCTCCAACACAGTCCTCCAACGCAAACACCACCTATCGCCAGCGTCCACTCCCCAACGCAGACACCTACCGGTCTCTGCCGTCCACTCCCCAATGCAGACGCCGCCCCGTCTCCATCCACTACCCAACGCAGACGCCACCCCGTCTCCGCCACCCACTCTCCAATGCAGACACTGTCCCGTCTCCACCATCCACTCCCCAATGCAGACGGCGCCCCGTCTCCGTCACCCACTCCCCAACGCATACACCACCCCATCTCTACCCACTCCACAACGCAGACACCTACCTGTCTCCATCCACTCCCCAACGCAGACACCTACCCGTCTCCATCCACTCCCCAACGCAGACACCACCCCATCTCTACCCACTCCACAACGCAGACACCTGTCTCCATCCACTCCCCAACGCAGACGCCGTCCTGTCTTCATCCACTCCCCAACGCAGACGCCGTCCCATCTCCATCCACTACCTAACGCAGACACTGCCCCGTCTCCACCACCCACTCCCCAACGCAGACACCACCCCATCTCTACCCACTCCACAACGCAGACACCTACCTGTCTCCATCCACTCCCCAACGTAGACACCTACCCGTCTCCATCCACTCCCCAATGCAGACACCACCCCATCTCTACCCACTCCACAACGCAGACACCTACCTGTCTCCATCCACTCCCCAACGTAGACACCTACCCGTCTCCATCCACTCCCCAACGCAGACACCACCCCATCTCTACCCACTCCACAACACAGACGCCGCCCCGTCTCCACTGTCCCTCCCCAACGCAGACACTGTCCCGTCTCCGCCACCCACTCCCCAACAGAAAGTGAGGCTCGGGATGAAATTCAACTCCATGTACATCAGGAATTTCAATCCAAGGTGCATGCTTGGTAGTCATTATCAGTAACATGGCTACAGACAGAATCGCTGCCTTTAATACTCTGTATTTAACCACTGCAGGTGCATGTGAGAACTATGAGATGGGCTCAAGGATAGTTTCTGTAAACTGGCATCAAGATCAGCACGACACTGTCGGCCAAATGGCCTGTGCAGCGCTAATCTGTTTTGTGTACTCTTCGAGTTCAGCAATGCTCTCCGCTTCCTTCTTTCGCAAACTTGTCACTTATGATTAACAAACCCTCCCTTCATAGTTACTATTCACCTCAACCTTCCCCACCCTCCATGAGCACCCCCTGCCCCTCCCAATTCACCCGCGAGCCCCTCCTCCCAACTCATTGCCCCCCCCACCCCCCCACACACTCAGGAGCCCTCACCCACCTGGTCTGTGCTGGCCTGCTCCATGAACACCACCTCACTATTTTCCTCTTTTTGCACTGTTTACTTGTAGTCTATAGCAACGTTTACGTTTCACGCTGCACAGCGTGTCCGTGGTAATAAACCTGATTTGGATCTCAATGAATTTGGTTTAAATGCGAAATACCTTTTCAGGAACCGGATCTCCAAACACTTTGGCAGCAAATGGACAAATTTCTGTCAAAGTAGAAGACATCTTCAAAAGGTCTTGAATTAAATGAATGCTCTGGAAATGAAGCAGAGACAAGAAAGAATTCAGCAAATCACCAACACGACAGATTCTGCAGACGTTGGAAATCCAAAGCATCACACACAAAATGTTGGAGGAACTCAAGCATTCTGTGTGTGCTGCAAAGCAGATAGTTTTACTAACTTTGTGTTTAAATGAGATTCAAATTTAACAACACTTAAACAATTACTCAGTGTGCTTGACCATTTTCAAGATTTAATTCCAGCCGCTGGCATATCCTTCATAACTTACCCAGCATTAGGAAAGAAAGGTTACAACTGGTGAGATACATTAGGAGTGTTGAATAAACTATGATAGAAAAACAGGGAGCCGTGCAGGAGATGCTGAATTAGACTGCTTAAATGGCATTTTCTTCGCAGCTTAACAGATGACCTACTAGTACCATTAGAACTACTTCATACACCTCACAGTTCAGCATGTTTCTGAGTGGTCACAGTATGTAGCATATACGGGGTGGCCCCTGCAAGTTACACTGATATGATTCTAGAAACATCTCTTGGTACTGCATTATTTGAATAGGGATTATTGATTATCAGCCAAGTTGAAGGGAACATTTATCTATGGGGAACAAGGAGAGCCCATCACAGAGCTCTGCCAATTTTGTGCTTCTCTCACCCTTCACTTACTACACCTCTCCACCATCACCTTCCGTTTTCAATTTTCTTGCTGTATGGCACCTAAAAAAATGATTGTGAGGCAATAGGTTTGTGCCTCTCATGATTTCTGAAAAAACCTTGGATCAAAAACATCAGGATGCAACAGAGAGAAGCTCGAGATCAATCAGTGAGTAGATTGAAAGGTCAGTAGTTAAAACATGGTGGGCCAAAGACCCTGCACTGCTCTATGATCGAATGACACATCACACCAAACAGTCCCTGTTACACTGTCGACGTTCTTCTGCCTCAGACCGAACAGTTTGTTACACTGTCCACGTTCTTCTGCCTCAGACCGAACAGTCTGTTACACTGTCCACGTTCTTCTGTCTCAGACCAAACAGTCCCTGTTACACTGTCCACGTTCTTCTGCCTCAGACCGAACAGTCTGTTACACTGTCCACGTTCTTCTGCCTCAGACCGAACAGTCCCTGTTACACTGTCCACGTTCTTCTGTCTCACACCAAACAGTCCCTGTTACACTGTCCACGTTCTTCAGTCTCACACCAAACAGTCCCTGTTACACTGTCCACGTTCTTCTGTCTCACACCAAACAGTCCCTGTTACACTGTCCACGTTCATCTGTCTCAGACCGAACAGTCCCTGTTACACTGTCCACGTTCTTCTGTCTCAGACCAGACAGTCCCTGTTACACTGTCCACGTTCTTCTGTCTCAGACCAAACAGTCCCTGTTACACTGTCCACGTTCTTCAGTCTCACACCAAACAGTCCCTGTTACACTGTCCACGTTCATCTGTCTCAGACCAAACAGTCCCTGTTACACTGTCCACGTTCTTCTGCCTCAGACCAAACAGTCCCTGTTACACTGTCCACGTTCTTCTGTCTCACACCACAGTCCCTGTTACACTGTCCACGTTCTTCAGTCTCACACCAAACAGTCCCTGTTACACTGTCCACGTTCATCTGTCTCAGACCAAACAGTTTGTTACACTGTCCACGTTCTTCTGCCTCAGACCGAACAGTCCCTGTTACACTGTCCACGTTCTTCTGCCTCAGACCGAACAGTCCCTGTTACACTGTCCACGTTCTTCTGTCTCAGACCGAACAGTCCCTGTTACACTGTCCACGTTCTTCTGTCTCAGACCGAACAGTCCCTGTTACACTGTCCACGTTCTTCTGTCTCAGACCGAACAGTCCCTGTTACACTGTCCACGTTCTTCTGCCTCAGACCAAACAGTCCCTGTTACACTGTCCACGTTCTTCTGCCTCAGACCAAACAGTCCCTGTTACACTGTCCACGTTCTTCTGTCTCACACCAAACAGTCCCTGTTACACTGTCCATATTCTTCAGCCCCAGACCAAATAGTCCCTGTTACACTGTCCGCGTTCTTCTGTCTCAGACCAAACAGTCCCTGTTACACTGTCCACGTTCTTCTGCCTCAGACAACAGTCCCTGTTACACTGTCCACGTTCTTCTGCCTCAGACCACAGTCCCTGTTACACTGTCCGCATTTTTCTGTCTCAAACCGAACAGTCCCTGTTACACTGTCCACGTTCTTCTGTCTCAGACCAAACAGTCCGTTACACTGTCCACGTTCTTCTGTCTCAGACCAAACAGTCCCTGTTACACTGTCCACATTCTTCTGTCTCAGACCAAACAGTCCCTGTTACACTGTCCACGTTCTTCTGCCTCAGACCGAACAGTTTGTTACACTGTCCACATTCTTCTGCCTCAGACCAAACAGTCCCTGTTACACTGTCCACGTTCTTCTGCCTCAGACCACAGTCCCTGTTACACTGTCCACGTTCTTCTGTCTCACACCACAGTCCCTGTTACACTGTCCACGTTCTTCTGCCTCAGACCACAGTCCCTGTTACACTGTCCACGTTCTTCTGCCTCAGACCACAGTCCCTGTTACACTGTCCACGTTCTTCTGTCTCAGACCACAGTCCCTGTTACACTGTCCACGTTCTTCTGTCTCAGACCAAACAGTCCGTTACACTGTCCACGTTCTTCTGCCTCAGACCACAGTCCCTGTTACACTGTCCACGTTCTTCTGCCTCAGACCACAGTCCCTGTTACACTGTCCACGTTCTTCTGCCTCAGACCACTGTCCCTGTTACACTGTCCACGTTCTTCTGCCTCAGACCACAGTCCCTGTTACACTGTCCACGTTCTTCTGCCTCAGACCAAACAGTTCCTGTTACACTGTCCACATTCTTCTGCCTCAGACCGAACAGTTTGTTACAATGTCCACATTCTTCTGTCTCAGAACAAACAGTCCCTGTTACACTGTCCACGTTCTTCTGCCTCAGACCACAGTCCCTGTTACACTGTCCACGTTCTTCTGCCTCAGACCACAGTCCCTGTTACACTGTCCACGTTCTTCTGCCTCAGACCAAACAGTTCCTGTTACACTGTCCACATTCTTCTGCCTCAGACCGAACAGTTTGTTACAATGTCCACATTCTTCTGTCTCAGAACAAACAGTCCCTGTTACACTGTCCACGTTCTTCTGCGTCAGACCAAACAGTCCCTGTTACACTGTCCACGTTCTTCTGTCTCAGACCAAACAGTCCCTGTTACACTGTCCACGTTCTTCTGTCTCAGACCACAGTCCCTGTTACACTGTCCGCGTTCTTCTGCCTCAGACCACAGTCCCTGTTACACTGTCCACGTTCTTCTGCCTCAGACCACAGTCCCTGTTACACTGTCCACATTCTTCTGCCTCAGACCGAACAGTTTGTTACACTGTCCACATTCTTCTGTCTCAGAACAAACAGTCCCTGTTACACTGTCCACGTTCTCTGCCTCAGACCAAACAGTCCCTGTTACACTGTCCACGTTCTTCTGCCTCAGACCGAACAGTTTGTTACACTGTCCACGTTCTTCTGCCTCAGACCGAAAGTAACTCGTGTTGCTGTGTTCATCTCCATCCATGACTGGACCTACAGCTGAAGGTCACAGAGATGATCGCCACCTCACTCAGTCTATCTTCACATTAATGGTTCCAGGATGATGGCTTCTTGTTTGGAAGAGGCAGGATACACAAACAACTCATAAAACTCATGGAAAAAGCAGTCTATGTCTCTGAGACAATACAGAAACAGGCCTTTGACCCATCTAGTCTGTGCTGAGCTATTAATCTGACTCGTCCCACCTGAAGCACAGCCCACCATACCCTCCCATCCATGTACCTGCCCAGACTACTCTTAAATGTTGAACTTGAGCCCACATCCACGGGCAGCTCACTGCACACTCTCATCATCAATGAAGAGTTCCTCATGTTCCCCTTGAACATTTCACCTTAACCCATCACCTCTAGTTCTATTCTCATCCAACTTGTGTGGCTGAGTACAGCTCCAACACCATTATCAAGTTTGCTGATGACACCGTTGTTTGGCCTGTATCAAAGAGGGTGATGTCTCAGCATCCAGGAGGAAGGAGGAAAATTTGGCCGAGTGGTATCATAATGTCAGCAAGACCAAGGAGCTGATTGTAGACAGGAGAGGGAAACCAGAGGTCTATGAACATAAGACATTTACAGCACATTACAGGCCCTTCGGCCCACAACATTGTGCTGGCCCTATCACCTACTCTAGAGACTGCCTAGAATTTCCCTACCACATAGCCCTCTATTTTTCTAAGCTCCACGTACCTATCTAAGAGGCTCTTCAAAGTCTCCATTGTATCCACTTCCACCACCACCACCACCGCTAGCAGTGCATTCCACGTGCCCACCACACTTTGTGGAATACTTACCCCTGATGTCCCCTCAGTACCTATTTCCAAGCACATTAAAACTATGCCCCATCATGTTAGCCATTTCAGCCCTGGGAAAAAGCCTCTGGTTATCCGCACGATCAATGCCTCTCATTGTCCTATACACCTCTATCAGGTCACCTCTCATCCTCTGATGCTCCAAGGAGAAAAGGCCAAGATCACTCAACCTATTCTCATAAGGCATGCTCTCCAATCCAGGCAACATCCTTGTAAATCTCCTCTGCACTCTCTCTATAGTATCCACATCCTTCCTGTAGTGAGGTGACCAGAATTGAACACAGTACTCCAAGTGGGGTCTGACCAAGGTCTTATATACCTGTAACATTACCTCACGGCTCTTGAACTCAATCCCACGGTTGATGAAGGCCAACACACCATACACCTTCTTAGCAACACTGTCAACCTGCCCAGCAGCTTTGAGTGTCTTATCAAAACAGACCCCAAGAGCTCTCAGATCCTCCACACTGCCAAGAACCAGTCCTCAGAGGATCCGAGATGGGGAGGGTCAGTAGCTTTAAATTCCTGGGTCACTATCTCAGTGGACCTGTCCTGGACCCATCATATAAATGTAATTGCAGAGAAAGCACGACAGCGCCTCTACTTCACAGACACTTCAGGAAGTATTGGCATGCTATTTAAAACTTTGACAAACTTCTATAGTGTGTAGGGGAGAGTACATTGACAGACTGTATCACCGCCCGGCAAGGAAACGCCAATGCCTTTGAACAGAAAATCCGAAGAAGGTAGTGGATTTGGCCCAGCAGATCACAGGTAAAGCCCTCCCAACCACTGAGCACATCTGCGTGAGACACTCACTGTCAACAGGAAATCAGCATCCATCAAAGATCCTCTCCACCCAGGCCACGCTCTTTTCTCGCTGCTGCCATCAGGTAGAGGGTACAAGAGCCTCAGGACTCTTACCACCAGGTTCAAGATCAGTTACTTCCCCTCAACCACCAGGCTCTTGAACAAAAGAGGATAACTACACTCATCTATTAAGATGTTCCCACAACAAATGATCTCTTTACGGACTCTATCTTGTTATTCCATGTTCTCGTTATTTAATACTATTTATTTATTTTGCACTGTTTGTTTTCTCTATGCTCTACTCGATCTTTCATCGATCCTGTTTACAGTTACTATTCTGTAGATTTGTTAAGTATGGAACTGACAGGAGATTCTGTGAGCCTGATAGGGATACCTGCATGGTGTGTTGCCTGGCAGGTGCCAGGGCACGGGATGTCTCGGATCGGGTCCAGAATATTCTGAAGGGAGAGGTCGAGCAGCCTGCTGTCTTGGTACATGTTGGTACCAATGATATTGAGAGGAAAAGGGAGGAGGTCCTGAAGAGAGATTTCCAGGAGTTAGGAAGGAAGCTGAGAAGCAGGACCTCCAGGGTAGTAATCTCGGGATTGCTACCTGTGCCACGTGTTAGCGAGGGCAAGAATGGTAGGATCAGGCAGATGAATGTGTGGCTGAGAGACTGGTATAGGGGGCAGGGCTTCAGATTCTTGGATAATTGGGATCTCTTCTGGGGGAAGTATGACCTGTTCAAAAAGGACGGGTTACACCTGAACCCGAAGGGGACCAATATCCTGGCAGGACGGTTTAATAGAGCTGTTAGCAGGGGGATGGGAACCAAAATGATAGAGCGGAGAAGGGGGAAAACAGAAACAAATCTAAGATAATGAGCAGTAAAGATGTCAGGAAAGACAGGCAGGTGATGGGGCAAATTTGTAGCCATTGGGATGAGTTGCAGTGCAATCAAAGCAAAAAGTACCAAATACTGGTCTTAAGGTGTTATACTTAAATGCACGCAGCATAAGGAATAAGGTGGATGATCTTGTCATACAGCTACAGATTGGCAGGTATGATATTGTGGCCATCACTGAGACCTGGCTAAAGGATGCATGTCTCTGGGAGCTGAACGTCCAAGGATACACGGTGTTTCGGAAGGATAGGAGGGAGGGAGGGAGGCGTGGTTTTATTGGTAAGAAATGATATTACATCATTAGAAAGAGGTGATATAGGATCGGAAGGTGCAGAATCTTTACGGGTTGAGCTAAGAAATCGCAGGGGTAAAAGGATCCTGATGGCAGTTATATTCAGGAACAGCTGCAGTGATGTGGACTACAAATTACAACAGGAAATAGAAAAGGCTTGTCAGAAGGGCACTGTTATGATAATTGTGGGGGATTTTAACATGCGAGTGGATTGGGAAAATCAGGTCGGCATTGGATCTCAAGAGAGAGAATTTGTAGAATGTCTACGAAATGGCTTTTTAGAACAGCTTGTTGTTGAGCCCACTAGGGGATCGGCTGTACTGGATTGGGTATTGTGTAATGAACCAGCGATGATTAGAGAGATTGAGGTGAAGGAACCCTTAGGACGCAGTGATCATAACATGATTGAGTTCACTGTGAAATTTGAGAATGAGAAGCTGAAATCCAATGTGTCTGTATTTCAGTGGAGTAAAGGAAATTACAATGGCATGAGAGAGGAACTGGCTAAAGTTGACTGGAAAGGGACACTAGTGGGAAGGACGGCAGAGCAGCAGTGGCTGGAGTTTATGCAAGAAGTGAGGAATGTGCAAGACAGATATATTCCAAAAAAGAAGAAATATTCAAATGGAAAAAGGATGCAACCGTGGCTGACAAGAGAAGTCAAAGACAAAGTTAAAGCAAAGGAGAGGGCATACAAGGAAGCAAAAATTAGTGGGAAGACAGAGGATTGGGAAGCTTTTAAAAGGCTTGCAAAAGGAAACTAAGAAGATCGTTAAGAGGGAAAAGATGAACTACAAAAGGAAGCTAGCAAATAATATCAAAGAGGATACTAAAAGCTTTTTCAAGTATATAAAGCGTAAAAGACAGGTGAGAGTAGATATAGGACCGATAGAAAATGATGCTGGAGAAATTGTAATGGGAGATAAGGACATGGCAGAGGAACTGAACGAGTATTTTGCATCAGTCTTCACCGAGGAAGACATCAGCAGTATACCGGACACTCAAGGGTGGCAGGGAAGAGAAGTGTGCGCAGTCACAATTACGACAGAAAAAGTACTCAGGAAGCTGAATAGTCTAAAGGCAGATAAATCTCCCGGACCAGATGGAATGCACCCACGTGTTCTGAAGGAAGTAGATTCTCCATGGTTCCGGAGGACTGGAAGATTGCAAATGTCACTCTGCTATTTAAGAAGGGGGCAAGGAAGCAAAAAGGAAATTATAGACCAGCTTGACATCGGTGGTTGGGAAGTTGTTGGAGTTGATTGTCAAGGATGAGGTTACAGAGTACCTGGAGGCATATGACAAGATAGGCAGAACTCAGCATGGATTCCTTAAAGGAAAATCCTGCCTGACAAACCTATTGCAATTTTTTGAGGAAATTACAAGTAGGCTAGACAAGGGAGATGCAGTAGATGTTGTATATTTGATTTTCAGAAGGCCTTTGGCAAGGTGCCAGACATGAGGCTACTTAACAAGATAAGAGCCCATGGAATTACAGGAAAGTTACATACGTGGATAGAGCGTTGGCTGATTGGCAGGAAACAGAGAGTGGGAATAAAGGGATCCTATTCTGGTTGGCTGCCGGTTACCAGTGGTGTTCCACAGGGGTCCGTGTTGGGGCCGCTTCTTTTTACGTTGTACATCAATGATTTGGATTATGGAATAGAGGGCTCGTGGCTAAGTTTGCTGATGATACAAAGATAGATGGACGGGCCGGTAGTGCTGAGGAAACAGAGAGTCTGCAGAGAGACTTGGATAGATTGGAAGAATGGGCAAAGAAGTGGCAAATGAAATACAATGTTGGAAAGTGTATGGTTATGCACTGTGGTAGAAGAAATAAACGGGTAGACTATTATTTAAATAGGGAGAGAATTCAAAGTTCTGAGATGCAACGGGACTTGGGAGTCCTCGTACAGGATTCCCTTAAGGTTAACCTCCAGGTTGAGTCGGTAGTGAAGAAGGCGAATGCAATGTTGGCATTCATTTCTAGAGGAATAGAGTATAGGAGCAGGGATGTGATGTTGAGGCTCTATAAGGCACTGGTAAGATCTCACTTGGAGTACTGTGGGCAGATTTGAGCTCCTTATTTAAGAAAAGGTGTGCTGACGTTGGACAGGGTTCAGAGAAGATTCACTAGAATGATTCGGGGAATGAGAGGGTTAACATATGAGGAACGTTTGTCCACTCTTGGACTGTATTCCTTGGAGTTTAGAAGAATGAGGGGGGACCTCATAGAAACATTTCGAATGTTGAAAGGCATGGACAGAGTGGATGTGGCAAAGTTGTTTCCCATAGTGGGGGAGTCTAGTACGAGAGGGCATAACTTAAGGATTGAAGGGCGCCCATTCAGAACAGAGATGCGAAGAAATATTTTCAGCCTGAGTCTGTTGGAATTTGTTGCCACGGGCGGCACTGGAGGTCAAGTCATTGGGTGTATTTAGGGCAGAGATTGATAGGCATCTGAGTAGCCAGGGCATCAAAGGTTATGATGAGAAGGCAGGGGAGTGGGACTAAATGGGAGATTGGATCAGCCCATGATAGAATGGTGGAGCAGACTCGATGGGCCGAATGGCCGACTTCTGCTCCTTTGTCTTTGTCTTATGCCCGCAGGGAAATGAATCTCAGGGTTGTATGTGATGGCATATGTATTTTGATAATAAAATTTATATTGTACTTTTACTTTGAACCTCAGTGGAAAAGCCTGCTTGCATTTACCCTATCTAAACACTTCAATTTTGTATAACTCCGTCAAAGCTCCCTTCAGTCTTCTATGCTCCAGGGAATAAATAAAGTGCTAACCTACATTCAATCTTTCCTTATAACTCAGGTCCTCCAGACCTGGCAACATTCTTGTAAATTTTCTCCGCAATCTTTCAACTTTATTTACATCTTTTTTCTAAGTAGGTGACCAAAACTGCACAGGATACTCCAAATTAGGCCTCATCAATATTTTATAAAACTTCAACATAACATCCCATCTCCTGTACTCAGTACTTTGACTGATGAAAGCCAATGTGCCTAAAACTTTCATTATGACACTATGTACTTGTGAAGGAATTATGGATCTGCATTCCCTCATCCCTTTTTACTATACACCTCAGTGCCCTACTGCTCACCGTGCAAGTCCTACATTGGTTTGTTCTCGTGTACCTTGTATAGTTAATTGTATAAAGCGGAATTATCAGCTTAAGTTCCTAGTGGCGTCATAATACTGCAAATGTGCAAACTCTTTACATAACTGTAAAACAGAAAATAGTATCTTACTCAATACAAGTGCAATTAATTATGCATTACCTGACCCCAGAAAGTAACTGGGTCTTCAATATGACTTCCCACTACATCTTCAACTTTTACTGTGGAAATTAGGAACATAATATATGATTACCATGAAGCAGGTTTTCGATTTTTCCAGATGAAATCAGTATCACATAGACTCTAACATAGATTAACTCAGTGAACTTTGCTGATTATGCTGCTCCAGATACCCTTGAACCAATTAACTTTAAATTGTCACTTGGGAATAACACTCTACAGCACCAGAATTTGGGGTGCAATTCCACCGCTGTCTCTAAGGAGTTTGCACGTTCTCTCCACGACCATAGTCCCAAAATGTACAGGTCAGGGTTAGTATGTTGTGGGCATGCTACGTCCTGCCAGAAGCCTGGCAACACTTGTAGGCTGACCTCAGAGTATCCTTGCACTGTGTTGGTCACTGACACAAGCAATGCTTTTCACTGTTTATGCAACCAATAAAACAAAGGTTAATTATTATTGTAGATGATCCAATGGTACAGCCTCCCAGTCTGTTCAAATCCACTGGAAAAGCAAACAAGTCAGATACAGATCCATTTCTGTATTTGCTTACACTCATCGGGAACATGCAACTTAACAACAGATTTGAAGGCAAACTTGGGAGACAAAATGAATGATCAGGGCACAGACTAGTAACTAGTTAATGGAACAGGCAGCTGAGATTTAACACTGAGGAATGTGTAACTAGTTAATGGAACAGGCAGCTGAGATTTAACACTGAGGAATGTGTAACTAGTTAATGGAACAGGCAGCTGAGATTTAACACTGAGGAATGTGTAACTAGTTAATGGAACAGGCAGCTGAGATTTAACACTGAGGAATGTGTAACTAGTTAATGGAACAGGCAGCTGAGATTTAACACTGAGAAATATGAAGTGCTATATACTCAATAGCCACTTCATTATGTGCACCCCTTGCAGCTACTCGTTAATGCAAATATCTAATCGGCCAATCACGTGGCAGCAACTCAAGGCATAGAAGCATGCAGACATGGTCAAGAGGTTCAGTTGTTGCTCAGACCAAACATCAGAGTGAGCAAGAAATGTGATTCAAGTGACCTCAACTGTGGTGCCAAATCAGGGTGGTTTGAGTATCTCAGAAACTGATCTCCTTGGACTTGAACACACAAGACTCTAGAGTTAACAGAAAATGGTGCAAAAAAAACAAAATCATCCAGCGAATGGCATTTACGTGGGCGAAAACACCTTATTAATGAGAAGTCAGAGGAGAATGGCCAGAATGGTTCAAGCTGACGGGACGTCGTCAGTAACTTAAATGACCATGCGTTACAACAGTGGTGTGCCGAACGGCATCTCTGAACGCACGAAGAAACTCGAAGTGGATGTGCTACAGCAGCACCAGACCACAAACATACACACAGTGGCCACTTCATTAGATATGGGAGGCACCTAATGAAGTGGCCACTGATTACGTTTTAGCCTAAAAGGAATACAATTCTCTGAGAGGTACAAAGGATGGAGATCTGGCAATTCATACGCCTAATTCATTGGAAGTGCAGGGCATGTAGAAAAAGTAGTTAAAAATTAATCAAACTGTATCCTGACCTTTATGAACGGAGGCAGGGAAGATATGACAGAATTTTATAAATCACTAGACCTAGCATGACTGAAACACTTTGTCTACTTCTGGGAGTGACACCAGGAAAGATGTACATTTTGGAGAGTGTTGAAGAGATTTTCCAAAACACCAGGGATGAGGGACTTGCGCCCTTGATTGAATCGAGATCACGGAGGGATCTGACACCAGGGGTGAGGGACTTGTGTTGATTGAATCGAGAAGATCAAGGAGATTGTGGAGACAGAAGACAGACTGGACACCGGGGATACAAACCGAGCAAAGCCGTTCTCATTGGCAGACCAGTCAACAGTGAGAGAATCCAGAATAAAATGGCTTGTAAAAGAACCAGAACTACTTTAGCGAACATCTTTCACCACAACAGGCACAGCAAGGGCTGTTGTAAAGGCAGGGTCAGTAAGGACCTATATTTGAGGCAACACAGTGGCATTCCCAGCACTCAGTCTGTAACGGATTTACACGTCTCCCCATGACCACCTGTGTTTCCTCCGGGTGCTCCACTTAACTCCCACAGTTGGTAGACGAATTGTCCTGTGATGAGGCTGGGGTTAAGTCGTGGTTGCTGGGCCGGAAGAACCTACTGAGCACTGTATCTCAATAAATAAAATTATGCCATGACAATGTACTGAACCTTCATTTAATGTGGCACCAACTGAGTTACCGATGCCTGACAGCAGCACTACCCGCCCGTGGCTTTAGAATCACGATTTATAATTCAGTTTATTAACTACAAGCACTACTCCTGCGGCCAGTGAGGACAACGCTGCAGCAGTCTCGTCCCTCGCTTCCTGTAGTAACCCGAGGTATATCCCATCTTGTCCTGGGGACTTATTGAACCTAATGATTTTCAAGAGTTCCTACACTGCCTCTTTCTCAATATCAACATGCTACAGCATATCAGCTCATTCTATACCGACCTCACGTTCATCAAGATCCCCTCACTGCTGAATATTGAAGCAGAGTCTTCAGTAAGAACCTCCACTACTTACTGACTCCTGGCAAATGTTTCCTCTCATCTCTGATCAGACCTACCCTCACTCTAGTCATCCTTGTGTTCTTCACATGCGTAGAACACCTTGGGGTTTTCCTCAATCCTACTCACCAAGCTCTTCTCATGTCCCCCCCCCCCCCGCCACTTCTAGCTTTCCTAAATCCATTCGTCAGCTCCTTCCCAGCTGCCTTGTAACTCTCCAGAGCCCGGTCTGATCCTTGCTTCCCAAACATCAAGTAAGCTTCTTTCTTTCACTTGACTAGGTGTTCCACATCTCTTGTCAACAATGGTTCCTTAACCCTACCATCCTTTCCCTGCCTCAATAGGACAAACCTATCCAGAACTTCATGCAAGTACCTCCACATTTCCATTACACATTTCCCTGAGAATATCTGTCCCCAGGTTCAAATTCAGAAAGGTGACACCTACAGCTGCATACTAGTGTAGTGTCACTGAGGAGGACATTGCAAACTGCCTTTCTTAATGGTCCTCTTGCATGGAACTTGCACTACAGAGCAGATCAATGGATGCATCAAGGGCAAGAACCTGAAAAACTGACATTTTGTTCTCTCCTAAATTAATAAACCATTGCTGGTTTATTCTTAAAACGTTTGATCACAGAATAAATTAAGTCTGGCCACAAAGCAGAAAGTGTTGGAAAACCACTGAGAAACAGGGGAAGCAGGAAAGATCACCAACAGAAGCCACTGCCACGTATCACCGTCCTGCAAGTATGAATTACTGGAGTATAGAGCCGACAATACAAATATCAGCTCAGCACGGGACATAAGCTCAGTAATTTTAATAGCTAAGGGGAAACGAATGTAGACACAGTGAGCCAGTCATCCTGTGTTCTATACTCTGCCAATGACAACCTAACCTTATTTTACAAGTAACCACCATGCCACCAATCACTTAAAAGTACCACAGTACCTGATTTTCCAATATCCTAATAGACAAGAATTCAACAATTTTAAATCCAAAGCTAAAGCCAACCTTTCATGATTTTCTTTGTTCAATAAAGTTTACAATTTCGTCATGATAAACGAAGAATATAGTCAAGTTGACATGAGACCCATGAAGTGTACACATTTTCCAAGCCAGGCATATCAATGGGTTAATTCTGAAATCAACTTCTAAAACACAAGTGCTATTCCACAATTCACAACTCAAGCAGATGGCCCCTTTAAAACATCAGCGTTACACGCATCACGTCATTTCTGATATAACATTATATCATTTAATATCCGAACTGTGAAAGGTGACTTTCCCCCACCTCCCTGTAGCTATTTGTTTCTCCAAAAGATGTAGGTCAGGGGTGAAAGTTGAGGCTGACAACTTTATTTTTAGGCATTCTTTTAAAAAAAAGTTTAGAGATACTTCCGGCTATTTAATCCTAGCCTAATCACGACCAATTAACCTACTAACCAGTATGTCAGTGGACTGAGAGGGGAAACCCATGCGGTCACAGGACAAATGTACAAACTCCTTACAGACAGCGGTGGGAACAACCATGTTGAACTTATTACCACTCCTTCGGAAACATCAATAACGTAACACTGGCAGCATCAACCACAAGCTACACACCTTGTCTTTCAAAAACATCTGTTGGCCTTCTATCACCCATCTCCAGAATTTGCTGTGGGGGAAAAAATGCAGGGAAGTTATTACAGGCCTGAGGTTGGAGGTATATGCATGCGCACATCTGGGTCTGTGGAGGAAAGGGGCTTGTTTTGCTGTTGTTGTTTTGTTATTTGTTGTGTTCGGTGTTGTTCTACTGAGCATACTATGCAGGCACTGGAACGTGCGGCAGCACGTGCGAGCTGCCCCCAGCATATCCTTGGGTGGGTCGGTTGTTAACACAAATGGCGCACTCCATTGTACGTTTCGATGTACATGCAATCAATAAATCTGAATAACCTGTAGAAGAATGAAGACATTTGACACAAATTATCCCACTAATCGAATGGCTACAACGATGTAGTCCCGCCAATCGAACGGTTACAATGACGCAGTCCCACCAATTGAACAGCTACAACATTGTGCATTGGGCACAAGGTACAGTGTTACGATCCAATGATCCAAGCATGCTCCAGATTTCTTTATGATAAAGGAGGCCGATCAGGTTGCATGGCCTGACACCTTGCCCTACCAGGCTTCCCATTTCGTCTATTAAATATAACACTGCACCACCCCAGATTGCTTCCTTCTCCTGTACCTAGCTCACTGCATCTTGCTCTAAACATCAGTAAAGAGAATATTAAAAGGTAATCTTATGAGAATAAAAGAGCTGAGATTTCATTCTGAATTCCTCATGATTCTTTCCAATGATATGAAGCAAATACTGATTTACTGCAATGCAGAAGTTGACAGATTACATGTCCTGTGCAACTTACAGTTGACCTGTATACATTCCGTACGTATGGAGAGCACATGGGAGATCAGTGGGAAGAATGAGTCAGCTTCTGCCATGTGGGAACTTGGGTCACGCCAAGATCTGAATAGCTGAGTTAAACAGACTGCATTGATACATGTTGTCCTATGTTTTAGAGCGCAAGACCACAGGACCACAAGACATCGGTTCGGAAGTAGGCTATTCCGTGCGTCAGGTTTTATTTAGTTACATTGCCAGGTAGCCACGTTTCCAACAGTTCTCAGGAACAGAACCCAACCCTGTTGTAACCTGGGCAGGACCTGTATGCAATGACATTGCAATTTTAATGTTTTAAACCATAAGAGGTTTCGTCTCTCATATTACTGCGTAGGCTAATTAAAATGGCTTCTTTGTTATATTATACTTGGGAATGCTTCTTTGTTATGTCAAACGCTGAGAAAGTTCTTGCGCTAGCAGCTTGTTTTGGGTTAGGCGGTGATAAGAAGATGTTACGAACCAATTGGGATAGTTGTTATGATTTTGGTGTATCTGGAAGATTTGTATGCGCGGAGTTTTGGAGGCAGAAGGCGGGAGAGAGAGACAGAGGATGGACCAGGTGCTGTGATGTCCGCTAACGGGGTCAGACCTCGAGGAAGGCGTTTGGCGAGGCGAGGAGACGGAGACAGACTCGTGTGGAGCATCTGGTCGACCACCATTGTTGGTCCCAGGCGGCCGGTCCAGGTGGTCCCAGGGGTCGCAGGGTGAAGAAGAAGGGTCCTGAGCTCCAACTGTTAATACACGAAGAGACTGAACTTTGATAAGTGTGGCGCCTTTTATTTTCGTTTTATATTCTATTCTCTATTAATTATATAGTTTCAGTAATATCTATAAACTGTAAATCATTTAATCGTATCTGGTGTATTGTCTGTTATTTGGGTGGGGTGGGGTACATCACATAGCATCCACACAAACTAATTACCCAGTTTGGCGGGGCTGAGAGCTGTTTCCCTAGACGACAGCGAGCCGAGCGACCCCGAGGTTGGCCAGGGGGCTACACCTAATATTAACAAAAGAAAATTGCATCTTAAACATTTGTTAAATTTATCCAGAGCTTTTTCATACGCTCACAGGATGTAATAAACTGACATGTATATTTGAATATTGAAAGGCCCAGATAGAGTGGCAGTGGAGAGGATGTTTCCTTTACTGGGGAGCCTCGGACCAGACAGCACAGCCTCAGAACTGAAGGATACAGCTTTGGAACAGAGGTAGTGAATCTGTGGAATTCGTTACCACAGAAGGCTGCAAAGGCCAAGTCAACGGGTATATTTAAAGCTGAAGTTGATAGGTTCTTGATTAGTCAGGGTATTAATAGTTACAGGGAGAAAGCAGGAAAATGGGATTGAGAAGCACAATAAATCAGCCATGATGAAATGCAGGAGCAGACTCGATGGGCCGAATAGCCTTTACAACTTACTGTAGCTTCTTTCAGTCCCACCCCCCTCCCCATACCAAACAGTGATACAGCCCGTCAGAATGCTCTCCCTGCTTCATCTCGGGGAGTTTGAGTTCTTTTGGGTGACAAACCAAAACTCTTCAAACTCCTCATGAAATATAGCCACTGTCTTGCCTTCTTCATAGTTGAATCAACATGTTGGATCCTCAGAGATCTGACACCCAGGAACTTGAAATTGCTCACTCTCTTCACTTCTGATCCTTCATCTTACTCTCCTGAAGTCCACAATCAGCTTTCGTCTTACTGATTTTGAGTGCCAGGTTGTTGCTGTGACACCACTCAACGAGCTGGTATATCTCACTCCTGTATGCCCTCTCGTCTCCATCTGTGATTACACCAACAACGGTTTAATCAGCAAATGGACAGATACCCTTTGAGCTATACTTAGCCACAGAGTCATGGGTATAGAGGGAGTAGAGCAGTGGGCTAAGCACACACCCCAGGTGCACCAGTGTTGCTGTACCTGTATCACAATGGAATAAAGGGAATTACAGAGGCATGACAGAGGAGATTTCCCAGGTGGATTGGAGGATACTGGCAGGGATGATGGCAGAGCAGCGATGGCTGAAGTTTCTCGAATAGTTCACAAGACGTCGGATCGATATGTCCCATAGAAAGAAGTTCTCAAATGGCAGGGGTAGGAAACCATGGCTGTCAAGGACAGTTAAGAACTGCATAAAAGCCAAGGAAAGGGCATATAAGGTAGCAAAAGTGAGTGGGAAGTTGATGATTGGGAAGCTTTTATAATCCAATAAAAGGCAACTAAAAAAGCTATAAGGGAAAAGATTAAATATGAGGGCAGACTAGCCAATTATATAAAGCAAAAGTTATTTTTCAGTTTTTTTAAAAAAAAGTTAAAGGGAGGTGAGAGTTGATATTGGACCACTGGAAAATGAAGGTGGTGAGGTAGTAATGGGGAACAAAGAAATGGCAGATGTACTTAATGTGTACTTGACTTCTGCCTTCACTGTGGAAGTCACTAGCAGTGTGCCAGAGGTCCATGAGTGTCAGGGAGCAGGAGTGAATGCCATTGCTATGACAAGGAAAAAGTGCTAGGCAAACTGAAAGGTTGTAAGGTGGATGTCACCTGGGCCAGTTGGACCACATTCCAGAGTCTTGAGAGAGGTTGCTGAAGAGATAACAAATGCATTGGTCATGATCTTTCAAGAATCACTTGATCCTGGCTTGGTCCCGGAAGACTGGAAAATTGCAAATGTCACTCCACTCTTTAAGAAGGGAGGAAAGCAAAAGAAAGAAAATTATCAGCCAGTTAGCCTAACCTCAATGGTTGGAAAAGTGTTGGGGTCTATTATTAAGGATGAGGTTTCGGGGTACTTGGAGACTAATGATAAAATAAGTCAAAGTCAGCATGGTTTCTGTCAAGGGAAGTCTTGCCTGACAGATCTGTTAGAGTTTTTCAAGGAAGTAACAAGAGAGGGAGTGGATGTCATTTACTTGGATTTTCAGAAAGCATTTGATAAAGTGCCTCTCATGAGGCTGCATAACAAGATAAAATCCCATGGCATTACAGGAAAGATATTGGCATGGATAGAGGAATGGCTGACAAACAGGAGGCAGCGAGTGGGAATAAAAGGAGCCTTTTCTGGTTGGCTGCCGGTGACAGGTGGTGTTCCTCGGGAACTACTTTTCACATTGGTTGTCAGTGATTTAGATAATGGAATTGATGGCTTTGTGGCAAAACTTGCGGACGATACAGGGGTAGGTAGTGCTGAGGAAGCAATGTGATTGCAGCAGGACAGACAAATTGGAAGAATGGGCAAAGAAGTGGCAGGTGGAATACAGTGTTGGGAAATGTATGATCATGCATTTTGGTAAAAGGAACAATAGTGTGGACTTACCTAGATGGAGAGAAGGTTTAAACATCAGAGGTGCAGAGGAACTTCAGAGTCCTCATGCAAGACTCCCAGAAGGTTAATTTACAGGTTGAATCTGTGGTAAAGGCAGCAAATACAATGTTGGCATTTAGTTCAAGGAGAATAGAATATAAAAGCAAAGAGATAATGCTAAGCCTTTATTGGACACTAGTCAGGCCGCACTTGGAGTATTGTCAACAGTTTTGGGCTCTATATCTCAGAAAGAATGTGTTTCATTGTAGAGAGTCCAGAGAAGGTTCACGAGGATGATTCCGGGAATGAAGGGGTTAACATACAAGGACAGTTTGTCAGCTTTGGGCCTGTATTCACTGGAATTTAGAAGAATGTGGTGGGATCTCATTGAAACAATTGAATGTTGAAAGGACTAGATAGGGTGGATGTGGAGAGGATGTTTCCTATGGTGCGGGTATCCAGAACTAGAGGGCACACTTGCAAAATTGAGGGACAACCCTTTAGAACAGAGGTAAGGAGGAATATTGTTAGCAAGACAGTAGTGAATCTGTGGGATGCTCTGCCACAGACTGCAATGGAGGTCAAGTCTGTGAATATATTTAAGGTGGAAGTTGATCATTTCCTGATTGGTCAGGCTATCAAAGGGTACGGTGAGGTGAGAGGGCAGGTTAACGGCTGAGTGGGATCCGGATCAACCATGATGGAATGGCAGAGTAGACTTTACAGGCTGAATGGCCTAATTTCTGCTCCTAAGTCTTATGATCAGGAGAAGGAGATATTATTACCAATCCGGTACGAAGTCAAGGATTCAGTTGCAGAGGGAGGTACAAAAGACCAGGTTCTGTAGCTTATCAACCAGGAATGGGAGTGCTGGTTAAACATTGAGCTGTAGTGAATGAACAGCACCCTGACATACTGTAGGTGCTTGTATTGTGTTGTAGCAGATCTGCATCACTCCCACCGCCAAGCACATCTTTCCCTCCCCACCCCCCAATCTCTGCCTTCCGCAGGCCATCCATTTTAAATTCCACTTCCCATTCCCATTTGTCCATCCACGGCCTCCTCCACTGCCATGATGAGGCCATAATTCCGTTGGAGGAACATCTTATATTCTGTTTGGGTAGCCTCCAACTGGCTGTCATGAACATCGATTTCTCAAACTTCCAACCTTTATGATCAGCTCTGTTGTCACATCTTCACATCCTCTGCAAATCTATATTTAACGTAAAACTGTTCTCCTCCTGAAATCTCCCTACATCCTCGTCACAGCCACTCTGCTTTTGAACTTCATCAATAAATGAGATTAAATTGCCCATCTCATTTATTGACGAAGAATGAATAGCCGCGCCGATCTTAGAAGCTCTTTGATACAACCTCCGAAATTGAAAATGACCAATTCCCATTATTCCACATTTAACTAATTATCACTCTACAACAATGTACTACCCCAAATAATGTCTTGTTTACATCTTACACATTAGAGTGCAAATGATTACGGGGAAAGGGGAGGAGAATAGGGTTGAGAGGAATAATAAATCAGCCATGCTCAAATGCTGGAGCAGACTTAATGGGCCAAATGGCCTAATTCTGTTCCTTTGGACAATGGTCTTATCCAAGTCCAATATACAAACCTACTGATTTTCCTTTATCTATTCATTTAATTACAAAGCATAATTGTTGTCTCCTTGCTGTTTCCCTTTGATAATACCATTCTCTCTATTCTACAGATAGTTGCTCCAGAATTCAAGCGCCTGGAAGCTGTTGAGAAATGCCAGCACAAACTTAGGACAGTCCCAAACGTATCCTCAATATGATGCATTGGAATTCTGTTTAGAAGTCGGCTGAACACCCATCTTATTGATGCCCTTCCGATCATCCAACTGCATACATCAAATGATTCCAGTTATCTATTCTATTAGTCACAACATCAGAAAAACTCCAACACATTTGTGGAATGGTCTGATAACAGCGGGATAGAAGCTGTCCTTCAGCCCGTTGATGGGCTATTAGGCTAATCGGCCCCTTTCCCTGCGGCAACGTTTCTGCAACCTGAAACGTGGAGTATTTTCTCTGTCGTCGGTCTGCACACACAACAGCAAACTCAATCCACCTTACGCTGTGGACATCTGGACGCCCGTAACTTACCAGCTCTGCAAGCCTCGCGGTTAAAAACACCTTAAATCAGATGTTGGTTCTATCAGAGAGCGGGACAATTCCCCCCGCTTTACGCCCCGTAAACCCGGACTCCCACGTGGGCACGGCCGGGCCGGGCCGGGACAGAGCCGGGACAGGACAGAGGGAGGGGCTGTTCCCTGTAACTACATCCACCGCCTCCCCTCCCCTCCCCCCGTCAAACCGCCAGCATCTGCTTAACATCTAACAGAAAATAATTGCAAAGTGTAGTTACATTAAATGTAGGAAAATTGCAAACAACAAAAATTATACACAAGTCGAATCCATTCTGTAGAAGCAGACGGCGAGAAAGAGGCCCGTCCGTGCCGACCATTGACGCCGAAAACATTCAGTAATTCAGCTACTGAATGTGAACGGGTCTTTCGTTTAGCATGTGTATGCACACGTACTGTAAGTAAAATTATGACGTGCCGAATGGCTCCAATTTGCAGCACGCTTAATCGCCGCTACTGTCACGCCATGAGTGCATTTTGGTTGCGACTTTAGGGCTGTTTTCAAGATTTTGCAGATCTACAATTTACCACAATCCTGAAACAGGATTTTGACCCAAAATGTCGACAATTCTCCCCGTCCGGTGCTGCTCGACGCGCTGAGTTCTTCCAGCTCACCATTGTGTGCGCACGGCCGGCCATTGCAAGCCAATACCACTCACTACTGCCCTACATAACAGTACTGTATATTGGAAAGGTACAGAAGGCATATTCACTGACACTTCACTAGGTACACCTGCTTATTAATGCAAATATCTAATCAGCTAATCACGTGGCAGCGGCTCAGTGCATAAAAGCATGCAGACATGAATCAGCAACTGTGTTAACATTAGAAGGCATAATGTTGGTCATGCAATATTGGTGACATAGTGCTCAGAGCACTGTATTCAGGTCTTCATTTTGCAGTGGATAGGACATCAATGGACACAAAATCTTGGGTTATTTTATGTGGATTATAGTCCCAGTGTACCTCTTCTGCCACCACTCCATGGTCTTTACCTTTGCCTGTGGTTGATTTGGGACTTCAGGAAAAGATCAATAGAAGGAGTGATTGTTTATCAGTGGCACAGGAAGTTCAGCAGTATATGTAAAACAGATATTATGGATTCTTACATATCCATGCAGTTGGTTCAGATGATCCAGTAATAGGTCATTCAGGTGTTTCTGTTTATGTTCCAAAGTTTCAGGTGACTATTAAGAAATATCAGTATTTATGTCTGAGATGGTTGCTATCATTTTAGCCCTGGAATGGGTTGAAGATGGATGCCCTGATTATGTATTCCTGAGCTCTGATTTCTTCTCAGTTTTCATATTGACTAAAACAGGTATTTCCAATTGTAGGCCAGACATTCAACTTGAGATTGGACAACATCTGTTTAGGCTGCAGGGTCTTTACTCCCCATGTTGGGTTGAAAAAATGAGGTGGTAGGCATTCTTGCCAAACAATCACTAAAATTAAGGATGTAAATGTAGTGGTGCCTTTGCATAAGAGGGAGGTGAAAGTCGTAATTATAAAGTCAATTTGATCACTGTGGCACAAAGATGGTCATCGTCATCATCATCAGGTGCCTTGCCCAGTTTGAGCTTTGACTGCCATGGCCCACACACTCCTGTTTCAGGTCAAGTGGATCAGTTCATTGGTATTCATTTCCAGTTCTCTGGCTGCTGTCTCCATCATCATTTGTCTTTGTCTTCCTTTTGCTGTCTTCCCTTCAATCGTTCCCATAATTACCGTGCATTCTCACTCCTCTTTCCTAATCACATGTCCAATGAAGTTAAGTTGCCTTTTCATGATCTCATACATTATTCCTCTTTTTGTGTTTGCTCTGTTCATGACATCCTCATTAGATATTCGTTTCGTCCGTGATATTCTTTGCATCCTCCTCAAAAACCACATCTCTGCTGCTTCAATTCATTTCCTCATGTTGCTGGATATTGTCCAACATTCTGAGCCATATAACATAACTGGATAAACGTAACATTTCAGTACTCTGAGGCGGGTTGTCATGCCTAGTTTAGTGTTGGTCAGTATACTCTTCATTCTCGTAAAGGTGTCTTTTGCCATCCCTATTCTTCTTTTAATGCCCATGTCGCACCTGCCATCTGATGTCACCCAGCTTCCTAAGTAGCAAAAGTTCTGTACTTGTTTTATGTCTTCCCCGTTTATTCTCAGCCTGCAGGTAGGATTCTCCTTCTTTAGTACAAAGATGCTACTGTACAAGGAAGAAAAGGACGGCATTGATATAAAATTCAGAGGATAGTGGGAACTCAACTGGGTGATGAGTATAAAAGGAGGAAAGAAGTCATATTTACATATTTATGTATTGGACATACTAGATTAAATATTTCCTTGTTCAGAATCAATATGCATGATACAGGCATTTGTAGGGAGTGGACTTGTCAGCAAATGTTGCAGCAAATATTGTCTGAATGCAGTTCCTCTGAGGTGCAAAGGAAACATCTAATTGCTAAATTGAGATCTTTGGGACAGACACAGTTCAACATGGAAAGTTTGTTAGGATATCACTGCCATCATAATGTATGTACGTATATAAGTGTACCTTTGACTTTCTAAAAAGCATTAGACTTTTTGATATTATTTGAATATTTTTGGAGGACTGGGATTTAGTGGTTATACTTCCTGTCTCTTTGCTCTACAATCCAACTCAGTAGGTGGGAGTAATGCACCTTATTTTAGTCTACCGAGTGCCATTAAAGTTTACAAGAAGAGGGCTCAGTTGTTCAGATGAAACATCAGAATGGGAAACCTATCAACCTCCATTTTAAATATATACCCAATGACTTGGCCTCCACAACCATGTGTGGCAATGAATTCCACAGATTCACCACCTTCTGGCTAAAGAAATCCCTCCTCATCTTTGTTCTAAAAGCATATCCCTCTTTTCTGAGGCTGTGCTCTCTGGTTCCAGACTCACCCATTACGGGAGACGTCCTCTCCACATCCACTCTATCTCGACCTTTCAATATTCGATGGATTTCGGAGAGATTCCCCCATCATTCTTATAAACTCCAGTGAGTACAGGGCCAGAGCCATCAACTGTTCCTTTTATTCCTGGAGTCATTTTCGTGAAGCTCCTCTGGACTTTCTCCAATGCCAGCACATGACTAACCTTCAATCCGAAACACCATTCCCATATGATTTAGCTTCTCAAATATCCAGGCTCCAGGTTCCAGCATCTGTAGTTTCTTGTGTCACCATCTACCAATCTACGTTTTGAATGCAATCAATAGCAGATTCTCTTGGATAAGGATTCACTCATCCATGTGAACCTGATGCTGTAGCCAAGGGAAACATTCTTCCTGCATTAGTATTTCAGCCTTCCTAATACTCTGTGTGTCTGAATCTTCCTTTAATGAGAGCATACCCGCCTTGCAAAGTTCAGAATTCAAAGTAAATTTATTATCAAAGTACATTCATGTCACCATATAAAACTCTGAGATTTATTTTTTTGTGGGCACACAAGAATGGAGGACAAACAACCGGTGTGCAAAAGGCAACAGCTGTGCAAATACAAAAAGAAAAAAATAATAATACATAAATAAGCAATAAATATCGAGAATATAAGTTGTAGAGTGCTTAAAATTGAGTCCATAGGTTGTGAAATTAGTGCAACGTTGGGGTGACTCTGTACACTCCTCAAACTCGCTAGCATGCCAGGAATTAAAAGATGTTACATCTTTGATTACAGAATTCAGCATTTGCCCAACTACTTATAGAACATAGAACACAGAATAGTACAGCACAGTACAGGCCCTTCGGCCCACAATGTTGTGCCGACCCTCAAACCCTGCCTCCCATATAAGCCCCCACCTTAGATTCCTCCATATACCTGTCTAGTAGTCTCTTAAACTTCACTAGTGTATCTGCCTCCACCACTGACTCAGGCAGTGCATTCCACACATCAACCACTCTCTGAGTAAAAAACCTTCCTCTAATATCCCCCTTGAACTTCCCACCCCTTACCTTAAAGCCATGTCCTCTTGTATTGAGCAGTGGTGCCCTGGGGAAAAGGCGCTGGCTATCCACTCTATCTATTCCTCTTATTATCTTGTACACCTCTATCATGTCTCCTCTCATCCTCCTTCTCTCCAAAGAGTAAAGCCCTAGCTCCCTTAATCTCTGATCATTATGCATACTTTCTAAACCAGGCAGCATCCTGGTAAATCTCCTCTGTACCCTTTCCAATGCTTCCACATCCTTCCTATAGTGAGGTGACCAGAACTGGACACAGTACTCCAAGTGTGGCCTAACCAGGGTTTTATAGAGCTGCATCATTACATCGCGACTCTTAAACTCTATCCCTCGACTTATGAAAGCTAACACCCCATAAGCTTTCTTAACTACCCTATCCACCTGTGAGGCAACTTTCAGGGATCTGTGGACATGTACCCCAAGATCCCTCTGCTCCTCCACACTACCAAGTATCCTGCCATTTACTTTGTACTCTGCCTTGGAGTTTGTCCTTCCAAAGTGTACCACCTTACACTTCTCCGGGTTGAACTCCATCTGCCACTTCTCAGCCCACTTCTGCATCCTATCAATGTCTCTCTGCAATCTTTGACAATCCTCTACACTGTCTACAACACCACCAACCTTTGTGTCGTCTGCAAACTTGCCAACCCACCCTTCTACCCCTACATCCAGGTCGTTAATAAAAATCACGAAAAGTAGAGGTCCCAGAACAGATCCTTGTGGGACACCACTAGTCACAATCCTCCAATCTGAATGTACTCCCTCCACCACCACTCTCTGCCTTCTGCAGGCAAGCCAATTCTGAATCCACCTGGCCAAACTTCCCTGGATCCCATGCCTTCTAACTTTCTGAATAAGCCTACCGTGTGGAACCTTGTCGAATGCCTTAATAAAATCCATATAGATCACATCCACTGCACTACCCTCATCTATATGCCTGGTCACCTCCTCAAAGAACTCTATCAAGCTTGTTAGACACGATCTGCCCTTCACAAAGCCATGCTGACTGTCCCTGATCAGACCATGATTCTCTAAATGCCTATAGATCCTATCTTTAAGAATCTTTTCCAACAGCTTTCCCACCACAGATGTAAGGCTCACTGGTCTATAATTACCCGGACTATCCCTACTACCTTTTTTGAACAAGGGAACAACATTCACCTCCCTCCAATCCTCCCGTACCATTCCCGTGGACAACGAGGACATAAAGATCCTAGCCAGAGGCTCAGCAATCTCTTCTCTCGCCTTGTGGAGCAGCCTGGGGAATATTCCGTCAGGCCCCGGGGACTTATCTGTCCTAATGTATTTTAACAACTCCAACACCTCCTCTCCCCTAATATCAACATGCTCCAGAACATCAACCTCACTCATATTGTCCTCACCATCATCAAGTTCCCTCTCATTGGTGAATACCGAAGAGAAGTATTCATTGAGGACCTCGCTCACTTCCACAGCCTCCAGGCACATCTTCCCACCTTTATCTCCAATCGGTCCTACCTTCACTCCTGTCATCCTTTTTTTCTTCACATAATTGAAGAATGCCTTGGGGTTTTCCTTTACCCTACTCGCCAAGGCCTTCTCATGCCCCCTTCTTGCTCTTCTCAGCCCCTTCTTAAGCTCCTTTCTTGCTTCCCTATATTCCTCAATAGACCCATCTGATCCTTGCTTCCTAAACCTCATGTATGCTGCCTTCTTCCACCTGACTAGATTTTCCACCTTACTTGTCACCCATCGTTCCTTCACCCTACCATTCTTTATCTTCCTCACCAGGACAAATTTATCCCTTACATCCTGCAAGAGATCTCTAAACATCGACCGTATGACCATAGTACATTTCCCTGCAAAAACATCATCCCAATTCACACCCGCAAGTTTTAGCCTTATAGCCTCATAATTTGCCTTTCCCCAATTAAAAATTTTCCTGTCCTCTTTGATTCTATCCTTTTCCATGATAATTATAAAGGCCAGGGAGTGGTGGTCATTGTTCCCCAGATGCTCATTCACTGAGAGATCTGTGACCTGACCCGGTTCATTACCTAGTACTAGATCTAGTACGGCATTCCCCCTGGTCGGCCTGTCCACATACTGTGGCAGGAATCCATCCTGGACACACTTAACAAACTCTGCCCCATCTAAACCCTTGGAACTAATCAGGTGCCAATCAATATTAGGGAAGTTAAAGTCACCCATGATAACAACCCTGTTATTTTTGCAGCTTTCCAAAATCTGCCTCCCAATCTGCTCCTCTGTATCTCTGCTGCTACCAGGGGGCCTATAGAATACCCCCAGTAGAGTAACTGCTCCCTTCCTGTTCCTGACTTCCACCCATACTGACTCAAAAGAGGATCCTGCTACATTACCCACCCTTTCTGTAGCTGTAATAGTATCCCGAACCAGTAATGCCACCCCTCCTCCCCTTTTTCCCCCCTCTCTATCCCTTTTAAAGCACTGAACTCCAGGAATATTGAAAATCCATTCCTGCCGTGGTGCCAGCCAAGTCTCCGTAATGGCCACTACATCATAATTCCATGTATGTATCCAAGCTCTCAGTTCATCACCTTTGTTCCTGATGATTCTTGCATTGAAGTACATACATTTCAGCCCTTCTACCTTACTGTCTTTACACTGTTTATTCTGCTTCTCTTTCCTCAAAGCCTCTCTGTATGTTAGATCTGGCTTTACTCCATGCACTTCTTTCACTGCTCTATCACTCTGGGTCCCATCCCCCTTGCAAATTAGTTTAAACCCTCCCGAACCATGCTAGCAAACCTACCTGCGAGGATATTGCTCCCCCTCGAGTTCAGGTGCAACCCATCCAGTCTGTACAGGACCCACCTTCCCCAGAAGAGATCCCAATGATCTAAAAATCTAAAACCCTGCTCCCTGCACCAACTCCTCAGCCACACATTCAACTGCCATCTCCTCCAATTCTTACCATCTCTGTCATGTAGCACTGGCAGCAATCCTGAGAACGTCACCCTTGAGGTCCTGTTCTTCAGCCTTCTGCCTAATTCCCGAAACTCACACTTCAGGACCTCATCCCTCTTCCTGCCTATGTCATTGGACCCAACATGTATCACGACTTCTGATTGCTTTCCCTCTCGTACCAGGATGTCGTGCACCCGGTCAGAGACATCCCGGACCCAGGCACCCGGGAGGCAACAAACCATGCGGGTGTCCTTCTCACGTCCACAAAATCTCCTGTCTGCTCCCCGACTATAGAGTCTCCAATGACGACAGCTCTCCTCTTCTCCATCCCACCCTTCTGCACCACAGGGTCAGACTCAGTGCCGGAGGCCCTGCCACTGTGACTCACACCTGGTCGGTCATCCCCGCCAACAGTATCCAGGATGGTAAACTTGTTATTCATGGGAATGGCTACAGGGGTGCTCTACACTACCTGTCTGCTCACCTTCGCTTTCCCCCCTCTGACTGTCACCCAACGACCTGCTTCCGACAGCCTAGGTGTGACTACCTCCTTGTAGCTCTCATCTATGACTGACTCATTCTTCCTTATGAGTTGAAGGTCATCCAGCTGTTGCTCCAGATTCCTTACACGGTCTTCCAGATCGCCCAGGGGCGTTCCCCCAAGACTGCCACATCTCACATGAGAGGCACATCACCATCTCAGGAGACATTGTAAAAACTAACTGCGAGCTAGCTTGTCCTCCGCCTCTTCTCATTGAAGCCTCCCGAGTCAAAGCCTCAAAGCTCCACTCCTTCACTGGCCCACTCACGCACTGGCCGCTTCGCTTGAGCTATCCCTCTATTTATCTGTTTGAGCTTTTCAAAATGTTTGGTCACCTGACCTCGACTGCCCAATCAGCTGCTTTCTGCTGAGTCTGAGCTATTCAAATCCTGATTGTCTAATCAACGGCTTTCTGCTGATCTATACAAATCTTGATTGACTTGATTGCACAGACCAACTGCCAAAACTGCCAGAATCTCTCGAGTCAAAGCCTCAAAGCTCCACTCCTTCACTGGCCCACTCACGCACTGGCCGCTTTCCACTGATCAGTTGTTCCCTGTTTTCTCTCTCCATCCTTTCTCATGAAGTGGGCTCATGCTTGAAGGCCTCCAATTTATAGAAAGCGTTCCATAATCTTTAGAATTTTGGAGGATGTTGAATAGTGCCTCCTTTATCCCCAGAGCCACCTCATTTGAAGTTCTGGGATGTTAATCATCAGTTCCCTTCTGTTAACTTCTCAATCTCGAAAGGTGAGTGAGGGAAATGCAGGTGGTAATACACAACAGCCTGCTGTACCTTTCTTTCTAGGTTGCAGAGATACTACAGAGAATCCTCGGCAAGTTGCTGCGGTGAACCTTGTATTTGGTAACAGTTGATTAATGGTACAAGAATGAAAGAGGAAGGGGATGTCTGCAGTAGGTAATTGACCAGGCTGCTTTTTGCCCATGTGCGTTAGCCATTAGAGATGTGCCTCTATAGATATTGCCAAATAACAAGATTCATACTTCAAACTGCACTACACAGAAAAATATTTCTCTCGACAGATTCTCAGTACCCTCATAGCATAGAATTACAGCAAAGTTTATCAGATATATCAGATTTATCTTTTCACAATCTGCTTGAATTTTCATACCCAAGATGTTTATTTTTATCAGGATGACAATATCAATTGTAGGTAGTAATGCTGGTGAAACTAATGTGACTGTTTCACCCCTGACATAGGTATAACATAAATCTGCAGTGTTTATTCCAGAGGATGGGCTACTGATAGTACTCAGTGTACAGGGGGAAAGAACAATTAATAGTGTGTATGTTCTTAGGATTTCCTGTTTTTTGGTCCTTTCGAAGGCTTTGTCAGTTGTGAAGTTTCACCTTTAGGTGCAGTAACCTTTTTCTGACCCTTTGTAGCCTTTTCCAATTTGAGCTGAAATAGAAAAGAGTTGTAAATTAAAGGTCATAATAAATGTAATCATTTAATATTCACAGATCAAATCCACAATCAGGTTTAATATCACTGGCATATGTCATGAAATTTGTTGCTTTGTTACAGCAATACTTTGCAATACATTATTATACAAAAATTAAATTACTCAAAAAACTATAAAAAGAAGTATATAAAAATTGAATTAAACAAGTAGTGCAAAAGAGAGGGGAAAATACTGAGGTAGTGTTCATGGCTTCCTTGCCCTTTCAGAAATGTGATGGCAGAAGGGAAGAATCTGTTCCTGAAATGTTGAGTGTATGTCTTCAGGTTCCTGTACCCCCTCCCTGATGGTAACAATGAAAAGAGGGCACGTCCTGGGTGATGGAGGTCCTAAATGATAGATGACACCTGTTTGAGGCATTGGCTTTTAACCAAAAAGTAGCCATTACTGTGCAACTGCCATCGGTAGTTTCAAACAACACAATTAGAGATTTGCCTCGAAGATCCAGCTCAATAATTTGGGGCTTTGCCATGCATCTGTGACAAATGTTTTAGCACCAGCCACTTCATGTAAATTTGCAGGTTCAGCCCCCATTACTGTATTGTACCGTGCCTGCTATTGTTTTTTTAGATTATGAAAACACTCAGTCCTCTTTTATTGTCATTTAGAAATGCATACATGCATTAAGAAATGATACAATGTTTCTCCGGAGTGGTGTGCCACAGGGATCAGTGCTGGGTCCATTGTTATTTGTCATATCAATATCAATGATCTGGATGATAATGTGATAAATTGGATCAGCAAATTTGCTGATGATACGAAGATTGGAGGTGTAGTAGACAGTGAGGAAGGTTTTCAGAGCCTGCAGAGGGACTTGGACCAGCTGGAAAAATGGGCTGAAAAATGGCAGATGGAGCTTAATACTGACAAGTGTGAGGTATTGCACGTTGGAAGGACAAACCAAGGTAGAACATACAGGGTTAATGGTAAGGCACTGAGGAGTGCAGTAGAACAGAGGGATCTGGGACACAGATACAAAATTCCCTAAAAGTGGCATCACGGGTAGATAGGGTCGTAAAGAGAGCTTTTGGTACATTGGCCTTTATTAATCAAAGTATTAAGAGCTGGAATGTTATGATGAGGTTGTATGAGGCATTGGTGAGGCTGAATCTGGAGTATTGTGTTCAGTTTTGGTCACCAAATTACAGGAAGGATATAAATAAGGTTGAAAGAGTGCAGAGAAGGTTTACAAGGATGTTGCCGGGACTTGAGAAACTCAGTTACAAAGAAAGGTTGAATAGGTTAGGACTTTATTCCCTGGAGTGTAGAAGAATGAGGGGAGATTTGATAGAGGTATATAAAATTATGATGGGTATAGATAGAGTGAATGCAAGCAGGCTTTTTCCACTGAGGCAAGGGGAGAAAAAAACCAGAGGACATGGGTTAAGGGTGAGGGGGGAAAAGTTTAAAGGGAACATTAGGGGGGGCTTCTTCACACAGAGAGTGGTGGGAGTATGGAATGAGCTGCCAGACGAGGTGGTAAATGCGGGTTCTTTTTAACATTTACAAACATAAGAATAAATTGGACAGATACATGGATGGGAGGTGTATGGAGGGATATGGTCCGTGTCCAGGTCAGTGGGACTAGGCAGAAAATAGTTTGGCACAGCCAAGAAGGGCCAAAAGGCCTGTTTCTGTGCTGTAGTTTTTCTATGGTTTCTATAATATCACAGAAAACAGGACAAAACAAAGACTAACACTGACAGAACCGGATAATTATAACATATAGTTACAGCAGTGCAAAATAATACCATAATTTGATGAAGAACAAACCATGGGCATGGTAAATAAAGTCTCAAAGATTCCCGAGTCGATCGACTCCCGAGTCCCTGATAGCAGGCGGCAAAAGGGAAAAACTCCCTGCCATAAACCTCCAGGCACCGACAACTTGCCAATGCCTTGGAAGCAGCCGACCACATCCGTCCGAAAACTTCGAGCCTCTGACCAGCCTCTCCAATACAGCCTCCTGAGCGCCATCCTCTGCTGAGCGCCTTCAACCTCGCCCCAGCCGCTGAAACATGCAAAGCCAAGGATTTCAGGGCCTTCTGCTCCGGAGATTCTGGTTACCGCACAGTAGCAGTGGCAGTGAAGCGGGCATTTCAGAAGTTTCTCCAGATGTTCCTCCGTGCTCTCACGTCCGTCTCCATCAAATCAGAATTGTGCACGGTCCCCTACTTGACAGATTACAGATATTCATCACCAGAGAGGCCGCGCGAGGCCGTGCTGTTTTGTACTGTAATGTACTGTGCTGTTGTGTACTATAATATACTGCGCTGCTGTTATGTACTGTAATATACTATGCTGTTGTGTACTGTAATGTACTGTGCTGCTATGTACTGTAATATACAATGCTGTTGTGTACTGTAATGTGCTGTTGTGTACTGCAATGTACTGTGCTGTTGTGTACTGCAATGTACTGTGCTGTTGTGTTCTGTAATGTACTGTGCTGCTGTTGCATATTGCAATGTACTGTGCTGTTGTGTTCTGTAATGTACTGTGCTGCTGTGTACTGTAATGTAAAGTGCTGTTGTTGTGTAAGACCATAAGATACAGGAGCAGAAGTAGGCCATTTAGCCCATCGAGTCTGCTCCGCCATTCAATCATGGGCTGATCCAATTCTTCCAGTCACCTCCACTTCCCTGCTTTTACCCCATACCCTTTGATGCCCCGACTAATCAAGACCCTATCTATTGCTGCCTTAAATACACCCAATGACTTGGCCTCCACAGCTGCTCGTGGCAACAAATTTCACAGAATTACCACCCTCTGACTAAAGTAATTTCTCCGCATCTCAGTTCTAAAAGGACGTCCTTCAATCCTGAAGTTGTGCCTTATTAACCTAGACTCCCCTACTATGGGAAATAACTTTGCCATATCTAATCTGTTCAGGCCTTTTAACATTCAGAATGTTTCTATGAGATCCCCCCTCATTTTCCTGAACTCCAGGGAATACAGCCCAACAGCTGCCAGATATTCCTCATACGGTAACCCTTTCATTCTTGGAATCATTCTCGTGAATCTTCTCTGAACCCTCTCCAATGTCAATATAGCCTTTCTAAAATAAGGAGCCCTAAATTGCACACAATACTCCGAGTGTGGTCTCACGAGTGCCTTATAGAGCCTCAACATCACATCCCGGCTCTTATATTCTTTACCTCTAGAAATGAATGCCAACATTGCATTCGCCTTCTTCACAACCAACTCAACCTGGAGGTTAACCTTTACGGTATCATGCACACGGACTCCCAAGTCCCTTTGCATCTCTGCATTTTGAATTCTCTCCCCATCGAAATAATAGTCTGCCTGTTTATTTCTTCTACCAAAGTGTATGACCATACACTTTCCAACATTGTATTTCATTTGCCACTCCTTTGCTCATTCCCCTAAACAATCTAAGTCTCTCTGCAGGCCCTCTGTTTCCTCAACACTACCCGCTCCTTCACCTATCTTTGTATCATCACAGTACTGTGATACTGTACTGTGCTGTTGTGTACTGTAATATGCTGTGCTGTTGTTATGTACTGTGCTGTTGTGTACTGTAATGTGCTGTGCTGCTGTTGTGTACTGAAATGTACTGTGCTGCTATTGTAGAATGTATTGTCCTGTGGTTTTGTGTACTATAATATACTGTGCTGCTGTGTAATGTACTGTGCTGTGCTGTTGCGTACTGTAATGCACTGTGCTGTTGTGTACTGTAATGTACTGTGCTGTTATTGTGTAATGTAATGTACTGTGCTGTTGTGCACTGAGATGTAATGTGCTGCTGTTGTGTACTGTAATGTACTATGCTGTTGTGTACTGTAATGTACTGTGCTGCTGTTGTATACTGTAATGTACTGTGCTGTTGTTGTGTACTGTAATATACTGTGCTGTTGTGTACTGTGCTGCTATTGTGTACTGTAATGTACTGTGCTGTTGTGTAATGTAATGCAATGTTTATGCTACTACTGGATAGGAGATAGTTAAAACCAGAAGGTTATCCTTTGTGCACAAACAGAACATGACACTGTTAGAAAGTCTTGAAGGGGACTTAATGAAGGATTATGAGGGTGGGCACTTTGCACGAAATTCCAGACATTTCTCTGGGCCTGGTTGATTAACAAAATTTAATTGTAACACTTGGTCTATAAAACCTTCCAGTTTCAAGCCTTCACCCTGAAATTAAGTAAAAATGTGAAAATAGATTGTTACACCACAGCTAAAAGGACACACCTCTGTGAGGTATTGGCCTAATTTTTTGCTGTATCACTGTTCTCTTTGTGTGTTAATAGTCTCTGTCATAGAGAGCATCAATATCTTATTGTAATTAGTGTCAAGTTTCAGAATGAATCCTTCCATTCTGGAATTCTGACCAATATTTGGTCCTTAATCATTAAATCAGATAATCCATTTCTTTTCAAATCCCTATTTGCGGGAGCTCGTTGAATACAAATTAGCTGCCACATTTCGTCGAATATAGTAATGAAAATGTAGCAAATCAAAACTTCACTAGTGACAAGAAACTTTAATAAACTAAGGCCACTGACAGTTCCACATAAAATATGGGCACACAAAAAGAAAAATAACCTAGTTTAAATCTGGTTGGAAATTTTGTAAGAATCGTTGTACCACCCTGCAGTTTCAGTGCAGACCGGTGTTTATTCCAAAAGCTGTATTGTTATTCTCTGAGATGTGTCTCTATTTATTCTGCTGTTATAAACATACCCGCTCTTGATAGCGGCTTTCAAAGTAAGCCATGTCTCGTTCCTCGGCTGTGGGAAGGTGGGCAAATCGGCTTAGCCCATAAACATCTGCAGAAGAAGAGGGAAGAACTGGTTGTTGACAGATAGGAAGAAAAGCAATGATAAGACTGTTAAGTGCAACTGGCCAGTTAAAGTGCTGAAGACACAGACACCATTTCACACCATGCTCAGTAATCCGTCCAAATCAATGTGAGCGACCAAGGACAAGAGGTGGATTCCAGCTCTCTGCAGCTTAATCCACCTGTCCTCCAATGTTTGCATTTAGAATCACGGAGCAATACAGGCTTTTAGCCCACATTGGCCACCAGCCCACGGTGCCCACCCAGCCCACGGAGCATAAAAAGCCCACGTTGTCCACCCAGCCCACGTTGCCCATCCAGGCCATGGTGTGTATCCAGCCCATGTTGCCCATCCAGCCCCACGGTGCCCACCCAACCCATGGTGCGTATCCAGCCGAGTGTGAATCCAGCCCATAGTGCCCACTTTTCCCATCAGCCCAGAGTGCCCACCCAGCCCATGGTGCCCACCTGAAGTACACAAGTCATCAAACTATTCTAAAAATAACCTTTCATTTTGATATTGTCATACTTTTTCATTAATAATGGATTAAATAAGCTTGAACTATTCTGATACACTTTCAACGCCAACCTCAAACTAATGATTGACGTGTTTTACTCAAGGTTATTAATGTTTCAAATTCTCTACTTAGAGCGTGTGGATAGATTTATGCACATTAAGTTAATTAACAGAGAACTAGAACCAGGTTTATTATCACTGCCATATCTATACAACATGGTGCAAAATAATTGAGCTGATGTGGATGCCTTTTTTGATGAACTATAAGACAGAGGAGCAGAATTATGCCGTTCGACCCATCGAATCAGCTCTGCCATTCTATCATAGTTGATTTATCTGGATACGCCTTCTCAATCCCATTCTCCTGCCATCTTTCCATAACCTTTGACACCCTGTCTAATCAAGGACCTGTCAATCTCCACTTTAAATATACCCAATGACTTGGCTTCCACAGCTGTCTGTGGCAATAGTTTCCACAGAGTCACCACCCTCTGACTAAAGAAATTCCTCCTCATCTCTGTTCTTAAGGGATGTCCTTTTATTCTATTGATGAGGACCAGCTAACATACTTCATAGTCTTACACTTGGCTGATGCAAACAAGAAACTCTCATGGTCATTTCACTTTCCAGACCCCACGAGGACTCCTGCTGTGGGCCAGTAGCTTTTCCTCTGTAGACTGTACTGTCCTTTTAATTTCTATCTGGTTATTGTTTGTGGTGTACAATAGAGGAGATTGATACTGAAAACTAGTTCTCAGCTGAATTAATACCTGGTATGATTCACCTAGTTTCATCTTTCTGAATCCCTAAAGGTCCTTTGAATTTTATAGTAGTTACAGGGGAGAATGTAAGAGGTTAGCAGGGCAAAGGGAGACATGAAATGTTGTTGGCAAGCAGGATTGAGCAGAATCCCAACTCTATGTATGAATATTAGAAGCAAGCGTGGAACTCGGGAAAGAGCTGCCCGCTTCAGGGCTAGTGAGGAAATCTATGTATGGAGCCAGGGGATATGGGTCAACAAGAATGCTCACCTTTACTTTCTGAGGAGGCTGAAGAGAGGTGGACAATACACATCTGAAGTCATGCCATTCTACAAATGTGTAGTAGAAAGCATCCAAACAAGCTGCATCACTGCAAAGTACGGAAACTGCACTGTGGCAGGCAGGAAGGCATATATTCAGAAAGGTGCCTGAAAAGGGCCAGTAGCAACATGAAGGATCCCACCCACTCTTCTCATGGACTGTTTATCCCACTCCCACTAGGGAGGAGACTATCTAGCATCCAAGCCAAGACCACCAAACTCAAAAGCAGTTACTTTTCCCAAGAGGTAAGGCTGATCAATACCTTCACCCACTAATCCCACCACCGCCCACCTCTCCACACCCTCAAACACCACTACTTTATCATTTCCTGTTAGAGTCACTTTCTATGTATATAAACTATCTTATGTATTTATATTTATTGTGTCTTTCTCATTATTATTGTGTTATTTATCTTATTGGGTTTTTTAAGTCATACTGCTGTGGATCCGGAGTACCAATTATTTAAATGTCCTTTACACTTGTGTACTGAAAATGCCATTAAACAATCTTGAATCCTGAATCGCAAATAAATGCTTCTCATCAGTATTCACCAGGGAGATGTGGGGATGGAGAGCTGGTGGAGGAGAAGGATGCCAATACACTGGAGTATGTTTGTGTCAGGAGGGAGGAAACATCGATATTATAATGAGAGACAGACCCCCAGGATCTGGGATGACTTCCAGGATATATGGAGAGCAGTGTGGGGATTGTTGGATCCCTGATAAAGAGTTTTGCATCTTCATTAGCCTCAGGTGACGTACTGGAAGATAGCAAGTATTGATCCCACATTCATAAAGAGCAGAAGCGATAAGAGGGGAAAGATTTAAAAGAGGCTTCAGGGTCAGCATTTCACACAGAGGCTGGTGCCAGAGGAGGTAGCTGAGGCAGGTACAATAGTGTCATTTAATATTTAGATCAGGTGACTTGTGTGCAAAATATTCATCAACAATAAATCTGGAAGAATGCAATTATGTTTTCTTGTTTTTTGACTTACCATCTGTTGGTTTTCCTGCATTTATTGCCTCTATTTGTGGTGCGAAAGCTCTCAGGAAAGGGTGGTCCATAGGAGTAGAAGGTGCATCAAGAATTTCATTGCTTGGTGCTCCTGAAAAATGATGGGGTGTGTGTAAAATTTAAATAATTAAAACCAGAAGACACTAGGACTTTGTGTATTTTACAAACAACCATTCAGCGAGCTACCAATCATATTTACAGTATTGGTAGGTGCAGTTAATGAATGTTGTGGGCAGTGCCACCTGCAAACACCAGCAGCAACCCCAGGAACACAGAACCATAGCTTCACTTCAATGTAACTTCCTCTCTCATCAAGGATAGCACTGGGCGATCAGCAGTGGAGAGTTAGCAGCTTTAAATTCCAAGCTATTAATATCTTGGATGACCTGTGCTGGAGACAGTATAGAAGCAATCACAGGGAAAGTGCTGCAGTTTCTTTAAACGGTTAAGGCAGTTTGGCTTATCACTGAACACCCTAACAAATTTTGTACATGTACTGTTGACTAGTTGCATCTGGAATGGCAATTTGAATGCACAGGAATGCAAGAAGTTGCAGAGAATAGTAGACTGTACCCAATAGATAATGGGTACATCCCTCCCTACCATCAGTAGTATCTACAAGAGATACTGGCTCAAGGAGGCCACAACCATCATCAATGTCCCCACCATTCGGGCCACGCCAGCTTCTCACAGCTACCATCAGGCAAGGGTAGCAGAAGCCTGACGTCCCACACCATCAGGTTCAAACATTCGGTTTCTTGAAACAACCGGTGCAAGGTTAATCAATACCTCAGTATAGCAAATATATGACAAAATTGCACTACAATAGACTTGCTTTTTGTTCTATTTGGCTTCTTTCTTGAAAAATTTGCATATAATGTACGTATAATTGATGTTTTTTCTTGTGAATGCTGCTTATCTGATGCTATGTGCATGTAATGCTGCTGCAAGTAAGTTTTTCATTGCAGCTGTGCATATCTGTACTTCTGCATGTGACAATAAACTATTTTTTTAACAATCATTAGTATCAGAACTGAAACCTATCTTTTATGTCAGCGAGACCGACAGCAAGGGAGTTGAGTGGTCTTGGTTATAGTGCAGACCAGGCCTTCATGGCACAGGGTACTCTGACTCATCATTATTTGAGATACAGCCCACTACAGTGTATCATCTGCGAACCTGATGGAGTTAGAGCTGAATATGGCCTCACAGTCATGAGTGTACAGGATTCAACCCTACAGAACACCAGTTTAGAATAATCACGGTGGAGGTGTTGCATGTCCTTACTGATTGTGGCCTGTCGGTCAGGAAATCAAGGATCTACTTGCATAGGGAAGTGTTGATTCAAAAATTTCAGAGTTTGGTGATGTTTGCTTGGAATTTTTTGGAATCTCAGTAATTTATGCAATTCATTGCATATTCTTAAAAGCCAGCTAATCTTCTTCAATACAAGTTTTAACACTGGCAACAACTGTAAGTATAAAGGATAATAGACGGCATTGTCAACTTTAAATGAAGGATCATCAATCATTTCTAAAATAATTCACACTTTTCTACTTAAGATTATCTTATCCGAATTACTTGTTCAAACTCATTTTTCTCAAAACTGTCTCTGTTGCTCCTTATTGACAATAACTGGACCCAGATTAATTAACAACACAGAAACAGCTCAGTACTTAAGAACATCCTCGCAACATCTATCCATTACATATTGTTTCTTTAGATTTTTATCTTGTTCCTCAGTCAATAGCCAGATAACTAAATTCCTCTGTAATATCATTGCATTTTTGCAGGTGTTTTTAATCTATTAAGGACATCAGTAATAATATTCAATTGCTTTTGTAACAGGATCTTAACCTAGACCACATTTCCTCCATTACCCCAAAAACTTATAATATTTTTACTGAGGAACCATGTCTGAATTTAGACGAATATCAATTAATCATCTTATTTTGTATCACTCTTCTAGTAATTACATACAGTATTGGATATTTAATTATGCAATCGTAGTGAATATGACAATTTTCTAAGGTAAGATAATTGTCAATTCTCTCTTCAGTTCTACCATTTCCTACCTTGCACTTAGAAAATTCAAACCACTGAAACCACCAACCTATTCCACTTGAGTCTAGTCGCATGTATCCTTCTGCCAGTGCATTAAATCCAGTCAGTCCTCCCACGGCAGCATAGGGAACATCAGGCCCCACAGATCGTCCTCTGGCCAAACGCTCTGCTTTTGTCTCAACTATCATTGTATGAGCGTATGTTGGTTCACCACAGCCACAAGTAAAGGAGCTATGAAACCCAGCACAACCTGCACCTGGAGATAAACAAACTTCTTAACTTCGACGTGGAAAATCACATCAAAAACACAGATTGGAATGTGGAACAATGTACAAAGGGAAGATTCCTTAGTAAGGTAAATAACTACATATCTCAATCACCCATCCTGTCCTGTCACAATACATCTGAAACAAAGAGATGCAATTCTAAGTTTGAAATGAACCAAAAGAATTAATCAGCAAACTGGCCTGATGACAGGCTGCGTTACAGTTTTGTAGCATTTGTTTACCAGCTATTGACAGTCTTTTATTGGCTTTTTCCCAGTGATGTGAGACAACAATTTGTATAGATTAATGTTTATTGATCGCCAAGTAATAATTGATATTATAATACAATCCACAGCTTGTACTCTGGTTAGAGAAAAGCAATAGCAAGGACACCACAGCACATAATCAATGTGCAGATGTCAGAATGCTGTTCTACTCAAAATACAAGTTTTGCCTTTGCTTCTTAGAGTTAGATTGCAGTTTGATGTACTGCATATGACACTGATTTGTTTCAAAAATGATTGGTTGTCCATTGTATCTGACGACGACAGGGAACCTGTGTGGGAGAGTTTCTGAAGTGGAAAAGCTGTTGCACTGGGGCAGTTCCACTCTCATGACCTTGGAAGTCTGGATCCAGTGGTACGAGTATTCGTCACAACTGATACCATAAATAATACTATAAATTACAAAATAGATAAATAATGCAAAAAGAAGTAATGAGGTAGAGTTCAGAAATCTGATGGCAGAGCAAAGAAGCTATTCTGAACCGTTGAGTGTGAGTCATAGAATCATAAACTACTACAGCACAGAAACAGACCCTAAGGCCCATCTAGACCCTGCTGAACTATTATTCTGCCTTGTTCCATCGACCTGCACCCAAACTGTAGCTGTCTATACCCCTCCCATCCATGTACTTAACCAAAATTCTCTTACATGCTAAAATCAAACCCACATCCACCTCTTGCACTGGCAGCTTGCTACACACTCTCACCACCCTCTGACTGAAGAAGTTCCCCCTCATGTTTCCCTTAAATATTTTACCTTTCACCCTTAACCTATGACCTCTTCAGGCTCCTGTACTTCAGAAGAGGCCTAAAAACAGTCTGACAGAAAGTTATTGATTAGTAAGGGCTTAATAGAGTGGATCTGGAGAGAATGTTTCCTACGGTGGGGGAGTCGATGACCAGAGGACACAGCCTCAGAATAGAAGTACGTCCATTTAGAACAGAGATGAGGAGGAATTTCTTTAGCCAGAGGTTTGTGAATCTGTGGAATTCGTAGCCACAGGCAGCTGTGGAGGTCATGCCATTGGGTATATTTAAGGAAGAGATTGATAGATTCTTAATTATTCAGGGTATGAAGGGTTACGGGAGAAGGCAGGAGATTGGGGCTGAGAGAGAAGTGGTTCAGTCATGATGAAATGGCAGATTAGACTCAATGGGCCAAATGGCCTAATTTTACTCCTATATCTTATGGTAGATTATTATCTCTGCTAACATTTCATTAAAAGATACATTTAAAGCACAAAATTCACTGCTTTGCCATGAGTTTAATTCATACCAACTATGAAAAAGCAGCAGGAGCAGGTAATTGATGGAATTATCTAAGGAGTGACACAAATCTGTGGGAAGTATTTCACACTGACATTTAAATGTACATCTGCCCCAGATCTGAAGTTCCTTCCATGTTCGTGCATACAGTAACATAGACACTCCTAGCTTCAACATAATGGACAGCTTAGTGACACAGTGAAGAGAGCTGCCACCTCACAAATACACACATATCTTCTAGTGAAGATGGTGCTACCAAACATGTGCGACAGCTCACTGGTGGTTAAAAAGGCAAGAAATTCAACCGAAACCTTCACTAAAAACTCCTTTTCTGAGCCATTTGGAAAGGAAAAGTGGAGACAGAGGAGATTCGATGCCCGTACTACTGGCCCGAGTCCAAGGTTGGACCACTCTGGACGCCAAGCTGATTTGAAGACCTCGAGAGCGGGTTTGGGCTGGGTGGCGAAATCTGCGCCCAGAGCGAGACACTGGGCAGCGTGGTCTAGGCTCCAAACCCTTTGCAGTAGCCAGATTCTAGTGTGAGGTACAATCCACTACTCAGATCCAGATCGGAGGCAAGAGCTGATTTTGCTTACTCTCTGCAATGTTCACTCCTCTTTCCAGGGTGCTGGAGCCTTTTGCTGTTCTGTTGTTCGGTCAATTTAAACACTGGCCCAGATAAATTGAAAAGACAGGGTGTCGAGATCCAAGGCGAGAGCTGATTTCGCTCGCTGTCCATGGCATTGAGAGTATGATGACTGCCCTGGGCGCCTGCTAATATGATGAGCTGATAAGCGAGGTTTTGGGCCTATTCCGGGCTGCTCTGGGGTTTGGATCTGAGGACTCAGTTTTGTTCAGAATGTAGTTGTTCACTTAAGTTGTTTCATGATTTTTGGGGCTTTTCCCCCCCTTCTCTTGCGCATCGGGTGTTGGTCTTTTTTTTTAATGCGCTTCTTTCGGGTTTCTGGCTTTGTGGCTACCTGTAAGCAAACAAATCTCAAGGTTGTATAATTTACACATTCTTCGAACATACAGTAACATAGGTGAGCTATCACCTCACAAATACACACACATACAGTAACGTAGGTGCTCCCAGCTTCAACATTACAGGCAGCTCAGTGACACAGTGAGGAGGGCTCTCACCTCACAAATACAGTACACACACATACAGTAATGTGGGCACTCCCAGCTTCAACATTACTGGTAACTCAGTGACACCTAAATAGAAGAGCTTGTAGAGCACAAGTTGATAGCCCTCATTCAGTCCTGACATCAGATGCAGTCTTTGTAGATCTTGATGATCTGAATATTCCATTGGAATTTCTTTGAAATATGGTTTTTGCTTTTTTACGAACGTATATCTTTCAGAAGAATATAAATCCATGGAGCCAAGCTTTATTTTTCAACCACATTAGAATTTAGTTTTGTTCCAGGGTTTCAGCCTGAAACATCACAGTTCCTTCAACCCCCACCCACAGATGCTGAGATTGTCACTCTGTAATATTAGTTATGAAGGCTTGTGAAAGTTAACTTTCTAACAATAATCACTAGAAAGAAATATGATTTATCTAATAAGATTAGATTTTAAAAAACTTGAGAAATACAAGACATAATTAATAAGACCATAAGACATAGGAGCAGAATTAAGATCATAAGATATAGGAACAGAATTTGCTCTATTATATGGCATCTTTTTGGCTTTAACGTTGGCATTGACCTCTTGTTATCCGCAGTTGTGTCATCATTCCTTTTGAATTCACTCATATTATGAACACTTGCCCCTAAGGGTTCTTTTACCTTAAGGTCTCTCATAAATTGTCGTTCATTGCACAACACCCAATCCAGGATAGCTGATCCTCTGGTGGGTTCAACCACAAGCTGCTCTAAAAACCATCTCATTGGCAATCTAGAAACTCCCCCTCCTGATATCTAGCAGCAACCTAATTGTCCCAATCTACCTGCATATTGAAATCCTCCATTGACTACTTGACACATTGAGTGTGCTCCACCATTCCATCGTGGCTGATTTATTATCCTTCACGACTGCATTCTCCCCATAACCTTTCAATCCGTTACTAAAGAAAAACCTCTCATTCTTCTGAACTACAGGCCCAGAGCCATCAAGCTCTCCTTGTGTGCTCAACCCTTTCAGAATAATGATCCATACTCACACTCGTTGCATTTGTAAGGTGCCAGTTCATCATGGTGGTCTGCATAATGCTTGCACCTGCAGCGGATTGGCTGCGTCCCGTTCAATGGAATGTAACTATAGGCGATACACCTGCAGCCCGTCACTCTGCACGGCAGCAAAATGGGACGCTCTGTTGGAATTCTCTTAAAATCTGTTTTGTGTTGTTTATATCTTTAGGAACAAAATGTGCACATTTCATAAATGTTGTATGAGTAATTTGAAAGTAAGTAGCACGACCTAAATTTTTACCAACATATGTACAGTACAACTTCATGTGCATCTATTAACATTAGAAATGAATATGCCTATGGGAACTATGAAATGTCAGTGCAATTTTGTGCTATAATTACAACTTCCTGTACATGAGGTGCTCAAACTGATAGAAAGGTATAATTGCAAGCAAGCGTTTTCCCTGGCAGTATCCAAATCGAAGTGAGCTGTGGAGTTATATTGATATAAAGGACAAATTAGCTAACTTTTAAAAATGAAATATAATAACTGTGTCCAAATAAATTCACTTTACTTCACTCATAGACAACCCAGAATAACGTGGACCCAGAATACAATCTAACACAAGATTACTCATAATTGGATCTGCTCTATAAAGTCAGTAACACAGAGTCTAAGGCAAGAGTTTCATTTTTTATTAACAGTGTAAAGAGGGATAACTGAAGCAAGCACATCACTTACAGGGATATTTGCATTAAGTAAATGTTTAAAGTAGATTGATTATACTTACAATTTTTCAGTGACTGAAATAATTTGTGTACAATAGCTAACAAATGATTCATAAGTTGCTTGAAGAAATAGGTACCGTAATGATAAATACTAAATGTACGTACTACATGCTGAGGTGTGCTTGGAAGAGAATTGGAGGGAAGGCAACAAGCAGAGCTAAAGGGCTGACCTAATAATCCTGGTGTTTAGATCCTAAAATCTGAACAGATTGGGTGCATAATCAAGAAAAAAGTTAAACATCAAAGTTCCAAATTCAAAGGAAATTTATTATCAAGGCACATACAGGATATGTCACCATAAACAAACTTGAGATTGTTTTTGTGGGTATTCACAGAAAATACAAAGAAACAACAATAATAATAATAATAATAATAATAATAATAATAATAACAATACTAATAATAATGATCAATAAATACCAAGAAAATGAGATGAAAAGTCATTGAAAGTGAGTCCATATGTTGTGAGAACAGTTCAGTGATGAGGTGAGTGAAGTTATCCCCTTTGGTCAGGAGCCTGATCGTTGATGGGTAATAACTGTTATTGAACCTGGTGATGTGAGACCTGAAGCTCCTGTACCACCTTTTTGCCACAGTAGCAAGAAGAGAGCATGGCCTGGCTGGTGGGGGTCCCTGATGATGGATGCTGCTTTCCTGCGACAGTGCTCAATGGTGGGAAGGGCTTTACCTGTGAAGCACTGTACATATCCACCATGTTTTATAGGATTTTCCATTCAAGGGCATTGGTGTTTCCATATCAGGCTGTGATGCAACCAGTCAATATACTCTTCACAGCACATGTGTAGAAGTTTGTCAGAGTTTTAGATGACATTCCGAATCGTCACAAACTTCTAGGAAAGTGGGTGCTTTCTTTCTAATGGTAATCAAGAATGAGAAATAAATAATGCACTGAGATACACAAATGGCTGCTGTAACAAATGTGGCAATTGTGTGGCTAGAAGAACCTCCGTCCTTACCGGTGTTTGGCCTCCATAGTGTTTGCCCTGCACAGCGTTGATCTGCACAGTGTTGGCCTGTACTGTGTCTGGCCTGTACACTGCAGCTATTATTTACTCTTTCCATCACTGTCAGCTTTCTGCAATTGATGTATGATTTTAAAATCACAATATCATATCGAATATCATAATATCATAAACCAATATCAGTCTATTTCCCTCACATTGTGCATGCCAACCATGATGGCTATTAGGTTCTTGATTAGCCAGGACATCGAAGGGTATGGGGGTAAGGCAATGGAGTGGAGATAACTGGAAGAATTGGATCAGCCCATGATTGAATGGTGGAGCAGACTCAATGGGCCAAATGGCCTACTTCTGCTCCTACCTTATAGTCTTATTATACTAATCTCATTCGGCCCATGTCCCTCTAAGCCAGTGCTTCCCAACCTTTTTTATGCCATGGACTCCTACTTGTAACCAAGGCCCCCATGGATTCCAGCTTGGGAACCCCTGCTCTATACCTTTCCTATCCAAGTAGTGTCCCTTAAATGATGTAATTCTACTGACCTACATTACCCCCTCTGGCAGCTCCACCAGGAGAAAAACTTATCCATCCTTGAAATTTCTCCACTGGAAAAACCTGTGCCCTCTAGCTCTGTACTCTGCTGCCCTGGAAAAATATTGGACTATCGATCCAGTCTGTGCTCCTCATACTTCTATAAACCTCTATAAGAATAAACGTGTCTATCTAATCTCTGGTCATAACTACAGCCCTCCATTTCAGGTAACATCCTGGTGAATCCCTTTTGCACTCTCTCTATTGCTACCACAAAGGCCAGTACAATAAATGCAGTCTGATCTATGTTTTATACAGGTGCAACATGATGTTCCAATACCCCAGCCTATGAAGGCCAGAATACAAATGTATTTTTCACTACCCTATTCGTCTGTGTTGTTGCTATCTGGCAGTTACGGACTTGCATTCCATGGTCTCTCTTTGAACATTAACAAGTCCAAGATCCCTGACATTTACTTGATATCTCAACACACAATGAAATGCTGGGGGATCTCAGCAGGCCAGGCAGTATCTATGAGAGAAATACACAGTCATCATGACTGGAAAGGGTCTCTGCCAGAAACATAGATGCTCTATTCTTCTCCATAGATGCTGCCTGATCTGCTGAGTTCCTCCAGCATTTTGTATGTGTTGCTCTCAATTTCGAACATCTGCAGAATCTCTTTCTCAACATCGTCTTTGTCAAGTCAAGTTTATTGTCATGCATATGGCCAAACGAAACAAATATCCTCCAGAACAGGCCAAGTCAAGTCAAGTTTATTGCCTTTTAACTATCTACATGAATACCATCAAATGAGACAACGTTCCTCCAGAACAGGCCAAGGGAACTCAGGTTTATTGCCATTTAACCATCAACATGTATACTGTCAAATGAGAAAATGCTTCTCCGGAACAGTTCAAATCAGGTCAAGTTTATTATCATTTAACTGTATGCATACTTGTTTTCCGTCAACGTTCCTCCAAAACAGGCCAAGTGAAGTTTACATATAGTTAATAATAACAGGGGATAAGAAGATGGCAGATGAACTAAGTTAGTATTTTCCATCATTCTTCACAGTGGAGGACACTATCAGTGTGCCGGATGTTGTAGTGTGTGAAGGAAGAGAAGTGGGTGCAGTTACTATTACAAGGGAGAAGGTGCTCAAAAAGCTGAAAGACCTAAAGGTACACAAGTCACCTGGACCAGATGAACTGCACCCTAGGGTTCTGAAAGAGGTAGCATCAGAGATTGTGGAGACATTAGAAATGATCTTTCAAAAATCATTGGACTCTGGCATGGTACTAGAGAACTGGAAAATTGCAAATGTCACTCCACCGTTTAAGAAAAGAGGAAGACAGCAGAAAGGAAATTATAGACCCGTTAGCCTGACCTCAGTGGTTCGGAAGATTTTGGAGTCAATTGTTAAGGATGAGGTTATGGAGTACTTGGTGACACAGGACAAGATAGGACTAAGTCAGCATGATTTCCTTAAGGGAAAAACTTGCCTGGCAGCCTGTTGGAATTCTTTGAGGACATTACAAGTAGGATAGGTAACAGGGATGCAGTGGAAGTTGTTTATTTGGACTTTCAGAAGGCCTTTAAGGCTGTTTACCAAGTTAAGAGCCCTTGGTATTACAGGAAAGTTACTAACATGGTTAGAGCATTGGCTGATTGGTAGGAGGCAGCGAGTGGAAATAAAAGGATCCTTTTCTGGTTGGCTGCCAGTGACTAGTGGTACTCCACAGGGATCAGTGTTGGGACCACTTCTGTTTATACTGTATATAAATGATATAGATGATGGAATAGATGGCTATGTTGCCAAGTTTGCAAATGATACAAAGATTGGTGGAGGGGCAGGTAGTGTTGAGGAAACAGGTAGAATGCAGAAGGACTTAGACAGATTAGAAGAATGGGCAAGAAGGTGGAAAATGAAATACAATGTTGGAAAATTCATCGTCATGCACTTTGGTAGTAGAAATAAATGTGCGGCTATTTTCTAAATGGGAAGAAAATCCAAAAATCTGGTATGGAAAGGAACTTGGGAGTCCTTGCGCAGAATACCCTGAAGGTTAAGTTGCAGATTGAATTGGCGGTGAGGAAGGCAAAGGCAATGTTAGCATTCACTTCAAGGGGTCTTGAATGCAAGAGCAGGGATGTGATGCTGAGGCTTTATAAGGCATTGATGAGGCTGCACCTTGCATATTCTGAACAGTTTTGGACTCTTCTGCTAATAAAAGATGTGCTGGCATTGGAGAGGGTTCAGAGGTAGTTCATAAGGATGACTCCAGGAGTGAAAGGGTATCGTACGAGGAACATTTGATGGCTCTGGATCTGAACTCGCTAGAATTTAGAAGAATGAGGGGGGGATCTCATGGAAACCTTTCAAGTATTAAAAGGCCTAGACAGAGAAGATGAGGAAAGGATGTTTCCCATGTTGGGGGAGACTAGGACAAGAGGGCACAGCCTCAGGATAGAGGGGTGCCCTTTCAAAACAAAGATGTGGAGAAATTTCTTTAGACAAAGGGTGGTGAATTGGTGGTGAATTTGTGGAATTTGTTACAAGATGCAGCTGTGGAGGCCAAGTCATTGGGTGTATTCAAGGCACAGGTTGATAGGTTCTTGATTGGACATGGCATCAAAGGTTACGAGGAGAAGGCCGGGGAATAGGATTGAGGAGAGAGGTAAAAGGATCAGTCATGATTGAATTCCCTAATGGGCTAATTCTACTCCTATGTGTTATGGTCTTATGGCCTTACATGTATACTATCAGCTGAGACAACGTTTGTCTGGAACAGGCCAAGTCAAGTCAGGTTTATCGTCATTTAACTATCTACATGTATTCCATCAAACGAGACAATGTTTCTCTGAACCAGGGTGTACACAATAAAATCTACAGGTGAATTACACATAAATAAACAATGTAAAGTGCTTAAATTAAATATTGTCAGGTACAGAACATATTACGATGACACTTCAAATGTGGCAGGGAGTTTAGAAGCTCAATGGCCTGAGGGAAGAAACTGTTTCCCACCCTGACCATTCTTGTTTTTATGCCTCGGAGTCTCCTGCCTGATGGTAGAAAGTCAAAGAGAATGCTGGATAGAGGTGTGGGATCCTTGATAATACTGAGGGCCCTGCGTACATAGTGCTCCTGATGAATGTCCTCGATGGCTGGTAGAGAGACCCCTCTGATAGTCTAAGCTGTTCTCACAGTCCTTTGTAGGGACTTATGGTCCAATGCTCAGCTGCTGCCATACAAGATGGAGATGCAGCTTGTCAGGGCGCTCTCAATTGTGCTCCTATAAAATTCAGTTAAGATGTCAAGTGAATCTATCATTTTGACTGGGCATCCAAAAAGGGATGGAATCAGGATCCTGCATATCTAATTTCCGTGAAAGTGCTTGTTGAATTTAGTCTATTGAGCCTGATTGAAATGTTGAGCGCTACAAGCAAAGAATGAAATCAGTCACCCAAAAGATACACTGAGTTTAAAAATATAAGAACAATAAAACAAAAAATATTTAAAATACTACCTGTGCCGGCAAAAACAGAGTGTTTCTGGGCCAACTAATTTGCAGTCGATCCCTCCGGGTGACGACCAGCTAACAAAAAGGCGATTTTGTAATCGCATTGGCAGCACTTCTCTCTTGTACCTCTCATATTCCTCTGGTGTAAACAGGGTCCCTCCATCATCCTCACCAACAATCCTAAAGAAAAAGTAACAAGGTAAAGCTCTTGTCATCAATTCAATCGATCAATTGAAATTAGGACCATAGCTGGGTTTAAAGAATATTATATGTCTACATGATTGACAGAAGAAGTGTTGGATTGTTTCCAATAGTTAATAAAATGTTTCAGGGGTTATTGGAAGTAACTTACTAGATGCCGGAAGCGGTGTGGGAGGCAGAGACGTGGCTGGCACACTAGATTCTGTGCTGAGTTGGGGACTGGCATCTCCCATCCATGCTGCCCTCCAGTGTGTACTTTGTTGAAGACAGGCTGGATTGTGTTTGTCTGTGGCTGCACGAGCACATGATGAGGAACTGCTGCATGTTTGTTCTTGCAGAAACAAGGCTACAGTGCACATCCCATGCACTATTAATCTATAGGCCATGCCTCTCATGGATATGGGCTATATATTCTTCACATAATTATATGTGCTGTGTGTGACTGTTGGTAATGGGTTTGCACCGTGGCCCCGGAGGAACACTGTCTTGCTCGGTCGTATTCATGCGTGTGGTTGAATGACAATTAAACTTGAACTTGAAACTAATGAAGTTGAAGAACAATGTAATGATGCTAAACCTGTGTCAATGTTTTAGCTGCAGTAACAAACACCATGCAGGAGAAACTCAACCGGTCAAACAGCATACTGTTCCTTCTGCAAATTGTGGTTCCAGATTCCAGCATTGGCAGTTTCTGTATTTACATTCTTAAGTATTTTTTAAAGGTATCCCTTTTTTCAAAAAAGAATGAATACTTTTTTAAAAAATGTATTCATTCTTTTTGTAAAAAAGATTGCTGGTGCTTTTTATTAATGGGGCAGGCCTCTGCAGAAAGCTCAGTTGGCTCACACTGAAAATGAATATGTTTAATTTGCAAATAGAAACATAGAAACATAAAAAACCTGCAGCAAAATACAGGCCCTTCAGCCCACAATGCTGTGCTGAACATGTACTTTCTTTAGAAATTACCGAGAGTTACCCATACCCCTCTGTTGTTCTAAGTTCCATGTGCCTGTCCAGGAGTCTCTTAAAAGACCCCATCATATCCACCTCCACCACCGTCGCCAGCAGCCCATTCCACATACTCACCACTGTCTGTGTAAAACACTGACCCCTGACATCTCCCCTGTACCTACTTCCAGGCACCTTAAAACTGTGCCCTCTCATGCTAACCATTTCAGCCCTGGGAAAAAGCCTCTGTCTGTCCACCCCATCAATGCCTCTCATTATCTTATACACCTCTATCAGGTCACCTCTCATCCTCCATCGCTCCAAGGAGAAAAGGCCAAGTTCACTCAACCTATTATCATAAGGCATGCTCCCCAATCCAGGCAACATCCTTGTAAATCTCCTCTGCACCCTTTCTATAGTTTCCACATCCTTCCTGTAGTGAGGTGACCAGAACTGAGCACCGTACTCCAAGTGGGGTCTGACCAGGGTCCTATATAGCTGTAACATTACCTCTCGGCTCTTGAACTCAATCCCACGGTTGATAAAGGCCAATGCACCACATGCCTTCTTAACCACAGATTCAACCTGCGCAGCAGCTTTGAGCATCCTATGGCCATGGACCCCAAGATCCCTCTGATTCTCCACACTGCCAAGAGTCTTACCATTAATACTATATTCTGCCATCATATTTGACCTACCAAAATGAACCACCAAAGGTAAATGCAGCAGGCTTTTTCCACTGAGGATGGTTAAGACTACAACTGGAAGAGGTCATGGGTTAAGGGTGAAAAGTGAAATGTTTGAGGGGAATACGATGAGAATTTCTTCAGTCAGGTTGTTGAGAGTGTGGAATGAGCTGCCAATGTAAGTGCTGGATGTGAGTTCAATCTCAATATTTAAGAGGAATTTTGAAAGGTATATAGATGGAAGGTGTATGGAGGGCTATGGTCTGGGTGCTGGTCAATGGAACTAGGCGGATTAATGGTTTGGTGTGGACCAGATGGGCTGGCAACTTCTCAGGATGTCAAAACATATGGAATCTACAAGGAACAAAGCACTTTTTATTCTATTAATTTTTATGTGGTATTCCAACTATTTTTGGTCATTTAATTTGCCAATCTTAAACTAAGTCTGAAGACCACGATACTCACTGGAATACCTTTCTTTCATTTCCTGATTTTCTATCCCAGGAGTTTCCAGCCTGAGGTCCATGACATAAAAATGGTCAGGAGACTGTTGATCGGGACCAATGAACAACTCACATCAGTAAGGTCCAAATTTTGGCTCCATCTATGTTGATTTATCACTAAGAAACTCTTTGTTTTATGGAATGGATCAATTATCTCTTATTCATTGCCTTTCTTTCATCCTTTTTATCAAGGTTACCTTACCTATTTTTCCACTTTGTTCATTTTTTTGTCTCCCGAATTCATATCTGTTGGACAACTATAAAATATTTCACCAATTCTGTTTGAAAATAACCTGTAAGCTGAAGTTTGACTCAGAAACACAACTGACTTTTTATTATGTAAATCTATTTGTCCGTAAGACTATAAGACATATAAGAATTAAGCAATTTGGCTAATCGAGTCTGTTTCACTTTTCAATCATGGCTGATTTATTATCCTTTCAAACCCATTCTCCTGCCTTCTCCCTGTAACCTTTGATGCCTTTATTAATCAAGAACATATCAACCTTCACTTTAAATATACACAATGACCTTGCCTCCACAGCTACCTGTGGCAATGAATTCCACATATTCACCTCCCCCAGCAAAAGAAATTCTCCCTCATCTCTGTTCTAAAGGGATGTCCTTGTATTCTGAGGCTGTGCCTCTGGTCATAGACTCCCTCAGTATAGGAAACATCCTCACCACATCCACTCTAGGCCTTTCAATATTTAGTAGGTTTCAATTGGATTAATTAATTATTTAATCGGTTCTGTTTTTATGAATCATTAATACATAAGAATAGAACAGGTAAAGAGGAGCTGAACTTGAACTTTGGTCTATTATTTAACATGTTTGTGACTGACTTTTTACCTCAACTTTATCATTCTCATACCACTTGATTCCATCAGCATCAAGATGGGTTATGGTGTTGGGGCTGGTGGCAGGAGTCTTGTGAAATGTCTGAACAGAAAAGACTGGATATTGTGGGAGAGGATCAGCAGTCACAGGTATCATTTATTTACTTCAAGGGGAATAGAATATAAAAACAATGAGATAATGCTGAAGCTTTATAAGACACTAGTCAGGCCGCACGGAATATTATCAACGGTTTTGGGCCCTTTATTTCACAGAGGATGTATTATCATTGGAGGAAGTCCAGAGGAGGATCATAAGGATGATTCCGGGAATGAAGGTGTTAACATATGAGGAGCGTTTGGCAGCTTTGTACCTGTATTCAGTGGAATTTAGAAGAATGTGGGGGAGAAGCTCATTGAAACCTACTGAATGTTGAAAGGACTAGATATGGTGGATATGGGGAGGATGTTTCCTATGGTGGGGGTATCCAGAATTAGACAACACAGCCTCAAAATTGAGGAGCAACCTTCTAGAACAGAATTAAGGTGTAATTTTTGTAGCTAAAGAGTGGTGAATCTATGGAATGCTCTGCCTCTGACTGAAGTTGAGGCAAGTCCATGGGTATATTTAAAGCACAAGTTGATAATGTCCTGATTGGTCAGGGCATCAAGGGATATGGTGAGAGGGCAGGTGTAAGGGATTGAATGGGATCCAGGATCAGCCATGATGAAATGGCGGAATGGACTCATTTGCCTGAATGGCCTAATTCTGCTCATTTGTCTTATAGTCTTATCGTATCATAACTTTTTTGCTCTTGTATTCTATACCTCTGTTTACAAACACAAGATGGTGTATCATTCTTATAACCACTTTCTCAACAACCCTGTCATTTTAAACATGTAATTTTTGAATGGTGTCATCTGGGTTCTGTTGCCTGCTTTCCATTTTCCTTCAAAAATGTGACATTTAATATTTCTTATTATTAACTTTAACCTGCCATCTTTCTGCCTATTTCACCAGCCTGTCTATACCGCCATGAAGGTATTATTACGTTCCCTGCAGTTCACTACATCTCTGCATTTTATGCCATCTCTGTGATTGGAAATTGTGCCCTGCACATCCAAGTCCAAATCATTGATATGTATTAGAAGCAGTGGTGATAATACTGACCCTACAGAAATTCCACTACAAATAGGTTTCCTCTTACTTAGCCATACTGCTGCAGTCTGCGACGTTCAATCTGGATGACAAGGCAATTATATAACAACATATCTATACCTTTTGAAAGTCACAAAGTTAGACCATAAGACATCGTAGCAAAATTAAGCCATATAGACCATCGAGTCTGCTCTGCCATTCTATCATGGCTGATCCCAGATCCCACAACTCCATACACCTGCCTTCTCGCCATAAGACCATAAGACATAGGAGCAGAATTAGGCCATCTAGCCCATCAAGTCTGCTCCGCCATTCAATCATGGCTGATCCTTTTTTTCCTCCTCCTCAACCTCAGTTCCCGGCCTTCTCCCCGTAACCTTTGATGCCATGTCCAATCAAGAACCCATCAATCGCTGCCTTAAATATACCCAACGACCTGGCCTCCACAGCTACATGTGGCAACAAATTCACCACCCTTTGGCTAAAGAAATCTCTCCACATCTCTATTTCGAAAGGGCGTCCCTCAATCCTGAGGCTGTACCCTCTCGTCCTCGACTCTCCCACAATGGGAAACATCCTTTCCATATCTACTCTGTCTAGGCCTTTCAACATTCGAAAGGTTTTAATGAGATCCCCCCTCATCCTTCTGAATTCCAGCAAGTACAGACCCAGAGTCAACAAATATTCCTCGTATGATAACCCTTTCATTCCTGGAATCAGCTTTGTGAACCTCCTCTGGACCCTCTCCAATGCCAGCACATCTTTTCTAAGATGAGGTGCCCAAAACTGTCAATAATGCTCAAGGTGAGGCCTCACCGGTGCCTTATAAAGCCTCAGCATCACATCCTTGCTCTTGTATTCCAGACCTCTTGAAATGAATGCTAACATGGCATTTGCCTTATTCACCACTGACGCAACCTGCAAGTTAACCTTTAGGGTGTTCTGCACAAGGACTCCCACATCCTTTTGCATATAAGATTTTTGGATTTTCTCCCCGTTTAGAAAATAGTCCGCATATTTATTTCTACTATTCATGACCATGAATTTTCCAACATAGTATTTCATTTGCCACTTTCTTGCCCATTCTCCTAATCTGTCTGAATCCTTCTTCATCCTACCCACTTCCTCAACACTACCTGCCCCTCCACCAATCTTCATATCATCTGCAAACTTGGCAACAAAGCCATCTATTCCATCATCTAAATCATTGATATACAGCATAAAAAGAAGTGGTCCCAACACTGACCCCTGCGGAATACCACTAGTCACCGGCAGCCAACCAGAAAAGCATCCTTTTATTTCCACTTGCTGCCTCCTACCAATCACCCAATGCTCAACCATGTTAGTAACTTTCCTGTAATACCACGGGCTCTTAACTTGGTAAACAGCCTCATATGTGGCACTTTGTCAAAGGCCTTCTGAAAGTCCAAATATACAACATCCACTGCATCCCCTTTATCTATTCTACTTGTAATCTCCTCAAAGAATTCCAGAAGGTTCATCAGGCAGGATTTTCCCTGAAGGAAAGCATGCTGACTTTGTACTATTTTGTCCAGTGTCAACAAGTACTCCATCACCTCATCCTAACAATACACTGTAACATCTTTCTAACTACTGAGGTCAGGCTAACTGCTCTATAATTTCCCTTCTGCTGCCTCCCTCCTTTCTTAAAGAATGGAATAACATTTGCAATTTTCCAGTCCTCTGGCACCATGCCAGGGTCCAATGATTGTTGAAAGATCATTTCTAATGCAACCACAATCTCTAACACTTCCTCTTTCAGAACCCTAGGGTGCAGTTCCTCTGATCCAGGTGACTTATGTACCTTTAGGTCTTTCAGCTTTTTGAGCACCTTCTCCCTTGTAACAGTAACTGCACCCACTTCTCTTCCTTCACACACTACAATATCGGGCATACTGCTAGTGTCTTCCACAGTGAAGACTGATGCAAAATACTCATTTAGTTCATCAGCCATCTCCTTGTCCCCCATTATTATTTCTCCTGCTTTATTTTCTAGCAGTCCTATATCTACTGTCATTTCTCTTTTTTTTAACATATTTGGAAAAAACTTTCATTATCCACTTTAATATTATTTGCTAGCTTGCTTTTCCCTTCTAATGATTTTTAGTTGCTCTCTGTAGGTTTTTAAAAACTTCCCAATCCTCTAATTTCCCACTAATTTTTGCTTTGTTGTATGCCCTTTCTTTTGCTTTTACAAAAGTTTTGACTTCCCTTGTCAGCCATGATTGTACTATTTTACCATTTTAGTATTTCTTCATTTTGAAATACGTATGTCTTGCACCTTCCTCATTTTTCTCAGAAATGCATGCCATTGCTGCTCTGCTGACGTCCCTCCCAGCATCTCCTTCCAATTTACTTTGGCCAACTCCTCTCTCATACCACTGTAATTTCCCTTGTGTGTGGCATCCGTTAGTCTCGCACCTGGGAAGTCTTGCTTCAGTCTGTGTTAGAGCAGCGTCTGTCGTGGCTGTAGAGGCCCACATGGGAGTGACAGTCTCGGCTGCAGCGAATGCACGTGTAGGCGCTGTCCTCCAGTGTTGTCTTGGTGCTATTTTTCCAATGAGTGCACTTTCTTCAGCAGCAAGCCTCAGCTTCTCTTCTCCTCTTTTTAGACCTCTGCGTAGTTCCAGCCTCCAGCCAGAACGATCGCTTGCGATGTCCTCCCACCTCTCGACGTTCATGTTCAGTGACTTCAAGTCTCTCTTGCAGACATCTTTGAAACAAAGATGGGGTTGTCCTTGTGCTCTCTTGCCGGAGGCCAGGTCCCCGTACAGCAGGTCTTTCGGGATCCTCCCATCTGACATGCGGTGTACGTGGCCCAGCCAGCGGAGACAGCGTTGTTGGAGCAGGGTGAAGAGGCTGGGTATCTGGGCACGGGTCAAGATCTCTTTGTTGGTGACTCGGTCAACCCACTTGATGTCCAGGATCCATCTCAGACTGCGAAGGTGGAAGGCATTGAGATGCCGCTCTTGTCTGGAGTAGAGGCTTCAGGTTTTGCTGCCGTAAAGCAGTGTGCTTACTCCACTGAAATATTGCTACATCAGACTTTACTTTCTCATATTGTGTTCACTGGTTCCTAAGGGTTCTTTTACCTTAAGACCCCTAATCATCTCCTGTTCATTACATAACGCCCAATCCAGTATAGCTGATCCCCTAGTAGGCTCAGCAACAAACTGCTCTAAAAAGCCATCTCTTGGGCATTCAACAAACTCACTCTCTTGAGATCCATTACCAACCTGATTTTCCCAATTGGCCTGCATGTTAAAATCTCCCATGACTACCATAACATTGCCGTTTTGACTCTGCTTTTCTATTTCATGTTGCAACCTGTGGTCCACCTCCCAGTCACTGTTGGGAGGCCTGTATATAATGGCCATCAATGTCCTTTTACCCTTGCAGTTTCTTAACTTAACCCACAAGGATTCAACATCTTCCGATCCTATGTCACATCTTTCTACTGTTGATGCCATTCTTTACGAGTAGAGCCACACAACTCCCTCTGCCTACCTCCCTATCCCTCTGATGCAATGTGTAACCTTGGACATTCAGCTCCCTACTACAACCATCCTTCAGACACAATTCAGTGATGGCCACAACATCATACCTGACAATCTGTAATAGTGCCACAAGATCATCCACCTTATATCTTATACTACACACATTTAGATACAACACCTTGAGTACTGTATTTGCTTTCCTTTCTGATTCTGCATCCCTAATGTTTTGATACTCAGCCATATCTTTTGATGTCCTGACTGATCAGGAAACTATCAACTTCCGCCTTAAACTTACCTACGGACTTGGCCTCCACCATAGTCTGTGGGAGAGCATTCCACAGATTCACTACTCTCTGGCTAAAAAAATTCCTCCACACCTCTGTTCTAAAAGGTCCCCCCTCAATTTTGAGTCTGTGCTCTCTAGTTCTGGATAACACCCACCACAGGAAACATCCTCTTCATATCCACCCTATCTAGTCCTTTCAACATTCGGTAGGTTTCAATGAGATCCCCCTTTATTCTTCTAAATTCCAGTGAGTACAGAGCCAAAGCTGCCAAATGCTTCTCATGTGTTAACCCCTTCAGTCCCAGAATCACCCTAGTGAACCTCCTCTGAACTCCCTCCAATGACAACTCATCCTTTCTAAGATATTGGACCCAAAACTGTGACAATACTCCAAGTGTAATATGTAATATGAATGTAAGGAAGGACAAGCTAATGAGTGGGTACAACTATAGACAAAAAAACGAATTAAGTTGTACCACAGAGGCAAAATTCATAAGGGGAAGAATGAAGGTGCTGTATTTAAATGCACGTAGCATTCGAAGTAAGGTGGATGAACTATTGGCGCAATTAGATATTGGTTGGTATGACATTGTGGCCATCACTGAGTCGTGGCTGACAGAAGGTCATAGTTGGGAATTTAACATCAAAGGATATACTTTGTATCGAAAGGACAGGCAGGAAGGCATTGCCGGTGGTGTGGCTGTATTGGTAAGAGATGGAATTACATCTTTAGAAAGAGGTGATACTGTATAGGGTCAGAGAATGTTGGCTGCCGGTGACTAGTGGTGTTCTGCAGGGGTCAGTGTTGGGACCACTTCTTTTTATGCTGTATATCAATGATTTAGACGATGGAATAGATGGCTTTGTTGCCGAGTTTGCAGATGATATGAAGATTGGTGGAGGGGCAGGTAGTGTTGAGGAAGCAGGCAGGATGAAGGATTCAGACAGATTAGGAGAATGGGCAAGAAAGTGGCAAATGAAATACCATGTTGGAAAATTCATGGTCATGCACTTTGGTAGTAGAGATAAATGTGCAGACTATTATCTTTTACGTGGAATAGTTCACAAGGTGCAGGATAGCTATGTCCCATAGAAGAAGTTGTTTTCAAATGGCAGGGCTAGGCAACCATAGCCAGCAAGGAAAGTTAAGGCTGCATAAAAGCCAAGGAAAGGGTATATAAGGTAGCAAAAGTGAGTGTGGAGTTGTATGACTGGGAAGCTTTTAAAATCCAAAAGGCAACGAAAAAAGATGAAACATGAGGGCAAACTAGCCGATAATATAAAGCAGGATACAAAAAGATTTTTCAGTTATATAAAGAATAAAAGGGAGGTGACAGTTGATATTGGACCACTGGAAAATGATGCTGGTGAGGTAGTAATGGGGGACAAAGAAACGGCAGATAAACTTAATAAGTAGTTTGCTTCAGTCTTCACTGTGGAAGGTGCCAGCTGTATGCCAGAGGTCCGTGAGTGTTAGGGAGCAGGAGTGAGTGCCATTGCTATTACAAGTGAAAAATCCTAGGCAAACTGAAAAACTGTAAGGTGGATAAGTCACCTGAACCAGATGGATGACGTCCCAGAGTCCTGTGAGAGGTTGCTGAAGAAATAATGGATGCACTGGTCATGATCTTTCAAAGATCACTTGATTCCGGCGTGGTCCCGGAGGACCGCTAGATTGCAAATGTCACTCCACTCTTTAAGAAGGGAGAAAGACAAAAGAGAGGAAATTGTAGGCCAGTTCATCAAATCTCAGTGGTTGGGAAAGTGTTGGAGTCTATTATTAACATATAACATAGAACATAGAATAGTACAGCACAGTACAGGCCCTTCGGCCCACAATGTTGTGCTGACCCTCAAACCCTGCCTCCCATATAAGTCCCCACCTTAGATTCCTCCATATACCTGTCTAGTAGTCTCTTAAACTTCACTAGTGTATCTGCCTCCACCACTGACTCAGGCAGTGCATTCCACGCACCAACCACTCTCTGAGTAAAAAACCGTCCTCTAATATCCCCCTTGAACTTCCCACCCCTTACCTTAAAACCATGTCCTCTTGTATTCAGCAGTGGTGCCCTGGGGAAGAGGCGCTGGCTATCCACTCTATCTATTCCTCTTATTATCTTGTACACCTCTATCATGTCTCCTCTCATCCTCCTTCTCTCCAAAGAGTAAAGCCCGAGCTCCCTTAATCTCTGATCATAATGCATACTTTCTAAACCAGGCAGCATCCTGGTAATTCTCCTCTGTACCCTTTCCAATGCTTCCACATCCTTCCTATAGTGAGGTGACCAGAACTGGACACAGTACTCCAAGTGTGGCCTAACCAGAGTTTTATAGAGCTGCATCATTACATCGCGACTCTTAAACTCTATCCCTCGACTTATGAAAGCTAACACCCCATAAGCTTCCTTAACTACCCTATCCACCTGCGAGGCAACTTTCAGGGATCTGTGGACATGTACCCCGAGATCCCTCTGCTCCTCCACACTACCAAGTATCCTGACATTTACTTTGTACTCTGCCTTGGAGTTTGTCCTTCCAAAGTGTACCACCTTACACTTCTCCGGTTTGAACTCCATCTGCCACTTCTCAGCCCACTTCTGCATCCTATCAATGTCTCTCTGCAATCTTTGACAATCCTCTACACTATCTACAACACCACCAACCTTTGTGTCGTCTGCAAACTTGCCAACCCACCCTTCTACCCCTACATCCAGGTCATTAATAAAAATCACAAAAAGTAGAGGTCCCAGAACAGATCCTTGTGGGACACCACTAGTCACAATCCTCCAATCTGAATGTACTCCCTCCACCACCACCCTCTGCCTTCTGCAGGCAAGCCAATTCTGAATCCACCTGGCCAAACTTCCCTGGATCCCATGCCTTCTAACTTTCTGAATAAGCCTACCGTGTGGAACCTTGTCAAATGCCTTACTAAAATCCATATAGATCATATCCACTGCACTACCCTCATCTATATGCCTGGTCACGTCCTCAAAGAACTCTATCAGGCTTGTTAGACACGATCTGCCCTTCACAAAGCCATGCTGACTGTCCCTGATCAGACCATGATTCTCTGAATGCCTATAGATCCTATCTCTAAGAATCTTTTCCAACAGCTTTCCCACCACAGACGTAAGGCTCACTGGTCTATAATTACCCGGACTATCCCTACTACCTTTTTTGAACAAGGGAACAATATTCGCCTCCCTCCAATCCTCCGGTACCATTCCTGTGGACAACGAGGACATAAAGATCCTAGCCAGAGGCTCAGCAATCTCTTCTCTCGCCTCGTGGAGCAGCCTGGGGAATATTCCGTCAGGCCCCGGGGACTTATCTGTCCTTATGTATTTTAACAACTCCAACACCTCCTCTCCCTTAATATCAACATGCTCCAGAACATCAACCTCACTCATATTGTCCTCACCATCATCAAGTTCCCTCTCATTGGTGAATACCGAAGAGAAGTATTCATTGAGGACCTCGCTCACTTCCACAGCCTCCAGGCACATCTTCCCACCTTTATCTCTAATCAGTCCTACCTTCACTCCTGTCATCCTTTTTTTCTTCACATAATTGAAGAATGCCTTGGGGTTTTCCTTTGCCCTACTCGCCAAGGCCATCTCATGCCCCCTTCTTGCTCTTCTCAGCCCCTTCTTAAGCTCCTTTCTTGCTTCCCTATATTCCTCAATAGACCCATCTGATCCTTGCTTCCTAAACCTCATGTATGCTGCCTTCTTCCACCTGAGTAGATTTTCCACCTTACTTGTCACCCATGGTTCCTTCACCCTACCATTCTTTATCTTCCTCACCGGGACAAATTTATCCCTTACATCCCGCAAGAGATCTCTAAACATCGACCACATGTCCACAGTACATTTCCCTGCAAAAACATCATCCCAATTCACAGCCGCAAGTTCTAGCCTTATAGCCTCATAATTTGCCTTTCCCCAATTAAAAATTTTCCTGTCCTCTTTGATTCTATCCTTTTCCATGATAATTATAAAGGCCAGGGAGCGGTGGTCATTGTCCCCCAGATGCTCACTCACTGAGAGATCTGTGACCTGACCCGGTTCATTACCTAGTACTACATCTAGTATGGCATTCCCCCTGGTCGGCCTGTCCACATACTGTGACAGGAATCCATCCTGGACACACTTAACAAACTCTGCCCCATCTAAACCCTTGGAACTAATCAGGTGCCAATCAAAATTAGGGAAGTTAAAGTCACCCATGATAACAACCCTGTTATTTTTGCAGCTTTCCAAAATCTGCCTCCCAATCTGCTCCTCTGTATCTCTGCTGCTACCAGGGGGCCTATAGAATACTCCCAATAGAGTAACTGCTCCCTTCCTGTTCCTGACTTCCACCCATATTGACTCAAAAGGGGATCCTGCTACATTACCCACCCTTTCTGTAGCTGTAATAGTATCCCTGACCAGTAATGCCACCCCTCCTCCCCTTTTTCCGCCCTCTGTATCCCTTTTAAAGCATTGAAATCCAGGAATATTGAGAATCCATTCCCGCCCTGGTGCCAGCCAAGTCTCTGTAATGGCCACTACATCATAATTCCATGTATGTATCCAAGCTCTCAGTTCATCAACTTTGTTCCTGATGCTTCTTGCATTGAGGTACACACATTTCAGCCCTTCTACCTTACTGTCTTTACACCGTTTATTCTGCTTCTCTTTCCTCAAAACCTCTCTGTATGTTAGATCTGGCTTTACTCCATGCACACGAATAAGGGTGAGGTTTCGGGGTACTTGGAGACAAATGCTAAAATAAGTCAAAGTCAGCATGGTTTCTGTCAAGGGAAATTTTGGGAGATATGAGAATTCTTCTACCAAGTAACAAGCAGGGTGGACAAAGGAGAGGCAGTGGATGTCTTTTACTTAGATTTTCAGAAGGCATTTCATAAAGTGCCTCACAAGAGGCTGCTTAAGAAGATAAAATCCTTTGGCGTTACAGGAAATATACTGGCATGTACAGAGGAATGGCTGACGAGCAGGAGGGTTTTTTTCTGGTTGGCTGCTGGTGACTGGTGGTGTTCCTCAGGTGTCAGTATTGGGGCCGCTACCTTTCACATTCTTTGTCAATGATTTGGATAGTGGAATCGATGACTTTGTGGCAAAGTTTGCAGATGATACAAAGGTAGGTGGAGGGGTAGGTAGTGCGGAGGAAGAATGGGGAAAAAAGTGTCAGATGGAATACGGTGTTGCGAAATGTACAATTATGCATTTTGGTAAAAGGAACAGTAGCACAGACTATCATCTAAATGGGGAGAAAATTCAGATCCAGATGTGCAAAGGGACTTCGGAGTCCTCATGCAAGATTTCCAGAGGGTTAATTCACAGGTTGAGTCTGTGGCAAAGAGGCAAATACAATGTTGGCATTTATTTCAAGGAGAATAGAATATAAAAACAAGGAGAATAGAATATAAAAACAAGGAGATAATGCTAAGCCTTTATAAGACACTAGTCAGGCCGCACTTGGAGTATTGTCAACAGTTTTGGGCTCCTTATCTCAGTAAGGATGTATTGTCATTGGAGAGAGTCCAGAGGAGGTTCACAAGGATGATTCTGGGAATGAAGGGGTTAACATATGAGGAGCGTTTGGCATCTTTGGGCCTGTACTCACTGGAATTTAGAAGAATGCGTGTGGATCTACTGAATGTTGAAAGGACTAGATAAGGTAGATGTGGAGAGGATTTACCCTCTGCTGGGGATATCCAGAACTAGAGGACAGAGCCTCAAACCCTTTTAGAACAGAAGTGAGGAAAAATGTTTTCAAAGCCAAGGAGTAGTGAATCTGTGGAATGCTCTGCCACAGCATGCAGTGATAGATTCCTGATCGGTTGGGTCATCAGGGGATATGGTGAGAGGGCAGGTGTATGGGGTTGGATGGGGTTTGGGATCAGCCATGATGAAATGGCAGAATGGACTCAATGGGCTGAATGGCCTGACTCTGCTCCTATGTTTTATGGTCTAAGTGTAGCCTGAGTAGTGCCTTATAAAGCTGCAGCATTATCTCCTTGCTTTTATATTCTATTCCCCTTGAAAAAAATGCCAACATTGCATTTGCCTTCTTTACCACAGGCTCTACCTGTAAGTTAACCTTCTGGGAGTCTTGCACGAGGACTCCCAAGTCCCTCTGCACCTCTGATGTTTAAACCTTCTCCCCATTTAGATAATAGTTCACACTATTGTTCCCTTTACCAAAATACATGATTATACATTTCCCAGCACTGTATTCCATCTGCCACTTCTTTGTCCATTCTTCCAATCTGTGTACGTCTTGCCGCAATCGCATTGCTTCCTCAGCACTATCTGCCCCTCCAGCTATCTTCACATCATCTGCAAACTTTGCCACAAAGACATCAATTCCACTATCCAACTCATTGACAAACAAGTGAAAAGTAGCGATCCCAATACTGACCCCTGAGGAACACCACCAGTCACTGGCACCCAACCAGAAAAGGCCCCCTTTATTCCCACTCGCTGCCTTTTACCTGTCAGCCATTCCTCTATCTATGCCAATATCTTTCCTGTAATGCCATATGATCTTATCTTGTTAATCAGCCTCATGTGTGGCACCTTATCAAACAACTTATGAAAATCTAAGTACGTGACATCCACTGCCTTTCCTTTGTCCACCCTGCTTGTTAATTCCTCGAAGAACTCTTAAGAGCTTTGTCAGGCAAGATTTCCCTTGACAGAAACCATGCTGACTTTGACTTTTTTTAGCATTAGTTTTCAAATACCCTGAAACCTTGATAATAATAGAATGCACCACTTTCCCAACCACTGAGGTTAGGCTAATTGGCCTAAAATATCCTTTCTTTTGCCTTCCTCACATCTTAAAGAATGGAGTGACATTTGCAATCTTCCAGTTCTCTGGGATCATGCCAGAATCAAGAGATTCTTGAAAGATCATGACCAATACATCTGTTATATCTTCAGCAACCTCTCTTGGGACTCTGGGATGTAGTTCAACCGGTCCAGCAGACTTACCAACCATTAAACCTTTGAGTTTGCCTAGCACTTTTTCCTTTGTATCAGCAATGGCATTCACTCCTCTTCCCTGACACTCACAGACCTCTGGCATACTGCCGGTGTCTTCCACAGTGAAGACAGATGCAAAGTCCCCATTAAGTTCATCTGCCATTTCTTTGTACCCCATTACTATCTCACCAGCATCATTTCCAGTGGTCCAATATCAACTCTCACCTCCCTTTTACTCCTTACATAACTGAAAAATCTTTTAGTATCCCACATTATATTACTGACTAGTTTGCCCTCATTTCATCTTTTCCCTTCTTTATAGCTTTTTTAGTTGCCTTTTGTTGGATTTTAAAAGCTTCCCAATGATCCAATTTCCACTTACTTTTGCTACCTTAAACCTTGTACAACATAGAAACAGGACCCTTGGCCAACAGCATCTCTGCTAACTATACAATGACACTTGCCTGCATTAATTCCATATCACCTGTGCCAGGGCTCCCAACTATTTTCATGCCATGGACCCCTATCATTAACCAAGGAGTCCTTGGACCCCAGTTAGGAGCTCCTGCCCTATGCCCTGCTTATTCAAGTACCTTTCTGAATGCCGCTTAAATGTTACTCCTGCTTCCTCTTCCACCTCTGACAACACATTTTCAAATACCAATTCCTCCGTGTGTGAAAATTTTAAATTCAACGCACTTTTAAAATTTAAATAAATGCCCTCTAGTTTTGTACTCTCCTGACAAGGGAAGCAAGCACTGGTTCTCAACCCTATCTATGCCTCGCATGATTTTATATGACTCCAACATGTCACCTCTCCGCCTCACTTCCTCCAGGAACAAAGACTCAGTCTGTCCTGATAACCCAAGACTTCCAATCCAATTAACATCCTTGTGAATTTTTTCTCTGCATTCACTCCTGTGACTGAACAGAGGTGTGCTTTGTTGTTTGTCATCTATATCAATGATCTGGATGATGAAGTTGTTAATTGGATCAGCAAATTTGCAGATGATATCAAGATTGGGGGTGTATTGCACAGTGAGGAAGCTAATCATGGCTTGCAGGGGGATCTGTATCAGCTGGAAAAATGGACTGAAAAATGGCAGATGGAATTTAATGCAGACAAGTGTGAGATTTTGCACTTTGGTAGGACCAATTAACCAGTGTAGGTCTTATACAGTGAATGGTAAGGCATTGAGGAGTGCAGACAAATGGATCTGGAATACAGGTACATAATTCATTGAAAATGGCAGCATAAGGTCGTAAAGAAAGCTTTTGGCACATTGGCCTTCACAAATCAATGTATTGAGTACAGAACAAGGGATGTTATGTTGAAGATGTTGGTAAGGCCTAATTTGGAGTATTGTGTGCAGTTTCGGTCATCTAGCTACAGGAAAGATGTAAACAAGATTGAAAGAGTGCAGAGAAAATTGACAAGAATGTTGCCAAGTTATATGGAAGGATTCAATAGGTTAGTGCTGTATTCTTTAGAACATGGAAGATTGAGAGGAGATTTGATAGAGGTATACAAAATTATGAGGGGCATAGACAGGGTAAATGCATGCAGAGTTTTTCCACTGAGGTTGGGTAGGACTACAACCAGAGGTCATGGCTTAGCGGTGAAAGGTGAGAAGTTTAATGGGAACATGAGGGGAAACTTCTTCACTCAGAGGGTCGTGAGAGTGTGGAATGAGCTGCCATCACAAGCGGTACACGTGACCTCAATTTCAACGTTTAAGAGAAGTTTGGATAGTAGAGATATGGAGAGCTATGGTCCTGTTACAAGTCATCAGGAGTAGGCAGCTTAAACGGTTTCAGCATGGAGTGATGGACCTGGTTCTGTGCTGTACTTCTCTACCATTCTAGTTTAACCAAGTCCTTCCTATAGTCAGAAACCAGAACCACACACAATATTCCTCAGTAAAGCATAACCAATGTTTGGTACAGCTGTAATGTGACATTCCAGCTGCTGGGCTCAATGCAACACACACAAAATACAGGGGAACAGAGCAGGCAAGGCAGCAACTATGGAACATCTAACGGTCAACATTTCGGGCTGAGACCCTTCATCAGGACTGGAGAAAAAAGATGAGAAGTTAGAACAAGAAGATTGGAGGAAGGGAGGAAGAAGTACAAGGTGGTAGTTGATATATGAAACTGCGAGAGGGGGAGGGGTGAAGTAAAGAGCTGGGTAGCTGACAGGTGAAAGAGATTAAAGGCTAGAGGAGGAGAGGGTGGAAGACCATGGAAGAAAGGGAAGAGGGAGGAGCACCAGAGGGAGGTGATGGGCAGGTAAGGAGATGATGTGAGAGAGAGAAACGGCAATGGGAATGGTGAAGGGGGGGAGGCAATTACTGGAAGTTCAAGAAATCGATGTTCATGACATCAGGTTGGAGGCTACCCAGACGGAATATAAGGTGTTGCTCCTCCAACCTGAGTGTGACCTCATTTCGGTAGTAGAGGAGGCCACGGACTGACATGTTGGAATGGGAAGTGGAAGTAGAATGGAAATGGGTGGACACTGGGAGATCCTTCTTTTTCTGGTGGATGGAATGTAGGTGCTCAGTGAAGCAATCTCCCAATCTGTGTCAGGTCTCACCAATATACAGGAGATCATACCAGATACAACAGATGACCCCAACGGACTCACAGGTGAACTGTCGCCTCACCCGGAAGGACTGTTTAGGGCCCTGAATGGTAGTGAGGGAGGAGGTGTAGGAGCAGGTATGGCACTTGTTCTGCTTGCAAGGATAAGTGCATGGAGGGAGATCAGTTGGGAGGGATGAATGGACAAGTGAGATGCATAGGGAGCAATCCCTGCAGAAAATGTTGGGGGCAGGGTGTAATACCATACACCTTTCTCACTTTCCTACTGACCTGAGTTCCAGCTTTCGTAGATACAATATACTCGTATCCCAAAAACTCTCTGTTCAACCACACTCCCAGGACCCTGCCATTTGCTGTCCCTGTTTAACTTCCCAAAATACATCTATTCACACCTGTCTGAGTTTGATCACCTGGCGCACTTCCCCAGGTGATCTATCTACTGTAGTAACACGTCCACCACACTATTGGTGTTATCTTCAAACTTACTAATCATACCACCTTCATTCTCATCCAAATTATTGACATATAAATGAGACAGAGGTCCAGCACCACCTCTCCCCCCTCCCTATAAAACAACATTCCACTCTCACCCTCTGCCTCTCATGACTAAGCTGATTTTATTACAAATTCACCCTGGATTCTATGTTTTCCAACCCACCATAAGGGCCCTTGCCAAAGGCCGTATTAAATTCCATGTTGCCCCTGCCCTCGTCAATCCTCTTGGCCTCCTCTTTCAAAAATGCAATCCCAAATCAGACGTGATTTCCCACACATAAAGTTATCCCTAATCTGTGTCATTGGGTCGTAGAGCTCCACAGCACAGTGCTTTGCTCCCCGCAGGCTCCACGATCCCCAGCCCCGGTGGTGAGACCCAGAGACCGACTCCCTCACCTCCGATACTCCAAGTAGGAATCAACGGCCCTTTTCGGGTCCACCGGCTCCATGACAGTTTGGTAACCATGCAACGGGGCCGCCCGGCTCCATGACGGCGCTGTAACCGGCAATGCGTACACTGCGCATGCCCGATCAGGGGCAGGTCCTCTGAGCGGAACATCCATCATTGGGTTCCTATCCGTCACACTGCAGAGCAGATATAATGCAGCAACTGTCAGTTCAGTCACTACATTAATGCACCGAGTGTATCACTACATTAATGCACCGAGTGTAATGGTCAGCACTATAGGGGCAATACTAATGCACCCTATACGGTCACTTAAACTGTAGATATGGACAAAGAAATGGCAGATGGAGTTTAACCCGGCCAAATGTGAAGTGTTACACCTCGGTAAATGTAAAGAGACAGTACAGTACACTACTCCCATTATAGGAAGGATGTCGAGGCTTTGGAGAGGGTGCAGAAGAGGTTTGTCAGAATGCTGCCTGGATTAGAGGGCATGTGCTATAACGAGAGGTTGAACAAACTTGGGTTGTTTTGTCTGAGGGGAGATCTGATTGAGGTTTATAAGCTTATGAGAGACGGAGAGAGTTGCCAGACGGTATGAGAAAGCAGAGGACGATGAACCAGTCCTCATCAGGGGACTGGAGGTGGTATTATCATCTGTCCTGGGACCAGCATGTAGGTGCAATTACAAAGGCCGCAAGGCTTTCTTAGAAATTTGCTCAAATTCAGCAAGTCATCTAAGACTCTGGAACTTCTGCAGATGTACAGTGAAGAGTATCCTGATGGGTTGCATCATGGCCTGGTATGGAAACTACAATGCCCATGAACGGACAAGTAGTGGATAAAGCTCAGTCCACCCACTTGTTCTCCTTGTCCGTTTCTGCCTCACCCCCATTACCTGGTCTCATCACCTACCCCATGAATTCCATTCATCTGCCTCTCATCACTCCCTGAGCTGTCTTCACTCTTTCCCCTTCCCTCTCCTACAAGCCCAAGATTCTCTATCACCTACACAAAAGAGAGCAGTAAGTGGTATGGCTAAGAAGAACAGTTAATGACCAAATACATTACCACGTGCTAAGCATGCAGCATCAGGTGACAAAACATCGAGCCATATTCATTTGTCCTGATCTGCTGAAGGCTCTACAACATGTAGTCAAAACTACCCAATGCTTCACTGGTACCAGCCTACTGACCATCATAGACATATATGCAGAAAGATGCTGGGAAAGGGCCAGCAATATCATGAAGGATCCCATCCACCCCGCTCACAAACTGTTTGTCCCTCTCCCCATCAGGGAGGAGGCTACATAGCATCCACGCCAGGACCACCAGACTCAATATGTTACTTATTCAAGTAGTAAGGCTGATCAACACCTCCACCCACTAACCCACCCCTCCACATCCCCGACCACCACTACTTTATCATTACTGTCAGAGTCACCTTATGCACAGAATCTCCAGTACCTAGCATCACTCTATATAGTTATGTTTATTGTGTTCTTTATCTGAGTTTTTGTGGTGTATTGGAGTGTAAATAACAATTATTTTGTTCTCCTTTACACTTGTGAATGTTGTAATATCTATTCAGTACTGAAGCAGGCACTAGGTATAAAGAAGATTCAGGAGGGTTTAATTTCATTTCCTGTACACAAGGTCTTTGGCGTTGGAACCAGTAGTCATTGTCTCACTAATTCATTTTCCTCAGTGTGAATGTTCTGATTATTCAGACATACTGCCTTTACATTGTTCGTGCGCACTCTTTATTTTAGTGACCACTTTTCTGACATCCACTGAGCACACTACTTCTCTGTGGAGTTCCTGTTGGCGGTAGGAAACTCCACACCCTGCAAGGCCATTGGTCATGCTTGATGGACATCACAACAGCTAGAATCACTTGACTCGCCTCCCAGGAAGTAAAATATTGAGATAGAGAGAAAGAGACTTCTTTTCCCACTACCCATGACCCATCCTCCACACCTCCTCTCCCCTCCCTTCCCTTCCACACCCCTCCCCTACCCTACCGTAACCCTTACCTCCCCACCCATAACTCTCCCCCGACGTCGCTATCAGATCCTTACTTCCCCCCCCAGATCTCCTCTCCCTACTCTACCCTACCCCTTACCTCCCCACCCATAATTCTCCCCCGATGTCGCTGTGAGGTCCTTACTTCCCCTCCCTTCCCCTACCGTACCCCTTACCTCCCCACCCATAACTTCCCCCCCCCCGACGTCACTGTGAGATCCTTACTTCCCCTCCCCTACCCCTTACATCCCCACCCATAACTCTCCCCCGACGTCGCTGTGAGATCCTTACTTCCCCTCCCTTCCCCTACCGTACCCCTTACATCCCCACCCATAACTCTCCCCAGACGTCGCTATCAGATCCTTACTTCCCCTCCCCTCCAGATCTCCTCTCCCTACCCCTTACCTCCCCACCCATAACTTCCCCCCCGACGTCGCTGTGAGATCCTAACTTCCCCTCCCCTACCCCTTACATCCCCACCCATAACTCTCCCCCGATGTCGCTATGAGATCCTTATTTCCCCTCCGATCCACACCACACCCTTCCCTTCCCCTACCGTACCCCTTACCTCCCCACCCATAACTCTCCCCCGATGTCGCTATGAGATCCTTACAGCCCCTCCAGATCTCCTCTCCCTCCCCTCCCCCCCACCCATAATTCTCCCCCGACGTCGCTATCAGATCCTTACTTCCCCCCCAGATCTCCTCTCCCTACTCTACCCTACCCCTTACCTCCCCACCCATAACTCTCCCCCGATGTCGCTATGAGATCCTTACATCCCCTCCAGATCTCCTCTCCCCTACCACTTACCGCCTCTCCCTCCCCTCCCCTCCCCACCCATCACTCCCCCCCGATCCCGCCTCGTCGCGCCCGGTTGGCGCATGCGTGATGGACTGGCGCGGGGGCTGCCGGGATGGGAGGTGCTGGGTGCCGGAAGCGGCCGGAGTCCGGCAACGGGAGGGAGCGGTGAGTGAGCGGCTCCGGCTCCGGGACAGGGACAGGGACCAGGTGAGGGAGCGGCGAGTGAGAGGCCCCGGCACCGGAGGGGGGCGGGTTAGTGTGTGACTGGGCATACTGGGAGGGTGAGCCGGACCGGTGGATCGGTGTGACGGCTGTGTAAGGACTGGCATAACGAGAGTGCGGGGAGTGACGGACCGGGGAAGGGGTGACGGAAGATGTATGTACCCGGGGAGAAGGGAGAAGGGGATGGCCGGTGTGTGTGTTCGGATCCCGGACCGATCTCCAGTTGACATCACTGTCCTTTCAGCCGCCGGTGTCGGGCCCAGGAGCCCCACTCCCTTCTTCCCTTGCTTCACTCCGAGAATCGCGCTCGCTCCCTCCACTCCAGGGTCCCGGGATCAGTTTTTTAGTCTTACTGATGTTGCGACACCACTCAACCAGATGATCTAACTCACTCCATACGCCTCCTTGACACCATCTGAAATTCTGCCAAGAGTCGCTGTGTCATTTGCAAATTTATAGATGCCATCTGAGTGGTGCCTAGCCACAGAGCCATGCGTGTAGAGGGAGTAGAGCAAGGTGGTGGGTGAGGTTATTTCTGATCTGCACAGATTGTGATCTTCTGGTTAGGAAGTGGAGGATCCAGCTGCAGAAAGAGGTACTGAGGCCCAGGTTTTGGAGCTTTATGATCAGACCTGTAGGACTGAGCGTGCTCGCTCACTCGCCCCTTCCTCCCCTGGTGCCCACTGAGCTGTAGTCAATAAACAGCACCCCAGTTAGCATTGTCCAGGTGAGCCAAGGCTCCGTGAAGAGCCAGTGAGATTGCATCTCCTGTACACCTATTGTGGCGATAGGCAAATCGTAGTGGATCCATGTCCTTGTTGGGCAGGAGTTGATTCTAACCACAACCAACCTCTCAGAGAACTTCATCACCACAGACGTGAGTTGTTGTTTTGTATGGCTGATTGAAGTGTGGCCTGGCTGGGGCATTCGCAAGTCTGTCCATTTGGGAGCCGGGGATGGGGATGGTCAACCATCTTGTCCACTGCCATTCCAACATGGGTGGCCCTGAATTGACATTGCTTGATTGGGGCCTTGAAGCATGTGCGGATGATGTGAGTGCTACTGGATGATAGTTGTTGAGACAGCGCATCCTGCTGGTATATTTGTCTTCTTGGGCCTGAAGCTGCTGTGTGAAAGGACTCTCCTCCTGATATGTGAAAACATCTTCACCATTTGTGAATCAGACCATGAACATCGAGTTCCCTGGTTAGACATGTCAAGCAACACCTGACCATGGTGGTGTCACAGCTTAGAGGGCCGAAAGGTAATTAGAGGATCGTGGAATATGAGTTAGTGGGACTGGGGAGAGAGATTCAGAATAATGTGAACAGTTTTAGGCCCCATATTTACATAAGAATGAATGTGCTGACATTGGCAAGTGTTTGGAGGTGTTCCTGAGAATGATCCTAGGATTGAAAGGGTTTATGTATGAGGAGCATAGGATGACTGGACGCGAACTCACTGCAGTTTAGAAGAATGAAGGAGAGGGGATCTCATTGAAACCTATCTAATATTGAAAGGCCTAGATAGCGTGGATGTGGCAAGGATGGTTCTATAGTTGGGGAGTTTAGGACCAGAGGGCACAGCCTCAGAATAGAAGGACAACCCTTTAGAACAGAGGTTAAGAATTTCTTTAGCCAGAGGGTGGTGAATCTGTGGAATTCATTGCCCCAGATGGCTGTGGATGTCAAGTCACTGGGTATATTTAAAAGTTCTTGATTAGTCAGGGCATCAAAGGTTATGGGGAGAGGGCAGGATAATGGAGTTGATAGGGTTAATAAATCAGCCACGATGGAGTAGCAGAATGGACTTGATGGGCAGAATGGCCTAATTTTGCTCCTGTGTCTTACGAAGATAAGTGATTGAATGCAGGATCATATCCAAGGGGCCTAAAGTCAACCAATGGTTATTCTGAGGACCTTGCAAGCCCTCTTAAGTAGCGCCCTGTTTATATACCCACAGCCACTCAAGCTGCAGTATGTGCAATTTGTTAAGGCTGTTTTGATATTTCTCAAAACTTTCCCCATGAGAAGGACAATGGGCAACAGGACCATGTGAATGTAGCTTTCCTTCCAGGTCACACACTGTCCTTGGACATTCACACACTTTACTATCATACCGTATGATCTTTGGTAAAGCCATGTGTGTAATACAATGTCGGCCCTATAACTTATCACCTTGATCATTCAGATTATAAGTTTGCAAGTATTATTTTACTGTATTCATTGTAATCAGTGAATTGTTTTATGTTAACAGCTATGTTTTAGCATACAGTCATCTATCTTCTTGGTATGTTAGTAGCCTAGTATAAAATAAGTGGATTACTTTTATAATTCTAAGAAAGGAAATAAAATATCATGGGGCAACTTCCTTGATTACATAATTAGTCGTGTTTCTGATCGTAATGTTAACAATGATTTTCTGTGTTCTTAATTTGTACTACATAAAATGCCTTTAGATATAGGATTTGGGATTTAGGGGATCTCACTGAGATTATACAGTCGTCATATTTGATTTGCTTTTATACCATAAAGTGGCCACTTTATTAGGTACACTTTCTTAATGCAAATATCTAACCAGCTAATCACATGGCAGCAACTCAATGCATAAAAGCATGCAGACATGGTCAAGAGATTCAGTTGTTGCTCAGACCAAACATCAAAATGGGGAAGAAATGTGATCTAAGTTACTTTGACCATGGGATGATTGTTGGTATCAGACAAGGTGGTTTGAATATCTCAGAAACTGCTGTTCTCCTGGGATTTTCATACACAACAGTCTCTAGCGTTTACAGAAAACGGTGTGAGAAACAAAAACTATCCAGTAGGTGACAGTTCTGTAGGCAAAAGTACCTTGTTAATGAGAGAGGTCAGAGGAGAATGGCCAGACTGGTTCAATGAATCTCAGGTTTATATATGGTGACATGTATGTACCTTGATAATAGTGCGACATTTGGGTCGACAGCCTGCCCTGGCATTTCTAATGACCAGCACTGTTTACTGTTCTTGTGTTAAAATGCTTTTGTGGGATTATGGTGGGAAGTTCCAGTTCATTTATTGTTACATTTTCGCTTGGGTTATGTAGTTATTTGCTTGTGTATTAGTGGGTCACCCTGTCTGTAACCGGGGTGTGTGATGGTCACCTTCCCTGTCTGTGGGAGACTGGTTGGGTTCACTCTCTGGGTCATGGTACCTGGTCTGTTTGTGTCTATCACAATAAAACTGTTGTTGAGTTGAACAGCTTCCTCATCTGTCATTATGGACCAAATGCTCACCACAATACATTTATTTTGAATTTACAGGAAGATGACAGTAACTCAAATAACAACAGTTACAACGGTTGTGTGCAGAAGAACATCTCTGAATGCACAATATATTGACCACAAAATGTGACAGAAAACCGTGAACGTAGACTCAGTGGCACAGGTACCTCATGTAATATAACTAGCAAGGGAAGTAACAGAATATCACCAGGCAGTTCCTCTATTGTGTGGCCATTTGTACCTCACACTCTCGTGGTATACAACAATTTGAGTTCAAGGCAGCAAAAAAAACCACAATAATATAAAGAACACATTAGTTATTTTAAAAACACACAATAAATATAAATACATAGGATAGCTTATTTCCATTGATTGTGTGTCCATGAAGTGATGCTAGGCACAGGAGTGTCTGTACATAAGGTGACTGATAGGAAATGATAAAGAGGTGGTGGTGGGTTGTGTTGGTGGGTGGAGGTGTTGATCAGGCTTGCTGCTTATGGAAAGAAGCTGTCTTGGAGTCTGGTGATCCTGGTGTGGATGCTACCTAGCCTCTTCCCCGATGGGAGTGGAATAAGCAGTTTATGAGCTGGGTGGACACAAAGGAGGTTGATCGGCAGTGTTAAACCACTTTGAATTATATCAACATTTAAATGCAAGTTTAACTACAAGTTATCAAAGACTAACATGCAGGGGTAGCAAGCAAAAGGATATTATTGGTAAGCACAGAAGTAAAGCGATCTTATTGCTAGTGTATAAGGTAGTAGTGAGGTGACTACTAGAATCAATTTTGTTCTCCTTATCTAAAATGGCATGCGTTTCTTGTACACAGTGAGTCAGAATCATATTTGTTATCAGTGACATATCAAAAAATTTGTTTTGTGCAGCAGTACAGTTCAAGACAGTAAAAAACTTACAATAAAAATAATAAAATTACTGCAAAACAGGAATAGTGAGATAGTGTTCATGATGATTCACTATATTGTTTCTATGGGCTGTGGTTTTGTCTGAGTAGACTGCAGTTATGTTCGTTAAAGTTAAGAAATATGAGAGAGCTCATCAAAATTTGGAAGGTTTTCCAAGAGTGACAGGCCGGCTGCAGGAAGATGTTTACCCTGCCGGGGGCAAAGGCTCAGAACAAAGGATAAGCTGTTTCAGAGCAAGAAGAGAGCTTTTTTATCCCGAACAGTGATTCTATACTCCAGAAAGTGTTATGGGTACTTAGCAACACACACAAAATGCTGGAGGAACTCAGCAGGCCAGGCAGCATCTATGGAAAAGAGTACAGTACAGTCAATGTTTCAGGTCGAGACCCTTCATCATCTGTGTGTGGTGTTTGGATTTCCAGCTTCTGCAGCTTTTCTCTTGTTCGTGGTTGGATACAGTCATCATTCTCATTGAAAACAGGGGTGTGGCAGGTTTCTGAACATGAAAGGACTTGTGATATGGTATGGTACTGAACGAGCAGATCGACTACGAACAGGACAAGGTTCAGGGCCGGCTGGCTTCCGCCCGCTGATTGTTCTGACGTGCCCTTGCCCATTTTTAATTGGGGTCAGTGTAGTCTGAATTTCTGCAGTCACAATGTGAAACACTTGGTATTTTCTACCGTGAAACTGATGTAGTCATTGAAATATTTTGTACTTTCCCTACACTCAGATTTAGATTTATTTATCACATGTATATCAAAACATAGAGTGAAAAGCACCACTTGTGTTAACAAGTCCACAGCTCTACAAGAGTAAAGGGAAGAATGTGAATTATTGAAAACTTTATTTATTAACTAGACTGCTTAACATCTGGTTGCATGAATTTTTAATGGTAAAATTACTGGCTGACCTACAATCTAATTTTATGCATGTGGGCTGTAATTCATTCAGGCAAATAATAGTTTTAATTATAGCATTTTAGCTACCAGCTTGATCATCAATGTACATTTCAGTCTCTTTCTTTGTGAAGTGCTGAAATAGCATTTCCTTTTTATGATTTGTAAGAAGTACAAGAAAGGAAATATTTTAGGGGGTCATGAGAGACTGTTCAGAGGATGGTGCACGTGTGGAACAAGCTGTCAGCGGGAGTGGTGTAGGTGGGTACAATTTCAACATTTAAGAGAAATTTGGAGAAGTAAGTGGATGGAAGGGGTGTGGTGATCAATAGTCCAGGAGCAGGTCGACCAAGTTTAATCCTCATTCAACCATGCATGAATGCCCATGAGTGCAGCCAAATGAAACAGTGTTCCTCTGGAGCACAGTGCAAAACATAGTACCTACAGTCACACAAAAAATGTATATAGCCCAAAGCCCTGAGTGTACAGTCAACCACGATACAGCTTGTCTTTCGCCGAGGGACAGCAGCAACTTCAGCTCGGACGTGGCGCCACGCCGCCTCTGGTGGATTGCACCAACTCCGCCTCTCACCTGTGTGGCTACACTGCAGCTTGACGCCTTGTCCTCGCTATGATGAAGGCCATGCAATTCTCCCTCAGATAGTGTATCAGACGCAGCATTCCATATTAACCATGTTCAACAGGGTCTTGCAATCACAAGAAAAACTACTGAGACAATCACACGCTGTTGGACTGCACATTGCCTTCGTGCACAGATTCCTCTGATGCTGAAAGCAGTATGATCTGCACCATCCAGCTCCTTCAGTTTCGCCAACAAGCAACTCACTGGTTGGGTAGACCTGCAGCACTTTTAAGTTCTTAATGTCCAACAAGGTCTTGGGATCATAAAAAATTAAGTTTTAAAAAAAGACAGTAACACCTTTGGTTGGCTCCGTAGAAGCCACTTCGACTGAGCGTGTCGCCATCTTAGGGGAAGTCAATGGGACAAGGCAGAATAATAGGTATGCATGGACTAGATGGCAGAAGGACCTGTTTCTGTACTGTACTCCTCTATGATTCCAACAAGAATTCAGCTAAATGGTCTTTGAATGCAGGACCATGCTCCTCCCCACATTACTTACATATATAACACTCGGTCTCAGCCCTCATATTTTATTGTTTTACAACATTGAATTACAGTGGATTTAATTTGGTCCTTTTGACACTGATCAGCAGAAAAGGACTCTTTTGTGTCAAGGTGAAAACAGATCTCTACAAAGTGATCTAAATTAATAACAAATATAAAACACAAAATGATTGATTGCACAAGTATTCACCCCCTTCGAGACAGTATTTAGTAGACACAGCTTTGACAGCAATTACAGCCTTGAGTCTGTGTGGCTAGGTCTCTAACAGCTTTGCAAATCTGGACACTGCAATTCTTCCCCATTCTTCTTTACAAAACTGTTCAAGCTCTGTCAGATTGCATGGGGATCGTGAATGAACAGCCCTTTTCAAATCTAGCCTCAAATTTTCATTTAGGTTGAGTTCTGGACTCTGACTTGGCCACTCCAGGACATTAACTTTGTTGTTTTTAAGCTATTCCTTTGTAGCTTTGGCTTTATACTTGAGGTTGTTGTCTTGCTGGAAAGCAAATCTTCTCCCAAGTCACAGTTCTCTTGCAGATAGCATCAGGTTTTCCTCCAGAATTTTCCTGTACCCATCCCTTATTTATTTATTATTATTTTTATGATTTTTTTTTCTTTCCCTTTTTTTCCTCTCTTTCTTTTTTCTCCCTCTGTCCCTCTCACTATAACTCCTTGCCCATCCTCTGGGCTTCTCCCCCCCCTTTCTTTCTCCCTAGGCCTCCCATCCCATGATCCTCTCCCTTCTCCAGCCTCGTATCCCTTTTTCCAGTCAACTTTCCAGCTCTTAACTCCATCCCCCTCCCCCTCCTGTCTTCTCCTATCATTTCGGATCTCCCCCTTCCCCTCCCACTTTCAAATCTCTTACTATCTTTTCTTTCAGTTAGTCCTGAGGAAGAGTCTTGGCCCGAAACGTTGACTGTACCTCTTCCTATAGATGCTGCCTGGTCTGCTGCGTTCACCAGCATTTTTTATGTGTGTTGCTAATATAACACCATGCCTAGTTTGGTGCCCTAATTTGCTTCACAATCCACAAACTTTAAACATTCTATTTTGTCACACCCTGAACAAACCTACTATCATTTTTCACGACTTGAGCATTATACACCTTGTATTTGCTTTGATAATTCTTACATTTCTAACAGCAAATATGTGAGAACACCAAGGCTTTCGGAAGGAGTTCACCATGGGCTTCTCCATTTGACGTACACCTGTACTTCACTATTGTTAAAGATGCTCTTGCAGCCAGGAAGATGATAAGAGAGAAGAGTGATAAATGTTACCCTTGCTCTGCTAATGAATACAGAAGGTGTTTTGTCTGTCAATATTAAATCATATAGCAAGAAGCATTTATAATTTTAATCTGTCCAGGAGCAAGGCAGCCTAGATAGCAGCGTTCTCAGTTTGATGATTGCTCAGTTACTCTTCAGAAACTGTCAGGCCTGAGAGCCTTGTTGTTACTTTTACTGGTGTCCAGTGTTACTCCAATTCCATATCTTAGATTGAGCACCATTGATATCCCCTCCTGCCCTGCTATCTCACAGCTTTAATGTCATAGAAAAGTTCAAAGTGCAAAGTAAATTTTATTATCAAAGTACATATATGTCAGCCCTGAGTTTCATTTGTCTGTGGGTATACTCAGCAAATCTATAGAATAGTAACTATAACAGGATCCATGAAAGTTCAACCAGAGTGCGGAAGACAACAAATTCTGCAAGTGCAAATATAAGTAAATAGCAATAAATAATGAGAACATGAGATAGAGTCCTTAAAAGTGAGATCAATGGTTGTGGGAACATTTCAATAATGGGGCAAGTGGGTGTACTTGTACTTTTTATTCAAGAACCTGATGGTTGGGGGGTAGTAACTGTTCTTGAACCTGATGTTGTGAGTCCTGAGGCTCTTGTACCTTCTTGGCGATGCCAGCAGTGAGAAAAGTGCATAACCTGGGTGGTGGAGATCCCTGCTGATGGATGCTGCTTTCCTATGACAGTGTTTCATGTAGATGTGCTGAATGGTTGGGAGGGCTTTACCTGTGACATACTGGGCTGAATCCACCACCTTTTGCAGGATTTTCCATTCAAAGGCATTGGTGTTTCCATGCCAGGCCAGGATGCAGCCAGTCAATATACTCTTCACTACACATCTATAGAAGTTTGTTAAAGTTTCAGATGTCGTGCTGAATCTCTGCAGACTCATAAGGAAGCAGAGAAGCTGCCGTGCTTTCTTTGTGATTGCAGTTACATGCTGGGTCCAGGACAAGTCCTCTGAGATAGTAACACCCAGGAATTTAACGTTGCTAACCCTTCCACCTCTGATCCTCCAGTGACCTCTGGTTTCCCTCTCCTGAAATCTGTAATCAGCTCCTTGGTCTTGCTGGTGTTGAGTGAGAGGTTGTTGTTATGCCAAATTTTCATTCTCCTTCCTGTATGCTGATTCATCGCCAACTTTGATACGGCCCACAACAACGGTGTTGTCAGCAAGCTTGAATGTGATATTGGAGTATTCAAATATTAGTACAAGTGCTGAGTAATGGATGTAATTAAGTAATTGATTTACAAATAGTTAATGAAGCAAAGAAATTGTTGCAGCTGTTGGCTTCTTAAAAAATTGTTGAGGAAAATTGAAAAGAAGTGTCAAAATTTCCAAAGTAAACTTCACAGACAGCTCTATATTTGATGTGGTCTTTATATTTGAGGATTGTGAAATTAATTCACGGGAAATACTTTCTGTGTAACCTTGTCCAAACTCCTGTCAGGCTGACTCTTGGCCTCAGTTCAAAGAAAAGCTGCAGCTTCTCATCAGCTTCGAAATGGTGGAGGGTCAAAAGCATGAGATCTAACTCCCATCTGGAGCTGTACCTGACCTGCTGCGTCTTCTCTCTTTTGTTACTATCTCAGATTTCCTGAACCCTTGGTATTTTAGTTATTAAGAGTCAGAGAAGACTACAATACAGAAACAGGCATTTTGGCCCATCTAGTCGATGCAGATCTGTTAGTCTTCCTAGTCCCATTGACCTGCACTGGGACCATAGCCCTTCATACCCCTCTCATCCATGCACCTATCCAAACTTCACAAGTTGCAATTGAACCCACATCTCCACTTCTTCTGGCAGCTCATTCCACACTCACACCACCTTCTGAGTGAAGAATTTCCCCTTCACGCTCTCCTTAAATATTTCACCTTTTGCCCTTAACCAATTACCCTTAGTTATACTCTCAATGGAATAAAGCCTGCTTGGCTTTATGCTATCTACACACCTCAAACCCCATTTGGTTTTGCTGAAATTCTAGTGTGTGGGTTGTTTACCAACTGAACTAGTTCAATACAATAACCTTGAGAGATCACCAACATCAAAACTACAGCTATAATATAAAGAAACTTTTAAAAAATTGTTAAAGTAATGACCTCAATTGGAGCCATGCAGCATTGAAACAGGCTCGAGGACAGCTTCTACCCCATGGTTTTATAAATGGTTCCCTAGTGCGATAAAATGGACTCTTAACATCACAATCTACCTTATTACGATTTTGCACGTTATTGTCCGTGTAACTGTGTCACTTTATTCTGCATTCTTTTGTCGTTTTACCCTGTACGACCTCAATACACTGTTTAATCTGTCCTTTATGAACTGTATGCAAGACAAGCTTTTCACTGTATTCCACTACCTGTGACAATAATAAACCAATTTCAGCACCGTCAGCCCAACCAGTCCTGGCCAACCATGATGCCCCAGTTGCCAACATTTATCCCAGAACCTAAACCTGTCCGACCCATGTACGTAGCCAGCTGTTTAATTTAAAGTTGTTATTGTACCTGCCTCATCCACTTCCTGTGGCAGCTCACTCCACATAGACAGCTACCTCCCTTTCTGGGAAAAAAAAGTTGCCCCTCAAGTCCCTCTTAAATCTTTCCCCTCTCACCTTAAACCTGTGCCCTCGAGTTCTTGATCCCACAACCCCAGGAACAACGGCTAAAGCGCACTCATCTTATTGATGGCCATCATGTTTTTATACACCTTTATAAAAACTCTGTCCCCCAGTTTGGGAAGCTGAGGGGGGTGATAGATAGGACGCATAGAGGGGTAGTTACTCTCAAGGTGCAGGACACTGGAAACTGAGTGAGAATCAGGAAGGGGAATGCAGAGGACCCCTGTGCTGTTCACATCCAACAACAGGTATATCACTTTGGATACTTCTAGGGGGCGGGGGTTAGGAAAGGCGACCTAGCAGAATAAAGTCACAGCGGTAAGGTCTCTGGCACTGTGCCTCAGAGGGGCAGGGAGCAGACGAGGCTTGCTGTGGAGTTAGAGGATTTGTTAGGTAGGGGTGCAGAAAGGAGGTCCTATGGACAAGAACAAGATTCTTGGATGGTGTGTTATCTCCCAGATGCCAGGGTTTGGGACATCTCCAATCAAGTCCTCAGCATTTTTAAGTGCGAGGGTGAACAGCCAAAGGTCATGGTCTATGTAGGTACCAATGACATGGATTGGACAAGTGACGAGGTTCTGCAAAGTGAGTTCATGGAGTTAAGTGCTAAGTTAAAGGGCAGGACCTCCAGGGTTATGACCTCAGGATTGCTGCCCATGCCTGGGGCTAGTGAGGCCAGAAATAAGAAGATTATGCAGTTTAATATGTGGCTAAGGAGCTGGGCTAGGGGAGAAGGCATCAAATTTTTGGATCATTGGAGTCTCTTCCAGAGAAGATGGGACATGTACAGAAGAGGGGGTTTGCACCTGTAAGGGGAGCTAATATCCTAGTGGGAAAGTTTGTTAGTGCTGCACAGGTGGGTTTAAACTAGAGTTGCAGGGGGATGGGTACCAGAGTGCCAAAACAGTTAGTGGAGAAGTTGTGGAGACAGATGCTATTAAGACATTAGACAAAGTCAGAAATCAAAATGTTTGGCATGGTGCAACTAGTGTCCTGAGCTATGTATATTTCAATGCAAGAAGTATTGTAGGAAAGGCAGATAAACTCAGGGCACGGATCAACACAGGGAATTATGATATTGTAGCCATCAGTGAGAGGGCAGGACTGGCAGCTGGATATTCTGGAGTTCCGTTGTTTTAGGTGCGACAGAGTGGGAGGGATTAAGACAGAAGGGCGTTGTTACTAAGCAGGGAAAATGTCAAGACAGTGCTCAGTCAGGACAGACTGGAGAACTCGTCTAGTGAGGCCTAATGGTTGGAAGTGAGGAATGAGAAAGGTATGACCACATTAATGGGGATATATTACAGACCACCCAACAGTCCATGGGATTTACAGGAACAAATTTGTAGAGAGATCGCAGACTTGGAAGAAACACAAGGTTGTTATGATAGGTAATTTTAACTTTCCCATATTGTCTGGGACTCCCATACTGTAAAAGGACTAGATGGGATTTTTTCAGGAATATTTCCTTAATCAGTACATAGAAGTCCCAACGAGAGAGTATGCAATACTGGATCTGTTTTTAGAGAATGAGACAGAGCAGGTGACAGAAGTTTGTGTTAGGGAACACTTTGCATCTAGTGATCACAATGCCATTAGTTTCAAAGTAAGCATGCAAAAAGATAAGTCTGGTCTGAGGGTTTAGATTCTAAATCGATGTACGGCCAATTTTGATAGTATCAGAAAGGATCTAACAAGTGTGGATTGGGACAGGCTATTTTCTGGCAAAGGTATACTTGGTAAGTGAGAGGCCTTCAAAACTGAAATTTTGAGAGTGCAAAGCTTGTATGTGTCTGTCAGAATAACAGGTTTAAGGAGCCTTAGTTTTCAAGAGATATTGAGGCTCTGGAAAAGAAAACATAGAGGCATAGCCTTAACAAAAAAGGTAAACGAGAATCCTAAGGAATTCTGCAAATAGGTTAACAGCAATAGGATTGCAAGGGACAAAATTAGTCCTCAGGAAGATCAAAATGGTAATCTATGTGTGGAGCCAAAAGAGATGAAGGAGATCTGACATGGAACTTTTGTATCCATATTTACTCAGGAGACAGCCAGAGAGTCTATGGAAGTGAGACAAAGCAGCGTCGAGGTTATGGACCCTATACAGATTACAGAGTTGTTTGCTCTCTTGAGGCAAATTGGGGTGGATAAATCCCTAGGGACTGACAAGGTGTTCCCTCAGACTTTACGGGAGGCAAGTGCAGAAATTGCACAGGCCCTAGCAAAGATATTTAAATCATCCTTGGCGACAATGAGGTGCTGGAGGATAACTAAAGTTGTTCCGCTGTTTCAGAAAGGCTGTAAAGCAGGAAATTATAGGCCAGTGAGCCTGACAGCAGTAGTGGGAAAGTTATTGAAAGGTATTCTATGGGACTGGATGTAAGAGTTAGACATGGACTGATTAAGGATAGTCAGCATGGCTTTATACATGATAGGTCATGTTTAACCAACCTTATAGTTTTTCTGGGAAAGCTGATGAAAACAAAGCAGTGGATGTTGTCTGCATGGACAAGGTCCCACATGGGGGGTTGGTCAACAAGGTTTAGTCCCTTGACATTAAAGATGAAGTAGTAATCGGATTAGATATTGGCATTGCGGGAGAAGCCAGAGAGTGGTAGTGGATGGTTGCCTCTCTGACTGGAGGCCTGTGACTAGTGGTGTGCTGCAGGGATCGGTGCTGGGTCCATTGTTGTTTGCCATCTATATCAATGATCTGGATGATAATGTGGTTAACTGGATCAGCAAATTTGCAGATGACACCAAGATTGGGAGTGTAGTGGACAGCAAGGAAGACTATGAGAGCTTGCAGTGGGATCTGAACCAGCTGGAAAACTAAGAGAAGGAATTTATTAAAGACAAATGCAAGGTGTTGCATTTCAGTCGGATCTACCAGAGTAGGTTTTACAGTGAAAGCCAGGGCACTGAGAAGTGCGATAGAACAAAGTGATCTGGCAGTACAGTCCACAATTCATTGAAAGTGGCAGCAGAGATCAGTAGGGTCATAAAGAAAGCTCTTGGCTCATTGACCTTCATAAATCAAAGTATTGTGTACTACAGATGGGATGTTATGTTGTTTGAGATGTTGGTGCAGCCTAATTTGGTATTGTGTGCAGTTTTGATCTCCTGCCCACAGGAAAGATGTCAATAAGGTTGAAAGAACATCAAGAAAACTTGCATGGAAATGCTGGATCTGGAGGACCTGAATTATATGGAAAGATTGAATAAATTAGGACTATATTCCTTAGAATGTAGCAGATTGAGAGGAGATTTGATAGAGGTATACAAAATTAGAAGGGGTATAGATGGGGTAAATGCAAGCATGGTTTTTCCACTGATGTTGGGAGGGACTACAACTAGAGGTCATGGTTATGGTTGAAAGGTGAAAATTTTGAGGGGACCTTGAGGGGAAACTTTTTCACTCGAAGGGTTATGAGAGTGTGGAACGAGCTGCCAGTGCAAGTGGTACATTTCACCATTTAAGGGAAGTTTGGATAGGAACACGGATGGTAGGGGTCTGTAAGGCTATGGTTAAGTTGTTCGGCATGGACAAGATGGGCCAGAAGGTCTGTTTCTGTGTTATACACTTCTGTGAGTCTATGACTCCTACATGGTAAGGAATAAATTCTTAGTCTGTCCAACTTATCCCCCTGAAAATTCAGTCCCTGAACTCAAAGTAAGTTTATTATTGAAATATGTATATGTCACTTTATACTACCTTGAGATTCATTTCCTTGCGGGCATTTATTAGAAATTAAAGAAATGCAATAGAACTTATGAAAAGCTATACATAAAAAGTGACAAACAACCATTGTACAAATGACAAATAGCACAAATAAAAATAAATAAATAATACCTGTGCCTGGGTCGCGTCCTTGTAAATCTTGTCTGCACACCTTGCATGTGAAAAGAACATCCTTTCTATAGCAAGGCAGTCAAAAGTGACCACAACAGAAGTGTGGCCTCATGGAGTCCAGTACGACCTCCCCATCATCTCAATCATTTTCCTTGCTTTAATGTCCGTGCTCAGCATTTGGCAGAATCGGTGGGCAGAATGAGACACTGACTCCTGTACATGATTAAATGATATGCCACAAGTGCTTTGCTCCAAACAATTACAGATTATCTACAAAAAATCATGAAGAAATTTGACATTTAACGCTAATAATTTCACGATGTTCTGCATCTGAACAATTATGCTTCTATGTAGGTCAGTTGGCAGGAGCCTATTCTGGCAGTGTGATTTGACTGCCTTTTATAGTAACTTCAACACAGTGGGTGCCTCACATAATCTCAATATAACCTGCTGTAGGCATCTTGTTATCTTCTTGGCAGGCTGAACTATTTATATCTGAAGACTACGTTTTAGTTCATCACTCCATCTGTTTATCCTTTAGTAATGAAGCCAGGTTTTTCAGATATCAAAAAAGGATATGAATCACAACAGGAATGACGATAATATGTCCTTGAACTCAAATTATAACCATATAACAATTACAGCACAGAAACAGGCCATCTCGGCCCTTCTAGTCCGTGCCGAACTCTTAGTCTCGCCTAGTCCCACCGACCTGCACTCAGCCCATAACCCCCTATTCCTTTCCTGTCCATACATCTATCCAATTTAACTTTAAACGACTACATCAAACCTGCCTCAACCACTTCTACTGGAAGCTCATTCCACACAGTTACCACTCTCTGAGTAAAGAAGTTCCCCCTCATGTTACTCCTAAACCTTTGCCCTTTAACTCTCAACTCATGTCCTCTTGTTTGAATCTCCCCCATTCTCAATAGAAAAAGCCTATCCACATCAACTCTATCAATCCCTTTCATAATTTTGAACACTTCTATCAAGTTCCCCCTCAACCTTCTACGCTCCTAAGAATAAAGACCTAACTTGTTCAACCTTTCTCTGTAACTTAGGAGATGAAACCCAGGCAACATTTTAGTAAACCTCCTCTGTACTCTCTCAATTTTATTGACATCTTTCCTGTAATTCGGTGACCAGAACTGTACACAATACTCCAAATTTGGCCTTACTAATGCCTTATACAAATTCAACATTACATCCCAACTCCTATACTCAATGCTCTGATTTATAAAGGCCAGCATACCAAAAGCTTTCTTCACCACCCTATCCACATGAGATTCCACCTTCAGGGAACTATGCACCATTATTCCTAGATCCCTCTGTTCTACTGCATTCTTCAATGCCCTACCATTTACCATGTATATCCTATTTTGATTAGTCCTACCAAAATGTAGCACCTCACATTTTTCAGCATTAAACTCCATCTGCCATCTTTCAGCCCACTCTTCTAACTGGCCTAAATCTCTCTGCAAGCTTTGAAAACCTCCTTCATTATCCACAACGCCACCTATCTTAGTATCATCTGCATACTTACTAATCCAATTTACCACCCCATCATCTAGATAATTAATATATATGACAAACAACACCGGACCCAGTACAGATCCCTGAGGCACACCACTACACACCGTCCTCCTATCTGACACACAGTTATCCACCACTACTCTCTGGTGTCTCCCATCTAGCCACTGCTGAATCTGTTTAACTACTTCAATATTAATGCCTAACGATTGAATCTTCCTAACTAACCTTCCGTGTGGAGCCTTGTCAAAGGCCTTACTGAAGTCCATATAGATAACATCCACCGCTTTACCCTCGTCAACTTTCTTAGTAACCTCATCAAAAAATTCAGTAAGGTTTGTTAAACACGACCTTCCACGCACAAATCCATGTTGACTGTTCCTAATCAGACCCTGTCTATCCAGATAATTATATATACCATCTCTAAGAATACTTTCCATCAATTTACACACCACTGACGTCAAATTCACAGGCCGATAATTGCTAGGTTTACTCTTAGAACCCTGTATAAACAATGGAACCACAGGACCGATATGTCAATCTTCTGGCACCATCCCCGTATCTAATGACATTTGAAATATTTCTGTCAGAGCCCCTGCTATTTCCACACTAACTTCCCTCAAGGTCCTAGAGAATATCTTGTCCGGACCTGGAGTCTTATCCACTTTTATATTCCTCAAAAGCGCCAGTACTTCCTCTTCTTTAATCGTCATACTTTCCATAACTACCCTTCTTGTTTCCTTTACACAATTCAATATCCTTCTCCTTAGTGAATACCGAAGAAAAGAAATTGTTCAAAATCTCCCCCATCTCTTTTGGCTCCGCACATAGCCGTCCACTCTGATTCTCTAAGGGACCAATTTTATCCCTCACTATCCTTTTGCTATTAACAATACTGTGGAAACCCTTTGGATTTATTTTCACCTTACTTGCCAAAGCAGCCATGTATCTTCTTTTAGCTTTTCTAATTTCTTTCTTAAGATTATTTTTACATTCTTTATGTTCCTCGAGCACCTCATTAACTCCAAGCTGCCTATATTTATTGAAGAAGATCCCTCTCTTTTTCCGAACCAAGTTTCCAATATCCCTTGAAAACCATGGCTCTCTCAAACTTTTAACCTTTCCTTTCAACCTAACAGAAACGTAAAGATCCTGTACCCTCAAAATTTCACCTTTAAATTACCTCCATTTCTCTATTACATCCTTCCCATGAAACAAATTGTCCCAATCCACTCCTTCTATATCCTTTCGCATCTCCTCAAAGTTAGCCTTTCTTCAATCAAAAATCTCAACTCTGGGTCCAGTCCTATCCTTCTCCATAATTATATTGAAACTAGTGGTATTGTGATCACTGGACCCGAAGTGCTCCCCAACACATACCTCCGTCACCTGCCCTATCTCATTCCCTAACAGGAGATCCAACACTGTCCCTTCTCTGGTTGGTTCCTCTATGTATTGCTGCAAAAAACTATCCTGCACACATTTGACAAACTCCAAACCATCCAGCTCTTTTACAGAATGGGCTTCCCAGTCTATGTGTGGAAGATTAAAATCTCCCACAATCACAACCTTGTGCTTACTACAAATATCTGCTATCTCCTTACAAATTTGCTCCTCCAGTTCTCTGTCCCCATTAGGTGGTCTATAATACACCCCTATAAGCGTCACAACACCTTTCCTGTTCCTCAATTCCACCCAAATAGCCTCCCTAGACGAGTCCACTAATCTATCCTGCCAGAGCACCGCTGTTATATTTTCTCTGACAAGCAATGCAACACCTTCCCCTCTTGCCCCTCCTATTCTATCACACCTGAAGCAATGAAATCCTGGAATATTTAGTTGCCAATCACACCCCTCCTGCAACCACGTTTCACTAATAGCTACAACATCATATTTCCGGATATCAGTCCCTGCTCTAAGCTCATCCACCTTTCTTACAATGTTCCTAGCTTTAAAATAGATGCATTTAAGAAACTCTCCACCTCCTACTCTCTGTTTATCCTTAATGGAGCAAACAACTTCGTTATCTTTTTCTTCCTTGTCCCCTACATCTTTGGTCTGAGTGCTCCCATTCTCTGTCCCCTGCCTATCCTCCCTCACACACTGTCTACTAGCTTTCTCTATCTGTGAACTAACCTCCTCTCTCCTAGTCTCTTTAATTTGATTCCCACCCCCCCCCAACCATTCTAGTTTAAAGTCACCTCAGTAGCCCTCGCAAATCTCCCCGCCAGGATATTGCTCCCCCTAGGATTCAAGTGTAAACCGTCCTTTTTGTACAGGTCACACCTGCGCCAAAAGAGGTCCCAATGATCCAAAAACTTGAATCCCTTCCGCCTGCTCCAATCCCTCAGCGAATGTAATGGCCTCTCTGCAATGTTTCACTGCTGAGCTAATGGTTTCTCCGTAGCAGCAATGTTTTGGTTATGACTAGAGAAAACAGGGTTTTGGAGTGTGTGGTTATCCAATGAGAGAAATGTTCTTTCTTGTGAGTCTGGAAGAGAGATTTTCATGATCTTTTGCCAGGGAGAGATGAGAAGACACGAATGGAGAGAGTGGGCCCTTTTTCCTTCTGTTTTTTTTTGTTTTCTTTACTAACCTATAGTCAAAGTAAGAATTATAAAGCTCAATCATTTAATCGCATATTGTGTACTGCTTGTTATTTCACGGTACTTATTTGTAAGAGGGGACACATCAAGCAGCATCCACCCAAACAAGATTTCCTAAGTTTGGCCAGGTTGGGGTCTGTTACCTCCAATAATAAGCTGCTAGCCGAAGCAAGAGTTACATGAGGTTAGATGACTGAGTGAATCGCTTCCCACGTTCACAGCAGGTGAACTGCCTCTCCCCAGTGTGAACTCACTGATGCACAATGATTATCATGTGCCACAAGAGAGTCTGAGGTACAAACGGCCACACAATAGAGGAACTGCAGTGTGATATTTTGTTACAACCGTTATTAGTTATATTCCAAAAACATTCAGTGGCCACTTTATTAGGTACAATTACACTACAGGTACCACATTAATATCTCTTGAACTCAAATTGTTGTGTACCACAGGACAGTCTGAGGTATAAATGGCCACGCAATAGAGGAACTGCGTAGTGTTACTGCCGTTGTTAGTTATATTATACATGTACACTCAGTGTATGTTCATGTTCTTCTGCTGCTATGGCCTATCCACATCAAGATTTAACATGTTCAGAGATGCTCTTCTGCACACTAGTGTTGTAACATGTAGTTATTTTAGTTACTGTTGCCTTCCTGTCAGCTTGAACCAGTCTGGCCATTCTCCTCTGACCTTTCTCATTAACAAGATATTTTTACCCACAGAACTCACTGGATATTTTTTGTTTATGGCATCATTCCCTGTAAATTCCAGAGACACTGGTAGAAAATCCCGTGGGAGTAAGCAGTTTATGAGATACTCAAACCACTCCATCTGGCATCAACAATCATTCCACAGCCAAAGTCATTTAGATCACATTTCTTTCCCATTCTGATGTTTGGTCTGGACAACAACCAAATCTCTTGGCCATGTCTGCATGCATTTATGCATTGAGTTGCTGTTAGATATTTGCATTATTGAGCAGGTGTACAGGTATACCTAATAAAGTGGCCACTGAGTGTATGTTACCAGAAATTCCTATAATAGTGGAAGGAGCATGCTGGGATTAACCTGTCTATACCCCACATAATTTTGTTTACTTCTTTCAAATCTCCCTTCATTCTTCCACGTTCTGGGAATAAAGTCCTAACTTCAACCTTTCCCTGTAACCCAGGTCCTCAAGTCCTGGCAACATCTGTGTAAATTTTCTCTGCACTCTTTCAATCTTTTTTCCATCTTTCCTGCAGCCAGATGGCCAGAACGAATTATAAGACCAGAAGACATGGGAGCAGAATTAGGCCATTTGTCCCAGTGAGTCTGCTCTGCCATTTCATCATGGCTGATCCATTTTTACTCTCAGCCCCGATCTCCTGCCTTCGCCCCCGTATTCCTTCATGCCCTAACCAATCAATAATCCTTCAAACTCTGCCTTAAATACACATAAAGACTTGGCCTCCACAGCTACCTGTGGCAACGAATTCCACAGATTCACTACTCTGCAGCTAAAGAAATTCCTCCTCATCTCCATTCTAAAAGGATGCCACTGTATTCTGAGGCTGTGTGCTCTGGTCTTAGACACACCCACCATAGGAAACATCTTCTCCACATCAACCCTGTCAAGGCCTTTCACCATTTGATAGGTTTCAGTAAGATCACCCTTCATTCTTATGAGTTCCAGTGAATACAGGCCTAGAGCCATCCAACACTCTTCATATGACAAGCCGTTTAATCCTGGAATCATTTTTATGAACCTCCTTTGAACTCTCTCCAGTTTCAGCACATCCTTTCTAGGGGGCCGAAAACTGCTCATAATACTCCAAATGAGGCCTCACCAGTGCCTTGTAAAGCCACAGCATCACATCCTTGCTCTTATATTCTAGATCTCTTGAAATGAATACTAACATGGCATTTGCCTTCTTCACCACCAACTCAACCTGCAAGTTAACCTTCAGGGTGTTCTGCACAAGGACTCCCAAGTCCCTTTGCATCTCAGATTCCTGGATTTTTTCCCCATTTAGAAAATAGTCCACACATTTATTTCTATTACCAAAGTGCATGACCATGCATTTTCCAACATTGTATTTCATTTGCCACTTTCTTGCCCATTCTCCTAATCTGTCTAAGTCTTTCTGCATCCTACCTGTTTCCTCAACACTACCTGCCCCTCCACCAATCTTTGTATCTTCTGTAAACTTAGCAACAAAGCCATCTATTCCATCATCTAAGTCATTTATATATAGCATAAAAAGAAGCGGTCCAACACCGACCACTGTGGAACACTACTAGTCACTGGTAGCCAACCAGAAAGGATCCTTTTTATTCCCACTCGCTGCCTCCTACCAATCAGCCAATGTACAACTTTCCTGTAATGCTTAACTTGGTAATAGCCTCATGTGTGGCACCTTATCAAAGCCCTTCTGAAAATCCAAATATACAACATCCACTGCATCCCCTTATCTATCCTACTTATAATCTCCTCAAAGAATTCAAACAGGTTTTTCAGGCAGGATTTTCCCTGAAGGAAACCATGCTGACTTTGTACTATCTTGTCCTGTGTCACCAAGTACTCCATCATTTCATCCTTAACGATTGACTTCAACGTCTTCCCAACCAATAAGGTCAGGCTAACTGGTCTATCATTTCCTTTCTGCTGCCTTCCTCCTTTCTTAAAGAGTGGAATAACATTTGCAATTTTCCAGACAGAGTCAAGTGAGTTTTGAAAGGTCATTTCTAATGCCACCATAATCTCTAACAGTTCCTCTTTCAGAACCCTAGGGTGCAGTTCCTCTGGTCCGGGTGACTTGTGTACCTTTAGGTCTTTCAGCTTTTTGAGCACCTTCTCCCTTGTAACAGTAACTGCACCCACTTCTCTTCCTTCACACACCACAACATCAGGCGTACTGCTAGTGTCTTCCACAGTGAAGACTGACGCAAAATACTCATTCAGTTCATCAGCCATCTCCTTGTCCCCCGTCCCCCGTTATTATTTCTCCAGCATCATTTTCTAGCGGTCCTGTATCCACTTTCATTTCTCTTTCATTTTTAACATACTTGAAAAAACTTTTACTTTGATATTATTTGCTAGCTTGCCCTCATATTTAATCTTTTCCCTGCTCATGATTTTTTGAGTTGCTCTCTGTAGGATTTAAAAAACTTCCAAATTCTCTATTTTCCCACTAATTTTTGCTTTGTTGTATGCCCTTTCTTTTGCTTTTACAATAGCTTTGACTTCCCTTGTCAGCCACGGACTCCTCTGTCCCATGGCCAGTTCCAGCTTCATATATCACACATCTAGGTCCTCACCCTCTGAATCAGTATCCCTCTCAGGGGTGGGGGCCAGCCTAACCTCGCCTGCAGTGGGCCCTGCAGTCGCCTCACGTTTCCGCGGAGTCCTCTTTCTAGGTGTAGGCTCCAAGTCGGGCTCTGGGTCTACCTGCACCTCTTGTCCCAGGGACAACAGGTGGTTCCGATAGAGAATCTTGACAGGCCCATTCCCATCCTCTGGTTTCATCCAGAAAACTGGTAGGTTTGGCATCCGACTCTCCACCATATAGGGATTAGCCGCCCAGCGGTCCACCAACTTATGTTTCTCAGGAAGCGCCAAATTCCTTATGAGGATTCGGTCTCCCAGCAGGAGTTGGGAGAACCTCAACTTTTGATCATACCTGTACTGTACCTGGCCTGTGGCATCCAGTTTCGCCGAGGTCAGGATATAACTTGGAGTCCTCACCTCAAACTTGGCCCTGTAGAGGTAGTCACTCAGCTTATCCACCACTGCCCATTTCAACGCCAGAAATTCCAACTTTTGAGTGGGATAGTTTTTCTCGGAAGGTGACAGACTCCAGCTGACAAATGCAACCCGGTGCCCTGATCCTGATACAGGACCCTAACCCTAAGCCCTCTCGTGCAGTATATACGGCAAAAGCCAACTCCAGCACCTGGGTCAGCAGCTCCTTCAGTGACTGAAAGGCCTCTTCACACTTTGCATCCCACCTCAGTCCAAAGGGCTCCGACAGGCTAAGATACCCTCCATCGTCCTGTCCTTTTTTCCCGCTCCCTTCTTCCCCAAGGGAGGTAACCGCACAGAAGCTGATTCAACGGGTGACTCACTTTCGTGTAACCTTTCACGAACCTCAGATAGTAACCACAGAACCCAAGGAACAAGCGCACACAGTCTGGGGTCTTGGCCAAGTGGTCACTGCCTCTATCTTTGCCGGATCTGTAGCTACTCCATTTCGTGAGACTATGTGCCCAACATAGCTAACAGACATTTGGCACAACTGACACTTGTCCAGGGAAAGTTTTAACCCTGCAACTTTCAGGTGGCCCAGCACCTTCAGTAGCCTCATTCCATGTTCTTCCGTGGTGGATCCAAACAGTTTGAGGTCATCCAGATACACTAAAACCTCAAGCAAGTTCATATCCCCCACCATCTTCTCCATGACCCGCTGCAAGGTCGCAGGGGCTCCTGATATGCCCTAAGGTAACTTTTCTGACTGGAAGATTCCCAGGGGACATATAAATGCCGTCTTCTCTTTGTCAACCTCACTCATGGGGATCTGGTAATATCCACCCCTCAAGTCCAGCACACTGAACCACTTTGCACCCTCAGACAGGCCAATGCATCTTCAATCCTTGGGACCGTAAACTGGTCAGGGACAGTGCGCCTGTTCAGAATCTTATAGTCCACACATATCCGTACCTTCCCATTCTTCTTTCTGGCCACTACTGTTGGGGATGCATCGGGCTTCAGGACTTGGTGATGATCCCAGCTTCCTTCAACTTGCACAAAGGCTGCCGAACGTCCTTCACCTCTGCAGGGACCAGCCTCCGCGACCATTCTCTAAACGGGGTGTCCTTGGTCACCCGGATAGTGTGACGAGTGCTCTTGGAATAACGCACATTAAACTCGTCAGTGGAAAAGACACCTTCCAGCTTCAACATCCTCTTCCAACCCACAGGAACCGGGGAGTCCTCGAAGTTGAATGACTCAGTGGTCAACTTTCCCCCTTTTTCCAATAGTTTCTCACTGGCTTGTCTCACAGGGACACTGGACATTACCGTCGCCGGGAACAAATGCGCCAGGGGCATCCCCCACTTGAAGGTGATCTCCCTCTTCATAGTGTTCCTGACAATCACTGCCATCCTGCTCACCTGTACAACTGAGGCCTTCTGCAAATCGGGCCTCACCAGTACCCCAGCAGGAAATCCCGACTCCCCCTCGTGGTCTTCAAGAGGGTCCACTATGAAGGCCTCACCCTTAGGCACTCCGGGAAATTTGGGAGTCCCCAGTACTCTCGCTACTTCCCCGGGCAGTACCACCATTGGCTTCGACTGGGTGAACCACACAGCTCCTCGTCTAAATTCGGTATCCAGCCCAATGCAGCCATGCACTTCCTCAAAAGCAGCTCGAAACACCGGGTGCACGGACAATGTTCCTAGAGAGCTCTCGCCAGCCGTCTCCTTGCAGGCCCCCATGAGCCTCCTCACAAGAGGGGTGTTGGTCCCCTCAAGAAATGAAACGCTGAAACAATTTTTCTATTCTGTATGGAAAACAGATCTATGAAGTTAAAGCTTCTTACACAAAACCAAACAAAAAGCAGAATTCGTGTCGTTTCCTTGTCTAGAAATGTTCCCTGACTTGCTGATCGAATGTTGAACAATACTTCAGTTTACCTATTTCTCTGTCAGAACTTCTCATAAAGCACACTTCTTTCAAATTTACTGCATTTTGTTAGCTAGGTTTGTGTGTTGATCATTCCAATAACACAGGGACAACAAAGATTTTATTTCCTGAATATCTTTTGGTGTATTGTTCTGATTATGAAAATTACCATGAAATTTCCCTATCACGCACCATTTTTTTGAAAAAAATGCCTATTTTTGTTATTTCAAACATAGAAACCTACAGCACATTACAGGCCCTTGGGCCCACAATGTGCCGACCATGTAACCTCCTCTAAAAACTGCCTAGAATTTCCCTACTGCATAGCCCTCTATTTTACTAAGCTCCATGTACCTATCTAAGCATCTCTTAAAAGACCCTATTGTATCCGCCTCCACCACCTTCACTGGCAGTGCATTCCATTCTGTGTGAAAAACTTACCCCTGATATCCCCCTGTACCTAATTCCAAGCACCTTAAAACTATGCCCCTTTGCGTTCGCCATTTCAGCCCTGGGAAAAAGCCTCTGACTATCCACATGACCAATGCCTCTCATCATCTTGTACACCTCTGTCAGGTCACCTCTCATCCTCCGTCACTCCACGGTGAAAAGGCCAAATTCACTCAACCTATTCTCATAAGGCACGCTCTCCAATCCAGACAACATCCTTGTAAATCTCCTCTGCACTCTCTCTATAGTTTCAATTCACAATTCAAGTCAATTAAAATGGTGCCCACAATAGAAGCTGAAATGTTTTCTAATCTTATCCGGGCATGCTTGGGCAGAGCAGATGCTGCATGGCAGGACAGGTTTTAGAAAGGCTGGAAAAGCATCATGCAGGCAGTGTTCTATGCATTGTGTTTACATGTTTATCAGTTTGCATATGCTCCCCATGCATAGCATATTGTGTGTACTCGTTATAATAAAGTAATTGTATTTTCAGGAGCTTTTGTGATAGCAAAATGTCTCGCAAATATTTCAACAGCCACAATACTTTTTGGTATATTTGTGGCAAGTGTACGCTTAAATCGCAAAGATTCCTCTTATTAAGAAAGTCCACGAGCTCTGCTTTGGGTGTAAAATTGGTGACCAAGGCAAAGCCTGGGCTCCTCACATTTGTTGTGCAACATGTGCTGTTGATCTTAGAGCTTGCCTCAGAGGTACTCGGAAGTCAATGCTGTCTCTGTCCCAATGATATGGCGAGAGCAAAACAATCATGTGGCAGACTGCTACTTCTGTCTGACCAATGTCTGGTTTTTCTGCTAAAAACAAGATATCTTTTGAATACTCCAATCTCCCTTCAGCCATGAGACCTCTGCTTCATGATAGTATTTTTCCAGTACTGAAGCCACCAGAGACATGGAGTCTAGAGGAGGAAGACGAAGATACCATGATGCACAAGCCAGGAATGAAAACAATACTGATACAGATTTTGAACCTTTTGTTGAGTGAACCACATCTGATAAAACTCAATCTGAGTTAAATGACCTGTTCAGAGACTTGGTTGTGTCAAAGGCAAAACCAGAATTACTGGCAGACTGCAAGGATGGAGTCTGCTCTTACCAGGCACAAACCTCCCCGTAAGTGATGTCAATGTTTTAGATAGGTATTTCCTAGAGTATTTGGAATCGATTGTTAGGGATGAGATTACAGACGACCTGGAGGCACATGTCAAGATAGGCCAAAGCCAGCATGGTTTCCTGAAAGGAAAGTCCTATCTGACAAACCTATTGCAATTCTTTGAGGAAATTACAAGCAGGGTAGACAAAGGAGATGCAGTAGTCATGGTGTACTTGGATTTTCAGAAGGCCTTTGACAAGGGGCCGTACGTCAGGCGGCTCAGCAAGGTAAGAGCCCATGGAATTACAGGGAAGTTACTAGCACGGGTGGAGCATTAGCTGGTCAGCAGAAAGCAGAGAGTGGGAATAAAGGGATCCTATTTTGGCTGGCTGCCGGTTACCAGTGGAGTTCCACAGGGGTCAGTGTTGGGACCACTGCTTTTTATGATGTATGTCAATGATTTGGACTATGGTATTAATGGACTTGTGGCTAAATTTGCTGATGATACAAAGATAGGTGGAGGAACAGGTAGTGTTGAGGAAACAGAGAGCTTGCCAAGAGACTTAGATAGTTTAGGGGAATGGGCAAAGAAGTGGCAAATGAAATACAATGTTGGAAAATGTATGGTCATGCACTTTGGTGGAAGAAATAGATGGGCAGACTATTAATTAGATAGGGAGAGAATTCAAAATACAGAGATGCAAAGGGACTTGGGAGTCCTTGTGCAGGATACTCTAAAGGTTAACCTCCAGGTTGAGTCGGTTGTGAAGAAGGCAAATGGTTGGCATTCATTTCTAGAGGTATAGAATATAGGAGCAGGGATGTGATGCTGAGGCTCTATAAGGCACTCGTGAGCCCACACTTGGAATATTTTGTGCAGACAACAGGAATTCTGCAGATGCTGGAAATTCAAGCAACATACATCAAAGTTGCTGGTGAACGCAGCAGGCCAAGCAGCATCTATAGGAAGAGGCGCAGTCGACGTTTCAGGCCGAGACCCTTCGTCAGGACTAACTGAAGGAAGAGTGAGTAAGGGATTTGAAAGCTGGAGGGGGAGGGGGAGATGCAAAATGATAGGAGAAGCCAGGAGGGGGAGGGATAGAGCCGAGAGCTGGACAGGTGATAGGCAAAAGGGGATACGAGAGGATCATGGGACAGGAGGTCCGGGAAGAAAGACGGGGGGGGGTGACCCAGAGGATGGGCAAGAGCTATATTCAGAGGGACAGAGGGAGAAAAAGGAGAGTGAGAGAAAGAATGTGTGCATAAAAAGGAGTAACAGCTGGGGTACGAGGGGGAGGTGGGGCCTAGCGGAAGTTAGAGAAGTCAATGTTCATGCCATCAGGTTGGAGGCTACCCAGACGGAATATAAGGTGTTGTTCCTCCAACCTGAGTGTGGCTTCATCTTTACAGTAGAGTATATTTTGTGCAGTTTTGGGCTCCTTATTTTAGAAAAGATATACTGACATTGGAGAGGGTTCAAAGAAGATTTATGAGAATAATTTCAGGAATGAAAGGGTTACCGTATGAGGAATGTCTGGCAGCTCTTGGACTGTATTTCCCTGCAGTTCAGGAGAATGAGGGGGGATCTCATAGAAACATTCCGAATGTTAAAAGACCTGAACAAATTAGATATGGCAAAGTTATTTTCCATGGTAGGGGATTCTAGGACAAGAGGACACAACTTCAGGATTGAAGGACGACCTTTTAGAACTGAGATGCGGAGAAATTACTTTAGTCAGAGGGTGGTAAATCTGTGGAATTTGTTGCCATGAGCGGCTGTGGAGGCCAAGTCATTGGGTGTATTTAAGGCAGAGATAGATAGGTTCTTGATTAGCCAGGGCATCAAAGGGTATGGGGTGAAAGCAGGGGAGTGGGGATGACTGGAAGAATTGGATCAGCCCATGATTGAATGGCGGAGCAGACTCGATGGGCTGAATGGCTGACTTCTGCTCCATATCTTATGGTCTTATAGTAACTGATGCCAAGATTAAGGAAGGCATTTTTGTTGGTCCACAAATCAACCAGGTCATCATTGACAGGCAATTCGAAGAACTTCTAGTGGAACCAGAGATAATCAGATGGAAGGCATTCAAGGATGTTGTTGAAAATGTTCTTGGCAGCTACAGAGCACCAAGCTACGTGCAGCTGGTTGACAACATATTTCAAGCATACAAAACCATGAAGTGCTATATATCACTAAAAATTCATTTTCTGCGTTCCCATTTAGACTTCTTCCCTGCAAATCTTGGCTCTGTCAGTGACAAACATGGTGAAAAATTTCACCAGGAAATTGCAATCATGGAGAAACTTTATCAGGGCAACTGGAGTCCATCAATGCTGGCTGATTATTGTTGGACACTTTAGTAAGAAGTCTCAGACACTGAGTACAAATGAAAATCAACAAAACATTTTTAGCTTAGTTGAACTATTGCAAGGTATCAACACCATTATGCAATTAAATGCATTATATTCACAATAAATATTCATTTCTGGTTTCTCCAAGTTCCTACATGATACAAGTAGTCTGAAATTATATTTGTGTTCAGATTCATGCGGTCTAATATAACAAAAAAAAATCTGAGGAAGCAACACTTTTGAAAAAGATGAATGTTGAAATATTAGCCGGGCAGAAGTTAATTTTGGTTGCTTTGTGAGTTCTCCCCTTTTTTATTCCTGAGGGTCGATCAGTGTGAAGGTTTTTTAAAGTTGTTTTTTGTGATTAATCATCAATTGTGAAACAACCAACTTTCAGTTCCTAAAGAGTAAATGGCCCCTTTTGTTTTACAGGACTGAAAAGGAACATTAGACAAAGATGATTAAAACAACAGACTGCTTGGATGCTCCACACAAAAGGTGAAGATGTTGATTATGAGACTATTTCGCATGTAAAGGAGGCGCTGGCCGGCAAAGATGTTTGGAAGTCTGTTCAGGAGAAATGCATCCCAGAAACTAAGTGCTCTGTTGCTAGTTTTTGGGTTTATTTGGGGTTTGGTGTTACTCCGTTACACTTTCCAGCAGCCAAAACGTCAAAACAGTGCAGAACTGCGTGAACAGATTCTGGAACTGAGTAAAAGATACGTTCGAGCTCTCGCAGAGGAAAACCAAAATGCAGTAGATGGCCCTCGTGGTGCCTCAATGGCAGGATATGGTAAGAGTTGCCAAACCTTTGCTTTGGTCATGTGCATATATTATAGCACATAGAACATCACAGCACAAGCACAGTATGGTCCTTGAGGCCACAATGTTGTGCTGACCTTTTAACCTACTCTAAGATCAATCTAACCCTTTCCTTCCACATAGCCCTCTGTTTTTCTATCATCCATGTGCTTATCTAAGAGTTTATTAAAGTCTCTAATCTATTTGCCTCTACCCCCACCCCGGCAGGGCGTTCCACACACATCCATCACTCTTGGTGTCAAGAGCTTATCTCCGACATTCCCCTCCCCCCCACCCATCCCCGTCATACTTTATTCCAATCGCCTTAAAATTATGTCATTTCTACCGTGGGAAAAAGTCCCTGATGGTCCACTCAATCAATGGCTTTCATTATCTTGTACACCTCTAACAAGTCACCGCACAACCTATCCTCATAAGACACGCTCTTTAATCCAGGCAGCATCCTGGTAAGTCTCCTCTCCACCCTTTCTAAATCTTCCACCTCCTTCCTGTAAGGATATTATGATCTATATTTCATGGGCTTTGTTTTGAGACGGAGAATATTATGCTGAGAATGCCTTTTTAAATGAATCAAAGTTATAAATTCAGCAGGCCAGGCAGCTTCTCTAGGAAGAGGTACAGTCGACGTTTCGGGCTGAGACCTTTCGTCAGGACTAACTGAAAGAAGAGCTAGTAAGAGATTTGAAAGTTGGAGGGGGACGGGGAGATCGGAAATGATAGGAGAAGACAGGAGGGGGAGGGATGGAGCCAAGAGCTGGACAGGTAATTGGCAAAAGGGATATGAGACGACCATGGGACAGGAGGGCTAGGGAGAAGGAAAAGGGGGAGGGGGGAAAACCCAGAGGATGGGCAAGGGGTATAGTCAGAGGGACAGAGGGAGAAAAAGGAGAGACAGAGAGAGAGAGAGAAAGAATGTGTGTATATAAATAAGTAACGGATGGGGTGCGAGGGGGAGGTGCGGCATTAGCAGAAGTTTGAGAAGCTATAAATTAATATGTTGGACAAATTGTAGTTTCTTTATCAGCATTGGTGTTCACAAGGAAGTGGCAAATGAGCGTTAGTATCCTGCTTTCCCCTTTATAAACTGAAACAGAGATGCAACTGATGCTTAAACTGTCTTATCAAGAAAAATTGGACTGCAATTTTATAAAATATTTTCTTGTATTGTCACAAGGGTGAGCTAAAAGATAGGGGAAGCAGCCCTAAATTAGAAATGAATTGAATTTTCTGACTTCCATGGGCACAGATGGTCAAAGTTGCAGAATTATCTGTTATGTTATAGGATTATATAGTTTGGCTACAGCACAGATGGTCAAAGTTACAGAATTATCTGTTATGTTATAGGATTATATAGTTTCGCTACGGCACAGATGGTCAAAGTTACAGAATTATCTGTTACGTTATAGGATTATATAGTTCCGCTATGGCACAGATGGTCAAAATTACAGAATTATCTGTTACGGTATAGGATTATATAGTTTGGCTACGGCTGTTGGAATTCTGGAATAGTTTCTTATTTTGACCATAAAGCACAGGAACAGATCGAGTCTGCTGCACCATTCCATCATGGCTAACTCAATTCCATTTTCCAGCCTCCTCCTTTCATACCCGTGCTGATCAGCCTGTATTCTCAGTATACTCTATAACTTGGCATGCAGAGCAGTTTGGCAGTGAGCTCCAGATTCTTCACCCTCTGCCTAAAGAAATTCCTCTTCATCTCTGTTCTAAAAGGACATCCCTCTGTTCTGAGGTTCTGCCCTCTGGTCCCAGGTAGTTCCATTATTAGAGACATCCTCTCCACATCCACTCTTTCAATATTTGATAGGTTTCAGTGAGATCATTCCTCATTCTTGTAAAATTCCATATGATATCTTGGAGTAATACTGCACAGAAAGAAACAGCTTATTCCTACTGGATGTGTCTGAGTCTGAATGAGTGACCGACATTTCTCCATGGCCCTGTATTGTTTCAGTTTCAAGTGCATTTAATTTGAAAATTAAATCTGTTTCCATCATCCCTTATAGAGTCATAGTCATAGAACACAAAAGCACAGAATTAGGCCCTTTGGCCAATCTCATCCATGCTGAATGATTAATCTGCCTCGTCCCATTAACCTGCACCCAGATCATAGCCTTCCCATCCATGTACAATACTTATCCAAATTTCTCTTCAATGTAGAATTGAGTTTGCATGCACCACTTGCTCTGGCAGCTCATTCCACACTCTCATGACCCATTGAGTGAAGAAGTTTCCCCTCATGTTCCCCGTAAACATTTCACCTTTCACCCTTAACCCATGACCTCTCTGACTGGAGGCCTGTGAAGAATGGTGTACTGTAGAGATCGGTACTGGGTCCTTTGTTGCTTGGCATCTTTGTCAATGATGTGCAAATTTGCAGATGACACCAAGACTGGGGCTGTAGTGGACAGCAAGGAAGTTGGGAGAGTGTACTATGTAATGAGTATGTACTGAATACATTAAGTATGTTCTATGTACTGATTAAGGAAATTTTCCTCAACACATTTGACAAGTGGGTGACTGTCAGAAGAGGGAAAGGAGAGATTAGGTAGTGGAGAGCAGCCCTGTGGCCATCCCCTTTAACAATAATTACTCCACTTTGAGTACTGTTGGTGAGAGAGACCCTACCTGCGGGAAACAGTGGCCGTGCCTCTCGCTCTGAGTCTGGCCTTGTGACTCAGAGGGTAGGGAACGGAAGAGGATGGCAGCAGTAATAGGGGACTCTGTAGTTAGAGGGACAGATAGGCGATTCTGTAGGTGGGAAAAAGAAACAGATGGGAACAACGACATAGGTAGAAAGAGGGAGGAGTTCCTGGAAGTAGAGTACAGGGAGTTAGGAAGGAAGCTGAGAAGCAGGACCTCAAAGGTAGTAATCTCAGGACTGCTGTCTGTGCCATGCGATAGTGAGTATAGGAATAGAACGAGGTGGCAGGTAAATGTGTGGCTGAAGGATCGGATCAGGGGGCAAGGATTCAGATTTCTGGATCATTGGGACCTCTTCTGGAGTAGGTGTAACCTGTACAAAAAGGACAGGTTGCACTTGAATCTGAAGGGGACCAACATCCTGGTGAGGAGGTTTGCTAATGCTATTAGGGAGGGTTTAAATTAGATTTACAGGGTTGGGAACCAGTGAAGAGGCAGAGGATGGGGAGGTTGGAGCACAAGTAGAGACAGATTGTAGGGAGTTTGTGAGGAAGGATAGGCAGACGTTAGAGCAAAGATGCACTCAGCCTGCTGGTTTGAGATGTGTCTATTTATATGCAAGGAGTATTATAAACAAAGCGGATGAACTTAGAGCATGGATCAATATGTGGAACTGTGATGTTGTGGCCATTGCAGAGACTTGGATGTCTCAGGAGCAGGATTGGCTGCTGAGTGTGCCAAGGTTTAGATGTTTTAAAAGGACCGGGAGGGAGGCAAAAGAGATGGGGGTGTGGCATTGCTTATCAGGGATAGTGTCACGACTGCTGAAAAGGAGGAAGTATTGGAGGGATTATCTACTGAGTCACTGTGGGTAGAAGTCGGAAACAGGAAGTGGGCAATAATTCTACTGGGTGTTTTTTACAGAAACATCGAGGGGCAGATAGGGAGGCAGATTCTGGAATGGTGCATTAATAATAGAGTTGTTGTGATGGGAGATTTTAACTTTCCTAATATTGACTGGCATCTCCTTAGAGCAAGGGGTTTGTAGATAAGCCTACTGGAGGAGAGGCTGTACTTGATCTGGTATTGGGAAATGAACCTGGTCAGGTGTCAGATCTCTCAGTGGGTGAGCATTTTGGAGGTGGTGTTCACAACTCTATCTCCTTCACCATAGCACTGGAGAGGGATAAGAGCAGACAATTTGGGAAAACGTTTAATTGGGTTAGGAGGAAATATGATACTATTAGGCAGGAACTTGGGAGCAGATGTTCTCAGAGAAATACATAGCCAAAATATGGCAAATGTTCAGGGAATATTTGCATGGCATTCTGCATAGGTATGTTCCAATGAGGAAGAGAAAGGATGGTAGAGTAAAAAAGCATGGTGTACAAAGAATGTGAAAAATCGAGTTAAGAAAAGAAAAGCTTATGAAAGGTCCAAGAAACTATGTTCTGCTAGAGCTGTAGAAAATTCCAAGGTTGCCAGGAAGGAACTTAAGAATGAAATTAGGAGAGCTAGAAGGGGCCATGAGAAGGCCTTGGCAAGCAGGATTAAGGAAAACCCCAATGCATTCTACAAGAATGTGAAGAGCAGGAGGATGAGCCGTGTGAGAATAGAACCAATCAGGTGCAATAGTGGAAACGTGCATGGAGTCAGAGGAGATAACAGAGAGGCTTAATGAATACTTTGTTTCAGTATTTAGTAGGGAAAAGGACCTTGCCAATTGTGGGGATGACTTACAGCGGACTGAAACACTTGAGCATATAGACATCAGGAAAGAGAATGTGCTGGAGCTTTTAAAAAGCATTAAGTTCGATAAGTAGCTGGGTCTGGATGAGATATACCCCAGGCTACTGTGAGAAGTGAGGGAGGAGATTGCTGAGCCTCTGGCGATGATCTTTGCATCATCAATAGGGATGGGAGAAATAGTGAAAGATTGGAGAGTTGGAACTGTTGTTCCCTTGTTCAAAAAAGGGAGTAGACATAACCCATGAAATTATAGACCAGTAAGCCTTTCAGTGGTGGGCAAGTTTTAATAATCTGATTAAGGATAGTCAACATGGCTTTGTCAAGGGCAGGCCATGCCTTATGAGCCTGATTGAGTTCTTTGAGGGTGTAACAAAACACATTGATGAAGGTAGAGCAGTGGATGTAGTGTATATGGATTACAGTAAGGCATTTGATAAGGTTCCCCATGCGAGGCTCATTCAGAAAGTAAGGAGGCATGGGATCCAAAGAGACCTTGCTTTGTGGATCCAGAATTGACTTGCCCACAGGAGGCAAAGAGTGGTTGTAGACGGGTCATATTCTGCATGGAGGTCGGTGACCAGTGGTGTTCCACAGGGATCTGTTCTGGGACCCCTCCTCTTTGTGATTTTTATAAATGACCTGGATGAAGAAATAGAAGGGTGGGTTAGTAAGTTTGCTGATGACATAAAGGTTGGCGGTGTTGTGGATAGTCTGGAGGGTTGTCAGAGGTTACATTGGGACATCGATAGAATGCAGAACTGGACTGAGAAGTGGCAGATGTAGTTCAACCCAGATAAGTGTGAGGTGCTTGATTTTGGTAGGTCAAATATGATGGCAGAATATAGTATTAATGGTAAGACTCTTGGCAGTGTGGAGGATCAGAGAGATCTTGGGGTCTGTGTCCATAGGATATTCAAAGCTGCTGGCCCCACTTGGAGTACTGTGTTCAGTTCTGGTCACCTCACTGCAGGAAGGATGTAGATACTATAGAGAGAGTGCAGAGGAGATTTACAAGGATTTTACCTCATTGGAGAGCATGCCTTATGAGAATAGATTGAGTGAACTTGGCCTTTTCTCCTTGGAGTGATGGAGGATGAGAGGTGACCTAATAGAGGTGTATAAGATGATGAGATGATGTGGATAGCCAGGGCTGAAATGGCTAACACGAGGGGCCGTAGCTTTTTAGGTGCTTGGAAGTCAGTACAAAGGAGATGTTGGGGGCAAGTTTTTCACACAGAGAGTGGTGGGTGCATGGAATACACTGCCAGCGACGGTGGTGGAGGCGGATACAATAGGGTCTTTTCAGAGACTCTTAGATAGATACATGGAGCTTAGAAGAATGGAGGGCTATGAAGTAGGGAAATTCTAGGCAGTTTCTATTGTAGGTTACATGGTCAGCACAACATTGTGGGCTGAAGGGCCTGCAGTGTGGTAAATTTTTATGTTCTATGTTCTAAACTCTTGCCCATCCGGCCAACAATCCTTCTTATTCTGTTTAACAGCTGTGCAGACCAACCTGAAAACTGTGTGGCTCTTTAAATGTTTTTGTAATGTGAATATATTTGAATATTTAGAATGAAAATTGAAAAATCGGATACTTTTATTTATTAATTGAAGGGTATATTGAAATACAGTACAACAAAGAAAGTCTTTCATATTTCGTAATTGTTTTCTAGATGCATTCAATTCCAGCTGTGTGGCAACAAAGGCTATGTGCACGGGAGCATTTCAGTGACTGCACAGCCCATTACTTGCGTAGCTTAGAGGGATCTGTGCATCCAGCCTTTTACAATATGGGAGTCCCAGTCAATATGTGGAAAGTTAAAATCACCAACTATCACAGCCTTATGTTTCTTGCAACAGTCTGCGACCTCCCTACAAACTTGCTCCTCTAAATCCCGCGGACTGTTGGGTGGTTTATTATATACTAACGTGGTCGTTTCTTTCTTATTCCTCAGTTCCAGCTTGTCACTGGACAAGCTCTCCAGTCTGTCCTGACTGAGCACTGCTGTGACATTTTCCCTGACTAGTAACACCACTCACCACACTCCTCCTCTAATCCTTCCTTCTCTATCACATCTAAAACAATAGAGCTCCGGAACACCGAGCTACCAGTCCTGCCCCTCCTGCAACCAAGCCTCACGAATGGCTGTAATGCCGTAATTTCACATGCTGATCCATGCCCTAAGCTCATCCATCTTTTCTGCAATATTCCTTGCATTAAAAAATACACAGCTCAGAACTTTAGTCCCACCGTGTATGACCTTTTACTTCCTGACTCCGTATGTAGGCTTAACCATGTCTTTCTCCACAACCTCTCCATTATCTGTTCTGACACTCCCCCTGAAACTCGAGTTTAAACTGTCCCCTGTGCGGCTCTAGCAAGCCTTCCCACTAGAATATTAGTCCCTCTCCAGCTCAGGTGCAAACCATCCATTTTGCACAGGTCCCACTTTCCCTGAAAGAGTGTCCAATGGTCCAAAAATCTGAACCCCTACCTTCTGCACCAACTCTTTAGCCACGTGTTAAACTGTGTGATCTTCCTATATGTGGTCTCACTAGCATGTGGCATGGGTAGCAATCCTGAGATCACAACTCTGGGGGTCCTGTCCTTTAACTTAGGACCTGACTTCCTGAACTCACTTTGCAGGAGCTCATCGCCCCTCCTCCTATGTCACTGGTGCCGACGTGGGCCATGACCTCTGGCTGATCACCCTCCCACTTAAGGAAGCTGTGGACTTGATCTGAGATGTCCCTGACCCTGACACCCAGGAGGCAACGTGCCATCTGGGGATCTCATTCTTAGCCACAGAACCTCCTTTTTGTTCCCTAACTAATGAATCCCCCATCAACACGGCTTGCCTCTTCTCTCCCCTTCCCTTCTGAGCCACAAAGCCAGGCTCTGTGCTAGGTACCCGACCGCTGTGACTTTCCTCTGATAGAGCAACCTGTGGAATGACCACAGGGGTTCTCTGCACTGGCTCCCTATCCTCTTTCCCCCTCCTAACAGCCACCCAGTTACCTGTATCCTGCATTTTGGGAGTAACTACTACCCTATATGTCCTATCTATCAAGCCCTCAGCCTCCCGAATGATCTGGAGTTCATCCAGTTCCAGCTCCAACTCCTAAACATGGATTGTTAGAAGCTGCAGCCGGATGCACTTCTTGCAGGTGTAGTCATCAGGGACACTGTAGGTCTCCTTACCTTCCCACCTCCTACAAGAGGAGCAGTTTGCTGTCCTGCCTGGCATTCCCACTGCTCTAAATGTGCAATAAGAAATAAAGAAAGAATAAATAACGGGAAAAAATCTACCTGTGGCCTATCGTCTCCTCACCGAAGCCTTAATTCCCCATTGGCCCTCACATACAATGGCTGCTGTGCTTAAACCTAACTTTTTATTGGACCTTGCCCGATGGCTGATTATGTGCAATCCAAAGTCTTCTTGGGAATGACTGTGTTATTCAAGAAAAAGACAGATTATTTTGGCTAATGGAGGACAGGAAAGTGGAGACAAGACCAAGATCAGAACAGCTATGATTTTACTCAATCGGGTCGGGGATCATTCTACCTCCTTACTCTATTTCTTGTCTTCTAATATAGAGTCCAGACTAGACCGATATTCTTCTGCCCTTGACATTTTGATACAGGTGTCCCCCAAACCCCATTATTACTTTGCCGACCGATTATAACCACCTTGGTCCAGTTGTTGACCAGACCATACTGATATTCTGCCTTCGCCAATTTGATATGGCCCTGTGCATGTTTTCAGATGTCCTCAAAACCCCGTTGTTCTCTCAACTTTACCAACGCACCACTATCACCACCTCTGTGCAGTTCATGAGAAAGCAAAGTTCTGTATCTAGCTATTCTGTAAAACACTGCATTCGATAATTCATTGTAAGAGCAATGTAATTAGAAATGTAGTTAGAGAAATTTGCCAGGAATCACGGCAAGTAAAGGAATCTAGCTTTCCTACTGCCAGCACGTTGGCTGCAAGGAGTTTGTGCAGGAACATAGCATGTCGAATAGTGTTGTCTTCTCTCTCTTCTTTTGATCCGCCGTTAGAACTCTGAATGGACGATGAACCCATCAACTCTACCTCAATTCTTCTTCTGCTCTCTTTGTGAATGTATTTCTTACGGTAATTTTTATTATGTATTGCCATGTACTGCTGCCACAAAACAACAAATTTCACCACAGTGATATTAAAATTGATTCTGATTCTGAAAAGTGAAACAAGACATTTTAAAGACCTTGTTTAAGGCTGTTTCTATGCCATACCACATCCTGTTGCTTGTACTTGTATGGGAATTGACTGAATAAGATGTGAACTGTTTTGGGTTGTTTGTTTCCTCAGCCGACCTAAAGCGGACGATTGCTGTTCTCCTGGATGATATACTGCAACGCCTAGGGAAGCTGGAGAACAAAGTGGACGATATGATTCCAAGCAGCGTGACGAACACCACCAACAGCACCAGTAGCAATTCTGCGCCCGCAGGTGGCAGTAAACAGATCAGTCAGCAAGGTAGTGTCAGATAGCAGGGCTGGGCTGCCATAGGAGAGTGGTGTCCTGTTTCCAGTCCGCTTCCTGCTCTGGTCACTTTGATATCTTGCAGGGCCCTTCGGAAGGTTTCATTGATGCTCTTGCCCAGTGGAAATACAGACGTATTTGCTGCTCTATATACACTCTCAATTAGTTTTGGGATTGGTGTGTAGTATTAACAAGAAAGTAATGCAATGTCATGCTGTGATGTGGTGTACACAATGGATCCCTTGGCTGTCTGTCCCCAGACCACTGCAGATTCTAGTGGGCTTAAACTTTAAGTGTGGTCCTTTGTAGGAACAAGAAATCCCCTTTGTGGAAGAAGGTTGAAATCTATGGCAGTAGGGGTGAACACTTGTATCCCTATAAATATACCTAAAATAGATACTTAAAATTGTAATATTTTCAACGTTTACTCTAGAAAGTACTGTTACTGTTTAAAATCCATGTTTAGTGCACTGAACTCAGCATGTAAATGCGATCACTGTAAGATACAGTACTGAATAATCAATCAGTGACAGTCAATTTCAGAATACCACTCGCTTAGGATAGCATGGATGTGTAAAGGGGGTATATTGATTAGAATTTTAAATCAACTCCACCATTTATCTTCTACCCCGCCTTTCCCTAACTAGTATTTGCACCTGCTGGTGCTTCAACTGCAAAGACGTGGTTACTTGTTGTCAAAGTAATGTGCACCCTAGGGCTGTGGCACATCGTTTCTAAGGGAAATGCAGGGAATCCGGTGAACAAGATTCAGTGACCCATGAACAAATGGCTTGGGCTGTGTTAGAGGAGGTGGGAGGGTACCTAGATTGTTCTCCACACTTTTCAGTGGTTCGTGGCACCCGCACAAGCCTCCTGACTACTTGATCTAATTCTGGTTCCCTTTTTATGCTTGTGCGTAAAAAATTCACCATGTACGTGTGTATCTCTAGTTCATGGGGTTATTATTGAAAACACTGCACTGTGTGCTCCCTTCCTGGTGTAATTAAAACTGCAGTTGCATTGTAGCAAAACATGGATAGGCAATATTTATATCAAATCTAGCAAAAAGCTCACAAAAACTTGCACTTATTTTGAACATGGGTAAGTCTGTAAATAAATTTCAGTGTAATTTATCTGTCCAGAGCTGTGCACTGCACAGATGCCTAATTTAAATTGTTTGCTGCACAGTACTGCAGATTTAAGCGTAATATGCCTAATGTTCTTCTGTGCTTCGTGGATCTGAGCAATAAGCTTTAATATTGGGGGCTTGGTGTTGCAAATGCTCTGAAACCTTTTGCTTTATCTGAGTGTTCCTTTATTCATGCTGTCAATTTATTTTGCAAAGCAGTGAAAAGTGTGCAGAGTGAATTTTCACAGTACTGTATCTCTTTTGTAGTTACTGGACATATCAGACATCTTTCTATAAGGCTGCTTACACTTCCACTCTTCAATCTCCTATTATTGCGCCTTAGCCCTTCTATCTCAAGTAGTGTAAGGAGGTTCCTTCGTAAAACCTTTTGAAAAAATTTAATCTGAATTTTGGTGGAATTTTAGCAAGTGGCACAAAAATCTCAGAATGATAGTGTTACTAGAAGGGGATGAAAATGTGTGGAAAAGAAATGCAGTTTTGTGGAGAAGGAATATCCTCCCAAGGTGAGGCGTAATGATGCTGGAGAGTGAAAGATTAATCATCTTACCTAGAAATGCTTTGCATTGACATTCAGTGCGAGTATTACTCCCCAGGCCCGTTCTTGCTGATTTTCGGCACAAAGCTTTACCAATGACCATTTAGAAATATAGACACAGTGTATTTCTAATATAATTGCTGTTGTTTATTTTAAATCAATTTGCAGACAAAACTAAGGTAAATCTGTTATTGTCAGGTATTTGATCGAGAGGCCTTTACATGGGAAAGCAATCAACATATTCTCAGTTGTTACTCACGTTAACATTTCTTTTTTAAGAGTGTCACTCTCTCAAAAGGTTCAAACATGGTCAGAATTTTAGAAGCAAATCTAGTGGACCAGGGCAACATGGGAATAGAGGTTGTTCTTAAAGGCTGCGTTTCATTCCAAATGGCAACTTTACACCCGACTTCAGTTTTTTAAATTCCTGATTATAACTTCCCAAGTCCCTCAAATGGTATTTTGCAATAAATAGAAACATTAAATCTTTAAAAGAAGGCTAATCTTAAACAAAATTATACTACATGAACACTAGCACTATATACACTAGCATTTCATCCGTTTTTTTAACTTCTGAACTGAGTCCTTTAATTCTAAGTTTATTCTGCAAACAAGGACACTAGGTGATGTGCACTTTCGGAGTTCCAGAATTCCAGAATCTTCAATACAGATCAAGTGAAATGTAATATAAGAACCCCTTATTTGCTATTCTCATATTAATTAAGTAATTTGACTCAAATTGGAAATAGCTTTGGCTCTGTTCAGTCTTGGGATCTGGCCTTTGCTAATCAGATCAATTTCCTGCCCTTGCCTGAGAAGGTATGGGGATTCCTTGAATTCCACAGTCTCTGTGGTAACACATTTCTATTTGCTGCTACAGTTTGCACCTTTTACTAACTGCTGTTCTGTTTAATTAGAAAAGATCACTTCCTAACCTTGTGCAATGTGTTGCTTTTCACTTGAGAAAAATGTTTGTGCCACTCCTGGGTAAACCAGTATTTCTTGCAATTTGCACAGCAGTAATATCATCTCCTAGGCAGGTTAAGTGTTCATTTAAATAATAAAATCAAGAGATATTAACTATTTTTTGAAAATTTCAAACTATCCAAAACTATAATTTGCCTTGTTAGCTTTTCCTTTTAAAGTGTTAAGCAAGAGGAGTTGCAGCAAAGCTTAATCATTATCATGTGACATTGTTTTGTGTGTCGTCAATAAAGTTCACTTCCAAAGGCTGACGATACTCTACTCTCCGTTTCTTATTTGTCTGGTTCTTTTGTGTGTTGGTTTGTTCTTTGGACTGGGAATCTTTTCTGCTTTTTAATGCATTTTTCTTGCCTTCTTTCCTTATACTTACACAATGCCTGGTGCCAACAATGATGTTTCCTCATTACAGGACTGAATTTGATTGAAGGTACAATGCTTGTTGGTCAGCTGAGAGCCTGTGTGATAAGAATGCACAGGCACCCTGTGTAGTGCCCCAAACCCCAGGCTGTCCTCCATTGGCTTGAAAGGAGTTTGATCTCACTTCTTCATTTAATGCAGATCACCAGGGTTACAGAAAGAGCTTAGAAAGAATTTCAATTATCCTCACTAAAGGCAGGTAAGGACAGAATAAGATCAAGATCCACATCCACACTGTGAAGACTGAAGAATGTAACAGGCGATACTCAATTAAATCTGTTCTGACAAGGTTTGATCAATTAAAAGTGGTTTTACCAAGGTAAGAATAAATGCATTGCACTTCTGCTATAAACATTCATATTTTTATACAGACTTGTCCAAAGTTATGGCAAAGAGCGGACAGCCAGAGACTTTTTCCAGGACAGAAATGGTTCGTACAAGGGGGCGTGATTTGAAGTTGATTGGAGGAAAGTATAGGGGAGATGTTAGAGGTTTTCTTTACACACAGAGAATTGTGAATGCATAGAACATGTTGCCGGGGGTGGTGATAGGGACAGATACATTAGGGGTATTTAAGGGACTCTTAAATAGGCACGGATGATAGGAAAATGGAGGATTATATAGGAGGGAAGGGTTAGATGTTAGAGTAGATTAAAAAGTTGGCATGCATTGTGGGCTGAAAGGCCTGTTTTGTGCTGGTCTTTGTTCAAAGCAGACTTTTTAAAATATTGTTGGTGCTGCCTTACGTAGGTTCATGTTCAGAGCATATTTGTAGGAAGGAAGAGGTAATGGTTTAATATTTCATCAGAACAATTTTTTTGTGTTTATGCGTGCTTTAGGTGTTAGCGTGGGCTAATTTGCTTAAAGTATGTTCTAATATACTTAGTCAATGTAGGTATTAATTAATAAGTATGGATGGTCTGTAAACTGGCAAATTAAAATGCCAGATCAGGAATGTCAGTGACCTGTGAGTTATTTGTGGAGAGAAAACAGAAGTAATCTTTCAGGTCAATGATTTTGTATTTGAATTTTAATATTTCACAATAGACTTGTATGAACTGCTTGTAGCCATAAGTTAAGTGCAGATATTAGCTTTTGGTCTGAAACATAAGTAGGCACGACACATCTTTGCACTTAGAAAGATACTGCACTTCTTGTTACAGAATGCAATGAGTTCTCCCAAATAGAACAATGTCTGATCACAGTTTGGTGGTTACACACCAACCCCACTGTGCAGCATAAAAATATTGGGAGTTCTCACCCAAACAGTGAAAATTCCTTTGACTGCAATGTGTTATACATTGTCAGTCTTCAGAGCAATGTGCTCATCAAAATCCTTTTGTTTCTCAGAAAACTTAAAAACTTACCAAAGTGCTGCTATTATCTTACTGGAATGGTGTATGTGGGAAGGGTAATTATGTTACAACAACATCATACAATCACTTTTCTACTCCAGTTTAATAACTTCTTAACATGTCTCACTGGAAAATTCCACACTAAAAGCCTCTCAATTCTCAGTTGAAGCCATCAGCAACTGTTTCAGAGAAGACTTAGACCATAAGACATACGAGCAGAATTAATCCATTCAGCCCACCAAGTCTGCCCCACCATTTATCATCCCTCTCAACCCCATTTTCCTGCCTTCTCCCTGTAACGTTTGACACCCTGACTGATCAAGCACTTATCAATCTCTGTTTTAAATATACCCAATGACCAGGTCTCCACAGCTATTTGTGGCAATGAATTCCACAGATTCACCACCCTCATAGACATAGAACATAGAACAGTACAGCACAGTACAGGCCCTTTGGCCCACAATGTTGTGCCGACCCTCAAACCCTGCCTCCCATATCCAACTTAAATTCCTCCATATACCTGTCCAGTAGTGTCTTAAACTTCCCTAGTGTGTCTGCCTCCACCACTGACTCAGGCAGTGCATTCCACACACCAACCACTCTCTGAGTAAAAAACCTTCCTCTAATATCCCCCTTGAACTTCCCACCCCTTACCTTAAAGCCATGTCCTCTGGTATTGAGCAGTGGTGCCCTGGGGAAGAGGTGCTGGCCATCCACTCTATCTATTCCTTTTAATATCTTGTACACCTCTATCATGTCTCCTCTCATCCTCCTCCTCTCCAGAGAGTAAAGCCCTAGCTCCCTCTGGCCAAAGAAATTCCTCCTCATCTCTTTTCTAAAGGGATGTCTTTAATTCTGAAAAGTGCACTCTGGTCCTAGACTCTTCCATTGCTGGAAACATCTCCCCAGCCTTGGAATATTATTGGAAATATTATTAAAGCAATAGCAACACTGAAAAATCCAAGATAACCAGGCAGTGTGGTTTTGTTCAAGAACAATCAATCACTGGAGTCTTGAAGAAATAACATCTCAGGAATTACAGAGATAAATGGCGTCCCTTTTCTTTCCAATTCTAATGAAGGGTCTCATACTTAAGCCTTGACAGTTTATTTCCCCTCCACAGATGCTCCTGACTTGCTGAGTTCCTCAAGCATTTTGTGTGTGAATAAATGGTGGATGTAGATTTCAGGAGGAAATTTAATAAGGCGTATCAAAGGTTGTTGCAGGAAACAAATGCTCGTGGTGGAGGAGGTAACCTTGGTTGGCTATCAAAAAACAGCCTAAATGGGTCTTTTTGTTTTTCACCAGATGTCACAAGTGACATGCCACAGAGATGCTGCTCAGGGGCCAACTTCAGGATCAGAATCAGTTTAATATCACTGGCATATGCTGTGAAATCTGTTGTTTTGCAGCAGTAGTACATTGCAATGCATAATAAAAAATTAAATTACAATTTTATATATATACATAAAAAGAGTAAATAGTGCAAAATAGTTAGTGAGGTAGTGTTCATGGGTTCAGTGTCAATTCAGAAATCTTATGGCAAAGGGGAAGAAGCAGTCCTTGAAACATTGAGTGTGTGCCTTCAGCCTCCTGTACCTCCTCCCTGATGGTAGCAATGAGAAAAGGGCATGTCCCGGGTGATGGGGGTCCTTAATGATGGAAAGTAACACACACAAAAGGCTGGAGGATCTCAGTAGGCCAAGCAGCATTGATGGAGAGGAATAAACAAAGATTTTGGGCCGAGAAACCTCTTGATGGATATCGTCTTTTGAAGGTGTCTTTGATGCTGGGGAAGCAAGTGTAAAGATTAACGGCACCAAATATATGTCATTAATTTGTCAAAAACATTCATAAGTGGGAAAGCTATAAAGAGGACTGGGGAAGCTACAAAAGTTTACAGGTATGTTAGTAGAGTAAACAAAGGTCTGGGAAAGTTTGTCTAGTGTGGGGAAAGCGTGAAAATTCCTGTTATAAAGAAGCTTATTATTTTAATAGGGAGTATTTGTTGAGCTCAGATGCGGAGTGTGGGTTCTTGTCATAATTCACAACAGATCAGTGTGCAAATAGCTTAGATAGTTAAGAAAGCTAGTAGTGTAATTTATTGCTTGAAATTAAGTGCAGTAATGAGGAGGCATACCTGAAACCACACCTGTGGCATGTCACTTGTGACCGTATGCAGTATTAGTCTTGTTCAGGGAAGGGTTGGAAGGTTCAGTAGTCTAATTCCCAGAGTGGTAGGGTTGTCCTATGAGGAAATGTTGAACAAACCAAGCTTGTGTCTGCTAGACCCACTAACGTGATGCTGGAAATCAAAGCACTCCTGAAGAGGGGTCTCAGCCTGAAACGGCAACTGTTTACTCTTTTCCATAGATGCCGCCTGGCTGCTCAGTTCCGCCAGTATTTTGTGTGTGTTGCCTTGTGTCTGCTCGAGTTGAGCAAAATGGGAGATTTGACTGAACTATTAGATCTGTACGCAAAGAAGAGAAAATTTGCTGATACTGGAAATCCAAGCAACACACACAAAATACTGGGGGATCTTAGTAGGCCAGGCATCATCTATGGAAAAGAGAACAGTTGCCGTTTCAGGCCGAGACCCTTCATCAGGACTCCACCTTTGTTGATTAGATCCTGAGCTGCTTTGACAAGGTGTATGTTGAGATGTTATTTCTTGTTATGGAAAAATCCAGAACAAGTGCTTACTTTTGGAAAATAAGGGATTGCCCATTTAAGAAATCATGCATAGACTCTTTTTCACTTAGTAGTTGTGAGTCTTTGGCCCTCTCCTATAAGAGTGTTTGAATATTTTGTCACTCTCTCTTCCTCAATGGAATTAGAGTGTTTGAATATTCTGAGGAAGTGGTGGGGAGTTTCTTGGTGAACAGGATAGTTAACTGGTTGTGCATTTGAAGTTGAGGTGAGTGGGAGTATTCAACCTCTCACTGCTATGGGCAGAAGTTCCCACTTGTTTCAAAAAGGCAACAATTATACCAGTGCCTAAGAAGAATAATGTGGGCTGCCTTAATGACTATCACCCGGTAACACTCACACCGACAGTGATGAAATGCTTTGAGAGGTTGGTTATGACCCCTGTCTCAGCAAGGATCTGGACCCATTGCAATTTGCCTATCGCCACAATAGGTCAACAGCAGACGCAATCTCAATGGCTCTCCACATGGCTTTAGACCACCTAGACAACACAAACACCCACGTCAGGATGCTATTCATCGACTATAGCTTAGCATTTAATATCATCCCTGATTGAGAAGTTACAGAACCTTGGCCTCTGTACTTCCCTCTGCAATTGGATCCTCCACTTGCTAACCGGAAGACCACAGTCTGTGCGGATTGGTGATAACGTATCCTCGCTGATGATCAACACTGGTGCACCTCGGGGGGGGGTGTGCTTAGCCCACTGCTCTACTCTCTGTATACACATGACTGTGTGGCTAGGCATAGTTCAAATACCATCTATAAATTTGCTGACGATACAACCATTGTTGGTAGAATCTCAGGTGGTGACGAGAGGGCGTACTGGAGTGAGATATGCCAACTAGTGGAATGGTGCCACAGCAACAACCTGGCACTCAACATCAGTAAGACGAAAGAGCTGATTGTGGACTTCAGGAAGGGTAAGATGAAGGAACACATACCAATCCTCATAGAGGGTTCAGAAATGGAGAGAGTGAGCAGTTTCAAGTTCCTGGGTGTCAAGATATCTGAGGATCCAACCTGGTCCCAACACATTGATGTAGTCATAAAGAAAGCAAGACAGCGACTATACTTTATTAGGAGTTTGAAGAGATATGGCATGTCAGCAAGTACACTCAAAAATTTCTATAGTTGTATCGTGGAGAGCATTCTGACAGGCTGCATCACTGTCTAGTATGGAGGGGCTACTGCACAGGACCGAAAGAAGCTGCAGAAGGTTGTAAATCTAGTCAGCTCCATCTTGGGTACTAGTCTACAAAGTACCCAGGACATCTTCAGGGAGCGGTGTCTCAGAAAGGCAGTGTCCATTATTAAGGACCTCCAGCACCCGGGGCATGCCCTTTTCTCACTGTTTCCATCAGGTAGGAGATACAGAAGCCTGAAGGCACACACTCAGTGATTCAGGAACAGCTTCTTCCCCTCTGCCATCCGATTCCTGAATGGACATTGAAGCTTTGGACACAACCTCACTTTTTTTTTAATATACAGTATTTCTATTTTTGCATGTTTTTAAAAAATCTATTCAATATGGTAATTGATTTACTTGTTTATTTATTACTATTATGTTTTATTTATTATTTTTTTTCTTTCTCTGCTAGATTATGTATTGCATTGAACTGCTGCTGCTAAGTTAGCAAATATCACATCACATGCCGGTGATAATAAACCTGATTCTGATTCTGATTCTAGTGTTATTGGATAGTCACACAGGCTGAGTGGTCTGCTGCTCCTGATTCATGTGCTCAAGAAATATATTTGGCCACTGCAGTAATGTAGCAGTTAGCGCGATGTTGTGACATCTCTTGGGGCATCAGAGTTTGGAGTTCAAATCCAGCGTCCTCTGTAAGGAGTTTGTACGTCCTCCCCGTAAACTTATAGGTTTTCTCTGGGTGCTGTGGTTTCCTCCCACAATCTGAACATGTACCGGTTAATTAGTGAATCCTCCTGTGATTAGTCTTGTGCTTAATAAGTAGGTTGCTGGGTGGAGCAGCTCGATGGATCCGAAGGGCCTGTCCCAAAAAGTATCTTTAAATAAAATAAATAATATACTTCAACATTCAGAGCAACTTCAGCACACCATGTAAACTATTGTATCTGAAAGGAGGTGTTGTTCTTGGCAGTTGGGATTATTAACCGTTGATTGATTTTTAGTCAAAGTTCTCACCAAAGGTTTCTTTCTATTTTCCACAGATAACTGACTGCTCTTCTTCATAAAAGCATTTTCAGTGATCAAAATACTTCAGCTTTGAAACAATATAAAATAGTCTTTTACTACTAGTGGAAAATGTAATTTCCTCATTATGCATTGGCCAAAGCAAAACTTTATAACAGATAATTTTAATTACAAGTGAACTAATTCTGTTAACAAGTTCAAACCATTGAAATACAAAATAATGTCAGGTGATATCTATTACAATGTACATAGTCTAACACAATAACATTTATTCCAAAATTTTAATGAAGCTTTTGTTTACAATTTCTCAGTCAAGCATATCTGAAGAATGATTTATAGAATTTGGATGTAATCTATTTTTGTCATTTCTGAACTAAATATAAATAACTACAGGTTATAGTGGTAGTTAGTGCATTTGCCCAGAGAACACGCGAGCTGTGCTGCCAAGGTCAGACCAGTTCTGTGCTGAAGAGTTTGGCTGGGACACTCTCTGCATCCCTGAGACAGAGAAGATAAAGATCAGCTTGGGTTTCTGAGTTCCTGCTTGTCATTCAGTAAATAAAACAAATCAAAAAACCTCAGTAAAAGTTTCAAGGCTGCAATATAGCGGATGCCCACTTGATGCAAGGTATTTCACCCAAGTGTCAACACCCTTAGAAAACCAGTTATATTTTTAACACAGCTATATGTGTCAACGTAGCAAGGCTATATTGTATGTAATGGGGGTCCTTGTACTTGTAGTAAAGTATGATTTCCTGAGATTTCACAATGTTTAGTTGTGTTATGGAGGAAAACAGATCATTGGGTCAGCATTTTTTTTTCTCCTGTAGGAAGCTATCAACAGCGAATGGAGGTGATGTTACCAAATAGATGAATGCATAAAGCAATCTTCAAAACTATCAAGTAATAACTTCTGAACAGTGAAGACACATAATTCATTTCAACTTATTTTCATTACAGAGTTTACATCTTTGTGTGGATTAACATCAATAGATGGTTTTCCACATTGTCAAGGCAAAGTTAAGGTGAGGAGATGACGTGATCATCAGTGATTTGGCAATGAAAAGTTATTCTGTGGAAGTTTAAGAGGGAGCGATGTGGTGGGTACTTAAAAATGAATTCTTTTAGTTTCTTTCCTGGTTGAGTGATTTGTCAGTGCTGGCTGTTTAAGCTCAGTGGAATTAGGCATAGTACAGGGAGGCTTCAACCAAGAATGGAAGAATGACAGAGAAAATAAGTGAGTGAATATCATTAATAAATGAATTTCTGAAACTGGTTGGTGAAGGTTACTCCTATCTTCACTCCACTGAGGCCAAGGGTATGGGTCTGCTCTGGTTGCTCGAGGCTCGGCTATCTTCATCCCGCTATGTGCTGAACTGGAACTGAGGCTGTGTGCTTGTCCAGCTGATCCAGGATACTGGTCTGAGAACTCGCTTTCATTCTAAATGTCTCCTTGTCCAGCTAATCCAGGATACCGGTCTGAGAACTCGCTTTCATTCTAAATGCCATTTACTTGCTTTTATTGTTTGTACAATTTGCTTTGTTTTCTCTCTCTGCATTTTGGTTGTCTGTTGATCTTCTTTAATGGGTTCTTCTGGGTTTCTTGCTTTGTGGCTGCCTGTAAGGAGATGAATCTCAAGGTTGTATAAAGTATACATACTTTGATAACAAATGTATTTTGAACTTTGAACCTGTGGACTTGATATGCTTCCTGTCACGTAAAGGGAATGTGTGAAGCAAGCTAGGCACCATATCACTCTGGTCTGGATGAATTAGTGAGTAATCATAAAGGCAATTTATATATTAAGGACACAATCTCTTTTTTTAAAAATAGTTTGCCCACACAGTTCAACAGTATTTTTGATGAATGTACTGTGCCCTCAGATTCATGAACCTCCTTCCTGATGGAAAAATGGGGGGTGGGGGCAGGATGTAATGGATGCTGCCTTCGTGAGATGTCACCTCCTTAAGATGTCCTCGAAGGAGGAATGGGTTGTGTGCGTGTTGGAGATGACTGATAAATCTGATAAAGTCTGGACTCTCAGTAACTAGCAGAAATTGCTAAAGGTGCGATGAAAGAGCCAGGACTTGTGTCACCCTTTGAGAAAAGAATGGAGGAGAGGTTTGGGACAGAGATCACAAGCAACAAGAGAGTCTTGGGATCAAGTAAGTCTTGTCTGTTAGCGAAGTACAAAGTGCTGGAGGAATTCGGCGGGTCAGGCAGCTGGTCCAGGAAGAACTGTCAACATTTCGGGATGTCTTCCAACAGATCGTGCCTTGCTCTGTATTCCAACACCAGCAGTTCCATGTGTCTCTGCTCTCTATTCCCAGTATTCCAGCACGGACACTCACCTGTGTCTCTGCTCTTTATCCCAGTATTCCAGCATGGACACCCACCTGTGTCTCCGCTCTCTATCCCAGTATTCCAGCACCAGCAGTTCCTTGTGTCTCCGCTCTCTATCCCAGTATTCCGGCATGGACACTCACCTGTGTCTCCGCTCTCTATCCCAGTATTCCGGCACGGACACTCACCTGTGTCTCCGCTCTCTATCCCAGTATTCCGGCACGGACACTCACCTGTGTCTCCGCTCTCTATCCCAGTATTCCGGCATGGACAGTCACCTGTGTCTCCGCTCTCTATCCCAGTATTCCGGCATGGACACTCACCTGTGTCTCCGCTCTCTATCCCAGTATTCCAGCAGGGACACTCACCTGTGTCTCCGCTCTCTATCCCAGTATTCCAGCACCGACCGTTTCTTGTGTCCATGAGACCATAAGGCATAGGAGCAGAATTAGGCCATTCAGCCCATTGAGTGTTCCACCATTCCATCATGTCTACTCCCAGATCCCACTCAACCCCATGCACCGGCCTCTCACCATATTCTTTGATACCCTGACCGACCAGGAAACCATCAACTTCCACCTTAAATATTTCCACGAATTTGGCCTCCACCGCAGTCTGTGGCAGAGCATTCCACAGATTCACCACACTCTGGCTAAAAAAAATTCCTCCTTACCTCCGTTCTGAAGGGTCACCCTTCAATTCTGAGGTGGGGCCTCCCATTTCCAGACACCCCACCACAGGAAACATCTTCTCCATATCCACCTTATCTCGTCCTTTCAACTTCGGTGGATTTCAATGAGAATCCCCCGCCCCCCTGCATTCTGCTAAATTCCAGTGAGTACAGACCCAAAGCTGCCAGATGCTCCTCGTGTGTTAACCCCTTCATTCCTGGAATCACTCTTCTGAAGCTCCTCTGGACTCTCTCCAATGACAAGAAATCCTTTCTGAGATATGGAGCCCAAAACTGTTGGCAATACTCCAAGTGCAGCTTAACTAGTGTTATAAAGGCTCGACATTATCTCCTTATTTTAATATTCTATTCCCCTTGAAATAAATGCCAGCATTGCATTTACCTTCTTTACCACAGACTCAACCTGTAAATTAACCTTCTGGGAGTCTTAAATGAGGACTCCTAAGTCTCGGTCCGCTCTGCGTCCCAGTATTCCGGCATGGACATTCACTTGCATCTCCACTTTCTATCCCAGTATTCCGGCAACGCCAGTCTCTTGTATCTCCGCCCTCCATCCCAGTATTCTAGCATGGACAGTCTCATGTCCGCTCTGTATTCCCAGTATTCCAGCACCTGCAGTTCCTTCTGTCTCTGCTCTGTACTCTGAGTATTCCGGCGATGACAATCCCTTGTGACTGCGCTCTCTATCCCAGTATTCCGGCAATGACATTCTCTTGTATCTCCACTCTGTATTCCCAGTTTTCTTGCACTGACAGTCTTTTGTGACACCACACTCCATCTCAGTATTCTGGCAACGACAGTCCCTTACTTCTCCACTCGCTATCCCAGAATTCTGGTGATGACAGTCTCTCGTGTCTCCACTGTGTGTTCGCAGTATTCCAGCACTGACAGTCTCTCGTATCTCCGCTCTCTATCCCAGTATTCCAGCACTGATAGTCTCTCGTGTCTCTAATCTGTGTTCGCAGTATTCCAGCACTGACAGTCCCTCATGTCTCCACTCTCTGTCCTAGTATTCCGGTGATGACTGTCTCATGCCTTGGATCAGACCGAACTGAGCCACTGGAGGCTAGGATCAGACCAAGTGGGCAGTTCGAGCGAAGCCACTGGACGCTTGGATCGGACTGAACTGAGCCACTGGAATCTAGGATTGGACTGAACTGAGCCACTGGAATCTAGGATCGGACTGAACTGAGCCACTGGAATCTAGGATCGGACTGAGCTGAGCCACTGGAATCTAGGATCAGACTGAACTGAGCCACTGGAATCTAGGATCAGACTGAGCTGAGCCACTGGAATCTAGGATCAGACTGAACTGAGCCGCTGGAATCTAGGATCAGACTGAACTGAGCTGCTGGAATCTAGGATCAGACCGAGCTGAGCCACTGGAGTCTAGGATCAAACCGAGCAGAGCCGCTGGAATCTAGGATCAGACTGAACTGAGCCGCTGGAATCTAGGATCAGACTCAGCTGAGCCGCTGGAATCTAGGATCAGACCGAGCTGAGCTGCTGGAATCTAGGATCAGACTGAACTGAGCTGCTGGAATCTAGGATCAGACCGAGCTGAGCCACTGGAGTCTAGGATCAGACTGAACTGAGCTGCTGGAATCTAGGATCGGACTGAGCTGAGCTGCTGGAATCTAGGATCGGACTGAGCTGAGCCGCTGGAGTCTAGGATCAAACTGAGCAGAGCCGCTGGAATCTAGGATCAGACTGAACTGAGCCGCTGGAATCTAGGATCAGACTGAGCAGAGCCGCTGGAATCTAGGATCAGACTGAACTGAGCTGCTGGAATCTAGGATCAGACTGAGCTGAGCTGCTGGAATCTAGGATCAGACTGAGCTGAGCTGCTGGAGTCTAGGATCAGACTGAGCAGAGCCGTTGGAATCTAGGATCAGACTGAACTGAGCTGCTGGAATCTAGGATCAGACTGAGCTGAGCTACTGGAATCTAGGATCAGACTGAGCTGAGCTGCTGGAGTCTAGGATCGGACCGAGCTGAGCTGCTGGAGTCTAGGATCGGACCGAGCTGAGCCACTGGACTCTAGGATCAGACTGAGCGAAGCTGCTGGAATCTAGGATCAGACTGAGCTGAGCTGCTGGAATCTAGGATCAGACTGAACTGAGCTGCTGGAATCTAGGATCAGACCGAGCTGAGCCACTGGAGTCTAGGATCAGACTGAACTGAGCTGCTGGAATCTAGGATCAGACTGAGCTGAGCTGCTGGAATCTAGGATCAGACTGAGCTGAGCCGCTGGAGTCTAGGATCAGACTGAGCAGAGCCGCTGGAATCTAGGATCAGACTGAACTGAGCTGCTGGAATCTAGGATCAGACTGAGCAGAGCCGCTGGAATCTAGGATCAGACTGAACTGAGCTGCTGGAATCTAGGATCAGACTGAGCAGAGCCGCTGGAATCTAGGATCAGACTGAACTGAGCTGCTGGAATCTAGGATCAGACTGAGCTGAGCTGCTGGAATCTAGGATCGGACCAAGCTGAGCTGCTGGAGTCTAGGATCGGACCGAGCTGAGCCACTGGACTCAAGGATCAGACTGAGCGATGCCGCTGGAATCTAGGATCAGACTGAGCTGAGCTGCTGGAGTCTAGGATCGGACCAAGCTGAGCCACTGGAATCTAGGATCAGACTGAGCAGAACCGCTGGAATCTAGGATCAGACTGAACTGAGCTGATGGAATCTAGGATCAGACTGGGCTGAGCCGCTGGAATCTAGGATCAGACTGAACTGAACTGCTGGAGTCTAGGATCGGACCGAGCTGAGCTGCTGGAATCTAGGATCAGACTGAGCAGAGCCGCTGGAGTCTAGGATCGGACCGAACTGAGCCACTGGAATCTAGGATCAGACTGAACTGAGCTGCTGGAATCCAGGATCGGACTGAGCTGAGCTGCTGGAATCTAGGATCAGACTGAGCTGAGCCGCTGGATCAGACTGAGCTGAGCCGCTGGAGTCTAGAATCAGACTGAGCAGAGCCGCTGGAATCTAGGGTCGGACCGAACTGAGCCGCTGGAGTCTAGGATCAGACTGAACTGAGCTGCTGGAGTCTAGGATCAGACTGAGCTGAGCCGCTGGAGTCTAGGATCAGACTGAGCTGAGCCGCTGGAGTCTAGGATCGGACCGAACTGAGCCGCTGGAGTCTAGGATCAGACTGAACTGAGCCACTGAAATCTAGGATCAGACTGAGCAGAGCTGCTTTAATCTAGGATCAGCTGAACTGAGCTGCTGGAGTCTAGGATCAGACCGAGCGAAGCCGCTGGAATCTAGGATCAGACTTAGCTGAGCCGCTGGAATCTAGGATCAGACTGAGCTGAGCTGCTGGAATCTAGAATCAGACTGAGCAGAGCCACTGGAGTCTAGGATCAGACCGAGCTGAGCTGCTGGAGTCCAGGATCGGACTGGGCTGAGCTGCTGGAGTCTAGGATCAGACCGAGCTGAGCTGCTGGAATCTAGAATCAGACTGAGCAGAGCCGCTGGAGTCTAGGATCAGACCGAGCGAAGCCGCTGGAATCTAGGATCAGACTGAGCTGAGCTGCTGGAATCTAGGGTTGGACTGAGCGGCTAGAGACTAGGATCGGTCCAAGTGGAGCCACTGGAGGCTCGGATTGGACCAAGCTGTTGGAGGCTAGGGGTGACCAGGCTGCCCACTATGTGAAGATATCATTAACAAGGCCAGCATTCACTCTCCAGTACTGGTTCTCCTGAAAAGGCTCTATGTCAGCCAGATCATGCCCTCTGGAAGGAGGCACACGAGTCTCAGGACCCACACCACCAGGCTCGGAAACAGTTAAGCATCAGGCTCCTGAGCCAGCGTGGATAATCTCAACCCTGTACTGACTCCACAGCCGATGGACTCACTTTCAAGGCTCCACAACTCATCTTCTCTGTATTAGTAACATTTTTGATTTGCCCACTTTGTCGCCTTTTGCATAGTGGGTGTTTGTCAATGTATAGTCTTTTCATAAGTTTAATTACATTTCTATGGGAAAGATTGAAGGGAAGAAAGCAAGAGGAAGACAAAGACAAATGATGGTGGAGACAGCAGCCAGAGAACTGGAAATGAATACCAATGAATTGATCCACTTGACCCAAAACAGGAGTGTGTGGGCCATGGCAGTCAAAGCTCAAACTGGCCACGGCACCTGATGATGATAATGAATTGCATTTCTTTACTTTCCCCTGAATGCCTGCAAAAATTTAATGTCAAAGTGGTATAAAGTATGGGAACAGATATTCTTTAGATGATAAATTTATTTTGGGTTTTGACTAAACCACTGGTGAGAATTCAAGATTCAAGATTACTTAATGTCGTTTCCTGTACACAAGTGAGATAATTGTTACACCAGATCCAATGCAGCACAAAACAAAAGATAAAGAACACGATAATTTAAAAACACACAATAAATGTAAATACATCGTTGTGGCTATCCCTGGAAGTCGAGGATGATGGTCTTCGTTCAGTTGATCTACTTATGGGCTCTCAAGTGGCTTATGGGTCCAGTCTTGGCTTTGAAAGCTCTTCCGCATTGAGAACGGGTAGTTCCAGATGGCAGATTGGGCTTTGGTTGTTGCTGCCTCTCTTTCCATTTTCTTCTCTTTTCTTCTAATTCTACACATCTGTTGGCTTCGAAAGTTGCTGTTCCTTCTCGGATGATGGCTTGCCAGAGTTTCTTGTCTTTGGCATTGGTTTCCCAATTGTTGATGTCGATGTCACATTTCTTCATGTTGGCTTTTAAGATGTCTTTGAATCTCTCCTGTTGTCCACCTCTTTTACGTTTGCCTTCTTTAAGCTGGGAGTAGAAGATTTGTTTCAGCAGACGTTCGTCTTTCATCCGAACAACATGACCGCTCCACCTTAGTTGGTTTTTGATGACGTAGGCTTCAATGCTTGTTGTTTTTGCTTCATTTAGCACACTGACGTTGGTTCTTCTATCTTCCCAGCTGATATTTAAGATGTTTCGAAGACAACGTTGATGGAACTTTTCAAGTGCCTTCAGATGTCGTCGGTATGTTGTCCAGGTTTCTGATGCATAGAGGAGCGTTGGGATTACCACTGCTTTGTACACTAACATTTTGGTGTCTGTTCGGATGTCACGATCATGAAAGACTCTTGTTTGGAGACGTCCAAAAGCTGTTCCAGCACATTTAAGACAATGTTGGATCTCGTCACTAAGGTCGACATTGGAGGAGAGGTGACTTCCAAGATACTGAAGGTGGTCCACGTTTTTCAGGGTTGTTTCGCCAAGTTGAATTGATGGTTCTATCGGATTTGTCTCAGTTGGTGACGGTTGATAGATGATCTGAGTCTTCTTGGAACTGATGGTTAAGTCCAAGTTTCGTGTATGCACGGTTGAAGGCAGTCAGAATCTGTTGTAGGTGGTTTTCTGAGAGAGCTGCAACACTGTTGTCATCTGCGTATTGGAACTCGATGAGGGAACTCGTGGATGTCTTGTTTTTGGACTTGAGATGGGCAAGATTGAAAAGTCTGCCATCTGTTCTGTAGACAATTTCGATTCCTGGTGGTAGGTCATCCTTGGTGATGTGGATGATTGTCACAATGAAGATGGTGAACAGAGTTGGGGCAATCACGCTTCCCTGTTTTACTCCTGATCTAACTTGAAAAGGCTCACAATTACTGTTGCTGACCAAGACTGTGGCAAGCATGCCATCGTGGAGGAGTCTCAGGATTCGATTGTACTTTTCAGGGCATCCATAGGTGGATAGGACATCCTATAGGAGTTCCCTTGATACCGAGTCAAAGGCCTTGGTGAGGTCGATGAATGCCATGTACAAAGGTTGAAGTTGTTCATGACATTTTTCTTGTAGTTGTCGCATTGTGAAGATCATGTTGATTGCTCCACGTGATGATCTAAAACCGGCTTGTGTCTCTGGAAGGATCTTCTCGGCTAAAGGATTGAGCTGGTTGTTCATGATGCAGGTGAGGATCATGCTAACAGGGAAATTCCACGATAGTTTCCGAATTTGGATCGATCGCCTTTCCTTTTGTAGATGGTAATGATTGCTGAGTCTCTAAAGTCTGCTGGTACGTCTTCACTTATCCAGATCTTGATGAGAAGTTGATGCAGTTGGTAATGAAGCGGGCTACCTCCAATTTTGTAGACCTCGGCTGGTATTCCATCGAGTCCAGCGGCCTTGTTGTTTTTCAAGGTTTTGATGGCTTCCTGGACTTCCTCAAGTGTTGGTATTTTGCTTAAGGAGTCGTCAACGGGCTGTTTTGGAATGTTGTTAATCATATTCCTGTCAAATGAGACGGTTTGATTTAGAAGATCTTCAAAGTGCTCCCTCCATCTAGAATTGATGTCAGCATTGCTCTTCAGGATCGTTGAACCATCTTTGCTTTTGAGAGGGACTTGACGGTGAGTGGATGGGCCAAAAATAACTTTAGTTGCATTGAAAAAGCCTCGAGTGTCATTGCCGTCTACTAGTTGTCAGATTTCCTCAGCTTTCTTCCTCCACCATTGGTTTTTCAGGTTTCGGGTGCTCTTCTGGACTGCAGCCTTGCATTCCTGATAGTGTTTCCTTTGGTAGCCGATTGTTGGTCATTTTGTAAGGTGGTGAATACTTTCCTCTTTTCATCGATGAGTTGTTGGAGTAGTTTGTCGTTATCATTGAACCAATCCTGATGTTTTTTCATCTTGAACCCAATTGTTTCTTTGCAGGATGTGATGATAGCGTTCTTCAATTGATTCCAGTGTTCTTCTACAGATGGTGGGATTTGTTGAGGCAGTTGTTCTTGAAGATTTTGTTGGAACTTCTGTACATGGCTGATGTCTTGAAGGATGTCAACATTGAATTTCTTAATAGTGTTCTGATTTTCTTTTTCTTTTTCAATATTTTTATTAATTACCTGCATAGACAAATACAAAGTACATTATGGTATTATGGAAACAGAAACAAGATTGAAATTCCCCATTACTATGTATTGTAAATTAACCATAATATTGAAAAGGTATATTTTATTCCAATCTAAAGCAAAAACAAAACCCCATAACAAAATAGAAAAAAAAGAGAGGAAAAAAAACAGAAAAAAAGCTGTTTGGTTAAAAGAAAAGGGAAAAAATATCACTGACATATTGTCATAAATTCAAACATATAATAGCCATTATCATTGCTGACCAAATCAAAAATTGTGAAAGTAGTTCTAAAAGGGTCTCCATAATGTGTAAAAATCTTGTCTACGTATAGAAATAGAACACCTTATCTTCTCTAGATTTAAACATGGCATAACATCAATCAACCAATGGGCATGAGTAGGTGGAGCAGCTTCTTTCCATTTAAGCAACAAAACTCTTCTGGCTAAAAGAGAAATAAAAGCCAAAATTTGCAAATCTTTCGGTTAAGAGTAAAATCATTTCCTCCAACAATGCAAAACAAGGCAGTCAGAGGGTTGGGTTTAAAGTTTACTTTAAAAAGCTGAGAAAGTTTGAAATACTTCTTTCTAAAATTTGTCAAGCCGCGGGCAGGACCATAACATATGAATTAGAGAGGCCTCTTCGACATTACACATATTACAGTATGGAGAAAAATCTGAGTAAAAACGAGAGAGCTTATCTTTAGTCATATAGGCTCTATGAACCACTTTAAATTGTAAAAGACAGTGACGTGCACATAACGAAGTGGTGTGAACAAGTTTAAAAATTTCATTCCAAGTATCCTCATCAATTGAAATCTGTAGGTCTTGTTCCCTGAGGTTTTCAATTTTGTCTAACGGAATGTTTCTCAATGCCAACCGCATACTATAAATATTAGATATATATCCATTATGAAAAGGTTTCAAAGTAAAAATTGTATCAATTAAATTCTTATCTGGACATTTAGGAAATGTATAAAGTTGAGAATGCAAGAAGTCTCTAATTTGTAAATATCTAAAAAAATAAGCTTTACGAAGATCATATTTAATAGATAGTTGATCAAATGAGGAAAGACTATCTCCAACAAACAGATCCTGAAAACATTTAATACCTAGTCTATTCCACTCTTTAAAAACTACATCAGCCAAAGTAGGTTTAAAAAAATTAAAAATTGGGACTAGAGAGTGAAAAACCAAATAACCCAAAGAATTTTCTAAATTGTAACCAAATCCTCAAAGAATGTTTAACTACAAAATTATCAGTTAAATTACTTAAGAATAGAGGAAGTGAACAACCAAGAAGAGAAATAATAGAAAATTTATTAACAGAATTAACTTCTGAAGAAACCCAAACCGGACGGTCTTCACGATTAATGTAGTATATCCAAAACGTAAGGTAGCATATGTTGACTGCCCAGTAGTAAAACCTAAAATTAGGTAGGGCTAATCCCCCTTTTTTTTTAGCTTTCTGAAGATGAACTTTGTTTAATTGGGGAGTTTTATTCTTCCATAAGTAAGAAGATATAATCGAATCTAAAGAGTCAAAAAAGGATTTAGAAATAAAGACAGGTAGGGCTTGAAATAAGTATAAAAATTTAGGCAAAATATTCATTTTAATAGAATTAATACATCCAATTAGCGATAAAGAAAGGGGAGACCAATTTGAAAGTACCTTCTTAACATATTCCAAGAGTGATAAAGTTTTCTTTAAAAAGAAATTGCGATTCTCAGTAATTGTTATACCCAAATATGTAAATTGATTTCTTACAATTTTAAAAGGAAGGTCAGAGTTGACTGATACCACATTATTCAAAGGAAAAAGTTCACTGTTATGAAGATTAAGTTTACATCATGAGAACTGACTAAATTCAGAAAGTAAAGAGAGTATTGAGGGTAGAGAGGACTCCACTTTAGAAATGTAGAGCAAAAGGTCATCAGCATAAAGCGACACCTTATGAGTGATACCCCTCCTTAAAATACCTGAGATGTCAACGAAACGCAATGGCTAAAGGCTCTAAAGCCAAATTGAAAAGCAAAGGGCTCAAAGGACATCCTTGTCTGGTTCCGCACTGGAGATGAAATGGTTTAGAACTCTGAGAGTTAGTAAGAACATGTGCAGTGGGAGATGAATAAAGTAATTTAATCCATTGAATAAAATTGGAGCCAAATTTAAATTTCTGGAGAGTTCTACAAGGCTTTTGCTCCTTTGCTTATCCCTCACTTACTTTCTGCTCTTTCTGACTCTTTTAAGTTAGGTTGGTTGCCGCAATCTTTTTATGATGCCTCTATTTCACTTATTCTCAAAAAGAATAAAGATCCAGCTGATTGCTCTTCCCACAGACCTATTTCTTTACTTAATGTTGATACTAAAATTCTATCTAAACTTTTGGCTCATAGGATGGAAGACATTCTGCCTTTTATTATCTCTGATGACCAGACCGGATTTATTAAAAATCATTATTCTCATTTTAACATTTGTCGTTTACTGAATGTTATCTATTCTCCCTCTAAAGAAACTTCGGAATGTGTGATTTCTTTGGATGCTGAGAAAGCCTTTGACCGGGTTGAATGGAATTATTTATTTAAAATATTAGAAATAATGTTCTGATTTTGGTGTTTCCTTTATGTAAATACATAAGATAGCTTATATACATTGATTGTATGTCCATAAAGTGACGCTAGTCTGTTTCTAAGGTGACTGACAGGAAATGATAAAAGAGTCGTGGTTGTGGGTGTGGAGGGGTTGATCAGTCTTACTGTTTGGGGAAAGTAACTGTTTTTGAGTCTGATGTTCCTGGTTTGGATGCTACATAACCTCCTCCCTGAAGGGAGTGCAACAAGCAGTCTATGAGAAGGGTGGGTGGGTGGGATCCTTCATGATGTTACTGGCCCTTTTCCAGCACCTTCCTGAATCTATGTCCTCGATAGTGGATAGGCTGGTGCCGGTGATGTATTGGGCAGGTTTGACTACCCGTTGCAGAGCCTTCCTGACTGCCACAGAGCAGTTTCCGTGCCAAGCAGCGATGCAGCCTATTGGGATGCTCTCTATGTGCATCTGTAGAATGACGTGAGTATGGATGTGCATATTCCAACTCTCTTCAGCCTTCCCAGAAAACTGAGGTATTGGTGAGCTTTCTTAAAGGTGTAGGATATGATCTGGGACCATGAGAGGTTGTGCGAGATGTGCACTCCCAGAAGTTTGGGACTGTTCTCAGTTTCCACTGCTGTGCCACTGATGTAAAGATTGGTGTGAGTGGTGTTAGTTCTCCCGAAATTACTCCCATAGATGGTGCCTTCCCACATTAGTAAGATATAAACAGGATCTGTCGGAGGAAAGAAATTCTTGCCTTTTCAGGGCTCTACTCGGCATCAGGAATCATATACTCTATATTTTAAGTTTAAACACAAGAGAGCCCGCAGATGCTGGAAATCCAAAGCAACACACACAAAAGCTGGAGCAACTCAGCTGGTCAGGCAGCGTCTATGGAGAAGAGTAAACTGTCGACGTTTCTGGCCGAGACCCTTCAACAGGACTGGAAAGGATGGGGGAGGGAATCGGACTAAAAAGGTGGGAGGATGGGAGGAAGTAAAGAGCTGGGAAGTTGACTGGTGAAAGAGATACAGGGCTGGAGCTGGGGGAATCTGATCGGAGAGGACAGAAGACTGTGGAAGAGAGGAAAGGGGGGAGGTAAGGAGATAAGGTGAGAGAGGGGAATAGGGAAATGGTGAGGGAGGTGGGGCATTAGCAGAAGTTTGAGAAATCGATGTACATGCCATCAGGTTGGAGGCTACCCAGATGGAATATAAGGTGTTGGTCCTTCACCCTGAGTGTGGCCTCATCCTGGCAGTAGCAGAGGCCATGGACTGACCTGCTGGAAAGGGAAGTAGAATTGAATATGTGTGGCCATGGGGAAATCCCAGTTTTTGTGGTGGACAGAGCAAAGGTGCTAGGCAAAGCACTCTCCCAATCTACATCAGGTCTCACCAATATACAGGAGACCGCACTGGGACTACAGTAGATGATCCCAACAGACTCACAGGTGAAGAGTTGCCTCACCTGTAGGGGCAGGTGTAGCACTGGTTCAGCTTGAAAGGACAGTGCTAGGAGGGAGATCAGTGGCGAGGAATGAGTGGACGAGGGACAAGACTCTGCAGATGTTGGAAATCCAGAGCAACACACAAAGTGTTGAAGGAGCTCAGCAGGTCAGGCAACATCTATGGAAAGAAGTAAACACATGAAGTTTCAGGCCATGACCCTTCATCAGGACTCGGTTCTTCCAGCATTTTGTGTGTGTTGGTCACGTTGGTAAGACACCCAGTTTTGAGGTAGTGGTTTTCCCAGGCACCCTTTGCTCATCGTTGCTTGCCCTGTCAGTGGTTGGAGTAAAGCTCACAGGTAATAAATACTGAATATTGTCCTCATTTTTATGTTCTTTCTGATTCATTCTCCCTGTTTGCACATCGAAGTCTTCAGTTTCCCCAGCCCCCAGCTCTCCCACAGTCCAAGCGGAATGGTGGCCAGCAGTCTTCAGTCATCACTGTACGTTGGAGGTTAAACCGCAGGTCCCCAACTATAGTCTTTAGTCAGCCTTCCCTCTCTCACCATCACCTACCAGGCTGGCAGTTTGGCTTGTTCGGCAAAACTGCAAACAAATAATTTCACTAAGGACCTGCCTTTGATTCCACCAGAACCTTCAGGTCTTGCTAAGTTCCTCCAATAAAGGTGCTAGGTATGTGCCTGGCTTCTCCATCAATGATAGGGTCAGGGTGTCAGGTGGCAGAGACCCGCAACTCTCAACTCGTCATCTTTCATGAATAGAAGGACATCCCTTTACAACACAGATGAGGAGGAATTTCTATAGCCAGGGAGTGGTGAATCTGTGGAGTTGGGAGGGAAAATAAGTCAGCCATGATAGAATGACAGGGCAGACTTGATAAACAAATAGCCTAATTTTGCTGTTTTCCTTATAGTTTCTTCTAAACACTCTCCAATGTCAGCATATCCCTTCTGGGATAAAGGGCCAAAATCTGCTCACAATCCTCCAAGTGCAGCCTCACTAGTGTCTTATAAATCTTCATCTTATTTTTCCTGTTTTACATAGAACACTGAACATGGAACAGTACTGGCCCTTCAGCCCAAGATGTTGTGTTGACTTCTTAACCTACTCTAAGGTCAATCTAACTCTCCCTCGTACATATCCCTCCATTTTTCTATCATCCATGTGTCTATCTAAGAGTCTCCTAAATGTCCCTGATGGATTTGCATCTACCATGGAATGTGGATCATTGAAAAAGTATGCAATCTTCAGTGGCAGCTAAATGAAGACAGGTGAATGGGGCAGAGAGGGGGCCCTTCAGAGTGGTATAAAGACTGGCAATGGACTGGAGGCTGGGTCTGAAATTCACCTGTGCACAGTGGCTTTAGCTTGAGCAATCATCAAGAACAGTGGCAAGATGCCATGTTTGTGGCATAGCCTTTGAACTTGACAACGATGGGCAGCTGAAAGTTCTGATGTGTCCACAGTCTGATATCAGGGGAAAAAATCTTGAATGATATTGAGGCAACCAGACTGTACATCACAGTCACACACACGAAATGGGACTCAGCGCTTACTGGATATTATTTGTGCTCTACGACAAGCACACGGAAGCTGACTGAAGCTGTGCTGGGATGAGTGACAGCATCAAGAGGAACGTGACAGAGGTGTGCCATGGAGTGGTGATGGACGAAAATGATGTGGTCAAGCTTGTGAAAGGGCACACAGCAACCAAGAAGGACTCAGTATGAAATTGTCCCATGTCCCACCATTACAGATAGCTTCAACAACACACTGAAAACGTTGGAGGAATGTGGCATGTCGGGCAGCATCTGTGGAGTAGAATAAACAGTTGATGCTGACTTGCTGAGCTCCTCCAGCATTTTGTGTGTGTTGCTCAAGTTTTCCAGCATCTGCAGAATCTCTTGTGTTTTATGATTTACTGGTAACTTTAACCAGGTGATTTACGATGTGTGAGGCAAATCTGAGCAAGTAAAAATGCAGATTTATTGGGCAGAACATGACCCTCATTAAAGAAAACATACCAAGAAATAAGGCTTTAAAACTTGCCTGTTTAAATGCATATTTTTGTATCCTTCTGTTTATCTTGTATTGCTTAAGATGGGCTCATAGATATTAGCAACCATGAATGCAGTAGATATTCGTAACTGAACTCAGTGTAATTTTTTCACTAAATTTCTTCTCCCTGCAGTGGATGAAGGAGATGTGGAAGTCTGAACCTTGCTATGCGAGCTACGGTGTCAATGGATCCATCTGCTCATTTATTTTATATCTCAGTGAGGTATTTGCATCTCTCCACTGAAATTTCTTCAGAATTGGTTTATTATTGGGAGTTGGTTTAATATTGTTATATGTACTGAGATACAGTGAAAAGTTTATCTTGCGTACTGTTCATACAGATTAGGTCATTGCACAGTTCATTGAGGTGGAACAAGGTAAAAGAATAATAATGCAGAATAAAGTGTAAAACTACTGAGAAAGTGCAATGTAGGTAACTGATAAAGTGCAAGCTCATAAGGCAGGTTGAGAGGTCAAGAGCACAGCTTAGAAGGGACTGTTAAAGAGTCTGATAACAGTGGGATGAAGCTCTTCCTGAGCCAGGCGGTACATACTTTCAGACTTTTGTATCATCGGCCTGATGGAAGAGGGGAGAAGAGAGAATGTCTGGGGTGCGTGCGGTCTTTGATTATGTTGGCTGCTTAACTGAGGCAGCTAGAAGTACAGACAGAGTTCATAAAGGGGAGACTGGTTTTCTATAAAAGAATATTATATTCATACCCACTACTTTGTGTGTAATAAAACCTACCTCAGACATCCCCTATACATTCCTCCAATCACCTTAAGATTATGCCCCCTTGTATTAATCATTTTTGCCCTGGGAAAAGTCTCTGGCTGTCCACTTGATCTATGCCTTTTATCAAATTGTACATTTTTTTTAAGTTACCACTCATCCTCCTTTACTCCAAAGATAACAGCCCTAGCTTGATCAGCTTATCCTCATAGACACGCTCTGTAATCCAGGCAGCATCCTGAGGTCCAGTCAGCATCAGGAGCAGAGCACTGTGAATTAAATAAAACTACAGAAGAAGCAAATGGGGCGGCCATTGTTGGGAGTGGGCCAGTGGTGGAAAACAGGGCGGCCATTGTTGGGAGTAGGCCAGTGGTGGAAAACAGGGCGGCCATTGTTGGGAGTAGGCCAGTGGTGGAAAACAGGGCGGCCATTGTTGGGAGTAGGCCAGTGGGGGAAAACAGGGCGGCCATTGTTGGGAGTAGGTCAGTGGTGGAAAACAGGGCGGCCATTGTTGGGAGTCGGCCAGCGGTGGAAAACAGGGCAGCCATTGTTGGGAGTAGGTCAGTGGTGGAAAACAGGGCGGCCATTGTTGGGAGTGGGCCAGCAGTGAAAAACATGGCGGCCATTGTTGGGAGTAGGTCAGTGGTGGAAAACAGGGCGGCCATTGTTGGGAGTAGGCCAGTGGTGGAAAACAGGGCGGCCATTGTTGGGAGTAGGCCAGTGGTGGAAAACAGGGCGGCCATTGTTGGGAGTAGGTCAGTGGTGGAAAACAGGGCGGCCATTGTTGGGAGTAGGTCAGTGGTGGAAAACAGGGCGGCCATTGTTGGGAGTAGGCCAGTGGTGGAAAACAGGGCGGCCATTGTCGGGAGTCGGCCAGCGGTGGAAAACAGGGCGACCATTGTTGGGAGTAGGCCAGTGGTGGAAAACAGGGTGGCCATTGTTGGGAGTAGGCCAGTGGTGGAAAACAGGGCGGCCATTGTTGGGAGTAGGCCAGTGGTGGAAAAACAGGGCGGCCATTGTTGGGAGTAGGCCAGTGGTGGAAAACAGGGCGGCCATTGTTGGGAGTAGGCCAGTGGTGGAAAAACAGGGCGGCCATTGTTGGGAGTAGGCCAGCAGTGAAAAACAGGGCGGCCATTGTTGGGAGTGGGCCAGCAGTGAGAGTTGGAGCATCAGGCTTTGACTCAAGGCTTCAACGAGAGGAGGTTGAGGCCAAAGAAACAGGTTAGAAGATTTGGTCTTGGTTAATCATTGTAAGTGCTGGCAGATATGGCAGTGGAATGCTCCTCCTGTGGGATGTGGGATTTCATGGAACCTGATAGTCTCCCTGATGACTACATCCGTGGGAAGTGCAGCAACTCCAGGTCATGAAAAACCATATTAAGGAGCTGGATCTGGAGGTGGATGAACTTAGGATCATCCGAGAGGCAGAGCATTTGATAGATATAACGTTTGAGCAGGTGGTTACACCCAGAGTGCAGAATTTGGGGAGTGGATGGGTGAACACCGAGAGAGGTAAAGTGAAAAGGAAGTCAGTACAGGGTCCCCCTGTGGCCATTCTCCTCAGTAACAGTTATACCCCTGTGGATACTGCTGCGGCGGGGGGGGTGACTATCTGGGCAAGGCAGCAGCAGCCAGACCAATAGCACTGTGGTCGGCTCTGAGCCTCAGAAGGGCAGGGTGAAGTCAGGCAGAGCAGTAGTCATAGGGGACTCGATAGTTAGGGGGACAGATAGGAGGTTCTGCGGCAGCAAAAGAGACACCAGGATAGTGTGTTGCCTCCTGGATGTCTCTGAGTGGTTGCAGAATATTCTTGAAGGGGAGGGTGAGCAGCCAGAGGTCGTGGTACATTTTGGTACCAATGACAGAGGCAGGAGAGGGGTAGAGGTCCTGTGCGGTAAGTTCAGGGAGTTATGAAGGAGACTGAAGAGCAGGATCTCCAAGATGGTAATCGCCGGATTACTCCCAGTGCCACCAGCTAGTGAAGGTCAGAACAGGAAGATAGTGCAGATGAGTGAGTGGCTGAGCAGATGGTGCAGGGGGCAGGGTTTCCAGTTCTTGGTCATTGGAACCTTTTCTGGGGAAGGGGTGACCTGTACAAGTGGGATGGGTTGCACCTGAATGGGAGGGGAACCAATATCCTGGGAGAGAGGTTTGCTGATGCAATTGGGGAGGGTTTAATCTAGATTTGCAGTGGGGGGGAAGGTGTGGGGTGGTTGGCACACAATTAGTGACAGCTTGTAGGGAGCTTATGAAGAAGGGCAGGCAGATGTTAGAGCAAAGAAGCACTCAGCCAGATGGTTTGAGATGTGTCTATTTTAATGTAAGGAGAATCATAAACAAGGAGGATGAATTAGAACATGGATCAATGACATTGTGGCCATTACAGAGACTTGGAAGTCGCAGGGCAGAAATGGCTGCTAAGTGTGCCAGGCTTTAGATGTTTCAAAAAGAACAGGAAAGAGGCAGAAGAGGTGGGGGATTGGCATGCTAATCAGAGATAGTGACACAGCTGAAGAAAAGGAGGAAGTCATGGAGGGATTGTCTACTGAATCATTGTGGGTGGAAGTTAGAAACAGGAAGAGGGCAATAACTCTGGGTGTTTTTTATAGACCGCCCCCCCCCCCAATAGTAACAGAGACATCAGGGGAGGCAGATTCTGAAACGGTGTAATAATAATAATAGGGTTGTTGTGATGGGAGATTTTAACTTTCCTAGTACTGACTGGCATCTCCTTAGAGCAACGGGTTTAGATGGGGTGGAGTTTGTTAGGTGTGTTCAGGAAGGTTTCCTGACACAATATGTAGATAAGCCTACTAGAGACGAGACTGGTATTGGGAAATGAACCTGGTCAGGTGGGTGAGCATTTTGGAGGTGGTGATCACAACTCTATCTCCTTCACCATAGCACTGGAGAAGAATAGGAGCAGACAATTTGGGAAAACATTTAATTGGGGTGGGGGAAATATGATGCTATTAGGCAGGAACTTGGGAACATAAATTGGGTGCAGATGTTCTCAGGGAAATGCATGGCAGAATGTGCCAAATGTTCAGGGAACATTTGTATGATATTCTGCATATGTATGGTCCATTGAGGCAGGGAAAGGATGGTAGGGTAAAAGAACCATAGTGTACAAAGGATGTGGAAAATCTAGTTAAGAAGAAAAGAAAAGTTTATAAAAGGTTCGAGAAACTAGGTACTGTAAGAGCTCTAGAAAATTACAAGGGTGCCAGGAAGGAGCTCAAGAATGAAACTAGGAGAGCTAGAAGGGGCCATGAGAAGGTCTTGGTGTGCACGATTAAGGAAAACGCCAAGGCATTCTGCAAGTATGTGAAGAGCAAGAGGATGAGCCGTGTGAGAATAGGACCAATCAGGTGCGATAGTAGAAACGTGTGCATGGAGCTGGAGGAGGTAGTGGAGGTACTTAATGAATACTTTGCTTCAGTATTCACTGGGGACAAGGACCTTGGCAATTGTGGGGATAACTTACAGCAGACTGAAACGCTTGAATGTATAGACATTAAGAAAGAGGATGTTCCGGAGCTTTTGAAAGGTATTAAGTCACTGGGACCGGATGAGATATAGCTGAGGCTACTGTGGGAGGCGAGAGAGGAGAATGCAGAGCCTCTGGTGATCTTTGCATTGTCAGTAGGGATGGGGGAAGTACGAGAGGATTGGAAGGTTGCAAACATTGTTCCCTTGTTCAAGAAAGGGAGTCGAGATAACCAAGGAAATTATAGATCAGTGAGTCTTAATTCAGTTGTGGGCAAGTTAGACCATAAGACCATAAGACAAAGGAGCAGAAGTAGGCCATTCGGCCCATGAGTCTGCTCCGCCATTTTATCATGAGCTGATCCATTCTCCTATTTAGTCCCACTCCCCTGCCTTCTCACCATATCCTTTGATGTCCTGGCTACTCAGATACCTATCAATCTCTGTCTTAAATATACCCAATGACTTGGCCTCCACTGCTGCCCGTGGCAACAAATTCCATAGATTCACATTGACTAAAAAAATTTCTTCGCATTTCTGTTCTGAATGGGCGCCCTTCAATCCTTAAGTCATGCCCTATCGTACTAGACTCCCCCATCATGGGAAACAACTTTGCCACATTCACTCTGTCCATGCCTTTTAACATTTGAAATGTTTCTATGAGGTCTCCCCTCATTCTTCGAAACTCCAAGGAATACAGTCCAAGAGCGGACAAACGTTCCTCATATGTTAACCCTCTCATTCCCGGAATCATTCTAGTGAATCTTCTCTGTTGTTGGAGAAGATCCTGAGAAGCAGAATTGATGAGCATTTGGAGAGACATAATCTGATTAGGGATAGTCAGCATGGCTTTGTCAAGGGCAGGTCATGCCCTATGAACCTGATTGAATTCTTTGAAGATGTAAAAAAACACATTGATGAAGGTAGAGCAGCGGATGTAGTGTATATGGATTTCAGTAAGGCATTTCATAAGGGACCCCTCCTCTTTCTGATTTTTATAAATGACCTGGATGAGAAAGTAGAAGGGTGGGTTAGTAAGTTTGATGATACAAGAGTTGTGGGTGATGTGGGTAGTCTGGAGGATTGTCAGAGGTTACGTTGGGACTTCGATAGGATGCAGAACTGGGCTGAGAAGTGGCAGATGGAGTTCAACCCAGAGAAGTGTGAAGTGGTTCATTTCAGTAGGTCAAATTTGAAGAAAGAATATAACATTAATGGTAAGACTCTTGGCAGTGTGGAGGATCAGAGAGATCTTGGAGTCTGTGTCCTTGGGACACTCAAAGCTGTTGCATAGGTTGATAGTGTTGTTAAAAAGTCATATGGTGTTTTGGCCTTCATCAACCGTGGGATCGAGTTCAAGAGCCAGGAGGTAATGTTACAGGTATAAAAGACCTTAGTTAGACCCCACTTTGAGTACTGTGCTCAGTTCTAGTCACCTCGCTACAGGAAGGATGTGGATACGATAGAGGAGTGCAGAGGAGGTTTACAAGGATGTTGCCTGGATTGGGGAACATGCCTTATGAGAATAGGTTGAGTGAACGCGGCCTTTTTTTCCTTGGCGCGACGGAGGATGAGGGGTAACCTGATAGAGGTGTATAAGATGATGAGGAACGTTGATCTTGTGGCTAGCCAGAGGCTTTTTCCCAGGGCTTAAATGGCTAACATGATGGGCATGGTTTTAAGGTGCTTGGAAATAGGTACTGAGGGGATGTCTGGGGTATGTTTTTCACACAGAGAGTGGTGGGTGCGTGGAATGCACTGCCAGCGATGGTGGTGGAGGCAGATACAACAGCGTCTTTTAAGAAACTCTGAGATAGGTACATGGAGCTTAGAAAAATAGAGGGCTATGCAGTAGGGAAATTCTAGGCAGTTTCTAGAGTAGGTTACATGGTCAGTACAAGATTGTGGGCCGAATGGCCTGTAATGTGCTGTAGATTTCTATGTGCTATGTTCTATGTTCTAAATCTCCTCTGCACCCTCTCTAAAGCTTCCACATCCTTCCTATAATGAGATGACCAGAACTGAACACAATATTCCAAGTGCGGTCCAACTGGGGTTTTGTAGAGCTGTAACGTTACCCCATGGATCTTTGAAAATTATAATAGGAATTAATCTCCACTGTTGCCCCTGGAGGTGCATTCCGGATCTTCTCTACTCATTGCGTAAAGAACAGAAAAAAACAAAATCTCCTTACGTTGTTTTCCGTTCTTTCACAGAGAGCTTTCATTTTCTACTTCTGATCGATGATTCTGTCAAAAGGAAGTTTCTCTCCTTCTCTTCCATATTGATACCATGTGATTTTGAAAGATTCCCCCTTCACTATCTCTATTCCAGAGGAACGATCCCAGTCACTGCGAGTAACCAAAGTCTCCAGCTCTGGACCAATTTTACCGATCTACAAAATTTAATATCTCAGTCACTGTAAACACTTTAAAACACTTTTTATAATGCTTTTACATTAAATACATGCTGGTATTTATGTACATTTTATCCCATATCTGTAATTTAACCTCTAGCTTTATTTTTCTATAATTTGTTATTCATCATAATGTTGTTTTTTGTTGCATGTCACTTCCTGACCAACACACCACAGCAAATTCCTTTATGGTGAATAAAGTTGATCCTGGATCTGTCACTAAGTCTTTTCAGCATGCTCTCTAATGCATTTCTGAAGTGCGATGTCCAGAACTGGCGACAACTCCAATTGTTGCTGAGCCGATATTTAATGTCTCTAAATGTAAACTCATAATTCCATTTGCTCCCTTCACCACGTCTTCAAGGTGCTCTGCTGCTTTCAATCAACCTCCAGATCTCACCACTGTTGTTGCTCTTGTCAAATCAAGCTCTCTAGTTTATAGCTATAGAGTCATCAAACACTACTACACAGAAACAGGCCCTTCAGCCCATCTGGTCTGTGCCAAACCATCAATCTGCCTTGTCCCATTGACCAGCACCCAGACCATAGCCCTCCATACACCTCCCATGCATTTACCTATCAAAGTTCATCTGAAATATTTGAAATTGATCCAGCACTTGTGTTGACAGCTCATTTCACACTCTCAGCACCTTGACAGAAGAAATTCTCATTTGTATTCCCCTCAAATATTTCACCTTTCACCCTTAACCCATGACCTCTAGTTGTAGTCTCGCCCAGCCTTAGTGGAAAAAGCCTGCTGCATTTACCTTTGGTGGTTCATTTTGTTAGGTCAAATATGATGGCAGAATATATCTGCAGAATCTCTCATGTTTGTCTTAAGTATTTTTCATATTGCAGTTTGTGTCCTCGGTTCTATTGGTTCCATCCTCATTCTTTTATTTTGCACCTTTGTCAATTTTGTCATTTACTCCGCCCTGCTAAAGACTTTATTTGTGTTCCTTCCTTTCCTTCTCGCTCTGCAGCTTAAACATTTTTGATCTGTAAAATTGTACAGTTTCGATATTCTGCAGGGTGCCAACTCATTCTTATTGGGTGACTTCTCCAGCAAGGAATTCCCAACACTCAGGCTAAGGGCACATCAATGCTTGCTTGAGGAATCAGTGCACTTCTGGGATTCAATTCAAAGTAAACTTATTCTCAGGGTATGTATAACTCACCATATACTACCCTGAGATCCATTTTCTTGTAGGCATTCACCGTAGAACAAAGAGGTACAATAGAATCAGTGAAAATCTCCACACGAGCAAAGACTGACAAACTGTACAAATACAAATAAGTTGGTAGATTGTAACAGGGGTGGCTGCCAGGCTGAGTTTGATCCAGGTTGTTATGATGAAGTTCTGTATCTTTCACCAGTGGACTCCCAGGAGAGGCTTAGACCATGTAGAACTAAGTGCAAGGGAAACCAGAGACAAGGATAGAGTTGAACAAAGAATCTTCACTTGTGGATTGGTGAGGACTCAGTTATCACCACACACAGGGCAGGTTAACTCAAGACTGAACAACAACAAACAAGGGAGGAACTTAAATAAAGAAATAAAACAAGGCAAGGTGCACTGATAGCTAAAATGAGACACAGGTGAAGATAACCAGCTAGTATTCAGGGCAGGAGGAGCATTGGAGCCTGGAGATTGGTGCCCCTCGGCGTTCAGACCAAAGCACAACATAGATAAGTAATGCTGAGAACACGAGTTGTATAGTCCTTGAAAGTGAGTCCATCGTGAACCTGTGTATTCCGTTCAGTGCCGAGGTGTATGAAGTTATCCACACTGGTTCAGAGTCTGTTGGTTCAGGGGTAATAACCATTCCTGAATGTGGTGGTGTGGAACCTAAGGCTCCTGTGCCTAGTTCCTGGTGGTAGCAGTGAGAATAAAGCATGTCGTGGGTGGTGGGGATTCTGGATGTGCTCTGGTGGAAAGCTTTCTGGATGCCATGCTGGCGCTGTAGAGTCCAGAGGAACATCTGGTGATGAAAGAAAAAAGGCCACAGTCAAAGCTGGTAATGTGGCAGCAGATGTGATACCCTCTGCTGCAAATGGCTTAATGCATGCATGGTGGCACAGGGGTTAGTACAATGCTTTACCGTGTCAGCAGTCAGGTTCAACTTCCACCAGTGTCTATAAGAAGTTTATATGTTCGGTTTCCTCTGGGGGCTCCAGCTTCCTCCCACATTCCAAAGGTGTATAGTTGAGGGTTAAAAAGTTGTGGGCATGCCATGTTGGTGTCAAAAGCACAGAAACAGTTGTGGGCTACCCCCAGCACAATCCTCAGACTGTGTTGGTCATTGACACAAAATGTTGCATTTCACTATGTTTTGATGTACATGTGACAAATAAAGCTAATCTTTAATATTTATCTTCTCTGTGCTGCACCTGGCTGCAAGATTCAGCCTCTGGTGTTGTCCAGTGGCTTCCCCTCCCACACCCACCCCTTCTCACTAGACTTGGGGCTTCTCGAACTCAAGTTGTCTCATCTGTTTGATGATCCCAGATGTCTTAGAATGATTTCAGTGTTCTGTGTCTGTTAGTGCTTTTGGCATCAGTGAGCAATGGTGATATGTGGATACATGGTGACACTCGCGGGCTGCCCCAGCACATCCTTGGACTGTGAGGGTTGTTGATGCAGATGACACATTTCTCTGTATGTTTTGATGTACATGTAACAAATAAAGCTAATCTTTACTAACCTGAGAATCACATTCATCAGTTTCTGGATGTACAGTTCTCTCAATCTGCTCGCTTAGCCCTACTGTGATGTCACCTCCATCCCCACACCCTCAGCCCATCCCCATCGCTAATTCATGTCCCCAATTCCTCAGCCATCCCGGAGGAACAACCCCATCATTATGTGAGGTCTTGCCTTCTCCCATAGTCACAAATGTTCCCCTTTGATCCAGAATCATTATCACTATCTTATATGACTTTAAATTGTCTCTATTTTGTGGCAACGGTATAGTGTAAAGACATAAAATTAATATCAATTACAAAATAACCAAACAGTGCAAATAAAAGGAATAGTGAGGTAGTATTCATGGGTTCATGGACTATCCAGAAATTGGATGGCAAAGGTGAAGAAGCTGTTCCTGAATCGTCGAGGCTCCTGTACCTCCTTCCGGACAGTGGTAACAAGACGAGGACATGCCCTGGGTGATGGATACCACCTACTTGAGGCATCACCTTTTGAAAATGTCTTCAGCGGTGGGGAGGCTTGTGCTGTGATTGAGCTGGTGAGCTTACAAACCTCCAAGGGCATTTGTGATCCTCTGGATTTGAGTCTCCATATCCAGCCGCATCGTGTGGCGTTACATGCTCTCATTGGAGAGATACCAGAAAAGCAGGATGAGGAAGGGAGCAGGAGGTTTTCCTGGAGCATTGCTGGCTCTCAAAGTGCATGATAGAAAATGGTGTTTGCCAGCATTATGGTGGAAGCCTTGCTATCACCTTGCTATCTTGGTGCAACTCACAGTTGTCTGACCTCTGAAAGTTAACAGCAAATGCAAGGCACACAGATTTCCAACCAGTGCCTTTCAAATCCCAAAAACCATCAACCATTCCAACTGGTGCCCTCCATCTCCCAAAATCTTTCAACCATTCCAAATGGTGCCCTACATCTCCCAATCACTTTCAACTATTCCAAATAGTAAACCTCCATCTTCCAAAGATCTTAAACCATTCCATCCGATGTCCTCCATCTCCCAAAGACGTTCAAACATTCCAAATAGTGCCCTCCATCTCCCAAAGACCCTCAACCATTTCAATTGGTGCCCTCGATCTTCTAAAGACCTTCAACCATTCCATTTGGGGCACTTCCATCTCCAAAGGATCTTCAACTGTTCCAACTTCTGCCCTCCATCTCCCAAAGATCTTCAACCAACCTGTAGCAATAGGATGACTTGATGTACAACATCAACATAACATCTTCACTCTGATACTTGATGCCTTCAATCTCTTATAAAGTTGGACCATACTCTCTCTGCTCTTGTTCTTAATGAACAAACAAAGGCCAGTATTCTCTATGCCTTCCTAACCATGATATCTACCTATGATGCCATCTTCAAGGATCTTTGAACTTGCATACCAGAATCCCTCTTTTCCTTGATACTCATGACCCTACCATAGAAACATAGAAAGCCTACAACACAATACAGGCCCTTCGGCCCACAAAGCTGTGCCGAACATGTCCCTACCTTAGAACTAGCTCGGCTTTAGCCCTCTATTTTTCTAAGCTCCATGTAGCCATTCAAGAATCTCTATCATTTTTGCCCCCACCACCGCCGCCGGCAGCCCATTCCACGCACTCATCACTCTCTGCGTAAAAAAAACTTACCCCTGATGTCTCCTCTGTACCTACTTCCAAGCACCTTAAAACTATGCCCTCTCATGCTAGCCATTTCAGCCCTGGGGAAAAGCCTCTGACTATCCACACGATCAATGCCCCTCATTATCTTGTACACCTCTATCAGGTCACCTCTCATCCTCCATTGCTCCAAGGAGAAAAGGCTGAGTTCACTCAACCTATTCTCATAAGGCATGCTCCCCAATCCAGGCAACATCCTTGTAAATCTCTTCTGCACCCTTTCTATGGTTTCCACATCCTTCCTGTAGTGAGGCAACCAGAACTGAGCACAGTACTCCAAGTGGGGTCTGACCAGGGTCCTATATAGCTGCAACATTACCTCTTGGCTCTTAAACTCAATCCCATGGTCGATGAAGGCCAATGCACTATATGCCTTCTTAAGCACAGAGTCAACCTGCGTAGCAGCTTTGAGTGTCCTATGGACTTGGACCCCAGGATCCCTCTGATCCTCCACACTGCCAAGAGTCTTACCATTAATGCTATATTCTGCCATCATATTTGACCTACCAAAATGAACCATCTCACACTTATCTGGGTTGAACTCCATCTGCCACGTCTTAGCCCAGATTTGCATCCTATCAATGTCCTGTTGTAACCTCTGACAGCCCTCCATACTATCCACAACACCCCCAACCTTTGTGTCATCAGCAAATTTACTAACCCATCCCTTCACTTCTTTATCCAGGTCATTTATAAAATCACGAAGAGTAGGGTTCCCAGAACAGATCCCTGAGGCACATCACTGGTCACCGGCTTCCATGTAGAATATGACCCGTTTACAACCATTCTTTGCCTTCTGTGGGCAAGCCAGTTCTGGATCCACAAAGCAATGTCCCCTTGGATCCCATGCCTCCTTACTTTCTCAATAAGCCTTGCATGGGGTACCTTATCAAATGTAGAAGGTCACTCAGAACGGCACAATCAACTAATTCTGAAATAAGATCATAAGGCATAGGGCGTTAGCAGAATTAGGGCATTTGACCCATTGAGTCTGCTCAACCATTTCATCATGGTTGATTAATTATCCCTCTCAACCCCATTCTCCTACCTTCTCCCCGTAACCTTTAACATCCTTACTAATCAGGAACCTATCAATTTCTGCTTTAAATATACTCAATGACTTGGGCTCCACAACCATCTGTGGCAATGAACGTCACATATAGTGGTTTTAAACTGTATACTAATTATTTAATATATAACATTTTCAGGTTGAGAACTTCTGCCCGATGCTTCCAGAAAGAATAAAAAATGTTGCTGCTGCTAATGCCTTAAAGCCTAAGGTGAGAGAAATTAATTGTTAATGTTTGTTTAAAAGATAACATTTTTTGATTCCAGTTGGTATATATCCTTTCTGTAAAATATTCACATTACAAAGGACACACAGAAATGTCTCGGTTCTCATGTCTATTTATAAACAAAGTAAATGTCTCATAGTGTCACACACAAAAAGCTGGAGGAACTCAGCAGGTCAGGCACATCCACAGAAAGGAATAAGCAGTTGACATTTTGTCATCAGGTCAACTGTGTCGTCTGTCCCATAGATGCTGGCTGACTTGTTGAGTTCCACCAACACTTTGTGCATCTTATTCCACATCTCCAGCATCTGCAGAATCTCTGGTGTTTATGTGGAAGGAAGGGGCAGATAGGTCAGCATCTGTGGACTGTGAAACAGTCAACATCTCAGGTATGCAACCTTTAATCAGAACTGGGCAGTTCACAGACTCGAAGTCATGACTTCCTCTATCCACATATGTTGTTGTCCTTGCTGAATGTTTCCTGTATTTTCAGTTTGAATACTGAACAATGAGGCCCAGATCACAGGATCCCAGCAAAATGTTTTCCTGGATAATGTTGCTTTTGTCCAAAGCAGTTATAGGTGCTGCCTGACCTGCCAAGATACTCTGCACTGGCTCCTTAACCCCTTTCCCCTTCCTAACTGTTACCCAGTTTCCTGTGTCCTGCAGCTTAGTTGTAACTACCTCTCTATATGTCCAATCTATCACACCCTCAGCCTCCTAAATGATCCTGAGTTCATCCGGTTCCAGCTTCAGCTCCTTCACACGGTTTGTTAGAAGCTGCAGCTGGATGTACTTCTAGCAGTTGTAGTCGTCAGGGTCCCTGGAGGTCTCCCTGCCTTCTCACATCCCACAAGAAGAGAATTCAACTGTCCTGCCTAGCGTCTCTACTGTCCTGGCTGGGCAGACTGAAATTGAAATTGAAATTGAGATACCTTTTTTGTCATTGCATAGTAGAATTTGTTATGCACCAATACAGCGAAAATGAGTTTGCAACTCTCGTACTCAATGCTATAAAACAACAAATAAAATAAAGAAACAATAAATAAAATCAAGTAACCAGCAATGTCCAGCAGTACAAAAGCGCAACTCAGATGCATAACAGCCATAAAACCAGGATTAAAGTAGCAATATAACAAATTTATGGATGATAGAAAGAAGGGAAGGAAAAAAAGCCTAACCTTGAGCTTTTCTTTTCTTTTCAATCTGTGACTGAAGCCTCTCTTCATAGAAACCTCGAAGAGCTGAAGCCTCAAGATCACCGCTCTGACTCTGTCCCCTCTGGATGGCTGATGCGCTTGCCCCTCCCTTCCTCTCATTTGCTTTTGTTAATCAATCCCAAATGCCAATCAGTTGCTGGTCAAACTCTATTTTGCTCTACTGACCTGCTGCTCCCTTTTCTACTTGGGCACTGGACCTGAGTGAAATCCCCTTCTCTCAAAACTTCTAATGTCTGGATTGGTCACTCGTCAAAGCTCTTTTTAGTATGACATTAGTCTGATGTATAATCGATAGAATAGTCAAACAGGAAAATATCAACAAGTGCTTTATTCCTAATTTAGGCCATCTTGAGGTTGAGAATGCTCAGCTTATGAACACCTCGATATATAAACGAGATCCCATAAATTATTAAATTCAAATTCATCTACAGTTGTCATTTCAATGGGAGAACTAATTTACTCTGTCTCCAAAATGTGTTCACTCTTCTCAGCTTTGTGTGTTTTCATTGCTGATCATTCCACTCTGGTTACCAGAGAGTTGATTTTGAGTATCAGAGTAATATGGCAGGGAACAGCCCTTTGGCCCAACTGATCCATGCTGACCACAGCATTCTCGCTGAAAGTCCCTTACTTTCAGACCCACGACAAAATCAAATTTCTACGGACATCTGTGAGAGCAAAAGCTTGTAATAACCCAGGCCAGGCTCTGCACATATGAAAACACTCTGTATTGATTCGTGGTAGTTCCACTGCAATTCTGCAAGGTGAAAGAGATATCTGATGGAATTTTTTTCTCTAGTGAAGATGTCTGAAAAATTACTTGTGACAAGTTAGTTAGCTTAGTCTTCAGACTTATCTACAAATTGGATTTTTTAAGATGATAAACAAAGATAAATCCCATTTGACAGTAACAAGAGGGATTATGCGATTTCCTGCTGTTGTAACTTGGAGCCAACAATAAAATCTGGACAACAATAAATTCTTCAGGAGCAGAATTAGGCCATTCAGCCCAACAAATCTGAAGAGACATCCTTCTATTCTGAGGCTGTGCTCTCTGGTCCTAGACTCCGCCACTACAGGAAACATCCGTTCCACGTCTACTCTATTTAGGCCTTTCAATATTTGATAGCTTTCAATTAGATGCTCCTCCTAAACTCCAGTAAGCACAGGTCCAGAGCCATCAGGCACTCATTATGAATTAAATCCTTTCATTCCAGGGATAATTCTCATGAACCTCCTCTAGACCCTCTCCAAAATTGTTCACAATACTCCAAGTGCAGTCTGACCAATAAATCTATTCAAGCTGCTAAGCTATCGATGAGTGTGAATAACATAGACCCACTGGGCTGAATTTGCCTCAGAACCATGCATTAAGGTTGGTTTTTAGCATTGGGTGGTATGAAGTTATGCATCTTAGACTATGACAGCTGGCCATTCCTTTTCAGCCTACATGGCAAGTGGAAAGGGGAGGTGGCTTCTTTTACCAACAGCTATGCCAAGAAATTCTTGAACTGAGATGATTTGCATTTATCCTCACCTTGTTAAGCATTTCAGCACCTTCTGGGAAATAATGGAGGAATGTATGTTGGATTGAGTTCCACGGACATTGGCAACCCATCATGTAACTCAAGATGTCCAGCATAGTCATAGAACACTACAATACAGAAACAGGCCTCTCAGCCCATCTAGTCTGTGCTGAACAATTTATCTGCCTAGTCCCATCAAGCTGCACCCAGACCATAGCCCTCCATACCCCTAACATCCATGTAGCTACCCAAATTTCTCTTGAACATTGAAATCAAACCTGCATCCACCCCTTGTGCTGGCAGCTTATTCCACACTCTCACCACCCTCTGAGTGGTTCCCCCTCATGCTCCCCTTAAACATTTCACCCTTCATCCTTAATCCATGACCTCTAGTTCTAGTCTCACCCAACCTCAGTGGAAAAAGACTGCTTGCATTTAACTCATCAATATCCTTCATGATTTTGTATACATCTATCAAACATCTACTCATTCTCCTATGATGTATGTCCTAACCTATTCAATCATTCCCTATATCTCATGTTCTCAAGTCCTGGCAACATCCTTGTAAATTTTCTCTGCATTTTTTTAATCTTATTGGCATATTTCCTGTAGGTAGAAGACAAAATCTGCACACAATACTCCAAATTAGGCCTCACCACTGTCTTATATGTCCCGCTTGGTGGCGCAATAATATCAGCGCCGGACTCCAGAATGAAGGTTTCCGAGTTTGAATCCAAATCGGGTTCAGCATCGAGCTAGCAACTTGGCCTCGTAAAAGCAAGAATAGCTTGCTAAGGAAATACCGATATGACAGTACCACGATAACTCCACTGCCGAGTTAAGGGCTATTCTTCTTCTTCTTCTGCTGTCTTATATAACATCTCATCTCCTGTACTCAATACTTTGAGTTATTGAAGGCCAATATGCCAAAAGCTTTCTTTACGACTCTTCACTTTCAATGGATTTTGGTTCTATGTTCCCTGATCCCTCTTTTCTACCACACACCTCAATGTCCTACCACTCACTGTTTAAGACCTACCCCGGTTTGTCCTCCCAAAGTGTAAAACCTCACACCTGTTTGCATTAAATTCCATCCAACATTTTTCAACCCATTTTTCCAGCTGATCCAGATCCCTCTGCAACTGAGTGACTGAACCTTCCTGACCAACCTTCCACGTGGGACTTTGTCAAAGGTCTTCCTAAAGTCCATGTAGACAACATCCACTGCCTTGCGTTCAGCCACCTTCCTGGTAACTCCCTCAAAAAACTATAAGATTGGTTAGACACGACTTACCGTGCACAAAGCCACACTGACTATCCCTAATCAGTCCCTTACTATTCAAATACTCATATATCCAGTCCCTTAGAATACCTTCCAATAACTTTCCCACTACCGATGTCAGGCTGACTGGCCTATAATTTACTGGCTTATTCGTAGAGCATTTTTAAATACCGGAACAACTATGGCTATTCTCCAATTCTCCAAAACCTCACCTGTCCTTAAGAATAATTTAAGTATTTCTGCTAGGGGCCCTGCAAGTTCTGCAGTAGTCTCCCTCAAGGTCCAGGGGAACACCTTGTCAGGGCCTGGGGATTTATCCACCCTAATTTGCCTCAAGACGGTAAATGTCTCCTCCTCGGTAATCTGTATAGGGTCCATAACTCGCTGCTGCTTTGCTTCACATCTATAGTCTCTGTGTCTGTCTTCTGAGTAAATGTAGATGCAAAAAATCCACTTAAGTTATCCCCTGTCTCTTTTAGCTCCTTGCATAGATTATCATTCTGATCCTCCAGAGGAATGATTTTGTCCCTTGCAATCCTTTTGCTATTAATATGTCTGCAGAAGCTCTTAGGATTCTCCTTCACCTTGTTTACTAGAGCAACCTCATGTCTTCTTTCAGTCATCCTAACTTCTTTCTTAAGTGCTGTCTTGCATTTCTTATACTCCTCAAGTATCTTATTTGTTCCTACCTGCCTATACCTGTTATGCACCTTCTTCTATTTTCTTAACCAGGGCCTCAATATCTCCCAGAAACCAACGTTCCCTAAGCATGTTATCCTTGCCTTTCATTTGAACAGCAACTTAAAAACTCTGTACTCTCAAATTTTGCTTTTGAAGTCCTCCCACTTTCCGAGTACACCCTTGCAAGAAAACAACCTGACCCAATCCACACTTGCCAGATCCTTTCAGATGCCATCAAAATTGGTCTTTCTCCATCTTAGAAGCCAAGGACCAGATCATTATTACCTTGAAACTAATGACATTATGATCACTAGATGCAAAGTGTTCCCCTACACAAACCTCTGTCACCTGTCCTGTCTCATTCCCGAAAAGAAGATCTAGTGTCATACTCTATGTAGCCGGGATTTCTATGTACTGATTAGAGAAACTTTCCTGAACATACTTGACAAACTCTTTCCCATTCAGCCCTTTTACAGTTTGGAAGTCCCAGTCAATATATCAGTGGCAGTCAGCATCTGCAGAATATCTTGTGTTTATGTTATTGAACGGATAGATTTTCTCTGCCTTGTTGGGTTCTGGGCAATACCCTTGAATGCAAGGTGGCTTTTTTTTAAAGGCAGGTTTGAACACTGAGTTCCTTTGGTTCTATCGAATGCTGACATGAAATGTGTCAGAGAACATTTGGGTATATGTAGTTGCATTGTTGCTGGGTAAAGGAAACGAACCACCATTGCCTCGTCGTTGGTAATTGTGATCTGACTTCACAGCACTTTTAATATATGGTTCACAATTCTGATTATTATGTTTGTTGCAAGGCTAAAATGTTAAGCAGCCTGGATGGTTTACTAGCAACACTGGCTGAGCGTGAAGAACTTCTGTGGATAAAACTGAGAATAGAGAGAATGAACGAGAAATGGATAACGGCTGTGAAAGCATTGGCGAAGAAATATAATCTGCAAGATCGACCACAGAAAAAGGTATTAAAGCTATTAAGGCATCTTCTTAAATTTTGTAAAAGTATTTATTTCAAAACTGAAGTAAAAAATAATAAAGTACAGACGTGTTGGTGAAGTTACAGTTGCTCCGACTTTATTTAGCTGGGCAGCACGTAGTATAACGGTTAACATGAGACTTCATAGTGAAAGCAACCCGGGTTCAAATCACCCCCACCCCCACCTCCAATCTGTAAGGAGTTTGTACATTCTCCCTGTGACCGTGTGGGTTTCTTCCAGGTGCTCCAGTTTCCTCCCACAGTCCAAAGATGTAGGGGTTAGCAGGTTAATTGGTCACACTGGGTGGGGTGGGTCTGTAAGGCCAGAAAGCCTGTTACCCTACCGTACTGTACGTAAGATAAAAATTTACAATGAAAGATCTTGTCTAGTTTTCTTAAATGGTCAAGACTATTTTAATTTAACTATTTAATATACACATATACTTACTGTAATTGACTTATTTATTGTTTTCTATGTTATCATGTATTGCATTGTACTGCTGGCGCTAGGTTAACAAATCTCACGACGTATGCCGGTGATATTAAATCTGATTCTGATTCTGATCTCTTGGATGTTAAGCTCCCAACTATGATTTTCTTTCAGCCTTGACTTGGTGCCCACGGCATCCTATCTACTAATCTCTAACTGCACTACAAAGTAATCTACCTTGTTCCATATACTGAGTGCATTCAAATAACACCTTCAGTCCTGTATTCAACACTTCTTGACTTTGGCCCCCTGTTTCTGAATCTGGTATTTTTCTACAGAGGAAAGTGCTTTTCAGTACATAGAACATCAGAGCACCCTTGGGCCACAATGTTGTGCTGACCTCTAACCTACTCTAAGATCAACCTAACCCTTCCCTCCTGCAAGGCCCTCCATTTTTCCCTCACCCTTGTCCCTATCTATAAGTCTCTTAGATGTTCCTAATTTATTTTCTTCGACCACTACACCTGGTAGCACAGTCCAGGCAGTCTGTGTAAAAAAAAAAGCTACCTCTGACATTCCCCCATCCTTTCCTCAAATCAGCTTAAAATTATGCATCCTCATATTAGCCATTTCCACCCTGGGAAAAAGTCTTTTGCTGTCCACTCGATCGATGCCTCTTACCATCTTGTACACTATCAAATCACCTCCCATCCTCCTTCACTCCAAAGACGAAAGTCCAGCTTGCTCAACCTATGCTCATATGACATGCTCTTTACTCCAGACAGCATCCGGGTAAATCTCCTCTGCACCGTCTTTAAAGCTTCCACATCCTTCCTATAATGAGGAGACCAGACTTCCAAGTGTAACTTTGTATCATTCTAATAAACTTTAGCTGTACTGTGAGCAAAGGTGACAGGTTGTGGTTGCTACGATCACAGGGGTGAACAACAAGCACTTCCCTTTATTGTCTAATATATGCATTTAGACATGGGTAGGATTATGCACTTCATGCATATGAGTGCAGAACCAGCAAAGATGGTAAGAGGAGAGTCTAGAACATGTGAGTATGCTGATGGAGGAGAGTGAGTGAGTTTGAAAGAGGATGAAGATCATAAGACCATAAGATATAGGAGCACAATTTGGCCATATGGCCCATTGAGTCTGTTCTGCCATTCAGTCATGGCTGATCCATTTTCACTTCCTCAGCCCCAGTCCCCAAGCTTCTCCCCGTAACCTTTCATGCCACGTCCAATCAAGAAGCTGTCAAGCTCTGCCTTAAATACACCCAATGACCTGGCCTCCACAGCTGCCTGTGTTAAAAAAATTCCACAAGTTCACCACCCTCTGTTTTAAATGGACATCTCTCTATCCTGAGGCTGTGCCCGCTTGTCCTAAACTCCCCCAGCATGGGAAACATCCTTTCCACATCTACTCTGTCTAGGCCTTTCAAGTTTTGAAAGGTTTTAATGAGATACCCCCCGCTTCCTTATAAACTCCAGTGAGTACAGACCCAGAGCTATCAAACGTTCCTCGTATGATACCCCTTTCATTTCCGGAAGCATCTTTGTGAATCTCCTCTGAACCCTTTCCAATGCCAGCTCATCTTTTCTAAGATGAGGACCCCAAAAGGTGAGGCCTCACCAGTGTCTTATAAAGCCTCAGCATCACATCCCTACTCTTGTATTCTAGACCTCTTGAAATGAATGCTAACATCGCATTTGCCTTCCTCACCACTGACTCATTCTGCAAGTTAACCTTCAGGGTGTTCTGCACAAGGACTCCCAAATCCCCTTGCATCTCAGATTTTTGGATTTTCTCCTTGTTTAGAAAATAGTCCGCACATTTATTTCTACTACCAAAGTGCATGACCATGTATTTTCTAACATTGTATTTCATTTGCCACTTTCTTGCCCATTCTCCTAATCTGTCGAGGTCTTTCTGCATCCTACCTGTTTCCTCAACACTACCTGTCCCTCGACCAATCTTTGTATCATCTGCAAACTTGGCAGCAAAACCATTTATTCAATCATCTAAATCAAGAACCGATCAAGCTCTGCCTTAAATACACCCAACAATGGGTAATGTAGCAGGATCCTCTTTTGAGTCAATATGGGTGGAAGTCAGGAACAGGAAGGGAGCAGTTACTCTACTGGGGGTATTCTATAGGCCCCCTGGTAGCAGCAGAGATACCAAGGAGCAGATTGGGAGGCAGATTTTGGAAAGGTGCAAAAATAACAGGGTTGTTATCATGGGTGACTTTAATTTCCCTAATATTGATTGGCACCTGATTAGTTCCAAGGGTTTAGATGGGGCAGAGTTTGTTTAGTGTGTCCAGGACAGATTCCTGTCACAGTATGTGGACAGACCGACGAGAGGGAATGCCATACTAGATCTAGTATTAGGTAACGAACCAGGTCAGGTCACAGATGTCTCAGTGGGTGAGCATCTGGATGACAGAGACCACCACTCCCTGGCCTTTAGCATTATCATGGAAAAGGATAGAATCAGAGAGGACAGGAAAATTTTTAATTGGGGCAGGGCAAGTTATGAGGCTATAAGGCGAGAACTTGCAGGTGTGAATTGGGATGATGTTTTTGCAGGGAAATGTACTATGGACATGTGGTCGATGTTTAGGGATCTCTTGCAGGATGTTAGGGATAAATTTGTCCCAGTGAGGAAGATAAAGAATGGTAGGGTGAAGGAACCATGGGTGACAAGTGAGGTGGAAAATCTAGTCAGGTGGAAGAAGGCAGCATACATGAGGTTCAGGAAGCAGGGATCAGATGGGTCTATTGAGGAATATAGGGTATCAAGAAAGGAGCTTAAGAAGGGCCTGAGGAGAGCAAGAAGGGGGCACAAGAAGGCCTTGGCAAGTAGGGTAAAGGAAAACCCCAAGGCATTCTTCAATTATGTGAAGAACAAAAGGATGACAGGAGTGAAAGTAGGACCGATTAGAGATAAAGGTGGGAAGATGTGCCTGGAGGCTGTGGAAGTGAGCGAGGTCCTCAATGAATACTTCTCTTCGGTATTCACCAATGAGAGGGAACTTGATGATGGTGAGGACAATATGAGTGAGGTTGATGTTCTGGAGCATGTTGATATTAAGGGAGAGGAGGTGTTGGAGTTGTTAAAATACATAAGGACAGATAAGTCCCCGGGGCCTGATGGAATATTCCCCAGACTGCTCCACGAGGCGAGGGAAGAGATTGCTGAGCCTCTGGCTAGGATCTTTATGTCCTCGTTGTCCACAGGAATGGTACCGGAGGATTGGAGGGAGGCGAATGTTGTCCCCTTGTTCAAAAAAGTTAGTAGAGATAGTCTGGATAATTACAGACCAGTGAACCTTACATCTGTGGTGGGAAAGCTGTTGGAAAAGATTCTTAGAGATAGGATCTATGGGTCTCTAGAGAATCACGGTCTGATCAGGGACAGTCAGCGTGGCTTTGTGAAGGGCAGATCGTGTCTAACAAGCCTGATAGAATTCTTTGAGGAGGTGACCAGGCATATAGATGAGGGTAGTGCAGTGGATGTGATCTATATGGATTTTAGTAAGGCATTTGACAAGGTTCCACACGGTAGGCTTATTCAGAAAGTCAGAAGGCATGGGATCCAGGGAAGTTTGTCCAAGTGGACTCAGAATTGGCTTGCCTGCAGAAGGCAGAGGGTCATGGCGGAGGGAGTACATTCGGATTGGAGGGTTGTGACTAGTGGTGTCCCACAAGGATTGGTTCTGGGACCTCTACTTTTTGTGATTTTTATTAACGACCTGGATATGGGGGTAGAGGGGTGGATTGGCAAGTTTGCAGACGACCCAAGGTTGGTGGTGTTGTAGATAGTATAGAGGATTGTCGAAGATTGCAGAGAGACATTGATAGGATGCAGAAGTGGGCTGAGAAGTGGCAGATGGAGTTCAACCGGGTGAAGTGTGAGGTGGTACACTTTGGAAGGACAAACTCCAAGGCAGAGTACAAAGTAAATGGCAGGATACTTGGTAGTGTGGTGGAGCAGAGGGATCTTGGGGTACATGTCCACAGATCCCTGAAAGTTGCCTCATAGGTGGATAGGGTAGTTAAGAAAGCTTATGGGGTGTTAGCTTTCATAAGTCGAGGGATAGAGTTTAAGAGTCGCGATGTAATGATGCAGTTCTATAAAACTCTGGTTAGGCCACACTTGGAGTGCTGTGTCCAGTTCTGGTCGCCTCACTATAGGAAGGATGTGGAGGCATTGGAAAGGGTACAGAGGAGATTTACCAGGATGCTGCCTGGTTTAGAGAGTATGCATTATAATCAGAGATTAAGGGAGCTAGGGCTTTACTCTTTGGAGAGAAGGTGGATGACAGGAGACATGATAGAGGTGTACAAGATATTAAAAGGAATAGATAGAGTGGATAGCCAGCACCTCTTCCCCAGGACACCACTGCTCAATACAAGAGGACATGGCTTTAAGTTAAGGGGTGGGAAGTTCAAGGGGGATATTAGAGGAAGGTTTTTTACTCAGAGAGTGGTTGGTGCGTGGAATGCACTGCCTGAGTCAGTGGTGGAGGCAGATACATTAGTGAAGTTTGAGAGACTACTAGACAGGTATATGGAGGAATTTAAGGTGGGGGATTATATGGGAGGCAGGGGTTTGAGGGTTGGCACAACATTGTGGGCCAAAGGACCTGTACTGTGCTGTACTTTTCTATTCTAAATCACTTATATACAGCATGAAACAAAGCAATCCCTGCGGAACACCACTAGTCCCTGGCGGCCAAGCAGGAAGGGACCCTTTTATTCCCACTCACTGCCTCCTACCATCAGTCAATGCTCTAACCATGCCAGTAACTTTCCTGTAATACCACGGGCTCTCAATTTGGTTAGCAGCCTCATGTATGGCACTTTGTCAAAGGCCTTCTGAAAGTCCAAATATACAACATTCACTTCATCCCCTTTATCTATCCTATGTGTCACCACCTCAAAGAATTCAACAGGTGTGACGGGGTCCTGGATTACCCCTATGAACTGTGCTCAATTACCCCTATGAACTGTGATTTTGAAGAGAGAGAGAGAGAGAGTTATTTAACATCGATATCTTGTTTTGAAAAGAGAGAGACAAAGACTAACTTTTGGACTGTCACTTTAAGGCACGAGAATAACTTTTGGATTTCTGCTGAGTTAGAGAGAGAGAGAGCTCATAAGTCACTATGGTGACTGAGGGCGGCGTTATTTGATGGACAATCAATGTTATAGTTTCTCTGCAGTATGTTTATACTTTCTCCAAGGACATTTGCCTGCTTGTACATTTCTAACACAGACAAAGGAAGGAGGAATTATTTGGGAGACAGTTGGTACTCAGTACGGTGAGATAAATGGGTCAGATGATAGACCTCAGGCACATGTTTTTGGACACTGAATGAGCTTTGTTGTGCCCACAGAAAAAGTGGGTTTTTGGAGGATTGATCAGTGGCTCTTGCAGTGAGAAAAGGGATTGACCAGTGAGGAGTTGTCCAGGTGTCTACCCTTGCCTGAAAACTGGTCACAGTCAGTGACTTGTAAAGGATTTTGGAGAACAACGGGAAGATTGACGGTGTTAGCTTACCTGAAGACTCAAATCTGTCTCTTTTTTCTCTTCATCACTACTCAACTCAACACCATGAACTGAACTGAACTCTACTCATTGTCGTAAGACTATCTATTTACCCCAGACTTGAAGAAGCTTGATTTTCATATATTTTTCCACACTTACTTATATATAATTATTTGCTAACATGTTTGATTTATCTGCATTTATATTATTATATTGCATAGTTACTAATAAATAGTATTAGTTAGTAGCAATACTGGACTCCAAAGTGTTTTCCATCTCTGCTGGTTCTTTAACCCGTCACGGGGTACGTGAAACAGGTTTGTCAGCCAAAATTTTCCCTTAAGGAAACCATGCTGACTTTATCCTATCTTGTACTGTGTCACCAAGTACTCCATAAACTCATCATTAACCATTGACTCCAACATCTTCCCAGCCACTGAGGTCAGGCTAACTGGTCTATAATTTCCTTTCTGTTGCCTTCCTCCTTTCTTAAGACCATAAGTCCATTCGACATAGGAGCTGAATTAGGCTATTCAGCCCATTGAGTCTGTGCCCACATTCACTCATGGCTGATTCTGGACCCACTCAACCCCATCCACCTGCCTGTCACCTCACTATATCACTTGATGCTTTGTTCAATCAGGAAACGATCAACTTCCGCCTTAAATAAACCTGCAGACTTGACCTCCACCACAGTCTGTGGCAGAGCATTCCATAGATTTGCTACTTTCTGGCTAAAAGGAAAGGTCCTCCTTACCTCTGTTCTAAAGGGTTGCCCCTCAATTTTGAGGCTGTGCCCTCTAATTCTGGATACCCCAGCCACAGGAAACATCCTCTTCACATCCACCCTTTCTAGTCCTTTCAACATTCAGCAGGTTTCAATGAGATCCCCACGTATTCTTTTAAATTCCAGAGAATACAGGCCCAAAGCTTCTAAATGCTCCTCATATCTTAACCCCTTCATTCCTGGAATCATCCTCATGAGCCTCCTCTGAACACTCTCTAATGACAACACATCCTTTCTGAGATATTGGGCCCAAAACTGTTGACAATACTGAAGTGTGGCCTGACCAGTGACTTATAAAGGCTCAGCATTATCTCCTTGCTTTTATATTCTATTCCCCTTGAGATAAACACTAACATTGCATTTGCCTTCTTCACCACAGACTCAAGCTGCAAAATTAACCTTCTGGGAGTCTTGAACGAAGGCTCACAGCCCCTCTGCACCTCTGATGTTTGAATCTTCTCCCCATTTAGATAACAATCCACACTGTTGTTCCTTTTACTAAAATGTGTTATCATACATTTCACAACACGGTTTTCCATCTGCCACATTTTTGCCCATTCTTCCAATTTGTCTAAGTCCAGCTGCAATCACGCTGCTTCCTCAGCACTATCTACCCCTCCACATATCTTTGTATCATTTGCAAATTTTGCCATAAAGCCATCAATTCCATTATCCAAATTATTGACAAACAATGTGAAAAGCAGCGATCCCAATACTGACCCCTGAGAAACACCACGAGTCACCGGCAGGCCAACCAGAAAAGGGTACCTTATATTTTCACTCGCTGCCTCCTGTTTGTCAGCCATCCTCTATCCATGCCAGTATCTTTCCTGTAACACCATAGGATTTTATCTTGTAAGCAACCTCATGTGTGGCACCTTATCAAATGCTTTCTAAAAACCCAAGTAAATGACATCCACTCCCTCTCCTTTGTCCATCCTACTTGTTATTTCCTCAAAGAACTCTAACAGGTTTGTCAGGCAAGATTTCCCTTTACAGAAACCATGCTGACTTTGACTTAAGCAACACACATAAAAGTTGCTGGTGAACGCAGCAGGCCAGGCAGCATCTCTAGGAAGAGGACTGCACCTCTTCCTAGAGATGCTGCCTGGCCTGCTGCGTTCACCAGCAACTTTTATGTGTGTTGCTTGAATTTCCAGCATCTGCAGAATTCCTGTTGTCTGACTTTGACTTATTTTACCATTAGTCTCTAAGTAGCTCGAAACCTTGTCCTTAATAATAGACTTGAACTCTTTTCCAACCACCGATGTTGTTGCCAATATGTACCATGACTTCTGACTGCTCACCCTCCCTTTTCAGAATATAGTAGGCGCGTCCAGAAACATTAAATGGGTGACCATCAGGAGAGGGCAGGGAGAACGTCAGACAGTGGAGAGTACCCCTGTGGCCATCACTCTCAACAGTAAGTGCTCCATTTTGAGTACTGTTGAGGGTTATGACCTACCTGGGGGAGGGAAGCAACAGCCATGCCTCTGGCACTGAGTCTGGCCTTGTGGCTCAGAAGGGTAGGGAACAGAAGAGGATGGCAGCAGTGATAGGGGACTCTAGAGTTAGGGGGATTCTATGGATGAGAAAAGGAAACACGGATGGTAGTTTGTCTCCCAGGTGGTTGGAAACTTGCTGCTTAAGGAGTGGAGTGACACTGCAATTTTCTAGTCCTCTGGCATGATGCCAGAGTCCAATGATTTTTGAAAGATCATTTCTAATGCCACCATAATCTCTAAAGCTACCTCTTTTAGAACCCGAGGGTGCAGTTCATCTGCTCTGGGTGACTTATGTACCTTTAGGTCTTTCAGCTTTTTGATGACCTTCTCCCTTGTAATAGTAACTGCACCCACTTCTCTTCCCTCACACATTACAACATCTGGCACACTGATAGTGTCTTCCACAGTGACGACTGATGCAAAATACTCATTTAATTTCATCTACCATCTCCTTGTCCCCCATTATTATTTCTCCTGCCTCATTTTCTTGCAGTCCTATATCCACTCTCATCTCTTTTATTTTTTACAAACTTGAAAAAGCTTTTACTATCCACTTTGATATTGTTTGCTTGCTTGCTTTCATATTTCATCTTTTCCCTTCTAATGATTCTTTTAGTTACTCTCTGTAGGTTTTTAAAAGATTCCCAATCCTCTATCTTCCCACTATTTTTTGCTTTGTTGTATGCCCTCTCTTTGGTTTTTACATTAGCTTTGACTACCCTTGTCAGCCACAGTTGTACTGTTTTGCCATTTGAGTATTTCTTCATTTTTGGAATACACATGTCCTGCACCTTCCTCATTTTTCCCAGAAACTCACACCATTTCTGCTCTGCTGACATCCCTGCCAGCAGCTCCTTCCAATTTACTTTGGCCAGCTCCTCTCTCATACCACTGTAATTTCCCTTACTCCACTGAAGTACTGCTACATCAGACCTTACTTTCTTCCTATCAAATTTCAAGTTGAATGCAATCATATTGTGATCACTGGTTCCTAAGGGTTCTTTTACAAACTCCCTAATCACCTCTGGTTCATTACATAACACCCAATCCAGTATAGCTGATCCCCTAGTAGGCTCAACGACAAACTGCTCTGAAAGGCATCTCGTAGGCATTCAACAACCTCACTCTCTTGAAATCCATTACCAACCTGATTTTCCCAACCGACCTGCAAGTTAAAATCTCCCATGACTACCATAACATTGCCCTTTTGACTCACCTTTTCTATTTCCTGTTGTAATCTGTGGTCCACCTCCCAGCCACTGTTGGGAGGCTGTATATAACTGCCAACACCGTCTTTTTACCCTTGCAGTTTCTTAGCTCCGCCCACGAGGACTCAACTTCTTCCGAGCCTATGTCACATGTTATTAATTGTGGAGGCATTAGTAATGACTGCATGTTATTAATGCATTTTTTAATCATCCATCCCACCCTGAGTCCTGCACTCCAGTTCCCACCCTACTGTCAAATTAGTTTAAACCCTTCCCAACAGCTCTAATAAGCTTGCTCACAGGAACATTGGTCCCACTTGGGTTCAGGTGCAACCTGTCACTTTTGAACAAGTCATACCTCCCCCAGAAGAAATCCCAATGATCCAAGAATCTGAAGCGCTGCCCCCTGTACTAGCTTCTCAGACATACATTTATCTGCCAAATCATCCTGTTTCTACTCTCACTGGCATGTGGTATGGGCAGCAATCCAGAAATTACTACCGTGGAGGTCCTGCTTCTCAGCTTTCTACCTAGCTCTCTAAATTCTCTCTTCAGGACCTCATTTCTTTTCCTTCCTATGTCATTGGTACCAATATGTACCAAGACATCTGGCTGCTCTCTCTTCCTCTCTAAAATATTTTGGACGCGATCTGAGACATTCCTAAATCTGGCACCTTGGGGGCAATATATTATTTGGGTGTCCCGTTCACATCCACAAGATCTCCTATCCGTTCCCCTGACTATTGAATCCACTATCACTATCACTCCCTTCTTCTCCCTCTTTCTCTTCTGCACCACGGACCTATGCTGGGTGCCAGTAACCCAGTCTCCATGGCATTCCCCTGGGAGGTCATCGCCCACAACAGTATCCAAAGCAGTATACTTTTTATTGAGGGGAATGGCCACAGAGGTGCTCTGCGCTAACTGCCGATTCACATTTCCATTTCTCCTGACAGCCCCCAGCTACTTGCCTCCTGCAACTTCAGGATGACCACTTCCCTCTAAAACTACCTGCCCCTCCATATCATCTACAAACTTTGCAACAAAGCCATCAATTCCATCATCCAGATCATTGACATATAATGTAAAAACAATCGGTCCCAACGCAGACCCCTGTGGAACACCACTAGTCACTGACAGCCAGCCAGGAAACACTCTCTCTGCCTCCTGCCAATCAGCCACTGCTTTACCCATGTTGGAATCTGTCCTGTAATACTATCGGCTTGTAGCTTGTTAAACAGCCTCATGTGTGGCATCTTGTCAAAGGGCTTCTGAAAATCCAAATACACAACATGAACTGATTCTCCTTTATCTATCCTGCTTGTTATTTCTTCAAAGAATTCCAACAGATTTGTCAGGCAAAATTTTCCCTTGAGGAAACCATGCTGACTCTGGCCTATTTTACCATGTGCCTCCAAGTACCCTGAGACCTCATCCTTAATAATCACTCCAATATCTTCCGAACCTCTGAAGTCAAACTAACTGGCCTATTGTTTCCTTTCTTCTGCCTCTCTCCCTTCCTGAAGAGTGGAGTGATATTTACAATTTTCTAGTCTTCTGGAACCATTCCAGAATGTAATGGTTCTTGAAAGATCATTACCAATGTCTCCATGATCTCTTCAACCACCTCTTTCAGAACTCAGGGGTGTACACCATCTGGTCCAGGCGACTTATCTACCTGGAGACCTTTCAGTTTCCCAAGAACCTTCTCCCTAGTAATGGTAACTTCACACACTTCATGACTCCTAACACCTGGAACTTCCACCATACTACTCGTGTCTTCCACCATAAAGACTGATACGAAGTTCTTATTCCGTTCGTCCACCATTTTGTTGTCCCCCATTACTACTTCTCCAACATCATTTTCCAGTGTTCAATATCCACTCTCACCTCTCTTTTACACTTTATGTAACTGAAGAAACTTGTGGTATCTTCTTTAATATTATTGGCTAGCTTACTTTCATATTCTATCTTTACCTTAATTACTTTTATAGTTGCCTTCTGTTGGTTTTTAAAAGCTTCCCAATCTGCTAACTTTCCACTACTTTTGCCATCCCCTGTCTTCCTGTCTATCCTTTTGATACAATATGTATCCTTGAATATTAAGCTCACAGCTATAATCTTCTTTCCTTCAGTGATGCCTACAACATCTTACCTGTGAATCTGTAACTGTGCTGCAAGTTTATCTACCTTATTCCATATGTTGCGCGGTTCAAATAAAAATCATTTCATCCTGTATTCACCCTCTTCGATTTTACCCGCCTTTTACATTGCAACTTATCCTCATACTCATTGCTGTTACTAAGGAGAAGGTGCTTGGGAAGCGGAACAGTCGGAAGGTAGGGTAAACCTGGACCAGATGGACTACGCCCCAGGATTCTGAGCGAGGCAGCTAAAGACATTGTGGAGGCATTAGTAATGATCTTTGAAGAATCACTAGATTCTAGCATGATTCCAGAGTACTGGAAAATTGCAAATTTCACTCCACTCTTTAAGAAGGCAGAAGAAAGGAAATTATAGGCTCGTTAGTCTGACTTCAATGGTTGGGAAGATTTAGAGTTCAATATTAAGGATGAGGCTTCAGAGTATTTGGAAGCACACGATAAAATAGGCCAAAGTCAGCATTTTTCTAAAGGGGAAATTGTGCCTGACAAATCTATTGGAATTCTTTGAGGAATAACGGGCATGATAGACAAAGGAGTGTCAGTGGATGTTGTTTACTTGGATTTTCAGAAGCCTTTGACAAGGTGCAGCACCTGAGGCTGATAGTCCTGACGAAGGGTCTCGGCCCAAAACATCAACTGTACCTCTTCCTAGAGATGCTGCCTGGCCTGCTGTGTTCACCAGCAACTTTTATGTGTATTGCTTAACAAAATAAGAGCCCAAGGAATTACAAGACAGGTGCTAACACTGAGAGAAGGTTGTCTGATTGCCAGGAAGCAAAGGCTGAGAAAAAACGGAGCCTTTTCTGCTTGGCTGCCAGTGACTGGCGGTGTTCCACAGGGGTTGGTATTGGGACCACTTCTTTTCATGCCATATGTCAATGATTTAGATGACAGAATTCAGTATTGATGAAGAGTCTTGGCCTGAAATGTCGACTGTACTCTTTTCCATAGATGCAGCCTGGTTGCTGAGTTCCTCCAGCACTGTGTGGATGTTGCTTAGATTTCCAGCATCTGCAGATTTTCTCTTGTTTGTAGATGATGGAATTGATGGCTTTGTGGCCAAGTTTGCAGATGATATGAAGATAGGCGGAGAGGCAGGTTGTGCTGAAAAAGCAGGGACTTGCACAGACTGGGGGAACATGCAAAGAAGTGACAAAAGGAAAATAGTGTAGGGAAGTGCTTGGTCATGCACTTGGGCAGAAGGAACAAAGGAGTGGACTATTTTCTAAATGGGGAGAAAATCTGAGGTGCAAAGGGACATGGGAATCCTCATGCTGGATTTTCTAAAGGTTAACTTGCAGGTTGAGTCGGCAGTAAGAAAGGCAAATGCAATGTTAGCATTCATTTCAAGAAGGCAATGATACAAAAACAAGGATGTAATGCTGAGGCTTTATAAGGCATTGTTCAGACTGCACTTGGAGTATTGTGAGCAGTTTTGGACACCATATTTAAGAAAAGATATGATGGCATTGGAGAGGATCCACAAGGATGATCCCAGAAATGAAAGAGTTAACATATGAGGGGTGTTTGATGGCTCTGTACTCACTGGAGTTTAGAAGAATGAGAAAGAGTCTCATTGAAACGTATCAAATATTGAAAGGTCTAGATAGAGTGGATATGGAGAGGATGTTTCCTATAGAGGGGGAGTCTAGGACCAGAAGGCACAACGTCTGAATTGAGGGATGTCCATTCAGAACAGAGATGAGGAAAAATTTATTTAACCAGGGGAGGTGAAACTGTGGAATTCATTGCCACAGATGGCTGTGGGCAGTATATTTAAAATGGAGGTTGACAGGTTTTTGATTAATCAGGGTGTCAGAGGTTATGGGGGGAAGGCAGGAGAATGGGGTTGCAGAGGATAATAAATCAGCTACGATAGAATGACGGGACAGACTCACTGGGCTGAGTGAACTAATTCTGCTCCTATGTCTTATAGTTTTATGTTCTATCTAGCAGAGTGGCATGACCTTTCCAAAGGGTCAAAGCCTTTGTAACAAAGTTAAAATTATAACCAATATTCCTTGTTCAGCTTCTTGATGTAAATGAGAACCAGTCATCAGTTCTTAACATAAATTACAAACAATAATCAGTCTGAAGTTAAAAGGACAACTTTGTAAACAAACAGCGTAGTCTATAGAACATAGACTGCTGGCCTACAGCATGGGACTGGCTGTTCTAGAGATATGGTTCACAAAGTGAAGTGCCATGAAGCATCCTTGTCTCCATCAGCTGAACATAAGACAATAGGTTGTGTAACTGGCCTATATCAAATGAGACAACATTGGCTAAGATACTTACTTCAAGGAAGTTTACAGACCAGACTGATGTTGTCACTTAGCACATCAAATGTGATACCAGATGTGGCTGACCTATCAATAGCGGGGATATTTTTGTACTCAGAGAGTCAAACCTCACAGCATTCATTTTGGGTGTCTGCAATATCTGTTCCCAGAAGCTTTTAGACCCTCTGTATGAATTGCTTTCCATTTTTCTATCACCCATGTGTCTATCTAAGAAAATCTTAAATGTCTCTAATGTATCTGCCTCAACCACCATCTCTGGCAGCAATGCCACGCACCCTCCACTTTGTATATTAAAAAAAAACTTACTTCTGACATCCCCCTACATTTACCTACAGTGACGTCTCTGAAATTGGGCCTCGGTTCCCTCTGTCAACATAGTTTACACTTTTTAAAAATATTGTAACTTCATTAAAAGGTGATAACAATTTTCATATTTGCTCTGTTAGATTTTACTTCATTTAGGTCTTTTGACAAAGGAATCTGGATTTAAGATTGCCGAGAATGTCTTCAAAGGAGGTCCACTTGGGGAGTTAGTGCAATGGAGTGACCTGATAACCTCTGTGTACTTGCTCGGTCACAATATCACCATTTCCACATCGATAGATCAGCTGAAAGGGTAAGAGAAGCCAATCACGCTGCTTGTCTCTTGTATTAGTGTGACCTCTTGAGTCGAGTGTGATGTTCTCCTGAGGGGTTGTCTATTGGTGGATACTCGAGTCGAGTGTGATGTTCTCCTGAGGGGTTGTCTATTGGTGGATACTCGAGTCGAGTGTGATGTTCTCCTGAGGGGTTGTCTATTGGTGGATACTCGAGTCGAGTGTGATGTTCTCCTAATGGGTTGTCTATCGGTGGATACTCGAGTCAAGTGTGATGTTCTCCTGAAGGGTTGTCTATCGGTGGATACTCAAGTCGAGTGTGATGTTCTCCTGAGGGGTTGTCTATCGGTGGATACTCAAGTCGAGTGTGATGTTCTCCTGAGGGGTTGTCTATTGGTGGATACTCAGGTGGATCCTCGAGTCAAGTACGATGTTCTCTTTGGGGGTCGTTTATTCGTGGGTCTTCAGGTAGTTGTAGAGGCCGATCTGAGGTCCATCTATTCTAGTGCAGTGCGGGCAAGAGTGCGTGGTGACTGTGGTCAGTGGTTGGGTCGTTTGTTTGTTCAGTCTTTCCTTTCACAGCTGCCACTTGTTCTCTGCAGCACAGCAGAGGTATCTCTTATGTAGCTTCGCTCTCCCTCAACAGATTTCCTCCAGGTGTGTCTACTGAGTGTAACCTCTTCTCAGATTTTAGATGTAACATGGAATTTCTTTGATGTCTGATAATTTGATGTTATCTTTGATAAGTCATCTGGTGAGAACTGAATCAAGTTCTTGTGTCTGTGGGCTTATTTCAGCGTGAGACTGTCTGTGGTACACATGCACTCAGTGGCCACTTTATTAGATACACCTCAATTAACACCTAGGAAGGGAAAGGAATGAGGTCCTGAAAAGAGATTTTAGAGAGCGAGGTAGAAAGCTGAGAAGCAGGACCTCCCGGTAGTAATTTCTGGATTGCTGCCTGTGCCACACGCCAGTGAGGGTAGAAACAGGATGATCTGGCAGATTAATGTGTGCCTGAGAAGCTGGTTCAGAGAGTTGGGCTTCAGATTCTTGGATCATTGGGATTTCTTCTGGGGGAGGTATGACCTGTTCAAAAGTGACAGGTTGCACCTGAACCCGATTGGGGACCAATATTCTCATGGGCAGCTTTCTTTGAGCTGTTGGGGAGGGATTTAAATTTATTTGGCAGGGGTTGGGAACCAGACTGATGGGACTCAGGATAGGATGGATAGTAGAAAAGTAAAGATAGCGTGGATCAGACTGTCAGGAAGGGCAGGCAGGTGATGGGACATGCTCAGAACCAACAGGGTTGGTATCAGTACATTACAAATGCAAAATCGTAATCTCAATGTGCGTTGTATACGAAATGTGCATGATCTTGTTGCACTATTACAGATTGCCAGGTATGATGTTGTGGCCATTACTGAGTCGTAGCTGAAGGATGGTTGTAGTTGGGAGCTGAGTGTCCAAGGTTTCACGTTATATCGGAGGGATAGGAAGGTATGCAGAGGGGTTGGTGTGGCTCTACTGGTAAAGAATGGCATCAAATCAGTAGAAAGATGTGACATAGGATTGAAAGATGTTGCATCCTTGTGAGTTGAGTTAAGAAACTGCAAGGGTGAAAGGATATTGATGGCAGTTATGTACAGGCCTCCCAACAGTGGCTGGGAGGTGGACCACAGATTACGACAGAAATAGAAAAGGTGAGTCAAAAGGGCAATGTTATGGTAGTCATGGGAGATTTTAACATGCAGGTCGGTTGGGAAAATCAGGTTGGTAATGAATCTCAAGGGAGTGAGTTTGTTGAATGCCTAAGAGATGGCTTTTTAGAGCAATTTGTCGTTGAGCCTACTAAGGGATCAGCTATACTGGATTGGGTGTTATGTAATGAACCAGAGGTGATTAGGGAGTTTAAGGTAAAAGAACCCTTTGGAACCAGTGATCACAATATGATTAAATTCAACTTGAAATTTGTTAAAGAGAAACTAAAGTCTGACATAGAAGTATTTCAGTGGAGTAAGGGAAATTACAGTGGTATGAGAGAGGAGCTGGCCAAAGTAAACTGGAAGGAGCTGCTGGCAGAGATGTCAGCAGAGCAGCAATGGTGTGAGTTTCTGGGAAAAATGAGGAAGGTGCCGGACATGTGTATTCCAAAAATGAAGAAATACTCAAATGGCAAAACAGTACAACCGTGGCTGACAAGAGTAGTCAAAGCTAATGTAAAAACAAAAGAGAGGGCATAGAACAAAGCAAAAATTAGTGGGAAGATAGAGGATTGGGAAGTTTTTAAAAACGTACAGAGAGCAACTAAAAGAATCATTAGAAAGGAAAAGATGAAATATAAAAGCAAGCTAGCAAATAATATCAAAGTGGATAGTAAAAGCTTTTTCAAGTATGCAAAAAATAAAAGAGAGATGAGAGTGGATATAGGATTGCTAGAAAATGAGGCAGGAGAGATAATAATGGGGGACAAGGAGATGGCTGATGAACTAAATGAGTATTTTGCGTCAGTCTTCACTGTGGAAGACACTAGCAGTATGCCTGATGTTGTGGTGTGTGAAGGAAGAAAAGTGGGTGCAGTTACTGTTACAAGGGAGAAGGTCGTCAAAAAGCTGAAAGCTAAAGGTACATAAGTTACCCAGACCAGATGAACTGCACCCTCGGGTTCTGAAAGAGGCAGTGTTAAAGATTGTGGTTGCATTAGAAATGACCTTTCAAAAATCATTGGACTCTGGCATGGTGCCAGAAGACTGGAAAATTGCAAATGTCACTCCGCTCTTTAAGAAAGGAGGAAGGCAGCAGAAAGGAAATGATAGACCAGTTAGCCTGACCTCAGTGGTTGGGAAGATGTTAGTCAATTGTTAAGAACAAGGTGATTGGGTACTTGGTGATGTTACGCACCCCGTAACTGGGTTGCCAAACCAGCAGAAATGGACCACTCAGTTGGAGTCTGGATTACTGGAACTAAGAAAGTTTTATTAAAGAAATAAGCAACACAGTACTCTAATCATAAGGATATAAATGCAACAGGTTAGCAATGATAAAACACACATGTACACAGAACTAGGATAATAGGATCAATCAAGCTCTATCGCAGTCTAGGGGTAAAATGATCAGTCTCAAGTGACACAGAGTTCAGTTCAGTTTAGTTCAGTTCGCAGTAATCGCTGTTGTGCCGTTGGGGAGAGAGAATGAATATGCAAATCAGATCCAGACCCACCTTTGTTCTTCGCAGTTAGCTTTCGGCGCAAGCCCTTTTTAATGTCTTCTGAGGTCACTGACTGTGACCCCTCCGTTCCGGATACAATCGTTCTTCTGCGGTGAACCCGGCACCCAGGCAAGGGTGGACACACACACCAGGTTCCCGCCGATCGTATCTTCTCACCCTGTGCGTCTATGGTTGGTCCCGCGACCAGACCTCCAAAACACTCACCAACTTGTGGGGGCACACCGCTTTTCCAGGATCTCATTATCTCGTGGTGTCGTGGTGTGTCCTTGCCTTAGCGAACCCGTTCCTTTTATCCCCCTGCTGGAGTATCGCCTGTTCATCAAACTTCAAACAGTTCAGGTTCAAAGCAACCGGTCTCTGACAATACTCGGAACAGTGTCTCCTTTTTGTTAATCCCTCTCATCTCTCATTAACATTTCTGAATGTTCCCCCATTGTCTTTCTTATCGGCCTCAATCTTCTGATAACTTGGTATTTTGTCACAGTGACACAGGACGAGATAGGGGCAGGTAGTGTTGAGGAAACACGTAGGATGCAGAAAGATTTAGACAGATTAGGAGAATGGGCAAGAAAGTGGCAAATGAAATACAATGTTGGAATGTACATGGTCATGCACTTTGGTAGTAGAAATAAATGTCTAGACTTTTTTCTAAACAGGGAAAATCCAAAAATCTGAGCTGCAAAGGGATTTGGGAGTCATTGTGCAGAACACCCTTAAGGATAACTTGCAGATTGAGTCAGTGGTGAGGAAGGCAAATGCCATGTTAGCATTCATTTCAAGAGGTCTTGGATACAAGAGCAAGGATGCTATGCTGAGGCTTTATGAAGCACTGGTGAGACCTCACCTTGAGTATTGTGTACAACTTTGGGCTTCTTATCTTAAAAGAGAGGGTCCAGAGGAGGTTCACAAGGATGATTCCAGGAATGAAAGGGTTATCATACGAGGAACGTCTGATGGCTCTCGGTCTGTATTCACTGAAATTTAGAAGGATAAGGAGTGATCTCATTGAAACCTTTCGAATATTGAAAGGCCTAGACAGAGTAGACGTGGAAAGGCTGTTTCCCATGGTGGGAGAATCTAGGACAAGAGGGCACAGCCTCAGGATAGAGGGGCATCCATTCAAAACAGAGATGCAGAGAAATTTCTTTAGCCAGAGGTTGGCGAATTTGTGTAATTTGTTGCCACGTGCAGCTGTGGAGGTTAGGTCTTTTGGTGTTTTTAAGGCAGAGATTGATAGGTTCTTGATTGGACATGGCATCAAAGGTTACAGGGGGAAGGCCGGGGACTGGGGTTGAGGAGGAGGAAAGAAAGGATCAGCCACGATTGATTGACAGAGCAGACTCGATGGGCCAGATGGCCTAATTCTGCTCCTATGTCTTATGGTCTAAATGCATAAGTAGTTGCTCAGTAAAATGGTAGTTTGTCTTTTTTTTTATATCTTTTTAACTATTTCCATGAAACTTCAGCTATCAAGAGCAATCGCTTAATTGGGCCAAAATGTACTTGTACTGATGTGTCCCATTAACTGGATTTACTGTATATGAAAGGTCAAGGATGTGAGAGGGTTTAAGGAACAAATGCAGTGAAGGAGGGGCAAAGACATCAAACTCTGATATCTATCACTGGAAAGCAAAGGTTCCAAGGGGGGGAGGGGTGGTGAAATGGCTGGTGACATATTTGTTCTAGTGTTCCTTATTCTTCATTCTCACAATGTTTAGCTGGAGAAATGTGCAGTTCATGGTCTGGTAACAGAGAGCCGGTACAACGATTCAGAGAACAGTGTCACCAGCTTCCACTCAGAGACAGATCCACTGACATTGTAAAGAGGCAGCGGATTGAAAGGCTGAATGATGGGCACTAGACAGGCCATTCGGTCCTCTATGTTGTGCCAACCTTGATGCCAATTTACACTAAACGTTCTCCTCGTGTATAATCCACATCGGTCCATTCTCTTCATATTACTTGTCTGTCTACGAAATCTTTCAAACTTCACAATCTATCCGATTCTACCACATGGTGTACCTACCACCCTGTGGAAAAGTGCTGCCCTGCGCCTTGATTTAAGCTTCAAAAACTTCCTGATTCTACAACATAATGTATCTACCTCTCTGTGTAAAAATGCTGCCCCATGCCTCGACTTTAAACTCCACTATTTACCTGATTCTACTACCACTCTGCGTAAAAATTTTTCCCCATGCATTGTCTTTAAACTTCGCCTCCTCTCATCTTTAAATCATGTCCTCTGCTGTTGCACATTTCTGCTCTGTTTATCTATATCTCTCATAGTTTTAAACACCTCTATCAGGACTCCCCAGTCTCCAATCCACGAAGGAGAACATCCAAAATTTGTCCAGCCTCTCCTACAGCTCATACTCTTCACTCCAGGCAGCATTGGTGTCCACATTTCCGAGGATCTCACCTGGTCCCTGAACTCCTCCATCCTGATCAAAAAGGCACAACAGCGCCTTTATTTCCTGCAGAGCATCAAGAAAGCTCACCTCTGTCCCAGGATACTGACGGACTTTTACCGCTGTACCATTGAGAGCATACTCACCAACTGCATCTCAGTGTGGTATGGCAATTGTCCTGTATTTGACCGTAAAACACTCCAGCGTGTGGTGAAAACTGCCCAGCGGATTATCGGCACCTAATTGCCCACCATTGAGATCATCTACCATAAACGCTGCCTGGGCAGGGTGAAAAGCATTATCAAGGATGCATCTCACCCTAACCATGGACTTTTTACTCTTCTCCCATCAGGTAGGCGCTACAGGAGCCTCCGCTCCCGCACCAGCAGGCACAGGAAGAGCTTCTTCCCTGAGGTGGTGACCCTGCTGAACCTCACATCACAGCACTAAGCAGTACTGCACCCATATTGTACTGTCTCAGTACTTTTATATTTGTGTGCTGTAGCACTTACTTTTTATTTGCAGTTATTTTGTAAATAACACTATTCTTTGCATTTCTGGTCAGATGCTAACTGCATTTCATTGGCTTTGTATCTGTACTTGGGACAATGACAATAAAGTTGAATCTAATCTAATCTAATCTAATTTTGCGGAACCTCTTCTGAATCCTCCCCACAGCATCCATGCCCTTCCTGTAAAGGGGTGAGCAGAACTACGCACAGTTCTCCAAGTGTGGTCTGACTGGACTCCAAGTGTAACATGTCTAAACTTAAAGTGTTATCTGACTGAACTCCAAGTGTGACATGTCTAAACTCCAGTTGTGGTCTGAATGGACTCTAAGTGTTATCCGACTAAACTCCAAATGTGATCTGTCTAAACTCCATGTGTGGTCTGACTGAACTCCAGATGTGGTCTGACTAAACACCAAGTGTAGTCTGTCTAAACTCCATGTGTGGTCTGACTGAACTCCATGTGTGGTCTGACTGAACTCCATGTGTGGTCTGGCTAAACTCCATGTGTGGTAACATAGAAATATAGAAAACCTACAGCACAATACAGGCCCTTCAGCCCACAATGCTGTGCCGAACATGTACTTACTTAGAAATTACCCAAGGTTACCCATAGCCCTCTATTTTTCTAAGCTCCATGCACCTATCCAGGAGTCTCCTAAAAGACTCTATCATATCCACCTCCAACACTGTCGCTGGCAGCCCATTCCACGCACTCACCACTCCCTGCATAAGAAACTTATCCCTGACATCTCCTCTGTACCTGCTTCCAAGCACCTTAAAACTGTGCCCTCTCATGTTAGCCATTTCAGCCCTGGGAAAAAGCCTCTGACTGTCCACACGATCAATGCCTCTCATCATCTTATACACCTCTATCAGGTCACCTCTCATCCTCTGTCACTCCAAGGAGAAAAGGCCAAGTTCACTCAACCTATTCGCATAAGGCATGCTCCCCAATCCAGGCAACATCCTTGTAAATCTCCTCTGCACCCTTTCTATGGTTTCCATGTCCTTCCTGTAGTGAGGTGACCAGAACTGAGCACAGTACGCCAAGTGGGGTCTGACCAGGGTCCTATATAGCTGTAACATCATCTCTCAGCTCCTAAACTCAATTCCACGGTTGATGAAGGTCAATGCACCGTTTGCCTTCTTAACCACAGAGTCAACCTGCGCAGCAGCTCTGAGTGTCCTATGGACTTGGACCCCACGATCTCTCTGATCCTTCACACTGCCAAGAGTCTTACCATTAATACTATATTCTGCCATCATATTTGACCTACCAAAATGAACCACCTCACACTTATCTGGATTGAACTCCATCTGCCACTTCTCAGCCCAGTTTTGCATCCTATCGATGTCCCATTGTAACCTCTGACAGCCCTCCACACTATCCACAACACCCCCAATCTTTGTATCATCAGCAAATTTACTAACCCATCCCTCCACTTCCTCATCCAGGTCATTTAAAAAAATCATGAAGAGAAGGGGTCCCAGAACAGATCCCTGAGGCACACCACTGGTCACTGACCTCCATGCAGAATATGACCCATCTACAACCACTCTTCGCCTTCTGTGAGCAAGCCAATTCTGGATCCACAAATCTGGATTTTAGTCCCCTTGGATCCCATGCCTCCTTACTTTCTGAATAAGCCTTGGGGCATGAGGTACCTTATCAAATGCCTTGCTGAAATCCATACACACTACATCTACTGCTCTACCTTCATCAATGTGTTTAGTCACATCCTCAAAAAATTCAATCAGGCTTGTAAGGGACGACTTGCCTTTGACAAAGCCATGCTGACTATTCCTAATCATATTATACCTCTCCAAATGTTCATAAATCCTGCATCTCAGGATCTTCTCCATCAACTTACCAACCACTGAAGTAAGACTCACTGGTCTATAATTTCCTGGGCTATCTCTACTCCCTTTCTTGAATAAGGGAACAACATCTGCAACCCTCCAATCTTCTGGAACTCACAGTTTTACAGTTATGGTAATTACAGTTATGGATCGCAATGAAGGTTACCTTTATGGAGAAGTGTTAACCAAACAGCAGATCTTCTTTTCCAAGTGCCAAATAATTTTGGATAACAAATAATTTGGTGCTGCTCTGGGGGGGGGGGTTAAATCAGATTTGCAGGGGGAGGGGAACCAGAGTGTTAGAGCAGATAGTGAGGTGGAGGAGGATAAAGGTCATGTGGGAACTGCCAGTATATTGCATGGAGTAAAGCCAGATCTAACATATAAAGAGGTTTTGAGGAAAGAGAAGCAGAATAAAAGGTGTAAAGGCAGTAAGGTAGAAGGGCTGAAGTGTGTGTACTTCAATGTAAGAAGCATCAGGAACAAAGGTGATGAACTGAGAGCTTGGATACATACATGGAATTATGTTAAAAGTTTGAAGGGCTGTCAGAGGTTACAATGGGACATCGATAGAATGCCAAACTGGGTTGAGAAGTGGCAGATGGAGTTCAACCCAGATAAGTGTGAGGTGGTTCATATTGATAGGTCAAATATGACGGCAGAGTATAGTATTAATGGTAAGACTCTTGGCAGTGTGGAGGATCAGAGGGATCTTGGGGTCTGAGTCCATAGGACACTCAAAGCTGCTGTGCAGGTTAGCATTGTGGTTAAAAATTTGAGAAAGCCATAGTTTTCAAGGGATATTGGAAACTTGGTTCGGAAAAGGAGAAGGATCTTCAATAAATATAGGCAGCTTGGAGTTAATGAGGTACTCGAGGAATATAAAGAATGTAAAAAGAATCTTAAGAAAGAAATTAGAAAAGCTAAAAGAAGATACGAGGTTGCTTTGGCAAGTAAGGTGAAAATAAATCCAAAGGGTTACTGCAGTTATGTTAGTAGCAAAAGAACAGTGAGGGATAAAATTGGTCCCTTGGAGAATCAGAGTGGATGGCTATGTGCGGAGCCAAAAGAGATGGGGGAGATTTTGAACAATTTCTTTTCTTCGGTATTCACTAAGGAGAAGGATATTGAATCGTTTAAGGTAAAGGAAACAAGAAGGGTAGTTATGGAAAGTATGACAATTAAAGAAGAGGAAGTACTGGCGCTTTTTAAGGAATATAAAAGTGGGTAAGTCTCCGGGTCCAGACAAGATATTCCCAAGGACCTTGAGGGAAGTTAGTGTGGAAATAGCAGGGGCTCTGACAGGAATATTTCAGATGTCATTAGAAACGGGGATGGTGCCGGAGGATTGGCATATTGCTCATGTGGTTCCATTGTTTAAAAAGGGTTCTAAGATTAAACCTAGCAATTATCAGCCTGTGAGTTTGACATCAGTGGTGGGTAAATTGATGGAAAGTATTCTTAGAGATGGTATATATAATTATCTGGATGGACAGGGTCTGATTAGGAACAGTCAACATGGATTTGTGTGTGGAAGGTGATGTTTGACAAATCTTATTGAATTTTTTGAAAAGGTTACTAGGAAAGTTGACGAGGGTAAAGCGGTGGATGTTGTCTATATGGACTTCAGTAAGGCCTTTGACAAGGTTCCACATGGAAGGTTAGTTAGGAAGGTTCAATCGTTAGGTATTAATATTGAAGTAGTAAAATGGATTCAGCAGTGGCTGGATGGGAGACGCCAGAGAGTAGTGGTGGATAACTGTCTGTCAGATTGGAGGACGGTGTGTAGCGGTGTGCCTCAGGGATCTGTACTGGGTCCAATGTTGTTTGTCATATATATTAATGATCTGGATTATGGGGTGGTAAATTGGATTAGTAAGTATGCAGATGATACTAAGATAGGTGGCGTTGTGGATGATGAGGAAGGTTTTCAAAGCTTGCAGAGAGATTTAGGCCAGTTAGAAGAGTGGGCTGAAAGATGGCAGATGGAGTTTAATGCTGAAAAATGTGAGGTACTACATTTTGGTAGGCCTAATCAAAATAGGACATAAGTGGTAAATGGTAGGGCATTGAAGAATGCTGTAGAACAGAGGGATCTAGGAATAATGGTGCATAGTTCCCTGAAGGTGGAATCTCATGTGGATAGGGTGGTGAAGAAAGCTTTTGGTATGCTGGCCTTTACTAATCAGAGCATTGAGTATAGGAGTTGGGATGTAATGTTGAATTTGTATAAGGCATTGGTAAGGCCAAATTTGGAGTATTGTGTACAGTTCTGGTCACCGAATTATAGGAAAGATGTCAATAAAATTGAGAGAGTACAGAGGAAGTTTACTAAAATGTTACCTGGGTTTCATCTCCTAAGTTCCAGAGAAAGGTTGAACAAGTTAGGTCTTTATTCTTTGGAGCGTAGAAGGTTGAGGGGGGACTTGATAGAGGTGTTTAAATTATGAAGGGGATTGATAGAGTTGACGTGGATAGGCTTTTTCCATTGAGAGTGGTGGAGATTCGAACAAGAGGACATGAGTTGAGAGTTAAAGGACAAACGTTTAAGGGTAACATGAGAGGGAACTTCTTTACTCAGAGAGTGGTGGCTGTGGGGAACGAGCTTCCAGTAGAAGTGGTTGAGGCAGGTTCGATGTTGTCGTTTAAAGTTAAACTGGGTAGATATATGGACAGGAAAGGAATGGAAGGTTATGGGCTGAGTGCAGGTCGGTGGAGAGTAAGAGTTTGGCATGGACTAGAAGGGCTGAAATGGCCTGTTTCCGTGCTGTAATTGTTATATGGTTATATATGTTATATATGATGTAGTGGCCATTACAGAGACTTGGCTGGCACCAGGGCAGGAATGGATTCTCAATATTCCTGGATTTCAGTGTTTTAAAAGGGATAGAGAGGGGGGGAAGGGGAGGAGGGGTGGCATTACTGGTCAGGGATACTATTGCAGCTACAGAAAGGCGGGGTAATGTAGTAAGATCCTCTTTTGAGTCAGTATGGGTAGAAGTCAGGAAAAGGAAGGGAACAGTTACTCTATTGGGAGTATTCTATAGGCCCCCTGGAGGCAGCAGAGATACCGAGGAGCAGATTGGGAGGCAGATTTTGGAAAGGTGCAAAAATAACATGGTTGTTATCATGGGTGACTTTAACTTCCCTAGTATTGATTGGCACCTGATTAGTTCCAAGGGTTTAGACGGAGCAGAGTTTGTTAAGTGTGTCCAGGATGGATTCCTGTCACAGTATGTGAACAGGCTGACTAGGGGGAATGCCATACTAGATCTAGTATTAGGTAACGAACCGGGTCAGGTCACAGATCTCTCAGTGGGTGAGCATCTGGGGGACAGTGACCACCGCTCCCTGGCCTTTAGCATTATCATGGAAAAGGATAGAATCAGAGAGGAAAGGAAAATTTTTAATTGGGGAAGGGCAAATTATGAGGCTATAAGGCTATAAGGGAAATATACTATGGACATGTGGTCGATGCTTAGGGATCTCTTGCAGGATGTTAGGGATAAATTTGTCCCGGTGAGGAAGATAAAGAATCGTAGGGTGAAGGAACCATGGGTGACAAGTGAGGTGGAGAATCTAGTCAGGTGGAAGAAGGCAGCATACATGAGGTTTAGGAAGCAACGATCAGATGGGTCTATTGAGGAACATAGGGTAGCAAGAAAGGAGCTTAAGAAGGGTCTGAGAAGAGCAAGAAGGGGGCATGAGAAGGCCTTGGCGAGTAGGGTAAAGGAAAACCCCAAAGCATTCTTCAATTATGTGAAGAACAAAAGGATGACAGGAGTGAAGGTAGGACCGATTAGAGATAAAGGTGGGAAGATGTGCCTGGAGGCTATGATAGTGAGCGAGGTCCTCAATGAATACTTCTCTTCGGTATTCACCAATGAGAGGGAACTTGATGATGGTGAGGACAATATGAGTGAGGTTGATGTTCTGGAGCATGTTGATATTAAGGGAGAGGAGGTGTTGGAGTTGTTAAAATACATTGGGACAGATAAGTCCCCGGGGCCTGATGGAATATTCCCCAGGCTGTTCCACGAGGTGAGGGAAGAGATTGCTGAGCCTCTGGCTAGGATCTTTATGTCCTTGTTGTCCACGGGAATGGTACCGGAGGATTGGAGGGAGGCGAATGTTGTCCCCTTGTTCAAAGAAGTTAGTAGGGATAGTCCGGGTAATTATAGACCAGTGAGCCTTACGTCTGTGGTGGGAAAGCTGCTGGAAAAGATTCTTAGAGATAGAATCTATGGGCATTTAGAGAATCATGGTCTGATCAGGGACAGTCAGCATGGCTTTGTGAAGGGCAGATCATGTCTAACAAGCCTGATAGAGTTCTTTGAGGAGGTGACCAGGCATATAGATGAGGGTAGTGCAGTGGATGTGATCTACATGGATTTTGGTGAGGCATTTGACAAGGTTCCACACGGTAGGCTTATTCAGAAAGTCAGAAGGCATGGGATCCAGGGAAGTTTGGCCAGGTGGATTCAGAATTGGCTTGCCTGCAGAAGGCAGAGGGTGGTGGTGGAGGGAGTACATTTAGAGTGGTGGATTGTGACTAGTGATTACCTGTAGGAATCATTCCTTGTGGTTGGATTTCCACTCCCACATATAGTTTAACCAATCTATTGTGTTCAGCAGGAATATCAAAATTGTAAAGTTAAGATCCAATGAATGTTGAATAAGGAAGATTTGGAAATGTCTGGAGAGGCTGCAATGAAATGACATGGTGCATTGTTTATTGCCTTGGTCAGACTCTCACATCGTACTTTTATTTCATTTGGATTAGGTACCTGAGCATTCTGACTGGAAATAAAGATGGATGTCCAATCCGAGGAGAAAAGCTGCTCGATCTCATATACATTGACATTGTTGGGTTGAAGCAACTCGGCTCTGTGCTCGGGACATCCTTTACCCACTATCGGTAGGACAGTAGATCGTCTTGATTGCGCTGGTCATTCTGAAGCAGGAAATATTAACGGTCTCTCTCTGGGCTACCAGCAACTCCTTTAGCCTAAGTGCGATTTGATCGTCATCTGATTAAAGTTTAAATTGAAAATTCAAAGTAAATTTATTCTCAAATTACATATATGTCACCAGATACAACCCTTAGATTCATTTTCTGTGGGCATTCATAGTAAATACAAAGAAACAGCAAACAAAAAACAAGCAAAATAATAACAATAATAAATAAATAAGCAATGAATACAGAGAACACTAGACAACGGGGTGACCCGTCGGGGCAGCCTTTGAGAGAAGGGTAGTGCAGTCTGACGTGACCAGAATGAACATTAAATTTTCCTGAATGCTATTGGTATCGCTTTGCTTTGGAAACTGAAGCAGAAAACCTCAGTTTATTAAAGAAGAATGACATGTAGCAAAGCAAATATAGCTCCTCCTCGTTTAACAAAGGACACTTTTGATGGCATCATTTCTGGTTTATCTGCCACCCTTGTGCCTCTTGTTGTCATTCTGGAGACATGCAGTCCTTTCATCCCCCGTCTCTTCATCTCTTCTGTTGTTTGTTGTTTGTCTCTGATCCTGGAGACGTGCATGCCTCTCCTCCTCTGTCTCTTCTCCTCTCATCTCTTTTTGTCCTGATTCTTTGATCCTGGAGTTGTGCGGCCCTGGTTTCATCCGATTCTCGTTCTCTCTCTCTCTCCCTGCCACTTCTGGACAACGTTTGGCGTCATCTCTTGACCATAATGTCCCCTTTCCCTCTCCACGCGGCATAAATAGGCTGACCATTTTTTTTACCCTAATTCTGGATAGAAAATATGAAGCAGTAACACCAAAGGATGCTGATTATTCTTGATGAAGTGGTTGGCCGTCTCCTAAGTGGATGTGATATAGTCACCTCTGTCCTTTGACTGAAGCAAAGGGTTTTATGGGGGTCTCGAAGTACGTGATTACAATAAGATTTAATTATCTCTTATTTGACGGGTGGCAGTTAGATCTGTCCCAATCCTGCACATGCTGATGGTGATTAGCAGAATGTGACCACTCGAAATAGAGCTGCCCTGCCCTTTTGCTCCAGTAGGTGTCGCTGCTGAGGCTGGCCGTGCACATGCGTCAGGCTGTCACGTCTCAATTTCCATGATGGCAGATTGGCTCTCAGGTTAAAGGGGAGCCTGTTGATTTTTGTGAATGAGCAATTTTATACGAATATATAACCCTGAGCTTTGCCTGCATTCTGTAAGTTTGCCCATTTTAATTCTATTTAGCCAAAAACAGTGCCGCTGTAATGCACTGTTTGCGCTAATTGGAGGTCACAAACAGACAGGCAGACAGAGCATGAGAGTTTTAGTCGTATCTAGATGAGATGAAGAGTCCTTGAAAGTAAATCTATAGGTTGTGGGAACAGTTCAGTGATGGGGCAAGTGAAGTTATCCCCTCTGGTTCAGAAGCTTGATGATTGAGAGGTAATAACTGTTCCTGAACCTGGTGGTGTGGGTCCTGATGGTTGAGAGGTAATAACTGTTCCTGAACCTGGTGGTGTGGGTCCTGAGGCTCCTGTTCCTTTGCACATATGTGGTTTGGGAATCTCATTTTTGACCCTGCCTGTAACTCGTGGACTGCCACAAGGATTGGTGCTGAGTCCATTGTTGTTTGTCATATATGTCAACGATCTGGATAATAACGTGGTTAACTGGATCTGACACCAAGTTTGGGGTGTAGTGGACAGCGAGGAAGGCTATCGTGGCTTGCAGAGGGATCTGAACCAGCTGGAAAAATGGCCGATGGAATTTAATGCGGACACGTGCGAGGTTTTGCACTTCGGTAGGACCAGCTGGGGTGGGCCTTACACAGTGAATGACTGGGCACTCTGGTGTGCAGTACGACAAAGGGATCTGGAAATACAGGTCCATAGTTCATTGAAAGTGGCGTCATAAAGAAAACTTCTGTCACATTGGCCATCATTAATAAAAGTATTGAGCATAGGAGACGAGATGTTATATTGCAGTTGTTTCAGACGTTGGTGAGGCCTAATTTGGAGTATTGTGTGCAGTTTTGGTCATTTTCCTACAGGAAAGATGTAAATAAGGTTGAAAGATTGCAAAGAAAATTTACAAGGTTGTTGCTGGGTCTGGAGGACCTGAGTTATGTGGAAAAATTGAATAGGTTAGGATATTATTCATTGGAACATAGAAGATTGAGAAGAGATTTAATAGAGGTATGCAAAATTATGAGGGTATAGATTGGGTAAATGTGAGCTGGCTTTTTCACCTGAAGTTGGGTGGGACTACAACCAGAGGCCATGGGCCAAGGGTGAAAGGTGAGAAGTTTAAAGGGAACATGAGGGGAAACTTCTTCACTCAGAGCGTTGTGAGTGTGTGGAATGAGCTGCCAGCACAAGTGGTACATGCAAGCTCGATTTCAACATTAAGAGAAATTTGGGTAGGTACATGGATGGTAGGGGTATGGAGGGCTATGGTCCAGGTGCAGATTGATGGCAGTTTAAGTGGTTCAACACAGACTAGATGGACCAAAGGACCTGTTTCTGTGCTGAACTTTTCTATCACTCTGACTTTTTATCTGAACAGTTCCCAATGAGCTTCTCAATAATGCTACCTGGTCCCAGGACAAAAAGTAAAGATCAATTTGGCATTCAAAGTTCAAAGTAACTTTATCAAAATACATATTTATCACTATATAATACCCTGAGATTCATTTTCTTGAACACATTGAACACAACTGTGGGATTAATAAACAGCTGAAAAAGATCACATTTATTCACCATGTGCAAACATGTATTAGGGATTTTCTGTGGTATATTGGTGTGACAGGAAACGAAAAACAACATTCAACAGATAATGAACAACAACATATAAATAATTATATAAAAATAAAGTGCAAAGTACATATCTGGAATAAAATGTCCATCATTCCATGCTACTAGTTCTAATTTTCTCATCCTTCCTCAGTTGTTTGTTGAGGGTTCTTGATTCATTTGGAACAGAGCCTGAATTTAACCATGCTGAATACACCAAGAAAAAAAATTACGGCTCTCCCTGGGGAAAACTCAATCTCATTCCAAAGCAGTTTTACAACATGTTCCGTAAGTAAATGACTGATCCGTAAATAAAATACTGCGAGGTTTTATTGATATTTCATGTAACATTGTACCAATAATGCAGTCCATATGCAGTACTCAATTTTACTATCTGCAAAGAATATATAAAATTACCTTGAAACCTACTCAATATATTTAGCTTGTTGTACAATGGCTTGTGATTCATGGAGTGTGTGAGTGACGGTGTTATTGGTTTGGTTTAGAGAGGAAGGCTGAGCCAGTGTTTAGAAGCAGGATACAGTACTGTAGCAATTGATGAGTTTGTGACCATGCTGAGTATTTGTGGTCTCAAAGCGAATCACTGTGATGCTGCACAGAAGAATTAAACAGTAGTGACTGGAGTTCACTGAAGGCCCAAGTGCAGAGGGAGAGACACACAAAGGAATGAACAGTTCATAGAACTTGAATAAAATCCAAACAGAAGAAAGAAAAGTAATAAACACAAGGCCACTAACTAAAAACTCTCAAGCTAATTAAAAACTAACGCTGTTACTACAACTCAAAAGCAGTAACCTAGGACTCAATTAACACCACTCCTTTAACAGCATCTATCAAAATCACTGATCTTCTTTCCCGGAACGTGGATTAAGGTAAGCAGGGAGTGTTGTCACTGTGCCTGATTCAGACTTGGCAACACTGATGCAAGAGCAAACCAGTTAAATACAGTTAGAAAGAAACCCCAGCTGGCTGGAACGAATGATTGGTATTTTCTCTCACTCATGCTCACTCGTGCGCGCGCGCGCGCACACACACACACACACACACACACACACACACACACACACATTCATACTCATGCTCACACTCCCCTCAAACCCAAGGACTGGCCATCTCTGGCATTCGTGGATTTGCAGATTCACAGACATTGGGCTTCATGTTCTCCGATGGACTTGCCAACTCAGAGCTCAGCCATCAGGTCTCACATTCCAGACATCCAATTGACCCCAGGACTCACTGATAACAACTAATGGATGAGGACCCCAAACTGCAGACCTCAACTCCAGTCTCTCTGATGACTAGGACCCTAAACACTAGGCCTTGAATGCCACACTCTCCAATGACTGGTATCCCAAATGCCACGACTTGATCCCTGATCTGGCCAATTTGCATACCAAGGGGATTAGCTTCATTTGACAAAGCTGAAAATAAATTTATTATCAAAGTACATATATGTCACCATATACAACCTTGAGATTCATTTTCTTGTGGGCTAGTGTCGCCAACCTTTTTAAGCCCAAGATCCCCTACCTCAGCCTTAGTGAAAGGCAAGATCGACCCACTAAATCGTTTAGTCACACGCATGCGCACTGGGCAGAAAAGACCGGAAGTAAAACCCCGCAACCTGGAAACAACCTCTCTTTACAAACATGCTTTCCGTAGCGGGAGTATTGCTATATCACCATTATCTTAATTAGTATTACTTATTTTTATAATGCTCACATTACAACACCTTTAATTCTATGCTTCATTATTTTTTTATTTCAACATGAAAAATAAATGAATAAAAATTGACTGTTGCACCCAGCGTGATGACTGGGGCTGAATACTTTCCGCTAGTTCCCTGAAATTTGGCTCATAACTACAGACAGCCAGTCTGAGACAGTCTGTGAGGTGTTCGTCAGTAAGACAGCTCCTGTATTTAGATTTCAGAATGTTCATCTGCTGCAGCACAGTGCCCTCGCAAACCTCCTGACAGACTGAATATTTGAATGGACAGTTTCCTTTGTTAGACTGAATGTTGAATCCACCACATTTTTCAGGTGTTTTGTATTGGTAAGCTGTTACTGAGACACTAGTATAAGTTTCAGAGGTACGCAAGATAATGACACCACTGTTTTTTGTTTCCCAGTTATTTACATTTGGGAAGTATTGGAATTTAAAGGGGGAGCAGTGTTGTAATGTGAGCATTATATAAAGATAAGTTAATACAAATTAGGATAATGGTAATATAGCAATACTCCTGCTACAGAAAGCTGTTTGTAAAGAGAGGTTGCTTCCAGGTTGTGGGGTTTTACTTCCAGTCTTTTCTACTGCAGTGCATGGCGGGGGAGCTATACAAACATATATAGAAAGAACGGAACTAAAACCCCGCAACCCAGAAACGATCTCTCTTTACAAACAGCTTTCAGTAGCGGGAGTATTGCTATATTACTATTATCCTAATTAGTATTACTTATTTTTATAATGCTCACATTACAACAGTATTTGTGTATTTATTTTTCATTTTTTTCGGGATCTACTGGGAAAGTCTCAAAGATCGACCAGTTGGCGACCATTATTGTGGGCATTCACAGTAAGTCAAAGAACCATGCAAAATGAATGAAAGACTGCCCCCCCCCCCCACAGGACGGACAAACAACCAAGGTGCAAAAGACAACAAACTGCAAATACAAAAGAGAAAAATACGGGTGAGATCTCCAATGATCTTTTTTACATCTATATTTATTCACAAGGTGGACACAGAGTCTGTTGAAGTGAGGCAAAGCAGTATCAACTCTATGGACCCTATAAGATTACCAAGGAGGAGATGTTTGCCGTCAGGAAGCATATCAGGGTGGATAAATCCACAGGGCCTGTCAAGGTGTTCCCTCGAACCCTGCAAGAGGCAAGAGCAGAAATACCAAAGGGGGACCCGAAAGTGAACAGTGACCATACCAAATGGAGATGAAAGTGAACAGTGACATTACCAAATGGTGATGAAAGTGAACAGTGACCATACCAAATGATGGTGAAAGTGAACAGCGACCATAGAAAATGGTGATGAAAGTGAACAGCGACCATAGCAAATGGTAATGAAAGTGAACAGTGATCATAGCAAATAGTGATGAAAGTGAGCAGTGACCATACCAAATGATGATGAAAGTGAACAGTGACCATACCAAATGGTGATGAAAGTGAACAGTGACCATACCAAATGATGATGAAAGTGAACAGTGACCATAGCAAATGGTGATGAAAGTGAACAGTGACCATACCAAATGGTGATGAAAGTGAACAGTGACCATACCAAATTGTGATGAAAATGAACAGTGACCATACCAAATGATGATGAAAGTAAACAGCGACCATAGCAAATGGTGATGAAAGTGAACAGTGATCATAGCAAATGGTGATGAAAGTGAACAGTGACAATACCAAAAGGTGATGAAAGTGAACAGTGACCATGGAGAGGAAAAAGAGTTTGTTAATTTGCTGGGATGACAGAGACAAGAATTGGTTCTATGTTATGAGGATTGATTTGAAAAGGGGGCTGTAACTAAAGCAGCAGATGAATTGACAATGATGTGGTGGACAGGATAGAAGTCTATTGGTCATCAGTCTTCAGGGTGCAGGTTAGAGGGATTGTGTGAGGGGACACATACAGGAGATGGGGGGGATGTCATTGAAAGGCCTAGACAGAGTGGATGTGGAGAGATGTTTCCTATAGTGGGGGAGTCTAAGACCAGAGAAAACTTCTAAGCAAACTATATGCTTTCCCACCTATTACACTCAGCAAAACTGGCACTTGTTTTCCATTGGCTATTTCGCTTGCTTCAAAATACTTTTCAATTAATTCAGTATACATCATGTAGTTATTTGTCGTGTAATCAAATGTGTCTATCTTTCTGATGTAGCCAGCCATTTCTGCATTTTAAAAAATCTATTATTATTATTATTATTATTATCACCGACTGTTGATGAACCCGTGAATTTTCTGCCTTTTGTTTTAACTCGAACCTTTCTCTCCTCTTGCAAAGAAAATAATGTGCTGCACTTCAACAGTTAGGGTAATTGTTTCAGATTCGTTTTACTACTTACTCATTGCCACTGGTATATCATGTAACTCCAGAAACTAATGAGAGCTGAGAGATGTGTGTCTGCTTCCTTTTACTTTAGTGAGACACTCACTTACGACGTGGTGGTGTGATGACGTATGCCATTCTCATTCTTTGTACATACAACCCGTAATGAATTATGTAAATGACAAAGAATGCCTAATCTAACAAAATATTTACAATTTCACTCATATATTACTGAAATATGAAATACACAGCCAATGTACCAGTGAAGTGTGGTAGCAGAAGGTAAAACATGAACTCCCATTGGTGGCTCGCTTATCAGCAGATGCAAATAAAAATTCATGCTTATTAAGAGTCAAGCTGCCAAATGACAACAGCTCAACGAGGCTGGTAACTAGCTGTTGTGCAGTAAGTGTGCAGTTAACCAATAAAAAGATGGCTAGGACAGCTATAAACTGACACTGTGCTTTCTCATGCATTTGCAGCACACACACCTGATAATAGTTTCCTCGGTTTTGTTGTGGAGGAATATTTTCACAAAAATCACTCTGCTTTCCTGAATAAAATCTCAAGAACTAACAAAGCCCTGGTTTATGGAAAATTGGCAGACTACTGGAAGGTTTGTGCTTTTATCAAAAGTTTCTTTCTTAAGCTCTTCAGCTATTGCTGTATTTGAATGTGAACAAAACATTATGGAACAAGGAAGTCAGGTTGAAAGTGACTGCAGATATTTAATCTCTTCCTTTCCAACAACTGAAGGGAAGTGTTGTCAACAAGTTGGTGTGAGGTATGTGGCTGGTTCCCAGTCAGGTGACCTGCAAAAATCAGCAACGGGCAAAGAAAGGCATTATTACTGTGGTTTCTGTCCTGATTCCTATCTGAAAGCTTCCCTGCACTGTTCCAGACAGCTGCTGCTTCATCATCATCCACAAGGCACAAGAAAGCCGTCCACAAGTCTGAAAGGACATATCCACAGCAGCCAGGGAGCGATGTGGAGATGAGGGGTATACAAAGTGGAAACATGTCTTTAGTGTGTGCAGCCACTAAATCCCCACTCCAGTACAGTGGTCACCATCACCACCAACGCTCCCTCACCACAGTGAGACACTGTCTCACCTACTGCCAGGGTGCACAGTGTGCACCTTTGCGGAAAATGATGAAGAAGGTTTGCTGTGGGTTATTTGGTACCCAGTAATGACGTTAGCAAGGAGCTGATGAATGTGGTTTAGCAGTGGCAATGGCAACGGAAACCCAGGTCGGGCACTGTCTGTGCCAAGTTTGCATGTTCTCCTTGTGACCAGGTGGGTTTGCCCTGTGCTCCTGGTTCCTGACTTCTTCCACGTCCCAAAGATCTGTGGGCTACTGGCTTAATCAGCTCCTCATATTCTCACCAGTGTAGTAAGTATCAGGAGAACTGGGGGTCAGTTGGGTCTGGTGGAGATGCAAGAGGGAAAGTGCAAGGTGGTACGTGGAGCTGATAGACTGGGCCAGAGGCCATTTCTGTGCTGAATGTCTAGATGGAAAACTCCAGCTGCCCTTTGAAGTATACGATGCACCAATGGATCAGGGGCAATTTAGCACCATGTTTCCTTGCAGGATCAGAATCACTGACATAGGTCAGTAAATTTGCTGTTTTGCGGCAATGGTACAATACAATATATTAAAAATTACTCCAAGTTACAATAAGAAATATACACTACTCCTGTATCTAATAAAGTGGCCGCTGAGTCTTCTGCTGTTGCAGTCCATCCTCTCAGTTTGAACCAGTCTAGTTATTCTCCTCTGACCTCTCTCATTAACAAAGCCTTTTCACCCACAGAACTACCTCTCACTGAATGTTTTTTGTTTTTTGCACCATCCTCTGTAATTTCTAGAGACTGTTGTGTGTGAAAATCCCAGGAGATCAGCAGTTCCTGAGATACTCAAACCACCCCGTCTGACACCAACAATCATTCCACAGTAAAAATCACTTAGATCATATTTCTTCCCCATTCTGATGTTTGATCTGAACAACAACAGAACCTCTTGCCCATGTCTGCATGCTTTTATGCACTGAGGTGCTGCCACATTTTTGGCTGAATAGATATGTGCATCAAGGAGCAGATGTACCGGTGTACCTAATAAAGTGGCCCCTGAGAGTATAAAAAGTCAATAAGTAGTGCAAAAAGAGAGCAAAAAATAGTGAGATAGTGTTCGTGGGTTAGTGAGATAGTGTTTGTGAGTTAGTGAGATAGTGTTTGTGAGATAATGAGATAGTGTTCATGGGTTAGTGCGATAGTGAGGTAGTGTTCGTGGCTTAGTGAGGTAGTGTTTGTGGCGTAGTGAGATAGTAAGGGAGTGTTTGTGGGTTAGTGCGATAGTGAGGTAGTGTTCGTGGGTTAGTGAGATATTGAGATAGTGTTCATGGGTTAGTGCGATAGTGAGGTAGTGTTCGTGGCTTAGTGAGGTAGTGTTTGTGGTGTAGTGAGATAGTGAGGGAGTGTTTGTGGGTTAGCGGGGTATTGTTCGTGGGTTAGTGAGATAGTGTTCGTGGCTTAGTGAGATAGCGAGGTAGTGTTCGTGGGTTAGTGAGATAGTGTTCGTGGGTTCATTGTTCATTCATACGTCTGACGGTGTTGGGGAAGAAGCTGTTTCTGAAATGTTGAGTGTGTATCTTTAGGCTCCTGGACCTTCTTCCTCATGATAACAATGAGAGAATCCTGGGTGGTGAGGACCCTCAATGATGGATGCTGCCTTCTTGAGGCTCTGTCTTTTGAAGGCATCCTCAATGGTGGGATCCCATGCCCATGATGGAATTGGCTCAGTTTACAACCCTCTGCAGCTTTTTCCGATCTGCACATTGACATCTCCATCTCAGGTGGCGCTGCAACGAGTCAGCATATATATCTGTAGAAAGTCTTAAAATGTGGTTTCTTTCTAGTTTTTCTGAGAGGCATTAATGTGCATTGTGGGTTAAATTAAGAGATCCTAATTTCTGTCAGTTATCACAGAATGTGCACTGTGCACCAGACGATGTGGTCCAATGCACTCCTGATGTCAGTTGAATATTAGCGGTGAATCACAACTTGTAGATAAATGAGTCCAATTACTTGGCATAGGGATTAGAATTCAAAATCCATTGTAGATGGACAGGACAAATGTCTTTTCTTATCACCAGTACTGATTTGAACATTCTTGAATATTCAACATTCACTGTTCCTTCCAACAATAAGTTTTGCCGATAATATAAAAACACGTGGTAGTTGTATTCTGGTAAGGATTCTGCAATGGGATATAGACTGAGGGGTAAGCTGGCAAATGGAGTTTAATGTGGGGTCATGAACTTCAGGAAGAGGAATCAAAAGTGGATTCTACTACCTAAATGGAACGAGTCAGGTTGTAGGTGAGGTCCTAGTGTGATGGGATATTTCCAGGGATCTCGGTGAAGCAGTGTAGGATATTGGCAGAAATGGGACACCAGATGCAGCAACATCTAGTCAGAAAGTTTTGAACTTAAGCTGATGCCAGTCAATTGGTATGGTTAGTAAACAATCAGCCAGAGACCAGGATCCGTGTTTCAGAGGCATGAATCTGAGACCTACCACCTGATGTAGTTTAAATTCAAGCAATTATATAAATCTTAGATGGAAAGGTGATGGGGGTGATGTGGTAATCATAAACACAAGAGGTTCTGCAGATGCTGGGAAACATCAGCTGTTTATTCCTCTACAGATGCTGCCTGACCTGCCTGAGTTCGTTCAGAATTTTGTGTGTGTTACTGTGGTAGTCCTGAAGTTACTGGATCACCTTAAAAGACCAATGGTTCACTACCTAGTGATTTCAGACCCAAAAATCTGCACAGATTTGTTCAGCAATGAACTGTCAGACCATAAGAGATAGGAGCAGAATTCAGATGTCCAGCCCATTGAGTCTGCTCCACCATTTCATCATGGCTGATCCATTTTCCCTCTCAACCCCTTTCTTCTGCCTTCTCCCTGAAGCCTTTTACACCCAGACAAATCAAGAACCTATTAATCCCTATACTAAATACACCCAATGACCTGGCCTCCTCCTGTGACAATGAATTTCACACATTCTCCACTCTCTGGCTAAAGAAATTCCTCTTCATCTCCTTACTAAATGGACATCCCTCTATTCTGAGGCTGTGCCCTCTGCCCTCTGGTCTCCCTCACTAAAGGAAACATCATCTCCATATCAACTCTTTCTAGGCCTTTCAATATTCCATAGGTTTCAATGAGATCCAACCCCCTTTAGGGAGTCCTGCAAGAGGACTCCCAAGTCCCTTTGCACCTCAGATTTTTGAATTTTCTGCCTATTTAGAAATAGTCTACACTTTCGTTTGTTGTACCAAAATGCATGACCATACACTTCCCGATACTATATTCCATTTGCCACTTCTTTACCCATTCTTCTAATTTATCTAAGTCCTTCTCCAGTCTCTCTGTTTCCTCATCACTACCTGCTCCTCTACCTCTCTTTGTATCCTCTACAAACTTGGCCACAAAGCCATCAATTCCATCATCCAAATCATTGACATACAACATAAAGAGAAATGGTCCAAACACCAACCTCTGTAGAACACCAGTAGTCACTGGCAGCCAATCAGAAAAGGCTCCCTTTATTCCCACGCTTTGCTTCCTACCAATCAGCCACTGCTTTATGCATGTTAGTATCTTTCCTATAATACCATGGACTTTTATCTTGTTAAGCAGCTTCATGTGCAGCACCTTGTCAAACCTTCTGAAAATCCAGGAACACAACATCTACCAATTTTCCTTGGTCTATCCTGCTTGTTATTTTTTTCAGAATTCAACAGATTTTTCAAGAAAGGTTTTCCCTTATGAAAACCATGCTGATTTTGAGCTTTTTTTTGTGGCGCCAAGTACCCTGAAACCACATCTTCAACAATCAACTCCAACATCTTCCTGACCACTGGTATATAATTTCATTTCTTCTGCCACTTTCTCTTCTTGAAGAGTGGAGTGACATTTTTAATTTTCCAATCCTCCAGAACCATTCCAGAATCTAGTGATTCTAGAAAGATCGTTACCAATGCCTCCACAATTTCCCCAGCCACTTCTTTTAGGACCCCGGGGTGTAGTCCATCTGGTCGAGGTGACTTATCCACCTTCAGACCTTTCAGCTTCCCAAGTAATAGCAACTTCACACACTTCTGCCCCCAGACACTCTCAAACTTCAAGCATACTGTTAGTGTCTTCCACAGTGAAGGTGGATGCAAAATACTTTAGAATCAGAATCAGGTTTAATATCACCAGCATATGTCATGAAATTTGTTAATTATTTAAATTTATTTGTTAATAAATACTTACTTAGTTCATCTGTTATTTCTTTGTCCCCCATTACCACCTCTGCAGAGTCATTTTCCAATGGTCCAATATCCACTCTCACCTCTTTTTTGCTCTTTATATATCTGAAAAATGTTTTGGTATCTTCTTTGATATTTTTGGCTAGTTTACCTTCATATTTAATCTTTTCCCTCCTTATGGCTTCGTTAAAATTTCCCAGTCCTCTAACCTTCCACTAATTTTTTGTTCCATTATATGCACTCTCTTTTGCTTTTCTGTTGGCTTTAACTTCCCTTGTCACCCATGGTTGCATCATCCTGCCTTTAGAATATTTGTTCTTCTTAGGGATGTAGCTATCCTGCACCTTCTGAATTTTTTCCCAGGAACTCCAGCTATTACTGTTCTACCATCATTCCTACTAGTGTCCCCTTCCAATCATGCCTCTCATGCCTCTGTAATTCCCTTTACTCCTCTGTAATACTGATACATCCAATTTTAGCTTCTCCTTCTCAAATTGCAGGGTGAATTCTATCACATTATGGTCACTGCCTCCTAAGTGTTCCTTTACCTTGGGCTCCCTAATAAAATCTGATTCATGACACAACACCCAACCCAGAATAGCCTTTCCCCTAGTAGGCTCAACCACAAGCTGCTCTAAAAAACCATCTCGTAAGCATTCTTCAAATTTTTGGGGGATTTTCCCAATCTCTTTGCTTATTGAAATCCCCCATGAATATCATAACATTGCCCTTTTGACATGTGTTTTCTATCTCCTGTTATATTTTGTAATCCACATCTTGGCTACTGGTTGGAGGCCTGGTACCTAGTAATAAGTACTAGATTATGACTGATGTCCACATTTTGTGCAGTCGTTTTTGTAATTTTTTATCTCCCAATTTTTTTACAGGATAAAATACCTTTCCTAGATATTGTCAGAAAATATGCTGAGCTTCATGGCACTTTTCATGAAGATTATAAGGTCGTTCTCCCCAAGTACGTAATTAATCATGGAATTCTAAGTGGTCATGATCTACAACTCCTCCTCAGGGAGACTAAGGTTTGTATGACATTTACAATATAGTGAAGTAACTGGCTGTCACGGTGATGGTGATAAATTACAGAATAAGATCATTTGCAGAACATTTAGGGGAAAAGTTGACCATAAAAGTTAGGTATCAAAAAATGTCATTGTGAGGTAATGACTGTTATTCTGCATCCTCCCATCGACCAGCACCCGCACCATAGCCGTCCATACCTCTCCTATCTATGTACTTATCCAAGCTTCTCTTAAACGTTCAAATTGAACCCACATCCACCACTACCACTGACAGCTCGTTCCACACCCACACCACCCTCTGAATGAAGAAATTCCCCCTTATATTCCCCTTTCACCCTTAATTCACGACCTCTAGTTGTAGTCTCACCCAACCTCAGTGGAAAAATTAATTTATCCTATCTACACCCCTCATAATTTTGTATATCTCTATCAAATCTCCCCTTATTCTCCTACACTTGAGGGAGAAAAAGTCCTAACCTATTCAATCTTGCCCTATAACTCAGGTCCTCGTGCCCTTGCAACATTCTTTAAAATTTTCTCCGCACTCTTTCACTGTAGGTAGGTAACCAAAATTGGGCACAATATTCCAAATTTGGGCTCACCAACATCTTATACAATTTCAACATAACATTCTATCTCCTGTACTTAATGCATTGATTTATGAAAGCCTGTGTGCCAAAAGCTCTCTTTACGACCCTGTGTATCTGTGACGCCACTTCTGAGGAATTATGGACCTGTATTCCCAAATCCCTTTGTTCTACCACACTCCTCAGTGCCCTACCGTTCACTACCCTGGTTAGTCCTCCCAAAGTGCAGCTCCTCACACTTGTCTGCATTAAATTACATCAGCCATTTTTCAGCCCATTTTTCCAGCTGGTCCAAATCTCAGTGCAAGCCATGATAGTCTTCCTTGCTGTCCATTACACTCCCAATCTTGGTGTCATTTGGAAATTTGTTGATCCAGTTACCATATAGAAGTTTCAGAAAATAGGATGACTCTGGGAAACAGACAGAATGAGCAAAGTCTTTAAATTCAATGCAGAAGCAAAGACTGAGCAAGAAAGCCATCTCAGATTTAAAAATGCAGAATGAAGTAGATAACTTAGAAACAGGGATGAACTAGGAATTACACATCTCAAAGTGCAAATTCAATTTATTATCAAAGTACATATATGGCACCATATACAACCCTGAGATTCATTTTCTTGTAGGCATTCACAGTAAATAGAAACATAGAAAACCTACAGCACAATACAGGCCCTTTGGCCCACAAAGTTGTGCCGAACATGTCCCTACCTTAGAAATTACTAGGCTTACCCATAGCCCTCTATTTTTCTAAGCTTCGTGTACCTATCCAAAAGTCTCTTAAAAGACTCTATTGTATCCGCCTCCACCACTGTTGCCAGCAGCCCATTCCACACACTCACCACTCTCTGCGTAAAAAAACTTACCCCTGACATCTCCACTATACCTACTCCCCAGCACCTTAAACCTGTGTCCTCTCGTGTTAGCCATTTCAGCCCTGGGAAAAAGCCTCTGACTATCCACACGATCAATGCCTCTCATAAATACAAAGAAACACAATAGAATCAATGAAAAACTGCACACAACAAGGATGGACAATCGCCCAATGTGTAAAGGACAGCAAATTATGCAAATACAGAAAATAAAAATAAAATAATAATTATAAATAAATAAGTAGTAAATATTGAGAACATGAGATGAAGAGTCCTTGAAGATGAATCTATAGGTTCAGTGATGGGGTGAGTGAAGCTATCCACACTGGTTCAGGAGCCTGATGGCTGAGGGGTAATCACTGTTCTTGAACCTGGTGGTATGGGACCTAACACTCTCAGACAGCAACAGTGAGAAGAGAGCGTGGCTCAGGTGATGGACGCTGCTTTCCAGCACCAGGAGTTTCGCTTTTGGTTTGCAGGTGTAGGAAAGAAATACTAAGCTGGCCCAATTATTTATTAGCAACTTTCAAATGAGTTGAATGGATATCCAATCGGAAATAACATTTGGAATAATGAGGAAAGTTTTTTAAACCAACGTGTGAACAATTGTGAAGAATGTATATTGTTTTGTATTACTCGGCCTAAATTTTTGTCTAGTAATTAAAAACTAAGCAAAATATTTGTACAACATTCCATGATGAATTATGTGAAAAAGATATTATACAGGGTATAAGGAGAATATTAATTGATCTGAATATATAACTAAACTTGATATAGTTAGAATTACACTCTGCCCCGCCCCGCCATATAATATACATTCCCATTCTGTGAATGAGACATTGGACTAGGACATGTCTGAAAAACACAATGCATATTTTGAGAAGTTAAAATTGTAATGATTGCGGAAACTCTGCATTTATCCCTTTCAGATGAGTTCCATTACCCAGAGCTAACAATTTAAAACAATTGGACAGCTCTGGTGAAGATTCTCAGCCTGAAACGTTGACTTTTTTCCCCATCCATAGAAGCTGCCTCACCTGCTGAGTTCCTCCGGTATTTAGTGTGTGTTGCTCTGGATTCACAGCATCTGCAGAATCTCCTGTGTTTAAAACTATTGAAAACACTCAGCATGTCAGGCAGCGTCACTCAGAAGGAAAATGGAATGTTTCAGGCCCAAAACCATATTTTTCAGAATTAAATTTAGAAGTAGAGTTTTCAGTTTATTTTAAAACTTATTTTTTGTAAGTTTTTAAGAAATTATTTAAATCCAATTTCAAATAGACAGCAGATTGTGACAAGGTCACCGACCAGCTCTGGGTGTGACGTCAAGACCAGCTTCCTGAAGTTCAGTGCTGCTTATAGATGCACCCAACTACAAAAAGTTAATAAAGCTACGTAAGTAGTGAGCACGGCAAAAATGATCAGCAGGTTGGAGCACTGTGTGGTGAGATCCATATAACATCTCAAACACAATTAATCCTTAAAGAGGCCTGATAAGGGTTAGGCATTAGCTGATTACAGAAACCCATTGCATTCATCACTGCCCTCTCCCCTCTTCAGCAAGCAAACACAGTCACATTTCACTAATTCCATATCCCTAAATAACATACTTATAAGACCATAAGATATAGGAGCAAAGTTAGGCCATTCAGCCCATTGAATCTCTTCCACCACTCAAACATAGCTGATTTATTATTCCTCTCAATTACATTCTCTTGCTTTCTCCCCATAACCTTTGACATCCTTATTAATCAAGAATCTATCGACCTCCACTTTAAATAAACCCAATGACTTGGCCGTCTGTGACAATGAATTCCACAGATTCACCATTCTCTGGATAAAGAAATTCCTCCTCCTCTCCCTTCTAAAAGGATGCCCCTCTATTCTGAGGCAGTGCATCTTATGGATTGTATCTCACTGCAATAAATGTGTCTGATGAAATTCTAGTCTGCAGTACTGATTTGTACAACGTTGACTGAATCTTTTAGGTTTTTGTGGGACTTGGATTCCCCTACGAAGGCCCTGCCCCTCTAGAAGCAATAGCGAATGGCTGCATATTTCTGAATGTAAAATTTAACCCTCCAAAGAACAGAAAAAACACTCAATTCTTTCAGGGGAAACCGACCTTCAGAGAGGTGTGTGAAATACGTTTCTATTATTTATGGTTAAGTTAAATTCCGTCCTGTAGCGCCCTGGGAAAGGTTTCAATGCCATTGTCTTGGTCTTTCTGTAGCAGCAGTGTTTGTGTTATGGCTGGAGATAATGAATGCTTTGGAATGTGACCCATCTAATCCAGGGAGTGGGTTTCTTTTGTGTGCCTGACGCTGGTGTGAGCTGGCACTTTTCTTCTGTGGGAGATGAAGATAGAAGACGCTGGAGAGAACCGGTCGTAGGATTCGACACGGTGGGGACTGTGATTCGATGGAGCAACCTGCAGAAGTCTACTGAGGATCAGTGAAAATGATTTTCAAAAGAGTTGAGGTCCAACTTGTGCACATTTGACTGTTTAATTATAATAGACCCTTTTTGATTTTTTTCCCCTTTCCTTTCTTTACTAACCCTTTAGTTAAGTTAACATTCATAAATATAATTTCTTCAGCCGTATGCAGTGTGCTGTCTGTTATTTTTTAGCACTGAGTTGTAATAGGGTAGCAGATTACACGGCATTCACACAAACTGGAGTATGGGTTGGGAGAGCTGTCCCAATCTCATGGATTTGGCAGGACCGGAGTGTACATTCCCTAGACTTGTGCAGCCCAAGGAAAACAGGGTTTCACTTGTTATTAATGCAGTTGGAGATCATTATGAAATACTAACCGTACTATTCTCTGAAACATGATTCCATGACTAGAATCTCAGGTGTATTTTGTTGTTTGTCACTGTCTGCAAGCATGATGCTTGGGTCGTCCAGGACTTTGAATTACACAGATCAAACGTGGCTGCAGGTTGGGATAATGCAGGAATGTGTTGGGAGGTGGAAAGTTGAAATGGGAGAATACCCCCCCCCCCACACACACACACACATTTGAAAAGAACTGGGAGTGGCCAGCCTTTGAGGGAAACGAAGATCTTCTTGAGGAGGAGCTGATGAGTGCCTGAGGACTTGGTGATTTTCCATTCCAGAATATAAGACATACAGCAATTTCAAATGTCCATATGCAATCAATAATTTGTTCTCTGCTGTATTCTGTGCTATGAAAATTAGATAAAGTAACTAGTATGGAGTTTTTGAAATAAAACACGACCTTTAATTCTGTTAACAGCTATCATCTCAGCATCCTTATGCAGAAACTTACATTGGGAAGCCACATGTCTGGACTGTTGACATTGACAACCTCAGCCTGGTAGAAGAATTGTTGCAGCAAATAATGAACCAGAAGGTATTTGCGTAATACATTACTACTACTAAATCATATTCCACTGAAATTGTAGGAGTAACTTCGCACTTAAATGAAATCCATGCAAAAGCTCAGTATCAGAAATACAAGAGATTCTGCAGATGTCGGAAATCCAGAGCAACACATACAAAACACTGGATGCACTCAGCAGGTCAGGCAGCATCTACAGAAAAGAATAGTCGATGTTAAAGGCTGAGAGCCTCCTTCAGGGGTGGAAAGGAAGGGGGGTGATGCCAGAATAAGAAGTTGGGTGGATGGGGGTGGTGGTGGGGGTGAAGAGCCGAGCTAGAAGATGATAGGAGACACCAGGTGGGTAGCAACGGAGGACGAAGTAAGAAGCTGGGAGGTAATAGGTGGAGAAGGTAAAGGGCTGAAGAAGAAGGAATCTGATAGGTGAGGGTAGTGGACCATAGCTGAAGGTTCAAGTTTCCTTTTATTATCAAAGTATGCATGTCACCATATACAACCCTGGGATTCATTCTCTTGCAGGCATACTCAGTAATTCCAAGAACCATAATAGATCAATGAAAGGCAACACCCAGCAGGCCAGACAACCACTGTGCAAAAGAGAACAAAGTGTGCAAATACAAAAGAAAGGAAATAATAATAAATAAATAAGCAATAAATATTACAAACATATGAAGAGTCCTTGAAAGTGAGTCCATAGGTTGTGGGAACAGTTCAATGATGGGGCAAGTGTAGTCGAGTGAAGTTATCTCCTCTGGTTCAAGAGGCTGATGGTTGAGGGGCCATAAGACCATAAAATATAGGATTAGGGTTATTAGAGACTTATATATAGGCATCTGTTAGTCTAGTGAGACCATGGATTTGCGTCTTGGAAGGTTTCCAGGGCGCAGGCCTGGGCAAGGTTGTATGGAAGACCGGCAGTTGCCCATGCTGCAAGTCTCCCCTCTCCACGACACCAATGTTGTCCAAGGGAAGGGCATTAGGACCCATACAGCTTGGCACCGGTGTCATCGCAGAGCAATGTGTGGTTAAGTGCCTTGCTCAAGGACACAACATGCTGCCTCAGCCAAGGCTCGAACGAGTGACCTTCAAATCACTAGACGAACGCCTTAACCACTTGGCCATGCGCCAACACCAATAGACTACAGCCTATTTTATCATGTGCCTCCAAGTACCCTGAGACCTGATCGTTAATAATCCACTCGAACATCCTCCCAACATGGAGGTCAGACTAATTGGCCTATAGTTTCCTTTCTTCTGCCTTTCTCCCTTCTTGAAGAGTAAAGTGACACTTGCAATTTTCCAGTCTCCCTGAACCATTTCAGAATCTTGTGATTCTTGAAAAATCATTATTAATCCCTCCACAATCTCTTCAGCCACCTCTTTCAGAACTCTGGGGTGTACACCAACTGGTCCAAGTGACTTACCTACCTTCAGACCTTTCATTTTCCCCAAGAACCTTCTCCCTAGTAATGGTAACTTCACACACTTCGTGACCCCTGACACCTGGGACTTCCACCATACCACTAGTGTCTTCCACAATGAAGGCAGATGCAAAATACTTACTCAGTTCATCTGCCATTTCCTTGTCCCCCATTACTACCACTCCAGCATCATTTTCCAATATCCACTCTCGCTTCTCTTTAACACTTTATGTATCTGAAGAAACTTTTGGTATCCTCTATAAAAGTTACTGGCTAGCTTACTTTCGTATTCCATCTTAACTTTCTTAATGACGGTTTTAGTTGACTTCTGTAGGTTTTTAAAAGCTTCCCAATCCTCAAACTTCCCACTAATTTTTACTCTATTATGTGCCCTTTTTATGACTTCAGTGTTGGCTTTGACTGTTCTTGTTAGCCACAGTTGTGTCACCTTGCCTTTAGAATAATTCTTCCTCTTCGGAATGTATATATCGTGTACCTTCCAAATTACTTCCAGAAATTCCAGTAATTGCTGCTCTGCCATCATCCCTGCATGTTCTTTTCCAATCATTTCTGGCCAGGTCCTCTCTCATGCCTCTGTAACCTTCTTTACTCCACTGTAATAACCATTCCTGAACCTGGTGCTGTGGGTCCTGAGACTCCTGTGCCTCGTTCCTGATGACAGCAGTGAGAAGTGAGCATGGCCTGGGTGGTGGGGGTCACTGATGATGGATGCTGTTTTCCTGTGACAACACTGTGTGTAGATGTGCTCAATGCTTGGGAGGGCTTTGCCCACAATGTAATGGGCCGTATCCACTAATTTTTGTAAGATTTTCCATTCAAGGGCATTGGTGTTTCCATACCAGACTGATGCAGCCAGTCAATATACTCCCCACTACACCTCTATAGAAGTTTGTCAAAGTATTAGATGTCATGCCAAATTTCTGCAAGCTCCAAAGAAAGTAGAGTTTGTCAAACTTTTAGAAGTCATGCTGAATCTTTACAAATTCTTAGCAAAGTAGAGGTTTATCAAAGTTTTTGATGTATGCCACATCTCTACAAACTCCTAAGGAAGTAGATGTCAAAGCTTTAGATGTTATGCTGAATTCCGACTCACTAAGCAGCCTTGTGGTGTAGTAATTAGTGGGTTACTGATCAGGAGTTTCCAAGCTGGTAACTTCCTGAGCCATGTCCAACACTGGATGATATGATAATATCTCTGGGCACCCAGAGAAAGAAATAATAGTTCAGAAAATCTTCTGTTCCAATGGCAATACGTATGTAACTCAGAAGAATTGGAGTTTCAGTGGGATATACTGCTACGTCTGACTCTACAATGGGGTTTGCTGCTAAGTCAGGCTCTACCTTGAGAAGAATTATCACCATCAGTGTCACAGAGAAGTCTCTGGGCTTTCAGTTTGATTGGGTGAAATCTATGATCATCGCCATCATAATTATTGCCTTAGAAATAAAAAAATACTTTGAAGGGAAAAGGTAACAAGGACTTCTACCCAAGTTATTCAGTGCAGAACAACTGACTTACAGAAGGGGTGAGCTATATATTGCTCTAATGAAAATGGCATTTTGCTAGTTTAATGGTTCATTATTGTTAACTTCAGTTGATTGGGAATGGCACTAAAGCTGTTATTGAATAACTGGATTTGGAAAACTGCAGAGACAGAAATGAAAAATGATTCATGCTTACCAAAACAAAGGAAACTGGGAAGAGTCACGGCATGATCAAAGGAAGGCTGCGGCTAATGGGCCACAGACACATCAGCCGAGTAATTCATGGAAGTTATTGTGAGCACCACTGTCATGGGAGACTTTAGTAGAGAAGCTGAAGTGAATAAACAGGGACAAATAGGAGAGACTTAAAAAAATGAGCAACACTGGAAGTGAGTGGGTGACTGACCTGGATGGATTGACCCTTGCAACAGCCTTGGCTGCAGTTGTCCATTCTTCCTCAGGCTCTGGAACATTACAAAATGATGAGCAGACTGCAAGTGTGACTGTTGCTTACAAAGGAATAGAAACAATAGGTGTGTTTGCAGGGGGAAAGATTGTATAGATAATCCGAGACAACATGACTTTACTCAGGAAAATGATGGAATAATAAAATGTAAATTTTAACCGATTAACAATTAAACAAGTAAAAAATAAAACTGATTAACAACTGTAACTGATTAACAATGAAGGCCAGGTTGGAAGGGAGGGGTGATCCAGGTAATACAGATGATTTTAAACACAAGAGATTCTGCAGATGCTGGAAATCCAGAGTAACACACAAAATGCTGGAGTAACTCAGGTCAGGAATAAACAGTCGACATTTCAGGCTGTGACCCTTCAACTGACCAATCAGTTGATTTTCTTCATGTTTTTACAAAAAAAAATCTGATATTGTCAGTGTAATTAGTGCACTAAGAAACATCGACACATAGAAAATCTACAGCACAATACAGGCCCTTCAGTTCATACTGCCGTGCCAAACATGTACTTACTTTAGAAATTACCCAGGGTTACCCATGGCCCTCAATTTTTCTTAGCTCCATGTATGTATCTTAAGAGCACTTGAGAGCATGGATACAAATTTGACTGAGAGATAGAAACCTGAGAATATTTCTGTCTGGTGAAATTATAATGGTGTGGAAAGCAAGAATGATGGAAGCAGATTTAATAATTTTCAAAATAGAATTTGAGAATGACTGGAAGGGGAGAAGATTTACAGAGCAGATCTTCCAAATACCTGGCAAAGGCACAGTGGGCAAGTGCCTTCCTTCCAGGCTCTTTCTCCTTGCCAGGACAAAATTGTAGCCTCAACATGTTTTTACAGCTCGCCAGTTCTAAGATCGAGGAACTATTGAGGATAAGGCGTGAGAGAATAGGACCAATTAAGTGTGACAGTGGAAAAATGTGTATGGAACCAGAGGAGACAGCAGAGGTACTTAATGAATACTTTGCTTCAGTATTCACTACGGAAAAGGATCTTGGCGATTGTAGTGATGACTTGCAGTGGACTGAAAAGCTTGAGCATGTAGGTATTAAGGCAGAGGATATGCTGGAGCTTTTAGAAAGCATCAAGTTGGATAAGTCACCGGGAACGGACGAGATGTACCCCAGGCTACTGTGGGAGGCAAGGGAGGAGATTGCTGAGCCTCTGGCGATGATCTTTGCATCATCAATGAAGACAGGAGAGGTTCCGGAGGATTGGAGGGTTGCGAATGTTAGTTCCATTATTCAAGAAAGGGAGTAGAGATAGCCCAGGAAATTATAGACCAGTGAGTCTTACTTCAGTGGTTGGTAAGTTAACCATATAACAATTACAGTACAGAAACAGGCCATCTCAGCCCTTCTAGTCCATGCCGAACTCTTACTCTCACCTAGTCCCACCGACCTGCACTCAGCCCATAACCCTCCATTCCTTTCCCGTCCATATATCTATCCAATTTAACTTTAAACAACAACATCGAACCTGCCTCAACCACTTCTGCTGGAAGCTCGTTCCACACAGCTACCACTCTCAGTAAAGAAGTTCTCCCTCATGGTACCCCTAAACTTTTGCCCTTTAACTCTCAACTCATGTCCTCTTGTTTGAATCTCCCCCACTCTCAATGGAAAAGCCTATCCACGTCAACTCTATCAATCCCCCTCATAATTTTAAATACCTCTATCAAGTCCCCCCTCAACCTTCTACGCTCCAAAGAATAAAGACCCAACTTGTTCAACCTTCCTCTGTAACTTAGGTGCTGAAACCCAGGTAACGTTCTAGTAAATCTTAAGTTGATGAAGAAGATCCTGAGAGGCAGGATTTATGAACTTTTGAAGAGACATAATATGATTAGGAATAGTCAGTATGGCTTTGTGAAAGGCAGGTTGTGCCTTACGAGCCTGACTGAATTTTTTGAGTATGTGACTAAACACATTGATGAAAGTACATGTAGTGTTTATGGATTTCAGCAAGGCATTTGATAAGGTAGCCCATGCAAGGCTTATTGAGAAAGTAAGGAGGCATGGGATCCAAGGGGACATTGCTTTGTGGATCCAGAACTGGCTTGCCCACAGAAGGCAAAGAGTGGTTGTAGACGGGTCATATTCTGCATGGAGGTCGGTGACCAGTGGTGTGCATTACACAGATGGTATTTGGCCTCCCAGGTGCCGGGTTTTGTGATGTCTCTGAGCACATCCACGATATCCTGAAATGGGAGGGTGAGCTGCCAGAGGTTGTGGTACATATTGGGACCAATGACATAGGTAGGGAAAGGGAAGGGGCCCTGAAAGCAGAATACAGAGAGTTGGGAAGGAAGCTGAGAAGCTGTATCTCAAGGGTAGTAATCTCAGGATTGCTTCATGAGCCACGGGAAAGTGAGTTTAGGAATAGAATGAGGTGGAGGGTAAATGCGTGGCTGAAGGATGGGAACAGGGGAATCTGAATCCAATCCACTATATGTTACGGTGTTTTGACATTTCAATGTACATGTGACAAATATTGCTAATCTTAACCAGTTCAATTAATAGTCAACAACTTTTAAAAGCCATTCAATAAATTCTTGCAAAAGGTATAGTTGGCTGGAATCTCTACTGTCAAGTACCTGTGCACAATTGCAGTGGCTCCAGTCCTATAATATTATCCATTCTTTGTAATATTTCACTCCAGAATGGACTCACAGTGGCACTGTCCCAAATTCATTGTGTACATTAAAACATGCCCATATAACTCTGTAAAGTAGACATGTTGAAATCTGCAGATGCTCCTGATTTAAGTTATTGTAGACAATCCTTTGTTCGGAAATTCATTGTAATTGTTGGTCTTTGCCTCCCTCTAGAGGTCAGAATCAGAATCGGAATCAGGTTTATTATCACTAGCATGTCATGAAATTTGTTAACTTAGCAGCAGCAGTTCAATGCCATGCAAATATAGAAGAATCAATCAATCAATCACACTATATGTATATTGAATAGATTAAAAATTGTGCAAAAAGCAGAAAGAATAAACAGAAATATATTAAAAAATTGAGTTAGTGTTCAACGGTTCAGTGTCCATTTAGAAATCGGATGGCAGAGGGGAAGAAGCTGTTCCTGAATCGCTGAGTGTGTGTCTTCAGGCTTCTGTATCTTCTCCCTGATGGTAACAGTGAGAAAAGGGCATGTCCTGGGTGCTGGAGGTCCTTAATAATGGACGCTGCCTTTCTGAGACATCACTCCTTGAAGATGTCCTGGATACTTTGTAGACTAGTACCCAAGGTGGAGCTGACTAAATTTACGACCCTCTGCAGCTTCTTTCGGTCCTGTGCAGTAGCCCCCCACCCCCATACCAGACAGTGATGCAGCCTGTCAGAATGCTCTCGATTGTGCATCTATAGAAGTTTTTGAGTGTATTTCTTTAAGCTCCTAATGAGGTATAGTTGCTGTCTTGCCTTCTTTATAGCTGCATCGATATGTTGGGACCAGGTTAGATCCTCAGAGATCTTGACACCCAGGAACTTGAAACTGCTCACTCCCTTCACTTCTGATCTCTCTATGAGGATTGGTATGTGTTTCCTCGTCTTAACCTTCCGGAATCCACAATCAGCTCTTTCATCTTACTGACGTTGAGTGCCAGCTTGTTGCTGCGACACCACTCCACTAGTTGGCATATCTCATTCCTGTACACACTCTCGACTCCATCTGAGATTCTACCAACAATGGTTGTATCATCTGATCATTCCCCACTGTCAGGAAACAATTACTGTTTAAACAAATAATCTTTTTGAGGAGCACGAATTCAAGATTCAAGATAGTTTATTGTCATTCTTCAGGAGAGAAGTGTAAAGGAGAACAAAGTGATTGTTACTCTGGAACCAATGGAGTGCAAAGAAACATAGTAAGCATAAAGCACAACAAAACACAAAAAAACACAACATAAAAACAAATATAAACGCAGTCCTATAAATTATAGTGTACAAAGGTGATGCTTTTCTTGCTAATTTTGAAGCAGTCCTTTAATTGTCGTCACACTAATCACACAACAGAGAATGCTGGATACATATTGGTGTGTATAAAGGTGAGCACCACAGTCACGTAGCAGTTACTGCAACGCTATTCCGACTCAGAGTGTCACAGTTCACAGGTCAGTTCCGGCAACCTCTGTAAACAGGTTTGCACGCTCCTTCCCGTGCGAGCGTGGGTTTCCTTCAGATGCTGCAGTTACCTCCCACAGTCCAAAGATATATCAGTTAATTGATCGATATTAATTGTCCCGTGATTAGGCTAGAGTTAAGTCACGGGATTGCTGGGCAGCATGGCTCGTTGGAGCACAAAGGCCTGATCCATGCTGTATCGATTATAGAAAATAAGTAAATAAAATAAATATTTCCACATCACAAACCTTCTTTACAATAAATCAAAAAAATTCTAAGCAGGTAAAGCAATGTGTGTGAAGAGACAATTGCAGATACTCGGCAGGTAGATCAGCGTGCGTGAAGAAGGAATTGCAGATGTTCGGCAGTTAAAAGCAGTGTCTGTGAGGAAGGAAATGAAAGTAGTAAGGTCAATAACCTTTTAACAAATCTGGAAAATGTTAAATTTCTTGGGCTGGCACAGAGTCAGAGAATGGGCAATAGAAATCAAAAAATGCAAAGGGAACTTGCAGTTCCAATCAATTAACAAGAGATAGTTGTAATTTAGAAAAATGAGGTGGATCTCATTGAAACTTGCCAAATATTGAAAGGCCTAAATAGAGTGGACATGGAGAGGATGTTTCATATAGTGGAATAGTCTAGGACCAGAGGACACAGCCTCAGAAGAGAGAGACATCTCTTTGAAACAGAGAAAGGGAGGAATTTCTTTAGCTGGAGAGCAGTGAATCTATGGAATTCTTTGCCACAGGCGGCTTTGGAGACCAAGCCATTGAGTATATTTAAAGCCAAGGTTGACAGGTTCTTGATTAGTCAGGGTGTCAAAGGTTACGGGAAGAAGGCAGAGGAGAGGGATAATAAATCAGCCATGATGGAATGAAGGAGCAGACTCAATGGGCCGAATGGCCTCATTCTGCTCTGATGTTTTATGATCCAGAGGAGGCAGATGTAGCAGGATCTGAGCCACTTGAACACTGAAGGAGAGAGTGAGTCTGGGCCTTGTGCTCTTTCATGCCAATGACAGCACAGCACTTGTTCAATATACTGCCAATTCGATTGTCCAACAGGAAGCAGTACTAGACTTTGGTTGGCTGTAGACTCTGTTTCTGAGCCAGGGATTGCATGTATTACTCTTGTCTTTGATTTCAAAGGTTATGGATTCAAAATCCTACTTTAAACTTTTGAGTTAAAAGTCTAAGCGAGACCTGCCGTTAACGAGGAACGCAGGAGCAGATGTTTGCTGGCAATCACTAGAAGACTTGGGAAGGCTGCCTATGGTATTTTTGTTGCTCCGTCCTCCTGTTTATTTAGATTTACTCCTGAATGAACAAGTCTGCCTTGTTCACGAAGGCTTGTTCTACAGACAACACTTCAAAGGTACCCAACCTAACTGGCCACCTTGGAACATGTTGAGATGCTGGAATCTTTACATAAAAGCTAACACTTATTTCTCTCTTATACAATAATATTTCTTTCCACAACAGGTGGAACCATATTTGCCATATGAATTCACATGTGAAGGACTGCTGGAAAGATTAAATGTTTTCATTGAAAAACAGGTAAGATTATTACTTTACAAACTACTTCAGAAGAATAATCTAATTGCATCCATTTTGTAAAATAATAAAATATAGATTGTTGATTATAGAAAAGTACAGTTCAGAAACCCGTCCTTTTGACCTGTTTCATCAGTGCTGATCTAAACCTGTATCCTCTCAATCTAGACTCTTCTGCCCTGGTTACAACATTCTTGTCTTTTATCCTATCTGTGCCTCTCATAATTTTACAACTCTTTACAGGATTACCCCTCAGCCATCTACGTTCCAGTGGGGATAAACACAGCCTATCCAATCTCTCCTTATTGCTACAACCCTCCCTTTCCAGACGACATCCTGATGAATCTGTTCTGCATCATCTGTCCTGGGGTGTGGTGAGCAGAAATGTAGAAAATACTGCAAGTATGGTGTAACCAGTGTTCTGTACAATTGCAAGGTCTTGTCCCAACTCTGAAACTCAATGCCTTGACCTATGAATAAAAGTAAACCAAATGCCTTTTTCACTGCCCTCTTCATATATATAGGCATCCATTAGTCTCATGAGACCATGGATTTGCGCCTTGGAAGGTTTCCAGGGCGCAGGCCTGGGCAAGGTTGTATGGAAGACCAGCAGTTGCCCATGCTGCAAGTCTCCCCTCTCCACGACACCAATGTTGTCCAAGGGAAGGGCATTAGGACCCTTACAGCTTGGCACCAGTGTCGTCCCAGAGCAATGTGTGGTTAAGTGCCTTGCTCAAGGACACAACACATTCCCTCAGCTGAGGCTCGAACTAGCGACCTTCAGATCACTAGGCCTTAACCACTTGGCCTCTTCATAGGGCCACAACTTTCAGGGAGCCATAGATTTGCGCTCCAAGGCCTTTCTGAGCATCAATGCTGCAAATGTCCATGCCATTTCCTCTCTGTGTCCTGCCCAAAATGCAGTCTCCTTATTTATTTGAATTAAGTTCCATCTGTGAATGATCTTCCAGACTTACACCCGAGCACATCTCGATATGTCAGCCTTCTTCACTGCCTACAATTCCAACAGCTTCTGTGTCTCTGAAAACTTACTCCTCTTATTATCTTCATTCTCATGCAACTCTATAAAAAACACAGTCAAAAGAACAAAGATATTGAAGCTGTGATATTCGTTTACACTGGATTCCTAATTTGAACAGACAAAAACAGGAGAGGTTGTGCCTCAGTTTGGCAGATGGTGCTTTTGCGGACTCGGTGGTGCTGCTCTGGGGATGAAGGAGTTAAAGCTAGATTGTCGGTGGTCTGCTGTGGGGATGAAGGAGTTAAAGCCAGATTGTCGACTCAGTGGTCTGCTCTGGGGATGAAGGAGTTAAAGCTAGATTGTCGGTGGTCTGCTGTGGGGATGAAGGAGTTAAAGCCAGATTGTTGACTCGGTAGTCTGCTGTGGGGATGAAGGAGTTAAAGCCAGATTGTCGACTTCGTGGTCTGCTGTGGGGATGAAGGAGTTAAAGCCAGATTGTCGACTAGGTGGTCTGCTGTGGGGATGAAGGAGTTAAAACCAGATTGTCGACTCGGTGGTCTGCTGTGGGGATGAAGGAGTTAAAATTAGATTGTCGACTCGGTGGTCTGCTGTGGGGATGAAGGAGTTAAAATCAGATTGTCGACTCGGTGGTCTGCTGTGGGGATGACGGAGTTAAAATCAGATTGTCGACTAGGTGGTCTGCTGTGGGGATGAAGGAGTTAAAACCAGATTGTCGACTCGGTGGTCTGCTGTGGGGATGAAGGAGTTAAAACCAGATTGTCGACTCGGTGGTCTGCTGTGGGGATGAAGGAGTTAAAACCAGATTGTCGACTCGGTGGTCTGCTGTGGGGATGAAGGAGTTAAAATCAGATTGTCGACTCGGTGGTCTGCTGTGGGGATGAAGGAGTTAAAATCAGATTGTCGACTCGGTGGTCTGCTGTGGGGATGAAGGAGTTAAAATCAGATTGTCGACTCGGTGGTCTGCTGTGGGGATGAAGGAGTTAAAATCAGATTGTCGACTCGGTGGTCTGCTGTGGGGATGAAGGAGTTAAAATCAGATTGTCGACTCGGTGGTCTGCTGTGGGGATGAGGGAGTTAAAATCAGATTGTCGACTCGGTGGTCTGCTGTGGGGATGAAGGAGTTAAAATCAGATTGTCGACTCGGTGGTCTGCTGTGGGGATGAAGGAGTTAAAATCAGATTGTCGACTCGGTGGTCTGCTGTGGGGATGAAGGAGTTAAAATCAGATTGTCGACTCGGTGGTCTGCTGTGGGGATGAGGGAGTTAAAATCAGATTGTCGACTCGGTGGTCTGCTGTGGGGATGAAGGAGTTAAAATCAGATTGTCGACTCGGTGGTCTGCTGTGGGGATGAAGGAGTTAAAATCAGATTGTCGACTCGGTGGTCTGCTGTGGGGATGAGGGAGTTAAAATCAGATTGTCGACTCGGTGGTCTGCTGTGGGGATGAAGGAGTTGAAGCCAGATTGTCGACTCGGTGGTCTGCTGTGGGGATGAGGGAGTTAAAATCAGATTGTCGACTCGGTGGTCTGCTGTGGGGATGAGGGAGTTAAAATTAGATTGTCGACTCGGTGGTCTGCTGTGGGGATGAAGGAGTTGAAGCCAGATTGTCGACTCGGTGGTCTGCTGTGGGGATGAAGGAGTTAAAATCAGATTGTCGACTCGGTGGTCTGCTGTGGGGATGAAGGAGTTGAAGCCAGATTGTCGACTCGGTGGTCTGCTGTGGGGATGAAGGAGTTAAAATCAGATTGTCGACTCGGTGGTCTGCTGTGGGGATGAGGGAGTTAAAATCAGATTGTCGACTCGGTGGTCTGCTGTGGGGATGAGGGAGTTAAAATCAGATTGTCGACTCGGTGGTCTGCTGTGGGGATGAGGGAGTTAAAATCAGATTGTCGACTCGGTGGTCTGCTGTGGGGATGAGGGAGTTAAAATCAGATTGTCGACTCGGTGGTCTGCTGTGGGGATGAAGGAGTTAAAATCAGATTGTCGACTCGGTGGTCTGCTGTGGGGATGAAGGAGTTAAAATCAGATTGTCGACTCGGTGGTCTGCTGTGGGGATGAGGGAGTTAAAATCAGATTGTCGACTCGGTGGTCTGCTGTGGGGATGAAGGAGTTAAAATCAGATTGTCGACTCGGTGGTCTGCTGTGGGGATGAGGGAGTTAAAATCAGATTGTCGACTCGGTGGTCTGCTGTGGGGATGAAGGAGTTAAAATCAGATTGTCGACTCGGTGGTCTGCTGTGGGGATGAAGGAGTTAAAATCAGATTGTCGACTCGGTGGTCTGCTGTGGGGATGAAGGAGTTAAAATCAGATTGTCGACTCGGTGGTCTGCTGTGGGGATGAGGGAGTTAAAATCAGATTGTCGACTCGGTGGTCTGCTGTGGGGATGAAGGAGTTAAAATCAGATTGTTGACTCGGTGGTCTGCTGTGGGGATGAAGGAGTTAAAATCAGATTGTCGACTCGGTGGTCTGCTGTGGGGATGAGGGAGTTAAAATCAGATTGTCGACTCGGTGGTCTGCTGTGGGGATGAAGGAGTTGAAGCCAGATTGTCGACTCGGTGGTCTGCTGTGGGGATGAGGGAGTTAAAATCAGATTGTCGACTCGGTGGTCTGCTGTGGGGATGAGGGAGTTAAAATTAGATTGTCGACTCGGTGGTCTGCTGTGGGGATGAAGGAGTTGAAGCCAGATTGTCGACTCGGTGGTCTGCTGTGGGGATGAAGGAGTTAAAATCAGATTGTCGACTCGGTGGTCTGCTGTGGGGATGAAGGAGTTGAAGCCAGATTGTCGACTCGGTGGTCTGCTGTGGGGATGAAGGAGTTAAAATCAGATTGTCGACTCGGTGGTCTGCTGTGGGGATGAGGGAGTTAAAATCAGATTGTCGACTCGGTGGTCTGCTGTGGGGATGAGGGAGTTAAAATCAGATTGTCGACTCGGTGGTCTGCTGTGGGGATGAGGGAGTTAAAATCAGATTGTCGACTCGGTGGTCTGCTGTGGGGATGAAGGAGTTGAAGCCAGATTGTCGACTCGGTGGTCTGCTGTGGGGATGAAGGAGTTAAAATCAGATTGTCGACTCGGTGGTCTGCTGTGGGGATGAGGGAGTTAAAATCAGATTGTCGACTCGGTGGTCTGCTGTGGGGATGAAGGAGTTGAAGCCAGATTGTCGACTCGGTGGTCTGCTGTGGGGATGAGGGAGTTAAAATCAGATTGTCGACTCGGTGGTCTGCTGTGGGGATGAGGGAGTTAAAATCAGATTGTCGACTCGGTGGTCTGCTGTGGGGATGAAGGAGTTGAAGCCAGATTGTCGACTCGGTGGTCTGCTGTGGGGATGAAGGAGTTGAAGCCAGATTGTCGACTCGGTGGTCTGCTGTGGGGATGAGGGAGTTAAAATCAGATTGTCGACTCGGTGGTCTGCTGTGAGGATGAGGGAGTTAAAATCAGATTGTCGACTCGGTGGTCTGCTGTGGGGATGAAGGAGTTAAAATCAGATTGTCAACTCGGTGGTCTGCTGTGAGGATGAGGGAGTTAAAATCAGATTGTCGACTCGGTGGTCTGCTGTGGGGATGAAGGAGTTAAAATCAGATTGTCGACTCGGTGGTCTGCTGTGGGGATGAAGGAGTTGAAGCCAGATTGTCGACTCGGTGGTCTGCTGTGGGGATGAGGGAGTTAAAATCAGATTGTCGACTCGGTGGTCTGCTGTGGGGATGAGGGAGTTAAAATCAGATTGTCGACTCGGTGGTCTGCTGTGGGGATGAGGGAGTTAAAATCAGATTGTCGACTCGGTGGTCTGCTGTGGGGATGAAGGAGTTGAAGCCAGATTGTCGACTCGGTGGTCTGCTGTGGGGATGAAGGAGTTAAAATCAGATTGTCGACTCGGTGGTCTGCTGTGGGGATGAAGGAGTTGAAGCCAGATTGTCGACTCGGTGGTCTGCTGTGGGGATGAAGGAGTTAAAATCAGATTGTCGACTCGGTGGTCTGCTGTGGGGATGAGGGAGTTAAAATCAGATTGTCGACTCGGTGGTCTGCTGTGGGGATGAGGGAGTTAAAATCAGATTGTCGACTCGGTGGTCTGCTGTGGGGATGAGGGAGTTAAAATCAGATTGTCGACTCGGTGGTCTGCTGTGGGGATGAGGGAGTTAAAATCAGATTGTCGACTCGGTGGTCTGCTGTGGGGATGAAGGAGTTGAAGCCAGATTGTCGACTCGGTGGTCTGCTGTGAGGATGAGGGAGTTAAAATCAGATTGTCGACTCGGTGGTCTGCTGTGGGGATGAAGGAGTTAAAATCAGATTGTCGACTCGGTGGTCTGCTGTGGGGATGAAGGAGTTGAAGCCAGATTGTCGACTCGGTGGTCTGCTGTGGGGATGAGGGAGTTAAAATCAGATTGTCTACTCGGTGGTCTGCTGTGGGGATGAGGGAGTTAAAATCAGATTGTCGACTCGGTGGTCTGCTGTGGGGATGAAGGAGTTGAAGCCAGATTGTCGACTCGGTGGTCTGCTGTGGGGATGAGGGAGTTAAAATCAGATTGTCGACTCGGTGGTCTGCTGTGAGGATGAGGGAGTTAAAATCAGATTGTCGACTCGGTGGTCTGCTGTGGGGATGAAGGAGTTAAAATCAGATTGTCAACTCGGTGGTCTGCTGTGAGGATGAGGGAGTTAAAATCAGATTGTCGACTCGGTGGTCTGCTGTGGGGATGAAGGAGTTAAAATCAGATTGTCGACTCGGTGGTCTGCTGTGGGGATGAAGGAGTTGAAGCCAGATTGTCGACTCGGTGGTCTGCTGTGGGGATGAGGGAGTTAAAATCAGATTGTCGACTCGGTGGTCTGCTGTGGGGATGAGGGAGTTAAAATCAGATTGTCGACTCGGTGGTCTGCTGTGGGGATGAGGGAGTTAAAATCAGATTGTCGACTCGGTGGTCTGCTGTGGGGATGAAGGAGTTGAAGCCAGATTGTCGACTCGGTGGTCTGCTGTGGGGATGAAGGAGTTGAAGCCAGATTGTCGACTCGGTGGTCTGCTGTGGGGATGAAGGAGTTGAAGCCAGATTGTCGACTCGGTGGTCTGCTGTGGGGATGAAGGAGTTGAAGCCAGATTGTCGACTCGGTGGTCTGCTGTGGGGATGAAGGAGTTGAAGCCAGATTGTCGACTCGGTGGTCTGCTGTGGGGATGAAGGAGTTAAAATCAGATTGTCGACTCGGTGGTCTGCTGTGGGGATGAAGGAGTTAAAATCAGATTGTCGACTCGGTGGTCTGCTGTGGGGATGAAGGAGTTGAAGCCAGATTGTCGACTCGGTGGTCTGCTGTGGGGATGAAGGAGTTAAAATCAGATTGTCGACTCGGTGGTCTGCTGTGGGGATGAAGGAGTTAAAATCAGATTGTCGACTCGGTGGTCTGCTGTGGGGATGAAGGAGTTAAAATCAGATTGTCGACTCGGTGGTCTGCTGTGGGGATGAAGGAGTTAAAATCAGATTGTCGACTCGGTGGTCTGCTGTGGGGATGAAGGAGTTGAAGCCAGATTGTCGACTCGGTGGTCTGCTGTGGGGATGAAGGAGTTGAAGCCAGATTGTCGACTCGGTGGTCTGCTGTGGGGATGAAGGAGTTGAAGCCAGATTGTCGACTCGGTGGTCTGCTGTGGGGATGAAGGAGTTAAAATCAGATTGTCGACTCGGTGGTCTGCTGTGGGGATGAAGGAGTTGAAGCCAGATTGTCGACTCGGTGGTCTGCTGTGGGGATGAAGGAGTTGAAGCCAGATTGTCGACTCGGTGGTCTGCAACATATAAAATTATGAAAGGGATAGAGACAGGAAAGTTGTTTTCACTGGTAGGTGAGTCTAGAACTAGGGGACATACTGTAGCCTCAAAATTCGGGGGAGTAGATATAGGACGGAGATGAGGAGGAACTGCTTTTCCCAGAAAGTGGTGAATCTGTGGAATTCTCTGCCCAATGAAGTAGTGGAGACTCCTCAGTAAATATATTTAAGACAAGGTTGGATAGATTTTTGCACAGTAGGGGAATTGAGGGTTATGAGTGAAAGGCCGGTAGGTAGAGATGAGTCCATGGCCAGATCAGGCTTGATAGGCCAGATGGCCGACTCCTGCTTCTATTTCTTATGTTCCTATGTGATACGTTTTCAGGTTTTGGTGCCTTGTTCCTGATGGGAGAGGGGCAATGAGAGAATGTCCAGGATAAGTGGCAACGGATTATGTTGGTTGCTTTACTGAGGCATCAAGAAGCATAGACAGGGTCTAAAAGAGCTTGGAGAGAAGATTGATTTCCATGATGTGCTGAGCTCCGTCCACAATTCTTTACTATTTCTTGCAGTCAAAGGCAGAGCATTTGATATACTAAGCCCTGAACCAAATATGATGCTATCTATAGTGCCTCGATAAGGGTTGATGGGGACAGGCCAAATGTCTTTATCCTCCTGAGGAAGGAGAGGTGTTTGTGAGCTTTCTTGGGCATGGTGTCTATGTGGTTAGACAAGGAGAGGCTTTTGGAGAAGTTCATTCCCAGGAATTTGAAGCTCTCAACCCTCTCAACCTTAGCACCATTGATGTAGAGACAAGCATGTGCGTCAGAGACCAGTTCTTTTGTCTTGCTGACATTGATTGAAAGATTGTTGTCACTAAACTCTCCATCTCCTTCCCTTGGAAAAAGGATTACAGTTTAAATGCCTAAATTACATCAATCTCATTACAATTCTTCATCACTTTTGCTGAAAAAATAATGGGGGTTGTGTTGTCAGCCTTTGCAAACTGGCATCGTTATCATCTCAGTGCTTTCTCCTTCCAGATGATCTCCTGCTGAAAATGTTTATTCTTTTCATTGAGTTTGAACATGCATTGTCCCGCCTTTCCTGCAATCTATAATCCTCACATTCTTCATCTTCACATCTGCATGAAATGTGTGGCACTAGTTTATCTCCACCAGTGAATACTTGCCACATTCAACACTGCAGCTAATCTTGCTATCTCATGTTCTTTTCATTTACATACTTTTTAAATCTGCTCATTTTTATTCAACTGAATTTTAACTTTTTAATCTTTTAGTTCATCACTCTAAACACCATATGAGTATAAGTCAAAGGAGCAGAATTAGGCCATTCAACCCATCGATTCTGCTCTGCCATTCCATCATGACTGATTCATTTTCCCTCTCAGCTCCTTCTCCTGTAACCTTTGATGCCCTGACTAATCAAGAATCTATCAAGCTCCACTTTAAATATGCCCAATGACTTGGTCTCCACAGCCATTTGTGGCGATGTATTCCACAGATTCGCCACCCTCTGGCAAAAGAAATTCCACCTCATCTCCATTCTAAATGGATGTCCCTCTATTCTGAGACTGTGTCCTCTCATTCTAGTCTCCCCCTCCCCTTCCATGGATTCCCTTCTCCACATCCACTTTATCCAGACCTTTCAATATTTAAAATATAGAAACATAGAAAAACCTACAGCACAATACGGGCCCTTCGGCCCACAAAGTTGTGCCCATTGTGTTCTTATATTAATACATACCGTGGGTTAACAATAAAGAATCATATTCTGGAAGACAGAACTTTTATTTACAGCAACAAAACCAAACCACGTTTTTACCAAGCCATGTTCCAGATCATTCTATCATTTCTGCACATGTTCAGAACTCTTTCCAATCATGTTCTGACATGTCATATCACCACATCTTCCTTTCCTTAAAAAGAAAAACAATTAGCAACATTGACCATAACAAATGCATTATTTGATATATCTCTATCAATCTCTCTGGGGGCTTACGAACATGAGTAGACCTTCTAAGCAGTTCACGCGGTTCTGGTGTTTCGTTGTTATTTCCATATTTCCATGTTATTTCGTTGTCTGGTCTGCATCAGTTAACTGAAACTCTGAAGTTGGCTCTTTCTTGAGGTCTTTGCGATTTCTTCTTTACACTGCTCCTTCTTCTGTTTGGACCATGTATGATCGGGGTTGTACTGCTTCAAGTACTGTAGCTTTCTCAATTCCTTCACTTCCATTTGTAATGAAATACGAATCTTCTTTTCTTCATCTAATTCATTCATTAACTGTGTAATCTCTGAGACTTCATCATTTCAATAAAACTTCTCAATTCCTTCACTTGTGCTTTCACTTCTTCAATTGGATCCTGATTCTTGTCACTCTTTGGCTTCAGATCAGTATTATACTGTACCAGCAAGTTTGGCCTCTGTCCTCCTGCAGAGGTGAGATTGTGATGGAATGCATGGCTCATTGATGCATGTGCATTACTTCCAGAGGGCAAAATTGCAACTCCAGGTTTTGGTGGCAATGCTTTGTCAGATGCTGGTAACAAAGGGATGGGTCTGGAAGCTTTCTTTATGACTTCTAGCCGTTCCATTCTGTCACTGTATTCTGACTCTGTGTCACTGTCCAGGACTAAGACTCTTTTCACCAAATTCAGTCTCTCACAGGCAGATAGACCCAGTATTGACTGTACATTCCTTGGCACCACCACAAATGAAAGCGTGTACACAATATTTTTGTGTGATACTTTTGCCACACATGTTCCTTTAACCAGAATGTCTGCACCTGAATACTCAGTCACTTTTATATTTGTCTTATGTAACTTTGGTCTTGGCTTTAATGCAATAAACTCAGATTCTGCAAGAACATTTACTTGTGCTCCAGTATCAAGTTTAAACAGAATATTGTTTTGGTTCACTTGCAATGGAATAGTCCAGTCATTCTTACTTAGTTTGTTTTCACAAAGCACATCTATATAGAACTCCTCAAGTTCATTTTCAAGCACTGCATTTACCTGTTTTATTTTCTTTCTACTTCTGCAATAGCGTGAAAAATGATTACTCTTACCACAGTTGTTGCATATTTTCCCATATGCTGGACACTGTTTAGGCCGGTGCTGCTGCCCACAGCGATCACATAGCTTTTTTCTCTCAGATGACGTCTTGCTCTCTGTCGGTTTTATTGTTGTTTTATTATTATTTCTAATATGTTTGCGCTTTTCCACAGCGTCTACATGGCAGCTCTCAGTGAAAAGTTCTTTAGCCTGTGACATCACGGTTTCTGAAGCTTTGCAGAGTATCAAAGCTTTTTCCCAAGTCTAAATCTTGTTCTCTTAACAGTCTTTCTCTCAGACCATTATCCCGAATGCCACAAACAATTCTGTCTTTAATGAGAGAGCCTGTCAGTTCTGCAAACTCGCATGTTTTACTCCGGTGTCTCAACTCTGTAACATATTGATCAATTGTTTCACCAGCTCTTTGCGCACATGTAAAAAATTTATACCTTTCATACATCAAATTACGCTTCGTTATACAAAATGCTTCAAATTTTTCCATTATCGATTTTAACTTCAAATTATCTCCATTTTCAAAAATAAAATGATTATATACCTCAATTGCATCGTCTCCCATTATATGAAGTAGAAGTGCAGCTTTCATTTTTTTCTGGTTTTCTGTCAGCTCCGATCGCCAATAAATATATTTCAAAATGCGGCTGGAATTTTCTCCAGTTCTCAGCTACGTTCCCAGTCAGCTGAAGTGTTGGTGGAGGTTGCAAACCTTCCATTTTTAAAGCTGTTAGCAAACACCAAAACAGTTTGAACTCTTTTTTTCTTCGATTATCTTCTCTTCTCCTGTGTTAGCGAACGTATTATTCTTCCAGACCGACCTCTGACACCATGTTGTGTTCTGATATTAATATGTACCATGGGTTAACAACAAAGAATCATATTCTGGAAGACACAGAACTTTTATTTACAGCAACAAAACCAAACCACGTTTTTACCAAGCCATGTTCCAGATCATTCTATCATTTCTGCGCATGCTCAGAAGTCTTTCCAATCATGTTCTGACACGTCATATCACCATAGTGCCAAACATGTCCCTACCTTAAAAATTACTAGGCTTACCTATAGCCCTCTATTTTTCTAAGCTCCACGTACCTATCCAAAAGTCTCTTAAAAGACCCTATCGTATCTGCCTCCACCACCATTGCTGGCAGCCCATTCCATGCACTCACCACTCTCTGAGTAAAAATCTTACCCCTGACATCTCCTCTGTACCTACTCCCCAGCACCTTAAACCTGTGTCCTCTTGTGGCAACCATTTCAACCCTGGGAAAAAGCCTCTGACTATCCACACAATCAATGCCTCTCATCATCTTATACACCTCTATCAGGTCACCTCTCATCCTCCGTCGCTCCAAGGAGAAAAGGCTGAGTTCACTCAACCTATTAATAGGTTTCAATGAGATTCCCCTTCATTCTTCAAAGCTCCAGCGAGTACAGGACCAGAGCCATCAAATGCTGCTGATACATTCATCCTTTCATTCCCAGAATCCTTCTCATGAACCTCCTCTGGACTCTCTCCAATGCCAGCACACTTTTCTTAGATAAGGGGTCCAAAATAGTGCTCACAATGCTTCAAGTGTGGTCTGACCAATGCCTTATAAAGCCTCAGCACCAAATCCTTGTTCTTGAAATGAATGCTAACATTGCATTTGCATCCTCAGCACTGACTCAGCCTGCAAGTTAACCTTTATGGAATTCTGCTTGAGGACTCCCAAGTCCCTTTGCACATCTGACTTCTGAATTTTTTCCCTGTTTAGAAAATAGTATATGTTTTTATTCCTTCTACCAAAGTGCACAACCATACATTTCCTGCTACCGTATTCCATCTGCCACCTTTTTGCCCATTCTCCTCATCTGCCTGTCTTTCTTTAGCCCCTCTGTTTCCTCAGCACTATCTGCCCCTCCACCTATTTTCATATCATCCACAAACTTGGCCTCAAAGCCATAAAATCACCAACATACAATGTGAAAAGAAGTGGTCCCAACACTGATCCCTACAGAACACCACTAGACACCGGCAGCCAACCAAAAAAGACCCCCTTTATTCCCACTCTGTACCTGCTGCCAGTCAGCCAATTTTCAACCTATGCTAGAACCTTTCCTATAATACCATGGGCTCTTAACTTGTTGAGCAGCTTCATGTGTGGCAGCCTGTCAAAAAACCTTCTGAAAATTCAAGTACACAACATCCACTGGGCATCCTCGGTCTGTCCTGCTTGTATTTCCTCAAAGAGTTCCAACAGATTTCCCCTGAAGGAAATAATGCCGACTTTGGCCTATGTTATATGTTTACCAATTACTCCTAAACCTTATCCTTAACAATCAACTCCAACATCTTCCCAACTACCGAGGTTAGGCTATCTGTCCTAGAATTTCCTTTTTCCTGCCTCCCTCCCTTCTTAAAGACTGTCATCATTATTAATGTACGTTTAGGATCAGGAGTGGAAGGATGAAGGCGTAGTACAGACAGACGAGTTTGGCCTGGATTGGCACTGCTGTCAATGTGGGCAGGCTGAACCAGAATTACCTGTTTCTCTGCTGTGTAACTCCGTCGTCAGTTTCGATATGTACAGCTTTCGGTTTCACTATCACAGCGATTGAGGCCCAAGTACTGAGGTAAAGACCATAAAGGTGTTGTATTGCCCTCTTCTCCTTTTTGCCAACAGGCAGGAGGTACAGGAGCCTGAAGACACACACTCAACACGTTAGGATCAGCTTCTCTGCCTCCGGCATTTCTGAGAGGTCCATGAACACTACCTCACTACTTACTTATTATTATTGTAATTGACAGTATATTCTGCAAAATAGCAAATTTCACAACATATGTCAGTGATATGTAATTCTGATATTGTTTGACACATACCTATTTAGAGAATGGGTAGAATTGAATTAATAAACACAGGATGCTCCAAAGCACTTGCTAAGCTGGACTAGTACTCTGTATCCATGCCATCGCAGAGTTCGCGAAGATACAGCTTTGAACTTCTGCTTCTAGGTGGTGACTTTGCTGCTTTCACTGCATATGGTTGCTCACACCTGACACTGGAAATATTGTTGCAGGATTTCTGCCTCCAAAGGGAAATATGGCCACCAATTAGTGCACTTAGAGTTAAAGTGGCCAAACCCTCTCAATCGTGTGTCGAAGTCTGCCAGAAAGAGCAACTAATTTGTGAGCCTGCTTTCTTCTACCATCTCAACAAAGTGGCTGAGCTCCAGAGGTAAGGGTGACCACAATACCTTCACTAGAGATAAATATTCACACTTCATCTTACTCAGAGAACCTAATTTTAGTGCATACTTCCTCTTCTTCCTGTGCCTTGTGTGTTATACGCTTGGGCAATCATGGCTCTCCACATCAAACAATCCCTCGTAGTGTCAATGATATCTCGCACACTTAGATCTGTTAGTTCTTTCACAGTGTCCATATATTGTCTTCTTTGCCTTCCTGTTCTGCGTTTCCCAGGCATACGGTATTGTAAAACATAAAAAGACATCATTTTGATATTCAGTTGCCCTTTCTGACAGCATTAGTGCATACAGATGTACAAATATCAGCAAACAACTGGAGGTCTACAGAGGAGCAAAGGGTTAGATTGATCTTAGAGTAACTTAAGAGGTTGATGCCACATCGTGGACTGAAGGGCCTGTACTCTGCTGGAATGTTCTAAATTCGGTGTTCCGTGATTAACTTTAATAAAGGATTTTCATTATATAAAACATTGAAACTCGTTTGTAGGGTTTCTGCTATACTTACAGATAAAGCAAAATAAGGAACAAATCGACACATTTAAGTGTCATTTTCTTTAAACTGTGACTGAGAATGAGCAGCATTTGTGTTTGCCAGTTCACAGGACCAACGTATAATGTTCACACAAAAAGAGTAAATCAGTATCAAAACTGATTAAAGTAATCTAATCAATACAGTTTGTAATTCGTAAGACCATAAGATACAGGAGCAGAATTAGGCCATTTGGCCCATTGAGTCTTCTCCACCATTTTCATCATGGCTGACCCATTTTTCCCCTCCACCTCAATCTCCTGCCTTCCCCCCGTAACCCTTCATGCCCTGACTAATCAAGAATCTATCAACCGCTGCCTTAAATATACTATACCCAATGACTTGGCCTCCACAGCTGCCTATGGGAATGAATTCCACAGATTCACTACACTCTGGCTAAAGAAATTCCTTCTCATTTCCATGCTATTCTGAGGCTGTGTCCTCTGGTCCTAGACTCCCCGCTAATCATTTTCTAAGAAAAATTTTTAGAAAAAAGGGAAAAAATATAAGTATTATTAAATTTAAATTTACTCCAGTTAAAACGTACCTCTCTAGGACAAAATATTCCCAGCTCATTCGATGACACTAACATTGTAACTTCTCCAGATGATGGATAAGATGCTAATATATGTAAAAGTATTTGCAGGTAAAGTGTATCCTTAATGAGAGAAGAACAATACAAAATCACAGACAGTGTTCATGAGATAAACTATAAAGATTTGGGTTCATAAGTCAGTTGATGATTTCACAAGTACCAGTATTCTTTTATGAATAAAGTTTATTCTGTGATGGATATTCACATCCTGGGCCAAAACACAGCAGATGCCACTTGTAAAGATTAGATAGTTGTAGGTTAGACTTCCAATTAATATTGTTTAGCTTCTGGTTGTAAGCAGAGCCCAGTCTTCAGTCTTCAGATGTAAATAGAAAGCAGTAATCAGTTAGAAGTTTGAAAACACAGCTTTGCAAACAAGCTTTGTATATAGCAGGTGCGTTGTCTGTAGATTTAGCTCACATACCTGGTTTATGCTGCTCAAGAGGTACAGTACAAGACAATGAGTTATTTAATTTGGCTTGTTTCAAAACAGATAAATCTCACTAAGTTCCTTACTTCAAGGAAGCTGGCACATCTGAACAATCGTTCAGCATATTAATAACTGATCTATTAATGTTGGGTGTTTATGTACTCAGAAAAGTTAGCTTCACAGCATTAATTGATGGTAGTTTGATTTGTGTCTCCAAGCTTTAAGAGCATTTGTGTTAAAAGGACATCTGAGGAAATATCAGATATGCATGAAGTTACCCAGAAAAGAAAGGATTTCCAAAATACAGGTACAATTGCTATAAACTAAAAAGACATACCAATGATTCAGGTGAATGAATCGTCCATCACAGAAATCAAAAGCAGCGGAATGGATTCTAGTTCATCCTGTCTTTCTATCATTCTTCTTGATGTCCTTTAACCATTCCTAATAAACCTAAACTGCTCTCTACATTTGCAATCAGGAGAAGATCTGCAGATGAAATCCAAACAACACACACAAAATGCTAGAGGAACTCAGCAGGCAAGGCAGCATCTATACAAAAGAGTACAGTCGACGCTTTGGGCCGAGACCCTTTATCAGGGCTCTCGGCCTGAAACATCGACTGTACTTTTTTTCATAGATGCTGCCTGGCCTGCTGAGTTCCTCTGGCATTTTGTGTGTGTTGCTCTACATTAACACCTTCTTTCTGCCCCTTGGGTGACTTTATACATGCAGTATATGATATTTCCTAGGAATGGTTTAGAATTATTTTAGAAATGGTTTGTAACTGAGTACTGATTTTAAGATAGAAATTTCCAAGTAAGTTAATTATCAGAGTACATATATGCCACCATGTACAAACCTGAGATTCATTTCCTTGCGGGCATTCATGGCAAATACAAAGAAAAAACAAACAAAATAATAAAAAATAAATATGCAATAAATATTGAGAATATGAGATGACTGACTTATTCCCACAACCTATGATTCACTTTCAAGGACTCCTCATCTCCTGTTCTTGATATTTATATATAGGCACCCGTTAGTCTCATGAGACCATGGATTTGCGCCTTGGAAGGTTTCCAGGGCGCAGGCCTGGGCAAGGTTGTATGGAAGACCAGCAGTTGCCCATGATGCAAGTCTCCCCTCTCCATGCCACTGATGTTGTCCAAGGGAAGGGCACTAGGGCTGATACAGCTTGGCACCGGTGTTGTCGCAGAGCAACGTGTGATTAAGTGCCTTGCTAAAGGACACAACACGCTGCCTCAGCTGAGGCTCGAACTAACGACCTTCAAATCACTAGACTGACGCCTTAACCACTTGGCCACACGCCAACGCTACTTGATATTTATTGCTCATTTATTTATTTATTGTTATTTTTTTCTTTTTTTTGTATTTGTGGATGCAATAGGGTTTTTTAAAGAGATTTCTAGATAGGTACATGGAGCTTTGAAAAATAGAGAGCTATGCGATAGGGAAATTCTAGGCAGTTTCCAGAGTAGGTTACGTGGTCAGCACAACATTGTGGGCCGAAGGGCCTGTAACGTGCTGTAAATTTCTATGTTCTATTGCACAGTCTGTTGTCTTTTACACACTGGTTGTCTGTCCTGTAGGTGTAGTCTTCCAGTGATGGGATAGATACTTTATTGATCCCAAAGGAAATCAGAGTGTCACAGTAGCATTACAAGTGCACAGTTATAAATATTAGAAAAGAAGTAAAAAGAATAAGAAATAAGTTACCACAAACAGTCTAAGAGGAGGGGGTCATCACTTCCCCAGCTAGAGATTGACTCATTATAGAGCCTCAGGGCCGAGGGTAAGAATGACCTCATATAGCGCTCTTTGGAGTAGCACAGTTGTCTTAGTCTGTTACTAAAAGTGTTCCTCTGTTTAGCCAAGGTGACCTGTAGAAGGTGAGAAACATTGTCCAGAATTTCCACGATTTTCTGTAGGGTCCTTTGTTCTACCACAGCCTCCAATGTATCCAGTTTGACTGCTATAACAGAGCCAGACCTCACCCGTGTTGATGCCATTGCCCCAGCACATCACTGCATAGAAGATTGTACTGGCAACAACAGACCAGTAGAACCTGTGAAGGAGAGGCCTACATACTCCTAAGGACCTCAGTCTCCTCAGGAAGTACAGGGGATTCTGGCCTTCCTTGTACACAGCCTGTGTGTTGGTGCTCCACTCAAGTCTGTCATCCAGGTGCACCCTCAGGTACTTACAGGTCCTCACCACATCCACGTCCTCACCACATCCACGTCCTCACCATCAATAGTAACAGGGAGCAGTGCAGGCTTAGTCTTCCTGAAGCTGATCTCCATCTCCTTTGTCTTACTGATGTTGAGCTGCAGATGATTCAGTTCGCACCATTTGACAAAGTCCTTCACCAGGGCCTGCATTCATCCTCCCATTCTCCCTTTATACACCCAGCTATTGCTGAGTCATCAGAGAATTTCTGCAGATGACAGGACTCAGTGTTGTACGTAAAGTCTGAGGAATACAGGGTGAACAGGAAGGAAACCAATACAGTCCCAGTGCTGCTTATCACCATGTTTAACACATGACTCTGAAACGGCACAAACTGTGGTCTGCCAGTCAAGTAGTCCATTATCCAGGATACAATGAAAGAGCTTTTTCCCAGCAATGAGGGCTGTATGGTATTGGAGGCACTTGAGAAATCAAAAAACACGATCCTCCCAGTGCTGTCCTGCTTATCCAAATGGGAGTAGGCTCTGTTCAGCAGGTAGATGGCAGCATCGGGACTCCATTGTGCTCCTGGTAGGCAAACTGCAGGGGCCTGGGGGCTGATCTGACCAGGGGTCAGAGGTGAGCCAGGACCAGCCTCTCTAGGGTCTTCATGACGTGTGAGGTCAGGACCACTGGACGGTAGTCATTCAAGACTTTCCGTTGGCCCTTCTTGGGTACTGAGATCACACATGATGTTTTCCACACAGTCAGGACTCTTTCCAGGCTGAGACTCAGATTGAAAATGTGCTGGAGAGCTCCACACAGCTGCTCAGCACACTCCTTCAGAATCCTGGGGTTCACACCATCCGGTCCCAATGCTTTGCCATGTCTGAGCTTCCCCAGAGCCCTGTGGCAAGTGGAGTAAAGTTATCTCCTCTGCTTCAAGAGCCTGATGGTTGAGTGGTAATAACTGCTCCTGAACCTGATGGTGTGAATCCTGAGGCTCCTGCTCCTCCTTCCTGATGGCTCAGCAAGGAGAGAGCGTGACCTAAATGATGAGGCTCCTTGATGATAGGTGCTGCTTTTTTGTGACAGCACTCTGTGTAAATGGTGGGAGGGCTTTACTCATGATGGACTGGGCCGTATCCACTACGTTCTGAAGGTTTTTCTGTTCAAGGGCCTTGGTGTTTCCATACCAGGTTGTGGTGCAGCCAGTCAATATGCTCTCCCTCATCTATAGAGCTTGTCAAAGTTTAAGATGACATGCCAAATCCTCACAAATTTCTAAGAAAGCGAAGGTGCTGCCGAGCTTTCTTTGTATTGGCACTCCAGTGCTTATGTGAGGTTGTTGTGGCACCTCTCAGCCTCCCTCCCGAATGCTCATTCATCACCACCTTCGATTCAGCCAGTGACAGTGGTGTCGTCAGCAAACTGAAATATGGCATTGGAGCTGTGCTTAGCCTCACAGTCATAAGTGTAAAGCAAGTAGAACGGGGACTAAGCACACAGCCCTGTGGTGTACTTGTGCTGATGGGGATTGTGGAGGAGATGTCATTGCCAATCTGAACCGACTGGGGTCTACAAGTGCGGAAATCAAGGATCCAGTTGCACAAGGAGATATTGAGACGAAGGTCTTGGAGCTTATTGATTAGCTTTGAGGGGATAATAGTGTTGAATGTCAAGCTGTAGTCAATGAAGAGCATCCTGATGTATGCATCTTCAACGTCCAGATGTTCCAGGGTTGAGTGAAGAGCCAATGAAATTACATCTACTGGTGAGCTGTTGTGAAGGCAGGCAAATGAGAGCAGATCCAAGTCGTTTCTCAGGCGGGCTTTGATAGGTTTCATCACCAATCTCTCAAAGCACTTCATCACAGTGGATGTAAGTGCTACTGGACAATAGTCACTGAGGCAACTTAGCACATTTTTCTTGGGCACCGGTATATCTGAAGTCTGCTTGAAGCAGCTTGGTATCCTGGACTGCCAAAGCGAGAAGTTCAAGTTCTCAGTGAACACTCCAGCCAGTTGATCAGCACAGGTCTTTAGTATATGGACAGGTACCCTGTCTGGGCCAGATGCTTTCCATGGGTTCACAACACAGAGATAGAGAATCCTCTGTCGTTTTTAAAGGTGTTTTAAGAAGGTGTTTGGAGTTAAATGTATATCCCTAAAAATAAATGAATTGTGTTTTAATTGATGTGTCTTCTCCTTGGTGGGGAGATGGGACTCACCATGGAGAATAAACAGGGAAGTGAACAAGTTTTTAGATGTTGGGTGGTTACAGTATAATCTCCATTTAGAGAGGGTACTCTTGACTATCTATATTGGATAGGGTTTAAGATCTTTGAGTTTAGAACTTCAAAATACCATCACAATTCTTACTGCTGAACTGAACATACTGCAAACAAAATCTAGCAGGAACAGAAAAAAACATATGCTTGTAGCTTGTAATATAATATATAAAATTATTAATTCTATTTTATGTCACTACATATATGACTTCATAAATCTAATTTAATTTAACATATTATGAAGAGATAAAATGAAATTGACTGGAATTTGTTGCTGAAATGGCCCAGGGTCTGGAACGGACTGGGATCTGGAGTTTGTTTCTGAATATGCTGTAGACACACTGGGAACAAATCTTTAAATTTTATGATGGAAAAATCAATGAGATTTGTACAAATGATGTACTTCTTTTGCAGATACAAGATAATCTGCAGTACCTCCAAAAAGGAAAGTGATCTATATTTGCCTGCATATAACCCTAAGAACCAGCTGTGTCTGCTTCAGTCAGATTACCTACTCTTCAGCTGTGCGGGTTCACACGAGTATTACAATAGAATCTGTCCATGCCGAGATTACGTCAAAGGACAAGTTGCATTCTGCCAGGGCTGTCTGGAAAGCAAAATGGACAACTAATCTGCATGTTTACAGAAACTAAAGAACCAACTACCTTCAAACGAGTTAACAAGTACCAATCTGCCAGTGATTTTACAGCAACAGATTACATCGGTGATCAGATGGGAGAGCAAGCATTGACAACATAGAAACTCTCAAAATCTGAAAACAAAAATACTGCAGATGCTGAAAATGGACAATAAAACCAAAACCTGCTGGAAATACTCAGCATCTCACTCTTTGATGTGAAACTTTAACTCTGTTTCTCTCCCCGCAGATGTATCCTACCCTGCTGAGTACTTCCAGCATTTTCTGTTATATTATCCTTTCAATCACATTGTGGAACTTTAAAATCTCTTTGTATTTTACACTCCAGTCTTGGAAGCTGTAATGATATTCAGAGCTGTGCATACTTTCAGAGATATCGGTTAGGTGTACCAATCTCCAACCTACAGAGTTCCACATTCTGACATCAAGGCGTCAGTTTTTTGAAATTGTACACCAAAGTCAGGTTTGAAGGAATCAAAGAGAGCTCTGGAAGGAGTTCTCTGTTACCTAAATATGTTTCCAACATTGTTACCAACATCCTGTAATTTAATAGATTAGTGGGTCCGAAGTCACATGCAGGCTAGACACATGAGAGTGTTGTGAAGAACACCATTAATCAGATGGGCTTTTACAACAATCCTGTGATTGCACGGTCACCATTACTGATCTTAATATCTCATTTTTGATTTTTTTTTTCATTTTCTTGAATATAAACTCATATCTGCTTTGTGTCTTTTATCTCTTGAGCCCTGCCCAAGCATCTTGATACTAGTCAAATTGCTTAATCACTTTAGACCATAAGACAATGAGACAAAGGAGCAGAATTTGGCCTTTCGTCCCATCAAGTCTGCTCCACTATCCCATCATGGCTGATAATCAGAGTCAGGTTTAATGTCGTATGACATATGTTGTGAAATTTGTTAACTTTGCAGCAGCTGTACAATGCAATACATGATAAATATGGGGGAAAAACTGAATTACATTAAGTATATATATGTATATTAAATGGTTAAATTAAGATAATAGTGCAAAAGCAGAAATTTTTTAAAATAGTAGTGAGGTAATTTCCCTCTCAACCCCATTTGTCTGCCTTCCTTACTTCTCTGTTGTAATTGATTAAAGTTACTGGATCATTGATTGGAAAACATGAGGTTACATTTTCTTTAAATACAAATAGTTACATAAAAGCTTGGAAATGGGTGCTCTGGTTTCCTTCTACAGTCCAAAGATGTACTTGGTAGGCTAATTGTGAATCCTCCTGACTTTAAGTTAGAGTTAAATTGAGGTTGCCAACGGTTCTGACAACTGGAAGGCCTACTCTGCACTTTATCGCTAAATAAAAATAAATAAGATAAAAGTCATCAGTGGTAACCATGAAACAACTCTCTGGTTCACTGATGGAAGGAAATTTGGGATCTTACCCAATTACCATTACAAAACTGGAAGTCTTTTACCATCCTCCAAAATAGCTGCAAAGGGTAATCAATTCATGAGGACAGAAGAGAGATGATAACCGTCTACATTTACAATGAAGGTGACCAAGTACGTAATGGTACATACAATAACTCTAATTCCCATACACAACATGATCTGGACTTCCACAGGCAAAGAAAAACTGCAGCCAATCTGCAGACAAAGTGGAAATTCAAAGCCAATAACAGAATCAGACACCGGGAGCATAGACACAGGTTAGGCTTAAAGTGCACGTACAGGGCAGACCATCTGTGGAAGGTTCAGTAATAGTAATGGAAGAGAGCTTCTGGCTGAGTTTAAGTGACAGGTATTATTGGGCCGACTTTCACTAAGAATGTGTGTGTAAAGGGATAAACTTTGGACTTGATCTCAGAAAGGAGCAACAATCATATCTTACAATTTCCAAAATAAAATGAAAGATTTCATTCACTGTGCTTAACTTACAATGCCTTCAGTTCTAATGATTCTGTGGGTTCAAGTTAATTCCAGACATAAGCAGAAAATACGAACTGAAATGGCTGTATATTATCAGTGGTGTTGAAGAAAGTTAAAGATTTTTCAAATTTATGGATGAATAGTTTGTCCAAACTCTCACCAACACTACCAAAATATTTATCAACTCGTCAGTAATTTTTCAAGATCAGATTGTATTTGTAAATGATTATGCACCTGCATATTTTAGAAACTTATTTTCTTTCAAAATATTTAATTAGATCTATCAGAAAAATAAAATAAAGTTTTTATTTATGCTGTTTTTCAATCATCTTTTGAAAACAGATGTTGTCTAGATCAGTGGTTCTCAAACTTTTTTTGTTCATGGCTCACCTGTGACATTCACTTACCTCTGAACAGTGACTGCATGGTTACGCTGGATACAGGTAACGATTGACGTGCCACTACACACATGCTAAACTGTTTTGCTGCCTCATTTGCATAATCTAGCATATTTTCCCATTCATTTCATATTCAGGCTTCCAATTAAATTACATATATTCACTTCTTTTGTATTTATATTTTAGTAATATTTCATTAAAACAGAAAACTTATGGCCTATTCAGAAAATCCTGTGGCCCCTACGAAATCTGGCATGGCCCCCTGGAGGGCCATATGGCCTACATTGAGAATGACTGGTTCATGCGAGCTCAATTTCAACACTTAAGTGAAGTTTGGATAGGTTCTGTATTTACAATGTTGTATATTTTCTATGTGTATTTTGAGTTATTTCCTACCGTTGTTATGCTATTTGTAATGTAAATCTGCATATTTTAAAATACTTTTGTACTTCACATTCTATAATAGCTGCTAGATCTATTACACATCACTCAGGGTTTTCTAATGGCTTGGTGAATTTATTCCAAAAATGTCCGAGTCAGAAAACAGGAAATTCACAAGAGCTGTCTTTGATCTGTGATGTTAGCTAATGTCAGACAGATCAGTTTCTACTGTTACACTCATTGCCAGTGGATCAAACTTTTCAATTCTGGTGGACATATTGACTCACCAGCTGTGAGCATATTAAATAAGGGGGGGGGGTGATCAGAATCTGCTTTTCAACACAAGCATCCATTATCAACAATCAATACTGTGCTGAGGTACCAGAGAACACAGGCCACTAACAGCATATCTCACTGAGAGTTTCAATGCCTTTCCAATAGGAAGGAAAAAAGAAAGAAAAATTAAAATATTACTGTTTAACCAGTGAGTACACAACAAATGAATATGGTAAAATATTATACCATTTGAATGTAAAGAGCTAAAAAGAATACACATCTGCAATAATTACAAAGCTTATTCCTTCCAAGTAATATAATATTATATTGTGAAGACACTGTGGAAGAAAATGCTAAGCACTGGTGAAATGATTGTTTGATTTTTCATTAAAATGAATGCTGAAAGTAAGTTCAAGTTCCAGTTAATTGTCGTCTGACTACATACTGTATATACAACCAAATAGAACAATATTCCTCTGGAATACGGTGCACCCACAAAACATATATCACACATAGCACATAAAACAAAATATTACCATAATTAAGTTAATAAAATATAATTCAAAAATGCATGTACTGCACAGCATAGGTAAACATTAAACATTTCACTGTCCTAGTAACGAGACCTCGGTGGTGACAGGGTACTCATTAGTCTCACAGCCCGAGGGAAGAAGCTGTTACCCAGTCTGACAGTCCTGGTCCTGACACTCCTGTACCTCCTTCCTGACAGTAGAGGGTCAGAGAGATTGTGGTAGGGATCTTCAATAATGCTTCAGGCTCTTTGTCTGTAATGCTCCTGATAAATTTCACAAACGGGGGGAAAAGAGACTCCGGTGAACCTCTCAGTTTTTTTATCATTCTCAAGTACAAATTTGTGTAATAACGTAAATCTGTACAATTTACATACTAATGTAAATTGGAGCCAGATTTTCACCTTTGCTTTGGTGATAATCTGCCATGGTATTTCATTTACCAACAAAGACGGAGACTTCGGATTCTACAATCTGGAGCTACGTACTATCTGCTGGAAGGACTCTGTGGATCAGCACCACCTGTGGGGGAGGAGGGAATTAGAACATAGAACATAGAATAGTACAGCACAGTACAGGCCCTTCGGCCCACAATGTTGTGCCAACCCTCAAACCCTGCCTCCCATATAAGTCCCCACATTAAATTCCTCCATATACCTGTCTAGTAGTCTCTTAAACTTCACTAGTGTATCTGCCTCCACCACTGACTCAGGCAGTGTATTCCACGCACCAACCACTCTCTGAGTAAAAAACCTTCCTCTAATATCCCCCTTGAACTTCCTACCCCTTACCTTAAAGCCATGTCCTCGTATTGAGCAGTGCTGCCCTGGGGAAGAGGCACTGGCTATCCACTCTATCTATTCCTCTTATTATCTTGTACACCTCTATCATGTCTCCTCTCATCCTCCTTCTCTCCAAAGAGTAAAGCCCGAGCTCCCTTAACCTCTGATGAGGCAAGTCATGCATAAGGACAAAATGGTACAGGTTTTACAGAAAAAATAATTCAACAATAATCGACAATTATTGCTGAGTTCTGAGAAAGCTTCCCACAACATATAACTATCTCTATTGCATGGACCTAATTTCTTCATGGCTAAAAAGCCAAAAAGGAAAAGAATGAATTGTATTGAATTTATTTATGTATATCCTTCATATAGATGACAAGTAAAAATCTTTACGTTACGTCCCTGTCTAAATGTGCAATTTATAGTAATTTATAATAAATATTATGTACAACAGGACAGTCAATATAACATAGAAATATAATTGTATCAGTATGAATTAAGCAGTCTGATGGCCTGGTGGAAGAAGCTGTCCTGGAGCCTGTTGGTCCTGGCTTTTATGTTGCGGTACCATTTCCTGGATGGTAGCAGCTGGAATAGATTGAGGTTGGGGTGACTTGGGTCCCCAATGATTCTACAGGCCCTTTTTACACACCTGTCCTTGTAAATGTTGTGAATCATGGGAAATTCAGAACTACAGATGCACTGGGCTGTCCACACCACTCTCTGCAGAGTCCTGCGATTGAGGGAAGTACAGTTCCCATACCAGGCAGTGATGCAGCCAGTCAAGGTGCTGTCAACCGTGCCCCTGTAGAAAGTTCTTAGGATTTGGGGACCATACCAAACTTCCTCAACCATCTGAGGTGAAAAAGGCACTGTTGTGCCTTTTTCACCACATAGCTGCTGTGTACAGACCATGTGAGGTCCTCGATGATGTGTATGCCGAGGAATTTAAAGCTGTTCACCTCCTCAACCCCAGATCCATTGATGTCAATAGGGGTTAGCCTGTCTCCATTCCTCCTGTAGTCCACAACCAGCTCCTTTGTTTTTGCAGTGTTGAAGGAGAGATTGCTTTCTTGACACCACTGTGTCAGGGTGATGACTTCCTCTCTGTAGGATGCCTCATCATTACTTGAAATTAGGCCAATCAGTGTAGTATCATCAGCAAATTTAATTAGCAGATTGGAGCTGTAGGTGGCGGTACAGTCATGGGTATACAGAGAGTAAAGGAGGGGGCTTAGGACACAGCCCTGAGGGGCTCCGGTGTTGAAGGTCAGTGGGGCAGAGGTAGGGGAGCCCACTCTTATCACCCACCGGTGATCCAACAGAAAGTCCAGGATCCAGCTACACAAGGCAGGGCGAAGGCCGAGGTCTCTGAGTTTCTTGTCGAGGGAATTATGGTGTTGAACGCTGAACTGCAGACCAAAAACAGCATTCTCACATCAGCATCCCTCTTCTCCAGATGTGTAAGGACGGATTGTAGAGTTGTGGCTCTTGCGTCGTGTGTTGATCGGTTGTGTTGGTAGGCGAATTGTAGTGGATCCCGTGTGGGTGGTAGCAAGCTGCAGATGTAATCCTTGACCAGCCTCTCAAAGCATTTGCTTATTATTGAGGTGAGTGTGACAGGACTCCAGTCGTTCAGACATGTTATCTTGGTCTTTTTAGGTACAGGGACGATGGTGGATGTTTTGAAGCAGGGGGGCACTGTACACTGTAAACACACCTGCCAGTTGTGCTGCGCATATCCTCAGTACCCGCCCTAGGATTCTGTCTGGTCCTGCAGCCTTGCAGCTCATGGTTAATATCTTAATCATTTTATACAGTTTGAACTAAAGAGTCGATCTTTCAGAAATTTGTATGTTCTCTTGTCTACTTATTTCTAGGTATATTTATCGATCTCTGGTTATTGTACCTTGTACTTATTCAAATATTCATTGCACTGTAAACTAGGGAAGTGGAATTGATAATCCAGGATTTCAGAATGACAAACATTTCACACGCAAGAGTTGATCTGTGAATTTCATCATCCTGCAAGAATTGCCAGTGCTGTCCTCTGAGGTTTGATTATTTAACCTCACTGGAATTGGAACTGGTTTATTATTGTCAAATATACTGAGGTACAGTGAAAGGCTTACCTTGCATACAGATCAAATCATTACACAGTACATTGGGGTAGAAGAAGGTTAAATGAAAACAGAATGCAGAATAGAGTGTAAAAGCTACAGAGAAAGTGCAGTGCAGTGCAGGTAGACAATAAGTTGCAAGATCAGATTGACTGTAAGGTCATGAATCCATCTTACCATAGCAGAGAACTACATAATCGTGCAGGATAGCAGCTGTCCTTGGTCCTGGTGGCTCATGCTTTCAGTCTTTTGTATCTTCTGCCTGCTGGAAGAGGGGAGGAGAATGTCTGGCGTGCAAATTAGGGTTGATAAATCCTCAAGGTGTGACCACAAGAAACAGCAGAGGGTTGTGGACACAGCTCAGCACGTTACAAAAACCGATTTACTCTCCATGGGATTTGTCTACACTTCTGGCTGCCTCAGTAAAGCAGCCAGCATAACCATTGACCCTAGCCACCTTGCCCGTTCTCTCTCCTCCCCTCTCCTATCAGGCAGAAGATAGCATGTACTACCAGGCTGAAGGACAGCTCCTATCCGGCTGTCAACAGAATTTTGAATGGATCTATTGCAGAATAAGATGTACTCTTGACCTCACAACCTACCTCATTAGGATCCTGCACTTTTTTGGTTCCCTGCACTGCACTTTCTCTGTAACTGTTACACATTATTCTGCATTGTTATTGTTTTACCTTGTTCTACCTCAATGCGCTATGTAATGACTTGATCTGTTTGAACAGTATGCAAGACAAGTCTTTCACTGTATCTCAGTACATGTGACAACAATAAAGCAATTTCAATACCAATGAACACTTTGTACTTCCCAGATATCCACTTCCTGGAAGATGTGCTCCAGTAAGTTTTCTAATCTATTTTTTACCGTTCTGTTTTTCAGCTTATCCTGACGTTTAGAAGGTTTAAGCTCATTAAATCAACATGGTTATCGAGGATATACAAATCCTAACCAAAATTAATGGCAAAGCGGTTACAGTTAATGGGTCTTAACCATTCCAAAATGTCCCCAAAGTCTACTTCATGCTGTTCACTTACTACTCTTTATTCTATTTGCCATCTGATTATTGAAAGATTTGATTTTATATGGATTTAATAATTTAACCTGATACCAGTATGGATGAGAGTCTTTAATGTTATTTCTCCACTCTGTGTTAACCAAATTCATCATTATCATCGTCAGGTGCCGTGGCCAGTTTGAGCTTTGACTGCCATGGCCCACACACTCCTGTTTCAGGTCAAGTGGATCAATTCATTGGTATCCATTTCCAGTTAACCTAACCAGTGAGAGGGTGAGAGACAGTGAGAGGGAGGGAGAGACAGTGAGAGGGAGGGGAGGGGGTGAGGGAAGGAGAGACAGTGAGAAGGAGAAAGAGACATTGAGCAGGACGGAGAGATGAGAGGGAGAGAGGGACAGTGAGAACTTAATTAGTAATTATTTTTTAATTCATAATTGTCAAGAATGAAACAAGTATCAAACTATATTATAAACACAGGAGAATCTGCAGATACTGGAAATCCAGAGTAACACTCACAGGATGCTGGAAGAACTCAACAAGTCAGGCAGCATCTGTGGAAGTGAATAAACAGTCAATGCTTTGGGCCGAGACCCTTCTTCAGGTCTGGAAAGGAAGGGGGAAGATGCCATCAACCCACCTGGCTTCATCTACCACCTTTTAGCGTGACCCCCTTCACCTCCCCCCACCTCTTATCCTGGCATCTTCCCACTTCTGGCTGTTTATCCACCTCCATGGATGCTGCCTGACCTGCACATTCTTCCAACATTTTGTGTGCGTTGAACTATATTATTCAATTTCTTTCCTGGAGATTGAGTTTGTAAGTCAGCAACATCTGTTAGGATGAAAGTTTCCAAATGTATTTTAAAAGCTCCAGCCAGCACTCCTGATTTTTGACTTTTGGTTGGTTTTGAGTTCCTGAAACCTGATCATCCTTTCATCCTAAAGTAAATTAAACCTAACAAACATTTGATGGCTCTGGGCTTCTACTCCCTGGAGTTTAGAAGAATGAGGGGGAATCTCTTTGAAACCTATTGAATTTTGAAAGGCCTAGATAGAATGGATGTGGAGAAGATGCTTCTTATGGTGGGAGAGTCTAGGACCAGAGGGACACAGCCTCGGAATAAAAGGATGTCCATTTAAAACAGTGATGAGGAGGTCTGTTGGATCTGCTGTTTTTGAATGGATGATTCAACAATTCTGCTCATTCTGCAAATCTATTTAATACACAATTCTGGAGTAACAGTCTACATTCTCACAACCTACATTTTTAAAAATCTATTGCAAGCATTTTGAAAGCTTCAATTCTCCTATGAATATACACAAGAGATTCTCCAAATCAACTTACAAAAAGCTGGAGGAGCTCAGCAAGTAAGACCGTATCTACATAAATGAATAGGCAGTTGGCATTTTGAGCTGAAAACCTTCTTCAGGACTGGAAAGGAAGGGTGAAGACACCAAAATAAAATGATGGGGAGAGGGGAAGGAGGATAGCTAGAAGAAGATAGGTGAAACCAGGTGAGTGGGAATGACGAAGGGCTGGAGAAGAAGGAATCTGATATGGCGGAGAGAGCACCACAGGAGAAAGGGGAGAAGGAGGGAAACCACGGGAAGTTGGCAGGCAGGTGAGAAGTAAGAGGCCTGAGTGGGGAACAGAAGAAGAGGGGAGGGGGCAGGGAAAATTATCAAAAGGAGAAGCTGCTGTTCTTGCCATCAGGTTGGAGGCTACCTCAACGAAATATGAGGTGTTGCTCCTCCACTCTGACAGTGGTCTGATCATGGTAAAAGAGGAGGCCATGGACTGACAGGAATGGGGACAGGAATTAAAATGGTTGGCTGCAAGGAAATTCCACAATTGGCTGATGGAGTGGAGATTCTCAGCAACGTGACAGATGCTGAAAACGTTCAGCAACAAGCACAAAATGCTGCAGGAAATCAGCAGCAGGTCAGGCAGAGGAATAAGCAGTAGGCATTTCAGACCGAGACCCTTCATCAGGACTGAAAAGGAGGGGGGAAGAAGCCGAAATGAGAATGTGGGGAAAATAAAAGGTGATAGGTGAAGCCTGGTCAGGAAGAAATGGTAAGGGGGGAGGGGGGTGGATGAAGTGAGGAGCTGGGAAGTGATAGGTGGAAGAGGTAAAGGGCTAAAGAAGGAATCTGATAGGAGAGGAGAGTGGACCATGGGAGACAGTGAAGGAGGAGAGGCACCATAAAACACAGGACAGTACAACACAAGATCAGGCCCTTCAGCCAACAATATTGCGCTGAACCAATTAAATTAGTGATCAAATGGCCAACTGAACTACTCCCTTCTGTCTACACAAAGTCCATATCGTTCCATTTTCGTGTACCTATCCAAACATCTTTGAAAAGTCTCTAATGTATCTGCCACTACCACCACTCCAGGCGGTGCATTCCAGGCACCCTCTACTCTCTGTGTAGGACAACTTGCCCCTCATATCTCCTTCGAAATCACCTCCTGCACCTTAAAAGCATGCCCTCTGGGATTAGATATTTCAACTCTGGGAAAAGGGATACTGTCTGTCCATTCTATCTCCATCTTCCAGTAAGATGGCGACACACTCAGACACTGGGGCCACTTCAGGTCCAATCCAAGATGCATTTGTTTGTCTTGTAAGTCTTTTTTATGATCACAAGTCACTGCTGGATACCAAGAACATCAAGTTCTGCAGTACTATCCCATCAGCAAGTTGCTCGATAGTGATGGAGCTGGACTTATTGCGTATCATTGCTGTGTTGTTGCCTGGGCTTGTTGTATGCCACTGTGCCAATACAGTAGGCGATCCAACAAGCTGCATGAGTGATTATCTTGGATGTTTTCATTCAGATCATAGGACTCTGTTAGACAATGATAACATACAATACTGCAAGTCCGTTCATTGGTGAGACCGACGGCAGGAGAGCGACGTTTCCTAGGTTATGTCAAGGACTAGGCCTCAGCTGCATATTCACCTTGGATGCAGTGGCCTGTTGCAGGCATCCAAGGGAGAGGGCGGGGCCCACTGCTGGGTGTGTTAGAATCCGTACTGGGTTTGGAGCTGGCTCCTCATGCCAGTGCTGCTCTCCAGTGTAAGCTGGACCAGGACAATGCCACTCAGACACTTGAACTATATTATTATTAAGTTTTTTCTGTGTGACTGTATATCTTTCTGAAATCTTAACCATATGTGCTGTGCACTGTTGGCAATGTGTTTTGCACCTTGGCCCCAGATTAATGCTGTTTTGTTTGGCTATATTCATGTATGATTGAACTTGAAATTGAAATATGTCTCTCATAATTTATAAAGCTCTAACAACCTAAGTTTGTCCAACCTCTCATGATAGCACCTTCCCTCCAATCTAGGTGGCATTCTAGTATACCTCTTCTGCACCCTTGACATCCTTTCTATAATGAGGCAACCAGAACTGTGTGCAATACTGCAGATGCAGTCTAACCAGAGTTTTATAAAGCTACAACATAACTTCCTGACTTTGAACTCAGTGCCTCAACTAATGAAGGCGAGCCTGTCATATGCCTTCTTGATCACCCTATCAGCCTGTGTAGCTATCTTCAGAGAGTTATAAACTTGGACCTCAAGATCCCTCTGCTCATTGCATCTGTCTCTTTACTTTTAACCTTCCAAGGTTTGTTCCAGTTAGAAGGAAGGATGGGAATAAAAAGACAAGAGAACTTTGGATGTCCAGAGAGGTGATGAATCTAGTTAAGGAGCAAAAGGAAAAGTATGAAACGCTTTGGAAGTCTGGATCAAATGAAGCACATGAGGAGTATAAAGAAGCCAGAAACTAACTAAAAAGAGGAATTAAGAAAACCAGGAGGGGCCATGAAAAGTCCTTGGCAAGTAGGATAAAGATGAGTCCCAAGAATTGAATTGAATTGAATTGAATTTCTTACATCCTTCACATACATGAGGAGTAAAAATCTTTATGTTTCATCTCCATCTAAATGTGCATTGCGCAATCATAGTAATTCATAATAATTTATAATAAATAGAACAGTCAATGTAACATAGAAATACACTCAAGTCAGTGTGAGTTGATCAGTCTGATGGCCTGGTGGAAGAAGCTGTCCCGGAGCCTGTTGGTCCTGGCTTTTATGCTGCGGTACCGTTTCCCGGATGGTAGCAGCTGGAATAGATTGAGGTTGGGGTGACTTGGGTCCCCAATGATTCTACAGGCCCTTTTTACACACCTGTCCTTGTAAATGTTGTGAATCATGGGAAATTCAGAACTACAGATGCACTGGGCTGTCCACAACACTCTCTGCAGAGTCCTGCGATTGAGGGAGGTACAGTTCCCATACCAGGCAGTGATGCAGCCAGTCAGGATGCTCTCAATTGTCCCCCTGTAGAAAGCTCTTAGGTTTTGGGGGCTCATACCAAGACATTCCATACGTACATCAAGAGCAAGCAGATAACCAGGGAGGGGCTTTCCAGGAGGCTGCCTGGTTTAGAGGGCATGTGTTATCATGAGAGGCTGGATAAACTTGGGTTGTTTTCTCTGGAGAGCCAGAGGCTGAGGGGAGATCTGATAGAGATTTATAAGATTATGAGAGGCATAGAGTAGACAGGAAGTGTCTGTTTTCCAGGGTTGAAATGTCTAATACCAGAGGGTATGCATTGAAGGTCAGAAGGGTAGGGTCAAGGGGGATGTGAGGGGTAAGTTTTTTACTTAGAAAGTTGTGGGTGCCTGGAATGTACTGCCTGGTGTGGTGATAGAGGCAAATACATTAGAGACTTTTAATGTTTGGATAGGCACATGGATGTAAGGAAGATGCAGGGATATGGACATGGTGTAAGTAGGAGGGATTACTGTTTAGGTGGTGATTTGCTTTTTAGCTGATTCAGTACAACATTGTGGGCTGAATGGCCTGTTCCTGTGCTGTACTGTTCTGTGTTCAAGGTACAACACTCACATTTGACTGGGCTAAACTCTATCTGCCATTTCTCTGCCCACATCTGCAAACGATCTATATCCCACTGTATTCTTTGCCAGTCTTCTATGTTATCCACAACACCACCAATCTTCATATCATCTGCAAACTTACTATCCCACCAATCTACATTTTCTTCCAGGCTGTTTATATACGTCACAAACAGCAGTGATCCCAGTACAGATCCCTGCAGAACACCACTAATCATAGAGCTCCAGCTAGAATAAGTCCCATCAACCCCCATCTTCTGTCTTCTTATTCTGAAACCAAACAGCCAACTCACCATGGATCCATGCATCTCGATCTCCTGGATGAGCCTCCCATGTGGGACCTTGTCAAATCGTCACAAGTGTGGAGCACGGGTGAACCCAAATGCAGGACACAAATACGTTTTGTAGCGTTATCAGAGGTAAAGTTTATTAATAGTTACTAGGAAAGCAGGGAAGCAAGGATTGTACAGAGAGCCATCAAGGAGTGAATGAAGCGGAAGCGGGAATATGCATGGCTGGAGTTGGGCTCGGACCCTGGACTTAGACTGGGACTCAGGGCCTGGGTTTGGACTTGGCCTGGGACTCGGGACCCGGACTTGGACCTGGACAGGGACTTGGAACTCGGAACATCGGAGCCTGGACTTGGAACTCGGAACATCGGAACCTGGACTTGGAACTCGGAGCCTCGGAGCTTGGACTTGGAACATCGAAACACAGAGCTATGACTCTTCCTTGGATACAGGACACAGAGCCGGGACTCCTCTTGGACACAAATACAGAGCCGGGACTCTTCCTTGGATACAGGACACAGAACACAGAACACGAAGAGACAGTTCCCCACTCAGAGTAGCAGCAAATGGCCAGATCTATCCAGTGGAGACGAGGACACAAAGAGACAGTTCCCAACTCAAGGTAGCAGCAATCGGCCAGACCTACCCAGCGGAGACGAGGACACGAAGAGACAAAACCACACAACAATAGAAACTTCTTTTATCCTGGCACGAGGTGGCTCCAAGTAGCGGCGAGCTCGCGACTCAGCCCCGGAACTACAGACAGCGGCTCTAAGCTCACTCCGGCTGGTTAACTTGACGGACCCGCTCCGGTGAGGTAGCATGCAGGCTCGCTCAGGCGCGGTAACTTGACAGGTTGGCTCCGGTGAGGAGAGGCGACTCACTGGCACTCGCTTCGAGGAGGAGACTTGACTTGCTCCGGCGATGTGACCTGCTCGTTCCGGCAAGGTGACTTGCTCGCACTTGCTTCGGTGACATGAGGTGACGGTCTAGCGCCGAGCAGCTGTAAGCCCTTCACTATATACTGACCAGTCATCTGAGAATCAAGTGCCTTTAATTTCAGAGCCCAAGGAACACGGGGAAACAATGAATTAAAGGAAAACAAGGAGACAACGGTCCCGATCGTGACACAAGGGAAATTTAAAGGGAACCAGGGAATAACCGATCGGGACCGTGACACAAATGACTTACCAAAATCCACGTAGACAACATCCACAGCTCTACCTTCATCAATCACCCTCGTCACTTCTTCAAAAAACGTAATCAAATTAGTAAAATATTTTCCCCACACAACGCATTCCTAGTTAGGCCATGGTTTTCCAAATGCTGATAAATCCTATCCCTAAGAATTCTCTCCAGGATTATTCCTGTTTCCTTCTTGATTAATGAAACAACATTAGCTACTTGCCAGTCCTCCGGGACCTCACCTGTGGCTCGAAAGGACACAAGGCCATTGGTCAAGGACCCAGCGGGAGGCGATAGGCAATTGACAGTGTTGTCCTATATCCTAGGAAGAAAGATTAAGCAGAGTGGAATATTGCTGTAAGTATCTAACAGATCAGGTAGCATTTATGGTGGGAAAAGCATATTTAATAGTTTACGTAAGTTATCAACTTGAAGCACAAACTCTCCCCACAAATGCTGCCTGATCTCTGGAATATTTCTGAGTTTTAATGCTGCTCTCATGTTCACTTTTCCCAATGCTGTATTCAGGCAGGGAAAATAATTAGGATGTAACATTAGCACCAGGGAAATGCTAGACAATGACTATTACATACAACTTGAGTGCCTTTTATGTTATTCATCGGTACATTTTTAATTTTAGTATTTTCAGATGAATAACAAATAAGAACTTATTGGTGTCCTGGATTTTGTGACTGCGAGTAGGGCAGGTATTTAGAATTGAGATGCGGAAAAATTACTTCAGTCAGAGGGTGGTAAATCTGTGGAATTTGTTGCTACAAGCGGTTATGGAGGTCAAGTCACTGGGTGTATTTAAGGCAGAGATAGATAGGTTCTTGATTAGCCAGAGCATCAAAGGGTATAGGGAGAAGGCAGGGGAGTGGGGATGACTGGAAGACTTGGATCAGCTCATGATTGAATGGCGAAGCAGACTCGATGGGCCGAATGGCCTACTTCTGCTCCTATATCTTAAGGTCTTTTATATCTACATATAAATACACAACATTGACATTTATATACCACACAGACAGATAGAGTTAAAAATACACGTGGAGTAAGATGTTCACTGTCCTGTGCTATCACCAGTGGGATCATCAGTTGATCTGCCACCTGTCTTCAGGAGTTTCGGCCCGTTTATGATCAAGACTCCCTCGAGGTGGTGGGCCAGCAGTGCTAAAGCACCACCTCCCACTGGCGAGCTTAAAAACTTGGCATCTGCCTCTATCAGAGTTGTTGGTCACTTCCATCCAACAGATAGTCTGCTTTTCAGGTGTCTATGCAACTACTGAAGGGTTTGCAAGATATGTATACACTGTCTGACTGATATAAATATGTACTTTATATATATGCACATACATTGACATGTATATACCACACAGACAGATATAAATATATACTTTGAAACAGGCACTCAATGGGCCAAATGATCTTCCATATTGTTGGTAAAGATGAGCAACAAGTTGTCCCGAGTGACACAGAGGACAAACCACCAGCACTTATGTCACATTAAATTGATAAATAAACTTTACACATAATAATTAAAAATATTTTGAATATCATTTGACAAAGGAGAGACTTCCTAAAATCTTTCCTAATGTTGATAGTCATTGTGATAGATGTAAAACTGAGATAGCTACACTGACACATATGTTTTGGTCTTGTTCTATATTGGAACAGTTCTGGAAGTCAGTTTTCTCAACAATTTCTAAAGCACTTAAAATTAATTTACAACCTAATAGATTAACTGTGCTTTTTGGAATAGTTCCTCAAAGTATTCATGGTATTTCTGTGTCTGACCAACATGTTATTGCATTTGTTACATTGATAGCTAGGAGGGCCATTTTGTTGAAGTGGAAGGATACATCAGCTCCCACTTTGTCACAATGGTTCTCTCAAGTGATGCTATGTCTTAGTTTGGAGAAAGATAGAAGTCGAACCTTTGAACCTTTATTTGATTTTGAGAAAAGACGGGGCTCATTTGCTCGTTATTATCATTTGAGTTAATTGATATAATTTTTCCACGATCTAATTGTAAATTTTTTGGTATATTTTCTTTTCTTGCTGGCAGTTTGATGTTTATTTTTAGAAGCTTTTTGTACGACGCATGGCTCCGGGGTTGTACACCTAATGGGTTCTCTTTTTTTTCTCACTTTTCTGCTCAGTAGGTTCTTTTTTTGTTATCACAAAATTTTGTTTTCAATCTTTAAGATGATGGGTTTTTTTGAGGCATTGTAAGTGTTGTTACTTTGATGTACTCATGTTATTTTTCCTATATATACAATAAAAAGATTTGGAAAAAAAGAATAAAAATATCTTGAAGAATGATCCATGCAATTCATTTCATTCTTGTATTGACAGATAAGGCATTACGATTTGTTCTGTTCCATTCCTTAACACCAATCGGACTGTTGTCAGTCATGTGACCCCCGAGCTAGTACTGTACTACAACAAGTGAGGAGGCTGCAGCCTCCAATCCGGCACCTCCCTCTCTCAGAGAAGAACCATAAACTGCGCCCCTTCCCCACCGAGCTTCAGTGCGTTCCTCAGCACGTCCTCCTTCACTCCGGAATGTGCCAGTCAGCAGCATTCCTCCGCAGACATCTTGATGTACCGGCAGATCAACAAGCTTCAGGCAGGTTAAAGGCCTCTTAAACTGCATTTGATGATCTGTCAGCAACACTTGATGTCCACGTGTGTGTCCCTGGGAGCAGTCTGTAGATCAGAGAGTCCATTGTCACACAGCTGCTTGGGACGTACCGTGGACAGGCACTCGATGGGCCGAATGGTCTTCTCCCAAGTGACAGAGGACAAACCACCAGCAACTAAATCATATTAAATTGATAAGTAGCATAAACAATCTGTAAAAACGGCATAAATCTTATATTGCGAGGATTGTGGCTGGAAATTCCTTCAGATAGTCTTTAGTTGAGAGTCTCACTTGCTTTTCAATTTTTCCATTTGATGGAATGCATCCCAGAGTACTGAGAGAAATGGCAGAAGTTATAGTAGAGGCTTTGGAGATAAATTACCAAAATTCTCTGGACTCTGAGCAGATCCTGGTGGATTGGAAGATGGTGAATATCACGCCACTGTTCAAAAAAGGATGTATGCAAAAGGCAGGTAGCTATAGGCCAGTTAGTTTAACATCTGTAGTTGGGAAAATGCTTGAAGCTTCATTAAAGAACAAATAGTGAGGCATCTGGAAAGAAATGGATCTATCAGGCAGATGCAGCATGGATTCAGCAAAGGCAGGTCCTGTTTGACAAACTTACTGGAGTTCTTTGAGGATATAACAAGCGCAGTGGATAGAGGGGAATAGATGGACACATTATTTACTTGGATTTACAGAAGATATTCGATAAGGTGCCACATGAAAGACTTATCCAAAAGATAAGGATGTATAGAGTTTGGGGTGAAGTATTAGCATGGATAGAGGATTGGTTAACCAACAGGAAGCAGGAAGTTGCGATATATGGGTGTTACTCTGACTGGCAATCAGTGGTGAGCAGTGTGCCACAGGGGTCGGTGCTGGGCCCACAATTGTAAGACCATAAGATATAGGAGCAGAAGTAGGCTATTCAGCCTATCGAGTCTGCTCCACCATTCAATCATGGGCTGATCCAATTCTTCCAGTCATCCCCATTCCCCTGCCCTCTCCCCATATCCTTTGATGCCCTGGCTAATCAAGAACCTATCAATCTCTGCCTTAAATGCACCCAATGACTTGGCCTCCACAGCCATTCATAGCAACAAATTCCACAGATTTACTACCAAATACTCTGCAGATGCTGGGGTCAAAGCAACACGCACAACACGCTGAAGGAACTCAGCAGGTCGGGCAGCATCCATGGAAACGAACAGTGAAAGTTTCGGGCCCAGACCCTGCATCAGGACTGAAGAGGGAAGGGGTAGAAGCCCTATAAAGAAGGTGGGGGGAGGGTGGGAAGGAGAAGGCTGGTAGGTTCCAGGTGAAAAACCCACTGAGGGGAAAGATAAAGGGGTGAGGGAGGGGATAGACAGGAAAGGTGAAGAAGGAATAGGGGAAAACACAATGCGTAGCAGAAGGAGACGGAACCAAGAGGGAGGTGATAGGCAGCTGGAGGAGGGGCAGAGTGAAACTGGGATGGGGGAAGGGAGGGGGAGGGAATTACCGGAAGTTGGAGAATTCAATGTTCATACCAAGGGGCTGGAGACTACCTAGACGGTATATGAGGTGTTGCTCCTCCAACCTGAGTTTAGCCTCATCATGGCAGTAGAGGAGGCCATGTATAGACATATCCAAATGGGATTGTGAAGCAGAACTGGGTGGCAACCGGGAGATCCTGTCTGTTGTGGCAGATAGAGCGGAGGTGCTCGACGAAGCGGTCCCCCAATCTGCGTCGGGTTTCACCGATGTAGAGGAGGCAGCACCGGGAGCACCGGATGCAATAGATGACCCTAACAGACTCCCAAGTGAAGTGTTGCCTCACCTGGAAGGACTGTTTGGGGCCCTGAATGGTGGCAAGAGAGGAGGTGTAGGGACAGGTGTAGCACTTACGCTTGCAGGGATACGTGCCAGGTGGGAGAGCTGTGGGGAGGGACGTGTGGATCAGGGAGTCGCGGAGGGACTGATCCCTACGGAAAGTGGAGAGGGGCGGAGAGGGAAAGATGTGCTTAGTGGTGGGGTCCTGTTGAAGGTGGCGGAAGTTGCAGAGGGTAATGTGCTGGATTTAGTGGGGTGGTAGGTGAGGACAAGGGGAACTCTGTCCCTGTTGTAGTGACGGGAGGATGGGGTGAGGGCCGAAGTGCGGGATTTACAACCTTCTGATGAAAGTAATTTCTTTGCATCTCTGTTCTAAATGGACGTCCTTCAATCCTGAAGTCATGCCCTCTTATCCTAGACTCCCCTACCATGGGAAATAACTTTACCAAATCTAATCTGTTCAGGCCTTTTAACATTTAGAATGTTTCTATGAAATCCTCCCTTATTCTCCTGAACTCCAGGGAGTACAGCCCAAGAGCTGCCAGACGTTCCTCATATGGTAACCCTTTCATTCCAGGAATCATTCTCGTGAATCTTCTCTGAACCCTCTCCAATGTCAGTACATCCTTTCTAAAATAAAAAGCCCAAAACTGCAGACAATACTCCAAGTGTAGTCTCACCAGTGCCTTAAAGAGCCTCGATATCACATCCCTGCTCTTATATTCTATATACCTCTAGAAATGCACTCACATCGACAGTGATGAAATGCTTTGAGAGGTTGGTCATGACTAGACTGAACTCCTGCCTCAGCAAGGACCTGGACCCATTGCAATTTGCCTATTGCCACAATAGGTCAATGGCAGATGCAATCTCATTGGCTCTCCACCTTTAGCCCACCTGGACAACACAAACACCTACGTCAGGATGCTGTTCATCGACTATAGCTCAGCATTTAATACCATCATTCCCACAATCCTGATTGAGAAGTTGGAGAACCTGGGCTTCTGTACCTCCCTGTACAAATGGATTCTTCACTCCCTAACCGGAAGACCACAATCAGTGTGGATTGGTGATAACATCTCCTCCTTGCTGACGATCAACGCTTGTGCACCTCAGGGGTGTGTGCTTAGCCCACTGCTCTACTCTCTGTATACACATGACTGTGTGGCTAGGCATAGCTCAAATACCATCTATAAATTTGCTGACAATACAACCATTGTTGGTAGAGTCTCAGGTGGCAACGAGAGGGCATACAGGAGTGAGATATGCCAACTAGTGGAATGGTGCCACAGCAACAACCTGGCACTCAATGTCAGTAAGACGAAAGAGCTGATCGTGGATTTCAGGAAGGGTAAGATGAAGGAGCACATACCAATCCTCATAGAGGGATCAGAAGTGGAGAGAGTGAGCAGTTTCAAGTTCCTGGGTGTCAAGATCTCCGAGGATCTAACCTGGTCCCAACATATCAATGTACAGGTGTCCCCCGCTTTTCAAATGTTCGCTTTACGAAACCTCACTGTTACGAAAGACCTACATTAGTTCCCTGTCTTCACTAACAGAAGGTGTTTTCACTGTTATGAAAAAAATCAGCGCGCGATAAAAGGCCGCTCTCCTCCAGATTCGGAACGGCATTCTCGCCGGCATTGCTTAAACACGTGCATGTGAGCAGCTGTTTGCAAAATGGTATCGGAAAAGCCTGATAAAGCTCGTAAGGGTGTTACACTTAGCGTAAAACTAGACATAATTAGGCATTTCAATCATGGTGAATGAAGTAAGGACAAAGTGAGTTTGGCTTGTGGAAGTTGACGAAGGTGATGTTGAAGAGGTTTTGGCAGCCCGTGACCAAGAACTGATAGATGAAGAGCTGATGCAATTGGAAGAGGAAAGGATAACAAACAAAACCGAATGCAGTAGCGAACTGAATGTAAAGCAACTGAATGAGATTTTTGCTGCAATGATAAAGTATGATTTTAATTTTGAAAGGGCATGTAGGTTTAGGGGATATTTGCAGGATGGTTTGAGTCCTCACAAAGAACTGTATGATAGAAAAATGCGCGAGGCTCAGCAGTCAAGCAAACCTTCCACATCAGCCACAGCAGACGATGAACCTTGACCTTTGACAGTGAGGCGGGCAGTCATAGGAGAAAATGAGCTGCCTGCCCTAATGGAAACAGATGACGATCAGATGACACCCCGGTGTCCCACCATCCCAACCCCCAGGCTGCAGACAGATACCGATTCGCAGAGAATGCAGCAGCAGCCGGGAGGCACCCAGCACATCTTTAATAAAAAAGCCAAAATAAACATGCTAATTAATTAGGTGCCGCCTGACACGTAATTGTCGGCCCAGATCAGAGGCGACGCAATCGGCAATCGCCTCTGATCTGGGCTGACAATTACGTGCTGGGCAGCACCTAATTAATTACCATGTTTATTTCGGCTTTTTTCTTAAAGATGTGCTGAGTGCCTCCCGGCTACCACTGTACCCCTGCACGCTTCGCAGATCGGTATTGGTTCGCTGCCCGGAGGGTGGGGACCACTGCACCACCCAAACTACGACGACTCAGTCTAACACACCATCATCAGTGTGCTCGGCGCTGTCTTCCCGATTCCCTTAAGTGATACTACACTGTACATACATTATTTCTACTTTATATAGGTTGTGTATTTTTACATGTTATTTGGTATGATTCGGCAGCTTCATAGCTTAAAGGTTACTGGAGAGAGTGTTTTTGCCAGCAGCGCTTGTGTGAGATTTTCTGCCGAGAACGCTTGCGTGAGATTTCCGCTACGGAGAACAGTGCCAGCAATGATTGTAGAAAAGTATTTCTACTTTATATAGCCTGTGTATTTATCATATCTTTCCTGCTTTTACTATATTTTACTGTTATTTTAGGTTTTATGTGTTATTTGGCATGATTTGGTAGTTATTTTTGTGTCTATGAATGCTCACAAATTTTTCCCATATAAATAAATGGTAATTGCTTCTTCACTTTACGACATTCCGGCTTACGAACTGTTTCATAGGAACGCTCTACCTTTGGATGGCGGGGGAAACCTGTAGTTATAAAGAAGGCAAGACGGCAGTTATACTTTATTAGGAGTTTGAAGAGATTTGGCATGTCAACAAATACACTCAAAAACTTCTGTAGCTGTGCCATGGAGAACATTCTCTCTGTAGTTCATGTACCGTCCCAACCATTCAACAGACGATGCCATTGCCATCACCCTCCACCTGGCCCTAACCCACCTGGACAAAAAAGACACATACATTCGAATGCTGCTCATAGACTTCAGTTCAGCATTCAACACAATCATTCCTCAGCACCTGATTGGAAAGCTGAGCCTACAGGGCCTGAACACCTCCCTCTGCAACTGGATCCTAGACTTCCTGACTGGGAGACCTCAGTCAGTCCAGATTGGAAGCAGCATCTCCAACACCATCACACTGAGCACAGGGGACCCCAGGGCTGTGTGCTCAGTCCACTGCTGTTCACTCTGCTGACCCACGACTGTGCTGCAACACACAGCTCGAATCACATCATCAAGTTCGTCGATGACACGACCCTGGTGGGTCTCATCAGCAAGAACGATGAGCCAGCATACAGAGAGGAGGTGTAGCAGCTAACGGACTGGTGCAGAGCCAACAACCTGTCTCTGAATGTGAACAAAACAGAAGAGATGATTGTTGACTTCAGGAGGACACGGAGCGACCACCCTCCGCTGAACATCGATGACTCCTCCGTAGAGATCGTTAAGAGCACCAAATTTCTTGGTGTTCACCTGGCAGAGACTCTCACCTGGTCCCTCAACACCAGCTCCATAGCAAAGAAAGCCCAGCAGCGTCTCTACTTTCTGCGAAGGCTGAGAAAAGTCTATCTCCCACCACCCACCCCTCCATCCTCACCACATTCTACAGAGGTTGTACTGAGAGCATCCTGAGCAGCTGCATCACGGCCTGGTTCAGAAATTGCACCGTCTCGGATCGCAAGACCCTGCAGCGGATAGTGAGGTCAGCTGAGAAGATCATCGAGGTCTCTCTTCCTGCCATTACAGACATTTACACCACACGCTGCATCCATAAAGCAAACAGCATTATGAAGGACCCCACACACCCCTCATACAAACTCTTCTCCCTCCTGCCATCTGGCAAAAGGCACCGAAGCATTCGGGCTCTCACGACCAGACTATGTAATAGTTTCTTCCCCCAAGCCATCAGACTCCTCAATACCCAGAGCCTGGACTGACACCAACCTACTGATCTCTACTGTGCCTATTGTCTTGTTTATTATTTATTGTAATGCCTGCACTGTTTTGTGCACTTTATGCAGTCCTGGGTAGGTCTGTAGTCTAGTGTAGTTTTTGTGTTGTTTTACGTAGTTCAGTTTAGTTTTTGTATTGTTTCTTGTAGCACCATGGTCCTGGAAAACGTTGTCTCGTTTTTACTGTGTACTGTACCAGCAGTTATGGTCGAAATGACAATAAAAAGTGACTTGACTTGACTGACAGGCTGCATCACTGTCTGGTATGGAGGGGCTACTGCACAGGACCGAAAGAAGCTGCAGAAGGTTGTAAATCTTGTCAGCTCCATCTTGGGCACGAGGCTACAAAGTACCCAGGAGATCTTTAAAGAGCGGTGTCTCAGAAAGGCAGCGTCTATTATTAAGGACCTCCAGCACCCAGGGCATGCCCTTTTCTCACTGTTACCATCAGGCAACAGTGAGAAATACCCAAGCAGCTCCTTTTTGGGGAACTCTCTGCTGGAAGACGCTCGCATGAAGGGCGGAAGAAACGTTACAAAGACACACTAAAGGCCTCCCTGAAGTCGCTTGACATAGACACGACCTCCTGGGAAATGCTGGCACAAAACCGCCCTGCCTGGCGCGGCCTGATCCACAAGGGCTGTCAGGGTTACGAAGCAAGGCGTATTGCTGAAGCACAACGTAAGCGCAAGCTGCACAAGTCCAGAGCCACCAGCGCAACAACAGGAGTGCCTACACATCTGCCCAACGTGTGCCAGGACATTCCGTGCCCGAATTGGCCTGACCAGTCATCTTCGGACACACCGCATCCAGTCTCAAAGTGACTAATGGTGTCAAGGTCTTCATCGACGACGATGGACAAACCACCAGCAGGTCGGAGGTACAGAAGCCTGAAGGCACACACTCAGCGATTCAGGAACAGCTTCTTCCCCTCTGCCATCTGATTCCTAAATGGACAATGAATCTTTGGACACTACCTCACTTTTTTTTAATATACAGTATTTCTGTTTTTGCACATTTGATTTACTTGTTTATTTATTATTATTAATTTTTTTTCTCTGCTAGATTATTTATTGCATTGAACTGCTGCCTTACAAGCCTGACTGAATTTTTTGAGGATGTGACTAAACACATTGATGAAGGTAGAGCAGTAGATGTAGTGTATATAGATACATAGAAACATAGAAAATAGGTGCAGGAGTAGGCCATTCGGCCCTTCGAGCCTGCACTGCCGTTCAGTATGATCATGGCTGATCATCCAACTCAGAACCCTGTACCAGCCTTCCCTCCATACCCCCTGATCCCTTTAGCCACGAGGGCCATATCTAACTCCCTCTTAAATATAGCCAGTGAACTGGCCTCAACTGTTTCCTGTGGCAGAGAATTCCACAGATTCACCACTCTCTGTGTGAAGAAGTTTTTCCTAATCTCGGTCCTAAAAGGCTTCCCCTTTATCCTCAAACTGTGACCCCTCGTTCTGGACTTCCCCAACATCGGGAACAATCTTCCTGCATCTAGCCTGTCCAATCCCTTTAGGATTTTATATGTTTCAATCAGATCCCCCCTCAATCTTCTAAATTCCAACGAGTATAAACCTAGTTCATCCAGTCTTTCATCATATGAAAGTCCTGCCATCCCAGGAATCACTCTGGTGAACCTTCTTTGTACTCCCTCTATGGCAAGGATGTCTTTCCTCAGATTAGGGGACCAAAACCGCACACAATACTCCAGGTGTGGTCTCACCAAGGCCTTGTACAACTGCAGTAGTACCTCCCTGCTCCTGTACTCGAATCCTCTTGCTATAAATGCCAGCATACCATTCGCCTTTTTCACCGCCTGCTGTACCTGCATGCCCACTTTCAATGACTGGTGTATAATGACACCCAGGTCTCGTTGCACCTCCCCTTTCCCTAATCGGCCACCATTCAGATAATAACCTGTTTTCCTGTTTTTGCCACCAACAAGATTTCAGCAAGCCATTTGGTAAGGTACCCCATGCAAGGCTTATTGAGAAAGTAAGGAGGCATGGGATCCAAGAGGACATTGCTTTGTGGATCCAGAACTGGCCTGCCCACAGAAGGCAAGAAGTGGTTGTAGACTTGTCATATTCTGCATGGAGGTCGGTGACCAGTGGTGTGCCTCAGGGATCTGTTCTGCAATCCCTACTCTTCGTGAATTTTATAAATCACCTGGATGAGGAAGTGGAGGGATGGGTTAGTAAATTTGCTGATGACACAAAGGTTGGGGGTGTTGTGGATAGTGTGGAGGACTGTCAGAGGTTACAGAGGAACATTGATAGGATGCAAATCTGGGCTGAGAAGTGGCAGATGGAGTTCAACCCAGTTAAGTGTGAGGTGGTTCATTTTGGTAGGTCAAATATGATGGTAGAATATAGTATTAATGGTAAGACTTTTGGCAGTGTGGAGGATCAGAGGGATCATGGGGTCTGAGTCCATAGGACACTCAAAGCTGTTACGCAGGTTGACTCTGTGGTTAAGAAGGCATACAGTGCATTGGCCTTCATCAATTGTGGGATTGAGTTTAAGAGCCGAGAAGTAATGTTGCAGCTATATAGGACCCTGGTCAGACCCCACTTGGAGTACTGTGCTCAGTTCTGGTTGTCTCACTACAGGAAGGATGTGGAAACCATAGAAAGGGTGCAGAGGAGATCTACAAGGATGTTGCCTGGATTGGGCAGCATGCCTTATGAGAATAGGTTGAGTTAACTCAGCCTTTTCTCCTTAGAGTGACGGAGGATGACAGGTGACCTGATAGCCTGATAGAGGTGTATAAGATGATGAGAGGCAGTGATTGTGTGGACAGTCAGAGGCTTTTTTCCAGGGCTGTGATGACTAACATGAGAGGACACTGTTATAAGGTGATTGGAAGTAGGTACAGAGGAGATGTCAGGGGTAAGTTTTTTATGCAGAGAGTGGTAAATGTGTGAAATGGGCTCCCGGCAACAGTGGTGGAGGCGGATATGATAGGGTCTTTTAAGAAACTCCTGGATAGATACATGGAGCCTAGAAAAATAGAGGGCTGTGGGTAACCCTTTCTAAGGTAAGGACATGTTCAGCACAGCTTTGTGGGCCAATGGGCCTGTGTTGTGCTGTAGGTTTTCTATGTTTCTAAGATAGAGGCAGGAAAGTTGTTTCCACTGGAAGGTGAGACTGGAACTATGGGATTTGGGGGAGTCGATTTAGGATGGAGATGAGGAGGAACTGCTTTTCCCAGAGAGTGGTGAATCTGTGGAATTCTCTGCCCAATGAAGCTGTGGAAGCTCCTCAGTAAATATATTTAAGACAAGGTTAAATAGACTTCTGCATAGTGAGGGAATTAAGGGTTATGGGGAAAAGGCAGGTAGGTGGAGATGAGTCCATGATCTTATTGAATGGCAGAGCCGGTTCGACGGTCCAGATGGCCTACTCTTGCTCCTATTTCTTATGGTCTTATATTCTACCACTTAATCCTTTTCCCCCTTTGTGCTTGCTCCTTTCACCTAAGTTCAAAGTAAATTTATTATCAAAGTACATATATGTCATCATATACAACCCTGCAATTCATTTTCTTGCAGGCATACTCAATAAATCCAATAACAATAATAGAATCAACAAAAGACCGTACCAACAGGGCAGTCGAAGAACCAATCAGAAAAAAAACAACAAAATGTGCAAATACAAATGAAAAAAAGCAATAAATATCCAGAACATGGAATAAAGAATCCTTAAAAGTGACTCCATTGGTTGTCCAGTAATGGAGCGAATGAAGTTATGCCCTCTGGTCCAAGAGCCTGGTGTTTGAGGGTTTCTGTTCTTGAACCTGCTGGTATGAGTCCTGATGCTCTTGTACCTTTCTCCTGCTGGCAGCAGCGTGAAAAGAATATGACATGAGTGGTGGGGATCCCTGATGATGGATGCAGCTTTCCTACAGTGTTTCATGTAGACGTGCTCAATGGTGGGGAGGCCTTTACCCACGATGGACTGGGCTGTATCTACTACTTTTTGTTGAAATTTCCATTCAAGGGCATTGGTGTTTCCATACAAGGTTGTGATAGAGCCAGTCAATATACTCTCCACTACACATCTATAGTCTTTCAAAGTTTTCGATGTCATACTAAATCTTCCCAAACTTCTACAAAAGTCGAGGTGTTTTCTTTGTAATTGCACTTATGTACTGGGCCCAGGACAGGTCCTCCTAAATTAACATCCAAGTACAGGTATTAAAAGTTGCTGAGCCTCTCCAAATTCCTTTCTGACTCTATTCAGCACCACTGTGCACACATAAATATAAAGGAAAGAACATGTTACAATTCCTAAAAATATAACATGTTCTAAGAATAAGATGCCTTGCACCCTAGCGTGAGAAATAGTGATATTTTGAGTGTGGAACATTTTCGAGAATTCAGAACTGATAATTAAATTTGTGTCATAGGAGTAAAAGAAAACGCGAGGGAAATATATCCTCTCACTAATAAATCTTGTCTGAAGCTCATAAACAATGACTGACGAACACACAGACTACTTGAATTGATTAGGAAGATGTATTTCATGGAGAACAGCAAGGTTAGTGAAATAGGAATTTCATGAAAACCAACAGGACACAGGCTGTACAATTTTAATTTTCGATTTGCAGGTGCTAAGAATGTGAGGGCACTGGAGGAACTCGGCAGGTCGGGAGGGAGAAGGCCAACACGCTACACCGCACCGCCATGCCCGGGCCCGGACAAGCGCCACGCGCGTCGCTGACGTCACCCCATGGAGGAAGAGATGGGTTGGCAAAGTTAAAAAAATAAAAATAAAATTTTATACCTGAACTCATATTGATTCTGTTTTTTCTATGTAGTCGTCAGCGAACATTGAATTCACGGGAAATCGGTAAGGTGAAGAAAATCGGAGACCGTTGTGCGCGGGCTCCCATGGAGACAGGCGGTTGCTCGGTGACGTCACACAGGCGGGCTGGCCGGGGCGAGGAGGGCGCCACCGCCATATTGACGGGGATCGCGGACGAGGAGTGGCAGCGGATCGCATCACCAGCCGGCATATAGATATATCTAGTACATACGCACCTATTTTCATAATTCTCACCAGCAACGATGAGCGATATCGACGAGGCAGCCTACGAGGGGAGGGTGAGTGGAGCGAACCGGGGAGGGAATAAACGAAACGGAACGGAACCGCGGCGGGGGGGGGGGGGGATTTCAGTGTTTCTGAAACAAAATGGAGAAATGGTATTGAGGCAGAGTCCGGCCGGGGCTTCGCCCGAATGAGGTCACAGGCCTCGAGGGAGGGCAGGCGGCGGCCCGGAGCTCCCTGGACGGTTGGGCGGGCGGGTGGAAGGAGCGACTGGCCGGGGAACAGGGCCGAGACCGGACCGTCGGTGGGAAAAGGTAAGCGGAGAGCGAGCGAGCCGCCATCTCTCTCTTTTGTCTATGCCGATCACTATCCCCACTCTCGCCGGCCTTTTCGATCGTGTCGGCTGCTTTCCCTTCTCCGCCACGGGCAGTTTGATCATCAGACCCGTCCCGAAGGAGCTCTGGGTCCGGCCTTGTGGCGCCCGGTCTCCGAGACCCGTGTCCGTTCCTTCCCCAGTCACTGCTCACGGAAGCAAAGCAGGAAGCACGCGTTTCCTCCGCCTCTCGAAGACCAACTCAAGCACCATCTTTATCTCAAAATTAGCCTCAGAGGTTTTGAGAATACTTGTTTTTTTTGGGGGGGAGGGGGTGAGTATATTTCCTGCTTATCCTGCAGACAGTTAATGCTTCTAATTCCATGATGATTAATGTTAACTGCCGATAGAAGTAAAAGTATAGCAGCAGGAAATAGGGTAGTTATGTATGAGCTATCAGGGAAGAAAAGCATTACAGCGTAAATACTACTAGCTTTTAATTGTCTTTTGATTATATTTCTTGAACCATAGTGATGTTTAGTAGCATATTAATGCAAGATTTTTATATCAAAATCACGTTTTATATATAAATTAAGCAAGTAGTGCAAAAAAAGAAAGAATGGTGAGATAGTGCATTATTGTGCCATTTCAGCGCACAGTGGAAATATCTCATGGATAGTAGGGAAATGGAGGGCTATGGTTCTTGTGCGGGTGGATGGGAATAGGCAGTTTAGATGGTTTGGCAGGGACTAGATGGGCCAAAGGGCCTGCTTCTGTGCTGTACTTTTCTATGACTTAATCCTTATACATTAAAATTTTTGGTGGGTCATCTGTGCTCTTTTTTTAAAACTTGAGGCTTGCTTGTGGATTTAAATTCCCATTACTCTATTGGCAGTTGCTTCTGCGAAGACAAGGTGTACTTACTATTGACTTCTCTTTCTACAAGAAAATCGAATTTTCTTTCAATCCAGCATTAGAGTTGTGCCACAAATCTCATTACATCCCATTTGATAGTTTTCCCCTAGGATGCTAACACTGACATTTAGGATTACCACTACAGTACTTTGTAACTACGGGTGGGATCCAAGCTGAGGTATTTTATGTAGTAAAGTGGAGTCTTCTGGATAGATCTGAGAAAATCATTGAAAGCAATTGAGTCTTCAAAGAATTTGTTCAGGCATAGACCCCTAATTAGATCTGCAGATCGAATCCTAGATTTCAAAAATTGTATTTGTAAAGTTAAAGTGGTTTCAAAGTGCTTTTATGTATAATCTGAAACAATGAGACAGATTAAAACAAACAGGTGCCCATTGATATACTACTTGAATTTGAGGCACCATGTTGCATGTATTTTATAGCAGAATTCAGTGGTGAGGGAGGTGTACTTTAGTGCTGAAATACACATTTTCAGTTAATGTTAAAACTTCAATTATTGTAATTAATAACTCTTGACTACAGCATGCATCTTTCAGATCACACCTACATTTATTTGAAAGCATTCTTACTGAGAGAAATAAAATTAATTTAAAATGAAATTGCTTCTTGCTCTCATTGGGATAAGTTTGAGAGTGCAAGATTGCTTTCCGTTTTCTTCCATGTCCTTAAGAGTTTATCTTTTAGTTCTAAGGGAACATGTAAGTGTATTTCATTTTCTTTTCAACTGATACAGTTAAGCAAGAGTCCACTCAGCCGCATTCTGAATTGTGAGTGTAGAATTGGAGCAGTACAGGATTGTAGGTTGTGTCAAATGCAAAAATTAATTTAACATTTATTCAATATTTCCGATTAAAGTTTGATCCATTAGTGTACTCTGATTAATAAGAAAACATTGTAATACATGGATTGTTTCCATTTGCCCTATTGGGCATAATAGTTTATAGACCAGTTTTTAAATAACATTTGCCTTGTTTCTTCACAGAAGCACATTTAAACATAATTAAGTCACATAATGATATTAGGGCAGAAGACTAATTTCAGGGGGTGGGGCTAAGATTTTGTATTTTCACCGCTTGAGCCCTGGTGGATGAAGACATGGCCACAACTAATGGAGCCATTTTAAAGTTGGGATGAGTGCAGATATCTGCATAGATATCTCAGCAGTGAGAGAGTCATGATCATGGCAGTTTGGAAACCAGACCTGATTGTAGGATAATATTTAATATTATAATTGTTGAGCAGAACTTGTGATTTAGAACTGCAGAGTTTTTCAAATAATAGAATGTGACAGTTGCAGGCAATGTTAATGTCAGAGTATCCATGAAGCCTTGGGCAGTAAATGAGCTGAGGCGAGCACTGAGCTAGTGTGTTCAATAGTTTGAATGCTTTGATTTTGGATAATTTCCAGAAAGGGATGATTTCAGTGCGTCCAAATGAGGTTTGTGATGGGGGGAACAGGCGAGTATTTCTCAATTTCTGTTTTCTAGTGCTGGACAAGAAATTTCACCATTTAGGGACAGTAGAAGGTTAAAAAAGTTGGTGTTGAGGATACATCCATCCCTATCCTTGTAATTGAAATTTGCTCACAAATCAGTGAAATCACCACTTCTCCTTTGGATCAGATCAGTCAGTTGTCCATGTTTTTTAGTTGTTACTCAAGGTGCATGGTAGAAGCAGAGAAAAGTTGGCTTGGGCTATTTAAGTGAACGTCACCATGTAATTTTCACAGTCCTGACTGTCTGGGTAGGCCTGTTGTCTCTGCCTGCTCCTTCCCCACTGAAGTCCTGTTCTATTCTATGCCCCTTGGTTCAGTCCCTTCCTCCCTATATCCATGACACTATTTGTGCATTCAATCTTACAAACTTTCAATTCCCTGGTCCTGGCTAGCTCACTTTCACCATGGATGTTCAGTCCCTTTGCACTTCTATCCTCTAAGAAGGTCTCAAAGCTCTCCGCTTTTTTACCAAAAGAGTCATCCTATTTCCCTCCACAACCACCCTCTTCTGATAGAACTGGTCCTCACCCTCATCAGTTTTTCCTTTGTCTCCTCCCACTTTCTCCAGACTCAAGGGTAGCCATGAGCATCCGCATGGGCCCCAACTATCCCTGCCTCTTTGTTCATGTGGAACTGTCATGTTCTGAGCCTTTCCCAGTAGTACTCCCCAATTCTCCTACATTTATAACTGCATTGGTGCTGCTTCATGGACCCATGCTGAGCTCATCAATTATTTTGGTCTGTTTCTATCTCCCCTTTCTTAATCTGTCTCCATCTCTGGAGGCGAACTGTTGATGGACAACTATTATAAACCTACTGATTCCTATGGTTATCTTGACTATGCTTCTAACCACCCTGCCTCCTGTAAAAATGCTTGTCCCCTTTCTCAGTTCCTTTGCCTGTGCCACCTCTGTTCCCAGGATGTGGCTTTCCTTTCCAGACATCAGATGTCCTTCTTTAAAGAACAGAGTTTCCCTTCCTTACGTCTTCCCACCACCTGAGCAGTGATAGAGTTACCAGCCACTTGAGCTTCCACATCTAACTCATCATCCTCTGCAACTTATGACAACTCCAAAGGGATCCTACCACCAAACATATCTTTACCTCCAGCTCCCCTCCCCACACACCTTTCTTTCTGCAGGGATCCTTTCTCCGCGATTCTCTTGTCTGTTTAACCCTGCAATTGGTCTAAGTGCTACACTTGCCCATTCATCTCTTCCCTCACTTCCATTCAAGGCCCCAAACATTCATTCCAGCTGAGGCAACTTGCAAATATGCTGGGGTCATCTGTTGTGTCCAGTGCTCCGGAGTGGCCTCTTCTACACTGGTGAGACCTGTTGTAAACTGGAGGATACTCCATCGAGCATCTCTGCTACATCTGGCAAAAACCAAACATTTTAATTCCAATTCCCATTCTTCTTCCACAGCTGCCTCCACCCTCAGGATGGAGGAGACACCTTCTCTTCTCTCTTCCATCTCCAACCGGGTGGCATGAATATTGATTTCTCCTTTCAGAAAACAAATCTCCCCCCCCCTTTTATTCCCCACTTAGACCTTTTAAGCCTGTCCATTATTTGCCCTAGAGCCCCTCCTTCTCTTTCTCTTATAGTCCACTCTCCTATCAGATTCTTTCATATCCACCCTTTACCTTCTGAACCTACTTGGCTCCACTTACCACCTTCCAGCTAACAGCCTCCTCCTCACCCCACGTTTTTATTCTGGCTTCTCTCCCTTTTTTCAGTCCCGAGTGAGCGTCTTGGCTTGAAATGTTGACAGTTTATTCATTTTCATAGAAGCAGCCTGACCTTCTGAGTTCCTCCTTTGTAATTTTAGATTTGTTGATGGTTCTTTTGAATATTTTAAATATTCAATATGGGAGAAGGTTCTATTTATCCTTCCAGCTGTTTGAAAATCATTGAAGGAGTGCAGCTGTGAACTTTTGCTGCACTTACAAAATGGCGGGGATAAATCAATTTCTGTTTAAGTTTAGCTGAAATAATTCCCCAGGTCAGGTGTTTCCAACCTTTTTTAGGTCATGGACCTCTACCATTAACCACGGGGTCTGTGGATCTCGGGTTGGAATCCCCTTCTCTAGCTGGATAGAATACCAGAGTGGATCAGTAGCTCCTTTCTAAGGGTACTTAAATCTGGGAAAATTCTTTCAACATACATGTCCATAATTAAAATATTGATTGTAAAACAGAGTAGGGAGTGCCTGAAACAAGGTGTGAGAGTAGTTGGTAATGTCATTTCTCCCATACGGAGAGGCCATTGCTTCAAATTTTAAATCAGCACTGAAGGTCAGCATAGTATCCAGAAATGCATACAATCGAATTGAAGAGCCCTCTACTTGTTAAAGGTTATATCTTTGAAATACTTCTGTTTTCCCCTAGCTTGCAGGACTAATATTACAACTAGAATCTATTTTATGCTGGTGTCATTGCTCAGTCAACAGATACTTGTATTTGAGAAATAATCAAATAGTTACTTATTTCATCATTTGAAACTACTCTTTTTGACCAAGTGGGTAACTATTTGGCCATTATTTTGCATTTCACTAAAAGTTTGCTGGGAAGGGAAATGCTTTTTCTGTTTTGGTCAGGAACTGGCATATACTAAGGTTCTGAGTAAGGCTTTTGCAAAAAGAAGCTTCTCGAAGGTGAGTAATGTTCTCTTGTTTTTAGCTTATGATTTGTTTTGAGATTAGTTACTGATGGAAATTTTTCAGTTTTATGTGAAAGATTCTGTTGAGATATTTTGTGATTTATTTATTTCCTACATTTTGCAGTTACCAAGAGCAAACTCGAATCTTTTATATGGGAATTTTGGAGCTTCTGGGTTTAAAATGAACCATGAAAAATTTCCATCAATTCCATGGACATTTTTTAATATGTAAAATAGCTTGATAGACAAATGTAGAAACAATGAACATGACCATGGTGTTCAAGTATCTACTCAGTCAAAGCTATTTGACAAGCTAGAAACTGCAGAGTTTATTTTAAGGCAAGTGTAGATAAAGCACTAAAGTGGCTGGTTAGGCCCATTGTTACATTGGTGTTGAGTGCTTAGCAGAGCATCTTGGAGAACATCAGTGTGGAATGAAAAATTAGCATTAAAAGGCATGTATACCTGTGCTTTTGAACCTTTGATAGTTTAAATAGATATCTTTGAGGTCATTATGAAATCACTGTCCGTTTTATGATGTGTGAAAGGCTCTATTAAGACTTTTTAGGATTTGTTTCTTAATTCCCGAATCTGTTATAGAATAACCAGAAATTTGAGTAGCTACATAGATTAGAAATGAGTACATCCCTCATCCCCCAGTCCACAATACCTCATCACTCTTTCAATTGCCTCAAATCACATCACCCTGAATATTTCATTTATTGTTTCCTTGTGATTGTATGGTCTGACTTCCTGCTGCCCTTAGCATTAGATTAGTTTGCCTTCAGAAGGGATTGGAAGTAAACAGCAAACTAATGGATTTTGATTTTTTAAAATTTCATATGTGAGAAAAATGATGTAAGTGTTAACATCAGAATTGAGAGTGAAAATTGTGAATTTCTGACCTATACAAAGCTTACTTTGTCAGGCTATTGTTTTGAATACTTGGAGTAGTTAGATGTAAATGATTTGAAGGGGTTGTTATCGATGTCTGGATGTGATGTTTAGCTGAGGTTTTATTTCAGGTTCAAATCAAATGATGTGAAAGCTTTTTAAAATTTTATAAGAAAGGATCTAGGGGGTTGGCATGTAGAAATTCTGTCCTTCATGGTTTTTTTTTAAAAACAAGGGTCAAAACAAGTGTGTACATAGCTGATCCAATTTTGTGCACAGATGGTATGTGATTGGCAGCATTATTATTTCTGACAAGTATCAAGGTAGTGTAATTGAAGTTTTTATCCTATATCTAGCTGAACTGTCTACCAAATGGTACTATTGTATCACTATTCCTTGTAGGTGCAAAGGTTAGCCGGGGAGGAATTCTGTCATGCTGTTGTCAAAGTTTGACATACCAAGTGAACTTCATCTTTCATAGTAGCAATAGCTCACTTTGCTGCTTCACATTTAAACATTGTCCTTGATATACTTAGTAATATTCAACAAAGCACATTTAACAATAAAGCTATACAGGAGAGAAGTATTACCTGTTGTATGATTTATATAAGCAGGCTTTGGAAAACACATTTTTCCTGTCTCTATTTCAGATCATTCCAGTTACTGTTTCAGGAATTAGTGGCGGGGGAGCTCGAATTCAACTAATTCATCTTAAGTTGCAAGGCTAGATTGAATTTTCGACTCTACATTTATCTAAGGGATGGAAATGTATTGGGATTTAGCATGGACTGAAGTTTGTCTTCCAGTGGTGTAATTATTTAAACAGCTGTTTTTACTGTTTGGTAAGGGGAATAAATTTGCTTGCTAATTAAGGGTCAAAGAACTGTTACCATGTTCTTGGGCAATCAAAATATTATAATTTCAGGGAACAAATATTCAGTGTTGATCAGTATTAACTGATGCCCAGAAAATGCTTTGAAATACTTTCTGTCCAAGACAGTTTAGATTTTTTGACATAGACCTTTTACCTATTGATTAAGGAAGAGGGAGAGAGCACCAAACTCGAGGCAGTTTCCTAATTTTAATCAAATACTCCTCATCGTAACAGATTTTAAAAAGTTTAACAAACATCAAGGAGTGCATATTTATTGAAGAAATTTTATGAAAGGATTTTTTAAAATTAAAGTAATGGAATTATTACACCTGCTGGAGTTTAGTTAGAAAGATGATAGGCTATAGTACAAATCCAGCAGATTGTAATCCCGTGCTTCATCCTACTGAATGTTCTTTTTCCATTAAGGTTAATATTGAAGAAATGGAAGAGTATTTTCCAAGAATGTGGAAGAATAATCAAGATAACAGAAGGCTAATCACAAGTATTGCAGATCAGAAAAATTTGAGAAATCAGAAAAAAATTGAATGGGAAATGAACAGAAGATTGGTCAGATAGAAGAGCTTGCATTTATAAGGCATTAATGAATTGTTTGAATTGGGAAGAATACACGGAGTATGAAAACTCTGAAAATGAAGAAATGAAGAAAATAGAAAGCAAGAGTGAACTAAAATTAAAAGAATCTGGAAAATTAAGAATCTGGAAAATTAAAAGAATCTGGAAGATTGAATGTGTCCTAGGTTAAGTAAAGTATGGTTTATGTTCACGTGTCTGTATGCTCAAGTTTTAGCATAAAATGCATGATTATTTAAGAAAGTTTCATAGAATGTTGGTGATTAGGTATATTTGTAGGGAATGTGTATTCTTTAGGAATGTGCAATACTTACTATGGGTTGAAGTCTTCTGTGCTTTATCAGGGGCCAAAATGACAGTAGTGAAGGATACCTTTTTGCCCCTCTGCTACTACCTGCGACAATAACTGAATTATAAATGTTCGCTATGAGGTTTAAAAGTTTCATAATTGTTGTACAATAAATAACTTTGTTCTGTCATACCAGGACTCCCGCTCACCATCAAAATCTCCAAGTGGAAGTGCTGGTCGTGCAAAATCTGAAAGTCGCTCTGCATCTCGCAGTCCATCAAGAGCCTCAAAGCGTTCAGAATCTCGCTCGCGATCCAGATCTAAATCTAGGTATGTATTTAGCAGGTTTAAGTGATTAATACATCATGTCCTTTAAAGTGCTTGACTGCAGATATGAAGAGTGCTGTAAGTATTGCTGATTGTGTGTATGCTAATGAGTATTACATTGAATTCCGGTTAATTTGGGACACATGGAGACCAGTACATTTTGGCCCAATTAAGCAGTTGTCCCAATTAGTCAAAGTTTCATGGAAATAGTTAAAAAGGCTGAGTGATAAATTATGTAGTTAAATGAAATACAGAACAAATTAGAACACTACCAATACTACTACAATACTGTAAAACTGGATTAGTTCCTAATGATTATTGATGGAGTTGTTCGTCCAGTAAACTCTGCCATCTTTCTTTGCTTGACTAAATGAACAAAATCAGCGCAGACCGTATAGATAATGGACTGTATTCATACAGTGCTTTTGCCAATTGCCTCCTCCAAATCTTCATTTTTGTTGTAACATTTAAGATGATTGTCAACATCTTCAAATTCTTTGCAGTTCTTAAATTGAAGTAGTGAAATAATATCATTTTCACTCTTGGCGTGTGGCCAAGTGGTTAAGGCGTTCGTCTAGTGATTTGAAGGTCGCTAGTTTGAGCCTTGGCTGAGGCAGCGTGTGTGTCCTTGAGCAAGGCACTTAACCACACATTGCTCTGCGACACCGGTGCCAAGCTGTATGGGTCCAATGCCCTTCCCTTGGACAACGTCGGTGGTGTAGAGAGGGGAGACTTGCAGCATGAGCAACTGCTGGTCTTCCATACAACCTTGCCCAGGCCTGCGCCCTGGAAACTTTCCAAGGCACAAATCCATGGTCTCATGAGACCAACAGATACCTACTCACTCTTGAGTTATTTCTGGTCGATTCTTAAAACTGCAGTGAGCAAAACAGTTCTGAATTGTCTTACTGTTTATCTCTCACCAACTATCAGTTGCAAAAATCATTGCTTTTTGAACTGATGCAACCGACACTAGTTAGAAACTGTTCTGTAAGTCTCCTGTCCCAATTAAGCAGTATAGTGTCCCAAATAAGCAAAGGGAATCCCATTTTCGATTATTTTTTTGTTCTTTAAAAGTTGTCCCAAATAAGTGGCTGCCCTGATTAACCAATGGCCCAATTAACCAAAATTCATTATATTTTATCATTGTTACTTGAAGTATTTTCATGTCTACTTCCTGCACCATTAGACAGCTTTATTCTATCAAGCTATTTCCAGATGACAAATGCATTGAAATATAGTTCCCTGATTTTACAATCTGTTTTTGAGTGGTTTATTTTCCTGTTGTTTGATTTATTGATAACTCATTCATAAGCTATTTGAGAAGTGCTTTGTGACTGGCTAAATGTCAAAAACCTTGTCGAAGGTTTGGGGTGGTTATGCGTAAACAATGTAGTTGTTTGCTTGCATTAAGTTTCTCTTACCAACCAGTGCCTAGACAAAGTCTTTTTGTCCTCATTTCGCTAGAAATAATGCTTTATAATTTCAACAAAAAGTGGGATCTGTTGTTTTTACATTCCCATCAAATTCATGTAGAATCCTCTTCATAAATTATCTTTATAACTGATAAACAGTCAAATATGTAAAGAAAACTTTTATTGGCAGTGACATACCTTGAGAATCCATGATTCTTTGAGAAATTAAATTTGTATAGTTGGTTGTAATGTGCAGAGGAAAGTGCGAGGGCACTGTTCTTGAAGTGATTATCAATCATGTAAGTTGAAAACAAAATGCTGAATTTACTCAGTTTTGATAGCATCGATAGAGACTTTAATGCTATTTTGTCAAATGGTGGGTGGAGAAAATACAAAGGGAATACTGATATGTTGGGGACCACAAGAAGAACTAAGACACAGATTGGTATCTGGTTGTTACCAGCAGGAGCAGGTGTATGTGGGGGACTGCCATTGCTGCTTGGAGTAAAGGAAATTTGAAGTTAAAAAATGATTTTTTTTTCTGCACAGCATAGAATTGACTAGGGACTGTAAAGTTAACATTACAAATGCTGGAATTAGGAAATTAAAATCAAGTATTAGAATGCATGTGAGGCACAATAGAAACTGGAAAGGTTGGTTATCTGAAATTATTGAATTGGATGTTGAGCTGAAGCTTGCCTAAATGTAAGATGATGCATAACAGTCCAAAACCCAGGTTAGTGAGTTGAGAAATGAGTGACTGGCAAATGGAGGTCTTGGGTCACCTTTGCAGATGAAAGTGGGTTGCTAAATCTGCATTCAGTTTCTCCAGTTCTTGGACCAATGGAAATGAATTGTTGCTTCGCTTGTGGTAGTTTTGGTCCATGGATCATGGGTAGGGAAGAGTCAGTATGAGTTGTCTCCAATAGTGCCTGCATGAGGATCAGCCATGAGAAAGTGAGTATTGGTTAGGATGGAAATGTAAAAGGAATCACAAATGGAGCAGCTTTTTTAGAATGCTGGAAGTATAAGATGTGTCTGCAGTGGTGAAAATTAATGGATGGTATAGTGGGAGGCAAGGGGTGAGAGAGGGTAGGAATACAGGAAGTGGAACAAGCATAGACGTCAGTCCTGTTCATTAGGGAGGTGAAGGCACAATTGAGGGAATGCATGAATAGCACATACCATGGAGCTGAAGAATTTACTGAAAATAGTGAGGTGAGATATAGTCAATAGTTGAGTGTCTAAGGGTTTGTAATAGTTACTAATCCCAAATATATCCCCTGAGATAGAGAGTAAAAGAATAATGTACTTTTTGATGTAATTTTATGAAGCAGAGCAGAAAATAAAGAAACGTGGATAGTATTCAGCAATCATTTGTTCTGAAATAATTTATCACTGTAATGTTTCTTGATTTATCTGATTACTCACTGTGGTAGAAACCAGATGATGCATTTTTCAAATATCTGTTCTTGTCATGCATTGTTGGGAAGAGTCATCTAAACTGTGAGGAGGTTGGAAAGAGTTGGTATTTCAGTATTTACAGAAACAGGGTAGGTGGCTTGACTTCCAGATTGTGTTTCTTTAATTTTATTTTGATTAGAAAATGTAATAAACTAAATTTTCATGCAAGTTTTCCTCTGAACAATGGGTGGGTGGCTAGACTACTGCAAGCTTGCCCTGTTAAGGTGCTTTTGGGTGGCAATTGCTGCAACATTGCCTGATCAGTGCATTAATTGGGTGAATGTTCAATGTCTTAATTACTTTAGTCTATTTATGTTAAAGGCACAGCTCAAGATTATACTTTATTGAAAAATGTGCATTATTGATTTGCAGATACTTGTCCTACACCAACTTTTTAAAAGTTCTATTGTAATAGAATAGAATGCAGAAGTTAATCCACGAGTGCCTATATCATTTTGGGCCAGTGCTGAATACCTCCATATGTTCACTAGAATTTCTTGCTAGAATTTGTTACTGGTGCATTTATTGACTGACAATGAAAGTTAAAGTTGTTGCTTTTAATTATTTAAATATGTTTGTCTTTTAAAATATAAACTGAGGTATGACCATAATAGAAATGTATTTTATCTTTTTACCAGATCACACTCGCGGAGACATTCACACCGCCGGTATTCACGCTCCCGATCACGATCCCATTCACACCGAAGGCGGTCCCGCAGCAGATCTTACACGCCTGAATATCGGTCACGAAGAAGGAGCCGCAGTCATTCACCAATGTCTAGCCGAAGGCGCCATGCAGGAAGTAGAGTAGGTTATTGTACTGCAGTACAAGCAATTGCATTGAGAAGGGGTGATTGATGCATTCCCTCAGCAGTGCATTGGTGTTATGTGGCTGACTTTTTCTTTTTCAGGGGAGTGAAAGAATACCTGGCAATAACTGCCTCCCACCTCATTCAGATGCTTTAATAAAGCAAATACATTTTTGAATACTGGTGTGATCAGCTGAAGTGTTTTTTTCCTTGAGCAGTGGTTTCAGTTTGGAACTCTATGCTCGCTCTTGTGACTTTAGTGATGATTCACACAAGTGAGTGGTCATTTGAGCAAGAAATTGGGTACATTTGTAGAATGTAAATTGAGATAATTTTGTTAGGATATATGAAGTTCTGAGACAGCATTAATGCTGTGAAATCTAGTACTGAAAAGTGAGTTATTAATGCTTTTTTTTCTTGTACTGTGTTTTTTTGGGAAATTTTTGGACTACTGGCTTGGCTACTGTTGACATTGTCTTCACAACCCTCTGGTTTTAGATTTTTATTTGATGAGCTGTTTTGAGAATCTGACCCTCCAGCCACTGTTGTGAAGAGTTTTGTCATTCTTGTCGTGAGTTGATGGGCAGTATGCCACCTGATAGTGGAGCACTCCACCTTTATGGGAGGGGGAAAACTCATCCCGTCCATCTTGTCCTACAGACGGGCCATGTGTCGGCGAAACACGGAGGAGCATTGATAGTAGATGTGGAGAAGTCCGCTGCCAGGACTGCCCCGTCATCCCAGATGAAGGATGATTCCTGGAGGCGAGCAGCATATGGGAAGAAAGAAGGCAAACTCGGTTCTCAAAACGTAAATTAAAAACTTACTTTCAAACAAATTGATTGTTTCCATATATCTAATGGATGTGTTGTGCATTCAGTCTCTTTATAGCAATATATTTGATTGAATAAGGTTAATCATGGGAGCATAATCTCAGCCAGAGGTCAAGAATGAGTTTATGGGGTGCAGAGGGACATGGTGTCCACTTAAGCCTTTTAAAAATAACTGGCGTTTAAGTCATTCTATACCCAATCATGGCTGTGAACCAAAGCAGGAGAACTCTCTCATCTGTCTACAATATTACTACTGCAGTTCACCATATCATTTTATTTCCTTCAACCTATGAATAATAATTTTTCCTGACTAATTAAATGCCAGCCAAGCTACCTTGCATTTTGCCTACATTCATTTACCCAGCACAATCACTATCTCCATCGTTGTAAATTGAGTTTGCACTTCACATCCACCCATGTTCTCACATCTTCCGCTTTACCCCCAAATATTGTATAGTTAAGTGATTTGTGGTGTTGAAGTAAACTGGAGCTGGTTATAAAGTGGACAGTGAAGATTGAACGCTAATGTTACTATCTGCTGATTCGAACTGGAAAAAATATCAACATGAACTGAGTTCATGTAGATTGCTGATTGTTACAGGATTAGTCATTAAGCGACAACGGGGAGAAAATCTGTTCAGTTATTTGGCATCTATTTTGATGTTTTATTAAAAATCACAATTGAAGTTGTAGACATTTTGTGTTAGCACTTTCACAGATGTCATAATGCTAAAATATTTGACGTCATCTGCAGCTGCCTGCCCAATATTTAATGTGCTGCATCTGGAGATGTTAAAAACCTGGGGGCTTGACATGGTTTGGAACTACAGAAGAAACTTTGGAGAATTTAAATTTGTAACACTGGGGCTTGGTTCCAGATTAGTTGTGTGGATGTGTAAAATGAAGTCCAGGTTAATCTTTGGAGGGTTCATTGTATATGTACATTGAGTAGAAGGAAGATTTCTTTAATGAAGGAGCACATGGAAGGTCTTGAATGTCTGATGTTTTGGTAATGTGAATGTTGATGGTTTACTGTGTGCCTCTGCATGTAAGTGTATCTAATGTGTTTGGTTCCTGGTCAAAACTGCAGAGATGGTTGAATTTTTCCAATAAAAATTCTTTAAATTTAAAATGCAGGTATTGATGTATTTAATTATCTACATTGTAAGGTTATGTTGTAATAAAAGCAATCTTCATGGTGTATTGAATCAGGCCTGATAATTGGTGGCTTCTAGGAAACTTAGAACACAATCTAAATTCTTTGAACCTGTAGTAACTAGACAATCTAGTGAGGTAAGTGAGTTATCAGAATACAAATATAATGCATATCCAAGTGTAGTCTTCCTTCAATGCACTGGCAGCAGTGATGGAGAAATGGTGGTAAGCAGTCTTGTGTTTGTACTTTGATCAGATGGTTTTAATACATTTTGAGGCTGAGGTACTGCTTAGTTAGTTTTCATTACCTCCTGGCTGTCAGTATTGCAGATTGAAATCCTATAGGTTATTGTCTTCTGATGTATAAAATGATAGTTGCACATCAGGAGACACTAGCCAATTGTGTGGAGCCTTGTCTCGGAGTGTACACTGGTGTTATGGAAGCCAGCTGCTCTTCATTCTGGTGTGCAGTAGCTGCCTTTATCTCTATGCTGATTTATTTTTGTGATTCCTTGGCATTTGAAAGCCAGCAGTTAATGTTACACAGGTATAATTATGTTACTGTTTTTCACTTGTTTTCAAATTTTAAATGTATCCTTCAAATATACTGGTCTGATAAGATAATTACAAATACTGGGGCACTGGACGTTATCCAATCCTGCTTATCCAGTCCTCTGGTGGCTTAGATTTTATAAAGTGGTTCTAATTAAAGATCAGAAATAATTTTTAAGATCGTTTTGCTACATCTGAGTAGCTTCCTAGGCCATTCTGAAGAGCAGTTGCTTTCATGCTTGGTTATGTAGGTCTAACAGCTGCAGGTTCTCACTAAATCTTCATTGCTGCATTAGTTCCAGTCATAATCAATACTGCAACCATTACCAGATGAACCTGTAAACTCAACTCAATTAATTTTTTTGACATGGAGTTGATAGACTTTGACTTCAATAAACCAGAGACAGAAGACCACCTTTCTCTGAAATTGGAGATTGAGGGGGAAAAATGGACGGTTTCCTGCGGTATCCTTGAAGGGCTAAAGTGTGAGGTTGTGCAATGCCTCGAACGTTCTTGGAAAATGGAGGCTGCAGTGCCGAAACTGACTTAAAGCAAGGTTTGGTCTTGTGACCTTGTTACAGACCTACTGAGTACTTTCATCCTTGGGGAATTGACTTCAAAGATAGTTCCTGTGGTGCAGCTTTACGTATTTCTAATATTGATTTTCCAGGCTAATCCAGATCCAAACACCTGCCTCGGTGTTTTTGGGCTCAGTTTGTACACCACTGAGCGGGATCTTCGTGAAGTGTTTTCTCGCTATGGGCCTTTGGCAGGTGTCAATGTTGTCTATGATCAGCGGACTGGTCGTTCAAGAGGATTTGCCTTTGTTTATTTTGAAAGGCTTGAGGATGCTAAAGAGGTAATCTGAGAGTGTTAATAGTTATTTATATTGTATATTTTCACATTGTCACACTTATAAGAAAGTTGATAATAAAGTTGTGTTGTGAATTCTGTACAATTACATCTATGAATCAACTGTTTTATTGATCATCATTCAAAATATATTAGCTTTCCCTTGATCGTTGATTCATAATACCAGGACATTACCCTACAGCACAAAAGGGAAAAAAACACTGTTGCCTTTTGAGGCCGTTGGATGTGGCCCTGTCAGCGGCACTTCGCTGCTTCAGTAAAGCATCCCTCCCACTCCAGGCATTCTCTCTTCTCCCTCTCATCAGGTAGGAGGTAGAAAAGCTTGAACGTGTGTACAACCAGGCTCGTGCACAGTTTTTGTCCCACTTGAACAGGCCTCCTTTACGTTAAAGATGAACTCTTGATGGTAATCTGTCTCCATGATATTTGCACCTTAATATCCACCTGCACTGCACCTACTCTGTTACACTATATTGTGCATTCTGTTACTGCTTTTCCCATGTGCCACCTTATACTGATGCTTTGAAATTGTATGGATGACATGCAAACCTTTTGAAAATATTTTTCACATGTCATATTCTAATTCTAGTATTCATTGCAACACTAAGAAGGTTTTATCACTGGGACATGTAATTTTATTTTATGTTAACTGTCTGCAGGCAATGGAACGTGCTAATGGGATGGAATTGGATGGTAGACGAATTCGTGTAGATTATTCTATTACAAAGAGGCCCCACACTCCTACTCCCGGAATCTATATGGGAAGGCCAACTCAGTAAGGAAGAAAACTTTAATGATTTAAAAACTCTTGTGTTCCATTGTGGATTTTTTGTAATTAAGAGTTTTCTAATTCCCATTATTAGCAGCAGTGGAGGTGGTGGTGGTGGAGGACGTCGCCGGGATTCTTACTATGATCGAGGCTATGATAAATATGATCGATATGATGATCGGGACTATGATTATCGATACAGGTAAAGTATTTCATAATTTTATATTTTTATCAGATCCATCCCTCCCTTGTCATATTTATCTTAAAATTATTTTTAGAAGATATTTTCCCCAGTTCTGGTAAAGGATTTGACCCGAAATGCTCATTTACTTTCTGCAAATACCGCCTGACCTATTGTGTTTGTTATGCTGGAGATGGGTGTTTTTTTTTGTAGGCTTGAATCTGTAAATGGCACTAGGGGGAAAAAAAACTGTATATTGGCTTTCAACCTATAAGCACAGTAACTGCTTCAAGTTATGCATAATGCCCAGCTACACCCTTATTTCAGCTTGTCTACAATTAGACTTGTTTTTCACCTCGAGTCAAAATAACAGGTTGAACAACATGTGCATTCTGTCAAATACAAACTTCTCGTTTAGCCTGTTATTTTGTTGCCATCAAATACAATTTGTTAATAAAGTGTTGCTGGGTGGGGCAGGTTTATTGGGCCAGAAGGGTCTGTTACTTATAAAATAAAAGGAGTTGAATGCTAAGTGTACTTATTTAACATCTTTTCCTTTTTTAATTTGCTATTGAAGGACATGGGGTTCTCAAATAAACCAACATTGCTTAAAGGAAACCACTATGTTGGATATTTTTATAATCCCGGCATCTAGATTATAAAGAGTTTGTGTAAAATCAATTGGGGTGTTTCTCTGCTTTCTTCACACTGCCCTAAAATCGTCATGACTGTCCTGGAGATGACTAATCAATTGGTTATACAATGAATACTCGCCTTTTGCTTTGGCAATGATAATAATGAAGTTATTTTACGCAATGCTCATTATTTAATTCAGTTCTTTAATGAGAATTTTCACACAGCCATATAAGAATTCTGCATACAAATATAATGGGTATCTACCAAAATTAAAATCTTAAGGTAGTTCAACCTTATTTCATTACAGTAGACGGCGATCTCCATCACCTTACTACAGCCGAGGATACCGATCACGCTCAAGGTCTCGTTCCTATTCACCTCGTAAGTACTACAATTGAATGAACTTGTCTAATATGTGTCTACGCAAATTGAATTAAAAAGCTGGGCATGATAAACTTTAGTAAATCATACTGTTCTTCATTAAGGTCACAATTATACCCCATTCCCTGGTTCTGTGACTAGGAAGTTCTGTCCTACCTGTTGCAATTGGATAGTCCGTTATTCTGAAATTGCTCCCCAATGCAGGTGTCCTCATGAAGAGAATCCTGCATTGCATTAAGGTTAACTTTCATTGTTCTGAGCTCGGCATGTAATTATCCCAATTTAACTGTTCTAATAGAAGGAATGAACCCAGCAAATCTTCTCAAACTAACTCCAATCTAAATATGTTCCTCAAGGGATAAAAGTTGTATTAGTGCTCTTCAATGTCCTGTACTATTTCAGAGGTTTTTTTCTGCGGGCATACTTAGCAAATCCATAGAACAGTTAACTGAACTGTAGACGTCGGGAACTGATAACTGTGAGGGGGAAAGAACTGCAAATGCAGATAAATAATGAGCATAATATAACAGCGTCCTTAAATGAGTGTAGCTCTTCCCTTTTAAGAGCCTTATGGTTATGGCCGAGACAAAGTGTTGTGTCCTTGAGCAAGGCACTTAATCACACATTGCTCTGCGAGGACACTGGTGCCAAGCTGTATGGGTCCTAATGCCCTTCCCTTGGACAACATTGGTGTCGTGGAGATGGGAGACTTGCAGCGTGGGCAACTACTGGTCTTCCATACAACCTTGCCCAGGCCTGTGCCCTGGAGAGTGAAGACTTTCCAGGTGCAGATCCATGGTCTCACAAGACTAACAGATGCCTTTATGGTTGAGAGGTAGAAACTGTTCTTGAACCTGGTGGTGCAAGTCCTGAGGCACATGTACCTTCTACCTGATGGAAGCAACAAGGAAAGAGCCTGGCCTGGCCAGAGAGGATCTTTGATGATGCAACATTTCTTGTAGATGTGCTGAATGGTTGAGAGAGTTTTACCATGATGTATTGGGCTGAATCCACTATTTTTGCAGGATTTTCTGCTCATACGCATTAGTGTTTCCATACCAGGATGTAATACAGACAGTCAGCACACTTTCCACCACACTTCTATAGATGTTTGCCGGGATTTTCAATGACATGTCGAACCTGTGCAGAATCTTACGAAGTAGAGGTGCTGGCGTGCTTTCTTCGCAATAATATTTATATGATGGGTCCAGGACAGGTCCTCTGAGATAGTGACACCCAGGAATTTACAGTTACTGACTCTCTCCACCGCTGATCCTCTGATGATTATTGGGTCATGGACCTCTGGTTTCCTCTGCTGAAGTCCTTGGTGTTAGTGACATTGAATGAGAGGTTGTTATTACACAACTCAGCCAAGTTTTCAATCTCCCTCTTGTATGCTAATTCTCTGTGGGCAGCAAGAATTTGTCCCATTTGTATTCCCTCTTTGATTTCTTTGTATGCCTGTATGCTAATGTAGAATACTGTCTGTGTAAGGCAGTATTCTGTAGTCTTTCCATTTAAATAGTGTTTTGCTTTTCTTCCTACCAAAATGAATAAAACAATTCCCATCAGTCTTCGAGACCCATGCATGTGGAAAATGATCAATTTGTTTATCCATCCCTGTGGCCTCTGATCGCATCTACAAATGTTCTGGCTTCCCCAGCACTGAGTTCCAGATCCTTATACCTGCTTCTATTTTACTCTCACTCCATTTAATCTAAAGGTTCTAGATTGTAGCTTCTAGGTAATTTTTTCATGTACAGGTGCATAATAATGTCCAAAGCTTATACTCCAGCTCACCAGATTTGAGCAAATACCTTTTGTGTATTTGAAGGTTTATGATCCCCAGGAGATTTCACATATAACAAGCACAGTGCATCACCTCCCTACTGATCACTTCCTTTAATTGGTAATTAATATTTCATGTGCTGTTTGTATTTTTTTTTACTGTGGTTAATCAAGGTACCAGTTTTAAAACTGATTTTATCGTACAGTATAGTTTAGAGCTAACCCTTCTACGATCAGGGTGGGATTGAAAAAGCTGACAAATCTTCCTGTGATATCAGTCTTGGCTTGCTGCTAGTACTTTAAAATGTCCTCCTCTAAACTAGGGCCTCTTGTCATGAGTGTGTGAGAGTCAACACATTTCATATTCATTCTGTGCTGCAATAACTATTGACCATGTTGTATATTTGTCAGGTTCATTGTTGTATAAATTTGTTTTGCAGGTCGTTACTGATCAGACTCTACTGCTTGCTGGACAACTGTCTAAAAGATTTTTAATCTACGTGTTACAGCAACTTTTTTTTGAGGGTGGGGTGGGGTTAAGATTTTGGTAGTTGTGCATGATAGTTTCTGTGGCTATATAACTACTTTGGAAAGCCATTCTAAAAGCTACTTGCTGGAACTGATTTGTGTAAGTTCATAACTCGATGTAAAGACTCGGGCTGGAATTTAATGGTTGGTAATCTTTTTATTACCAGCTGCAGGTTTTTTTTTTGAACATGCAAATGCCAATATTCATTAGTTTTGTCATGTTGTTTGACTTTGTCATTCAGTTGTGTTTACTGTTTGAAGCTGTCCTAAGTTCTGTTTTTTTTATAATCCTTTCAAAGATCAGTATATACATTTTACAAAATAACTTGAAAATGTACAAAATGGTGGATTGTTAGAATGTCGTTTTTGAAAGATACTTTAAGATTCAAGTTTGGAGCCTACTGATCTGACTGGGTAATAGTGGAATATTGCATTTCTGCCCTGGATTGAAAGTATGATGTGAGAATTGTCTTCACAATTGTAAAGGATTATATTAATTAAATTTTTTTTAGTTAATGGTGTCTGTTTTGACCTGCAATATAGTCCCTGCATATTGACCAACTGCTATAATGTACAACACTTTACTGAATATTAAAAATGCCTCCTGAATAGGAGGTAGGAAGGATCATTTATTGTTTGTTTTTGGATAGTCTAATTTTCAACTATTTGATACCAGAGAACCTTTCTAGAAATTGTTAGACTCCAGACACCATTTGCATGATGGTGCTATCTATCTTCCAGAGATACTCTAAAACTGAAGCAGTCTGGGGAAATGCATCTAATAGTACAATTGCCATTGTTTAGAAATGGTACATAATGAGGCCAGTTCGCCCATTGTTTCCATGTGGAAAGTGTATCAAAGCAGATGCTAATGACAGGACCCTGAACACTAGACTTATAACATCTGTCTCACCAACTCAAGTACCTAGGGGTCACTGACCCTCGAGCCTCTTGCCTTCACTAAACTCCTATCCTGGAACCCACCAGCAACTCACTACCAGCCTTGTTTCTCCTTGTGTCACATAATCCTTTCGAAAATGTGCTGTATGGAGCTACTTCGCAAGCAGCTGTTACATTACTGAGCCAATCTCAAATCCATGTTAGAAAATGTTTCTCTTAAGCCATGTGCTTCAGCATTGCTGTTATGTACACCATTAACTGCACCTCATCAAAATTCCTGTTTAAGTATAGTTTACCATTGACAAATCTGTGCTGACTTGAAGCAAAGAACGGTGTAGGCTCTTTGCCGACCTTTTAACCCACTCCAAGTTCTCTGCCACCACCCTTGGGTAGTGCAATTCATGCATCTATGATTGTGTATGTGTGTGTGTGTATATATACAGTGGCATGCAAAAATTTGGCACCTCGGTCAAAATTTCTGTTACTGTGATTAGTTAAGTGAGTGGAAGATGAACTGATCTCCAAAAGTCATAAAGTTAAAGATGAAACATTCTTTTCAACATTTTAAGCAAGATTAGTGTATTATTTTTGTTTTGTACAATTTTGGAGTGGGGGAAAAAAGGAAAGGAGCACCATGCAAAAGTTTGGGCACCCCAAGGGATTTGAGCTCTCAGATAACTTTTACCAAGGTCTCAGACCTTAATTAGCCTGTTAGGGCTATGGCTTGTTCGGAATCACCGGTATCAAAGGCCAGGTGATGCAAATTTCAAAGCTTTATAAATACCCTAGCTACTCAAACCTTGTCCCAACAATCAGCAGCCATGGGCTCCTCTAAGCAGCTGCCTAGCACTCTGAAAATTAAAATAAATGATGCCCACAAAGCAGGAGAAGGTTATAAGAAGATAGCAAAGTGTTTTCAGGTAGCAGTTTCCTCAGTTGGTAATGTAATTAAGAAATAGCAGTTAACAGGAACGGTGGAGGTCTGGAAGACCAACAAAACCTTCGGAAAGAACTGCTCGTAGGATTGCTAGAAAGGCAAATTAAAAACCCTGTTTGACTGCAAAAGACCTTCAGGAAGATTTAGCAGACTCTGGAGTGGTGGTGCAGCGACACCTGCACAAATATGACCTTCATGCAAGAGTCATCAGAAGAAAACCTTTCCTGCGTCCTTACCACAAAATTCAGCGTCAGGAGTTTGCAAAGGAACATCTAAAGAAACCTGATGCATTTTGGAAGCAAGTCCTGTGGACTGATGAAGTTAAAATAAAACTTTGGCTGCAATGAGCAAAGTTATGTTTGGAGAAAAAAGGGTGCAGAATTTCATGAAAACCTCTCCAACTGTTAAGCACAGGGCTGGATCGATCATGCTTCCCTTCAAGAGGCGCAAGCTGAAGGTTTTGCCATGGTCCTCACAGTCCCCTGACCTAAACATCATTGAAAATCTGTGGATAGTCCTCAAAAGAGCAGTGCATGCAAGACAGCCCAAGAATCTCTCAGAACTAGAAGCCTTTTGCAAGGAAGAATGGGCAGAAATCCCCCAAACAAGAATTGAAAGACTTAGCTGGCTACAGAAAGCATTTACAAGCTGTGATACTTACCAAAGGGGGTATTACTAAGTACTGACCATGCAGGGTGTCCAAACTTTTGCTTCAGGCCCTTTTCCTTTTTTGTTATTTTGAAACTAAAAGATGGAAATAAAAAAAGTAATCTTGGTTAAAATATTAAAGAAATGTGTCATTTTTAACTATGCCTTTTGGAAATCAGGTCATCTTTTACTCGCTTAGCTATTCACAGTAACAGAAATTTTGACCAGGGTGCCCAAACTTTTGCATGCCACTGTATGTAAGCCTGGGAAAAGTCCTGATCTCCACTCCACGCCTCTTGAACACCTATCAAGTCACCTCTTCCTCTTCTCTAAAGAGAAAATACCTGCCTAAGGCTAAACCAAGGACCATCTGTCACTTTTTAAACAAAGGAATGGTATTTACCATTCTCTACTCCCCTGTACCAGCCCTGAATCCATAAGCCTTTTAAATACTGCAGTCAGTATCCCTGAGACATGCCTCCATTTCTTGTGATGTACCCCCTTCAAGGTTCTACTGACTTCCAACTTCAGCCAACTTTTGCTTTTATTTTGTATGAAATCTCTGCTCTCCTTCATGAAGTATCTCTTCTCTTGCACAGATGCAAGCTATTTAGTACTGAGCAGTGTTTCAATGTACAGGTTCATATTTTTATCCTGTCACATTTAGCTATTTATCTATGCATCTAGAACACCTTTGGATTCTCGTTGATACCGGTAACTGGCCTCCTCATGATTAATTGTTCATTAGATTTTTTTTTGGTCTTTGGCATGTATTCCTCATTGTTGGAACATTCTTACTAATAGAAGTTTGTTTCATGTGCTTTGAATAACTGCTCCTATTACAAGTGACTTTATAAAAATAACATTCCAGCTTTAAAGAATTTGGAAGGTAACAAAACTGAAAGATGCCACATACACTCAATGGCCATTTTATTAGGTAGAGGTGTGGAATCCAGTGTGGTTTTCTGCTCCTGTGGCCCATCCACTTCAAGGGTTAATGTATGTTCGGAGATGCTCTTCTGCACACCATTGTAACGTAGTTACTTGAGTTGATCACCTTCCTGTTGCCTTAAACCAGTCTGGCCATTCTCCTCTGACTGCTAATTAACGCGTTCTCACCCACAGAACTGCCAGTCACTGAATTTTTTTTTTGCCCCTTTTGTCATTGAAATTTGCATTGACCGTTGTCCTTGTGTTGCAATCACTTATCTAGTTTTAACACAACATGCCATTTTTGAGTGGATTCTATTGGGCTTTTCCTTTTTTGGTCAAACTGGAATTTTGACAAATGCTTTGGTAAAATCCAAATACACTTGACTGGACCCCTGAAATTTTAGTCCACTTACGAATTAGGCCTTTATCTACATCATACAAAATAAATCCTTTACATCATTTACAAAGAGCTTTGAGAATTCAAAGAGGTAACCAAGAGAGATTCTTCCTATTTAAACCTCCATCACAATCAGGTTTAATATCACTGACATCATCATTATGTGCTGTGTCATATGATGTGGGCGATCATGGTCTAACAACTATTAACCATGATTGTTCTCGGCAAATTTTTCGACAGTCGTTTGCCATTGCTACTTTCAGGGTAGTGCTCACAAAACAGGTGAATCCAACCATGATCAAGTGTTGATGAGCAGAGTGATCTTGGGATCTTAAGTTCCTACTGTGTGAGGGAGGATAGGCAGGGGACAGAGAATGGGAGCACTCAGACCAAAGATGTAGGGGAGAAGGAAGAAAAAGATAACAAAGTTGTTTGCTCCATTAGGGATAAACAGAGGGTAAGAGGTGGAGAGTTTCTTAAATGCATCTATTTTAATGCTAGGAGCATTGTAAGAAAGGTGGATGAGCTTAGAGCATGGATTGATAACCTGGAAATATGATGTTTTAGCTATTAGTAAAATGTGGTTGCAGGAGGGGTGTGATTGGCAACTAAATATTCCAGGATTTTGTTGCTTCAGGTTTGATAGAATTGGAGGGGCAAGAGGGGGAGGTGTTGCATTGCTTGTCAGAGAAAATATAACAGCGGTGCTCTGGCAGGATAGATTAGTTAGTGGACTCGTCCAGGGAGGCTATTTGGGTGGAATTGAGGAATAGGAAAGGTGTAGTGACACTTATAGGGGTGTATTATAGACCACCTAATGGGGACAGAGAATTGGAGGAGCAAATTTGTAATAGAGGTACCAACTAGAGAAGGGACAGTGTTGGATCTCCTGTTAGGGAATGAGATGGGTCAGGTGACGGAGGTATGTGTTGGGGAGCACTTCGGGTCCAGTGATCACGATGCCATTAATTTCAATATAATTATGGAGAATGATAAGACTGGACCCAAGGTTGAAATTTTTGATTGGAGAAAGGCTAACTTTGAGGAGATGCGAAAGAATTTAGAAGGAGTGGATTGGGACAATTTGTTTTAAGAGAAGAATGTAATAGAGAAATGGAGATCATTTAAAGGTGAAATTTTGAGGGTACTAGAATCTTTATGTTCCTGTTAGGTTGAAAGGAAAGGTTAAGAGTTTGAGAAAGCCGTGGTTTTCAAGGGATATTGGAAACTAGGTTTGGAAAAAGAGAGATCTACAATAAATATAGGCAGCTTGGAGTAAATGAGGTGCTTGAGGAATATAACGGATGTAAAAAGAATCTTAAGAAAGAAATTAGAAAAGCTAAAAGAAGATATGAGGTTGCTTTGGCAAGTGAGGTGAAAATAAATCCCAGGGGTTTCTACAGTTATATTAATAGCAAAAAGATAGTGAGGGATAAAATTGGTCCCTTGGAGAATCAGAGTGGACTGCTATGTGCGGAACCAAAAGAGATGGGGGAGATTTTGAAAAATTTCTTTTCTTCAGTATTCACCAAGGAGAAGGATATTGAATTGTGTAAGGTAAGGGAAACAAGTAGGGTAGTTATGGAAACTATGATGATTAAAGAAGAGGGAGTACTGGTGCTTTTAAGGAAGTGTATAAGTCTCCGGGTCCTGAAAAGATATTCCCTAGGACCTTGAGGGAAGTTAGTGTGGAAATAGCAGGGGCTATGACAGAAATATTTCAAATGTCATTAGAAGCAGGGATGGTGTTGGAGGATTGGCGTATTGCTCGTGTTGTTCCATTGTTTAAAAAAGGGTTCTAAGAGTAAACCTAGCAATTATTGGCCTGTGAGTTTGATGTCAGTGGTGGGTAAATTGATGGAAAGTATTCTTAGAGATGGTATATATAATTATCTGGACAGTCAACATGGATTTGTGTGTGGAAGATCATGTTTGACAAATCTTATTGAATTTTTTGAAGAGGTTACTAGGAAAGTTGACAAGGGTAAAGCAGTGGATGTTGTCTATATGGACTTCAGTAAGGCCTTTGACAAGGTTCCACACGGAAGGTTAGTTAGGAAGGTTCAATTGTTAGGTATTAATATTGCAGTAGTAAAGTGGATTCAGCAGTGGCTAGATGGGAAATGCCAGAGAATAGTGGTGGATAACTGTCTGTCAGGTTGGAGGCCGGTGTCCAGTGGTGTGCCTTAGGGATCTGTACTGGGTCCAATGTTGTTTGTCATATATATTAATGATCTGGATGATGGGGTGGTAAATTGGATTAGTAAGTATGCAGATGATACTAAGATAGGTGGAGTTGTGGATAATGAAGTAGGTTTTCAAAGCTTGCAGAGAGATTTAGGCCAGTTAAAAGAGTGGGCTGCAAGATGGCGGATGGAGTTTAATGCTGATAAATGTGAGGTGCTACATTTTGGTGGGACTAATCAAAATAGGACATACATGGTAAATGGTAGGGCATTGAAATATGCAGTAGAACAGAGGGATCTAGGAATAATAGTGCATAGTTCCCTGAAGATGGAATCTCATGTGGATAGGGTGGTGAAGAAAGCTTTTGGTATGCTGGCCTTTATAAATCAGCATAGGAGTTTGGATGTAATGCTGAAATTGTACAAGGCATTGGTAAGGCTAAATTTGGAGTATTGTGTACAGTTCTGGTCACTGAATTATAGGAAGGATGTCAACAAAATTGAGAGAGTACAGAGAAAATTTACTAGAATGTTACCTGGGTTTCATCTGCTAAGTTACAGAGAAAGGTTGAACAAGTTGGGTCTTTATTCTTTGGAGCGTAGAAGGTTGAGGGAGGACTTGATAGAGGTATTTAAAATAATGAGGGGGATAGATAGAGTTGACATGGATAGGCTTTTTCCATTGAGAGTGGGGGAGATTCAAACAAGAGGACATGAGTTGAGAGTTAAAGGGCAAAAGTTTAAGGGTAACATGAGGGGGAACTTCTTTACTCAGAGAGTGGTAGCTGTGTGGAACGAGCTTCCAGCAGAAGTGGTTGAGGCAGGTTCGATGTTGTCGCTTAAAGTTAAACTGGACAGCTATATGGACAGGAAAGGAATGGAGGGTTATGGGCTGAGTGCAGGTCGGTGGGACTAGGTGAGAGTAAGAGTTCAGCATGGACTAGAAGGGCCGAGATGGCCTGTTTCCATGCTGTAATTGTTATATGATTATATTGCTCCTTGAAAGGCTGCAGAAGTCCAAAAGGCGGTTAGGAAGGCTTATGGAATGCTTGCTTTTATTAATCAAGGCTTTGAGTTCAAAAGTCAAGAGGTTATGTTGCAACTTTATAAAACTGGTTGAGCCACATCTGGAGTATTGTCTACAGTTCTGGTTGCCCCACTGTAGGTAGGATGTTGAAACTTTGGAGAGGCTGCAGAAGGTTTGTGCTATCTTGCGAAGCTGGATAAATGTGGATTGTTTTCTTTGGAGTGCCTGAGACTGAAGAGAGATCTGACAGAGAGTTATAAGATTGAGAGGCATAGACAGGGAGCATCTGTTTCCCAGGGTTGAAATGTCTAATACCAGAGGACATGCATTGAAGGAAAGGGGTATTTTTTTTTCCACTCAGAGTGGTGGATGCCTGCACTGTGCTGTGTGGTATGGTTGTCGAGGTAAAAGCATTAGAGACTATTAAGAGTTGTTTAGATAGGCACATGGATATGAGGAAGATGGAGGGATATAGGTAGGAACAGTTAGGAGGGATGGATGCATTTGATTTGCTTTTTAGCTGATTCGGCACAACATTGTGGAGTGAATGGCCCGTTGCTGTACTGATCTGTTCTATGTTCGAATACTCTTCAGAGATTGTATGCCTGACATCTGTGATCACATAACTAGGACATGATATGCACTAGCTGCTCATATGGCCACCAACCACCTGCTCCCATGGCTTCATGTGAGCCTGAGTCGGGGTCTAAGCAGGTGCTACACCTTGCCCAAGGCTGAGCTGCAGGCTAATGGAGGGAAGGAGTGCCCTACACATTTAATAGAGATGTATCTCTGCCATTCCATTACTGACATATATCATGATATTTGTTGTTATGCAGGAGCGGTGCATCGCAATGCATAATAAAAAAACTAAATTACAATACTACATATTTTGTTAAAAATTAATTTAGTGTAAAAAGAGCAAAAATGAAAAATATATTGAGGTAGTGTACATGGTTTCAGGTAACTGATGACAGAGGGGGTGAAGCTGTTCCTGAAACACTGATTCTGTGTCTTCAGGCTCCTATACCTGCTCCTCGATGGCAGCAATGGGAAGAGGGCATGTCCTGGGTGCAGGGGGTGTTTAATGATGGATGCTGGGGAGGCAAGTACCCACGATGGAGCTGGCTGGGTTACAGCTTTCTGCAGATTGGTTCTTAGACAAATATCTCTGTGTAAACACCCAGCCAGGCAATAACACGAATTTTGCTGGGCTTTTATTAATCCCCCAAAGTAGTATCATACATTTGTAAGTCCTTCCGAAAACATTGACTTGCATCATTTGCCTCCCCTGGTGCTGCTTGACCCTTAGGGAGCTTAAGGTAAAGGAACCCTGAGGAGGCAGTGATCATGGTAGAATAGAATTCACCCTGCAATTGGAGAGGGAGAAGATAAAGTCAGATGTAACAGACAATCACTGCAATCCCACTGTAAGTTCACCTTCAGGGTCTAGCTTTTGAATTGCCTCCATGACCTGGCATTTTTACGGTGTGAACTGAAATCTTGAAAGTACAGGATGGTTGTGACATGATGTGTACAAGCCGAGCGAGCCAATGTTTCGCTGTTTGAGGTGATTCAAAGCAGCAGAAGCAAGACAGGGCCCATGCCTGAGAGCAAAGAACAAGTGAAGGTTTGACCGACATGTGTGCTGGGCCAGATGGGAAAGGACTGGAGGCAAGAGATGAACAGTGTTCGGCTCGCTGCTCCGTGCGGTTTACTTGCCTCTGCGCTGAAATGAGACTGTGGCCTGCAAATAACAGGCTACTCTTGGACTAGCTGTAGTGGTGATTGACTTCATGTCTGTGGACTCACTTGTGAATTTCAGTACCAAATGTTATTTGCTTACATGATTGTGTGATTTGTTTTTTTTTCTCTACATTGGGTGTTTGATGGTCATTTTTTGAAATGGGGTCTATTGGGTTTTTTTGTGGCTGTCTGTAAGGAGACAACTCTCAAGGTTGTATATAGCATGCATACTTCGATAATAAATGCATATCAGACCATAAGACACAGGAGCGGAATTATGCCATTCTGCCCATCGAGTCAGGAAACGATCAACTTCCGCCTTAAATATACCCACGGACTTGGGCTCCACCGCGGTCTGTGGCAGAGTATTCCACAGATTCACTACCCTCTAGCTATGAAAATTCCTTCTTACCTCTGTTTTAAAAGGTTGCTCCTCAATTTTGAGGCCGTGCCCTCTAGTTCTGGATCCCTCCATCATAGAAAACAACCTTGCCACATCCACCCTATCTCGTCCTTTCAATATTTGGTAGGTTTCAATGAGATCACCATGTATTCTTCTCAATTCCAGTAACTACAGGCCCACAGCTGCCAAATGCTCCTCATATGTTAGCCCCTTCATTCCTGGAATCATCCTCGTGAGCCTCCTTTGGATTCTCTCCAATGACAGCACATCCTTTCTGAGATATGGGACCCAAAACTGTTGACTATACTCCAAGCATGGCCTGACTAGTGTCTTACAAAGGCTTAGCATTATCACAATGCTTTTATATTGGATTCCCCTTGAAATAAATGCCAACATTGCATTTACCTTCTTTACCACAGACTCAACCTGTAAATTAACCTTCTGGGAGTCTTTCACGAGGACTCCTAAGTCCCTCTGAACCTCTGATGTTTGAACCTTCTCCCCATTTTGATAATAGTCCACACTGTTGTTCCTTTTACCAAAAAGTATTATTGTACATTTCCCAACACTGTATTCCATCTGCCACTTTTTTGCCCATTCTTCCAATTTGTCAAAGTCCTGCTTAGTTGTTTGTCAGTGATTTGGATAATGGAGCTGATGGCTTTGTGGCAAAGTTTGCAGATGCTACAAAGATAGGTTGAGGGGTAGGTAGTGCTGAGGAAGTGGTGACCCCTGAGGAACACCACTAGTCACTGGCAGCCAACCAGAAAAGGCCCCTTTTGTTGCCCTCCTGCCTGCCAGCTATTCCTCTATCAATGCCAGTATCTTTCCTGTAAGGTCATAGGATTTTATCTAGTTAAACAGCTTCATGTGTGGCACCTTATCAAACACCTGAAAATACAAGTAAATGACATCCACTGCCTCTCACTTGTCCACCCTGCTTGTTACTTCCTTGAAAACTCTTAACAGATTTGTCAGGCAGGATTTCCCTTTACAGAAACCATGCTGACTTTAATTTATTTTATCATTCGTCTCCAAGTACCCGAAACCTCATCCTTAATAATAAACTCCAACATTTTCCCAACCACTGAGGTTAAACTAACTGGCCTATAATTTCCTTTCTTTTTGCTTTCCTCCCTTCTTAAAGTGTGGAGTGACATTTGCAATCTTCCATCCTCTGGAACCATGCCAGAATCAAATGGTTCTTGAAGGATCATGATCAATAAATCATCAACAAATGCATCCGTAATGGCTTTTTTGAACATCCTGTCATGGAACCTACAATTGATTGAGGAACAGTGGAAGACTTTCGGAGATGTTTCATGGTGCTCAACAAAAGTATGTTCCAGTTAAAAGCAAGGACAGTGAGGATGGGGAGAGCCAACCTTGGATAACTAAGGAAATATAAGAAGGCATCAAACAAAAGCTCGTGCATACAAAGTCACCAAGAGTATTGGGAAACTGGAAGATTGAGAAAACTTTAAAAAGCAACAACGAATCACTAAGCAAGCAATAAAGAAAGGGAAGTTAGATTATGAAAATAAACTAACATTATACATACAAATGGATAGTAAAAGTTTTTATAATTATATAAAGCAGAAGAATGTGGCTAAAGTGAAATAGGTCCCTTGGATAGGATGAGAAGGGGGTATTGATATTGGGTAATGAGGAAATGACAGTGGCTTTGAATGACTATTTGGGGTCAGTCTTCATGATGGAGGACACGTCTAACATGCCAAAGAGAGAAGTTAATGGATGCGAAGGGAGGTGAGGACCATGATACAATAGTTATCACTAGAGAGGTAGTGCTGAGCAAACTTGTGGGTCTGAAGATAGATAAGTCCTCTGGTCCTGATGGCATGCATCCCAGAGTACTGAAGAAATGGCAGAAGTTATAGTAGAGGCTTTGGAGATAATGTACCAAAATTCTCTGGACTCTGAGCAGATCCTGGTGGATTGGAAGATGGCGAATGTCACGACACTGTTCAGAAAAGGATGTATGCAAAAGGCAGGTAACTATAGGCCAGTTAGTTTAACATCTGTAGTTGGGAAAATGCTTGAAGCTATCATTAAAGAAGAAATAACGAGGCATCTGGAAAGAAATGGATGCATCAGGAAGATGCAACATGGATTCAGCAAAGGCAGGTCCTGTTTGACAAACTTACTGGATCTTTGAGGATATAACAAGCGCAGAGGGGAACAGATAAACGTTATTTACTAAGATTTCCAGAAGGTGTTTGATAAGGTGCCTCATAAAAGACTTATCCATAAGATGCATCGAGTTGGGGGTGATGTATTAGCATGGATAGAGGATTGATTATGTAATAGAAAGCAGTAAGTTGGGATACATGAGTGTTATTCTGGTTGGAAATCAGTGATGAGTGGTGTGCTGTGGGGATCAGTGCTGGGCCCACAACTGTTCACGATACACATTAATGATCTGGAAGAAGGGACTGAGTGTAGTGTACCTAAGTTTGCTGATGATGATAAATTGAGTGGAAGCACAAATTGGAGAGTCTGCAGAGAGATATAGATAGGTTAAGTGAGTGGGCAAGGGTCTGGCAGATGGAGTACAATGTTGGTAAATGTGACGTTATACAATTTGAAAGGAAAAATGGAAGAGCAGATTATTATTTAAATAGTTAAAAAATGGCAGCATGCTACTGTGCAGAGGGACTTGGGAGTGTTTGTGCATTAATCACAAGAGGTTAGTTTGCAGGGGCAGCAGGCTATCAAGAAGGCAAATGGGATGTGAGCTTTCACTGCTAGAGGGATTGAATTTAAGAGCAGGGAGGTTATTCTGCAACTATACAGGGTACTCGTGAGGCCGCATCTGGAATACTGTGTGCAGTTCTGGTCTCCTTACTTGAGGAAGGATATGCTGGCTTTGGAGGTGGTGCAGAGGAGGTTCACCAGGTTGATTCTAGAGATGAGGGGTTAGACTATGAGGAGAGATTGAGTCGCCTGGGACTATACTCACTGGAATTCAGAAGGATGAGAGAAGATCTTATAGAAACATATAAAATTATGAAAGGGATAGAGGCAGGAAAGGTGTTTCCACTGATAGGTGAGACTAGAACTAAGAGACATAGCCTCAAGATTTGGGGGAGTAGATTTAGGACGGAGATGAGAAGGGAATGCTTTACCAAAAGAGTGGTGAATCTATAGAATTCTCTGCCAAATGGAGGCTACCTCAGTAAATATATTTAAGACAAGGTTGGATAGATTTTTGCATAGTAGGAGAATTAAGGGTTATGGGGAAAAGGCCGGTAGGTAGAGATGAATCCACAGCCATTCACCATGATCTTATTGAATGACGGAACAGGCTCAACGGGCCAGATGGCCTACTCCTGCTCCTATTTCTTATGTTCTTATGTAATGCATCTGTTATCTCTTCAGCAACCTGTCTCAGGACTCTGGGATGTAGTCCATCTGGTCCAGCTGACTTATCCACCTTAAGACCTTTCAGTTTGCCCAGCACTTTTCCTTTCATAATAGCAATGGCACTCACTCCTGCTCCCTGACTCTCATGGATTTCTGGCACACTGCTAGTGTTTTCCACAGTGAAGACAGATGCAAAGTACCCACTAAGTTCATCTGCCATTTTTTTGTCTCCCATTACTACCTCGCCAGTGTTATTTTCCAGTGGTCCAATATCAACTCTCACCTCCCTTTTGCTCTTTATATAACTGAAAAACTTTTGGTATCCTGCTTTACATTATCGACTAGTCTGCCCTCATATTTGGTTCCAAGGTTGTCAAGCCGAGGGGTGGTAGTGGGGACAAGCTCCCACTACCTAAAAGTGCTCCTCACGGCATGCCCCTCAAATAGCCTCTGACAACCAAGTCCAACTCCTGGCCTTCTCGTGTGGCTTATCTCTAAGCCCGGCGGAACTGTTTCCACTGACAGGAGAAGGGGCGAAGGCGGGTCCTGGCGCCTTAAAACCAGTGCTTCCAGTAGATGGAGCTCGTTAGCCTGGGAAGGCAGTCCATCTAAGGGAGGGAAACTCTGATTTCAAACCTCTGCTGCCTTGCGGCCATACCCACTCATGGGAAAGGCTTTGGGAGTAAACCCTGAGGACAGATCCGGAGCTGGGGTCCCTAAGGCAGTCCGACGTTGCCTTCAACCTCGTTCTGGCAACTCCTGCGACAACACTGGTGCCAAACTGTATCAGCCCTTGCCCTTCCCTTGGACAACATCAGTGTCGTGAGAGGGGAGACTTGCAGCATGGGCAACTGCCGGTCTTCCATACAGCCTTGCCCAGGCCTGCGCCCTGGAGAGGACACTCCAGCGTCGCCTCACCGCGATGGCACAACCCGGAAAGCAGCCCTCATATTTTATCTTTTCCCTTCTTTTAGCTTTTTTAGTTGCCTTTTGTTGGATTTTGGAGCTTCCCAACCATCCAACTTCACACTCACTTTTGCTACATTATATGCCCGCAGTCCTTAGCTTACTTTGTCAGCCATGGTTGCCTACCCTTGTCATTTGAGAACTTCTTCTGTGGACATATCTATCCCACGCCTTGTGAACTATTTTCAGAAACTTCAGCCACCTCTGTTCTGCATCATCTCTGCCAGTATCCTCATCCAGTCCACCTGGGCAAGCTCCTCTCTCATGCCTCTGTAATTCCCTTTATTCCATTGCGATACTGATACACGTGAGTTATGCTACTCCCTCTCAAGTTGCAGTATGAATTCAATCATATTATCATCTCTACTTCCTAAGGATTCCTTTACATTAAGGTCCCTAATAAGATCTGGGTTATTACACAACTCCCAATCTGAGATAACCTTTCCCCGAGTAGGCGTGAGCACAAGCTGTTCTAAAAAGCATTCAACAAATTCCCTCTCTTGCGTACCGACACCAACCCCCTTGCATATTGAAGTCCCTCTCCCATTACAGTGGTGTCATTACCCTTATCTCATGCCTCTTCTGGCTCCCTTTGCAATCTCAAGCCCTCATCTTGGCTACCTGATTCCCATAATGGTTTTGTAACCCTTGCAGTTTCTTAACTCCACCCACAAGGATTCAATATTCTCTGACCCTATGTCACCTCTTTCTGAAGATGTAATTCTATCTCTTACCAACAGAGCCACACCACCGCCTATGACTTCCTGCCTCTCCTTCATGATACAAAGTATATTCTTTGATGTTAAGCTCCGAACTATGGACTTCTTTCAGCCATGACTTAGTGATGCCCACGAAATCATACTGACCAATCTGTAACTGCGCCATGGAATATTTCAAATGCTACGCGTGTTTAAATACAGGACCTTTGTCTGCATTCTTCACCCTTATGAACTTCGGCTCTGTGGTACAATTTAACTCTGTTCTGTCTACATTTGTACCCAGTCATTGGCTTGTCCTTCCTTACATTCATGTTACATTCATCATCTTCTTGTAAACCTGCTGGTTCATCCTCAGCTCTGTCATACTGGTTCCCATCCCTATGCCATGTTAGTTTAAACTTCTGCCAACAGCTCAAATAAACCTGCCCACAAGAATATTCATCCCCCTTGGATTCAAGGGTAATGCATCCCTTTTGTGCAGGTCCCTTCTGCCCCAGAAGAGTTCCCAATGATCCAGAAATCTAAATCCCTGCCCGCTGCTCCAATTCTTCTGCCACCTCATTCTATTCCTGTCCTCACTGAACTTTTTTAACAATGATCTTATTACAGTGGAGTAAAGGAATTACAGAGGCATGAGATAGGAGGTGGCCAAAGTTCTTCCAGTATTCTGCTTTTTGATTATATTTTTAAGATGGATTCATTTGATGTGGACATCACTATAGGAATGCTGAAATTTCAGAATCAGATTTCTTGTCACTGTGTTGTATGTAATTTGTTTTAAGGTCACAAGACCATGAGATATAGGAGCAGAAGTAGGCCAATTGGCCCATCAAGTCTCCTCTGCCATTCTTCCAGTCATCCCCACTCCCCTGCCTTCTCCCCATACCCTTTGATGCCCTGGCTAATCAAGAACCCATCTATCTCTGCCTTTAAATGCACACAATGACTTGGTCTCCACAGTTGCTCGTGGCAACAAATTCCACAGATTTACCACCCTCTGGCTAAAGTAATTTCTCCACATCTTAGTTCTAAATGGACGTCCTTCAATCCTGAAGTTGTGCCCTATTGACCTAGACCCCCCTACCGTGGGAAATTACTTTGTCATTTCTAATCTGTCCTGGCTTTTTAACATTCGGAATGTTTCCATAAGATCCCCCCTCATTCTCCTGAACTCCAGGGAATACAGCCCAAGAGCTGCCAGATGTTCCTCATACGGTAACACTTCCATTTGTGGAATTATTCTCATGAATCTTTTCTGAACTCTCTCCAATGTCAGTATATCCTGTCTAAAATAAGGAGCCCAAAACTGCACACAATACTGCAAGTGTGGTCTTGCGAGTGTCTTATAGAGCCTCAACATCACATCCCTGTTCTTATATTCTATACCTCTAGAAATGAATGCCAACATTGCATTCGCCTTCTTCACCACCGAAGAAAGGGAGGTTAACCTTTAGGGTACCTTGCACAAGGACTCCCAAGTCCCTTTGCATCTCTGCATTTTGAATTCTCTTCCCATCTAATTAATAGTCTACCCATTTTTTTCTTCCAGCAAAGTGTATGATTATACACTTTCCAACATTGTATTTCATTTGCCACTTCTTTGCCCATTCTCCTAAATTATCTAAGTCTCTCTGCAGGCTGTCTGTTTCCTCAACACTACTCGCTCCTCCACCTATTTTTGTATCATCGGCAAATTTAGCCACAAATCCATTAATCCCATAGTCCAAATCATCGACATACATCGTAAAAAGCAGCGGTCCCAACAGCGACCCCTATGGATTCCACTGGTAACTGGCAACCAGCCAGAATAGGATCCTTTTATTCCCACTCTCTGTTTTCTGCCGATCAGACAGTGCTCCACCCATGCTAGTAACTCCCCTGTAATTCCATGGGCTCTTATCTTGCTAAACAGCCTCATGTGCAGTACCTTGTCAAAGGCCTTCTGAAAATCCAAGTACACCATATCTACTGCATATCCAGTTTGTAGTTGCAGAACAGTGCAAAGACATAAAATAACTCTAAATTACAAAATTAATAATTAATTGGTCTTGGAGTAGGTTAAATTGACCCACAACATCATGGACTGAAGGGCCTGTCCTGTGCTGTGTTTTTTTTTTGTATTTGAATAAATTGTCTTTTCTTGCTTGTTGTTTGTCAGTCTGTGTAGTTATGTGTGACAGTAATAAACCAATTACAGTTCCAATTCCATTTCCAATATCTTCTTTAAGTAGTTCCAATTTCCAACAACACTAATGACATTAAATGCAACCACGTGTGGGGTGTTGCACTTTGGGAGGTCCCACACAGTGAGCAGTTGGACACAGCAATGTGGTAAAGTAGAGTGATCTGGCAATACAGCTACATAGTTCCTTGGAAGTGGCATTAAAGGTAACTAAGGTTGCAAAGAGAGCTTCTGGCACTTTGACTTTCAATAATCACTGCATTAAATACAGGAACTGGGATGTTATGTTGAAATTGTATAAGATATTACTGAGGCCAGATTTGGAGAGTTGTGTGCAGTTTTGGTCACCTGCCTACAGAGAAGATATCAATAACTGAAAGAATGCAGAAAAAATTTACAAGAGTATTGTCAGAACTTGACCTGAGTTACAGGGAAAGGTTGAACAGATTAGGATTTCATTCCCTGGAGTGTAGGAGACCGAGGGGAGGTTTGTTAGGGGTATACAAAATCATGAGAGGTATAGATAGGGTAAATGCAAGCAGGCTTTTTCTACTGAGGTTGAGTGGGACTATAACCAGAGGTCATGGGTGAAGGATGAAAGGTGAAATGTTTAAGGAGAACTTAAGGGGGAATCTCACTCAGAGGGTCATGAGAGTGTCATGAGCTGCTAACGAATTTGGTGGAATGCTGTTCAATTTCAACATTGAAGAGAAGTTTGGGTAGGTACATGGATGGGAGGGGTGTGGAGGGGTGTGGTCCTGTGCTGGTTCATGGTATTAAGCAGATTATTGGTTTAGTTTGGACTAGATAGACCAAAGGGCCTGTTTCTGCATTACAGTGATCTATGACTTAATGATTTTATAACAATATTAATACAGAGAAAGAGCAATGCAGATATACAATGAGCAAAATCATAATGAGGTGGATTGTAAGGTCAAAATTCATTTTATTCAATATTCTCATCATAGCAGGGTAGTAAATCTATTTGAGCCTGGTGGTGTTTGCATTCAGGCTTACGTACCCTCTGTCCGATGGGAGAGGGGAGAAGGGAAGTAGCCGGGGATGGGTGACAGCTTTTGAATATGCTGGCTGCTTCACTGAGGCAGTAAGAGGCATAGGCAGAGTCCATGAAGGGGAGGTTGCTTTCTGAGCTGTGTCAACAATTCTTTACAGTTTCTTGCAGTCACTGGCAGAGTAGTTGTCATACCAAGCTGTTGTGCATCCAGATAGAATACTTTCTATGGTGCATAAATCAAAATTGGTAAGAGTTGACGGCCATGATGAATTTCTATGGTGACCTGAAGAAGCAGAGGCGTTGGTGAGCTTTCCTGGCTGCGGCATCAACATGGTTGGATGTTTTCTATTCATTATTTCTCTTGTATTTTCTGCTTAATCATCATCATCATGTGCTGTGTCTTATGACACAGGCGACCATGGTCTTGACCACGATCGTTCTTGGCAGAAGTGGTTTGCTATCTCCCTCTTCTGGGCAGTGTCTTCACAAGATGGGTGACCCCAGCCATTATCAATAATCTTCAGAGCATGTCTCCGTCGTGTAACTAGGACTTGTGGTATGCCAGCTGCTCACACAACCAGCTCCCATGGCCTCACGCAACCCTGATGGGGGTGCTGGGAGAGGAGTGGCTAGGCAGGTGACACACCTTGCCCATCGATGACCTGCAAGCCAGCCAAGGGAAGGAGCACATTACACCTCCTTTGACAGAGACCTATCTCCACTCCTCCACCCATTCAGCTTAATACGGTCACAAAATATCAAAGTGTAAAGGAAATTTATTACTTAAGTACATATGTCACCATATACAACCCTGAGATTCATTTTCTAGTGGGCATTCGTGATAAATACAAGAAACATGCTAGAATCAATGAAAGACTGCGCCCAACAGGACGGACAACAACCAATATGCAAAAGACTAAAAACTGTGGAAATACAAAAAGAAAGAATAATGAATGAATGAATGAATGAATGAATAAATAAATAATATCAAAAACATGAGGTGAAGAGTCCTTGAAAGTGAGTCCATAGTTTGTGGTAACAGTTGAGGGATGGGGTGAGTGAAGCTAAGTGAAGTTATCCCCTTTGATTCAACAGCCTAATGGAATAGAATAGAATAATGAAAAGAGATGTATACACAGTGGCCACTTTATTAGGTACACATGAACATCTGTTCATCCTCAGAAGGAAGGAAAGGAAAGGTACGTCACATCCAGAGTTTCACCAGTTAGGAGACGATTTCCCTCCATGCTTCTCTGATGTAGTGGGGAACTGCGTACGAGGCAAGTTACAGCAGTGGTTTGCCATTGCCTTCTCCTGGCTGAGTTTCCAAAGAGATCACCAGCACAGATGGAAAGCGTGCAGGGGAGCCGGCTGGATTCAAACTCTGGACCTTTCGTCCCGAAGTCTGGCACTGATGCTACTACGCCACCAGCCGGGTCCATTCTCAGAATCAGAATCAGGTTTATTATCACCGGCATGTGACATGAAATTTGTTAACTTAGCAGCAGCAGTTCAATGCAATACATAAACACAAAATAATCTGCAGATGCTGGGGTCAAAGCAACACTCACAACACGCTGGAGGAACTCAGCACGTCGGGCAGCATCCATGGAAACGATCGGTCGACAAAGGGTTCCGTCCCGAAATGTCGACCGATCGTTTCCATGGATGCTGCCCGACCTGCTGAGTTCCTCCAGTGTGTTTGTCAATGCAATACATAATCTAGCAGAGAGAGAAAAATAATAACAAATAAAATAAAACACAATAAATAGACAAGTAAATCAATTATGTATATTGAATAGATTATTAAAAATGTGCAAAAGCAGAAATACTGTATATTAAAAAAAGTGAGGTAGTGTCCAAAGCTTCAAGGTCCATTCAGGAATTGGATGGCAGAGGGGAAGAAGCTGTTCCTGAATCGCTGAGTGTGTGTCTTCAGGCTTCTGTACCTCCTACCTGATGGTAACAGTGAGAAAAAGGCAATGCCCTGGGTGATGGATGACTTTAATAATAGACACTGCCTTTCTGAGACACCGCTCCCTAAAGATGTCCTGGGTACGTTGTAGGCTAGTGCCCAAGATGGAGCTGACTAGATTTACAACCTTCTGCAGCTTCTTTCAGTCCAGTGCAGTAGCCCCTCCATACCAGACAGTGATGTAGCCTGTCAGAATGCCCTCCACAGTACAACTATAGAAGTTTTTGAGTGTATTTGTTGACATGCCAAATCTCTTCACACTCCTAATAAAGTATAGCTGCTGTCTTGCCTTCTTTATAACTACATCGATATGTTGAGAGCGGGTTAGATCCTCAGAGATCTTGACACCCAGGAACTTGAAACTGCTCACTCCCTCCACTTCTGATCCCTCTATGAGGATTGGTATGTGTTCCTTTGTCTTACCCTTCCTGAAGTCCACAATCAGCTCTTTCATCTTACTGACACTGAGTGCCAGGTTGTTGCTGTGGCACCATTCCACTAGTTGGCATATCTCACTCCAGTACGCCCTCTTGTCACCACCTGAGATTCTACCAACAATGGTTGTATCGTCAGCAAATTTGTAGATGGTATTTGAGCTATGCCTAGCCACAGAGTCATGTGTATACAGAGAGTAGAGCAGTGGGCTAAGCACACCCCCCCCCCCCAGGTGCACCAGTGTTGATCGTCAGCGAGGATACGTTATCACCAATCCACAGACTGTGGTCTTCCGGATAGGAAGTCGAGGATCCAATTACAGAGGGAGGTACAGGTTCTGCAACTTCTCAATTAGGGTTGTGGGAGTGATGGTATTAAATGCTGAGCTATAGTCGATGAACAGCATCCTGATGTAGGTGTTTGTGTTGTCTAGGTGGTCTAGAGCCGTGTGAAGAGCCATGGAGATTGTGTCTGCTGGTGACTTATTGAGACTATAGGCAAATTGCAATGGGTCCAGGTCCTTGCTGAGGCAGGAGTTCAGTCTAGTCATGACCAACCTCTCAAACCATTTCATCACTGTCGATGTGAGTGCTACCAAGCAATAGTTGTTAAGGCAGCCCACGTTATTCTTCTTTGGCACTGGTATAATTGTTGTCTTTTTGAAGCAAGTGGGAACTTCTGTCCGTAGCAGTGAGAGGTTGAAAATGCATTAATACAAACTTCTAATCAACTATTCGTGTGGTTGCAATTCAATGCATAAATGCATGCAGGCATGGTCAAGAGGTTTGGTTGTTATACATACCAAAGATCAGAATGTGGAAGAAATGTGATCTAAGTGACCTTTGACTGGGGAACCATTGTTGGTGCCAGATGGGGTGGTTTGAGTATCTCAGAAACTGATGATCTCCTGGAATTTTCACACACACTCTCTAGAGTTTACAGAGAATGGTGAAATAAAAAGAACATTCAGTGAGCAGCAGTTCTGTGAATGAAAACACTTTGTTAATGAGAGAGGTCCAAGGAGAATAGCCATATTGGTTTAAGCTCACAGGAAATAACCAATTGTTACAACAGTTGTGTGCAGAGGAGCATCTCTGAATATACAACAGATCGAACCTTAAAGTGGATGGGCTACAGCAGCAGAAGACCACAAGCATACACTCAGTGAGCATTTTATTAGACACAGGAGGTTCTTAACAAATTGACCATGAAGTGTACATTTACAGCTAGAGTTGCTATGTTGGTTTCCCTCTGTAGCTGACTGTCAGATTTTATGGACAGATAATTAAAATGCTTCTTGATGTCAACATTGCACAGTTCTTTTTTATAATGACATGAGAAATTCTGTGATAGAACTTGTGTTCTTTCTTCTTATCTGTACGATAATAAGTTGTAATAGTATGCAACCATACACTACTTGTAGTTTAGAGAAATGATAATGAAGAAGAGTGTGCCTAAGATTTACAGTGTAAATGTCACTAGATCACTAGGAGGCAGAAGATGATTATTTTTAACAATGCCACTAATCCTGGGGGAGCTTGAGAGGCCCAGCTTCAAACCCTGGGACTCTGTAGCTATCTCTGCAACTGGGTCATTGACTTCCTAATCTAGAGATCACAGTCTGTGCAGATCAGAAATAACATCTACTTCTTGCTGACAATCAACATTGGCACACCTTAACGATGCATGTTCAACACACTGCTCTACTCTCCCTATACCCACGACTGTGTGCTCAAACACCATCTATAAATTTGCTGATGACACCAGTCCTCATCAAGGGATCAGAACTGGAAAAAATAACCAGTTTTAAGTTTCTGATGTCAACATCTCTGAAGATCTATCATGGCCCCAACATATTAATGCAATTGCGAAGAAGATACGACAGGGGCTGGCTATTAGGGTTTGAGGAGAATCGGTATGTTATCAGAGACTCTCACAAATTTCTACAGATAAACCATGAAGAGCACACAAGCTGGTTGCATCACCGTCTGCTCTGGAGGTGGGGGCCAGGGTACAGCACCGGAAAAAGCCGCAGGAAGTTGCAGGCTCAGCCAGATCCATCATGGGCACCAACCGTCCCACCTTCAAAAGATGATGACTCAAAAAGGCAGTCTTCATCATCAGGTACCCCCATCAGCCAGGACATGCCCCCTTGTCATTGCGACCGTCAAGGAGAATGTACAGGAGCCTGAAATCCACACTCAACATTTCAGCAACACTTTCTTCCCCTCTGCCATCAGATTTCTGAATGGACAATGAACCCATGAACACATCCTCACCAGTTTTGTTTTGCTCTTTTTTGGCACTACTTAATTAATTATTTTTAGTTTTAATTTTTAAAAAAATATTTAGTTCTTTTTCAGTGGGTTGAAATCAGCACAAGATGTCATTCATTGGTGACACAGCATGAAGCTTAAAAGGAACTTGGGAGCTTTCAGCTTCCTTTTGGTGGCAGCAATCAGCGCGAGGCCAACGAGGAGAAGGGAGGCGTAAGCAAAGCGGTCATTGTTGGAGAGGGGCATTGTTAGAGCTGTCCAGCTTTGGCTCAACAGACTTAGCAAGTTAGCAAGTTTATTTGTATAGTACTTTTCAAGCACAAGGCTTTATAGAGAACAAGATATAAAAATCAAACATCAAATTTCAGACAATATTTAAGAGAGTAACATCTCACAAAAAGATATGATAAATAGAAACATAGAAAACCTACAGCACAATACAGGCTCTTCAGCCCACAGAGTTGTGCCGAACATGTCCCTACCTTAGAAATTATTAGGCTTACCTATAGCCCTCTATTTTACTAAGCTCCTTGTACCTATCGAAAAGTCTCTTAAAAGACCCTATCATATCCGCCTCCACCACTGTTGCCGGCAGCCCATTCCACGCACTCACCACTCTCTGAGTAAAACACTTACCCCTGACATCTCCTCTGTACCTACTCCCCAGCACCTTAAACCTGTGTCCTCTTGTGGCAACCATTTCAACCCTGGGAAAAAGCCTCTGACTATCCACACAATCAATGCCTCTCATCATCTTGTACACCTCTATCAGGTCACCTCTCAGCCTCTGTCACTCCAAGGAGAAAAGGCTAAATCCACTCAACCTATTCTCGTAAGGCATGCTCCCCAATCCAGGCAACATCCTTGTAAATCTCCTCTGCACCCTTTCTATGGTTTCCACATCCTTCCTGTAGTGAGCACAGTACTCCAAGTGGGGTCTGACCAGGTTCCTATATAGCTGCAATATTTCCTCTCGGCTCCTAAATTCAATTCCACAATTGATGAAGGCCAATGCACCGTTTGCCTTCTTAACCACAGAGTCAACCTGCAGAGCTGCTTTGATTGTCCTATGGATTCGGACCCTAAGATCCCTCTGATCATCTACACTGCCAAGAGTCTTACCATTAATACTATATTCTGCCATCTGCAATATTGACCTACCAAAATGAACCACTTCACACTTATCTGGGTTGAACTCCATCTGCCACTTCTCAGCCCAGTTTTGCATCCTATCAATGTCCCACTGTAACTTCTGACAGCCCTCCACACTATCCACAACATCACCAACCTTTGTGTCATCAGCAAGTTTACTAACCCATCCCTCCACTTCATCATCCAGGTCACTTATAAAAATTACGAAGAGTAGGGGCCCCAGAACAGATCCCTGAGGCACTCCACTGGTGACCGACCTCCATGCAGAATATGACCTGTCTACAACGACTCTTAGCGTTCTGTGGGCAAGCCAGTTCTGGATCGACAAAGCAATGTCCCCTTGGATCCCATGCCTCCTTACTTTCTCAATAAGGCTTGCATGAGATACCTTATCAAATGCCTTGCTAAAATCCATGTACACTACATCTACTGCTCTACCTTCATCAATGTGTTTAGTCACATCCTCAAAAAATTCATTTTAGCTCTTAAGACACGATCTGCCTTTGATAAAGCCATGCTGACTATTCCTAATCATATTATACCTCCCCAAATGTTCATAATTCCTGCTGTCAGGATCTTCTCCATCAACTTAACAACCACTGAAGTAGGACTCACAGGTCTATAATTTCCCAGGCTATCTCTACTCCCTACCTTGAATAAGGGAACAACATTCGCAACCCTTCAATCCTCCAAAACCTCTCCGGTCCCTATTGATTCAAAGATCATTGCCAGAGGTTCAGCAATCTCCTCCCTCACCTCCCACGGTAGTCTGGGGTACATCTCGTCCGGTTCTGGTGACATATCCAACTTGATGCTTTCCACAAGTTCCAGTACATCCTCTTCCTTGATATCGACATGCTCAAGCTTTTCAGTCTGCTGTAAGTCATCACTACAATCGCTAAGATCCTTTTCCGTACTGAATATTGAAATAAAGTATTCATTAAGTCCCTTTGGTTCCATACACACTTTTCCACTGTCATACTTGATTGGACCTATTCTCTCACGTCTTATCCTCTTGCTCTTCACATACTTGTAGGGTGCCTTGGAGTTTTCCTTAATCCTGTCTGCCAAGGCCTTCACGGTCCCTTCTGGCTCTCCTAACTTCATTCTTAAGCTCCTTCCTGCTAGCCTTATATTCTTCTAGATCTCTATCATTACCTAGTTTTTTGAACCTTTCGTAAGCTCTTCTTTTCTTCTTGACTAGATTTACAACAGCCTTTGTACACCACTGTTCCTGTATCCTACCATCCTTTCCCTGTCTCATTGGAACGTACCTATGCAGAACCCCATGCAAATATCCACTGAACATTTGCCACATTTCTACCGTACGTTTCCCTGAGAACATCTGTTTCCAATTTATGCTTCCAAGTTCCTGCCTGATAGCTTCATATTTCCCCTTACTCCAATTAAACATTTTCCTAACTTGTTCTTATCCCTCTCCAAGGCTACAGTAAAGGAGATGGAATTGTGATCACTATTTCCAAAATGCTCTCCCACTGAGAGATATGACACCTGACCAGGTTCATTTCCCAATACCAGATCAAGTACAGCCTCTCCTCTTGTAGGCTTATCTACATATTGTGTCAAGAAACCTTCCTGAACACACCTAACAAACTCTACCCCATCTAAACCCCTTGCTCTAGGGAGATGCCAATCGATATTTGGGAAATTAAAATCTCACACCACAACAACCATGTTATTATTACTCCTTTCCAGAATCTGTTTCCCTATCTGCTCCTCAATGTCCCTGTTACTATTGAGTGGTCTATAAAAAACACCCAGTAGAGTTATTGACCCCTTCCCATTCCTAACTTCCACCCACAGAGACTCAGTAGACAATCCCTCCATGACTTCCTCCTTTTCTGCAGCCGTGACACTATCTCTGATCAGCTGTGCCATGCCCCCACCTCTTTTGCCTCCCTTCCTGTCCTTTCTGAAACATCTAAAACCCGGCACTTGAAGTAACCATTCCTGCCTCTGAGCCATCCAAGTCTCTGTAATGGCTACAATATCATAGCTCCAAGTACTATGATAGGACCTGGCAGAGTGTTCCCTTGGACCTTGAAGGAGACTAGTGTTGAAATTGCGGGGGCCCTGGCAGAAATATTTAAAATGTCGCTGTCTACGGGTGAAGTGCCGGAGGATTGGAGAGTGGCTCATGTTGTTCCGTTGTTTAAAAAAGGATCGAAAAGTAATCCGGGAAATTATAGGCCGGTGAGTTTAACGTCAGTAGTAGGTAAGTTATTGGAGGGAGTACTAAGAGACAGAATCTACAAGCATTTGGATAGACAGGGGCTTATTAGGGAGAGTCAACATGGCTTTGTGCGTGGTAGGTCATGTTTGACCAATCTGTTGGAGTTTTTCGAGGAGGTTACCAGGAAAGTGGATGAAGGGAAGGCAGTGGATATTGTCTACATGGACTTCAGTAAGGTCTTTGACAAGGTCCCGCATGGGAGGTTAGTTAGGAAAATTCAGTCGCTAGGTATACATGGAGAGGTGGTAAATTGGATTAGACATTGGCTCGATGGAAGAAGCCAGAGAGTGGTGGTAGGGAATTGCTTCTCTGAGTGGAGGCCTGTGACTAGTGGTGTGCCACAGGGATCAGTGCTGGGTCCATTGTTATTTGTCATCTATATCAATGACCCTGGATGATAATGTGGTAAATTGGATCAGCAAGTTTGCTGATGATACAAAGATTGGAGGTGTAGTAGACAGTGAGGAAGGTTTTCAGAGCCTGCAGAGGGACTTGGACCAGCTGGAAAAATGGGCTGAAAAATGGCAGATGGAGCTTAATACTGACAAGTGTGAGGTATTGCACGTTGGAAGGACAAACCAACTTAGAACTTACAGGGTTAATGGTAAGGCACTGAGGAGTGCAGTGGAACAGAGCGATCTGGGAATACAGATACAAAATTCCCTAAAAGTGTCGTCACAGGTAGATAGGGTCGTAAAGAGAGCTTTTGGTACATTGGCCTTTATTAATCGAAGTATTGAGTACAAGAGCTGGAATGTTATGATGAGGTTGTATAAGGCATTGGTGAGGCCAAATCTGTAGTACTGTGTTCAGTTTTGGTCACCAAATTACAGGAAGGATATAAATAAGGTTGAAAGAGTGCAGAGAAGGTTTACAAGGATGTTGCCGGGACTTGAGAAACTCAGTTACAGAGAAAGGTTGAATAGGTTCGGACTTTATTCCCTGGAGCGTAGAAGAATGAGGGGAGATTTGATAGAGGTATATAAAATTATGATGGGTATAGATAGAGTGAATGCAAGCAGGCTTTTTTCACTGAGGCAAGGGGAGAAAAAAACCAGAGGACATGGGTTAAGGGTGAGGGGGGAAAAGTTTAAAGGGAACATTAGGGGGGGCTTCTTCACACAGAGAGTGGTGGGAGTATGGAATGAGCTGCCAGACGAGGTGGTAAATGCGGGTTCTTTTTTAACATTTAAGAATAAATTGGACAGATACATGGATGGGAGGTGTATGGAGGGATATGGTCCGTGTGCAGGTCAGTGGGACTAGGCAGAAAATGGTTCGGCACAGCCAAGAAGGGCCAAAGGGCCTGTTTCTGTGCTGTAGTTTCTATGGTTTCTATGGTTTCTATGGTTACTGATCCATGCTCTAAGCTCATCCACTTTGTTCATAATACTCCTTGCGTTAAAATAGACATATCTGAAACCATCAGTCTAATCGCGTTCCTTCTCTATCACGTGCCTATCCTCCGTCTTGCACTGTCTCCAAGCTTTCTGTATTTGTGAGCCAACCTCCCCTTCCTCCGTCTCTTCAGTTCTTTTCCCACCCCCCAGCGATTCTAGTTTAAACTCTCCCCAACAGACTTTGCAAACCTCCCTGCCAGGATATTGGTCCCCTTGGGATTCAAGTGCAACCCGTCCTTTTTGTACAGGTCACACCTGCTCCAAAAGAGGTCCCAATGATCCAGAAATCTGAATCCCTGCCCTCTGCTCCAACCCCTCAGCCACGCATTTATCCTCCACATCATTCTATTCCTATACTCACTGTCACGTGGCACAGGCAGTAATCCTGAGATTACTACCTTTGTGGTCCTGCTTCGCAACTTCCTTCCTAACTCCCTGTAGTCTGTTTTCAAGACCTCCTCCCTTTTCCTACCTATGTGCTTGGTACCAATATGTACCAACGACATACGTATTTTGTCGCTTACCTTGATTTGAGCTAGAGAACACTCAGTGAGAACAGGCCTGAGGACACACAGGCAAAGTTTTGAGGTAAGTAAGTAAGAGAGTTTCTAGCAAGTTTCTTTTTGTTAGTACATAGTTAGTGCACTGAGGTAGTGATATGTTCCTTGTATAAGATGTGAGAACTTTGGGAGACCTTCATTCCCCCAGATACCTACATCAGCACAAAGTGCACCAAGATGCTGTTCCTTAAAGCCCATGTTAAAGGAACTGGAGCTGCAGCTGGATGACCTTCAACTCAAACGGAAGAGTTGGTGGATAGAAGCTGCAGGAAGGTACTGGATGACTGTCAGGAGAGTGAAAGGGAATAGGCAGCCGGTGCAGAGTACTCCTGTGGCCATTCCCCTCAATAATAAGTATACCGTTTTGGATACTGGGTGTGGGGATTGACCTGCCAAGGGAAGTCACAGCAATCAGGTCTCTGGCACTGATTCTGGTTCCATGGGGAGAAGAGTACCATAAGGGTCTTATGGTCTAGGACTGCAGTAGTCATAGGGGAGTCCGTAATCAGAGGAGCAGACACAGATTCTGTGGGTGTGAAAGAGACACCCAGATGGTATGCTGCCTCACAGGGATGTCTCAAATTGGGTTCACGGCAATAGTTGGTATTATTGTATGAACAACATAGGCAGGAAAAGGGAAGAGATCCTGAAGGGAGATTTTAGGGAGTTAGGTAGAGAGCTGAAAAGCATGATCTCCAGGGTAGTAATCTTTGAATTGCTGCCTGTGCCATGCCCCAGTGAGGGTAAGAGTAGGATGATTTGGCAGCTGAATGTGTGGCTAAGGAATTGGTACAGGGGGCAGGGTTTCAGATTCCTGGATACTTGAGACCTCTAACATAGGAAGAGATGACCTTGTACAAGCAGGAAGGGTTACACCTGAACCCGAGTGGGGTGGGGGAGGGAAATATCCTCGTGAGTAGGTTTGCTAGAGCAGTTGGGGAGGGCTTAAACTAATTTGGTAGGGGGATGGGAACTGGAGTGATACGGTTGAGGATAGGGCAGTTGGTATACGAGTAGATACAGTGTGTAGTGAGACTCTGAGGAAGTAGAGGCAGATGACAAGGGTAAAATTGCAGTCAGTGGGATGAGTTAAAGGGTAACAGGGGGCCAAAATCAACAAGAGTGTCGAATACAGGATTGAAGGTGTTCTATTTGAATGCACACAGTATACAAAACAAGGTATGGGGATGGTGCCGGAGGATTAGCGTATTGCTCATGTTGTTCCATTGTTTAAAAAGGGTTCTAAGAGTAAACCTAGCAATTCTCGGCCTGTAAGTTTGACGTCAGTGGTGGGTAAATTAATGGAAAGTATTCTTAGAAATGGTATATATAATTATCTGGATAGACAGGGTCTAATTAGGAACAGTCAACATGGATTTGTGCGTGGAAGGTCATGTTTGACAAATCTTATTGAATTTTTTGATGAGGTTACTAGGAAAGTTGACGAGGGTAAAGCGGTGGATGTTGTCTATATGGACTTCAGTAAGGTCTTTGACAAGGTTTCACACGGAAGGTTAGTTAGGAAGGTTCCATTTTTAGGTATTAATATTGAAGTAGCAAAATGGATTCAACAGTGGCTGGATGGGAGATGCCAGAGAGTAGTAGTGGATAACTGTGTGTCAGATTGGAGGCCGGTGACTAGTGGTGTGCTTCAGGGATCTGTACTGGGTCCAATGTTGTTTGTCATATACATTAATGATCTGGATGATGGGGTGGTAAATTGGATCAGTAAGTATGCAGATGATACTAAGATAGGTGGAGTTGTGGATAATGAAGTAGGTTTTCAAAGCTTGCAGAGAGATTTAGGCCAGTTAGAAGAGTGGGCTGAAAGATGGCAGATGGAGTTTAATGCTACAGTGTGAGGTGCTACATTTTGGTAGGACTAATCAAAATAGGACATACATGGTAAATGGTAGGGCATTGAAGAATGCAGTAGAACAGAAGGATCTAGGAATAATGGTGCATAGTTCCCTGAAGGTGAAATCTCATGTGGATAGGGTGGTGAAGAAAGCTTTTGGTATGCTGGCCTTTACAAATCAGAGCATTGAGTATAGGAGTTGGGATGTAATGTTAAAATTGTACAAGGCATTGGTAAGGCCAAATTTGGAGTATTGTGTACAGTTCTGGTCACTGAATTATAGGAAGGATGTCAACAAAATAGAGAGAGTACAGAGAAGATTTACTAGAATGTTACTAGACGACTGCATTGGCTCTGCTTCCTGCACGCATGCTGAGTTCGTTGACTTCATTAACTTTGCCTCCAACTTTCACCCTGCCCTGAAGTTTACCTGGTCCATTTCCGACACCTTCCTCCCCTTTCTAGATCTTTCTGTCTCTATCTCGGGAGACAGCTTATCTACTGATGTCTACTATAAGCCTACTGACTCTCACAGCTATCTGGACTGTTCCTCTTCTCACCCTGTCTCTTGCAAAAATGCCATCCCCTTCTCACAATTCCTCCATCTTCTCTGCATCTGCTCTCAGGATGAGGCTTTTCATCCCAGGACGAGGGAGATGTCCTCCTTTTTTAAAGAAAGGGGCTTCCCTTCCTCCACCATCAACTCTGCTCTCAAATGCATCACCCCCATTTCACGCACATCTGCTCTCACTCCATCCTTCTGCCACCCCACTAGGAATAGGGTTCCCCTTGTCCTCACCTACCACCCCACCAGCCTCCAGGTCCAACATATAATTCTCTGTAACTTCCGCCACCTCCAACGGGATCCCACCACTAAGCACATCTTTCCCTCCCCGCCCCCCCCCCGCTTTCCGCAGGGATCGCTCCCTACGTGACTTCCTTGTCCATTCGTCCCCCCCACCCCTCCCCACCGATCTCCCTCCTGGCACTTATCCTTGTAAGCGGAACAAGTGCTACAATGCCCTTACACTTCCTCCCTTACCACCATTCAGGACCCCAGACAGTCCTTCCAGGTGAGGCCACACTTCACCTGTGAGTCGGCTGGGGTGATATACTGCGTCTGGTGCTCCCGATGTGGCCTTCTATATAGTGGCAAGACCCGACGCAGACTGGGAGATCGTTTCGCTGAACACCTATGCTCTGTCTGCCAGAGAAAGCAGGGTCTCCCAGTGGCCACACATTTTAATTCCATGTCCCATTCCCATTCTGATATGTCTATCCATGGCCTCCTCTATTGTAAAGATGAAGCCACACTCAGGTTGGAGGAACAACACCTTATATTCCGTCTGGGTAGACTCCAATCTGATGGCATGAACATTGACTTCTCAAACTTCCGCTAATGTCCCACCTCCCCCTCGTACCCCATCTGTTATGTATTTATATACACAATTCTTTCTCTCTCTCCTTTTTCTCCTTCTGTCCCCCTCACTATACCCCTTGCCCATCCTCTGGTTTTCTCCCCCCTCCCCCTTTTCTTTCTCCCTGGGCCTCCTGTCCCATGGTCCTCTCATATCCCTTTTGCCAATCACCTGTCCAGCTCTTGGCTCCATCCCTCCCCCTCCTGTCTTCTCCTATCATTTTGGATCTCCCCCTCCCCCTCCCACTTTCAAATCTCTTACTAGCTCTTCCTTCAGTTAGTCCTGACGAAGGGTCTCGGCCCGAAACGTCGACTGTACCTCTTCCTAGAGATGCTGCCTGGCCTGCTGCGTTCACCAGCAACTTTTATGTGTGTTGCTTGAAATTCCAGCATCTGCAGATTTCCTCGTGTTTGCATTACTAGAATGTTGCCTGGGTTTCAGCACCTAAGTTACAGAGAAAGATTGAGCAAGTTGGGTCTTTATTCTTTGGAGCATAGAAGGTTGAGGGGGGACTTGATAGAGTTAAAAAATTATGAGGGGGATAGATTCAGTTGACGTGGATAGGCTTTTTTCATTGAGAGTAGGAGAGATTCAAACAAGAGGACATGAGTTGAGAGCTTTTGACAAGGTCCCACACAGGAGATTAGTGTGCAAACTTAAAGCACACGGTATTGGGGGTAAGGTATTGGTGTGGGTGGAGAATTGGTTAGCAGACAGGAAGCAAAGAGTGGGAATAAATGGGACCTTTTCAGAATGGCAGGCGGTGACTAGTGGGGTACCGCAAGGCTCAGTGCTGGGACCCCAGTTGTTTACAATATATATTAATGACTTGGATGAGGGAATTAAATGCAGCATCTCCAAGTTTGCGGATGACACGAAGCTGGGTGGCAGTGTTAGCAGTGAGGAGGATGCTAAGAGGATGCAGGGTGACTTGGATAGGTTGGGTGAGTGGGCAAACTCATGGCAGATGCAATTTAATGTGGATAAATGTGAAGTTATCCACTTTGGTGGCAAAAATAGGAAAACAGATTATTATCTGAATGGTGGCCGATTAGGAAAACGGGAGGTGCAACGAGACCTGGGTGTCATTATACACCAGTCATTGAAAGTGGGCATGCAGGTACAGCAGGCGGTGAAAAAGACGAATGGTATGCTGGCAGTTATAGCGAGAGGATTCGAGTACAGGAGCAGGGAGGTACTACTGCAGTTGTACAAGGCCTTGGTGAGACCACACCTGGAGTATTGTGTGCAGTTTTGGTCCCCTAATCTGAGGAAAGACATCTTTGCCATAGAGGGAGTACAAAGAAGGTTCACCAGATTGATTCCTGGGATGGCAGGTCTTTCATATGAAGAAAGACTGGATGAACTGGGCTTGTACTCGTTGGAATTTAGAAGATTGAGGGGGGATCTGATTGAAACGTATAAGATCCTAAAGGGATTGGACAGGCTAGATGCGGGAAGATTGTTCCCGATGTTGGGGAGGTCCAGAACGAGGGGTCACAGTTTGAGGATAGAGGGGAAGCCTTTTAGGACCGAGATTAGGAAAAACTTCTTCACACAGAGAGTGGTGAATCTGTGGAATTCTCTGCCACAGCAAACTGTTGAGGCCAGTTCATTGGCTATGTTTAAGAGGGAGTTAGATATGGCCCTTGTGGCTACAGGGGTCAGGGGGTATGGAGGGAAGGCTGGGTTCTGAGTTGGATGATCAGCCATGATCATAATAAATGGCGGTGCAGGCTCGAAGGGCCGAATGGCCTACTCCTGCACCTATTTTCTATGTTTCTATGTTTCTATAATCCAAATCGTTGATGTACAACTTAAAAAGAAGCGGCCCCAACACGGACCCCTGTGGAACACCACTGGTAACCGGCAGGCAACCAGAATAGGATCCCTTTATTCCCACTCTCTGTTTCCTGCCAATCAGCCAACACCCTATCCACATATGTAACTTTCCCGTAATTCCATGGGCTCTTATCTTGTTAAGTAGCCTCATGAGTGGCACCTTCTCAAAGGCCTTCTGAAAATCCAAATGTACAACATCCACTGCATCTCCCTTGTCTAGCCTACTGGTAATTTCCTCAAAAAATTGTAATAGGTTTGTCAGGCAGGATTTTCCTTTAAGGAAACCATGCTGAGTTCTGCCTATCTTGTCATATGCCTCCAGGTACTCCGTAACCTCATCCTTGACAATCGACTCCAACAACTTCCCAACCACCGACGTCAAGCTAACAGGTCTATAATTTCCTTTTTGCTTCCTTGCCCCCTTCTTAAATAGCGGAGTGACATTTGCAATCTTCCAGTCCTCCGGAACCATGCCAGAATCTATCAACTTTTGAAAGATCATCGCTAATGCCTCCGCAATCTCCAAAGCTACTTCCTTCAGAACATGCGGGTGCATTCCCTCTGGTCCAGGAGATTTATCTACCTTTAGCCTATTCAGCTTCCTGAGTACTTTCTCTGTCGTAATTGTGACTGCGCACACTTCTCTTCCCTGCCACCCTTGAGTGTCTGGTATACTGCTGATGTCTTCCTCAGTGAAGACTGATGCAAAATACTCGTTCAGTTCCTCCGCCATCTCCTTATCTCCCATTACAATTTCTCCAACATCATTTTCTATTGGTCCTATATCTACTCTCACCTGTCTTTTACTCTTTATATACTTAAAAAAGCTTTTAGTATCCTCTTTGATATTATTTGCTAGCTTATAATTTCACCTGGAAATTTGAGGAGAAGCTAAAGTCAGATATATCAGTGTTACAGTGGCATAAAAGGGAATTACAGAAGCATGAGAGAGGAATTGGCCAGAATTGATTGGAAAAGAACACTGGCAGGGATGATGGCAGAGCAGCAATGGCTGGAATTTCTGGAAACTATTTGGAAGGCAGAGGATATATCAAATAGGAAGAAGTATCATCCCAAATTGGATGAAGTATTCTAAAAGAAATATGACACAACCGTGGCTATCAAGACCAATATAAAAACTAAAGAGAAGCCATATAAAAGAGCAAAAATTAGTGGGAAGTTTGAGGATGGGAAGCTTTTAAAAACCAACAGAAGAGAAATAAAAAAGTCAGTAAGAAGGTAAAAATGGAATACAGAAGTAAGCTAGCCAACAATATTAAAGAGGATACCAAGAGTTCCTTCAGATACATAAAGTGTAAAAGAGAGCCAGGAGTGGATATTGGACTGCTGGAAAATGGTGCTGGAGAGGTAGTAATGGGGGACACCGAAATAGCAGATGAACTGAATAAGTAATTTGCATCAGTGTTCCTTGTAGAAGACACTACAGTATTGTGGAAGATCCGGATTTCAGGGGTCATGAAGTGTGTGAAGTTACCATTACTAGAGAGAAGATTCTTGGGAAACTGAGAAGTCTGAAGATAGATAAGTCACCTGGACCAGATGGTGTACATCCTAGGATTCTGAAAGAGGTGTCTGAAGAGCTTGTGGAGGCATTGGTAAAGAGGCCTCACTTGGAGGATTATGAGCAGTTTTGAGTCCCTCATCTTAGAAAGGATGTGCTGAAACTGGAGAGGGTTTAAAGGAGGTTCACAAAAATGGTTCTAGGAATGAATGGCTTTTCATGAAGAAAATTTGATGGCTCAGGGCCTGTATTCACTGGAATTCAGAAGAATCAGGGGGTGACCTCATTGAAACCTATCGAATGGTGAAAGGCCTTGATAGAGTGCATGTGGAGAGGATGTTTCCAATGATGGGAGAGTCTAAGACCAGAGATCACAGCCTCAGAATAGAGGGGCATCCTTTTGGAGCAGAGATGAAGAGGAATTTCTTTAGCCAGAGAGTGGAGAATCTTTGGAATTCGATGCCAGAGGCAGCTATGGAGGCCAAGTCTTTATGGATATTTAAGGCAGAAATTGATAGATTCTTGATTGTTCAGGGCATGAAGGGATATGGGGAGAAGGCAGGGGATTGGGGCTGAGAGGAAGAATGGATCAGCCATGACGAACTGGCGGAGCAGACTATATGGGCCAAATGACTTAATTCTGCTCCTGTATGATATGGTCTTACGTGGAAAATAAATCACAAAAGAGATAGAAAATGCATCTCAGAAGGGCAATGTTATGAGAATCATGGAGGATTTCAATATGCAGATAGATTGGGAAAATCAGGTTGGTGCTGGATTCCTAAGGAAATTTGTAGAATGCCTATGAGATAGCTTTTCAGAGCAGTTTCTGGTTGAGCCAGGCAGCTTTGGATTGGATTAGCAAGATTAAGGTGAAGGAATCCTTCGGAGGCAGTGATAGAATTCACCCTGCAATTTGAGAGGGAGAAGCTAAAGTCAGATGTACAGGAGTAAAGAGAAATGCAAAGGACTGAGGAGCGAGGAGCTGGCCAGAGTTGATTGGAAGGGGACAGCAAAAGGGATGATGGCAGAACAGTAAAGGCAGGTGTTTGAGGGAAAAATTCACAAGGCACTGAATAGATACATCCCAAAGATGAAGAAGTATTCTAAAAGAAGGATGAGGCAACCATGGCCAACAAGGGGAGTCAAAGAAAGAATAAAAGCAAAAGAGAGGGCATACCATGTAGCAAAAATTAGTGAGAAGTTAGAAGATTGGGAAGCTTTCAAAAACAAACTGAAGGCATAAGAAGAAAAACCAGAGAGAAAAGATGAAATATAAAGGGAAACTAGTCATTAATATAAAAGAGGGTACAGAAAATTTTTTCAGACATAAAATGAATAGAAGAGAGATGAGAGTGGATATTGTACTGCTGGAAACTGATGCTGGAGAAGTAGTAGTGGGGGACAATGAAATGGCAGAGGAACTTAATAAGTATTTTGCATCACCCTTCACTTTGGAAGACATTAGTAGAATGCCAGAAATGTGAGAGTGTCAGGGGGCAGAAGCAAGTGTCATTGGTATTACTGAGGAAAGACACTTGGGAAGCTGGAATGTCTGAGGTAGATAAGTTCCCTGGACAAGACAGACACACCCCAAGGTTCTAAAACAGGTAGCTGAAGAGATTGTCGAGACATTAGTAATGATCTTTCAAGAATCACTAGATTCTAGAGTAGTTCCTGAGGACTAGAAAATTGCAAGTGTCACTCAACTCTTTAAGAAGGGAGGGAGGCTGAAGAAAGGAAATTATAGACCATTTAGCCTAACTTTAGTGGTTGGAAAGATGTTGGAGCCTATCATTAAGGAGAGGTTTCAGAGTACTTGCAGAGACATGATAAAACAGGCCAACGTCAGCATTGTTCTCTAACTGGAAAACCTTGCCTGATAAATCTGTTGGAGTTCTTTGAGAAATAACAGGTAGGATGGACAAAGGAGAGTCAGTGGATGTAGTCTATCTTGATTTTCAGAAGGCCTTTGACAAGGTGCCACAAATGAGGTTGCTTGACAAGATAAGAGCCCATGGTATTACAAGAAAGGTACGCATGGGTAACGGATTGGCTGACTGGCAAAAAGCAAAGAGAGGGAATAAAGGCCTTTTTCGGTTGTGCTGCAGGGGTTAGTGTTGTGACTGCTCCTTTTCACTTCTTACGTCAATGATTTGGATGACGGAATTGATGGCTTTGTGGCCATGCTTACGGATGATGTGAAGATAGATGGACGGGCCGGTAGTGTTGAAGAAGCAGGCTGTCTGCACAAGAGTTTAGACAGAATAGGGGTAAATGTAAAGAAGTGGCAGATGGATTATACTGTAGGGAAGTGTATGGTCATGTACTGTGGGGAGAAAATTCAAAAATCAGAGGTGCAGAGGGACTGAGGAGTTCTCATGCAGGATTCACTCAAGATTAACTTGCAGTTTGAGTCAGTGGTAAGGAAGGCAAATGCAATGTTAGCATTCATTTCGAGATGACTAGATTATAAAATTAAGGATGTGATACTGAGGCTTTATAAGGCAGTGGTCAGACAGCACTTGGAGTATTGTGAGCAGTTTTGGGACTCTTATCTAAGAAAAGACGTGCTGGCATTAGGCAGGTTCCAAAGGATGTTCACGAGAATGATCACAGGAATGAAAGGGTTAACATATAAGGAGCATTTGACGGCACTGGGCCTGTACTTCCTGGAGTTTAGAAGAATGATGTAGCATCTCGTTGAAACCTATTGAATATTGAAAGGTCTAGGTGGAGTGAATGTGGAGAGGATACTTCCACTAGTGGGAGAGTCTAGAACCCGAGGGCACAGCCTCAGAATTGAGGGACATCCATTTAGAACAGAGAAGAGGAAACATTTCTTTAACTGGAGGGTAGTGAATCTGTGGAATTCATTACTACAGACAACTGCAAAAGAACACTTCAGAAAGAAATCAGGGGGTCTAAAAGAAGGCATTAAATTGCTCTAGCAGACAAGGTGAAGGAGAATCCTAAGGGATTCTACAGATATATTAAGAGCAAAAGGGATTGCAAGGGACAAAAATGAATCTCTGGAAGATCAGAATGGTAATTCAGGTGAGGAGTCAAAAGAGATGGGGGTGGGGGGGAAGATCTTAAATAATTTTTTTGCATCTGCATTTACTCAGGAGATGAACACAGAGTCTATAGAAGTGAGGCAAAGTGGCATCAACTTCGTGGAACCTATACAGATTACAGATTAATTAAAGTCTGTCATCAGCCTTGTGGCCCATCAGGCCGGTGCGGGCCGGTTTCCGTGGCGTGAAGCGACTGAGAGTACGAGACTCCCCCCTGGATAGGACGCCAGTCTGTCGCGAGGTTAACCCCCAGCATTTTTGCCGGAGCATTGTGTGGTTAGGTGCTTGCTCAAGGACGGATTACAGAGGAGGAGGTATTTGCTACTCTGAGGCAAATCAGGGTGGATAAATCCCCAGAGCCTGACTAGGTGTTCCCTCGGACCCTAAGGGGAGGCAAGTGTAGAAATTGCTGGTGCCCTACCAGAGACGTTTAAATCATCCTTAGTAACAGATGAGGTACCAGTGGATTGGAGGATAGCCAATGTTGTTTTGCTGTTTAAGAAAGGCTCTAAAAATAAACCAGGAAATTATAGGCCAGTGAGTCTGACATCAGTTGCGGGAAAATTATTGGAGGCTATTCTAAGAGACTGGATATACAGTGTAAGTATTTGAATGGATACGGACTGAGTAAGGATAGTCAGCGTGCCTTTGTGCATGGCAGGTCATGTCTAACCAATCTTATAGAGTTTTTAAAGGAAATTGCCAGGGATGTGGATGAAGGCAAGGCAGTGGATGGTGTCTACATGGACTTTAGGAAGGCATTTGACAAGGACCTGCATGGGAAGTTGGTTAAGAAGGTTCAGTCGCCCGGCATTCAAGATGAGGTAGTAAATTGGATTAGACAGTAGTCATGTGGGAGAAGTCAGAGAGTGGTAGTAGATGGTTGCCTCTCTAACTGGAGGCCTGTGACTAGTGGAGTACCACAGGGATCGGTGCTGAGTCCGTTGCTGTTTGTCATCTATATAATGATCTGGATGATAATGTGGTTAACTGGATCAGCAAATTTGCGGATGACACGAAAATTGGGGATATAGTGGACAGTGAGGAAGGCTATCATGGGTTGGAGAGGGATCTGCATCGGATGGAAAAATGGACTGAAAAATGACAAATGCAGACAAGTGTGAGGTTTTGCATTTCAGTAGAACCAACCAGGATAGGTCTTACACAGTGAACAGTCCAGCACTAAGGAGTGTGGTAGAACAACTGGATCAGGGCATACAGGTCCATAATTCATTGAAAGTAGCATCACTGTTAGATACGGTTGTAAAGAAATCTTTTGGCACATTGACCTCATAAATCAAAGTATTGAATGCAGGAGATGGGATGTTATGTTGAAGTTGTGTAAGACATTGGTGAGGCCTAATTTGGAGTATTGAGTGCAGTTTTGGTCACCTACCTATAGGAAAGATGTAAGTAAAGTTGAAAGAGTACAGAGAAAATTTACAAGGATTTTGCCGGGTCTGGAGGACCTGAGTTATAAATAAAGATTGAATAAGTTAGGGCTGTATTCTTTAGAACGTAGAAGATTGAGAGGAGACTTGATTATGGTGTACAAAATTATGAGGGGTATAGATAGTGTAAATGCAAGCAGGCTTTTCCCACTGAGATTGGGTGGGACTACAACCAAAGGCCATGGGTTAAGGGTGAAAGGTGAAAAGTTTAAGGGAATATCAGGGGAAATTTCTTCACTCAGAGGGCTGTGAGAATGTGGAATGAGCTGCCAGCACACGCAGTACATGCAATTTCAACCTCAATGTTTAAGAGAAGTTTGGATAAGTACATGGATGGTAGGAGTATGGAGGGCTCTGGTCCCAGTGCAGGTCAATGGGAGTAGGCAGTCTAAGTGTTTTGGCATAGAGTAGATGGGCTGAAGGGCCTGTTTCTGTGCTGCATTCTTCTGTGACTCTATGACGCTATGTGCAGACTAAGTCATTAGCCTGAGAAAATAGAGAAACAGAGAAATATCTGAGGCATGTAAGAATGGAGCAGTAGTTATCAGGGGGACTTTAACTTGCACGTAGATTGGGTATATTTAAGGCACAGTTTGATAGGTTCTTGATTAATCAGTTTGACGACCTGGAGAGAAGGGGTTGAGAGGGATGATGGAATGGCATAGCGGATTTGGTTGGCCGAGTAGCTAAACCTGCTCCTCTGAATTCTGGTCTTATTGACTTATGATATTAAACCTGACTCTGATTCTGATTGCTATATTTGCATGTGGCTCAAGGATTGATGTGGGAAAAGTGGGTCTGAATTGATGGGAAACTGGCACCAGAATTGGGGAAGGAGGGAGCTGTACCAATGGAACAGGGTCCTCCTGAACCGTGATGTGACCTGGATCCCGGGAATTGCACAACTAGGGCTGTGGATAGGGCTTTAAACTAAATAGTAAGGTGGGGGGGGGGTGTGAGTTCAACAAATTGGAGAAGTATGGATAAAGTAAAAGAGAAAAGTGTGGACAAAGATAAAGAAAAAGCAAAAGTTAAAAACAAGAAAAGTAAGGGTGGAGTGCAGAAAAGTCAAGTGCATAAGAGGGATACTTACTTTATACTTTATACTTTATTGTCGCCAAACAATTGGTACTAGAACGTACAATCATCACAGCGATATTTGATTCTGCGCTTCCCACTCCCTGGATTACAAATATTAAATATTAAAAATAGTAAAAAGTAGTAAATATTAAAAATTTAAATTATAAATCATAAATAGAAAATAGAAAAATGGAAAGTAAGGTAGTGCAAAAAAACCGAGAGACAGGTCCGGATATTTGGAGGGTACGGCCCAGATCCGGGCCAGGATCCGTTCAGCAGTCTTATCACAGTTGGAAAGAAGCTGTTCCCAAATCTGAGACAAAGATGACTAAATTTTAAAGGCACAATGAGTGTAAGGGCACTCTATCAAAATGCCCGTAGGATTCGTAACAAGGTCAGTGAACTTGTGGCACAAATCATGTAAAAGGGTATGATTTAGTGCCATTACGGAGATGTGGTTGCAGGGTGGAGAGGATTGGGAATGAAATGTCCAAGGGTATTAGGTAATATGGAAGGATAGGAAGGAAGGTAAGGGAGGTGGGGTAGCGCTCTTAACTAAAGATGAGATCAGGGCAATAATGAGAGAGGAGATATCTAAGGAGCAGAATGTTGAATCCATCTGGGTAAAGGGAAAAATCACTGGTGGGAATTGTCTATTGGCCATTGAATAATGACATTACAGTGGCACAGGCAATAAACAGAGAAATATCTGAGGTATGTAAGAATGGAGCAGTATTTATCATGGGGGACTTTAACTTGCACATAGATTGGGTGAATCAAGATGGTCGAAGCAGCCTTGAGGAGGACTTCATAGAATGCATCCATGATAGCTTTCTTGAACAGCATGTTACTGAACCTACAAGGGAACATGATGTCTTAGATCTGATCTCATGCAATGAGGCAGGTAAAATTAGCAATCTTGTAGCTAGGGATCCTCTAGGAAAGAGTAATCACAATATGATTGAATTTCTCATACAAATGGAAGGTGCAATAGTTTGACTGAAAACCACTCTATTATGCCTAAACAAGGGAGACTACAACAGGATGAGGGAGGAGTTGGATAGGGTAGACTGGAAACACAGGCTATATCGTGGGATGGTTGAGGAGCAGTGGAACTTTCAAAGAAATTTTTCATGGTGCTCAACAGAAATATATCCCAGTTTAAAGCAAGGACAGTAAGGGTGGGGAGAGCCAGCCATCGATAACTAAGGAAATAAAGGAAGGCATCAAACGCAAAGCTTGTGCGTACAAAGTCGCCAGAGTAGTGGGAGACTGGAAGACTGGGAAAACTTTAAAAAGCAACAAAGAACTATGAAGCAATCAATAAAGAAATGGAAGATAGGTTATGAAAATAACCAGCACAAAATATAAAAACGGGTAGTAAAAAGTTTATATAGTTATATAAAGCGGAAAAGGGTGGCCAAAGTGAATGTAGATCCCATGGAGGATGAAAAGGGGGAACTGATATTGGGTAATGAGGAAGTGGCTGAGGCTTTGAATGACTATTTTGTGTCGGTCTTCATGGTGGAGGACACATCTAACATGCCAAAGAGAGATGATATGGATGCGATGGGAGGTGAAGACCTCGAAACAACAGCTATCACTTGGTGTCCACATTTCCGAGGATCTCAACTGGTCCCTGAACTCCTCCACCCTGATCAAAAAGGGGCAACAGTGCCTTTATTTCCTACGGAACATCAAGAAATCTCACCTCTGTACCAGGATACTGACGGATTTTTACCGCTGTACCAACTGCATCTCAGTGTGGTATGGCAATTGTCCCGTATTGGATCGCAAAACACTCCAGCGTGTGGTGAAAACTGCCCAGCGGATTATTGGCACCCAATTGCCCACCATTGAGATCATCTACCATAAACGCCGCCAGGTCAGGGCGAAATGCATTATCAAGGATGCATCTCACCCTAACCATAGACTTTTTACCCTCCTCCCATCCGGTAGGCGCTACAGGAGCCTCCGCTCCCACACCAGCAGGCACAGGAAGAGCTTCTTCCCTGAGGCTGTGACCCTGCTGAACCTCTCATCACAGCGCTAAGCAGTATTGCACCCATATTGTACTGTCTCAGTACTTTTATATTTGTGTGCTGTAGCACTTATTTTTTATTCACAGTTATTTTGTAAATATCACTATCTCTGGTTAGATGCTAACTGCATTCCATTGGCTTTGTATCTGTACTCGGCACAATGACAATAAATAAATAAATAAATAAATAGATAGCTAGATAGATAGATTTGAATCTCATCTAATCTAATCACTAAAGAGAAAACTTGTGGGCCTAAAGGTGGACAAGTCCCCTGGTCCTAATGGAATGTATCTCAGGGTACTGAAAGAAATGACAGAGGTTATAGTTGAGTCTTTGATGATAATTTACCAAAATTCTCTGGACTCTGGGTAGGTCCTAGCAGATTGAAAGAAGGTGAATGTCATGCCACTGTTCAAAAGGGGATGTAGGCAAGAGACAGGTAACTACAGGCCAGTTAGTTTAGCATCTACAGTTGGGAAAATGCTTGAAGCTTCATTAAAGAAGAAATAGTGAGGCATCTGGAAAGAAATGGATCCATCAGGCAGACGAAGCTTGGATTCAGCAAAGGCAGATCCTGTTTGACAAACTTACTAAAGTTCTTTGAGGATATAACGAGCGCAGTGGATAGAGGGGAACAGATGAACGTTATTTACTTGAATTTCCAGAAGGCGTTTGATAAGGTGCCACATAAAAGACTTATCCATAAGATAAGGATGCATAGAGTTTGGGGTGATGTATTGGCGTGGATAGAGGATTAGTTAACTAATAGAAAGCAGAGAGTTGGGATACATGGGTGTTTCTCTGGTTGACAATCAGTAGTGAGTGGTGTGCTGCAGGGATCGGTACTGGGCCCGCGACTGTTCACGATATACATTAACGATCTGGAAGAGGAGACCGCGTGTAGTGCATCTAAGTTCGCTGATGATACTAAATTGAGCGGAACAGCAAGTTGTACAGAGGATACAGAGAGATATACAAACGTAGATAGGTTAAGTGAGTGGGCAAGAGTCTGGCAGAAGGAGTATGATGTTGGTAAATGCGAGGTCATCTACTTTGAAAGGAAAAATGGAAGATCACATTATTATTTAAATGGTAAAAATCGCAGCATGCTGCTGTGCAGAGGGACTTGGGAGTGTTTGTGCATGAATCACAAAAGGTTGGTTTGCAGGTACAGCAGGCTATCAAGAAGGCAAATGGAGTGTTGGCCTTCATTGCCAGAGGGATTGAATTTAAGAGCAGGGAGGTCATGCTGCAATTGTACAGGGTACTGGTGAGGCCGCACCTGGAGTACTGTGTGCAGTTCTGGTCTCCATACTTGAAGAAGGATATACTGGCTTTGGAGATGGTGCAGAGGAGGTTCAGCAGGTTGACTCCAGAATGAAGGGGTTAGACTATGCCAAGAGATTGAATCGCCTGGGACTGTACTCGCTGGAATTCGGAAGGATGAGAGGAGATCTTATAGAAACGTAAAAAATTATGAAAGGGCTAGATAAGATAGAGGTAGGACTGGTTAGGATAGAGATGAGGAGGAACTGCTTTTCCCAAAAAAAATGGTTAACCTATGGAATTCTCTGCCCAATGAAGCAGTGGAGGCTACCTCAGTAAATGTACTTAAGAGAATGGCTTTGCATAGTAGGGGAATTAAGGGTTATGGGGAAAACATAGGAAGGTGGAGATGAGTCCATGGTCAGATCAGCCATGATCTTATTGAATGGCGGAGCAAGCTAGACAGGTGAGATGGCGACTCCTGTTCCGATTTCTTATGATCTTAATTACCATGTTTTTGTAAAACAATGGTACAATAGTTTCATGCTGTTTGTAAACAATAAAGTAAAATCAAACCTCAACTTGTTAATTTGATACAAAATGTTTGTCATATTTTAAAAACAAAAGTTAATTCTTCCCCAAATGGATTACATCTCCAGTCTCCCTTTCTTACAAATGCAACTCTGCAGTTCTTATCTGAAATAAAGGGTACAAGTCTCCTACAGGATTTGCTAACTCTGCCTCTTCTTCTCCAGATGGTTCGGGTGGGGTTGGCAATTCAGGATAACTTAATATGATTCAGAAATTTGATAGCCAGATACAAATAAGCGACACTGAGCCTTAATGCGATTGTCTGGTCAGTCCTGAAGCAGGGTACACACAGCTCGATCGGTAGAGAGCCACCTGGGAACAACAGAGAGTAAGACCACAAGGCCATAAGACATACCAGCAAAATTAGGCCACTTGTCCCTCTGTGTCTGCTCGCCATTCGATCAAGGCTGATTTATTTTCCTCTCAACCTCATTTTCCTGCCTTCTCCCTGTAACCTTTGATGCCCTGATTGATCAAGCACCTATCAACCTCTATTTTAAGACCATAAGCCCATAAGATATAGGAGCAGAAGTAGGCCATTTGGCCCATCTAGTCTGCTCCGCCATTCAATCATGGGCTGATCTAATTCTTCCAGTCATCCCAACTCCCCTACCTTCTCCCAATACCCTTTGATGCCCTGGCTAATCAAGAACCTATCTATTTCTGCCTTAAATGCACCCAATGGCTTGGCCTCCACAGCCACTCATGGCAATACATTCCACAGATTTACCACCCTCTGACTAAAGTAATTTATCCACATCTCTATTCTAAATGGACGTCCTTCAATCCTGAAGCCGTGCCCTCTTGTCCTAAAATCCCCTACCATGGGAAATAATTTTGAATTATCTAATCTGTTCAGGCCTTTTAGCATTTGGAATGTTTCTATGAAATCCCCCCTTATTCTCCTGAACTCCAAAGAATACATACCAAGAGCTGCCAGACTTTCCTCATACCGTAACCCTTTCATTCCTGGAATCATAGAACATAGAATAGTACAGCACAGTACAGGCCCTTCGGCCCACAATGTTGTGCCGACCCTCAAACCCTGCCTCCCATATAAGCCCCCACATTAGATTCCTCCATATACCTGTCTAGTAGTCTCTTAAACTTCACTAGTGTATCTGCCTCCACCACTGACTCAGGCAGTGCATTCCACGCACCAACCACTCTCTGAGTAAAAAACCTTCCTCTAATATCTCCCTTGAACTTCCCACCCCTTACCTTAAAGCCATGTCCTCTTGTATTGAGCAGTGGTGCCCTGGGGAAGAGGCGCTGGCTATTCACTCTATCTATTCCTCTTATTATCTTGTACACCTCTATCATGTCTCCTCTCATCCTCCTTCTCTCCAAAGAGTAAAGACCTAGCTCCCTTAATCTCTGATCATAATGCATACTTTCTAAACCAGGCAGCATCCTGGTAAATCTCCTCTGTACCCTTTCCAATGCTTCCACATCCTTCCTATAGTGAGGTGACCAGAACTGGACACAGTACTCCAAGTGTGGCCGAACCAGAGTCTTATAGAGCTGCATCATTACATCGCGACTCTTAAGCTCTATCCCTCGACTTATGAAAGCTAACACTCCATAAGCTTTCTTAACTACCCTATCTACCTGTGAGGCAACTTTCAGGGATCTGTGGACATGTACCCTGAGATCCCTCTGTTCCTCCACACTACCAAGTATCCTGCCATTTACTTTGTACTCTGCCTTGGAGTTTGTCCTTCCAAAGTGTACCACCTCACACTTCTCCAGTTTGAACTCCATCTGCCACTTCTCAGCCCACTTCTGCATCCTATCAATGTCTCTCTGCAATCTTTGACAATCCTCTACACTGTCTACAACACCACCAACCTTTGTGTCATCTGCAAACTTGCCAACCCACCCTTCTACCCCTACATCCAGGTCATTAATAAAAATCAGGAAAAGTAGAGGTCCCAGAACAGATCCTTGTGGGACACCACTAATCACAATCCTCCAATCTGAATGTACTCCCTCCACCACCACCCTCTGCCTTCTGCAGGCAAGCCAATTCTGAATCCACCTGGCCAAACTTCCCTGGATTCCATGCCTTCTAACTTTCTGAATAAGCCTACCATGTGGAACCTTGACAAATGCCTTACTAAAATCCATATAGATCACATCCACTGCACTACCCTCATCTATATGCCTGGTCACCTCCTCAAAGAACTCTATCAGGCTTGTTAGACATGATCTGCCCTTCACAAAGCCATGCTGACTGTCCCTGATCAGACCATGATTCTCTAAATGCCTATAGTCCTATCTCTAAGAATCTTTTCCAACAGCTTTCCCACCACAGACGTAAGGCTCACTGGTCTATAATTACCCGGACTATCCCTACTATCTTTTTTAAACAAGGGATCCCTCCAATCCTCCGGTACCATTCCTGTGGACAACGAGGACATAAAGATCCTAGCCAGAGGCTCAGCAATCTCTTCCCTCGTCTCATGGAGCAGCCTGGGGAATATTCCGTCAGGCCCCGGGGACTTATCCGTCCTAATGTATTTTAACAACTCCAACACCTCCTCTCCCTTAATATCAACATGCTCCAGAACATCAACCTCACTCATATTGTCCTCACCATCATCAAGTTCCCTCTCATTGGTGAATACTGAAGGGAAGTATTCATTGAGGACCTCGCTCACTTCCACAGCCTACAAGCACATCTTCCCACTCTTATCTCTAATCGGTCCTACCTTCACTCCTGTCATCCTTTTGTTCTTCACATAATTGAAGAATGCTTTGGGGTCTTTCCTTTACCCTACTCGCCAAGGCCTTCTCATGCCCCCTTTCTTGCTCTTCTCAGCCCCTTCTTAAGCTCCTTTCTTGCTTCCCTATATTCCTCAATAGGCCCATCTGATCCTTACTTCCTAAACCTCATGTATGCTGCCTTCTTCCACCTGACTAGATTTTCCACCTCACTTGTCACCCATGGTTCCTTCACCCTACCATTCTTTATCTTCCTCACCGGGACAAATTTATCCCTTACATCCCGCAAGAGATCTCTAAACAATGACCACATGTCCATAGTACATTTCTCCGCAAAAACATCATCCCAATTCACACCCGCAAGTTCTAGCCTTATAGCCTCATAATTTGCTTCCCCAATTTAAAATTTTCCTGTCCTCTTTGATTCTATCCTTTTCCATGATAATTATAAAGGCCAGGGAGCGGTGGTCACTGTCCCCCAGATGCTCACCCACTGAGAGATCTGTGACCTGACCCGGTTCATTACCTGGTACTAGATCTAGTATGGCATTCCCCCTGGTCGGCCTGTCCACATATTGTGACAGGCATCCGTCCTGGACACACTTAACAAACTCTGCCCCATCTAAACCCTTGGAACTAATCAGGTGCCAATCAATATTAGGGAAGTAAAAGTCACCCATGATAACAACCCTGTTATTTTGCACCCTTCCAAAATCTGCCTCCCAATCTGCTCCTCTGTATCTCTGCTGCTACCAGGGGGCCTATAGAATACCCCCAGTAGAGTAACTGCTCCCTTCCTGTTCCTGACTTCCACCCATACTGACTCAAAAGAGGATCTCATGAATCTTCTCTGAAACCTCTCCAATGTCAGTATATCCTTTCTGAAAAAAGGAGCCCAGAACTGCACACAAATGTGGTCTCACGAGTACCTTATAGAGCCTCAACATCACATCCCTGTTCTTATATTCTATACCTCTAGAAATGAATGCCAACGTTGCATTCACATTCTTCACCATCAACTCAACCTGGAGGTTAACCTTTAGGGTATCCTGCACATGGACTCCCATGTCCCTTTGCATCTCTGCATTTTGTATTCTCTCTCCATCTAAGTAATAGTCTGCCCGTTTATTTCTTCCACCAAAGTGCATGACCATACACTTTCCAACATTGTATTTCATTTGCCACTTCTTTGCTCTTTCCCCTAAACTATCTAAATCTCTCTGCAGGCTCTCTGTTTCCTCAACACTACGTGCTCCTCTTACCGCTCCATTTTAAACGACTTTGCCTTCACAGGTCTCTGTGGCAATGAATTCAACTGATTCATCACCACCCTTTGGCTAAAGAAATGCCTCCTCATCTCTGTTCTAAGAAGAGAAGCTTTTTGTTGAGGTGATAGCCTTTCTGCCCAGAGTAGCTCATGTACAGAGGGCTGAGGAGAGCAGGCATAGTGTTCCACTGGCAAATAATTATAGTTAATAATTCCACAGGCACAAGTCGAACCCCTTTCCTACCCCTGTAGAGGCTAGTGCAGCAAATATAATGGACTATAAAGGAACAGTGAAGTCCTGTTGATGGACCATTCAGAAATCTGATGGTGGAAGGGAAGAAGATGTTCCTACAGTGTTGAGTGTAGGTATCTCCTCCCGGAGGTAATAATAAGAAGAGAGAATGTTCTAGGTGGTGAGGATCCTTCATCCTGGACGCCACTTTCTTGAGGCACTGCCTCTTCAAGATGTTCTTGATGGTCTGGAGAGTTGTGCCCACGATGGAGATGGTTAAATCTACAACTCTCAGCAGCATTTTCTGCGCCGATGTATTGGTGCCTCCATATGAGATGGTGAAGGAAGCAGTCAGAACGCTCCCCATGGTATATCAATAGAAATTCATAACAGTCTTTGGTGACAGACCAAATCTCCTCGTGCAGTAGAACCTCTGTCATGCCTTCTTCTTGATTGCATCAACGTGTCAGGCCCAGGACAAAGCATCAGAAACATGGAACTCCTCACCATTTCCAGCTGAACATTCCATGAGGACATGGGCTCGTTCTGCCGATTTCACCTTCCTGAAGTCCATAATCAGTTCCTTGATCTTGCTGATGCTGTGATAAAAGAGAGATTCAAGAATTTCCAGAAAATAACTCCACTGGAACGAAACCCAGAAAACAGAAGCAGGAACAGGTCAACTGGTCCCTTCATGCCATATGATCTGCAACAGATCTACACCGTCCACGGTTCCCTAACCAGTCCCTTGATTCCATATGACCTGTGTCAGATCCCCACCATCCACAGTTCCTTGACTCCATATGATCTGTGTCAGATCCTCACCATCCACAGTTTCTTCATTCCATATGATCTGTGTCAATAGACAATAGACAATAGGTGCAGGAGTAGGCCATTTGGCCCTTCGAGCCAGCACCACCATTCACTGTGATCATGGCTGATCATCCACAATTAGTACCCCGTTCCTGCCTTCTCCCCATATCCCCTGACTCCGCTATCATTAAGAGCTCTATCTAACTCTTTCTTGAAAGTATCCAGAGAATTGGCCTCCACTGCCTTCTGGGGCAGAGCATTCCACAGATCCACAACTCTCTGGGTAAAAAAGTTTTTCCTCAACTCCGTTCTAAATGGCCTACCCCTTATTCTCAAATTGTGGCCTCTGGTTCTGGACTCCCCCAACATCGAGAACATGTTTCCTGCCTCTAGCGTGTCCAACCCTTAATAATCTTATATGTTTCAATCAGATCCCCTCTCATCCTTCTGAATTCCAGAGTATACAAGCCCAGTCGCTCCAATCTTTCAACATATGACAGTCCCACCATCCCAGGAATTAACCTTGTGAACCTACGCTGCACTTCCTCAATAGCAAGAATGTCCTTCCTCAAATTTGGAGACCAAAACTGCACACAGTACTCCAGGCGTGGTCTCACCAGGGCCCTGTACAGCTGCAGAAGGACCTCTTTGCTCCTATACTCAACTCCCCTTGTTATGAAGGCCAGCATGCCATTAGCTTTCTTCACTGCCTGCTGTACCTGTATGCTTACTTTCAGTGACTGATGAACAAGGACACCTAGATCTCGTTGTACTTCCTCTTTTCCTAACTTGACACTATTCAAATAGTAATCTGCCTTCCTATTCTTGCCACCAAAGTGGATAAACTCACATTTATCCACATGAAACTGCATCTGCCATGCATCTGCCCACTCACCCAACCTGTCCAAGTCATCCTGCATTATCTCAACATCCTCTGCATATTTCACACTGCCATCCAGCTTTGTGTCATCTGCAAATTTGCTAATGTTACTTTTAATCCCTTCTTCTAAATCATTAATGTACATTGTAAATAGCCGTGCTCCCAGCACCGAGCTTTGCGGTACCCCATTAGTCACCGCCTGCCATTCTGGAAGGGACCCGTTAATCCCTACTCTTTGTTTCCTGTCTGCCAACCAATTTTCTATACATGTCAGTACCCTACCCCCAATACCATGTGCTCTAATTTTGCCCACTAATCTCCTATGTGGGACCTTATCAAAGGCTTTCTGAAAGTCCAGGTACACTACATCCACTGGCTCTGCCTTGTCCATTTTCATAGTTACATCCTCAAAAAATTCCAGAAGATTAGCCAAGCATGATTTCCCCTTCGTAAGTCCATGCTGACTCGGACCGATCCTGTTACTGCTATCCAAATGTGCCACTATTTCATCTTTTATAATTGACTCCAGCATTTTCCCCACCACTGATGTCAGGCTACTGGTCTATAATTCCCTGTTTTCTCTCTCCCTCCTTTCTTAAAAAGTGGGATAACATTAGCTACCCTTCAGTCCTCAGGAACTGATCCTGAATCTATAGAACATTGGAAATTAATTACCAATGCGTCCACGATTTCTAGAGCCACCCCCTTACGTACCCTGGGGTGCAGACCATCAGGCCCTGGGGATTTATCAGCCTTCAGTCCCATCAGTCTGTCCAACACCATTTTCCGCCTAATGTGTCAGATCCACATCATCCACAGTTCCTTCATTCCATATGATCTGTGTCAGATCCCCACCGTCCACAGTTCCTTCATTCCATATGATCTGTGTCAGATCCACACCGTCCACAGTCCCCTAATCTTTCAAATATTATCTTCTTCCAGTTCACATGTTATAATGATCGAGAATCCATAACCCTGAGGGGTGGGAATTTCCAGAGGTTTACTGTTTGATGCAGGAAGAATGTTCTCTGAAGTTCAGTTTTAAATGACTTGCCCGTTTATATTCAAACTCTGTCCTCATGTTCAACTTCGTAGCAGAATGAAATATTCTAGACATCTACCCTGTCATGGCCCCCTTAAAGGTTTCAAATATTTCAGTAAGATCAGTCCTCGTTCTTCAAACCACAAAAGAACACTGACCCAACCTGTTCAGCCTCTCTTTACAGATCAGCCCTCTGATTTGAGGAATTAACCTGGGCAATCTCCTTGAATCTCCAATGTTACCAAGGTCAGGAGACCAAACCTGTGAATTGTACTCCTCACCCAGTGTGGATACTTCACTCACCTAAACTCAGTGCTGATTCCACAACCTACAAACTCACTTTCAGGATTCTCTAAACCAATATTCTCACTGATGTTTATTTATTTATCTTTGTATTTGTTTATGTTTTTGTTTTTATTGTATGTGCACAGTTTGTCTTCTTTCACACATTCTTTTGTTTGTCAATCCTTCCATGTAGTTTTTCATTGATTCTATTGTATTTTTTGTTTTACTGTGAATGCCTGCAAGAAAACAAATCTCAGGGTGGTATATTGTGACATATATGTATGCTGATAACAAATTTACTTTGAATTTGAACTTTCAAGTGTGGTTTCATCTAATACATTTTCTAGAAATAATATTGAGTGGGAATAATAACAATATTTCAAAAGAACTACTAATAACTGATTTAAAGTATACTGTAATTCCTTGAATTAGACACACAATTGCCTGATGCTTTTTCCTCTGAAGAAGTTTATTTGACTGTACATTAACATGGCTTTATGAAAGTGAAATCACATTTGACAAGTATTTTCTCAAGGTTTTTAGGAATATAACACAAAGGGTGGAAGAAGCGTAAACAATAAATGAAGTGTGTTTGAACCTCCAGAGGGCATTTGATGTGGTGTGATATAAAAATTACTGCACTAGTTAAGGGTATACTGGTAAGCAGGTATTGAATGTATTGACATGGACAGCAGAATCCACGGCCGTATCAGCCATGATCTTATTGAATGACAGCGCAGGTTCAATGTGCCAGATGGCCTACTCCTGCCCCGATTTCTTACATTATTACGTTGTTATGAAGATAAGTTTAGGCAGTGCTTTGCGGCAGTTTTTGGAGTTGGACTGTGCATAATCAGTGAACAGGATTCATTAGAAAGAGCAGGGACGAGCAGAGCAAGCATGCTGTGATTGGGCCAGAGCTGGAGTGGCTTTGACTCACCACGGTTGGCAAAATCAGGCTTGGGTGAGGTAGGTATCAAGTAAATTTCTTCTTCTTCTTTATTTTTCATTCTTCATCTGTTAGGGCACAATTAGTGTGGTGAGAATGGCCCCAAGACACAGCTAGTGAGATGAGAATGGCCACAGGGCACAGTTAGTCAGTGAGAATGGCCTCAGGGCACAGTTAGTCAGTGAGAATGGCCACAGGACACAGTTAGTGTGGCGAGAATGGCCCCAGAGCACAGTTAGTCAGCGAGAATGGCCCCAGAGCACAGTTAGTGTGGTGAGAATGGCCCCAGGACACAGATAGTCGGTGAGAATGGCCCCGGGACACAGTTAATCAGTGAGAATGGCCCCAGGACACAGTTAGTCAGTGAGAATGGCCCCAGGACACAGTTAGTCAGTGAGAATGGCCCCAGAGCACAGTTAGTGTGGCGAGAATGGCCCCAGAGCACAGTTAGTCAGTGAGAATGGCCCCGGGACACAGTTAGTGCAGTGAGAATAGAGCCAGGGCACAGTTAGTCAGTGAGAATGGCCCCAGGACACAGTTAGTCAGTGAGAATAGCCCCAGGAGACAGTTAGTCAGTGAGAATGGCCCCAGGACACAGTCAGTCAGTGAGAATGGCCCCAGGACACAGTTAGTGTGGTGAGAATGGCCCCAGAGCACAGTTAGTCAGTGAGAATGGCCCCGGGACACAGTTAGTGCAGTGAGAATAGAGCCAGGGCACAGTTAGTCAGTGAGAATGGCCCCAGGACACAGTTAGTCAGTGAGAATAGCCCCAGGAGACAGTTAGTCAGTGAGAATGGCCCCAGGACACAGTCAGTCAGTGAGAATGGCCCCAGGACACAGTTAGTGTGGTGAGAATGGCCCCAGAGCACAGTTAGTCAGTGAGAATGGCCCCAGGACACAGTTAGTGTGATGAGAATGGCCCCAGAGCACAGTTAATCAGTGAGAATGGCCCCAGGACACAGTTAGTCAGTGAGAATGGCCCCGGGACACAGTTAGTCAGTGAGAATGGCCCCAGGACATAGTTAGTCAGTGAGAATGGCCCCAGGGCACAGTTAGTCAGTGAGAATGGCCCCAGGACACAGTTAGTCAGTGAGAATGGCCCCGGGACACAGTTAGTGCAGTGAGAATAGACCCAGGGCACAGTTAGTCAGTGAGAATGGCCCCAGGACACAGTTAGTCAGTGAGAATAGCCCCAGGACACAGTTAGTCAGTGAGAATGGCCTCAGGACACAGTTAGTCAGTGAGAATGGCCCCAGGACACAGTCAGTGCAGTGAGAATGGCCACAGGGCACAGTTAGTCAGTGAGAATTGCCCCAGGACACAGTTAGTCAGTGAGAATGGCCACAGGGCACAGTTAGTCAGTGAGAATGGCCCCAGGACACAGTCAGTGCAGTGAGAATGGCCCCAGGGCACAGTTAGTCAGTGAGAATGGCCCCAGGACACAGTCAGTGCAGTGAGAATGGCCCCAGGGCACAGTTAGTCAGTGAGAATGGCCCCAGGACACAGTTAGTCAGTGAGAATGGCACCAGGGCACAGTTAGTGCAGTGAGAATGGCCCCAGAGCACAGTTAGTCAGTGAGAATGGCCCCAGGGCACAGTTAGTCAGTGGGAATGGCCCCAGGACACACTTAGTCAGTGAGAACAGCCCTAGGGCACAGTTAGTCGGTGAGAATGGCCCCAGGACACAGTTAGTCAGTGAGAATTGCCCCAGGACACAGTTAGTCAGTGAGAATGGCCCCAGGACACAGTTAGTCAGTGAGAATGGCCCCAGGACACAGTCAGTGCAGTGAGAATGGCCACAGGGCACAGTTAGTCAGTGAGAATTGCCCCAGGACACAGTTAGTCAGTGAGAATGGCCACAGGGCACAGTTAGTCAGTGAGAATGGCCCCAGGACACAGTCAGTGCAGTGAGAATGGCCCCAGGGCACAGTTAGTCAGTGAGAATGGCCCCAGGACACTGTCAGTGAGAATGGCCCCAGGGCACCGTTAGTCAGTGAGAATGGCCCCAGAGCACAGTTAGTCAGTGAGAATGGCCCCAGGGCACAGTTAGTCAATGGGAATGGCCCCAGGACACACTTAGTCAGTGAGAACAGCCCTAGGGCACAGTTAGTCGGTGAGAATGGCCCCAGGACACAGTTAGTCAGTGAGAATGGTCCCAGGACACAGTTAGTCAGTGAGAATTGCCCCAGGACACAGTTAGTCAGTGAGAATGGTCCCAGGGCACAATTAGTCAGTGAGAATTGCCCCTGGGGCAGTGTTTTGTTCTCTGTGTGTGATGTGTGAATTCTGGGAGACCTCTGGCCTCCTGGATAACCACATCTACTCCAGTCTCACCAAGCAGGAGCTCCTCAGAGAACTGGAGCTGCAGCTGAATGACCTTCGGCTTATAGGTAGAAGTCCCAGAACAGATCCTTGTGGGACACCACTAGTCACAATCCTCCAATCTGAATGTACTCCCTCCACCACCACCCTCTGCCTTCTGCAGGCAAGCCAATTCTGAATCCACCTGGCCAAACTTCCCTGGATCTCATGCCTTCTGACTTTCTGAATAAGCCTACCGTGTGGAACCTTGTCAAATGCCTTACTAAAATCCATATAGATCACATCCACTGCACTACCTTCATCTATATGCCTGGTTACCTCCTCAAAGAACTCTATCAGGCTTGTTAGACACGATCTGCCCTTCACAAAGCCATGCTGACTGTCCCTGATCAAACCACGATTCTCTAGATGCCCATAAATCCTATCTCTAAGAATCTTTTCCAACAGCTTTCCTACCACAGACATAAGGCTCACTGGTCTATAATTACCCGGACTATCCCTACTACCTTTTTTGAACAAGGGGACAACATTCGCCTCCCTCCAATCCTCTGGTACCATGACCGTGGACAATGAGGACATAAAGATCCTAGCCAGAGGCTCAGCAATCTCTTCTCTCGCCTCGTGGAGCAGCCTGGGGAATATTCCATCAGGCCCCGGGGACTTATCCATCCTAATGTATTTTAACAACTCCAACACCTCTTCTCCCTTAATATCAACATGCTCCAGAACATCAACCTCACTCATATTGTCCTCACCATCATCAAGTTCCCTCTCATTGGTGAATACTGAAGAGAAGTATCTGTTGAGGACCTCGCTCACTTCCACAGCCTCCAGACACATCTTCCCACCTTTATCTCTAATCGGTCCTACCTTCATTCCTGTCGTCCTTTTGTTCTTCACATAATTGAAGAATGCTTTGGGGTTTTCCTTTACCCTACTCGTCAAGGCCTTCTCATGCCCCCTTCTTGCTCTTCTCAGCCCCTTCTGAAGCTCCTTTCTTGCTTCCCTATATTTCTCAATAGACCCACCTGATCCTTGCTTCCTAAACCTCATGTATGCTGCCTTCTTCCACCTGACTAGATTTTCCACCTCACTTGTCACCCATGGTTCCTTCACCCTACCATTCTTTATCTTCCTCACCGGGACAAATTTATCCCTGACATCCTGCAAGAGATCTCTAAACATCGACCATATGACCATAGTACATTTCCCTGCAAAAACATCATCCCAATTCACACCCACAAGTTCTAGCCTTATAGCCTCATAATTTGCCCTGCCCCAATTAAAAATTTTCCTGTCCTCTCTGATTCTGTCTTTTTCGATGATAATGCTAAAGGCCAGGGGGCGGTGGTCACTGTCCCCCAGATGCTCACCCACTGAGAGATCTGTGGCCTGACCCGGTTCATTACCTAGTACTAGATCTACCCCTGGCATTACCCCTGGTCGACCTGTCCACATACTGTGGCAGGAATCCGTCCTGGACACACTTAACAAACTCTGCCCCGTCCAAACCCTTGGAACTAATCAGGTGCCAATCAATATTAGGAAAGTTAAAGTCACCCATGATAACAACCCTGTTATTTTTGCACCTTTCCAAAATCTGCCTCCCAATCTGCTCCTCGGTATTTCTGCTGCTACCAGGGGGCCTATAGAATACCCCCAATAGAGTAACTGCTCCCTTCCTGTTCCTGACTTCCACCCATACTGACTCAAAAGAGGATCCTGCTACATTACCCACCCTTTCTGTAGCTGTAATAGTATCCCTGACCAGTAATGCCACCCCTCCTCCCCTTTTTCCGCCCTCTCTATCCCTTTTAAAGCACTGAAAGTATAGAATCATTGTGAGTAGAGATAAGGAATTACAAGGAAAAAAAAGATCTTGAAGGGCGTTATATACAGACCTCCAAACAGCAGCAAAGATTTGGTCTGCAAATTACAATGGGAGATAGAAAATGCATGCCAAAAGGGCAATGTTACGATAGTTATGGGGGATTTCAATGTGCAGGTAGATTGGGAAAATTAGGTTGATGCCAGATCTCAAGAGGGGAAATTTGTAGAATGCCGCTGAGCAGCTTGCAGTTGAGCCCACTAGAGGATCAGCTATTCTGGATCGGGTGTTGAGCAATGAGCTGGAATTGATTAGAACATAGAAGAATACATCACAGGAACAGGGTATTTGGCCCACAATGCTGTATTGAACCAACTAAAAAGCAAATCAAAAAGCACCAAACACTAATTCCTCTTACCTACACCATATCCATATCCCTCTATTTTCTTTACATTCATGCGTCCATCCAAACGACCCTTAAAACCCTCCAATGTATTTGCCTCTACCACCATACCAGGCATCCATCACTGTCTGAGTTAAAAATTTACCCCTCACATCCCCCTTGAACCTACTCCTCTCACCCTCAATGCATGCCCTCCAGTATGAGACATTTCAGCCCTGGGAAACAGATACTCTCTGTCCACTCTATGTACTACTCTCAATCTTGTAAGCCTCCACCAGATCTCCTCTCAGCCTTCGGCGCTCCAGAGAAAACAACCCAAGATTATCCAGCCTCTCATGGTAGCACGTGCCCTCCAAATCAGTCAGTATCCTAGTAAACCTCTTCTGCATCCTCTCCAAAGCCTCAACATCCTTCCTATAGTTGGGAAACCAGAAATATACACAATACTCCAGATGTGGCCGAACCAGAGTTTTATACAGTTGCAACGTAACCTCCTGACTTTTGACCTCAATGTTCGACTCATAAAAGCATGCATTCCATGAGATGAGAAGTCAGAGTAAGCAGGTGAGGGAGGGGAGGAAGAAATATAAATATCCCTTGCCCTCTCCGGGTATCACCTATCACTTGCTACCTTGTATTTCTTCCTCCCCTCCCACCCACCTTCTTCTCTGACCTCACCTTTTTCTCCAGTTCTGATAAACAGTCTCAGCCTGAACCGTCGGCTGGTTACTCTTTTCCACAGACGCTGTCTGGCCTGTTGAGTTCCTCCAGCATTTTGTGCGTGTTGCTTGGATTTCCAGCATGGGCAGATTTTCTCTTGTTTGTGACTAAACTGCCAGGTAGCATCAGCCGAGCTCGCAGCCAGGGTATTGGTCTTCCACCAGTCTTGGTGCAACCCGTCCCACTTGTACAGGTCACCCCCTTCCCAGAAAATGTCCCACTTGTACAGGTCACCCCCTTCCCGGAAAAGGTCCCACTTGTACAGGTCACCCCCTTCCCGGAAAAGGTTCCATTTGTACAGGTCACCCCCTTCCCGGAAAAGGTTCCAAGCATCCAAGAACTTGAAATTCTGCCCCCTGCGCCATCTCCTCAGCCACTCACTCATTCATGCTTTCACTCCATTTCTACCAGCACTAGCCTGAGGCACCAGGGGTAATCTGAGATAACTACCTTGGAGGTCCCTCTATACAGCCTCTTCCCGAACTCATATACTCACCGCGTAGGATCTCCTCCCCTTTTCTGCCACGACCTCTGGCTGTTCCCTTTCCCTCTTGAGAATATCTTGCAGCTACTCCGATACGTAACGGACCCTAGCGCTGGGGAGGCAACATACTTGGTGTCTCTTTTGCAGCCACAGAATTTCCCTTCTGTCCCCTAACTTCTGTCCCCTATGACTACCACACTGCCTGGTTTTACCCTTCCCTGCTGAGCATCAGAGCCTGTCACAGCGCCATCAGCCTGGTCGTTGCTGCTGTAACCTGGTGGGTGGTGGGTCATCCCCCCAGCAGTATCCCAAGGAGTATACTGTTACTGAGGGGAATTGCCACAGGGGAACCCTGCACTGATTTCTCAATTCCCTGACCTCTCCTAGTGGTCACCCATCTACTATCCAAAGGCTGTATTCTGGCTGTGACCACCTCGTCAGAAGTGTCACCTGTAATATCCTCAGCACTCCGAATGATCCTGAGTACATCCAGCTCCGGTTCCAACTGCTTTACCTGGTCAGCTGGGTGAAATCCTGCAGATGTAGTCATCAGGGAAACCGTCAGGTATCCTGAATTCCCACATCAGACAGGAGAAGCTTTCCATCCTGACTACTCCATACTAAAAAATAGGCTTACCTCTTCTTCACCGTGCCTCTGCCTGTTGGTGCTGAAGCCTGTTAAGCCAAACCCACTCTAACACAGGCACACTCTGACAATAGCCACTTCAACTGAGCCTACTTTCCTTTTATTTGCAGCTGCATTTAGGCCTCTAATGCCAACACTTACCATGTCTGCACTGCCCAGAAAGACCAGCCGTGACCAAATCTCCTCCTTTTACACTCTCTCTCCTGACTTCCATAGGGCTCTAACACCAACACTCTCACTCCCTGCCCCTGAGCCGCCAAAAAGAAGACCCGATTTACCCAAGTCTGCACTTTTTATATTAGCACTCCAAACTTCAATAGGTCTCTGATGCCTGCACAGCCCAAAAAGGAAAGCTTAAAGTAAAGCAACCCTTAGTGGTCAGTGATCATAATGTGATTAAATTCACCCTGAAATTTGAGAAGGAGAAGCTAAAGTCAGATGTATCAGTATTACCATGGAGAAAAAGGAATTACAGAGGAATGAGAGCGGAGCTGACCTAATTGATTGGAATGGAACACTAGCAGGGCTGATGGCAAAGCAGCAATGACTGGAATTTCTGGGAACAATTCAGAAGGTGCAGGATAGATATATCCGAAAGGAGAAGTATTCTAAAGGCAGGATGATGCAACCATGGCTGACAAAAGAAGTCAAAGCACCATAAAAGTCAAAGAGGAGGAATATAATAGAGCAAAAGTTAGTGGGAAGTTAGAGGATTGGGAAGCTTTTCAAAATTAACAGAAAGAGGATACTAAAGAGGATACCACAAGTTTCTTCAGATACATAAAGTGCAAAAGAGAGGTGAGAGTAGATACTGGACTGCTGAAATTGATGCTGGAGTGGTAGTAATAGCAGACAAGGAAATTGCGGATGAACTGAATAAGTATTTTGCATCTGTCTTCACTGTGGAACACACTAGCAGTATGTATAGTGGAATTTCAAGAGCGTCAGGAGGAAGAAGCGTGTGAAGGTGCCATTACTAGGAAGAAGGTGCTTGGGACACTGAAATGTCTGAAGGTAGATAAGTCACCTGGACTAGATGGTGTACACCTTAGGGTTCTGAAAGAGGTGGCCGAAGTGATTGTGGAGACATTAGTAATGATCTTTCAAGAAACACTAGATACTGGCATGGTTCCGGTGGAATAGAAAATTGCAAATGTCACTCCACTCTTCATGAAGGGATTGAGGCAGAAGAAAGGAAATTATAGTCCATTAAATCTGACCTCTGTGTTTGGGAAGAAGTCAAATGTAAGGATGTGGTTTTGGGGTACTTGGAGGCACATGATAAAACAGGCTGTTGTCAGCATGGTTTCCTCAAGGGAAAATCTTGCTTGAGAAATCTGTCAGAAGGAGGGGAAATGCAGAGCCAGTGCAGAGTACATCTGTGGTCATTCCCCTCGGTAATAAGTGTACAACTTTAGATACTTTTGAGGGGGACAATCTACCAGAGGAAGCCAAAGTGCTTGGGTCTCTGGCACTGAGTCTGGTGCTGTGGCAGAGCAGAGAGGTGAGGAGGACTGCAGTGTGGATAGGAGAGTCCTTAATCAGAGGAACAGAGACGAGGGTCTGTGGGTGCGATAGAGGTACCCAGATGGTATGTTGTCTCCCTGGTGCCTGGATCAGGGATCGGGTCTCTGGCACTGAGTCTGGTGATGTGGCTCAGATGAGCAGAGCGGTGAAGAGTATTACAGTGGTAATGGGAGATTCCTTAATCAGAGGAACAGAGACGAGGTTCTGTGGATGCAATAGAGACACCCAGATGGTATTTTGTCTCCCTGGTGCCAGGATCAGTGATGTCTCGGATCATTTCCATGGCATTCTCAAGTGCAAGAATGATCAGCATATTGGCACCACTGACATAGGTAGATAAGGTGAGGAGGTCCAGAAAAGAGATTTTAGGGAGCTCGGCAGAAAGCTGAGAAGCAGGACCTGCAGGGTAGTACCTCTGGATTGCTGCCTGTGTCAATGAGGGTAAGAATAGGATGATTTGGCAGATGAATGTGTGGCTGGGGAACTGGTGCAGGGGTCAAGGGTATGGATTTCTGGATCATTGGGATTTCTTCTGGAGAAGGTATGGCCTGTGCAAAAGGGACAGGTTACACGTGAACTTGAGCGGGGTCCAATATCCTTGCAAGCAGGTTGACTAAAATTGTTCAGGAGGGTTTAAACCAATTTGGCAAGGAGATGGGAACTGGAGTGATACTGCTGAAGATGACGGGGCTGGTTTACAAACAGAGGCAATGTGTAGTGAGGAGAGGCTGTTGACAGGGCAGAATTGCAGTCAACAGGATGAGTTGCAACGTAAAAGGCGGACAAAATCGAAAAGTGTGAATTCAGGACTAAAGGTGTTATATTTGAATGCACACAGTATACGGAATAAGGTCAATGAACTTGTAGCACAGTTACAGATTGGCATGTATGATGTTGTAGGCATCATTGAATTGTGGCTGAAAGAAGATTAAAGCTGAGAGCTTAACGTCCAAGAATACACGTTGTATCGAAAGGACAGGCAGGAAGACTGAGGAGGCGGCATTACTCTGTTGGTAAAAAATGAAATCAAATTATTAGAAAGAGGGGACATAGGGTCAGAAGGTGCTGAATTGTTGTGAATACAGCTACGGAACTGCAAGGGTAAAAAGACCCTGATGGGAGTTGTATACAGACCCCCAAACAGTAGCAAGAATGTGGTCTACAAGTTACAATGGGAGATAAAAAAGGCGTCTCAAAAGGGCAATGTTACAATAGTCATAGAGGATTTCAATATGCAGATAGATTGGGGAAATCAGGTTAATGCTGGATTCCAAAAGGAGAAATTTCTAGAATGCCTATGAGATAGGTTTTTAGAGCCCACTAGGAGATCAGCTATTCCGGATTGAGTGTTGTTCAATGAACCAGAATTGATTAGGGAGCTTAAGGTAAAAGAACTCTTCAGGGAAAATGATCATAATATAATTGAATTCATCCCGAAATTTGAGAAGGAGAAGCTAATGACAGATGCATCAATATCAGTGTGGAGTAACTCTTTTCTACAGGTGCTGCCTGGCCTGCTGAGTTCCACCAGCATTTTGTGTGTGTTGCTTAGGTCTCCAGCATCTGAGGATTTTCCCTTGTTGAGGAAGGAAATGGTGGCTGTCACCACAGCTGTCAGTCTTGCCTTCACAGTATTTCAAAGGCTTTCATGAGTGCATGATATTGCAAAGGATCTCCACAGAAGATCTAAATCTCTCTTTTAGGCAAAGGTGAGATTTGTTGTTGTTTGCCAATAAGATTGTTAGTTCATTTTGTTTCTACATAATATTAATAATAGTATTTTGACCTCCGTCCACTGAAGCAAGAGTGTTTACATGTTGTAACTGAATGTCCCCATGAGCACTTTGTGCTGCTGGACACGACATAGGTTCAAATTCCTCATTAGTGCAGGACAAGAAAGAAAACACCTTGAACTACCTGGCGGGGGTCTAGCTGATGTTTCACAGACACTTGAGGAACAAATGAATGAACACTGACATTGAATGTCTTTGTTTCTCTCTGTGCCTTTTCAATAAAGGAACTCACACCATGGCACTGCGCTGCTGGAGCGTTCTCAGCACTTGCTTCACTTGAAACCCTTTGCACATTAACTCTGGCCACCTGTGGAGCAGTTGTTTTCCTCCAACTTAAGCTGCTCCTTCCTTTTCCATTGCTGTTGCTCTTGCACTTCTGGTGCATGTTTGTCCTTCAATAATTGCTGACATGCAATTAATACAGCTAAATTAGCCTCTGCTTTAATGCATGAAGAAGAGGTAGTAGATACAGAAGATTTTCTTCCTGCAACAGAAGTTTGGACACTAACATTTGACACACTGTCATTTGGTTTCACATCATCTTCTGGGTCCTTTGGTATACACGTAGTCAAAACATGCCTTGGAATTTGAGAAACATTGTCTGATGGAAGGTGAGACACATATTCACTTGTTGCATCAGTGCATATGACCTTCAATGGAAGATGTTAAGATGCATTGTTTTTCATCCCCTATGAATGCATTATTATACCATCAATGCTTGAAAAATACCCATTTTGTCTTTCCTGCTCGATCTTGTGAAGTAATGAGATTAGCATGTGATGCTCTTCTTCAGTACTAAGAAGGAAGGGGGAAGATGCCAGAATAAGAAGGCGAGGGGTGAGGAAAGAGGCTAAATGGAAGGTGCATGGAGCTTAGAAAAATAGAGGGCTATAGGTAAGCCTAGGTCATTCTGAGGTAAGGACATGTTCGGCACAGCTTTGTGGGCCAAAGGGGCTGTATTGTGTGGTAGGTTTTCTATGTTCTATGTCTCTATGATAGATGAAGCCAGGTCGGTGGGAAAGGTAAAGGGCTGGAGAGGAAGGAGTCTAATAGGAGAGGAGCGGGGACTATAGGAGAAAGGGAAGGAGGAGGGCACCCAGGAGGGAATTAATAGGCAGATGAGAAGACATAAAAGGTCAGAGTGCAGAATAAAGGAAGTGGAGGGGGGATTTTCTTTACCAGTAGGAGAAATTCATATTTATTCCATCAATTTGGAGGTTACCCAGATAGAATATAAGGTGTTGCTCCTCCACCCTGAGGGTAGCCTCATCTTGGCACAGTATGTCAGAATAGGGATGGGAATCAGAATTAAAATATTTGGACACCAGCAAGTCCCGCTTGTGGTGGATGGTGTGGAGGTGCTCGATGAAGCAGTCCCCTAATTTATGACGGGTCTCACCAAAGTAGAGGAGGCCACACATCAAGAGCACTGGACACAATAGGTGGCCCCAGCAGGTTCACAGATAAAGTATTGGCTCACCTGGAAGGACTGTTTGGGACCCTGAATGGAGGTGAAGGAGGTGTATGAGCAGGTGGAGCTCCTAGGCTGCTTGCAGGGATAAGTGCCAGGATATGGTCTATAGTATGGTCTTGATTTCTGGTAACTACAAGGTGTGATAATTTGACTGGTATTTGTTCAAGTTACTTTCTAGAGTATAATTGCATAACAAACAGGTAATGAACTGGGTCACGTCACAGGTCACAGATCTCTCAGTGGGTGAGCATCTGTGGGACAGTGACCACCGCTCCCTGGCCTTTAGCATTATCATGGAAAAGGATAGAATCAGAGAGGACAGGAAAATTTTTAATTGGGGAAAGGCAAATTATGAGGCTATAAGGCTAGAACTTGCGGGTGTGAATTGGGATGATGTTTTTGCAGGGAAATGTACTATGGACATGCGGTCGATGTTTAGAGATCTCTTGCGGGATGTAAGGGATAAATTTGTCCCGGTGAGGAAGATAAAGAATGGTAGGGTGAAGGAACCATGGGTGACAAGTGAGGTGGAAAATCTAGTCAGGTGGAAGAAGGCAGCATACATGAGGTTTAGGAAGCAAGGATCAGATGGGTCTATTGAGTAATATAGGGAAGCAAGAAAGGAGCTTAAGAAGGGGCTGAGAAGAGCAAGAAGGGGGCATGAGAAGGCCTTGGCGAGTAGGGTAAAGGAAAACCCCAAGGCATTCTTCAATTGTGTGAAGAAAAAAAGGATGACAGGAGTGAAGGGAGGACCGATTAGAGATAAAGGTGGGAAGATGTGCGTGGAGGCTGTGGAAGTGAGCGAGGTCCTCAATGAATACTTCTCTTCAGTATTCACCAATGAGAGGGAACTTGATGATGGTGAGGACAATATGAGTGAGGTTGATGTTCTAGAGCATGTTGATATTAAGGGAGAAGGAGGTGTTGGAGTTGTTAAAATACATCAGGACAGATAAGTCCCCGGGGCCTGACGGAATTTTCCCTAGGCTGCTCCACGAGGCGAGAGAAGAGATTGCTGAGCCTCTGGCTAGGATCTTTATGTCCTCGTTGTCCACGGGAATGGTACCGGAGGATTGGAGGGAGGCGAATGTTGTTCCCCTGTTCAAAAAAGGTAGTAGGGATAGTCCGGGTAATTATAGACCAGTGAGCCTTACGTCTGTGGTGGGAAAGCTGTTGGAAAAGATTCTTAGAGATAGGATCTATAGGCATTTAGAGAATCATGGTCTGATCAGGGACAGTCAGCATGGCTTTGTGAAGGGCAAATCGTGTCTAACAAGCCTGATAGAGTTCTTTGAGGAGGTGACCAGGCATATAGATGAGGGTGGTGCAGTGGATGTGATCTATATGGATTTTAGTAAGGTATTTGACAATGTTCCACATGGTAGGCTTATTCAGAAAGTCAGAAGGCATGGGATCCAGGGAAGTTTGGCCAGGTGGATTCAGAATTGGCTTGCCTGCAGAAGGCAGAGGGTGGTGGTGGAGGGAGTACATTCAGATTGGAGGATTGTGACTAGTGGTGTCCCACAAGGATCTGTTCTGGGACCTCTACTTTTCATGATTTTTATTAACGACCTGGATGTAGGGGTAGAAGGGTGGGTTGGCAAGTTTGCAGATGACACAAAGGTTGGTGGTGTTGTAGACAGTGTAGAGGATTGTCAAAGATTGCAGAGAGACATTGATAGGATGCAGAAGTGGGCTGAGAAGTGGCAGATGGAGTTCAACCCGGAGAAGCGTGAGGAGGTACACTTTGGAAGGACAAACTCCAAGGCAGAGTACAAAGTAAATGGCAGGATACTTGGTAGTGTGGAGGAGCAGAGGGATCTCGGGGTACATGTCCACAGATCCCTGAAAGTTGCCTCTCAGGTGGATAGGGTAGTTAAGAAAGCTTATGGAGTGTTAGCTTTCATAAGTCGAGGGACAGAGTTTAAGAGTTGTGATGTAATGATGCGGCTCTATAAAACTTTAGGCCACACTTGGAGTATTGTGTCCAGTTCTGGTCACCTCACTATAGGAAGGATGTGGAAGCATTGGAAAGGGTACAGAGGAGATTTACCAGGATGCTGCCTGGTTTAGAAAGTATGCATTATGATCAGAGATTAAGGGAGCTCGGGCTTTACTCTTTGGAGAGAAGGAGGATGAGAGGAGACATGATAGAGGTGTACAAGATAATAAGAGGAATAGATAGAATGGATAGCCAGCGCCTCTTCCCCAGGGCACCACTGCTTAATACAAGAGGACATGGCTTTAAGATAAGGGGTGGGAAGTTCAAGGGGGATATTAGAGGAAGGTTTTTTACTCAGAGAGTGGTTGGTGCGTGGAATGCTCTGCCTGAGTCAGTGGTGGAGGCAGATACACTAGTGAAGTTTAAGAGACTACTAGACAGGTATATGGAGGAATCTAAGGTGTGGGCTTATATGGGAGGCAGGGTTTGAGGGTCGGCACAACATTGTGGGCCGAAGGGCTTGTACTGTGCTGTACTATTCTATGTTCTATGTTCTATGCCAGTGATATTAACAAGAACAAATCTGTAGATGCTGGAAATCTGAGCAACACACACAAAATGCTGGAGGAACTCAGCAGGCCAGGCAGCATCTATGGAAAAGAGTTCAGTCGACATTCTGGCTGTTTAATCTGACAGTCAGTTCTCTCTGTTTAACCTGATATGGTTCTTCGTGTTTAACCTGAGAGTCATTTCTGTATGTCTAATATGCAAGTCAGTTCTCTGTGTTTAACCTGAGAGTCAATTCTGTATGTTTAATATGATTGTCAATTCTCTGTGTTTAGTCTGAGAGTCAATTCAGTGTGTTTAATCTGAGAATCAGTTCAGTGTGTTTAATGTGAGAGTCATTTCTCTGTGTTTAATGTGAGAGTCAGTTCTCTGTGTTTAATGTGAGAGTCAGTTCTCTGTGTTTAATGTGACAGTCAATTCTCTGTGTTTAATCTGAGGGTCTGTTCCCTGTGTTTAATCTGAGAGTCAGTTCTCTATGTTTAATCTGAGAGTCAGTTCAGTGTGTTTAATGTGAGAGTCATTTCTCTGTGTTTAATCTGAGAGTCAGTTCTCTGTGTTTAATCTGAGAGTCAGTTCTCTATGTTTAATCTGAGGGTCTGTTCCCTGTGTTTAATCTGAGAGTCAGTTCTCTGTGTTTAATCTGAGGGTCTGTTCCCTGTGTTTAATCTGAGAATCAGTTCTGTGTGTTTCATCCAAAGGTCTGTCCTCTGTGTTTAATGTGAGAGTCACTTCTCTGTGTTTAATGTGAGAGTCAGTTCTTTATGTTTCAATTCAGAGTCAGTTCTCTGTGCTTAATCTGAGAGTCAGTTCTCAGTATTTTACCTGAGAGTCATTCGTCTGTATTTAATGTGAGAATCAGTTCTCTGTGTTTAGTCTGAGAGTCACTTCTTAATAATTAAATTCAGAATCAGTTTTGTTTGTTTAATCTGAGAGTCAGTTCTCTGTGTTTAATCTGAGTCGGTTCTGTGTGCTTAATCTGAGAGTCAGTTCTCTGTGTCTGACCTGAGATTTATTCATCTGTGTTTAACCTGAGAATCAGCTCTTTTTGATTAATCTGAGAGTCATTTCTCAGTGTTTTACCTGAGAATCAGTTCTTTGTGTTAAATATGAATCATCACTCTGCGTTTAATCCGTGTCAGTTCTCTGCATTTGACCTGAGAATCAGTTCTGTGTGTTTAATGTGGCAGTCAGTTCTCTGTCTTCAGCCTGTGTCAATTCTCCGTGTTTAATCTGAGTATCAGTTGCGTCAAACTGAGAGTTGGTTCTCTTTAACCTGAGTTGCTCTTTGTGTTTCACTTGAGAATCAGTTCTCCCTCTGTGTTCAATCTGAGAGTCAGTTCAGTGTGCTTAACCCGGTTCTTTTCTGTATTTAAATTTAGAGACAGTTCTGTGTCTTTGATATGGTCGTCATTACTCTGTGTTTGATCTGAGAGTTAGTTCTATGTGTTTAATCTGACAGTTTTGTGTGTTTAATTTGAGAATCATATTTTGTGTGAGAGTCAGTTCTTTGTGTTTAATCTGAGATAGTTCTCTGTGTTTTTAATCTTTATTTCTTTTTCAATCTTTCTATTAAGTTTCAAATTAATAAGCATAGCAATAATAATAATGATACATAGAGATTGGGATTTCATTAAAAACAGTTAACACGTACAACCACAGAATCCAAGTAACAAATGTAGTTTAGCATCCCAATCTCTTAGTAACTAACCATGAAAAAGATATTTTATAGAGAGAGAAAAAAGAAAAACCCCTAAACTAAAAAAAACTAAACTAAACAAAACAAAGATTTGGCTGCCATATTTCATCAGTTAAAATTATAAATTGTCGTTAACTCTGCTCTTCTTTACATGGACAAAAAATTAGTTAAAAAAAGGATTCAGAAAGGGTCAGTTTACATCATATGAAAATATTAAATAAATGGCCTCCAAGTTTCTTCAAATTTAACCAAAGGGTCCATAGTACTGCTCCTAATTTTTTCCAAGTTTAAACATGCTATCATTTGGGAAAACTATTGAAATGTGATAGGGGGATTGGAATCTTTCCATTTAAACAGAATAGATCTTCTGGCTATTAATGTAACAATTACAATTAGACGACAAGCTGATGAGGATAAATGACTGGAGTCTATCACTGGTAGTCCAAAAATTGCAGTAATAGGATGAGGTTGTAAATCAACACACAGAACTACTGAGATAATATTGAAAATATCTTTCCAATATTTTCCTAGAAGAGGGCAAGACCAGAACATATGTGTCAAGGAAGCTATTTCAGAATTACATCTATCACAAATAGGATTTATATGGCAATAAAAACAAGCTAACTTATCCTTGGACATGTGAGCCCTGTGAAACACCTTAAATTGCATCAGGGTGTGTCTGGCACACATTTGAAGAAGTATTAACTAGTTGAAGAATTTTCTCCCATTTCTCTGTAGATAAAGATATTTGAAGTTCTCTTTCCCACTCATTCTTAATTTTATCAGATGTACCCAGATGTATTTTCATAATCAGATTATAAATAATTGCTATTAAACTCTTCTGATAGGGGTTTAAACCTAAAATTTTTTCTGTAACTTCAATTTGATGCGACATTTGAAAGGTAGATAAAGTAGTGTTCAGAAAGTTTCTAATCTGTAAATATCTGAAAAAATGTGATCTAGGCAAATTATATTTATTAGACAACTGTTCGAAAGACATAAAACAATCATCCATGAATAAATCATGAAAACATGTTATTTCCTTTGTTTTCCATAGAAGAAAAGCTCGATCAATTCTAGATGGTTGAAAGAAAAAATTAGATATAATAGAACTTGACAGGATAAATTTATTCAATTCAAAAAATTTACAAAATTGAAACCATATTCGTATTGTATGTTTAATTATTGGATTTATCATTTGTTTATTCAATTTAGTAAATGCAAAGGGAAGCACAGCTCCTAGAATAGAAGCCAATGAAAAACCCTGCACAGACTCCCGCTCGAGGTTCATCCATCATGGACTTTGAGTTTCATCCAATTCTTGTGTCCAAAACATTAAATATCGAATGTTAATTGCCCAGTAATAAAATCTAAGATCCGGCAAAGCCAAACCGCCTTGCCTTTTTGATTTCTGTAAATATTTCTTACTTAACCTGGGATTTCTATTCTGCCATATATATGAAGAAATTTTAGAATCAATAATATCAAAAAAAGGTTTAGGGATAAAAATTGATACCGCCTGAAATAGATACAGAAATTTAGGTAAAATAATCATCTTAATAGTATTAATTCGACCAATCAAAGATAATGACAATGGGGACCATTTAGTAAACAGTTGTTTAACATGATCAATTAAGGGTAAAAAATTAACTTTAAATAGATCCTTATGCTTCTTAGTAATTTTAACACCCAAATAAATAAAATAATCAATAACCAATCTAAATGGTAAATTGGAACTTGCATATTTAGTGGGAAAAGCACACTCTTATCAAGATTCAATTTATAACCAGAAAAACTACTAAACTGATCAAGTAGTGTTATTACTGCAGAAATGTTCAATATAAGCGTCAATTCGGTGTGTTTAATCTGAGAGTCAGTTCAGTGTGTTTCATCCAAAACTCGGTTCTCTGTGTTTAATCTGAGAGTCTGCTCTGTATGTTTAATCTGAGAGTCAGTTCTCTATGTTTAATGAGAGAGTCAGTTCTCTGTGTTTAATGCGAGAGTCAGTTCTCTGTGTTTAATGCGCGAGTCAGTTCTCTGTTTAATCTGAGAGTCAGTTCAGTGTGTTTCATCCGAAGGTCAGTTCTCTGTGTTTAATCTGAGAGTCAGTTCTCTGTGTTTAACCTAAGAGTCAGTTCTGTGTGCTTAATCTGAGAGTCAGTTCTCTGTGGTTAATCTGAGAGTCACTTCTTAATGTTTAAATTCAGAATCAGTTCTGTTTGTTTAATCCGGGAGTCAATTCTGTGGATTTAATCTGAGAGTCAGTCCTCAGTATTTTAACTGAGAATCAGTTCTTTGTGTTTAATATGAGTTATTTACTCTGCATTTAGTCTGTGTCATTTCTCTGTGTTTAATCTAAGGGTCAGTTCTGTTTGTTTAGTCTGACAGTTCTCTGTGTCTGACCTGAGACTCATTCATCTGTGTTTAACCTGAGAATCAGCTCTTTTTGTTTAGTCTGAGAGTCAGTTCTCAGTGTTTTACCTGAGAATCAGTACTTTGTGTTTAGTGTGACAGTCAGTTCTCTGTCTTCAGCCTGTGTCAATTCTCTGTGTTTAATCTGAGTATCGGTTGTGTCAAATTGAGAGTTGGTTCTCTTTAACCTGAGTTGCTCTTTGTGTTTCATTTGAGAATCAGTTCTTCCTCTGTGTTTAATCTGAGAGTCAGTTCAGTGTGCTTAACCTGGTCCTTTCCTGTGTTTAAATTTAGAGACAGCTCTGTGTCTTTAATATGGTTGTCATTTCTCTGTGTTTGATCTGAGAGTTAGTTCTATGTGTTTAATCTGACAGTCAGTTCTGTGTGTTTAATTTGAGAGTCATATTTTGTGTGAGAGTCAGTTCTCTGTGTTTTTGATCTGAGACTCAGTTCTCTGTCTTTATCTGAGAGTCAATTCAGTGTGTTTAATCTGAGAGTCAGTTCTCTGTGTTTAATCTGAGAGTCAGTTCTCTGTGTTTAATCTGAGAGTCAATTCTCCGTGTTTAATCTGAGAGTCAGTGTTCTGTGTTTAACCCATCCAAGTTCTCTATGCTTTACCTCTCTCAGTTCTCTGTGTTCAATCTGAGAGTCGGAACTTTGTGTTTGAACTGTGTCAGTTCTCTGTGTTTAACCAGTATCAGTTATCTGTTTTTAATCTGAGAGTGAGTTCAGAGTGTTTAATCTGACAGTTAGTCTTCCGTGTTTAACCTGAGTCAGTTCTCTGTCTTTACCCTGAAAGTCAGTTCTCTGCATTTAACGTGTGAGTTAATTCTTTGTATTTAATCTGAGAATCAGTTCTCTGTGTTTAATCTCAGAGTTGGTTCTCTGTTTAACCTGAGCTGGTTCTTTGTGATTAACCTGAGAGTCATTTCTCTGTGTTTAACCTGAGAATCAGTTCTTTGTGTTCAATTTAAGCGTCAATTCAGTGTGTTTAATCTGAGAGTCAATCTGAGAGTGTTTCATCCAAAACTCGGTTCTCTGTGTTTAATCTGAGAGTCTGCTCTGTATGTTTAATCTGAGAGTCTGCTCTGTATGTTTAATCTGAGAGTCAGTTCTCTATGTATAATGCAAGAGTCAGTTCTCTATGTTTAATGTGAGAGTCAGTTCTCTATGTTTAATGTGAGAGTCAGTTCTCTATGTTTAATGAGAGAGTCAGTTCTCTGTGTTTAATCTGAGAGTCAGTTCTCTGTGTTTAATCTGAGAGTCAGTTCTCTGTGCTTAATCTGAGGGTCTTTTTTTATGTTTAAATTCAGAATCAGTTCTGTTTGTTTAATCTGAGAGTCAGTTCAGTGTGTTTCATCTGAAGGTCGGTTCTCTATGTTTAATCTGAGAGTCTTTTTTTATGTTTAAATTCAGAATCAGTTCTCTGTGTTTAACCTAAGAGTCGGTTCTGTGTGCTTAATCTGAGAGTCAGTTCTCTGTGGTTAATCTGAGAGTCACTTCTTAATGTTTAAATTCAGAATCAGTTCTGTTTGTTTAATCCGGGAGTCAGTTCTGTGGATTTTATCTGAGAGTCAGTTCTCAGTATTTTAACTGAGAATCAGTTCTTTGTGTTTAATATGAGTTATTTACTCTGCATTTAGTCTGTGTAATTCTCTGTGTTTAATCTAAGGGTCAGTTCTGTTTTTTTAATCTGACAGTTCTCTGTGTCTGACCTGAGACTCATTCATCTGTGTTTAACCTGAGAATCAGCTCTTTTTGTTTAGTCTGAGAGTCAGTTCTCAGTGTTTTACCTGAGAATCAGTTCTTTGTGTTAAATATGAATCATTACTCTGCGTTTAATCCATGTCAGTTCTCTGCGTTTGACCTGAGAATCAGTTCTGTGTGTTTAATGTGACAGTCAGTTCTCTGTCTTCAGCCTGTGTCAATTCCCTGTGTTTAATCTGAGTATCGGTTGTGTCAAACTGAGAGTTGGTTCTCTGTTTAACCTGAGTTGCTCTTTGTGTTTCACTTGAGAATCAGTTCTCCCTCTGCGTTTAATCTGAGAGTCAGTTCAGTGTGCTTAACCTGGTCCTTTTCTGTGTTTAAATTTAGAGACAGTTCTGTGTCTTTAATATGGTCGTCAATTCTCTGTGTTTGATCTGAGAGTTAGTTCTATGTGTTTAATCTGACAGTCAGTTCTGTGTGTTTAATTTGAGAGTCATATTTTGTGTGAGAGTCAGTTTTCTGTGTTTAATCTGAGTCAATTCTCAGTGATTTACCTGAGAATCTGTTCTTTGTGTTTAATATGAGTCATTACTCTGCGCTTAATCTGTGTCAGTTCTCTGTGTTTATTCTGAGAGTCATTTCTATGTTTTACCTGAGAATCAGTTCTTTATGTTAAATATGAATCATTACTCTGTGTTCAATCTGTGCCATTTCTCTGTTTAACCTGAGAATCAGTTCTGTGTGTTTAATGTAACAGTCAGTTCTCTGTCTTCAGCCTGTGTCAATTCTCTGTGCTTAATCTGAGAGTCAGTTCTCTGTTTAATCTGAGTATCGGTTGTGCCAAACTGAGAGTTGGTTCTCTGTTTAACCTGAGTTGCTCTTTGTGCTTCACTTGAGAATCATTTCTCCCTCTGTGTTTAATCTGAGAGTCAGTTTAGCGTGCTTAACTCAGTTCTTTTCTGTGTTTAAATTTAGAGACAGTTCTGTGTTTTTAATACGATAGTCAATTCTCTGTGTTTGATCTGAGAGTTAGTTCTATGTGTTTAATCTGACAGTCAGTTCTGTGTGTTTAATTTGAGAGTCATATTTTGTGTGAGAGTCAGTTCTCTGTGTTTTTGATCTGAGACTCAGTTCTCTGTCTTTATCTGAGAGTCAATTCAGTGTGTTTAATCTGAGAGTCAGTTCTCTGTGTTTAATCTGAGAGTCAATTCTCCGTGTTTAATCTGAGAGTCAGTTCAGTGTGTTTAATCTAAGAGTTAATTCTCTGTGTTTAGTCTGTGAGTCATTTCTCGGTCTTTAATCTGAGAGTCATTTCTCTGTGTTTAACAAAAACAACAGGAATTCTGCAGATGCTGGAAATTCAAGCAACACACATCAAAGTTGCTGGTGAACGCAGCAGGCCAGGCAGCATCTGTAGGAAGAGGTGCAGTCGATGTTTCAGGCCGAGACCCTTCGTCAGGACTAACTGAAGGAAGAGTGAGTAAGGGATTTGAAAGTTGGAGAGGGAGGGGGAGATCCAAAATGATAGGAGAAGACAGGAGGGGGAGGGATAGAGCCAAGAGCTGGACAGGTGATTGGCAAAAGGGGATACGAGAGGATCATGGGACAGGAGGTCCGGGAAGAAAGACATGGGGGGGTGGACCCAGAGAATGGGCAAGAGGTATATTCAGAGGGACAGAGGGAGAAAAAGGAGAGTGAGAGAAAGAATGTGTGCATAAAAATAAGTAACAGATGGGGTACGAGGGGGAGGTGGGGCCTTAGCGGAAGTTAGAGAAGTCGATGTTCATGCCATCAGGTTGGAGCCTACCCAGACGGAATATAAGGTGTTGTTCCTCCAACCTGAGTGTGGCTTCATCTTTACAGTAGAGGAGGCCGTGGATAGACATGTCAGAATGGGAATGGGATGTGGAATTAAAATGTGTGGCCACTGGGAGATCCTGCTTTCTCTGGCGGACAGAGCGTAGATGTTCAGCAAAGCAGTCTCCCAGTCTGCGTCGGGTCTCGCCAATATATAAAAGGCCACATTGGGAGCACCGAACGCAGTATATCACCCCAGTCGACTCACAGGTGAAGTGTTGCCTCACCTGAAAGGACTGTTTGGGGCCCTGAATGGTGGTAAGGGAGGAAGTGTAAGGGCATGTGTAGCACTTGTTCCGCTTACACGGATAAGTGTTTAACCTGTGAGTTGGTTCTCTGTGTTTAACCTGAGAATCAGTTCTTTGTGTTCAATTTAAGCATCAATTCGGTGTGTTTAATCTGAGAGTCCATTCAGTGTGTTTTATCCAAAGCTCGGTTCTCTGTGTTTAATCTGAGAGTCTGTTCTGTGTGTTTAATCTGAGAGTCAATTCAGAGTGTTTAACCCATCCAATTTCTCTATGCTTTACCTCTCTCAGTTCTCTTTTCAATCTGAGAGTCGGAACTTTGTGTTTGAATTGTGTCAGTTCTCTGTGTTTAATCTGAGATTCAATACTACGTGCTTAATCTGAGAGTCAGTTCTCTGTGTTTAACCTGAGTCAGTTCTCTGTCTTTACCCTGAAAGTCAGTTCTCTATATTTAACTTGTGAGTTCATTCTTTGTATTTAATCTGAGAATCAATTCTCTGTGTTTAATCTCAGAGTTGGTTCTCTGTTTAATCTGAGTTGGTTCTTTGTGATTAACCTGAGAGTCAGTTTTCCATGTTTAACCTGAGAATCAGTTCTTTGTGTTGTATTTGAGAGTCATTTTGGTGTGTTTAACTGAGACTCAGTTCTGGGTGTTTAACCTGAGAGTCATTTTTCTGTGTTTAACCTGAGAATCAGTTCTTTGTGTTCAATTTAAGCATCAATTCGGTGTGTTTAATCTGAGAGTCAGTTCAGTGTGTTTCATCCAAAACTTGGTTCTAGAAACATAGAAACATAGAAACATAGAAAATAGGTGCAGGAGTAGGCCATTCGGCCCTTCGAGCCTGCACCGCCATTTATTATGATCATGGCTGATCATCCAACTCAGAACCCAGCCTTCCCTCCATACCCCCTGACCCCTGTAGCCACAAGGGCCATATCTAACTTCCTTTTAAACATAGCTAATGAACTGGCCTCAACAGTTTGCTGTGGCAGAGAATTCCACAGATTCACCACTCTCTGTGTGAAGAAGTTTTTCCTAACCTCGGTCCTAAAAGGCTTCCCCTCTATCCTCAAACTGTGACCCCTCGTTCTAGACCTCCCCAACATCGGGAACAATCTTCCCGCATCTAGCCTGTCCAATCCCTTTAGGATCTTATACGTTTCAATCAGATCCTCCCTCAATCTTCTAAATTCCAACGAGTACAAGCCCAGTTCATCCAGTCTTTCTTCATATGAAAGACCTGCCATCCCAGGAATCAATCTGGTGAACCTTCTTTGTACTCCCTCTATGGCAAAGATGTCTTTCCTCAGATTAGGGGACCAAAACTGCACACAATACTCCAGGTGTGGTCTCACCAAGGCCTTGTACAACTGCAGTAGTACCTCTCTGCTCCTGTACTCGAATCCTCTCGCTATAAATGCCAGCATACCGTTCGCCTTTTTCACCGCCTGCTGTACCTGCATGCCCACTTTCAATGACTGGTGTATAATGACACCCAGGTCTCGTTGCACCTTCCCTTTTCCTAATCGGTCACCATTCAGATAATAATCTGTTTTCCTATTTTTGCCACCAAAGTGGATAACTTCACATTTATCCACATTAAATTGCATCTGCCATGAGTTTGCCCACTCACCCAACCTATCCAAGTCACCCTGCATCCTCTTAGCATCCTCCTCACTGCTATGTGTTTAATCTGAGAGTCAGTTCTTCATAAATTCAGAATCAGTTCTGTTTGTTTAATCTGAGAGTCGGTTCTCTGTGTTTAATCTGAGAGTCATTTTTTTATGTTTAAATTCAGAATCAGTTCTCTGTGGTTAACCTAAGAGTCGGTTCTGTGTGCTTAATCTGAGAGTCACTTCTTAATGTTTAAATTCAGAGTCAGTTCTGTTTGTTTAATCCAGGAGTCAGTTCTGTGGATTTAATCTGAGAGTCAGTTCTCAGTATTTTAACTGAGAATCAGTTCTTTGTGATTAGTATGAGTTACTTACTCTGCATTTAGTCTGTGTCATTTCTCTGTGTTTAAACTAAGGGTCAGTTCTGTTTGTTTAATCTGTGAGTCAGTTCTCTGTGTTTATCTGAGAGTCACTACTTAATGTTTAAATTCAGAATCAGTTCTGTTTGTTTAATCTGAGAGTCAATTCTCTGTGTTTAACCTGAGTCAGATCTGTGTTTAATCTGAGAGTCAATTCTCAGTATTTTACCTGAGAATCAGTTCTTCATGTTTAATATGAGTCATTACTCTGTGTTTAATCTGTGTCAATTCACTGTGTTTAATCTGAGAGTCAGTTCTCTGTGTTTAATCTGAGTATCGGTTGTGTCAAACTGAGAGTTGGTTCTTGTTTAACCTGAGTTGCTCTTTGTGTTTCACTTGAGAATCAGTTCTCCCTCTGTGTTTAATCTGAGAGTCAGTTCAGTGTGCTTAACCCGGTTCTTTTCTATGTTTAAATTTAGAGATAGTTCTGTGTCTTTAATATGGTCGTCAATTCTCTGTGTTTGATCTGAGAGTTAATTCTATGTGTTTAATCTGAGTCAATTCTCAGTGTTTTACCTGAGAATCTGTTCTTTGTGTTTAATGAGTCATTACTCTGTGCTTAATCTGTCATTTCTGTGTTTAATCTGAGAGTCAGTTCTATGTTTTACCCAAGAATCAGTTCTTTGTGTTAAATATGAATCATTACTCTGTGTTTAATCTGTGTCATTTCTCTGCGTTTGACCTGAGAATCAGTTGTGTGTGTTTGATGTGACAGTCAGTTCTCTGTCTTCAGCCTGTGTCAATTCTCTGTGTTTAATCTGAGAGTCAGTTCTCTGTGTTTAATCTGAGTATCGGTTGTGTCAAACTGAGAGTTGGTTCTCTGTTTAACCTGAGTTGCTCTTTGTGTTTCACATGAGAATCAGTTCTCCCTCTGTGTTTAATCTGAGAGTCAAGTCTCTGTGTTTAATCTGAGAGTTAGTTCAGTGTGTTTAATCTCTTTGTATCAAGCAGTCCTTCTTGTATTATCATTAGCATTGATCTTTTTTGAATTTCAATCTGTGCACCTTTTTCACTCAAGTTTATAGAACTACAATTTAATGCATGCTAGAATAATCTTCTCTCTTAACTGTCTTCTGAGATTCTTCCTTTACCGGAGAGGTCAGATTGGTGTGACCTCCAGTGGGACATGGAGTGTAGTCTGATTGATGAAAAATGTAGCTCAGTCATGATTTCCACTAATTTGGTCAAAAGTTCAGCATTCAAGAACATCGAACAGAACAGCACAGGAACGGGCCATTCAGAACACAGTGTTGTGTTAAACAACTAAATTTCTAATCAAATGACAAACTAAACTAATTCACTCACCCTATACAATGTTGATATCCTTCCATGTTCTTCACATTCCTCTGCCTGTCTAAACCTTTCTTAAGAGTCCCGAATTCATGTGCCTCTATCACCACGCTGGGCACCCTCTGCTCTCTGTGTAAAAAGCTTGCCCCTCAAATCTCCTGTAATGTTACCCGCTTTCACCTCCAATGCATGCCCTCTGGTATTAGACATTTGAACCCTTGGAAAAGAATATTGTCTACCCTAAATTTGTCTCTTATAATTTTATAAACCTCTATCAGACAAGACCATGAGACATAGCAGAATTAAACTACTCTGTTAGTCTGCTCTGCCATTCCATCATGACTGATCCTGGATCCCACTCTATCCCATACACCTGCCTTCCCACCATATCCTTTGAACCCCTGACCAATCAGGAAAAGATCAATCCTGATCAAATATACCCATGGACCTGGCCTCCACCACAGTGTGTGGCAGAGCATTCCACAGATTCACTACTCTTTGGATAAAAACAATCCTTCTTACCTCTGTTCTAAAGGGTTGTCCCTCAATTTTGTTCTCACTCAGCCTGCGCTGCTCCAGGGACAGCAACCAAGTTAGTCCAACTTGGAGTTCCATAAAGCTGCAACGTGAGTTCCTGACTTCTGAACTCAATGCCTCAACTAATAAAGGGAAGCATGCCATATGCCGCCTTACCCACTCTATTAACCTCCATATCCACTCTCAGGGAGCTGTGAACTTGGACCCCAAAATCCCTCTGCACATTAACACTGTTTAGAATCTTTACATTTGATGTACCAAGGTGTAATGCTTCACATTTGGCTTTGTGAAACTCCATCTGCCATTTCTCTGCCCATATCTGTAACTGATCTACATCCTGTTGTATTTTTCCCCAGCCATCACCACTATCCACACCACCACCAATCTTCATATCATCTGTAAACATACTAATTCTGTTAATTGCATTTTCTAAACAACAAATTCTCACTACAAAGTTTCAAATTCTCTTTGAAGAGTTGAACGTTTAAAAAAGTTTCAGCACTATTTTTGAAGAATAAATGTCATTGTTCAATCCCTATTTGCACCTGTCCATATTTATGAATGTAATTTATGGCATTTCTATCATTGTTAATTTCATTTGCCTTCCCGTTTTTGAAAAAAATCTGCATTTTCTACAGGACAACCGTTCGTAAATTGAGCAAAGTTCATTGTGTTTGATACCTAATAAAAAAACTTCCAGCAAGCGTTACTGGGTCACCATAATCTTCAATAACAAATTAATATACACTTGGTCAATAGCAGTAGTTATTAAACAACATAATTTAATGAGGATTCATGTAACCATTTATTACCTCTGAAATATCATGGGAGTCTTTTGTATTTTAAAAAAAATCTCAAAATCAATCCATAGTAGATTTGTTGATATGATTTATTCATATGTTAAACCTTTAGTATTGAATATTTTAGATGTTTCATTCTTATGTATATTTTGAAACTTTATATTAAATTTGTCTACATTTATTTCTGTTCACTCAACGTGTCATCATCTTACGCACTTCTCACTATAGATTGAAGTATTTCTCCTGTAGTTGTATAGTTTGTTTTCTACTTAATTTACAAATGTAAACTAGCTGTGATGAATTTACCAAGAACGTCAACATAGAAGTCTCAATTACTATACAATACTTGTGCAAAATTTTAATCCAGATCCCAATCAGAGTATGCCGTCATACTAATAACTTTGTGTTTACTAGGTTTGAGATTTAATGGTCCCACCAATATTTTATCTTGAGCCATTTGTTTTGTGTAAATGAAAGATTTCATTGTTTTGGAGCACATCTTGGTTATCTAGTTCTTGTCTAAAACTATCAGATTCAATTCTAAATGGAAACATTACTCCATTAACTGAAGAACAGTTAATGTTCTTCATCAACAATACTTATTGGTGTGGGGTGTCAGAGTAATCCTTTTGCAGTCTAAAGAAATGAGGATTAATGAGCATATTTCTCTCTTTAGGCAGAAACATCAAATTATCAAATGTATGCACAGTTAAACAAGGAACTAGATACTGAAATTCACAAACACTCTGGATGCTGTACATAAACCTGTTATTGAAATCCATGGAATCACGAGATATGAACTCTGTTTCTCTCTCTCTACAGATATTTCAGCATTGTGTTTTTCTGAATTTTATACAGTGTATCTAGTATCTGTATAATTTGTTTGTCAGCTCCAAAGGTTCCAACTTTCACTTTGGAAAGATCGTACCTAAACAGAGGGCTTACACTGAAAAGTTTGCAGTACAATTATCCTGATGTGATACTGATCTTTGAATCAGATTAAATGTGAATATACATGCTGTTGATTCAAACACCAGTTCTGCAAGTTCATCCACATTTGCTCTGTAGGCATTCCTAATTATTAGTAACACAAGGGATAATCTGGAGCAATACACACAAGATGCTGGAGGAATTCAGCAGGTCAGGCAGCATCTATGGAGGGGGATAAACAGCCTGCATGTCAGGCCAAGTCCTGATGAAGGGTCTTAGCCTGAAATATTGACTGTTTATTCACTTCCATAGACGCTGCCTGACTTGCTGAGTTCCTCAGCATTTTATGTGTGTTTCTCTTAATTATTTGTTTCCTGTTAACGACACATATTTCCAACTATCCATATATTTTATTCTGACATCCATAGTTAGATTATTTATCAAACTTTCTTAATAAGCACACTTTTAAAATACACGTATCATCATTCCAAAAATACCACAAAGCAGATCTATTTTGATTTGTTAAATTTCGCTCCTTTAATATTCTTATCTGCTCAAGTCAACTGAAGTCAGTACATATTTAAAAACTATCAGTTTCAATTTTATAACTTTCACACGAGCATTATTTTGGTCCCTACTTTGAACATCTTAAAGTGAAGAATATTATATGCATCTTCTAATCCATCTTGGGTACATTATTTGCTCTCTGCTGTCTGTATCTTTTAAAATGTCAATAATTAGTATCAAATCTGTCAAAGGTACCATAGATACCAGTCATATAAAATGAGTTACATTTCCATCTAATATATAGACACTCCCTCATTTAGGTAACAATACACATTGTTGTACAGTCAAAAAAAGAATCTACTTTTGTAACATTTGTATTTTAAGCAACTTGGGATGTGCAACATTCAATTGTAGACAGAACATCATTAAAAGCGCACAATTTAAGACACAATTGCAACATTTCTGACAAAAGCATTTAACATTGCACCAGAGAACTGTTACTGCATGTGACCATTCAGCCTGGAGTCCATGCTAGTTCCTTGCACAGCAATATTTTAGAATATAAAAGTGAGGAGATAATGCTGAGGCTCTATAAGACTCTAGTCGGGCTGCACTTGGGGTATTGTCAACAGTTTTGGGCCCCATATCTTAGAAAGGATGTATTGTCATTGGAGAGTCCAGAGAAGGTTCATGAGGATGATTCCGGGAACGAAGTTAACATACAAGGAGCTGCTGAAGAGTTTCGGCCTGGCGCGTTGACTGTACTGTTTTCCGTAGATGCTGCCTGGCTTGCTGAGTTCTCCCAACATTTTGTGTGTGTTACATATGAGGAGCTTTTGGCAGCTTTAGGCCTGTACTCAGTGGAATTTAGAAGAATGCAGGGAGATCTTGTTGAAACCTACCAAATGTTGAAAGGTCTAGATATGGTGGATGTGGAGAGGGTGTTTTCTATGGTGGAGGTATCCAGAACTAGAGGGCCTCAAAATTGAGATGCAACCCTTTAGAACTGAATTAAGGAGAATTTTATTAAGCAGAGGGTAGTAAATCTGTGGAATGATCTGCCACAGACTGCGGTGGAAACCAAGTCTGTGGGTATATTTAAGGCAGAAGTTGATAGTTTCCTAATCGGTCAGGGCATTAAAGGATATGGTGAGAAGGCAGGTGTATGGGGTTGAGTGGGATCCGGGATCAGCCATGATGGAATGGCAGAGCACACTCGATGGGCTGAATGGCTTAATTCTGCTCCTGTCTTATGGTCTAGTCAGTTCTGCCTTCCTTTTTGCAGGTTACTCCCTGTTCCTATTATTACCTTTTGAAAACCCCAACTAATCCTGTTTCTACCCTTACAGTCCATCATTTGAAGCTGAGTCTGCAGAGCAGCTCACTTTTGTTTGCCCATTATTTGGAATTAGTCACCCTAGCCCTTGAATCATCAGCAAATGTGAAAATTCTGTCATGATCTGGTTCATACATATTAAGTCACCTCACAACCTTTCCAAATCTACACAATGCTTTATGAAATATAGGGTCTCCATCATAATCCAAATTACCATTCATCTGGTTCTTCATTCCTTCCCAACACTCCTCCAAATCTTCCCTCATTCACTTTCAAAATCTCAAGTGGTGTGGTTCTGCCAATTGTACATTCTGTCATGGCCAGGGCAATGCCACACAATAGATTACTCATCATGGTGATCTGTAATCACCAAAATCAAATACAGATTTTTGTCGTCTTGATATTAAGTTAACCAAAAATAACCTATATTACTATCTCTATGCTTGGTATTTGAAGATATTTCAAATGAAAAAAGAACACATCTAAGAAATTAGCACATTACAATGTTGACAATTTTTCACTTTTATTACAGATTAACATATATTCTTTGTAAGTTCAGTACTTTTATTTATCATGATTGATTTTTATGCTTCTATTTTCTACTTCATAATTTAAGACTTTGATTTAAATTCTTGTTCTATAATCACCATTTTAAAAAAGCACTATGTTCCATTTCAGCCACATCCCCAGCACTTACAAGTTCAGTCATTTGCCTTTACCAATTCTAAGTATTTGTATTATTTCTGTAATTACAAAGAATCTGCATTTCTACATTGCAGATTTTGAGTCCCAAACTACTTTCCAAAATTCATATAACTTGACATAATTAATTTAAGTTGCCTCGTATGCATACCTGATATCAATTAATGCTCATGTCTTTGACAGGGGTATGTTGTGAAGCATTTGAAATTTCATTCAATCGCATACACTGTTTCCCTGTTCCAGCTTTTAAGTTACACACCAATCAATTACGTACACACTTCACATTTTTGGTTTAATACCTATTTAATCTACGTTAAGTGTCAATTGCAGAGAGGAAAAGAGGTTCAAATTCCCCCTATGCTCCGGGAGTTTGTATTATAATTTAGAATAATTCTCTAGTTTGGTTCGGTGCTTCATTCTGGACACATTGTTCATTTCAACTTTCATTAAAGAATATTAAAACATTATGTAGGCACATTTCATATGCTATTTGTTTTTTGGTATTTGTACAATTTTTTGTATTTGATTTTGTTTTTGTATTTGCAGTTTGTCTTCTTTGTGTGCAGTTTTTTCATTGATTCTGTTGTATTTCATTGCTCTACTTTGAATGCCCACAAGAAAAATAAATCTCAGGGTAGTACATGGTAACATACTTCCATAATAAATTTACTTTGAGCTGTTCTTTCAGTAATCTTGGTGAACATTTTAAAATTCTCCAAACACTTTAGACAGAAACTTATTTTATCTCCATCCATTAACATTCATCACAGTTTGATCTTGTAACATATAAACCATTTCCTAGGCTAACAGTACTCTCAACATTTAAGAAAAGATCAGAAAAGTGGTTCAAAAAGAGGGGATATGACAAAAACAATTTTGATTAGTTTTGCTGAATGCCCATCTTAATGTTGAAATTTATAATTCACTGAATTAGATAACTTTACAACTTCATTGTCTACGTCACGGTTCAATGGTTCTTTGGTGAATCCAACTACAGAAATGAAATTAAAGTTCAATAAAATAGCGAAGATAGTTGATAGTTCATCACAAGATTATCTACAATACAAATACTTACTTTCTAAAGGAACTGATGCTAGTTCTATAATAATTAACTCATCAAAAAAAAACTTACTGACTGAATAAATCATTTCGTAAACACATTGCCACAAATTCATTAATTGTGTATTCATCCAAGTTTAATTTTTAGAAATAAATTATTCAAATTAAAATACTTTGAATAATCATTTGCAAAGCTTGTTAAAGGAATTTGTTCTCTTTTGAATCCATATAACTTTTAAAACATTTTACAAGCTAATTCAATTTAATTTCACATAATGAAAAAGAATTCTTACTTTTCAAATATTTAAATACTTATTTATGGCAATGTTAAAAAAATAGTTTGTCTCATGGTCAGAAGTTTCCTGCAAAACTATTTATAAACTATTTGAATAACTGAATTCCTTTTCCAATTAAGACAATAAGTGACAAATCAAAGACAACTTCTGCAATTATTATTTTATCATGAATTGTTATTATTTTATTTATATAAGGTGATTTCAATTTGAATCAAAGGTGCATATAATTCCCTTCATGTAGAATAGATCCTATACTAAATTTCATTCATGTATTAGAATGAAGGGGAATGAAACTAAATAGATAGTTCTTTCAAATATAAGTATTGATACCAGTGGATAAATGGTTTATTTGACATTTCTGTTTAACTATTGGTAGAAACCATAAACTAAAAATAGTTAAACTAGATTAAAAAGAACCCTGGTTATTCTGAACCTTAACCAAACAATACACTTCAGTGATACATACAAGGGTCTTTATTCAGGGTAGTTTTTCAATTGATCTTGGTAACTATCACATACATTTTTAAACAATTATTAAACCAAATTTTAAAACAAAAATATGCCTCCATTCAAACTATGTATTTTGTTGTTACTCTATCATTTACCTCAAACTAATAATTCATGAAAAAAGTGATTATATAAATTACCAACTGGAATTGATTACATACAACTTTCAATAGCTATCACTAACCAAGGCTTGTGGGAGGAAGGTAAACGCTTTATCCCTTAAGTTCCTGAGCAAAAACTAAATACTTTCCTTGAAGGAGTAGAGAATCAACAAAAGCAGGTTGTCAGTAGTCCTTTTGCCCTCTTTTAGCAGCTAGCTTCAGAAGATCTATGAAGCTTTGTAACTACAGCATTTCAGATACTGTACAACTATAGAATGGCAGTCAGAATTAAGCAACTACCATTCACAGGCTTACAACATCATTTTGCAGTTTAACATGTATTATTTTTAAACTGTTTCAAATCAGATTAACAACAATAATAAAAGAATCAGCATAAGTGCTAATTTCTCTAACAAGTTTAGTTGTTGAAAACAAAAAGAACTAGAATATGTTACAAAAATGTATTGCTTGATGAATTGTTCCCTACTCTGACAGGTTACCACATCTCAGCAACCCATCATACCATGCATTCCCAACATTTTACCCAGTTTTGACTTTTATTGCCTTTCTTTGCACACCTACATTTTAAATAGATCTAAATTATTTTCACTGATGTCTCCATACTGCCCTTATAGCAGAGAAAGGTGGTTTCCATTAGACACACTGGATCATAAGCATGAGCACCATATTAAAGTTGTTGTCACCACAACAACAGCATTATCTTTTAGTCTGAACATATCATGTTGAAAGTTAACTGACCTGAAAAACTATCAACATAATGCTTTGCAACAAAAAGCTATTTCAATTATGAGAAATTATAAAATGCTAAACGCAAGAGATACTGCAGATCCAGAAACCAAGAGTTCCACACACACAAAATGCTGGAGGAACTCAGCAGGTCAGGCAGCGTCTGTGGAGAGGATGGAAGTGATCTAACAGGACAAAGAAATAAAACAAACAGGAATAGAGAAATATGACCCAATTTGAAAAAAAGACAAAAAAAGGGACAGAAATTAAAAGAATATATTATATATTTACTGCTCAATAATAAATACAATTAAAGTTAGTCAAAACACAATCTGTAATTGAAGTTGAATGGTGGCTTTGAAAGACAGAATGTCAATAGCAAGTTATGCTCTCCAGACTAAGACAATTGTCATTCACCACCACTACTATCAAATGAAACCTGCCCTTTACTACACCATTCCAATTGTATCAAAGTGCATAAAGGTTTATATCCTAGAAGAGCTAAATGGGATTATTATCTTGCAATACTTTAATAATGTATAAGATTTCTCCAGTCTTTGGATTTACCAATTTGGGAATGATTTGCAATTATTTAAACCATACTGCTTCATTCTGGTTATGTTTTATATAACTAATATGTAAAATTAATGTTAAAAGTTTAGAACATGATACTGAAAGAATACATTTGCATCCAAGTAAATATATAGTAACAATTGTTTACAAACATAAAACATTCATTATCAGAAACAGGTTTATTATTGACAATTTATTAAATTTGTTGTTTTGCAGCAACAGTGTGGATTTTCTCTTAACGAACAGAAACAGAATAAGATCTTGATCTCATATTCATGTTGCTTCAAAACTAACAAAACATAATTTCAGTATAAAATGCAACAGATAGATAAATTGATTCCACTATTGATCTTAAAGTTCACATGCATCAACAGCAAATATAATCAACTTCTATAGAAAGCTGCAGAATACAGAATGGTTGATTCCCAGAACCATTTTTGTACATAATTCAATAATTCTGAAGTTCTGAGAACAATTATAGAGATATCAGTGTGCTATTCTGATAGTTTCACAACTTATCATTAAAGATGAAGGGAATCAAATGCCATACTGATCAAAATAATCAATTTTATTTAAAGCAGACACAAAGGAAAAAAATTCTAATACCTTGTATAGGTAGACTTGTTAAAAAAATCCATTTCCAATCCTATTTAAAATTAACTCTCATTTATTTAGCCCAACCACATATAGTTTTATGTTGACTGCCCAGACCCAAATCAAGATACCTCATTTTTTACAGGCAAATTGCACTCTGTTTACATATCCAGGTGTCATTGGAATAATGCATTATGCAAGCATTTTCATCACATTCTGAAAATCCTTTATTAAAACAGAGAAATATTTGTCTTAGATTTAATATCAAAGAACACAACACACTTGGTACTTCGATTATCAAAATAATTCTCTAACTTATTCTTCCATAGAAAATTGAGAAACTTTTACAAATGTTTAACAACATTTCAATTTTTTAAAAAGAATTTTCTAATTTAACAACAAAATATGTTGAATAATGTGATACTATAAAACCGTATATGGAGTTTCTAAAAATAATTTTTGGTAATCAAAGTCAGTCACTTTAATACAAATCAATTATTTAAATTCACTATCCAAAATAACTTGAATACTAAAAAAAAACACAACTTCTTTTTCACAAGAACATAGTATTTAACTAGTTCAGAGAACTCAACTTACTGGATCAGGTTTAATCTCCACTTCATAGATTGTGTTTATGCAAAGATGGTTTCACCCAACATTTGAGACATTTTAAGATTTCACATAATTGTTCTTTTAGCAAGGATTATAATATAGTACAACTAACGTGAAAGTTATAAATTATAAGGTAAAATAGGCATGAGTTTAAAATTTTTATTTTAAGATACTCTGAAAAATCTGGTAAAGTTTTAAAAGTTATACAAGTTAGTTGACAAGTTCCACCCCACCACCCAAAGTTTTTCCAACTTAATTATGATTTTGTCAGTCAGAAAAATTTATATTTGTTTTACATTAAAACAGTGTGGTATATAAAGTTCAAACAGATCTTTAGCTACAAAAGGAGTTAACATTTTTTCTTTGTCACAAACCCAATGTCTGAATTAAAACAACATGCTTTTAAGGATATAGGTTTGAGACCAATTTTTTTGATAACTTCGAAATGAACACTGTTGGCACTTTTGAGTTTTAAAAAACAATCCTAAGGTAGTCAGTGATAATGAGTATCAAAAAATCTTAAGATTTGTTGCAAATTTGATTTTGTCCTCTAATTTTACCATAAAGTAAGTTTCCTTAATGTTAGATCTTGAATATTATTCTCTCTACATTGCTTTTATGCCAGGAGATCCTACTGAAATTATTTTTTTTTAAACAGCATTGGACCTAAAGTTATAATTTCCACCCACAATCTCCAGTTTTGATGTTCCTATATAGTGGAGTTCTAGTATTTGAAGTGATCAATTAACCTTAACCAAATTAAATTGGTAATTGGTATTTCCATACAGTTCCATGGACAGTTTTCTTTGTCCTTTCAATAGGCAGATTATTTTGTTACCCTGTACAGGAATGGAGTGCCCAAAAGTACAGAATTGCATAGACTTACAACTGAATCAGAGATTAACAATTGTTCCTAACTACTCCAACTTTGGAAAGCATGAAGGGCACAAACAATTAGAGAATTTTTTTCCATAGTTTAATAATACCATACCGTATAAATAAAAAGTATTCGTCTTTCACTATGAATAAATATATAAACTTTATAATTTTCCAGGGAAGGACGTAACAATCAGAACGACTATCATTTACGATCGAAACAAAAGACTTGGCAGTCATTAACGCAATTTAATTGCATTTTTTAGGTTAATTTTAAGGATTAAAAAAACGTGGTAGGCGCTAGATAGGGCGTTCCGCGCTATCTGGGCCAGTAAAGCAGACAGCTGTATTCACGTGAAACAATTGAAAGGTTAAAAATAAAAATGATATTGACAATTACTTTCTAATTTTCGGAGGGTTCCACCTCCGGAGAGGGAGAGCCGCATCTTTTTCACCAAACGACGATCTTGCTTTAAACAAGTTTTAAATCGGTAAAAACTGAATTTCTTAAAGACGCGCCTACCAACGACATCATAAAAAAAATCCCACGCGGGTTCGATTTCGGATGTCGAATTTCTTCCGTTCGTTCATTCTGAACGCCTCTGACACTAAAATGCAACAATGCGATTTGAGATTTACCATTTCTGACCTTTTTCAGAACGAAAAGGGTCCGTTTAAAATACACGACGTTTTGGCACAATTTGTTTCAGATTTGATCAATTTCAGTATTTATTGTAATATTTATGCTCAAATATTAAAATCGCAACAACCACTAAAAATTCGAACACCTTTAGTTCCAATTTTACAATGGAAACGACGACCAGACTGCACCACCCCAATTTTCATATTTGGAAAAAAAATCGAAATCCAACCAACATTTCGATGCGATCCTACAATCATCTTCGCGTGGTTCTAAGCAGCAACTAGCAAGTTGGGGTTAGAAGACGGAGCGGATACAAAGGGGGTGGGGGGAAGCTTCAAAATATAAAGTAGTTACGTCTCGTTTATTAGAGTGCAGCCATTGCAAGGTTTCCGTTTTGGTGGCGACGGGCTAGGCATCTTCTGAACGAGTTGTCCTTTCAAAAGTGGGCAATGGAATTCAGAGGGAAGACACGAGGCTCAGACCGCGGAATTGCACTTTCCTCCCCCCCCATGCCTATGCAAACAGCTGCCCCCTCCCCTCCTCGTGGCAAATCACTGGGAGGGGATCGCAGGGCCACCGCACCGAGGGAGCGCAGCAGCCGGGCCAGTTTTCGCGCCATCATTCTAGTCCACGGCAGAGTGATTTAAACCAATGAATGAAACCTACAGGCTTGGGTGAAAAAAACTCGCTCAATTGGTAGCGAGGCTGAAGCACTTGATAGGGTGCAAGAGTCGGGGCTACGTACGAATGAGAAGGCGCATACAGGGAAACCGAAGGGGGAAAACGCAGCGATTAACAATCCCACAAATGTTATTGTACAATCGGGACATATCTCCCCTCTGCCCCACACCCCTCCCTTCCCGAGGAGAACTGAATAGCTGGCATTCCTCACGTGAAGAGTTGATGTGTAGTTTGACCACGTGGCCCATTCAGTCCGAATTTTCAGGGAATTTTTTAGAGCCGCATTTTATTTAGAGGCGGTGCTTAGAGTAACGTAGTGTGACATTTTCACAGCCTGTTTGCGAAAGGGGTTTTGGGGGAAGACAAAAAATAGTTTTTTTCCCTCTCTCCGCGGCCCGCCATCCTGAACTGTTAACACAACTATTTGTTCTGGGAATTTATTTTTATTCCTTTTGAGGACTTATCCTTCCTCAGTTTTATATTTAATTCGACCGATTGTTTCTCCAAAGGGGAAGATAAAGAAGGAGAGATCTTTTGCAGTTTCTGCAACATGAATAAGCTGTATATTGGGAATCTCACCGAGAACGTTACCACTGTAGACTTAGAGAGTCTCTTCAGAGAGTGGAAGATTCCCTTCTCTGGACAATTCCTCGTCAAAACTGGCTATGCATTTGTCGACTGCCCAGATGATAACTGTGCTATGAAGGCTATAGATACCCTGTCAGGTAAGCAGTTTAATCTCAAATACACCCATCCAACCTCGTGTTTAACGACCAACCTGGCCGTAACCTGGGTTGGTTGAGAGGCCTTGTGTCTGGGTTTAGCAGAAACTCTGAGCTATTGAGCACTTGAAAAAATAACTTCCCAGAGCACGCGCGTCCCTCGCACTTGCCCAGACATCAGCGGAAGAGACACTAAACTCTCCTTGCTTCAATTTAAAAAATTTACAACCCTAATTGTTAGACCCCATTCTATTCTTTCGCAGCGGCACGCGGTCTTTTTTTTAAACCAGTGTTTATAAAGTATAGTAGCGTTTTAAAGGTTTGGAAGGAGCTAAGTAGAGATCAGTACTGTGCAGAATGCGTTATCTTTTATTTATTCAACTAATGGAGTTGAGATTTTTTTCGTGTGTAAATACTTAAAATGGGAAAGTGATAGTGTTGTAGGCCTTTAACGATCCTGGCGGCAGCTCGGAGGCTCCATTCAAATCAATGCGCGCCCAGGAAGGGAACGCGCACTTCTGCCTCTATATTTTATTTTTTTTAAGGAAAAAATTAAGACACATAAAAAGTAATTGCGCCAGAAACGACCAAAGACCAAGTTTATTTTCGTTTATTGCATCTGACAGCGCGAATTGGTTTCCAGTCGGCCATGCTGAGTCCCAAAAGTGTCCTTTAGCAGTCGGCCACTCGAAACATGGCTGCAGATGAGAATACAGAACAATTGAGTGCACGACTTTTTCTAATGTACTTGTTTAAACTCTTCGCGCTTGTCTTCGAATTCCTGTTGTTAAACTGATTCGGAGGATTAGTAACATCGCTACCTAGGAAGTTGTTGATCAGAATCACGCGCTTAGATAAACGCACTTAAAACAACCGGACAATTTTTAAAATGCTGAACTCGCTGTAGTTTAATAAACGCTCGTATTTTGTGTGTTTCCGTAGGTAAAGTGGAGCTGCACGGGAAATCTATAGAAGTGGAGCACTCCGTTCCTAAACGACAAAGGTAAACGGGTGAACTTAGCTTTATTTGTCTGTCCAAATTAAAATAAAACGCACCGATCTGTCTGTTTTGAACTAAATGTTATCCAAACCCCAATTGATGTGAGTTTCGTGCATTTTAAAGGAACATCAATTGCCTTTTTGAATTTGCTTATTATACCTTTTTGGGGTGATGCATTTTGTTTATAATCTTATTTCTTTAATTTATGTTGGTGCTTAATTCAACTCCTTTAATTTTGGTTCGGAAGATTCAAGGAGCTTTACCTTAAGCTGTTGGACCTGACGCAGTAGTTTTTTAAAAAAGTTCGTGGTTGAGCTGGAAATGCTGAGATGCTTTTGGCACTTGAGGAGTTGTCAATCCAAGAGAGGAAAATTCCAAGACCATTAAAATTAAAACCTTTGTTGTACAGAAAAATATCTGAATCGGTTTCAAAAAGGGCTGCAAATGTGTAGATGGTTCCCATATATATGGTGTAATACAATTTATTAAAATGAAATGCTACTGCTGTTATAAAAAGACATAAATTGGGCTGTGATTGAAGTTGGAACTAAACGTCAATTGTTCTTCAATCTCGTAGTCAAATTTTGTCCATCCCAAAATAGAATGTGGCTAACATTTTGGAGAGGTGATATCAGTTGTTGTAAGTTTTAGAATTAAAATGGCTAATTGAATTTTTAGTCTTGCCATTTTGTGTTCCTCTAAAAGTTGAATTGTTTGGTGGGATACTTGTTTTCGTATAAGAGTTTTATTAATCGAAGTATGATGTTTTCCACAATCAACATGTGCATTTTTGTAATTATGCCTGAAAATGGAACACACTTTTGAGAATATTAATTAAGAACAAATCTTTCCACTTTTCATGTCAATTAACCATTTTCTGAGCATGGGTAACATGGTCATTTGTGGTGAATGCTGAGAAGTTGCTGAAAATGCTTTTATAGTTGCAAATTGATGATGAAGAGTTTATTGTAGGAGAAGCCTTTTGAGAACACCTTCTGCTCCCATAATTGTGTTCAATTTCAATCGACACTGTTTGCCTTCCATGGATTCCGTATTTAATAATTAGAGCAGATATGACTAAATCATCATGTCTGTGTTCTTTTGATTGCAAGTATGTAAACAATTAAATTGGGCTTGAATCTAAAAAGATGCAAATTTAATATTTAAGGCCATTTGTAAAATATGACTTTTATTTAGTAATTTATTAACATTTTAGTACATTATTTAAATCTGTTCTAAGTGAAAGCTGTTTCTTGTGAGACTTTCCATGTTCCTGAACAAGTTTGTGTAACTTGTTCAAAGGTGAAACTGGATGCAACTGATAATTTTAGTGAATGGTTTGGTTCTTTGTACAGAAACTAGACTGGTATATATGGACCAATTTCACTTGTAGCTCTTGTTATAATCTGGGATTTCATTGTAAATCTTTGGAAAATATGGATTCTGTTCACATTTTTTAAGTCAATTAAATTATTAATAACAGTAGGAAGTTACTTTAAAATGTTTCATGGTAAACTAACATTTGAGAATGGGGCTCAATTGGTGATCTTGTAACTTGTGCTGAGTTTTTGCCTTTGCTTGTTACATCCCTTATAATCTAGATTAGAGAAGTATATTTCTTTGTAAATCGCCATTGATTTTGTCAGAAAGTAAGTAATCCTAAAATTTAGAACATATTTGAAACTTGGTACGCTGAGTTTGAGATTTGGTTGTGGTTTTGTTCCTTTTGTGTGGAATTTAATTGGAAATGATTTGATCAGATATGTAAATATCATTCCTGTGTTCCATACCAAGCTGCAGTGCAAATTACGGGATGGAGTGGGGTGTCTTCCCTCTCCAAAAAAGTTGAGAATTTCGTACACAGCCAGCCTTGATGTGAAGATTTTTTTTTAAAAAAAGCTTGCTGCTGATTGAATCACCTTGTATTAAAAGAGAACTTTGATATTAATCTTATAAATTGAGAAGTAGATTAATGTCTAACCCCTCTGGACATAAAACTTTATTTACATGTTTGGAAGTATGCATATTCTTTTGGGCAGTACAATCCGTTATTGAAAAACAACTTGTTCTGGCTGCCATCTTGCATTCTGCATAAACAGCTCCCTGGGATATTTGGGTTTGGGGCCAGTGTATAGCTTTCAATGCTCCCCGTGGTGAAAAGGAGGGGGCACCCTCTAACTTGCTGTGGGGATGTGGAATTAACAGCAGTAGTTTCTCATGAGTATGTATTGTCATTTGTGAAAAACAACATGAAGGATATAAAATTCTTAATCCAAATGAGTTTTGCAGTGGGCAATCTAAGTGGTGTCTTTCAGAAGTGGTTTGAAATTGATCTGTAAAATGACTTTGTTCTGTATGAGTAAGGGTAATGGGGGGGGGGCTTCTGAGTGGAACCTTTTCAAATGCTAGGTAAATTTCTATATAAAATTGGTTATATTTGCATTTTTAAATGCAGGTTTTCAAAAAGTGCAAAGTTCAGTTCTGAAGCATTTTTTCTTGGTGCTAACAATATTTTATTTTCAATGGTTTAGTTTCTTTTTCTGAAGTAGGTTTTTTTGTACCATAAGATATTTTGTAGATTTAGAGAATTCTAGCTATTGTTTTGTTTAAATCTTAAACAGTTTTGTTTTTTTGCTTAAATATTTTCATAAAACAAAAGCAAGTTTTGTGTTTTAGTCCCTTTTTCTTTCAGATGCAATTCAGCCGAATATTTGGCTGTTGTAATGTGTGGAAAAAGGTTGATCAGTTACTTTGCTTTATTTAGTAACATTGCTTCTACAGTTTTTGGAATCATGCATATGTACCCGTATAGAAGCCCACCCAGTCTGCTGGTATGTGAATCCTGCGAGCTGTACATAAAGCCTTTCCTATACAAATATTCACTTTGGTCTGAAGGACTGGATTTGGTGAACATAACCTTTAAGTTTTTTTTATATAATACCTTATTTAAAATGTAACTTTTTTTGGGAGGGTGTGTGGAATGGTAGTGATTTCAAATGGAAAAAGCTTGCTTTACTAATAACAGACCAACATATGGCATATGCAACTCTTTCACCCTGGTCTTCCTGCTCAGTTTTCATCAATGCACAATGTGTAGATTTATCCAAACGCCAGAGTTCTGCATATTTTCATTTTCAAGCTTGGAAACTCATTTTGAATTATCTAGTTTTTTTTTCTGGTGACTTGATGTGCGCGGTCGGGCAGTAAGGAGCCTCTCTCGTTCAGCTCTTTGCCTCGAGGCTTGGGAGTCAAATGCAAGGGGTACTGCTAATCCACATCCTCCTCACGTAAAGAGAGGTCAAGAGGTGGTGTCAGTTAGGGTTGCCATAAAATTGTGTTTGGGGCCAGAGGACCAATCGGGGCAAAGTTTGCTTGATTTGTTATTCAAAGTGAAATTCTTGGGCCCAGCAGTCACTGCATTCCAGTTTGCGTTGGAACGTTCAGAATTGACGTGGGTACACCCACCATTGCAAAAGCGACCTTTGTACCTGCTGTGAAAGGCAGGTTGGGAATATGGTGCAGTAGAGCACTTAGTGAAGTGTTAACAGTGAAAGACTGGTGGGGGGGTGGGTGGAGACAGAGAGAGAGAATGGCTAAATCTCGCTTGGTAGAAGGTTGGGGAATTTGTAATGGGGGATGGTAAAACTTGTAAGATGGCTTCAGACCTTGTGTTTGAATATGTGCTTTTAGTTCACAAAATACACAGCCAATCTCCAAGTCAGTTTGCAAATTTCTTCCCCAGTGGCTTAGGATCAGCTATTGGGGGGCGGGGGGGATAGATCATAGAAAATAATTTGAATATAATCATTTAGCTTTTAATGAATTCCCAACTGTGGCTGAGATTCTGTTGAAACTCTCTGACATTGATGTTTGTAGCCTTGCTGTGATATCACAGCAGCTGGTCTATGGTGGGGTAGTGCACATGTTCTCAGGCTGATTATGCAGAGAGGCTGCACTGGGCAGTTCAGTTTGGGGGGGATGGGTGATCTGACACTTGCCACCTGGGGTTAGAATGTGTCGAAATCTGAACATACCATACTTCATACAACTATAAGTAAGCAAGGTATTTCCTGCTAAATAATGCTACCTTTTTTTGGGAGAAAAATGTTACATGTTTTCTTCAAACAAAAAAGCGCTTTCTTTGTGTGCATCTTGCTGAGTGAAGTTGAGGCCCAAATTGATTTGCTGTGCCCATAAGGTAATGAGAAATGGCTGTGAAGTGGCTGTTCTTTATTCTGCCTAGGGTTACTTCCTCCTTGACCTCTGACCACAGTCAGTAAAGGGGCAGCCATTACACACAAGGTGGCCGGACTGTGTTTGGCAAATACGGTTGCAGGGAATGGGAGTTGTGGCTTCCTACAGCTATTAGCTTTTAGAAAGTATTAAGGTTAAAATTGTAGAATAGTTTTCCCTTTGTCATTTGATTGTTTAAAAAATAAATGTCTAAATGGTTTTATGGACAAATGCACAAAAATTAGTCTGAAAGTTTGTGAAGACCAAGTCTGGTAGATTTGTCTTCATTCTGGTATTTCTTTGCAACAGCAGTATGTTAAATACGAGAAGAATGACTTGTGAGATCTGCCAAGTTACCTCAGTATAGTGACTTCAGTTGTCTAACAGCTCTTCATTTGTATTTTGACATTTTTCGTTTTGGTTCTCTGTACATTTTATTTCAATCTGTGGTTTATTTCACTCTTTTTAAAAGAACACAAATATTCTTTAACTGGATTTTTCTCTTTTTTAAAAAAAAAACAATGAAATCTACTTCAGGTGTCATTTTTAAATGTGAATCATACATTTCTCAGTGTAGTTGTGTTCAAACATGTTTGGAATCAACTAGATCAAAATTATTTTGGAGGTTGGAAGCAACAGAAATTAGATCAGGTTCCTGAATCCTTTGACTACAATAATGTTTCTTTAGAGTTGTTTATGTGTGGTCTAAACTTTTATTCTAGTCACTCCTTATCTTGTCAAATGTCCTAATATTTTATTAAAGTCAGTGTTGTAATGATAGGTACGTAATGACTACATTGTAAAATGTACTTGTTTGGGATCGAACTTTAAAGATTTTCATTCAAGGCTGAAGGTAGTGGTGTACATTGATGAGATCTTTGCATTTTTTTTTAGCAGAAAGCAGATGTAAACAACCTACAGTGTGTTTTGAAGTTGTGAATATCTGTTGGAGTCCTGGTGGTATTGTAAGAATGAGTAGTTGACTACAATGAAACATTTTTGAAAATTGAAATTGTTAATTGTTGCATTAAAATCTACAATTACAAACCTAGATGTGGAGATTTTCTTACAAACTACCACCAAATCATGATCATCTGCTCTTTCTGGATACATAGAAAATTGGGTTCAAATTTAAGGGATTAGATATGCATAGCATGCAATTGCTTAGTTTTTCTATTTCAGAAATAAAAGATGTTAATGATTGCATTCTGAATTGTGGGAAATGATGCACTATTAAATATTAAATCAATTTAAAATGCCCAATTACCTCTGTTTCCCCAGAACTATACTTGTTGTAATATTTCTTCAAAATGGCTATTTTAGGGTAGTAGAACTTGAGAGTCATTACATGTGAGAAATATCAAATAGATCACTTGCCCAATAATGTGACTTGCATATTAAACCCTGGATTTTAATATTAAATCATATGATATTGAAATATAACTATCAAATTCCAATTTGGAAGTCTTTCCTATACTGTGGTATTTTGGCCATTTAATTTATAATGAACTAATAATGGGATCTAGTGTGACACCAGATAATAAAAGCATATGTGCACATTTCTAATGAAATACCTTGTATAACATTTTAATCAAACGGAATGGTGCATAATAGAAATTTCACAGCCAACCAGGATATTGTTGAGTGAACGTTTAAAAATTTTAACTTTGCTTGAGTTTGTTTTTATAGCTGTCTTGATTAAAGTTCTGATCTATTTGAAGTTGGTCTGTTTCTATCTCTTCTTTCCACCCCCGCCCACCCCACATGCACGCACAAATCTATATACAGTATTTGCTGAACTGGTTAATTTGAAACATGATAATGGCTGTAGCATTTCTAAAATTAAAGTGATAAGTTTCTGAAGTGGGTGTAAATTGGGAAAAACATTAAAATTGGAAATTAAAGTTGAAAGTAATTTTGTTATCAAAGTGCATGTCACCATACACAACCCTGAGATTCAATTAGAGCTATAAATAGAATGATTTCAGTAAGACTTGCCACATTTGTTTTAAAATTATTTACAATTATGAAGCATCGATAAAGGCATTCATAGTGTTGAAATTCCTGCAATTCACATGTTCTTAAACTTGTGATTATGTATTTTTTGTAATTTCATTAGCGTTGTCTAAGATTAAAAAGATTTGATAAATACAGCTTAATTATCTCAGCCTTTCAATCTGTAACATTTTGTTTAAAATCAAAAGTCACAGATTAGAGAAATGCAATTTCATAGCATAGTTTTGCCTTTTTTTTCTGTTGGATGCGAATAAAATATTGGAATTTGTCCAAGTATGTAAGTGCAGAATTGAAGGTCTAGTTGGGGATTCAAATGATTAGAAATAATATAATAAAGGAATGGACACAAATCACATTTGCATTCATTTATAATTGATCTATGTTTCGATTTCATCAGTTGTTGTGTTGGCTGATTTAATACTTTTAAAGTTTTTGGTAGTTATTGTGTAAACATAATCAACTGCACATTAAAGCCTAAATGTATCAACGTTTTTCCCCCCAAAGTTGGTGCTTCCTACAAATTTTCTATAAATGTTACCATCAGTGTAAATCTCCACATTGCACCAAACTTGCATGACAATTGAATGATAAACTGAAACAGTTGAACATTTTCACCATGTATCCATTTGAAATTGTTCTATTCAGTGAAACTTTTGTAGTGGAGATCTTCAGTGTTCAAACGAAACCATCAGGAAAAAGTAGCACGTTTTAGTTCACATGAGTAACTCAAATGGCAGGCAGTGAAATTACTTATTAGGACTCTGCAAATCTTAAATTATGCAACATACAAACAGTGGATCTAAAATGTACTCAAATGTATGTATTATGTGTATGTGTAATGTGTGCAATATATGTGTGTAAATACTTGTGTAGACACACACTGTGACATCAGTGTGAATGTTGTATTCTCTAATGCATCACTGAAAATGATTTGGACCTCTGACCAAATGATGAATTATGTGAAATGGATATTTTTTTCTTTGTCTGCACTGACCACTTGTGTATTACCCTATCCTTTCTGCCACCATTATAGATTTACAGAAGTCATTTTGAGGGAATGTCAGTCTAAATCTATTCTCGAATTGCTGTGTAAGTGACTCCAATAGTAACAGCTGCAATTGAGAGAGAGAAACGGCAGCTGAACTGAAATGATTAAGCTAATAAATAATTTCTGGATTTTTAATTTCCAAACTTTAATTAGAATTTAAGTGAATATTTAAATTTTGGAAGGATTTGACAGTATATTTTCTACTGTTGGTCAAATGTGTGGTCTGTTCAGAAAGACACAAAATCATGTTAATATGGCATTAAATTTGAGTTAAAATTGTTATAAGCTTTTGAAATGGATTAACGAGTAAAAGCTAAATTTGTTAAACAAAAAATAGTTGACGGCAACTTCTCATTGATACTTGGAACTCTTCAATGTGCCACGTTTGTCTTTCTACTGAAAATTTTGCCCATGGGTCCCTCAGTTTCACTCTCTCAACCCCTTATTTCATTATTGAAATGTTCCTTTACCAGCCTCAGATGAAGAGCACCAATATCTTTAGTTTGCTGTCAGTTTTTATGTTAACATTTATGTGCAAGACTGGGAGATTTGGATGAATTTTTTTTTCCCCTGAGAAGTTAACCAAGCTAGGATATGATTTTGCTGGGCATCAGCATTTTCTTGTGTAAGTGTTGATTGACCAATTAAAGCTCTTGATTTTTGTTTCATTCTCCATTTGAAGGGTTCACTTAATCGTGTTTGGATTTGGGTTTCACAATCAAATTTATTATCACCGGCATTTGTCCGGAAGTTTGTTAACTTAGCAGCAGTTCAATGCAATACATAATACAGAAGAAAGAAAATAAAATAATAAGTAAATCAATTATAGTATATGTAAATTGAATAGATTAAACTTCTGTTTAAAAAAAACACCAAAAAAAAAGAAATGTATTTTTAAAAAACGAGGTAGTGTTCAAGGGTTCAATGTCCAGTTAGGATGTGGATGGCAGAGGGGAAGAAGCTGTTCTTGAATTGCTGAGTGTGTGCTTTCAGGCTTCTGTACCTTCTACCTGATGGTAACAGTGAGAAAAGGGCATGCCCTGAGTGCTGGGTTTCTTTCCCATCTCCCTAAACCATGGGGACTGAGTCACATTGTGATACTTTCTAAGCTTCTCTGGATAAAGTTGGAGAAATCCAACTTGCTTGATGAACCTGATGTTTTCCCAAGCACTTGGATGAGGGGGCTGTTGAATGCATTTACTTGAATGTGCTGGTTGAATGGTAATGGTCAAATGTGTTCATTTTAATTACCAAGGAATTAACCTGCCTTTGTAATTGGAAAACTTCTTGAATTTAAACAGCATACTAGAGAAAGATGTGCATTTCAGTTATCTGAAAGAATTCTTTAATTGTAAACTAGGGAGGGAACATCCCTGCGAAGACCACAATCTAGGGAGAGATATGCCAAGTTTGGACTTGTATTGTTTGATTTCTCTACTGATGTTAAGGTCTTACAAAATTTAAACAGTCCATATTTGAATTTTTCAATGACTGACTTTAAACTTTTGAAGAACCATTTCTTGTAATGTAAAATTTAGATAACTTTCTGAAGGCATAAAATCATTCTACAGATACCTGAAAAAGATCATCATAACTGAAACCTGAAATTGTACTTGTAACTCCTAAGAGAGCATTATTGCACAACATATTCTAGAATACAACATTCATGTTTTCTCTGAGGTCTAACTTCTAGCTGTTTCTAGCAACTTAATCTGCACGGCTGAGGTTACTGCTTTTACATTCCTGTAAGACTTGTCCAGCAGGTCATAACATCCTTTACAATTCAGTAACATCCATGGTCCTGAAGTCTCTCAAGCTCACACTTCTGAAGTTTAAATAGACTAACCACTGAAGTTAGTGTATCTGTGAATTTAAAATATTGACCTTTATCTTAAGAGCTTTAGTATAAATCACTTCATTCTCCCAAAAGGAGCTAAAGCATTGCTCAATTTTTTTTAGAGCCTAAAGCTCCCAAAAAAAGTACGTTGCACTGAGAAGAAATGTAGATTCAAAGGACTGAGGTTAAGCTTTACATTGTGGATGAGTTACAGGGAAAGTTAAGAGGCAGCTGAAAGCATCAAAAACATGACTTTTTAAGGAGAAGTACAATAATAAAATGATGCCGTTTTCCTCTGGAGGAAATTCTCAATAAGAAGGCATTATATTTAAAAACAAAAAAAAATAAGTTATTGGCCACGTAGAAGTACAAACAAAAGATTATTTTAGATTGGTAATAGGAAACTTCTACTCAGGGGTTCCCAGCCTGGGTTACAGATCCCCTGGTTAAAGGTAGGGATCCATGGCATAAAAAAAGGTTGGGAACCCCTGGTCTACACCCTTTACAGATTCTTGGTTAGTCAGAATGCCGAAGATTGCACCAAAAGGATGGACAACCAGTGTGCAAAAGTCAACAAACTATGCAAATACAAAATAAAGAAAAAGAAATAATAAATAAGCAATAAATATTGAGAACATGAAATGAAGAGTCCTTGAAATTGAGACCTTAGGTTGTGGGAGCATTTCAGTGATGGGACAAGTGGAGTTGTCCCCTCTGGTTCAAGAGCCTGATGGTTGAGCGGTGGTAACTGTTCCTGAACCTGATGGTGTAAATCCTGCGGATCCTGTGCTTCCTTCCTGATGGTAGTAGTGAGAAGAGAATGTGAGCTGATGGGGTCACTGATGATGGATGCTGCTTTCCTGTGACAATGCTCCATGCAGTTGCAGTTGTGCTCAGTGGTGGGCAGGGCTTTACCCATGATGGACTGGACTGTGTCCGCTACTACTTGTAGGATGGTCTATTCAAATGTTTGGTGTTTCCATACCAGGCTGTGATGCAGCCAGTCAATATACCCTCCACTACACATCTATAGTCATGCTGAATCTTCAAAAACTATTGAGAAAGTAGAGGTGCGGTAGCGCTTCCTTCGAAGTTGCACTTAATGGGCCCAGGTCCCCAAGTGCTGTTCAGTGCTCTTCAGGTCCACTTAAATAACAGCGAGGGATTTAACATTGCGGACCCTCTCCACCTTATTTTTCTCTCTCTTCCCCCCCCCCCACCCCCCGACGAGAACCGACTTATAGACCTCCAGTTTCTTCCTCAAAGTTAGTAATCAGCTCCTTGGTCTTGCAGACATTCGGTGAGAGGTGGTTATTGTGGCATCACTCAGCCAAATTTTCAATCTCTCCTATATGCTGATTTGTCACCACCTTTGATTTGACTTTTTATACTTTTATGCTTTATTGTCGCCAAACAATTGGTACTAGAATGTACAATCATCACAGCGATATTTGATTCTGCGCTTCACACTCCCTGGATTACAAATATTAAATATTAAAGATATTAAAAGTTAAAATTAGTAAATATTAAAAATTTAAATTAATCATAAATAAAAAAAATGGGAAGTAAGGTAGTGCAAAAACAACCGAGAGGCAGGTCCAGATATTTGGAGGGTACGGGCCAGATCCGGGTCAGGATCTGTTCAGCAGTCTTATCACAGTTGGAAAGAAGCTGTTCCCAAATCTGGCCGTATGAGTCTTCAAGCTCCTGAACCTTCTCCCGAAGGGAAGAGGGACGAAAAGTGTGTTGGCTGGGTGGGTCGTGTCCTTGATTATCCTGGCAGCACTGCTCCGACAGCGTGCGGTGTAAAGTGAGTCCACGGATGGAAGATTGGTTTGTGTGATGTGCTACGCCGTGTTCACGATCTTCTGCAGCTTCTTTCAGACTTGAACAGGACAACTTCCATACCAGGTTGTGATGCACCCTAGAAGAATGCTTTCTATAGTGCATCTATAAAAATTAGTGAGGGTTTTAGGGGACAGGCCAAATTTCTTTAGTTTTCTGAGGAAGTAAAGGCGCTGGTGGGCCTTCTTGGCAGTGGACTCTGCTTGGTTGGACCAAGTCAGGTCATTTGAACAGTATAATACATGTGTTGGGTATGCTGGTGAAATTCAGCAGGTCAAGCAGCATCCATGGAATGAATTAAACTGTTGGTGTTTTGGATTGAGACAAGAAACGGATTTGAAGGGCCTTGGCCTGAAATGTCTACTGTTTATTCCTTTCCATAGGTGCTGTCTGACCTGCAGAGTTCCTTCAGCATTTTGTATGTCTTACTGGATTTCCAACATGTGCATAATCTCCTGTGCTTATGATTTTACCCACCCAGCTTTCCTAACCATCAACATTGAAGGCAGTTTAGTTTGTGATTTCAGTTGCCGATTTCTTTGGCTACAAATCCAAATAAACGTGTTTTATTCTTTTTAGCTCTTCTGCAAGTTAAACTTTTCAAAAAAAAAATAATAATTCCACATGGCATTCAAATTAGAAATGTAACCCTTCATTTAGGACACAGCACACACACAACTCAAATTATCCGCACCAGAAAATGTGCGATTTCTTGTAGTTCACAGGTATATCAGTGAAATATCACTTAAAGCTGAAAACAAAACTCCCTTTTCTTAAAATAACCCCAAACAACATTTTGTGTTGAAGAGGGATTGGGGTGGCGTTTCTACATATGTTTAGAATGCCAGTAATAATTTTGACATTGCTCAGAACGATATGCTTACCACATTTGCTAGGATTAACCTTGATCTTCATCTGAGCTGCAAGTTTGTCATTACACAGATTTTCAAAAAATGTGTTAAGTATTTCCTAATGATTAGACACTTACACATTTACAATACAATTGAAAGTTCAGCAGTAGAAGTCTTTAGGGTTTGAATTTTTTAACTTTGTTATTAAGTTTTTTAAGAAATTTAATTGGAAGGCTGAAACTAGGTTAAGATTGTTTTAATGAAGTTGACTGCAATTTGATTTAGAAAAAATATAATTTCAACTCTGGGATAGCTTGCACACACTTAAAGCAGTTTTAAAGAAATGTACATTAGTGAAGACTGAGGAACAGCAGTATTTGAACTGTAGATTTGCCTTCCTGTTATTGTCAAACTAGGAGTATGAGGGAAACAGATATGTACTGCACATAATTCATTCAAATGAATTATAACTTCTTACAAACTACTTACAAAATTAAGTACTGGAAAGAGTCTTGTTTGAAAACTTGTATAATTTGGCTCTGTTGATAGTGATCTTCTATGGAAAAACAAAATGTAAAGTAGACTACAATTAAAATTTTATATGTATTTGGCTGAATTTCATATTGAAATTTCTTTTAAATATCAGAATGCGGAATATAAATATAAAGTACCAAATCTAAAAGCTAAATGACACTTTAAACCTGTTCCATTTCCAAGTCAAACAACCTGAAGTGAATTGGTTCCAACAGCTACTGCAATTCTGTTGATATAAATAATATTTGGTATAATATACTTGGGGATCTACTTTAAAGATTTTTTTAAAGAAGGGTTTCTTTATTTTGCAACAAGATTTTCTCTTGCATGGGATTTTAGTAATAAAATAATTTTGTTCATAGTCCTTGTAATAAACCTATTCAAATCTTTTGGAATTTAGATTCTGAAATTAAATGCTCAATAAAGTTCTTAGATGAAGGCTTTTTTTTAACATGGGTCTAATCCTCACATCTTTGAATAATTTTGCTGTTTTGGAGTCTAATTTCAAAGCATCCATGCTTTCTGTTACAAGAATGTGCATTGAGTATAAATGTAATCTCAATATCTTGAGGTTAATTAATGATAGTGTAAATGGATACACTTTAAATAAAAACATTACAAAAGTTAAAATAATCCTAGAGAGAAATCAACTAAGTTGATCATTGAAGTCACTCTAGTACTAAGATATTTATAAAGACAGTGAATGTAATTACCAGCTTTTATAAATAGCATATAAATGCCAAAGTATGTCGGCTGTGCTATAGTTAAAATATTTTGCTTAATTAAGACTCCTCATTCAGAATTATTTCTAGGCTAAGAGAATGGTTATGATTCAGCATCAAATTTAATATCACTGACATATGTCGTGAAATTTGTTTTGTGGCAGTAGAACATTGCAATGCATTTAAAAAAACTATAAATTACAATAAGAAATATGTATAAAAAAAAGTACAAAAAGAGGACAAAAATAGTGAGGTAGTGTTCATGGGTGCGTTTATTGCCCATTCAGAAATCTGATGGGTGGAGGGAAAGAAGCTGTTCCTGAATTGTAGAGGAAAAAGTTATCAACATAGCAAAAAGTATTCAAAAAGAGGTGAAATTAGAAATGTTGTGACATTATGGAGGGAAAGTGTTCTCTAGTTTTCAAAACTAGATAATTTTTTCAGAATTATTTACAATGTATTGGTGACCTGAAGCTAAACATTTAGTTGTTGAAAATAACAGAGATGTTGAACAATTTTGTTTAATGAAGATTGATTAAGGACATAGAATTTCTCACCTGGTGTATTGGTTGAAGTAAAACACTATTGGTTTTAATGTTATGGATAAACAGTTTTAAAACAGTTGGGAGTTGGGGAAGGTGACAAACATCCATCTCTGTCAGAGCTAGCAGAGGCACGATGAGGCTATTTTGAGTTGCATTTTAAGCTGTTTTTGGGGGGAGGGGTTGTGTTCAGATTGCACAAGGCAAGACCTAGTCAAGATCTGATAAAGGATTTCAAACGTGTAAAGCAGTTGGGTTGGCTTTGTTTTCATGAGTTCAGAAAAAAATGTGGAGGAAAGTATTAGGGGCATTAAAGACTATTTCTTTTTGGAGAGCAAGTATGTCTCTCAAGTGCCATTGAAACAAAGTGTGCATAGAAGAGAAGGGATGTGTTGATTGGAGGGGAAAGATTTTCATATGGGGGAAAAAATCGGGGTCACCAGTAGTCTTCTGTGGATTCCAGAAGAATTTTTTTTTGGGGGAGGAGAATGGAATTTAGTATAAACTAAAGAATCAGGGATATCTATGGGGAAATTGAAGGGCAACTTGGCAAAGAGAAAATTTAAAAGGAAATTGATAAAGCCATGCCTACTTTGGGTTTCCTGATTATGAACTAATGGAGGAATCTTCATGTAATCCTTCAATTCAGTATGCACTCCTTGCTGGAGTTCCCTAAGTGGCCGGATAACATGGTGAAGTAATACATCAGCATATCAGATCAATCTGTTCCAGGCCCATTTTTATAAGCAAGCTTCCTAACTATGGTATTTGAAGGTTGTGCTAAATTGTACATCTGGCAATCTTTCTGAACAAAAGGAAAGTTGCAGTTCCTAAGATTTCAAAAATCCCACAATCTGCTTAATCACAGTGAATTGCCTGCTTATATTTTATGCCTCCAGATTGTAATACAGCTGCTATCTGTGACTAAATGAAATATTGTCCATGACACTTTTTTCATAAAGGTGTCTTGTCCTTGGGTTCAAACCTCTCATTGGTGTTTCTTATCTCTAACTTGTTTGGTTTGCAAAATTGCAGTTCTCTAAATTTAATCTTGTCCTTGCCCTGCTTTGTCTGATTTGCCCTCCTGCAGATTTTCTCTTCTGTAGTTTTGTTTTGGTGATCATTCAAAGCATGCCAAGTTGGACAAATTTTGTCAATCTGTTCCAGAACTTCTATTACCAATTTTTGGTTACATTCCTGGTAAGTGCCATGGGGCTGTCTGGTACATTTTAAAGGTGACATTTTAAATGAAAGTTGTTTTTATGCTGTCTCACAGCCATTCTTCAAGTATTGAACATGAATCCCCAAATGAGTACCTTGAGAGGTAAGATAGTTTAAAGTTGTGCCTCATTCAAGGACTCTACAACTCGTGATCTCAGTATTCGTATTTGCGAAGTTTGGTTTTTGCACTTGGTTGTTTGTCAGTCTTTGTGTAGTTTTTCAAGCTAAGCACAAGATTAAGTCTATTGTATATCTTTTAAATTAGATTGCGGACACGCAGTCCTCTTTTATTGTCATTTAGTAATGCATGTATTAAGAAATGATACAATATTCCTCCGGTGTGATATTACAGAAACACAGGACAGACCAAGATTGGAAAAACTACCAAAAACCACATAATTATAACATACAGTTACAACAGTGCAACAATACCATACCTTGATGAAGAACAGGCCATGGCACAGTTTAAAAAAAAGAGTTCAAAGTCTCTCGAAAGTCCCACATCTCACGCAGATGAGAGAAGGAAGAAAACTCTTCCTGCCATACCCGACCACTGTTCGACTCTGAGTCGTCCGAAAACTTCAAGCTCTGATCAGCCCTCCGACACTGAGTACCGAGCACCATCTCTATCCGAACGCTTCAACCTCCGCCTCGGTCGCTAGCAGCAGGCAAAGCTGGGGATTTTGGGGCCTTTCCTCCGGAGATTCTCGATCGCGCAGCGGCAGCGAACTGGCATTTCAGAAATTTCTCCAGCTGTTCCTCTGCTTCTCACATCTGTCTCCATCAAATCAGAATTGTCCGCGGCTCCTATTTAACAGATACAATATCATTTCACCGGAGAGCTGCATGCGCTGCGTCGCGCTGCCATCTTCTCCTCCTGCCACACCTGTGAATGCCTGCAAGAAAACTTATTGCAATGTAGTATATGGTAACTCGTATGCACTTTGATAACAAATTTGCATGAACTTTGAGCTTGGATTGCAGTCACATCGTGGGTTCTGGATTTCACCAGTGTTCTTCGGGATGGCTTCTCATTTTGTGCCACAGGTAAATTGAGCTAATTTAAAACTGATGACATTATTTAATTCACAAATGCTCTAATTGTGCTTCATGTTCTATATTGGTTTACAAACAGGCAATTATTTGTAACATTCTCATACTTGTTCACAAAAATCTGCATCGCCGGAGTCCTTTGTCCTGGGCTAATAGAAGGCTGATCGGCCCTGTGGCTTCTGCTTTCACCACATGACTTCGTACATCTTTAGAGTTTCTGTGGATCTGTCCTTATGGGATGCCGTTGCTAACCCCATTTCAACCCTCTTCCTTTTGCAGCCAGGTTTGGGACTGTCCATAGCAGAGTTATTCACTAGGTTTTTACTGGATGAAGTTGCTAACCTCATTTCCGACCCTCCTTTCATAGCCAGGTTTGGGAACATCAATGATGGAGTGTTTTAAACATCCAAAATTAATTATCTGTTTGCTGCATTGGTCTTCCCCCTGTTGAAGATGTTCAATTCTACTTCCCCAAGTGTTTTTATCATCTGCCATAGTCTCCTTCTTCTGGGTTTGGAACCTGAGGTGTTTGCCCAGTGACGTTGTGGGAATATGCTCTTCTCTACTGTGTTTGGAACAAGGGATACATGCCCAGTAACGTGGGAGTACACTCTTCTCTACTGTGTTTGGAACAAGGGATACATGCCCAGTGACATGGGAGTACACTCTTCTCTACTGTGTTTGGAACAAGGGATACATGCCCAGTGACGTGGGAGTACACTCTCCTCCTCTACTGTGTTTGGAACAAGGGATACATGCCCAGTAATGTGGGAGTACACTCTCCTCCTCTACTGTGTTTGGAACAAGGGATACATGCCCAGTGACGTGGGAGTACACTCTCCTCCTCTACTGTGTTTGGAACAAGGGATACATGCCCAGTGACGTGGGAGTACACTCTCCTCCTCTACTGTGTTTGGAACAAGGGATACATGCCCAGTGACGTGGGAGTACACTCTCCTCCTCTACTGTGTTTGGAACAAGGGATACATGCCCAGTGACGTTGTGGGAGTACGCTCTTCTCTACTGTGTTTGGAACAAGGGATACATGCCCAGTGACGTGGGAGTACACTCTCCTTCTCTACGGTGTTTGGAACAAGGGATACTTGCCTAATGACATTGTGGAAATATGCTAAGTAATTTTATTCACAATTCTGCAAATTAATCTGTTGAAGGCCTTGACACACTCTCTAGATGTGGGCTGATAAAGGTGTGTGGGGGAATCAGGAGGGAGCCATGTATAGCATAATGCTTTACAGTACATGTTCATTTCCTGCTGCCATCTGTGAAGATTTTGTATGTTCTCCCCATATCCATGTGGATTTCCTCCTGGTGCTTTGGTAAAATCCCACATTCTAAAGATGGACAGGTTAGGGTTAGTGATTTGTGGGCATGCCATGTTGGTGAAGTATGGCAACACTTGTGGCTGCCCCGGCACATCCTTGGACTGTGTTGGTTATTGACACATGGCTCATTTCACTGTCTGTTTTGATGTACATGTGACAAATAAAACTAATCTTTAATTTTTAAATCTTTAAGCAACAAATTACTTCAGTGCTGAATACTGATCTTCAGGGAGTGTGGACTGGTAATACCACCATCTTGTCACCAGCCCCAAACGCACATTTTTCCAGCACTTAAGCCAACAGGGGTTGATTATTAACCCTGCTAAATGCCAGTTTGGGTTGTCAACTATTGACGTTCTCAGCCATCACTTCACTGCAGAAACCCCTCCCATCAAAAGTGGCCACTGCGCCACATTGCTTAAAAAAAAACAGGAGTTTTTGGGTATGGTGAGTTCCTATTACTGCTTCATTTTGCGAGCTGTTGAACTTCCCCTTGTAGCGCTATAAGACTGTACCCCCTAATCAATACATGACTAGTCAGCGCACATGACCAGGGCATTTGATGTCAAATGAGCTCTTTCCAACTGGCACACCAGCTTCCTAATGGGCCCACAGCCTTTACCACTGTTGCTTCAGGCTATGCTGTGCATGAACAGTTGGTTGAAGGCACGTGGCAGCCATTTGCCGCCTTCAGCCGGCAGCTCTGTTCCCCAAAAGGAAGTACAGCAGGTTTGACAGTGAGCTTCTCAGTCTCAATCTAGCTGTCTACCATTTTCGTTTTCTTCTAGAAGGTCGCAATTTTTCAGCATTCGTTGATCACAAACTCCTTGTACGCTCTATAGCCAAAATATCAGACTCTTGGTCTGTACGTCAGCAGCACCAATTGCTCTACATATCAGAGTTCACAACTGATATACAACAGATCAAGGGGAAAAGTAATGCTGTAGCTGTTTGCCTCTCATCGCTAGCCGTTGAGGCCATACACAATAGGGGTTTGCAATGCTGGACCGAACTACTGAGCCAGAGGTCCAGGCTTACCAAACAGCAGTCATGGACCTGCGGTTGGCTGACATTAAGTTGAGGTAAGCTGGGGTTTCTCTGCTGTGGAATGTCCCAGTCACCCTTGCCCTATAATGCTTGCAAACTGTAGGCAGCTTGCTTTTGACTCCATACATGACCTCTCACATCCAGGCCAGAAGTTTGTGTGACAGTGTGATTGGATTGCAGCTTGTGTGGTGTGCCAGCAGGCAAAAATTAACTAATGTTCAGGTGCCATTGGCATCTTTTGAGGTCCCCAAGTGACGGTTTGACCATGTTAATGTGGACCGTTTCAGTCCTCTTTTTTGCATCCCACCCCCCACGGTTTCATACACTTCTTTACCATGGTGGACTATACCACCAGGTAGACAGAAGTTGTCCCTCGAACATCGACAGCTACAGATGCGGCTCAGGTGTTCATCAGCACCTGGGTTACTCTGTTTGGCTCCCCATCAGATATTTTTCTGACTGCAGTCTCCAATTAATTTCAGCCCTCGGGCCTGAGATGGCCCAGACCCTCGACATTGGGCTACGTCTCACCATGGCGTGACACCAGCTATCCAATGGCCAATGTGAGCGGTTTCACCTCTCCTTAAAGGCTGCTCTTGGGGCTTCCCTGACCGATGAATTGGCATGATGGTCTCCTGTGGGTCCGGCTGGGGCTCAGAATGGCTCCAAAAGAGGACCTACTGTCATCTATGACTGAGTTGGTATTTGAGCAGCTGTTATGAGTGACAGGTGACTTCATTCCTGATGTCACGACCACCTTGTTGGCCTCTCAACAGTGTTCCACCCTCCTCAGTAAACACGATTCCTTTTCACCTATTCTTACTTCCCATCACCTAGTACAGTGCCCTTGGGTTCCTGTTGCCCTACATTCTACATCCACCATGATGCACACCAGCATGCCCTTAGGCCCCCTTATGATGGTCCATTCTGCATTTTGGAACGGTGAGAAAAGACTTTTAATATGGATAAGAGGGGTAAACCTAAACATTTCTCGGTGAAACCAGCACTCCAAGATCTGGAGAATTCTGCTACCATGCCCCTGGTGTCATGACATGACCATGAACATGTCAACACACCTCTGGACAAGCCAGAGGGACCTGCTGTTGCCCCACCCCTGAAACATGGATGAGCTGTCTGGCTCAGGTTCTTGGCTCCCAATTTCAGTTTCAGTGAATTCTGAGGGGGTGGGGGGCAGTTGGGACCTGTGTAGGTAACATAATTGGTGGCAATGTACATAATTCACAACTGAAGACATTGAGTTGGGGTTTCACTTTGAGGCTGGTCTGACTTGATGACATAATTACGTAAAGCTTTTACTGCATTTTGCCATTTTTATTTGCAAAATCCTACAAAGCCATCACCTAGTCACCAGCCCCAGAACGTGGACTGGTGACACCACTATCTTTCTGGAAGTTATTGATGCCCAACAACTGGAGCAGACTTCTAAATCCTGTCTATACAATCAGGTTAGAGCAGGGATTCCCAGCCCTTTTCATGCCATGAGCTCCTGCAATTAACTGGGGGGGTAAGTGGACCTCAGGTTTGGAACCCCTGGGTTAGTCTGTGTATCCTGCAGTGACTAACTCTGACATCAACTCAGAAGTTGAGCTTGAAGGTGAGAATCAAGACAAGTACAGCTTCAAGATGCAAAAAGTTGGGCAACATTCAGTCCAAATTACTTTGCTTAACTGGGGTCCTAAGATCCTGAACTTTGATTCTTCTCACCACAAGTGTACCAGACCTAAAGAGTATACCATCGCATTGACTACTCTGACCTTTTCTGCCAAGGAAGGAATGCTGCATCCTTAATTGTTGTGGGACCTATGATGGAGCTCTCACCCCAACAGAATGGCTGCAGTAGTTCAAGCAGGTTTCTCACTAGCATTAATAAAGAACAGAAAAATAATAAGCAAGCAATCTTACTGCTTGAAAAGCAAAATTCACAATGTAAACAGGCCAAGAATATATTGATGCCCTTACTTTAAAAGCATGAAATTGGCCTTCTGGAAAGAACTTGTACAACCAGTAAAATGCCTTTTTGAAATTCATTAAAACTGCCCAGCTTTGGCTGACGAAGAATTAATGAATGCAGAATAGGGGTGCCGTAAGTACGCTGTTGTATCTTTCTGACACGTGGGTTGCCCTCAGGAGTGTGAATCCCGTCGGGGAGGGGGAGATGGGGGAGTGTGGGGCAGATACCTGGCCACCTGTGCTAACCAACTGGCTGGTGTGTTCACTGAGATCTATAACCTCTCACTTTGGCGGTGTGTGGTACCCACCTGCTTCAAGCAGGCTTCAGGCTTCATCTATACTAGTTCCTAAGGAGGTGACCTGCCTCAGTGACAATCGCCCAGTTCTACTTGCATCCACAGTGATGCTGTGTTTTGAGAGGTTGGCGATGAACTGCATCAGCTCTTGCCTTGAGAAGTGACTTGGATCTGCTCCAATTTGCCTACTGGAGCAACAGGTCCACAGCAGATACCATCTCATTGGCTCTTCCCTCAATTCTGGAACATCTGGACTGCAGAGATGCAAACCTCGGGATGCTCTTTATCAACTACAGCTCAACATTCAATGCCCTCATCCCCTCAAAACTAATCAATAAGCTCCAAAACCTTGGCCTCAATACCTCCTTGTGCAATTGGATTCTGGATTTCCTTACTTATAGACTCCAGTCAGTTCAGATGGGCAACAGCATCTCCTCCACTATCTCCATCAACACAGGTGCACCACAGGGCTGTGTGTTTAGCCCCCTGCTCTACTCGCTTTACACCTGTGACTGTAGGGCTAAGTGCAGCTCAAATGCCATATTCAAGTTTGCCGATGACACCACTGTTGTGGGCTGAATTAAAGGTGGTGATGAATCAGCATTTGGGGGGAAGATTTAAAATCTGGCTGAGTGGTGTCATAACAACCTCACTTAATGTTAGCAAGACCAGGAAACTGATTATAGTCTTTAGGCGAGGGAAACCAGAGGTCCATGAGCCAGTCCTCATTGGAGGATCAGAGGTAGACAGGGTTAGAATCTTTAAATTCCTGGATGTTACTATTTCATAGGACCTCTCCTGAACCCAGCACGCAAGTGCAGTTCGGAAGAAAACGTGGCAGTGCCTCTACTTAGGAGTTTGTGGAGATTTGGCACGACATCTAAAACTTTAATAAACTTCTATAGATGTGTAGTGGAGAGTATATTGACTGGCTGCATCACAGTCTGGTGTGCAAACACCAATGTCTTTTGAACGGAAAATTCTACAGAAGGTAGTGTATTTGGCCCAGTTCACCGTGGGTAGATTCCTCCCAACCATTGAGCACATCTACATGAAACACTGTCATCCGTCAGAGATCCCCGCCATGCAGGTCAAGCTCTCATCAGGTTCAAGAACCGTTACTAACCCTCAACCATTAGACTCTTCAGTAAAAGGGAATAACTGCACTCACTTGTTCCATCATTGAAATGTTCCTGCAACCAATGATCTCACCGAGGACTCTTTACCTCATTATCTCATGTTCTCGTTATTTGTTACAATTTATATTTGTATTTGCACAGTCCATTGTCTTCTGCGCTCTGGTTGATCTTTCATTGATCCTGTTATAGGTTCTTTTCAATAGATTTGCTGAGTATGACTAAAGAAAGTCAGGGTTGTTTATGGTGATGTGTATGTATTTTGATAAAATTTGCTGAATTTGAACTTTTAATTCACTTTGAAATTCAGAAACAGGTTTATCAGTGTTGTAACCTGAAATTTGCTGTTTTGTGTAAAGACACAAGTACTGTAAAGTACAAGAGAGTGCAAATAAAATTAACAAAGTACTGTTCACAAACCAGTGAGAAATCTGATGGCCGAGGGAAGAAGCTGTTCCTAAATCGGAAAGCTCTTCTGGCCACCCTGACAGTCATTACAAGAAGGCATGAGCCAGGTGGTGAGGATCCTTACTGAGGGATGCCGCCGTCTTGATGGCACCCTACAGCCCTCTGAAATTCTGTGCATGGTGCCTCCTTACATGGCTGTCATGCAGCAAGCTTTGGCTTGTGTGAATAGATACTCAAACAATTATTTTTGTGCCCAAGTCAGATTACAGGATGACTAAAAATAAAATTTGTGATACCATGGACAACAACCAGAGGTCATGGGTTAAAGGTGAAAAGTTAGAGGAATATGAGGGGAAACTTCTTCACTCAGAGGGTTGTGAGAGTGTGCAATCAGCTGCCAGCACAAGTACATGCAAGCTCAATTTCACCATTTAAAAATTTGGGTAAGTACATGGATGGTAAGGGTGTTGTCTGTGTCCCTACTGTTAATCAACTTTTTTCCCAGCCCCTCTCGTCCCCCTCTAATGCAGGTATTCCCAACCATTTTTTAAAGCCATGGATCCCTGCTATTAATAGAGGGGACTGGAGATCTCATGTTGGGAATCCCAGCTCTAATAGAAGCCATCCCCAGAGCTTTGTTTATCTATTTTGTCTTGCCTGGTTCCCCCCTCCCTAAACTCTGTGTAAATTTTATTAGTAGGGAATACACAGGTAAATACCAGCGAGGAAGAACAATACCAAGGGGCGTGCTCATTGGTGGTTAATTAAGTATGTTAGTATCAAATTTATCGAGGAAAAACACAAGTGCTCAAAGACCATAAGACTTAACAGAATGACATCATTTGGCCCATCGAGTCTGCTCTGCCATTCCGTTCGGGCTGATTTATTTTCCCTCTCGACCACTTTCTCCCTGTTGCCTTTGACACCTTTCTAATCAAGAACCTAACAACATTTGCTTTAAATATACTGAACGACTTGGCCTCCTGAGCTGTCAGGGGAGTTGGAAATGGAAAGCAAGTTGATGGCAGAGGAATTCACTTTCTGTCAGTTCTTTATAGAGCATTTGAGCATCATTACAGAAATGGCTGTAAATGGGAGTGTGAAGAACTGTGGGAAATCGTACTAAGCAGATTGTTGGAACTGCAGGCTGATTATAGTCCCTGGTCCTTTACACTTGGAAATATTTGTTCAGTTCTGGCCACCTCATTATAGGAAAGATGTGGAAGCTTCAGAGGGGGTGCAGAGGACATTTACCAGGATGCTTATTAAATTTATGGGGGGGGGTGGAAACAGAGTCTTTGTGCAATTATAAGAGATGGGAACAGAATTAGGCAATTCAGCCCAACGACTCTTTACCTTTACCTCACCATACCTTTATGGCTGAGATATTATCCCTGGAGTAGAGAGCATGTCTTGTGAGTGGGCTGGGGCTTTCCTCTGTACGAAGGATGGTGAGAAGAGACTTGACCGAGGTGTACAAAATAATAAGAGGCATGGATCGAGTGGATAACTAGAGATCCCACCCCACCCCACCCCAGGCAGAAATGGCTAATACGAGGGGAGCATAATTTTAAAGTGATTGGAGGAAAATATGGGGAAGGAGTAGCTTTTTACAGAGTGGTGGGTGCATGGAAGGTCCTTCCAGGTGTCGTATTTGGAGCAGATATATTAGGGAATCTAAGATAGATGCATGGATAATAGAAAAACGGAGGGTTATGTTGGGGAGAAAGGTTAATAAATTTTGGAACACACACAAAATGCTGGTGGAATGCAGCAGGCCAGGCAGCATCCATAGGAAGAAGCATAGTCGATGTTTCGGGCTGAGACTCTTCATCAGGACTAACTGAAAGAAGAGAGAGAGATTTGAAAGTGGGAGGGGGAGATCCAAAATGATAGGAGAAGACAGGAGGGGGAGGGATGGAGCCAAGAGCTGGAAAGTTGATTGGCAAAAGGGATACAAGGCTGGAGAAGGGAGAGGATCATGGGACGGGAGGACTAGGGAGAAAGAAAGGGGGAGGGGAGCCCAGAGGAAGATGGAGAGCAGGCAAGGAGTAATTGTGAGAGGGACATTCCCATTCTGATATGTCTATCTGTGGCCTGCTCTGCTGTCAAGATGAAGCCACACTCAGGTTGGAGAAAAAACCCCTTGTATTCCGTCTGGGTCCCTCCAACCTAATGGCATGAACATTGACTTCTCTAACTTCAGTTAATGCCACTCCTTCTGTTCTTACCCCATCCCTTATTTATTATTTTTTCCTTTTTTTCTCTTCTGTCTCTCTCTCTCTCAATAACTCCTTGCCTCAGTACCCTAAAGGCTAATGAAATACTTGATGCATTGAATTTTCAGTTTTTCAGAACCGAAGCATTGTGACTGCAGAAAGCAGGAGGCTTGGGCCAGCATCTTTAGAGCAAAAGCACTTGGCATCTGCAGAGGCAAATAGTGAAAAGCTATAAAGGAGGTGCTATAGTGGCTTGCCTATAAATAGAAACACAGAAAATAGGTTCAGGAGTAGGCCATTCGGCCCTTCGAGCCTGCACCGCCATTTATTATGATCATGGCTGATCATCCAACTCAGAACCCTGCACCAGCCTTCCCTCCATACCCCCTGATCCCCGTAGCCACAAGGGCCATATCTAACTCCCTCTTAAATATAGCTAATGAACTGGCCTCAACTGTTTCCTGTGGCAGAGAATTCCACAGATTCACCACTCTCTGTGTGAAGAAGTTTTTCCTAATCTCAGTCCTAAAAGGCTTCCCTCTTATCCTCAAACTGTGACCCCTCGTTCTGGATATGTTCAAGTTAATTGGATAAAGTCACTGTGGTTTTTAATAGGAAAATCTTGTTTGACCATTTGATTTGTCTTCTGAAGAAACGGCATGCGTTATGAATATTGGGTGTCTGGTAGATATGCTAATATATCCAGAAGGATGAGAGTGGAGTTTGTCAAAGTTCAATGTGGAAAATAATAGCTTGTGGTTTAAGAAGACATCTATAGATATGAATAGAAGGCTGGATGTTTAAAAGGGAATGGCAAGTTGGATCTTGATGTGAGAGCATCCTTAGGAGGATGAACTCACGAAAAACATCTGGACCAGCATCTGACAATACACCCTGCCAAGAAATGAAAACCTCTGAATCAACTGGGTGTTTACTGACATCTTTAACCTCTCGCTTCGGCAGTCTGAGGTACCCACCTGCTTCAAGCAGGCTCCAATTATACTGGTGCCCAATAACTATCATACAGAGGAACTTGCATCCACTGTGATGAAGTGCTTTGAGAGGTTGGCCATGAAACATCAACTCCTCCTTCAGGAATGACTTGGGGTTCTGCTCCAATTTGTTTACTGTCACAACAGGTCAACAACAGATTAGATTATGAGGACATACAGTCCTCTTTTATTGTCATTTAGTAATGCATGCATTAAGAAATGATACAATGTTCCTCCAGAATGATATCACAGAAACACAAGACAAACCAAGATTTAAAAAACTGACAAGAACCACAATTATAACATATAGTTACAACAGTGCAAAGCAATACAGTAATTTGATAAATAACAGAGCATGGGCACAGTTTAAAGAAAGTCTCAAAGTCTCTCGGAAGTCCCATCATCTCTCGCGGACGGTAGAAGGAAGAAAAACTCTCCCTGCCATGAGCTTCCAGCACCACAAACTTGTCGATGCAGCACCCTGGAAGCACCCGACCGCAGCCGACTCTTGAGTCCGTCCGAAAACTTAAAGCCTCCGACCAGCTCTCCGACACGGAGTACCATCTCTGCCGAGCGCTTTGACCCCGGCCCCGGCAACAGGCAAAGCCGAGGATTTGGGGCATTCCTCCCCGGAGATTCTCGATCGCACAGTAGCAGTGGCAGTGAAGCGGGCATTTCAGAAATTTCTCCAGATGTTCCTCTGTGCTTCTCACATCTGTCTGCATCAAATCAGGATTGTGCATGGTACCTACTTACAAATACGATATCATTTTGGAGAGGCCACGTGCACTGTCTTGCGTCGCCATTTTCTCCTCCCCTCCTCGATGCCACTTCATCGGCTCTTCACTCAACCCTGCAACCTTTGAACAGTGAAGGTTCAAACACCAGGATACTTTTTATTGACTATAGCTATGCATTCATCCCCTCAGCTTCATCAACAAGATCCAAGACCTAGGTCTCAATACCTCCTTGTGCAGCTGGATGCTCAATTTCCTCACTTGCAGAACCCAGTCGGTTTGGATTGGCAACAACATCTCCACAATCTCACTAAGCACAAATGCACCATGAGGCTGTTTGCTGATAACACTGTTGTTGGCCAAATCGAAGGTGGTGACAAATCAGCATATAGGAGGGAGATTGAAAATCTGGCTGAACAGTGCCACAACAACAACCTCTCCCTGTCAGCAAAATCAAAGGGCTGATCGTTGACTTCAAGGGTAATAAACAAGAGGTCCATGAAAGGTTAGAAAGAGACAATAACTTTACATTTCTTGGTGTTATCATTTCAGAGGATCTGTCCTGGAACCAGCACATAGATGCCATTACAAAAAAGGCACAGCAGCACCTTTTTTGAGGTTTCAGCAGATTCACCATGTCATCCAAAACTCTGACAAACCTGTAGATGAACAGTGGAGAGTATACTGACTGGTTGCATCACAGCCTGGTATGGAAACTCCCAATACCCAAGAATGGAAACGCCTACAAAAGGTGGTGGATATGGCCCGGTCCATCATGGATAAAGCCCCCTCAAACATTAAGCACATCTACAAGGAGCGCTGTCACAGGAAAGCAACTTCTATCATCAAGGATCCCTCCATGCAGGACATGGTCTCTTCTCACTGCTGCCATCAAGAAGGAGCCTTGGGTTCAGGAACAGTTATTACCACTCAACCATCAGGCTTCTGGACCAGCATGGTTAATTAACTTCACTTACCTCGGCTCTGAACTGATTCCGCAGCCTATAGACTTACTTTCAAGGAGGCTACAAAACATAGTACTTGCACTTTTTATTTTAAAAAAAAAATGTGTGTGTGTATATAATGTATATGCAACTATGCTTTCAAAATAATAAAATTAAAACTTTCTAAATATCAAAAATGTTACTATTAACAACAGTAAACAGTAAAAAAAAAATCAATATTTGGTGTGACCATCTTTTGCTTTTACAACTGCATCAATTCTGGGGTGCACTGTTATGCAGTTTTCTAAGAAAATTGACTGGTAGGTTGTTCCAAGCATCTTGGAGAAATTGCCACAGTTCTTCTGCAGACTTTGGCTGTATCTCTGATTTTGCTCCAGGGAATCCCAGACAGCCTCAATGATATTGGGATTAGGGCACTGTGAGGACATGCCATCTGTTGCAGAACCCCTTGTCTTGCCTAAGATGGTTCTTTTCGACCTATCTGTGTGCTGGTGGTTATTGTCCTGCTGCAGAGTGAAGTTGGGATCGATCAGATGCCTCCCTGATGGTATTGCATATGGATGAAAACCTGTTCGTACTTCTCAGCATTAAAGATTTCATTAACTCTGACCAGATCACCAACTCCATTTGCAGAAATGCAGCCTCAAACCTTGCAGGGAACCTCCACTCTGCTTCACTGTTGGCTGCAGACATTCATCCATGTAGTGCTTCAGTTTGAGCCAAAAATGTCAAACTTTGACTCATTAGTCCAGAGCACTCGCTGCCATTGGTCAGCACCCTGATCCTTGTGTTTTTATGTGTAGGTGACTCTTCGGAGGAATGGCTTTTTGGCAGCAAGTTTTCCATGAAGACAATTTCTGACAGGACTTCGCCAGGCTGTAGAAGGGTGTACTTGGATTCCAGTAGATTCTGAGAGTTCAGAGCTGATAGCAGTGCTGCATTTCCTCTGATTTAGAAGGGAAATCAGTTTGATGTATCTCCTGTTTGTTGCACTCAGTTTCAGTGGTCGAACACTGCTTTTCTGGTCCTCAACCATGCCTTTTTCTTTGTGCTTCAGAAGAGCTTGGACAGCACATCTTGAAACTCCTATCTGCTGTGAAATTACTGCTTGGGAAAGATCTAGCTGATGCAGGATGACCACCCAGTACCTTGTAATGCTCACTCTTGCCAAGATGTAAAAATGAATAATTTGAAGGTTAAGCCGTCACATCTCCCACACCCTCGTCTTTTAGTTTGGATGTCCTTTGCCCAGTTTGATTCCTTCTACACTCGTTGTTGGTTCAGTTAATCAGTTTAGTTCAATTTATTATGTCATTGATCATTAGCACCTGTTTGCTATCTTTGTTTAATTATGCACTGGGCTGTATACCTACAAAGTCATCAAGTTTTTATTGGAAAAGTCATCTATTACTTAATATCAAATTGAGAGGCTGTCCTGACAAAGGGTCTCGGCCTGAAACGTCCACTGTACCTCTTCCTACAGATGCTGCTTGGCCTGCTGCGTTCACCAGCAACTTTGATGTGTGTTGCTATTACTTAATATGTTACTTTCTTTAAAAAAAAATGCAAAACATTTTCTAACCTTTTTTGAAAATCCATGTTTGGATATCTTAAATTTTGCTTATTTCTACTGATACACTAAAGCAGAAGACAGAACATATAAAACAAATTATATTAAAAAGATCTAGGGTGCATAATATTTTTGCACAGTACCTTTAGAACAACTAAACTAATCCCTTCTGCCTGCACAATATCTATATTCCTCTATTTCTTCACATTCATGTCCCTTAAACCTTCCTAATGTTTATGACTCTACCTCCACCCCAGACAGCGCACTCAGGCACTTATCACTCTAGTGATGTAGTTTAGTTTTACCCTCTGGTTTTAGTCAATTTAACCCTGGGGGAAAGAGCCGTCTGCCTAATAAAGCTAAACTTTAGGGTTTAGGAACCTCAGTCGGATCTCCCCTTGGCCCCCTCCACTCCAGAGAAAACAACCAAGTTTCTTAGAATATTTATTTACTATTTATTACTATTGGTGTTTTGTATTTGCCCAGTTTTTCTTCTTCTACACATCGGCTACTTGTACAAAGTAAATTCTTTTCAAAGTACATGTCACCATGTACAACCCAGAGATTAGTTTTCTTGTGGGCATCCCAGTAAATTCAATAAATACATTAAAATAAATGAAAGGCCACACCCAACAGAACAGCCAAACAATCAATGTGCAAAAGATGACAAACTACAAATACAAAAGAAATAAGACAGTAAGATATAGGAGCACAATTAGGCCATTTGGCCCATCGAGCCGGCTCCACTATTTCATCATGGCTGATCAAAATTTCCTCTCAGCCCCCAACTTCTGGCGGCTTCCCATATCACTTCACACCCTGACCAATCACAAATCTATCAACCTCTACCTTAAATATACATACAGATTTGGCCTCCACAGCTCCCTGTGGCGTTGAATTTCACAGATTCACCACTCTCTGGCTAAAGAAATTACTGCTCATCTCCATTCTAAAAGGAGGCGCCTCTATTCTGAGGCAGTGTTCTGTAATCTTAGATTCTCCCACCATAAGAAACATCCTTTCCACTTCCACTGTATCAAAGCCTTTCATCATTCGATGGGTTTCAATGAGGTCACCCCTCATTCTTCTGAATTCTAGTGAATACAGGCCCAGAGCCATCAAATACTCTTCTTACGACAAGCCATTCAATCCTGGAATCATTTTCATGAACCTCCTTTGAACCTTCTTTTTAAGCATATTGATAATAATAGATTAGCAATAATTATTGAAAACATGAGATGCCGTCCTTGAAAGTGATTTCGTAGTTTGCGGAAACAGTTCAGTGAATTTATCTCCACTGGTTCAAGAGCCTGATGATTGGGGGGGGGTAATAATTGTTTCTGAACCTGGTAGTGTGGGACTTGAGGGTCCTGTACCTCTTTCCTGATGGCTGCTGCAGGAGGGGAGCATGACCTGGGGTGATGGGGGTCCTTGATCATAGATGCTGCTTTCCTGCAACAATGTTCTGCGTAGATGTGCTCTGTGGTGAGGAGGACTTAACTTCTGGACTGGCAAGGGGGTCTCTGCCCGAAAAGTCAACTGTACTGTACTTTTTCCCCCATAGATGTTGCCTGGCCTGCTGAGTTCTTCCAGCATTTTGTGTGTTGCTTGGATTTCCAGCATCTGCAGATTTTCTCGTCTTTGTGAATTTACTGGGCCATATTCATTACTTTTAGCATTACGAACTCTATTCTCTCTGCTCCTTTCCCCAATACTCTTCTAATTCCACATTCAAGATGTGGTTTCTACACAAAAATCAGTTTTTGTTATCTTCATTGTGCATTGACACTGATCTTTCCCCCCCACATTTCCAGCATTGTTGTGAATTCCGCTACAATAGGGTTATTTTCTACACTGATGCTATAACACACTTTAAGTATTTGGTATCGTGATTTTATGAATGCACTTGAAAATATGGTAAACAAAGTACTTAGCAACTGTTCTAGTGTGGTAATTTCTTATCATTTAAAATTAAATTCATGACCTTCTGAGACTTGTCAAGAGCAACTTGCTAAATTTTCTCGTAACTTGGATCATTAATTGTGAATTCATGCTCCTAGTTTCTCTTTATTTTCATTAGTGCTTGATGTGTCCCAATAGTTTCTATAATCAAAGCTAGATGATTTATAGCATGGTCATTTTACCAAATTTCTGGTGCATTTGGTCCTGCTTGTATTTAAATGTTTGTCCCATTTATCAGACTGGTACATAATGAATTGGACTAATGGCCCACCTTAAAACCTGAGTGAATTCTACACTTTTGGGGCAGTTCATTAATCAACCTATCCATCACAGGGAAAAGCCCTCAACATCACTGAGCACATCTTCAAGGAATGGTGCCACAGAAAATGGGATCCGTCTTCAAGTTCACCACCATGTTGGCCATGCTCTCTTCTCACTGCTGCCATTGGGGAGGAAGTACAAGATCATTATTAGGTCCCACACCACCAGGTTCAGGAACAGTTATTAACATTTAACCATCATGCTCTTGAACCACTGTGGATAATTGAACTCACCTTAACTCTGAACTGATTCTACAACCTACAGACTTGCTTTCAAGGACTCTACAACGTGCTCTCAGTATTATTTATAGGAACATAGAAAAACTGCAGCGTAATACAGCCCCTTCGGCCCACAAAGCTCTGCCAAACATGTATGTACTTTAGAAATTACCTGGGGTTACCTATAGCCCTCTATTTTTCTAAGCTCCATGTACCTGTCCAGGAGTCTCTTAAAAGACCCTATCATATCCACCTCCACCACCGTTGCCGGCAGCCCATTCCACACACTCACCACTCTCTGCGTGTTGGGGGGGCGGGGAACAACTTGCCCCTGACATCTCCTCTGTACCTACTTCCAAGCACTTTAAAACTGTGCCCTCTCATGATGGCCATTTCAGCCCTGGGGGTAAAAAGCCTTACTATTGACACGATCAATGCCTCTCACGATTATTTACTTCATTTTTTTAATTGCACAGTTTGTCATCTTTTGCATATTGATTGTGTCAGTCTGTATTTTTTTAATGACTGTTGTATTTCTTCTACTGTAAGTGCCTGCAAGAAAATGTATCTCAAGGTAGTATACAGCACACACTTTGATCATAAATTTACTTTGAACTTTGGCCTACATAGTCTTGGGAAAAGGCCGCAGAGCATTAAATTTCCCTTTCTTCACAATCTGGTGTTTGATCATTTAATGCCTTATTTCTGTGCCTGTTGTTACCAAACCTTTTCCAGTTGCCAAATCAACACTATATTTTGCCACACTTCGGTACATGTTGAGTTGATAGAATTATGCACTAGTTGCAATTTGGGTGGATGGAATTTGGCTAGTGGCGTCCCCCAGCACTTCGTAGAGTAATCACACGAGTGCATCTACTCTGCTCTTTCCCCTTAGCCCTGTTAATTATTCTTGTGCCTATCCCAATTATTTGGGTGTGGATTGAAGGTTCTGAGCTAATTGATTTTAAGCTTAAATGCTTCAGTCTTTTTGAATATTGGGGTTGAGAGCCAGATGAGGTAGTCTAAAAATATTGTCCTGACTGCTATCCTTTCATTTGATGTGCCTTTTGGATCAGATTGGCATTGGTCTCCATTGCTCTGAATACTGAGCCTTTTCCATTTCATATACAGCACAACAGCTGGTCTCAATGAAAGCACAACTCGTGCAGAGTGGAAGTTAGGGTGGCCAGTGTTTGTGTCCTTGAAGGAAACTCAAAAGCACTGACCATTTATCTTAATGTTTGTGCACTAAAATCTTATACCATGTATTATTTGCAATATTCCCTTCAGGTAGGAATTAGTTGTTGAGTGATGAGCTTACACAGTAGCTTTAGTATCTGCAATATTTTTGTATTGTAAATTGCTTTTGTTGAGGAGATGGAACCCTAACAGTTTCAGGCATTAACCTGGGAACACTGGGAGTGTACTGGTCCTTCAGAAAGTTCTGCTTTTTTTTTAAACTCACCTGATGTACTCTTGAAATCTCATTTCCAGCACTTATCATCTTCATTCTTCAAATTGCCAATATTTAATGCTGAAATCAGGTGTGAACTGCTATAGTCTGAAAGTCATTATTAATGACGAGAATAAAATTCTTCAGTAAATTAGTTCTAGCTCCTGAAATTTGCATTTCCTTTCAGTAGTGAACGAGTTTAATGGTGATGAATTGTGCAGAGGGAGGGAGAGAAGGCCGTGGAGAATGGGGAGGCATGCGCCAGGGAGTTCAGCATGCTGCTTGTCTAGAATGTAGTTGTTCAAGAAGAAAATGTTTAAATGGTTTGGTTTCCTTGTTTAATTGTAGGGAATTGCTCTCCAGCATTTACTATCCTGCCTTGAAGGCTATGAGCTGATGTCTGGAACCATGTGTTATCCATATAGAAAATATGGAAAATAGAAAAACAGAAAATTACAGCATGTTTCAGGCCCTTCGGCCCACAATGTTATACCGACCATGTCACCTACTTTAGAAACTCCCTAGAATTTCCCTACCGCATAGCCCTCTCTCTTTCTAAGCTCCATGCACCTAACTGAGTCTCTGAAAAGACCCTATTGTATCAGCCTTTACCATAGTCGCTGGCAGTGCATTCTAAGCACCCACCACTCTCTGTGGGGAGAAACTTGCCTCTGACATCCCTCTCGTACCTGCTGTCTCCGTAGCATCTACATCTTTCCTGTAGTGAGGTGACCACAACTGAACACAGTACTCCAACTGGGGTCTAACTAGATCTAACATTATCTCCCGGCTCTTGAACTCAGACTATGTCCGCACTATGCCGGATAATTTTGAAAACAAAGCTTTTTCTCTTCGTTTTGACCCTTGGTCCACACTGAACCGGCGTTTTCATCCCCCCGAAAATGGAGATTTCGAAAACACTCTCCAGAGTGTGTAAATTTGAAAACGATTGTTTTGCATTGTAGTGTGTACGGGGTAAACGGAGAGATTTTAAAACGTCGTGACAACACCACAACAACAATGCTTTTTCTGCTTCTGCTTGGGACTGCGCAAGCACTGCCGGACGGCTGTTCTTGGTTCTTGATCCTTCAAAATATTCCGCATGGAATTTAAACTGGAGGTGGCTTTCAAGCTGGTCCCCTCAGTTTCTCTGTTTGCATCCTCTGTTCTTCAGCCTGTACCCTCCGGTCTCCCAGTCTGTGGTGGTCGTACCCTCGATACCCTGTACCCTGTGGCCTCCAAGCTGGCACTGGCACTGTGACTGACCACCGCTGTTATAACACACAGTAGGTGTGAACGGTGTGAGTTAAATTGTAAAGTGAGCTTTTTTGACTAGATCCCCTAAATTGATTTGATTGAGTCTATCTTTAAAAATATTAATGTCAGAAATACTGTGCAGGTCTGGCAGCAGAAGATTCCACTCACTTGTTGATCTTGGGTAGAGGACGGCTTCATGCGTGTGTTGTTTACATTGTCTACGTTAACAGTTTGTTTGGAATTAAACATCTCCACTGCTTTGCTGACTTTGTAGTCGTTTGTAACTCGCAGAAACAGCTCGACCTCATTGTCTGTCTAAACAGAGAAGTCTGGTCTGACTTTTCCAACGGAGGTTTTCTTTGTATTCCTTGAAGACATTGTTGAAAACTTTCTTTCGCTGTTGTTGTTGGTACTCTAGTTTTATTCTATGGAAATAACACAACGCCGCCACGGAAACGTAAATATTATACTGTTTCCTCTTGTTTTCTGTAGATGTGTCTGTGTATGCCCAGTAGGAGTAGATTCACCCAAATATACATTTTGGTGTCTTCAGAGATATTTTGAAAAACGCCTAGTGTGGATGCCTGTTGTTTTTTCTTGAAACCGGCATTTTCAAAATTATCCGGCGTAGTGTGGACGTAGCCTCAGTCTCAAGGATGATGAAGGCCAATACACCATATGCCGCCTTAACAACACTGACAACCTGCACAGCAGCTTTGAGTGTCCTATGGACGCGGACTCCAAGATCTCTCTGATCCTTCATGTTAAGAACCTTACTATTAACCACTTCACACTTATCTGGGTTGAACTCCATCTGCCACTTCTCAACCCAGTTCTGCATCCTTTCGATGTTCTGGTGTAACCTCTGACAGCCCTCCAGACTATCACAACCCCCCCCCCCCCCAACTTTTGTGTCATCAGCAAACATACTAACCCATCCTTCTACTTCTTCACCCAGGTCATTTATAAAAATCACAAAGTAGAGGGGTCCCCGAACAGATCCCTGTGGAAGACCACTGTTCACTGTCCTCCATTTTCCTTCTGTGGGCAAGCCAATTCTGGATCCACAAAACAAGGTCTCCTTGGATCCCGTGCCTCCTTACTTTCTGAATGAACCTTGCATGGGAACCTTATCTAATGCCATACTGAAATCCATATACACTACGTCCACTGCTCTACGTTATGTCTAATGTTGGGTTTTAGTCTGATCTTTGGAAGACGCTAGCAGTATGGTGGATGTTCCAGGTGCCGGGGCCATGAAATGTATGAAGTTATCATGACCAGAGAGAAGGTTCTTGGGTAAACTGAAAAGTCTGAAAGTAGATAAGTCACTTGGACCCGATGATGTACACCCCAGAGTTCTGAAAGGGGAGGTTGAAGAGATTGTGGAGGCATTAGTAATGATCTTTGAAGAACCACCAGATACTGGACGGTACTGGAAGACTGGAAAATTGCAGATGTTACTCCACTCTTCCAGAATGGAGAGGGACAGAAGAATAGTCAGCATAGGGAAAAACTCAATGGAAAATCTTGCCTGACAAATCTGTTGGAATTCTTTGAAGAGATAACAAGTAGGATCGACAAAAGAGAATTGGTTAATGTTGTGCACTTAGATTTTCAGGAGGCTTTTGACATCTGTAGAATTCTTTGCCACAGTCAGCTATGGAGCCATGGTCTTTATGTATATTTAAGGCAGAGGTCAGTAAGTTCTTGATTGGTCAGGGCATGAAGGGATATGGGGAGAAGGCAGGATGTTTGGGCTGAGAGGAAAATTTGATCAGCAATGAAATGGTGGAGCTGACTCGATGGGCTCCTATAATCTTACGGTCTTATTGTTGTGATCTTTGAGGAAAGTATAGCAGTAAAATTCTAAGTTTGGGGAGTAATTTGCAGATTGGTTTAATTTTTGTGCTCCTCCTGCACTGGAGATTGCTGTGAAATGAGAACATCACAGCCACAGTCTAACAGGGATGGAGTTGTGTTTAAGTGCTGTTCCAACACCCACTTACTACAGGGACGTTGTTCTCCTAAGTTGTAGGAGCTGGATAACTCGGGAGAGGGAAAGGGAATAGGTAGGCAGGGCAGATTACACCTTTAGCCATTGCCTCCAATAATAGGTATACCACATTGGATACTGTTGGTGGGCACGGGGAAGACCTACCAGGTGAAGCACCATTGACTGGGTCTCTGGTACTGAGTTTGGCTCTGTGCTTCAGAAGGGAAGGGAGAAGAAGAATGGAGTAGTGATAGGAAATTCTATAGTTGAAGGAGACGGGTGATTCTGTGGATGTGAAAGAGACACCTGAGTGGTAGGTTGCCTCCCCAGGTACCAGGATCAGGGATGTTTTTGATTGGGTCCACATTATTTGAAAGGGGAGGGACGATCAGCCAGAGGGAGCAATATCCTTGTGGGCAGGGTTGCTAGAGCTGTTGGGGAGGGTTTAGCTAATGTCACAGGGGGATTGGAAGCAGAATGATGTGACTGAGGAGGGAGTAGTTATACAAGTAGATGCGGAGTGTGGTGAGATTGAAGGATGGGCAGATGATGGGGCAAAATACAGGTCTGAAGGTGTTATATTTGAATGCGTGCAGTAAAAAGTCACTTGCTATGCACATCCTTTTTCTTAACCAGGACCTCAATCTCCTAAAAACCAAGTTTCCCTAAACCTATTATTTTTACCTTTTTATTCTGACAGGAACATACAAACTCTTGTATTCTCTGGAACAGGCAGGAGGTTCTGTCAGCTTGATAGAAATACTCTCAATGTGTATTGCCTCCCAGGTGCTGGGGTACGGGATGTCTCGGATCGGGTGCAGAGTATTCTGAAGGGAGAGGGTGAACAGCCAGAAGTCTTGGTACACATTGGTACCAATGACATAGGTAGAAAAAGGGAGGAGGTCCTGAAGAGAGAATTCAGGGAGTTGGGTAGGATGCTGAAAAGCAGGACATCCAGAGTAGTAAGCTCAGGATTGCTGCACGTGCCAGTGAGCGCAAGAATAGCATGATCGGGCATATGAATGCATGGCTGAGAGACTGGTGTAGGGGCAGGGCTTCGGGTTCCTGGATCATTGGGGCCTCTTCTGGGGGAGGTACGACCTGTACAAAAAGGATGGGTTACACCTGAACCCAAAGGGATCCAGTATCCTAGAAGGCAGGTTTAATAGAGCTGTTAAGGAGGGTTTGAACTGTTAGAGCTGTCTGGGATGGGAACCAGAGTGATAGGGCTGAGGAAGGGGAAACAGAAATAAATCCAAGATAGCATGCAACAGAGATGATAGAAAGGACAGACAGGAGATGAGGTATAATTACAGCCAGTGGGATGAGTTATAGGGCAATAGAGCTGTGGTGCAGTTAAATCTGAAAGCAACAAATACTGGACTGAAAGTGTTGTATTTGAATACATGCAGCATAAGAAATAAAATGGATGATCTTGGAATTCAGCTATAGATTTGACAAGTATGACGTTGTGGCCGTCTCTGAAACTTGGCTAAAGGATGGCTGCCATTGGGAGCTGAATGTCCAAGGATATACGGTGTATTGGAAAGATAGGTTAGTAGCCAGAGGGGGTGGTGTGGCCCTGTGTATAAGAAATGATATTAAATCATTAGAAAGGGATGACATAGGATCGGAAAGTGTAGATTCTCGATGGGTTGAGTTAAGAAATGGCAAGGGTAAAAGGACCCTAATGGCTGTTGCATACAGGCCTCCAAATAGCAGCTGGGATGTGGATTGCAAATTCCAGTAGGAGATAGAAAAGGCCTGTCGGAAGGGCAATGTCATGATAAATATTGGGGATTTTAACATGAAAGTGGATTGGGAAAACCAGGCCAGTACTGGACCTTGAGAGAATTTGTAGAATGTCTAAGGGATGGCTTTTTAGAACAGCTTGATTTTGACTCCACTAGGGGATCAGCTGTGCTGGATTGGGTGTTGTGCAATGATCCGGAGGTGATAAGAGAGCTTAAGGTTAAGGAACCCTTGGGAAACAGTGATCACAATATGATCGAGTTCACTTTGAAATTTGAGAAGGAGAAACTAAATTCCAATGTGTCAGTAGTTCAGTGGTATAAAGGAAATTACACTGGCATGAGAGGGGAACTGGCCGAGGTTGACTGGAAAGGGACACTAGCAGGAAGGACAGCAGAGCAGCAATGGCTGGAGTTTCTGCAAAAATATAAGGGAAGTGGAAGAGAGATACTCCAAATAAGAAGAAATTTTTGAATGGAAGAGGGACACTACCGTGCCTGACAGGTGAAGTCAGAGCCAAAGTAAAAGCAAAAGGGGACATACAAGGAAGCCAAAACTAGTGGGAAGATGGAGGATTGGGGAAGCTTTTAAAAACTTGTAGAAGGAAACTAAGAAGGTCATTAGGAAGGAAAAGATGAATTATGAAATGAAGCTGGCGATTGATATGAAAGAAGATACTAAAAGTTTTTTCGGTATATGAAAGGTAAAAGAGTTGAAGGTAGATATAGGACCAATAGAAAATGACGCTGCAGATATTGTAATGAGAGATGCAGAGATGGCAGAGAACTGAATGTGTATTTTGCATCAGTCTTCACACTGGAAGATGTCTGCAGTATACCGGACATTCAAGAGTGTCAGGGAAGTGAAGTTGGTGCAGTGAAAATTACAACTGAGAAGGTGCTCAGGAAGCTTAATGGTCTGAGGGTGGAGATTTCTCCTGGACCTGATGGAATGCACCCTTGGGTTCTGAAGGAAGTAGCTGGAGAAATTGCAGAGGCATTAACAATGATCTTTCAATAATCGATAGATTCTGGCATTGTACCAGATGACTGGAAAATTGCAAATGTTACTCTGCTGTTGAACGGTGGGAGGCAGCAGGAAGGAAACTGGACCTGTTAGCCTGACATCAGTGGTTGGGAAATTGTTGGAATTGATTGTTAGGGATGAGATTACGAAGTACCTGGAGGCACATGACAAGATAGACCAAAATCAGGTGAACGCAGCAGGCCAGGCAGCATCTCTAGGAAGAGGTGCAGTCGACATTTCAGGCCGAGACCCTTCGTCAGGACTAACTGAAGGAAGAGTGAGTAAGGGATTGAAAGTTGGAGGGGGAGGGGGAGATCCAAAATGATAGGAGAAGACAGGAGGGGGAGGGATAGAGCCAAGAGCTGGACAGGTGATTGGCAAAAGGGATACGAGAGGATCATGGGACAGGAGGTCCGGGAAGAAAGACAAGGGGGGGGGGACCCAGAGGATGGGCAAGCGGTATATTCAGAGGGACAGAGGGAGAAAAAGAGTGAGAGAAAGAATGTGTGTATAAAAATAAGTAACAGATGGGGTACGAGGGGGAGGTGGGGCATTAGCGGAAATTAGAGAAGTCGATGTTCATGCCATCAGGTTGGAGGATACCCAGGCGGAATATAAGGTGTTGTTCCTCCAACCTGAGTGTGGCTTCATCTTTACAGTAGAGGAGGCCGTGGATAGACATGTCAGAATGGGAATGGGATGTGGAATTAAAATGTGTGGCCACTGGGAGATCCTGCTTTCTCTGGCGGACAGAGCGTAGGTGTTCAGCAGAGCGGTCTCCCAGTCTGCGTCGGGTCTCGCCAATATATAGAAGGCAACATCTGGAGCACCGGACGCAGTATATCACCCCAGCCGACTCACAGGTGAAGTGTTGCCTCACCTGGAAGGACTGTTTGGGGCCCTGAATGGTGGTAAGGGAGGAAGTGTAAGGGCATGTGTAGCACTTGTTCTGCTTACATGGATACGTGCCAGGAGGGAGATCAGTGGGGAGGGATTGGGGGGAAGGAATGGACAAGCGAGTCGCATAGGGAGCGATCCCTGCGGAATGCAGAGAGAGGGGGGGAGGGAAGGATGTGCTTAGTGGTGGGATCCCGTTGGAGGTGGCGGAAGTTACGGAGAGTAATATGTTGGACCCGGAGGCTGGTGGGGTGGTAGGTGAGGACCAGGGGAACCCTATTCCTGGTGGGGTGGCGGGAGGATGGAGTGAGAGCAGATGTACGTGAAATGGGGGAGATGCGTTTAAGAGCAGAGTTGATAGTGGAGGAAGGGAAGCCCCTTTCTTTAAAAAAAGACATCTCCCTCGTCCTAGAATGAAAAGCCTCATCCTGAGAGCAGATGCGGCGGAGACAGAGGAATTGCGAGAAGGGGATGGCGTTTTTGCAAGAGACAGGGTGAGAAGAGGAATAGTCCAGATAGCTGTGAGAGTCAGTAGGCTTATAGTAGACATCAGTAGATAAGCTGTCTCCAGAGATAGACAGAAAGATCTAGAAAGGGGAGGGAGGTGTCGGAAATGGACCAGGTAAACTTGAGGGCAGGGTGAAAGTTGGAGGCAAAGTTAATAAAGTCAAGGAGCTCTGCATGCGTGCAGGAAGCAGCGCCAATGCAGTCGTTGATGTAGCGAAGGAAAAGTGGGGGACAGATACCAGAATAGGCACGGAACATAGATTGTTCCACAAAGCCAACAAAAAGGCAGGCATAGCTGGGACCCATACGGGTGCCCATAACTACACCTTTAGTTTGGAGGAAGAGGAAGTCCCATTCTGACATGGCCACACATTTTAATTCCACATCCCATTCCCATTCTGACATGTCTATCCACGGCCTCCTCTATTGTAAAGATGAAGCCACACTCAGGTTGGAGGAACAACACCTTATATTCCGTCTGGGTAGCCTCCAACCTGATGGCATGAACATCGACTTCTGTAACTTCTGCTAATGCCCCACCTCCCCCTCGTACCTCATCTGTTACTTATTTTTATACACACATTCTTTCTCTCACTCTCCTTTTTCTCCCTCTGAGTATACCCCTTGCCCATCCTCTGGGTCCCCCCCCGCCTCCTTGTCTTTCTTCCCAGACCTCCTGTCCCATGATCCTCTCGTATCCTTTTTGCCTATCACCTGTCCAGCTCTTGGCTCCATCCCTCCCCCTCCTGTCTTCTCCTATCATTTTGGATCTCCCCCTCCCCCTCCAATTTTCAAATTCCTTACTCACTCTTCCTTCAGTTAGTCCTGACGAAGGGTCTCGGCCTGAAATGTCGACTGCACCTCTTCCTAGGGATGCTGCCTGGCCTGCTGCGTTCACCAGCAACTTTGTGTGTTGCTTGAATTTCCAGCATCTGCAGAATTCCTGTTGTTTGCGTAGACCAAAATCAGCATGGTTTCCTGAAAGGAAAATGCTGCCTGAGAAACCTACTGCAATTTTTGAGGAAATTGCAAGCAGGGTAGACAAAGTAGATGTAGTAGATGTGGTGTACTTGGATTTTCAGACGGTCTCTGACAAGGTGCACAGATGAGGCTACTTGGCAAGATAAGATCCCATGGAATTACAGCAGAGTTACTAGCATGGGTGGAGCATTGATCGGCAAAAAACAGTGGGAATAAAAGAATTCTATTTTGGCGAGCTGCCGGTTACCAGTGGAGTTCTACAAGGGTCAGTGTTGGGTCTGCTGCTTTTGATTTGTGGCTAAATTTGCCGATGATACGAAGATAGGTGAAGGAGCGGGTAGTGTTGAGGAAACAGAGACCTGGATAATTTAGGGGAATGGGCAAAAAAGTGGCAAATGAAATACAATGTTGGAAAGTGTATGGTCATGCACTTTGGTGGAAGAAGTAAACGGGCTGAATATTATTTAGATGGGGAGAGAATTCAAAATGCAGAAGTGCAAAGGGACTTGGGAGTCCTTGTGCAGGATGCCCTAAAGGTTAACCTCCAGGTTGAGTCAGTGGTGAAGAAGGTGAATGCAATGTTGGCATTCATTTCTAGAGGTATAGAATATAAGAGCAGGGATGTGATGCTGAGCCTCTATAAGTGCTTGTGGGATCACACTTGGAGTAATGTGTGCGGTTTTGGGCTCCTTATTTTAGAAAGGATATACTGGCATTGGAGAGCGTTCAGAGAAGATTCACGAGAGTGATTCCAGGAATGAAAGGCAGGAATGTCTGGCAGCTCTTGGGCTGTATTCCCTGGAGTTTAGGAGAATGAGGGGTGATCTCATAGAAACATTCCAAATGTTGAAAGGCCTGAACAGATTAGATATGGCAAAATTATTTCCCATGGTAGGGGAGTCCAGGACTTCAGGATTGAAGGGCGTCCTTTTAGAATAGAGATGCGGAGAAATTACTTTAGTCAGAGGGTGGTAAATCTGTGGAATTTGTTGCCATGTGTAGCTGTGGAGGACAAGTCATTGGGTGTATTTAAGGCATAGATAGGTCCTTGATTAGCCAGGGCATTGAAGAGTAGGGAGTAGGCAGAGGAGTGGGGATGACTAGAAGAATTGGATCAGTCCATGATTGAATGGCGGAGCAGACTCGATGTACCAAATGGCTTGCTTTTGCTCCTATGTCTTATAGTCTTCTGAAGGCCATCTACTTACCAAGTACACCTTTGCCAGTAAACTACCTGTCCCAATCCACACTTGTCAGATCCTTTCTGGTACCATCAAAATTGTCCTTTTTCCAATTTAGAATCTTGACCTGAGGACCATACCTATCCTATTCTATAATTACCTTGAAACAAACGACATTATAATAGTTGGACACAGTGTTCCCCTGCACAAACCACTGTCACCTTGCTCTGTCTTAATTCTGTAGTAGATCTAGTGTTGCACTCTCTCTAGTTGGAACTTATGTGTACTGATCAAGGAAACGTTTTGAACACACTTGACAAACTCTGTCCCATCCTTTTTCAGTATGGGAATCCTAGTCGATAGGTGGAAAGTTAAAATTGCCTACTATCACTACTGTATGTTTCTTACACCAGTGTGTGATCTCTACAGATTTGCTCCTATAAATCCAGCAGACTGTTGAATTGTGTTTTTTTTCCCTCAATTCTACCCATAAAGCCTCACTAGACAAGTTCTCCAATCTGTCCTGATTGAGCTCTTCCGTGGCCTTTTACCCTAACTAATAAAGCCACCCCTCCCCTTAATCCCTCCCATTCTCTATGTCCAAAACAACAGAACCCTGGAATATTGATCTACCAGTGCTGCCCCTCCTGCAGCCAAGTCCCACTAAGGCTACAATGTCATCATTTCACATGCTGACTTATGCCCTGAGCTCATCCCCCTTTCCTACAATATTCCATTGAAATATAAGTAGCTGAGAACATAAGTCCCAACATTTTGATCCCTGAGTTTGTATATAGGTTTAATAATGTTCTCCATGATCACTTCACTATCTCTTCTGGTGCTCTGGTTCCCCTCCTATTGTAACTTGTTTAACTGCCCCCGTGCAGTACTAGCAGCCCTTCCTGTTCGGATATTAGTTGCCCTCCAGCTCAGGTGTAAACCGTCCCTCCTGTACAAGTTCCATCTTCCCTGGAAGAGAAGCCAATGGTACCAAAATCTGAAGCCCTCCTTTGTACACCAACTCCTGAGCCATGTGTTAAACTTGAATAATCTTCCTATTTCTGGCCTCACTAGTGTAGCCCCCCCGGCCACCCTCTGGGTCGCTCAGCTCGCTGTCGTCCAGGGAAACAGCCCTTGGCCCTGCCAAACTGGGTAATTAGTTTGTGTGGATGCTGTGTGATGTACCCCACCCCACCCAAATAACAGACAACACACCAGATAGGATTAAATGATTTACAGTTTATAGATATTACTGGAACTATATAATTAATAGAAAATAAAATATAAAAGGAAAATAAAAGGTGCCACACTTATCAAAGTTAAATCTCTTCGTGCACAAAACAGTTGGAGCTCAGGACCCTTCTTCTTCACCCTGCGACCCCTCGGACCACCTCGACCGGCCGCCTGGGACCAACAACGGTGGTCGACCAGACGCTCCACACGAGTCCGTCTCCGTCTCCTCTTCTCGCCGAACGCCCTGCTCGTGGTCCAACCCTGTTAGTGGACATCACAGCACCTGGTCCATCCTCTGTCTCTCTCTCCCGCCTTCTGCCCCAAAACCCCGCGCATACAATATCTCAGATACACCAAAACCATAACTATCCCAATTGGTTCGTAACATATTCTTATCATACTCTAACCCAAAACAAGCTGCTAGCGCAAGAACTTTCTCAGCGTTTAACATAACAAAGAAGCATTCCCAAGTATAACATAACAAAGAAGCCATTTTAATTAGCCTACGCAGTAACATAAAAGACGAAACCCCCTTACACTAGCATGTAGCATGTGGCAACAGTCCTGATATCGCAACCCTGGATGTCCTGCTCTTTAACTTAGCACCTAACTCCCTAAACTCACTTTGCAGAACCTTGTCACTCATCCCACCCACGTCATTGGTAGCTACATGGACCGCAATCTCTGGCTGCTCATCCAGCCACTTAAGAATGCTGTAGGCTCCATGCAAGATGTCTCTGACCATCGCACCTGGGAGACAACGTACCATCTGGGAATCTTGTTCTCATCCTCTGAACCTCCTTTGTTCCCCGAACTAAAAGTCCCCTATCTCCACAGCGTGCCTCTTCTCCGCCCCTCCCTTCTGAATCACAGTCAGACTCTGTGTTGGAGTCTGCTGTGACTTTCCTCTGCTAGGTCATTTCCTCCACCACCCTCCCTCCCCCCTCCACACCCCCCCCCCCCCATATCTAAAGCAGTATACCTGTTGAGGGAAATATCCAGAGGGGTTCTCTGCTTTGGCTGCATATCCTCATTCCCCCTCCTGATGGTCACCCAGTTACCTGTGTCCTGCACTTTGAGTGTGACTACTTCTCTGTATGCCCTGTCTATCAAACCATCTGCCTTGGGAATGATCTGGAGTTCATCCAGTTCCAGCTCCAACTCTTTAATGCAGTTTGTTAGAAGCTGCAGCTGGATTCACTTCTTGCAGGTGTGGTCATCTGTCACCCTGCCTTCCCACATCCGCACGAGGAGCATTCCACTAGATGATCTTGTGGCACAGATGGAGATTGGCAAGTATGGCATTGTGGCTGAAAGAAGAGCTTAATGTTGAAGGATGTGCACTGTATTGAAAGGACAGTCAGGTAGGCAGAGAGGGTGGAGTGGCTCTGTTGGTTAATAAGTGAAATCAAATCCTTAGAGGTGACATGGGATAGGAAGATGTAGAACCTTGTGGGTAGTGTTAAGGAACTGCAAGGATATAAACTCCCTGATGAAGTTACGAATGCTGCTCTGGACAGTATCCAGGATGTGGGTTACAACTTACAATGGGAGATAGAGGAAAGAAAATCATGTAAAATGGGCAATGTTACAATAAGGATGGGGAATTTCAATATGCAGGTAGATTGGAAAAATCAGGTTGGTGGAGGATCCCAAGAGGGAATTTGTAGAATGTCTGTGAGATGGCTTTTATAGCAGCTTGTGGTTGAACCCACAAGGGGAATGGAAATTCTGGATTGGGTGATTATGTAGTGACACAGAATTGAGCTTGAGGTAAAGGAGCCCTTGGGGGCCAGTCATCATAACATAATAGAAATCCCCCTGCAGTTTGAGAGGGAGAAGCAAAAGTCAGGTGTGTATCAGTATTATAGTGGAGTAAAGGGAATTAGAAGTATGAGAGAGGAGCTGGCTGAAACTGATTGGAAGGGATGACAGAAGGACAGCAATGGCTGCTGTTTCTGAGGGAAGTTGAGAAATTACAGGATGGTTGCATCCTGAAGATGAAGTACTGTACTCCAAAGGCAGGATGATGCAACTGTTGGCTAACAAGAGAAGTCAAAGACAACATAAAAGCCAAAGAGGGAACATATAATAGAGCGAAAATTAGTGGGAAGTCAGAAGATTGGAAAGCTTTTAAAAACCACCAGAAGGCAACGAAAAAGCTATAAGGAGCGAAAAGATGAAATATAAAGGTAAGCTAGCCAGTAATATCGAAGAGGATACCAGAAGTTTTTTTTTCTAGATATATAAATAATAAAAACGATGTGAGAGTGGATATTGGACTGCTGGAAAATGACACTGGAGAGGCAGTAATGGAGGGTAAAGAAATGGCTGAAAAAATTATTTTAAAATATAAATTAGATGTATTTTAAAATAAGTATTTTGCGTCGTCTTCACTGTGGCAGACAGTAGCAGTTTGCCAGAAATTCAAGAGTGTCAGGGGAGGTTGGGTGCAGAAGTGAGTGTAGTTGCTATTACTATGAAGAAAGTGCTTGGGAAGCTACAGGTCTGAATGTAGGTTAGTCAGCTAGACCAATGGACTACACCCCTGGTTGCAGAAAGAATTGGCTGAAGAGATTGTGGTGGCATTAGTAATGATTTTTCAAGAATCACAAGAATCTGGAATGTTTCCCGGGAACTGAAAAATTACGAATGTCACCCTACTCTTCAAGAAGAGGAGGCAGAAGAAAAAAAAATCGTAGGTCACTTAGTCTGACTTCAGTGGTTGGGAAGATGGAGTCCAAATGCACCTCAAAGACGTGTGGTTATCGCCCTGCTCTGCTCTGCTCTGCTCTGCCCTGCCCTGCCCTCACAATTAAATGGCTCAGCACAGCTCAATGGCATCTATACATTTTGTAATGGTTGTCACCTTTTGAAGATGTCCTGGATGCTGAGGGGACTAGTGCCCATGATGGAGCTGACTGGGTTTACAACTTTCTGCAGCTTATTTTGTGCCCCCCCTCCCCCCCAATACCAGGAATTGACTACTCTCCATAATATATCTACAGAGATCTATGAGTGTCTTTGGTGGCGTAGCAAGTCGTCTCAAAACCTAATGAAATATAGCCACTATCAATATGTTGGGCCCAGGATAGATCCTCAGAAATGTTGACACCCAGGAATTTGAAACTGCTCACCCGTTCCACGTCAGATCCCTCTGAAGACTGGTGTGTGTTCCTTCAACTTCTGCTCCCTGGTCCATAATCAATTCCTTAGACTCGCTGACATTGAATGCAAAGTTATTGCTGTCTCACCACTCAACTAGCTAACTTATCTCCCTCCTGTGTGCTTCCTTGTCAACATCAGAAATTATGCCAACAATATTTGCACTGTCAGTAAATTTATAGAAAATACTCCCTTCTCATTGCTACCATCAAGGAGGTCTGAAAATGGGTGCGCACATAATGATTCAGGAATAGTTTCTTCTCTGCCATCAGATTTCTGAATGGACAATGAACACTACCTCAGTATTTATTTTTTTCTTCTCTTTGCATTAGTTATTTAATTTTTCCATATTGTACTTTATAGTTTTATGTATTGGAATATACTGCTACAAAACAACAAGTTGCACAACATATGCCAGTGATACTAAACCTGATTCTGATTATGGATGTGGTTTGGGGGTATTTGGAGGCACATGACAAACTGGGCCAAAGTCAGCATGGTTTCCTTAAGGAAAAATCTTGCCTGACAAACTTGTTGGAACTTTGAGGAGATAGCAGACAGGATTGACAAAGAATCAGTTAATGCTTGGATTTTCAGATGGCTTTTGACAAGGTGCCACACATGAGGCTGCTCGTGTAAAAACCCTTGGTATTACAGGAAAGATACTGGCATGGATGGAAGATTAACTGACTGGCAGGAGGCAAAGTGGGGAATAAAAGTGGCTGCTAATGACTAGCAGTGTTCCACAGGGGTCAGTATTGGGACTGCTTTTCAAGTTGTATATCAATGATTTGGGTGATGGAATTGATGGCAACAGATTGGGGGAATGGGCAGAGAAGTGGCAGATAGAATATAGTCTAGGGAAGTGTGTGATCATGCATTTTGGTGGAAGGAATAAAGGTGTGGACTAATTTCTAAATGGGGAGAAAATTCAAAAATCAGAGGTGCAAATGGACTTGTAGAGTCCTCATGTAGAATTCCCTAAAGGTTAACTTGCAGATTGGAGTCAGTGGTAAAGAAGGCAAGTGCAATGTTGGCATTTATTTTGAGAGGACTAGAACATAAAAGCAAGGATATAATGCTGAAGCTTTATAAGACATTTGGTCAGACCACACTTGGAGTATTGTGAGCAGTTTTGGGCCCCTTATCTAAGATGTGCTGGTTTTGGAGAGAGTCCAGAGGAGGTTCATGGGAATGATCCCAGGAATTAAAGTGTTAACATACGAGGAGTGTTTAGTGGCTCTGGGCCTGTACTCGCTGGTGTTTAGCAGAATGAGAGGTGATCTAATTGAAGCCCATTGAATATTGAAAGGCCCATATAAAGTGGATATGGAGAGGATGTTATCTATAGTGGGGAAGTCATGTAGCAGGGTGCACAGCCTCAGGATAGAGGGATGTCCGTTTAGAACAGAGTTGTGGAGTAATCTGTAGCCAGAGGGTGGTGAATCTGGAATTCATTGCCACAGATGGTTGTGCAGGCCAAGTCATTGGGCAGTTTTGAGATGGATGTTGATATTTTCTTGATTGTTCAGTGTGTCAAAGTTTACAGGGAGAGGCAGGAGAATGGGGTTAAGAAGGATGATCAGCCATTATGACTTGATTGGCCAAATGGCCTAATTCTGCTCCTCTGTCTCGTGGTCTAAGTAAAGAAGATGGAAAGGGTTTGGCTGCCTTTTAGTTGTCAGACTTTTGAAATTTCTGAGAGTATTTCTGAGCAATCCTATTAAGCTTCCAATCGAAGTTGAGCACTGAAATATTGGGGAAGATGTTGGTACAGTGGGGTTTGTTGGAGTGTGGAGATTGGTGCAGCAGGAGCTAGTTGGTGCGGTGGGATTGGTTGATTTATGCACTGAGGTGGTGCTTATCACCATGGAAACAATTAGGCTTTAGTATTACCATTTCTGATTATTGAATAATACTTTCCTGCCCAAATCTGGAAGTCACCTGGGTCTTTTTGCAAGCACATACATATTGCTTTATCTAAGGCATAATGAATGGATACTGGTGGGCGTATGTCATGAGCGAAGGCCAGAAATATTCTATTTCTAACTACGAGGTTGTGTTGAAACAGATAAGATTGGACCTTAGTAACTTGCCCAAGTATCCTCAGAAATGATGAGTAAACTGTCAAAGCATGCTGAATATAATTCTAACAAAGGGTGCACCTCTTCGTATCAGTTTTTAAATTTTCTAGAGCATGGCAAAGGGCACTTGGTCATACTGTGCCTGGACCCACATCTTTACTGCTAGCACTCTGTTCTTTGCTCGATGCTCACACCAAGTGGTTATGTGGAAACTTAGCTGAGCAGCACTGAGGTAATGAGCAATGAGAGCTATCAGTAGACAGATGGTCTGGGCTGGCTTTGACTTGAACTTTGTGGATGGCATTAAACTAGCAACTTTTACATTATTTTAGCTTAACTGGAAGAGTGGAGAGTAGCTGTGGTGCTCACATTCTTATTATGGTCAGATTGAGGTCTGTGATCCTGTTTCTATCCATCAGCCTTGGCAGCTACTTGATGTTACATGGGACAAGTCAAAAGGTTGAGGATAGTGTGGTGGTGGAGACTATGATAAGAGACTGGAGAATTATTCATCGGCTCTTGGCTGAAGTAGGAAATATTTTTAGCTTTGTCTCTTGGCATCCTTGCTGTGCTCTTGTGGAGAAAAGAATCTTTTCATGTTAGATGTTTTAATTGCCAGTCAGATGCCAGGTGGTGGTGTTTGCCAGAAGTCTAACTCTCTTTTAAATTTATTGGCATTATCAATAGCAAATCAGTAGGGAAACTGGGAGTGATGGTCAGAAACCCCATCCACACCTTGTGGAGAGTAACAGGTACAGGTGTCCCCCGCTTTACGCCACTTCGCTTTTACGAAAGACCTACATTAGTACCTGTTTTCGCTAACCGAAAGAAATCCAAAGAGGATTTTTGCTTTTACGAGAAAAGGCACCCGCTTTAAACTTGTGTTTACCCCAAGAAAGACTACCATGACCATGAAGCCTTGCTTGGGCAGGTGTGTGTGCATGCGTGTACGTGCCAGTTTTTTCCCCCACAAATCTGTTTTGGCTAAATCTTCCCGATTCTGATAAGTGAAACTACACTGGGTCCATACACTATTTCTACTTTATATAGGCTGTGTATTTATCATATATTCCTGCTTTTACTATATGTTAGTGTTATTTTAGGTTTTATGTTGGGCACGTGGCCAAGTGGTTGAGGCATTGGACTAGCGACCTGAATGTTGTGAGTTCGAGCCCCAGCCTAGGCAGTGTGTTGTGTCCTTGAGCAAGGCACTTAATCACACATTACTCTGGGACGACGCTGGTGCCAAGCTGTATGGATCCTAATGCCCTTCCCTTAGACAACATTGGTGTCGTGGAGAGGGGAGACTTGCAGCATGGGCAACTGCCGGTCTTCCATACAACCTTGCCCAGGCCTGTGCCCTGGAGAGTGAAGATTTTCCAGACGCAGATCCATGGTCTCGCAAGACTAACGGATGCCTATTCTTCTTTAGGTTTTATGTGCTATTTGGTATGATTTGGTAGTTTTTTTTAGGTCTAGGAACACGGGAAAATTTTTTTCCCATATTAATGGTAATTGCTTCTTTGCTTTATGCCATTTCGGCTTACGAAAGGTTTGATAGGAACGCTCTACTTTCGGTTGCAGGGGAAACCTGTATTACGTTGCAGAGTATTGTGTGTTATACCTTCTGGTTTAAGATGGTGCTGATGAAGTACAGTGACTTGCTGGCAGCAAAAACAACGATTAATCACACTTTCTCTTGAAAACTATCACTGCAATCGATGGCCTGTACTTGCCTTTCGGAGTCGAGCCTTTGAACTGCCTGTATGACCTGGCATTTTCGGGATGTGAACTAAAGTCTCAAAGGTTCAGGAAGGTTTTGGTGTGTATGAGCCGGATTGAGGTGGCATAGCAAGGCCCGGGCCCATGAGCAACCAGTTTGGCTGCTGGTGCAGACTTGGAGATTCGAAGTGGGGGCGAGGCACAGTCGAGGTGATGGGATCTGGGGCCGAGAGTGAGGAACAAACGGAGGTTTGATCAGTTTAAGCAGGCCGTATTGGAAAGGTCAGGTATGGGCTGAATCGAGACCGCGAGAGCTGGCCCGAGAGCAAGGAATGGCCTGCTGTTGGGCCAATTTAAGCACTGGGCCAGACTGAAAAGGATAGTATGTTGAAGCTGAAGACGAGGGATGGGCCAGTGTTCAGCTCGTTGCTCTGCACTGAACTGAGGCTGTGGCCTGTAATTATTGCCAGCTTGCTCTAAGTACTTGAGCAGTCCAGAACTATTCGCTGGTTCACCATGCACTGAGTTCACATCTTCCAAAATTGAGGCTGCTTTCTGTATAGAATGTGCTGCAGCAACTTGCCAGCCATTTTCATCAGTATCTTCCAAACCCATTACCTTTTGTATCTGAGTTTAATTTTTGTTTCTTGTTGTCTTCACAATGCTACGTCCTACAGCAGCTGCTCAGGGAATTGCACCAGTTCTTCAGTGGCAACTAGGAAGTTGTAATAACTGCTAGCCTTGCTAGTGATGACTACATCACAAAGAAAAAGTTCACAATAAATGTACCCATGATTAATTAGAAAAACAACTGACACATTCTTATATCAACTCAATTAACCAAAGCCACCCACTCGTTTTCTAGATTGGATGCACTTTTGATCTTTCTCTCACTATGTCTAACCTAACAACCTCCTCAAACAATTGTATTTTAATATTTCCTGGGACAAAATAATCCTTTCACTTCCTTTCTTTGTATCCATTTTGAAACATCAGCTTCTCAATTTTATGTTTTTTAATGTATCCTGAAGTGACTTTTCAAAAGTACGATGCATTGAAGATGGTTTTAAGCCACATAGTATCGAACTTAAAAACAAAAATTGCAACTTTGTAGCCATCTGTTTATGTAGATTAGTTTAAAAAATTGATGTAAATACAATGTGTTGTTTAGTCATACATTTTCCCTAACTTGCTTTGATTTGAAGGCCCCTGCAAACACTGATGCTTGCATACAAAATATTAACTATTATCGTCTAGGTACTTTTCTGTGGTGAATTATTTCATGAGCTAAGTAGTAAGCATGTTTGGAATTTGGGAAATAGATTGCAGTATCATAAGGTTCAGTGAATTTCAATGTAAAATTCAAAGGCTTTTTCTGAAACAAATTGACCTAGGACAAAGGTCAGAATTTGGTATTCAAAACAGCGATGATAAATTCTATTTTCCTTAATATTAAATGATTATAAAGAACCAAAAATATGATGCAGGAGGAACACGGATATTTCACTGCTACTTTTCATTTTCCTGAATGGTGAGTCGGTGTGTGTGTTGCTCTGGATTTCCAACATGTGCAGTGTTTATTGTTTTCTGGACTTGGTTTCAGATTTTGCTTTTAAACTTTCTCTTTATTATTTGGTTGAGAATATTTTAAGAATTCCTGGCTTTTTAAATTTTTGGTCATCTGTTTTACAGAATGGTTATACTTCATTTTTGTTTCAGAAAAATTGGTCTGTCTTCAGATTCTGGCTCATTTGGCTGTTCATTGTTTAAATTCTATCGAAGTGTATCTGTATTGCAATAAATTGCATTAAAATTTTAAATAGAGGTGTCATGATCTGTAATTTAAATCACATCTTCAAAATGGTGAAATTATTTAGCGTTCTAGCACTTCAGTATGTTTGGGCACAAAATTTAGTAACCATACATTGTGAAATAGTCACACGAGGAAATCTGCAGATGCTGGAATTTCAAGCAACACATAAAAGTTGCTGGTGAACGCAGCAGGCCAGACAGCATCTATAGGAAGAGGTACAGTCAACATTTCAGGCCGAGACCCTTCGTCACGGCTAACTGAAAGAAGAGCTAGTAAGAGATTTGAAAGTGGGAGGGGGAGATCTGAAATGATAGGAGAAGACAGGAGAGGGAGGGATGGAGCCAAGAGCTGGACAGGTGATTGGCAAAAGGGATATGACAGGATCATGGGACAGGAGGCCTAGAGAGAAAGAAAGGGGGGGAACCCAGAGGATGGGCAAGGTGTATAGTGAGAGAGACAGAGGGAGAAAAAAGAGTGAGAATTAAAGAATGTGTATATAAATAAATGATGGGGTACGAGGGGGAGGTGGGGCAGTAGCGGAAGTTTGAGGTCAATGTTCATGCCATCAGGTTGGAAGCTGCCTGGTTGGAATATAAGGTGTTGTTCCTCCAGCCTGAGTGTGGCTTCATCTTTGCAGTAGAGGAGGCTGTGGATAGACATATCAGAATGGGAATGGGACGTGGAATTAAAATGTGTGGCCACTGGGAGATCCTGCTTTCTCTGGTGGACAGAGCGTAGGTGTTCAGCGAAATGATCTCCCAGTCTGCGTCGGGTCTCGCCAATCTATAGAACCCCATCCATCATTTATTTATATACACACATTCTTTTTTTTTCTCTCTCTCCTTTTCTCCCTCTGTCCCTCTGACTATACCCCTTGCCCATCCTCTGGGTTCCCTCCTTCCCCCTTTTCTTTCTCCCTAGGCCTCCTGTCCCATGATCCTCTCATATCCCTTTTGCCAATCACCTGTCCAGCTCTTGGCTCCATTCCTCCCCCTCCTGTCTTCTCCTATGATTTTGGATCTCCCCCTCCCCCTCCCACTTTCAAATCTCTTACTAGCTCTTCCTTCAGTTAGTCCTGACGAAGGGTCTCTGCCTGAAACATCAACTGTATTACTACTTATAGATGCTCTCTGGCCTGCTGCGTTCACCAGCAACTTTTATGTGTGTTGATTGTGAAATGGTCAGTTTCTTTCTGTTCATAAATGAGACATATCTGCTCTGTGGAAATGCATTGTTGGTTGAAATGTTTGATTGTTCCAATAGTGTTTTAACATTATGGTTAAATATGATTTGCCAAAAATGAATACTAATTTGGTTTTGAATAGTTGTGTTCTGTATAACATAGCTCAATAAGAATTTGAGTCAGAATAGCTGAAGTTAACATAAACTAGATATTTTATACATTTGAAATGCTGTTCTAAGTTATGGTTTCTGAAGGTGTAATTTTCAGATGAGATTATATCACACGTCATTTGAATGCTGTTAGAATTTTCTTTCTTCCATCAGCCTATCCCAACCTATGCTCTTACTTTGTGTTGCCACCACCTAAACTGACCCTTCCTGAAGTGAGCCAAGAATCGGTCAATTTTAAACAATTGCAGTGGTGGTGGTGGGAGGGAGGGGGTTGTTGGTAAAGTCTTTTTTTTAGCAAAACCTCCTATGGCATGAAACCCTGTCCAACATCAATTGTCAAATTTCAAGCATTGGTCGGCTTGCTGGCAAATGGCATTTAGAGAGAGGAAACTTGCTAAATGACCGAGATCTAAAATGCATTTTGTGTCGCTACTTACAACTGGTGTCACCACAATGTGCACACGTCGTCCATCATGTGCAGGTGATGAGCAATAGATTATACTACAAATTTCTGCAGGTAATAGGTATGAATATAATTAGATATTGGGTTTAAAGAGTGGATGGGGAAAACATTTGTGGTGACCCAGGTTCTGGCACACAACCGCGACAGATGGAACAGACGGGTGCAAAGCTTGTCTTGATGGCGTCCCAACGGCTCCACCAGGAGCTAAGGGCGCAAGGAAGGAAGGATTGGGTTTCTGCAGGAATCATTTGTGTAGCAGCAATGGATGTATCTCTTTTGTGTTCAAAGCAAAATACTCATTTCCTTGTAAAGCTGCCCAGTGGAATGGATTGTATCAGCCATCTCCTTTTTGGAATGATGGGAATGGATTTGCAGGAATGAATTTTGTCAGCTATCTTCTTGGGTTGATGGGAGTGGGATTGCAGAAGTAACAAGGGGTTATGGCATACTTTGGTTTATAAATAGATGAGAGGGTTGCTTGTAAAAACTTAAAATTAATTCCAAATGATTATAAATGCAGTGAGCACATTTGTGTGCCCCTGATCATTTTAATCTTTCTGTATTTGAAACAAAAAGCTCATGATTTGGTTATAAATCCCTAGTGATGTTTTGGATCATGGGGTAAATACTGATGTCATTAGTAACTAGAATTCTTGGAAAGGTTATAAGACTGTAAGATATAGGAGTAGAATTAGACCATTTGACCCATCGACTCTGCCCCATCATTTCCTTGTGGCTGACCCAATTTTCCTCTCAGCCCCAATCTCTTGCCTTCTTCCCATATCCCTTCATGCCCTGACCAATCAAGAAACTATCAGCCTCTGCCTTAAATGTACATAAAGACTTGGCCTCCATAGCTCCCTGTGGCAAAGAATTCCACAGACTCGCTGCTCTCTGGCTAAAGAGATTCTTCCTCCTCTTTGTTCCAAACAGATGCCCCTCTATTCTGAGGCTCTGCCATCTGGTCTTGGACTCTCCCACCATAGGAAACATCCTCTCCACTTCCACTCTATCAAGGCCTTTCACCATTCGATAGGCTTCAATTAGGTTCCCCCTCATTCTTCTGAATTCTAGTGAATACAGGCCCAGAGCCATCAAATGCTCTTCATATAACAAGCCATTCAATCCTGGAATCATTTTTGTGAACCTCTTTTGAACTGTCTCCGGTTTCAGCACATCCTTCCTAAAATAAGGGGCCCAAAACTGTTCACAGTACTCCAAGTGAGGCCTCACCAGTGCTTTATAAAGTTTCAACATTGCATTTGCCTTCCTCACCATAGATTCAACCTAGAAATTAACCTTTAGGGAATTGTAAAGGATTCCCAAATCCCTTTGTACCTCAGTTTTTTGTATTCTCTCTCCACTTAGCAAATAGTCAACCCTTTCCGTCAGAGTGCATATCTATACACTTCCTGACACTGTATTCCATCTGCCTTTTCTTTGCCCATCCTCCTAAAGTATCGAAGTCCTTCTGTATCCTCTCTACTTCCTCAAAACTACCTTCCCCTCCACCTGTCTTCATATCGTCTGCAAACTTTTCAACAAAGCCATCAATTCTGTCATCCAAATCATAGACTTGTATATAATGTTCAAAGAATTCCAACAGATTTGTCAGGCAAGATTTTCCCTCGAGGAAACCATGCTGACTACAGCCTATTTTATCAGGTGCCTTCAAGTACCCTGAGACCTCATCCTTAAGAATCGACTTCAACATCTTCCCAAGCACTGAGGTCAGAATAACTGGCCTGTAGTTTCCTTTCTTCTGCCTCTCTCCCTTCTCGAAGAGTGGAGTGATATTTGCAAATTTCCAGTCTTTCAGAACCATTCCATGATCCTTTCTGCCACCTCTTTCAGAACCCTGGGGTGTACACCATCTGGTCCAAGTGACTTGTATACCTTCAGACCTTAGTTTTCCCCAAGAACCTTCTCTCTAGTTATGGTAACTTAATTAGGATAAGGGTTATTGTGATGTTGTTCATTGTAAGGAATTAGTTTTGAGTTTTGCAGCTACCTTTTCATGTTTGAATTTGTATTCAGTTTTCTTGTTAGTTTTTATATGCAAATAGCTTGAGTTGCCTTTGGTCCTTTACTTTGTGAAATCTTTTGACATCTTGTCATTTCAGTTTTTACCTGTACTTGAGTGCTGTGAGGTAACTGTAGATGGATTGTATACCTACGATGCTTTTCTGTGTTTTGGCCTGGAAAATGCTGCATGGAGTTGGGAATTTTGTTGATATTGTTTAGTAGCGGTATCACAGAATGAGCTTTTGTTTGGGACTATATTGTAAAAGATGATGTAGGTGGGCCAGGAGTTGAGACTTTAATCTTAATGTCAGTATTTATTTTGGAGCCACTGTGGGGGAAGTGTATTCACTTAATTCTTTGATTTCATAAATTACCTTTCCATTCTTTTCACAGAAGTCGGAAACTCCAAATCAGGAATATTCCCCCTCACCTGCAGTGGGAGGTAAGTGGATCATTACTAGAATGTGTTTAGTAGAATTTGATGTTAGACTACTTCCCTCTTGCCTGCCTTTGTGCAAGTACAGAATGTGAACACTACAAACGGACACCAGGAAGATTTAAAGGTAGGTTTAAAAGTGCACCCACCTCCCTCTCCCCAGTGGTAGTTCCAGTATCTATCCAAGGACTAAAATTGTTCATCGATAAAAGGTTGAGGGCAGTAAGATGTGTCCTGGGAAATAATTATTCAAAGGCTTCTGTAAGTTGCTGGAGGGAGATAATCAAGTCTGTGCATGATGGCCTTGCCAGGAGTGAAATTTCTCCAGATTTCATTGTCTCCAGGGTTCCATGGGAACACTTCCTTGCTGAGGAAAGGATGGAAGGAAATGAATCTGAGCTAGGGGAGTGTGAATTCAGAGGTGATTTTTGTGTGGCCAAGAGGTGCATTCTTGGCTACGGTGAAACCTTTTGAAAAGGGGGTTGATAATATTGAACTTGGCCTTGTGTGCCAGGTTTGCAGCTCTTAGACTGTTTTGTCATTTGGATTTGAAGCAGGCCAATACTGGGGGCGCGAACTCACCTATACTGGTTTATCAGGTGTCCATTCTGAGTATCTGGCGACAGCTGTGTGATGCACATCAGTAGCCATGAACAACTGCTTCCATTGACTACTTTTACTCTCAATCCTTTCGCTGCTTCACACACATTCTTTCACCTAGCCTCAGTCCTCCTTGCCGTTTCCTCCTGTATATTCTGTTTCTTTTCTCTTGGTGCATCTTTCAGGTTTCTAAATTTTATTTAGAGATGGTGTTGACAGACTCTTCCAGCCCTTTGAGCGGCACTGCCCAGTAACCCACTGTTTTAACCCAAGCTTAATCGCAGGACAATTTACAATGACCAATTAACCTACTACCTGGCATGTCTTTGGACTCTGGGAGGAAACCACATGGTCACAGGAAGAACATGTAAGCTTTCTTACAGAGGACACTGGGATTGATCTCTCATTGCCGATGCTCTGAGCTGTGATAGCACCATGACTTGAAGCAGGTAGCCAACAGTACTGCAGAGTTCAGTGTAATGAGTGATTTTTAAAAAAAAATTTTTGATTAAATATTAATGGTTTGGATTTGAGAGGGGTGACAGTGTAGCAGTTAATGTAAAACTTTACAGCAGCAGTTGTAAGATTGGGGTTCAATTCCCGCTGCTGTCTGTAAGGAACTTGTACCACCTTCCTGTGACCACATGGGTTTCCCCTCTCAGTCCAAAGGAGTAGGGGCTTGGGTTAGTGAGTTGTGGGCGTGTACGTTAGCACCAGAACTGTGCTGGGACTTGGCTAACGCCCAGCACATCCTTAGACTGTGGCTGTTAACACAAATGAAACATTTCACTGTATATGCTGATGTGCACATGACAAAAATAATCTTCCCTTCCTGTGCCTGCACACCAGCCCTTTGTGTTTTCTATGCTGTGACCCCAGATCCCCTTGTATAGCAATATCTTGTGCTGACTCCATTTGAAAGGGCAAGCAACAATGGAGGATCCCGCCCTTGCTCCTAAGGTTCCTCCTCCCATGAGGGAGAAAGCTACATAGCATCCATGCCGGGACCACCAGACTCACAGTCACTTTCCCCAAGCAGTAAGGCTGATCATGATCAACACCTCTCACCACTAACTCACCCCTTTATATCCACCACCCCTGCTTTATTATTTCAAGTCAAGTTGCTTTTTATTGTCACTTCAACCATAAACTGCTGGTACAGTACCCAGTAAAAATGAAACAACGTTCCTCCAGGACCTTCATGCTACATGAAACAACACAAAACTACACTAGACTATGTGAGACAGCACAAGGCTACACTAGACTATGTAAAACAACACAAAAACTACACTAGACTACAGATCTACACAGGGCTACATAAAGTGCACAAAACAGTGCAGGGCAGTACAATAAATAATAAACAGGGCAATAGCACAGTAGAGGAAAAGGGCTTTGCCCAGTGACCAGTCCGGACAGCGGAAGTTTTGACAGGAGAGGATTTCACTTGGATCCACTGCCCAGCTCAAAAAGCCAGCAGTGGGTTGCTACAGTGAAAAAGCTTTCACCGGCGACCAATCAGTGTATGAGATAGATTAGCAAGAGCAAAGTAAAGGAAGGTGGGGGCAAGTGCAGTGGCCATTGTCTGAGTGGACAGAGTCAGTGGTGATCTTGAGACACAGGAGCAGAATCTGGCCCATCGAGTCTGCTCTGCTGTTCAATCATGGCTGATCCTTTTTTTTCCCCCTCCTCCTCTACCCCAGTTCCAGGCTTTCTCCCCGTAACCTTTGATGCCATGTCCAATTGAGAACCAATCAATCTCTGCCTTAAATACACCCAGTGACCTGGCCTCCACTGCTGCATGTGGCAACAAATTCCACAAATTCACCACCCTTTGGCTAAAGAAATTTCTCCATCTGTTTTGAATGGACGCCCCTCTGTCCTGAGGCTGTGCCCTCTTGTAGACACTCCCACCATGGAAGACGTCTTTTCCACATCTACTCTGTTTAGGCCTTTCAACATACGAAAGGTTTCAATGAGATTCCCCTCATCCTTCTGAATTCTAGCAAGTACAGACCCATTTGCCATTTTCTTGCCCATTCTCCTGATCTAAGTCTTTCTGCGTCCTACCTGTTTCCTCAATACCACCTGCCCCTCCACTAATCTTTATAAAATCGTTCTTGGGAGTTCCTCGATTCTTCTGCCAAGAGTGGCTTCAGTCATAGAACGCAGAGGAAAGAAAAGGGTTAAGTTTTATTTTCTTCTCAATATCTTCTCAGCTAGTACAGTAGAGATGCCAGACAGGATAGTGGAATGCTCCTCTTGCGGGTTTGTGGGTCCCTGGTGACTACGACTGTGAGAAGTACATCTAGCTGCAGCTTCTATTCATCCATGTTAAGGAGTTGGAGCTGGAACTAGATGAAGTCTGGATCATTCAGGAGGCTGAAGGGGTGATAAATAGGACATAGAGAGGAAGTTGCACCCAAGGTGCAGGACACGGGAGACTGGGTGACAGTTAGGAAAGGGAACATGATTAAGGAGCCAGTGCAGAGTACCCCTGTTGCCATCCCCCTCATCAACAGTTGCATCACTTTTGGATATTGTTGGGGAGGGGCGGTGGTTTGACCTGATGGAGGAAATTCAGTGGTCTGTTGTCTGACACAGAGTCTGGCTGTGTGACTTGGGAAGGAATGGGGGGTGTGGTTGGAAGAGGCACGTTTTGCTGATGGGGATTTATTTGCTAGGGGAATGAACAGGAGGTTCTTTGTGTGAGAATGAGATTCCTAGATGGCATGTTGCCTCCTGGGTGCCAGATTTCAGGATATCTCAGATGACCTCAGCATTAAGTGGCAGGGTGTTCGTGGTCCATGTAGGTACCTAAGACATGGGTAGGAAGAGTGACAAGGTTCTGCACAGGGAGGTCAGGGAGTTGGGTGCTACGTTAAGGAGCAGGAGCTCCAGGGTTATGATCTCAGGATTGCAACCTGTGCCATCTGCGTGTGAGGCCAGAACTAAGAAGATGATACAGTATGATTTGTGGCTAAGGAGTTGGTGTAGGAGGAAGGGCATATCATTGGGCTCTCTTCTAGGGAAGGTGGCACCTGTACAAATGGGATGGTTGGCACCTGAGCTGGAGGGGCACTAATATCTGGCCATTGAACATCTGCAGGACTCTGCTGCAGGTGTTCTAAGACTCGGTGGCCAGCAGTCTGTTCTGCACTGTGAACTGCTGGGGCAGCAGGGTGAGAGCAGTTGACGTCGAGAAGATCGAAAAGCTCGTCAGGAAGGCTGGTTCTGTTCTGGGGTGGAACTGGATTCCCTGGTGGTTGTGTCTGAGAGGAGAATGCTACAGAGCATTATGGACAATCCCTCTCACTGCCCCCCCCCCTCATCAAATGACATACTGGACACACAGATGAGCAATTTTATTAACAGACTGATTCCACAGAGGTGCACCACTGAATGCCACAGGAGATCCTTACTCCTGTGTCTATAAGACTTGACAACTCCTCCTCCTTGTGTATATAAGTATATGGTTTAATTGCCCATCTGTATTTTGCACTATTACTTTTTAATGCATATTTTGTATCCTTTTTCATACCTCAATGCTTACATTTTGTATTTTAAAGTATATATTTCTGACTGAGCAACCTTGCAACAATAGTTTCTTTTGGGATAAATAGTTACCTTATCCTAGTTAATGTTAATGCTGCACGGTGGGGTTTAATCTAGAGTTGCAGAGGAATGGCAACCAGAATGGCAGAACAGCGTGGAGAGGTTGTGGAGGCAGATGTTGGTAAGACCTCCGACAAAGTTAGGAATCAAAACGTTGAACATGGTACGACTAGTGTCCTGAGCTGCCTGTATTTCAATACAAGAAGTATCATAAGAAAGGCGGATGATACTGCTGAAAATGAGGTAGCTGGTTTACAGAGGCAATGTGTAGTGAGGAGAGGCTGTTGATAGGGCAAAATTGCAGTCAGTAGAATGAATTGCAACGTAAAAGGTGGGCAAAATCGAAAAGGGTGAGCACAGGATTGAAGGTGTTGTATTTGAATGTGCACAGTATATGGAATGAGATAGAGGGACTTGTAGCACAATTGCAGATTGGCGGGTATGATGTAGGCATCACTGAATCATGGATGAAAGATAGAAACATAGAAAATAGGTGCAGGAGTAGGCCATTCGGCCCTTCGAGCCTGCACCGCCATTTATTATGATCATGGCTGATCATCCAACTCAGAACCCAGCCTTCCCTCCATACCCCCTGACCCCTGTAGCCACAAGGGCCATATCTAACTCCCTCTTAAACATAGCCAATGAACTGGCCTCAACAGTTTGCTGTGGCAGAGAATTCCACAGATTCACCACCCTCTGTGTGAAGAAGTTTTTCCTAATCTCGGTCCTAAAAGGCTTCCCCTCTATCCTCAAACTGTGACCCCTCGTTCTGGACCTCCCCAACATCGGGAACAATCTTCCCGCATCTAGCCTGTCCAATCCCTTTAGAATCTTATACGTTTCAATCAGATCCCCCCTCAATCTTCTAAATTCCAACGAGTACAAGCCCAGTTCATCCAGTCTTTCTTCATATGAAAGACCTGCCATCCCAGGAATCAATCTGGTGAACCTTCTTTGTACTCCCTCTATGGCAAAGATGTCTTTCCTCAGATTAGGGGACCAAAACTGCACACAATACTCCAGGTGTGGTCTCACCAAGGCCTTGTACAACTGCAGTAGTACCTCCCTGCTCCTGTACTCGAATCCTCTCGCTATAAATGCCAGCATACCGTTCGCCTTTTTCACCGCCTGCTGTACCTGCATGCCCACTTTCAATGACTGGTGTATAATGACACCCAGGTTCCGTTGCACCTCCCCTTTTCCTAATCGGCCACCATTCAGATAATAATCTGTTTTCCTATTTTTGCCACCAAAGTGGATAACTTCACATTTATCCACATTAAATTGCATCTGCCATGAGTTTGCCCACTCACCCAACCTATCCAAGTCACCCTGCATCCTCCTAGCATCCTCCTCACTGCTAACACTGCCACCCAGCTTCGTGTCATCTGCAAACTTGGAGATGCTGCATTTAATTCCCTCATCCAAGTCATTAATATATATTGTAAACAACTGGGGTCCCAGCACTGAGCCTTGCGGTACCCCACTAGTCACCGCCTGCCATTCTGAAAAGGTCCCGTTTATTCCCACTCTTTGCTTCCTGTCTGCTAACCAATTCTCCACCCACACCAATACCTTACCCCCAATACCGTGTGCTTTAAGTTTGCACACTAATCTCCTGTGTGGGACCTTGTCAAAAGCCTTTTGAAAATCCAAATATACCACATCCACTGGTTCTCCCCTATCCACTCTACTAGTTACATCCTCAAAAAATTCTATGAGATTTGTCAGACACGATTTTCCTTTCACAAATCCATGCTGACTTTGTCCGATCATTTCACCACTTTCCAAATGTGCTGTTATCACATCCTTGATAACTGACTCCAGCAGTTTCCCCACCACCGACGTTAGGCTAACCGGCCTATAATTCCCCAGTTTCTCTCTCCCTCCTTTTTTAAAAAGTGGGGTTACATTAGCCACCCTCCAATCCTCAGGAACTAGTCCAGAATCTAACGAGTTTTGAAAAATTATCACTAATGCATCCACTATTTCTTGGGCTACTTCCTTAAGCACTCTGGGATGCAGACCATCTGGCCCTGGGGATTTATCTGCCTTCAATCCCTTCAATTTACCTAACACCACTTCCCTACTAACATGTATTTCACTCAGTTCCTCCATCTCACTGGACCCTCTGTCCCTTACTATTTCTGGAAGATTATTTATGTCCTCCTTAGTGAAGACAGAACCAAAGTAATTATTCAATTGGTCTGCCATGTCCTTAATCCCCATAATCAATTCACCTGTTTCTGTCTGCAGGGGACCTACATTTGTCTTTATCAGTCTTTTCCTTTTTACATATCTATAAAAGCTTTTACAGTCCGTTTTTATGTTCTCCGCCAGTTTTCTCTCATAATCTTTTTTCCCCTTCCTAATTAAGCCCTTTGTCCTCCTCTGCTGAACTCTGAATTTCTCCCAGTCCTCAGGTGAGCCACTTTCTCTGGCTAATTTGTATGCTACTTCTTTGGAATTGATACTATCCCTAATTTCTCTTGTCAGCCACGGGTGCACTATCTTCCTTGATTTATTCTTTTGCCAAACTGGGATGAACAATTGTTGTAGTTCATCCATGCAACCTTTAAATGCTAGCCAAAAGATGATTACAGCTGGGAGCTTAATGTCCAAGGATACACATTGTACCAAAATGGCAGGCAAAAATACAGAGGGGCAGCATTGCTCTGTTGGTCCAAAATGAAATCAAATCATTAGAAGGAGGTGAGGTAGGGTCAGAAGGTGTTGAGTCATTGTGGACAGAGCTAAAGAACTGCAACGATAAAAAGACCCTGATGGGAGTTGTATACAGACCCCCAGACGGTGGTAAGGATGTAGTCTATAAATTACAACAAGAGATGGAAAATGCATGTCAAAAGGGCAATGTTACAATAGTCATGTGGGACTTCCATATATAGGTAGATTGGGAAAATCAAGTTGGTGCTAGATGCCAGCATCGGGTATTTCTGGATTGCCCACGAGATGGCTCTTTAGATCAGTTCATGGTTGAGCCTACTTGGGGATCAGCTATTCTGGATTGGGTGTTGTCCAATGAACTGGAATTGATTAGAGTTTACTGTAAGGAACCCATAAGTGGCAAATGATCATAATGTGATTAAATTCACTCTGAAATTTCGGAGAAGCTAAAGCCAGATGTATCAGTATTACAATGTAGTAAAGGGAATTACAGAGGCATGAGAGTGGAGTTGGCCAGAATTGATTGGAAAAGAACATTGGCAGGGATGATGGCAAAGCAGCAGCAGCTGGCATTTCTGGAAGCAATTCAAAAGGCCCAGGATATATACATCCCAAAGAGGGAGAAGTACTCTAAAGGAAAGATGACATGACTGTGGCTATCAAGAGAAGTCAAAGCCAACATAAAAGCCAAAATAGGGCATATAATAGAGCAAAAATTAGTGGGAAGTTAGAGGATTGGGAAGCTTTTAAAAACCAACAGAAGAGGCTGAGTACAGGGCTACGGTAGGAAACTTTGTCACATGGTGTGAGCAGAATTATCTGCAGCTTAATGTGAAAAAGACTAAGCTGGTGGTAGACCTGAGGAGAGCTAAGGTACCGGTGACCCCTGTTTCCATCCAGGGGGTCAGTGTGGACGTGGTGGAGGATTACAAATACCTGGGGATACGAATTGACAATAAACTGGACGGGTCAAAGAAGACTGAGGCTGTCTACAAGAAGGGTCAGAGCCGTCTCTATTTCCTGAGGAGACTGAGGTCCTTTAACATCTGCCAGACGATGCTGAGGATGTTCTATGAGTCTGTGGTGGCCAGTGCGATCATGTTTGCTGTTGTGTGCTGGGGCAACAGGGTGAGGGTAGCAGACACCAAACTCATTCGTAAGGCCAGTGATGTTGTGGGGATGGAACTGGACTCTCTGACGGTGGTGTCGGAAAAGAGGATGCTGTCTAAGTTGCATGCCATCTTGGACAATGTCTCCCATCCACTACATAATGTACTGGGTGGGCACAGGAGTACATTCAGCCAGAGACTCATTCCACCGAGATGCAACACAGAGCGTCATAGGAAGTCATTCCTGCCTATGGCCATCAAACTTTACAACTCCTCCCTTGGAGGGTCAGACACCCTGAGCCAATAGGCTGGTCCTGGACTTATTTCCTGGAATAATTTACATATTACTATTTAACTATTTATGGTTTTATTACTATTATTTATGGTGCAACTGTAACGAAAACCAAGTTTCCCCCGGGATCAATAAAGTATGACTATGACTAAAGAAAAAGTCACAAAGAAGGAAAAGATGGAATACAAAAGTTAGGCAGTAATAATAGAGGATATTAAAAGTACATCCTCAAAGTCTAAAAGAGGCAAGAGTTGATATCAGAGCTAGAAGATGATGCTGAAGAGGTAGTAATGAAGGGCAAGAAAATGGTGGACAAACTGAAGTATTTTGCGTCAGTCTTCTGTGGAAGACACTAACAGAACGGTGGAAGTTCCAGGTGTCGGGGTCATGAACTGTGTGAAGTTGCCATCAAGAGAAAATGTGCAGATGCTGGAAATCTCAGCAATGCACACAAAATGCTGGAGGAACTCAGCAGGCCAGGCAGCATCTATTGGGGGGTGGGGGGGGGGGGAGAGAAAAGTGCCCAAAATGTCAACTGAGGAAACCCTTGGCAGGACTGGAGAGAAGGTTCTTGGGAAAACCGAAAGGTCTGAAGGTAGTTCAGTCACCTGGACCAGAGTTCTGAAAGAGGTGACTGAAGAGATTGTGGAGGTGTAGTAATGATCTTTCAAGAATCACTAGATTCTGGAATGCATCTGGGAAACTGCAAAACTGCAAATGTTACTAGCCCTTCGAGAAGGGAGAGAGGCAGATGAAAGGAAATTGTAGGCCGGTTAGTCTGACCTTAGTGTTTGGGAAGATGTTGGAGTCAATTATTAAGGATGAGGCCTCAGAGACTTGGAAGCATGATAAAATAAGCCATAGTCAGCATGGTTTCCTCAAGGAAAAATCTTACCTGACAAATCGGTTGGAATTCTTTAAAGAAACAACAAGCAGGATAAACAAAGGAGAATCAGTTCATGTTGTGTATTCAGATTTTCAGAAGGCCTTTTACAAGTGCCGTACACGAGGCTGCTTAACAAGCTATGAGCCCATGGTATTACAGGAAAGATTCTAGCATGGATAAAGCAGTGGCTAATTGGCAGGAGATTGAGTGGGAATAAAGGGAGCCTTTTCTGGCTGGCTGCCAGTGACTAGTGGTGTTCCACAAGGGTCTGAGTTGGGACTGATTCTTTCTTTTTTACGTCAATGATTGGGATGCTGGAATTGCTGGCTTTGTTGCAAAGTTTGCAGATGATATAAAGATAGGTGGAGGGGCAGGTAGTTTTGAGGAAGCAGAGAGGTTACAGAAGGACTTGGACAGATTCAGAGAATGGGCAAAGAAATGGCAGATGGACTACAGTGTCAGAAAGTGTATGGTCATGCACTATGGTAGAAAAGAAAGGGTTGTCTGTTTTCTAAATGGAGAAAAAAATACCAAAAAAATCTGAGATGCAGAGAGACTGGGGAGTCCTTGTGCAGGATTCCCTAAAGGTTAATTTGCAGGTTGAGTCTGTGGTGAGGAAGCCAAATGCAATGTTGCAACTTTAGGTGAGGCCTCACCAGTACTTTATAGAGTATTGTCAGCAGTGTTGGGCTCCTTAGAAAGGATGTGCTGAAACTGTAGAGTGTTCAGAGGAGGTTCACAAAAATGATTCCAGAATTGAATGAAGAGTGATTGGCTCCAGCTTGTATTCACTAGAATGCAGAAGAATAAGGGATGATCTCATTTCACCATTCAGTAGCTTCAATGTCTTGATAGAATGGATGTGGAGAGGATGTCTCCTATGGTGGGAGGAAACGGCCTCAGAATAGAGGGGTGTTCTTTTAGAATGAAGATGAGGAATTTCTTTAGCCAGAGAGTGGTGAATATGTGGAATTCTTTGCCACGGGCAGCTATGGAGGCCAAGTCTTTGTGTATAGTTAAGGCAGAGATTGATACTGTTGATTAGTCAGGGCATAAAGGGATACGGGGAGAAGGCAAGAGGTTGGGGCGGAGTGGAAAATGGGTCAGCAATGATGAAATGCCAGGGCAGACTCAATGGGCCGAAGGCCTGACTTCTCTGATAATTTTATGGTCTTATTGTTGTGATCTTCGGTGTGTAACTTGCAGGTTGATTTAATTTTTATGCTCCTGCACTAGAGATTGCTGTGAAAAGAGAACACCACAGCTTACAGGGATGGAGTTGTATTTAAGTGGTGGTCTTCATGTGTATTCAAGGTAGTGGCTGATGGATTCTTGATTGGTCAGGGCCTGAAGGGATACGGGGAGAAGGCAGGAGGTGGGGGTTGAGGAGAAAATTTGATCAGCCATGATGAAATGGCAGTGTGGACTATGGGCCAAATGGTCTAATTCTGCTCCTACATCTTGTGCTCTATCTGATGTATACACTCCTGTGTCTACTGTCACTTTACAGACATACGATCAATGTGTGTAAACTACCTTGTGTATTTATGTTTGTTTTGTAATTGTGTTCTTTTTTTTGTGTTGGGGTGCATCTAATCCGAAGTAACAATTATTTCAGTCTCCTTTGCACCTGTGTACCGGAAATAGCATTAAATAATTTGAATCCAGAATCTTCATTCTTCTGTGGATAACCTTAGACTTTTTCAGATTCAACTTCATCTGCCAACTTGCCTAATCTTTAATGTGGTGCAGCATAAATGTTGATATTTTATAGTTCTTTCCGAACCCATGAAGTGCTGACAGCAGTGAGGAGGGGTAGAGATTGTGGGCTGGTGAATTGGGTAGGAATCTAGCAGTTGTAATTCACTACACAACAGTGAAGAGATGCATACTGGTATTTTGTGTTGTTTATTTTAAATTCTAAACCATTCCCGAAAGATGAGGTACCTGCGCATAGGTCATTGAAAGCAGCCGATCATTTTGAGAGAGCAGTTAATTATGGTTTTGCTCTCTTTGCCAATAGGATATAGTAACATTGGACATAATCCAGAGGGGATTTCCAGGTTAATTCCTGGATGAAGAGAGTGCCCTGAAACAAGAGGCTTAAATAGGCGGAGTCTGTATGCTGCTCAGTTTAGAAATGTTTTAAAATTTACAAGATGCTACAGGACAGGATAGTTGTTGAGATGTTTTAATTAGTGGGAACATCTTGAATAATCAGAGTTGGTTTGAAGATGAGGGGCTGGTCAGTTAAAACCTGAAGCATGTCAAAACCGCTTGTAGTGCACAGTAAATCTTTGGAATTCTCTGCTCACAAGAGTGTGCAGGCATGATAAGTATTTAAACCCTTTGTAGGGTCAGGGAAATTAGGGTCTAGCACAGAAAAGATGAGGTTTGGTGGGAATAGATAAATTGCAATCTTACCGAATGGTGGGGAAAATTTGATCGGAAGAGTTGGTCAACTACTACTTTCCTGTGTGTCTGGGATCCTGAGTGTCAGAAGAATTAAGTGCAAAAGTGAGGAGCTTGAGAGATTTGTTGAGGTGTGTTGTGTACTTAATATTTCAGTAATATTTGAGTAATGTAAATGTACTTGATTAAGCATTGATTTGTATATGAGTACAAGAATGGCAAGCATCATTACATCACTGTCACATGCGCGCCTCGCCCAAGTAAGAACAAGGTTACTGCAAATGGAATAGCCAATGAGAAACAAGTGCTCATTTTGCTGAGTGGAATTGGTGGAGAGCACACAGTTTGCTTAGAAGTTTGACTGTTTCATTCAAACCAGTGAAAATGAGCTTTCCTGATATCATGCAAGTAATGCAGGAATGGCATTTCAAAGTTATTGAACTGAAGCCTGCAGATATCCAACAAAGAGTGTACCTTAAGATATAGGAGCAGATGTAGGCTATTTGGCCTATCGAGTCTGCTCTGCCATATCATCATGACTGATCCATTTTCCCCCTCTGCTCCAATCTTCTGCCTTTTCCCAGTATCTCTTCATGCCCTGACTAATCAAGAATCTATCAACCTCTGGTTTTAGTACACCTAATGACTTGGCTCCATTTCTAACTGGCAATGGATTCCACAGGTTCTCCACTCTGGCAAAGGAAACCCTTCTTTCTCTATTCTAAAAGAACGCCCCTCTATTCAGAGGCTGTCTATTCTGGTCTTGGACTCCCCAACACAGGAAACACCGTCTGCTTATCCACTGTGTTGAGGCCCTTCAACATTTGCGAAGATTCAATGAGGCCACCCCTCATTCTTCTGAAGTTCAGTGAGAAGAGGCCCAGAGCCATCAAGTACTCCTCATATGACAAGCCATCAATCTCTGAATCACTTTTGTGAACCTCCTTGCAATCCTCTTCAATGTCAGCATATCCTTTCTTAAATAAGGGGCCCAAAACTGTTCACAGTACTCCAAATGAGGCCTCACCAGTGCTTTATAAAGCCCCAACATTAATCCTTTCTGTTGGACTCTAGTTTTCGAAATGAAGGCTAACATCGCTTTTGCCTTCCACACCGAATCACTTTCAACCTGTGAATTAACTTTTGGGAGTTCTCACATAGGACTCCCTAAGGCCCTTTGCACTTCAGATTTTTGAATTTGCTCTCCAATTAGAAAATATCTCATGCCCATTAGGCCACTGGCATTTAGAGCAGCGATGAAGGTCCTCCATCTCTGGGGTCAGGGCTTCCTTCATCATGTCAATAGCTTCCCCTCAGCTTTCACTACTGTCAGTCATACAAGTCCCAGATGGAGATTCAGGAATACCGTTGCACTCAGATGTAGAAGGATTCTTGCTGTCCCTGTAACAATTTTTATTTTACCAGTCGGGGTTGTTAGCCTTGAGCTGAAACCCCAAATTGGAAGTCCGGTGGACCACTGTTTGTCCGGCCTCTACCCTTTGACTTGTTTGGCATGAGTGGTCCCTACCAAGAACCAAAGAATAAAACCCTGACTCCAGCCAGCTTGGCTCTCTGGGTCATGAACATGCATGCCTCCAAACCACAACAAGACTGTGGTGCTCTTGGAGGATTTAGAAAGTAGTCTGCACTTTTATTTCTATTTTCAAAGTGCATGAGCATACACTTCCTAACACTGTATTCCATCCACTACTTTGCCCATTCTCTGAATCTGTGTCCCTCTGTAGCCCCTCTACTTCCTCAAAATTACTTGCTGTGCACCTATCTATGTATTGTCCACAAACTTGGCCATAAAGCCATCAATTTTGTTATCCAAATCATTGACATTTAACGTAAAAAGAAGCAATCCCAACACAGACCCCTGTGGAACACTGCTGGTCACCAGCAGCTAATCAGAAAAGGCTCCCTTTCTTCCCACTCTTTGCCTCCTGCCAAACAGCCAATGTTCTATCCATGCTAGAATCTTTCCTGGAGTACCGAAGGTTCATTGAGCAGCCTCGTATGGCACCTTGTCAAAGGCCTTCTGAAAATCCAAGATACCCAACATCAACCAATTCTGCTTTGTCTGTCCTGCCTGTTATTTCTTGAGTATTCCAACAGATATGTCAGTCAAGATGTTCCCTTGAGGGAAGAAAAACATGTTGACTGTGGCCTATTTTATCATGTGACTCCAGCTACCCTGAGACCTCATCCTTAATAATTGACTCCAACATCTTCACAAGCATTGAGGTCAGACTAAGTAGCCTGTAATTTCTTTTCATCTGTCTCTCTCCCTTCTTGAAGAGTGGAGTGACATTTGCAAATTTCCATTCCTTTGGAACTAGGCCAGAATCTGGTGATTCCTGAAAGATCATTACTAATGCCTCCACAATCTCTTCAGTCACCTCTTTCAGAACCCTGGGGTGTGTCCATCTTGTCCAGGTAACTTATCTACCATCAGATATTTCAGCTTCCCAAGCACCTCTCCTTAGTAATACCAACAACACTCCCTTCTGCCCCCTGACATTCTCGAATCTCCGGTATACTCCTAGTGTCTTCCACAAGGAAGACTGATGCAAAATACCTAGCTTCTCTGCCATTTCTTTGTCTCTCCACCCCCCCCCCCTTTACTACCTCTCCAGCATCCTTTTCCAGCAGTTTGATAAGAGCCATCCCTCACCCTGACACCTGGGAGGCAACATACCATCCAGGTGTCTATTGTACCGACAGAATCTCATCTGTTCCTCTAACTATGGAGTCTCCTATCACCACTGCAGTCTGCTTCGTCCCTGTTCTTCTCTTCTAGGCCACAGCACCAGATTCTGTGCCAGACACCCCCACCCACGTAGGTCATATTCTCATTATTATCCACAGTGGTGTGCTTGTAATTGAGGGGAACGGCACAAGCAGTAGTCTGCTGCACTGGCTGCCCATTTCCCTTTCTTCTAACAGTCACCTAGTTATCTGGAGAAAAGATAATTCCTGTGGGAATGACATTTGTAACAGTCAATTACAATAACCAACAAGCCACGTTGGGCTTGTATGTGGTTAAAAGCAGGAGGGCCAGCATTGTGGGGCCGTGACTAGTGGAAACTAGTACGACTTGATTGGAGATTCATCTATCTACATGCTATATCCCTTGCAAGCGAATTAAGGCCATAAGACAATAGGAGTAGAATTGGGCCATTCAGCCCTTCGAGTCTGCTCTGCCATTCCATCATAACTGAACCCAGATCCCACTCAACCCCATACACCTACCTTCTCACCATATCCTTTGATGCCCTGACCAATCAGAAAATAATCAACTTGTGCTTTAAATATACCCACAGGCTTGTCCTCCACTGCTGTCTGTGGCAAAGCATTCCACAGATTCACTAGACTCTCTGGCTATATAAAAAAAAAAAAAAAAAAAAATTCCTCCTTACCTCTGTTCTAAAAGGTCACCCCTCAATTTTGAGGCTGTGTCCTCAAGTTCTGGATATCCCCCACTAGAGGAAACATCCTCTCTACATTCATCCTATCTAGCCCTTTCAAAGTTTCAATTAAGAAAGGTACTGGAATGTGCCACAGTAGTGTTCAAGGATGGCACTGGAAAACTCAAAACATATCAAGGGTAAAATAGTGTTAAATGAAAATATGCACGTTTTACAAAACCTGTCTGTTTCCTTGTACGATCTGTGGAAAAAGTAGCCAGTTTGATTGAAATTACTGCTGTACAAAGGGGGTCTCACCAGTTACTGAGAGCAAGGGCTCATGTAATTGCTGGAAAAAGCACATGTAATATTGGATCTATTTTCTCAATAAATAAATGAGCAAGTACGATGTTTTTATATTGTTATATTGTTTAATTGGGTTATCTTTATCTAGTTTTAGTACTTATGTGAAGATCAGATGATGTTTTAGGTCATTTATGCAATTAGAGAAAATTCTGCAGGGTTCAAACTTTCTAGCCCCACTGTATGTGGACCCTTGTATTTAATAACTGGTAGAACCTCCTTTAGCATTAATAACCTCCACCAAACATTTCCTGTAGCTGCTGATCACACATGCACAATGACCACATAACAAGGAGATATTGTAGGCCGTTTCTTCATACAAAACAGTTTCAGTTCATCAATATCTCTGGAATGCCTTGCATGAACAGCCCTCTTCAGGTCATGCCACAGTATCTCAATTGGGTTAAGGTCAGGACGCTGACTTGACCATTCAAAAACCATGATTTTTCTTTTTTTAAACCATTCTGTTGATTACACTTGTGTTTCAGATCATTGCCATGTTCTATTATCCAACTTGTATTAAGTTTCAGGTGAAGGACCACTACCCTGACAATGTCCTGTAAAATGTCTTGAATTCCTTGTTCCCTCAACAATTGCAAGTTGTCCAGTCCTTGAGGCACCCAAAGCAACCCCATATGATGCTCCTTCCATCATGCCTTAGGGTTAGGGTTGGGTAATCCTAACCAGTTAGTGTGTAGTGCCCTTTTTCCTCTAAATGCATTTCTGCCAAAAAATTCAACTTTTGCCTCATCTGTCCACAGAATGTTTTCTCAGTAGCATTGTGGAACATCCAGAATGTCCTTTGAAAACCTGAGACGTACAGCAATGTTGTTTTATTTTTGGAGAACAGTGGTTTCCTCTGTGGTGTCCTTGCATGAATACTATTGTTCAGTGTGTTTTTTTAATATAGTGGACACAGAGACTTCAGCCAGTTCTGGAGATTTCTGCAGGGCTTCTGCTGTTACCCTTGGGTTTGTTTTCACCTCCTTCAGCATTGCATATTATGCTCTTTGTGTGATCTTTGCAGGATGCCCACTCCTAGGGAGAGTTGCAACAGTACTGAATTTCCTCCATTGGTAGACAATTGCTCTTGCTATGCGCAGATGAACACTCGGGTCTTTAGAAATGCTTTTGTAGCCTTTTCCAGCTTCATGCATCTCTACAATTCTTCTAAGGTCCTCTGAAAGTTGTTTCGATTTTGGCATGGTGAGCATAAACAGATCTTTCTTGAGAAGAGCTGCTCTAACAGTAACCTGACTTGTGTATCTTTTTTATAGGGCAGGGCACCTTTACAACCTACACCTCCAATCTCATCTCATTTATTGGAGCATCTGACTCCAAATAGCTTTTGTAGAAGGCATTACCCCAGAGGTTCACATACTTTTTCCAACAAATACATGTAATATTGGATTATTTTTCTCAATAAATAAATGAGCAATTGCAGGTGTCCCCACTTTTTGAATGTTCACTTTACGAAGCCTTGCTGTTACGAAAGACCTATATTAGTTACCTGTTTTCGCTAACAGAAGGTGTTTTCACTGTTACGAAAAAAGGCAGTGCGCATCCCGAGCAGCCAAGCTCCTCCCCCAGAACTGCATTCTAGCTGGCATTGCATAAACACGTGCCTGTGAGCATCTCTGCTTTATCTCAATTTATTCTGAGCATCCGTTAGCAAGATGAGTTCTAAGGTATCGGAAAAGCCTAAAAGAGCTCATAAAGGTGTTACACTTAGCGTAAAACTAGACATAATTAAGCGTTTCAGTCGTGGTGGACGAAGTAAGGACAAATTGAGTTTGGCTTGTGGAAGTTGACGAAGATGATATTGAAGAGGTTTTGGCATCCCATGACCAAGAACTGATAGATGAAGAGCTGATGCAATTGGAAGAGGAAAGGATAACAATCAAAACCGAATGCAGTAGCAAACGGACCGAAAATGAAGTCGTCCAGGAACTGAACGTGAAGCAACTGCGTGAGATTTTCGCTGCAATGATTGCAGAAAAGTACAACTTTAATTTTGAAAGGGTACATAGGTTTAGGGGATATTTGCAGGATGTTTTGAGTGCTTACAAAGAACTGTATGATAGAAAATGCGGCGAGGCTAGCAGTCAAGCATACTGTCGTTTTTCAAGCCTTCCACAGCAGGTGATGAACCTCAACCTTCGACATCGAGGCAGGCAGACATAGAAGAAGATTACCTGCCTGCCCTGATGGAAACAGACGACGATGAGATGACACCCCAGCCTCCGGGCTGCGGACCGATACCAATCCATGAAGCATGCAGCGGTGCAGTGGTAGCCAGGCCGCACCCAGTGCATCTTTAAGAAAAAAGCCAAAATAAACAAGTTAATTAATTAGGTGCTGCTTGGCACGTAAATGTTGGCCCAGATCAGAGGCGATTTGGACTGGGTTGACATTTATGTGCCGGGCGGCACCTAATTAATTAGCTTGTTTATTTCGTCTATTTTAAAGATGCGCTGGGTGTGTCCTGGTCACCACTGCACGCTTCGCAGCCCGGTATCGGTCGGTGGCCTGGAGGGTGGGGACCACTGCACCACCCCAACCTCCAACGACTCAGCCTAACACACCATCATCAGTGTGCTCAGTGCTGTCTTCCCGATTCCAGTAGGTGATGCTACACTGTACCTACATTATTTCTACTTTATAGGCTGTGTATTTTTATGCGTTATTTGGTATGATTTGGCAGCTTCATAGTTTAAAGGTTACTGGAGAGTGTGTTTCTGCCGAGAGCGCTTGCGCCGTGTTTTTGCTTACATGAGATTTTCGCTATGGTGGACAGTGCGGCAATGATTGTGGAAAAGTATTTCTACTTTATATAGGCTGTGTATTTATCATATTATTCCTGCTTTTATTATATGTTACTGTTATTTTAGGTTTTGTGTTATTTGGCATGATTTGGTAAGTTACTTTTTGGGTCTGCGAACACTCTCAAATTTTTCCCATATAAATAAATGGTAATTGCTTCACTTTATGACATTCCAGTTTACGAACCATTTCATAGGAACACTCTGCCTTTGGATGGCAGGGGAAACCTGTATTATGTTTTTTGTGTTAGTTGTTTAATTGGGTTCTCTTTATCTCGCTTTAGGACTCGTCTGAAGATCTGATCCCATTTTAGGTCATATTTATGCAGAAATAGAGAAAATTCTACAGGGTTCACAAACTTTCTAGCACCACTGTACTTTTTCCAGTTTAGACTGTGAATGATTAAACAAAGTGTTCAATAAAGACTTGAAAAATACAATTGTTTGTGTGTTATTAGTTTAGGCAGATTGTGTTTATCTATTATTGTAAGATGAAGATCAGACGACATTTTATCAGCAATTAGTACAGAAAATCAGTATTTCCAAAGGGTTCACAAACTTTTCCAACTGCATATAACACACACACACACAAGAGAGGAGTATGTTACATATTTGAGTTGAGATGGATTCTATATTGAGTTGGAGTTTATAGCTCACCAGGGAGGTGTGTTGTGTATTTAATTTCAGTAATATTATAAACCTGTTTGATTAAGCATTTTTTCACTTAATTCATTATGGATTTTATGTAAAAGTATGAGTGGCATCATCATGCCACAGTGTCATATGCGTGCACCTCACTAGAGTAAGGCCGAAGTAGACGCACAAAATCTCTTTTTCAGTTAGTTACTTCTGCTGGGACAGGTTACATTGTGGGGCTGACTGTTTGTACAGATGCTGAAAACTCAGTGTATTAAAAGGCTCATGCAACAAGTTGTCCAATTTTATTGAGTGGTTTTGGGCCCCTTATCTGCTAAAGGCTGTGCTGTGCATTGGAGAGGGTCTAGAGAAGGTTCATGAGAATGATTCTGGAAATGAAAGGGTTAACATATGAGAAGCATTTGACTCTAGGCCTGTACTCACTGGAGTTTAAAAGAATGAGGTGTGATCTCAATGAAACCTCTTGATTCTTGAAAGGTCTGGGTAGAGTGGATGCAGAGAGGATATTTCCAATAGTAGCTAGGACCAAAGGATAGAGCCTCAGAACAGAAGGATGTCCCTTTAGAACAGAGATGAAGATGAATGTGTTTCGCCAGAGGATGGTGAATCTGTGAAATTCATTGCCACAGATGGATGTGGAAGTCATTCGGTATATTTAAAGCAGAAGTTGATGGGTGCTTGATCAGTTGGCATCAAAGGTTATAGGGAGAAGGCAGGAGAATGGGGTTGAAAAGGATAATAAATTGGCCATGATTGAATGGCAGAGCCTTTTGATGGGCCAAATTGCCTAATTCTGTTATGTTTTATGGGATGGCACTTGCAAAGAAATGATTTGATTTATGAATCATTGATTGAGGGAGATTTGATAGAGATACAAAATTGAAGGCTATAGATAGGGTAAATGCAAGTGGCTTTTTCCACTGAGGTTGGGTGCGACTACAACTAGAGGTCATGAGTTGAGGGTGAAGGTTTAAGGGGAACATGAGGGGAAATATCCCTCAGGGTGGGGAGTGTGGGATGAGCTGTCATCAAGTGGTGCATGCAAGCAGCAGGCGCTGCGGTGCTCTCCTAATCATAGACCAAGATCAAACAAACAACAGGAATTCTGCAGATGCTGGAAATTCAAGCAACATATATCAAAGTTGCTGGTGAACGCAGCAGGCCAAGCAGCATCTATAGGAAGAGGCGCAGTCGACGTTTCAGGCCGAGACCCTTTGTCAGGACTAACTGAAGGAAGAGTGAGTAAGGGATTTGAAAGCTGGAGGGGGAGGGGGAGATGCAAAATGATAGGAGAAGACAGAAGAGATAAACCAAGATCATTGTCTCAAATAGGTTCCCAACCAGGGGTCCGCAGGCTCCTTGGGAACCCCTCCCCTCAAAACTGAATCCATTCTGCAAACATGAATGATGTCTGGTTAGGTTAGATAATAAGAACAAAACTGTCCATGGTAGCAAAATGAAAAATAAAAAAATAGAAAAGTCTGCAAATACTCAGGAGATCAGGCAGTGTCTGAGATTTGAATCTGTACTCTATCTGAATAAGTGTTTTGCCCATCGGAACCTGAATGCAGCCAAAAGCTTCCCCTCCCCACCCCCCATTCCTTTGTGTGGAGATTATGCCCAGTTTGACCTCTTAGCAAGGCTTCCTGCCCCTTCAACTCCCCCTCCCCCAGGTCTTTGTCTCCATTCGTTTGGCTGTGTTTCTGCTCTCTAACCACCCCTATTCACTTGTTTATCAGCTAACCTTGTTAATTGTTCATGTCCCCCACAACCCCAGAGCTTAACTAGCTTCGTCTGTTTCTGGTGAAGTATCTTCCACCTGAAGCGTTAACTCTGCCCTTCTTGCCACAGATGAGACCTGATGTGCAGACTGTTTCCACTGTGTTCTGTTTTATTTGGCGTTCCATTATCAGACGGGAGAGCAGGTTTCAAGGTGGGGTGGGGGCCGAGAATGTGAGAGAAATATTCATGCAGGGAGAGATTGCGATCTGGATCTCTGACTTGATGAGATGATGAATTAATCAAAATCTTAAGGAGTGGGATGTTTGTTGTAGCTTTTCATATTTGATCTGATGAAAGATTTCTTTCCAATAATGGGTTCGGGCACAAAGAAATTAATTCATGCTGAGGAACTTTAGAGAAGAACTATTTGCATTTGGGTTAAAAAGAGAAGTTGTGTGTTGAAAAGCTGGCTACTTGGGCTGTCCTTACCAAAGGAAGTCTTCGCTCATTACCCAGTGTTTTCTATATTCTGATCTGTCTTAATCATCATTCTTGGTTATTTAGTCGTGGGTTATGTGGAAATTTTAACTTTGATCTTCCACATTTCAATAAAATGGAGTTTGTTAATTGAGGGTTGGTTTATTAATTGTGGATTGGTACAGCCACGTGGTAATTTAAGTTTTGGAATTGCAACTGAAGATAAACTGATTTTCCATTTTAAAATAAGAAGGTCCTTTAATTACAGATCACAAATCTAGCCAGGAGGCTCTTCATCATTGAAGGAAAATGATTTTTGTAGTTTGGGGGGAGGGGTGGCAAAGGGAGCTTGATGTATTGTATATCACGGCCTTTCTAGGCTAGTGAAACAAAATCTCTAATTGATGAACGCTTGGTCCTTCGTAATCCTGCCTATGTGAAATTCAACAATGAATTAACTGAGTCCTTGTCACCCAGAATACGGCACTAACTAATAAAGGTTGGCAAAGGACTGTTGAATTTATGAAATGGATTAAAATCTGTAAGGAGATTAATTGATAATTTCCCATTCTCCCACTTTGTATCTGTAGGATTTGGGTGTGAGCTGAAGTGCATTCATGTAAATGTTTGCATTACTGAATTGCATCTTCGTGTTTGCAAAGGTGGCCTTTTTATAAGCACAAACTTTTATTTTTCCTTGCTCACTGCAGAGATCAAATTTTATAAAAACTCACGATTTGGTATTGGCTTGAACTGCTTTATCCCCCACTTTACTCATCCTGTAAGAAGCTTATAGCACTCTTCATTATAAACCGTGTACTCACGCAAGAGGGACAATGCATCCCATCTCTAGAAACCCTCTATTGAGTTGAGGCAGTTGCAGTAAAGGAGTAGCTACCATTGTATATTATTCAAGTACAGAAGTTATAATATTGTCTGCCCCTAAGTATACTGAATCAGGTTTATTATCACTGTTGTGAAATTTATTGTTTTGCAGCAACAGTATGGTGCAAAACATCGACTGTTTATTCCTTTCCATAGATGCTGCTTGACCTGAGTTTCTCCAGCTTTTGTGTGTTGCTCAGGATTTCTAGCATCTGCAGAAACTTTTGTTTCAGATTCTGAAATCTGGTTTAAAATTGCATTGGTGTAAGTATTGACAGTATTCATAAGCATGCAGATGTAATGGGTTTATCTGAGTAAGTGTAATCCCTGCTGTTTGCATGCACTAATTTTAAGTTTCTGGAAAAGAATAGTTTCCTAGAATCTTTTTTTTTGAAAATGAGCATTTTAAAATTTTAATTTTTGTAAATTTGTCAGGCTTTGTGGACAGGTCTGTGGAAAACCTCTATAGTTCTCTAGGGAATTCATGTGGAAAGGTTTTGGATGGGGTAGGTGTTGTGGGGAAGTTGAACAAAGCCTCTCCCTCACTGAGAGTTCAGCAGCGAGAAAGCCACGGTCAAATTCCAGCCATTCAGCCGTGCTGCCTTTGCCATAGTCAGTGCCCGTTGGTTTAGCCACGCTGCGTTTGCAAGGTTTGAGGTGCTGCTCCATAAAAAAAAAATTACATCAGGCTATTGAGAAATAAGTGAAATTACAAAGTGCGTGCCTTTGCTGCCTGCCATATTTAAGAAAACTGAGGAATGAACTAATCCAATTGTTTGTTTCAACAATATGATTTTATAAAATAGCAGGAAATGCATTTCTGTTCTAGCAGAAACTCAGACAACAGTATATAAAGTTAACATTACACATATCCATATAAAGAATGAACATAAAAAGTGCTCTCCCCGCCACCATTCACATTTGTAAATCTTGGAATTCTTTCCTGTCACTCAGAGAAAGTCCTCATGGTGCAGGAAGAGGGCTAGTAACAGTGTAAAACCATAAGATATAGGAGCAGCATTAGCAATTTGACCCATGGCTGATCCATTTTTTTTCCTCTCGGGCCCAATCTCCTGCTTTCTCCACATCTCCCTTCATGCCCTGACCGATCAAAAATCAACCTCTACCTTAAATATACATAAAGACTTGGTCTCCACCGCTGCCTGTGGCAACAAATTCCAGATTCACCACTCTGGCTAAAGAAATTCCTCCAAACCTTCATTTCAAAAGGACACCCCTCTATTCTGAGGCTGTGTCCTCTGGTCTTAGATTCTCCCATCATAGGAAACATCATCTCCACATCCACTGTATCAAGGCCGTTCACCATTCAATAGGTTTCAATTGGCTCGCTCCTCATTCTTTTGAATTCTAGTGAACAGAGGCCCAGAGCCATCAAATGTTCTTCATATGACAAGCCTTTCAATCCTGGAAGCATTTTTGTGAACATCCTTTGAGCCCTCTCCAATTTCAGCGCATCCTTTCTAAAATAAGAGGTTCAGAACTGCTCATAATCCTCCAAGTGAGGCCTCACCAGTGCTTTATAAATTCTGTATATTACATCCTTTTATATACTAGTCCTCTTGAAATGAATGCTTACATGACATTTGCCTTCCTCATCACAAACTCAGCCTGCAAATTAACCTTTTGGGAATCCTGCACAAGGGCTCCCAAGTCCCTTTGCACTTCAATTTTTTGTATTTTCTCTCCATTTAGAAAATAGTCCACTTTCATTTCTTCTACCAAAGTACATGACCATACACTTCCCAACACTGTATTCCATCTGCTGCTGCTTTGTCCATTCTCCAAATCTGCCTAACTCCTCCTGTAGCCTCTTCACTTCCTCAAAACTACCTGCCCCCAAACTTCCTAAGAAAGCCATCAATTCTGTCAACCAAACCATTGACATGTAAAAAGAAGTGGTCCCAATACAGACCCTGGTGGAACACCACTAGCCACTGGCACCCAACCAGAAGAGGCTCCCTTTATTCATTGCCTTCTGCCAATCAGCCACTGTTTTTTCCATGCTTGCATTTTTCCTGTAATACCATGGTTTCATAGCTTGTTAAGTAGCCTCATGTGTGGCACTTTGTCAAAGGACTTCTGAAAATCCAAGTACACAACATCAACCAATTCTCCTTTGTCTATCCTTGATATTTCTTCAAAGAATTCCAACAGATTTAGTCATGGAGAAGTACAGCAGAGAAGCAGGCCCATCAGCCCATCTAGTCCATGCCTACTGCCATTGTCCTGAACTGGGAACATAGCCCTCCATGCCACCACTATCCATGTACCTATCCAAATTTCTCTAAGTGTTGAAATCGAGCTCATGCACCATTTGTGCTGGCAGCTCATTCCACGCTCTCACGATCTTCTGAGTGAAGGAGTTTCCCCTCATGTTCCCGTTGGCCTTGTTGATGGTTCCTCAGTTTTATCCCACAAGTGGTGTGGCTAAGATCTTGTCAAGGTGTTCACATTAATCTTCTGGGAGGAAGAGAAAGTTGAAAAGTTTGAGTGTTGTAAGTTTAAATAATTTGAGGCCAGCTTTACTCAATTTTTGATTTGTGGGTTACGGGGTATTTTGGCTAAACAGTTGCGCTGACAACATCCTCCAACTTCATTTCTTCTGCTCCACCCCAGTGCAGGAGCCACCAATCAAGTGAAGACTTCGAAGGACAGAAGAGGTCTTGTGTGGCTGTGAGTCTCTTGACTATCCAGTTGCCAGGTTCAGCTGGTCAGAGGTCTCTCTGACCTCAGCAGTTAACTGTTTATTCCCACAGATGCTACCTGACCTACTGAGTGTTTCCATCTCTTTGTTCTTATTACACATTTTCATCTTGTTTTAATAATGAAAATGTAAGTGGGCTACGTTGCTGAGTGATAGGGACCAACCATCAACATCAGTTGCTCAGTCTCAGCATGACCATGGGAGACTGGATTAACTAGTGAATGACTGTCAGAGCATGGCCAGACTCATGACTACAACTGCTTTGTTTTCTGGCCATGTCCTGAGTGGAAATGAGTGCACTGCTGGCAACTACAGATCGCACTGGTCCATGATGTGGATAGTACAGCCCATGGTTGAGGATGGGGTGTGGTGAAGGCTCCAATGAGCTGCATAAAAACAAGTGGAAAGAAGTTAATGGGAATGGTTTACTGAGCCAGCAGAGACTCAATAGATTGAATAGATCCCTTTTTGTACCACAAAAGGAACATTTAAGTTTGGATCTTTCTCACATTGCATACACCCACTTGTGTACAGCCCATGAATATTAGCAAATGTTTGGAAGTCCCGTTCTATTGACTTACCGGCCTCTATGGAACTTCATGCATCTTCTCCTGCTTGGGAACTTGATACATGGCCACATTTCACAGGAACAGAACCTTGTGAACTGGGAGGACCTCTTGTAGAAAAGTTCACTGAAATATTGAGGTCAACTTGCATTCAGTATGAAACAGTTAATTAAATTCAAAACAACATGTACAAAATACTAGGGGAACACAGGAGGTCAGGCAGCATCTATGAAAATAAATAAATAAATAATATGTATTGGATTAATGGGAGAAGCCAGGAAGTGGTAGTAGATGATTGTCTCTGAATATGACCAGTGGTGTGCTGCAGGGGTCTAATGATTTAGATGATAATGTAGTAAACTGAATCAGCAATTTGCAGATGGTACGAAAGACTGGGGCCTGAAGCACAGATAGGTGTGAGTTGTTGCACTTTGGCAGAATAAACTAGGGTAGGACTTCAACGGTGAGCGGTAAGGCACTGAGCTGTGCAGTGGAACAGAGACCTGGAATATAGAAACCATAATGCCTTGAAAGTGGTGTCACTGGTAGATAGGGTTGTAAAGAGAGCTTTTGGCACATTGGTCCTCATAACTCTTAAGTACTGAGTATGGAAGATGTTATGTTGAACTTATATAAGATGTTGGTGAGGCCTAATTTGAAGTATTGTGTCAGTTTTGGTCACCTGCCTACAGGAAGGATGTCAACAAGTTTGGTTGAGTGCAGAGAAAATTTGCAAGGATTTTGATGGGACTTGAGCTGAATTGTAGGGAAAGATTGAATAGGTTAGGAGGTTATTACCTGGAGCAAAGGAGAATGGAGAGAGATTTGATAGAGGTATACAAAATTGGAAGGTATAGATCATAACACAGCACAGTACAGACCCTACACCCAACAACATTGTGCTGAACTTTTAAATGTCTCTAGTTTATCTGCTTCTACCACCATACCCGGCAGTGTGTGCCATGCAGTCACTATTCTGTTTTGGGAGGAAAAACACTACCTGTGTTATATCCCCGAACCTTTCCTTCACTGGACTTCAGACATCTGGGAAATGGAGATAACAGAGGTGACATCTGGGAAATGGAGATAATAGAGGTGACATCTGGGAAATGGAGATAATAGAGGTGACATCTGCTGGGAAATGGAGGTAACAGGTGACTACTTGATGGGAAATGGAGGTAATAGAGGTGACATCTGGGAGATAAATGGAGGTAATAGGTGACTTCTGGGAGATAAATGGAGATAACAGAGGTGACATCTGCTGGGAAATGGAGGTAACAGAGGTGACATCTGGGAAATGGAGATAACAGAAGTGACTACTTGATGGTGGCCATGGACTTAGTTGCCGAAGTGCTTGTTTTATACTGCTTGGCTCTTTGAGGATTTAATATCACCTGTGTATATTGTGAATTTTGTTAAGTGTACAATGAAGTACATGATAAATATAGAGGAAAAAGTTGTTACATTAAGTATGTGTCTATTAAATAGTTAAGTTGAAATAAATAGTGCAATAAAAGAAATTTTTAAAGTAGTGAGGTAGTGTTCATGGGTTCAATATCCATTTAGGTGTCTGAGGGGAGGAAGCTGTTCCCAAATCACTGAGGGTGTGCCTTCAGGCTTTTGTACTGCCTTCCCGACAGTGACAGTGTGAAGGGGGCAAGTTCTGGGTTGTGAGGAACCTTCAAGATGGACACGGCCTTCCATAGGCACCACTTCTTGAAGATGTCTTGGATACTACAGAGGCTAGTGTCCATGATGGAGCAGACTAATTTTACAAGTTTCTGCAACTTAATTCCACCTTGTGCAGCAGCGCGTCCCCCACCATACCAGCCAGTCAGAATGCTCTGCATGGTACATTTGTAGAAGTTTGTGTATGAGGGACCCATTATTTGCACATTGTACAAGAATAACTCGTGCAGTAGTATATTTGATGTTGTACGTTTACACAGATGGCACAGCAGAGATCAAAAATCTGTATTTGATGGAAGTGTCAGTATATCCCATAATTAAACTGTAAGGATAAACAGGAGAGATTCTGTAGCTGCTGGAAATCCAGAGTAACACACAAAAACGCTGGAGGAACCCTGCAGGTCAGGCAGCATCTATGGAGATAGATACTTTATTAATCCCAAAGGAAATTAGTGTCACAGTGGCATTACAAGTGTGTGTGTGTGTGTATGTATATATGTGTGTATGTGTATGTATGTATATATACATATATACCTGAAACAGTCTAAGAGAAGGGGGTCATCACTTCCCCAGCTATAGGTTGACTCATTATAGAGCCTAATGGCTGAGGGTAAGAATGACCTCAAACAGCGCTCTTTGGAACAGCATGGTTGTCTTAGTCTGTTACCAAAAGTGCTCCTCTGTTCAGCCAAGGTGGCATGCAGAGATGATGTTTCAGACCGAGACCCTTCATCTCTCTGCCAACTGTATTCCACTCCATAGAAGTTGCCTTAACTGTAAGCAAGTACCCCTCTTCTTTCCCCCCCGCCCCCCCCAAAAAGTCAGGTTTGCCAGATGGGAAGAATGGAACTTGCTTTGAGTAGCTGGGAGAAATATTCTTTCCTTTGATATGGCACATCTGGAAAAAAAAACATTCTAAATGATTACATTGTGCAAGGCTTCTAAACTTCAGAAGCCTCCACTGAACTTTCTCCTTCCTCTTCCTCCCTTTTTCATTGCCCCCCCTACATACATCTACCCAACACAAATTAAGTAACTTTTAAGTATTACTCTAATACTTCCCCAAACTAATAAATTTTCTGTGCAAGCTAATACTTTTCCATATTCCTCATAATGAAGCAATCATTGACAATTTTTGGCAATGGGCAGCTCCTCCTAATTATGCCTAAAGATTCTGCTGGGAATTGGAGAATGGCTGGCGTATATAGTGTTTGTCCAAGCAGTCAGTTTAATTTCTCCAAAGTAGGTACTAGCCAAAGCTCATGAAGTGACATGGAGACAATTTGTAGCATACAGGATTTTTATTAGGAGGGAAAGGCACTGGGTTACAAGGTAATTTTGTGAACACCTGTAATGGGTAACTGCAAACTAGGCCACATTCCATTCATTTAGATGACCATGAGACATAGCAGAATTAGGCCATTCAGCCCTTCCTGTTTGCTCCACCATTCCATCATGGCTGATCCTGGATCCCACTCAACTCTATAAATCTGCTTTCTTGCCATATCCTTTGAAGCCCTGACTGATTGGGAAAACAATCAACTTGCACCTTAAGTATACCCGTGGACTTGTCCTCCACCGTAGTCTGTAGCAAAACATTCCACAGATTCATGACCTAAAAGGTCGCCCCTCAATTTTGAGTGTGTGCGCCCTCTAGTTTTGGATACCTCCACCAGAGGAAACATCCTCTCCACATCCTCCCTATCTAGTCCTTTCAATATTCGGTAGTTTTCAAGCAGATCTCTCTGCATTCTTCAAAATTCCAGTGAGTACAGGCCCAAAGCTGCCAAACACTCATGTTAACCCCTTCATTCCCGGAATCATCCTTATGGGACTCTCTTGAATGACAACACATCTTTTCCATAACTGTTGACAATACTCCAAGTGCACCCTAACTAGTGTCTTATAAGGCCTCAGCATTATCTCCTTGCTTTCATATTCTATTCCCCATGAAATAAATGCCAACATTGCGTTTGCCTCTTTACTACAGATTCAACCTGTAAATTAACCTTCTGGGAGTCTTGCATGAGGACTCCCAAGTCCGTCTGAACCTCTGTGATGTATGAATCTCCCCATTTAGATATAGTCCACACTATTGTTCCCTTTACCAAAATGTATTTCCATACATTTCCCAACACTATTCCCATACATTTCCCAACACTATTCCATCTACTTTTTTGCCCATTCTTCCTCCGCACTACCTACCCCTCCACCTATCTTTGTATCATCTGCAAACTTTGCCACAAAGCCATCGATTCCACTATCCAAATCATTGACAAATAACGTGAAAAGAAGTGATCCCAATACTGACCCGAGTAACAACTCTAGTCACCAGCAACCAACCAGAAAAGGCCCCCTTTGTTCCCACTTGTTGCCTTCTGCCTGTCAGCTATTCCTCTATCCATGCCAATATTTTTCCTGTAACTCCATATGATTTTATCTTGTTAAACAGCCTCGTCATGTGTGACACCTTATCAAATGCTTTCTGAAAACCCAAATGACATCCACAGCCTCTCCTTTGTCCACCCTGCTTTTACTTTCTCAAAGAACTCTTAAGAGCTTTGTCATGCAAGATTTCTCTTTACAGAAACCATGCTGACTTGGACTTATTTTATCATTGGTCTCCAAGTACCCCAAAACCTCATCCTTAATAATACACTTCAGCACTTTCCCAACAACTAAGGTTAGGCTAACCAGTCTATTATTTACTTTCTTTTCCCTTCCTCCCTTCTTAAAGAGTGGAGTGATATTTGCAATCTTCCAGTTCTCCGGAGCCATGCTAGAATCAAGTCGTTCTTGAAAGATCATGACTACTGCACCTCTTATCTCTTCAGCAACCTCTCTCAGAACTCTGAAATGAAGTCCATCTGGTCCATGTGGCTTATCCATCTTAAGATCTTTCAGTTTGCCGAGCACTTTTTTCTCTTTGTAATAGCAATGGCACTCACTCTTGTTCCCTGACACTCATGAACCTCTTTCACACTGCGAGTGCCTTCCACAATGAAGACAGATGCAAAGTACCCTTTAAGTTCATCTGCCATTTCTTTGTCCCCCTCACCAGCATCATTTTCCAGTGGTCCAATATCAATTCTCACCTCCCTTTTACTCTATATATAACTGAAAAAGCTTTTTGTATTCTGTCTTTTTTATTGGCTAGTCTGCCCTCATATTTGTTCTCTTCCCTTACAGCTTTTTTAGTTGCCTTTTGTTGGATTTTAAGAGCTTCCCAATCATCCAACTTCCCACTCACTTTTGCTACCTTGTATGCCCTTTCCTTGGCTTTTATGCTGTCCTTAACTACTTTTGTCAGGCTTGGTTGCCTACCTCTGCCACTTGATAACTTCTTCCTCTGTGGGACATATCTATCCTGCGCTTTGTGAACTATTCCCAGAAATTCCAGTCATCTCTGCTCTGCTGTCATCCCTGCCAGTATCCTCCTCCAATCCACCTGGCTAAGCTCCTCTCTCATGCCTCTGTAATTTCCTTTATTCCATTACAATAATGATACATGTGACTTATGCTTCTCCCTCTCAAATTGCAGTATGAATTCAATCATATTATGATCACTGCCTCCTAAGAGTTCCTTTACATTAAGTTTCTTAATAAGATCTGGGTTATGACACAACATCCAGTCTAGGCTAGCTTTTCCCAGAGTAGGCTCAAGCAAAAGCTGCCCTAAAAAGCCATCTTGTAGGCATTCAACAAATTCCCTCTCTTGTGATCCAACGGCAACCTGAATTTTCCCAATCCCCTTGCATATTGAAGTCCCCCATTACAATTGTGACATTACCCTGATTACATGCCTTTACCAGCTCCCTTTGCAATCTCAACCTCACATCTTGGCTACTGTTTGGAGGCCGATATATGGTTCCCATAATGGGTTTTTTTCATTCTTAGTTTCTTAACTCCACCCACAAAGATTCAACATTCTCTGACTGTCACCTCTTTCTAAAGATGTAATTCCATCTTTTACCACAGAGCCACTCCACCGCCTATGCCTTCCTGCTTGTGCTTTCAATACAAAATATATCTTTGATATTAAGCTTCCAACTATGGTCGCCTTTCAGCCACGTCTCAGTGATGTTCACAACGTCATACCGACCGATCTCTAATTGTGCCACAGGTTCATCCACCCTATTACAAATGCTAAACATATTTAAATACAGCACCTTCAATCCTACATTCTTCACCCTTTTGAATTTTGCCTCTGGTACAATTTAACTCTTTGCTCTGTCTGCATTTGTACCCAGTCATTGGCTTGTCCTTCCTTATATTCATGTTACACCCTTCATCTACTTGTGAACCTGCTGGTTCATCCTCAGCTCTATCATATTGGTTCCCATCCCCCTGCCATATTAATTTAAACCTCTCCCAACAGCTCTGGTAAATCTGCCCACAAGAGTGTCCTAAGTGTTGGAGCCAAGCTGATTCCAAATATATTACTTCACTTTCCTCTGGGCTATATCAGTGAGGCCACCTGACGGACCTTGACAACTGGGCATCTTGAGATCTGCAAACCTTCTGCCCAGGCTTTTGAAAAATATTCCCTTGTCCTTCAAGACAGATGGATGCCATTGTTGTCATCATTATTTTGTAACATTTGAACAATACTGTCCATTTCTTGGGCCCGATTACAGATTTTTTTTGCCTCAATCTCCAGTCTTTCAATTTCCTTTGAGCAAACAATGTGACATGGCGATATTAATTGTGAGGTTTTGAAAGTGGGTGTGATGAGGATGGTTTTTTTGGCTGTTTTAGGAAAAGTGGAAGTACTCACCAACTGCATCTCAGTGTGGTATGGCAGTTGTCCCGTATCTGACCGTAAAACACTCCAGCATGTGATGAAAACTGCCCAGCGGATTATCGGCACCCAATTGCCCACCATTGAGAACATCTACCGTAAACGCTGCCTGGGCAGGGCAAAAAGCATTATCAAGGATGCATCTCACCCTAACCATGGACTTTTTACTCTCCTCCCATCCGGTAGGCGCTACAGGAGCCTCCGTTCCCGCACCAGCAGGCACAGGAAGAGCTTCTTCCCTGAGGCTGTGACCCCGCTGAACCTCTTATCACAGTGCTAAGCAGTATTGCACCCATATTTTACTGGCTCCGTACTTTTATATTTTGCAGTTATTTTGTAAATATCATTTTTTCGCATTTCTGGTCAGATGCTAACTGCATTTCATTGGCTTTGTATCTGTACTCGGCACAATGACAATAAAGTTGAATCTAATCTAATCTAATCTCGGCAAAAAGTGGCAACCCTACAGCTGTGTCTGGTATTTCCTCATTGGCTTTTTCCCAACCCTCTACCAGCCTGTTATACATATATGTGTCTGAGACAGATGCCTCTACTGGCCTGTTACACGTATCTGTGAGACTGATCAGTGCAGCATTCTGATCACATTGTGTCAGGATCAAATATGCTACCAATTTTTGCTGTCCTTAATGTGTAAAAATAAAATTAAATATGCATAAGGAATGCTAAATATGGGATATCAAATGTAGGGAAAGAGAATACAGTACGTGGCAGGCCTTTGGGAGCCATGGGATCTTTGGCAAGTCATTCACTCCATGAAAGGGGGTACACATGTATATGGGCTGGTAAGGCAGGTGTACAGTCAATGTTGAGCATAACGTGTTGGAGGACAGCTCCTTCCTGCCTGGTGCTTGATATTCCTCAGTCAACCAAAGTCTGTTTCTGCATGTGGAAGAAATTCATAATCTTCACCAGGTTCTGCCTTGGAGATATTCACATTGGTCTGAGAGTTGGCCCATGTTTTCCAGGGACTCGCCATGCGCCTCTATTAGGGGACTGCACTGTGCAGCTGGGGCCTGTGGGTAGAGGACTTTTGCCTAGCAGATGCTGAGTGTGTTGCTGATTATTTTGTATGCTTCAGTGTACGTATTGATTATAGTTCGGGGTTCTCTGCCTTAAAGATCTTGTTCAGTCATCTCCCTGCAGAGCTATTCCAAACACGGTGTGAATTCCTTCCTTAGAGCATATAGGAATGTTATACTTGAGTCAGTGCAGGGAACAGCACCATCCATTCTAGGTGGTTTCTTTCAACACTTGTCAAAGCCTTTGTCCCCAATAGTTATCAAAAGTATGGCTGCCCAAAGCAATTCATGTCTCTCCTATATTCTCCTCCGAAGAATACAAGCAGTGGTATTAACCATGCATTATTAGATTTTAGTCAAGTCCGCATTGTTGTCCAAAGCTTTCCTGTTTTTCTTGCTCCTATGTTGCATCTGATATCTGATAATCCTGAGTGTGGAGAGCTTAGAGGGATGTGTTTGAATCTCTGGTGACCGCATTCTGGACTAGATCATTTCATCAAACTAGGAATTAAATCTGTGCTGGCTAACCTGTAATACCAGTTCCACCCGTAGATGGTGCTGTTGAGCAGCCAGGCCTAAGCCACAGGAGCTGATCAACTGCTTTGGTCAAGCAAATCTTTTCTGGGGATGTTCAGATTTTACTAAATCCAGGAAAAGACTAGTAGGATTGATTTTTTTTCAGTGTCAGAAATAAAGAAATTATCCAGCAATCCACCTCTTCTTTCCCAAGAAGAATCAGCCTAATATGGGATAGACACTTGGAAAGGTTTCAAAGGGCGAAGGGAGACAAAGGAAGCTCCTCAGACAACCAACTTCAATGTTGAAATGGTTTGGAAAAGTCTATTTAAATCTTCAGTTTTCATCTTTAAAATACAACGAAGTGCAAGATGTTTGCTTAAATGTAGGTACCAGTGGAGAATGGTCAAAGGAATGACGGGGGATGTATAGCGGCTAAATTTTGTGCAAGTGTGGATGAAGTGATTGGCTAGGATGGTGAAAGCTATGTGTTGTGTGTTCAGCAAAAGAAAGTTGTTGTGTGATTTAATAATGGGGACACAGTGGATTCTGGTTAATTGAGACACAATCAGGACCAGTACTTTATGGCCCAATTAAGCGGCTCCTCCAATTAGCAGAAGTTTCATGGAAATAGTTCAAAAGGTATAAAATAAAAAGAAAAACTTGGTTACAAATTATGTCACAAACACTAGGTTTTCTTTTCATTTTATACCTACTACAGGATGGCTGGTTGACTAATAAAATTTATCCTTCCTGTTTTCAGTGCTGCTGATGTGAAATTTTTAAAATTCCACAGGTGTAGTTAAAAAATAAACAAAAGAATTGAGACACTGATATTATTTTCACCAAAATACTTAATTTCATGGGAACAGGTAGTATGAAGTAAATGGTAATTAAATACACAGCTGAAGGTACTGGTAATGTGAAAGAAATGGCAAATGCTGGAACCATTCAACATATGCTTTGCTTGTTAGAGAACTAGACAATAAGACGTAGCATAATTGGACCATTTGGCCCATTGAAGGCTGATTTATACTTGTGCGTTCTAGCCTGCGCTGTAGCCTACGCAAGTGGGCTACGCCGTTGTGAGTATTTATACTTGTGCATTGTTGTGTCTGCATTGCTCTGCAATTCACCACCAAAACACTAGTTGGCGGTGGGGTTTCTGTGCCACTGAGTTTCTTCATGTTGAAACTCAAACTTCAAACAATGGTGACTGTAACTGAAGGAGGGTGAATTTTCTGTGCTTGTCCGGCCACTGAGAGACATGGACGAGGAAATGCATTTCAAATATTTTCAGATGTCGGCAGGTAGATTTGACGATTTGGTTCATCGTCTCCAACCATTAATATCGCATCAGTGTATGCACGGTATACTAGGAGACTGGCAATCACCATTCGAGTTTTAGCTTCAGGTGGGAGTCAATAGGCTGTAGCAGCTAGATACAAACTAGTGTCAAGCACAGGGTCCTCCATAATTTCGGAGGTCTGTAAAGCTTTATGGAAAGCACTGCAGCCAGAGTTCCTTCCCTACCCTTCAGTCGCCCAATGGGAAGCTATTGCAGCGTAGGAGGAAATGCGATGCTACCAAGCGGACCAATCACAGTTGTTGCAGTCTGTGTCGCCGCAAGGCGTAATTACATTTTGGGAGAGGTGCGCGTTAGGCTACGGCGTAGGGTTTGCGTAGAGTACAGCGTAGGGTGCACTGCTACACTGTACCTACGGTGTCCATTTGACGCACAAGTATAAATCAGCCTTGAGTCTGCTCCACCATACCATCATACATTATCCCTCTCACGGTACAGTAGCGTAGTGTTTGAGGAAATTGCTTTACAGTACCAGTGGTCACTGTTTGGAGTTCTATTCCTGCCACTGTGTGTAAGGAGTTTGTACAAGCTCCCTGTGACTTCATGTGTTTCCTCCGGGTTCTCTGGTTTCCTCTCACATTCCAAAGATGCACGTGTTAGGGTTAGTGAGTTGTGGGCATGCGATGTTGGTGCTGGAATTGCAGCAGTTGTGGGCTGCCCCTGGCATGTCCTCAGACTGTATTGGTTATTGACACAAACAATGCATTTCACTACATGTTTCAATGTACATTTGGCAAATGCAGCTAATCTTTCGTAGCAGCAGGAAATGCAAATCAACTGGAGGCTGATGCTGAAATATAGACTGTTTCTCTCTGCAGATGCTGCCTGACTTACTGAGTATTTCCCATAGTTATTGTTGGATTTTATAACTAAAGGGTCCAGTTTCTATGAAATAATTGGTATGTGTAGGAATACAAAAGTGATGACTTTAGGTTAGAAAGCCAGAATGTTGTTTGCTTATCAGCTGGACATTGTGTCCAATTTTTCTGAATGAAGGCATTTCACAGCCTTTTAGAAGGTTGGCTAGAATAGGGCTGAAGTTTGTTATGTTGTACCGGTCAAGATGGTGTCAGCATACAATGCTTCCTGTCACAAAAATGTCTTATATAACTTTTATAATTGTTTTTGCACCTTAAATGTGTTTCTGGGACTGTTAGAGCCTGTGATTTACAGTTTGGAGATCAGTTGAGTGATCCTGCACTTTACTGTCTCTGAGGAGATTCCGGGAAGCAAGTGGACTGTCTCGATGTGAAGAAACTTAGTGACAAAGGTGCAAGCCGATGTCTGATTCCATTATTCGCTGATTAAAGCATCGAAGAAGATTGAGACATTGAGAGGAGCGAGAGTTTAATGCCCCAGGCCTGCCTTTTTGAGCACCGCTGAGGAAGAACCTTTGAGCAGCCTATCGCTGTGTGGCTCACACATGACAGGCGGGTAGGCCTCTGCCTTATGTCCTCCTTTCAATGAATGTCGGCCGTCTCTTGGTTCTATATTTATGGTTTGGACTATTGCATTTATGGACTGAACTTTTTCAGACTTGTGGTTTTTATATTTTTTTTATCGCCCATTCCTTTTCCGTTTTGTTATGCAAGGGGATGGTGTTTGGGGGTTGAGGTTCTGTTAGTTTTTTTGTGTGGGGGAGGTCTAGCTTTTTGGGGTTCAATATTCCTGTTCTGTTTCGTGCAAAGTGAAGGAGTTTTGGGGGTTGATGTTGCCGTTTTTTCTGTTTGGGGGGGGGAAGATGGGTTTGATGTTTCTCGCTGAACGACTCGTGTTCTTTCAGCACACACAAAAGTTGCTGGTGAACGCAGCAGGCCAGGCAGCATCTCTAGGAAGAGGTGCAGTCGCTCAGCCTGAAACATCGACTGCACCTCTTCCTAGAGATGCTGCCTGGCCTGCTGCGTTCACCAGCAACTTTTATGTGTGTTGCTTGAATTTCCAGCATCTGCAGAATTCCTGTTTGACTCGTGTTCTTTCTTTGTTTTGTGGCTATCTGAAGAAGATGAATTTCAGAGCTGTGTATGGATATATCCTTTGATAATAAATGAACATCTGAATCTTTGTAGGGTGATAGAGGTTTGCTCTTTAGGGCAGTGAGATTTGCTGTGCAGTTCACAAATGTTTCTAATAGACTTATAAAAGAATGCTCATTGCTGCCTGAATAACCAGAAAACAGATCTGTGAGTTGGTAGATCTTGTGCTCATCTTTGATTTTCCCCCTAATGGTAATCTTTATGTTGTTTTCACGATCACAAGACGCTGCTGGATATGAAGAACATCGTGTCGCAGGTCTACCCCACTAGCGTGGGTCTCAATGGCAGTGGAACTGGACTTGTGGTATACTGTGTGGCCTTCTGCTACACCATGTCACAAGCAGTGCACGGTCCAACAAATGGTACAAGTGATTGTCTTGGGTGTTTTCCTTGTGATTACGAGCTCCTCGTCAGTGAGACCAGTGGTGGAGGAGCTGTGTTGCCTCAGTTCTTGCACCGACCAGGCCCTCGTGCCGCAGGGTCGCTTGGGAGAAGACAGCAGAGGCAGTGCGAGAGAGAATAGAGGTGCTGAATTCCATGCTGGGTTGGGGGCTGCCCTCCGGTGTTCACTTGGAAGGCAGGTACTGCATTCACCTGTTGTACCAGGTGCATGCTTGTGGCTCTGGGATAGGAGTTCCCAGCCTGGGGCCCGCAGACCCCTTGGTACAGTAGGAGTCCATGGCACAATAAAGGTTGGGAACCTGTGCTCTAGGTTGACAACATCCGTGCCCCATCGTTCTACAGGCCACGGCACTCAGAGACTTGGGCTGTATTATATTTTTTGGTGACTGTGTTTTTCTGCTATCAGGATTCTGTGCTGAGTGTGACTGTTGGCATGCGTTTTGCACCTTGGCCCTGGAGGAACACTGCTTGGCTTGGCTGTATTCATGTGTATGGATGAATGACAAACTTGAACTTGGCGTACAATAAGATGGACCTTTTCATAGTGTGAAAATGGCTAATACCTGGGTCATAATTTTAAGATGATTGGAGGAAAGTATGGAGGGATGTCAGAGTACTGTTTTTTTTAAAAAACAGAGTGGTGGGTACGTGGAATACTTTGCTAGTGGTGATGGAGTTAATACTTTAGGGCCATTTAAGAAACTCGACTTACACAGTGATGATAGAAAATGAAGGGCTATGTAGGAGGGAAGGGTTAGATTGATCGCAGAGTAGGTTAAAAGTCTGGTACAACATCATGGGCCAAAGGGTCTGTACTGTGTTATAATGTTCTAAAAGTTTAGGGAAATGGATTGGCTCTCTACAGACCATTTGGGGTTAGTATCATGGCTTGCATGCTAGAAAGCACCAGGTAAGTCTTCAGTACAAATAAAGGAGATGGTGTATAGTTGCTGTTGCTTCCCCCCGGATTGTTTCATGAGGGACATCATGCTCATTGTGATGCAATTCACATTGTAATTTGGGGAGCACTTCTTTACATGTTGGAAGTACTTTGCGTCATGCATAGAATAAATGGGTCAGGAGATGGGGTCAAAATGTCCTTATACAAATCATGTAGAAAACTCCCCATTTGGTAAGAGAATTCTAGCAATGATTTCAGTCTCAGATGTTTGAAATGTTCTGACAGTTTATGTGCCATATGTATACAAGTAATGTTTTTAAAGATTGCAGTAACTCCAAATTGTATGGAAGGCAGATGTTCTGGAGCATATTCACTTACCATTCCTTTTCTTTTAGGTCTTGGATGGTTTATTAGCTCAGTACGGTTCAGTGGAGAGTTGTGAGCAAGGTATGTAGCTAAGAAGTGTTTTGTTTGTAGGAATGTTGACAAAAATTGACACGAGTGTAATTACTTCTAACATACACTTTATTCCCAAAAAACCCAACACATGGCAATGGCATAGAGTGAGTGAGTGTGTGTGTGTGTGTGTCCCCGTCCCTAACTCTGAAATAAAAGAGAGATGGTGCTGCTATCAAGCAGACCAAGGTTCAGAGACCTTAGCCACGGCGAATGTTAGGGACTTTTGACCCACAAAAGCCGTGAATGAACAGCCCTATAGGAGAAGACAAAAATGCCCCATTGCCAAGTACTAGCTGAGAAGCTCACGGTCAACCGTGCTGTCCTTGTGCTTGTAGGGGCGAAGCTGGTGGCTAAAAACGGTGAGAGGTTGCCAAACGCCATTGAACAACTGTTCATGCACTGCACTGACCCTGCAATCTGCTGTTTCTGTGGTGAGAGTGATTGGTACGTCTGGGAGGGGGTGCACCAGCAACATTGCATTAGACAATGCCTGCTTAATGTCAGAGAATGCGTTGGACCTTTCCTCCATCCAGTCCATGATATGCTCAACTGCTTTGCCCTTAGGGCTTCGTAGAGGGGACACTTGAGCTGACCCGCTTTGGGGACAAAACAGTTCACTATGCCAAAAAACTCCTACAGGACCTTAATGGTGACTGGCTGAGGGAAACGCTTAACGGCCTTAACTTTGCCCCTGCTGCATTAATGTGGTGTCCGGGGAAATCTACCATGGACAGTCCAAACTGGCACTTCACCGGGTTGACGATAAGGCCATGCTGACTAAGGTGTTCGAAAAGGGTTCTCAAGTGGAAGAGATGTTCATCCATAGAAGAGCTGGCTACCATAATGTCATCTGTGTAAACAAACAGGAATGACAAATCCCTGAGAACACTGTCCATGAGGCGCTCAAACAAACCAAAGGGTGTAATAACAGTGGCTTTAGGAATGTCACTCGGATGGACAGGGACCTGGGGATAACCGCGAACAAGGTCCACATTCAAGAAAGTAATTTTCCCTGCCAGGCGGGCAGAGAAATCCTGGATGTGTGGGATTGGGGTATTGGTCAGGGGTTGTGGCATCGTTCAGGCAGTGGTAATGGCCACATGGAAGCCACGCGATGTGCGCGGAAAGCCCATGGACTGCTGGACTGCCTGCCTTGCGCAAGTGTGAACGGACAGGCCGGTGACAAGGGTATGGTGCTCCACCCATGTTTAGCGGCAGAGGAGAAGGTGAGTTCAGTTAGGTCTGGGAACACAGTGAGGAGACGGGGGAAGTTGTCCGTGGCGGAAAGGGAGCTGGACAACTTTGAAGTGCTGGTGGAACTGCGTGTGGTGGAGACGGAATAGAAAGTCTCTGTGTTGATGAGGCACCGGTTCTGGACGTCAATGAGAAGGCTGTTGGCACAGAGGAAGTCGGACCCCAGCAGGGGTGTAGTCACCACCACCACCACAGAATTCCAGTGGAACTTCTGCTCGCCGAAGCACAGCGCCATCTTGCACTTACTAAAAGTCTGGATGGCACTGCCATTTGCACCCTTGAGAGACGGTCTATAGTCCCCTGTTCATATGTCCAATTTAGTCACAAGCAGGGCACTCATCTGGGCACCTGTGTCACTGAGGAAGAGGTGCCTGGAAACAGTCTGTAATGAACGAGAAACTGACTGATCTACTGGCGCCCATAGCAGCTAATGGGTGCCAGCTGTTCAGTTTTTCAACTCCTTGGACCCGCAGGGTGGGTGGCACTGACCCAAACCTTGTGTGGTAGAAACAGGGTAGGAGACCATCGGCAATTGTGTCATGTTTAGGTGGCGGCGAGGTGGCTAAGTCGTCCAGCCGCACGGTCACACAGGCCCTCTTGGTGATGGAAAACACCTCGTCAACCTCTCTTTCTTAGAGCCTGGAGGTCTTTGAGGGGAGAACCAGCCAGAGCCGACTGCAGCACGCCTGGTAGTTCTCACAGGAAAAGCTCTCTGAAGATGAAACACGGCTGATGTCTGCCAAGGAGGAGCAACATGTGGTCTATCAATTCCTACGGCTTGGAGCTGCCTAAACCAGACACTGAGAGGAGCCAATGGGCACACTCAGACTCCGAAAGTCCAAAAGTCTCTAGAAGGAGTTGCTTAAGAGTGCCGACTTCCGAGGGTGCTGTAGGACACTCATCACCCTGGTCACCCTAGAGCTGTCTAACACTGCAACAAAGTAGTAATATTGCATGTTGTCTTGCAAGGTTCCCTGCACTGCGAAATAGGCCTCTGCCTGAGCGAATCAAAAATCATGGTCCTGCTAGAATTCGGGGAGCTTGAGAGCAACTGTGTTTGCAGTCGAGAGGAGCATCGGGGCCACCAGTTCAGAGCATTGACAAAAGTTGCCACGAGTGTAGTTACTTCAACCATACATTTTATTCCCCCAGCAAACAAACAGCGGCATTGTGGGTGTGTGTGTATATATCAGGAAAAAAGCGCCCCCAGAATGTAATAACACACAACGTAACACATAACATATACGGCAAGCTTAATCCTTGACAGTCTGGGTGAATTTTGCCTCATGAAATTAAGGTGTCCCTAAATGTTTTTAAAATACATTAATTCTGTTTTTAAAAATATCGTAATTCTTTGCACTTTACCTTCTGCAGTAAACACAGAGACAGAGACAGCAGTAGTGAATGTTACATATTCTACCAAGGAACATGCTAGACAGTAAGTATTCCATTGGACTGCAGAAATCTTCAGTGTGTCAGTAGATATAAGAATATTTAACTGAATTTCTGATTCCTCCAATTATGGAAACAGTGTTTGGAAACTTGAGCTTTATGAACTTCAGAATCAGGTTTATTATCACTGACGTAAGTTATGAAATTTGTTGTTTCATGGTAGCAGTATAGTGCAATAGATAAAAATTACTATAAATTACAATAAGAGTATATTTAAAAAAAAAGAAACTGCTCCAAAATTGGGGTAGTGTTCATGGTGCATTCAAAAATCTGATGGCGGAGGGGACGGAGCAGTTCCTGAAATGTTGAGGACATGTTCCTAAATGTCAAAAAGGGTGCATCTTCAGGCTCCTGCACCCGTCTTCAATAGTAGAACTTGCTGATATATGGTTATAATTTGCGACATAAGTATCTTTCATCTGAAGGTACAAGAAAAATGTTATTTCTTAGCTTTCCTTTCTGCCTCTCAAACTAAGTGCTAGCCCCCTAATTACTATAAAGCACAGATGGCCATATCAGGTAGGTCCAAGTGCATTGTTGGAGACAATATCTGTGTTATGTTATCCACAAGTTTCTGCAGATGCTGGAAATCCAGAGTAACTCAGCACATCGGGAGCATCAATGGAAACGAATGTAGAGTCGATAAAAGGAATAAAGTATAAAGGATAATACAAGGAATAAGGTTATTCCCAGCAGTCCTCCAGCTTTTTGTGTCTGTTATGTTACAAGTTGACGATAAAAGCTGTAGATCAGGGTTTCCCAACCTTTTTAATGCCATGGACCTCCCTACCATTAACTGAGAGGTCTGTGGTCCCCAGACAGTAGAATGGGCAGAAGAGAGACCATGCTCCCTTCTCACTGCTGCCAGGAAGAAGGTACAAGAGCCTCAGGACTCGCACCACCAGGTTCAAGAATCATTACTACCACTCAACCATCAGACTCCTGGACAAAAGGGGATAACTACACTCCCCTTCACTTGCCCCATCATTGAAATGTTTCCACAAACAGTGATCTCACTTTCAAGGTCTCGACATCTCATGTTCTTGTTATTTATTGATATTCATTTATATTTGCATTTGCACAGTTTGTTGTCTTCTACATTCTCATGATCTTTCATTGATCCTGTTATGAACATAGAATAGTACAGCACATTACGGGCCTTTCGGCCCACAATGTTGTGCCGACCCTCAAACCCTGCCTCCCATATAACCCCCCACCTTAAATTCCTCCATATACCTGTCTAGTAGTACAGAACATAGTTACTGTGTTATAGTTACTATTCTATAGATTTGCTGAGTATGCCCACAGGAAAATGAATCTCAGGGTTGTATATGGTGATATAAATGTACTTTGATAATAAAATGTACATTGAACTTTGTACTTCAAAGTACTCAATATTTCCTATAGGGAATTCTAATCAAACCCGAAATCAGTCTAGTAAATTTTCTACGCCTTGTCTTCTAGGCAATTTACCCTTTCTTAAAGAAGACAACTAAAATCCATTGCAGGGTGTCAGATGTGGTCTCACTTGCAAAGACTTAATTTTATAGACAAGTCTGCAGATGCTGGAGTCTGTAGCAACACACAGATGTCGGAGAACTCAGTGGATCAGGCGCCCATATGTTAAAGGAATTGATAGTTGACATTTTGTGTCAAGACCCTTCCATCTGAAATGCGGACTGTCCAATCAGCAGTTGTCTGACTGCCGAATTCCCCCAGAATCTTGTGTTACTATCATTCATGCTCTGATCTTACGGCAATTAAGTCCAACATTCAGGTTGCGCTCTGCCCACATCTGTAGGAAGAGCAGCTCCTGGCAGACCAGGTCAAGAATCGGGTGGATGAAATGGGAGGCTAAGGAGAGTTTTAGTGAGGTAGTCGCACCTTAGGAGTGTAGGATGTAGATAAATGGGTGACATAACCAGAAGAAGGGGAGTAGGCAGACAACACAGGATTCCCTGTGGCTGTTCCCTTCAGCAACACGTGTTTCCTGGTTGCCATTTTATCTACAGTAGCCTTCTAGGTGCTAGAGTGAGTGGCATCTCACAACTGGGACAGGGCATTCTGAGAGGGGAAGGTTGTGGTCCATGTAGGCTCTGATGACAGAGGCAGGAGCAGGGATGAGGTCCTGCCATGGGGTTCAATGCTCTTACCACTCTGTGTCAAAGAAATGTGACTAAGAAGATGGTGCAGGAGGAAGGACTTCAGATTTATGGAATATTGGGCTCTCTTCTGAGGGCATGTGGGACCTCTTAAAAACAAGATTATTTCATCTGAACTGGAGGAGACTGATATCCTCACCAGGGGATTTGCTAGTGTTGCTCGGGTGGGTTTAATTGGAGTGGCAAGGGCTGGCTAATAGTGGATGAGCATCTTTGGATTTGTGACCACAACTAATGTTTTGAGATAGTTATGAGTAAGGATAGAATTGGGTCTTGTGGGAAAATACTAAATTGTGTAAGGGGAGGGCAGATTACAACAAGATAAGACAGGAACTGAGGGATATTAACTGAAAGAAGCTGCTGTTAGACACGTCCATGTCTGACATTGTTTTAAAACCAGCTGATCAGTGTTCAGGATCAGCATATCCGCTCAGAAGTATGAACAAGAATGGAACAGGAACCTTGGATGACCCAGGAAGTCCCAATTTTAGTCAGGAAGGAAAAGGAAGCAAATGTATGGTTTAGGAAGTTAAAATCAGACTATGGCCTTGTGGAATATAAAGATAGCAGGAAGTATTGAATCAGGCAATTAAGGAGTCCAAAAGGGACCATGAAATCCCAAGCCATTAAGAAAAAGAGGCTAACCAAGGAGAGGGTAGATCCACTCAAGGATAAAGGAGGAATGTCGTTCTTAGAGGGGCTGAGGTACTAAACAAGTACTTTGTCAATATTTACTAAGGAAAAGGATTTGGAGAATGGTGAAAACAGAGTGGAACAGAACAGTACTAAGTGAATACTTTCTGTCAGCTTTTACCGTGGAGAAGGAATCGGAGGATAGTAAAGACAGTGGGGTTTGTTAATGTGCTGAGACATGGCGAGATTGAGGAGGAGATAGTGCTGGGTCTTTTGAAAAGCATTAAGACCATAAGACATAGGAGCAGAATTAGGCCATCTGGCCCATAGAGTCTGCTCTGCCATTCAATCATGGTCGATCCTTTTTTCCACTCCTTAACCCCGTTCCCCAGCCTTCTCCCTGTTGTTATTGATGCCATACCCAATCAAGAACCAAGCAAGCTCTGCTTTAAATGCACCCAATGTCCTGGCCTCCACAGTGGCCTGTGGTAACAGATTCCACAAATACACCACCACCTGGCTAAAGAAATTTCTCAGCGTCTCTGTTTTAAATGGACAGCCTTCTATCCTGAGGCTGTGCCCTCTTGTCTTAGACTCCTCCACCACGGGAAGCATGCTTTCTGCATCTGATCAGACTGGACATTTCAATGAGATCCCCTCTCATACTAAATCCCAGCGAGTACAGACACAGAGCCTTGAAACATGAAACTCCTCTGAACCCTCTCCAATGCCAACACATCTGTTCTTAGATAAGGAATCCAAAACTGTTCAGAATACTTGAGGTGTGGCCTCACTAGTGCCTTATAAAGCCCCAGCATCATCTCTCTGCTCTTGAAATGAATGCCTAACATTGCATTTGCCGCCTTCTCCACTGACTCAACCTGTAAGTTAACCTTTAGGGTGTTCTGCACAAGGCATCCCAAGTCCCTTTGCATCTCAGATTTTTGGATTTTCTCTCCACTTAGAAAATATTCTGCACATTTATTTCTACTACCAAAGTGCATATTGTATTTCATTTGCCACTTTCTTGCCCATTCTTCTAATCTAAGTCCTTCTGCAGCTTACCTGTTTCCTCCACACTACCTGCCCCTCCCCCAGTCTTCGTATCATCTGCAAACTTGGCAACAAAGCCATCTATTCCATCATCTCAATCATTGATGTACATCATAAAAAGAGGCGATCCCAACACCGACCCCTGTAGAACACCACTGGTCACTGGCAGCCAACCAGAAAAAGATCCCTATATTCCCTCTCACTGCATCCTACCAATCTGCCGATGCTCTAACCATGCCAGTAACTTTCCAGTGATACCATGGGCCCTGAACTTAGTAAGCAACCCCATGTGTGGCACTTTGTCAAAGTCCTTCTGAAAGTCGAAATATACAACAACAACAACTGCATCCCCTTTATCTATCCTACTTGTAAACTCTCAAAGAATTCCAACAGGTTCATCGGGCAAGGTTCTCCCTTAAGGAAACCATGCTGACTTTGTCCTATCTTGTCCTGTGGCACCAAGTACTCCATTACCTCATCCTTAACAGTTGACTCTTAACATCTTCCCAACCACTGAGGTCAGGCTAACAGGTCTATAGTTTCCTTTCTGCTGCTTCCCTCCCTTCCTAAAGGGTGAAGTCACATTTGCAATTTTCCAGTCCTCTGGCACCAAGCCAGAGTCCAATGATTTTTGAAAGATTATTTCTAATGCAACCACAATCTCTAACACTACCTCTTTCAGAACCCTAGGGTGCAGTTCATCTAGTCCGGGTGAGTTATGTACCATTGCGTCTCTCAGCTTTTTGAGCACCTTTGCCCTTGTAATAATAACTGCAGCCACTTCTCTTCCCTCACACCCTTCAACATCTAGCACACTGCTAATGTCTTCTACAGTGAAGATTGCAAAATACTCATTTAGTTCATCAATGTGCCTATCTAAGTCTCTTAAATATCCCTAATGTATCTGCCTCTACCATCTCTCTTGGCAGTAAATTCCATGCTCTTACCACTCTGTAAAAGAAAGAAAGAAGAACTACCTCTGACATTCCCTTGTACTTCCCCGCCATCCTTAAAATTATGCCCTCTTGAATTAGCCATTGCAGGCCTGGGAGAAAGCCACTGGTGATCCACTCTATCTATGCCTCCTACATTTAAAGATCATTAGTGCCTTTTGTTATATGGTTTTGATGAATTAACACCATTCTGAATCAGTGATCAACTTATAATTTCTGCGATACACACTTGAGCCGAATTCCTCAACTATGTGTTGCACAAGATTTCTAGCATCTGCAGAATATGTAATGTTTACAATATTTTGTTTTCCAGAATTTGTATAGAATTGCAGAGTTTGCCTTTTGAGTTTTTGTATTAGAACATAGAATAGTACAGCACAGTACAGGCCCTTTGGCCCACAATGTTGTGCCAACCTTTAAACCCTGCCTCCCATATAACCCCCCACCTTAAATTCCTCCATATTACCTGTCTAGTAGTCTCTTAAGTTTCACTAGTGTATTTGTCTCCACCACTGACTCAAACAGTGCATTCCACACACCAACCACTCTCTGAGTAAAAAACCTTCTCTAATATCCCCCTTGAATTTCCCACCCCTTACCTTAAAGCCATGTCCCCTTGTATTGAGCAGTGGTGCTCTGGGGAAGAGGCACTGGCTATCCACTCTATCTATTCCTCTTAATATCTTGTATACCTCTATCATGTCTCCTCTCATCCTCCTCCTCTCCAGAGAGTAAAGCCCTAGCTCCCTTAATCTCTGATCATAATGCATACTTTCTAAACCAGGCAGCATCCTGGTAAATCTCCTCTGTACCCTTTCCAATGCTTCCACATCCTTCCTATAGTGAGGCGACCAGAACTGGGCACAGTACTCCAAGTGTGGCCTAACCAGAGTTTTATAGAGCTGCATCATTACCCCGCAACTCTTAAACTCTATCCCTCGACTTATGAAAGCTAACACTCCATAAGCTTTCTTAACTACCCTATCTACCTGTGAGGCAACTTTCAGGGATCTGTTGACATTCACCCCCAGATCCCTCTGCTCCTCCACACTACCAAGTATCCTGCCATTTACTTGTATTCGGCCTTGGAGTTTGTCCTTCCAAAGTGTACCACCTCACACTTCTCCAGGTTGAACTCCATCTGCCAGTTCTCAGCCCACTTCTGCATCTTATCAATATCTCTCTGCAATCTTTGACAATCCTCTACACTATCCACAACACCACCAACCTTTGTGTCATCTGCAAACTTGCCAACCCACTGTTCTACTCCCACATCAAGGTTGTTAATAAAAATCACGAAAAGTAGAGGTCCCAGAACAGATCCTTGTGGGACACCACTAGTCACAATCCTCCAATCTGAATGTACTCCCTCCACCACCACCCTCTGCCTTCTGCAGGCAAGCCAATTCTGAATCCACCTGGCCAAACTTCCCTGGATCCCATGCCTTCTGACTTTCTGAATAAGCCTACTGTGTGGAACCTTGTCAAATGCCTTACTAAAATCCATATAGATCACATGCACTGCACTACCCTCATCTATATGCCTGGTCACCACCTCAAAGAACTCTGTCAGGCTTGATAGACATGATCTGCCCTTCACAAAGCCATGCTGACTGTCTCTGATCAGACCATGATTCCTTAAATGCCCATAGATCCTATCTCTGAGAATCTTTCCAACAGCTTTCCCACCACAGCCATAAGGCTCACTGGTCTACAATTACCCAGACTATCCCTACTACCTTTTTTGAACAAGGGGACATTATTATTAAACAAAAACAGGGAATTGCTAGAAATAATCTATAGGGCAGGCAGCATCTGTGGAAAGTAAATAAATCAAGTTCACTCTTATACCTGTCTCCAGAGTAACGTGGTTAGCTGAGTACTACCAGCATTTATTGTGGAATTTGAGCATCTGCAGTGTTTTACTATTTTTCTTTGTCATTAAAACCTTAATTTTAACTAATGCTTCAACTTAATCGTCTATAAATAACTACTTTGAATAGGGCAATTGAAAAACTTAATGGCTACGTGCTGGAGGATCATTCGCTGAAAGTAACCTACATCCCTGATGAGATGGCCGGCCAACAAAGTTCACAGCAGGCGCCGTCGCAATCTCGGCGTGGTTTTGGACAACGAGGTGCACCCCGGCAAGTGTCTCCTAGTGGGATGGCTAGGCCAAAACAGCAACAATCTGATGTTCCTTTGCGAATTGTAGTTCCAACCCAGTTTGTTGGTGCCATTATTGGGAAGGAAGGAGCCACGATCCGAAATATCACAAAACAAACGCAGTCAAAGTAAGGATTCCACTTGCGGCAATTGTTAAGTAACAACTGGTCATTTTGTTGTTTGTTGATGTAGGTTTTTTTGTATCCATTTTGAGTTTGGTTTGGTGGTGGGGTGAAGAATGTGCTAGATGAGAAGATCTTTAAATCCTAACTAGACTGGATGAATATAAATGTTGACTCAAATATGTGGGGATTGAAAAGGATGTCAAGATTTTTTTTGATGGCTTTTATGTGGATAAGATGAAAATGCTTTTTGGGATACTGACGCAGCAGGTGCTGAGGTTGAACCTCAGGTTAGATAAGTCATCTTGATGGGAACGCAAATGCAACAAAATATTGTAAGGAAAAGCAATCTGTTAATGCATAATCAAAATTGATTTGATTTAGTTGAAGTACAGAGTATTTTTATAAAAAATAATACTCTGGCATTTGGAGTTGTAACAAAACTAAGCAAAGATATGGAAACATCCTATCACAGTTTAACCAGTTAATTAACTACATATTAGTGATACAGGAATGCTTGATTTGGAACAAACTGTTAAACTTGTCATGATGAAATTGTCCTGGAACTAGGGTTAGGAATAAATTTTTATTTATTTTTTTACTGCCCCGCAACATCTCGATGATTCTTTTCATTGTCTTATGGACACAGCTTCGAAGGCAAGGGTTCCCAACCTGGGGTCCACGAACCCCTTGCATATTGGTATTGGTAACAAATGATTGGGAGCCCCAGTTCTAAGGTATCAGCAGTACCACTGGTGACTGACGTGTGGAGTAGTGATTCACAAGAAGCACAGCTTTGGCCAAAACTAAATGATGTATTAAAAAATGTGTTCGTGCAGCTGCTCCTTTTCTCATGACCTTGAGATTTAGAGATGGGCTCAATGTCAATTAAAAGATTAAAATGACATGTACTTTCGGGTCCCAGAATGTTGCAAATTACATCAGAATCACAATCGTCTAATATTGTAACAATCATCAAGTCCCATCAACTCTGTAAGATACACATATTCATACTTTGAACCTTTGTGTTCAGAATACTTGAATTGGCCATTGCAAATAAACCTGGCTGTCTAGTACAAATACAATATTTATACTATCAAACTATTTGAACTGAGTGATGGTACTTTTTATTCTTAAGCACAGATTGCAAACTTTGGTGTGGAATAATATTGACTACATTAAGACCAGTGCTCTTGGTAAGGCAGTCCAGGAGGTTCACTTTCTCACCAGTCTGAGCAGGTTTTGAGTCCTGGGGTTGTACCACACAGAAGCAGGTACTTTGACCCTCTGCATTGATGCCACCATCATGTCTTGTCTAATCCCATCCCACTTGCCTGCATTAATTCTATTCATCTGGATGTTTCTGTTCACTCCTGTGAGCTCACTGGCTTCCATGTGACTTCCACAGAAAGACATCACACCGAACTACAGTATTCCTTCAATTATCTTGTGGGATGCTAGACTAAGATTGGTGATCAGTAGCATTAGTGGAAAAGACTTAAGTTATTGTACAAACTTTATGTGCAGATGTCACTATCACTGATAAATTAGCTTGGATTAATTCTGATTTGAATGTAAATGTGACAATAGCCATGGCTTGATGTGATGGTTTATGGTTTTGATTGAGATGTGTTTTTCTGTCTGTGTTTTTCTCCTTGGTGTGTTCGTTGGTCTTTCCTGTTGCATCTTTACGAATTTGGTACTTGGCATATTGCTTTTATCTGTATTTCAGTTACTTGCCTACACTCTTGTTGAGAGGGTCGGTATTTCAGTGCCTCAGCAGAGAAGCAGAAGCAGAAAGGAAAGATCCATGCCCATTTAGTTTGGCCAGGGATTGGGGAGGGAGGGAGGAGTGATTTTGGCCGGGGAGGTCGCCTCTGGCTGGGTGGACGGATTTGTGAATTCATCTTGACTAAGCAAGAGCCTCCATTTTATTGTGGTGCTTGAGATGGGTGAGATGGGCTGGTTTACTTTCCAGATCTGTTCATACTTGATGGGGTAAACAGATGTTAGCTGCAGCTTGGGAATTTTTCATTTGCTCAAATCCATATACTGTGGATTTTCCTTTACCTTTCCATCTGGCCTAGTTTTAGATGGCAACTGGCTTGCCTTTCAATTAACAATCACAAAATCCCATGGCTAAATTTTTTTTTGTATTTTACACTATTTGAAACCTAGGATATTTGTCTTGGAAATTCTATTTTGTGGTGTGCAAATTGTGGTCACAAATAACTTCTGTCTGTGGCCATTTGAAGCTTGTTGTAATGTTTTGTTGAACAGTTAAAATTATTTTGAATCAAAGCACCTTGGGCATCTCTCTGTCAAACAGTAGTGCTGATTTTCTATGCTGAAATGTTGTGAACTAGAAAGAGTCAGAGTGTGGAGATGATGTCAATTCTACTGTTTATAGGCTTGTGCTGAACTCATTGAGGACTCCAGGCCCAAAGGGATAGGTTTGGGTTATTGGGCAGATAAACTATTACGGTGAGTAAACAATGAAGAGCTGTTGCTCAGGCTGGGGTAGCTGTGAACATCTTCCAGCAGAAAGGATGGAAGGGTTGGAGTAATAGGGGAGAGTGCAGTACTAAATTTTTGATTTAATGTCTTTCACTGTGTCCAGAATTGGATTTGTTTCTATCCTGTAGGTGTAGCTAGACTCTGCTGATTCATGAATACTGTGTTTCTGTTTGTAGGATTGATATCCATCGCAAAGACAACGCAGGTGCTGCTGAGAAACCGATAAGTATTCACTCAACACCCGAGGGGTGTTCTGCTGCTTGCAAGATGATCATGGAAATCATGCAGAAAGAAGCTCAGGATACCAAATTGTACGTGTATGAAGTAAAATCGTTTGTAATTCCATCCCTGTGTGAACAGTTTAGTTTGCACCTGCACCATAGCCAGGTTTTCGTTTTTAAATTGCTGGATTATGACCCATTAAGGATTAGCTTTGTGTAATAAGTAGTTTGAATTCAGTATTCGTACATGGGCAGCATAGAGTACTAATACTATTCATGTAAGATATAGGAGTAAAATTAGGCCATTCAGTCCAATGCTCCACCATTCCATCGTGGCTGCTTTATTATCCCTCTCAACCCCATTCTCCTGCCTTTTCCTCATAACCTCTGTCACCCTGACTAATCCAGTACCTATCAACCTCCACTTCAAATATATTTAATGACTTGACCTCAACAGCCGCCTGTGGCAATGAATTTCACAAATTCACCACCCTCTGGTTAAGAAATTAGTTCTCTAATCTCTGTTCTAAAAGGACATCCTGCTATTCTGAGGCTGTGTCCAAGACTCCCTCAGTGTAAGACTCCCCTGCACGTCCACTCTGTCTGGGCCTTTCAATGTTCGGGAGGTTACAATGTGATCTTACTTCAGTCAGAAGTACTTTACCTCCAACTTGACGATTGACAATCAGGTTTGTTATCACCGGCTTGTAATGTGAAATTTATTTACTTAGCAGCAGGAGTTCAATGCAATACATAATCTAGCAGAGGAAAAATAAATAAAATAATAATAATAAACTTTTGTGCATCTGCAATTGTTGACCTTGAGGCCAAATTGTAGTGCTCTGTGTGTTAGTGAACTTAAGCACAGACTGGAGAATCTCCCAGTTAGGGTGATCCCTGTGCACTCTTTCCTGTGGCACAAGAGATTCTGCAGATGCTGGAGATCGTCATCAGTCCTGATGAAGAATCTTGGCCTAAAATGTCATCTGTTCATTTCCCTCCATGGATGCTGCCAGACCTGATGTGTCCCTCCATCTGTTTGTGTGTGGTACTGCTTACTGAGTTGGCTTAGGATGGTACAAAGGCAGCCATAATAGATAGCAAATGTTTTAGATTGTTGAAGAGATAATGGATGCATTGGTAATGATCTTTCAAGAATCACTTGATTCTGTCATGGTCCCGGAAGACTGCAAAATTACAAATGCCACTTCACTTTTTAAAAAGGAAGAAGACAAAAGAGAGGAAATTATAGACCAGTTGCCCTAACCTCAGTGGTTGGGAAAGTGTTGAAGTCCATTATTAAGGATGAGGTTTTGGGGTACTTGGTGACTAATGATAAAATAAGTCAAAGTCAGCATGGTTTCTGTGAAGGAAAATCTCGCCTGACAAATCTGTTAGGCTGCTTAACAAGATAAAATCCTGGGGTATTGCAGGAAATATACAGGCAAGGATATAGGAATTGCTGACAGGCAGGAGGCAGCGAGTGGGGATAAAGGGGGCCTTTTCTGGTTGGCTGCCAGTGACTAGTGGTGTTCCTCAGAAGTCAGTATTGGGACTGCTACTTTTCACATTGATTTAGATCGTGGAATTGATGGCATTGTGGCAAAGTTTGTGGATGATACAAAGATAGGTGAAAGGGTAGCAGTGTTGAGGAAGCAATGCAGTTACAGCAGGACTTGGACTAATTGGAAGAATGGACAAAAGAAGTGGCAGATTGAGTACAGTGTTTGAAAATGTATGATAATACATTTTGGTAAAAGGAACAGTAGTGCAGACTATTTTCTAAATGGGGAGAAAATTCCAAGCATCAGAGATGCAAAGGGACTTTGGAGTCCTTGTGTAAGACCCCCAGAAGTTTAATTCACAGCTTGAGTCTGTGATTTAAAAAAAAAAAGGCAAATGCAGTGTTGGCATTTATTTCAGGGGGAATAGAATATAAAAACAAGGAGATCATGCTGAGCCTTTATAAGGCACTAGTCAGGTCGCACTTGGAGAATTGTCAACAGTTTGGGGCCCCTTACCTCAGAGAGGATGTATTGTTATCACAGAGTCCAGAAGAGGTTCACGAGGATGATTTTGGGAATGAAGGGGTTAACATATGAGGAGCGTATGGCAGCTTTGGGCCTGTACTCACTGGAATTTAGAATAGTTGTGGGGATCTCATTGAAATTGACCAATGTTGAAAGGACTAGATATGGTGGAAGTGGAGAAGATGTTCCCCCTGGTGGGGATATCCAGAAGTCAAGGGCACAGCCTCAAAATTGAGGTTCAACCTTTTAGGACAAAAGTAACCAGGAATATTTTTTAGCCAAAGAGTGTTGAATCTATGGGATACTGTGCCACAGATAGCGGTGGAGGCCAAGTCAGTGAGTAAATTTAAAGCAGGTTGATAGATTACTGATTGGTCAGGGCATCAAGGGATATGTTGAGGGCTCACTTATATAAGGGGTTGAATGGGATTCGAGATCAGCAACGATGAAATGGCAGAGTGGACTTGATGGGTTGAATGGCCTAATTCAGCTCTTTATCTATATTTTTAAATCTTTATTAATTTTCCAAAATTATAAACAATAACAATATTGATACAGAGAGATTGGAATAATCTTATTGTTGATAAACATGTACAAAAAAGATTTCAGATAATACAAGTATAATAGATTTCCAAACTCTTAATATAATTAATCATAGAGAAAAAGAAAACCCCCCCAAAAAAACAAAAAAAACTAAATACTAAACCCAAAAAAAGAAAGCAAACGGAACAAAACAAGGCTAGACCATTATCTTAAATCAAACATGTTCAGTAATGTCGTCAACTTCACTCCTCTATTCATATATTTTAAGTTAATAAGAAGAATTTGGAAAGGTCAGATTACATCATATGAAAATGTTGAATAAATGGTTTCCAAGTCTCTTCAAATTTAACCGAAGGATCAAAAATGTCACTTATGATTTTTTCTGAATTTATACATAATATAGTTTGGGAAAACCATTGAAATATAGTAGGAGGATTGGTCTCCTTCCAGTTCAATAAAATGGATCTTCTGGCCATTAAAGTAACAAATGCGATCATCCGACAGGCTGAAGAGGATAAAAATCTATGTTCTACCATTGGCAATCCAAAAATTGCCGTAATAGAATGGGGTTGTAAATCAAAACGCAGAACTGTTGAGATAATATCAAAAATATCTTTCCAGAATTTTTCCAAAAGAGGACAGGACCAAAACATATGAGTTAAAGAAGCCACCTCAGAGTGACATCTGTCGCAAATAGGGTTTATATGGGAATAAAAACGGGCTAATTTATCTTTAGACATATGGGCCCTATGCACTACTTTAAATTGTATTAGCGTATGTTTAGCACATATAGAGGAAGAACTAACTAATTGAAAAATTTTATCCCATTTCTCTATAGGTAGGCAAAGTTGAAGTTCCCTTTACCATTCATTTTTAATCTTATCAGATATACCTGGCTGTAATTTCATAATTATATCATAAATAGATGCTATTAATCCCTTCTGAAAGGGATTTAAACCTAAAATTTTATCGATGATATCAGTAGGGTATGAGATCGGGAAGGTAGGCAGCGTAGTATTTAAAAAGTTTCTTATTTGTAAATGTCTGGGGAAAAAAAAGGGATCTGGGCAAATTAAATTTATTGGATAACTGTTCAAAAGACATGAAACAGTTATCCAAAAATAAGTCACGAAAACATGTTATACCTTTTGTTTTCCATATCAAAAAGGCTTGATCCATAATCGAGGGTTGAAAAAAAAATTAGATATAATAGGGCTTGATAATATAAATTTGTTCAAACCAAAAAATTTATTGAAACCATATTCATAATGTATGTTTAATTATTGGAATAACTATTTGTTTATTCAATTTAGATAATACAAAAGGGAGTGAAGTTCCTAAAATGGAAGCCAAAGAGAACCCTTGTACAGAGTAGCCTTCAAGGTTTACCCAATGTGGACTTGGAATTATATTACAATCTTGTCCAAAATATTAAATATTGAATATTAATTGCCCAATAATAAAATCTTAGATTAGGCAGTGCTAAACCACCATCTTTCTTGGACTTCTGTAAATATTTTTTTTACTTAACCTGGGATTTTTGTTCTGCCATATATAAGAGGAAATTTTAGAATCGATAGTATCAAAAAAAATTTAGGAATAAAAATTGGTATTGCTTGAAACACAAAAATTTAGGTAAAATAATCATTTTAATAGCATTAATTCGGCCAATCAGTTATAGAGACAATGGGGACCACTTAGTAATCAGTTGTTTAACCTGACTAATTAATGGTAAAAGATTGAACTTGAATAAATTCTTGTGTCTCTTTAACTCCCAAATAAGTAAAATAGCCAGTAATCACTCTGAATGGAGAACATCTATAAATGGGAACCTGCATATTTAATGGAAAGAGTTCAGTCTTGCCTAAATTCAATTTATAACCAGAAAAGCTACTAAACTGAGCAAGCAAAGTTAATACTGCCGGAATAGATCTCCCTGGGTTAGAAATATATAATATAAATCATCTGCATATAGTGATAATTTAAGTGTCTCATTTTCATGGGTAATGCCAAATATATTAGGGGAGTCACGAATAGCAGTAGCTAGTGGTTCCAAGGCAATGTCGAATAGTAGTGGACTAAGAGGGCATCCCTGCCTAGTACCACGGAATAAATGAAAGAGGGGAGATCTTTGATTATTAGTAAATACCGAAGCCAAAGGAGTAAGATGTATCAAATTAATTCAAGATATAAATATCGGACTAAAATTAAATTTCTCAAGCGTATTAAACAAATATATTCATTCGATTCTGTCAAAGGCTTTCTCAGCGTCCAATGAAATGACACATTCTGGAGTTCCGGGTGAAGGAGTATAAATAATATTCATTAATCTCCTAATATTAAAGAAAAAGTAACAATTTTTAATAAATCCAGTCCGATCAGCAGAAATAATTTGAGGCAATATATTCTCCAATCTCATTGCCAATATTTTAGAAAAAATCTTAGAATCCACATTCAACAAAGATATAGGCCTATAAGATGCACATTCAGTAGGATCCTTATCTTTTTTAAGAATTAGGGAAATAGAAGCTCCTTATCATCTTACGGTTTTTGAGGACCGATTTATTCTTGTATTGTCCTGACAGCAGAGTGAGCCAAAGGACTGTCTGGATCCCTTTTGTTTAAGCTGAACTAACCAGAATACTCAGAAATTCGTTCGTTGTATGCCATGTCATATGATGTGACGATCTCTACCCCACCACTCAAAAATTACTTGGGAATAAATCAGACTTTTACACCATTTCAGCACAGAAGAAATCCCTTTAAAAATCTTAGCGCACAACAACTTCGTTGGACGACTCATTGGAAAAGAAGGAAGAAACCTAAAAAAAATCGAGCAAGATACGGACACTAAAATCACCATTTCCCCGTAAGTTTTGGAAAAACTACATTTCAGATTTTGATCCTATAACTTTCCTCTTCACAGCACAGGAATTTTTACACTGTTGGTTCTGCAGTTTACAGGACTTGACACTGTACAACCCGGAGAGGACCATCACAATAAAAAGCAGCATTGAAGCATGTTCCAGAGCTGAAGAAGAAATTATGAAAAAAATTAGGGAATCGTATGAAAATGATATGACTGCCATGAATGTAAGTAACCAGCCAGTGGTTGGTAAACACAGATTTTTCACTGAATCTCAGGGGACATGACAATAAGAATTCAGTCTATTGTCATTTGGGATCATTCAGTAATTCCTATCTGTAGTTTTTTCCACAAGCTGTCTCTGGATAATTTTTGCAGACTTGCGTGGTTTAAAGACTAGTAATTTTAAATAATCAATGTTAGATTTGTCATTGAAATTTGTGTAATTTTTTTCCCCCTTTTTTATATTTGCAAAATTTAAGAAGTGTCATTGCGGCTTATAAAATATAGAACAGGAACAGTCCCTGTGGCCAAACTAATTACATTAATAATTAAATGCCCCAAATTAACCCCTTCTCCCTACACAATGTCCATAGCCTTCCATTTCCTGCACATTCATCTCCCTCTCTTGAGGGGCACTTGAATGCCTTTATTGTATTCGCCTCCACCACCACACAAGCAGAAAATTGCGGGCAGCCGCAGCTGTCTGTGCAGTATACTAGTCCTGCACGTCTCCTTTTGAACATGCCTCCTGGTTTTAAACATTTCAACCCCGGGTAAAAAGATACCATCTACTGTTACCTTTGCCTCTTGTATCAACCTCTGTCAGGCGTCCTCTCAGCCTCCACTCTCCAGAGTAAACAACGCAAGTTTATCCAAGCTTTTCTTACAGTTCCTGCCCGTAAGCATCCTGGTGAAACTCTCCTGTCCCTCTCCACAGCTCCTGCTCGTAAGCATCCTGGTGAGACTCTCCTGTCCCTCTCCACAGCTCCTGCCCGTAAGCATCCTGGTGAAACTCTCCTGTCCCTCTCCACAGCTCCTGCCCGTAAGCATCCTGGTGAAACTCTCCTGTCCCTCTCCACAGCTCCTGCTCGTAAGCATCCTGGTGAAACTCTCCTGTCCCTCTCCACAGCTCCTGCTCGTAAGCATCCTGGTGAAACTCCCCTGTCCCTCTCCACAGCTCCTGCTCGTAAGCATCCTGGTGAAACTCTCCTGTCCCTCTTCACAGCTCCTGCCCGTAAGCATCCTGGTGAAACTCTCCTGTCCCTCTCCACAGCTCCTGCTCGTAAGCATCCTGGTGAAACTCTCCTGTCCCTCTCCACAGCTCCTGCTCGTAAGCATCCTGGTGAAACTCCCCTGTCCCTCTCCACAGCTCCTGCCCGTAAGCATCCTGGTGAAACTCTCCTGTCCCTCTCCACAGCTCCTGCCCGTAAGCATCCTGGTGAAACTCTCCTGTCCCTCTCCACAGCTCCTGCCCGTAAGCATCCTGGTGAAACTCTCCTGTCCCTCTCCACAGCTCCTGCCCGTAAGCATCCTGGTGAAACTCTCCTGTCCCTCTCCACAGCTTATCATAGAGTGACCAGAACTGTATGCAATACTCCAGATGCAGAGTTTGAGAAGCTGCAACGTAATTTCCTGACTCTTGAGCTCCATGCTTCGACTGATAAAGGCAAGCACGCTATATGCCGCCTTAACCACCCTATCAACCTGTGCAGCCACTTTCATGGAGCTGGGAAATTATACCATGTCATTGGAGCAGAATTGGACCATTCAACCCATCAAGTGTGCTCCACCTTTCCATCATGGCTGATCCCAGATCCCACTCAACCCCATACACCTGTCTCTTCACCATATCGCTTGACATCCTGACTGATCTGGAATCCATCGACTTAAATATACCCACGGATTTGGCCTCCGCTGCTCTCTGTGACAGAGCATAGCATAGATTCACCACTCTCTGGCTAAAAAAAATCCTCCTTGCCTCCATTTTAAAAGCAGAACCTTGATTATAAGGCTGTGCCCTCTAGTTCTGGATACCCGCACAAGAGGAAATATCCTCTCCACATCCACCCTATCTAGTCCTTCCAACATTCAGTAGTTCTCAATGAGATCTCTCCATATTCTTCTAAATTCCAGTGAGTACAGGCCCAAAGCTGCCAAACGATCCCCATATGTTAACCCCTTCATTCCCAGAACTGTCCTCGTGAACGTCCTCTGGACTCCCTCCAATGTCAGCACATGCTTTCTGAGATACGAGGCCCAAAACCGTTGACAATACTCCAAGTGCAACCTGACTAGTGTCTTGTAAAGGCTCAGCATCATCTCCTTCCTTTTATATTCTATTCCCCTTGAAATAAATTCCAACATTGTATTTGCCTTTTTACCACAGACTCAACCTGTGAGTTAACCTTCTGGGAGTCTTGCACAAGGACTCGCAAGTCCCTTTGCACCTCTTGTGTTTGAATTTTCTCCCCATTTAGATAATAGTCTGCACTATTGTTCCTTTTACTAAAATGCCTTATTATACATTTCCCAACACTGTTCCATCTGCTACTTTTTTGCCCCTTCTTCCAATTTGTCTAAGTCATGTGGCAATTTCATTGCTTCCTCAGCACTTCCTACCCCTTCACCCATCTCTTGTATCATCTGCACCTTTGCCGCAAAGCCATCAATTCCATTATCCAAATCATTGATAAACAATGTGAAAAGTAACAGTCCCAATACTGACCCCAGAGGAACACCACTAGTCACCGGCAGCCAAATGGAAAAGGTCCCATTGAATCCCAGTCACTGCCTCCTGCCTGTCAGCCATTCCTCTATCCTTGCCTGTATCTTCCTGTAATACTATAGGATTTAATCTTGTTAAGCAGCCTCACGTGCCTTCAAATGCCTTCTGAAAATCCAAGTAAGTGACATCCACTGTCTCTCCTTTGTCCACCCTACTTGTTACTTCCTCAAAGAACTCTAACAGATCTATCAGGTGAAATTTCACTTTACAGAAACCATGCTGATTTTGACTTATCATTAGTCTGCAAGTGCCCCGAAAACTCGTCCTTAATAATAGGCTCCAACACTTTCCCAACCACTGAGGTTAGGTTTCCTCTCTTGTATTCCACCCTTCTTAAAGAGTGAAGTAACATTTACAATCTTCCAGTCCTCCAGGACCGTACCAGAATCAAGTGATTCTTAAAAAATCATAGCCAATGCATCTGTTATCTCTTCAGCAACCTCTCTCAGGACCCTGGAATGTAGTCTATCTGGTCCAGGTGACTTATCCACCTTAAGACCTTTCATTTCACCTAGCAGTTTTCCTTTGTAATAGCAATGGCATTCACTCCTGCTCCCTGACACTCACGAACCTCTGGCACTCTGCTGCTGTCTTCCACAGTGAAGACAGATGCAAAGTACCTATTAAAGTTCATCTGCCTTTTCCTTGACCCCCATTACTACCTCACCAGCATCATTTTCCAGTGGTCCAATATCAACCTCCCTTTACTCTTTATATAGCTGAAAAACTTTGTGTCCTGCTTTATATTATTGGCTAGTTTGCTCTCATATTTCATCTTTTCCCTTCTTATAGCTATTAGTTGCCTTTCGTTGGACTTTAAAAGCTTCCCAATCATCCAACGTCCCACTCAGTTTTGCTACCTTGTATGCCCTTTACTTGGCTTTATGCAGTCCTTAACTTCCCTTGTCAGCCATGGTTGCCTACTCCTGCCATTTGAGAACTACTACTTCTGTGGGATGTATCTATCCTGTGCCTTGTGAATTATTCCCAGAAACTTCAGCCATCTCTGTTCTGCATCATCCCCACCAGTATCCTCCTCCAATCCACCTGGGCAAGCTCCTCTCTCATGCCTCTGTAACTCCCTTTATTCCATTGCGATTCTGATACATGTGAGTTATGCTTCTCCCTCTCAAATTGCAGTATGAATTCAATCATATGATCACTGCCTCCAAAGGAATCCTTTACATTAAGTTCCCTAATAAGATCTAAAAAGATAGCCTTTCCCCAAGTAGGCTCAAGCACAAGCTGCTCTAAAAAGGCATCCTAGGCATTGAACAAATTCCTTCTCTTGTGATCCGACATATAGTCATAGTCATACTTTATTGATCCCGGGGGAAATTGGTTGCCCACCTGATTTTCTCAATCTCCTTCCATATTGAAGACCCCCATTACAATTGTGATATCACCCTTTTCCAGCTGCCTTTGCAACCTCCACCCCGCATCTTGGAGGCCTATATATGATTCTCATAATGTTTTTTAAAACTCACTCCACTCACAAAGATTCCACCCTATGTCACCTCTTTCTAAAGATGTAATTCCATCTCTTACCAACAGAGCCACACCACCGCCTAGTCTTCCCACCTGTCCTTTCGATATAAAGTAAATTCTTTGATGTTAAGCTCCCAATTTCGGCTGCCTTTCAGCCGCGACTCAGTGATGGCCACAATGTCATACCGACCAATCTCTAATTGCATCATGAGTTTGTCCACCTTATTCTGAAAGCTACATGCATTTAAATACAGCACCTTCAGACCTATATTCTTTGCCTCTGTGGTACAATTTAGCTCTTTGCTCTGTCTGCATTTGTACCCAACCATTAGCTTGTCCTTTCTTATATTTATATTTCATCCACCATGTACTTGTAAACCTGCTGGCTCATCCTCAGCTCTATCATACTGGTTCCCATCCCCCTGCCATATTAGTTTAAACCACTCCCAACAGCTCTAGTAAACTTCCCTGCAAGAATATTTGTCCCCTTCGGGTTCAAGTGCAACCTGTCCCCTTTGTGCGGGTTCCACCTGCCCCAGAAGAGGTTATAATTATACAGAAATCTGAATCCTTGTCCCTTGCTCCAATTCTTCAGTCACGCATTTATCTGCCACATCATTCTATTCCTATTCTCATTTTGCATGGCACCGGCAGCCATCCCAAGATTACTAACTTTGAGGTCCTGCCTGTCAGCTTTCTTCTTAACTCCTTGTAGTCTGTTTTCAGGTCCTCCTCCCTTTTTCCACCTATTGTCTTAGCTGCTCACCTTCCCTTTTCAGGATATTGTGGACATATTCAGACCTTGGTACTTGGAAGGCAAACTACCATCCGTGTTTCTTTATCGTGTCCAGAGAATTGTCTATATATCCTCCTAACTATAGATTACTGCTGCCATCCACTTCAGTTCCCTACCTTCTGAGCCACCCAGCTGGATTTTGTGCCAGAGGCAAGGCCACTGTTGCTTCCCCCGGTAGATCCCCCCCCAACAGTACTCAAAATGGAGTACTTATTGTTGAGGGGGTTGGCCACAGGGGAGCTCTCCACTATCTGATGTTCTGCCTTCCCTCTCCTGACTGTCATTCATTTATCTGTCAACCGTAGACTTGGGGTGACTACCTCCCTGCAGCTACTGTCTATCACCTCTTCACTTTCCCTAACAAGTTGAAGTTCATTGAGCTGTACCTCAATGCATCTGGTACAGATGTGGCCTTCGGGGAGTCTGGTAGTCTCCAGGAACTCCCACATCTGACACCCAGAGCAGAACACTGGCTCCGTAGACATACCCCATATTTAACTCTTGAGAGAATTAAGAAATGAGGAATGAATTTGCCCTCACTTGTTCTTGCTGATGCCCTGTTGAGCCAAAGCCTTCCCACTCTGAGTCAGACCACTCCCACGATGATTGCTCTTCTAGATGTTACCCCTCTTTTATGGAGACTGCCTTTTTTTTTAAAAGCTCTTCGCCGGACCTGCACGAGAGTGCTTCAACTGCATCTGCGCAGCACTCAAATCAACCTCAAAATCACTCTACCCATCAACACTAAGGGTCTTGTCATTTAACAGTGTGCTGTTTATTTACATTTGATTCCAAGGTGCAACACTTCGCATTTGGCAGACTTAAATTCCATCTGCCTTTTTTCTGCCGTTATCTGCCACTGATCTATATCTCGCTGTGTTCTTTGCCAGTCTTCTATGTTATCCACAGCACTGCCTACCTTTGTATCATCTGCAAACATTCTAACCTACTCCTCTACATTTTGATCCAAGTCATTTATGTACAAACGATCGTTTGTACGGGACAAACAGCAGAGGTCTCAGTACAGATCTCTGCAGAACACCACTAATCAGACCTCCAGCTAGAATAACCTGGGGCATGTACCATCAGGCGAAGGCATGGGAGGCTATTTGGCGATTGCTGGACAATGGTAAGTATTTGAAAGTTGACATTTGGGCTCAAAGGGGTTTGCCTTACTGTTTGATTCTGACCAGACGCTGTCTATCTGATATGGTGACTGGTATGCAACATCTACCCACATTAAAATAAATCACTCTTGGATATCTTGCACTTATTGATAACCTGCCTTGATCACTTTTGCCCAGTAACACCTAGACCCACTTCGATGAAGTGCTTTGAGTGGTTGGTGATTAAGTATAACAACTCCTGTCTGGGAAGTAACTTGGACCCACTCCAATGTGCCTACCATCACAGCAGGTTCACAACAAATGACATTTCACTGGCTCTTCACTCAACCCTGGGAAATCTGGACAGGAAAGATGCATAATCAAGATGCTCTTTATTGACGACAGCTCAGCATTCAAAACTGTCACCCCTACAAAGCTAATCAATAAGCTTCAAGACCTTGGCCTCAATACCATCTTGCGCAGTTGGATCATAAGTTTCCTCACTTGCCGACCCCAGTCATCTTGGGTGGCAAAAACATCTCCTCCACAATCCATCAACACAGGTGCACCACAAAGCAACACAGGTGCACCACAAAGCTGTGTGCTTAGCACCTCTCTCTACTCGGTTTATACATAATGACTGTGGCAAAACACAGCTCTAATGCCATATTTAAGTTTATTAATGACAGCATTGTTGGCTGAAGCAGAGGTGGTGAAGAAACCAGCATATAGGAAAGAGATTGGAAATCTGGCTGAGTGACAACAACCACCTCTCGTGCATCGTCAGGAAGACCGAGGAGGAAGAAACCAGAAATCCAGGAGCCAGTCTGCATTGGGGGATCAGAGGTAGAGAGGGTCAGAAATTTAAATTTCTCGGTGTTATCATTTCAAAGGACCTGTCCTAGGCCCAGCACATAAGTGCAAATATGAAGAAAGTACAGTAGGGCCTCTACTTCCTTAGGAGTTGGCATGACATCTCAAACTTTGACAAACTTCTATTGATATGGTAGCAAGTGTATTGACTGGCTGCATCACAGCCTGGTATGGAAACACCAATGCCCTTGAATGGAAAATCCTATAAAAAGTAGTGGATATGGCACAGTCCATCATGAGTGAAGCCCTCCCCACCATTGAGTACATCTACATGGAGCGTTGTTACAGGAAAGCAGTATCCTTCATCGGGGACCTCCACAATCCAGGACGTACTCTTCTCACTGCTGCTATCAAGAAGGTACAGGAGCCTCAGGACTCTCAGCACCAGGTTCAGAAATCGTTACCACCCCTGAACCATCAGGCTGTTAAACCAAAAGGGATAACTTCACTTGCCCCATTTTTAAACTGTTCCCACAACCTATGAACTTGTTTTCAAGTACTCTTCATTTCATTCACGATATTTATTGCTTATTATATATCTTTTGAATTTGTGCAGTTTAGTGTCTTTTGCACATTGGTTATTTGTCCATCCTATTGGGTTTGGTCTTTCATTGATTTGATTGTGTTTCTTCAATTTACTGTGCATGTCCCAAAGAAAAGGATCTCAGGGTCGTATTTGGTGACATATGTACTTTGATAATAAATATACTTTGAACTCGGAGCCAGAAGACATAAGGGTGGAATTGGGCCATTTGGCCCATCGAGTGTGCATTGACATTCCATCGTGGCTGATTTATTATTCCTCTCGACCCCATTCCCCTGCCTTCTCCTCATAATCTTCAGTGCTCTGGTTAATCTTATGTTCTTGTTTAGACCACAAGACCATATCAACCTCCACCTTAAATATACACAATGACTTGGCCTGCAGAGCCATTTGTGGCAACAAATTCCACAGATTCACCACCCTCTGTCTAAAGAAATTTTTCCTCATATCTGCACTAAACAGATAAACAGATGTCCCTCTATTCTGAGGCTGTACCCTGTGGTCCTACACTCGCCTACTATAGGCAATATCATCTCTGCATCAGTTCTATCTAGGGCTTTCAATATGCGATAGGTTCCAATGAGAGAGAGAGAGAGAGAGAGAGAGAGACACACACACACACACACACACACACACACTTTCTTAAACTCCAGTGAGTACAGGCCCAGAGTCATCAAATGCTCCTAACTCATTAACCCTTTCACTCCTGGAATTATTCCTGTCAAACACCTCTGAATCCTCTCCAATGTCAGCTCATCATGTTCTAGATAAGGGGCCCAAAACCCCTCTCAATGCTCCAAGTGAAGCCTCACCGGTGCTTTGCAGTAGTGCTGGAAAGTTTGAATTCTAGAATTTTCTGTTTCTGCATAAATATGACTTAAAATGTCATCACATTTTCACGCCAATGCTGAAGCTAGATAAAGAGAACCCAATTAAATAACACCAAAATAATACTTGTTCATTATTACATGTGTTTGTTGGAAAAAGTACATGAACCTCTCGGATTATCTGTTAAGAGACGTTTTTATGTTTCTATCAGTTCATTTAAAGGGGAAATTAGAGTCACATGTTTCAATGAATGGGATGATAATCAGTTGAGAATGTGGGAATCCCTGCCCCATTTAAAGAACATAAAGCTGGGTCTTCACTATAAAAGTTTCATCTTCACCACACAGATTTTTGGAAGTGTGCCATGCCTCAATCAAAGGAGATTTGTGGACCTCAGTTTAAAAAAAAAGTTGTTAGGAAATATACAAACATAAAAAAAACCTACAGCACAATACAGGCCCTTCGGCCACGATGCTGTGCGAACATCTCCTTACCTTAGAAATAAACCTAGGGTTACCCATAGCCCTCCATTTTTCTAAGCTCCATGTACCTATCCAGGAGTATCTCAAAAGACCCTGTTGTATCTGCCTCCACCACAGTCGCCAGCAGCCCATTCCATGCATTCACCACCGTCTGCGTTTTTAAAAAAAAACAACTTGCCCCTGTCATCTCCTCTGTACCTACTTTCAAGCACCTTAAAACTGTGCGCTCTTGTGTTAGCCATTTCAGCCCTGGGAAAAAACCTCTGACTATCCACATGATCAGTGCCTCTCGTTATCTTGTACACCTCTATCAGGTCACCTCTCATCCTCCGTCACTCCAAGGAGAAAAGGCCAAGTTCACTCAACCTATTAGGACCACAGCTGTTTACGATTTACGTCAATGATTTAGAGGAAGGCATTGTGAATAACATCAGCAAGTTTGCTGATGATACTAAGCTGGGTGGCAGTGTGACGTGATGAGGATGTTAGGAGAATTCAAGGTGACTTGGATAGGCTGGGTGAGTGGGCAGAAACTTGGCAGATGGCGTTTAATGTGAACAAGTGTGAGGTTATTCACTTTGGGAGCAAGAACAGGAAGGCAGATTATTATCTGAACGGTGTGGAGTTAGGTAAGAGAGAAATACAAAGAGATCTAGGAGTACTTGTTCATCAGTCTCTGAAGGTGAATGAGCAAGTGCAGCAGGCAGTGAAGAAGGCTAATGGAATGTTGGCCTTTATTACAAAGGGAATTGAGTACAAGAGCAAGGAAATCCTTTTGCATTTGTACAGGGCCCTGGTGAGACCATACCTGGAGTATTTGCAGTTTTGGTCTCCAGGGTTAAGGAAGGACATCCTGGCTGTGGAGGAGGTGCAGCGTAGGTACACTAGGTTAATTCCTGGGATGTTCGGGATGTCCAGACTGTCTTACGCAGAGAGGTTAGAGAGACTGGGCTTGTACACGCTGGAATTAAGGAGATTGAGGGGGGATCTGATTGAGATATATAAGATTATTAAGGGATTGGACAAGATAGAGGCAGGAAATGTGTTCCAGATGCTGGGAGAGTCCAGTACCAGAGGGCATGGTTTAAGAATAAGGGGTAGGTCATTTATGACAGAGTTGAGGAGGAACAACTTCTCCCAGAGGGTTGTGGAGGTGTGGAACGCGCTGCCTCAGAAGGCAGTGGAGGCCAATTCTCTGGATGCTTTCAAGAAGGAGCTAGATAGGTATATGGATAGGGGAATCAAGGGTTATGGGGACAAGGCAGGAACCGGGTATTGATAGTAGATGATCATGGCTAAATGGTGGTGCAGGCTCGAAGGGCCGAATGGTCTACTTCTGCACCTATTGTCTATTCTTGTAAGGCATAATCCCCAATCGAGGCAACATCCTTGTAAATCTTCTCTGCACCCTTTCCATAGTTTCCACATCCTTCCTGTAGTGACGTGACCAGAATGGAGCACAGTACTCCAAGTGAGGTCTGACCAGGGTCCTATACAGCTGTAACATTACCTCTCGGCTCCTGAATTCAATCCCACAGTTGATGAAGGCCAATACACTGTATGCCTTCTTAACCACAGTCAACCTGATTGCAGTTTTGAGTGTCCTGTGGGCACGGACCCCAAGATCCTACTGATCCTCCACGCTGCCAAGGGTCTTACCATTAATACTATATTCTGCCATCATATTTGACCTACCAAAATGAACCACCTCACACTTAGCTGGGTTGAACTCCATCTGCCACTTCTCAGCCCAGTTTTGCATCCTGTCGATGGCATGCTGTAACCTCTGACAGTCGTCCACACTATCCACAACTAGAGAGACATTGATAGGATGCAGGCGTGGGCTGAGAAGTGGCAGATGGAGTTCAACCTGGAGAAGTGTGAGGTGGTACACTTTGGAAGGACAAACTCCAAGGCAGAGTACAAAGTAAATGGCAGGATACTTGGTAGTGTGGCGGAGCAGAGGGATCTCGAGATACATGTCCACAGATCCCTGAAAGTTGCCTCACAGGTGGATAGGGTAGTTAAGAAAGCTTATGGGGTGTTAGCTTTCATAAGTCGAGGGATAGAGTTTAAGAGTCGCGATGTAATGATGCAGCTCTATAAAAACTCTGGTTAGGCCACACTTGGAGTACTGTGTCCAGTTCTGGTCGCCTCACTATAGGAAGGATGTGGAAGCATTGGAAAGGGTACAGAGGAGATTTACCAGGATGCTGCCTGGTTTAGAAAGTATGCATTATGATCAGAGATTAAGGGAGCTAGGGCTTTACTCTTTGGAGAGAAGGAGGATGAGAGGAGACATGATAGAGCTGTTCAAGATAATAATAAGAGGAATAGATAGAGTGGATAGCCAGTGCCTCTTCCCCAGGGCACCACTGCTCAATACAAGAGGACATGGCTTTAAGGTAAGGGGTGGGAAGTTCATGGGGGATATTAGAGGAAGGTTTTTTACTCAGAGTGGTTGGTGTGTGGAATGCACTGCCTGAGTCAGTGGTGGAGGCAGATACACTAGTGAAGTTTAAGAGACTACTAGACAGGTATATGGAGGAATTTAAGGTGGGGGCTTATATGGGAGGCAGGGTTTGAGGGTTGACACAACATTGTGGGCCGAAGGGCCTGTACTGTGCTGTACTATTCTATGTTCTATACCCACAAACTTTGTGTCATCAGCAAATTTACTAACCCATCCCTCCACTTCCTCTTCCAGGTCATTTATAAAAATCACGAAGAGTAGGCGTCCTAGAACAGATCCCTGAGGCACACCACTAGTCACCAACCTCCAGGCAGAATATGACCTGTCTACAACCACTTTTTGCCTTCTGTGGGCAAGCCAATTCTGGATCCACAAAGTAAGGTCCCCTTGGATCCCATGCCTCCTTACTTTCGCAATAAGCTTTGCATGGGGCACCTTATCAAATGCCTTGCTGAAATCCATATACACTACATCTACTGCTCTACCTTCATCAATGTGTTTAGTCACATCCTCAAAAAATTAAATCAGGCTCGTAAGGCATGACCTGCCTTTGACAAAGCCATGCTGACTATTCCTAGTCATATTATGCCTCTCCAAATGTTCATAAATCCTGCCTCTCAGGGTCTTTGCCATCAACTTCCCAACAACTGAAGTAAGACTCACTGGTCTATAGTTTCCTGGGCTATCCCTACTCCCTTTCTTGAATAAGTGAATAACATCTGCAACCCTCCAGTTCTCCGGAACCTCTCCCGTCCCCATTGATGATGCAAAGATCATTGCTAGAGGCTCAGCAATCTCGTCCCTTACCTCCCACAGTAGCCTGGGGTACATCTCGTCCAGTCCTGGTGACTTATCCAACTTGATGCTTTCCAAAAGCTCCAGCACATCGTCTTTATTAATGTCTATTTGCTCAAGCTTTTCAGTCCGCTGTAAGTCATCCCTACAATCACCAAGGTCCTTTACCGTAGTGAATACTGAACGAAAGTATTCCTCAAGTACCTCTGCTATCTCCTCCGGTTCCATACACACTTTTCCACTGTAGAACTTGATTGGTTCTATTCTTTTACGTCTTGTCCTCTTGCTCTTCACATATTTGTAGAATGCCTTGTGGTTTTCCTTAATCCTGCTCACCAAGGCCTTCTCATGACCCATTCTGGCTCTCCTAATTTCATTCTTAAGCTCCTTCCTGCTAGCCTTATGATTTTCTAGATCTCTATCAATGCCTAGTTTTTTGAACAATTCATAACCTTTTCATCTTGACTAGATTTTCAACAGCCTTTTAACTCCATGGTTCCTGTACCCTACCATCGTTTCCCTGTCTCATTGGAACGTATCTATGCAGAACGCCACGCAAATATCCCCTGAACATTTGCCACATTTCTGCTGTACATTTCCCTGATAACATGTTTTTTCCCAATTTATGCTTCCAAGTTCCTGCCTGATAGCTTCATATTTCCCCTTACTCCAATTAAATGCTTTCCTAACTTGTCTGTTCCTATCCCTCTCCAATGCTATGGTAAAGGAGATAGAATTGTGATCACTATTTCCAAAATACTCTCCCACTGAGAGACCTGATACTTGACCAGTTCATTTCCCAATACCAGATCAAGTACCGCTTCTCTTGTAGGCTTATCTACATTTTGTATCAGGAAACTTTCCTGAACACACGTAACAAACTCCACCCCATCTAAACCCCTTGCTGTAGGGAGATTCCAATCAATATTGGGGAAATTAAAATTTCCCACCACGACAGCCCTGTTATTATTACACCTTTCCAGAATTTATCTCCCTATCTGCTGCTCGATGTCCCTGTTACTATCGAGTGGTCGATTTATATATTAAAAAAAACCAGTAGAGTTATTGACCCCTTCCTGTTCCTAACTTCCACCCACAGAGACTCAGTAGACAATCCCTCCATGACTTCCTCCTTTTCTGCAGCCGTGACACTGTCTCTGATCAGCTGTGCCATGCTCCCACCTCTTTTACCTCCCTTCCTGTCCTTTCTGAAACATCTAAGTAACCATTCCTGCCCCTGAGCCATCCAAGTCTCTGTGATGGCTGCAACATTATAACTCCAACTACTGATCCACGCTCTAAGCTCATTTGCTTTGTTCATGATACTTTTTGCATTAAAATAGACACACACTCTGACTGATGGTTTGAGGTATCCCTTCTCTATCACCTGCCTATCCTCCCTCTCGCACTGTCTACAAGTTTTCTCGATTTGTGAGCCAACCGCCTCTTCCTCGTCTCTTCAGTTCGGTTCCCATCCCCCCAGCTATTCTAGTTTAAACTCTCCCCAATTGCCTCAGCAAACCTCTGCCAGGATATTGGTCCCCCTCAGATTCAGGTGCAACCTGTCCTTTTTGTACAGGTCACTCCTGCCCTAAAAAAGGTCCCAATGATCCAGAAATCTGAATCCCTGCCCCTGCTCCAATCCCTCAGCCTCGCATTTACCCTCCACCTCACTCTATTCCTATACTCACTGTCTCATGGCACAGGCAGTAAATCCCGAGATTACTACCCTTGTGATCTTGCTTCTCCGCTTCTTTCCTAACTACCTGTAGTCTGTTTTCAGGACCTCCTCCCTTTTCCTACCTATGTCATTGGTATCAATATGTAACACGACCTCTGGCTGTTCACCTTCCCACCTCAGGATATCATGGACGCGATCAGAAACATCCCGGACCCTGGCACCTAGGAGGCAAACTGCGATCCATGTTTCTTTCCTGGGTCCACAGAATCGCCTTTCTGACCCCCTAACTATAGAGTCCCCTATCACTGCTGACATCCTCTTCCTTTCCCTACTCTTCTGAGTCACAGGGCCAGAGTCTGTGCCAGAGGCGCGGCCACTGTTGCTTCCCCCAGATAGGTCGTGCCCCCCAAAAGTACTCAAACAGGAGTACTTTTTGTTAAGGAGGGACAGCCACACCGGTACTCTCTAGTACAGGTTTCTCCTGCCATCTGAAGGTAGAGCATTCCTATGAAACGGTTTGTGAGCCAGAATGTCGTAAAGTGAAGCAATTACCATTTATTTATATGGGAAAAATTTGTGAGCGTTCGCAGACCCAAAAAATAACCTACCAAATCATGCCAAATAGCACATAAAACCTAAAATAACAGTAACATATAGTAAAAGCAGGAATGATATGATAAATACACAGCCTATATAAAGTAGAAATGCTTTTCTACAGTCATTGCCACACTGTTCTCTGTAGCGAAAATCTCACGCAAGCACTCTCGGCAGAAACACTCTCTCCAGTAACCTTTAAGCTATGAAGCTGCCAAATCATACCAAATAACGCATAAAAATACACAGCCTATATAAAGTAGAAATAATGTATGTACAGTGTAGTATCACTTACTGGAATCGGGAAGACAGCGCTGAGCACACTGATGATGGTGTGTTAGGCTGAGTCGTCGGAGGTTGGGTGGTTCAGTGGTCCCTACCTCCAGACCGCCGACCGATACCGGGCTGCGAAGTGTGCAGCGGTGGCTGGGACGCACCCAGCACATCTTTAAGAAAAAAGCCGAAATAAACAAGCTAATTCATTAGGTGCCGCCTGGCACGTAAATGTCGGCCCAGATCAGAGGGGACGCAATCAGCAATCGACTCTGATCTGGGCCGACATTTACGTGCTGGGTGGCACCTAATTAATTAGCTTGTTTATTTCGGCTTTTTCCTTAAAGATGTGTTGGGTGCCTCCCGGCTACCACTGCATTCTCCACGGCAATGTATCGGTCCGCGGCCTGGAGGTTGGGGTGGCGGGACACTGGGGTGTCATCTCGTTGTTGTCTGTTTCCATCAGGGCAGGCAGGTAATCTTCTTCTATGTCTGCCTGCCTCGATGTCGAAGGTTGAGGTTCATCACCTGCTGTGGTTGATGTGGAAGGCTTGAAAAACGACAGTATGCTTGACTGCTAGCCTCACCGCATTTTTCTATCGTACAGTTCTTTGTAAGCACTCAAACCATCCTATAAATATGCCCTAAACCGACGTACCCTTTCAAAATTAAAGTCGTACTTTTCTGCAATCATTGAAGTGAAAATTTCATGCAGTTGCTTCACGTTCAGTTCCTGGACGACTTCACTTTCGGTCCATTTGCTACTGCATTCGGTTTCGATTGTTATCCTTTTCTCTTCCAATTGCATCAGCTCTTCATCTATCAGCTCTTGGTCATGGGATGCCAAAACCTCTTCAACATCATCTTCGTCAGCTTCCACAAGCCAAACTCACTTTGTCCTTCCTTCGTTCACCATGATCGAAACGCTTAATTATGTCTAGTTTTATGCTAAGTGTAACACCCTTATGAGCTCTTTTAGGCTTTTCTGGTACCTTAGAACTCATCTTACTAACGGATGCTCACAGGCTCTTCATCTATAAGCAATGCCGGCTAGAATGCAGTTCCGGGGGAAGATCTTGGCTGCTTGGGACGCGCGCTGCCTTTTTATGTAACAGTGAAAACACCTGTTAGTGAAAAAAGGTAACTAATGTAGGTCTTTCGTAACAGTGAGGTTATGTAAAGCGAACGTTCGAAAAGCGGGAGACACCTGCATCTGACTTTTGCCCTTCCCTCTCCTGACTATTACCCACTTATTTGTCTCGTGAGGCCCAGTGTGACTACTTGCCTATAGCTCTTCTCTATCACTTCCTCACTTTCCCTGACCAGACAAAGATCATCGAGCTGTGTTTCCAGTGCCCTAACCTAGTCCCTAAGGAGTTACAGCTCAACGCACCTGGCGCAGCTGTGGCTGTCCGGGAGTCTCCCGGACATCCCACATCTGACACCCAGTATTGAACACCGGCCTCACAGACATACTTCCTATTCCTATTCTTCACAAGTAACTTAACTTACCTCACTGACCTGTTATCGCCGAAGCCCAGTTGAGCCAAAGCCGTCCTACTCTGACTCCCTCTACTCCTCCTGCTCCTCTGTCGTCTGCTCTATAAAGCTGTCCTCCTCTTAAAATCTTCCTGCTTGTCTGACTCACTGACGTTCACGTGCCTGCACAGTTGTGCTTCAATTAAACTGCCAAAGAGAAAAAGATCTTTTAAACTCTTCCTGCCGGTCTAACTTGCTGACATCCACACACCTGCATAGTCATGCCTTGTTAATGCTCACTGGGCTGGAAAAGGATGCAAACCCATTTCTAAAGAGTTTGGGCTCCACCAATTCAGATTCATGCAGATGGTGTACAAATGGAGGAAATTCAACACCATTGTTACTCTCCCCGGGAGTGGTCGACCAAAAAAACCTCTCCAAGAGCAAGGCATGTAGTATTTCAGGAGGTCACAAAGAACCCCATGGTATCAACTGAGGAGCTACAGACCTCTCTTGCATTGGCTCATGTCAGTGTTCATGAATCTACCATCAAGCAAACACTGAACAACAATGGTGTACATAGAAACCATAGAAAAACTACAACACAGAAACAGGGCTTTTGGCCCTTCTTGGCTGTGCCGAACCATTTTCTGCCTAGGCCCACTGACCTGCACACGGACCATATCCCTCCATAAACCTCCCATCCATGTATCTGTCCAATATATTCTTAAACGTTAAAAAAGAACCCGTATTTACCAGCTCGTCTGGCAGCTCATTCCATACTCCCACCACTCTCTGTGTGAAGAAGCCCCCCCTAATGTTCCCTTTAAACTTTTCCCCTCCCTCACCCTTAACCCATGTCTTCTGGTTTTTTTTTTTTCTCCCCTTGCCTCAGAGGAAAAAGCCTGCTTGCATTCACTCTATCTATACCCATCATAATTTTATATACCTCTATCAAATCTCCCCTCATTCTTCTACGCTCCAGGGAATAAAGTCGTAACTTATTCAACCTTTCTCTGTAACTGAGTTTCTCAAGTCCCGGCAACATCCTTGTAAACCTTCTCTGCACTCTTTCAACCTTCTGTATATCCTTCCTGTAATTTGGTGACCAAAACTGAACACAATACTCCAGATTCGGCCTCACCAATGCTTTATACAACCTCATCATAACATTCTGGCTCTTATACTCAATACTTTGATTAATAAAGGCCAATGTACCAAAAGCTCTCTTTAAGACCCTATCTACCTGTGATGCCACTTTTAGGGAATTTTGTATCTGTATTCCCAGATCCCTCTGTTCTACTGCACTCCTCAGTGCCTTAATATTAACCCTGTATGTTCTACCTTGGTTTGTCCTTCCAACGTGCAATACCTCACACTTGTCAGTATTAAACTCCATCTGCCATTTTTCGGCCCATTTTTCCAGCTGGTCCAAGTCCCTCTTCAGGCTCTGAAAACCTTCCTCACTGTCTACTACACCTCCAATCTTTGTATCATCAGCAAATTTGCTGATCCAATTTACCACATTATCATCCAGATCATTGATATAGATGACAAATAACAATGGACCCAGCACTGATCCCTGTGGCACACCACTAGTCACAGGCCTCCACTCGGAGAAGCAATTCTCTACTACCACTCTTTGGCTTCTTCCATTATGTCTAATCCAATTTACCACCTCTCCATGTATACCTAGCAACTGAATTTTCCTAACTAACCTCCCATGCGGGACCTTGTCAAAGGCCTTACTGAAGTCCATGTAGACAATATCCACTGCCTTCCCTTCATGCACTTTCCTGGTAACCTCCTCGAAAAACTCCAATAGATTGGTCAAACATGACCTACCACGCACAAAGCCATGTTGACTCTCCCTAATAAGTCCCTGTCTATCCAAATGCTTGTAGATCCTGTCTCTTAGTACTCCCTCCAATAACTTACCTACTACCGACGTTAAATTTACCGGCCTATAATTTCCCGGATTACTTTTCGATCCTTTTTTAAACAACGGAACAACATGAGCCATTCTCCAATCCTCCGGCACCTCACCCGTAGACAGCGACATTTTAAATATTTCTGCCAGGGCCCCTGCAAGTTCAACACCAGTCTCCTTCAAAGTCTGAGGGAACACCCTGTCAGGTCCCGGGGATTTATCCACTTTAATTTTCCTCAAGACAGCAAGCACCTCCTCCTTTTCAATCTGTACATTTTGCATGATCTCACTACTTGTTGCCCTTAACTCCATAGACTTCATGCCAGTTTCCTTAGTAAATACAGACGCCAAAAACCTATTTAAGATCTCCCCCATTTTCTTTGGTTCCGCACATAGCCGACCACTCTGATCTTCAAGAGGACCAATTTTATCCCTTACAATCCTTTTGCTCTTAATATACCTGTAAAAGTTCTTTGGATTATCCTTCACTTTGACTGCCAAGGCAACCTCATGTCTTCTTTTAGCCCTCCTGATTTCTTTCTTAAGTATTTTCTTGCACTACTTATACTCCTCAAGCACCTTATTTACTCCCTGTTTCCTATACATTTCATACAACTCCCTCTGCTTCTTTATCAGAGTTGCAATATCCCTTGAGAACCAAGGTTCCTTATTCCTATTCACTTTGCCTTTAATCCTGACAGGAACATACAAACTCTGCACTCTCAAAATTTCTCCTTTGAAGGCTTCCCACCTACCGATCACACCTTTGCCAGAGAACAACCTGTCCCAATCCATGCTTTTTAGATCCTTTCTCATTTCTTCAAATTTGGCCACCTTCCAGTTAAGAACCTCAACCCTAGGACCAGATCTATCCTTGTCCATGATCAAGTTGAAACTAATGGTGTTATGATCACTGGAACCAAAGTGCTCCCCTACACAGACTTCCGTCACTTGTCCTAACTCGTTTCCTAACAGGAGATCCAAAATTGCATCCCCTCTAGTTGGTCCCTGTATATATTGATTTAGAAAACTTTCCTGAACACATTTTACAAACTCTAATCCATCTAGACTCCCAACAGTATGGGAGTCCCAATCGATACATGGAAAATTAAAATCCCCTACCACCACAACTTTGTTTCCTGCAGTTGCCTGCTATCTCTCTGCAGATTTGCTCTTCCAATTCTCGTTGACTATTGGGTGTTCTGTAATACAATCCCACTAATGTGGCCATACCTTTCCTGTTTCTCAGCTCCACCCATAAGGACTCTGTAGACAAGCCCTCTAATCTGTCCTGCCTGAGCACTGCTGTAATATTTTCCCTAACAAGCAATGCTACTCCCCCACCTTTCATTTCTCCGCCTCGATCACATCTGAAACATCAGAACCCTGGAATATTAACGTCCTGACGAAGGGTCTCGGCCTGAAACGTCGACTGCTTCTTCCTATGGATGCTGTCTGGCCTGCTGCATTCCACCAGCATTTTGTGTGTGCTGCTTGGATTTCCAGCATCTGCAGATTTCCTCGTGTTTGCAAGGAGAAAGCCATTATTCTCCAAGAAGTACATTGCTGCCTGTCTAAAGTTTGCTAAAGACCACATGGATAAGCCAGAAGGCGATTGGAAGAATGTTCTGTGTATGATTGAGTCCAAAATAGAACTTTTTGGCTTAAATGAGAAGCATTATGTTTGGCAAAAAGCAATCACTGCATACCAACACATAGGAACCTCATCCATCTGTGAAATGTGGTGACGATGTCATGGTTTGGGCCTGCTTTGCTGCCTCAGGACCAGGACAGCTTGCTATCATTGATGGAACAATGAATTCTGAATTGTACCAGCAAATTCTGCAGGAGAGTGTCAGCATATCCGTTCGTGAACTGAAACTCAAGAGAAAGTGGGTCATCAGCAAGACAATGACCGCAAACTCATATAAGTCTACCAAGGAATGGTTAAAGCAGAAGATATTTTGGAATGGCTGAGTCAAAGTCCTGAACTTAATCCTATAGAAATGTTGTGGAAGGTGCAAGCAGTTCATGCATGGAAGCTCATCAACATCAGAGTTGAAGCAGTTTTGTAAGGAGGAATGGTCTGAAATTCCTCCAAGCTGACATGCAGGACTGATCAACATTTACCGGAAATGTTTGGTTGAAGTTACTGCTGTACAAGGGGTCACAGCAGTTACTGAAAGCAAACATTCACATACTTTTTCCAACAAATACATGTAATATTGGATCATTTTTCTCAATAAATAAATGAAAAGGTATAATGTTTTTTGTTATTTGTTTAATTGGGTTCTCTGTCTAGTTTTAGGACTTGTGTGAAGATCTCATCACAATTTAGGTTATATTTATGCAGAAATAGAGAAAATTCTAAAGGGTTCACACTTTCTAGCACCACTGTATAAAGTCTCAGCATTACATCCTTGCTTGTATATTCTATTCCTCTCAAAATGAATGTAACATTGTATTTGCCCTCTTCACCCACCAACTCAACTTCCAAATTAATCTTTAGGGAATAAGGCCAAAACCATAGCAGCAAAATTAGGCCATCTGGCCCATCAAGTCTGCTGCGCCATTCAATCATGGCTGATCCCTTTTTCTATCTCCTCCACAACCCCAGTTCCTGGCCTCCTTCCCCTAACCATTGATGCCACATCCAATTAAGAATCCTGCACAAGGACTCCCAAGACCCCTTGCACCATGGATTTTTAAATTTTCTATCCTTTTAGAATTTTTGCTCCTTCTACCATAGTGGATAACCATAGTTCCTGACGCTATTCCATCTGCCATGTCCTTGCCCATAATAATAGCGAAAATAGTAAGAAAATTAATTCTAGTGGATTCATTTTCCAGCAGTCCTTGAAGCATAAAGCAGGTGTGTTGCCTCATCACAATATTCCTAATGCCATGATGGAATATAAGGTGTTATGTGCATGCGATCTGCGTGCCCGTGTGCACATGTGCTTTTGTTTTCTGTTCTCTCTCCCCCTCTCCATCCAGCTTTCCTTGATTTAGTGTGCTGAGTCATTGTCGATCTCCATTTAGATCGCAGATGGACCTGCTCCCTTGTCAGGACTGCTTCAGTCAGGAGCCAAAAAGCACAATTTAAAGAAGCCAGCGTCCAGGGGTTACGGGGAGTGGAGAGAGAGAGAGTCGCTGGGGCGGATTGATAGTTAAAGAATAGCATTAGGTTCAGTACTAACAAACTTGTAGTCTTGATGCTCTGACCTGTGTTTTCGTATTGTGGATTTTGACTTTTGGATTACTCTCTTGGACTTGGTTGCTCTGGGTCACTTCTGTAAATATACTGCAAATGGGACTGCCTGTGTCTGCCTTGTCCTATTCCCATCACAAACAACACAAAACACAGGGTGGACCTGTTTTTACGTTGCTTCCCCGACACCCCCTATACTAGAGCCAACAGGGGTGTGTAACACATGGATATATGTAATACTAGCCCATGGCCGGTACTAATGACTCTTATCTCTGTTACCAACAATGGGAGGTACAGGAATGCTGCCACAATAAAACAATTATCAATTATCTCAAGGGTCCCAGAAAAATGTTAGTAGCATCCGAACTCTGCTGCTTGTGCATGGGAGGACAGAGCTTGGCGGGGGGCCGGGGCTTTGGGGGTTCTAACATTTAACTGTCATTCATTCTTTGGGGCACTCCTGTTTTTGTGGATGGTTGCGAAGAAAAAGAATTGCAGGATATTGTGTACATTTCTCTGACATTAAATGTACCTTTGAAACTCCTCCAAAATAATGATCTGTGAAGAGACTTTTGGCTTTCTGCAAGTTAATACCACGCCAGCTTAGAGCATGACCCGGAAATCTGTGGCAATTGAACTATAAAGACGAGGCATTGATTGTAAGCTCCATCTTGAGAAAAACAAAGTCCATGATTTACAGAGCAGGTTATGGGTGGAAACAGCCCAGGATGTCCACTGATATACCCTAACTTTTGATGGTATTATAAATGGTCTGGCAAATGTGGATTGTGATGTGCTATTTGCTGGCAAAGGTGTACTTGGAAAGTGGGAAGCCTTCAAAAGTGAAATTTTGAGAGTACAAAGCTTGTATGTGCCTGTCAGAGTAGAAGTTAAAGATGTAACAAGTGTAGGGAACCTTGGTTTTCAAGAGATATTGTGGCCCTTGTTAAGATAAAGAAAGGAGGTGTATAGCAGGTATGGGCAAGGAACATATGAGGTTGCTTATGGAGTGCAGGAAATGCAAGAGAACACTTAAGAAAGAAACCATGAAGGGCAAAAGAAGGCATGAAGTTGCTGTAGCAGACATGGTGATGGAGAATCCCAGAGATTCTACAGATATGTTAATAGCAAAAGGATTGCAAGGGACTAAATTGGTCCTCTGGAAGATCAGAATAGTAATCCATGTGTGGAGCCAAAACAGATGGGGGAGATCTTGAATGCATTTCTTGCATCCTCAGGAGATGGATACAGAGTCTATAGGAGTGAGGCAAAGTAGCATCAAATTCATGGACCATGTACAGATTACAGAGGAGGGGGTGTTTGCCACCTTGAGGCAAATCGGGATAGATAAATCCCAAGGGCCTTAGTGACTGGAGAGGTACCAGAGGATTGGAGATTAGCCAATGTTGTTCCGCTGTTTAAAAAGGGCTGTAAACAGAAACCAGGAAATTATAGGCCGGTGAGTCTGACATCGGTTGAGGGAAAGTTTTTGTAGGGTGTTCCAAGGAACTAGATACAGTTGAAGTCAGAAGTTTACATACACCTTAGCCAAACCCATTTAAACTCAGTTTTTCCACAATTCCTGACATTTAATTCCAGAAAACATTCCCTGTCTTAGGTCAGTTAGGATCACTATTTTAAGAATGTGAAATGTCAGAATAATAGTAGAGAGAATGATTTATTTCAGCCTTTATTTCTTTCATCACTTTCCCAGTGGGTCAGAAGTTTACATATACTTTGTTAGTATTTGGTAACATTGCCTTTAAATTGTTTAACTTGGGTCAAACATTTTAGATAGCCTTCCACAAGCTTCTCACAGTAAGTTGCTGGAACTTTGGTCCATTCCTCCAGACAGAACTGGTGTAACTGGGTCAGGTTTGTAGGCCTCCTTGCTCGCACACGCTTTTTCAGTTCTGCCCACAAATTTTCTATCGGATTGAGGTCAGGGCTTTGTGATGGCCACTCCAATACCTTCACTTTGTTGTCCTTAAGCAATTTTGCCACAACTTTGGAGGTATGCTTGGGGTCACTGTGCACCTGGAAGACCCATTTGCGACCAAGCTTTAACTTCCTGGCTGATGTCTTGAGATGTTGCTTCAATATATCCACATAATTTTCCTTCCTCATGATGCCATCTATTTTGTGAAGTGCACCAGTCCCGCCTGCAGCAAAGCACCCCCCAGAACATGATGCTGCCTCCCCTATGCTTCACGGTTGGGATGGTGTTCTTCAGCTTGCAAGCCTCACCCTTTTTCCTCCAAACATAACCGTGGTCATTATGGCCAAAGAGTTCAGTTTTTGTTTCATCAGACCAGAGGACATTTCTCCAAAAAGTAAGATCTTTGTCCCCATGTGCACTTGCAAACTGTAGTCTGGCTTTTTTATGGTGGTTTTGGAGCAGTGGCTTCTTCCTTGCTGAGCAGCCTTTCAGGTTATGTCGATATAGGACTCGTTTTACTGTGGGTATAGATACTTGTCTACCTGTTTCCTCCAGCATCTTCACAAGGTCCTTTGCTGTTGTTCTGGGATTGATTTGCACTTTTCGTGTCAAAGTGCATTCATCTCTCGGAGACAGAATGCGTCTCCTTCCTGAGCGGTATGACGGCTGGGTGGTGTTTATACTTGCGTAATATTATTTGTACAGATGAACGTGGTACCTTCAGGCGTTTGAAAATTGCTCCCAAGGATGAACCAGGCTTGACATCATTTTCTGACCTCAATCCGATAGAAAATTTGTGGGCAGAACTGAAAAAGCGTGTGTGAGCAAGGAGGCCTACGAACCTGACTCAGTTACACCAATTCTGTCTGGAGGAATGGAACAAAATTCCAGCAACTCACTGTGAGAAGCTTGTGGAAGGCTACCCAAAGCATTTGACCCAAGTTAAACAATTGAAAGGCAATGCTACCAAATACTAACAAAGTATGTATAAACTTCTGACCCACTGGGAAAGTGATGAAAGAAATAAAAGCTGAAATAAATTATTCTCTTATTATTCTGACATTTCACATTCTTAAAATAAAGTAGTGATCCTAACTGGCCTAAGGGAATGTTTTCTAGAATTAAATGTCAGGAATTGTGAAAAACTGAGGTTAAATGGTGTATGTAAACTTCTGACTTCAACTGTATACAAGTATTTGGATACAAATGGACTTGATTAAGGATAGTCAGCATGACTTTGTTGTAGTAGGTCATGTCTAACCAATCTTGTAGTTTTTGAAGGAAGTCACCATGAAAGTGGCTGAAGTCAGGTAGTGGATGTTGTCTAGATGGACACTTGACAAGTCCCTCATGAGAGGTTGGTCAAGAAGGTTCAGTCGCTCGGCATTCAGGATGACGTAGTAAATTGGATGAGACATTGGCTTTGTGGAAGGAGCCAGAGTGGTAATAGAGGGTTGTCTCTGGACTGGAGGCTCTAGTGTGCTGTAGCGATCGGTGCTGGGTCCTTCATTGATTGTCATCTACAGTTGCCAGAAAAACTTTGTGAGCTAGCAGTTACTTGGTTTTCTGCACTAAATACTCATAACATGTGGTCTGATCTTCATGAAAGTCACAATAACAGACAAACACAATCTGCCTAAACTAATAACACACAAACAATTGTACTACGTCTTGTCTATGCTGAGTACACCACTTAAGCAACCACAGTCAAGATTCAAAAAAGTATGTGAACCTCTGGGGTATTGCCTTCCACAAAAGCTATTTGGAGTCAGATGTGAAATGAGATTGGAGGTGTGGGTTGTAGAGGTGCCCTGCCCTATTGAAAAAAATGCACACACAGTCAGGTTACTGACAGAGCCTGCACTTCTCAAGAAAGATCTGTTTAAGTGCACCATGCCACGATCAAAACAATGTTCAGAGGACCATGGATGAAGCTGCAAATGGCTACAAAAGCAATTCTGAAGCCCTGAGTGTTCATCAGTCATAGTAAGGGAAATTGTCTGCAAATGGAAAAAATTCACTATTGTTGCTACTCTCCCTAAGAGTGGGTGTCATGCAAAGATCACGCCAAGAGTACAGTGTGCAATGCTGAAAGATGTGGAAAAAGAACCACGGGTAACAGCAGAAGACCTGCAGAAATCCCTAGAACTTGCTAAAATCTCTGTTCATGTGTCCACTATAAGAAAAACACTGAACAAGAATAGTGTTCATGGAAGGACACCACGGCTCTCTGAAAAATCATTGCTGCATGTCTCAAGTTTGCAAAAGACCACCTGGATGTTCCACATGCTTCTGGGACAATGTTCTGTGGACAGGTGAGGCAAAAATTGAACTTTTTGGCAGAAATGCACATTGCTATGTTTGGAGGAAAAAGGGCACTGCACACCAACACCTCATCCCAGCTGTGAAGCATGGTGGAAGAAGCATCATGATTTGGGTCTGCTTTGGTGCTGCAGGGCCTGGACAGCTTGCAGTCATTGAGGGAACAATGAATTCAAAATTGTAGCAAGACATTTTACAGGAGAATTTAAAAAGGGAAACACAAGGAAATCTGCAGATGCTGGAATTTCAAGCAACACATATAAAAGTTGCTGGTGAACGCAGCAGGCCAGGCAGCATCTCTAGGAAGAGATACCGTCGACGTTTCAGGCCGAGACCCTTCGTCAGGACTAACTGGAAGAAGAGAGCTAGCTCTTTCAGTTAGTTCTGACGAAGGGTCTCGGCCCAAAATGTCAACTGTACCTCTTCCTAGAGATGCTGCCCGGCCTGTTGTGTTCACCAGCAACTTTTGTGTGTTATTTTACAGCAGAATGTCAGGTAACACCTGAAGCTTAATAGAAGTTGGATAATGCAACAAGACAATTATCAGAAAAACATGAGTAAGTCAGTACCAGAATGATCTAAAACAGAAAATTTGTATTTTGGAATAGCCAAGCTAGAGTCCGGACCTTAGCCCAATTCAGATGCTGTGGCATGACCTGAAGAGGGCTGTTCATGCAAAGTATCCTAAAAATATTGATGAACTGAAACAGTTTTGTATAAAGGAATGGGCTACAATATCTCCTTGTCATTGTACAAGTCTGATCAGCAGCTATAAGAAATGTTTGGAGGAGGTTATTGCTGCTAAAGGAGGTTCTAACCAGTTATTAAACACATACTTTTTACAGCCTGGATTGTGAATGATTTAACAAGGTGTTCAATAAAGAAATGAAAAGCACAATTGTTTGTGTACTATTAGTTTCGGCAGATTGTATTTGTCTATTATTGTGACTTGGCTGAAAATCAGGCCACAATTTTATGCATAATCAATGCAGAAAACCAGGTTCCTAAATTTTTCTTTCAACTGAATATCAATGATCTGGATGATAATGTGGTTAACTGGATCAGCAAAGTCGCAGGTGACACCAAGATTGCATTTTGCTCGGACCAACCAGGGAAGGTCTTAGACAGTAAGCCGTAGGGCACTGAGGAGTGTGGTAGAACAAAGAGGTCTGGGAATACAGGTACATAATTTGTAAAAGTGGCATCACAGCTAGATAGCATAATAAAGAAAGATTTTGGCACAGAAGATAAGATGTTATGTTGAAATTCTATAAGATGTTGTTGAGGACTAATTTGGAGTATTGTGTGCCGTTTTGGTCACCTACCTACAGGAAAGATGTAAATAAGATTGAAAGAGTACAGAGAAAATATACAAGGATGTTGCCGGGTCTGGAGGACCTGAGTTATAATGAAAGATAAGAACTGTATTCTTTAGAAGGCAGAAGATTGAGAGGAGATTTGATAGAGGTATACAAAATTATGAGGGGTATAGATAGGTGACCAGGCTTTTTCCACTGAGATTGGATGGGGCTGCATCCAGAGGTCATGAGTTGAGGGTGAAAAGTGAGAAATTTAAGGGGAAGATGAGGGGAAGCTTCTTCACTCAGTGGGTCATCAGAGTGTGGAATGAGCTGCCAGTACATGTGGTGCATGTGAGCTCGATTTCAAGGTTTAAGAGAAGTTTGGATAGGTATATGGATAGTAGGGATATGGGGGGGCTCTGGTCTCAGTGCAGGTTGATGGGAGGAGGCAGTTTAAATTGTTTTGACATGGAGTAGATGGGCTGAATGGCCTGTTTCTGTGCTGTACTTCTCAATGACTCTACCCTGGTCTGCCAGCACTCTGAAACCTATCTGTGATTTACACGCTGAAGAGCCTGCCTCGTTCAAGGACAGGCAACATCCAGTGTTTGCTGGAAGGAACCCTTCTGAGATGTTTTCAACTGTAATTCTTACAAGATTTCTCAATTTGTTCTCTCTTCTGAATTTGTGGCTATTTATCAACATGATGGACCAAACACCAGAACCGAATGTCATGAAATTGGTTGTTTTGCGGTGGCAGCACAATGCGATACAGAAAACCTGTAAATTACCTATACAGGTTTCCCCACTCCCCGAAGGTAGAGCGTTCCTATGAAATAGTTCTTTAGCCGGAATTTCGTAAAGTGAATAAGCAATTATGATTTATTAATATGGGAAAAATTTTTGAGCATTCCCAGACCCAAAAAAAAACCTACAAAATCATGCCAAATAACACACAAATCCTAAAATAACAGTAACATATAGTAAAAGCAGGAATGATATGATAAATACACAGCCTATATAAAGTAGAAATACTTTTCTGCAGCACTGTCTAGCGCAGTGAAAATCACAGAAGCGCTCTAGGCAGAAACACTCTGTCCAGTAACCTTCAAGCTATGAAGCTGCCAAATCATACCAAATAACACATAAAAATACACAGCCAATATAAAGTAGAAATAATGTATGTACAGTGTAGTTTCGCTTATCGGAATCGGGAAGACGCCAATCAATTGCAGTTTCGTCACAGTTAAACACTTGCTTATATGAATAACCACCTGACGCAATTGGCAATCACCTCTGATCTGGGCTGACATTTACAGGCCAGGCGGCACCTAATTAATTAGTTTGTTTATTTTGGCTTTTTTCTTAAAGATGTGCTGGGTGCGTCCCGACTACCGCTGCACCCCTGCATCCTTCACGGCCCGGTATCGGTCGGTGGCCCGGAGGTTGGGGATCACTGCTTAAACTATGAAGCTGCCCTCGTCTCAGAAACCGATCAACCCACCCATGACTACCTTTAAATTCCACTTTCGCAACACTTTCATCACCATCGTCCAGTGCTTTCTGTTTCAGCTTATTAAAAAGACTGACTGATTTCTCCTTAAGTATAAGAAAACTTAACGGAACACCACGCTTTGTACACCCATCAATCCACTCAAGCAATAGACTTTTCATTTTATCCATTATTGGATGCTGACTAAGAGAAACCACTTTGCTACGAGCAGATCCAACAGTAACATTGGCAGCTTTCAAAATTCTTTCTCTCTGCGTATAAATAGTGCAAATGGTAGACGTAGGCAAGTTGAATGCGTGGACAATGTCCTTACTTTGTTCACCATGATCGAAACGCTTAATTATGTCTAGTTTTACGCTAAGTGTAACACCCTTACGAGCTCTTTTAGGCTTTTCCGATACCTTAGAACTCACTTTGCTAATGGATGCACAAAAATCGAGATAAAGCACGTGTTTAAGCAACGCCGGCTAGAATGTAGTTCTGGGGAGGAGCTTGGCTGTTCGGGCGCACGCTGCCTTTTTTTCGTAACAGTGAAAACACCTTCTGTTAGCAAAAACAGGTAACTAATGTAGGTCTTTCGTAACAGCGAGGAGTCGTAAAGTGAATGTTCAGAAAATGGGGGCCACCTGTATATAATTTAGTAATGCAAGTGGAGAGCAACAGGATAATAAATATAATTTTAAAGCTGTGGGACATGTTTAATTGTGTGTAATAGTTATTGATGTGTGCAGTAAAATAGTATTGGTATAAGTTGTGTCATTAAACTATCTTGTATTTGTCACAATAGTTATGCAGTTAATATTGTTATCTAGCTTCAAGCGCATTTGATCCCGGGTCTGAACCTGAAAGCCCTGGGGCTGTTCCCTCCGTCTTCACCTGTGTTGCCACCACCGTCAGTGCCGCCTGCTGCGTATCCTCCATTTGGGGTGAGTTGTTACCACACTGATTATGGTTTAATCATTACTGTCCCTGAGGTGGAATTACCACCTCATTGTTGTGAAGATGTACATTGATATGGCTATAAAAGACATTTTGATTTGATAAGTGCACTGTCTGACTTGGCTAAGTATCCAGTTTCTGTCCCATTCGGGACTTGTGATTGAGTCAGTTTTATAAATGACAAAAAAAAACAAGACTTGTGTTGTTGACTATCTTGTCTGGAAAAGAAATGCAACGTTAGAAAGTGTTTTTAAGTATTTGTATAGTTCATGTCTTTTACTTTGGTTAAAGAATTATAGATGAGAATATAAATGGCAATTTAATATATTCCTATTTTTTTTAAACACTAGATACCATGCTTCTTTTAAAAGAAAGTCCAAAAACTAGGTTGCTGTAGACCAAATGAACCTAATTATATTCTCAGGATATTTAAGGTATAATGGTTTAAATTTTAATTTGAAAAAAGAAGGCTTGGAGTAATCTGACACATCCTGGATAATTGTAAGAGAATGTCTGTGAATGTAAGTAGGTGCAATAGTAGTCCAGGGGACATTTGCAAGATTGTTTACTGGGTTGAAAGACATCGTTGTGAAGGGGGTAGATTTCTGGCTTCCTCCTTCCTTCCAATTCCTGAATTTAGGTTTCATCTCAAAATATCAAGAGTTTATACCTCTCCACAGATACTACCCGACCTGCTGAGTTCATCCAGCATCTTGTGTGTTGGTCTGGATTTCCAGCATCTGCAGAAACTGTTTTTCCAGTTTTGAAGGATAGTTTGGAGAGGTTGGAGAGACTGAATGGAGATCTAGTAAAGTATACAGTGTGTGGGAGGCTTTTCCCATTGGTGGAAGGCTTGAGGCTCGAGGTCACATTTATAAAATGTAATGGAAGAGAAGTAATGCTGACAAAGAGTAACTATTTCACAACCTGTGGAATACAGGTTAGAGAGGCAAGTTCCCCTGCAGCCTCTGGATAAATGTGGTGAAGGTAAAGTTTCATGGTTATACAAGATGGATAGAGGAAGGTGATGCACTAGTGAATTGCTTTGGTAGAAAGCCATGAAGGATATGGTGAAATGGCTCCTTCCTACACCCCAAGAAAGGTGTGATGTATAGAGCAACCTGCTCCACCATTCAGAGTCATGGTTTTTTAAGTAAATTATTTTGGTGGAAAGGGGGTTTGTCATAGCTTTGAAAAAAATAAAGAAGTGACTGGGTAATATGCAGTGGATAGCATTTCAGAGGAGCCACGCCCCAGGATAATCAATAAATGCAGGAGAGAGAATAACTTGCATAGACTCTGCAAGGTGGAGATGTATGAAATTAGATCCAAACCACTCGTAGAGTTTTTTAAAGGTGGCATTTGAAGAAAGGAACAGCTCCCTGTGTGGCATTGGGTGATGTTTGTAATTGCCTTAAATCTTTTTGAATAAGATGGGTGCAAACATTTGAAATCAATGTAAGTACAAAAATATATCATTTTATCATGCAATTAATTCAAATAATTTAACAGGTGCGATGTGCAGTTTGAGGTGAGTAAATTTTCATATGATTCCATAATCTATGGTCATAGGTGGTGAATATTGCAGCAGAATTAGGCCATTTGGCCCATCGAGTCTGCTTCACCATTTTATCATAGCTGATCCATTTCTATCTCAACCCCAATCTCCTTGCCTACTCTACCGCCACCCCACCCCACCTCTGTAACCCTTCATGCCCTGATCAAGAACCCATCAACCTCTGCCTCCACAGGAACCAGTGGCAAAGAATTCCACAGATTCATCGTTCTCTGGCTAAAGAAATTCTCCTCATCTCCATTCTATAAGGACGTCCCCCTAGTCTGAGGCTGTGTCCTCAAGTCTTAGACATTCCCACCATAGGAAACATGCTCTCCACATCCACTTGATCAAGGCCTTTCGCCATTCAATAGATTTCAATTAAGCCACTTGAATACAGGTGCAGGCCATCAAATGCTCTTCATATGACAAGCCGTTCAATCCTGGAATCATTTTCGTGAAGCTCCTTTGAACTCTCAACAGATTCAGCACATCCTTTCTGAAATGAGAGCTCTAAAACTGCACAGTACTCCAAATGAGGCCTCACCAGTGCTTTATAAAATCTTAACATTGTATTTGCCTTCCTCACTACAGACTCAACCTGCAAATTAACCTCTAGGAAATCTTGCACAAGGACTCCCAAGACCCTTTGCACTTCAGATTTTTGTATTTTCTCTCTATTTAGAAAATGGTCAACCCTTTCATTGCTTGACCATACACTTCCTGACCCTTTATTCCATCTGCCACTTCTTTATCCATTCTCCTAATCTGTCCAAGTCCTGTAGCCTCAAAACTATCTGCCCTCCACTTATCTTCATATTATCTGCAAACTTTGCAATAAAGCCATCAATTCCATAATCCAAATCGTGTATAACATAACGTAAAACAAATTGGTCCCAGCACAGACTCCCATGAACACCACTAGTCACCGGCAGGCAACCAGAAAAGGCTCCATTTATTCCCACTCTTTGCCTCCTGCCTATCAGTCACTGCTTTATCAATGCTAGAATCTTTCCTGTAATACCATGGGCTAGTAGCTTGTTAAGTAGCCTCGTGTGGCACCTTGTCAAAGTCCTTCCGAAAATCCAAGTACACAACATCAACCAGTTCTCCTTTTGTCTATCCTGCTTGTTATTTCTTCAAAGAATTTTAACAAATTTGTCAGGCAAGATTTTCCCTTGAGGAAACAATGCTGACTACAGCCTGTTTTATCATGTGCCTCCAAATATCCCAAACTATCTATAATTTAAATTTTAAGATTTCTGATTTGTATGAAACTGGGTTCTGTTTTTCTTTCAGCTGTATATATTGATTTGTTAGGAACATGTTCTTAAATCTCTTCAAATTGTTATTTCAAAATAAGGTATAACTTGGTGCCTTTAATAGATTGGTGATTTTGACAACAGAGGAGGCCATTTGGCCTATGCCAGCTCATATAGAGGTTCCATTCTCCCATCTGTTTCTCGTAATCGATCCTCCCATCATTTCCCCTGGTTCTTCAGCCATCCAACCTACATTAGGGGCAAATTACAGTAGTCTATTAATGTTGAGGTTTGTGTGTTTGTCCATCATTAATGGCGATGAGGAGCTTGACACCATTATGATGGTGTCGAGACTAGTACGTGATTTGGATTTAAGTGAGGGAGAGTTGCGCAGCATCAGCCTCACTCTCTCTTCCCAATTCCCATCTGGATCCAGTGGCAAGACAGAGTCAAGATGGCTGGAGATGGGACTGGGCGCAGTGGATGACCAGGACGTCTCTTGTGTCTTGTCCTGCTCTACACGTTCCACGACGCTTGCAGAGACCGCCTTCTTGACCATTGGACCTTCCATTGGTCTCGTCTGCTCAATCTGCCGGAGTCTGTCTTCACATGCTGGGATAGACAACTCCCTATCTCACCGAGGGTTTGAGACCCGTCGGCTACCCTCACCTGGTTTATCCGGCTTGTTGAAGCCGTTGCCCGGGGTGTGGCCGCTGTCGCATGCAAACAGCTACGGGGAGCCACAGGTGAGAGTTGAGGACCAAAGGTGGACTAACCGCCTTGAAAAGCACGCGACATGTTCCTCCACCAGAGGTGCTACCCCTCCCTGACACCCCATACACCCCAGTGTTGAGGTGTAGGAATAAACTGAAGCACATGGGGAACATTCACACAGACACAGGGAAAATGTATGAACACCACTCCAATTGCATTCTCACTGGGGTTTAGAAGAATGAGGGGGGAACTCATTGAAATCGATTGAATATGTGGAGGGGATGTTTCCTTTGGGGAAGTTTAGGACCAGAGGGCACAGCTTCAGAATATAGGGACCTCCATTTAGAATGGAGCTGAGGAGGAATTTCTTTGGTCAGAGTGGTGAATCTGTGGAATTCATTGCCACAGGTGGCTGTGGAGCCAAGTCATTGGGTATATTTAAGACAGAGGTCGATGGATTCTTGATTAGTCAGAGCATGAAGGGTTATGGGGAGAAGGCAGGAGAATGGGATTGAATGGGATAATAAATCAGCCGTGATGGAATGATAGAGGAGGCTTGATGGGCCGAATAGCCTAATTCTGCTCCTATTTCTGTTCAGTTTTGTTTTAGAGATGCATCACGGAACGGGCCCTTCTGGTCCAACGAGCTGCACCATCCGGCAACCCACTGATCTAACACTAGTCTAATCACAGGGCAATTTACAATGACCAATTAACCTACTAACCAGTACATCTTTGGACTGTGGGAGGAAACCTGAGTATCCAGAGGAAACCCACACAGTCACGGGAAGGATGTCCAAGCTTTTTATAGATGTCATCAGAATTGAACTCCAACTCTGACGTTCCTTGATGTCTAAGTTCAAAGTACATTCATTATCAAAGTTTGTAAACAGTATACAACCTTGAGACTTGTCTTCTTGCAGGCAGCCACAAAGCAAACAGAAGAACCAATTTAAAGAAAAACCCCAAACAATAAGTACCATCAGGCACCCAATGTGTGTGTGGTGGGGGTGGGGGGTACAACCAATCTATGAGACTAATCGCTGCAGGCCACAGCTACAGTGGCAGTTCAGTGCTGAACACCTCACTCAATTCACATAATAGTAAAAAAAAGAGTTTGCATTTACACCTGGAAAATGAACCGCAGAGCAGAGTCCACACGGCTGTGCACCGTGTTCAGCACTGATGCAAGTGAACCCATCCAGGACACCGGTGGCTGCAGGTCAACAACTGTTCCTGAACCGAACTGAGTGGGACCCACGACTCCTGCATCTTCTGCCCAGCGGCAGCAGCAAGTAGAGTGAGAGTCTAGTCAAATGCAGGCAGGTGGCACTGAGTACCTGCTCTTTTTCTGGCTCTCATCCTTGATGATTTTAATCTTGCTCAGCGCTTTAATTTGCACAGAGTAAGTGAGCCGATTGTGGTTTCATGTTCTGCCAACACGAAACATAGCCACTCCAGCCGTAGCTGCACTCTCTGCCCTCATCCACACCGAATTCCTTAGGAGATCGCAAAAGCGGCAGGTTGTTTCGTCAGTTCAAAAATACATCCATAAAAGTCAAGTTACAGGCTGTTGGTCACTGGTGCCATTTTAGCAAAACCTATGGGCATGCAGGATAGGATCAGACTGTGGTTCTTGAAATTTTACAGCAGCAGCAATAATAATGTTTCAGAAATTATCTTTGTTATGAAGAGACAATAAAGTGATTTATGGCAGGAATCCACAACACCACGAGTTCAGGGACAGTTTAACTGTCTTCATAAACGTGAGTCCAGACGGCTGGACAGAACTGCTGAGAGTTGGGATTTTTGTGTTATATTAAGAGGGCTGATGTGACCTTGGCTTTTAATGTGTTATCTAAAAGTTTATATAATTAGACTTGTGCTGAGTTGCATAAATGCTAGCTTTCATTGCTAGATTCCCTCGCTATCTTAAGTGAAAATCACATTTATTCTAAAAACACCATACATGTTGATAAGCCGCTGAAGATAGGGTTAAATAATGTAAACCCAGTGTTTTTGAGGTTACCGCATTTTGGATCCATTGTTTCTCTGTCAGTGCTGCAATTAAAGAATTAGGTTGTAAGGAAGTAATTTCTTTAACTTGATAATAAAAGTAACCTGTTTTGATGTGAAATAGTGACAGGATATCCAGTTTCCTTCAGCAATGTGTGAACATTGTAATTTGAAGTCAGTCTTCATTAAACAGATAGCTGGAATTCCCCATATGAACAGTGCACTTTCCCATCTCTCCAGTGGTTTTGTAAGAAGCTCCTCTAACCCTATTTTCAGGTGTCTAGGAATGACCAATTTGTTTGAACGTTTGCTATTACCTCCATGACATAAAAAACATTTGACACTAGAGATACAATCTCTACACTACAGCAGAAGAATTTTATCAGCCGCTTGTTCATTTGAATTGTTAAAGACCATAATTAGGAGCATAATTAGGCCATTTGGCCCATCAAGTCTAATCTGCCATTCAATCATGGCTGCTCCTTTTTTCCCCTCAGCCCCACTCACTGGCATTAGGGTTAGGGGATGAATGCTAACATTGCCTTTGTCTTCCTCACCAACAACTCAACCTACTAGATCAGGGGTCCCCAACCTTTCTCGCACTGCGGACCGGTTTCATATCGACAATATTCTTGCGGACCGGGGGGAGGGAGGGGGGTGTGGCAGTAGGGTTGCCAACGGACAAGAGTAGCAGTCAAATACGCTGGGTTTACCCCGAGAAAGACTACAATGACCATGAAGCCTTGCGTGGGCACGAGTGCACATGCGTGATTTGGCATGCGTGTACGATTTCTTTCTACAAATTGTTTTTGGCAATTCTGTTCGGGGGGGGGCAGTGTTAATCACGACCGGAATATCGGTGATAAGTGGCTAATACACTCAATTTCGTTTCTAAAAGGGTTTATCTAACGAATTTAATATTAAACACACCGCATATTTTCCTCGCATGAATATAGCGATGTCAATTATCGGGGGAGCTTGAAGTAAGTGTTGAACGAACTTCCAGTAGAAGTGGTAGAGGCAGGTTCGATATTATCATTCAGAGAAAAATTGGACAGATATATGGACAGGAAAGGAATGGAGGGTTATGGGCTGAGTGCAGGTCGGTGGGACTATGTGAGAGTAGCGTTCGGCACAAACAAGAAGGGCAAAGATGGCCTGTTTCCGTGCTGTAATTGTTATATGGTTATTTCAGTCAATAGCATCATAACATTTTAAGTAATGTTTGGATATTAAACACGCAGCACATGTTTTTCCCATATGAACACATAAAATCATTGCAACGCACCAATATCGCTGAATCAGTGGGAGCCCTGGGCTTGTTTTCCTGCAACAACACGGTCCTATCGAGGGGTGATGGGAGGCAGCGATACTCGAACGGGGTTCCTTGTGTCCAGTCTATTCCGCAGTTTAGTTTTCGTTGCATTCATTGCAGAGATATGTTGGAAATAGAAGCAACGTTTTAAGTGCTTTCGTGGCTATCTCAGGATTTTTAGCCTTGACTTTGATCCAGAATGCCGGCAGAGATGTTATGTCAAGCGTACTTTTCAGCCCGCCGTCATTTGCAAACTCGAAGAGTTGATCTCCTTCCCGCGCTGAAATGGATGACGCGCGGGTAATAAACTTGCATGCGTTCAAGCTCAACAGTGGGCGTGACAGGGAATGAGGGAAGGTGCAGCTGACTCATATCGCCAAATCATATCGCTTCCTTGCGGCCCGGCACCGGTCCGCAACCCAGTGGTTGGGGACCGCTGTACCAGTTAACCTTTAGAGTCACTAGGACTCCCAAATCCCTTTGCATCTCAGATTTTGGATTTTCCACCTGTTTAGAAAATAGTCTGCACATTTATTTCTTCTACTAAAGCTCATGATCGTACATCTTCCAATATTGTATTTCATTTGTCACTTCCTTGCCTATTCTCCTAATCTGTCAAAGTCGTTCTACAGCCTTCGTGTTTCCTCAGCACTACCTGCCCCTTCATCAATATTCATATCACCCGCAGACTTGGCAACAAAACCATCTATTCCATTATCTAAATCATTGATATACAGCATGAAATGGTCCCAACACAGGCCCCTGTGGAACACCACTAGTCACTGGCAACAAATCAGAAAAAGGACCCTTTTATTCCCAGTCACTGCCTCCTACCAATCAGCCAATGCTCTAACCATGCCAGTAAATTTCCTGTAATACCATGGACTCTTGACTTGGTAAGCAGCCTCATGTGGCACCTTGTCAAAGGCCTTCCGAAAATCCAAGTATTCACTGCATCCCCTTTATGTGTCCTACGTGTAATCTCATCAAAGAATTCTAACAGGTTCATCAGGCTAGATTTTCCCTTAAGGAAACCATGCTGCCTTTATCCTATCTTGTACCGTGTCATCGAGTACTCCATAACCTCATCCTTAACAAAGAAACATAGAAAACCTACAGCACAATACTGGCCCTTCAGCCCACAAAGCTGTGCCGAACATGTCCTCACCTGAGAAATTACCTTGGGATACCCATAGCCCTCTAACCATTGACTCCAACATCTTTCCAACCACTGAGGTCAGGCTAACTGGTCTATAATTTTCTTTCTGCTGCCTCCCTCCTTTCTTAAGGAGTGGAGTGACATTTGCAATTTTCCAATCCTCTGGAACCATGCCAGGGTCCAGTGATTCTTGAAAGATCATTATTAATGCCACCATAATCTCTATCGCTAACTCTAGGGAGCAGTTCATCTGGTCGGGTGACTTATGTACCTTTAGGTCTTTCAGTTTTTTGAGAACCTTCTCCCTTGTAATAATAACTGCACTCATTTCTCTTCTCTCACACCCTTCCACATCTGGCACACTGCTAGTGTCTTCCACAGTGAAGACTGATGCAAAATACTCATTTAGTTCATCTGCCATCTCCTGGTTCCCCATTATTATTTCTCGGGCCTCATTTTCTAGCGGTCCAATTTCCACTTTCATCTCTCTTTTGCTATCCAGTTTGATATTGTTTTCTAGCTTGCTTTCTTATTTCATCTATTCCCTCCTAATGATTCTTTTAGTTGCTCTCTGCAGGTTTTTAAAGCTTCCCAATCCTCTATCTTCCCGCTAATTTTTGCTTTGTTGGAACACAGCACATTATAGTGCCAACCATGTAACCTACTCTAGAAGCTGCCCAGAATTTCCCTACCACATAGCCGCCTATTTTTCTGAGCTCTGTGTACCTTTCTAAGAGACTCTTAGAAGACTATTTTATCTACCTCTACCACCTTTGCTGGCAGTGCATTCCGCATTCCACACACCCAGCACTCTCTGTGTGGAAAAACTTATCTCTAACATTCCCCTTGTACCTACTTCCAAGCACCTTAAAACTATGCCCCTTATGTTAGCCATTTCAGCCCTGGGAAAAAGCCTCTGACTATCCACACAATCAATGTCTCTCATCATCTTATAAACCTCAATCAGGTCACCTCTCATCCTCCGTTGTTCCAAGGAGAAAAGGCCAAGTTCACTCAACCTGTTCTCATAAGGCATGCTCTCCAATCCAGGCAACATCCTTGTAAATCTCCTCTACACTCTCCCTATAGTATCCACATCCTTCCTATAATGAAGTGAGCAGAACTGAACACAGTACTCTAAGTGGGGTCTATTTGATGTCTTATATAGCTATAAGCTAAAAAAAAAGTAATTAAGAAGGTATAGGTGAAATACGAAAGTCAGCTAGCCAATAATATTAAAGAGGATACCAAAAGTTTCTTCAGATACATAAGGTGTAAAAGAGAAGTGAGAGTGGATATTGGACCACTGGAAGATAGTGCTGAAGAGCTAGTGATGGGGGACAATGAAAGAACAGATGAACTTAAATAAGTATTTTGCATCAGTCTTCATTGTGGAAGACACTAGCAGTATATTCGAAGTTCCAGGTGTCGGAGGGCATGAAGTGTGTGAAGTTACCACAACTAGGGAGAAGTTTCTTGGGAAACTGAAAGGTCTGAAGGTAGATAAATCACCTGGACCAGATGGTGTATAACCCACAGTTCTGAAAAAAATGGCTGAAGAGATCATAGAGGCATTAGTAATGGTCTTTAAAGAATCACTGGATACTGGAATGGTTCTGGAAGAATGGAGAATTGCAAATGTATCTCTACTCTTCAAGAAGGGAGAGAGGCAGAAGAAAGGAAATAATAGTCTGGTTAGTCTGACCTCAGGGGTTGGGAAGAGGTTGGAGTTGATTGCTAAGGATGAGGTCTCAGGGTTCAGGGTACTTGGAGGCACATGATAAAATCGGCCATTTCACTGGAAAATCTTGCCTGACAAATCCGTTGGAATTCTTGGAAGTAGTAACAAGCAGGATAAGCAAAGGAGAATTGGTTGATGTTGTGTACTTGGCATTTTCAGAAGGCCTTAGACAAGGTGCCCATTGTATTACAGGAAAGATTCTAGCATGGATAAAGCAGTGGCTGATTGGCAAGAGGCAAAGAGTGGGAAGAAAGGGAGCCTTTTTCGGTTGGCTGCTGGTGACTAGTGGTGTTCCACAGGGGTCTGTGTTGGGACCAATTCTTTTTACTTTAGATGTCAATGATTTGGATTATGGAATTGATGGCTTTTTTTTGCAAAGTTTGCAGACAATATGAAGATAGCTAGAGTGGCAGGTAATTTTCAGGAAGTAGAGTGGCTGCAGAAGGACTTGGACTGATTCGGAGAGTGGGCAAAGGCATGGCAGATGGAACACAGTATTGGGAAGTGTATGGTCATGCTCTTTGATAGAAGAAATGAAAGGGTTGACTATTTTCTAAATGGAGAGAAAATGCGAAAAATTGAGGTGCAAAGGGACTTGGGAGTCCTTGTGCAGGATTTCCAAAAGGTTAATTTGCAGTCTGTGGTGAAGAAGGCAATTGCAATGTTAGCATTCAGTTCAAGAGGACTAGAATGTAAAAGCAAGGAGGTAATGTTGAATCTTTATAAAACACTAACGTGGCCTAACACTAATGCTGAAACTTGAGATGGTGCAGAGGTGGTTTACAAAAATGATTCCTGGATCGGATGGCTTGTCATATGAAGAGTGTCTGATGGCTCTGGGCCTGTGTTTACTTGAATTCTGAAGAATAAGAGGTGACTTCTTTGAAACCTATCGAATGGTGCAAGTCCTTGATAAAGTAGATGTGGAGAGGATGTTGCTTATGGTGAAAGTGTCTAAGACCAAAGGACACATCCTCAGAATAAAGGGGTGTCCTTTTAGAATGGAGATAAGGAGGAATTTCTTTAGCTAGAGTTTAGTGAATCTGTGGAACTCTTTGCCACAGGTGGTTGTGGAGGCCGAGCCTTTATGTATATTTAAAGCAGAGGTTGATAGATTCTTGATTGATCAGGGCATGAAGAGATACAGGGAGAAGGCAGCAGATTGGGACCGAGAGGAAAATTGGATCTGCTACGATGAAATGATCGAGGAGACTTGATGGGCCAAATAGCCTAATTTTGCTCCTATATAGTATGGTCTCATGAGCTTATGAAATGAGCTGCTAGCACAAGAGATGGATGTGAGTTTGTTTGCGACATTTAAGAGGAATTTGGATAGGTACATGGATGGGAGGGGTATGGAGGACTATGGTCTGGGTGCAGGTCAATAGGACCAGGCCGATTAATGGTTTGACATGGACTCAATGGGCCAGAGAGCCTATTTCTGTGCTGTGTTGTTCTATGGCTAATTCAAAAGTTGAATGAGACTGGATGTTGTATTTCAGTTCTCCAGTAGATGTCACAGATTGATATTGCTGTGAGCAATCCTCTGATTTATCTGGTACTAGATGTTCCAGGCCTTGTGCATGGGTGTCTTGTAACAAAAGCCATTGTCCCCACATTAACTGATGATAGCTCATGAATTTGCAACGGCAGAGTGTTTTGTAAACAGTTAAATTTTGGAAATTTTGTTATCAGATATGTGTATTAAAGATGAGCTATTTGAGCAGTACCATCGACCATTGAACAAATTTCTATTGCTTTAGCTGTTGCTGTCTTTTTTTCTACTGAAAATTTGATTTGAAAGACCACATTGTGCGTTTGTAGTGGAGCTGAGAATGTTGAAAGTAAATTGCATAAGATTGCAAGTGAAGTTGGTTCTTGTAGATGGAAACAACAGGAATCTTGTAGATGGAATTGTGTGCAGATGTTTTACTTGTATAAATGTTGCTTATGAATCTAAAGCTGATTAATTATGCATTATTGCAAGTATGTAATGACTCTGTGTTCATTGCAGCAACAGTCAGAATCAGAGACCGTTCATGTGTTCATCCCTGCCCTGGCTGTAGGTGCAATTATTGGCAAGAAAGGACAACACATCAAACAACTGTCCCGTTATGCAGCCGCTTCCATTAAGGTAACTGAAATTGTGTTGAAGTTTGCAGTAACAGTGCTGTCTGAGCTGTTCAATAAAACAAATTGCAGAGATTTTGAAATATAGAATTAAACACCTCATTAGCATGGAAACCCAACGTTTAGTTTAGTTACAGTCTGTGCCAGTACGTTTCATTGTGACTTCCGAACTTTCAAATGTTGCTGATAAATTAGTGGTATTGAATGACTTTAGTGATGCATTAAATGTCCCTCATGCATCGATAATTTTCTTCATTTGACAGCTCAGTCTTCAGCCGAAACACTACACCTTGTAAATTCTTCTTTAACCACCTGTCTAAATGATTTGTGTTGCTGGGCAAGATGTTGATCATTTGCCCTTATAATGTTTTTATCATGTGGTCATGCTTTGTGAGAAGGAGATTCACATTGATTTCCAATAGAGGCAAATTTAAGCTGTTGGCTTAGTTGAAATGAGTACATTTCATTTAAACCACATATTTGAGTAGATCCCCTGGTTTTCAGCATGTATGGAGATGGAACTGCAATAACAACATGTAGGTAGCTGATCAATGGATTGTGGTTAGTTCAGGAATCAACATTTTGTACATTTTATCAGATTCAATTTGAAGGACCAGATATCAAACTGTTTAATTGCTGGGGAATTGTATAGCCTGCAGGTAAACTGCCAGGGTCTATGAATCACAATAACAACTGGACCACCTGTGAAATTGGCTGTGAACCCTACCTTCACTTGCATCATTAGCCCTTGGATCTGCAAGGCTCTGTTCTGTCCTCATCAGTTCCAATCTGTTTTCTTGTCCTTAAAGTTGTCGTGTGAAAACATGATGTTGGATTATTGACGCTCCCTCTAATGGTATTCCACCATTGCCCAAATATCAACTACTGCTAGACTTGACTATTCCAATGGTGAGTTTGTGTTATAACCTGCAGTAAGTCCCACCTGCCCCCTCACCCGTTCCCTGATGTAACCAACAGTAGGTCCCTCCTGCCCCCTCACCCGTTCCCTGATGTAACCAACAGTAGGTCCCTCCTGCCCCTCACTCTGTTCCCTGATGTAACCAACAGTAGGTCCCTCCTGCCCCCTCACCCGTTCCCTGATGTAACCAACAGTAGGTCCCTCCTGCCCCTCACCCGTTCCCTGATGTAACCAACAGTAGGTCCCTCCTGCCCCTCACTCTGTTCCCTGATGTAACCAACAGTAGGTCCCTCCTGCCCCCTCACCCGTTCCCTGATGTAACCAACAGTAGGTCCCTCCTGCCCCTCACCCGTTCCCTGATGTAACCAACAGTAGGTCCCTCCTGCCCCTCACTCTGTTCCCTGATGTAACCAACAGTAGGTCCCTTCTGCCCCCTCACCCGTTCCCTGATGTAACCAACAGTAGGTCCCTCCTGCCCCCTCACCCGTTCCCTGATGGCTCTAGCTCTTCACTAACCACCATCTCAGAATCAGAATGAGGTTTAATGTCATTGGCGTATATTGTGTGGCAGCAGTACATTGCAATACACTATAAAAACTGAATTACAGTAACTAAGAAATGTAGATGAGCTCAGGGCATGGATCCGCACCTGGAATTATGAAATTGTAGCCATTAGTGAGACTTAGTTTCAGGAGGGGCAGGACTAGCAGCTCAGTATTCTGGCATGACATTATGATATTTAGGCATGACAGATAGAAAAATACTTTATTGATTCGGAAGGAAATTGCAGTGTCACAGTAGCATTACAAGTGCACAGATATACAAATATGCAAATATTGGAAGAGAAGGATGAGAGAATGGGGGAAAAAAGTTACCTCAAAATGTCTAACGGGGGGGGGGGGTCATTACTTCACTGGTTCTTGGTTGACTCATTATAGAGCCTAATGGCTGAGGATAAGAATAACCTCAAATAGTGCTCTTTGGAGCAGTTCAGTTGTCTTAGTCTATCACTGAAATTGCTTCTTTGTTCGGCCAAGGTGGCATACAGAGGAAGAGAAATATTGTCCAGAATTGCCAGGATTTTCCATAGGGTCCTTTGTTCTATCACAGCCTCCAGTGTCCAGTTTGACTCCTATAACAGAGCCAGCCTTTCCAATCAGTTTATTAAGCCTGTTGGCATCACCTGTGTTGACACCATTGCTCCAGCACACCACCACATAGAAGATTGTACTGGCAACAACAGACCGGTAGAACATGTGAAGGAGAGGCCTGCAAACTCCAAAGGATCTCAGTCTCCTCAGGAAGTAGAGGTGACTCTGGCCCTTCTTGTACATAGTCACAGTGCTGGAGCTCCGCTCATCTGTCATCTAGGTGCACCCCCATGTACTTGTAGATCCTCACCACATCCATGTCCTCACCATCAGGAGTAACAGTGAACAATACAGGCTTAGTCTCCCTGAAGTCCATCGCCATCTCCTTCGTCTTACTGATATTGAGCTGCAGATGATTTGGCTTGCACCATTTGATAACATCCTGCACCAGGGCCTGTATTCATCTCTCGCCCTCAACTATTGATGAGTTATCAGATAATTTCTGCAGATGACATGGCTCTGTTGTATCTAAAGTCCGAGGTATACAGGGTAAACAGGAAGGGGGCCAATACAGTTCCCTGTGGGGCCCCTGTGCTACTTATAGCCATGTCTGACACACAGCTCTGAAGCTGCACAAACTGTGGTCTGCCAGTCAGGTAGCCATTATGCAGAATACAATGGAGGTGCTAACCTGCACTGAATGAAGCTTTTCTCCCAGCAACTAGGGTAGCATGGTTTTGAAGGTACTTGAGAAATTAAAAACATGATCCTTACAGTGCTGCCCCGTTTATCCAAATGGTTTGGCACAAACTAGGTGGGCCGAGTGGCCTGTTTCTGAGCTGTAGCTTTCTGGCTGTGAGTTTGTGTGTCTTATATTTATATTTTTTATATACACAAAAATACACACACACACACACACACGCTCTTAACTTCCCCCTGCGTGTCTCCCCCTTAATATGACACATCAAATCATCACTGGTGCAGCCAATTGGTTTTAGAAGTCACATAATTAGTTAAATGGAGATCTGTGTGCAGTCAAGGTGTTTCAATTGATTGTAGTAAAATACACCTGTATTTGGAAGGTCCAACTACTGGTGAGTCAGTATCCTGGCAAAAACTACACCATGTAAACACAGGAACACTCCAAGCGACTCTGTGAAAAGGTTATTGAAAAGCACAAGTCAGTAGATGGATAGAAGCAAATTTTCAAGTCACTGAATATCTTTTGGAAGACAGTTAAGTCAATCATCTAGAAATGGAAAGAATATGGCACCGCTGTAGATTTGCCAAGAGCAGACTGTCCTGAAACACTGGGAGACCATGCAAGAAGGGGACTAGTGAGGGAAGTCACCAAGAGATCTATGACAACTCTGGAGGAGTTACAAGCTTCAGTGACTGAAATGGAGAGACAGTGAATACATCTGTTGCCTGGGTGCTTCACCAGTCACTGCTTTATGGGAGAGTGGCAAAGAGAAAAGCCAGTGTTGAAAAGCCCACATGAAATCTCAGCTAGAGTTTCCCAGAGGCATGTGAGAGACTCTGAAGTCAGCTGGAAGTACGAGGGGTGATTGACAAATTCGTGGCCTAAGGTAGAAGGAGTCGATTTTAAAAAACCTAGCACATTTATTTTTCCTACATTTACACACTTAGTCCAGTGGTCGTGGAGCATACGGATCCCTTCTTTGTAGAAGTCGGCGTCTTGGACCCCCAGAAAGTGGTCCACAGCAGGGGTGATTGATAAGTTTGTGGCCTAAAGTAGAAGGCGATGAGGAGAAACTTCAAACTTTCTGCATTATCACTCAAAATGTTGAACTGCATGTGCATGGAACGAGAGCTGTATAACTCATCTCCTTCTACCTTAGGCCATGAACTTATCAGTCACCCCTGCTGTGGACCACTTGGAGTTCTAAGACGCTCTCGTTGCATGCATATGCAGTTCAACTCTTTGAGTGATAATGCTGGAAGTTTGAAATTTCTCCTCATCTCCTTCTATCTTAGGCCACTAACTTATCAATCACCGCTGCTGTGGACCACTTCTGCTAAGAAGGGATCCGTATCCTCCACGACTGCTGGACTAAGTGTGTACATGTAGGAGGGGACTATGTTGTAAAATAAATGTGCTAGGTTTTTAAAAATTGACTCTTTCTACCTTAGGCCATGAACTTATCAATCACCCCTTGTAGATTCTATGGTCTGATGAAACCAAAATTAAGCTTTTTGGCCATGCAATTGGTTTTATTTTAGTAATTTATAATTTGGTTTTGCACTGTACTGCTACTGCAAAACAATGAATTTTGAGGTATACAGCAAGTATAATAAATCAGTTTCTGATTCTCGGATCTCTTGTAATCTCCCCCAGCTCTGTGATCATGCAGATCCTTTGGAATTTACTGATGGTCCTGCCTTAGCCTCCCAGGTCATCAGTACGGAAACTATCCCACCTTTCAACGTGTTCCTCAGCTGATTCTTTACCCCAACATTTGGTCAATTATATAAATTATTTTCTGAATTTCGTGTTGTTTGATACCATTTTAGTGAAGCATCTTGGGTTTGGATTGTGTCGCAGAAAGTTGATATGATGAAATTAAGGTTTAATTGTGATGTGTATGAGCTCATGGTATACAGAGTTGCCATGAAATGCTTGCTGTTATAGTTTTCTACACCACCATTCTTTCCTTACAAGGCATTTCTGGTACTGATGCATGTTGTATTGCAGATCGCTCCTGCAGAAGGTCCTGATGCGAAACAACGGATGGTGATTATTACAGGGCAGCCTGAAGCTCAATTTAAGGTGAGTGATCAGAGAGATTGTGTAAATTGGCATGAAGTAAGGTTTCTTCCATGCACAACTTCTGAACTGCCTCTAGTCCCAAGCCACACATCTTCAGATCTATTATTGGTGCATAAACTAAAGACTAATCATTGACAAGATAGAGTGGAAAAAGCTTGTCTTGTATGCTGTTCATACACATTGGATCATTGCCACAGTGCACTGAGGTAGAACAAGGTAAAACAACAGAATGCAGAATAAAGTTACAGTGATAAAGTACAGAGCAGACAGACAATCAGGTGCAAGATCATAATGGTGAGGTCAAGAATCCATCTCATCGTATTGGATTATGCTTTTGGAATAAATTATGTAAGTGTTATCGTTTATATAAATTGCTATCCATTTGAATACTACAATCATCTAAGTTGTTCTGGAGTCATTATCAAATGCTCAAACTAGCTGTGGCAATTTGTGGTGTTAATTTAGCACCCTTCAACTCACCACTGATTTTATCGGGGGGAGGGGGGCTAATGTTAATGACAAATCACTGTTCAGTTTTATTCCCTGAGTGCCACCCTACAGTGGTGAAATCTCAGCCAGTGATAACCTGGTGCATCTAATAGCATTTATTGACCCATAAGACATAGGAGCAGAATTAGGCCAGTTGGCCCATTGCCATTCAATCAAGGTTGATCCTTTCTTCCCTTCCTCAGCCTCACTCCCTGTAACCTTTGATGCCATGTCCAATCAAGATCCTATCGATCTCTGCCTTAATTATACCCAACAGAGCTACTGGTGGTAACACATTAGTGTTAGGGATCTGGAGCTGTGGCTCAATGTCTTACAGCTTATTAGGGAGAGTGAACAGGACTACTACTACTATGTCGACTCAGGCCTAGGGGGCCGGCGTCGGGCACGATGACGGACTCTCCACTTCTCCCCCTCCCTCATCAGTGTGTTCAGTTCATCTACATTAGCCGTGCCGCTGTCTTCTAGGAACGTGTTGACCATAGTCTTGGGAGGGCGCCCAGGGTTCATCCTCCCGTGCTTGGGCTCCCATATGATGACTAGGCTGGCAGGTAGCTCGGGGTGGCGTAGACAGTGCCCCGCTAGTTGCAGTCTTCTCGCCTCAATTTTAGTGGAGAGCATCAGTAGGTTGTTAGAGAGCTCAATGTTCGTCATGTGCTGTTGCCAACTCACGTCAAGAGCCATCCGGAGCATTCATGTATAGCAACCATCTAGAGACTTTTGTATAGTCTTGGTGAGTGTCCACGTCTCACAGTGATAGAGAGGAGCTACAGGGAATTAGTCACCCCAAGGCTGCAGGAGTCAGATGAGTGGGAGACAGTCAGGGAAGCGAGGGAAAGAGCTCAGATGGTAGAGAGCACCCCTGTGGCCATCCCCCTCAGTAATTGTTATCTTGTTTTGGATGCTGTTGAGGGAGATGACCACGGCGATCAGGTGTCTGGCACTGAGCCTGGTTCCCTGGTGCAGAAGGGAAAGAGGAAGATGAGGAATGCCATGGTCATAGGGGATTCGATAGTGAGGAGAACAGACAGGAGGTTCTGTCAGCCTGATAGAGATACCCGCATGGTGTGTTGCCTCCCAGGTGCCAGGGTACAGGATGTCTCAGATCAGGTGCAGAGTATTCTGAAGGGAGAGGGTGACCAGCCAGAAGTCTTGGTACACGTTGGTACCAATGACATGGGTAGAAAAAGGGAGGAGGTCCTGAAGAGAGAATTAGAAACATAGAAAATAGGTGCAGGAGTAGGCCATTCGGCCCTTCGAGCCTGCACCGCCATTTATTATGATCATGGCTGATCATCCAACTCAGAACCCTGCACCAGCCTTCCCTCCATACCCCCTGATCCCCGTACCCACAAGGGCCATATCTAACTCCCTCTTAAATATAGCCAATGAACTGGCCTCAACTGTTTCCTGTGGCAGAGAATTCCACAGATTCACCACTCTCTGTGTGAAGAAGTTTTTCCTAATCTCGATCCTAAAAGGCTTCCCCTTTATCCTCAAACTGTGACCCCTTGTTCTGGACTTCCCCAACATCGGGAACAATCTTCCTGCATCTAGCCTGTCCAATCCCTTTAGGATTTTATACGTTTCAATCAGATCCCCCCTCAATCTTCTAAATTCCAACGAGTACAAGCCCAGTTCATCCAGTCTTTCTTCATATGAAAGTCCTGCCATCCCAGGAATCAATCTGGTGAACCTTCTTTGTACTCCCTCTATGGCAAGGATGTCTTTCCTCAGATTAGGGGACCAGAACTGCACACAATACTCCAGGAGTGGTCTCACCAAGGCCTTGTACAACTGCAGTAGTACCTCCCTGCTCCTGTACTCGAATCCTCTCGCTATAAATGCCAACATACCATTCGCCTTTTTCACCGCCTGCTGTACCTGCATGCCCACTTTCAATGACTGGTGTATAATGACACCCAGGTCTCGTTGCACCTCCCCTTTTCCTAATCAGCCACCATTCAAATAATAATCTGTTTTCCTATTTTTGCCACCAAAGTGGATAACTTCACATTTATCCACATTAAATTGCATCTGCCATGAATTTGCCCACTCACCCAACCTATCCAAGTCACCGTGCATCCTCTTAGCATCCTCCTCACAGCTAACACTGCCGCCCAGCTTCGTGTCATCGGCAAACTTGGAGATGCTGCATTTAATTCCCTCATCCAAGTCATTAATATATATTGTAAACAACTGGGGCCCCAGCACTGAGCCTTACGGTACCCCACTAGTCACTGCTTGCCATTCTGAATTCAGGGAGTTAGGTAGGAAGAACAGGACGTCCAGGGTAGTAATCTCAGGATTGCTGTCTGTGCCATGTGCTAACGAGTGCAAGAATAGCATGATCAGATGTATTAATGTGTGGCTGAGAGACTGGTATAGGGGGCAGGGCTTCAGATTCCTGGATCATTGGGGCGTCTTCTTGGGGGAGGTACGACCTGTACAAGAAGGACGGGTTACACTTGAACCCAAAGGGGTCCAATATCCTAGCGGGCATATTTAATAGAGCTGTTAGGGAGGACTTAAACTGATTTGGCAGGGAGGTGGGAATAGGAGTGACAGGGCTGAGGAAAGGGAAGAAAGAAATAAAGCAAAGATGGCGTGCAGCAGAGATGATGGAAAGAACAGGCAGGAGATGAGGCTTAATCAAAGCCAGTGGTATGAGTTACAGGGCAATAGTGGTGCAGTTAAAACAGAAAGCAACAGATACTGGACTGAGAGTGTTGTATTTGAATGCACATTGCATAAGAAATAAAATGGAGGATCTATGTATAAGATGATGAGAGGCATTGATCGTGTGGATAGTCAGAGGCTTTTTCCCAGGACTGAAATGGCTGCCACAAGAGGGCACAGGTTTAAGGTGCTTGGGAGTAGATACAGAGGAGATGTCAGGGGTAAGATTTTTACTCAGAGAGTGGTGAGTGCATGGAATGGGCTGCCAGCAATGGTGGTGGAGGCGGATACAATAGGGTCTTTTAAGAGACTTTTGGATCGGTACATGGAGCTTAGAAAAATAGAGGGCTATGGGTAACTCTAGTAATTTCTAAGCTAGGGACATGTTCGGCACAACTTTGTGGGCTGAAGGGCCTGTATTGTGCTATAGGTTTTCTATGTTTCTATGATGTTCTGGCCGTCTCTGAAACTTGGCTAAATGATGGCTGCCATTGGGAGCTGAACGTCCAGGGATATACAGTGTATCGGAAAGATAGGTTAGTTGGCAGAGGGGGTGGTGTGGCTCTGTGTATAAGAAATAATATTATATCATTGGAAAGAGATTACATGGGATTAGAAGGTGTTGAGTCTCTATGGGTTGAGTTAAGAAATGGCAAGGGTAAAAGGACCCTGGTGGCAGTTGTATACAGGCTTCCAAACAGCAGCCAGGGTGTGGATTATAAATTACAGCAGGAGATAGAAAAGGCATATCAGAAAGGCAATGTCATGATGATCATTGGGGATTTTAACATGAAAGCGGATTGGGAGAACCAGGGTAGTACTGAACCTCAAGAGAGAGAATTTGTAGAATGTCTAAGGGATGGATTTTTAGAACAGCTTGTTGTTGAGCCCACTAGGGGATCGGCTGTGCTGGATTGGATGTTGTGCAATGATTCAGAGGTGATAAGAGAGCTTAAGGTTAAGGAACCCTAAGGAAACAGAGATCACAATATGATCGAGTTCACTTTGAAATTTGAGAGGGAAAAAATAAAATCTAACGTGTCGGTATTTCAGTGGTATAAAGGAAATTACAATGGCATGAGAGGGGAACTGGCCGAAATTGACTGGAAAGGGACATTTGCAGGAAGGACAGCAGAGCATGAATGGCTAGAATTTCTGTGAAAAATGAGGGAAGTGCAAGACAGATATATTCCAAATAAGAAGAAATTTTCGAAGGGAAGAAGGACACTACCGTGGCTGACAATTGAAGTCAGAGCCAAAGTAAAAGCAAAAGAGAGGGCATACAATGAAGCCAGAGCTAGTGGGAAGATAGAGGATTGGGAAGCTTTTAAAAACTTGCAGAAGGAAACTAAGAAGGTCATTCAGAAGGAAAAGATGAATTATGAGAGGAGGCTGGCGACTAATATCAAAGTATATACTTAACAAAGCTTTTAGTGTCTTAAGGGTAAAAGAGAGTCAAGGGTAGATATAGGACCAATACAAAATGATGCTGGAGGTGTGGTAATGAGAGATGCAGAGGTGGCAGAGGAACTGAATGCATACTTTACATCAGTCTTCACACTGGAAGACGTCTGCAGTATACCGGATATTCAAGAGTGTCAGGGAAGTGAGGTTGGTGCAGTGAAAATTACAACTGAGAAGGTGCTCAGGAAGCTTAATGGTCTGAGGGTAGATAAATCTCCTGGATCTGTTGGAATGCACCCTCAGGTTCTGAAGGAAGTAGCTGGAGAGATTGCAGAGGCGTTAACACTGATCTTTCAAGAATCGATAGATTCTGGTATTGTACCAGATGACTGGAAAATTGCAAATGTTACTCCGCTATTTAAGAAGGATGGGAGGCAGCAGAAAGGAAACTATAGACCTGTTGGCCTGACATCAGTAGTTGGGAAGTTGTTGGAATCAATTGTTAGGGATGAGATTACAGAGTACCAGGAGGCACATGACAAGATAGGCCGAAGCCAGCATGGTTTCCTGAAAGGAAAATCCTGCCTGATAAACCTACTGCAATTCTTTGAGGAAATTACAAGCAAGGTAGACAAAGGAGATGCAGTAGATGTGGTGTACTTGGATTTTCAGAAGGCCTTTGACAAGGTGCCACACATGAGGCTGCTTAACAAGATAAGAGCCCATGGAATTACAGGGAAGTTAGTAGCATGGGTGGAGCATTGGGCTGGTCAGCAGAAAATGGAGAGTGGGAATAAAGGGATCCTATTCTGGTGGCTGTCGGTTACCAGTGGAGTTCCACTGGGGTCGGTGTTGGGAATGTTATTTTTTACGATGTATGTCAATGATTTGTACTACGGTATTAAGAGCTTTTTGGCTAAATTTGCCAATGATACAAAGATAGGTGGAAGAGTGGGTAGTGTTGAGGAAACAGAGCCTGCAGAGAGACTTGGGTAGTTTAGGGGAATAGGCAAAGAAGTGGCTAATGAAATACAATGTTGGAAAGTGTATGGCCATGCACTTTGGTGGAAGGAGTAAACGGGCAGACTATTATTTAGATGGGGAGAGAATTCAAAATGCAGAGATGTAAAGGGACTTGAGAGTCCTTGTGCAGGATACCCTAAAGGTTAACCTGCAGGTTGAGTCGGTTGTGAAGAAGGTGAATGCAATATTGGCATTCATTTCTAGAGATATGGAATATAAGAACCGGGATGTGATGTTGAGGCTCTATAAGGCACTCATGAGACCACACTTGGAGTATTGTGTGCAGTTTTGGGCTCCTTATTTTAAAAAGGATATACTGACATTGGAGAGAGTTCGGAGAAGATTCATGAGAATGATTCCAGGAATGAGAAGTTTACCATATGAGGAACGTCTGGCAGCTCTTGGGCTGTATTCCTTTGAATTCAGGAGAATGAGGGGGGATCTCATAGAAACATTCCGAATGTTAAAAGGCCTGAACAGATGAGATATGGCAAAGTTATTTCCCATGGTAGGGGATTCTAGGACAAGAGGGCATGACTTCAGGTTTGAAGGACATCCTTTTAGAACTGAGATGCGGAGAAATTACTTTAGTCAGAGTGTGGTAAATCTGTGGAATTTGTTGCCACGAGCAGCTGTGGAGGCCAAGTCATTGGGTATATTTAAGGCAGAGATAGATAGGTTCTTGATTAGCCAGAGCATCAAAGGTTATGGGATGAAAGCAGTGGAGTGGGGATGACTGGATGAAGTGGATCAGCCCATGATTGAATGGCAGAGCAGACTCGAAGGGCCGAATGGCCTACTTTTGTTCCTAAATCTTATGGTCTTATTCCACAAATTCACCACTCTGGTTAAAGCAGTATCACCACATCTCTGTTTTAAATGGACACCCTTCTATCCTGAAGCTGCCTTCCTCACCAACAACTCAAGTTGCAAGCTGACCTTCAGGGTGTTCTTCACAAGGACTCCAAAGTCCTTTAGCAGCTCAGATTTTTGGATTAGAAGATCGTCTGCACATTTATTTCTACTAAATGCACGACCATGCATTTTCCAACATTGTATTTCATTTGCCACTCTCTAGCCTGTTCTCCTAATCTAAGTCCTTCTGCAGCCTTCCTGTTTCCTCAACACTACCTGCCCCTCCAACAATCTTCATATCATCTGCAAACTTCGCAACAAAGCCATCCTGTCCATCATCTAAGTCATTGATATACATCATAAAAAGATGTGGTCCCAACACCAACCCCTGCGGAACACCAGTAGTCACTGGCAGCAAACCAGAAAAAGATCCTTTTATTCCCACTTGCTGTCTCCTACCAATCAGACAATATTCTAACTATGCTAGTAATTTTCCTGTAATACCACTGGCTCTTAACTTGGTAAGTAGCCTCAGGTGGCATCTTGTCAAAGGCCTTCTGAAAATCCAAATATTCGCTTCATCCCCTTTATGTATCCTACATGTAATGTCATCAAAGAATTCCAACAGATTCATCAGGCAAGATTTTGCCTTAAGGAAATCATGCTGACTTTATCCTATCTTGTCCTGTGTCACCAAGTACTCCATAACCTCATCCTTAACAATTGACTCCAACATATTCCCAACCACTGAGGTCAGGCTAATTGGTCTATAATTTCCTTTCTGCTGCCTCTCTCTTTTCTTAAAAAGTGGAGTGACATTTGTAATTTTCCAGTCCTCTGGAACCATGTCAGGTTCCAATGATTCTTGAAAGATCTTTACTGATGCCTCCACAGTCTCCACCACTACCTCTTTCAGAACCCTAGAATGCAGTTCATCTGGTCCAGGTGACTTTCACCTTTAGGCCTTTCAGCTTTTTGAGTACTTTCTCCTTTGTAATAATAACTGCACCCACTTCTCTTCCCTCATACTCTTCAACACCTGGCACACTGCTAGTGTTTTCCATAGTGAAGACTGATGCAAAATACTCATTTAGTTCACTGCCATCTCCTTGCCCCCAGAGTTATTTCCCTGGCCTTATTTTCTAGCAGTCCTATATCCACTTGCATCTTTTTTATGTATTTGAAAACACCTTTTTCTATCGTCCTTGATAATGTTTGCTAGCTTGCTTTTATATTTCATCTACTCCCTCCTAATGATTCTTTTGGTTACTTTCTGTAGGTTTTTAAAAGCTTCACACTCCTCTGCCTTCCCACTTTTTTTTGCTTTGTTGTATGCCTTCTCTTTTGCTTTTACATTAGCTTTGTCTACCCTTGTCTGCCACAGTTGTACTGTTTTTCCCAGAAACTCACACCTTTGCTGTTCTGCCAGCATCTCCTTCCAATTTACTTTGATCTACTCCCCTCTCGTACCACTGTAAGTTCGGCTACATCAGACTTCACTTTTCTCCCTATCAAATTTCAAGTTGAACTCAATCATATTGTGATCACTGCCTCCTAAGGGTTTATTTCCTTAAGCTCCCCAAATGCCTCCAGTTCATTACGTAACACCCAATCCAGAATAGCTGATCCCCTAGTAGGTCAATGACAAACTGCTCTAAAAACCCATTCATAGACACTCTTTAACAACTTGCTTTTCCCAATCTACCTGCATGTTAAAATGTCCCACGACGATCATAACATTGCCCTTTTGACACTCCTTTTCTGTTTCCCATTGTAACCTGCGGTCTACATCCCAGTCATTGTTGGGACACCTATACATAACTGCCATCAGGGTCCTTTTATCCTTGTAGTTTCTTAACTGAACCCACGCCATCCCATCTGCCTACCTTCCTATCTTTCTGATACAGTGTGTATCCTTGGACGTTCAGCTCCCAACTAGAACCATCCTTCAGCTACGATTCAGTTTTGGCCACAACATTACACCCACAATCTGTAACAATGCAACAAGGTCATCCACGTTAGTTCTTAAACACCGTGAATTGAGATATAACAATGAGTACTGTATTTGCTACCCTTTTTGATTCTGCATCCCTAATGCACTGATACTCACCCTGCCTGCTGCAGTTTTGTCCTCTCATCTGTCTGCCCTTCCTGACAGTCTGACTGCACGCTGTCTTTGGTTTTTTTTACCATATGTCCTATCCAGAGTTACTTCGCTCTGGTTCGCACTCCCCTGTCAAGTTAGCTTAAACCCTGCCCAGCTGCTCTAACAAACATGCCCATGAGTATCCGTGGTAGCTCTGTGTCTGACCAACATGTTATTGCATTTGTTACATGAAAGCTAGGAGGGCCATTTTGTTGAAGTGGAAGGATACATCGGCTCCCACTTTGTCACAGTGATTCTCCCAAGTGATACTATGTCTTAGTTTGGAGAAAATTAGAAGTTGAACCTTTGAACCTATGTTTGATTTTGAGAAAAGATGGGGTTCATTTGCTCGTTTGAGTTAATTAATAGATTTCCTCCACAATCTAATTGTAAATTTTAGGTACATTTTTTTTCTTGCTGGCGATTTGATGTTTATCTTTAGAAGCTTTTTGTATGATGCATGGCTCCGGGGTTGAACACCTAATGGGTTTTTTCCCCCCACTTTTGCTTGCTTAGTAGGGGTTTTTTTTAAATCACCAAAATTTTTTCAATCTTTAAAATCATGTTTTTTTTTTCTTGAGACATTGTAAGTGTTGCTTACTTCAATGTACTCTTGTTAATTTTGGATAATAATAATAATAAAAAGATTTGAAAAGACAAAAGAACATGCCCATGAGAATATTGGTTCCCCCTCGGGTTCGGGTTCAACAATGGCCACTCTGCTTGTCCCTTATGTACTTTTATTTACTCCTCTGTGCGCTACTCCTGCCACTGATTTGGGCTGCCGGAGTAACACTGAACACCCACGAAGCTCTCCTTTTAAACAAGCATCACCAACCTGCTGAAACCTCCTCGCTGTGCGGTGCTCCCGCCATTGATTGGGATGCAGGAATGACCTTTATTTTCCTGAAAATTGTGCTTCAATATAAAGGTTGCAACAGTACAAATGAAGTTTTCTACAAATTCAGGCCTGCATTAAACTTGAAATGAGACCTAAAGTTGTGATCATTTTGCTAAATCTGGGCATTTTGATTATTGAATTGGGGACTGATAGAACAATACCTGCATCCAGCCTCAGTTTTCAGTAAAGTTATTTAGCTGTTAGAGTAAGAAAGCAAGCTCAGATTTTGGATGGGGGCTTTTACCATGTGTTTTTTTATTTAGGCGCAAGGAAGAATTTATAGTAAACTCAAAGAAGAGAACTTCTTTGGACCCAAAGAAGAGGTGAAATTAGAGACCCATATTAAAGTGCCATCCCATGCTGCTGGTAGAGTTATTGGCAAAGGAGGTAAAACGGTGAGTGCTGGGCTATTACTCTGTGTGTGTTGGGCTGTAATGTAAATCCACCTTGTGACCTTCGACATAAATCAGGGTGCATCATTTACCCACTCACTGTGCATACTTGGATGGGACCATATGATCTGTTTCACATCATACCAAATTTTTTTTTAATCATCTGCAGATACCAAAACTACAGCTCCCAGCTTGTCACATTTTCCCCCTCCCCATTAGAAATCTCTGCTGAATATTACTGATTTTATTGGGTTGGCTTTGAGCGGCAGTCAAAGGATCCCTGATTGATGACGGTGCCGGGCTGTAGACAAGAAGACCAAACTGAATTCCCCTTTCCCAAGTTTCCTCTTCAAGCCCTCCTGACAATTAATGACCTCAAAAGGCCTTTTCCACTGTCTTAGTGTCAAGATAATAAATTATTGCATTTATGTTGGATTAAAAAAAAACTTGTGTAAATTTTAACACACACTTAGTGGCCACTTTATTAGGCACCTTGTGCTGTTCTACGATTGTAACGTGGTTATTTAAGTTACTGTTGCCTTCCTGTCAGTTTGGCCATTCTCTGACCTCTCTCACTAACAAGGTGTCTTTGCCCACAGAATTGCTGCTTGCTGGATGTTTTTCTTTGTTTTGCACCATTCTCTGTAAACTAGAGACTGTAGAAGATCAGCAGTTTCTGAGAAGCTCAAATAAATGACCCTATCTAACATTCATTCCATGGTCAAAGTCGCTCGCATCACATTTCTTCCCCATTCCAGTGTTTGGTCTGAACAACAATTGAATGTATTCAACATGTTGACCTTGTCTGCATGTTTTTATGCATTGAGTGGCTGCCATATGATTCTCTAATTAGATCATTGCAGTATCGAACAGGTTTCAATAATCAAGCAGCCACTGAATGTACAAGAAAGTACATTACTAAAGCTTCCATTTTGGTGAAGATTTGCAACCCTGTCAAGTAATGGGGGTCATGTGAGATGAGTTGACCCCATACTTCAGTACATTAACAAATCCTGGGCCTATTGGTAAGTCCAGTTGTACCAGTGTGGTACCTCAGCATGAAGTGTGTGTTGGCGATGGCACTGCAGCTACACTGGCACTTCTGAATAGAATGGCCTTTAATTGTTGGCACAATCTCATACCATCTCTGACTCGTTTCTTTGTTAAGAAGATTCCAACACGTTGGTAATTGATTTATTATTATCACATGTCTTGAAATAGAGTAAAACATTATCTCAAATGCTGAAGCTAATTCGTTTGTAGTCTGGGTTAGATCTCTTTGCCACTTTGCAAAATTGATGTTCTCTGCTTGTTTTTTTTCTGCTTAAATTTATATTTGGAAGCTTCTCCTTTCTTCTTTTGTTCATGTATTGTCTGTAATTGTGCAATTTTTACTTTAAATGTTTCATTTCAAATACTGTTCCTTGCCTTCTCCCTCATCTCCTCATTAGAAGGCCTAGAGTTGTTTTCAGTACTTGTTGGGGATCCTTCATTTGGAGTCCTTAAGGAGATCTGAAGACAATTTTTAAAAACTGTCATCCTCTTAAGTTTCTGGTTCCAGTTATGGTGCTGATTCCCACATTTTCAGCTGTGATAATGTTGTGTTCATAATCTTTCCTCTTTCAATATTCAATGCTCTTGTGTCAATAGTGACAATTGAGTAATTACATAACATTTGTCTTCTATTTTTGATGTGAAAGCCATTTGTATTCAAATCCTGTAAATCAAGCTGCTACATCAAATTTTAAGCACTGTTGTAAGTTATTTTATCTATAAACATTATCTAGCTCAACATTTTGGGTAAGGGCACAACTTAAATGTTGTCATGCCGAACTGAGCCAGCCACAGAGCTTCAGTGTGCTTTAAAAACTGGACTTACCTAGCGTTTTTAAAGTTGGATCAGGAATGAATAAGTGGGAGTAAAGTTTTCTGTGTTTCTGAAAGGTAAATGAACTGCAGAATCTCACAAGTGCAGAAGTGGTCGTTCCTCGGGATCAAATGCCAGATGAAAATGATCAGGTCATTGTAAAAATAACTGGTCATTTCTTTGCAAGTCAGGTAAAATTTTTATTTCCATGATTAATTTCTTGATTTGTATTTCCACAAGGGGTGTAACATAGTAGTTGATGGTTCTGCTGGGATATATTGCTCTCTGTTCAATATTTTATCTGTTAGATCATTTCCTTGAACATTTTTGTGATCATTGGTGATAACAGATACAAATTTGATTTCCAAGTGGATATATCCCAACTTCAGCGTGTGACCAAAGTAAGAAACCCTCAGCTTTGCCACAAGGTTGATTTCAAATTAATTTTAGAATTTTGCATGCGTCTGCCCTCACCCCGTCCTCCCGCCACCCCAGCAGGGATAGGGTTCTCTTGTCCTCACCTATCATCCCACCAGCCTTCGTGTCCAGCACTTAATTCTCTGTAACTTCCGCCATCTCCAATGGGATCCCACCACCAAGCACATCTTTTCCTCTTCAATTTCTCCTTTCCACAGTGATCACTCCCTACGTGACTCCCTTGTCCATTCATCTTCCTTCCTCCACGTCGCCAGCATGTTTTATCCACTGATTTCCCTCCTGCCCCTACACCTCCTCCCTCACTACCATTCAGGGCCCCAAACAGTCCTTCCAGGTGACGCAACACTTCACCTGAGAGTCTTTTGGGGTCATACACTGTATCTGGTGTGACCTCCTATTTATCAGTGAGACCCAACACAGATTGGGAGACTGCTTTGCCGAGCACCTACACTCTGTCTGCTGGAAAACATGAGATCTCCTTGTGGCCACCCATTTTAATTCTACTTCCCATTCCTATATGTCAGCCCATGGCCTTCTCGACAGCTGTGATGAGCAACACCTTGTCTTCCATGTGGGTAGCCTCCAACCTGATGGCATGAACATCGTTTTCTTGAACTTCCGCTAATGGTGTTCCCCCCTTCACTATTTTCCCATTCCCATTTCACTCTCTCATGTCATCTCCTTACCTGCCCGTCACGTCCCCCTGGTGCTCCTCCCCACCCCTATTCTTCCATGGCCTTCAGTCCTCTCCTATCAGATTCCCCCTTCTCCAGCCCTTTATCTCTTTCACCAATTGACTTGCCAGCTCCTTAATTCATCCCTCCCCCCACCGGTTTCATTTATCACATACTACCTTGTATTTCTTCCTCCTCTCACCCCACCTTCTTACTCTGACTTCTCATCTTTTTTCTCCAGTCCTGATGAAGGGTTTCGGCCCGAAAAGTCGACTGTTTACTCTTTTCCATAGATGTTGCCTGGCCTGCTGAGTTCCACTAACATTTGGTGTGTTACTTGGATTTCGAGCCTCTGCAGATTTTCTCTTGTTTGTATTGCCTCTTGGCTTCAGTGATCTGGAGAAGTCCTGACCTCGTGTGCTATCTGTGTGTAGTTGACATGTTTGCCCTAAAACCGGGCGAGTTTCGTTGTACACTCCAAACATGTGTTTGTGGCAGGTTAATTGAGCACTCCAGAAATGGCTGCTAGTGTACAGATGAGTGGTGGAATTGGGAGAATGGATAGGAGTGTGGGCAGAATCAAATGGTTGTTGCCAGCTGTAATGTAACTCATTGATCCTCTTCTGGAATCCTTAATATGTGAGATGTATTCCTCTCCCATATTCTATGGGAAGCCAGCTTTTCACCTCATCATTTTCCTTGCTCGTTCCATTTTCTCTCATGGCTGTCTTCCCAAAGGTGTTTCGGGATCTCATTTCTGCTTTAATTACATTGTTATAGAACACAGAACTTTACAGCATAGTGCCGGCCATTCGGCCCTTCATGTTGTGCTGCACAGTGCTGTTCTTTCAAGTTGTAAAATATCACAACTTCCAGGGATCTGTGAAAACAACAAATTGAAACCCAAGGCCAATTGCTTTTACTTCACGTTCCCAATGTAACGCAACGCCATTTACAGAGAAGCTGCCGAGAAAGGGCTGTTGCATTGTGCACACATGGTTATTGATCAGGGAAAGATCATAGTCATAGAAAAGTAAAACGCAGAAACAGGCCGTTTTGTCCATCTAGTCCGTGCCGAACTATTTAAACTGTCTGCTCCCATCAACCTGCACATGGTGATTGAAAGTGGCACAAGTCAACATGAGTAACGTATTGGGCTGAGCTGGGACACCACCATCACCCAGTCCTGAACTAGAATGTTTTACCAAAGGTAGTTTAATAGTTCCATTTAATATCAGAGAATGTATACAATATGCAACCTGAAATTCTTGTCCTTCGCAGACATCCACAGAAGGAGAATGCTTGACGGTAAAAACATTAGAATGCCAAAGCCCCCTCCCATGCACAAGGATCGACCCAAAGCATAAGCAGTTCTGTCATACATGATCATACATGTTTGCCCTTCAATCTTTGTCCTGCCATTGTGCTCAGTCTCCTACTTTCACTCATTTTCCTGGTTATTGGAACTGTGAAACTTGTAGCATTGTGGCCCTCCCTTGGGGAATGAGTGCCATGGGGAAGAGAAGCAGCAGTCAGTTTGGTGTCCACCTTCTGACATTTCCTTATGTTCTGCAAACTTTTTTGAAATTCATGCATTTGGTCAACTACTGTTATTCAAATTTTAGGACTTCATTTGAATTTCTCATTTTAAAAATTTCTGCAAAAGTTTAGTTCATGGATATTAGAGGATAGGAAACTACAAGTTGTGTGTTTTTAACTCAGATTATTATCAGTGGCTTTGCGGAGAGGCTAGAGAAGCTGAAGAGGGAAAATTTGAGGGGGGCATCAGAGTTTGCATAAGTAAGAAATAATAATGTTCACCAGCAAGAAAGTTTGTGAGCAGAAGATGCATGATTAGTAAAAGGGCTTTGGGATGAGAATTTGTTTTTACACGTTGAGATTTTGATCTGGAAAACACTGCCTTCAATGGTTATGGCACAGATATTAATAATTTTCAAAAGAAAATTGGATAAATACTTTGAGTTTGAAACTTCGATACTATGGTGGAGATATTTGGGTTGGCACTAATGGGTTAGTTATAAGAGTTGGTGTTACCAGGATGGAATTATTCTGTTATATGATTTTTATAACATGCAGAACTAAGATTTGTGTTTCAGTCTAAAGCATCTTGGTTTTTCTGAGTAGGAAAGTTCAAAAAACTGTATAAAATTATAGATACAAGGACCAGATTGCTTTATTAGCTTTTAACTTCACAGTAAACATTTAGTATTTGATGTTGACTTTTTGATTTTAGCCATTCTTTGGAGGGAGAAAATTCAATCTCCATATTGTACTTGGATTAAGGGAATCCCTTTACCAAGTTTACTCATGTGATATCTCTTCTCACCTGTAGCTTGCACAGCGAAAAATTCAAGAAATTTTGTCCCAAGTAAAAAGACAACAGCAGCAGAAACTTGCGCAGAGTGGACAGCCCCAACCACGGAGAAAGTGAACGGTTCAGGATTTCCAACCTAGCACAGAGACAGATGCCAGACCAAAGAGAGACAGACTGTGGAATCACAGCCGGTTAAACCTGTTGCTGATAAAAGAAGCATATGTTACACCTTCCCCAGTCACATTTATCAAGGACCAGGCGACCTATGAATTCTGTCTTTGTGTGAATGTATTCTCTAGGCGTTCAAGAAGAAACCTTATGAAACCCAGCTTTAAATAAGGCCCTTTCACTTCCCTTCTTTTGTTCTAATTTCAAAACTTAATATTGCCTTGTTAGCTTTCCCAAAACGTTTGAATCTGTTGGGTTTAATGAAGCTTTCTCTTCTAATTTTCATCATTTACAAAAAGGCATTGCTCTTATAGTTCCAATCGTCTAAAATCCTGGAGTTTTTGTGGGGGAGGGGGTTTAAGGGAATTGGCAAGATTAAGGCATCTGTCCCACCATGTGAAATTGTTTTTTTTTTAAATTGGATTATTTTACAAAGATTACTAGAACACTGCCATTAGAACCTAAGGGAAGTGTTGAATGGTGTTGGCCAGGGCATGAATTGATTATGCATTTTACTAAACTACCTCAGGCATTTAGTACCTCAATTGTTCCTTTTTTCTGCTTATTTTGTATACTTTATAAAAGTAATAGTCAAGCATTTTATTTTTTTAATAAAAAAGTAAAATTTGATCAGCTAAAAGCCAGGAGCAGCACAGAAACCCCGATGTCCACGTGTTGCTTCTAGCTGCTGGCTGATGGGAGTATTTGATAAATGATATTAGCCTCAGTTTTCCTGAGGTCCACAACACCATCATTTGATCAAAATTCTGTGAATGTTTGAGACGCCGAATAATGCCAATATATACTAATAGCAGCAATGCCATTTTTTTTTTCTTTTTAAGATAGGATGAAACTGCTAATTTCCTATTTTTTGATTGATGGTACTTTTGGGAACAAAACAAGGAAGTGATGGCAAGAGGCTGGGGTTGGGGAAAGAGTCTGAACAATGGATTAGCTTTTAGTATAACTGGGTAATTTTAAATGCATGGACCCTTGGTGCCTTTGACCATCACTGCATCTTGATGCATAATAACACAGTCTACTTGGACTTGGCCATTCTGTTCAAAGAGCAAGCTTCATCTTCACTTACTGGTAGAGCTGTTGGATCTGCGTGGGTACACTTTGCTACAGTGCACTCTGAATTTATTGAACCACACATTTAAATCACCATAATGGGGAGAGAAAAAAAAAGTCAAATGTTTGATCATTCTGAAATTGTTAAATGATAGTTTACATATGCAGCTGCTGTAGTGGACTACACTAAGCCATGGAGAAGATCAGTTTCAACTCTTTCCTGTGCTTAATCAAAATACAGCAGGGTTTATGCACATTCTATAAACACACAGTATAGCAATAATATGTTAAAGCCAGAAAACACCTTGCTCACCCTCCCAGCATGTATAGTCTGAACAGAATAAGCTAAAATAACTTGTGGTAACATTAAAATGCTCCAGTCAGTTTCCTGAGCAAACCCAATTTCCATCTACCTCAGTGCTTTAAATGAAGGCAGTGCATATTAGTGCATAAACACTGCTGTGTGTTTGTGTGGTCCGAGCAGAACCATGCTATTACCTCTGAACGTTTTTTGTTTGATTTATTTTTGTGCATGAGATGATCGGAATCATGCTGCACTGGAGTAGAGGGGCACAACTTGGCAAAACTATTTACTTCACCAATTTTTGATCTACCTCTTAGATACATTTGAATTAGAGGCATTTCTGCATAGGATAGGTTAATTGTTCCCAAAGATCATTTTTTTTGTACAGATTAGACAATTTAAAAAATGGTCTGGTGTGTTTTTTTGCCTACATATATTCATTACTAATGAAAAGTTCTGAAAAGTTATGTTGTAGCTTTAGCAAAATGGATTAATTCTCATTCTTTTGGCAGAGTGACTTCTCCATGTAGAGTTAGCAAGTGTTTTTCTTACATAAAATTACTGAACTACAGAAGGTCGTTTAATAGCTTAAATGAATTGACATGAGGCTGAAAGGTCAGAGCCCAATTGTGTTGTTTTTCTTGCGAGTAATGTTTGATAAATTGATTTTACATGGTTTTGTTTCATGCTGCATTTACATTGCCTGATTTGCTGCTGATGTATCATTAATTTTCTGGATTATTGTGAGATTGTTACTAGGATAGATCACATTAATTTTCACTATTAAATAAATGACACTTGGTAATTTTGGATTAACTGGCATTTAGTTGACGATAGTTCTGTAAGTGGAAATGATACCAGCAAAAATTAATTTGGCTCACTTTTTGTTCATCTGAATACTGTGCCCCCAATGCAGCCCCACTTGTCAAATGCCTCAGTATGAAATAAAAGAATTTAACTCCTATCTGTGTTTTGCAAGTATTAAAGAAAACCGCACTTATTTTTTTCAGTCACCTAAATGTCAAGTAGAGGAAAATCACATTTGGATGCTTCGTCAGGCGTGTGAAAGAAATGCGGAAAGTTACTTTGAAAACTTTACTCTTGCACAATTTCATAAACTGCATTTATAGTGCCTTTCAACTGCTAATATAAGAAAATTAATTATTTCTCCTTGTGACTTGTTTGCCTTGAGCTTAGAATTTAGTATTTTCAGTGAAATCTTACTATCGCACATACATATATTTTTAAAAAAACTTTTCAGTTTTATACACCAGATTTTTTAAACAAGAACAATCATTGCCAATATATATCAAATTCTGAAGTTTTTTTTTCAGGAAGTAAAGTCCTGAACAATGAATGCTGGAACTAGCTGGCAAATATATTATTTCAGTTATCTGTTTACTTTGCTGCTGATTTTAACGGAGATTGTAGATCTAATGCCTGATAAAAATATTCAGCCCCCCCCAACCTTTTGTTAATATAAACTGATCAAAATCCCTGTTTGTAGTAATCATCTAACTGAGGATTTTTATTTGTGAATCACATGCTCCTTGATTTACAATAGAGCCCCAAAAAACAGGGAAAATCATAAAAATCCAAAAACTCAAATGTCAGCAATTCAAAATTATTCACCCTCTTTGTGCTCAGCGCTTAGCTGAACCATCTCCCATTGCTATTACAGCTAGTAGTTTTTTGCTTTGCTTTGCTTTCCTCCTTGCAAAATTGCTCAAGCTTGTGCTAGGTTAGTTGGGGAGGACGTGGACAGCAATCCTGAGGTCTTGCCAGAGACGTTTGATTGGATTAAGGTCAGGAATCTGACTGGGCCACTCAATGGCATCAAGTTTCTCCATTTGAAAGCTCTTGATGGTTGCCCGAGCAGTGTCCTTTGTGTCATTGTCCTGTGCTGAAAGATGACCTTCCTCCCCAGTTTAAGCTTTCTGGCAGAGGCTAGCAAGTTTTTATCCAGAATCTCTTTGTATTTAGCAGCATAAACTGGGTAAGTTTGTCTTTCAGCAGGACAACAACCCAGAACACACTGCCAGAGCAACCATGGAAGAATGACTTCAAATGAAGAAAATTGATGTCCTTGAATGGCCCAGTCAGAATCCTGACTTTAACCTAATCAGCAACTCTATCAAGACCTCAAGATGTTCACCGCTGCTTCCTCAACTGACCTAGTAAATCTTACTCCATCACATGCAAAGGTAATAGAGACTTGTCCTAAAAGACTATTGGATGTAATAGCTGCGAAAGGGGTTCAACCAAGTACTGAGCAAAAAGGGAGGGGTGAATACTTGTGAGAGGACAGAAAGAAACCCCCAGTACTTTAATAACCTGAAGTTTTCATGGAGTTTCGGTAAGTCACTGTAGTCCAAGGCAATTCAGGACAATTCCGCTGCATCTAAATAAGTTGGCTGCAAATGGTGTCTTGGTTGCTGGCACATTTATAACAGTGAGATTTGAACGCCAAATACCAATTGCACTATACGAGGAAATCTGCAGATGCTGGAATTTCAAGCAACACACACAAAAATTGCTGGTGAACACAGCAGGCCAGGCAGCATCTCTAGGAAGAGGTACAGTTGACGTTTTCGGCCGAGACCCTTCGTCAGGACTAACTGAAAGAAGAGTTAGTAAGAGATTTGAAAGTGGGAGGAGGAGGGGGAGATCCAAAATGATAGGAGAAGACAGGAGGGGGAGGGATGGAGCCAAGAGCCAGGAAGTTAATTGGCAAAAGAAATATGAGAGGATCATGGGAGGGATGGGAGGCCCAGGGAGAAAGAAAGGGGGAGGGGGGAAGCCCACAGGCTGGGCAAGGAGTATAGTGAGAGGGACAGAGAGAGAAAAAGGAGAGAGAGAAAGAATAATAATTTTAAAAATAAATAAATAACGGATGGGGTACGAAGGGGAGGTGGGGCATTAACGAAAGCTAGAGAAGTCAATGTTCATGCCATCAGGTTGGAGGCTACCCAGACGGAATATAAGGTGTTGTTCCTCCAACCTGAGCGTGGCTTCATCTTGATAGTAGAGGAGGTCGTGGATAGACATATCAGAATGGGAATGGGATGCGGAATTAAAATGTGTGGCCACTGGGAGATCCTGCTTTCTCTGCGGACAGAGCGTAGGTGTTCAGCAGAGCGGTCTCCCAGTCTGCGTCGGGTCTCGCCAATATATAGAAGGCCACATCGGGAGCACCGGACGCAGTACATCACCCCAGCCGACTCACAGGTGAAGTGTGGCCTCACCTGGAAGGACTGTCTGGGGCCCTGAATGGTGGTGAGGGAGGAAGTGTAAGGGCATGTGTAGCACTTGTTCCACTTACAAGGATAAGTGCCAGGAGGGAGATCAGTGGGGAGGGATGAGGGGGTCGAATGGACAAGGGAGTCACATAGGGAGCGATCCCTATGGAAAGCAGAGAGAGGGGGGGAGGGAAAGATGTGCTTAGTGGTGGGATCCCGTTGGAGGTGGCGGAAGTTACGGAGAATAATATGTTGGACCCGGAGGCTGGTGGGGTGGTAGGTGAGGACCAGGGGAACACTATTCCTAGAGGGATGGTGGGAGGATGGAGTGAGAGCAGATGTGCGTGAAATGGGGGAGATGCATTTGAGAGCAGAGTTAATGGTGGAGGAAGGGAAGCCCCTTTCTTTAAAAAAGGAGGACATCTCCCTTGTGCTGGAATGAAAAACCTCATCCTGAAAGCAGATGCAGCGGGGACGGAGGAATTGCGAGAAGGGGATGGCATTTTTGCAAGAGACAGGGTGAGAAGAGGAATAGTCCAGGTAGCTGTGAGAGTCAGTAGGCTTATAGTAGACATCAGTAGATAAGTTGTCTCCAGAGACAGAAACAGAAAGATCTAGAAAGGGGAGGGAGGTGTCGGAAATGGATCAGGTAAACTTGAGGGCAGGGTGAAAGTTGGAGGCAAAGTTAATGAAGTCAACGAGCTCAGCATGCGTGCAGGAAGGAACGCCAATGTAGTTGTCAATGTAGCGAAGGAAAAGTGGGGGGCAGATACCAGTATAGGCTTGGAACATGGATTGTTCCACAAAGCCAACAAAAAGGCAGGCTTAGCTAGGATCCATACAGGTGCCCATAGCTACACCTTTAGTTTGGAGGAAATGGGAGGAGCCAAAGGAGAAATTATTAAGAGTAAGGACTAATTCTGCTAGACGGAGCAGAGTGGTGGTAGAGGGGAACTGGTTAGGTCTGGAATCCAAAAAGAAGCGGAGAGCTTTGAGACTTTCCTGGTGGGGGATAGAAGTATATAGAGACTGGACATCCATGGTGAAAGTAAAGCAGTGGGGGCCAGGGAACTTAAAATCATCGAAAAAATTCAGAGCGTGAGAAGTGTCACAAACATAGGTAGGAAGGGATTGAACAAGGGGGGATAAGACTGTGTCGAGGTATGCAGAAATGAGTTCGGTGGGGCAGGAGCAAGCTGAGACAATAGGTCGGCCAGGACAGGCAGGTTTGTGGATCTTGGGTGGGAGCTAGAAATGGGAAGTGCGGGGTGCGGGAACTGTAAGGTTGGTAGCAGTGGGTGGGAGATCCCCTGACTCAGAAATGAGCTCAGTGGGGCAGAAGCAATTGCACTATTGTGTTTTTGTCTGCAGTGCTTTGGTCAGAACCACCCATTTGCTTCATTAGAATATTGAAGTATTAATTGGGAGTCGAGAGGGAGAAATCAGTCCTTCGACATTTAAATTAACAAATTCTGTTCTGTTGCCCTTCATTCCCTTGATTAACATTGCCCATCTAGGAAGCAATTTCAGAGAGCTTGGATACATACATAGAATTATGATGTAGTGGCCATTACAGAGACTTAGCTGGCACCAGGGCAGGAATGGATTCTCAATATTCCTGGATTTCAGTGCTTTAAAAGGGATAGAGAGGGTGGAAAAAGGGGAGGAGGGGTGGCATTACTGGTCAGGGATACTACTACAGCTACAGAAAGGGTGGGTAATGTAGCAGGATCCTCTTTTGAGTCAATATGGGTGGAAGTCAGGAACAGGAAGGGAGCAGTTACTCTATTGGGGGTATTCTATAGGCTCCCTAGTAGCAGCAGAGATACAGAGGAGCAGATTGGGAGGCAGATTTTGGAAAGGTGCAAAAATAACAGGGTTGTTATCATGGGTGACTTTAACTTCCCTAATATTGATTGGCACCTGATTAGTTCCAAGGGTTTAGATGGGGCAGAGTTTGTTAAGTGTGTCCAGGATGGATTCCTGTCACAGTATGTGGACAGGCCGACCAGGGGGAATGCCGTATTAGGTCTAGTACTAGGTAATGAACCAGGTCAGGTCACAGATCTCTCAGTGGGTGAGCATCTGGGGGACAGTGACAACCGCTCCCTGGCCTTTAGCATTATCATGGAAAAGGAGAGAATCAGAGAGGACAGGAAAATTTTTAATTGGGGAAAGGCAAATTATGAGGCTATAAGGCAAGAACTTGCGGGTGTGAATTGGGATGATGTTTTTGCAGGGAAATGTACTATGGACATGTGGTCGATGTTTACAGATCTCTTGCGGAATGTAAGGGATAAATTTGTCCCAGTGAGGAAGATAAAGAATGGTAGGGTGAAGGAACCATGGGTGACAAGTGAGGTGGAAAATCTAGTCAGGTGGAAGAAGGCAGCATACATGAGCTTTAGGAAGCAAGGATCAGATGGGTCTATTGAGGAATATAGGGAAGCAAGAAAGGAGCTTAAGAAGGGGCTGAGAAGAGCAAGAAGGGGGCATGAGAAGGCCTTGGCGAGTAGGGTAAAGGAAAACCCCAAGGCATTCTTCAATTACGTGAAGAAAAAAAGGATGACAGGAGTGAAGGTAGGACCGATTAGAGATAAAGGTGGGAAGATGTGCCTGGAGGCTGTGGAAGTGAGCAAGGTCCTCAATGAATACTTCTCTTCGGTATTCATTAATGAGAGGGAACTTGATGATGGTGAGGACAATATGAGTGAGGTTGATGTTCTGGAGCATGTTGATATTAAGGGAGAGGAGGTGTTGGAGTTGTTAAATACATCAGGACAGATAAGTCCCTGGGGCCTGATGGAATATTCCCCAGGCTGCTCCACGAGGCGAGAGAAGAGATTGCTGAGCCTCTGGCTAGGATCTTTATGTCCTCGTTGTCCACGGGAATGGTACTGGAGGATTGGAGTGAGGCGAATGTTGTCCCCTTGTTCAAAAAAGGTAGTAGGGATAGTCCAGGTAATTATAGACCAGTGAGCCTTACGTCTGTGGTGGGAAAGCTGTTGGAAAAGATTCTTAGAGGTAGGATCTATGGGCATTTAGAGAATCATGGTCTGATCAGAGACAGTCAGCATGGCTTTGTGAAGGGCAGATCATGTCTAACAAGCTTGATAGAGTTCTTTGAGGAGGTGACCAGGCATATAGATGAGGGTAGTGCAGTGCATGTGATCTATATGGATTTTAGTAAGGCATTTGACAAGGTTCCACATGGTAGGCTTATTCAGGAAGTCAGAAGGCATGGGATCCAGGGAAGTTTGGCCAGGTGGATTCAGAATTGGCTTGCCTGTAGAAGGCGGAGGGTGGTGGTGGAGGGAGTACATTCAGATTGGAGGATTGTGACTAGTGGTGTCCCACAAGGATCTGTTCTGGGACCTCTACTTTTCGTGATTTTTATTAACGACCTGGATGTGGGGGTAGAAGGGTGGGTTGGCAAGTTTGCAGACGACACAAAGGTTGGTGGTGTTGTAGATAGTGTAGAGGATTGTCAAAGATTGCAGAGAGACATTGATAGGATGCAGAAGTGGGCTGAGAAGTGGCAGATGGAGTACCACCTGGAGAAGGCCACATCGGGAGCACGGGATGCAGTATATCACCCCAGCCGACTCACAGGTGAAGTGTCGCCTCACCTGGAAGGACTGTTTGGGTGCTTCCAGTCCTTCCGAGTGAGGCGACACTTCACCTGTGAGTCGACTGGGGTGATATACTGCGTCTGGTGCTCCCGATGTGGCCTTTTATATGTTGGCGAGATCCGACGCAGACTGGGAGACCGCTTTGCTGAACACCTACGCTCTGTCCGCCGGAGAAAGCAGGATCTCCCAGTGGCCACACATTTTAATTCCACATGCCATTCCCATTCTGACATGTCTATCCACGGCCTCCTCTACTGTAAAGATAAGCCACACTCAGGTTGGAGGAACAACACCTTATATTCCATCTGGGTAGCCTCCAACCTGATGGCATGAACATCGACTTCTCTAACTTCCGCTAATGCCCCACCTCCCCCTCGTACCCCATCTGTTATTTATTTCTATACACACATTCTTTCTCTCACTCTCCTTTTTCTCCCACTGTCCCTCTGAATATACCCCTTGCCCATCTTCTGGGTTTCCCCCCCCCTTGTCTTTCTTCCTGAACCTCCTGTCCCATGATCCTCTCATATCCCCTTTGCCAATCACCTGTCCAGCTCTTGGCTCCATCCTTCCCCCTCCTGTCTTCTCCTATCATTTTGGATCTCCCCCTCCCCCTCCAACTTTCAAATCTCTTACTCACTCTTCCTTCAGTTAGTCCTGACGAAGGGTCTTGGCCTGAAACGTCGACTGTACCTCTTCCTAGAGATGCTGCCTGGCCTGCTGCGTTCACCAGCAACTTTGGTTGGGTGTTAGCTTTCATAAGTCAAAGGAAGAGTCGCGAAGTAATGTTGCAGCTCTATAAAACTCTGTTTAGGCCACACTTGGAGTACTGTGTCCAGTTCTGGTCACCTCACTATAGGAAGGATGTGGAAGCATTGGAAAGGGTACAGAGGAGATTTACCAGGATGCTGCCTGGTTTAGAAAGTATGCATTATGATCAGAGATTAAGGGAGCTAGGGCTTTACTCTTTGGAGAGAAGGAGGATGAGAGGAGACATGATAGAGGTATAAAAGATATTAAGAGGAATAGATAGAGTGGATAGCCAGCGCCTCTTCCCCAGGGCACCACTGCTCAATACAAGAGGACATGGCTTTAAGGTAAGGGGTGGGAAGTTCAAGGGGGATATTAGAGGACCGTTTTTTACTCAGAGAGTGGTTGGTGCGTGGAATGCACTGCCTGAGTCAGTGGTGGAGGCAGATACACTAGTGAAGTTTAAAAGACTTCTAGACAGGTATATACAGGAATCTAAGGTGGGGGCTTATATGGGAGGCAGGGTTTGAGGGTCGGCACAACATTGTGGGCCGAAGGGCCTGTACTGTGCTGTACTATTCTATGTTCTACTATTCTATGTTCTATATTTATCAACTCAAGGTTAAGCATAAGATTACAAGATATAGGAGCAGAATTATGCCATTCGGCCCATCGAGTCTGCCATTCAATCATGGGCTGATCCAATTCTTCCAGTCATCCCCACTCCCCTGCTTTCACCCCATACCCTTTGATGCCCTGGCTAATCAATAACCTGTCTATCTCTGCCGTAAATGCACCCAGTGACTTGACTTCCACAGCTGCTCATGGCAACAAATTCCACAGATTTACCACCCTCTGACAAAAGTAATTTCTCCACATTTTCGTTCTAAATGGACACTGTTCAATCCTGAAGTCATGCCCTCTTGTCCTAGAATCCCCTACCATGGTAAATAACTTTGCCATATCTAGAAACATAGAAACATAGAAACATAGAAAATAGGTGCAGGAGTAGGCCATTCGGCCCTTCGAGCCTGCACCGCCATTTATTATGATCATGGCTGATCATCCAACTCAGAACCCAGCCTTCCCTCCATACCCCCTGACCCCTGTAGCCACAAGGGCCATATCTAACTCCCTCTTAAACATAGCCAATGAACTGGCCTCAACAGTTTGCTGTGGCAGAGAATTCCACAGATTCACCACCCTCTGTGTGAAGAAGTTTTTCCTAATCTCGGTCCTAAAAGGCTTCCCCTCTATCCTCAAACTGTGACCCCTCGTTCTGGACCTCCCCAACATCGGGAACAATCTTCCCGCATCTAGCCTGTCCAATCCCTTTAGGATCTTATACGTTTCAATCAGATCCCCCCTCAATCTTCTAAATTCCAACGAGTACAAGCCCAGTTCATCCAGTCTTTCTTCATATGAAAGACCTGCCATCCCAGGAATCAATCTGGTGAACCTTCTTTGTACTCCCTCTATGGCAAAGATGTCTTTCCTCAGATTAGGGGACCAAAACTGCACACAATACTCCAGGTGTGGTCTCACCAAGGCCTTGTACAACTGCAGTAGTACCTCCCTGCTCCTGTACTCGAATCCTCTCGCTATAAATGCCAGCATACCGTTCGCCTTTTTCACCGCCTGCTGTACCTGCATGCCCACTTTCAATGACTGGTGTATAATGACACCCAGGTCCCGTTGCACCTCCCCTTTTCCTAATCGGCCACCATTCAGATAATAATCTGTTTTCCTATTTTTGCCACCAAAGTGGATAACTTCACATTTATTCACATTAAATTGCATCTGCCATGAGTTTGCCCACTCACCCAACCTATCCAAGTCACCCTGCATCCTCTTAGCATCCTCCTCACTGCTAACACTGCCACCCAGCTTCGTGTCATCCGCAAACTTGGAGATGCTGCATTTAATTCCCTCATCCAAGTCATTAATATATATTGACTTGGATGAGGGAATATATTAATATATATATCTAATCTGTTCAGCCCTTTTAACATTCAGAATGTTTCTACGAGATACCTCCTCATTCTCCTGAACTCCAAGGAATACAGCCCAAGAGCTACCAGACGTTCCTCATACAGAAACCCTTTCATTCCTGGAATTATTCTCATGAATCTTCTCTGAACCCTCTCCAATGTCAGTATATCCTTTCTAAAATAAGGAGTGCAAAACTGTACACAATATTCCAAGTGTGGTCTCACAAGTGTCTTCTAGAGCCTCAACATCACATCCCTGCATTTACATTCTATACCTCTAGAAATGAATGCTAACATTGCATTCACCTTCTTCACCACCAACTCAACCTGGAGGTTAACCTTTACAGTCTCCTGCACAAGGACTCCCAAGTTCCTTTGCATCTCTGCATTTTGAATTCTCTCCCCTTCTAAATAATAGTCTGCCTGCTTATTTCTTCCACCAAAGTGCATGACCATATTCTTTCCAACATTGGATTTCATTTGCCACTTCTTTGCCCATTCCCCTAAACTAGCTAAGTCTCTCTGCAGGCTGTTTCCTCAACACTACTCGCTCCTCCACCTATCTTTGTATCATCAGCAAATTTAGCCACAAATCCATTAGTCCCATAGTCCAAATCATTGACATATATCGTAAAAAGCAGCAGTCCCAACACCAGCCCCTGTGGAACTCCACTGGTAAATGGCAGAGAGCCAGAATAGGATCCCTTTATTCCCACTCTGTTTTCTGCTAATCAGAGAATGCTCCACCCATGCTGGTAACTCCCCTGTAATTCCATGGGTCTTATCTTGCTAAGCAGCCTCAGGTGGGGCACCTTGTCAAAGGCCTTCTGAAAATCCAAGTACACCACTTCTACTGCATCTCCTTCGTCTACTCTGGTTAGTCAGGCAGGATTTTCCCTTCAGGAACCATGCCTGTCTTGTCATATGCCTCCAGGTACTCTGTAATCTCATCCCTAACAATCGATTCCAACAACTTCCCAAGCACTGATGTCAGGCTAACAGGTCTATAGCTTCCTTTCTGCTGCCTCCAACCCTTCTTAGAGTGGAGTAAAATTTGCAATTTTCCAGTCATCCGGTACAATGCCAGAATCTAACGATTCTTGTAAGATCATTGTTAGTGTCTCCGCAATCTCTCCAGCTACTTTCTTCAGAACCTGAGGGTGCATTCCATCAGGTCCAGGAGACTTATCCACTCTCAGACCATTAAGCTTCCTGAGCACCTTCTCAGTTGTAACTTTCACTGCTTAAACTTCACTTCCCTGACACTCTTGAATGGCCGGCATACTGCAGATGTCTTCCACTGTGAACACTGATGCAAAATACACATTCAGTTCCTCTGCCATCTCTGCATTTCTCATTACAATATCTCCAGCGTCATTTTCTATTGGTCCTATATCTACCCTCAACTCTTTTACTCTTCATATACTTAAAAAAACTTTTTGTATCTTCTTTGATTCGCCAGCTTCCTTTCATAATTCATTTTATTCTTCCTAATGACCTTTTTAGTTTCCTTCTGCAAGTTTTTAAAAGCTTCCCAATCCCCTATCTTCCCACTAGCTCTGGCTTCATTGTATGCCCTCTCTTTTGCTTTTACTTTGGCTCTGACTTCACTTGTCAGCCATGGTAGTGTCCTTCTTCCCTTCGAAAATTTCTTCTTATTTGGAATATCTCTCTCTTCCACTTCCCTCATTTTTCACAGAAACTCCAGCCATTGATGCTCTGCTGTCCTTCCTGCTAGTGTCTCTTTCCCATCAACCTTGGCCAGTTCCCCTCTCATGCCATTGTAATTTCTTTTATTCCACTGAAATACTGACACAGTGGAAGTTAGTTTCTCCTTCTCAAATTTCAGAGTGAACTCGATCATATTGTGATCACTAAGGGTTCCTTAACCTTAAGGTCTCTTATCACCTCCGGATCATTGCACAACACCCAATCCAGCACAGCCGATCCCCTAGTGGGATCAACAACAAGTTTTTCTAAAAAGCCATCCCTTAGACGTTCTACAAATTTTCTCTCGAGGTCCGGTATTGGCCTGGTTTTCCCAATCCACTTTCATGTTAAAATTCCCAACAATTATGACATTGCCCAACTGACATGCCTTTTCTATCTGCTGTTGCAATTTGTAATCCACATCCCAGCAGCTGTTTGGAGGCCTGTATACAACTGCCATTAGGGTCCTTTTACCCTTGCCATTTCTTAACTCAACCCATAGAGACTCTACACCTTCTGATCCTATGTCATCCCTTTCTAATGAATTAATATTATTTTTTATACACAGGGCCACACCAACCCCTCTGCCTACTAACCTATCTTTCCGATACACTGTATATCCTTGGACATTCAGCTCCCAATGGCAGCCATCCTTTAGCCAAGTTTCAGAGACGGCCACAATATCATACTTGTCAATCTGTAGGTGAATTTCAAGATCGTCCATTTTATTTCTTATGCTGCGTGCGTTCAAATATAACACTTTCAGTCCAGTATTTGCTGCTTTCTGTTTTAACTGCGAAATGCCTCTATTGCCCTGTAACTCGTCACACTGGCTGTGATTATGCCTCATCTCCTGCCTGTCCTATCATCTCTGTTGCATGCTATCTTTGATTTATTTCTGTTTCCTCCTTAGTACTCCGGTTCCCATCCCCCTGCCAAATTAGTTTAAACCCTCCTTAACAGCTCTATTAAACCTGTCTGCTTAGGATATTGGACCCCTTTGGGTTCAGGTGTAACCCGTCCTTTTTGTACAGGTCGTACCTCCCCCAGAAGAGGCCCCAATGATCCAGGAACCCGAAGCCCTGCCCCTACACCAGTCTCTCAGCCACACATTAATATGTCTGATCTTGCGCTCGTTAGTACGTAGCACAGGCAGCAATACTGAGATTACTACCCTGAAGGTCCTGCTTTTCAGCTTCCTACCTAACTCCCTGAATTCTCTCTTTAGGACCTCCTCACTTTTTCTACATATGTCATTGGTACCAACGAGTACCAAGACTTCTGGCTGTTCACCTTCTTCCTTCAGAATACTCCGCACAAGACATCCCGTACCCTGGCACCTGGGAAGCAACACACCATGCGGGTATTTCTATCAGGCTGACAGAAAGGTAACTTACTACCATGGGTTTCTTTTTATCCAGTGTAAAATTTTGTTTGGCTGGATATCCAGGAAAGATGTTTATGGTGCAATTCATTTTACAAGCTCTCTCTATCTTTATGGTTGAGAAAACGTTGAAAATATCACAAGCTTGAGACTAGTAGATTATTGTCTTACGCACAACACGCTGGAGAAACTCAGCAGGTCGGACAGCATCCGTGGAAACAAAAAGTCAACGTTTCTCGTTGAGACCCTGCATCAGGGCCTTTGGCAGAGTATTTTGTGTTTAGATTATTGTCTTTAAGCACTTTAACCTCAAATTCTTAACCACATGCACTCAAAGATCAATTTGGTGGGGATGGAAGGAAAAGAGAAAATAATTGTTTATATGAAGACACTCATCTGGCCTTTATATATTTATTTTTAAACTGTACTTTAAAAAAATATACAACAGCTACTTAATATGCACAGTTCATTCAAGAAAATCATACTTCTGCATGATACAAGCCTTGTTGTAAACTGAAATCTTGTTCTTCACTGAATTCCTGGACAAAGTGGTTCATTACATCATCTGTCAGTTTTTCAGAAATTACAGCAGAATGGCCCCTTAGAACTTGCTCTATTTTTGCTCAAAGTCATCAGTTGGTTCGTATATAAAATCCAACGGAAGAATTTCTGGAGCTATTTTCAGGAACTGATCATCGTAGGAACGCAAGGTCCAGAGCTTCTCCAGTTCATAGAGCTCCCTGGTTTCAGGCAGCATAAAATGTACGACCATGTTCCCTTTGGGATGGAGAAGGAAAAACAAGTGAATACAAAATCTGACACCAAATTCAAACTAATTGTGTTGCTTACAATTCCAGCTGTCACACTTTGGTTAAACACAGCCCAGTTATTATGTTCAACCCTTGTACCTTCCCCAATGAAGTAACTGGGTGTACACACAGATTAACTTAAAACTGCTGATCAGTGGACACTGTCACGTGATGGAGACAGAAAGGGGCTGCTTTGTGTAATTGCTGATCAGTGGACTCTCACGTGATAGAGATGGGCAGGGGAAGAGTCTAGTTAGATAAATTGCTCATTGGTGGAGACTATCACATGATAGAGACTTATATGATTATTGGACTGTAAGGGTTTCTTTCAGTTTTTGGTGTTAGTGGACAATTAGCGAGTGGGTGAACTTTTTTTTTGTGTGTAAGATGGGATATAGGGGGTATAGTGCTACTGTTGCTGTTCTTTGTTATGTGTAGCGGGTCGGTGATTGTTATTGTGGCTGTTTTTCGCTGCGAGGAAGGGAGGATTTTGGAGTCCAGGTTTTGTTTTTCTTTTTCGAGGGGAGAGTTAATGTCTTTTCTTTCATGAACACCCATGGTCTTTCTGTATTTAATGGTTATTTGGAGGAGAATTTCAGAGCTGTATTATACATGCACACTTTGACAATAAAATGAACCTTTAAGGGTGGGGTGGGGGGGGTCTGGTTAGTTTGTATTATCGCTGGTTGGTGGACACATATGATGGAGGTAAGACCATAAGACACAGGAACAGAACTAGACCGTTTTGCCCATTGAGACCACTCCGCCATTTCAGCATGGCTGATCCTGGATCCCATTTGAACCCTCACACCTGCCCTCTCAGCATATCCTTTGATGCTCCAACCGATCAGGAATCTACCAACTTCTGCTTTAAATACACCCACGGACTTGGCCTCCACCACAGTCTGTGGTAGAGCATTCCACAGATTCACCATTCTTAGGCTTAAGAAAAATCCTCCTTACTTCTAAAAGGTCACCTCACAATTTTGAAGCTGTGCCCTCTAGTTCTGGATTGCCCCACCAGAGGGAACATCCCCTCCTCATCCACCTTATTTAGTTCTTTCAATGAGATCCTCCCACTTTCTTCTAAATTCCAGTGAGTACAGGCCCAAAACTGCCAAACACTCCTAATATGTTAACCCCTTCATTTTCAGAATCATCCTCATGAAGCACCTTTGGACTCTGCAATGACAACACACCCTTTCTGAGATAAGGGGCCTAAAACTGTTGACAATACTCCAAGTGCAGCCTGACCAGTGTCTTAAAGCTTCAGCATTATCTCCTTGTTTTTATATTCTATTCTCCATGAAATAAACACCAACATTGCATTCCCCTTCTTTACCACAGACACAACCTCTGAATTAACCTTCCTGCATGAGGACTCCTCAGTCCCTCGTGAATTTTCTCCCCCCTTAGACAATAGTCTGCACTACCGGTCCTTTTACCAAAATGCATCATACATTTCCCGACACTGTATTCCATCTGCCTCTTTTTTGTCCATTCTTCCAATATGTCTATCCCTCCGCCTATCTTTGTAGCATCTGCAAACTTTACCACAAAGCCATCAAGTTCATTATCTAAATCATTGACAAGCAATGTGAAAAGTAGCGGTCCCAATATTGACCCCTGAGGAACACCACTAGTCACCGGCAGCCGACCAGAAAAGGTCCCCTTTATTCCCACTCGCTGCCTCCTGCCTGTCAGCCATTCCTCCATCCATGCCAATATCCTTCCTGTAACACCATAGGATTTTATCTTGTTAATATATCTGAAAAAACTTTTTAACTATCCTAGAAACATAGAAAACCTACAGCACAATACAGGGAACACACATCCAAGTAGCTGGTGAACGCAGCAGGCCAGGCAGCATCTCTAGGAAGAGGTACAGTCGACGTTTCAGGCCGAGACCCTTCATCCTGATGAAGGGTCTCGGCCTGAAACGTCGACTGTACCTCTTCCTATAGATGCTGCCTGGCCTGCTGCGTTCACCAGCAACTTGGATGTGTGTTGCTTGAATTTCCAACATCTGCAGAATTCCTGTTGTTAGCACAATACAAGGCCTTTGACCCACAATGCTATGCCAAACATGTCCTTATTTTAGAAATGACCTCGGGATACCCATAGCCCTCTACTTTTCTAAGTTCCATGTACCTATCCAGGAATCTCTGAAAAGACCCTTATCCTGCATTATATTATCGGCTTGCTGTCTTCCTATTTCATCTTTTCCCTTATAGCTTTTTTCAGTTTCTTTTTGTTGGATTTTAAAAGCCACCCAATCATCCAACTTCCCACTCACTTTTGTTCCCTTATATCCTCTTTCCTTGGCTTTTATGCAGTCCTTAACTTCCTTTGTCAGCCACGGTTGCCTAGCCCTGCCATTTGAGAACTAGCTTTTCCCTGAGTAGCTCGAGCACAAGCTGCTCTAAAAAGTCGTCTCAAAGGCATCCAACAAATTTCCTCTCATGATCCGACACCAACCTGATTTTCTCAATCCCCTTGCCTATTAAAGTCCCCTATTACAACTGTGACATCACCCTTATTACATGCCTTTTCCAGCTCCCAATCTCAACCCCACATCTTGGCTGCTATTTGGAGGCCTACATATGATTCCCATGTTTTTTTTACCCTTGCAATTTCTTAACTCCACCCACAAAGATACGACACTCTCTGACCCTATGTCACCTCTTTTCCCAGTGGAGGTTGGCTGTAGAGGATTCGCAGCCCGTTCCTTAGTTACAGCCTTCAGCATTTTGGGCATCGAGGGAGAGAGGAAGAGGAGAGCCATCCGCAGTACCACCAATGCGGCAGAGAGGGCCTCAAGATGGCTGTGGCTCAAAAGAGGGGAGCCATGGAGTCATAAGTAGCTAGCCACCTGGACACAAGCTGGGGTCTGATCAGCCCTGGCTGGGTCACCTGGAGGAGCGTGTATGATGTTGAAAGACCCGAAACACCCAATGATTCCAGGAACATCACTGAAGATGTGTCCAGAAACATCAGTAGATGTATGTACACAGTAAAGATGTAATTCTACCTCTTACCAACAGAGCCACATCACCACCTATGCCCTCCTGCCTGTCCTTTCGATACAAAGTACATCCTTTGATGTTAAACTCCCAACTATGATGTCCTTTTGGCCATGATATGGAGGGCGGCTGGTTAGTTTGTGTGACTGCTGATCAGTAAACACTATCACGTGATGGAGACGGAGAGGGGCTGGTTAGTTTGTATAATTGCTGATCAGTGGACACTCACGTGATGGAGATGCAGGGGGATGGGCTGGTTAGTTTGTACATTATACTGGTGCCAGATCTAGACAAGTCATCTGATTTACAATCCCGTACTAATTCCCTGCTGTTTGTATCCAGAACCAGGAAATTGTGATTTTTGACCCACTACTTTGTTCTGCTGAGCAGCACTTTGTAGACCACAGCCTAGTCTACGTCCATAGCTGCAAAACCAATCATTTCTGTGTCTGTAGAAAGTAGTATACCCATCCTTTGCAATTCTCTCATTCTCCACATAATCTGATAAATTCCGACACCAGCATTTAACTTGCAAAACTAAAGGTTGAATAAAATGCTTAAAGACAGTTAGACTCACCAAAATCTATGCACTTCCAATCATCAGTATCTTTGCCTTCAATGGTAGCACAATCATTCTCTCCTATCTTCAAGTGTTTATGCTAAAGAGAAAAAAAAATACAACCCTTCAAGCTCAAAGTAAAAATTATTTTCACAGCACATATATAATTATCGTATACAACTCTGACATACATTTTCTTGTGGGCATACTCAAGAAATCTATAACAGAATTAATGAAAGACTGCCCAACACTAGGGCGTTCAACCAGAGTGCAAAAGACAACAAATTTTGCAACTAGAAAAAGCAATCATAAATAACCACTAAATATTGAGAACATGAGATGGAGTGTTCTGCAGCCCACAGAACGTCACCGGGGTCACGTATAAAATTCTAAAGGGATTGGACAGGCTAGATGCAGGGAGATTGTTCCTGATGTTGGGGAAGATAGCAGGCAACTGCAGGAAACATAAAGTTGTGGTGGTAGGGGATTTTAATTTTCCATATATTGATTGGGTCTCCCATACTGTTAGGGGTCTAGATGGTTTAGAGTTTGTAAAATGTGATCAGGAAAGTTTTCTAAATCAATATATAGAGGGACCAACTAGAGGGGATGCAATATTGGATCTCCTGTTAGGAAACGAGTTAGGACAAGTGACAGAAGTCTGTGTAGGGGAGAACTTTGGTTCCAGTGATCATAACACCATTAGTTTCAACTTGATCATGGACAAGGATAGATCTGGTCCTAGGGTTGAGGTTCTTAACTGGAAGGCGGCCAAATTTGAAGAAATGAGAAAGGATCTAAAAAGCGTGGATTGGGACAGGTTGTTCTCTGGCAATGATGTGATCGGTAGGTGGGAAGCCTTCAAAGGAGAAATTTTGAGAGTGCAGAGTTTGTATGTTCCTGTCAGAATTAAAGGCAAAGTGAATAGGAATAAGGAACCTTGGTTCTCAAGGGATATTGCAACTCTGATAAAGAAGAAGAGGGAGTTGTATGAAATGTATAGGAGACAGGGAGTAAATAAGGTGCTTGAGGAGTATAAGAAGTGCAAGAAAATACTTAAGAAAGAAATCAGGAGGGCTGAAAGAAGACATGAGGTTGCCTTGGCAGTCAAAGTGAAGGATAATCCAAAAAGGTTTTACAGGTATATTAAGAGCAAAAGGATTGTAAGGGATAAAATTGGTCCTCTTGAAGATCAGAGTGGTTGGCTATGTGCGGAACCAAAGGAAATGGGGGAGATCTTAAATAGGTTTTTTGCGTCTGTATTTACTAAGGAAACTGGCATGAAGTCTATGGAATTAAGGGAAACAAGTAGTGAGATCATGGAAACTGTACAGATTGAAAAGGAGGAGGTGCTTGCTGTCTTGAGGAAAATTAAAGTGGATAAATCCCCGGGACCTGTCAGGGTGTTCCCTCGGACCTTGAAGGAGACTAGTGTTGAAATTGCAGGGGCCCTGGCTGAAATATTTAAAATGTCGCTGTCTACAGGTGAGGTGCTGGAGGATTGGAGAGTGGCTCATGTTGTTCCGTTGTTTAAAAAAGGATCGAAAAGTAATCCAGGAAATTATAGGCCAGTAAATTTAACGTCGGTAGTAGGTAAGTTATTGGAGGGAGTACTAAGAGACAGAATCTATAAGCATTTGGATAGACAGGGACTTATTAGGGAGAGTCAACATGGCTTTGTGCGTGGTAGGTCATGTTTGACCAATCTATTGGGAGTTTTTCGAGGAGGTTACCAGGAAAGTGCATGAAGGGAAGGCAGTGGATATTGTCTACATGGACTTCAGTAAGGTCTTTGACAAGGTCCCGCATGGGAGGTTAGTTAGGAAAATTCAGTTGCTAGGTATACATGGAGAGGTGGTAAATTGGATTGGACGTTGGCTCAAGGGAAGAAGCCAAAGAGTGGTAATAGAGAATTGCTTCTCCGAGTGGAGGCCTGTGACTAGTGGTGTGCCACAGGGGTCAGTGCTGGGTCCATTGTTATTTTTCATCTATATCAATGATCTGGATGATAATGTGGTAAATTGGATCAGCAAATTTGCTGATAATACAAAGATTGGAGGTGTAGTAGACAGTGAGGAAGGTTTTCAGAGCCTGCAGAGGGACTTGGACCAGCTGGAAAAATGGGCTGAAAAATGGCAGATGGAGTTTAATACTGACAAGTGTGAGGTATTGCACGTTGGAAGGACAAACCAAAGTAGAACATACAGGGTTAATGGTAAGGCACTGAGGAGTGCAGTGGAACAGAGGGATCTGGGAATACAGATACAAAATTCCCTAAAAGTGTTGTGACAGGTAGATAGGGTCATAAAGAGAGCTTTTGGTACATTGGCCTTTATTAATCGAAGTATTGAGTATAAGAGCGGAATGTTATGATGAGGTTGTATAAGGCATGGGTGAGGCCGAATCTGGAGTATTGTGTTCAGTTTTGGTCACCAAATTACAGGAAGGATATAAATAAGGTTGAAAGAGTGCAGAGTAGGTTTACAAGGATGTTGCCGGGACTTGAGAAACTCAGTTACAGAGAAAGGTTGAATAGGTTAGGACTTTATTCCCTGGAGCGTAGAAGAATGAGGGGAGATTTGATAGAGGTATAAAAAATTATGATGGGTATTGATAGAGTGAATGCAAGCAGGCTTTTTCCACTGAGGCAAGGGGAGAAAAAAACCAGAAGACATGGGTTAAGGGTGAGGGGGGAAAAGTTTAAAGGGAACATTAGGGGGGGCTTCTTCACACAGAGTGGTGGGAGTATGGAATGAGCTGCCAGACGAGGTGGTAAATGTGGGTTCTGTTTTAACATTTAAGAATAAATTGGACAGATACATGGACGGGAGGTGTATGGAGGGATATGGTCCGTGTGCAGGTCAGTGGAACTAGGCAGAAAATGGTTCGGCACAGCCAAGAAGGGCCAAAAGGCCTGTTTCTGTGCTGTAGTTTCTATGGTTCTATGGTTAAGTCCAGAACGAGGGGTCACAGTTTGAGGATAAAGGGGAAGCCTTTTAGGACTGAGATGAGGAAAAACTTCTTCACACAGAGAGTGTGAATCTGTGGAATTCTCTGCCACAGGAAACAGTTGAGGCCAGTTCACTGGCTATATTTAAGAGGGAGTTAGATATGCCTTGTGGCTAAAGGGATCAGGGGGTATGGAGGGAAGGCTGGTACAGGGTTCTGAGTTGGATGATCAGCCATGATCGTACTGAATGGCGGTGCAGGCTTGAAGGGCCGAATGGCCTACTCCTGCACCTATTTTCTATGTTTCTATGTCACCAGCTGCACCTCGAGTAATATTGGAAATATTTAGCATTAATTTATGTTCTGTAAATCCAATGACATTGAGACTGATTTTGTATGACTGAAAAACTAAAATGTTTGATGAATGTAGAGTTAGAGTTATAGACCAGTGGTCCCCAACCTCCGGGCCGTGAAGCATGCAGGGGTGCAGCAGTAGCTGGAACACACCAGCACATCTTTGAGAAAAAAGCCGAAATAATCAAGCTAATTAATTAGGTGCCGCCCAGCACGTAAATCTCAGCCCAGATCAGAGGCGACGCAATCGGCAAGGGTCTCGACCCGAAACGTTGACTGTACCTCTTCCTATAGATGCTGCCTGGCCTGCAGCGTCCCCGAAACTTCCACTGTACCTCTTCCTATAGTTGCTGCCTGGCCTGCTGCGTTCACCAGCATTTTGTGTGTGTTGCTTGAATTTCCAGTATCTGCAGATCTCCTCATGTTTCAACTATTAATCTGTCCTGTCTCATCGACCTGCACCTGGTCCATAGCCCTTTCATCCACTTACCTATCCAAATTTCTGTTAAATGTTGAAATGCAACTCGCATCTACCACTTGCACTGGCAGCCTGTTCCACACACTCATGACCCTCTGAATAAAGTAGTTCCCACTCATATTCCCCTTAAACATTTCACCTACCACCCTTAGCCCATGACCTAGTCTCATCCAACCTCAATGGATAAAGCCTTCTTGCATTTACCCTATCTACATCCCTCACTCATAATTTTGTACACCTCTATCGAATCTCTTCTCAATCGACTATGTTCCAGGCAATAAAGTCCTAACCTGTTCAACCTTTCCCTATATAAATCAGCTCCCCAATTCCCAGCAAAATCCTTGATTATTTTCTCTGCAAGCTTTCAATCTTTTCTGTAGGTAGGTGACCAGAACTGTATACAATATTTCAAACTAGGCCTCACCAATATCTTACACAACTTCAACATAACATCCTTACTGGAGTTCTTTGAGGATATAACAGCGCAGTGGGCAGAGGGGAACAGATGGACATACTTATTTGGATTTTCAGAAGGCATTCAATAAGGTTATTCAATAAAAGACTTATCCATACGATAAGGATGCATAGAGTTGGGGTGATGTCTTAGCATGGAAAGAGAATTGGTTAACCAATAGATAGCAGTAAGTTGGGATACATGGGTGTTTCTCTGGTTGACAATCAGTAGTGAGTGGTGTGTCGCAGGGATCAGTACTGGGCCCGCGACTGTTCAAGATATACATTAACAATCTGGAAGAGGGGACTGAGTGTAGTGTATCTAAGTTTGCTGATGATACTAAATTGAGTACAAAAGCAAATTGTGCATAAGATACAGAAAGTCTGCAGAGAGGTACAGATAGGTTAAGAGAGTGGGCAAGGGGCTGGCGGATGGAGTACAATGTTGGTAAATGCGAGGTCATCCACTGGAAGGAAAAATGAAAGAGCAAATTATTATTTAAATGGTAAAAAATTGCAGCATGCTACTTTGCAGAAGGACCATAAGACAAAGGAGCAGAAGTCGGCCATTCGGCCCATCGAGTCTGCTCCGCCATTTTATCATGAGCTGATCCATTCTCCCATTTAGTCCCACTCCCCCGCCTTCTCATCATAACCTTTGATGCCCTGGCTACTCAGATACCTATCAATCTCTGCCTTAAAATACCCAATGACTTTGCCTCCACTGCCGTCAGCGGCAACAAATTCCATAGATTCACCACCCTCTGGCTAAAAAAATTTCTTCGCATTGGACTTGGGAGTGCTTGTGCATGAGTCACAAAAGATCAGTTTGCAGGTGCAGCAGGCTATCAAGAATACAAAAGGAATGTTGGCCTTCATTGCTAAGAGGATTGAATTTAAGGGCAGGAAGATTATGCACTGGTGAGGCCACACCTAGAGTACTGCGTGCAGTTCTGGTCTGCTTACTTGAAGGATATACTGGTTTTGGAGGCGGTTCACCAGGTTGAGGGGGTTAGACTATGAGGAGAGATTGAGTCGCCTGGGACTGTACTCACTGGAATTCAGAAGAATGAGAGGAAATCTTAGAGAAACATATAAAATTATGAAAGGGATAGATAAGATAGAGGCAGGAAAGTTGTTTCTACTGGTAGGTGAGTCTAGAACTAAGGGATATAGCTTCGAGATTCGGGAGAGTAGATTTAGGACGGAGATGAGGAGGAACTGCTTTTCCCAGAGAGTGATGAATCTGTGGAATTTTCTGCCCAATGAAGTAGTGGAGGATATCTCAGTAAATCTACTTAAGACAAGGTTGGATAGATTTTTGCACAGTAGGGGAATTAAGGGTTATGGGGAATTGGTAGGTAGGTGGAGATGAGTCCATGGCCAGATCAGCCATGATCTTACTTAATGGCGGAGCAGGCTCGACGGGCCAGATGGCCGACTGCCGCTCCTAACCCAACTCCTGTACTAAATATATTGATCTATGAAAGTCATTGTATTCTCTTTTACGACCCATCTATCTGTGACACCACCTTTAAGGAATTAAGGATCTGTATTACTAGATCATAAGACCATGAGACGGAAGCAGAATTAGGCCATTCAGCCCATTGAATCTACTCCACCATCCCATCATGGCTGATCCTGGGCACCACTGAACCCCATACACATGCCTTTCCGCCATATCCTTTGATGGCCTGACTGATCAGGAAACTATCCACTTCTGCCTTAAATATACCCACGAACTTGGCCTCCACCGCAGGCTGTGGTAGAGCGTTCCACAGATTCACTACTCTCTAACTAACTTTCCCTCCTTATCTCTTTTCTGAAAGGTCGCCCCTCAATTTTGAGGCTGTGCCCTCTAGTTCTGGATACTCCCAGCATAGGAAACATTCTCTACAAATCCACCCTATCTAGTCCTTTCAACATTCGGAAAGCTTCAATGAGATCCCCCCCGCATTTTTCTAAATTCCAGTAAGTACAGGCCCAAAGCTGCCAAACGCTCCTCATATGTTAACCCGTTCATTCCCAGAATCATCCTCGTGAACCTCCCTCTGGACTCTCTTTCTGAGATACGGGGCCCAAAACTGTTGGCAATACTCCAACTACAGCCTGACTAGTTTCTTATAAAGCTTCAGCCTTATCTTTGTTTTTATATTCTATTCCCCTTGAAATAAATGCCAACATTGCATTTGCCTTTTTTAGCACAGGCTCAACCTGTGAATTAATCTTCTGTGAGTCTTGCATGAGGGCCAAGTTCCTCTGCACCTCCGATGTTTGAACCTTCCCCCCATTTAGATAATAGTCCGCACTACTGTTCCTTTTTCCAAAATGCATTATCATACATTTCCCAACACTGTATTTCATCTACCACTTTTTTGCCCACTTTCTTCCAATTTGTCTATGTCCTGCTGCAATCGCATTGCTTCCTCAGCACTACTTGTTCTATCCCTCTGTTCTACTGCACTCTTCAGTGCCCTAACATTCACTGTGTAAGCCTACCCTGGTTTGTCCTCTCAAAGTGCAACACCTCAGTTGTGTGTATTAAATTCCTTCTGCAATTTTCCTGCTTTTTATCTCATGAACTCAATATTTATTGCTTATTTATTATTATTCCTTTCTTTTTGTACTTGCACAGCGTTGTCTTTAGCACACTAGTTGAATGCCCAAGCTGGTGTGGGTCTTTTCTTGATTCTATTATGGGTTTATTGAGTATGCCCACAAGGAAATGAATTTCAGGGTTGTACATGGTGACTTATCTACTTTGATCATTAATCTTTCTTGAACTTTGATACCCAGATCAGATACAGAACATTTTGAAGGGGGAAGGAGGAGGATAGAAAGAGGGATAATGACCTGCAAGTGAATTTAGGAAGTTGGGTAGTTGGTTGGAAAGCAGGATTTCCAAGAATGTAATCTTGGTATTATTTTGTGTGCTACATGCCAGTGAGCGTTGAAATAGTAGGTTAGGCCAGGTGACTGCATGGCTAACAGCTGGTGCATGAGGAAGCTATTAGGTATTTGGAAAATTAGGATAGTTTCTGGGCATGTGGCATTAACTTCCTTGACTAACATACCCTGTCAAATTTATACAGACACTGTCTACTGCCCTTTCTCCATCAGAACTAATTACTTCCTCAACAAACTCTCTGTAATTCCACTGGTGCTCAAGAAACTTAACTGCACCTGTAAAAGCACATCTTGTGCACGTCAGGTGCACCGGACTGACACTGTAACTTCCCAGCAGTTCTTCAAAGTACCACTCAAACCTGCAATGCTAACAAGCTGACAGGAAACTATCAGCAGGTACATTCTCTTCAGGTTTCTATGCCAGACACCACTCAAACTGTTTACACCATCTAACTGCATTCCAAGTGGTCAACAACTTGCTAAAAACAATTAACAATGTACAATAAGTTGTACCCTTGCCAGCAACACAAATATATAGCGCACATGGTTTGTCTCACATACAGCATCTATTTTAACTAACCTATGTTTAATCTAACCTAATTTAACTTAATCCTGGAATTTGGGTACTGGTTATAAGATTTTCTCCGGTCAGTATAAATTATTTTATTAACATAACAATTACTTAAGTTAGAGAATGCATTTTCTGCAAATGAAATACTTTGTAAAATAGTTCATTTAAAAATGAATTTTAATACTGTCTTCAAAATTAACTTTCAGGATGCATAAAAGATTAAAGATTAACTTCAGAACATACAGTGAAACATGTTGTTCAAATCAGTAGGAATTGTGCTGGGGGCAGCCCATAAATGTCACCATGTTTCTGTGCCAACACAGCATGCTCACAACTAGCTAATCCAAACTGCACATATTCTGAATGTGGGAAGAGACCAGACATCCCAGAGGAAACGCTTGCTGTCACAGGGAGAAAGTACAAACTCCTTACAAGTAGCGGCAGAAATTGAGCCCCAATCAATCACTGCTGCCTCCGTACAGTGATGTGCTAACTGCTAGACTACCGTGCCATCCACGTTATAGAGCACAATCTTATTCATAAAATAGAATCAGAATCAGGCTTATTATCACTGTGTTACGTGACATGAAATATGTTATTCTGCAGCAGCAAAGATTTCATCAGGGTTTAAGTATAATAAAACGCAGTTCAAATATCAGCAAAGTCAAATCACACCACTTACCACTTTGATTGCATACTGTGCCATCGCTTGTAAGTGCCTTGCAGATGTTCCACTCACAATGATAAAATAATTAGCGTACTTCAATTCCATCGGCAATTTGATAACACATATATCTTTGGCATTTTCCTGGCGCAACAAACTCACCAAAACATCAATGTTAAACACCGGCTGGTTAATGGCACCTGATGAAAATCAGAGTACACATTTAGTCCATCGTTATCCATCTTAGGGTCATTTATGCAGAATTCAGTATAATAGATATTCTCTAATAATCGCCATGGTTGTTCTAACACATTTGGCTCTTTACAGTTGCTGTAAATCAGCAGAGTGTAAGCCTATAGACCGAAAAGGTTATGTAAAACACACCCCTCTAAATCCATGGTTTCATCACACAGACTGCCTACTTCCACACAATTTCATTATCTATTTCTACCTAATCCCTGCACTGTTGGCCCATTATGTTTTAAATCATCAAAGACAATTAATTTGTAGCGTCTTTGGTAAATGTGCCATCTTCCACTTTATCTATATCTGAGCCCACACCAAGCCTTTCTCATTTCCCTCACAAACTATACTATTGCTTGGTCACTTTCAATTATCTTCAATGTCAAATCCCATCCTAACTCATGTCTGCAGTTGAAGAATTGACTGTTTTTGTACGACTTTAGCTCATTCTGCATAGCCGACTACTTTGCCTACCATTGGCTGCCTTTCACCACTACATTTAATCATTTGGTCTCACCCAATCAGAAACATTCCTCTTCTTTTACCTATCACAGTTCTCCCCCAGGTCCCACACTATTTCTCTGCTACTGAAAGCTAAGTTGTTTTTAAACTCTTTCTCAGTGCCTCAATCAAAAAACATTAAATGCTTCCATTCCTGTTGATTTTCCTGGCCTGTTAAGTGCTTCCAGTATTATCTACTTTTATCCAAACACTTACCAACTTGAGCCTCAACATGTTTCCTCGTATAGGACTGTACACCATAAGGCATAGGAGCAGAATTAGGCCATCTGGCCCTTCGAGTCTGCTCTGCTCCACCATTCAATCATGGCTGATCTTTTTTTCTATCTCCTCCTCAATCCCCGTTCCTGGCCTTCTCCCTATAACTTTTGATGCCATGTCCAATCAAGAACCTATCAATCTCTGCCTTAAATACACCTAACGACCTGGCCTCCACAGCTGTATGTGGCAACAAATTCACCACCTTTCGGCTAAAGAAATGTCTCCGCATCTCTGCTTTGAAAGGGCTCCCCTCTATCCTGAGGCTGTGCCCTCTTGTCCTAGACTCTCCCACCATGGGAAACATCCTTTCCACATCTACTCTGTCTAGGCCTTTCAACATTCGAAAGGTTTTAATGTGATCTCCCCTCATCCTTCTAAATTCCAGCGAGCACAGATCCAGAGTCATCAAACATTCCTCATATGATAACCCTTTCATTCCTGGAATCATCCTTGTGAACCTCCTCTGGACCCTCTCCAATGCCAGCACATCTTTTCTAAGATGAGGAGCTCAAAACTGTTCATAATTCTCAAGGCGGGGCCTCAGCATCACATCCTTGTTCTTGTATTTTAGACCACTTGAAATGAATGCTTACATGGTATTTGCCTTCCTCACCACCGACTCAACGTGCAAATTAATCTTCACGGTGTTCTGTATAAGGACTCCCAGGTCCCTCTGCGTCTCAGATTTTTGGATTTTCTCCCTGTTTAGTAAATAGTCCGCATGTTTATTTCTACTACCAAAGTGCATGACCATGCATCTTCCAACATTGTATTTCATTTGCCACTTTCTTGCCCATTCTCCTAATCTGTCTCAGTCCTTCTGCAGCCTTCCTGTTTCCTCAACACTACCTGCCCCTCCACCAATCTTCAGCATCATCTGCAAACTTGGCAACAAAGTCATCTTAATCATTGATATACAGCATAAAAAAAAATAGTCCCAACACCAGCCCCTGCGGAATACCACTAGTCACTGGCAGCCAACCAGAAAAGGATCCTTTTTATTCCCACTCACTGCCTCCTACTAATCAGCCAATGCTCTAACCATGTTAGTAACTTTCCTGTAATACCATGGGCTCTTAACTTGGTAAGCAACCCCATGTGTGGCACCTTGTCAAAGGCCTTCTGAAAGTCCAAATATACAACATCCACTGCATCTCCTTTATCTATCCTACTTGTAATCTCCTCAAAGAATTCCAACAGGTTCCTCAGGCAGGATTTTCCCTGAAGGAAACCATGTTGACTTTCCATCTTGTCCTGTGACAAGATCACAGCTCTAAAACTGCACAGACTGATGCTCCCTTTGGTTAACCACTGCCTTTCCGAATTGCAGAGTAATCCTGGATTTTTCCCCAATAATTTCCCCACGACTGAAGTGGCACAAACAAGAGGAAATCTGCAGATGCAGGAATGTGGGCCAGGTCTATAAATGCTGCGCTAAATCAGCACCCTCCCTTCACGCCTGGATGAAGATGTTATCACCCCGCTGCTCTGCCCCACACCATTTACCTGTCTCCTCCGTGCTGCTCCTTCCCGGGAGCTCGGTGCTGTAGCCCCGGGACCTGAGTGCGGGAGCGCGGTCAGTTCGTGCCGCCTGAGGCCGGAGAGCTAGGCGGAGCAGAGGGCGCTGATCGGGCTCCCGAGCGGCCCAGAGCACGGTCCGGACACCGCAGCCGGCCAGCACTGCAAGGTCAGCGGCCGCCTTCCGCATCGCTCACACACCGCCGGCCTTCACAGAGTAGGTCCCGGTCACCCGTCACACACTACGGACTCCGGACACCGGTCGCTCATCTCCAGCCTCGGCTGCACCGGCGGGAAGAGACGGCCGAATAGTCCGTCCGCTGCGCGTCCCCGGGCAAACACCGCTTCAACAACAGTTCCGCCGTGGGAAGGACAGAATGGTGAGAAAGCTAGGGTAACATACGGAGAAGCAGCATGCTTGAATGGAAAACTGGAAGTATAAATCATTTGTCCGTAGAAAATGAATTAAAGTTTCGATTTGGGATGAAAGAGGTAAATCAGAATGAGAGGAGTTGGGGGGAGGACAAGCCGACGTCTCGGGACAGGGCCCTGCATCTCTGGGGTGATGATCAGGATGGGGGAGAGACCAGAATGATGATAGGCAAATGAAGGAACTTCAGACTTTATTAGAGCCTTATTCATCTCGGACCTGAACAGGAGAGGTTCAGTGCCTGCCATTGACACTACTGACCGTGCTTGACATCAAGAAACCCTGTTAAAACAGAACTCAACAGGTAAAGGGCAAACACTCCAATAAGTAGGCCCATTTCCCTGCACAAAAAAAATCCACTTATGCTTGTTAGTGGTCACTGGTCCCAGCCTCAAGATGTGGCTGAGCTTATCAACATTCGGATTTTTTAACACTGGAGGAATTCAGCAGGCCCTGCAGCATCTATGGAAGAGAGTACAATCGCCGTTGTGGGCTGAGACCCTTCAGCAAGGCTGCTTGGATATACAGCATCTCCAGATTTTCTCTTGTTTGTGATTCAGATTTAATAATTGAGATAAAGCACAGAAAAGGCTTTCCAGCCCTTTGAGCCGCGCTACCCAGCAAGCTCCCGATCTAATCCTAGCCTAATCACAGGACAATTTATAGTGACCAATTAACCTACTGACTAGTAGGTCTTTGATGAGTTCCTGCTGAATTTTGTGTGTTGCTGCAAAGAGACAATAGACAACAGAAAATAGGTGCAGGAGTAGGCCATTCAGCCCTTCGAGCCAGCACCGCCATTCACTGTGATCATGGCTGATCATCCACTATCAGTATCCAGTTCCTGCCTTATCCCCATAACCTCTGATTCTGCTATCTTTAAGAGCTCTATCCATCTCTTTTTTGAAAGCATCCAGAGACTTGGCCTCCACAGCCTTCTGGGGCAGAGCATTCCATATATCCACCACTCTCTGGGTGAAAGAGCATTCAGAACTGAAGTTTAACGAAAGAGGTGAAGCCAGGCATCACTACAGGCCACAGCCTCCGTTCAACACAGAGCTGAGTAAATGTTGCAGAGCAGTGAACAGAACTGGCCTGTCCCTCACCTCCGGACCTGACACCCTGACCTTTTCAATCTGATCCGGCACTTAAACTGTCCGAACATTGGGTTGTTCCTGGCTGTCAAAACATTCTGGGGCCTGAACTCCACCACCACAATTCGGCTCATCACTGGCCTTTCCAATTCAGCCCAGCACGTAAATTGATCAAACATCAGGTCTTTCCTAGCTCTCGTAGACGCCTCGACTGACCATAAAACATAGGAGCAGAATTAGGTTATTTGGCTCATCGAGTCTGCTCCACCATTCAAACATGGCCGATCCTTTTACATTCTCTCCTCAGCACCACTCCCCCATGTTCCCGATGTTGGAGGAGTCTAGAACCAGAGGTCACAGTTTAAGAATAAGGGGTAGACCATTTAGAACAGAGGGTTGTGGTTCTGTGGAATGCTCTGCCTCAGAAGGCAGTGGAGGCCAATTCTCTGGATACTTTCAAGAAAGAGTTAGATAGAGCTCTTAAAAGATAGAGGAGTCAAGGGATATGGGGAGAAGGCAGGAACGGGGTACTGATTGTGGATGATCAGCCATGATCACAGTGAATGGCGGTGCTGGCTCGAAGGGGTAAATGGCCTACTCCTGCACCTATCGTCTATTGTCTATTATAACCTATTGTCTATTATAACCCATAACCTATGATGCTGTGTCCTATCAAGAACCTATCAATCTCTGTCTTAAATACACCCAACCACCCGGCCTCCACAGCTGCCTGTGGTAACAAATTCCACAAATTCACCACCCTCTGGCTAAAGAAATTTCTCTGCATCTCTATCCTGAGGCTGTGCCTCTTATCTAGAATCCCCCACCATGGGAAATACCCTTTCCACATCGACTCTGTCTAGCCCTTTCTATATTCGAAAGGTTTCAATAGGATCCCCCCTCATCCTTCTAAATTCCAGTGGGTACAGGCCCAGAGACTACAAATGTTCTTCGTATGATAACCCTTTCATTCCTGGAATCATCCTTGTGAACCTCCTCTGAACCCTTTCCATTGCCAGCACATCTTTTCTTAAATGAGGAGCCCAAAACTGTTCACAATACTCAAGGTGAGGCCTCACCAGTGCCTTACAAAGCCTCAGCATCACACCCCTGGTTTTATATTCTAGACCTCTTGAAATTAATGCTAACATTGCATTTGCCTTCCTCACCAACGACTCAACCTGCAAATTAACCTTTAGGGTGTTCTGCACAAGGACTCCCAAGTCCCTTTGCATATCAGATTTTTGGATTTTATCCCCATTTAGAAATATTCTGCACATTTATTTCTTATACCAAAGTGCATAACCATGCATCTTCCAATATTGTACTTCATTTGTCACTGTCTTGCCCGTTGTCCTACTCTGTCTTCTCCGTGGATTGTCACCTTGTCGTGGTGGAGAAGCTTGTGTGGTCCTGTGATCCCGAGAGCGATGCCGTCTGGAGCTATGCTCCTGGTAGGGTCACCCATGGCGGTAAGGTCGAGGGTGAGGTCCCTGACAAAGAACAATCCAACCAAGACCTCAACGGTGGAACAGGCGGACGAAGTTACTTCGAACTCAACGGCCGTGAAGGTGGATGAAGGCTGCAACAAATCCATCAGCTCCAATTATCGTGGTTTCCATGCCATTGGAATCAGTTGGTTGATTTGTGAAGTATTGTGTGCTTCTTGGAGTGCAACATCAAGTACACGTTAAACAAATACACGCACAGGCGTCTTCACTCTGTGGGCCACTTCTTCAGAACGAAGACCATCATCCTCGACCTCGAGGGATAGCCACAACGACGACAACCTACTCTGTCTAAGTCTTTCTGCAGCCTTCCTGTTTCCTCAATGCTATCTGCCCCTCCAATCTTCATACCATCTGCAAACTTGGCAACAAAACCATTAATTGCATCATATAAATCATTGATATACAATATACAGCAACTTTGCTTCATCTCGCCTCTGACTCTTCTCATATTAAATTCTATTTTAAAAGAAGACCTATATCCTTAAGAAAAGGGACTTTATATTTAAAGCAATAATACTTTGATCTTTTCTGCAAAATATTGCTAATGTTAAATTGTATTTTATTCCATAATAACTTTAAAATCAACCATCCTCTCTCTACCTCTACTTTTGTAGAAGTTTGCAAAGATTTGCATGCCATCTAAAACTTTGACGAACTTTTACAGACACTGGTTGTATCACGGACTGGTATGGAAATACCAATGCTCTTGAGTGGAAAATCCTACAAAAAGTAGTGGATACAGCCCTGACCATCATGGGTTTCAAGATTCAAGATTCAAAAAACTTTATTGTCATTCTAACCATACATCAGCTCTGCAAGGCAGAATGAGACAGCGTTTCTCAGGAGCAGTGCCATCATAGCATAACAAACGCAACACTAAATAATAAACATAACAATAAATAGTAAAACACAACAGCCACATGTAAGTTAAAATCAGTTATAAGTGTCCAGTGCAAGTTAAAAGTGTCCAAAGCAGAGTCAGGTGGAGCAGCTATTTAGCAGTCTGACTGCCTGTGGGAGGAAGCTGTTTAGTAGCCTTGTGGTTTTAGTTTTGATGCTCCTGTAACATTTGCCTGATGGCAGAAGAACAAACAGTTCATGGAGAGGGTGTGAGGGGTCTTTAATGATGTATCGTGTCTTCTGGAGGCATCGACTCTGAAATGGGTCTTGGACAGAAGGTAGGGAGACCCCAATAACCTTCTCTGCTCCCCTAACCACCCTCTGTAAGGCTTTTTTGTCAACAGCACTGCAGCTGGAGTACCAGGTTGTGATGCTAAAGGTCGGCACACTCTCAACCACGCCTCTGTAGAATGTAGTTAAGATGTTAGTGGGAGTGATGCTTGTTTAAGCTTCCTCAGAAAGTGCAATCTCTGCTGGGCCCGTTTCACAATCCCAGTGGTGTTCCTGGACCAGGTGAGATTGTCTGAGATCTGCACCCCAAGGAACTTGATGTTTTCCACTCTCTCCACCGTGGAGCCGCTGATGCTGAGGAGTGTGTGTAAAACCCTCTCCACCATTGAGCACATCTACATGGAGCATTGTCACAGGAAAGCAGCATCCATCATCAGGGACCCTCACCACCCAGGTCATGTTCTCTTCTCACTGCTGCCATCAGAAAAAAGGTACAGGAGCCTCAGGTCTCGCACCACCAGGTAGAGGAACAGTATGATTCCTTAACCATCAGACTCCTCTTAAACCAGAGGCGCTAACTCATTCAACTTCACTTGCCCCATCATTGAAATGTTCCCACAACCTATGGGCTCACTTTGAAGGACTCTTCATCGCATGTTCTTGATATTTCTATTTATTTATTTCTGTTTGTTTGTTTATTTTTTTCCTTTTTGTATTTGCACATTTTATTGTTTTTTACACATTGGTTGTTGTTTGTCTGCCCTGTGGGGCTGTCTTTCATTGATTCTTTTGTGTTTCTTGTACTTACTCAGGGTTGTTAATGGTGACATATGTGTACTTTGCTAAAAAATTGACTTTGACTTTGAATAGTTCACCGCTACTGCAGTGACATACCACAACAATTCCCTTCCCACCAATGACAACCTCCAAGAGGAGAAGGGAGACACTGGAGACTCCAGTGTTGGATTCTGAAGCAACACACAACATTCAGCATGAACTCATCAGGTCAGTCTGTATCTAGAGACGTTTGGAGTTGACACCCTTGATCATTGACTTAAAAAGTTCACTGGATGAGCCAAGTAAATGCAGTAGGCACAGGAACAAGATCAGGAGCTGGTATCCTGTGTTGAGTACCTTAACTCCAAGCACCCCAGGCTGGTTCCACAATCAACAAGGCTCAGGTTTGAAGTGTGATGGAATACTCTTCATATGCTAGTGTAATTCCAACAGTGCTCCAGAAACTCAGTGGATCTAGAATAAAGTTGCCCACTTGAATAGCAGTACTATAAAATACCGCTATTGTTGTGCGGACACTATTTGAATAGCAGATGTGCTTACAATATAATGAAACCCAGTTTAAAGTGCCAAGTCTACCAGGGGAAAAAACAGGAGGATGTTGAAAGTTGAAGATGTCAGACATTTAAAGGACCTGACAGTAATGTACATTTTTAAAGTATTCACAAGGGGGAGTTACAAGCCATACATTACAAATTGTGCTGGTTGTCCGTTGAGTCCAGCGATAACAGGAAACCTATATGGGAGAGTGTTCAAAGTGGAAAAGCCGATCGACTGGGGCAGCTTCACTCCCCCGACCTCCAGTGGTACAAACAAGTGTCACAAACTGCGGCCTTCACTTGGTTGCAGTGGGTGACCATGACATCTGCCGTGCCTTGACATGCCCTTCGCCCTCTACAGATCATTGCAGTACCACCTGCCTGGCGGTTGTATCTCACTGTAGATCTCATCTATCCAGACGGTCAGAGCTGACTTCACGTTCAAGGACAAACATGGCCCTATCTCAACAGGGTATGTGGCCACCGGATACCCTCACCTGGTTTAGCCCACCCGTCAAAGCAATTTGCCAAGGTGTGGCTGCTTTCGCATGCAAACTGCTACTTGGGGCCACAGGTGAGAGCTGAGTGTGTGGGGACCAAGTGTGAGTGAGCTGCCCCAGAATGGACACAAGCCCCTTCACCGGAGGTGCTACCCTCCCTGGACACCTCATACATTACAAGATACATCACCTAAAAAAGGAACTGTTAGCATCTTCAGGACGTCACAAGGCACTCCACAGCCAAGGTAGTCACTAATACTATGTAGGGATCTGCAGGGGCTGCCCTGGCTACTGATAACCTGATTTATGGTAATCCAATTTTACACAAATTCTCCCAAACAGTTTTAAATTGTGTTTCAATATAATAAAAATAATAATCCCTATACACTTGTTAAACCAAATAAAATACCAAGTTCCACAAGTGTTAGAAAGAAACCAACTTGAAGACCACAACAATTCGGTACAAGAAAATAATGAAGATGCCAACCCCCGAAGCACTGATGAAAATAGAATTACTTCAACAACTGCATAGCAATCTGATGGTAATAGCAACAAACTGATGGTAATAGCAACAACCTGATGGTAATAGCAACAAACTGATGGTAATAGCAACAACTTGATGGTAATAGCAACAACCTGATGGTAATAGCAACAAACTGATGGTAATAGCACCAACCTGATGGTAATAGCAACAACACAGATGTAGAGCACCCATAGAAGGCTGATGTGGAAGCTAAGCTTACAGACAACATTATCCTAATATTTAACACCACACTAACAGAATATATGGGCACTGCCCCAACAAAATAACCTTACATACCAAAACAAAACATCCTCAGAATTTGGAAGAATTGTAAATACTCCCAACAATATTACCAAATATTTTGGAAAACTTGAAACATTTGGAGAACTACACACAATGACAAACAGTGCATTGACTTCGGAATATGAGGAACCCAAAGTGAATAATGAAACAAGAACATTGAGATGTTCTTGTTCTTGTTAAGAAACAAAAATGAAATCTGAAGAGCAGAAATAGCCCACCTAATGGAGTGTAAAATTGATAATCCAAGCACGAACGTTAAGAGAAAAGTTAAGGAATTTTCTTAAAAATCCGGAAAAAGTGTCAGAATTTTTGACAGAAGATAGAACATATCCCTTACCTAAAGGAAGAATCACAAATGATGCATCAAGATATCTGGTTACTTGTTTACAAACTATATATAAAATTGTAATATCATGCCTCTCGCAACTAGTCACCACTCACTTAAATAACCACAATATACTTACAGAAGAGCATAAAGGATGCCATAAGGGTATGAAAGGATGTAAAAAACAACTGATTCGATTGGGAGAAGTGCATAGACACAGTAGCTTGAGAAGATTTAAAAAGCAAGGAGTTTCTTGCAGCGGGAGATTCATTTGGGAGAAGTGTGCAGACGCAGTAGCTTGTCATTGTGCAAGGCCGCTAAGAAGATTTAAAAAATTAGTAGTTTCTTTCAGCAGGAGATTCGATTGGGAGAAGTGCTCAAACACAGTAGCTCAACATCGCACAAGGCCATTGAGAAGGTTCTGGGATAAAAGAACTGCCTAGCGGAGTGGTCGTCGTAGCAACAGTCATTGGAGTAGCACGAGTCAGAGTAGTAGGGTTTAGCTCATTGGGGCTTTGGTGAGGACGGGCCTAGGTGAGGTAAGGAGGTAAGTTACTTTCAGATCTCCTTTTTCCTCTAACTTAAGAATAGTGGGTATGACTGCAAGGCCAGTTTTCTGCTCTGGGTGTCAGATATGGGATATCCTGGAGACTTCCAGCTTCCCTGATGGCCACATCTGCACCAGGTGCATCGAGATGCAGCTCCTTAGAGACTGAGTTAGGGAATTGGAGCTGCAGCTCGATGACCTTCGGCTTGTTAGGGAGAATGAGGAGGTGATCGATAGGAGCTACAGGGAAGTAGTCACACCAGGGCCACAGGAGACAGATAACTGGGTGACTGTCAGGGGAGGGGAGGGAGAGTGTCGGGTAGTGGAGAGCATCCCTGTGGCCGCCCTCCCCCCCCCCACCTTAACAATAAGTACTCCATTTTGAGTACTACTGAGGCGGGCAGGGCAGGAAACAACCTAACTCGGGGAAGGCAACGGTCACCGTGCCTCTGGCACTGAGTCTGGCCCTGTGACTCAGAAAGGTAGGGAATGGAACAGGATGGCAGCTGTAATTGGGGACTCTATAGTTAGGGGGACAGATAGGCGAATCTGATGTTGGGAAAAAGAAACAAGGATGGTAGTTTGCCTCCCAGGTGCCAGAGTTCCTGATGTTTCTGAACGTGTCCACAATATCTTGAAATAGAGGGTGAGCAGCCAGAGGCCGTGGTACATATTGGCACCAACGACATAGGTAGGAAATGGGAGGAGGTCACTGAAAGCAGAATAAAGGGAGGTAGGAAGGAAGCTGAGAAGCAGGACCTCAGGGGTAGTAATCTTGGGATTGCTGCCTGTGCCACACGACAATGAGGATAGGAATAGAGTGAGGTGGAGGATAAATACGTGGCTGAAGAATTGGAGCGGGGGCAGGGATTCAGATTTCTGGATCATTGGGACCTCTTCTGGGGCAGGAGTGACCTGTACAAAAAGGACAGGTTGCACTTGAATCTGAGGGGGATCAATATCCTGGTGGGGAAGTTTGCTAATGCTATTGGGGAGGGTTTAAACTAGATCTGCAGTGATGGGAACTGAAGTGAAGAGGCAGAGGATGGGGTGGCTGGCGCACAAGTAGAGACAGCTTGTAGGGAGTTTGTGAGGAAGGATAGGCAGACGTTAGAGCAAAGATGCACTCAGCCTGATGGTTTGACATGTGTATCTTAATGCAAGGAGTATCATAAAGAAGGTGGATGAACTTAGAGCGTGGATCAATACATGGAACTATGACATTGTGGCCATTACAGAGACTTGGATGTCACGGGGCAGGAATGGCTGCTGAGTGTGCCAGGGTTTAGATGTTTCAAAAAGGACAGGGAGGGAGGGGGGGAAAAGGGATGGAGGCGTGGCATTGCTGATCAGGGATAGTGTCACGACTGCAGAAAAGGAGGAAATCACGGAGGGATTGTCTACTGAGTCAGTGTGGGTGGAAGTCTGAAACAGGAAGGGGGCAATAATTCTACTGGGCGTTTTTTATAGACCACCTGATAGTAACATGCACTTTGAGGAGCAGGTAGGGAGGCAGATTCTGGAACAGTGCAATAATAATAGGGTTATTCTGATGGGAGATTTTAACTTTCCCATTATTGGCTGGCATCTCCTTAGAGCAGGGGTCCCCAACCATTTTTGCACCGCGGATCGCTTTAATATTGACAATATTCTTGCCGCCCGGCCGAATGGCGGGTGGGGGGAGATGTTCAAGTTCAATAGTGCTTGACAGGGAGATTGAAGTTCAAGCTCAACACGGCTTGACAGGGAATGAGGAAAGGTGCAGCTGACTCATATCGTTTCATATCGCCAAGTCATATCATTTCCTCGCGGCCTGGTAGCACATACTTTGTGGCCCGGTACCGGTCTGCAGCCCGGTGGTTGGAGACCACTGCCTTAGAGCAGGGAGTTTGGATGGGATGGAGTTTGTCAGGTCTGTTCAGGAAGGTTTCCTGATGCAATATGTAGATAAGCCAACTAGAGGAGATGCTGTACTTGATCTGGTATTGGGAAATGAACCTGGTCAGGTGTCAAACCTCTCGGTGGGAGAGTATTTTGGAGGCTTTACCATAGCGCTGAAGAAGGATAGGAGCAGACGATTTAGGAAAACATTTAATTGGGTTCGGAGGAAATATGATGCTATTAGGCAGGAACTTGGGAGCAGATATTTGCAGGGGAACGCACAACAAAATTGTGTCCTTGCAAAGGTATGTTCCATTGAGGTAGGGAAAGGATGGTAGGGTAAGAGAACCATGGTGGACAAAGGATGTGGGAAAATCAGTTAAAAAGAAAAGAAAAGCTTATAAAAAGTTCATGAAACTAAGTACAGATAGAGTTCTAGAAATTACAAGGTTGCCAGGAAGGAGCTTAAGAATGAAATTAGAAGAGCTAGAAGGGGCCTTGGTGAGCAAGATTAAGGAAAGTGCCAAGGCATTCTACAAGGATGTGAAGAACAAGAGGATGAGCTGTGTGAGAATAGGATCAAACCGGTGCGCTAGTGGAAATGTGTGCATGGAGTCAGAGGAGATAGAAAACACAGAAAACCTACAGCACGATATAAGGTTACCCAAAGCCCTCTGTTTTTCTAAGCTCCATGTACTTATCCAGAAGTCTCTTAAAAGACCCTATCGTATCCGCCTCCACCTTATTGCAGCCTATCCCATGCACTCACCTCCCTCTGCATAAAAAACTTACTGCTGACATCCCCTCTGTACCTACTTCTAAGCACCTTAAAACTATGCCCTCTTGTGGCAGCCATCTCAGCCCTGGGAAAAAGCCTCCGACTATCCACACGATCAATGCCTCTCATCATATTATACACCTCTACCTGGTCACCTCTCGTCCTTCGTCGCTCCAAGGAGAAAAGGCCAAGTTCACTCAACCTATTCGCTTAAGGCATGCTTTCCAATCCAGGCTACATCCTTGTAAATCTCCTCTGCATCCTTTCTATGGTTTCCACATCCTTCCTGTAGTGAGGTGACCAGAACTGAGCACAGTACTCCAAGTGGGGACTGACCAGGGTTCTATACAGCTAAAACTAGGCAGAGGTAATTCACCAGGGTAAAGGACCTTGGCAATTGTGGGGATGACTTGCAGCGGACTGAAATGTTTGAGCATATAGACATTAAGAAAGAGGATGTGCGGGAGTTTTGAAAAGCATTAAGTTAGATAAGTCACCAGGACCGGATGAGATATACCCCAGGCTACTGTGGGAAGCAAGGGAGGAGATTGCTGAGCCTCTGGTGATGATCTTTACATTATCAATAGGGACGTGAGAAGTTCCGGAGGATTGGAGGGTTGCAAATATTGTTCCATTATTCAAGAAAGGGAGTAGAGATAACTGAGGAAATTATAGACCAGTGAGTCTTAGTTCAGTGGGGAGCAAGCTGTTGGAGGAGATCCTGAGAGGCAGGAATTATGAGCATTTGGAAAGACATAATCTGATTAGGCTTTGTCAGGGCCAGTTCATGCCTTACGAGCCTGATTGAATTATTTGAGGATGTAACAAAACATGTTGATGAAGGTAGAACAGTGGATGTTGTGTATATGGATTTCAGTAAGGCATTTGATAAGGTTCCCATGCAAGGCTCATCTGGAAAGTCAGGAGGCATGGGATCCAAGGAGACCTTGCTTTGTGGATTGAGAATTGGCTTGTGGTTGTAAATGGTTTGCATTCTGCTTGGAAGTCAGTGACCAGTGGTATTCCGCAGGGATCTGTTCTGGGACTCCTGCTATTTGTGGTTTTTATAAATGACCTGGATGAAGAAGTTGAAGAGTGGGTTAGTAAGTTTTCTGATGACACAAAAGTTGGGTGTGCTGAGGATATTCTGGATGGTTGTCAGAGGTTACAGAACAACATCGATAAGATGCAGAATTGAGCTGAGAAGTGGCAGATGGATTTCAACCCAGATAAGTGTGAAGTGGTTCATTTCAATAGGTCAATTTTGAAGGCAGACTATAATCTTAATGGTAAGGCTCTTGGCAGTGTGGAGAATCAGAAAGATCTTGGGGTCTGTGTCCATTGGACACTCAAAGCTGCTGGGCAGGTTGACAGTGTTGATAAGAAGGTGTATGGTGTGTTGGCATTCATCAGCTGTGCGACTGAGTTCAAGAGCCGTGAGGTAATGTTACAGCTAGACAAGACCTTGGTCAAACCCCAATTGGAGTACTGTGTTCAGTTCTGGTCACCTCACTACAGGAAGGAGGTGGATACTATAGAAAGAGTGCAGAGGAGATTTGCAAGGATGTTGCCTGAAGAGGACAGTGCCTTATGAGAATAGGTTGAGTGAACTTGGCCTTTTCTCCTTGGAGGGATGGAAGATGAGAGGTGACCTGATAGAGGTGTATAAGATGGTGAGAAGCATTGATCATGTGGATAGTCAGAGGCTTTTCCCCAGGGCTGAAATGGCTAACACGAGAGGGCACAGTTTTAAGGTGCTTGGAAGTAGGTACAGAGGGGACGTTGGGTGTAAGTTTTTAACACAGAGAGTGCTGGATGCGTGGAATGCACTGCTGGTGACAGTGATGGAGGTAGATAAAATAGGGTCTTTTAAGAGGCTCTTAGACAGGTACATAGAGCTTAGAAAAATAGAGGGCTATGCGTTAAGGTAATTCTACTCAGTTTCTAGAGTAGGTTATATGGTTGGCACAACATTGTGGGTCGAAGGGCTTGTAATGTGCTATAGATTTCTATGTTCTATGTTCTTGATAATAGATCCTGTATCTCTAAATTAAGCCCAGTGGTACAGTAGAAATCTTTCATGTTGTTATGTTGATGACCCAAAAACATTTGATTATGTCTCATACTCACAGCTAATAGAAGCTCTCAATATACACTACACCCAATACTTGTGAAATTCCTTCAACTATCTTCAGACCTTTCAGATTCCCAAGCGCCTTCTCCTCGGTAACAGCAACTACAATCACTTTCTGCCCTGCTAAACTATGTATTTCTGGTATACTACTAGTCTCTTCCACAGTAAAGACTGATGCAAAATACTTATTTAATCTGTCTGCTGTTTCTTTGTACCCCAATAGTACTTCTCCAGCATAATTTTCCAGTGGTCCAATATTCACTCTTACCTCTTTTACTCTGTATATATCTGAAACAACTTTTGGTACCCTCGTCGATATTTTGACTATCTTACCTTCATATTTCATCTCTTCTCTCCTTATGCTTTTTTTTTAGTTGACTTCTGTTGGTTTTTAATCAAGACCGGGTAGCTTCAGTCCCAGCTACCGACTCGTCAAGTGCCTTCCAAATTCCAGATTGTCTCTAAAGCAGCAGAGAGTGTTTTCTCCAGAATTTGGTGGCTGAGGTACCCATCGAATAATCTTAGCAGATAAACAGGCTCTTCAGCTGACTAAATCTGTCTGGACTGACATTCTATACTCATCCCAAATTATTTCTCCAATACTGTATTCCCATCATAATCTACCACTCTTCTGTATGCTAGGGCTGATTTACATTCTGTTGCTGCAGACCACCATTTGTTCCACACCAAATAAGGGTTTTCCTCCTCATTAGCAGGAATGTTTTCCAATCCCACAGCATGAATCGTGAGACTTTCCTTATGACCAGTGTACCACATGAAGCACATGCGATATCTTCATGCTGAGGGAATTGTAAGCAGATGGCAATGCCAGGTGGATCAGGCCTGCCCTTTGCTTTAGTGACTGCTCACAGCAGTGTGCTCTCCATAAGACCACAGGACATAGGAGCAGAATTAGGTCATTCAACTGTATCCAACCTCTGCTTTAAAGGTACACAATGACTTAGTCTCCACAGCCATCTATGGTAATGAATTCCACAGATTCACCACCTTCTTGTTAAAGGAATTCTTCCTCATCTCTGTTTTGAAGGAAGATCCTTCTATTCTGAGGCTGTGCCCTCTGGACCTAGACTCCCTCATTACTGGATACATCGTCTCCATGGTAATGTTCTACAACAAACACCCTCCCCCACATCATCCTTCTAAACTCCACCAAGTACAGGCCCAGAGCCATCAAATCCTGTTCATGCATTCGTCCTTTAATTGCTGGGATCATTTTCATAAACCCCTTTTGGGCTCTCTCGTAAATTTGCACATCCTTTCTTAGATATGGGGTCCAAAACTGCTCACAATATTCTAAATGCAGTCTAACCAATGGCTTATGCAGCCTTGCTTTTATATTCTAGTCCTCTTGAAATGAATGCTAACAATACATTTGCCTTCCTCACTACTGACACAACCTGAAAATTAACCTTTTGGGAATACTGCACCAGAACTCCAAAGTCCCTTTGCACTTTTGATTTCTGAATTCCCTCCCCACTGAGAGGAGAGAATTCTGCACCCACAACACCCCCTCTCTAGTCAAGAGTGCACAGAACATCTGCACCTTCTGAGCATATTGAGACATGTAAGGTTCCTTGCCCCCATTCTAAGAACTTTCTGCAGGAGCATCATTGTATAGTCTGGAAGTTGCAAGGCATCAGACTGCAAGAGCCTTCAGAGGACAGTAAAAGCTCCTGAGAGTACAGTATCACCTTGGTCATCTCCCACTTCCATCCCATCCCCACTTATTTGTGACACTAATTCCACTCTTTAAGAAATGAGGAAACAGCAGAAAGGAAATTATGGACCAGTTAGTCTGACCTCAGTGGCTGGGATGACGTTGGAGTCAATTGTTAAGGATGAGGTTCTGGAGTACTTGGTGACACAGGACAAGATAGGACAAAGTCAGCATGGTTTCCATAAGGGAAAATTTTGTCGGACAAACCTGTTAGAATTCTTTGAGGAGATTACAAGATTACAAGATAAAAGGGGTGTAGTGGATGTTGTATATCTAGACTTTCAGAAGGCCTTTGACAAGGTGCCACACATGAGGCTGCTTACCAAGTTAAGAGCTCATGGTATTACAGGAAGGTTACTAATTTGTTTAGAGCATTGGCTGATTGGTAGGAAGCAGTGAGTAGAAATAAGAGGATCCTTTTCTGATTGGCTGCCTGTGACTAGTGGTGTGCTCGGTGTTGGGATCACCTCTTTATATGCTGTATATCAATGATTTAGATGATGGAATAGTTGGCTTTGTTGCCAAGTTTGCAGATGATACAAAGACTAGTGGAGGCACATGTAGTGTTGAGGAAAAAGGTAGAATACAGAAGGACTTGGACAGATTAGGAGAATGGGCAAGAAAGTGGCAAATGAAATACAATGTTGGAAAATGCATGGTCGGTGGTGAGGAAGGCAAATGCAAAGATGTGACATGGCACTGGTGAAGCCCCATCTTGAGTATTCTGAACAGTTTTGGGCTCCTCATATAAGAAAAGATGTGCTTGTATTAGGGAGGCTTCAGAGGAGTTTCATAAGGATGATTCCGAGAATGAAAGGATTATCATATGCGGAACATTTGATACCTCTGGGTCTGTACTTGCTGGAATTTGGAAGGATGAAAGGGGATCTTGTTGAAACCTTTCAAATGTTGAAAGGCCTAGACAGAGTAGATGTGGAAAGGATGTTTCCCATGGTGGAGGAGTCTAGGACAAGAGGGCACAGCCTCAGGATAGAGGGACAGCTATTTAAAACAGAGATGCAGAGAAATTTCTTTAGCCAGAGGTTGGTGAATTTGTGGAATTTGTTACCAAAGGCAGCTGTGGAGGCCAGGTCATTGGTGTATTTAAGGCAGAGTTTGGTAGGTTCTTGATTGGACGTGGCATCAAAGGTTACAGGGAGAAGGCCGGGGAGTGGGGCTGAGGAGGGGAGAAAAGAATCAGCCGTGATTGAATGGCAGAGAAGACTCGATGGCCAAATGGCCAGTTTCTGCTCCTATGTCTTATGGTCTTCTGGTCTAATGTATACCCTGCCACCACTGAGGTCTCGTTACTAGGACAGTGAACTATTTACTGTACTGTTTACTGTTTACCTGTGTTGTGCTTTACAACATGAATTATATTTTATTAACTTAGTTATAGTATAATATTTTGGTTTATGTATTGTTTGTGATATACGTTATGTGGGTGCATCGTGGTCTGGAGCAAAGTTGTTTTGTTTGGTTGTATATGTGGTATGTACAGTCAGATGGCAATAAACTTGAACTTGAGAGAATCAGAGATGTCCAACAACATCAGCAAGTACAGATACAATTGGAAGTGCACATTTACCAGGAATATCCCATTATTATCCTGAGGAAGAGATTTTATTGCCTGCATCAGTCTGGACTGAACCGAGGTAGCTGCCGTCAGGAATCATACCTCTGCTGATTTAGTGTTTGTGTCTGGGTGGAAATCACTTTATTGTTTCAGGCTTGATTTTCAACAATTTTTGTAGCAATAGCACTAAATACATTAAAGTTTTAATGCACAAAAACAATTCAGATTAAATTTGTCATTTTCTCAAATTCAATTTTTTCCCTTCTGGGACAAGCAAAAATACAGCAGGATCTCTTGTCCTGAGTTTTGAAGATAGAAACATAGAAAACCCACATCACAATACAGGCCCTTCACCCCACAAAGCTGTGCCGAACATGTCCTTACCTTAGAACTACCTAGGTTTACCCATAGCCCTCTATTTTTCTAAGCTCCATGTAGCCATCCAGGAGACTCTTAAAAGACCCTATCGTTCCCACCTCGACCACCGCCGCCAGCAGCCCATTCCACACACTCACCACTCTCTGTGTAAAAAACTTACCCCTGACATCTCCTCTGTACCTCCTTCCAAGCACCTTAAAAATATGCCCTCTCATGCTAGCCAATTCAGCCCTGGGAAAAAGCCTCTGACTATCCACACGATCAATGCTTCACATTATCTTTTACACCTCTATCAGGTCACCTCTCATCCTCCATCTTTCCAAAGAGAAAAGGCTGAGTTCGCTCAACCTATTCTCATAAGGCATGCTCCCCAATCCAGGCAACATCCTTGTAAGTCTCCTCTGCACCCTTTCTATGGTTTCCATGTCCTTCCTTTAGTGGAGGCAACCAGAACTGAGCACAGTACTCCAAGTGGGGTCTGACCAGGGTCCTATATACCTGCAACATTACCTCTCAGCTCCTAAACTCAATCCCACGATTGATGAAGGCCAATGCACCGTATGCCTTCTTAACCACAGAGTCAACCTGCATTGCAGCTTTGAGTGTCCTATGGACTTGGACCCCAAGATCTCTCTGATCATCCACACTGCCAAGAATCTTGCCATTAATGCTATATTCTGCCATCATATTTGACCTACCAAAATGAACCACTTCACACTTACCTGGGTTGAACTCCATCTACCACGTCTCAGCCCAGTTTTGCATCCTATCAATGCCTCGCTGTAACCTCTGACAGCCCTCCACAAGCTCCAGCAAATCCTCTTCCTTAATATCCACAACTCCTCCAACCTTTGTGTCATCAGCAAGTTTACTAACCCATCCCTCCACTTCCTCATCCAGGTCATTCATAAAAATCACAAAGAGTAGGCCTCCATGCAGAATATGACCCATCTACAACCACTCTTTGCCTTCTGTGGGCAAGCCATTTCCAGATTCACAAAGCAATATCTCCTTGGATCCCATGTCTCCTTACTTTCTCAATAAACCTTGCATGGGGTACCTTATCAAATGCCTTGCTAAAATCCATTTACACTACATCTATGACTCTACCTTCATCAATGTGTTTAGTCACTTCCTCAAAAAGTTCAGTCAGGCTCATAAGGCACAACCTGCCTTCGACAAAGCCATGCTGACTATTCCTAATCATATTATGCCTCTCCAAATGTTCATAAATCCTGCCTCTCAGGATCTTCTCCATTAACTTACCAACCACTGAAGTAAGACTCACTGGTCTATAATTTCCTGAGCTATCCCTACTCCCTTTCTTGAATAAGGGAACAACATCCGCAAATCTCCAATCCTCCGGAACCTCTCCCGTCCACATTGATGATGCAAAGATTTTTTCCAGAGGCTCAGCAATCTCCTCCCTTGCTTCCCACAGTAGCCTGGGGTACATCCTGCCCAGTCCCAGTGACTTATCCAAATTGATGCTTTCCAAAAGCTCCAGCAAATCCTCTTCCTTAATATCTACAAGCTCAAGCTTTTCAGTCCACTGCAAGTCACCCCACAATTGCCAAGATCCTTTTCCATAGTGAAGACTGAAGCAAAGTATTCATTAATTACCTCTGCCATCTCTCCGGTTCCATACACACTTTTCCATGGTCACACTCGATTGGTCCTATTCTCTCATGTCTTATCCTCTTGCTCTTCACCTACTTGTAGAATGCCTTGGGGTTTTCCTTAATCCTGTCTGCCAAGGCCTTCTCATGGCCCCTTCTGGCTCTCCTAATTTCATTCGTAAACTCCTTCCTGCTAGCCTTATAATCTTCTTGATCTCTATCATTGCCTAGTTTTTTGAACCTTTCATAAGCTCTTCTTTTCTTCTTGACTAGATTTACAACAGCTTTTGTACACCATGGTTCTTGTACCCTGCCATCCTTTCCCTGCCTTATTGGAATGTATCTACACAGAACCCCACGCAAATATCCCATGAACATTTGCCACATTTCTTCCGTACATTTTCCTGAGAACATCTGTTTTCAATTTATGCTTCCAAGTTCCTGCCTGATAGCCTCATATTTCCCTTTATTCCAATTAAATGTTTCCCTAACTTGTATGTTCCTATCCCTCTCCAATGCTATGGTAAAGGAGATAGAATTATGATCACTATCTCCAAAATGCTCTCCCACTGAGAGACCTGACAACCTGACCAGGTTCATTTCCCAATACCAGATCAAGTACAGCCTCTCCTCTTGTAGGCCTATCTACATATACATAAGATTCTGGAAATCTTCCCAAGAGCAGGAGCAGAGACATTTGATCAGGTAATTGATTTGAATATATCCAGTCAAGAACAGAAGATTCAACTTTGATCATTCTTTACACTGTGTCCAAGTGTAATCATTTGGGAGAGGGTTAGGATTTCAAATTGAGATGTGAAGGAGAATGCAGTGGATACATTTCATCACAGTTTAATGATATACATGATCTTCCAGTGCTTGCTTTTCATCCCTGATGAGCTCATGTCAAAATAAATTTTAGTTTTTTTTTGAAAGATTAGATAATGCAATGTTCAGACCCTCATACTATTATTGGCAAAGATGACCCTGTATGTACGCAGAAGCTTGCAGAAAGAACCTTGAGTGGAAAGGTAGCAATTGCATAATGTTACTGGGAATGGAATTTGTCTGCCTACTAGCCTGTCCACACTGAACATCGAAAGGTCATTGTCAAATTGGGAGTCAAGACCAGTCCAATTCAATGTTGGCTGGTCCGTGTAAACCAAATACCTATAAAAATGATTCCTATAGAAACTTAAATCTTTCTGAAATACTTAAAAGTTTATTTCAACAAAATGATTAAAGTAGGTGCTAAATGGATGTTAGATTTAGCCTGCAAATTTGGGGCTTATCACGATTTTAATTTGCCTAAACATCTCACATAGAAGTTCTAAAGAGAAGCAATGTTGCCAGAACAATTTAACAGCTGCATAGACCACTTTTCACTTTCCACTGAAGGTGTGCTGGCTCCTGGCTCCTGGCTGCTGGCTCCTGGGTTGGAGGAGTCAGCTCCAGATTGTCAGACTGAAAGACTGGGAATGCATGACTTTACAATTTGAATGGAGGTAGAGAACTCTAATCCAAAAGTCTGCATTATATTTGTCTTCCCTTTGATTGATGCCAAGGAAATCAATTGGAAACAAATGGAAATTGTATAATAGTGCAAAGTGAGTAGGAAGATTGCAAGGAAAGTCAAAAGATATTAAATATTTCGGGGCTTATACCTCTGGGCAAAGGACAGGATCACTGATAATTGAATGTTATGGAGAGCTCTGCTAATGTTAGCACAGTGCCATAAAGCACTACACCACAGAAGCAAGCCTTTCTGCCCATCTAGTCCATGCCAATCTGTTATTCTTACTAGTCCCATCGACCTGTGCCTGGAGCATAACCCTTCACGCCCCTCTCATCCATGTACCTATCCAAACTTCTCTTAAGTGTTGCAATTGAACCGACATCTACTGCTTCCTCTGGCAGCTCATTGCACATTTGCACCACCCTCTGAATGAAGAAGTTCCCCCTTTAATTTCACCTTTCTGGTCAAGATAGCGCCAGTGTACAATGCTCCCTCGGTCGACATCCTCCAGATAGTCCATGAAGTTGCTTATTTTACTTCTTTTATGCCTGTTTTTCATCTTAATCTGGAGCTGTTAGAGCCTGTAATTTACAGTTTGGAGATTGATTGAGTGATCCCGCACTTTGCCATCTCTGAGTAGGCTCCAGGAAGCAAGCACATACTGAACGGCCTCGAGACAAAGAAACTTAGAGATGGGGTGTAAGCCAATTTCACCAATTAAAATTTTGAGGCGACTGCGGAAGGCAACGAGGTCTCAGCACCAACTGCCTGCCTTTTGATCGCTGATGGGATCCCTCTGCTGCCGGAGAAGGAGTTTGTGAGCGGTCTATCGCTGTGGCAGGCGGGTAGGACTCTGCATTTGTATGGTGTCTATCTCTTTCGATGATATTGGAGGATGTTACTAAGGTTCTACATTTATGGATTGGAGTATTGCGTTTATGGACTGCGGACTTTTTCACACTTAATGGTCTCTATGTTTGTTTTTGCACATTCCTTTCTGTTCTGTTGTGCGAGAGGAGGAGGGTTTGGGGGTTGATATTCTTATTGCATTCAGTTAGTTCTTTTGTGCGGGGGAGGGGGCTCTGGGGGCGGATGATTGTGTTGCCGTTCTTCTTTGTGTGGGGGTAGGGGTAGGGGTAGGTTTGATGTTTCTCTGCATGACTTTCATGGTTTTTCTTTGCTTTGTGGCTTTCTGGAGAAGATGAACCTCAGAGCTGTATATGGATGCACACTTTGATAATAAGTGAACCTTTGAACCTTTGTTACATCCTTAATCTATGACCACAGTGGAAAAAGCCTGCTTACATTTACCACATCTATATCCCTCATAATTTTGTGATTCTCTATCAAATCTCCTCTCATTCTCCTATGGTCCAGGAAATAAAGTGCTAACCTGTTCACTCTTTCCCTATAACTCAGGTCCTCGAGTCCCAGAAACATCCTTGTAAATTGTCTCTACATTCTGTCAGTATTACGGATGACTTTCCTGTAGGTAGGTGACCAACCTTGTACAAAACACTCTAAATGTGGACTCACCCAATGTGTAATAAGTGTATCTGTGGCCTTTTACCCATTCTGAAGTATAATAAAAGACATAACTACAACAAGGATATTTTAACTATTTATTATTATATTGGTGTGTTTGCCAATATCTAACCTAAAATATCTGAACAGCAGCTTGAAAGATGCAAGCCTTGTTGGTCCACTAGCAATCTCATTATAAAGATGCCTTACATACAGTCAGTTAGACACAGAAGTCCATTCCTTGTTACTGTAGAAGGACTTCTCAACACATTTTGGCTATAGAGATTCTGATCACAATGGTGTCATTGGAAGCCTGATCTTTGCAATCTATTTATTTCTAACAGCTATTAGTAATATAATGGAACACTCACAACACGCTGGAGGAACTCAGCAGGTCGGGCAGCATCCGTGGAAACGTCGACCGATCTTTTCCACGGATGCTGCCCGACCTGCTGAGTTCCTCTAGCGTGTTGTGAGTGTTGCTTTGACCCCAGCATCTGCAGATTATTTTGTGAGTAATATAATGGAACTGTCATTTTGCCATCTCTATAAAACGTGGAGTAAAATGTTATTAGTTAGCAGAATGGAATGAATTTTACCGTTCATTTGAGGAAAAAAAGTAAGAGAAAATTACTCTCAGATTTAAGAGATGAACATTGATAATATTTATAAATACAAATTGTCTTCAATCATCAGGCAGTGGGAAAAGGACTGACAATTGGATTTCAAGCACTTTGTGTTGTATTCTAGTCATAAGGAGTAGATAGTAATGTAATTCTATATTAGTAATGCTTAAGCCCTATGCATAACCATACCAAAAGCAGACTATTCCTGAAGCATACATCTGCTTGGATGAGCTGCTGATTAAATGATCACAGTTTTTTTCAGTAGTGGGCTTTTCTCATCATTCCCACCGAGGAGTGTGGTATTCAGCTTACGGAAGTATACACAGGTATTAACGCTGTTCATCATCAGTTGTTCTTTTCTATCCTTTGCTGGTTTAACAATCGGCGAGTATTCCTTGTAGCGCCTGTAAGGCAAGTTTAAAATTCCTAGTAAATCGAATCTTACACAGCCCTCACATTAAGCACTCCCCCCTGCCCCCCAAGAAACTATTCATTGCTGGATTTTAAATAAATAATAAGATTTGGAGAAAAATGTTAACTTGAAATGTGGAAGATTGAAAGATGTCAACCCACTTGTTTTTATTCATTAACATGAGCAAAATTCGTAGAAATATCTGGAAATGTATGCATGTGTAAGGCAAACAGATTTCAAATATTCAGATCATTGTCAGTTTCTATGCCCCATATTCCTTCTGAAAAACTGCTTTACAGTTTTGCATTAAAAAGTAACTTTATTTGTCGCATGTACTTCGAAGCATCAAAACTTAGTGAGATGCATTGTTTTGCACCAAATCAAATCAGCAACACTGTACCACTGCCATGGTTCTGGCACCAACAAAAACTAACCCATACATCTTTGGAATGTGGGAAGAAACTGGAGCATCCTGAGGAAACCCACACAGTCATGAGAGCAGCAGGAATTGAACCCCAATTGGAAGTTGCTGGTGCAGTAATATCATGATGCCACCCCAAATAATTAGGAATTATAACCTACCTCATTATCAGGAAGCATTATTTCTTTTTATGCAAAGGTGAATCACAAAAATGAGAATATTAAAAGTCCCAAGTATTGGAAAAGGGAGATTTAGTAAAAGAATCATGTTTATGAAGTAAAGTGATTTACAAGATTCATTTGTAAAGTTTTAGGTTTATTGAAGCTATGTTGACTTCGGCATCTGGATAGTCATTTGGGAAGATCATTGGCCCAGTTGCAAGACCTGGCCAATGGACCTCAGTAGAACCAGGCCTGGGCTTTGCACATGCTGCTTGTAGTACCAGTGGGAAGAAAAAAGATCCACAATCTGACAAAAAGAAACCACTCACTATCTTCAACTTCTCAAAATCAAAAAAAGCTTAATTTTTTTTCTGAAGATAATCAATTTTCTGCAAAGTTATGGCTTTCTTTGGAAAAAAAATTGGGGTTATTTGTGGTGTCTCATTTAGGATTTATACTACTCCACAACTGTGAAGAACCCTGGATTCTCTGCTAGTTGTTATATTGATGCAGACTACAAAAAAGATGAAGGACTTGTCACTGCATTGGAAGTTTACTCAAGGGCAAAACTCAATGTGGTACAATTTCAGTTCCACGTATCTGCCCTCAACAATAAATTCATTCCATTTAAATATCGGCACTGAATGTTAAGGAAATCATGTATGCACACATTTTCTAACCAGCATGGACCAGTTGTGCCAAAGAGTCAGTTTCTGTGCTGTCTAACTGTAAAGCATCTACAGTCCTATAAAATTTAGCCGGGGAAATGAAGGCATTTTTCGAAAGAGAAATAAAACTATTAACCAACTATTAACCAACAGGTCAGTAGGCTCCAAGTTGGGAACTTCTGTTATACAATTAGTTTGACTTCGGTAAACTTACTGGCAGTAAAGATCTTCTGAAAAGTTTTGGAATTTGTCTAGCCTTATGTCTAATCATTACTTTTCCTGATGATTATTCCAAACTTACTTATAAAGGAAACAGGCCACACCAATGATAGGAACCACTAGGCAAGATGCAAATATTAGGACACTGTGCACACCTGTAGCAGTCTTGATGGAATCTGTAAATACAATTGAAAGCTTAAGTTATTACCGTGCCATCAAATAAAATCTATGTTCAGCAGGACTATGTGGTAAAATAAGAGAGATGCTTAGTCAGAACTGCAGAGAATGGGCTTCTGCAGTGTACATGTGTTCAATTCTACCAATTTTTACAATTTTGAGTTTTTTAGGTTTTACAACACATAACAAAATCGATCCTAAGAGAAAAGCAAAGTACGTAGATCACGAATTAAGCTAAGTACAAACATGAAGATATTAGAAATTGAAAATAGAGAGTGAAGGAGATTTATGAAGATGCTGCCAGGACTTGACTACCTGGAGGTGGTGGAGGAGGCGTGACTACCTCTCATGGAGGTGTGCAAAACCATGAGCTGTACAAGACCTTTTTCCAGGGGAAGGAAATTAAAATCTAGAGAGCATAGATTTAAGGTGTGATTTAGAATCATACAAAAATAGAGCACAGAAATAGGCCCTTCAGCCCATCTAGGCTGTGCCAAACCATTTAAACTGCCTACTCCCATCAACTTGCACCAGGACCATAGCCCTTCATATCCTTACTATGCATGTACCTATCCGAAATGTTGAAATTGAGCTGGTGTGTACCTGTGCTGGCAGCTCGTTTTACACTCTCATGTTTCCCCTCATGTTCCTCTTAAACTTTTCACCTTTCACCCCTAACCAATAACCTCCAGTTGTAGTCTCCTCCAACCTCAGTGGAAAAAGCCTGCTTGCATTTACCCTATCTATATACCTCATAATGTTGTATACCGCTATCAAGTCTTCTTTTATTCTTTTACATTCCAAGGAATAGAGTCCTAACCTGTTCAATCTTTCCTTGTAGCTCAGGTCCTTTAGACCCAGCAAAATCTTTGTAAATTTCCTGGAGATTCCTATTGGTCATTGATGGATTAGCAGCTTTTTACAGTTGCTTCTATTTTACTTAACTTTACTGTTTTCAGCCTGCTTTGAAACCTTACTTTTAAACGTGATATTGCTTTACTATGGCTACAAAGGGGTGCCAAAAGTACTAAAAAAGGAAGAAGAGCCTCCCGCAACTTTGGAATCTATTATGGAACTGTTTTGAAAACACAGAAAAAATCTTCCGAGGAGTTCCAGCAACTCAGCTCTGAAATTTAAAAAATAGATACAAAATTGGATTCTATTCAAAAAACCTTAATTGAATATGATAAACGAATAGAAGAGAATGAAGGAACTCTGACGATTTTGGATGCGAGAATTGATGACCTGCAAAAGCTTTGTGAAAAACAATCCAAGTCTAATGAAAAATTAAGACAGAAGATTATCGATTTAGAAAATAGAAGCAGAAGAAATAACCTACGAATTCTGGGCCTTGAAGAGTCAACAGAAGGTGATAAGCCTACGGAATTCTTTGCAAGCTTTTTGGCACAATTATTTCCTAAAACTTTAACATCTTTACTTATGATTGATCAAGCTCATAGATTGCCTGTGCCTAGACCAATTCCAGGAGCGAGACCCAGATCAGTAATAATCTGCTTTCATGAATTTCAAACAAAGGATCGTTTAATTCCTGAATTCCATCGAAGAGGAATGATTGATTATAATGGTCAGAAGATCAGGATCGTGGAGGATTTTTCACCCAAGGTCATGAATGAGCGTGCTAAGTTCAAAAAGGTTATGTCGGAACTTTTTAACAAAGGTTTTAAACCTTTTCCTTGTTATCCTGCTTGGCTCAGAATTATACTGAAGGATAGCTCTAAGGAATGGTTCCATTCGAGTGAAGAAGCTCAGAAATTCTAAGATTAACTGTTCAGTATCTTTCTACATGAATAATTGCTTCTTTTACTTTTGGTAAACCTTTGTAGCTAACTCTCCTTTTGAAACTTTAAATGCTTTACTTAGAGAAATTTAATGAGTTAATATCTTGTGTATTCATATGTTTTGAATTTTGATAGGTTTTTTATTATTTTATATTATACTTATTTTCCTTGAGGTTTTTTTCTGTCAATAAGGCTTAGCTTGGGTAATTTTCATTTAATCATTTTGAAACTGTAATAATTAATCTATGCGTTCTTGTTATGAGGATTAAGTTTTTTTCTTTGTCTACTGTTTTGTCTAGGTTAAAATGCAGTTAACCTTGAAACTAATTAGGAGCTAAACCAGTAGGTTTTTTTGGGAGGGTGACATCATTAGAGTTAGTTGTCGGCTTTCTTTTGGCCGGCTTTCTGACTTTGGGAGGAGGGTCGGGGGGATGGCTTTTTTTCTGGAAGCTGTTTTGGATTTTTAGCCAAATCTGTTGCTTGGTTACCACATTTCAAGGTTTATTGTTTGGTTCTAATATACATTCCAGTGGTTATTACTTTGACCTTTCTATTAAATAATATTAAAATGGATCAAATTATTAACTGACCTAGTCCAATTATTTTTCTACAAGAAACTCACGTACTTAATTGTGACAATTTATGCCTTTTCAGTAGATGGAAAGGACTACATTTTCATTCCTCTTTTCAGGATAAGTCTGGGGAAGTTTTGATCTTTATAGATAATACAGTTCCCTTTGTCCAACATAAAGTAGTGTCTGATACTAATGGGCATTTTGTCATAGTGTCAGGAAAATTAGATAATAAATTAATGGTATTTGCTGATCTATATGCCCCGAATACAGATGACCCAGAATTCTTTGAGCTTTTTTTTTTCATTTTTGCCGGATTTGAGCCTTTACTCATTGGTGATGGGAGGAGACTTTAATTGCTGGTTACATCCAGCTTTAGATCGGTCATCTTTTAAACCAGCGACACTTAATAAATCAGCTTTGTTTATTCAATCTTTTCTAATGAAATGTGGTATTGTTGATGTATGGCATTTCTTAAATCCACTAGGCAGGGAGTACTTGTTTTTTTCTCATGTCCACCATATGTATTCCAGAATTGATTATTTTTTTATTGATAGTAATTACAGGATCTATTAGTTCGATCCTGTAAATATAAAGAGATTGCTGGCTCAGATCATGTCCCTGTGCTTTTATCTTTAAATCTCCCTGGTCTTCCTCAAACAAACAGATCTTGGCACTTTAATCTAACTTTGCTATCTGATAAGGATTTTTTAAAGTTTCTGGAGAGACAAATTATTATTTATTTTTGAAGATAATACACCAGAAGAGACTTCTAGTCTTATTATATGGGATGCTTTTAAGGCCTATATTAGAGGACAAATTATTTCATATACTGCAAGTGTTAAGAGAAAAGCTAATAAAGAGAGAATTGAGTTAGCTAATCAGTTGAAACAATTAGACCAAAAATATGCCTCAGCTCCAGATCCTGCTTTATATAAAAGGCATGTTGAAATTCAAACTAAATATGATCTGCTTTTCACTTATCCAATGGAAACTCAACTCCTAAAAGATAAAAGTTAATTTTATATTCATAGAGCCAAAACAGGTAAATTACTGGCTAACCAATTAAAAACCTTTATAGATAAATAGCAAATTAAAGAAGTTTATAAAGCTAATGGTGATAGGACAACTGATGTTTCAGAAATAAATGATATCCTTAGAGAATTCTATTCTAAACTTTATAGTTCTGACCCTCCTAAAGATAATACTATTATGAATAATTTTTTAGACCAATTAAACATTCCTACACTTTCCGTTGATAACCGTAAGCATTTGAATCAACCTATTTTTTATGAGGAAATTGCCGAGGCTGTACGTTCATTGCACTTGGGGAAGGCTGTGGGTCCTGATGGATTTTCTGTAGAATTTTATAAGGCGTTTTCCTTACTGCTTATACCTCATTTATGTTCAGTTTTTTTTGGATTCCTTTAAGTTGGGTAAGTTGCCACAATCTTTCTATGAAGCTTCTATTTCGCTGATCCTTAAAAAGAATAAGAACCCAACTGAATGCTCTTCATACAGACCAGTTTCCTTACTTAATGTTGATACTAAAATTCTATCCAAAGTTTTGGCCCGTAGACAGCATCAACTGCCTTGTATTCATCCACTTTCCAGGAAACTTCCTCGAAAAACACTTTAATATTAGTTAGACGTGACCTACCATGCACGAAACCATGCTGACTATCCTTAATCGGTACATGTCTATTGAAAAACTCATATAACCAGTTCCTTAGAATCTCTATAGGTTCCATGAAGTTGATGCCACTTTGTCTCACTTCTATAGTCTCTGTGTTCGTCTCCTGAGTAAATGCAGATGCAAAGAAAAATTATTTAAGATCTCCCCCCGCTCTTTTGGCTGCACACAATTTTGTTCCTTGCATCCTGTCACTCTTAACATATCTGCAGAATCCCTCAGGATTCCCCTTCAACTTGTCTACTAGGGCAACCTCATGCTTTCTTTTAGCCTTCCTGATTTCTTTCTCAAGTGTTCTATTGCATTTCTTGTATTCCATAAGCACCTCATTTGTTCCTACTTGCATATACCTGCTCTTTTCCTTAACCAGGACCCCAATACCTCTTGAAAACCAGGGTTCCTACACCTGTTATCTTTACCTTTTATTCTGACAGACACATACAAGCTTTGTACTCTCAAAATTTCTCTTCTGTAGGCCTTCCACTTACCAAGTGCTCCTTTGCCAGAAAACAAACTGTCCCAATCCACACCTGCCAGATCCCCTTTCTGATACCATCAAAATTGTCCTTTCATCAATCTAGAATCTCAACCCGTGGACCAGACCTATCTTTTTCCATATTTACTTTGAAACTAATGCCATTGTAATCACTAGATGCAAAATGTTCCCCTATGCAAACCTCTGTCGCCTGCACTGTCTCATTACCTAATAGCAGATCAAGTATTGCCCATTATCTCATTGGGACTTTACATCCTGATTAAGGAAGCTTTCCTGAACACATTTGACAAACTCTAACCCATCTAATCCTTTTACAGTATTGGAATCCCTGTCAATAACTGGAAAGTTAAAATCACCAACCTTAACAACCTTATGTTTCTTGCAACAGTCTGCACTCTCTACAGATTTGTTCCTCTAAATCCCATGGACTGTTGGGTGGTCTGTAATATAGCCCCATTAACGTGGTCATACCTATCTTATTCCTCAGTTCCACCCATAATGCTTCACTAGATGAGTTCTCTAGTCTGTCCTGACTGAGCACTGCTGCTATTTTCCCTGACCACTTCTCCCTTAATCCCTCCTGCTCTGTCACATCTCAAACAACAGAACCCCAGAATATTGAGTTGACAGTCCTGCCCCTCTTGTAACCAAGTCTCATTAATGACTACAATATCACAATTCCAGGTGTTGATCCATACCCTGAGCTCATCTGCTTTTCCTATGATTCTTCTTGCATTGAAATACATGCAGCTCATCACATTAGATGCATCATGCTCAACCTTTTGATTCCTGACCTTGTCTTAACAACATCAGTCTCCACAAACTCTCCACTATCTGTTCTGGCACTCTGTTTCCCATCCCCCTGTAACTCCAGTTTAAACCCTCCAATGTAGCACTAGCAAACCTTCCCATTAGGATTAGACCCCTTTCAATTCAGGTGCAAATTCTCTCTTCCGTGCAAGTCCCACCTTCCCTGAAAGAGAGCCCAATGATCCAAAAATCTTACCCTCCCTCCTACACCAACTTATTAGCCACGTATTAAACCGTATAATCTTCCTAGTTCTGGCCTCACTACTCTTCAACTTAGCACCTAACTCCCTGATTCCCAATGCAGACCCTTATCACTCTTCCTACCTTTGTTATTGGTACCTACATGGATCACGACCTCTGGCTCTTCACCGTCCCACTTGAGAATGCTGAGGACTCGATCTGAGGTGTCCCAGACCCTGACATCCAGGAGGCAACATACCATCTGGGAATCTCGTTCTCACCCACAGACCCTCCTTTCTATTCTCCTAACTAACAAATCCCCTATCACCACAGTGTGCCTCTTCTCCCTGCTTCCCTTCTGAATCAAAGAGCCAGACTCAGTGCCTGAGACCCAACCGCTGTGACTTTCCTCTGTTAAATTACCCCCCTACCAACAGTATCCAAAGTGATATACTCGTTGTTCACAGGGATGGACACAGGGCTACTCTGCACTAGCTTCTTAACCCCTTTCCCCTTCCTGACTGTCACCCAGTTTACTGTGTCCTGCACCTTGGTGTAACTACCTCTCTATATGTTCTAACTATTGCCTCCTCAGCCTCCCGAATGATCTAGAGTTCATCCAGTTCCAGCTCTAACTCCTCAACGTGGAGTGTTAGAAGCTGCAGTCCCTGGGTGCAATTCTTGCAGATGTAGTCATCAGGGATACTGGAGGTCTCCCTGCCTTCCCACATCCCACAAGAGGAGTATTCAACTACCCTGCCTGGCATCTCTACTGTCCTAAGTGAGCAAACATAAAGAAAGAAGAATAAATAACTGTGGGAGCGGGCTGGAGCTAAAGCCTAAAAGTCTCCATTCTAACTCTTTACATGCCAAGGATGGCTGCTCTGCTTGCCCCTGCTTTACCTTCATTTGTTCTTGTCAATTAATTCCCAATTTCAAAAGGACCTCAGGGGTACATTTTTCAGAGGAACGGGCTGCCATTATTCTATGACTTTATAACTTTAAGTGAATTTCCTCATGCAAACTCTAGTATTTCTGACTGCGGATTAAATTTAATAAAGCAATAAGCATGCTTACAAACAAAAGCAATGAAACTACAAGAGTTACAGCGGGTGAAGGCCAGAAATTAAGGTGCAGAACCTAATTATATTGGAATTCTTTGCAGCAGCATGTTAAATTACTGGGTTGATCTTCCATGTAACCTGTCCTTAATCCCCAGCATGGAGTTTATCCATGGCTTTCTTGGAAATCCTGCTCCATTCTGCCTCAGAAGCTGATAGCATGGTTCTTCCAAATTTTGGTGAAGTATTAAAAGGCCAAAGTCTATTTCAGACAAGAGGACTGAATCCTGGAGCAAGTAAGCTCTGTCACGATAAGACCACAAGATATAGGCACAGAATTAGGCCATTTGGCACACAGGAGCAAAGATCCTGCGATGAGGAATACCCTTTCCTTCACTGTAGGATCTGGATGGGTGTTTCTAAATCAGATTTCCAGATACAGACATTGATGTCTCTGTTGCTCATCAGTGAGCAGAGGAAGCAATAGGCATATCTGCAGAGTTAGGAGGTCAAATTAAGTTGCATTGAATGGAGCAGGAAGTTGAGGACACTGCTAGATCAAATTACTGGACAAACTAGCGGCAGAGATGATGAAAGCAAAGTTCAGCACTATGGAAGTAAGAAAGGGAAAATGGAGTATCTTTGTAATGGAAATAGAATAATGAGAAAGCTAAATGAGACATCGACTTCTAGCTCCAGCTGTTAGAATGGAAAGAGAAGGAACCCTGATGCAAGCCTCGAGTTCAACTCTTTTGGGTACTGCACTTTTAGCAGGATTAATCTGTGAGGGAACATAAGCACAGATTCAGCAGAATGATACCAAGTCATAAAGACTGAATTTTTGCAAACAATTTACATACACCTGACTTACGTTCCCTTCATTTTGTAAAGTTGGGGAATGTTTTCACTTGAAGTTTTTTCAATAGTCGAATAATTTGGAAGATCATAAGTGAAGCAACTATTTCCTTTGATGTGCATTTCCAGAACATATCTCAGATTTAGATTCAGATGCAGGGATTGGCAAATCTGGAGGTCCGCGAGTCTAGAGGTCAAAATTGCTGGTTTAGAGTGTCTGTAGGATGAAAGTTTGCAAGCCTGTAAGTGCAGGTCAGGAAGTGGAAATTGGAGACCTGATCCTCAGTTTGCACTGACCGTTAATGAAAACAACACATTTCACTGTGTGTTTCAATGTCGACGTGATGAAGCTGAATCTGAATCTGAGTCCTTTGATGGACATATCTAGAACAACTGACCCAGCACTAAAATCAGAACAATCCCTTTCAAGTAAGTTTTTAATTTTCTCCCTAAAGTACTAATGAATGTTGTGTCATTAAAATGCTCTGGACGGGTATGACAAAGTCTGGGTCAAAAGCAGATAAACAGAGATAATCAGCCTTGACTCAATCGAGTGTCAGTATAACTCAATCAACTGTTTGTGTCTTTACTCCAATTCAAAGTGAAATGCCAACTTCAATTAAGTTACATAATTTTGGGCATCATTTCATCTAATGCATTTTTAAACAGTTAGGAAAGCTTTCAATTTCGGGGGGGGGCAAGGGTGGAGAGAAAGAAGGGAATGTCAAAGAAAGCTCTTAGAAAGAGAAGAAAGAAACGAATGAAAACAGAAATATACATTCACATCTGTGGAAAAAGTGTTATGTCTGTGCACAAATACATATTGATGAAATAAAAGCATGCACATGGGAGATGGCTTTAGCTAGTGTATTCCAATTGCCGCAAAAGAGAGCAAGAGCAAAGCATATGCATAAACACCAGCGCATCTCTCTCTGGCTATCCATCCCATAGGATGATGACGGTTCCTTTCAGTCAGTTAGTGGGGTTTGATATGTGCATCCTGGAGTGGCTGTACAGGCCGATCATTGACAGGCACTGCTTGCCACATACTTGGTAGGTGAGGCCTGGAGGGGCAGCAGGGGCAGAAGCTCTGTTTTGGCACTTCTTGTGCCTTTCCTCTGTTGCCTCGTTGAGCTTGTTCTCAGCAGCTCTTTCTGATGGCGTCCCTCCACTGTGAGCGATCTTGAGCCAGATCCTCCCATGTTGATGGGGCAATGTCAGCTTTCTTGAGGCTCCTGTGCAGAACATCCTTGTACCATAGTCACTGGCCTCCTCGTTTTCCGGTACCATTGGACAGTTGGCCATACAAGATGTCCTTGGGCAGTCTTCCGTCAGGCACTAGCACATACGCAAACAATAGATCAATACGTAGTGCTAAAGTTGGGGAGATGGTCATTGTTCTAAAAGAAATAGATCCATACATTACACTTCCTCCCCTTTACATTAATGCAACATAAAACTGTATATATACAAAGCATTCAATTTCCTTTAGCACCCATATTCCCGTTAAACATGTTTTCACAATAACAACCTATAATTAGTACCTACAGTTCTGAAGGTTCAGTCTTTTAGGTAGCGCTCTGTCTCTTTCAGGAGAGCACCTCTGGACCTGTGGCATGGCATCAGGTTTGGCAGGTGTCTTGTCAATGATAACATTCTCATTGCACCTCTGGACCTGTGGAGTGGCATTAGGTTTAATAGGTGACTTGTCTTAGACAACATTCTCAGTTTCCAGTGTCACGTTGCTATCAGTGATGCCATCACTGAGAGGTAAGTCTGGTGACTGTAATGTGCCATATTGTTGGATGCAATCGACTTGGGTGTGTTCTTTGGTTCAGCATCTAGTATCCTTGTCCATCACTTTAATGGATCTTCTTGAAGGTTTGAATAAACCTTTCAGCTAACCCATTCATTGCTGGGTGGTGAGGAGATGACTTCAAATGTCTGATGCCATTTTTCTTCATGAATAGTCAGAATTCTTCTGACATATATTGTGGTCCGTTGTCACTCACAACTTGTTCTGGTAAGCCATTTCTGGTGAAGCTGATCCTCAGAATGGAGACAGTCTTTGCTGAGACGGTTGACTTCATTGGTGTAACCTCCGGCTACTTTGAAAGAGCATCCGAAGCAAACAGAAACATGGAGTCCATGAATGGCCCAGTAAAGTCATTATGTACTCTTTGACATGATGATGATGGCCATTCCCACAGGTGTTAACGGTGCCTGAGGGGTGCATTTTGAACTTTTTAGCATCCCAAACAGCTTTTGGCCAAGTCTTCAATTTGTTTATCTATTCCCAGCCACCACACGTGGCTCTGGGCATGACTTTTCACCTTGACTGCACCCAGGTGTCCTTCATGTAGATTGTCTAACACTCTGGTGCACAGTTTAGAGGCAACCACAACACGAGATCCACACATCAGCGTTCATTGACATACAGATAGTTGTTCTCATCTCACTGAGTACTCTGGAAACATAGGGTTATCATGAGCTGGCCATCCTTGCATGGATATTTCATAGACTCTTGACAACTGTAGGTCATTCCTTGTTTTATGGAATTTTTGGAAGTTTCCCTTTGTATTTTTGGAATTTGTTACCGGCAACTGGTTCACCAATGCAGTGTGAAACATTTCTGCTGGGTCACAGTATGAAGACTCTTTTTCTTCAGTTGCCAACAGCGGAAGATGTTACAAGCCGTCAGCATTGCTGTGTTGTTTGAACTCCTTGTCATAAGAATGGGCTCCTCGGAATAGCGCCCAACAGAGTAACTGGGTAGCAGTCATGACTGGAATTCCCTTCCTGGGATTGAAAATGGACTCAAGGCCCTGCTTATTAATGACATGTCCATGATATGAGAGTTCATTCTTGAAACACTCACATTTCTCTCTCTTTCCGTGCAGACTGTACTCACTCAGCCTGGTCAGCACTTTACCAAGGTTCTGAAGGTGCTCTTCATCATTCTTGTCATCAAGGTAACATTGTGTTCCTGGGATACCTTGAAGCACTTGGTCCATTGCCCTTTGCCAAATTGCTGGAGCTGATGTGACGCCAAAGATGAGACGATTATACTGGAGCAGTCCCTTGTGAGTGTTAATTGTGAGGAATTTTTGGCTTTTTGCATCAGTCTGGGACATTTTGTGCATTTCACATTCTAACCTCCTTTTCTGTAGTTCTGCTCCATCCTTTGTTGCAATCTCTAATGATATTGCAATGACCAGTGACCGTTCTAACGTTAGGTCTCTTTCTGCCAGTAGTCTCCTTTGAGTGCTTTGGCTATGCATGCCACATACAAGCCTGTCCTTTAATGCATCAGAAAGTCCATCTCTAAAGTCACAGTTCTGGGAAAGTTTGGGCAGTTCTGCAATGTATTCAGAAAGGCATTCATCTTTTGACTGGTCTCTTTCGTAAAATCTAAATCTCTCAGCTATCAACAGCAGTTTAGGGCTCAAATTATTTTGTAAAATTGTAACAATTTTGTTGAATGTCTTGCTTGCTGGCTTTTCAGAGGTTACTGGGTTGTGCAAGAGACTGTACATCCTTGGGCCCATTAAACTAAGAAGTGCAGAGTCTGATTAGTTCCAAGGGTTTAGATGGGGCAGAGTTTGTTAAGTGTGTCCAGGATGGATTCCTGTCACAGTATGTAGACAGGCCGATCGGGGGAATGCCATACTAGATCTAGTACTAGGTAATGAACCGGGTGAGGTCACAGATCTCTCAGTGGGTGAGCATCTGGGGGACAGTGACCACTGCTCCTTGGCCTTTAGCATTATCATGGAAAAAGATAGAATCAGAGAGGAGAGGAAAATTTTTAATTGGGGAAAGGCAACTTATGAAGCTATAAGGCTAGAACTTGCGGGTGTGAATTGGGATGATGTTTTTGCAGGGAAATGTACTATGGACATGTGGTCGATGTTTAGAGATCTCTTGCAGGATGTTAGGGCTAAATTTGTCCCGGTGAGGAAGATAAAGAATGGTAGGGTGAAGGAACCATGGGTGACAAGTGAGGTGGAAAATCTAGTCAGGTGGAAGAAGGCAGCGTACATGAGGTTTAGGAAGCAAGGATCAGATGGGTCTATTGAGGAATATAGGGAAGCAAAAAAGGAGCTTAAGAAGGGGCTGAGAAGAGCAAGAAGGGGGCATGAGAAGGCCTTGGCGAGTAGGGTAAAGGAAAACCCCAAGGCATTCTTCAATTATTTGAAGAAAAAAAGGATGACAGGAGTGAAGGTAGGACCAATTAGAGATAAAGGTGGGAAGATGTGCCTGGAGGCTGTGGAAGTGAGCGAGATCCTCAATAAATACTTCTCTTCGGTATTCACCAATGAGAGGGAACTTGATGATGGTGAGGATAATATGAGTGAGGTTGATGTTCTGGAGCATGTTGATATTAAGGGAGAGGAGGTGTTGGAGTTGTTAAAATACATTAAGACAGATAAGCCCCCGGGGCCTGACGGAATATTCCCCAGGCTGCTCCACGAGGCGAGAGAAGAGATTGCTGAGCCTCTGGCTAGGATCTTTAGGTCCTCGTTGTCCATGGGAATGGTACCGGAGAATTGGAGGGAGGCGAATGTTGTCCCCTTATTCAAAAAAGGTAGTAGGGATAGTCCAGGTAATTATAGACCAGTGAGCCTTACGTCTGTGGTAGGAAAGCTGTTGGAAAAGATTCTTATTGATAGTATCTATAGGCATTTAGAGAATCATGGTCTGATCAGGGACAGTCAGCATGGCTTTGTGAAGGGCAGATCATGTCTAACAAGCCTGATATAGTTCTTTGAGGAGGTGACCAGGCATATAGATGAGGGTAGTGCAGTTCATGTGATCTATATGGATTTTAGTAAGGCATTCGACAAGGTTCCACACAGTCGGCTTATTCAGAAAGTCAGAAGGTATGGGATCCAGGGAAGTTTGGCCAGGTGGATTCAGAATTGGCTTGCCTGCAGAAGGCAGAGGGTGGAGGTGGAGGGAGTACATTCAGATTGGAGGATTGTGACTAGTGGTGTCCCACAAGGATCGGTTCTGGGACCTCTACTTTTCGTGATTTTTATTAACGACCTGGATGTGGGGGTAGAAGGGTGGGCTGGCAAGTTTGCAGATGACACAAAGGTTGGTGGTGTTGTAGATAGTGTAGAGGATTGTCAAAGATTGCAGAGAGATATTGATAGGATGCAGAAGTGGGCTGAGAAGTGGCAGATGGAGTTCAAACCGGAGAAGTGTGAGGTGGTACACTTTGGAAGGACAAACTCCAAGGCAGAGTACAAAGTAAATGGCAGGATACTTGGTAGTGTGGAGGAGCAGAGGGATCTCGGAGTACATGTCCACAGATCTCTGAAAGTTGCCTCACAGGTGGATAGGGTAGTTAAGAAAGCTTATGGGGTGTTAGCTTTCATAAGTCGAGGGAATAGAGTTTAAGAGTCGCGATGTAATGATGCAGCTCTATAAAACTCTGGTTAGGCCACACTTGGAGTACTGTGTCCAGTTCTGGTCATCTCACTATAGGAAGGATATGGAAGCATTGGAAAGGGTACAGAGGAGATTTACCAGGATGCTGCCTGGTTTAGAGAGTATGTATTATGATCAGAGATTAAGGGAGCTAGGGTTTACTCTTTGGAGAGAAGGAAGATGAGAGGAGACATGATAGAGGTGTACAAGATAATAAGAGGAATAGATAGAGTGGATAGCCAGCGCCTCTTCCCCAGGGCACCACTGCTCAATACAAGAGGACATGGTTTTAAGGTAAGGGGTGGGAAGTTCAAGGGGGATATTAGAGGAAGGTTTTTTACTCAGAGAGTGGTTGGTGCGTGGAATGCACTGCCTGAGTCAGTGGTGGAGGCAGGTACACTAGTGAAGTTTAAGAGACTACTAGACAGGTATATGGAGGAATCTAAGGTGGGGGCTTATATGGGAGGCAGGGTTTGAGGGTCGGCACAATATTGTGGGCCGAAGGGCCTGTACTGTGCTGTACTATTCTGTGTTCTATGTTCTATGTTCCTTTTGCTCCTCCACGTTGTTTGCACTACAATACAGTTCAACCCTCTCAATATACAACTCCCAGTCTTCATGAGCACTAACAAATTCGTCAACTTTTCCAACAGAAGATATTGCCACGTTATTTTCACTTTAAATTCAGCCCTTGGTTCACTATTACTCATTTGTCCTTCAGCTTTCTCGTGCTGTTTAACTCTCGCTGTTTTGTCCCCTAACTGTGGGTGCAGTTCGTGATATTCTCTGACATTTAGGTTCCTGTTTGTCGCCAATTTGTTGTGTCTGTGCACAACTACTTATCAATGAAATAGCATGTGGGAGATGGCTTTAACTAGTGTGTTCACATTGCAGCAAGCAAAAACAAGACAGAACAATGCCAATGCGCAGACAACAGATCAATACATAGTGCAAAGGAGGGGTGGTCATTGCTCTGGAAAAATAGATCCATACATTATAAAAAGGGAAAAATATGATTAGGTGAAATTTTGCTGGGAAAGCAAAAATATGCTCGGACAGAAAATAAGGTTCTTTAAGCCTATTTTCAGCGTCATTGCAGGCAAAGACAAAGGGTTCAATGTGTGAGTGGGTGCGTGGGACAGAGGGGCAGAGGGATAAAGTGGCAATTGGTTTTGTTTATTGGTGGCCAAGGTATTTGCAGACATTTTTAGATGAAAAGGTTCAGCCTGTGAGTGTGTGAGTGGGATGGAGGGTTCATATGATACTTGGTTTTGTTTATTGATTTCCAGGGTATTGCAGATATTTTTAATCTCTCTGCTTCAATCCAAAGTTCCCACCTGTTCTAAGAAGACCATTATCATCCTGGTACCTGAGAAAATAAGATATCACTGTGCCTTAATGATTGCCACACAGTGGCTCTTTACTTTCTTTTTAAATTTTTTTATTGAATAAGTACACAGAAGGTAAGCCATATAGGCACTAATACACTGTTAGAATATAATATATTACAGGAAATATTAATACAGAAAAAAATTAATACAAACAGTGCAATTTAAACATAAAATAACAAGGTAATATAATAGTATACTAATTTTTATATGTATCAATAGAAAAAGAAAAAAACCCCCAAAAAACGCCCCCCCAAAAAAAACCCACCGTGCAACTAAACTAAAAAGCAAAGCAAAGCAATGAGCTAACTAGGAAACAAGCAGAGTTAAAGTACTTAAAATCACGTCCTCAAACCCGACCTCCATTAAAAACAGTTAAAAAAAAAACAGGAAGGGAATATAAATATGGACCGAGAGAAAAAAAATTACATTAAATGAAAATGTTGAATAAAAGATCTCCAGGTCTGATCGAATTTAACTGAAGAATCATAAAGATTACTTCTAATTTTCTCCAAATTTAAACATAATATCGTCTGGGAAAACCAAAAAAACGTAGTTGGAGCATTAGTCTCTTTCCAATGTTGTAAAATACATCTTTTCGCCATTAAAGTAAGAAATGCAATCATTCTACGGGCTGAAGGAGAAAGATTACTGGAAATTTTAGGTAATCCAAAGATAGAAGTAATAGGATGAGGAGAGATATCTATATTCAATACCTTTGAGATAATATTAAAAATGTCTCTCCAAAAAGTTTCCAGAGTAGGACAGGACCAAAACATATGAGTTAAAGAGGCTATCTGCCCCTGACATCTATCACAAAAAGGATTAATATGAGAATAGAAACGAGCTAATTTATCTTTGGACATATGTGCTCTATGATCAACTTTAAATTGAATTAGGGAATGTTTAGCACAGATAGAGGAAGTATTGACTAGTTGTAAAATCTGCACCCAGTCATCCGCCAAAATAATAAAACCCAATTCCTGTTCCCAATCTGACCTAATCTTATCAAATGGAGCTTTCCTAAGTTTCATAATAATATTATAAATAATAGCCATTGCACCTTTCTGACATGGATTAAGGTTAATTATAGTATCTAAAATATATGTAGGAGGGAGCATTGGAAAGGAAGAAAGTATAGTACTTAGGAAATTTCTAACTTGGAGATATCTAAAAAAATGTATTCTTGGTAAACTATATTTATTAGATAATTGTTCAAAAGACATAAGGGAACCATCTAAAAATAAATCCAAAAGCGTGAAATACCCTTAGTCTTCCAAATTTGAAAAGCACGATCCGTGAAAGAGGGAGGAAAAAATATGTTACCTAAAATAGGGATCGCTAGCCCAAATTGGTTAAGATCAAAAAATTTTCTGAATTGAAACCAAATATGTAAGGTATATTTAACTATTGGGTTACAGACCTGTTTGTAGCGTTTCAAATCAAAAGGAAGAGAAGAACATAAAATAGAGCCAAGTGTATAACCTTGAGCAGATTGTAATTCCAATGCTACCCATTTAGGAATGGATAGTGTATCCTGGTCAAGTAACCAAAATTTCATGTGTCGAATATTAATTGCCCAATAATAGAATCTAAAGTTAGGTAATGCTAAACCTCCATCTCTCTTAGCTTTCTGTAAATGTATTTTACCCAGTCTCTGGTTTTTATTTTGCCAAATAAATGAGGCCTTAAACTTTGTAGTTTTCAAATGTACTTTTTGTAGTTTTTCCTATGTTAATTATCTCATTTCTTTTTTTTTGTTTAATCGTAGGGTCTGTTGTTCGTTACGGTTTTCTTTATATTTACTGGCTTTTTCTTTGTATTATATCGTGTTTGTCTTAATTGGTCTATTTCTTTTTATTCCTTTACTGTTTTAAAACTTTAGCTGATTTTTTTTTATACTTACACTTTTTTTTAGTGAGCATCTATCGGAGGTCATGGGGGTAGTCTTAGTGCTTGCTTCTTTCTGGCTGGTCTGCTTTAGATTTAGCTTTGGGGTCATGGGGTGGGGTGGTGGGAGGGGCTTCACTTTTTAGTTTTTTTCTTCTTGGGCTACTTACATTACCGAAGCATTGGTTGCGTTCTCCTTCCCGTTATCTCGTTTACTCTAGCAACATACATCAAAGTTGCTGGTGAACGCAGCAGGCCAGGCAGCATCTATAGGAAGAGGCGCAGTCGACGTTTCAGGCCGAGACCCTTCGTCAGGACTAACTGAAGGAAGAGTGAGTAAGGGATTTGAAAGCTGGAGGGGGAGGGGGAGATGCAAAATGATAGGAGAATTTGCATCTCCCCCTCCCCCTCCAGCTTTCAAATCCCTTACTCACTCTTCCTTCAGTTAGTCCTGACGAAGGGTCTCGGCCTGAAACGTCGACTGCGCCTCTTCCTATAGATGCTGCCTGGCCTGCTGCGTTCACCAGCAACTTTGATGTATGTTGCTTGAATTTCCAGCATCTGCAGAATTCCTGTTATCTCGTTTACTCTGTTCCCTTTCCGGGTTCGTGGGTCGAACCTATTGTCAATCCTTTTTTTTGCGGGTTGACTTTAGGGTTTATGGAGTCTATTATTAATTTTGTCTCTTGGAATACTAACGGTCTTAATCATCCAATTAAAAGGAAAAAAGTTTTTAAGGTATTCCGGAGACTTAAAGCACATGTTCTATTTTTGCAAGAGACCCATGTGTGGAGGGGGGACAGACTACGTTTTTTTAAATTTTGGAAGGATCAACAGTTTCATTCGAACTCGAACGCTAAGATTCGAGGTGTCTTTATTTTTATAGACCCCTCAGTTACTTTTGTACTACATGATATTATTTCTGATCTGAATGGTAGATTTTTATTGGTTAGTGGTCTACTCTTTAATAAAAGGGTAGTTTTGGTTAACATTTATGCTCCCAATATGGACTGTCTGGAATTTTATAAATCACTATTTAATCTGTTCCCAAATTTGAATGAGTTTTCACTGACCTGGGGCGGAGATCTTAATACTTGTTTATCTCCAGCTTTGGACCGTTCAGTTCCTCTATGGACCTTACCTAATAAATCTGCAACTTTGATTAATTCATTCCTCTCTGATTCTAGGTCGACGGACATTTGGCGTTTTTTGCATCCTCAGTTTATTACTTTCATCCTCTTTTTTTTCACATGTTCACCATTCCTATTCAAGAATTGATTATTTTTTAATTGACTCTCATCTTATTTCTTCAGTGGTTAAATGTGATTGTGACTCTATAACCATTTCGGATCATTCTCCACTTAAGCTTTCTATTAAAATTCAGGCCAATACACAAAATAATAGACAATGGCGTTTTAATTTGCTGTTGCTTCAGGACTCAGATTTTGTTAACTTTATGGATGAACAGATTGATCTTTTTTTTACAATCAACTTACAGAAGATATTTCTATGAACATCCTTTGGGATACTTTTAAAGCTTATATTCGTGGTCAGATTATCTCGTATTCTGCTGCTTTGAGGAAGAAGCTGAAGCAGGAGGAGCTGGTTATTGTGGACAAGATTAAGGAAATTGATAAGAAATATGTTACAGCTCCCTCTGAGGAGTTATATAAACAAAGAACTGAACTTCAAATGGAACACAGTTTATTACTTTCATCCTCAATTGTAAATCAATTAAAGAAAACAAGAAGTGAATTTTATGTACATAGTGACAAAGTAGGTAAACTGTTGGCTAATCAGTTGAAGACTAATTATACTAAATTTCAAATTAATCAGATTTATAATCAAAATGATCAACTGATACTTGATCATGCTGAGATTAATCAAGCCTTTTTTGATTTTTATTCCTCCTTATATCAATCAGAGTCGTTAAGAGACTCTAAATATATGAATGACTTTTTAGATAACCTGGATTTCCCTAAGATTTCACAGGATATATCCTCTATACTAGATACTCCCATTACCACTGATGAGATTAAGAATGTTATCTTTTCTATGAACCTGGGGAAAGCTCCTGGCCCTGATGGGTTTACCGCAGAATTTTATAAATTTTTTGCACCTTCAGTAATCCCTTGGTTTTTTAGGGTTCTGGAGGCTTCATTAAAACTTGGTAAGCTTCCCGAATCCTTCTATAGAGCGTCAATTTCTCTAATATTAAAGAAGGATAAAGATCCTGCTCAATGTGCATCTTATAGACCAATATCTTTATTAAATGTTGATTCTAAAATTTTTTCTAAATTATTAGCAAACAGATTAGAAAAAGCATTTCCTTATATTATTTCGGAAGACCAAATGGGTTTTATTAAAGGTCGTTACACTTTCTATAACATTCGCACACTCTTAAATATTGTTTATACTCCTTCACAAAATGTTCCTGAGTGCGTTATTTCTTTAGATGCTGAAAAAGCCTTTGACAGAGTAGAATGGCCTTACTTATTTAAGGTGCTCGAAATGTTTAATTTTAGCTCGAAATTTATATCCTGTATTAAATTGTTATATCATTCTCCTATGGCCTCAGTTCGTACTAACTCTTTAAGTTCACCCTTTTTCCCTCTTTCTCGAGGTACTAGACAAGGCTGTCCTCTTAGTCCTTTATTATTTGACATTGCATTAGAACCTCTTGCAATTGCTATTCGAGAATCTCCAAATATTATTGGGATAACTCGGGGCTTAAAGTCTCATAAAGTATCACTTTATGCTGATGACTTACTTTTATATATTTCTAATCCTCAAAAATCTATCCCTGCTGCTTTAGATTTATTAGCACAATTTAGTCTCTTTTCCGGTTACAAGTTAAATCTCAGTAAGAGTGAACTTTTCCCGATTAATAAGCAACTTCCCTTGTATCATAACCTTCCGTTTAAATTGATTAATAATTATTTTTCATATCTTGGGATTAAAATTACTTGTAAACACAAAGATCTATTTAAGACTAATTTTTGATCATATTACTCAACTTTCATTTAAATGGTCTCCATTATATTTAACTTTGATCGGTCGTATTAATGCAGTTAAAATGTTTATTCTGCCAAAATTTTTATATATATTTCAGGCATTACTGATTTTTGTTCCAAAATCTTTTTTTGATAAAGTTGACTCTAAAATCTCTTCATTTTTTTGGCAAAACAGTGGCTCTGACATCCATTATCATGAAGTACTTAAAGAGGCTGGTCATGGTACACATTAACTCCAGCCTTCTGGACCGTCTCAATGCATAGGAATTCGCCTACCACCTAAACAGATCCGCAGTGGATACCATCTCCCAGGTCCTACACTCATCTCTGGAGCTTCTGGATAATAGTCATGTCAGAGTATTATTTATTGACTGCAGTTCTGCTTCCAATACTAGAATTCCAAGCAAACTCATCTCCAATCTCCTAAACACCTTCCTCTGCAACTGGATCCCTGACTTCCTGATCAACAGACCACAGTCAGTAAGGATACGCAGTAACACCTCCACCATGATTATTCTAAACAGTGGTGCTCCACAAGCTGTACCCTCAGCCCCCTACCCTACTCCCTGCACACTCATGAGGCCAGGTTCTGCTCCTACTCCATCTACAAGTTTGTAGATGATACGGCATAGTGGGCCGTATCTCAAATAACCATGAGTCAGAGTATAGGAAGGAGATAGTTTAATGACCTGGTTTCATGACAACGACCTTTCACTCCATGTCAACAAAATATTGCCATGATCATTGGCTTCAGGACAGGGGTCAGTCTACATCAACAGAGCTCTGGTCAAAAGGACTGAGAATTTCAGTTCCTAGGAGTAAACATCACCAACAGCCTGTCCCAGTCCAGACATGTTGATACCACAGACAAGTAAGTTCACCAATATCTCTCTTTCCTAAGGAGGCTAAAGAAATTCAGCATGTTCACTTTGACCGTCACCATTTTATACTGATGCATCATAGAAAGCATTTTAAAAGGATGTGTAACGCTCAGTATGGCAACTACTTCACCTGGGCCAAGGGGCCCGTACTGCACCATGTCTTCGTACTATGTACTCTGCCCATGACCCCTCGAAGGACTCAGTCTACACTTCTCAGTGCCTCAGGAAAGCAGCCAACATCATTCAAGACCTCACCCGCTCCCGACATACTCTGTTCTTCCCCCTCCCGTTGCACAGGAGATACAAAAGCTTGAAAGTACAGTACATACCACCAGGTTCAATGACAGTTTCTGTCCTGTCTATCAAACATTTCCATCGTAAAATAGATGGACACTTGAACTTGCCCTCATAATCTATCTCATTGTGTCTACCTGCACTGCACTTTCTCTGTAACTGTAACACTTTATTCTGCATTCTGTTATTGCTTTAGCTTGTTCTGCTTCAGTGCACTGTGTAATGATTTGATCTGTATGTAGAGTATGCAAGACAAGCTTTTCACTCTATCCTGGGACATGTGATGACAATAGTAAAGCAAACCACTGTTTGTTTCTCTAATGGTGGAAAGGACAGGGGCTGCATCTCCAGCGTTTGCATGAGAAGTGCTGAGAAAAGAGCAGTGCAAATGAAAGAATGCTGGAGGTGAAGGAGAAGGGATGATGGTGGAATCCTGTAGAGGGTGGTGGAAACTATGAAAGAAGATGCATTGAATGGGGGGGTGAGAACCGGGGAAGCCCTATCTTTGCTCTACATGGGCAGGGAGAGTTGAGAGCAGACAAGTGAACAGATGGGATTAAAAGCATCATTTCTTTAATGTAAGATTAATGTCAGCTGGATGAAGTGGAATGTGGTGGAAAGGGTCTGGCCGTGGCTCCGTTCTTGGAAGGAATGAAATGCCCTCAGTCCATCCTGGTGTGAAACGGAGCTGAATAACCATGGTCACTCAGTGCAGATACAAGTTTTTACCATTTTACATCTAAGAAAGAGAAACATCACCCCTGTGTCTCTCCCCATGGATACTAGCTGACGCGCTGAGTACATATGACATTCTCTGCTTTGTTTTGGGTTTCCAGCATCGGGATTGTTTTGATGGTTGTACTTACCTCCAATTGATACAAGAGTACTAGCAACTGCTAAACTGGTGTTATCCTTCAACGTGATATTCACACAGTAGACACCAGATGCATTGAAGCTTCGGCGAAGGGTCAGTTTACAAGTGTCAGTAGTCTCCACAGGATCACAGATTACACTCTGTGGCACCATGCAGGAGCGATCCGCAATCATGCTACACACATCAGTAGGTATACTGTAAGGCACAAAGTATTCACAAACAGCATCCTTTCATTGAAAGGTGGAGGCACAAATGCAAGTTTAAATGAAAGTAAAAGAAATCCAGGGAAATAAATCTGCTTCATTGGTTATGTGTTTAAGCCTGTGTTTTCCTTTTTGCTCATTATTTCCTATTCAAATTCAGCAAACAATTCCAACCAATTTCAATATTCTCAATTAATTCCATCAAAATATCCCTGGAGATACCCTGGAAACCCCACACATATTCATTTGGAGCCCCCAGCCCAAATATACATGACACTTGTTATCCCATTACTGTTCCTGGGAGTCATGTCGCCGGGGCAAACCATGTTTGTGTAATACTTTGATGAAGATTCTTTTACCTGAAATGTAATGTTTGTTTCTCTCCTCACTTACAGTGCTTGACTAACAAAGTGTTTCTGACATTCTTTGTTTTTACTTCACTTTGTTGTAATCCTCCTTATTTTTATTTCTATAAATTTGATTTACAAGAGATTGATGAACGTAGCAAGGGGCTGTGTCTTTCTTCCCCCACCCCCTCCATCTCTAATTGTCCTGAAAAAGCAGTTGTGAACTTCTTCCAGAACAAGTACAGCAGGACTTGTAATTTTAGTCATGCCCTATGACTGAGCAAAGAAATTCTAGCATCACTGAATCATTGAACTTTTACTTCATGCTGTGGTCAGACTTGAAGCATATGACATGGAAGGGAGCATACAAATAATGATGTTTTCATTGTGATTGTTACTTCTGACCCTCCGTGTGGTAGAAGTTACTGGACTGGGAATTGCTGACATATTATAACTGTGGTGTAAAGATGTTAGGGGAGTCGCATATTGAGTTCAGAGCTAGTAAGTGTATTTCTTAATCCTGGGCAGTGTCTTGCTTCTGAAAAACTGATACAGCCACATTCATAAGGGGTTTTGTGTGTGTGTGTGTGTGTGTGTGAGAGAGAGAGAGAGAGAGAGAGAGGAGAGGGGGAGGGGCGAGGGGGGAGAGAGAGAGAGAGGGAGAGAGAGAAAGAAAGAAAGAGAGAAAGAAAGAGAGAAAGAGAGAAAGAGAGAAAGAGAGAAAGAGAGAAAGAAAGAGAAAGAGAGAAAGAGAGAAAGAAAGAGAGAAAGAAAGAAAGAAAGAGAGAAAGAAAGAAAGAGAGAAAGAAAGAGAGAAAGAAAGAAAGAGAGAAAGAAAGAAAGAAAGAGAGAAAGAAAGAAAGAAAGAAAGAAAGAAAGAAAGAAAGAAAGAAAGAAAGAAAGAAAGAAAGAAAGAAAGAAAGAAAGAAAGAAAGAAAGAAAGAAAGAAAGAAGGAAAGAAGGAAAGAAGGAAAGAAGGAAAGAAGTTTTACTCATTTGGGGCCTGGTATCTGATTGGGACTCCAGATGAAGAGTCTCAACCCAAAACATCAATTGTGTGTTGCATGTGATTGGTAGATGTTGTTCTAAATTCATGAAACAGAATTTCTAAATCAGGGGTCAGGACTGGTCCCAAAATAATAACGTCTGTGTTGTTTTGTTTTAATATTCCTAATGCAGCCAGATTAATGTACGTGCTGTTTTTAATATCTTTATAAAGCCTAATGCAGCCAGATTTTTCTTCGGAATGAAGAACACTCATATTAGTTGGTCATTAAATGGTGGTGCTTCCTGTGTTATCGGCATCTATCAACCAGCTAATGTCTGTCTGAACCTGCAGTTGTCATCAGGACTGATAATAGATCCCTTTAATGGGTAAGTGGCATCTACCTGTAGCCTGTTCTGGAGCATCCCACCTTTCAGAGATTAAATGAAGATTCTGTAAAGAGAAAGCACTGCACACTGTGAAATTAAAAAGAAAGCGACAGCACACACTTCTATGTTTCCCAACTGAAATTCCCTAGTCCACTCCTGACAATTTCCCAGCCCTTTTATCCGAGTCCTGCTAATAGTCAAAGCAATGACATTATTTGGAAAGTAAATTCACCAAAAGGCAGTTTTTAGAGTCACAGTTCACAGAGAAATCATTTTTGGACTGAGATGTGGAGAAATTGTCACACATAGTTGTTACCCTTTGGGATTCTCTGTCCAGAAGTCCTGGTTACACATTGTTGGCATTAGTAAGTACCTGAGCACATAACTAATTAGGGGAACTGGAGGTAAATTGGAAACACAGAAACATAGAAAACCTACAGCACGTTACAGCCCCTTCAACCCACAAAGCTGTGCCAAACATGTACATACTTTAGAAATTACCTAGGGTTACCCATAGCCCTCTATTTTTCTGAGCTCCATGTACCTGTCCAGGAGTCTCTTAAAAGACCCTATCGTATCCGCCTCCACCACCATCGCTGGCAACCCGTTCCACGCACTCACCATGCTCTGCATAAAAAACTTACCCCGACATCTCCTCTGTACCTACTTCCAATCACCTTAAAACTGTGCTCTCTTGTGTTAGCCATTTCAGCCCTGGGAAAAAGCCTCTGACTATCCACATGATCAATGTTTCTCATCATCTTATACATTTCTATCAGGTTACCTCTCATACTCTGTCACTCCAAGGAAAAAAGGCCGAGTTCACTTAATTTATTTGGGTCAATAACTCTACTGGGTGTTTTTTATAGACCAGCCAATAGTAACAGGGACATTGAGGAGCAGATAGGGAGACAGATTCTGGAAAGGTGTTATAATAACAGGGTTGTCGTGTTGGGAGATTTTAATTTCCCAAATAGTGATTAGCATCTCCCGAGAGCAAGAGGTTTAGATTAGGTGGAGTTTGTTAGGTGTGTTCAGGAAGGTTTCCAGATGTAATATGTAGATAAGCCTACAAGAGGAGAGGCTATTCTTGATTTGGTATTGGGAAATGAACCTGGTCAGGTGTCAGATCTCTCAGTGGGAGAGCATTTTGGAGATAGTGATCACAATTCTATCTCCTTTACCATGGCATTGGAGAGGGATAGGAACAGACAAGTTTGGAAAGCATTTAATTGGAGTAAGGGGAAATATGAAGCTATCAGGCAGGAACTTGGAAGCATAAATTTGGCTACAGATGTTCTCAGGGAAATGTACTGCAGAAATCTGGCAAATGTTCAGGGGATATTTGCGTGGAGTTCTGCATAGGTACGTTCCAATAAGACAGGAGAAGGATGGTAAGGTACAGGAACGATGGTGTATAAAGGCTGTTGAAAATCTAGTCAAGAAGAAAATAAAACCTTACAAAAGGTTCAAGAAACTAGGTAATGATAGAGATCCAGATAAGGCTAGCAGGAAGGAGCTTAAGAGTGAAATTAGGAGAGCCAGAAGGGGCCATGAGAAGGCCTTGGCGAGCAGGATTAAGGAAAATCCCAAGGCATTCTACAAGTATATGAAGAGCAAGAATGTAATACGTGAGAGAATAGGACCGATCATGTGTGACAGTGGGAAAGTGTGTATGGAACCGAAGGAGATAGCTGAGGTACTTAATGAATACTTTTCTTCAGTATTCACTACAGAAAAGGATCTTGGTGATTGTAGTGATGACTTACAGCAGATTGAAAAGCTTGAGCATATAGGCATTAAGAAAGAGGATATGCTGGAGCTTTTGGAAAGCATCGTTGGATAACTCTCCAGGACCGAACGAGACGTACCTCAGGATACTGTGGGAGGCGAGGGAGGAGATTGCTAAGTCTATGGCAATGATCATTGCATCATCAATAGGGATGGGGGAGGTTCCAGAGAATTGGAGGGTTGCAGATGTTGTTCCTTTATTCAAGAAAGGGAGTAGAGATAGCTCAGGAAATTATAGACCAGTGAGTCTTATTTCAGTGGTTGGTAAATTGATGGAAAAGATCCTGAGAGGAAGGATTTATGAACATTAAGAGAGGCATAATATGATTAGGAATAGTCAGCATGGCTTTGTCAAAGGCAGGTCGTGCCTTACGAGCCTGATTGAATTTTTTGAGGATGTGACTTATCACATTGATGAAGGTAGAGCAGTAGATGTAGTGTATATAGATTTTAGCAAGGCATTTGATAAGGTACCCCATGCAAAGCTTATTGAGAAAGTAAGGAGACATAGGATCCAAGGGGACATTGCCTTGTGGATACAGAATTGTCTTGCTCACAGAAGGCAAAGAGTGATTGTAGACAAGTCATATTCTCCATGGAGGTTGGTGATCAGTGGTGTACCTCAGGGATCTGTTCTGGGACCCTTTTTCTTCGTGATTTTTATAAATGACCTGGATGAGGAAGTGGAGGGATGGTTTAGTAAGTTTGCTGATGACACAAAGGTTGGGGGTGTTGTGAAATGTGTGGAGAGCTGTCAGAGGTTACAGCAGGACATCAATAGGATGCAAAACTGGGCTGAGAAGTGGCAGATGGAGTTCAACCTAGATAAGTGTGAGGTGGTTCATTTTGGTAGGTCAAATATGACGGCAGAGTATAGTATTAATGGTAAGACTCTTGGCAGTGTGGAGGATCAGAGGGATCTTGGGGTCCGAGTCCATAGGGCATTCAAAGCTGCTGTGCAGGTTGACTCTGTGGTTAGGAAGGCAAACGGTGCATTGGCCCTTATCAACCATGGGATTGAGTTTAGGAGCTGAGAGGTAATGCTACAGCTATATAGGACCCTGGTCAGACCCCACTTGGAGTACTGTGCTCAGTTCTGGTCACCTCAGTACAGGAAGATGTAGAAACTATAGAGAGGGTGCAGAGGAGATTTACAAGGATGTTGCCTGGATTGGGGAGCATGTCTTATGAGAATATGTTGAGTGAATTTAGCCTTTTCTTCTTGGAGCGATGGAGCATGAGAGGTGACCTGATAGAGGTGTATAAGATGATGAGAGGCATTGATCATGTGGATAGTCAGAAGCTTTTTCCCAGGGCTGAAATAGCTAACACAAGAGGGCACAGTTTTAAGGTGCTTGGAAGAAGGTACAGAGGAGATGTCAGGAGTAAGTTTTTTACGCAGAGAGTGGTGAGTGTGTGGAATGGGCTTCCGGTGATGCTGGTTGAGGTGGATACGATAGGGTCTTTTAAGAGACTCCTGGATACATGGAGCTTAGAAAAATAGAGGGCTATGGGTAGACTTAGGTAATTTCTAAGGTAAGTACATGTTTGGCACAGCATTGTGGGTCGAAGGGCCTGTATTGTGCCATAGTTTTTCTATGTTTCTATTCTCCTGAGGCATGATCCCCAATCCAGGCAACATCCCTGTAAATCTCCTCTGCACCCTTTCTATAGATTCCACATCCTTCCTGTAGTGAGGTGACCAGAACTGAGCACAGTACGCCAAGTGGGGTCTGACCTAGGTCCCACTGTAACCTCTGACAGCCCTCCACACTATCCACAACAGCCCAACCTTTGTGTCATCAGCAAATTTACTAACTCATCCCTCCACTTCCTCATCCAGGTCATTTATAAAAATCACGAAGAAAAGGGGTTCCAGAACAGATCCCTGAGGCACACCACTGGTCACCGAACTCCCTGCAGAATATGACCTGTCTACAACCACTCTTTGTCTTCTGTGGGCAAGCCAGTTCTGGAACCACAATGCAATGTCTCCTTGGATCCCATGCCTCCTTACTTTCTCAATAAGCCTTGCATGGGGCACCTTATCAAATGCCTTGCTGAAATCCATATACACTACATCTACTCCTCTACCTTCATCAATGTGTTTAGTCACATCCTCAAAATATTCAGTCAGGCTCATAAGGCACGATCTGCCTTTGACAAAGCCATGCTGACTATTCCTAATCATATTATGCCTCTCCAAATGTTCATAAATCCTGCTTCTCAGGATCTTTTCCATCAACTCACCAACCATTGAAGTAAGACTTACTGGTCTATAACTTCCTGGGCTATCTCTACTCCCTTTCTTGAATAAGGGAACAACATCTGCAACCCTCCAATTCTCTGGAACCTCTCCTGTCTCCATTGATGATGCAAAGATCATTGCCAGAGGCTCAGCAATCTCCTCTCTCGCCTCCCACAGTAGCCTGGGGTACACCTCGTCTGGACTCAGTGACTTATCCAACTTGATGCTTTCCAAAAGCTCCAGCATATTCTCTGTCTACATGCTCAAGCTTTTCAGTCCGCTGTAACTCATCCCTACGATCACCAAGATCCTTTTCCGTAGTGAATACTGAAGCAAAGTATTCATTGTACCTCAGCTATCTCCTCCAGTTCCACACACACTTTTTTTTTAGATGATGAAGATATGTAGACCTCTTTTATTGTCATTTAGTAATGCATGCATTAAGAAATTATACAATATTTCCTCCGGTGTGATATCACAAAACACAGGACAGACCAAAACTGAAAAAACTGACAAAACCACATAATTATAACGTATAGTTACAACAGTTACAACTTTTCCACTAATTGGTCCTATTCTCTGATGCCTTATTCTCTTGCTCTTCACATACATTTCTTTTCTTCTTGACTGGATTAACAACAGCTTTTGTACATCATGGTTCCTGTACCTTACCATCCTTTCCCTGTCTCACTGGAACGGACCTATGCAGAATGCCACACAAATATCCACTGAACATTTGTCACTTTTCTACCGTACGTTTCCCTAAGATCATCTGTTCCCAATTTATGCTTCCAAGTTCCTGCCTGATAGCTTCATATTTCCCCTTACTCCAATTAAACGCTTTTCTAACTTGTCTGTTCCTATCCCTCTCCAATGCTATGGTAAAGGAGATAGAATTATGACCACTACCTCCAAAATGCCCTCCCACTGAGAGACCTGACACTTGACCAGGTTCATTTCCCAATACCAGATCAAGTACAGCCTCTCCTCTTGTAGGCTTATCTACATATTGTATCAGGAAACTATCCTGAACACACCTAACAAACTCCAACTCATCTGAACCCCTTGCTCTAGGAAAATTCTAATCAAAATGGGGAAATTAAAATCTCCCACCATGAAAACCCTGTTATTATTGCATCTTTCCAGAATCTGTCTCCCTATTTGTTCCTAGATGTCCCTGTTACTACTGGGTGGTCTATAAAAAACATCCAGTTGAGTTATTGACCCTAACTTCCACCCACAGAGACTCAGTAGACAATACCTCCATGACTTCCTCCTTTTCTGCAGCCGTGACACTATCTCTGATCAGCTGTGCCATGCCCCTACCTCTTTTGCCTCTCTCCCTGTCCTTTCTGAAACATCTAAACCCTGGCTCTCTAAGTAACCATTCCTGCCCCTGAGCCATCCAAGTCTCTGTAATGGCCACAACGTCATAGCTCCAAGTTTAATGGATATGGCTAGTTGGTCATCAGCTAACTGAATGACAGAGAAGACTGTGGGGGTTGCTGAGTTCCCCTGTGTTATTTATGGCAAAGCAAGGTCCATACCTGCCCTTACAAGTGACAACAAAGTCCACCGTGGATTTGTGATGAAAACCAGTGGAGATGTGAACATTGGTCATTCCAGCAATCCTGACTGCAAAAAGACCATCTGACAGGGAACAAATGCACATTTCACACTTGTGCTACTTGTAGTACTGTAATTCAAAGATATCTATACTTTCAAGCTAATACACCTTGTACATTAAATTATTACTTCAGATTACTTATATATGCTTAAATCTGAAATTTTTTTGTCAGCTTCTAAGTGCAATATCTCAGTCAGTAGTGCAGGTTTAAACTCCTACTCATACATTAGAATAATTATTATTACTCATCTTCTCTTTCCTCACATATCCATCAATGCAGGGTTGCCGGCTGCCCAGTGATATTGGTCATACACATTGTTCTGTCCTAGCTGGGTCTGATCTTTGGATGTATAGCTTGATAATTTGCCAGTGGCTTCATCCAGCTGAATCTCCATCCTGGAGCTACCGTAATCTAACCTAATCTAATCCAGCATTGTTACAAGGCCACAAGTTATAGGAGCAGAATTAGGTAATTTAGCCATTGAGTGTGATCATGGCTGACCAATTTTCCTCTCAGCTCCAATCTTCTGCCCTGACTAAACAAGAATCTATCAACCTCTGCCTTAAATATACCCTATAACTTGGCCTCCCCAGCTGTTTGTGGTAACAAATTCCACAGATGGCAAAAGAAATTCCTCCTCATCTCTTTTCTAAATGGACATCAAGCTATTCTGAGGCTGTGTCCTCTTGTTTTTGACTTCCCCACCATAAGAGATATCCTCTCCGCACCCACTCTATTGAGACTTTCAACATTCAATAGGTTTCAATTAGATTCCCCCCCCCCCCATTCTTCTGAATTCCAATGAGTACAGGTCCAGAAGCATCAAACACTCCTCATATGATAAGCCTTTCAATCCAGGAATCATTCTTGTGAACCCTTTTTGAACCCTCTCCAATGTCAGCACATCTTTTCTTAGATAAGTGGCCCAAACAGCTCACAATACTTCAAATGAGATCTCACCAGTGCTTTCTAAAGCCTCAGCATTACATCCTTGTTCACCGACAACAGCATGTATTAAGAAACTCAACCAATTTCTCATACAGTCTATGAATATTATTTTGGACATGGTATTTACCCACAACGGTGATGTTGGTTTCAAAGTAGCCGTATCTGTAGAGGTTACAGCTGACAGAAGAAGCCTCTCGCCTCAGCAGCAGTAGTGGCAATGGACCGTCGGTTGTTGTGGAACCTGCCAAGGAAATAATGATCAGAAACATAACATTTGAAGGTAAGTTTATTTTTAAAATCATTTGTCAATCTTGGCTGTTTGAAGATTATGAGTGATATTTTAATTCCCTCTGTATGTAGAAAATTAGAAAACTGATAGGTTTGAAATATAAGCAACACACACAAAATACTGGAGGAACTCAGCAGGCTAAGCAGCATCTATGGGTATACTTGACACTTTGGGCAGAGAATCTGCAGATTTTCTTTTGTTAAGTTTAAATTGTACATGGTTTACTTTCTTTTAAAGGTTAGCTTTATTTGTTTGTTTGCTTATTTAGAGATTCAGTATGGAACATGCCGTTCCGGCCAGCAAGCCACACCACTCAGCAACTCACCAATTTAACACTGGCCTAATCACAGGACAATTTGCAAGTACCAATTACCCTACTGGCCTACATATCTTTGAACTGTGGGAAGAAACCAGAGCACCTGGAGGAAGCCCACGCATTCACGGAGTGGATATATAAACTCCTTACAGACGATGTCAGAATGGAACTCAAACTCCGACATCCTAAGCTGTACTTGCGTCATGCAAACTGCCATTCTGCTGTGGTGCCTCATCTAGTTATCAGTCCATCATCTGTTTGAGTTCTGCTGTATCAAGATCTTCTGTTCCTGAGTTAATATCCCAACCAAATCATAGCTAACACAGAAGTGCCCTGTGACATAAAATAGAATGAGGTGGCAGATAAATGTGTGGCTGAAGAATTGGAGCAGGGGGCGGCGATTCAGATTTCTGGATAATTGGGACCTCTTCTGGAGCTGGTGTAATTTGTACAAAAGGAACAGGTTGCATTTCAATCCGAGGGGGACCAATATTCTTGCGGGCAGGTTTACTAAAGCTGTTGGGAAAGGTTTAAACTAATAAGACAGGGGGATGGGAACCAGTATGATAGAGCTGAGGATGAGCCAGCAGGTTTACAAACAGATTATGGGTGTAACATGAACGTAAGGAAGGACAAGCCAATATTGGGTACAAATGCAGACAGAGCAAAGAGTTAAATTGTACCACAGAGCCAAAATTCAAAAGGGTGAAGAATGCAAAATGTGCATAGCATTTGGAATAAGGAGGACAAACTTGTGGCGCAATTAGAGATTAGTCGGTATGATGTTGTGGGCATCACTGAGTCGTGGCTGAAAGAAGGCCATAGTTGGGAGCTAAACATCAAAGGATATACTTTGAATCAAAAGGACAGGCAGGAAGGCATAGGCGGTGGTGTGGCTCTGTGGTAAGAGATGGAATTACATCTTTAGAAAGAGGTGACATAGGGTCAGAGAATGTTGAATCTTTGTGGGTGGAGTTAAGAAACTGCAAGGATTAAAAAAAAAAACATGAAAATCATACGTAGGCCACAAAATACTAGCCAACATGTGGGGTTGAGTTTGCAAAGGGAGCTAGAAAAGACATGTAATGTGTAATGTTACAATTGTAATGGGGGGCTTCAATATGCATGGGGATTGAGAAAGTCAGGTTGGTGTTAGATCACAATTTGTTGAATGCCTAAGAGTTATCTTTTCAGAGCAGCTTGCTTGAGCATACTTGGGGAAAGGCTACCCTAGACTGGATGTTGTGTCATAACCCAGGTATTTTTAGGAAGTTTAATGTAAAGCTTCCTAAAGCTTGCGTAGAAGAATGAGGGGAGATTTGATAGAAGTTTATAAAATTATGAGGGGTATAGACAGAGTAAATGTAAATAGGCTCTTTCCACTTAGATTAGGAGAGATAAATACGAGAGGAAATGGCTTTAGGGTGAAAGGGGAGAGGTTTAGGGGGAACATTAGGGGGATCTTCTTCACTCAGAGAGTGGTGGGAGTGTGAAATGAGCTGCCATCTAACGTGGTAAATGTGGGCTCACTCTTAAGTTTTAAGAATAAATTGGATAGATACATGGATGAGAGAGGTCTGGAGGGTTATGGACTGGATGCAGGTCAATGGGACTAGCGGAATAAAGTTTCAGCACAGACTAGAAGGGCTGAATGGCCTGTTTTCTGTGCTGTAGTGTTCTTTGGTTCTATGGTTCTAAAGGAATCAGTAGGAGGCAGTGATAATAATACTGCAATTGATTGAACTATGATTGAATTCATACTGCAAATTGAGATGAAGAAGCATAACTCACAAGTATCAGTATTGCAATGGAATAAAGGAAATTACAGAGGCATTACAAAGGAGCTTGCCAGGTGGATTGGAGGAGGATACTGGCGGGGATGATGGCAGAGCTGAGATGGCTGAAGTTTCTAGGAATAGTTCACAAGGTGCAGGATAGATATGTCCCGCAGAAGAAGATATTCTCAGATAGCAGGGGTAGGCAACCGTGGCTGACAAGGGAAGTTAATGACTGCATGAGAGCCAAGGAAAGGGCTTTCCTTGATAGCAAAAGTGACTGGGAAGCTGGATGATTGGGAAACTTTCAAAATCCAACAAAAGGCAGCTAAAAAAGCTATAGGAAGGGAAAAGATTAAATTTGAGGGCAAGCTAGCCAATATTATAAAGCAGGATACCAAAAGATTTTTTTTTAAGTTATATGAAGAGTAAAAGGGAGGTGGGAGTTGATATTGGATGACTGGAAAATGATGCTGGTGAGGTAGTAATGGGGGACAAAGAAATAACAGATGAACTTAATGGGTACTTTGCATCTGCCTTCACTGTGGAAGACACTAGCAGTGTGCCAGAGGTCCGTGAGTGTCAGGGAGCAGGAGTGAGTGCCATTGCTATGACAAAAGGAAAAAGTGTTAGGCAAACTGAAAGGTCTTAATGTAGATAAGTCACATGGACCAGATGGACTGCTTCACAGAGCCCTGTGAGTGGTTGCTGAAGGGATAACAGATGCATTGATCATGATCTCTCAAGAATCATGATTCTGGCATGGTCCCAGAGGATGAGAAAATTGCAAATGCCACTCAACTCTTTAAAAAGAGATGAAGGCAAAAGAAAGGAAATAATAGGCCAGTTCGCTTAACCTCAGTGGTTAGGAAAGTGTTGGAGTCCATTATTAAGAATGGGGTTTCGGGGTACTTGGAGACTAATGATAAAATAAGACAAAGTCAGCGTAGTTTCTGTCAAGGGAAATCTTGCCTGACAAATTGTCTGTAAAGGCTAACATGAAAGGCACAGTTTAAGGTGCTGGGGAGTAGGTACAGAGGAGATGTCAGGGATAAGTGTTTTACGCAAGGAGTGGTGAGTGCGTGGAATGGGCTGAGGCGAGAGTGGTTGAGGTGGATACAATAGGGTCTTTTCAGAGACTCCTGGATAGATACATGGAACTCAGAAAAATAGAGGGCTATGGGTAACCCTAGGTAATTTCCAAGTAAGTACATGTTCAGCACAGCATTGTGGGCTGAAGGGCCTGTGTTGTGCTGTAGGTTTTCTATGTTTCTATATCTGTTAGAGCTCTTTGAGTAAGTAACAAGCAGGATGGACAAAGGAGAGGCAGTGGATGTCATTTACTTGGATTTTCAGAAGGCATTTGATAAGGTGCCACACATGAGGCTGCTTAACAAGGTAAAATCCTATGGTGTTACAAGAAAGACACTGGCATGTATAGAGGAATGGCTCACAGGCAGGAGGCAGTGAGTGGGCAGCGAGCAGGACTTAAACAAATTGGAAGAATGGACAAAAAAGTGGCAGATGGAATACAGTGTTGGGAAATGTATCTTCATACATTTTGGTAAAAGGAACAATAAATGCAGACTATTATCTAAATGAGAAGAAGGTTCAAACATCGGAGGTGCAGAGAGACTTAGTAGTCCTCATGCAAGACTCCCAGAAGGTTAATTTACAGGTTGAGTGTGATAAAGAAGACAAATGCAATGTTGGCATTTATTTTAAGGGAAATAGAATATAAAAGCAAGGAGATAATGCTGAGCCTTTATAAAACACTAGTCAGGCATTGTCAACAGTCTTGGGCCCCATATCTCAGAAAGGATGTGTTGTCATTGAGAGTCCTGAGGAGGTTCACGAGGATGATTCTAGGAATGAAGGGGTTAACATATGAGGAATGTTTGGCAGCTTTGGGCCTGTACTCACTGGAATTTAGCAGAATGTTGGAGGAGGGGGGAGTTTCTCATTGAAATCTACTGAATGTTCAAAGGGCTAGATAGGGTGGATGTGAAGAGGATGTATCCTGTGGTGGGGGTATCCAGAACTAGAGTACGTGGCCTCAAAATTGAGGGGTGACCTTTTAGAACAGAGGTAAGGAGGAGTTTTTTTTAGCCAGAGTGTGGTGTATCTGTGGAATGCTCTGCCACAGACTGCAGACCAAGTCCATGTGTATATTTGAGGAGGAAGTTGATTGTTTCTTGATTGGTCAGGCATCAAAGGACATGGTGAAAAGGCAGGTGTATGGGATTGAATGGGATCCGGGATCCTCCATGATAGAATGGCGGGGCAGACTCGATGGGTTGAATGGCCTAACTCTGCTCCAATGTCTTATGGTCTTAAGGTTTGACCATATTTACTGGATCTCAATGGTGCTTCAACAGCCTTCAATTTGGAGGAGATATTGTGCAACTTTTTCAATACTGCTCACCATCTTGTATATCTATTTTCATACTCACGTCTTTTTAAAAATTCCTTTACACCCTTTAAATGGAAATTTCATTAATTTAGCCAGAGTTTTTCATTATTTGATTCATTCATTTTGTATTCATTCTACCCAGAATCGGTCTGCAGTTCAAGCATAACACAACTGTTTCTTTAATAATCCTCAATACTCCTTCTAAGTCTACTCTTCAATAGTGCGAACAAAGTGAATCTCTACACTCCATAATTCTAAAGGAAGGTGCAATCTAATCACTGAGAACCCCCAGTTAAGATGCAGCCTTATTGTCAACCCAGTAACTAAGGACAAAAATCTAAATGCCATTCTTCAACCCATTTTTCCAGCTAGTCCAGATCCCTCTGCAAGCTCTGATATTGTATTGAATTGAATTGACTTTATTACTTACATCCTTCATATACATGAGGAGTAAAAATCTTTACATTACGTCTCCATCTAAATGCACAATGTGCAATTTATAGTAATTTATAATAAATAGTATGTACAACAGGACAGTCTATATAATATAGAAATATAATTGAATCAGCGTGAATTAATCAGTCTGATGACCTGGTGGAAGAAGCTGTCCTGGAGCCTGTTGGTCCTGGCTTTTATGCTGCGGTACTGTTTCCCAGATGGTAGCAGCTGGAACAGTTTGTGGTTGGGTTGACTCAGGTCCCAATAATCCTATGGACCGTTTTTACTCACCTGTCTTTGTAAATATCCTGAATTATGTGAAGTTCACAATTACAGATGCACTAGGCTGTCTGCACCACTCTCTGCAGAGTCCTGCGATTGAGGGAAGTACAGTTCCCATACCAGGCAGTGATGCAGCCAGTCAGGATGCTCTCAATTGTGCCCCTGTAGAAAGTTCTTAGGATTTGGGGGCCCATACCAAACTTCTTCAACTACCTGATGTGAAAGAAGCGCTGTTGTGCCTTTTTCACCACACAGTCGATATATAGAGACCACATGAGATCCTCAGTGATGTTTATGCCGAGGAACTTAAAGCTGTTCACCCTCTCATCCCCAGATCCATTGGTGTCAATAGGGGATAGCCTGTCTCCATTCCTCCTGTAGTACACAACCAGCTCCTTTGTGACATTTAGGGAGAGGTTGTTTTCTTGACACCACTGTGTCAGCGTGATGACTTCTTCCCTGTAGGCTGCCTCATTGTTATTTGAAATAAGGCCAATCGATGTAGTATCGTCAGCAAATTTAATTAGCAGATTGAAGCTGTGGGTGGCGGTACAGTCATGGGTATACAGAGAGTAAAGGAGGGGGTTTAGGACACAGCCCTGAGGGGCTCCTGTGTTGAGGGTCAGAGGAGCAGAGGTGAGGGAGCCCACTCTTATCACCTGCCAGTGATCTGACAGGAAGTCCAGGATCCAGCAACACAAAGCAGGGTGAAGGCCAAGGTCTTCCTCATTGTCCACTACACACCCAATCTTGGTGTCATCCACAAATTTGCTGATCCAGTTAACCACATTATCATCCAAATCATTGATATAGATGACAAACAACAATGGACTCAGCACTGATCCCTGCAGCACTCTACCAGTCACAGGCCTCCAGTCAGAGAGCTAACCATCTACTACCACTCTCTGGCTTCTCCCACAAAGCTGATGTCTAATCCAATTTACCACCTCACTTTGAATGCCAAGAAACTGGTCTGGAGATGACAACTGATCAGTTGAGGAGAGCAGAGTCTATTGTTAGAGAAGAAAGGTGACTCAAGCTGTCAGAACCATGTCCTGCAGTCCTCAAAGTCAACTCCTACAACCACCACAAAGGAGGTCCTGGAACCTGAGATTGTGTCACAGGCAGAAGTCTCACCTGGCAAGCAGAGTGACCCATCCCCCTTCAGGAAACATAGAAACATAGAAACATAGAAAATAGGTGCAGGAGTAGGCCATTCGGCCCTTCGAGCCTGCACCGCCATTTATTATGATCATGGCTGATCATCCAACTCAGAACCCAGCCTTCCCTCCATACCCCCTGACCCCTGTAGCCACAAGGGCCATATCTAACTTCCTTTTAAACATAGCTAATGAACTGGCCTCAACAGTTTGCTGTGGCAGAGAATTCCACAGATTCACCACTCTCTGTGTGAAGAAGTTTTTCCTAACCTCGGTCCTAAAAGGCTTCCCCTCTATCCTCAAACTGTGACCCCTCATTCTAGACCTCCCCAACATCGGGAACAATCTTCCTGCATCTAGCCTGTCCAATCCCTTTAGGATCTTATACGTTTCAATCAGATCCCCCCTCAATCTTCTAAATTCCAACGAGTACAAGCCCAGTTCATCCAGTCTTTCTTCATATGAAAGACCTGCCATCCCAGGAATCAATCTGGTGAACCTTCTTTGTACTCCCTCTATGGCAAAGATGTCTTTCCTCAGATTAGGGGACCAAAACTGCACACAATACTCCAGGTGTGGTCTCACCAAGGCCTTGTACAACTGCAGTAGTACCTCCCTGCTCCTGTACTCGAATCCTCTCGCTATAAATGCCAGCATACCGTTCGCCTTTTTCACCGCCTGCTGTACCTGCATGCCCACTTTCAATGACTGGTGTATAATGACACCCAGGTCTCGTTGCACCTCCCCTTTTCCTAATCGGCCACCATTCAGATAATAATCTGTTTTCCTATTTTTGCCACCAAAGTGGATAACTTCACATTTATCCACATTAAATTGCATCTGCCATGAGTTTGCCCACTCACCCAACCTATCCAAGTCACCCTGCATCCTCTTAGCATCCTCCTCACTGCTAACACTGCCACCCAGCTTCGTGTCATCCGCAAACTTGGAGATGCTGCATTTAATTCCCTCATCCAAGTCATTAATATATATTGTAAACAACTGGGGTCCCAGCACTGAGCCTTGCGGTACCCCACTAGTCACCGCCTGCCATTCTGAAAAGGTCCCGTTTATTCCCACTCTTTGCTTCCTGTCTGCTAACCAATTCTCCACCCACACCAATACCTTACCCCCAATACCGTGTGCTTTAAGTTTGCACACTAATCTCCTATGTGGGACCTTGTCAAAAGCCTTTTGAAAATCCAAATATACCACATCCACTGGTTCTCCCCTATCCACTCTACTAGTTACATCCTCAAAAAATTCTATGAGATTCGTCAGACATGATTTTCCTTTCACAAATCCATGCTGACTTTGTCCGATCATTTCACCGCTTTCCAAATGTGCTGTTATCACATCCTTGATAACTGACTCCAGCAGTTTCCCCACCACCGACGTTAGGCTAACCGGCCTATAATTCCCCGGTTTCTCTCTCCCTCCTTTTTTAAAAAGTGGGGTTACATTAGCCACCCTCCAATCCTCAGGAACTAGTCCAGAATCTAACGAGTTTTGAAAAATTATCACTAATGCATCCACTATTTCTTGGGCCACTTCCTTAAGCACTCTGGGATGCAGACCATCTGGCCCTGGGGATTTATCTGCCTTCAATCCCTTCAATTTACCTAACACCACTTCCCTACTAACATGTATTTCGCTCAGTTCCTCCATCTCACTGGACCCTCTGTCCCTTACTATTTCTGGAAGATTATTTATGTCCTCCTTAGTGAAGACAGAACCAAAGTAATTATTCAATTGGTCTGCCATGTCCTTGCTCCCCATAATCAATTCACCTGTTTCTGTTTGCAGGGGACCTACATTTGTCTTTATCAGTCTTTTCCTTTTTACATATCTATAAAAGCTTTTACAGTCCGTTTTTATGTTCTCTGCCACTTTATCCCACAAGAGTAAGAAATCTCCACAGCAATCAAATCTTTAGGCCTGAACGGGACAATTAAAAATTTGCTCTGCTGTGGATATATGTTTATATAGTAGTTATATTATATAGCATAATGTGTACGTGTGTGTGTATACATAATGACTAGACAGCAATACATTATATATTTGAATTGAGACGCATTCTACATTGAGTTGGAGTTTGTAGCTAAGCTGGGAGGGTGTTGTGTGTTTAAGATTTGAGTAATATTATAAATATATTGTTTGATTAAGCATTCTTTGTTTGCTTACATAATACGATATGGGTTATATGTAAGAAGTACATGAATGGCATACATCATTATACCACCATGTCATAGGTGAGCACCTCACTAAGTGAAAAGCTAAGAGTAGACACATATCCCCAGCTCCCGTGTTTTTCTTTCGATTAGTTTCAGGAGTTACAAAACTTAACACTCTCCTTCTACCATCCTCCTCATTTCTAATCTTCTCCATGTTCCCTTTCTTCTCTTACTGATCCATCCTCAGCTTTCACATTCTTCATCTGCTGTTCTTTTGTCTCCTCTCCCTTCTTCCTCTTAACTATACCCATCCAATTCCACACAACTCACATTTGTATTAGGGTGATTAGCATTAGAATGAAATCATGCACCTGGAAATTTATAAGTGTCTGTCCACATTTCTAACATGAGTGCTAAAGTAAGATTGTCCCACTGCCTTTTCACTGTGCAGCTTTGGTATATGCATACGTTTTGAGTTTATACAGGTAGATGCTGTTAAATAAATAAAAGAATCAGTAACAGAAAGTTTAAAAGGCAAAATGCATAAATTTAAAATGAGGACAGAATTTAATCCATGTGCTTAGTCCAGTTATGCCTTCCCTAACCCAGGAAGACTAGGCATGGTTTGAACTCACCATAAGCAATACCCAAAAATCAGAATTATTCTTTTGAAATAGCATAAATAGCTGAGAACATTTGGAAATTTCAAGCCTTGTGGTAAATATCATCTTTATCTGCCATAACTTTAATAATAAGCACGTTGCTATGGTGAAAAAAATACATAAATTCCAATTCCATAGAAACCATAGAAAAACTACAGCACAGAAACAGGCCTTTTGGCCCTTCTTGGCTGTGCCGAACCATTTTCTGCCTAGTCCCACTGACCGGCACACGGACCATATCCCTCCATACACCTCCCATCCATGTATCTGTCCAATTTATTCTTAAATGTTAAAAAATAACCCGCATTTACCACCTCATCTGGTAGCTCATTCCATACTCCCACCACTCTCTGTGTGAAGAAGCCCCCCCAATGTTCCCTTTAAACTTTTTCCCCCTCACCCTTAACCCATGTCCTTATTAACCACATTATCATCCAGATCATTGATATAGATGACGATATAACAATGGACCCAGCACTGATCCCTGTGGCACACCACTAGTCACAGGCCTCCACTCGGAGAAGCAATTCTCTACTACCACTCTTTGGCTTCTTCTATTGAGCCAATGTCTAATCCAATTTACCACCTCTCCATGTATACCTAGCAACTGAATTTTCCTAACTAACCTCCCATGCAGGACCTTGTCAAAGGCCTTACTGAAGTCCATGCAGACAATATCCACTGCCTTCCCTTCATCCACTTTCCTGGTAACCTCCTCGAAAAACTCCAACAGATTGGTCAAACATGACCTACCACTCACAAAGCCATGTTGACTCTCCCTAATAAGTCACTGTCTATCCAAATGCTTGTAGATTCTATCTCTTAGTACTCCCTCCAATAACTTACCTACTACCGACGTTAAACTTACCGGCCTATAATTTCCCGGATTACTTTTCGATCCTTTTTTAAACAACGGAACAACATGAGCCACTCTCCAATACTCCGGCACTTCACCCGTAGACAGCGACATTTTAAATATTTCTGCCAGGGCCCCTGCAATTTCAACACTAGTCTCCTTCAAGGTCCGAGGGAACACCCTGACAGGTCCCGGGGATTTATTCACTTTAGTTTTCCTCAAGACAGCAAGCACCTCCTCCTTTTCAATCTGTACAGTTTCCATGATCTCACTACTTGTTTCCCTTAATTCCATGGACTTCATGCCAGTTTCCTTAGTAAATACAGACGCAAAAAACCAATTTAAGATCTCCCCCATTTCCTTTGGTTCCACACATAGCCGACCACTCTGATCTTCAAGAGGACCAATTTTATCCCTTACAATCCTTTTGCTCTTAATATACCTATAAAAACTCTTTGGATTATCCTTCACTTTGACTGCCAAGGCAATCTCATGTCTTCTTTTAGCCCTCCTGATTTCTTTCTTAAGTATTTTCTTGCACTTCTTATACTCCTCAAGCACCTGATTTACCCCCTGTTTCCTATACATTTCATACAACTCCCTCTTCTTCTTTATCAGAGTTGCAATATCCCTTGAGAACCAAGGTTCCTTATTCCTATTCACTTTGCCTTTAATTCTGACAGGAACATACAAACTCTGCACTCTCAAAATTTCTCCTTTGAAGGCTTCCCACCTACCGATCACATCATTGCCAGAGAACAACCTGTCCCAATCCACGCTTTTTAGATCCTTTCTCATTTCTTCAAATTTGGCCTTCTTCCAGTTCAGAACCTCAACCCTAGGACCAGATCTATCCTTGTCCATGATCAAGTTGAAACTAATGGTGTTATGATCACTGGAACCAAAGTGCTCCCCTACACAGACTTCCGTCACTTGCCCTAACTCGTTTCCTAACAGGAGATCCAATATTGCATCCCCTCTAGTTGGTCCCTCTATATACTGATTTAGAAAACTTTCCTGATCACATTTTACAAACTCTAACCGATCTAGACCCCTAACAGTATGGGAGTCCCAATCAACGTATGGAAAACTAAAATCCCCTACCACCACAACTTTGTTTCCTGCAGTTGCCTGCTATCTCTCTGCAGATTTGCTCTTCCAAGTCTCGTTGACTATTGGGTGGTCTGGAATACAATCCCACTAATGTGGCCATACCTTTCCTGTTTCTTAGCTCCACCCACAAGGACTCAGTAGACAAGCCCTCTAATCTGTCCTGCCTGAGCACTGCTGTAGTATTTTCCCTAACAAGCAATGCTACTCCCCCACCTTTCATTCCTCTGCCTCGATCACATCTGAAACATCGGAACCCTGGAATATTAAGCTGCCAGTCCTGCCCCTCCTGTAGCCAAGTTTCACTAATTGCTATAACGTCATAATTCCACATGTCAATCCACGCCTTCAACTCATCCGCCTTCCCCGCAATACTCCTAGCATTGAAATATATACACCTCAGAAGATTTTTACCAGCACTCACAACCTTTTTATTAGCGGATTTGCTTGAACTTTTAACATCATTTATTTTCACCCCAGCCACACTGTCAGCTCTGGCACTCTGGTTCCCATGCCCCTGCAAATCTAATTTAAAGCCTCCCCAACAGCACTAACAAACCTCCCTGAAAGGATATTGGTCCCCCTGCAGTTCAAGTGTAACCTGTCTTTCTTGTACAGGTCCCACCTGCCCCAGAAGAGGTCCCAATGATCCTGAAATCTGAAACGCTGCCCCCTACACCAGTTCCTCAGCCACTTGTTCATCCTCCAGAGCATCCTATTCCTACCCTCACTGGCACGTAGCACAGGTAGCAATCCTGAGATTACCACCCTTGAGGTCCTGCTTTTCAACTTCCTACCAAGCTCTCTATTAGTTTAATTCCATTAGCTTTTTCAATCTTCTTTCAAAGACGACATGTACCAGCAAAGAAACCTCTACGGTAATATTTAAACGCAAACAACAGGAATTCTGCAGATGCTGGAAATTCAAGCAACATACATCAAAGTTGCTGGTGAACGCAGCAGGCCAAGCAGCATCTATAGGAAGAGGCGCAGTCGACGTTTCAGGCCGAGACCCTTCGTCAGGACTAACTGAAGGAAGAGTGAGTAAGGGATTTGAAAGCTGGAGGGGGAGGGGGAGATGCAAAATGATAGGAGAAGACAGGAGGGGGAGGGATGGAGCCGAGAGCTGGACAGGTGATAGGCAGAAGGGGATATGAGAGGATCATGGGACAGGAGGTCCGGGAAGAAAGACGGGGGGGGGGTGACCCAGAGGATGGGCAAGAGGTATATTCAGAGGGACAGAGGGAGAAAAAGGAGAGTGAGAGAAAGAATGTGTGCATAAAAAAGAGTAACAGATGGGGTACGAGGGGGAGGTGGGGCCTAGCGGAAGTTAGAGAAGTCAATGTTCATGCCATCAGGTTGGAGGCTACCCATACGGAATATAAGGTGTTGTTCCTCCAACCTGAGTGTGGCTTCATCTTTACAGTAGAGGAGGCCGTGGATAGACATGTCAGAATGGGAATGGGATGTGGAATTAAAATGTGTGGCCACTGGGAGATCCTGCTTTCTCTGGCGGACAGAGCGTAGATGTTCTGTAGATGAACCATCTACAGAACATCTACGCTCTGTCCGCCAGAGAAAGCAGGATCTCCCAGTGGCCACACATTTTAATTCCACATCCCATTCCCATTCTGACATGTCTATCCACGGCCTCCTCTACTGTAAAGATGAAGCCACACTCAGGTTGGAGGAACAACACCTTATATTCCGTATGGGTAGCCTCCAACCTGATGGCATGAACATTGACTTCTCTAACTTCCGCTAGGCCCCACCTCCCCCTCGTACCCCATCTGTTACTCTTTTTTATGCACACATTCTTTCTCTCACTCTCCTTTTTCTCCCTCTGTCCCTCTGAATATACCTCTTGCCCATCCTCTGGGTCACCCCCCCCCGTCTTTCTTCCCGGACCTCCTGTCCCATGATCCTCTCGTATCCCCTTCTGCCTATCACCTGTCCAGCTCTCGGCTCCATCCCTCCCCCTCCTGTCTTCTCCTATCATTTTGCATCTCCCCCTCCCCCTCCAGCTTTCAAATCCCTTACTCACTCTTCCTTCAGTTAGTCCTGACGAAGGGTCTCGGCCTGAAACGTCGACTGCGCCTCTTCCTATAGATGCTGCTTGGCCTGCTGCGTTCACCAGCAACTTTGATCTACGGTAATATAACTTCCTTCAATTAGTACCCAATAAACAAGAGTTCACAATTCCAGAATTTTTCTAAACAACGCAATTTACTACTACATTTATTATTCAAAAAAGAATGAACATTAAAACTTACCATTTGTGGGCTCTGAACTGGTCGTTGGGCTCAGGGTGGTAGCAGTCATCTCGGATTCATTTGCAGTGGTCAGTTCAGGTGTCGTAGGTGGGTCAGCGGTTGTCAATTTTACTGTAGTGTTAGCTTCAGGGCTAGTGGACAGCTTAGTCATTGTAGTAAGTTTTGTTGTAGTAGTTGGTTCAGTTGTGGTGGCTGGTTTGGTTGTACTGGTTGGTTCGGTTGTGGTGGCTGGTTTGGTTGTACTGGTTGGTTCGGTTGTGGTTGGATCAGTTGTAGTGGTTGGTTTGGTTGTGGTGGCTGGTTTGGTTGTACTGGTTGGTTCGGTTGTGGTTGGTTCAGTTGTAGTGGTTGGTTTGGTTGTACTCCTCTGTGTGGTTGGTATAGAATCACAAGAAACAGGTATGGTTGCTTTAACAGTCAAGCTGGGATTAAAGTGCCCTGTTTTGGTAAAATTGTGGATAATTGTTGGGCTTTTTGATGCAGATTTATGCCCATCACCAAAGTTCCAACTATAGGATACAGCAGCATTTTTCAAGTAATTGCTGGGGTCGTTGATCTTAACATCAAAGATAACATTTAAATCCTTTACGTAAACTTTATCAGTGGTGTTACGATGGTATTTTTGTGAAATCTGCACATAAGTTGGAATGCGATCTGAAAAAGGGAATCACAACATATACCACATATTTTTCAGAATTAAGATTCACCAAAATGTCTGTCCTTTGAGATTTAACTATACTTGGGATGATTCTGTTTGGCTGTGGACAATCATTTCAGATAGCGACACTCCCTAATTCTAGGTGTTTTTAGCCTGATTAAAGGTGTTAATGGATTGGAATGCCCTGTGATTCCTGTTTCTGTCAGGGATACTATTACAGCTACAGAAAGGGTGGGTAATGTAGCAGGATCCTCTTTTGAGTCAGTATGGGTGGAAGTCAGGAACAGGAAGGGAGCAGTTACTCTATTGGGGGTATTCTATAGGCCCCCTGGTAGCAGCAGGGATACCAAGGATCAGACTGGGAGGCAGATTTTGGAAAGGTGCAAAAATAACAGGGTTGTTATCATGGGTGACTTTAACTTCCCTAATGTTGATTGGCACCTGATTAGTTCCAAGGGTTTAGATGGGGCAGAGTTTGTTAAGTGTGTCCGGGATGGATTCCTGTCACAGTATGTGGACAGGCCAACCAGGGGTAATGCCATACCAGATCTAGTACTAGGTAATGAACCGGGTCAGGCCACAGATGTCTCAGTGGGTGAGCATCTGGGGGACAGTGATCACCGCTCCCTGGCCTTTAGCATTATCATGGTAAAGGATAGAATCAGAGAGGATAGGAAAATTTTTTAATTGGGGAAAGGCAAATTATGAGGCTATAAGGCTAAAACTTGCGGGTGTGAATTGGGATGATGTTCTTGCAGGGAAATGTACTATGGTCATGTGGTCGATGTTTAGAGATCTCTTGCGGGATGTTAGGGATAAATTTGTCCCGGTGAGGAAGATAAAGAATGGTAGGGTGAAGGAACCATGGGTGACAAGTGAGGTGGAAAATCAAGTCAGGTGGAAGAAGGCAGCATACATGAGGTTTAGGAAGCAAGGATCAGATGGGTCTATTGAGGAATATAGAGAAGCAAGAAAGGAGCTTAAGAAGGGGCTGAGAAGAGCAAGAAGGGGGCATGAGAAGGCCTTGGCGAGTAGGGTGAAGGAAAACCCCAAAGCATTCTTCAATTATGTGAAGAACAAAAGGATGACAGGAGTGAAGGTAGGACCGATTAGAGATAAAGGTGGGAAGATGTGCCTGGGGGCTGTGGAAGTGAACCTCAATGAATACTTCTCTTCAGTATTCACCAATGAGAGGGAACTTGATGATGGTGACGACAATATGAGTCAGGTTGATGTTCTGGAGTATGTTGATATTAAGAGAGAGGAGGTGTTGGAGTTGTTAAAATACACTAGGACGGATAAGTCCCCAGGGCCTGACGGAATATTCCCCAGGCTGCTCCACGAGGCGAGAGAAGAGATTGCTGAGCCTCTGGCTAGGATCTTTATGTCCTCGTTGTCCACAGGAATGGTATCGGAGGATTGGAGGGAGGCGAATGTTGTCCCCTTGTTCAAAAAAGGTAGTAGGGATAGTCCGGTTAATTATAGACCAGTGAGCCTTATGTCTGTGGTGGGAAAGCTGTTGGAAAAGATTCTTCAAGATAGGATCTATAGGCATTTAGAGAATCATGGTCTGATCAGGGACAGTCAGCATGGCTTTATGAAGGGCAGATTGTGCCTAACAAGCCTGATAGAGTTCTTTGAGGAAGTGACCAGGCATATAGATGAGGGTAGTGCAGTGGATGTGATCTATATGGATTTTAGTAAGGCATTCGACAAGGTTCCACACGGTAGGCTTATTCAGAAAGTTAGAAGGCATGGGATCTAGGGAAGTTTGGCCAGGTAGATCAGAATTGGCTTGCCTCTAGAAAGCAGAGGGTCGTGGTGGAGGGAGTACATTCAGATTGGAGAGTTGTGACTAGTGGTGTCCCACAAGGATCTGTTCTGGGACCTCTACTTTTCATGATTTTTATTAACGACCTGGATGTGGGGGTAGAAGGGTGGGTTGGCAAGTTTGCAGACAACACAAAGGTTGGTGGTGTTGTAGATAGTGCAGACGGTTGTCGAAGATTGCAGAGAGACATTGGTAGGTTGGAGTAGTGGGCTGAGAAGTGGCAGATGGAGTTCAACCTGGAGAAGTATGAGGTGGTACACTTTGGAAGGACAAACTCCAAGGCAGAGTACAAAGTAAATGGCAGGATACTTGGTAGTGTGGTGGAGTAGAGGGATCTCAGGGTACATGTCCACAGATCCCTGAAAGTTACCTCACAGGTGGATAGGGTAGTTAAGAAAGCTTATGGGGCGTTAGTTTTCATAAGTCGAGGGATAGAGTTTAAGAATCATAATGTAATGATGCAGCTCTATAAAACTCTGGTTAGGCCACACTTGGAGTACTGTGTCCAGTTCTGGTCACCTCACTATAGGAAGGATGTGGAAGCATTGGAAAGGGTACAGAGGAGATTTACCAGGATGCTGCCTGGTTTAGAAAGTATGCATTATGACCAGAGATTAAGGGAGCTAGGGCTTTATTCTTTGGAGAGAAGGAGGATGAGAGGAGACATGATAGAGGTGTACAAGATAATAAGAGGAATAGATAGAGTGGATAGCCAGCGCCTCTTCCCCAGGGCACCACTGCTCAATACAAGAGGACATGGTTTTAAGGTAAGGGGTGGGAAGTTCAAGGGGGATATTAGAGGAAGGTTTTTTACTCAGAGAGTGGTTGGTGCGTGGAATGCGCTGCCTGAGTCAGTGGTGGAGGCAGATACACTAGTGAAGTTTAAGAGACTACTAGACAGGTATATAGAGGAATCTAAGGTGGGGGCTTATATGGGAGGCAGGGTTTGAGGGTCGGCACAACATTGTGGGCCGAAGGGCCTGTACTGTGCTGTACTACTCTATGTTCTAGGCTTTGTTACACCTTCCTTTTCCATATTGGCATGAGTATCCTTGTATTGTTCACTAGAAACAGAGCGCTTCTAAAGCTTGTGTTCAGGTGCAGTAAGCGATTAAGAAATGAAATGGTATATTGGCCTTCACTGCCAGAGCACTGAAGTACAAAATGAAAGGTGTCTTACTGTACTGTACAGAGGGGGGAAAATGAAGGTGAGCAGACAGGTAGTGCAGAGCACCCCTGTAGCCATTCCCCTGAATAATAAGTTTACCATCCTGGGTACTGTTGGCAGGGACGACCAACCAGGTGTGAGTCACGGTGGCAGGGCCTCCGGCACTGAGTCTGACCCTGTGGTGCAGAAGGGTGGGACGGAGAAGAGGAGAGCTGTCGTCATTGGAGACTCTTTAGTCAGGGGAGCAGACAGGAGATTTTGTGGCTGTGAGAAGGATACCCGCATGGTTTGTTGCCTCCCGGGTGCCAGAGTCCGGGATGTCTCTGACCGGGTGCACGACATGCTGGTACAAGAGGGAAAGCAGCCAGAAGTCGTGATACATGTTGGAACCAACGACATGGGCAGGAAGAAGGATGAGGTCCTGAAGTGTGAGTTTCGGGAATTAGGCAGAAGGCTGAAGAACAGGACCTCATAATGGCTTTCTCAGGATTGCTGCCAGTGCTACGTGACAGAGATGGTAAGAATTGGAGGAGATGGTAGTTGAATGCGTGGCTGAGGAGTTGGTGCAGGGAGCAGGGTTTTAGATTTTTAGATCATTGGGATCTCTTCTGGGGAAGGTGGGACCTGTACAGACTGGATGGGTTGCACCTGAACTCGAGGGGGAGCAATATCCTCGCAGGTAGGTTTGCTAGCATGGTTCGGGAGGGTTTAAACTAATTTGCAAGGGGGATGGGATCTGGAGCAATAGAGCAGTGAAAGAAGTGCATGGAGTAAAGCCAGATCTAACATACAGAGAGGCTTTGAGGAGAGAGAAGCAGAATAAACGGTGTAAAGGTAGTAAGGTAGAAGGGCTGAAATGTGTGTACCTCAATGCAAGAAGCATCAGGAACAAAGGTGATGAACTGAGAGCTTGGATACATACATGGAATTATGATGTAGTGGCCATTACAGAGACTTGGCTGGCACCAGGGCAGGAATGGATTCTCAATATTCCTGGATTTCAGTGCTTTAAAAGGGATACAGAGGGCAGAAAAAGGGGAGGAGGGGTGGCATTACTGGTCAGGGATACTATTACAGCTACAGAAAGGGTGGATAATGTAGCAGGATCCTCTTTTGAGTCAGTATGGGTAGAAGTCAGGAACAGGAAGGGAGCAGTTACTCTACTGGGGGTATTCTATAGGCCCCCTGGTAGCAGCAGAGATACCGAGGAGCAGATTGGGAGGCAGATTTTGGAAAGGTGCAAAAATAACAGGGTTGTTATCATGGGTGACTTTAACTTCCGGAATATTGATTGGCACCTGATTAGTTCCAAGGGTTTGGATGGAGCAGAGTTTGTTAAGTGTGTCCAGGATGGATTCCTGTCACAGTATGTTGACGGGCCGACTAGGGGGAATGTCATACTAGATCTAGTGTTAGGTAACGAACCGGGTCAGGTCACAGATCTCTCAGTGGGTGAGCATCTGGGGGACAGTGACCACCGCTCCCTGGCCTTCAGCATTATCATGGAAAAGGATAGAATCAGAGAGGACAGGAAAATTTTTAATTGGGGAAGGGCAAATTATGAGGCTATAAGGCTAGAACTTGCGGTGTGAATGGAGATGATGTTTTTGCAGGGAAATGTACTATGGACGTGTGGTCGATGTTTAGAGATCTCTTGCAGGATGTTAGGGATAAATTTGTCCCAGTATGTTGCAAGGGCGTGGCTGGGAACGAACCCAAGTGCAGGACACAGAGGCTGAGGCAGAGTCGTTAGGCGTAGCACCTCCGCGAATGGGGAGCCGATATCCAGGAGACGATGCGAAGCTCAGAACTGACAGTTTTCAGGAATAGGAAACAAGGTTTACTCTCACAAGAGTCGACCAACGAGCTGGCAGCTTCTTGCTGTGGTCGCAGGGTTTTTATCCTGCCGTTTGATCGGAAGCAGGTGCATGTAGTTATTGGTACTTGGGAATGATTGGAATCTAAATGAGGTGATCGAGGCCCAAATCTTGAGGCAAATGGCAAGGTGGGGGATTGCCAGACGGGACCATGACACGGTAAGGAAGATAAAGAATGGTAGGGTGAAGGAACCATGGGTGACAAGTGAGTCTATTGAGGAATATAGGGTAGCAAGAAAGGAGCTTAAGAAGGGGCTGAGGAGAGCAAGAAGGGGGCATGAGAAGGCCTTGGCAAGTAGGGTAAAGGAAAACCCCAAGACATTCTTCAATTATGTGAAAAACAAAACGATGACAGGAGTGAAGGTAGGACTAAATAGAGATAAAGGTGGGAAGATGTGCCTGGAGGCTGTGGAAGTGAACGAGGTCCTCAATGAATACTTCTCTTCAGTATTCACCAATGAGAGGGAACTTGATGACGGTGAGGACAATATGAGTGAGGTTGATGTTCTGGAGCATGGTGATATTAAGGGAGAGGAGGTGTTGGAGTCGTTAAAATACATTAGGACGGATAAGTCCCCAGGGCCTGATGGAATATTCCCCAGGCTGCTCCACGAGGTGAGGGAAGAGATTGCTGAGCCTCTGGCTAGGATCTTTATGTCCTCGTTGTCTAATGGAATGGTACCAGAGGATTAGAGGGAGGCGAATGTTGTCCCCTTATTCAAAAAAGGTAGGAGGGATAGTCCGGGTAATTATAGACCAGTGAGCCTTAAGTCTGTGGTGGGAAAGCTGTTGGAAAAAATTCTTAGGGATAGGATCTATGGGCATTTAGAGAATCATGGTCTGATCAGGGACAGTCAGCATAGCTTTGTGAAGGGCAGATCGTGTCTAACAAGCCTGATAGAGTTCTTTGAGGAGGTGACCAGGCATATAGATGAGGGTAGTGCAGTGGATGTGATCTATATGGATTTTAGTAAGGCATTTGACAAGGTTCCACACAGTAAGCTTATTCAGAAAGTCAGAAGGCATGGGATCCAGGGAAGTTTGGCCAGGTGGATTCAGAATTGGCTTCCCTGCAGAAGGCAGAGGGTGGTGGTGGAGGGAGTACATTCAGATTGGAGGGTTGTGACTAGTGGTGTCCCACAAGGATCTGTTCTGGGACCTCTACTTTTCATGATTTTTATTAACGACCTGGATGTGGGGGTAGAAGGGTGGGTTGGCAAGTTTGCAGACAACACAAAGGTTGGTGGTGTTGTAGATAGTGTAGAGGATTGTCAAAGATTGCAGAGAGACATTGATAGGATGCAGAAGTGGGCTGAGAAGTGGCAGATGGAGTTCAACCTGGAGAAGTGTGAGGTGGTACACTTTGGAAGGACAAACTCCAAGGCAGAGGACAAAGTAAATGGCAGGGTACTTGGTTGTGTGGAGGAGCTGAGGGATCTGGGGGTACATGTCCACAGATCCCTGAAAGTTGCCTCACAGGTAGATAGGGTAGTTAAGAAAGCTTATGGGGTGTTAGCTTTCAAAAATTGAGGGATAGAGTTTAAAAGTCGCAATGTAATGATGCAGCTCTATAAAACTCTGGTTAGGCCATACTTGGAGTACTGTGTCCAGTTCTGGTCGCCTCACTATAGGAAGGATGTGGAAGCATTGGAAAGGGTACAGAGGAGATTTACCAGGATGCTGCCTGGTTTAGAGAGTATGGGAGATTAAGGGAGCTAGGGCTTTACTCTTTGGAGAGAAGGAGGATGAGAGGAGACATGATAGAGATATACAAGATATTAAGAGGAATAGATAGAGTGGATAGCCAGCGCCTCTTCCCCAGGGCACCACTGCTCAATACAAGAGGACATGGCTTTAAGGTAAGGGGTGGGAAGTTCAAGGGGAATATCAGAGGAAGGTTTTTTACTCAGAGAGTGGTTGGTGCGTGGAGTGCACTGCCTGAGTCAGTGGTGGAGGCAGGTACACTAGTGAAATTTAGGAGACTACTGGACAGGTATATGGAGGAATTTAAGGTGGGGGGTTATATGGGAGGCAGGGTTTGAGGGTCAGCACAACAATGTAGGCCGAAGGGCCTGTACTGTGCTGTACTATTCTATGTTCTATGTTCTAGTATTGTCAGGCTTGCATTAACAATTCACTAGATCCTAGGGTGCTCAATCTATCATATGATGAAGGAGTGAGAGGGCTGGCCACTAGTCCTTTCAGTTTAGAAATGAGTGTTGGCCTCATTGAAACATACAAAATTCTCAGGAGGTTTAATAAGGTGGATGATTTCCCTGGCTAAAAGGTCTAACACTGGGGGTCATGATTATGAAAGAAAGGCTTGGTTATTTAGGACAAAAGCCAGGAACTTACTAACTGTGCACAGCCAGACACTGTTAGCATTTTTTGTCCCCTTATTTTTAATAAAAGATTTATTATCCTTCAAGGCAGCCATAGAGTCATAGAAAAATACACCACAGAAACAGGCCTTTCGGCCCATCTAGTCCATGCTGAAATCATTTAAACTGCCTCCTCCCATTGAGCTGCACCCGGACCATAGCCCTCCATACCACTACCATCCATGTCCCTATCCAAACCTCTCTTCAACAATGGAATTGAGCTCACATGCACCAGTTGTGCTGACAGCTCATTCCACACTCTCATGACCCTCTGAATGAGGAAGTTTCACCTCACATTCCCCTTAAACTTTTCACCTTTCACCCCTAATCCATGACCTCTAGTCGTAGTCCCACTCAACATCAGTGGAAAAAGCCTACATGGATTTACCCTATCTATACCTCTCATAATTTTGTATATCTCTATCAAATCTCCTGTCATTCTTCTAAGGAATAAAATTCTAACCTATTCAATCTTTCCTTATAACTCAGGTCCTCCAATCCCAGCAACATCCTTGCAAATTTTCTCTGTACTCTTTCAATGTTATTTATATCTAGCTATAGACAGATTGCCTGATAAGGAAAGGTCAAATGACTTGACTTTGAACTAAGTGAAATTTATTGGAGAAGATTTTTTTTTTCTTAGGGGATTCTAAATGGGTAAGTGCTGTGGGTACATTCTCCTCGTATGGGAGTCAAAAACAAGAGGGGACCATTTGAGAATAAAGGGATATCTATTTAAGGCTGAGATGGGGAGAACATCTTTTCTGAAATGATTGTGAGTCTTTGGAATTCCTGGCCTCAGAAAGTTGTGGAAACCGAATCCTTGAGTTTGCTTAAAGTTGGGATAGATGGAGATTTTAATTGGTGTGGGAACCAAGGGCGAGGATAGGGAAGTGTACTGTTCATCTTTACTGATGTTAATGCAACATCACTGCGCTACACAGTGATTTTTACCACAGGAGAAACAAAGACAGCAATACTCTCAGTTCCAAATCCTACTTCAAATCGCATGTCATTCTCTCTTGGATGCTAATTACTCTCCAGTGTTTTGGGGTCATGTACCCCAGGTTAATTAAATCCAAATTTGCATTGTTAGGAAGTTCTACCTGTGGAGGGATGAAAACAAGGCTTACTGATATAAAAAAAGAATTTGGGGAAGAATGCTCTGGGAGGGTGGGGTGGGTTGGACACAGGATAGATCAGGAGAGAAGCACAGCAACGATTAGAAGCTGAAGGCATGAACTGTTAAGAGTGGAATTAGTAGTGAGTATTTTTACCCTACTAACTTGAAACCCTCAGGGTGAGACTCTGGAGGGACAATTCCAAAATCCCTACCATGTAGTCGGGAATCAATTCTGCAAAACCATACCAAGGCATTTGGTCAAGCTTTGTACAAGTTTGTAAATTGACTTTCTGTGGATGATAAACTATTTCATTCCAACGAATCCAAGAAACACAATGGCGAGCCACTCAGATGAAGGAGGAGTGCGGGAAGGAAAGATGTAATGACGCAGAGGATTTCATACTGTTAGATGTATAAGTTTATCTTCATTGGAAGAATCCGAATTTGATTTTCTGCAAGAACTGATTATTTTTGCAAAGACTTTGATAAGTTACTGAATAAGATTTACTTTGTTTAAAAGTTGTCATGTTGGAGAATTGTTGAGAAAAGTGCTAAACTGTGTATATATTTTTGAATTTGAATTTAAACTTGTAGGTATACTGCCTGGAACTGAAACTGAAGTTAACTATAATATTCAAGAATAGGAATTATATTTGGATTTCTAACTAACTACGGATAAGTAAGAAGGAAAGTTTAGTCTGTAAACTTTTAAATAGGGAATAACACCAGATCTAATTGGTTAGATAAACTGGAGTGACAAAGGTTATTCTAATGAATATCACTGATTCTAATTAACAAAGAATTTGTTGTGGTTTGATATCTAAGATTTGGAACCTAAACAGAATGTTTGAATTTTGAATTGTTTTGCTCATGTAAATATTTTGTACATACTGTTTTTTTCTTATAAAACAAAACCTCATTTCCAAAAGTGTGTGGTTTCTATTCACTGCCTCCTTCCAATACCTAGAGGCTTCTGATTCCTACTAGCACCTGGTGTAATTTGGTTTTCTGAAGACTTCAGCGACTAGTCACACAGGATAAGACTGGTGCTGCACAAGTGTTACAGTCAGAATCCTGGAAGCTCTCATTTAACACTATTCAATTTGCCTCTGATCTGAATGGGGCCTTCCAGGGCAGTGTGGGTCAGGTCATTCTGTTGGCCATATTTTGACCTCAGGCATATTTTCTTGTGCCATTCTGTTCAGTGAGTCTATATTGGCCTCCAGGGCAAGACCAGTTAACCCTTTCTCCCACTTGTTTTGCTGTATTCTCTTCTACATGCCAACTAATGCCATCCTGATTCTCCCATCACTCACCTACAATTAAGAGCAATTTACAGAAACCAATTAAACTAGTATCTTTTAAGTCCTTACTCTTAAGGACTTACACCATTATTCCCACAGTCCTGATTGATAAGCTACAGAACCTGGGCCTCTGTACCTCTCTCTGTAATTGGATCCTCGACTTCCTGACCAGAAGACCACAATCTGTGCGGATTGGTGATAATATCTCCTCCTTGCTGATGATCAACACTGGTGCACCTCAGCGGTGTGTGCTTAACCCACTGCTTTACTCTTTCTATACCCTTGAATATGTGGCTCGGTATAGCTCAAATACCATCTATAAATTTGCTTATGATACAACCTTTGCTGGGAGAATCTCAGATGGAGATGGGAGAGCGTACAGGAGTGAGGTATGCCGGCTAGTTGAGTGGTGTCGCAGCAACAACCTGGCACTCAATGTCAGTAAGACGAAAAAACTGATTGTGGACTTCAGGAAGGGTAAGGCAAGGGAACACCAACCAATTCCCATAGAAGGATCAGAAGTGGAGAGAGTGAGCAATTTCAAGTTCCTGGATATCAAGGCTCTGAGAATCTAACCTGGTCCCAACATATCAATGCAGCGATAAAGAAGGCAAGATAGCACCATATTTCAGTAGGAGTTTGAGGAGATTTGATTTGTCACCTGAAACACTTGAAAACTTCTATAGAAGTACCATGGAGAGCATTCTGACAAGCTGCATCACTGTCTGGTATGGGGTGGGGGCTACTGCACAGGACTGAAAAAGGCTACAGAAAGTTGTAAAATTAGTCAGTTCCATCTTGGATATTAGCCTCTGTAGTATCCAAGACATCTTCAAGGAGTGGTGCCTCATAAAGGCAGCATCCATTATTAAAGACCCCTGTCACCCAGAATATACCCTCTTCTCATTGTTACCATCAGGAAGGAGGTACAGAAGCCTAAAGGCACACACTCAATGATTCAGGAACAACTTCTTCCCCTCTGCCATCCAATTCCTAAATGGACATTGAACCCATAAACCCTACCTCACCTTTTTTTAATATTATTTCTGCACTATTTTTAATCTATTTACTATACATATACTTATTGTAATTGATTTACTTATTTTTTTCTTCCTATTTTATATATTGCTGCTAAGTTAACAAATTTCACAACATATGCTGGTGATAACAAACCGGATTCTGATTCTCTTCAGGACAATTGTGGGACAGCACATACGTACACTATTCTCTCCAGATCACTCTCCATTCTTCATTATTCTCTCTGGACAATTCTCCATTCTTCATTATTCTCTCCAGGTTACTCTCCATTCTTCATTATTCTCTCTGGGTCACTCTCTGTTCTTCGTTATTTTCTCCAGGTCACTCTTCATTATTCTCTCCAGATTACTTTTCATTCTTCATTATTTTCTCCAGATCACTCTTCATTCTTCATTATTCTCTCCAGGTTACTCTCCATTCTTCATTATTCTCTCTGGGTCACTCTCTGTTCTTCATTATTTTCTCCAGGTCACTCTTCATTATTCTCTCCAGATTACTTTTCATTCTTCATTATTTTCTCCAGATCACTCTTCATTCTTCATTATTCTCTCCAGGTTACTCTCCATTCTTCATTATTCTCTCTGGGCCACTCTCTGTTCTTCATTATTTTCTCCAGGTCACTCTTCATTATTCTCTCCAGATTACTTTTCATTCTTCATTATTCTCTCCAGGTCACTCTCCATTCTTCATTATTCTCTCCAGGTCACTCTTCATTCTTCATTATTCTCTCTGGATAATTCTCCATTTTTCATTAATCTCTCCAGGTTACTCTCCATTCTTCATTATATTCTCCAGACCTAACTCTATTCTCCTTTATTGCTGAATTCTTTCAACAGTCAGTCTACACTGTTTTAAGAAGGCAGTTCACAGTCTGGGCCCTGACTATACATGCTGGCCTTGCCACTTCAAAGTTCAAAAAGTTCAAAGCAAGTTTATTATCGAGATATGTATATGTTGCCATCTACTACCCTGAGATTCATTTTCTTGCAGGCATTTCAGTAGAATAAAGAAATACAGGAGAGACAGTAAAAACTACACACAAAGACTGACAAACAGGCAATGTGAAAAAGACTGTGCAAACGCACAAAAAAATCAAACAATAGACAGATAATTGATAGATAGATGGTAGATGCTGTAGATCACAGGTAGACAGATAGATCGATAGAAAGATAGATAATACTGAGAACATGAGATGTAGGGTCCTTGAAAGTGAGACCATTGATTGTGGAATCAGTTCAGAGTTGAGGTGAGTGAAATTATACACTTAAAATCTACGCAACAGTTCACAATATACGTTAATGATTTGGAAGAGGGGATTGAGTGTAGTGTATCAAAGTTTGCTAATGACACTAAATTGAGTGGAAAAGAAAATTGTGCAGAGGATGTGCAGAGACTTCAGAGAGATACATTTAGATTCAGTGAGTGAGCAAGGGTCTAACAGATAGAATACAATGCTGGTAAATGTGAGTTCAGATTATTATTTCAATGATGAAAGATTGCAGCATGCTGTTGTGCAAGGGACTCGGTAGTGTTTGTGTGTGAATCACAAAAGGTTGGTTTGCAGGTGCAACAGTTTAACAAAAAGGCAAATGGAATGCTATGGCCTTCATTGCTACAGAGAATGAATTTAAGAGCAGGGAGATAATGCTACAACTGTACAGGGTACTGGTGAGGTCACAACTGGAGTGGATAGTGAGGTCAGCAAAGAAGATCATCGGGGTCTCTCCTCCCGCCATCACAGACATTTACACCACACGCTGCATCCGTAAAGCAAACAGCATTATGAAGGACCCCACGCACCCCTCATACAAACTCTTCTCCCTCCTGCCATCTGGCAAAAGGCACCGAAGCATTCGAGCTCTCATGACCAGACTATGTAACAGTTTCTTCCCCCAAGCCATCAGACTCCTCAATACCCAGAGCCTGGACTGACATAACCTACTGCCCTCTACTGTGCCTATTGTCTTGTTTATTATTTATTGTAATGCCTGCACTGTTTTGTGCACTTTATGCAGTCCTGGGTAGGTCTGTAGTCTAGTGCAGTTTTGTGTTGTTTTACGTAGTTCAGTTTAGTTTTTGTATTGTTTCATGTAGCACCATGGTCCTGAAAAACGTTGTCTCGTTTTTACTGTGTACTGTACCAGCAGTTATGGTCGAAATGACAATAAAAAGTCACTTGACTTGACTTGCATGCAGACCTGGCCTCTGTACTTGAGTAAGGAAATTGAGTCATCTGAGACTATACTCGCTGGAATTCAGAAGAACGGGTCATTGACGGGCCGATGGCGGACATCTCAAACTCACCTGTAACAGTGTATGGGTCACTTGCCGTTGCAATGGGGGTGTATTTTCTTCTGTGATGATCTCTTCGATAAACAGACACCTCCATCAAATGGTCACCAAGAGTGATGTTGGTCGTATTGATTGAAAGGGTCATACTGGTGCCCCCAGTTCTTTGATAGTATTGGCCTGAATATCAAACAGTTTTATTTAGGAGATTATCTCAAGGGAATAATTAGAGACTTGAAGGAAATGTTTTTGTACTCACCTTGCGTGTGCCAAATATAAACAAAATTTCTGCGTCTCCAGTCTAATTGTCTGGGAAAGATTTGTCCATCTGGGAAGATGTTACATTTGGAAAATTTGGTGCAGTTAAACCAACCATAGTCATCAATCCAGGAAGTCCAGTTATACACGTATTGACCCGGAAAGAATATAGATACTGAAAAATAAAAGGTTTTGTTAGTACCATTCGTGTGTCATCTTTAGAAATCTACGCACGTCTTCCAATAAAACAAAATGTTATTCTTTAGATCTCCACATGACAGAAAAGTTATGAATTGTTATAAATCAGCATGATTTTATCATTAAAATATCTTGTTGAATACCTACAAAATAAAACATTTTAAAAGTCATCTGATTTTCATTGTGACCATAAGATCATAAGACAAAGGAGCAGAAGTAGGCCATTCGGCCCATCGAGTCTGCTCCGCCATTTTATCATGAGATGATCCATTCTCCCATTTAGTCCCACTCCCCCGCCTTCTCACCATAACCTTTGATGCCCTGGCTACTCAGATATCTATTAATTTAAATACACCCTTAAATAAACCCAATGACTTGGCCTCCACTGCTGCCCGTGGCAACAAATTCCATAGATTCACCACCCACCGACTAAAAAAATTTCTTCGCATTTCTGTTCTGAATGGGCGCCCTTCAATCCTGAAGTCATGCCCTCTCATACTAGACTCCCCCATCATGGGAAACAACTTTGCCACATCCACTCTGTCCATGCCTTTTAACATTCGAAATGTTTCTATGAGGTCTCCCCTCATTCTTCTAAACTCCAAGGAATACAGTCCAAGAGCGGACAAACGTTCCTCATATGTTAACCCTCTCATTCCCGGAATCATTCTAGTGAATCTTCTCTGTACCGTCTCTAATGTCAGCACATCCTTTCTTAAATAAGGAGACCAAAACTGCCCACAGTACTCCAAGTGAGGTCTCACCAGCGCCTTATAGAGCTTCAACATCACATCCCTGCTCCTATACTCTATTCCTCTAGAAATGAATGCCAACATTGCCTTCGCCTTCTTCACTACCGACTCAATCTGGAGGTTAACTTTAAGGATATCCTGTACAAGGACTCTCAAGTCCCGTTGCATCTCAGAACTTTGAATTATTTCCCCATTTAAATAATAGTCTGCCTGTTTATTTTTTCTGCCAAAGTGCATAACCATACACTTTCCAACATTGTACTTCATTGTACTTCCTTCAGTTAGTCCTGACGAAGGGTCTCGGCCTGAAACGTCGACTGCGCCTCTTCCTATAGATGCTGCTTGGCCTGCTGCGTTCACCAGCAACTTTGATGTGTGTTGCTTGAATTTCCAGCATCTGCAGAATTCCTGTTGTTTGTACTACATTTGCCACTTCTCTGCCCATTCTTCCAATCTATCCAAGTCTCTCTGCAGACTCTCCATTTCCTCAGCACTACCAGCCCCCCCACCTATCTTCGTATCGTCAGCAAACTTAGTCACAAAGCCATCTATTCCATAATCCAAATCATTGATGTACAATGTAAAAAGAAGCGGCCCCAACACGGACCCCTGTGGAACACCACTGGTAACCGGCAGCCAACCAGAACAGGATCCCTTTATTCCCACTCTCTGTTTCCTGCCAATCAGCCAACGCTCTATCCACGTATGTAACTTTCCCGTAATTCCATGGGCTCTTATCTTGTTAAGTAGCCTCATGTCTGGCACCTTGTCAAAGGCCTTCTGAAAATCCAAATACACAACATCCACTGCATCTCTCTTGTCTAGCCTATTGGTAATTTCCTCAAAAAATTGTAATAGGTTTGTCAGGCAGGATTTTCCTTTAAGGAATCCATGCTGAGTTCTGCCTATCTTGTCATATGCCTCCAGGTACTCTGTAACCTCATCCTTGACAATCGACTCCAACAACTTCCCAACCACCGATGTCAAGCTAACAGGTCTATAATTTCCTTTTTGCTTCCTTGCCCCCTTCTTAAATAGCGGAGTGACATTTGCAATCTTCCAGTCTTCCAGAACCATGCCAGAATCTGTCGACTTTTGAAAGATCATCGCTAATGCCTCCGCAATCTCCACAGCTGCTTCCTTCAGAACACGAGGGTGAATTCCATCTGGTCCAGGAGATTTATCTACCTTTAGCCTATTCAGCTTCCTGAGTACTTTCTCTGTCATAATTGTGACTGCGCACACTTCTCTTCCCTGCCACCCTTGAGTGTCCGGTATACTGCTAATGTCTTCCTCAGTGAAGACTGATGCAAAATACTCGTTCAGTTTCTCTGCCAAGTCCTTATTTCCCATTACAATTTCTCCAGCATCATTTTCTATTGGTCCTATATCTACTCTCACCTGTCTTTTACTCTTTATATACTTGAAAAAGCTTTTAGTATCCTCTTTGATATTATTTGCTAGCTTCCTTTCATAGTTAATCTTTTCTCTCTTAATAACCTTCTTGGTTTCCTTTTGTAAGGTTTTAAAAACTTCCCAATCCTCTGTCTTCCCACTAATTTTTGCTTCCTTGTATGCCCTCTCCTTTGCTTTAACTTTGGCTTTGACTTCTCTTGTCAACCACGGTTGCATCCTTTTTCCACTCGAAAATTTCTTCTTTTTTGGATTATACCTGTCTTGCACATTCCTCATTTCTCGCATAAACTCCAGCCACTGCTGCTCCGCTGTCTTTCCCGCCAGTGTCCCTTTCCAGTCAACTTTGGCCAGTTCCTCTCTCATGCCACTGTAATTTCCTTTACTCCACTGAAACACCGACACATCAGATTTCGGCTTCTCTTTTTCTAATTTCACAGTGAACTCAATCATGTTATGATCACTGACTCCTAAGGGTTCCTTCACCTCAATCTCTCTAATCATCACTGGTTCATTACACAATACCCAATCCAGTACAGCCCATCCCCTAGTGGGCTCAACAACAAGCTGTTCTAAAAAGCCATCTCGCAGACATTCTACAAATTCTCTCTCTTGAGATCCAGTGCTGACCTGATTTTCCCAATCCACTCGCATGTTAAAATCCCCCACAATTATCATAACACTGCCCTTCTGACAAGCCTTTTCTATTTCCAGTTGTAATTTGTAGTCCACATCCCTGCAGCTGTTTGGAGGCCTATAAATAACTGCCATCAGGGTCCTTTTACCCCTGCGATTTCTTAGCTCAACCCATAAAGATTCTGCACCTTCTGATCCTATATCACCTCTTTCTAATGATTTAATATAATTTCTTACCAATAAAGCCACGCCACCCCCTCTGCCTACCTTCCTATCCTTCCGATACACTGTGTATCCTTGGACGTTCAGCTCCCAGAGACATGCATCCTTTAGCCAGGTCTCAGTGATGGCCACAATATCATACCTGCCAATCTGTACCTGTACGACAAGATCATCCACCTTATTCCTTATGCTGCGTGCATTTAAATATAACACCTTAAGACCAGTATTTGATACTTTTTGCTTCGATTTCACTGCAACTTTATTGCACTGCAACTCATCCCAATGTCTACAAATTTGCCCCATCACCTGCCTGTCTTTCCTGACATCTTTACTGCTCACTATCTTAGATTTATTTCTGTTTTCCCCTTCCTCCGCTCTATCATTCCGGGACAAATCAGAAATAGGAGTCACTGCGAGATGATGCTGTCATATGAAAGAATGAACTGAACCATCTGAGGAAAAGTCACTGCTAATTACAGTACACTCAGAAATATGCCTACCAGATTAATCATTTCCGAATCATATTCTCCATTAATAGTTTGCATCAAACCAATCAACAATGTGGAGTATAAAACTAACTTGGCAAATCATGTCATTGTTCCATTGTTACCTTAAGATTCCTATTTGTCCTTCAGGGAAAATAGATGAGATTTGTTTTTCATTCCCAAGTGTGGGAAAGATCTTATTTGCCTCAGTTGTTAAGAGTTGGCCTAACTAATGGAGCAAGGCTCCTCCTGACATTAGAATTAATTGATCAACTATAAAAAAATAAACTATTTGTCTGAAAAAGATGGTGAGAGTTGTAGTTGCAAGATCAAAGACCTTTTTAGTAGGTCCCAATAAGAACACATTTCTCTCATTATCAGAGTAGTTGTTATCTACTGATTGTGAAAGTTTACTCAATACTGTACATTGCAGTATGTAGAATTGATTTAAATCTTACATCCATCCCACAACGTGAGGGAACAAAATTCTTTGTTTTATGACTTTGTCGCAATGTAGACATGTGAATTTAAAAGTCTAATGGCTTGAAGAAAGAAGCTGTCCAATAGCCTGTTGGTCCTGGCTTTAATGCTGCGGTATACTTGCCAGACAGAAACAGCTGGAACCGTTGGGGTGACTGGTGTCCCCAGTGATCTTCCAGGCCTTCTTTCTGCATCTGCTGTGATAAATGTCCTCAGCTGAGGGAAGTTCACGTCCACAGATGTGCTCCCAATGGTGCCCCTGTAGATGGTCTTGAGGATTTGGGGGCTCATGCCAAACTTCTTCAGTTGCCTGAGATGGAAGAGACGCTGTTGTGCTTTTTTTTTGCCAGAAAGCTGGTGTGTACAGTCCAGGTGAGATCTTTGGTGATGTGTATACCGAGGAATTTGAAACTACTCACCCTCTCAACTGCAGACCCACTGATGTTGATTGGGCTGAGCCTGTCTCTGTTCTTCCTGTTATCCATAACCTGCTCTTTCGTTTCTTTGGACATTGAGGGAGAGGTTGTTTTCTTGGCACCACTGTGTCAGGGTGTCAATCTCTCCTCTGTAGGCTGTCTCATCACCACTAGAAATAAGGCTGATCAAGTCATGGATGTAAAGGGAGTAGAGAAAGGGACTCAGAACACAACCCTTGAAGTCACCTGTGTTGAGGGTCAGAGGGTCAGAGGGGCAGAGGTGAGGGAGCACATCCTTACCACCCGTTGGCGATCCGATAGGGTCCAGGATCCAGCTGCACAAGGTGGGATGAAGGCTGAGGTCTCTGAGCTTCCTGTCAAGTCTGGAGGGAATTATGGTGTTGAAGGCTGAACTGTAGTCCAGGAACAGTATTCTAACATAAGCATCCCTCTTCTCCAGGTGAGTGAGGATGCCGTGCAGGGCTGTGGCTATGGCTTCATTGGTAGACAGGTTCTGTCGGTAGGCGAATTGTAGGGGTCCTGTGTGGGGGGTAGTGTACTGCAGATGTAGTCTTTAACCAGCCTCTAATTGAGGTGAATGCGACAGGGCGCCAATCGTTCAGGCATGCTACTTGGGGTTTCTTAGATATAAAGACAATGTTGGATGATTTGAAACAGGAGGGCACTACACACTGGGACAGGAAATGATTAAAACTGTCCATAACATACCAGCCAGCTGTTCCGCACTCTCTTTGACTACGTGCCCTGGGATGCCGTTCGGCACCGCTGCATTGTGTTGTTGACACATTGAGATGTTCAACGTACCTCAGCCTCGGAGATGACCAAGGAGCAGGTCTTGTTGGCGGCTCTCCTCGGGTTCAGTTCTATCAACCTCAAATCGAGTATAAACAACATTCAGCTCGTTTGGGAGTGAGGCGGCAATGTTGGCTGTATTGCTCCTTTTCCTGTTGAAGTCTGTGATGGTGTGCAGTCCTTGTCATACTCTGTGTGTCATTGTTGCAGAACTGTGACTGGATTTTGTCCCTGCGTTGCCGTTTTGCCACCTTGATGGCTCTACGTAAATCATGACCACAATACCAGCTGTCACTTTAAATGTATAAGCATCTGCTTCAATCTACGTTAATGATTTTGTTTGTACTAACTGATAACTTAAGTACCTTGTCTGTTGCCAGGAATTGCCCGATGTCCTCCCCTGCAACTTGGTTTACCTGTACTTGGAAAGGTACATGTTGGTATGGACAAAGAAAGCCATTATGATTTTATTTCCCCTTTATGCTAAGGGTGTTGAGACCGTTTTCCATTTTCTGTTGCTCCTTTAGTTTACTCAGCCAATACTCCAGGGTTATGCTCAAAGTAACAGGCATGTACAGATAACAGTCCTTTAGAACTGAACCATTTAAGATCTCTGTTAGACTGGGAAAACATTAGCTAGAAACCTTTTTCTGTGGTATTGGCTTACTACAGACTAGTTGAGCACATTGAGCAGGGGACACACATGAACATTTATACATTTGTAACTTATGCATCATATGATAGATAAATAAGCGTTGATCCTCAATGGAGCTCTCACTGATGATCAGTAACCTATAGGTCTGGGTTTGATTGGAGGGGGACACCAGAAAAGACTGCCTTTATACACATCCTCAGTTCTCTGGAGTTGCTGCAGTCCACCTGGTTAAAGGCACTCCAAATGAGGATGGTGTGTGATTGGACTGAAATCTGTGCTGGTGATGGTGATCCCATGCATCTTCTGCCCTTGAACTTCCTGAAGGTAGAAGTTGCAGGTTCAGGAATAGCTCTTGGAAAAGGTGAAAGGACAGGTACGCACTTTCTGGGGTTACATGGAAAAGTGCCACAAGATGGGAGCACCAGTGGGATGGAAGTGAGGGCCAGGAAGTCACAAAGGCTGCAGTCCCTTTGAAACGTGGAAAAGGAAGGGGATTGGAACACCTATCTGGTGGTGGCAATTTCCTAGACACACCACAGGTCCCCAGCATGAGGACTGTTGTGATGCAAGCATCAATCTGTTCCACAACCACTCTTCCTCATGCTTTGCAAATAGCTGTCTTACTAAAAGACACAAGGATTTGGGCCTCATTGCACTCCTCAAATATAACTTGGTTAACTTCTAACGTGAAGCTTTTAGTTTGCATTTTGCTAGTCACCATGAATAGTATTATTTCCATTCTGTAGTATATTTGAATTATTAGTAATCAGTGTAATTTGTAGAACTGGCCAAGAAGCTTAAACATTTAATTCAGAATTATAAAACCCCTTCAAAGACAATGTTTCAAATTGCTTTTAGTCTGCATTTTCAAGTGTTAAAGAATGTCTGCTCAGAAACAATTCCATCCCTTTTTGGATTTTTATATATTCTAGAAACATAGAATATTTGGTCTTGTATTTCAGATGAATTATTGGGGTTGCACAAACTACAAAATGTGGCACCAAGTTCTGGGTCAGTGCTCTGAGAGCACTTTTCCTTGCACAATTCCATTAGGTTGTTTGAAGCCACTGACTGACCGCACATTTATTGTATACATTATGTGTGAAGTGTAAGTTTACCATTTTTGCAGTTTCTATCATAAATGATGTCACCGTTATCATCCTCCTTTTGACACCTAGGTAGTTCTAGCACCAGACTGAACGTTACATTTGCTCTGACCAGAGTAGGTCCATCATTTCCCAAGTGAGCCACAATCTTTCCTCCTGAAAGAAAAGTCAACAGGATCAAAGAGGGAAGTGGGCATTGGCTCAGAAAAAGAAGGAAATTTTTTTAAGTTCACTCTTATTCACAAGCAGAGGAAATCCACTCAGCGTGCCAGAGAATACTAAAATATTTGCATATTAGTTATGAATTGCATAGTAAAAATCATTCAGTTTTATCCTGACAAGAGTATCCAGTTTAAAGGTAAGCAAAACTGTAAAATTAAGCAATATTAAGCAAGAGGATATATTTTGCAAGCATATGTCTTGTGTTCCAAATATTCTCAAGGTGATTGCTTTGGTAATGCAGGGGTCGAATGCTACTTAAATGATCACTTCCAAGAAACTAGTTTAGCCTTAGGTATTGTCTAATACTTTGACAAACTTCTATAGATGTGTAGTGGAGAGTACTTTGACTGGCTGCATCACAGCCTGGCATGCAAACACCAATGCCCTTAAATGGAAAATCCTCCAAAAAGTGGTGGCTGTGGCCCACTCCACATGGGTAAAGCCCTCCCCAACACTGAGCGCATTTTGTTGTGTTTTGCACATTGGTTGTTTGTTAGCCCTGATGAGTGTGGTCTTTTATTGATTGGAATATGGTTCTTGGGTTCACTGAGCATGCCTGCAAGAAAATGAATCTCTGAATTGTATATGGTGACATATATGTACTTCGATTATAAATTTACTTTGAACTTATCCATTCACATTCCTGACACAGATGAAGTGTAAGAATTGGAGTCAGGAGGAATAGTGATGCTCCCCCAGCCCTACGGCATTCCTACTGACCAATGCCAACCCCTACGGACCCGTGTCTTTGGGGTCTGCTAAATGAGGGAAGTGGTCCAAAACTCAGACCAGCAGTTGTGAAGAAGCAAATGGTGGTGATCGTTCATGTGAAACAGAAAAGTAAGGTGCAAGGTCCAATATAAAGACTTGAGCATGTTGGTTGGGGTCAGACTGCTGGTATAACACTGATCTGCATTTGAAATAGCCCCAGACAAAGTACATAATACTATTGAATTAATACAAAGTCATCTTCTAAAATGTACTTTTTCCTTAACACGCTATGTTACTGCAGCATTGAAAATAGCTTATGCAGAAATGTTACAGAATTATATATTTACCCGCTTGTTTTTACAAAACTGTAGATCAGTATTAAGAAAATTCAACAACATTGCTTTACACTATTAGTACCTAAATTTACTATGTGGTCAAGTATATATTTATAAAGGTTTCCAAATTTTTAGCTCTATTTACTTGTCATAGTTCCATTTACAAGATGCTATCACCCTGCATTGTGAAAACTAACATATTTTGAATAGAGTGGATGTGACTAGTTTCTTGCACAATCTGCAAGGGCACCACGATAGTACAGACATCCTGGGTTCAATTGCTGCCGTGGCCTGTAACGAGTTTGTACTTTCTCCCTGTGAGGATGAGGGTTTGGTCATTGTAAATTGTCCCATGATTAGGCTTGGATTAAATCAGGGGATTGCTGGGCGGCGAGGCTCGGAGGGTCTGTTCTGCCTGTATCCAAGTAAATAAATAAATAAATAAATAAATAAATGTATTAATTTGCATGTTTCTCATTGCAAAATAAACTACAGACCAAGCGTATTCATTCTACGAGTTAAGTCTGATAATTGGTTTATCATGATCACTTGTAAAATTGTCTGTAAAGGTTAAAACATTAAAAATTACAAATTATTATTTGTCCCATTAACAAAGATTTTCAATTTTTTAAAAATTCTGCTTGAGAATGTAATAAAACTAATTCCTGTAGATTGATATTTGATCTGGAAAATAGAACAGTAGAGATTAAGCACAGCATAACATTTAGAGCATTAGGATGCCAGGCAGGACAGTGGAATGCTCCTTTTGCAGGATGTGGGAAGGCAGGGCGGCCTCCAGTGTCCCTGAGACTACACCTGCAAGAAGAGCAACCAGCTGCAGCTTCTAACAGACCATGGCATGGAGTTGGAGCTGGAAATGGAAATGGATGAATTGCAGATAATTTGGGAGGCTGATGGGTTGATAGACAGGACATACAGGGAAGTAATTACACCCAAGTTGCAGGATGGAGGTAACTCAGTGAGCATTAGGAGGGCGAAAGGTGGTAGGCAGCCGGTGCTGTGGCTGTTCCCCTCAACTCCAGTTGTACTGCTTTGGATACTGTTGGGGGGAAGGAACCTAGGAGAAGAAAGCCACAGAGGTCAGGTCCATGGCACTGAGTCTGGCTCTGTCACTCAGAAAGGACAGGAGAAGAAGAGGCAAGCTGTAGTGATGGGGATTCGTTGGTTAGGGGAATAGAAAGGAGGTTCTGCGGTGCATGGGATTCCAGGATAGTTTGTTACCTCCTGGGTGCCAGGGTCTGGGACATCTCAGATGGAACCCACAGCATTCTAAGTGTGAGGGTGAGCAGCCCGAGGTCATGGTCCATATCAATACCAATGACATGGGTAGAATTGGGCGACAAGATCCTACAAAGTGAGTTCAGGGAGTTAGTTGCTGAGTTAAAGGACAGGACCTCCAGGGGTGTGATCTCAGGATGCTACCCATGTCACATGCTAGTGAGGCCAGAATTAGGAAGATCATAATACCATAAGATACAGGAGCAGAAGTAGGCTATTCAGCCCATCGAGTCTGCTCCACCATTCAATCATGGGCTGATCCAATTCTTCCAGTCATCTCCACTTCCCTGCTTTCACCCCATACCCTTTGATGCCCTGGCTAATCAAGAACCTATCTATCTCTGCCTTAAATACACCCAATGACTTGGCCTCCACAGCCGCTCATGGCAACAAATTCCACAGATTTACCACCCTCTAACTAAAGTAATTTCTCCGCATATCAGTTCTAAATGGATGTCCTTCAATCTTGAAGTTGTGCCCTCTTGTCCTAGAATCCCCTACCATGGGAAATAACTTTGCCATATCTAATCTGTTCAGGTCTTTTAAAATCCAGAATGTTTCTATGAGATCCACCCTCATTCTCCTGAACTCCAGGGAATACAACCCAAGAGCTGCCAGATGTTCCTCATACAGTAACTCTTTCATTCCTGGAATCATTCTTGTGTATCTTCTTTGAACCCTCTCCAATGTAGGTATATCGTTTCTAAAGTAAGGAGCCCAAAACTGCACACAATATTCCAAGTGTGGTCTCACGAGTGCCTTATAGAGCCTCAACGTCACATTCCTGCTCTTGTATTCTATACCTCTAGAAATGAACGCTAACATTGCATTCGCCTTCTTCACCACCGACTCAACCTGGAGGTTAACCTTTAGGGTATCCAGCACAAGGACTCCCAAGTCCCTTTGCATCTCTGCATTTTGAATTCTCTATTAATACCATAGTCTGAATCAGGAGTGGCCAACCTTTTACATTCCATGCATCAATTTTTTCACGCACGAGTTCTATATTAACATATTTTTACAAGAACTGAATGGAGGTACAAGAGTTGTATGGCACATCTGAACTCGTGAGTGAAAAAATTGACTCAGAGAATGTAAAAGGTTGGCCTTCCCTGGTCTAAATCATTGACATGCATTGTAAACAGCAGCAGTCCCAACACCGACCCCCGTGGAAGTCCACTGGTAACCAGCAGCCAGCCAGAATAGGATGCCTTTATTCCCACTCTCCGTTTTCTGTCGACCAGCCTATGCTCCACCCGTGCTAGTAACTTCCCTGTAATTCCATGGATTCTTATCTTGCTAAACAGCCTCATGTGCGGCACCTTGTCAAAGGCCTTTTGAAAATCCAAGTACACCACATCTACTGCATCTCCTTTGTCTACCCTGCTTGTAATTTCCTCAAAGAATTGCAGTAGGTTTATCAGGCTGATTTTCCTTTCAGGAAACCATGTTGGCTTTGGCCTATCTTCTCATGAGCCTCCAGGTACTTTGTAATCTCACCCCTAACAATTGATCCCAACAACTTCCCAACCACTGATGTCAGGCTAAAAGGTCTAGTTTCCTTTCTGCTGCCTCCCATCCTTCTTAAATACCAGAGTAGCAGTTGCAATTTTCCAGTCATCCGGTACAATGCCAGAATCAGCCATTCTTGAAAGATCATTATTAATGCCTCCGCAATCTCTCCAGCTACTTCCTTCAGAACCCAAGAGTGCATTCCATCAGGTCCAGGAGATTTATCCACCCTCAGACCATTAAGCTTCCTGAGAAACTCCTCAGTTGTAATTTTCATTGCACAAACTTCACTTCCCTGACACTCTTGAATGTCCGGTATACTGCAGACATCTTCCACTGTGAAGACTGATGCAAAGTACGCATTCAGTTCCTTTGCCATCTCTGCATCTCTCATTACAATATCTCCAGCATCATTTTGTATTGGTCCTATATCTACCCTTGACTCTTTTACCCTTTATATACTTAAAAAAGCTTTTATTATCTTCTTTGATATTAGTCGCCAGCTTCCTCTCATAATTAATCTTTTCTTTCCTAATGACCCTCTTAGTTTCCTTCTGCAAGTTTTTAAAAGCTTCCCAATCCTCTATCTTCCCACTAGCTCTGGCTTCATTGTATGCTCTCTCTTTTGCTTTTACTTTGGCTCTGACTTCACTTGTCAGCCATGGTAGTGTCCTTCTTCCCTTTGAAAATTTCTTCTTATTTGGAATATATCTATCTTGCACTTCACTCATTTTTTGCAGAAACTCCAGCCATTGATGCTCTGCTGTCCTTCCTGTAAATGTCTCTTTCCAGTCAACTTCGGCCAGTTCCCCTCTCACGCCAATGTAATTTCCTTTATTCCACTGAAATACTGACACATCGGATTTTAATTTTTCCCACTCAAATTTCAATGTGAACTCGATCATATTGTGATCACAGTTCCCTCAGGGTTCCTTAACCTTAAGCTCTCTTATCACCTGTGGATCATTGCACAACATCCAATTCAGCACAGCCGATCCCCTAGTTTAACAAGTAGGTACACAGTTGATGTAGGAGGGATGATGTCGGATTTTTGGATCATTGGGCTCTCTTCCTGAAAAGGTAGGATCTGTACAGAAGAGACAGTTTGCATCTTCTGAACTGGAGGGGGACTAATCTCCTAGCAGAAAGGTTTGCTCGTACTGCAGGGTGGTGACGGGGTTAAACTAGAGCTGTAGGGGGATGAGAACCAGAACACTAGAACAGACCGTGGAGTGATTGTGGAGACAGATGCTGTTAAGCCCACATACAAAGTCAGGAATTGAAAGTTTGAGCATGCTGGGGCTAAAGTTCTGAGCTGCGTATATTTCAATGTAAGGAGTATTGTAGGAAAGGTGGATGAGTTTATGGCATGGATCGGCATGTGAAATTATGACCATTAGTGAGGCTTGGTTGCAGGGACTGGACTGGCAGCTCAGTGTTCCGGAGATCTATTGCTTTAGATGTGATTGAAAGGGAAGGATTAAAGGAGGAGGTGTGGCATTACTAGTCAAGGAAAATGTCACAGCAATGCTTAGTCAAGACAGACTGCTGAGCTCATCTAATGAGGTTTTACGGGTAGAACTAAGGATTCAGAAAGACATGACTACATTAATGTGCTTATATTCCAGACAACCCAACAGCAGGATATAGAGGAGCAAATTTGTGGAGGGATTGCAAGAAACAAAAGGTTGTGATAGTAGGTGAACTTAACTTTCCACGTATTAACTGGAACTCCCATACTGTAAAAGGGCTGGATGGAAAATAAGTTGTCAGGTGTGTTGAGGAAAGTTTCCTTAATCAGTACATAGAAGTCCCATCTAGAGAGAGTGTGATACTAGATCTCCTACTACGGAATGAGAGAGGGCAGGTGACACAAGTTTGTGCAGGGGAACACTTTGCATCTATTGATCATAATGCCATTAGTTTCAAGGTAATTATGGAAAAGGATAGGTCTAGTCCTTGGGTTGACATTCTAAATTGGAGAAAGGCCAATTTTGAGGGTGTCAAAAAGGATCTGGCAAGTGTGGATTGGGACAAGCAACACAAATCAAAGTTGCTGGTGAACGCAGCAGGCCAGGCAGCATCTCTAGGAAGAGGTACAGTCGACGTTTCAGGCCGAGACCCTTCGTCAGGACTAACTGAAGGAAAGAGTTAGTAAGAAATTTGAAAGTGGGAGGGGGAGGGGAAGATCCAAAATGATAGGAGAAGACAGGAGGGGGAGGGATGGAGCCAAGAGCTGGACAGTTGATTGGCAAAAGGGATATGAGAGGATCATGGGACAGGAGATCCAGGGAGAAAGACAAGGGGGGGGGGAACCAGAGGATGGGCAAGGGGTATAGTCAGAGGGACAGAGGGAGGAAAAGGAGAGTGAGAGAAAGAATGTGTGTATAAAGATAAATAACAGATGGAGTACGAGGGGGAGGTGGGGCATTAGCGGAAGTTAGAGAAGTCAATGTTCATGCCATCAGGTTGGAGGCTATCCAGACGGAATATAAGGTGTTGTTCCTCCAACCTGAGTGTGGCTTCATCTTTACAGTAGAGGAGGCCGTGGATAGACATGTCAGAATGGGAATGGGATGTGGAATTAAAATGTGTGGCCACTGGGAGATCCTGCTTTCTCTGGCGGACAGAGCGTAGATATTCAGCAAAGCGGTCTCCCAGTCTGCGTCGGGTCTCGCCAATATATAGAAGGCCATATCGGGAGCACTGGACACAGTACATCACCCCAGTCGACTCACAGGTGAAGTGTCGCCTCACCTGGAAGGACTGTCTGGGGCCCTGAATGGTGGTGAGGGAGGAAGTGTAAGGGCATGTGTAGCACTTGTTCCGCTTACAAGGATAAGTGCCAGGAGGGAGATCAGTGGGGAGGGATGGAGGAGACGAATGGACAAGGGAGTTGCGTAGGGAGCGATCCCTGCGGAAAGTGGGGTGGGGGGAGGGAAAGATGTGCTTAGTGGTGGGATCCCGTTGGAGGTGGCGGAAGTTACGGAGAATAATATGTTGGACCCGGAGGCTGGTGGGGTGGTAGGTGAGGACCAGGGGGACACTATTCCTAGTGGGGTAGTGGGAGGATGGAGTGAGAGCAGATGTGCGTGAAATGAGGGAGATACATTTGAGAGCAGAGTTGATGGTGGAGGAAGGGAAGCCCCTTTCTTTAAAAAAGGAGGACATCTCCCTCGTCCTGGAATAAAAAGCCTCATCCTGAGAGCAGATGCAGCAGAGACGGAGGAATTGCAAGAAGGGGATGGCGTTTTTGCAAGAGACAGGGTGAGAAGAGGAATAGTCCAGATAGCTGTGAGAGTCAGTAGGCTTATAGTAGACATCAGTAGATAAACTGTCTCCAGAGATAGAGACAGAAAGATCTAGAAAGGGGAGGGAGGTGTCGGAAATGGACCAGGTAAACTTGAGGGCAGGGTGAAAGTTGGAGGCAAAGTTAATAAAGTCAAGGAGCTCTGCATGCATGCAGGAAGCAGCGCCAATGCAGTCGTCGATGTAGTGAAGGAAAAGTAGGGGACAGATACCAGAATAGGTTTGGAACATAGATTGTTCCACAAAGCCAACAAAATGGCAGGCTTAGCTAGGACCCATACGGGTGCCCATAGCTACACCTTTAGTTTGGAGGAAGTGGGAGGAGCCAAAGGAGAAATTATTAAGAGTAAGGACTAATTCCGCTAGACGGAGCAGAGTGGTGGTAGAGGGGAACTGATTAGGTCTGGAATCCAAAAAGAAGCAGAAAGCTTTGAGACCTTCCTGATGGAGGATGGAAGTATATAGGGACTGGACATCCATGGTGAAAATAAAGCGGTGGGGGCCAGGGAATTTAAAATCATCGAAAAGTTTAAGAGCGTGAGAAGTGTAGGTGAATTTCCAGCATCTACAGAATTCCTGTTGTTTGTAGATTGGGACAAGTTGTTTTCCGGCAAAGGTGTACTTGGCAAGTGGGAGACCTTCAAAAGTGACATTTTGAAAGTACAGGGTTTGTATGTTCCTATCAGAATAAAAGGCAAGGATAACAGGTTTATGGAACCATGGTTTTTGAGAGATAGTGAGGCCTTGGTTAAGAAAAAGAAGGAGGTGCATAGCAGATATTGGCAGGCAGGAACAAATGACATTCTTGAGGAATATATGAAATGCAAGAAAATACGTAACAAGTAAATCAGAAGGGCTAAAAGAAGGTGTGAGGTTGCAAGGTGAAGGCGAATCCATAGGGCTTCTACAGAGTATTAAAAGCAAAACGATAGCAAGGGACAAAATTGGACCTCATGAGCATCATAGTAGTAATTTACATATGGAGCAAAAGAGATTGGAGAGATCGTAACTTTTTGCATCTGTATTTACTTGGGAGATGGACACAGAGTCCATAGATGTGAGGCAATGCAACAGTGAGTTCATGGACACTATTCAGTTTATAGGGGAGGAGGTGTTTACTGTCTTAAGGCAAATTAGGCTGGATAAGTCCCCAGGGCTTGGCAATGTGCTCCCTCAGATCCTGCGGAAGGCAAGTGCAGAAATCGTTGGGGTCCTAACCAAGATATTCAAAATATCCTTAGTCACACATGGGGTGCCAGCGGATTGGAATATAGCTAATGTTGGTCCGCTGTTTAAGAAAGACTCAAGAATAAGCCAGGAAATTATAGGCCAGTGAACCTGACGTCAACGGTGGGTAAGTTATTGGAAGGTATTCTGAGGGACCAGATATATAAGTATTCGGATAGACAGGAGCTGATTGTGGATAAACAACATGGCTTTGTGCATGGTAAGTCATGTCTAATCAGTCTCATAGTTTTTCCAAGGAAGGTACCAGGAAAGTTGATGAAGGCATTGGATGTAGTCTACATGAACTTTAACAAAGTCTTTGACAAAGTTCTGTGTGGGACATTAGTCAGTCACTCGGCATTCAAGATGAGGTGGTAAATTGGATTAGACATTGGCTTCGCTTCAGAAGCCACAGTGTGGTACTAGATGGTTGCCTTTCTGACTGGAGACCTGTAACTAGGGGTGTGCCACAAAGATCGGTGCTGGGTCCATTTTTGTTTGTCATCTATATCAGCAAATTTGCAGATGACACCAAGATTAGGTGTGTAATTAACAGTGATGAAGACTTTCAAAGCTTGCAGCAGGATTTGTACCAGCTGGGAAATTGGGCTTAAAAATGGCAGGTGGAATTTAACGCAGACAAATGTGAGGTGTTGTACTTTGGCAGGACAAGGCACAGTAGGTCTTACACAGTGAGAACTAGGGTACCAAGGGGTGTGGTAGAACAGAGGGATCTGGGTATTCAGATCCATAATTCCTTTAATGTGGCATCACAGGTAGATTGGGTGGTGAAGAAGGCATTTGGTACATTGGCTTTCATAAGTCAATGCATCGAGTACAGGAGTTGGGAGGTTATTTTGAAATTATATAAGACGTTGGTGAGGCCTAATTTGGAGAAATGTGTGCAGTTTTGGTATAGACAGGTGAGCCTGACATCAGTAGTCGGAACTTACTGGAAGGTATGCTAAGGGACTGGATACAAGACCATAAGACTATAAAACATAGGAGCAGAATGAGGCCACTCGGCCCATCGTCTGCTCTGCCATTTCATCATGGCTGAGCCTGGATTCCACTCAACTCCATACACCTGCCTTCTTGACATATCCTTTGATGCACTGGCCAATCAGGAAACGATCAACTTCCACCTTAAATATACCCACAGACTTGGCCTCCTCCGCAGTCTGTGGTAGGGCATTCCACAGATTTATTACTCTCTGTCTAAAAATATTCCTCCTTAACTCTGTTCTAAAAGGTCGCCCCTCGATTTTGAGGCTGTGCCCTCTAATTCTGGATACCTCCACCATAGGAACCATCCTCTCCACATCCACCCTATCTAGTCCTTTCAATATTCGGTAGGTTTCAATCCTTGCATTCTTCCCATCTGCTAAATGCTCCTCATATGTTAACCCCTTCATTTCCAGTATCATCCTCCTGAATCTCCTCTGGACTCTCTCCAATGACAACACATCCTTTCTGAGATATTGGGCCCAAAACTGTTGACAATACTCCAAGTGCAGCCTGACTAGCGTCTTATAAATTCTCAACATTATCTCCTTGCTTTTATATTCTATACCCCTTAAAAGAAATGTCAACTTTGCATTTGCCTTCTTTACCACAGACTCAACCTGTAAATTAACTTTCTTGGAGTCTTGCACAAGGACTTCTAAGTCTCTCTGCACCTCTGATGATTGGATATTCTCCCCGTTAAGCTAATAGTCTGCACTATTGTTCCTTTTACCAAAATGCATGAGCATACATTTCCCAACACTGTATTCCATCTGCCACTTCTTTGCCCATTCTTCCAATTTGTCTAAGTCTTGCCACAATCGCGTTGCTTCCTCAGCACTACCTATTCCTCCACCTATCTTAGTATAATCTGCAAACTTTGCCACAAAGCCATCGATTCCATTATCTAAACCACTGACAAACAATACTGACCCCTGAGGAACACTACTAGTCACTGGCAGCCAACCAGAAAAGGCCCCTTTTATTCCCACTTGCTGCTTTCAGTCTGTCAGCCATTCCTCTGTCTATGCCAATATCTTTCCTGTAATGCCATAGCATTTTATCTTGTTAAGTAGCCTCATGTGGCACCTTATCAAACACTTTCTGAAAATCCAAGTAAATGACATCCACTGCCTCTCCTTTGTCCATGCTGCTTGTTACTTCCTCGAAGAACTGAATTGTCAGGTAAAAGTTCCCTTTACAGAAACCATGCTGACTTTGACTTATTTTATTATTAGTCTCCAAGTACCTCGAAACCTCGTCCTTAATAATAGACTCTAACTCTTTTCCCAACCACTGAGGTTAAGCTAACTGGCCTTCTTTTGCCTTCCTCCCTTCTTAAAGAGTGGAGTGACATTTGTAATCTTCCAGTTCTCCAGAACTATCCCAGAATGAAGTGATTCTTGAAAGATCATGACCAATGCATCTGTTATCTCTTCAGCAACCTCTCTCAGGACTCTGGGATGTAGTCCATCTGGCCCAGGTGACATCCACCTTAAGACCTTTCAGTCAGTTTGCCCAGCACTTTTCCTTTGCAATAGCAATGGCATTCACTCCTGTTCTCTAACACTCATGAACCACTGGCACACTGCTAGTGTCTTCCACAGTGAAAACTGCTGAAAAGTACACATTAAGATCATCTACCATTTCTTTGTCCCCATTACTACTTCACCATTTTCCAGTGGTCCAATACCAACTATCGCCTACCTTTTCATATAACTGAAAAAAACTTTTAATGTCCTGCTTTACATTATTAGCTAGTCTGCCTTTATATTTCATCGTTTCCCTTCTTATAGCTTTTTAGTTGCCTTTAGTTGGATTTTAAAAGCTTTCCAATCATCCAACCTCCCACTCACTTTTGCTACCTCATATGCTCTTTCCTTGGCTTTTATGCAGTCCTTAACTTCCTACGTCGCTCACGTTTGCCTACCCCTGCCATTAGAGAACTTCTTCATAAGAACATAAGAAATAGGGGCAGGAGTAGGCCATCCGGCCCATTGAGCCTGCCCCACCATTCAATAAGATCATGCCTGATCTGTCTGTAAACTCAGCTCCATCTACCTGCCTTTTCCCCATAACCCTTAATTCCCTTACTATGTAAAAACCTATCTAACTGTTTCTTAAATATATTTAGTGAAGAAGCCTCAACCATTTCCCTGGGCAGAGAATCCCACAGATTCAACACTCTCTGGGAAAAAAAAACAGTTTTTCCTCATCTCCGTCCTGAATCTTCTCCCCTAAATCTTGAGGCAATGTCCCCTAGTTCTAGTCTCACCTACCAATGGAAACAACTTTCCTACTTCTATCTTATCTATCCTATTTCAAAATTTTGTATGTTTCTATAAGATCCCCTCTCATTCTTCTGAACTCCAGAGAGTATAGTCCCAGGCGATTCAATCTCTCCTCATAGTTTAACCCCTTCATACTTGGAATCAACCTGCTGAACCTCCTCTGCACTGCCTCCAAAGCCAGTATATCCTTCCTCAAGTATTCTTCCTTTGTGGGATACATTTATCCTGTGCCTTGTGAACTATTCACAGAGACTTCAGCCATCTCTCCTCTGCCATTATCTCCACCTGTATCCTCCACCAAGCCACCTGGGCAAGCTCCTCTCTCATGCCTCTGTAATTCCCTTTTGTTGCAACGAATAAGATGAACCCAAGTGCAGGACACAGGCACGGAGATTTAGTTAGGATGCAGATATGAACGGCAAACAGGAGGGAGAGCAGGAAGGCAGGAGACAGGCAGAATTTTCTTGACACGGAGTGTAGAAAGGGAAGCAGCAGACAAAACTCTTCTTAGCATGAAGAGACGGAGTTACGCAGGCAAACCTCAGTGCTGAAGTAAAACTTTAGAAGACTTATCTTGATGCGGAGAGGCTGGGTTTCACAAGTAGACCTCGGAACTGGAGTAGAACTTCAGATAAGAACTTAGAAAACTGATCTTGACATGAAGAGACTTTAGTGTAGACAGAGGGTCAAAACGAAGGAAAAAACTGAAGAGATTCAGAGCTATTTCTTGGTACTGGAGCAAAACTTAGAACACACAGTCCTAAGCGGCTGGGAGGCAGAGTTTGAGGGTCAGCACAACATTGTGGGCTGAAGGGCCTGTACTGTGCTGTACTATTCTATGTTCTATGAAACGTTAATTACCACACAGGCAAAACCAATGATCTGGCAACTAGTGGCTGTAAAGCTGGGGTTCTTATGCTGCAGGTCTTGATGGAAACCAGGTGTGCCGTCATCAAAGAGAATTAGGAGCAAATGGGGAATTAATGGTCAGAACCATGGCACAAGCAAAGGGAATTAGGAGAAAATAGAGAATTAACGGTTGGGACCATAACACCTTTATTCCATTGCGATACTGATACATGCTTCTCCCTCTCAAATTGCAGTAAGAATTCAATCATGTTATGATCACTGCCTCCTAAGGGTTCCTTTACATTAATCTCCTTAATAAGATCTGGGTTATTAAAAAACACCCAGTCTTTCCCAGAGTCTTTCCAAGTCTCTCCAAGATAGCCTTTCCCCTAGTAGGCTCGAGCACAAGCTGCTCTAAAAAGCCATCTCGTAGGCATTCAACAAATTCCCTCTGTTGCGATCCAACACCAACCTGATTTTTCCAATCCCCTTGCATATTGAAGTTCCCCATTACATTTGTTTCATTACTCTTATTACATGCCTTTTCCAGCTCCCTTTGCAATCTCAACCCCATATCTTGGCTACTATTTGGAGGCCTATATATGACTTCCATAATGGTTTTTTCACCCTTGCAATTTCTTAATTTCACCCACAAAGGTTCAACATTCTCTGACCCTATGTCACTTATTTTTAAAGATGTAATTCTATCTCTTACCAACAGAGTCACACCACCGCCTATGCCTTTCTGCCTGTCTTTTCGATACAAAGTCTATTCTTTGATGTTAAGCTCCCAAGTAGGGTCTTCTTTCAGCCACAACTCAGTGATGCCCACAATGTCATACCAACCAATCTCTGATTGCGCCATGAGTTCGTCCATCTTTTTTTGAATGCTACGTGCATTTAAATATAGCAGCTTTGGTCCTGCATTCATCCACCTTTTGAATTTTGCCTCTGTCGTACCAGGAGTACTGCGTGCAGTTCTGGTCTCCTTACTTGAAGAAGAATATACTGGCTTTGGAAACAGTGCAGAGCAGGTTCACCAGCTTGACTCCAGAGATGAGGGGTTAGACTATGAGGAGAGATTGAGTCGCCTGGAGTTGTACTCACTGGAGTTCAGAAGAATGAGAGGAGATCTTATATTAACTTATGAAAGGGATAGCTAAGGTAGAGGCAGAAAAGTTGCTTCCACTGGTAGGTGAGTGTAGAACATAGCCGCGAGATTCAAGGTAGTAGATTTAGGGCGGAGATGAGAAGGAACTGCTTTTCCCAGAGAGTGGTGAATCTGTGGAATTCTGTGCCCATTGAAGTAGTGGAGGCTACCTCAATAAATATACTTAAGAAAAGGTTGGATAGATTTTTGCATAGTAAGGGAATTAAGGGTTTTGGGGAAAAGGCAGGTAGGTGGAGATGAGTCCATGGACAGATCAGTCATGATCTTATTGAATGGCGGAGCGGGCTCGATGGGCCAGATGGCCGACTCCTGCTCCTATTCCTTATGTTCTTATGTCATCAATACCAGTACCACAACTTCTGGCTGCTCTCCCTCGCTTTTCAGGAAATTGTGGACATGTCCAGAAACATCTCGGACCTCGGCACCTGGGAGGCAAACAACCATCCATGTTTCCTTCTTGCATCTGCAGAATCGCCTATCTAACCCCTGACTATAGAGATCCCTATCACTGCTGCCATCCCCTTCAGTTCCCTACCCTTCCGAGCCACCAGGCCAGACTCAGTGCCAGAGACACGGCCGCTGTTGCTTCCCCCAGGTAGGTTCCCCCAACAGTATTCAAAATGGAGTACTTATTGTTGAGGTGGATGGCTGCAGGGATATTTGGATAGACAGGGACTGATTGGTGATCATCAACATGGCTTTGTGGATGGTAAGTCATGTCTAACCAATCTTATGGAGTTTTTCAAGGAATGTACTAGGAAGGCTGATGAAGGCAAGTTAATGTTGTCTTCAAGGACTTCACCAAGGCTAAAGTCCATGTAGGCAACTTACCTACAGGAAAAATGTAAATAAGATTGTAAGAGTGGCAAGAAAATTTATAAGGATGTTACCAGGACTTGAGGACCTAGGTTAAAGGGAAAGGTTGAATAGAATTTCCGTTGCTAGAACGTAAAAGATTGAGGGGAAATTTGATAGAGGTATAGAAAATTATGAGAGGTATAGGTATAGGTTGAGTACATGCAAGCAGGCTTACAACTAGAGGTCTTAGGGTAAGGGTGAAAGGCGAACCATTTAAGGGGAACATGAGGGGATCTTCTTCACTCAGAGGATGGTGCGAGTGTGGAATGAGCTGCCAGCGCAGGTGGTGGATGCAGATTCAATTTCATTATTTAAGAGAAATTTGGATGGGTACGTGGATGGGAGAGGTATGGAGGAATATGTTCTGGGTGCAGGTCAATAGAACTAAGCAGTTTTGGCGTAAACTAGATGGGGCGATGGGGCTGTTTCTATGTGAAGAGCAAGAGGATGAGCCGTGTGAGAATAGGACCAATCAGGTGCCAGAGTGGAAACTTGTGCATGGAGTCAGAGGAGATAGTATTGGTACCTAATGAATACTTTGCTTCAGTATTCACCAAGGAAAGTGACCTTGCCAGCTGTGGGGATGATTTATAGCAGATTGAAATACTTGAGGATATAGACTTTAAGAAGGAGAATGTGCTGGAGCTTTGAAAAGCATTAAGTTATATAAGTCACCGGGACCGGACGAGATATACTCCAGGCTACTGAGGGAAGCAGGGTGGAGATTGCTGAGCCTCTGGCGATGATCTTTGCATCATCAATAGAGACAGGAAAAGTACCAGAGGATTGGAGGGTTGCAAATGTTACTCCCTTGTTCAATAAAGGGAGTAGAGATAACCCAGGAAATTATAGACCAGTGAGTCTTACTTCAGTGATGGACAAGTTGTTGGAGAAGATCCTGAGAGGCAGGATTTATGAGCATTTGGAGAGACATAATCTGATTAGGGATAGTCAGCATGGCTTTGTTAAGGGCAGGTCATGCCTTACGAGCCTGATTGAATTCTTTGAGAATGTAACAAAACACGTTGATGAGGGTAGAGCAGTGGATGTAGTGTATATGGATTTCAGTAAGGCATTTGATAAAGTTTCCTATGTGAGGCTCATTCAGAAAGTAAGGAGGCATGGGATCTAAGGAGACCTTGCTTTATGGATCCAGAATTGGCTTGCCCACAGAAGGCAAAGAGTGGTTGTAGATGGATCATATTCTGCATGAAGGTCGGTGACCAGTGGCGTCCTGCAGGGATCTGTTCAGGGACTCCTCCTCTTTGTGATTTTTATAAATGACCTGGATGAGGAAGTAGAAGGGTGGGTTAGTAAGTTTGCTGATGACACAAATGTTGGGGGTGTTGTGGATAGTCTGGAGGGTTGTCAGAGGTTACAGCAGGACATCGATAGGATGCAAAAGTGGCAGATGGAGTTCAACCCAGATAAATATGAAGTGATTCATTTTGGTAGGTCAAATTTGAAGACAGGATATAGTATTAATGGTAAGACTCTTGGCAGTGTGGAGGATCAGAGAGATCTTGGAGTCTGTGTCCTTAGGACACTCAAAGCTGCTGGGCAGGTTGACAGTGTTGCTAAGAAGGTGTATGGTGTGTTGGCATTCATCAACCATGGGTTTGAGTTCAAGAGATGTGAGTTAATGCTATAGCTATATAAGACCTTGGTCAGACCCCACTTGGAGTACTGTGTTCAGTTCTGGTCGCCTCACTACAGGAAGGATGTGGATACCATAGAAAGAGTGCAGAGGAGATTTACAAGGATGTTGCCTGGATTGGGGAGCATGCCTTATGAAAATAGATTGAGTGAACTTGGCCTTTTCTCCTTGGAGCGACGGAGGATGAGAGGTGACCTGATAGAGGTGTATAAGATGATGAGAGGCATTGATCGTGTGGATAGCCGGAGGCTTTTTCCCAGGGCTGAAATGGCTAACACAAGGGAGTATGGTTTTAGGGTGCTTGGAAGAAGGTACAAGGGGGATATCAGAGGTAAATTTTTCACACAGAGAGTGGTGAGCACATGGAATGCACTGCCAATGGTGGTGGTGGAAGTGATACAATAGGGTCTTCTAAAAGACTCTTATATAGGTACGTGCAGTAGGGAAATTCTAGGCAGGTTCTAGTGTAGGTTACATGGTCTGTAATGTGCTGTAGATTTCTATGTTCTATGTTCTCTGACTCTATGGCTGAAAGATTTGTCAAAAACTTCAAAATGCAGCATGAGTCACTCCAATGCTCATTTTCACAGAGGCACCCGTTTCTATCACCACTTATCACAAGCTGTGGATATTCTTCATGAATGCAGGGAATCACAGGTGGAAGGTATTACTGTGTTGTTTTGTTCATCGTCGTGGCTATCCCTCGAGGTCGAGAATGATGGTCTTTGTTCCGTGCAGAGTGTAGACGCCTGTGTGTGTATTTGTTTAATGTGTACTTGATGTTGCACTCCAAGAAGCACACAATACTTCACAAACCACCCAACTGATTCCAATGGCATGGAAACTACGACAATTGGAAAAGTTGTTTTGTTAGACTGCATGTGAAAGAGTCACGAACAGATCTGACAGAAGGTTGGGTAGAAATGACCAGGAGACACACTTACCTTTCCAGCAACTTTTCCACTGGATGTCATTCTTCTTCCAGTAGGGGTAGACTTGCTCATTCCAGACATTCTTGTCAGAGAGCCATCCAGCCAGATGGCCTGGATGTAATGAGGATGATAATTTAGTTGGATGAGAATGAGCGAAAACATCTCGAAAACCTAAGATCATGGAACACTATTAGTCAATGTGGAGGAAAGCTTATTTCACCAGTTGAAAGCTAAACAATGCTCCTAAACAATCAACTGGAAATTGTAAAGTTTGTGTAAGACAGATATGATTAGAGATTTAAGTTGTTTCATATAGTGCTGGTGTCTTTGACCATGGTGGCTGCTCTATCAAGCCAGTGGGAAAGGTGACAAAGTTCGTGGGGGGGTGGTGGTTTGTTTCTGTGATGAACTGAGCTGTGTCCACAACTCTCTGCCGTCCACATGGACTTCAGTAAGAATTCAACAAGATACCTCATGGTGGCTGATCCAGAATAATAAGGACATGGGAGTCTGGCCATAGAAGAGAGAGGATTGTGATAGAGGGATGCTATTTGAACTGGAGGTCTGTGAGCAATGGTGTTCCTTAAGGATCGACTCTGAAACCTCTGTTTCAGACATATAGTATGTTAATGATCTGGACAAAAATGCAGAGGTCTGATTAGTAAGTTTGCAGTCAAGACAAAAATTGGTGTTTAGTGGATAGTGAGCAAGGTTGACAAAGATCCAAAGTTCAAAGTAAATTTATTATCAAAGTACATATACGTCACTATATATAAACCTGAGATTCCTTTTCTTGTGACATATTCAGTAAATCCAAGAAACCATAGAAACTACAGCACAGAAACAGGCCCTTTGGCCCTTCTTGGCTGTGCCGAACCATTTTCTGCCTAGTCCCACTGACCTGCACACGGACCATATCCCTCCAAACACCTCCCATCCATGTATCTGTCCAATTTATTCTTAAATGTTAAAAAAGAACCCACATTTACCACCTCGTCTGGCAGCTCATTCCATACTCCCACCACTCTCTGTGTGAAGAAGCCCTCCCACCTAAATGTTCCCTTTAAACTTTTCCCCCCTCACCCTTAACCCATGTCCTCTGGTTTTTTTCTCCCCTTGCCTCAGTGGAAAAAGCCTGCTTGCATTTACTCTATCTATACCCATCATAATTTTATATACCTCTATCAAATCTCCCCTCATTCTTCTACGCTCCAGGGAATAAAGTCCCAACCTATTCAACCTTTCTCTGTAACTGAGTTTCTCAAGTCCCGGCAACATCCTTGTAAACCTTCTCTGCACTCTTTCAACCTTATTTATATCCTTCCTGTAATTTGGTGACCAAAACTGAACACAATACTCCAGATTCGGCCTCACCAATGCCTTATACAACCTCATCATAACATTCCAGCTCTTATACTCAATACTTTGATTAATAAAGGCCAATGTACCAAAAGCTCTCTTTATGACCCTATCTACCTGTGACGCCACTTTTAGGGAATTTTGTATCTGTATTCCCAGATCCCTCTGTTCCACTGCACTCCTCAGTGCCTTACCATTAACCCTGTATGTTCTACCTTGGTTTGTCCTTCCAACGTGCAATACCTCACACTTGTCAGTATTAAGCTCCATCTGCCATTTTTCAGCCCATTTTTCCAGCTGGTCCAAGTCCCTCTGCAGGCTCTGAAAACCTTCCTCACTGTCTACTACACCTCCAGTCTTTGTATCATCAGCAAACTTGCTGATCCAATTTACCACATTATCATCCAGATCATTGATATAGATGACAAATAACAATGGACCCAGCACTGACCCCTGTGGCACACCACTAGTCACAGGCCTCCACTCAGAGAAGCAATTCTCTACCACCACTCTCTGGCTTCTTCCATCAAGCCAATGTCTAATCCAATTTACCACCTCTCCATGTATACCTAGCGACTGAATTTTCCTAACCTCCCATGCGGGACCTTGTCAAAGACCTTACTGAAGTCCATGTAGACAATATCCATTGCCTTCCCTTCATCCACTTTCCTGGTAACCTCCTCGAAAAACTCCAACAGATTGGTCAAACATGACCTACCATGCACAAAGCCATGTTGACTCTCCCTAATAAGTCCCTGTCTATCCAAATGCTTGTAGATTCTGTCTCTTAGTACTCCCTCCAATAACTTACCTACTACTGACGTTAAACTTACTGGCCTATAATTTCCCGGATTACTTTTTGATCCTTTTTTAAACAACGGAACAACATGAGCCACTCTCCAATCCTCCGGCACCTCACCTGTAGACAGCAACATTTTAAATATTTCAGCCAGGGCCCCTGCAATTTCAACACTAGTCTCCTTCAAGGTCCGAGGGAACACCCTGTCAGGTCCCAGGGATTTATCCACTTTAATTTTCCTCAAGACAGCAAGCACCTCCTCCTTTTCGATCTGTACAGTTTCCATGATCTCACTACTTGTTTCCCTTAATTCCATAGACTTCATGCCAGTTTCCTTAGTAAACACAGACGCAAAAAACCTATTTAAGATCTCCCCCATTTCCTTTGGTTCCGCACATAGCCGACCACTCTGATCTACAAGAGGACCAATTTTATCCCTTACAATCCTTTTGCTCTTAATATACCTATAAAAGCTCTTTGGATTATCCTTCACTTTGACTGCCAAGGCAACCTCATGTCTTCTTTTAGCCCTCCTGATTTCTTTCTTAAGTATTTTCTTGCACTTCTTATACTCCTCAAGCACCTTATTTACTCCCTGCTTCCTATACACATCATACAACTCCCTCTTCTTCTTTATCAGAGTTGCAATATCCCTTGAGAACCAAGGTTCCTTATTCCTATTCACCTTGCCTTTAATCCTGACAGGAACATACAAATTCTGCACTCTCAAAATTTCTGCTTTGAAAGCTTCCCACCTACCAATCACATCCATGCCAGAGAACAACCTGTCCCAATCCACACTTTTTAGATCCTTTCTCATTTCTTCAAATTTGGCCTTCTTCCAGTTAAGAACCTCAACCCTAGGACCAGATCTATCCTTGTCCATGATCAAGTTGAAACTAATGGTGTTATGATCACTGGAACCAAAGTGCTCCCCTACACAGACTTCTGTCACTTGTCCTAACTCGTTTCCTAACAGGAGATCCAATATTGCATCTCCTCTAGTTGGTCCCTCTATATATTGATTTAGAAAACTTTCCTGAACATATTTTACAAACTCTAAACCATCTAGACCCCTAACAGTATGGGAGACCCAATCAATATATGGAAAATTAAAAATCCCCTATCAGCACAACTTTATGTTTCCTGCAGTTGCCTGCTATCTCTCTGCAGATTTGCCCTTCCAATTCTCTTTGACTATTGGGTGGTCTGTAATACAATCCCACTAATGTGGCCATACCTTTCCTGTTTCTCAGTTCCATCCACAAGGTCTCAGTAGACAAGCCCTCTAATCTGTCCTGCCTGAGCACTGCTGTAATATTTTCCCTAACAAGCAATGCCACTCCCCCACCTTTCATTCCTCTGCCTCGATCACATCTGAAACATCGGAACCCTGGAATATTAAGCTGCCAGTCCTGCCCCTCCTGTAGCCAAGTTTCACTAATTGCTACAACGTCATAATTCCACGTGTCAATCCACGCCCTCAACTCATCCGCCTTCCCCGCAATACTCCTAGCATTGAAATATATACACCTCAGAAGATTTTTACCACCACTCACAACCTTTCTATCAGTGCATTTGCTTGAACTTTTAACATCATTTATTTTCACCCCAGCCACACTGTCAGCTCTGGTACTGTGGTTCCCATCCCCCTGCAAATCTAGTTTAAAGCCCCCCCCCCAATAGCATTAACAAACCTTCCTGAAAGGATATTGGTCCCCCTGTAGTTCAAGTGTAACCCGTCTCTCTCGTACAGGTCCCACCTGCCCCAGAAGAGGTCCCAATGATCCTGAAATCTGAAACCCTGCACAAAAGAATTATTGAAAAACAGCACCCAACAGAGTAGACAAACGACCAGTGTGTAAAATTCAACAAACTGTGCAAATACAAAAGAAAAAAAAAAGAAATAATAATAAATAAATAAACAATAAATATTGAGAACATGAGATGAAGTGTCTTTGAAAGTGAGTCGATAGGTTGCAGCCGGAAATGCAGGTAGAGGAATAGCAGATGGAGTCTAATGCACACAGGTTTGAAGTGCTGCACTTTGAGAGGTCAAATAAAACATGAAAGTAACTGGCAGAATGTTGATAACCAGAAGAATCTCGGGGTGCAGGGCCACAGATCCCCAAAAGTGGCAACACAAATAGGTAAGAAAGACAAATGGCATATTAATGGGGGTGTTGAGTATAAAACTTTGGAGTAAGCTGTGCAGTTCTGATTGCCACATTATGGAAAAAAAGTTGGAGGCTTTGGTGAGGGTGCAGAAGAAGTTATTCAGGTTGTTGTCTGGATTGGAGAGTGTTAGCTATAAAGCGAGATTAGACACACTTGGATTTGTCCAATGAGAGGACATACTTTTGGAGAAATATCTGGGGGTGGGTGTCAGAGACAGGTATTTTACACAGGGTGCATAGAATGGGCAGACACACTGGAACATTTAAAAGACTCTCAGATCAACACATGGAGAATAGAAAAATGGAAGGCTACGTGGGAGGGTAGTGTTAGGAGGAGGTTCAAAGGTGAGCAGAACATTATGGGCCAAGGCCTGTACTGTGCTGTAATGCATGATTTATGCTTTCTCTGGAAGCTGAGGGGCAACTTGATAAAAAATTATAAAATGATTAAACAAGACAGATAGTCAGAGCACCAGGGTAGAAATGTCAAAGACTAGAGGGCCAGCTGTAAGGTGAGAGCAGGTTGACTCTATGGTTAAGAAGGCATATATCTCTATCTCTCAACAATGCTGCTGGAGATGGTGCCAGAGTCCATGGACCTCGGGCAAGAGTTAATCGACAAGATTTGTGGATTGGACTCTGCAGTTCATATTATGATGTGTTTCTGTTCTCTGGTCTCTCCTTTTTTTGTTGCTGTTTTGTGCATTTTTGGTCAGGGCAGACTATTGATGTGGCCTGCAGATAGCAAGAGACGTGACACTGGATTGGACTGAACTGAGCTTAACTGAATATGTCTGGGCTCTTTCAATGCCTTTGTGATTTGTTGTTTTGTATTCTGTGTTTATTGCTCATTATTTTTTCTTGCCGTTTGTGCAATTTTTTTCTTTCTTTTGTGCGTTGGGGGTTTGATGCTTTTCTTTAAACGGTACCATGGTTTTCCTTGTTTCGTGGCTGTCTGTGGGAAGACAAATCTCAGGGTTGTATACTGCATAGTCTTTGATAATAAATGTACTTTGAACTTTTAACTTTGACCTCTGGAAAAAGCAGTTCCTTGTCATCTTTATCTTAAGAAGTACTTATTAACAATGACTAAGTAAAAATTATTGATGTCAAAAGCACCATGTCAATCATTCTATTCTGTTCAAAACCCTCCTAGCATTCCTGTATATTACTTATCCCACTTGGATAATTGTAATCACTTGTAATTCTATTTGTTTTAGTGTCCATAATGAACACAAAAATTTTAATGTATGCAAAAGAGATTAGAAAGTTCAAATAGTACTGTGAGGACTTGATTAAAACAATGTGGGGACCATCTGAAAAATATCACAAACTTTCTAAAAAAAATAACAGATTTTTAAAAAAAAGATTGAATTAAAGATAATGAGATACTGCCCAGCTAAGAGAGGGAAAACACAGTAATCATTATTCATGTGACTATCAGTTGACAGGATAGAACAGCAGGGAGCTAGCACTGTAGCACTGCCAATCGTAACATCTTTCAACTGCACTTGACGTTGAGCTCAGCCAGTTTATTTGAAATGTTGTGAATCAGGTGGTTGTTATCCAATATGTAGTTTGATTTAATTCTGAATTCCAATAGTTCAGCTAGTCTTTACAGCTCCACAGCTATGTGACACTGAAGGACGTCTGCAGCTGTGGTAATGCTGTTCTTTGGTGCCGCTGTTGAGCGGCGGTGGGTAGAGCTCTGCCCCATTGCAGTGTACCAGTAAGGTAACTGCATTTGCCTGCCAGGGCGTGGTACCAACCAACCATACAAGCCAGAATCCAGTTATTGTTTCAATATGGTACTGTAAGGGATCAGTTTTTTTAAGAGAAAAATAGAACATGGATATTCCACAAACACAAGAGATTTTGCAAATGCTGAAAATCCAGAGTAACCCAAAAAAATGCTGGAGGAACTTAGCAGGTCAGGCAGCATCAATGGAATGGAATAAACAGTGATGTTTCAGGACAAGACCTTCGTTAGGACTATGGATGTTACACTGTTGCTGAGAGGAGAGAAAAGAATTGAAGCCAGTACCAGTGAAAGTCAGCATTGGTTCTCCCAGAATGTTGGTGAACCAGCAGAATAAAGGTTAAACATTCTATTACATTAACGACATGGGAGCAGAATTAGGCCACTCAGCACATTGTTATCTCAGAAAAGGAGGAACCAAAAGGGATACAAATAGGGCAAAAAGTTGGAGATAAATGTAGAAAGTTCAATTCAATCTTCAAATCCTTATCTGAATCAGTAATGAACAATTATCAGTCAATATTGATCATTGGAATCTAATACTACTGTTATGGAACTATGAGGGAAGCTTGAAAATATGATGCATATTTGGTGCTTTGAATGTTTTCAAAGTTGTTAATCTCTGTAGCTGTACATAAAGTAGGTTCCAATGCCCGGATAGCCTGTCTATTAAAATTATATTCCTGGACAAACTCACTGTATATGCAATTTCAAATTATATAATATGAATTGCAACCTTAAGCACGTTGTTCTTGGTATAAAATTTACTGAAGGGTAAGCTATAAGTTTTTTTAAAATTTGCATATGGCCAAAATTACCAATGTAAAACCTTTAGTTTTATTACTGTGAAATGGCATTCTCTCTATTCGATAATAAAAATATAATAAAAACAATTATCAAAGTTTCTTCATAATTTTTCAGATTCTACCCTAATTCAATAATGTATAAAACTCTATTTCACTTCCTGCAAAATTATTAAATTCATTAGAATCAAGGCTTTGTGATTTCTGTCTGTGACAATTCTTGCTTGCTCGGGCCACCTTTCTCTCATCTCCGGTTGATATAATCCTATTGAAAGTCACAGCTGCAGAGAGCATGCCCAGTTTTTGTGGAGTAGCATTTACCCTCTCTTTACCCCGAGCATTAACTCAAAGACAGAGCAACAAGAGCCTCTGTCTCCAAAAGTTCCATATCAAGTTTTAAGACTAGCAATTCATCTACTCTGGCACAAGACTGGACCATCAATCATATCGTCTCCTACCCACGCAATCGCGACTTCAGGCTCTAGAACAGAAAGTTTGTGCTATACTGATGGAGCGGTGCTGTGTCAAAGGTGCTTCAAGTGAGGCGCCTAAGGAAGGGAACCCCATCTGCCACATCAGTGGACATAAAGAATGCCAAGGAGTTCTCTCTGCTCATCCCCAGTCCGGGTCGGTAAGGCAGGCGACTTGTATTAATAGAACCACAGTGGTTTAACTGTAGACATTCTGAAAATGGTTCTTGCTGATTTTATTTTATTAAAGAATGTTTTATGGTATCTCACATATTCTTCGGCTTAAATATGTTTAACCAGGATCCGAACTTGTTACCGGAGCGCAGCTATCCCTTATTAACTGACGGTCCATGTCCATCAGACACACACCCACACCTCATCTTGCTTGATTTAGCTTTCTTTTAAATACAAGGTGTGCATTGTAATAGCACCGAATTTTGAGTTAAGTCTTGACAAGTTTAAAAATAACACTTACGCTTGCTGGCAGCTGTTTCGAGGACGAGTAGGAAGGTGGTTGCAAACAGACTGAACCAGAGACAGCCCTTCATAGCGAGCCCAGGGATGAACACCTTCTCAGGACTCCGCGCAAAGCCACTGCTTAATAAGACAGTAAAATTCACTCCTCGTACAGTCACTGCCTCATCATCTCTTTCCTAATCATGTGATGAGTTTAATAAAAACCACTTGACTGCCCATTAAAAACTGCGCTCAGTTCTCCTCCCGGGTCTGAGTCATTGTCCGCATGCTTTCTCTAATACCTTTTGATAAGACGGAATGCCTTGTCTTCATGCCCCAGGGATATGGATCACGGCAGAAAGCGCCGGCGGAAAGAACTGGGCTCCTTCATCGAAAGATGGAGCTGAGGCTTTTGATTTTGTTTCCAAAAACCAAATAAATCAAAAACGTGTAGTTTTTTTGAGTGGGACATTTGACAAACAGGGATCAAGGAACTTAGAGTGCAAGTAAGTTTGTTTCTTCGCCTGGAAGGAGTGTTTGGAGCCTTAGGAAGTCAAACTGGATTTGCCGTGGTCATGGAAATGAACAGTGTCACCAAATTTCCACCCTTTTAATTCCAATTATGGAGAAGCATGATAAACGTACTGCAAATATTTTCTTGTCAGGTCGGCTTTAGGGTTTAAAACATAGAACTTAGGACAGTACAGTAAAGGCCATTCAGCCCACAATGTTGTGCCGACATTTTAACTTACTCAAAGATAATTCCGAACCATAAGACTAAAAGACTATAAGATGTAGGAACAGAACTAGGTCAGTATCCCATCGAGTATCCTCCACCATTCCATCATGGCTGATCCCAGATCCCCCTCAACCCCACATACCTACATTCTTGCCATATCCTTTGTTGCCCTGACTAATCAGGAAACAATCAACTTCCGCTTTAAATATACCCATGGACTTGACCTCCGCTACAGTCTGTGGCAGAACATTCCACAGATTCACTACTTTCTGGCTAAAAATAATTCCTCCTTAACTCTGTTCTAAAAGGTCGCACCTCAATTTTGAGGTGGAGCTCTCTAGATCTGCATACACCCACCTCATGAAACATCCTCTCCAAATCCACCTTAACTGGTAGGTTTCAATGAGATCCTTCTGGGTTGTTTCTAAATTCCAGTGAGTACAGGCCCAAAGCTGTTGCAATGTGGCGTTTGGGAGCAGACCCAAGTGCAGGACACAGGCACGGAGACGGACTTGACTTGGACTCAGAGCCTGGACTTGGACTTGATTAGGACCAGGACTTGGGCTTGACTGGAACACAAAGAGAAAGTACCCTACTCAGAGTAGTGGGACACGGCTGGACCTACTCAGCTGGAAACGAGATGACTAAACCAGACAATACATACCTTGACACGGAGAATCTCATGAAGCAGCCAACAGCCGGCAATCACTTGACTGGACACGAAACCATGACTTGGACTGGGACTCAGAGCCTTCAAAACAAAACAACGACAGACCACTTGCATCCCGGCTCAGAGCAGTGGCAAAACGGCCGGACCTACTCAGCTGGAAACGAGATGACAAAAAGCAAACAACGACAGACCACTTGCATCCCGGCTCGGAGCAGCAGCAAAGTGGCCAGAGACACTCAGCCGGACATGAGATGACAAAAACAAACAACAACAGTCAATACGAATCTTGACACGGAGAAGCTCATGAAGACAGTCCCCTATTCTTGGCAGCCCGGAACATTCATCGCCGCCTTGGCTATGGTGACAGACCAACCCCGAGTAGCTGTAAGCTGGGGTTTTTATTCTGCTGGTTCGGATGAAGATCAGGTGCTCTAATCAAGGAGCCCGGTGGAACACGGGGAAAAAGAAATGAACAGAAATGAGTGGTTAACAGACCGGACTATGACAAAAGCTGCCAAACGATCCTATCTTTATCCCTTCATTCCCAGAATCATCCCCGAGAACCTTCTCTGGACTCTGTCCAATGACAACACATCCTTTCTGAGATATGGGGCCCAAAACTGTTGACAATACTCCAAGTGCAGCCTGACCAGTGTTTTATAAAGCCTCAGCATTATCTCCTTCCTTTTACATTCCATTCCCCTTGAAATAAATGCCAACATTGCTTTAGCCTTCTTTACCACAGACTCAACCTGTAAATTAACCTTCGAGGAGTCTGGCATGAGGACTTCTAAGTCCCTTGCACCTCTGATGTTTGAACCTTCTCCACATTTAGATAATAGTCCACACTATTGTTCCTTTTACCAAAATGTATCAATTCCATTACCCAAATCATTGACAAACAATGTGAAAAGCAGCAGTCCCAGTACTCACCCTTAAGGAACACCACTAGTCACTGGCAGCCAACCAGAAAAGGGCCTTTTTATTCCCACTCACTGCCTCCTGCCTGTCAGCCATTCCTCTATCCATGCCAGTAGGATTTTATCTTGTTAAGCAACTCATGTTGGCACCTTATCAAATGGCTTCTGAAAATCCAAATAAATGACATCCAATGCCTCTTCTTTGTCCACCTTGTTTGTTACTTCCTCGATTTGTCAGGCAAGATTTCCCTTTACAGAAACCATGCTGACTTTGACTTATTTTATCATTAGTCTCCAAGTGCCCTAAAACCTCATCCTTAATACTAGACTCCAACACTTTCCCAACCACTGAGGTTAGGCTAACTGTCCTATAATTTCCTTTCTTTTGCCTTCCTCCCTCTTAAAGAGTGGAGTGACATTTGCAATCTTCCATTCCTCCAGAACCATGCCAGAATCAAGTGATTCTTGAAAGATCATGATCAATGCATCTGTTATCTCTTCAGCAACCTCTCTCAGGACTTTGGGATGCAGTCCATCTGGTCCAGATAACTTATCCACCTTAAGACTTTTGAGTTTGCCTAGCACTTTTTCCTTTATCATAGCAATGACGCTCACTCCTGCTCCCTGACACTCACAGACTTCTGGCACACTGCTAGTGTCTTCCAGAGTGAAGACTGATGCAAAGTATTTGTTAAGTTCATTTGCCGTTTCTTTGCTCCCAATTACTACCTCACCAACATCATTTTCCAGTGGTCTGATATCAATGCTCACCTCCCTTTTACTCTTTACATAATTAAAAAAAAGTTTTGGTATCCTGCTTTATATTATTGGCCAGTTTGCCCTCATATTTCATCTTTTCCCTTCTTATAGCTTTTTAGTTGCCTTTTGTTCGATTTTAGAAGTTTCTCAATCATCCAACATCTTCTATGCCCTTTCTTTGGCTTTTATACAGTCCTTAATTTCCCTTGTCAGCCATGGTTGCCTACCCCTGCCATTTGAGAACTTCTTCCTCTGTGGGACATATCTATCCTGCACCTTGTGAACTATTCCCAGAAACTTCAGCCATCTCTGCTCTGCCTTCATACCCACCAGTATCCTCCTCCAATCCACCTCTCTCATAGCTCTGTAATTCCCTTTATTCCATTGTGATACTGATACACGCGAGTTATGTTTCTCCCTTTCAAATTAGAGAACATAACCCTCCATTTTTCTATCATCCATTTTACTATCTAAGAGTATCTTAAATGTCCCTAAAGTACCTGCCTCTACCACCACCTCTGACAGCACATTCCACGCACCCCCACTCTGTGTAAAAAACCTACCGCTGACATCCCCCTATACTTTCCTCCAAACACCTTGAAATTATACTCTCTAATATAAGACATTTCCACCCTGGGAAAAATGCGCTGGCTGTCCATTCTGTCTATGCCTTTCATCATCTTATGCACTTCTATCAAGTCGCTTCTCATCCTCCTTCACTCCATGGAGAAAAGCCCTAGCTCGTTCAACTTATCCTCAATAAACACATCCAGCCAACATCCTAGTAAATATCTGCATGCTCTCTAAAGCTTTCATATCCTTCTATAATGAGGTGACCAAAATTGAACCCAATATTTCAAGAGTTCAATATTTGAACTCTAACCAGGGTTTTATAGTTGCCATATTACCTCGTGGCTCTTGAACTCAAACCTCTAACTGATGTATTTGCCTTTTTAACAACCCTATCAACTTGTGTGGCAACGTCTGTGTATGGACTTGGATCTTAAGATTCCCCTCTTCTTTCACACTGGAAGAATTCTGCCATTAACCTTGTATTCTGGCTTCAAGTTCGACTTTACAGACTGTATCACTTCACGTTCGTCCAGATTGGACTTGATCTACCATTTGTCAGGTTCTTGATTAGCAAGGGTGTCAAAGGTTAGAGAGAGAAGGCAGGAGGATGAAGCTGAGAGAGGAAAGTAAATTAGCCATTATGAAATTCTGCTCCTTTGTCTTAAGTCATTGCATTTTACTATATTTGTAGAGTTCAAGGCTATTTTACTGAACTCATTGGTTTTACTGTCTTTACTCTTCTCTAATCCCCATACTAATTATATTGACCTGTGAGTTCCGTTCATGTCATCAGTGCTTGAGGGGATGGGTCCTTCCCATCTATGCTCCTCAATGTTTCACCTCCACACCAAATCCTGGTGTACTTTGATCCAAAAATGTATTTCCATTTTCACCCGTCCTTCCTCATAGGTACAATTTTCCAGAACTGGAAATATGTTTGTAAATCTCTGCTATATCCCCTGCATTGCAACCATTCCATCCTATATTTACTCCCATCTGTTAAATTCTATATTTTCTACAATGCTATAAATTCTATATTCTTGCACATATACCTTTACAACATAGTGTCCCAGTTGTATTTGATCCAGCTTATTGGAAAATTCACATTTCTGAATCAAGCAATGCACTCGGAGAAAATGAAAATGGTGTTCATTGTAAATTCAGGTGAAGAATTTTACAATTTACGCTACCATATGAGTCAATATGTGTGAACATTGTACATGGCCTATCAGTGGCGTCAACAGAGCTCTACAAAGAGGAACTTTTCACAGGTTGATGGCGGTTGTTTAAAAAGGGAGCCTCGAGAGCGTTTGCCCATTGTACAGGGCCTATCAGCAGCATCAACAGATTTCTACCAGGAGGGATTTTTAGCAGGTCAGCGGCAGTTATTTAAAAAGGGAGCTTCAAGGGTGTTTGTCCATTGTACAGGGCCCATCAGTGGCAACAACAGAGCTCTGTAAACTAAATAAAAGTACAGAAGGGATAAGCAGAGTGGCCATTGTACAGGAGTAGGCCAGTGGTGAGAGTAGATGCGACAGGATTTGGCTCAAAGAAGGTTTTGGCTTGGAAGAGACGTTGGCTCTGTGTAAAGCGCCTGTTAAGGTTTCCGTTTTGTTTTATTTTCCTCTTACTGTACCATTTAAATGGCTGTGGTGTGCTCTTCGTGCCAGATGTTGGAGAACTGGGAGACCCAGAGTCTCCCAGGGAACTGTATCTGCGTGAGGAGCATCCAGCTACAGCTCCTCGAAGACCATGTTAGGGATCTGGAGCAGCAACTGGATAACCCTCAGCTTGTACGGGAGAGCGATGGTATAATTGATCAAAGCTACAGGGAAGTAGTCACCCCGAAGTTGCAGGAGGCGTGTAGCTGGGTGACAGTCAGGAGAAATGGAAATATGCAGTTGGAGCAGAGCAGCCCTGTGGCTATTCACCTCAAAAACAAGTATACCACCTTGGATACTTCTGTTCGGGATGACCTCCCGGGAGAATGCCACAGCGACAGGGTTACAGACACTGAGCATGGGTCCATGGTGCAGAAGGGAAAGAGAGAGAAGAAGAGAGTGTTAGAGATAGGGGACTCGATAGTGAGGGGAACAGACAGGAGATTCTATGGACATGAACGGGACTCCTGGATGGTCTGTTAACTCCCAGGTGCCAGGGTCAGGGATGCCTCAGATCACATCCACAACATTTTCGAGAGGGAGGGGGAACAGCCAGATGTTTTGGTACATATTGGTACCAATGGTATAGGAAGGAAAAGCAAAGAGGTCCTGAAAAGAGAATTTAGAGAGCTAGGTAGAAAGCTGAGAAGCGGGACCTCCTTGATAATAATTTCTGGATTGCTACTGTGCCACGTGCCAGTGAGAGTAGAAACAGGATGATTTGGCAGATAAATGCATGGCTGAGAAGCTGGTGCAGGGAGTTGGGCTTCAGGTTCTTGGATCATTGGGATCTCTTCTGGGGGAGGTATGACCTGTTCAAAAGTGATGGGTTGCATCTGAACCCAAGGGGAACAATATTCTCGCAGGCAGGCTTGTTAGAGCTGTTGGGGAGGGTTTAAACTCATTTGGCAGGGGAGTGGGAACCGGAGTGAAGGGACTCAGGATAGGACGGATGGTGAAATTAAAGATAACGTGCAGTCAGACTGTCAGGAAGGGCAGGCAGGTGATGGGACCTAGTTGCAGCCAACGGGCTGAGTATCAAATCATTAGGGATGCAGAATCAGAAAGGATAGCAAATACAGTACTCAAGGTGTTGGATCTAAATGTGCGTAGTATAAGAAGTAAGGTGGATGATCTCGTTGCTCTATTACAGATTGTCAGGTATGATGTTGTGGCCATTACTGAGTCCTGGCTGAAGGATGGTTGTAGTTGGGAGCTGAATGTCCAAGGTTATACATTGTATTGGAGGGACAGGAAGGTAGGTAGAGGGATTGGTGTGGCTCTACTGGTAATGAATGGCATCAAATTAGTAGAAAGATGTGACATAGGCTCGGAAGATGTTGTATCCGTGTGGGTTGAGTTAAGAAACTGCAAAGGTAAAAAGACGTTGAAGGCAGTTATATACAGCCTCCCAACAGTGGCTGGGAGGTGGACCACAGATTACAGCAGGAAATAGAAAGGCCAAATCAAAAGGGCAATGTTATGGTAGTCATGGGAGATTTTAACATGCAGGTCGGTTGGGAAAATCAGGTTGGTAATGGATCTCAAGAGAGTAAGTTTGTTGAATGCCTAAGAGATGGCTTTTTAGAGCAGTTTGTTGTTGAGCCTACTAGGGGATCAGCTATACTGGATTGGGTGTTATGTAATGAATGGGAGGCGATTAGGGAGCTTATGGTAAAAGAACCCTTAGGAACCAGTGATCACAATATGATTGTGTTCAACTTGAAATTTGATAGGGAGACAGTAAAGTCTGACGTAGCAGTATTTCAGTGGAGTAAGGGAAATTACAGTGGTATGAGAGAGGAGTTGGCCAAAGTAAACTGGAAGGCGCTGCTGGCAGGGATGTCAGCAGAGCAGCAATGGCATGCGTTTCTGGGAAAAATGAGGAAGGTGCAGGACATGAGTATTCCAAAAATGAAGAAATACTCAAATGGTAAAATAGTACAACCGTGGCTGACAAAGGTAGTCGAAGCTACTGTAAAAGCAAAAGAAAGAGCATACAACAAAGCAAAAATTAATGGGAAGATAGAGGATTGGGAAGTTTTTAAAAACCTACAGGGAGCAACTAAAAAAATCATTAGAAGGGAAAAGATGAAATATGAAAGCAAGTTAACAAATAATATCAAAGTGGATAGTGAAAGTTTTTTTTCAAATCTGTTAAAAATAAAAGAGAAATGAGAGTGGATATAGGACTGCTAGAAAATGAGGCAGGAGAAATAATAATGGGGGATAAGGAGATGGCTGATGAACTAAATGAGTACTTTGCATCAGTCTTCACTGTCAAAGACACTAGCAGTGTGCCCAGTGTTTTAGCATACGAAGGAAGAGAACTGGGTGCAATTATTGTTACAAGAGAGAAGGTGCTCAAAAAGCTGAAAGACCTAAAGGTATATAAGTCTCCTGGACCAGATGAACTACATCCTAGTGTTCTGAAAGAGGTAGCGTTAGAGATTATGGTGGCATTAGAAATGATCTTTCAAAGATCATTGGACTCTGTCATGGTGCCAGAGGACTGGAAAATTGCAAATGTTACTCCACTCTTTTAAGAAAGGAGGAAGGCTGCAGAAAGGAAATTATATAACAGTTAGCTTGACTTCATTGGTTGGGAATATGTTAGAGTCAATTGTTAAGGATGAGGTGATAGAGTACTTGGTGACACAGGACAAACTAGTATAAAGTCAGTGTGGTTTCCATCAGGGAAAATCCTGCCTGATGAACCTGTTGGAGTTTACAAGTAGGATAGATAAAGGGGATGCACTGGATGTTGTATATTTGGACTTTCAGGCCTTTGACAAGGTGCCACACATGAGGCTGCTTACTAAGTTAAGAGCACATGGTATTACAGGAGAGTTATTAACATGGTTGGAGCATTGGCTGACAGGCAGGAGGCAGCGAGTGGGAATAAAAGGATGCTTTTCTGGTTGGCTGCCAGTGACTAGTGGTGTTCTGCAGGGGTCAGTGTTGGGACCACTTCTTTCTATGCTGTATATAAATGATTTAGATGATAGAATAGATGGCTTTGTGCCAAATTTGCAGATGACATGAAGATTGTGGAGGGGCAGGTAGTGTTGAGGAAACAGGAAGGCTGCAGAAAGACTTCGACAGATTAGGAGAATGGGCAAGGAAGTGACAAATGAAATGCAATGTTGGAAATGCATGATCATGCACTTTGATAGTAGAAATAAACGAGCAAACTATTTTCTGAATGGGGAGAAAATCCAGGAACCCGAGCTGCAGAGGGATTTGGGAGTCCTTGTGCAGAACACGCTGAAGGTTAACTTGCAGGTTGAGTCAGTGGTGAGGAAGGCAAATGCCATGTTAGCATTCATTTCAAGAGGTCTAGAATATAAGAGCAAGGATGTGATGCTGAGGCTTTGTAAGGCACTGGTGAGGCTTCACCTTGAGTATTATGAACAGTTTTGGGCCCCTCATCTTAGAAAAGATGTGCTGGCATTGGAGAGGGTCCAGAGGAGGTTCACAAGGATGATTCCAGAAATGAAAGGGTTATCATATGAGGAACTTAAGATGGCTCTGGGTCTGTACTCGCTGGAATTCAGAAGGATGGGGGGGGGGAGGATCTCATTGAATCCTTTCAAATGTTGAAAGGCCTAGACAGAGTGGATGTGGAAAGGATGTTTCCCATGGTGGGAGAGTCTAGGACAAGAGGGCACAGCCTCAGGATAGAGGGGTTCCCTTTCAAAACAGAGATGCGGAGAAATTTCTTTAGCCAAAGGGTGGTGAATTTGTGGAATTTGTTGCCACATGCAGCTGTGGAGGTCAGGTCATTGGGTGTATTTAGGGCAGAGATTGATAGGTTCTTGATTGGACATAGCATCAAAGGTTACGGGGAGAAGGCTGGGAACTGGGGTTGAGGAGGAGGGGAAGAAAAGGATCAGCCATGATTGAATGGCAGAGTAGACTCGATGGTCCAGATGCCCTAATTCTGCTCCAATGCCTTATGGTCTCACTCAAGTTCAGAGATTTCAGTTTTTTTGTTCTGTTCTGAGAAACAAACGGAAGCCTTGGAACTTGCAAAACTATTTTGGAATACCAGCAGGCATATCTCATTGTGTTCAGATTTTCTGAATAAAGACCCATTTGATGGTTTGCTGTAAAAATGCAGAAGTGGGTCGTTGATAAAATCCTTGTGAAGAAGTAATCACTCTCAGATGACCAATTTTCCAATAACGTTGTTTGTGTTACTGCTGAACCTAATTAATTTTTTTGATACTGCAGAGCAATTTAACCATTTGAAAACAAATACTGAAGAAATGATGCTTGAGACCATGGCACAGCTTCGCACCTCTACTGACGAGGTTCAAAGCTGACCTCCAGTGCTGTATGGAGAATGCACATTTCTCCCTGTGACTACATGAGAAGAAGCATAGAGTCATAGAAAAGTACAGCACAGAAACAGGCCATTCAGCCTGCCTTGTGCTGCTAGATTCTGGCAGATCGCTGCCCCCACCGCTGCCCCTCAACACCTGAGTCCCTGAGGTCTGTGTCCTGAGCCCCCTCCTTTACTCTCTGTATACCCATGACTGTCGCCACCCACAACTCCAATCTGCTATTAAATTTGCTGATGATACTACATTGATTGGCCTTAGCTCAAATAATAACAAGGCAACCTACAGAGAAGACGTCATCTCTCTTAAACAATGGTGTTAAGAAAACAACCTCCCCCTCAATGTCACAGAAACAAAGGAGCCGGTTATGGACTACAGGAGGAATGGAGACGGGCTAACCCCTATTGACATCAATGGATCTGGGGTTGAGAGGGTGAACAGATTTAAGTTCCTTGGCATCCACATCACTCAGGATCTCGTGTGGTCTGTATGTAACGGCTGTGTGGTGAAAAAAGCACACCGTACCTCTTGCACCACAGATGGTTGAAGAAGTTTGGCATGAGAACTAAGGACTTTCTACAGGGGCACAATTGAGAGCATCCTGACTGGCTGCATCACTGCTGGTATGGGAACTGTACCTCCCTCAATCGCAGGACTCTGCAGAGAGTGGTGCTGACAGCCCAGTGCATCTGCAGATGTGAACTTTCCATGATTCATGACATTTACAGAGAGAGGTGTGTAAAAAGGGCCCGAAGGATCACTGGGGACCCAAGTCACCCCAACCACAAACTGTTCCAGCTGCTACCATCTGGGAAACGGTACCACAGCATAAAAGCCAGGAACAACAGGCTCCGGGACAGCTTCTTCCACCAGGCCATCAGACTGATTAATTCATGCTGATAAAATTGTACTTACCATAGAAACTACAGCACAGAAACAGGCCCTTTGGCCCTTCTTGGCTGTGCCGAACCATTTTCTGCCTAGTCCCACTGACCTGCACACGGACCATATCCCTCCATACACCTCCCATCCATGTATCTGTCCAATTTATTCTTAAATGTTAAAAAAGAACCCGCATTTACCACCTCGTCTGGCAGCTCATTCCATACTCCCACCACTCTCTGTGTGAAGAAGCCCTCCCTAATGTTCCCTTTAAACTTTTCCCCCCTCACCCTTAACCCATGTCCTCTGGTTTTTTTCTCCCCTTGCCTCAGTGGAAAAAGCCTGCTTGCATTCATTCTATCTTTACCCATCATAATTTTATATACCTCTATCAAATCTCCCCTCATTCTTCTACGCTCCAGGGAATAAAGTCCTAACCTATTCAACCTTTCTCTGTAACTGAGTTTCTCAAGTCCCGGCAACATCCTTGTAAACCTTCTCTGCACTCTTTCAACCTTATTTATATCCTTCCTGTAATTTGGTGACCAAAACTGAACACAATACTCCAGATTCGGCCTCACCAATGCCTTATACAACCTCATCTTAACATTCCAGCTCTTATACTCAATACTTTGATTAATAAAGGCCAATGTACCAAAAGCTCTCTTTACGACCCTATCTACCTGTGACGCCACTTCTAGGGAATTTTGTATCTGTATTCCCAGATCCCTCTGTTCCACTGCACTCCTCAGTGCCTTACCATTAACCCTGTATGTTCTACCTTGGTTTGTCCTTCCAACGTGCAATACCTCACACTTGTCAGTATTAAGCTCCATCTGCCATTTTTCAGCCCATTTTTCCAGCTGGTCCAAGTCCTTCTGCAGGCTCTGAAAACCTTCCTCACTGTCTACTACACCTCCACTCTTTGTATCATCAGCAAACTTGCTGATCCAATTTACTACATTATCATCCAGATCATTGATATAGATGACAAATAACAACGGAGCCAGCACTGATCCCTGTGGCACACCACTAGTCACAGGCCTCCACTCAGAGAAGCAATTTTCTACCACCACTCTCTGGCTTCTTCCATCGAGCCGATGTCCAATCCAATTTACCACCTCTCCATGTATACCTAGCAACTGAATTTTCCTAACTAACCTCCCATGCGGGACCTTGTCAAAGCCCTTACTGAAGTCCATGTAGACAATATCCACTGCCTTCCCTTCATCCACTTTCCTGGTAACCTCCTCGAAAAATTCCAACAGATTGGTCAAACATGACCTACCACGCACAAAGCTATGTTGACTCTCCCTAATAAGTCCCTGTCTATCCAAATGTTTGTAGATTCTGTCTCTTAGTACTCCCTCCAATAACTTACCTACTACTGACGTTAAACTCACCGGCCTATAATTTCCCAGATTACTTTTCGATCCTTTTTTAAACAACGGAACAACATGAGCCACTCTCCAATCCTCCGGCACTTCACCCGTAGACAGCGACATTTAAAATATTTCTGCCAGGGCCCCCGCAATTTCAACACTAGTCTCCTTCAAGGTCCGAGGGAACACCCTGTCAGGTCCCAGGGATTTATCCACTTTAATTTTCCTCAAGACAGCAAGCACTTCCTCCTTTTCGATCTGTACAGTTTCCATGATCTCACTACTTGTTTCCCTTAATTCCATAGACTTCATGTCAGTTTCCTTAGTAAACACAGATGCAAAAAACCTATTTAAGATCTCCCCCATTTCCTTTGGTTCCGCACATAGCCGACCACTCTGATCTTCAAGAGGACCAATTTTATCCCTTACAATCCTTTTGCTCTTAATATACTTGTAAAAGCTCTTTGGATTATCCTTCACTTTGACTGCCAAGGCAACCTCATGTCTTCTTTTTGCCCTCCTGATTTCTTTCTTAAGTATTTTCTTGCACTTCTTATACTCCTCAAGCACCTGATTTACCCCCTGTTTCCTATACATTTCATACAACTCCCTCTTCTTCTTTATCAGAGTTGCAATATCCCTTGAGAACCAAGGTTCCTTATTCCTATTCACCTTGCCTTTAATCCTGACAGGAACATACAAACTCTGCACTCTCAAAATTTCCTCTTTGAAGGCTTCCCACCTACCAATCACATCTTTGCCAGAGAACAACCTGTCCCAATCCATGCTTTTTAGATCCTTTCTCATTTCTTCAAATTTGGCCTTCTTCCAGTTCAGAACATCAACCCTAGGACCAGATCTATCCTTGTCCATGATCAAATTGAAACTAATGGCGTTGTGATCACTGGAACCAAAGTGCTCCCCTACACAGACTTCCGTCACTTGCCCTAATTCATTTCCTAACAGGAGATCCAATATTGCATCTCCTCTAGTTGGTCCCTCTATATACTGATTTAGAAAACTTTCCTGAACACATTTTACAAACTCTAAACCATCTGGACCCCTAACAGTATGGGAGTCCCAATCAATGTATGGAAAATTAAAATCCCCTACCACCACAACTTTATGTTTCGTGCAGTTGTCTGCTATCTCTCTGCAGATTTGCTCTTCCAAGTCTCGTTGACTATTGGGTGGTCTGTAATACAATCCCACTAATGTGGCCATACCTTTCCTGTTTCTCAGCTCCACCCAGAAGGACTCAGTAGACAAGCCCTCTAATCTGTCCTGCCTGAGCACTGCTGTAATATTTTCCCTAACAAGCAATGCTACTCCCCCATCTTTCATTCCTCTGCCTCGATCACATCTGAAACATCGGAACCCTGGAATATTAAGCTGCCAGTCCTGCCCCTCCTGTAGCCAAGTTTCACTAATTGCTATAACGTCATAATTCCACGTGTCAATCCACGCCCTCAACTCATCCGCCTTCCCCGCAATACTCCTAGCATTGAAATATATACACCTCAGAAGATTTTTACCACCACTCACAACCTTTCTATCAGTGGATTTGCTTAAACTTTCAATATCATTTATTTTCGCCCCAGCCACACTGTCAGCTCTGGCACTCTGGTTCCCATCCCCCTGCAAATCTAGTTTAAAACCTCCCCAATAGCACTAACAAACCTCCATGAAAGGATATTGGTCCCCCTGTGGTTCAAGTGTAACCCGTCTCTCTTGTACAGGTCACACCTGCCCCAGAAGAGGTCCCAATGATCCTGAAATCTGAAACCCTGCCCCCTACACCAGTTCCTCAGCCACTTGTTCCTCCTCTAGAGCACCCTATTCCTACCCTCACTGGCACTTAGCACAGGTAGCAATCCTGAAATTACCACCCTTGAGGTTCTGCTTTTCAACTTCCTACCAAGCTCTCTATACTCACTGTCCAGGACCTCTTCACTCTTCCTTGCTATGTCATTGGTGCCAATGTGCACCACGACATCTGGCTGATCACCCTCCCACTTCAGAATGTCATGCAATCGATCAGAGACATCCTTGACCCTGGCACCTGGGAGGCAACAAACCAACCTGGATTCTCTGTCACGACCACAGAACCTCCAATCTGCACCTCTAACTATCGAGTCCCCTATCACTACCGCTCTCCCTTCTCCCCTCCCTTCTGCACTGCAGAGCCAGACTCAGTGCCAGAGATCTGGCTACTGCAGCTAGTCCCAGGTAAGTCATCCTCCCCAACAGTATCCAATGTGGTATACTTGTTGCTGAGGTGAATGGCCACAGGGAACCCTGCTCTGCCTGCCCTTTCCTCTTCCCTCGCCTGACAGTGACCCAATTTCCTGCCCTCTGCTCCTTTGGCGTAACTACCTCCCTGTAGCTTCTATGTTATATTGACTGTCCTGTTTGTACATACTATTTATTACAAATTACTATTAATTGCACAGTCAGACGCAGATGTCACGTAAAGAATCTTACTCCTCTTGTATGTGAAGGATGTAAGAAATAAAGTCGATTCAATTCAGCCCATCTGGTCCATGCAGAAACCATTTATGCTACTAACTGCCATCGACCCACACCAGGACCATAGCCTTCCATACCTCTTTCATCCATCTACCTATCCAAGCTTTTCTTAAATGTTGAAATTGGGCTCAGATGCACCACTTGTGCTGAGAGCTTGTTCCACTGTCTCACTTTTCACCTTTCGTTCTTAACCCACGACCTCTAATTGTAGTCCAACTCAACCTCAAAAGTGGAAAAAGTCTGCTTCCATTTACACTATCTATACCCCTTATAATTTTGTATATAAGGGGTCTGGTCAGGTCACTGGTCTGAGTGCTACTGGTACCATGTACCTGTCGCATGGTCGGGTGGTCGGCAACTAAACTGGCTCCTCCACCAGGCTCGCCTGCTGAGGAGGGTGGCTAGACACCCTGCAGGATGAAAAACAAGACCTGTCAAAGGGCGGATGAACCCTCTCGTAGGGCCAACGGCCATCTAGCAAACACGTGCCGTGAAGCGCAGAAAGGGCATCCCTTGCATCGAAGCTTGGTCTGGCCATTCGCTGCAACAGAACTTCCCCCAGCCGTCTTGGACCCCACCATACCGCTGGATCCGGGAGGGGATGTCGAGAGGGTGGGTTCGGACCTATGCAACCCCCTACTCACCTAAAATCCACTCACGCACACACTGTTCCTTTCTGAGGAGTGGGGTACCACCCCACTGACTGACTGAAAGGAACCATCATCATCCTATGGGATGGATAGCCAGAGAGAGGGTTAATTTTGTATACCTCTATCAATTATTCCCTCAATCTACTACATTCTAAAAAATACAGTCCTAACCTGTTCAATCTTTCATTTTAACTCAGGTCCTGCAGACCCAGCAACATCCTTGTAAATTTTCTCTGTACCCCTTCAATTTCATTTACATCATTCCTGTAGGTATGTGACCAAAACTGTACACAGTACTCCAAAATACACACCAAAGTCTCCCAGCTATAATCTTTCAGCCATGATTCAGTGATGCTTACATCATACCTGCCAATCTGCAATGTGCTGCAAGTTCATCTACCTTAATACGTATACTGCACGTAGTCAAATACAACAACTTCAGTCCTGTATTCACCCTTTTCGATTTTGTCACACCATGCTCAATCTTTTGATTCCTAACTTTGTCTGACATCTGCCTCTACAACCTCTCCACTAACTGTGCTGTGACCCTGATTCCCATTCCCCTGCAACTCTAGTTTAAACCCCACCGTGCAGCATTTACAAACCTTCCCACTAGGATATTAGTACCCTCCCAGTTCAGGTCCAAACCTTTCCTTTTGTACAGGTCCCACATTCCTTGGAGGAAAGCCCAGTGATCCAAAAATCTTATGCTTTTTCTCCTACACCAACTCCTTAGCCACATATTAATCTTCCTAGTTCTGGCCTCACTAGCAATGGCACGGCTAGCAATCCTGAGATCGCAACCCTGGAGGTCCTGCCCTTTAAGTTGTCACCTAACTCCCTGAACTTCCTACGCAGAGTGTCATCACTTCTCCTGCCCATGTCATTGGTACCCACATGGAGGCTGTTCATCTTCCCACTTAAGAATGCTGAGGACTCGATCCGAGATATCCCAGCCCCTGGAACCCAGGAGGCAACATACCATCTGGGAATCTCATTCTCATTCTCACCCACAGAACCTTCTGTCCTTCCCCCTAACGAATCCCCTATCACCACCACCTCTTCTCCCTCCTTCCCTTCTGAGTCTCAGAGGCAGACACAGTGCCAGAGACACAGCCACTGTGACTCTCCTCTGTTAGGTCACCCCCACCCAACAATATCCAAAGTAATATTTCTGCTGTGGAGGGTGATGGCTACAGGGTACTCCGCACAGGCTCCTTAACTACTTTCCATTTCCTGTCACTCTGTTTCCTGTGTCCTGCTCCTACCTTTCTACACGTCCTATCTATCACCCCCTCAGCGTCCTGAATGATCTGGAGTTTATACAGTTCCAGTGATGAAGTGTTTTTTCAGAGCCTGGTATTGAAGCAGATCAGCTCCTCTCTGCATGGTGACTTGGATCTGCTCCAGTTCACCTGCCGAAGTAACAGCTCTGCAGCAGATACCATCTTATTGGTATTTTACACAACCCTGGAACACCTGGACAACAAAGGTGCATACATCAGGATGCTCTTTATTGATTACAGCTTGGCATTGAACACCATCATCCCCTCAAAACTAATCAGTAAACTCCAAGCTCAGGGCCTCAATATCCCTTTATGCAATTCAGTCCTGTATTTCCTCACTTGAAGACCCCAGTAAGTTCAGATTGGCAAAAACATCTCCTCCACAATCTCCATCAGCATAAGAGTACCACAGGGATGTGTGCTTAGCCCCCTGCTCGACTTGCTTTACCCCTATGACTGTGTGGCTAAGTGCAGCTCCAACATCACATACAAGCTTGCTGATGACACCACTGTTGTGGGCTGTATCAAGGTGGGTGGGTGAATCAGCAAACAGGAGGAGAACCTGGCTGCGTGGTGTCATAACAACAACTTCTCACACAACGATACCAGAGGTCCACGAGCCAGGAGCAACGTTCAGTAACTTTAAATTAGACCATAAGACCTTAAGACATAGGAGCAAAATTTGGCCATTCAGTCTATCAAGTGTGCTCTGCCATTCCATATGGCTGAACCCAGATCCCAGTCAATCTCATACACCTGCCTTCTCGCCATATCCTATTTTGCCCTGACCGATCAGGAATCAATCAACTTCCATCTTAGATATACCCACGGACCTGGCTCCACCTCAGCCTGTAGCAGAACAATCCACAGGTTCACTGCTCTCTGGCTAACCTTCCTTCCTTACCTCTGTTCTAAAAGGCCGCCACTTAACTTTGAGGCTGTGGCCTCTAGTTCCTCTCCACATCCGCCTTATCTAGTCTTTTCAACATTCAGTAGGTTTCAATGAGATCCCCACACATTCTTCTAAATTCCAGTGAGTACAGCCCCAAAACTGCTAAACTCACCTCATATCTTAACCCCTTCTTTCCCAGAATCATCCTTGTGAACCTCCTCTGGACTTTTTCCAATGACAACACATCCTTTCTGAGATATGGGGCCCAAAATTGTTGACAATACTCCAAGTGTGGCCTGACTAGTGTCTTATAAAGCCTAAGCATTATCTCCTTGCTTTCATATTTTATTCCCCTTGAAATGAATGTCAACATTGCATTTGCTTTCCTTACCACAGACTCAACCTGTAAATTAACCTTCTGGGAGCCTTGCACGGGGATTCCAAAGTCCCTCTGCACCTCTGATGTTTGCACTTCCTCTCCATCTAGATAATACTCCACACTATTGCTCCTTTTACCAAAATTCATGATCATACATTTCCCAAAACTGTATTCCATCTGCCACTTCTTTCACCATTCTTCCAATTTGTCTAACCCTTGCTGCAACCACATTGCTTTCTTGGCCCTAATTAAACCCCCATCTACCTCTGTATCTTCCGCAAACTTTGCCACAAAGCCATCGATTCCATTATCCAATTCATTGACAAACAACGTGAAAAGCAGTGTTCCAATACTGACCCCTGAGGAACAGGACTGGTCTCTGGCAGCCAACCAGAAAAGGTCCCTTTTATTCTCACTCACTGCCTCCTGCCTGTGAGCCATTCCTCTGTCCATTTGTTAAGCAGCCTCATGAGAGGCACCTTATCAAATGCCTTCTGAAAATCCAAGTAAATATAGAAACATAGAAACATGGAAAATAGGTGCAGGAGTAGGCCATTCGGCCCTTCGAGCCCATCCACTGCCTCTCCTTTATTAACCTGTTTGCTACTTCCTCAAAGAAATCTAACAGATACGTCAGGCAAGATTTACCTGTACAGAAACCATGCTGACTTTGACTTATTTTATCATTAGTCTCCAAGTACCCCAAAACCTCATCCTTACTAATAGACTCCAATTCTTTTCCAACCACTGAAGTTAGGCTAACTAGTCTATAATTTCCTTTCTTTTGCCTTCCTCCCTTCTTAAAGAGTGGAGTGACATTTGCAATCTTACAGTCCTCCAGGACCATGCCAGAATGAAGTGATTTTTGGAAGATCATGACCAATGCATCTGTCATCTCTTCAGCAAACTCTCCAGGTGACTTATCTGCCTTAATACCTGACAGTTTGCATACACTTTTTCCTTTGTAATAGCAATGGCATTCACTCCTACTCCCTGACACTCACGGACCTCTGGCAGACTGCTAGTGTCTTCCACAGTGAAGACAGTTGCAAAGAACCCATTAAGTTCCCCTATTACTACCTCACCAGCATCATTTTCCAGTGGTCCAATATAAACTCTCACCTCCCTTTTACTCTTTATATAACTGAGAAAAACTTTTGGTATCCTTCTTTATATTATTGGCTAGTCTGCCCTCATATTGCATCTTTTCCCTTCTTATAGCTTTTTAGTTGCCTTTTGTTGGATTTTAAAAGCTTCCCGATCATCCAACTTCCCACTCACTTTTGCTACCTTATATGCCCTATCCTTGGCTCTTATGTGGTCCTTACCTTCCTTTTCATCCATGGATGCCTACACTTGCAATTTGAGAACTTCTTCCTCTGTGGGACATAACTATCCTGCGCCTTGTGAGCTATTCCCAGAAACTTCAGCCAACTCTGCTCTGCTGTTATCCCAGCTAGTATCCTCCTCCAATCCACCTGGGCAAGCTCCTCCCTCATGCCTCTGTAATTCCCTTTATTCCATTGTGATACTGATACATGTGACTTATTGGGTTATTACACAACACCTAATCTAAGAGCCTTTCTCCGAGAAGGCTCAAGCACATGCTGTTCTAAAAAGCCATCTCATTGGCATTCAACAAATTCCCTCTCTTGCAATCCGACAACAACCTGATTTTCCCAATTCCCTTACATATTGAAGTTCCCTATTACATTTGTGAAATTACCTTTAATACATGCCTTTTCCAGCTCCCTTTGCAATCTCAACCCAACATCTTGACTACTATTTGGAGGCCTATATATGATTCCCATAATGTGTTTTTTTTTACCCTTGCAGTTTCGTAATTCCACCTACAAAGATTCAACATTCTCTGACCCTATGTCACCTCTTTCTAAAGATGTAATTCCATTGCTTACCAATACAGCCACGCCACTGCCTATGCCTTCCTGCCTGTCTTTTCATCTTTAGATGTTAAACTTCCAACCTTCTTTCAGCAACGACTCAACAATGCCCACAACATCATACTGACCAATCTCTAATTGCACCACAAGTTTGCCCACCTTTTTCCGAAAGCTAAGCGTGTTTAAATACAGCACCTTCAGTCCTGCATTCTTTGACCTTTTGAATTTTGCCTTTGTGTTACAATTTAACTCTTTGCTCAGTCTAATTTGTACCCACTCGTTGGCTTGTCCTTCCTTACGTTCATGTTACACTCAGCGTCTGCTGTGCTTGTAAAGCTGCTTCTCATCCTCAGCTCTATCACACTGGCTCCTACCCCACTGCCATATTAGTTTAAACCACTCCCAACAGCTCTAGCAAACCTTTCCACAAGGATTTTGCCCCCCCTCGTATTCAAGTGCAACCCATCCCTTTGGTACAGGTACCTGCCACATTGTGCCAAGGCAGTGTGCTGTCAAAAAAAAAAGGTGCATGTGATTGCCTTGGATGTTCTTTTTGTGATTGTTGGATCCTGTTGGAATTGGTAACGTAGAACACTGCATGGTAGTGTTGCAGCTATATAGGACCCTGGTCAGACCTCGCTTGGAGTACTGTGTTCAGTTCTGGTCGCCTCACTACAGGAAGGATGTGGAAGCCATAGAAAGGGTGCAGAATAGATTTACAGGGATGTTGCCTGGATTGGGGAGCATGCCTTATGAGAATAGGTTGAGTGAACTCGGCCTTTTCTCCTTGGAGCGACGGTGGATGAGACGTGACCTGATAGACGTGTACAGGATGATGAGGGGCATTGATCGTGTTGTTAGTCAGAGGCTTTTTCCAGGGCTGAAATGGTTGCCGCAAGAGGACACAGGTTTAAGGTGCTGGGGAGTAGGTACAGAGGAGATGTCAGGGGTAAGTTCTTTACTCGGAGAGTGTTGAGTGCGTGGAATGGGCTGCCAGCAATGGTGGTGGAGGCGAATACAATAGGTTCTTTTAAGAGACTTTTGGATAGGTACATGGAGCTTAGTAAAATAGAGGGCTTTAGGTAAGCAGAGTAATTTCTAAGTTTGGGACATGTTCGGCACAACTCTGTGGGCCGAAGGGCCTGTATTGTGCTGTAGGTTTTCTATGTTTCCTATTGAGTCCAGTTCATTGGTGAGACCAGTGGCTGGGAGCTGCTTTGCCTCAGTTGTTGTACAGATGAAACCCTCATGCAGTGAGTCACCTGTTGTGGTTTCCGGCAAAGGAGATGCCAGAGCTGGATGTGTGCTGCTGGACTTGGTACTGGGATGGGAGCTGGCCGCTTCAATTGGTGCTACCCTCCCATGTTCACTCTGTGATAGAACAAGCTGGACCAGGATAACTCAGGAGCTGGGCAATATTTTTTCTCTTTGTGATTGCATGTTTTTCTGAAATCGTAACCATATGTGCTATATGCAGCTTGCTGTTCGTACTGTGGATTGTACCTTGGCCTCAGAGGAATGCTGTTTAGTTTGGCTGTATTCATGTATGGTTGAATGATAATTAAACTGAAATTGGAAGTTCAGCATTTGCCACCACCATTTCAGAGAACAAACGCAGAACTGTGGTTAAGAGGTGGAAGCAATCTAGACAGCCCCTACCTCACTGAACTGCCAGTAATTCAACTATTCTTTACAAACTTTCCCTTCTCCCTATGTTGTAGACCATTACACCAATGATAAAATAGACGTCAACACAACAATGTGCATCCAAACCATAAACAAAAGCAATAACAAACCCCCCCCCCCCACCCCGCCTCGGAGTCGTGAAGTATAGCCCAGAAACAGGCCGTTCAGCCCATCTACTCCATGCCAAAACCATTTAAACTGCTGACTCCCATCAATATACATCCGGACCATAGCCCTCCATACCCCTACCATCCGTGTACCTATCTAAACTTCTCTAAACATTGAAATCAAGCTTGCATGGACCACCTGCGCAAGCAGCTCATTCCACACTCACAGTCCTCTGAGTGAAGAAGTTTCTCCTCATGTTAACATAAGAACATAAGAAATAGGAGCAGGAGTAGGTCATCCGGCCCATCGAACCTGCCCTGCCATTCAATAAGATCATGGCTGATCTGTCCATAAACTCAGCTCTAGCTACCTGCCTTTTCCCCATAACCCTTAATTCCCTTACTATCTAAAAATCTATCTTAACTGTACCTTAAATATATTTAGTGAAGAAGCCTCAACTGCTTCCCTGGGCAGAGAATTCCACAGATTCACCACTCTCTGGGGAGAAAGCGTTTCTCCTCATCTCCGTCCTAAATCTTCTCCCCTGAATCTTGAGGCAATGTCCCCTAGTTCTAGTCTCACCTACCAATAGATTAGATTAGATTATGAGAACACTCAGTCCTCTTTTATTGTCATTTAGAAATGCATACATGCATTAAAAAATGATACAATGTTTCTCCGGAGTGATATCACAGAAAACAAACCAAAGACTAATACTGACAGAACCACATAATTATAACATATAGTTACAGCAGTGCAAAACAATACCATAATTTGATGAAGAACAAACCATGGGTATGGTAAATAAAGTCTCAAAGTCCCCGAGTCGATCGACTCCCGAGTCCCTGATAGCAGGCAGCAAGAGGGAGAAACTCCCTGCCATAAACCTCCAGGCACCGTCAACTTGCCGATGCCTTGGAAGCAGCCGACCACAGCCGACACTGAGTCCAACCGTCCGAAAACTTCCAGCCTCCGACCAGCCCCTCCAATACAGCCAATAATTTAGCCCCTCCAATACAGTAGAAGTTAAAATCCCCCATCACAACTGCCGTTCCACTCTTATAAGCCTCAGTTATTTCTTGGTTAATCGCTTCTGCCACTGCAATATTTTTATTAGGTGGCCTATAGACAACTCCCACCACTGATTTTTTCTCTTTACTATTCTTTTCTTTTCTTTTTCCAATATTTTTATTAATTTACATATAAGAATACAGAACACAGGAAAAAAATATATCAATACATTATACTAAATTGCATATAAAGACTCCTTACCCTATATTCATACAGGTTAATTAATTCGTAGCATTGAAATATAGTAATTTTATTATATTAAAAAAAATCTAACCCGCTACCAAGACTGAAACTGATTGGTAAAGAAAAAAGAAAAAAAAACTATTAGTCATCATCAGTGCTTTAACAACAAATCAAAGGTTTTGAAAATAATTCAGAAAAGGTCCCCACAATGTTTGAAAGTCTTGACTAGATTTAGAGATTGAGCATTGAATCTTCTCTGAATTTAAACATGACATCACATCACGTAACCACTGGGCATGAATAGGAGGGCCCTCATTTTTCCATTTAAGCAACAGTGTCCTTCTGGCCATAAGAGACATAAAAGCCAAAATGTGCAAGTCAGATGACTCCAAAATAATATCCTTTCCTCCAGCAATACCGAATAAAGCAGTTAAAGGATTAGGCTTAAAGTTTACTTTGAAAAGTATCGAGAAAGTTTGAAATACTTCTTTCCAATATTCTCCAAGACTCGGACATGTCCAAAACATATGAATGAGTGAAGCTTCTCCATTATTACATTTATCACAATACGGAGATATATCCAAATAAAAACGAGACAACTTATCCTTAGTCATATGGGCCCTATGGACCACTTTAAATTGTAGGAGAGAGTGGCGGGCACATAACGATGAAGTGTTAACCAATTTAAAAATTTGATTCCAAGTTTCCTCAGAAATTGAAGTCTGTAAATCTTGTTGCCAAAAATTTTTAATTTTATCTGAAGGAACACTTCTCATTCCCAGCAACGTATTATAAATATTAGATATAGATCCATTATAAAAAGGTTTCAAATTAAAAATTACATCTAGTAGATTATTATCAGGACTTTTAGGAAACGTACTTATTTGAGACCGTAAAAAATCTCTTATTTGTAGGTATCAAAAAAAAAAGAGTTTTGGGTAAACTATATTTAGTTGACAGTTGTTCAAATGAAAAAAGACTTCCCTCTACATACACGTCCTGAAAACATTTAATACCTAATCGATCCCATTCTTTAAAAGCCACATCAATCATAGAGGGTTTAAAAAAACATTAGAAAAAATGGGACTCGAAAGAGAAAATCTCAATAAGCCAAAGTATTTTCGGAATTGTATCCAAATTCTCATAGTGTGTTTAACTACCAGATTATCAGTTAACTCACTCAGAGACAAAGGGAGCGAGGATCCAAGAGGAGAAACAATAGAAAATTTATTAACAGAGGTAGCTTCTAAAGAAACCCACATTGGGCAATCCTCACAATTTATGTAATATAACCAGAATGTAAGATTTCTTATATTAACTGTCCAATAATAAAATCTAAAGTTTGATAAAACTAATCTTCCATTTTTCTTACCTTTCTGAAGATGAATTTTATTTAATCTAGAACGCTTATTCTTCCATATACAATAATAGAGTCAAGAGAATCAAAAAAAAAAGATTTAGGAATAAAAACCTGTAATGCCTGAAAAAGATATATAAATTTAGGTAATATATTCATTTTGGTAGAGCTAATTCGACCAATCAGCAATAATGAAAGAGGCGACCAATTTAATAGTATCCTTTTTATGTGATTCAATAGGGTAAGAAAATTTTCTTTAAATAGACACTTATAGTTTTTAGTGATTGTTACACCTAAGTAGGTAAATTGGTTTCTTACAATTTTAAAAGGAAGGTTAGAATTTGTTGGTATCAAATTGTTCTAAGGGAAAAGTTCACTTTTATGTAGGTTTAATTTATAACCTGAGAACTGGCTAAAAGAGGAGAGTAAAGAAAACATATGGGGTAATGAAGTCTCAACATTAGAAATAAATAGCAGCAATACAGCGAGACTTTATGAATAGTGTCACTCCTTAAAATACTGGCGATAGCATTAGATTCTCGAAAGGCAATGGCTAAGGGTTCTAATCGAAAAGCGAAGGGCTCAATGGACAGCCTTGTCTAGTGCCATGTTGAAGTTTAAATGGTTTGGAATTATGAGAATTAGTGATAACCCCAGCAGAAGGAACTAAATAAAGTAATTTAATCCATTGAATGAAAACGGGTCCAAAATTGGATTTTTCTAAACTTTTAAATAAATAATTCCATTCAACTCTGTCAAAAGCTTTCTCAGCATCTAGGGATACCACACATTCCAATATCATGTTAGAAGGAGAATAAATAACATTTAATAACCAACGAATATTAAAGTGAGAATATAGATTCTTAATAAATCCAGTTTGGTTATCAGAAATGACAGATGGCAAAATATTTTCAATCCTATGGGCCAAAACTTTAGATAGGATCTGAGTATCAACATTAACTAAAGAAATTGATCTATAAGAAGAGCATTCAGTTGGATCCTTTTTTTTAAGAATAAGCAAAATGGAAGCCTCATAAAAAGATTGAGGGAGTCTTCCCGATTTAAATGAATCCGGAAAAACTGAACATAAATGAGATATAAGCAGTGAGGAAAAGGTCTTGTAAAATTCTCCAGAAAATCCATCTGGACCTGGAGCTTTCCTCAAACGCAATGAGCGCACAGCCTCGACAATTCCCTCAAACGCAATGAGCGCACAGCCTCGACAATTTCCTCAAACGCAATGAGCGTACAGCCTCGACAACTTCCTCAAACGCAATGAGCGCACAGCCTCGACAACTTCCTCAAACGCAATCAGCGCACAGCCTCGACAATTTCCTCAAACGCAATCAGCGCACAGCCTCGACAACTTCCTCAAACGTAGTGAGCGCACAGCCTCGACAATTCCCTCAAACGCAATGAGCACACAGCCTCGACAATTCCCTCAAACGCAATGAGCACACAGCCTCGACAATTCCCTCAAACGCAATGAGCGCACAGCCTCGACAATTCCCTCAAACGTAATGAGCGCACAGCCTCGACAATTCCCTCAAACGCAATGAGCGCACAGCCTCGACAATTCCCTCAAACGTAATGAGCGCACAGCCTCGACAATTCCCTCAAACGCAATGAGCGCACAGCCTCGACAATTCCCTCAAACGCAATGAGCACACAGCCTCGACAATTCCCTCAAACGCAATGAGCGCACAGCCTCGACAATTCCCTCAAACGTAATGAGCGCACAGCCTCGACAATTCCCTCAAACGCAATGAGCACACAGCCTCGACAATTCCCTCAAACGCAATGAGCGCACAGCCTCGACAATTTCCTCAAACGCAATGAGCGCACAGCCTCGACAATTTCCTCAAAAGAAATAGGTTGTTCCAACAACTTTCTGTTGTCGGCAGAAATTGTGGGAATGTTTAGTCGATCTTAAAAAAAAAATGTTCATTACAGTGTTATCCTTAGAAGATTCAGAACTATAGAGTTTAGAGTAAAATTCTCTAAAAGTATCATTTATTTCTAAATAATCAGTTGTCCTATCACCATTAGCTTTGCATATTTCTTTAATCTGCTGTTTAGCTATAAAGGTTTTAATCTGATCAGCCAATAATTTACCTGTTTTATCTCCATGAATATAAAATTGACTTTTTATCTTTTAGGAGTTGGGTTTCAGTTGGATAAGTTAAAAAATCATATTTAGTTTTAGTTTCAACATGTCTTTTATATAAGGCAGGTTCTGGAGCCAAGGCATACTCTTAGTCTCGTTGTTTCAGCTGATTAGCTAAATCACTTCTCTCTTTATTAGCTTTTTTCTTAATACTTGCGGTATAAGAAATAATTTGTCCTCTAATATATGCCTTAAAGGCATCCCATCTGATAAGACCAGAAGTCTCCTCTAATGTATTCTCTTCAAAAGTATTTTGTCTCTCCATAAACTTAAAAAAATCTTTATCTGATACTATTCTTAATCTCTACCCAGATGGAGTCAACATTCTGCTCCGTAGATCTTATATCGTCTCTCACAATCGCCCTGATCTCATCATTAATTAACAGCACTACCCCACCTCCTTTGCCTTCCTGCCTACCTTTCTGTATTCCCTTGGATATTTAATTCCCAGTCATCTCCACCTTGCAACCAAGTTTCTGTAATGGCCACTAAATCATATGCCTTGGTACTGATCTGTGCCACAAGTTCACTAACCTTGTTTCTAATACTACGGGCATTTACATAAAGCACCCTTATCCTCATGGTCCTTTTAGAATCTAGTGACCTATGCGATTTTTGCTTTTTCCTTTTATGCACTCTACTCTTTTTTCTTCACCAACTCTATCTTCGGTCTCTGCATCACTTCCCTCTTCTTTTCAGTGTTGGTTCCCATCCCCCTGCCATATTAGTTTAAAACCTCCCCACCAGCACTAGTAAACAATCTCCCTAGGACATTGATCCCGGCCCCGCCCAGATGAAGACCACCCAGATGGACTGGTCCCACCTCCCCCAGAAGCGGTTCCAATGCCCCAAGAATCTGAAACCCTCCCTCCTGCACCACATATTCATGCTAGATATCCTGCTATTTCAACTCTGGCTATCACGTGGCAACACTAATAATCCTGAAATCCTTTGAGATCCTAGCTCCCTAAATTCAGTTTGTAGGACCTCATCCCGCTTTCTTCCTATATTGTTAGTACCTACATGCACCACGACAGCCGGCTGCTCACCCTCCCCTTTCAGAATGCCCTGCAGCCTCTCCGAGACATCTCTGACCCTTGCACCTGGGAGGCAACACACCATACGGGAGTCCCATTCGCGGCCACAGAAGCTCCTCTCTATTCCCCTTACCATGGAATCCCCTACCACAACAGCTCCACCACTCTTTTTCTTGCCCCCATGCGTAGCAGAGCCACCCATGGTGCCATGATCCTGGCTACTGCTGCCTTCACCTGGTGAGCCATCTCCTCCAACAGACCCCAAAGCGGTACATCTGTTTTGGAGGGAGATGACCGCAGGAGACTCCTGTACTACCTTCCTGCGACTACTCTTCCCATTGGTCACCCATTCCCTATCTTTCCTTAGATCCTTAAACTGCGGTGTGACCAACTCACTAAATGTGCTATCCACAACATTCTCAGCATCTCGGATGCTCCCAAGTGAGTCCGTGCGCAGCTCCAATGTCACCATGCGGTTCTCAGGAGCTGCAGCTGCACACGTAGTCATCAGGGACACTGAGTTTGCACATGTCACAGGAGGAGCATGGCACAGGTCTGAGCTCACCTGCCACGACGAGCAACCGATGTTAGCGGACGAGGACCACGGGAGAAAGGGAAGAGCCCACTGGGGAAGTCAAAGGCCATTATCTGTGAATCTCTGCGAATCAGTTCCTTAAACTTAAACTTCTCACCTTTCACCCCTGGCCCATGGCCTCTGGTTGCAGTCCCACCCTACCTCAGTGGAAAAAGTCTGCTTGCATTTACCCTATGTATACCCCTCAATTTTGTATGCCTCCCTCAATCTTCAGGGGGAGATGGGGGAGGAGGAGAGAGACTGACTTTCAACCTTATTTACATTTTTCCTGTAGGTATGTCACCAAAAATACACACACAATACTCCAAATGAGGCTTCACTAACGTCTTGTACAACTTCAACGTAACATCCCATCTCCTGTACTTAATACATTGATTTGTGAAGGCCAATGTGCCAGAGGCTTTCTCTACAACACTATCTACCTGTGACACCACTTTCAACTAATTATGGACCTATATTCCCAGATCCCTAACACAAAATACTCTGCAGATGCTGGGGTCAAAGCAACACTCACTACACGCTGGAGGAACTCAGCAGGTCGAGCAGCATCCATGGAAAAGATCGGTTGACGTTCCGGCCCGAAACGTCGACCGATCTTTTCCACGGATGGTTTCCAGATCCCTTTTTTCCACCACACTCCTCAATGCCCCACCCTGGTTGGTCCTACCAAAATGCAAAACCTCGCACTTGTCTGCATTAAATTCCATCTGCCATTTTTCCAGCCGATGCAAATTCCTTTGCAAGCCATGATAGCCTTTTTTGTTGTCCATTATACCTCCAATCTTAGTGTCATCAGCGAATTTGCTGATCCAGTTAACCACATTATCACCCAGATCATTTTTATAGATGACCAGAACCAGTTCCTGCAGTAGTCCACTAGTCACAGGCCTCCAGGCAGAGTTGATCATCTACCACCACTCTCTGGCTTCTTCCACAAAGCCAAAGTCCAATCCAGTTTACCACCCCATCTTACACTCAGTCTGCATCTCTCATTGCTCTGGTCCTCTTTCGAGGCCATTTGGTCACCACATCTAGGCTTCTGCGTTACACACATCTGTGGCTGAGAGGCTTTAAAGCACCTCATTTACTTGTTCATCCATAACTATGCCTCAGCTTTCTGATAGACACATCTGGTGGAGGTGGGGTGAAATAGGAGAGTGGGGACACAACCATACTGTTTGGTGCCCTCCGATCTGAAGGCCTGAACATAAATTTCTCCTTCTAATACACACTTACCCCACCCCCCACTCTGACCTTTTACTTTCCTCTGGGTCCCCTCCTTCCCTTTCTCCTATGGTCCACTCTCCTATCAGATTCTTTCTACTCCAGCTGTTGACCTTTCCCACCCACCTGGCTTCCTCCAGCATTGTGTGGCGTGTGTGTGGATCTCCAGCACCTGCAGGTTTTCTTGTATTTGTGATTCACCTATCAGCTTCCAGCAAGCCTATTTCCCCTTCCCCCCACCTTTTTACACTGGCATCTTCTTGGACTGAAATATTCATTTCCATGGATACTACCTGATCTGCTGAGTTTCTCCAGCATCTTGTGTGTGATAGTGTTCGATAAATCAAAGAGAACGTAGGTTAGGGCAAGTAGGGTGTGAGAATGAGGATTGGGTGTCACCTTTCATCGTCTCTGCAACATTGCCGCCCCACAGTCATGGTGTCTGGAAAATGGCAAGCACCCTTTCCTCCTGGGCTGGGCTTAGATCAAGCCTCATTCCTAGTTAATTGCTCACTCTGGTTATATGACATTTTATCCTGATTGAGGGTTAAATGTACAATATGTTTGGATAATATTCCTGCATGCTTGAATAGTGGGCAGTATGTGCAAACACAAGTTTGAGACATGCCACACAATATAAATTTATGATTAAGACAAAGCGCAACCAAACTTGTAGCAGAAGCTCCTACAGTTATTCCTCTTCATGCACGTGACAGGAGATAAGTCCCGGTGCTTCACTGGAACCTTCTTCAGCTATTTATGGCAAGCACATAATACTTACGCAAACACGTAACCACCACCTTCGCTAAATTCAATCTAAAACTAGAGTGCAACTTGTCTAACTATAGAGATTGCTGAGAATCACTGGAATATCAACCATCACGTTCTTATTCATTCAAGCCAATCGCTTTGCCTTCATTATTCTGCAAATCCCTCACCTGGAAAACTGAGCTACTCATGCTGAAGATCTGTGCAATGGCTAACTGCAACAACAAACATTTCAGATGCTCACATTATTATTATTAGTAGTAGTAGTAATCATACTTTATTGATCCCGGGGGAAATTGGTTTTCGTTAATTTTCGTTACTTAAAGCTGCAAATGTTAAGCCAGGACTTTCACAAAGGACTTGTCGAAGGCCATTTGTGCTCTTCAGCTGTTTTAATGGTTATTGTTTTGGGAGAAGTGACGGTCAGAATCACAAAAGGTGGTGAGTGTCCTGTACCACAGAGACAGCCACCTCTACAGAGCTTCTCTACAATTCCAGAAAGTCCAAAAGCATGTAACTGTAAATACTTTGCACTGTTCTAAAATATGAATTGTGGTTACCTGGATTGCAAAGGATAGTGAATGCAATGTAAATTAATTTTTAGAAGGCATTCAATAAATTATCTAATCGGAGACAAGCTATCAAAATACCTACATCCATGAGTGTACTCATTTAGAATCATCATCTGAGCTATAATTTGCCATAACAATATTTAAAACAATATATTTTTTCAAATTTGCAATGTAAAACTTTAGCACAGCCTTTGACAAGGTACTGCATGGGATGTTGGTCAAGAGGATTTAGTCACGACATTCAAGATGAGGTAGTAAATTGGATTAGACTTTGGCTTTTTTGGGAGAAGCCAGAGAGTGGTTATAGAGGGCTGCCTCTCTGGCTGGAGGCCTGTGACTGGTGGAGTGCTGCAGGGAATGGTGTTTGATCCATTGTTGTTTATCATTTATCAATGATCTGGATGATAATGTGGTTAACTGGCTCAGCAAATTTACAGATGACACCAAGATTTTGGGGGGTGGGGGGGGTCGGAGAGGAGGCAAGGAAGGCTATCAAAGTTTGCAGGGGGATCTGAACTAGCTGGGAAAATGGCTGAAATATGCAGACAAATGTGAGGGGTTATACTTCAGTAGGACCAACCAGGGTAGGTCTTCACAGTAAATAGTAGGGCACTGAGGAGTAAAGTAGAACAGTGGGATCTCGAAAGACAGATTCATAATTCCTTGAAAGTGGCATCACAGGCGGATAGGGTTGTAAAGAAAGTTTATGACAAATTGGCCCTCAATAAATCAAAACATTGAGTACAAGAGTTGGGATGTTAGGTTGAAGTTGTTTAAGACATTGGTGAGATCTAATTTGGAGTAGTGTGTGCAGTTTTGGTCACCTAGCTACAGGAAAGATGTACGTAAGATTGAAAGAGTGCAGAGAAAATTCACAAGGATGTTGCTGGACTTGAGAACCTGAGTCACAGGTAAAGATTGAATCGGTTAGAACTTTATTCCCTAGTACAAAGAAGATTGAGAGGAGAGTTGATAGGGGTATAAAATATTGAGGGGTATAAACAGGGTAAATGCAAGTAGACCTTTTCCACTGAGGTTGGGTGAAGCTACAACTAGAAGTCATGGGTTAAGGGCGAAACGTCTAGGGGGAACGAGAAGAAACTGCTTCATTCACAGGGTAATGACAGTGTGGAATAAGCTACCAGCAGAAATGGTGGACAGTGATGTAGGTCAATGGGAGTTGACAGATTAGGAGTTTGGCATGGATTAGATGGGATGAAGGCCCTGTTTCTGTGCTGTAGTGTTCTGACTCAAAGACCGAACAAAATACAATGAGTTTTGTGGTAATGAAGGGTTATCCGGTCTTGGAAGAACTCTAAATGCAAATTTATCTTGTATGATGAAAACATGTGCAGCATATTCCACCCACTGAGGGAATCACTTCTTAAATCAAATATTCCATGGATGAATGTGGAATTATGCTTATAAAACAACAAAACATTATAAAAATTGTTTATGGAAAATATAATTTTTTTCTCGCAATAATTTCAGGCATTTAAAAAGTTTAATTTCAGCTCAGCCTGGAAGTATCATGAAGTTTCTGTCTGCAGATTCCATTGATATTTATTATTTGTACACTTAACTTTAAAAAAAATATATAAACTTTATACTTAATACAAATACTTTCCTGTCAAATTTAGCACAAAGGCAGCCCTAGAAATATTTTGACAAATACTTAATAAGGACTAAATAAGGGATATTTCCACTTAAAATAACAACTCGTCAACTTTCAAGTTGCTGGAACATTCAATGCTCTCACCAACATAGTCACTCTTCCAGAGTGAAATCAAACTCCTAGAGGAACTCAGCAGCTCAGGCAGACCCTGCGCAGGGAAACAAACACTGATATGTTGATGCATTTATTCCAATGAGAGCTAGCACAATTTTTTTGAATTTTGGTTGGGATATAAAGAGAACACAACAGTTAAGTCCCCAGTAAGTTATTACAATGGTAAACTAGTTAAATAGTAAATAAAGTAATATCTTTATCAAAAATTAAACTTAAATTGAGAGAGCTCAATTTGAACTGCGATTGTATTAGTCAAATTCACGCCCAGGAAAATAATCAATTCACAAATTTACTTAACCAGTCAAAAGTTCAATGGGTGGTGGTCTCAACGGGATCTTCCCTAGGGTAAAGGTCTTTGCTTGAAATTCTTGCAGGTCATCTGCTGAAAGTTGTGCCTGGGGTGTGTACAGTGCATCACACCCATTGACAGGAGTGTTCTGTGGCTGAGAGACAGGTATAGGAGTTGTCCCAGAATCAGTATTTGTTGTTGTTGTTGTTGCTGCTGTAGCTGCAAAACCCCCAAAGGTATCAGTTGTTGATGTTACACAGCTCCCAAAGGCTGAGGAGATAGGTGCTCCCATCGATGCAGAACTCCCAAAACTGCTGGAAACTGTTGTGTTGCTTCCAAATTGGGAAGAGTTTCCAAACACGGAGATACCTGGCGCAGAACTAGATACAGAACTACTAAAGACTGAGAATGAAGCCACTGTCCCTGAAGGAGCCCCAAAGGTAGGTTTGTTTCCAAAGACTGAGGAAGAATCAGCTGCTTTGGTTCCAAATCCTGACTGTGGAGGGGCTGTAGATGCCATTGAGTTTCCAAATGAAGGGGCTGCTGCAGCAGTCCCTAATCCAGCATCTGGTTTAAAACTAAATGTGTTGCTGCTTGCAGTAGCAGAGGTGAAAGCTGTGGAAAGAAAGAAAAAAAAACATTTCATTGTTTTGTTAAATCCCATAAGAAACAGAGCTTCCAAATCACAAAAGCTCACAGTAACACAACTTGAGACCCTTTCATTTGTGTGGTAGGATTCAATTATAAAATGGATGTAGGACTACAAGCAAGATAAAGACCTATTCTCACAAACATTACAAAATTTAACATCAGCAATGTTCAGTGCAGATCAATCCAGCTGGGATTGAATCAGTATGTGCAAGTACTATTAGCCCTTGTGCTACCAATGAATAAACTGATGAAGGCCTTCATTAGAAAACAACCTTCCAACCATTTACAGTTGAAGTCAGAAGTTTACATTCACCTTAGCCAAATACATTTAAACTCAGTTTTTCACAATTCCCGACATTTAATCCTGGAAAACATTCCCTGTCTTAGGTCAGTTAGGATCACTACTTAATTTTAAGAATGTGAAATGTCAGAATAATAGTAGAGAGAATGATTTATTTCGGCTTTTATTTCTTTCATCACTTTCCCAGTGGGTCAGAAGTTTACATATACTTTGTTAGTATTTGGTAACATTGCCTTTAAATTGTTTAACTTGGGTCAAACGTTTTAGATAGCCTTCCACAAGTGTCTCACAGTAAGTTGCTGGAATTTTGTTCCATTCTTCCAGACAGAACTGGTGTAACTGAGTCAGGTTTGTAGGCCTCCTTGCTCACACACGCTTTTTCAGTTCTGCCCACAAATTTTCAATCGGATTGAGGTCAGGGCTTTATGATGGCCACTCCAATACCTTGACTTTGTTGTCCTTAAGCAATTTTGCCACAACATTGGAGGTATGCTTGGGGTCATTGTGCATTTGGAAGACCCATTTGCGACCGAGCTTTAACTTCCTGGCTGATGTCTTGAGATGTTGCTTCAATATATCCACATAATTTTCCTTCCTCATGATGCCATCTATTTTGTGAAGTGCACCAGTCCCGCCTGCAGCAAAGCACCCCCCAGAACATGATGTTGCTTCCCCTATGCTTCACGGTTGGGATGGTGTTCTTTGGCTTACAAGCCTCACCCTTTTTCCTCCAAACATAACGATGGTCATTATGGCCAAACAGTTCAATTTTTGTTTCATCAGACCAGAGGACATTTCTCCAAAAAGTAAGATCTTTGTCCCCGTGTGCACTTGCAAACTGTAGTCTGGCTTTTTCATGGTGGTTTTGGAGCAGTGGCTTCTTCCTTGCTGAGCAGCCTTTCAGGTTATGTCGATATAGGACTCGTTTTACTGTGGGTATAGATACTTGTCTACCTGTTTCCTCCAGCATCTTCACAAGGTCCTTTGCTGTTGTTCTGGGATTGATTTGCACTTTTCGTGTCAAGGTGCATTCATCTCTCGGAGACAGAATGCGTCTCCTTCCTGAGCGGTATGGCGGCTGGGTGGTGTTTATACTTGCGTAATATTATTTGTACAGATGAACGTGGTACCTTCAGGCGTTTGAAAATTGCTCTCAAGGATGAACCAGACTTGACATCATTTTCTGACCTTAATCCAACAGAAAATTTGTGGGCGGACTGAAAAAGTGTGTATGAGCAAGGAGGCCTACAAACCTGACTCAGTTACACCATTTCTGTCTGGAGGAATGAACCAAAATTCCAGCAACTTACTGTGAGAAGCTTGTGGAAGGCTACCCAAAGCATTTGACCCAAGTTAAACAATTGAAAGGCAATGCTACCAAATATTAACAAAGTATATATAAACTTCTGACCCACTGGGAAAGTGATGAAAGAAATAAAAGCTGAAATAAATCATTCTTTACTATTATTCTGACATTTCACATTCTTAAAATAAAGTAGTGATCCTAACTGACCTAAGACAGGGAATGTTTTCTAGGATTAAATCTCAGGAATTGTGAAAAACTGAGTTTAAATGTGTTTGGCTAAGGTGCATGTAAACTTCTGACTTCAACTGTATGTCCACTTTAATTCTGAACATCTTTAATCTGCCTGCCTCTTTTGAGATATGTTCTTCCTATTTTGTCTCACAACTTGAAATTAAATAGTTTTACCCATTAGTATCTCTCCATATAAAATACTTGTAAACTGGAACCCAAACTGATGCCCACAGATCTGTGAGTCACGAAAAGGTATTTTTGTTTTAAATTTTGCTGCATAAATTTCATTTAATTAACTCTTGCTTTTTTAAAAAAAAACTGACTTCATAAAGATTACCTCAGCTAAAGAAAATGACACAAATATGAACATAGTGATGAAACATGCACTAAATAAGTCTGTGGACAGAAGTAAACATTTTCCATTCAGTCTTTCCCAGATATAGTCACCTGATGAGTTAAAGCCCGAAGGCTGTACACCACCAAAGCCGACTGCTGCCTTCTGCTGGTTAGGCTTTTTCAATTCCATAATCTGGAAAAAAGGAGAGAGAGAGAAAATATCTCAAATTTACAGATTCCTAAAACTGGGAACAGATGGTAGCATTTTTCACCACCCTACCACAAATAAAATTCCTGCTCCCTCTAAATTACTACATGTGAGGAAGTCCACAGCTGCCTGTGGCAAAGAATTCCACAGGCTCACCATTCTCTGGCTAAAGAAATTCCTCCTCATCCCCATTCTAAAAGTACGCCCCTCTATTCTGTGGCGGTGTCTTCAGTTCTTAGACTCCCCTGTCATAGGAAACATCCTCTCCGTAGCCACTCTGGCAAGCTCTTTCAATGAGGTCACCCCTCATTCTTCTGAATTCCAGTGAATACAGAGCCAGAGCCATCAAACTCTTTTCATACGACAAGCCGTTCAATCCTGGAATCATTTTCATGAACCGCCTTTGAACCCTCTCCAGTTTCAGCACATCCTTTCTAAGGTAAGGGGCCCAAAGCGGCTCACAATACTCCAACTGAGTCCACATCAGTGCTTTATAATGCCTCAACATTGCTTTTATATTCCAGTCCTCTTGAAATGAATACTCACATCACCTTTGTTTTCCTCACCACAGATTCGACCTGCAGATTAAGACCATAACCAGACAGGAGCAGAGTTAGGTCATTCAACCCATCAAATCTGCCCCGCAATTCGCTGATCCTGGATCCCACGCAACCCCATACACCTGCCTTCTTGCCATATCCTTTGATGCCCTGACTGATCAGGAAACTATCAACTTCAACCTTAAACATACCCACGGACTTGGCCTCCACCACAGTCTGTGGTAGAGCATTCCACAGATTCACTTCACTCTGGCTAAAAAAAATACCTTCTCACCCCTGTTCTAAAAGGCCACCCCTCAATTCTGAGGCTGGTCCTCTAGTTCTGGATATCCCCACCACAGGAAACATCCTCTCCACGTCCACCCTATCTAGTCCTTTCAACATTCAGCAGGTTTCAATGAGATCCCTACGCATTCTTCTAAATTCCAGTGAGTACAGGCCCAAAGCTGCCAAAGGCTCCTCAGAGGTTAACCCCTTCATTCTCGGAATCATCCTCGTGAACCTCCTCAGGACTCTCTCCAATGACAACACATCCTTTGAGATATGGGACCCAAATCTGTTGACAATACCCCAAGTGCAGCCTGACAAGTGTCTTATAAAACCTCAGCATTATCTCCTTGCTTTTATATTCTACTCCCCTTGAAATAAATACCAACATTGCATTTGCCTTCTTTACCACAGACTCAACCTGTAAATTAACCTTCTGGGAGTCTTGCATGAGGACTCCCAAGTCAATTTGCACCTCTGATGTTTGAACCTTCTCCCCATTCAGATAATAGTCCATGCTATTGTTCCTTTTACCAAAATGCAATATCGTACATTTCCCAACACTCTTCCATCTGCCACTTTTTTGCCCATTCTTCCAATTTGTTTAAGTCCTGCTGCTATCACATTCATTCCTCAGCACTACCTACCCCTCCAGCTATTTTTGTATTATCTGCAAACTTCACGACAAAGTTATCAATTCCATTATCTAAATCACAGACAAAATGTGAAAAGTTGCGATCCCAATACTGACCCCTGACCAACACCACTAGTCATAATAATAATAATAATAAATAATACTCTATTGATCACGTGGGAAATTCTTTCGTTACAGCAGCAACATTTAAAAACACATTTAGTCTGCAGACTTAATAATAAAGAACAGAATGATAATGTACACAATAATAATTTATAATGTACGGAATAATAAAACAGACTATTGTACTAAGATGTGTACTAATTTGCACAGAGGTGAACTGTTGTATGTGCTTATTGCATTTGGTAGGAAAGATTTTCTGGAACAATCCTTGTGACGGTGGAGCTGGATGAGCCTGTTTGAAAGGGTGCTCTGCTGCTTATTCAGGAGGTCGTGGAGAGAATGTGCCAGATTGTCCATAATGGGATAACAGTTTGTTTCGGGACTTCCTCTCCACCACTAACTCAAAAGAATCCCGACTGTAGCCAAGGACGGCCTTTTGGTTGGGTTTATTTAGTCTTTTTGCATCCCAGCACCGGTGATGCTCCCCCAACATAAAGCCGCACAGAAGACTGCACACGCCACAATAGACTGGTAAAAGATCTCCAACATCCTCCTGCAAACGTTGAAGGATCTCAGCTTCCTTAGTAAACAGAGTCTGCTCATCTTCTTCTTGTAAACAGCCTTGGTGTAGTTTTTCCAGTGAAGTCTGTTGTCGAGGTGAACACCCAGGTATTTGTACTCCTCCACCACCACAACTACTTCTCCCAGAATGTATACAGGACTTGTCACAGTCCTCTTCCTCCGAAAATCAGTCACCATCTCCCTGGCCACATTCAGGAGCAGGTGATTCCTCCCACACCACTCCACAAACTTGTCCACCAGTCCTCTGTACGCTGACTCCTGCCCGTCTCTGATACACCCAACCATCGCAGAGTCATCAGAGAACTTCTGCAAGTGACAAGACTCAGATTTGTACTGAAAGTCTGGGTATACAGAGTGAACAGAAAAGGAGACAGGACAGTCCCATGTGGGGCTCCAGTGCCTCTCACCACCATCTCAGACAGAGAACTACCCAACCGTACAAACTGGGGTCTATCTGTCAGCTAGTCAGTAATCCAGGAAATAGTCGATTTGTCTATATCCAACATTTGCAGCTTCTTGTTCAGAAGAAGTAGCTGGTTTGTATTGAAGGCACTAGAGAAATCAAAAACTGAGATTCTCACAATTCCACCAGCATTATCCAGGTGGTCAGCCAACCAGAAAAGGCCCCTTTTATTCCTACCCACTGCCTCTTGCCTGTCAGCCATTCCTCCATCCTTGCCAGGGTACTTAAAGAAATGGCAGAGGTTATAGTTGATGCTTTGGTGATAAGTTACCAAAATTCTCTGGACTCTGGGCAGGTTCTGACAGATTGGAAGATGACGAGTGTCACACCACTGTTCAAAAAAAAGGATGTAGTCAAAAGGCAGCTAACTATAGGCCAGTTAGTTTAACATTTGCAGTTGGGAAAATGCTTGAAGCTTCATTAAAGAAGAAATAGTGAGGCATCTGGAAAGAAATGGATCCATCAGGCAGACGCAGCTTGGATTCAGCAAAGGCAGATCCTGTTTGACAAAGTTACTAAAGTTCTTTGAGGATATAATGAGCACAGTGGATAAAAGGAAACAGATGGACATCATTTACTTGGATTTCCAGAAGGCTTTTGATAAGGTGCCACATAAAAGATATCCATAAGATAAGGTACTCAGAGTTGGGGTGATGTATTAGCATGGAAAGAGAATTGGTTAACCAATAGACAGCAGTAAGTTGGGATACATGGGTGTTTCTCTGGTTGGCAATCAGTAGTGAGTCGTGTGTTGCAGGGATCGGTACTGGGCCCGCGACTGTTCATGATATACATTAACAATCTGGAAGAGGGGACCAAGTAGAGTGTATCTAAGTTTGCTGATGAGACTAAATTAAGTGGAAAAGCAAATTGTGCAGAGGATACAGAGAGTCTGCAGAGAGATATAGATAGGTTAAGTGAGTGGGCAAGGGTCTGGCAGATGGAGTACAATGTTGATAAATGCAAGGTCATCCACTCTGAAAGGAAAATGAAAGAGCAGGTTATTATCTAAATGGTAAAAGATTGCAGCATGCTGCTGTGCAGAGGGATTTGGAAGTGCTTGTTCATGAATCGCAAAAAGTTGGCTTGCGGGTACAACAGGCTATCAAGGCAGCAAACGGAATGTTGGCCTTCATTGCCAGAGGGATTAAATTCAAGAGCAGGGAGGTCATGCTGCAACTATACAGGGTACTGGTGAGGCCGCACCTGGAGTACTGTGTGCAGTTCTGGTCTCCATACTCGAGAAAGGATATACTGGCTTTGGAGGCAGTGCAGAGAAGGTTCAGCAGGTTGATTCCAGAGATGAAGGGGTTAACCTATGAGGAGAGATTGAGTCTTCTGGGACTATACTCTCTGGAATTCAGAAGAATGAGAGGGGATCTTATAGAAACATGCAAAAATTTGTAAGGAATAGATAAGATAGAAGTAGGAAAGTTGTTTCCATTGGTAGGTGAGACTAGAACTAGGGGACATTGCCTCAAAATTCAGGGGAGAAGATTTAGGACGGAGATGAGGAGAAATTGTTTTCCCCAGAGAGTGGTGAATCTATGGAATTCTCTGCCCAGGGAAGCAGTTGAGGCTTCTTCGCTAAATATATTTAAGATACAGTTAGATAGATTTTTACATGGTAGGGGAATTAAGGGTTATGGGGAAAAGGCAGGTGGATGGAGCTGAGTTTATGGACAGATCAGCCATGATCTTATTGAACAGCAGGGAGGCTCGATGGGCCACTCCTGCTCCATTTCTTATGTTTTTATGTCCTGCTTTATCTTATTGGCTAGACTGCCCTCAGATTTCATCTTTTCATTTATAGCATTTTTTAGTTGCCTTCTGTTGGATTTTAAAAGCTTCCCAATCATCCAACTTCCTACTCACTTTTACTACCTTGTATGCCCTTCCCTTGGCTTTTATGCAGTCCTTAAGTTCCCTTGTCAGGCACAATTGCCTAGCCCTGCCATTTGAGAACTGTATCCATCTCTGTCCTGCCATCACCCCCACCAGTAACCCTCCTCCAATCCACCTGGGCAAGCCCCTCTCTCGTGCCTCTAATTCCTTTATTCTATTGCAATACTAATACATGTGACTTATACTTCTCCCACTCAAATTGCATTATGAATTCAATCATATTATGATCACTGTCCCCTAAGGTTCCTTTACATTATGCTCCCTAATAAGATCTGGGTTATTACACAACACCCTATCTAAGATAGCCTTTCCCTGAGTAGGCTCAGACACAAGCTGCTCTAAAAAGCCATCTCATATCCAACACCAACCTGAATTTTCCCAATCCCCTTGCTTATTGAAGTCTCCCATTACAAATGTGACCTTACTCTCATTACATGCCTTTTCCAGCTCCCTATGCAATCTCAAACCCACATCTTGATTACTATTTGGAGGCCTACATATAATTCCTATAATGGTTTTTATTTTTACCCTCGCAGTTTAATTCCACTCAAAGATTCAACATTCTCTGACTATGTCACCTCTTTCTAAAGATGTAATTCCATCTCTTACCACAGAGCCACATCACCGCCTATGCCTTCCTGCCTGTCCTTTCGATACAAAGTATACCCTTAGATGTTAAGCTCCCAACTATGGCCTCTGTTCAGCCATGACTCCGTGGTGCCCACAACGTCATACCGACCAGTCTGTAATTGAGCCAAGAGTTCGTCCACCTTATTCCAAATACTGCATATAATTAAATACATCATCTTCAGTCTTGAGTTCCTTGCCCTTTTGAGTGTTGCATCTGTGGTACAATTTAACTCTTTGCTCTGTCTGCATTTGTACCCAGTCATTGGCTTGTCCTTCCTTACATTCATGTTACACCCTTCATCTACCTGTAAACCTGCTGGTTCATCCTCAGCTCTATCATACTAGTTCCCATCCCCCTGCCATATTAGTTTAAACCACTCCCAACGACTCTCGTAAACCTGCCTACAAGAATATTGGTCCCCCTTGGAATCGAGTGCAACCCGTCCCTTTTGTACAGGTCCCACCTGCTCTGCTCCAGGAGAGGTCCCAATCATCCAGAAATCTGAATCTCTTGCCCCGCTCCAATTCTTCAGCCAGTATTTATCTGCCACCTCATTCTATTCCTATCCTCACTGACATGTGGCACAGGCAGCAATTCCAAAATTACTACCCTTGAGTTCCTGCTTCTCAGTTTCCTTCCTAACTCCCTGTATTCTGTTTGTAGGACCTCCTCCCTTTTTCTAACCATGTTACTGGTATCAATGTGTACCTCGACTTCTGGCCGCTCAGCCTCCCTTTCCAGGATATCATAGAAGCGTGCAGAAACATCGAGGAACCTGGCACCTGGGAGGTAAACTACCATCCACGTTTCCTTTCCGTGTTCACAAAATCGCTTACCTGTCCCCCTGACTATAAAGTCCCCTATCACTGCTACCATACTCTTCAGTTCCCCACCCTTCTGAGTCTTGGCCAGACGCAGTGCCAGAGGCATGGCCTCTGTTGCTTCCCCCAGGTAGGTCCCCTCAAGATCAACATTTAGGAAATCCTGCACAAGGGCTCCCAAGTCCCTTTGCACCTCAGTTTTTTTTTGTATTTTCTCTCCATTTAGAAAATAGTCAAAATAATAAAGGCTGTACACAAAAACAAACTGCATTCAAATTACTTCATAACTTTTATTTCCTACGAAAATTTAAAGATAAACTTAGAGCACATTTTTAATACGAGTTTAACACCACTAATTTAGAATACCTTAAGGGGTACAATGAGTGCCTTAATGCTGGTGACCAGCTTACTTCCTGTCCGTTTAGTCTGCTCCTACTTATAGAAACATAGAAAATAGGTGCAAAAGTAGGCCATTCGGCCCTTCGAGTCTGCACCACCATTCAGTACCATCATGGCTGATCATTCAACTCAGAACCCTGTACCTTGCCTTCTCTCCATACCCCCTGATTCCTTTAGCCACAAGGGCCACATCTAACTCCCTCTTAAATACAGCCAATGAACTGGCCTCAACTGTTTCCTGTGGCAGAGAATTCCACAGATTCACCACTCTCTGTGTGAAGAAGTTCTTCCTCATCTCAGTCCCAAAAGGCTTCCCCTTTATCCTCAAACTGTGACCCCTCGTTCTGGACTTCCCCAACATTGGGAACAATCTCCCTGCATCTAGCCTGTCCAATCCCTTTAGAATTTTATACGTTCCAATCAGATCCCCCTTCAATCTTCTAAATTCCAGTGAATATAAGCCTAGTCAATCCAGTCTTTCATCATACGAAAGTCCTGTCATCCCAGGAATCCATCTGGTGAACCTTCTTTGTACTCCCTCTAAGGCAAGAATGTCTTTCTTCAGATCAGGGGACCAAAACTGCACACAATACTCCAGGTTATCCAATCTTCACACTTAAACAAGGGCTTTTACACTGCATTTTGTAGTTACTACAAAAGTAAATCTCAGGGATTCTGGAACTCAAAGACCAGGATACCTAACATCTTTGAGTTGTTAGAAGACGCAAGAGATCCCAGACGCTGGAAACACTGCTGGAGGAACTCAGCAGGTCTGCCAACTTCGTGGAGGGACAAGATTGGGATGGAAGTACACCAGGAAGTTTGGGGGGGTGGTGTTTCGGCAGAAACAGTCAGGTGGGGGTGAGGGGTGAGGGGTGAGTGAAGGTACAGATGGAGATTGATAAGTGAAAGTACAAAATGTGCAAATGGTAGACTCAGTAAGAAAGGTGATGAATGAATCCAAGTACTAGAGGGTAGGGGAACCAGATGTGAGAGGGGATGGAGACCAGTGGAAAATGTGCATGGTATTAGGTGGCTGGGGGAGAAGGTAGTTCAGGGAACTAAGTGGATTAGAAGGTGCAGGTCAAGGTAACCACTCGTAACTCACACACTTTTCCCCAACCCCTTCTTCCACCTGATTCCATTTATCACCACTCATCTCCTCATGTCCAGCATTCACATCTCTTGTGACAGCAGGCTATTCTAGACTGGGTTTTAAGCAATGAGGAACGGTTAATTAGCAATCTTGTCGTGAGAGGCCCCTTGGGTAAGAGTGACCATAATATGGTGGAATTCTTCATTAAGATGGAGAGTGACATAGTTAATTCAGAAACAAAAGTTCTGAACTTAAAGAGGGGTAACTTTGAAGGTATGAGACGTGAATTAGCTAAGATAGACTGGCAAATGACACTTAAAGGATTGACGGTGGATATGCAATGGCAAGCATTTAAGGATTGCATGGATGCATCCCAGTTTGGCAAAAGAATAAATCAAGGAAGGTAGTGCACCCGTGGCTGACAAGAGAAATTAGGGATAGTATCAATTCCAAAGAAGAAGCATACAAATTAGCCAGAAAAAGTGGTTCACCTGAGGACTGGGAGAAATTCAGTTCAGCAGAGGAGGACAAAGGGCTTAATTAGGAAGGGGAAAAAAGATTATGAGAGAAAACTGGCAGGGAACATAAAAACTGACTGTTAAAGCTTTTATAGATATGTGAAAAGAAAAAGACTGATAAAGACAAATGTAGGTCCCCTACAGACAGAAACAGGTGAATTGATTATGGGGAGCAAGGACATGGCAGACCAATTGAATAATTACTTTGGTTCTGTCTTCACTAAGGAGGACATAAATAATCTTCCAGAAATAGTAGGGGACAGAGGGTCCAGTGAGATGGAGGAACTGAGCGAAATACATGTTAGTAGGGAAGTGGTGTTGGGTAAATTGAAGGGATTAAAGGCAGATAAATCCCAAGGGCCAGATGGTCTGCATCCCGGAGTGCTTAAGGAAGTAGCCCAAGAAATAGTGGATGCATTAGTGATAATTTTTCAAAACTCGTTAGATTCTGGACTAGTTCCTGAGGATTGGAGGGTGGCTAATATAACCCCACTTTTTAAAAAAGGAGGGAGAGAGAAACTGGGGAATTATAGACCGGTTAGCCTAACGTCGGTGGTGGGGAAACTGCTGGAGTCAGTTATCAAAGATGTGATAACAGCACATTTGGAAAGCGGTGAAATCATCGGACAAAGTCAGCATGGATTTGTGAAAGGAAAATCATGTCTGACGAATCTCATAGAATTTTTTGAGGATGTAACTAGTAGAGTGGATAGGGGAGAACCAGTGGATGTGGTATATTTGGATTTTCAAAAGGCTTTTGACAAGGTCCCACACAGGAGATTAGTGCGCAAACTTAAAGCACACGGTATTGGGGGTAAGGTATTGATGTGGATAGAGAATTGGTAGGCAGACAGGAAGCAAAGGGTGGGAATAAACGGGACCTTTTCAGAATGGCAGGCAGTGACTAGTGGGGTATCGCAAGGCTCAGTGCTGGGACCCCAGTTGTTTACAATATATATTAATGACTTGGATGAGGGAATTAAATGCAGCATCTCCAAGTTTGCGGATGACACGAAGCTGGGCGGCAGTGTTAGCTGTGAGGAGGATGCTAAGAGGATGCAGGGTGACTTGGATAGGTTAGGTGAGTGGGCAAATTCATGGCAGATGCAATTTAATGTGGATAAATGTGAAGTTATCCACTTTGGTGGCAAAAATAGGAAAACAGATTATTATCTGAATGGTGGCCAATTAGGAAAAGGGGAGGTGCAATGAGACCTGGGTGTCATTATACACCAGTCATTGAAAGTGGGCATGCAGGTACAGCAGGCGGTGAAAAAGGCGAATGGTATGCTGGCATTTATAGCGAGAGGATTCGAGTACAGGAGCAGGGAGGTACTACTGCAGTTGTACAAGGCCTTGGTGAGACCACACCTGGAGTATTGTGTGCAGTTTTGGTCCCCTAATCTGAGGAAAGACATCCTTGCCATAGAGGGAGTACAAAGAAGGTTCACCAGATAGATTCCTGGGATGGCAAGACTTTCATATGATGAAAGACTGGATGAACTGGGCTTGTACTCGTTGGAATTTAGAAGATTGAGGGGGGATCTGATTGAAACGTATAAAATCCTAAAGGGATTGGACAGGCTAGATGCAGGAAGATTGTTCCCGATGTTGGCGAAGTCCAGAACGAGGGGTCACAGTTTGAGGATAAAGGGGAAGCCTTTTAGGACTGAGATTAGGAAAAATTTCTTCACACAGAGAGTGGTGAATCTGTGGAATTCTCTGCCACAGGAAACAGTTGAGGCCAGTTCATTGGCTATATTTAAGAGGGAGTTAGATATGGCCCTTGTGGCTACGGGGATCAGGGGGTATGGAGGGAAGGCTGGTGCAGGGTTCTGAGTTGGATGATCAGCCATGATCATAATAAATGGCGGTGCAGGCTTGAAGGGCCGAATGGCCTACTCCTGCACCTATTTTCTATGTTTCTATGTTTGTGCTGCCCATCATCCCTTACACTCCACTTGGGTCCACCTATCACCCACCTGCTCCCTCTTCATCCCTTTATACTGGCTACCTTCCCTCATTCCTTCTTCTCCCCAGATGCTACCTGACCCACTGAGTTCCTCTGGCAGTTTGTCTTTTGTTTGAATTGTTAACAGGCCTGAGAAATCCTGATTACGCTAAACTATGAACGAGAAAGATACTGAAATGTGATGCGGAGATGAGAGGAGGATCAAGCACTGATCAATGTTCCACCTGCTCGGTATTACCCGCTACCCAGTGACATACAACAGCAGCTCTCACAAAACAGACGACTGACATTTCACCTTCTACTGCAATGGATGGAGTGACGAACCACAGATTTCTGTAACACAAGCTCAGCCTGTTGACACACAAGAGCTGACCAGAAGTTATCTCAATTACTTTTCTAAACATAATCAAAAGGCACTGCCAAATACCACAAACAACAAGCTTTGAAGGTCTCAAAGCTCTACGCTTCTTTCTGGATTCCAGACCTAATCAGTTCCCCTCTACCACCACTCTGCTCCGTCTAGCGGAATTAGTCCTTACTCTTAATAATTTCTCCTTTGGCTCCTCCCACTTCCTCCAAACTAAAGGTGTAGCTATGGGCACCCGTATGCGTCCCAGCTATGCCTGCCTTTTTGTTGGCTTTGTGGAACAATCTATGTTCTGTGCCTATTCTGGTATCTGTCCCCAACTTTTCCTTCGCTACATCGATGTCTGCATTGGCGCTGCTCCCTGCACGCATGCAGAGCTCGTTGACTTTATTAACTTTGCCTCCAACTTTCACCCTGCCCTCAAGTTTACCTGGTCCATTTCCGACACCTCCCTCCCCTTTCTAGATCTTTCTGTCTCTGTCTCTGGAGACAGCTTATCCACTGATGTCTACTATAAGCCTACTGACTCTCACAGCTATCTGGACTATTCCTCTTCTCACCCTGTCTCTTGCAAAAACGCCATCCCCTTCTCGCAATTCCTCCGTCTCCGCCGCATCTGCTCTCAGGATGAGGCTTTTCATTCTAGGACGAGGGAGATGTCCTCCTTTTTTAAAGAAAGGGGCTTCCCTTCCTCCACTATCAACTCTGCTCTTAAACGCATCTCCCCCATTTCACGTACACCTGCTCTCACTCCATCCTCCCGCCACCCCACTAGGAATAGGGTTCCCCTGGTCCTCATCTACCACCCCACCAGCCTCCGGGTCCAACATATTATTCTCCGTAACTTCCGCCACCTCCAACGGGATCCCACCACTAAGCACATCTTTCCCTCCCCGCCCTCTCTCTGCTTTCCGCAGGGATCACTCCCTACGTGACTCCCTTGTCCATTCGTCCCCCCCATCCCTCCCCACTGATCTCCCTCCTGGCACTTATCCGTGTAAGCGGAACAAGTGCTACACATGCCCTTACACTTCCTCCCTTACCACCATTCAGGGCCCCAAACAGTCCTTCCAGGTGAGGCAACACTTCACCTGTGAGTGAGCTGGGGTGATATACTGCGTCTGGTGCTCCCGATGTGGCCTTTTATATATTGGCGAGACCCGACGCAGACTGGGAGACCGCTTTGCTGAACACCTACGCTCTGTCCGCCAGAGAAAGCAGGGTCTCCCAGTGGCCACACATTTTAATTCCACATCCCATTCCCATTCTGACATGTCTATCCACAGCCTCCTCTACTGTAAAGATGAAGCCACACTCAGGTTGGAGGAACAACACCTTATATTCCGTCTGGGTAGCCTCCAACCTGATGGCATGAACATCGACTTCTTTAACTTCCACTAATGCCCCACCTCCCCCTCGTACCCCATCTGTTACTTATTTTTATACACACATTCTTTCTCTCACTCTCTTTTTCTCCCTCTGTCCCTCTGACTATACCCCTTGCCCATCCTCTGGGTTCCCCTCCCCCCTCCTTGTCTTTCTCCCCGTACCTCCTGTCCCATGATCCTCTCGTATCCCCTTTTGCCAATCACCTGTCCAGCTCTTGGCTCCATCCCTCCCCCTCCTGTCTTCTCCTATCATTTTGGATCTCCCCCTCCCCCCCACTTTCAAATCTCTTACTCACTCTTCCTTCAGTTAGTCCTGATGAAGGGTCTCGGCCTGAAACGTCGACTGTAGCTCTTCCTAGAGATGCTGCCTGGCCTGCTGCGTTCATCAGCAACTTTGATGTGTGTTGCCAAATACCACAGCAGTCTAGCAGTTAAGTACGATTCCCTGGAGATGCAGGAAATTGAAGGGGGCACAGGGCAGATGATTATGACAGGGTTGGAGGTAGAAGAGCAGGTCACATTATGGGATAGAGAAGAAGGTGGCGTAGGGGCAGGTGTAGCATTTATTTTGCTTGCAAGGATAAGTGCCAGGAGGGGAGATCGGTGGGGAGGGGCAAATGGACAAAGAAATTGTGTAGGAGGAGTTCCCTGCAGAATGCAAAAAGTGGGGATGGGAGAAGGAGAGGGAGAGATGTGCTTGGTGGTGGGATCCCATTAGAGACTGTGGAAATTACAGAGAATTATGTGCTGGATGCGGAGGAATGGTAGGTGAGGACAAGGGGAAGTCTATCCCTGATGGGGTGAGGGCAGACATGTGCAAAATGGAAAAAATGTGGTTGAGGGCAGTGTTGCCGGTGGAGGAAAGGAAGCCTTTTTTTTTTGAAGAAAGGGAAGATTTCCTTGGCTCTGGAATGAAAAATCTCATTCTGAGAGCAGATGCAGCAGAAATGGAGGAACTGAGAGAAAGGGATGGCATTTTTGGGAAGAGGTATAGTCCAGGTAGCTGTGAGAGTCAGTGAGTTTATAATAGACATCAGTAGATAAGCTGGCTCCAGAGACAGAGAGATAGAGAAAGGGGTAGGTGGCATGGGAAGGTGGAAGTTGCAGGCAAAGTTGATGAAGTCGACGAGCTATGCATGGGTGCAGGAAAAAGCACCAAGGTAGTCATCGATGCAGCATAGGAAAAGCTGGAAGTGACACCAATGTAGGCTTGGAACATAGACTGCTCCACATAGCCAACAAAAAGGCAGGCATAGCTGGGAGGCATGCAAGTACCCATGGCTACACCTTTTGTTTGAAGGAAGTGGGAGGAGCCAAAGGAGAATTAAGTGTTGGACTGTAGTTTGTGTCTACAGTCATCTGGTGTGTTTTAATTAACTTAATTTGTAATATTTACCTTGTTGGCTCATTTTTGCATTGGTGCCAATTTGTTGGCATGAGGGAAGATCTGTTGTGCAGCTGCTGAGAAGGTTTAAGGATTGTAGACAGATGAGTTATTCATATGGAGTCCAATCAGAAACCAGAATGGAGGGGAAGATGGTCATTCAGTGAAAGGTAGAACACAGAATAGTACAGCACTGCACAAGCAATTCCGTCTGCCATGTTGTGCCAATCCTGATGGCAATCTAAATACCCTCTTCCTGTGTATCGTCCAGGACCCTCCATATTCATATGTCGAGCTAAGATCCTCTTAAACTCGACCAAACTGCCCAATTCCACTACTACCCCTGGTAACCTACTCCAGGCACCCAACACCCTTACCATAAAGAACTTGCCCCTTGTGTCACCTATAAACTTTCCACCCACCAACCTTAAGGACATATCCTCTGCTGTTTGACATTTCTGCTCTGCAGAGAATATTCTGTTTACCTGAATAAGGCTCTCATCATTTAAAAAACCTCAATCAAGTCTCCCCTCAGTCTCCAGTGCTCTAGGAAGGATAACCCACATTTGTCCAACCGCTCCTTCCAGCTTAATCTGTTGAATCCAGGCAGCATCCTGGTCAAGCACTTCTGCACCCTCTCCATGTCCTTCACATAATGAGGCAACCAGAATGGCACACAAAGCTCCAAGTAAGGTCTGACTACAGTTTGATATAGCTGCAGTGTGACTTCCTTACTCTAGTACTCCATATCAATGAAAGCAAGCACGCTGTATGCCTTCCTTACCACTTTCAGTGAACTCTGGACCTGGACCCCAAGGTCTCGCTGTACCTCAATGCTTTTAAGAGGTCTACCATTACTCTATACTTTCTACTTTCATTTGACCTTCTTAAGTGCAACATTTCACACTTGCTCAGATAAAACTCCATCCAGCACTTCTCTGTCCATAACTAATTGATCTCTGCCCTGTCAGAGTCCTTTACAATGTCCACAACTCCATTAATCTCAGTGTCATTTGCAAATCTACCATCTACATTTTCACCCAAATCATCACAAAGATCCCTGTGGAACACCACTGGCCACAGATACGAATCAAGGAAAGGCAAACCAAAACTCACCTCACAGTTGTATGTATTAAATTTCAGTATAATAGAAGTGTTTGGTATAATTCAGACTTGCCTCATTCCATTAAGAATTCACTTACACTTGAAACAATGCCGAGAAATAGTTTGTGGACAAGTGTATACATCAAAATAACAGTACAGCACAGGACAGCAATAGGCCATTCAGCCCATAATGTTGTGCCAAACTAATTAAACTAGTAATTAAATACAAAAATAACCTAATCTCTTCTCCACACAATGTCCATAACCTTTTATTCACTGCACATTCATGTGCCAATCTAAGACTCTTAAACTCCTTTATCGAATTTGCCTCCATCACCACCCTATTCAGTGTACCCACCACTATGTTAAAAACTTGCCCTGCACATTTCCTTTGAACTTGCCCCCACCCACCTTAAATGCATGCCCTCTGGTATTAGATATTTCAACCATAGGGAAAAGATACTAGCTGTCTACTCAATCTATGCCTCTCATCATCTTAGAAACTTTTATCAGATCGGACCATATGTTTTCCAACTCAGGTAGCATCCTGCTAAACCTCTTCTACAACCTCTCCAAAGTCGCTTCCTATAATGAGGCGATGAGAATTAAATGCCATGGGCCCTTCTATCATGTCCCAAAGTGCAACATCTCACATCTGGCCAGATTAAACTCCAACTGCCATTTTGCCGCTGATATCTGCAAACGATCTACATCCCACTGTACACCTTTACATTTAAGTGAATAATTAGTCTGTCAGAGAGACACCGAGAACAAAGCCTGTGTAGAACAGCATCCTGATATTTGTGTTTTATTGCATGTTTAGAGCAGATTGTATGTTAATTCACTCAATATGGTGTAGGGTAACAACCTCAGCATTACTCTTACAGTAAAAGCTACTTCAACGATAATCTATTCTTTCCCAGATAACTATTTTCCAACAGTAGATTATTTTACCATTGATGCTCTTGCAGATGAATTTGGCTTCTTCAGTTCCAGCATCCTGTTTCTATGTTGATTTGATAATTGTCTAACAGATTCAACCTAAATGAAAACATAGCAAATTAAAGAACCAATCAGTGACAAATAAGATTTTTTATAACTGTCTGTTGAAATTGATTTTACAATTCTTTGATTCAGTGACAGCACGAATTCTGGTGGTAACCAGAAAGCTTTCTTGTTTAGCAGTGGTATGTTAAAGACTTATTATTTTCCCGCATATAGCTACATACTAAAAAGTGAAGATGCTGGAACCTTCACCAGTTTGACATCTGGGACCTGTTTCTTTGTACAGATGCTGACTGGAGTGTTTCAGCATTCCCTTTCCAGTTCAGATCCCACCATCTGCAGTTTTTATTCCCTTTGCACAGCTATTAGTGTTTAGGAAAATCCAAACAAACAACAGTTAAAAGAAGAATAGAGACAAGATAACCAGTCATTTCACCAAAACCAGAATCATAGCATTGCCCTCACCCAGATCAATACAATTACAATACTTCACCGAACCAGCAATATAATCGGGGTTCAATTCCCTGCCACTGTCTATAAGGAGTTTGTTCATTCTCCCTGTGACCATATGGATTTTCTCTGGTGCTACAGTTTCCTCCCATATTTCAAACACATTCGGGTTAGGGTTAGACAGTTGCGAGGATGCTAGGCTGGCACCTGAAGTGTGACAACACTTGCAGACAGCCCAGTAAAATCTTAGCTGATTTGATTTGATGCGATGCAAAATGACACAATTCACTGTATGTTTTGAAATACATGTGACAAATAATTAAGGCTGATAACAAAGCATAAAATAAGTTTCATGCTGGTGCCATTCAGACCCATAGCTTTAACACAATGTTTGAGGTTATAACTATCCACTTCCTGCATCTTACATACCCTTTCACCAGATTATTTTCAGAAATTAATCTTGCTCTTAAAGTCAGCAACATAGTAAAATCATTTAAGTACCACTATGCATACCTGAAAATGCGCGAATAACTCAAAAACATTTCAAGCTCATCAGCATGGGAAATATTCAACATGCCACTACAGCATTGCAAGGTTTTGCAAGACAATTAATTCTCAGAACATTCTACAAGTTAAAGATTCAGCTTGCTTAGTTCACATCACATTTGGATTATCCATGCAAAGAAGTAAAAATACTTTAGTATAATTAGTCTTTCCTACTGCGATGACTTGGGAGTGTCTGGAATTCAGGTGCAACTAATCTGATATCTTTGAGAGCAACAAATTTTATGTACTGTACAATTATTTAAATCTGCAATAAACCAAAAGAAATAAAAGCAGAGTTAGGCTATTCCACCCATGGAGTCTGCTCCAGCATTCCATCATGGCCAATTCATTATCCCTATTAACCCCATTCTCCTGCCTTCTCCCTGTAACCTTTGACACCCTTACTAATCAAGAACCTTTCCATTTCTGCTCTAAATATACCCAATTACTTGGCCTCCACATTGTCTACGGCAATGAATTCCACAGATTTACCACCCTCTGGCGAAAGAAATTCCTCATCTCTGTTCTAAATGGATGTCCGTCTATTCTGAGGCTGTACCCTGTGGTCCTAGACTCCCTCATCATAGGGAACATGCTCTCCACATCTACTCTATCCAGGCTTTTCAATATTCGAAAGGCTTCAATGAGATGCCCCCTCATTCTCCTAAACTCCTGTGAGTACAGGCCCAGAGCCATCAAACTCTCCGCAAACACTAATCCTTTCATTCCTGAAATCATTCTCATGAAACTCTTCTGGGCCCTCTCCATTGCCCATACATCATTACTTAGATACAGGGCCCAAAACTACTCCAAGTGCAGTCTGACAAATGTCTTATAAAGCTTCAGTATCACATCCTTGCTCTTATATTCTAGTCCTCTTGAAGTGAATGCTAACATTGCATTTGCCTTCCTTAGAACACAAGATCACAAGAAATAGGAGGAGTAGGCCATATGAACCATTAAGCCTGCTCCGCCATTCAATAAGATCATAGCAGATCTGACTATGGATTCATCTCCACCTACCTGCCCTTTCCCCATAACCTTTAATGCCCCTACTATGCAAAAATCTATCCAATCTTGGTTTCTCCCCATTTAGGAAATAGCCCACACCTTTATTCCTTCTACCGAAGTGAATGACCATCACTTCTCTACACTATATTCCATCTGCCACTTCTTTGCCATTCTCCCAATCTGTCCAAGTCCTTCTGTAAACTCCTGCTTCCTCAACACTAACCACCCCTCCACCTAACTTCATATCATTCACAAACTTGGCCATAAAGCCATCAATTCCATCGTCCAACTTGTGACATATATCTATCTGGTATCTTTCTGTAATTCCATGGGCTCTTATCTTGTTAAGCAACCTCAGTGTAGCACCTTGTCAAAGGACTTCTGAAAATCCATGTAAACAACATCCAGTGACTCTCCTTTGTCTATCCTGCTCAAGGAATTCAAACAGATTTATCAGGCAGGATTTCCCCTTAAGAAAACCATGCTGACTTTGCTCTACTTTATCATGCAGCTCCAAAGTATCCGAACACCTCATCCTTAACAATCGACTCCAACATCTTCCCAAGCACTGTAGTCAAGCTAACTAGCCTATAATCCACACACACACACATACACACACACAAAAAGGTTGCTGGTGAACGCAGCAGGCCAGGCAGCATCTACAGGAAGAGGCACAGTCGACGCTTTGGGCCGAGACCCTTCGTCAGGACTATAATCTCCTTTCTTTGGTCTCTCTCCCTTCCTGGAGTGACATTTGCAATTTTCCAGTCCTCTGAAACCATTCCAAAATCTAGTGATTCTCGAAAGATCATTACTAATGTATCCACAATCTCTTCTGCTAACTCTTTCAGAGAAACTGCACTCACTTCTGCCCCCTGCCACTCAAATTTCTGGCATACTGCTAGTGTCTTCCATAGTGAAGACTGACACAAAATACTTATTAAATTCATCCATTATTTCTTTGTCCCCCATTACTACCTCTCCAGCGTTATTTTCCAGCAGTCCAATATCCACACTTGCCTCTCATATACTCTTTATATACCCGAGAAAAACTTCTGGTATCCTCTTTTATATTATTAGCTAGTTTACTTTCACATTTCATCTTTTCTCTCCTTATAGTTTTCTTAGTTGCTTTCTCTTCATTTTTAAAATCTTCCCAATCCTCTAACTTCCCACTAATTTTTGCTCTATTATATGCCCCCTCTTTTCCCTTTATGGTCTCTTTGACTTCTCATCAGCCACAGTTGCCTCATCCTCCCTTTAGAATACTACTTCATCTTTGAGATGCATCTTTCCTATGCCTTCCAAATTGCTACCAAAGCACCAGCCACTGCTGTTTTGCCCATCATCCCTACTAGTGTCCCCTTCCAATCAACTTTGGCCAGCTTCTCTTTTGTGGGTAATAGGTTACACTCACACTCAAAGTATCAGCTCACAAGATAGTGAAGTGTTACCACTGCAGCCATTGTCACCATTGTGCATAATTCCTCACTGCTGCAGATTCTAAATGGACATTTACTATGACAGAAACTCAAATTAGGTTGCACATCACCAGACTTACAGTGGCATGCAAAAGTTTGGGCACCCCGGTCAAGATTTCTGTTACTGTGAATAGCTAAGCGAGTAGAAGATAAATTGATTTCTAAAAGGCATAAAGTTAAAGATAACACATTTCCTTAATATTTTAAGAAAACTTTTATTTCCATCTTTTACAGTTGCAAAATAACAAAAAAGGAAAAGGGCCCAAAGCAAAAGTTTGGACACCCTGCATGGCAGTACTTAGTAACACCCCCTTTGGTAAGTATCACAGCTTGTAAACGCTTTCTGTATCCAGCTAAGAGTTTTTCAATTCTTGTTTGGGGGTTTTCTGCCCATTCTTCCTCGCAAAAGGCTTCTAGTTCTGTGAGATTCTTGGGCCGTGTTGCATGCACTGCTCGTTTGAGGTCTATCCACAGATTTTCGATGATGTTTAGGTCAGGGGACTGTGAGGGCCATGGCAAAACCTTCAACCTGCGCCTCTTGAGGTAATCCATTGTGGATTTTGAGGTGTGTTTAGATTCATTATCCTGTTGTAGAAGCCATCCTCTTTCCATCTTCAGCTTTCTTTTTTTTTTTTACAGATGGTCTGATGTTTGCTTCCAGAATTTGCTGGTATTTAATTGCATTCATTCTTCCCTCTACCAGTAAATGTTCCCTGTGCCACTGGCTGCAACACAAGCCCAAAGCATGATCGATCCACCCCTGTGCTTAACAGTTGGAGAGGAGTTCTTTTCATGAAATTCTGCACCCTTTTTTCTACAAACACCTTTGCTCATTGCAGCCAAAAAGTTCTATTCAAAAGGTTCAAAGGAACATCTAAACAAGCCTGATGCACTTTGGAAACAAGACCTGTGGACTGATGAAGTTAAAATAGAACTTTTTGGCCCAAATGAGCAAAGATATGTTTGTAGAAAAAAGGGTGCAGAATTTCATGAAAAGAACCCCTCTCCAACTGTTAAGCACAGGGGTGGATCGATCATGCTTTGGGCTTGTGTTGCAGCCAGTGGCACGAGGAACATTTCACTGGTAGAGGGAATAATGAATTCAATTAAATACCAGCAAATTCTGGAAGCAAACATCACACCGTCTGTAAAAAAGCCAAAGGTGAAAAGAGGATGGCTTCTACAACAGGATAATGAATCTAAGCACACCTCAAAATCCACAATGGACTACCTCAAGAGGTGCAAGCTGAAGGTTTTGCCATGGCCCTCACAGTCCCCCAACCTAAACATCATCGAGAATCTGTGGATAGACCTCAAAAGAGCAGTGCATGCAAGACAGCCCAAAAATCTCACAGAACTAGAAGTCTTTTGCAAGGAAGAATGGGCAGAAATCCCCCAAACAAGAATTGAAAGACTCTTAACTGGCTACAAAAAGCGTTTACAAGCCGTGATACTTACCAACGGGGGGTGGGGGGGTATTACTAAGTACTGCCATGCAGGGTGCCCAAACTTTTGCTTCAGGACCTTTTCTTTTTTTGTTATTTTGAAACTGTAAAAGATGGAAATAAAAAAGTTTTCTTGCTTAAAATATTAAAGAAATGTGTCATCTTTAACTTTATGTCTTTTGGAAATCAGTTCATCTTTTACTCACTTAGCTATTCACAGTAACAGAAATTTTGACCAGGGGTGCCCAAACTTTTGCATGCCACTGTATTATTACAGGGAGATCTCAGCCAATATTACTCCCATTGTTAAAAACTGTTTCAATTATAGTACCTGGAGAGAAATTATTTTAACTATGGAGATAAATTACAAAAATGCAACTAGTTATAGATCTATCAAATTCAGAATGGTTTATTAAATGAGGAGACAGGAGAAATTACTGACAAAAATCTTTCCAAAGGTGAACAAATTTATAAGGCAGGAAATTGCTGAACTGTATTTATAATTTAGAATTAAATTTAAATTCAAAGCCTGTGACATCCAACCTGTAAAGTGAACTGAATGTTAGCTGAAACCTCAGTCTTAGTTACTACTTTACCAAACTCTAGAGACAGAAGAACAAGTTAGATAGTGAACGAGGTTAACTGATCATGTAATTATGCTTCCACTTTACAAATGCATTCTTACATAATGTTGTAAGCTGCCTCCTGCCCTACTGTTATAATATTCCAGTCGAAGTTCTTCAGGGGAGATGTCCACAAGACCTGCAGGAGAATCAATCAGGTTTATTACGCTCATATATGACATGAAATGCATTGGTTTGTAGCAGCAATACAATACAAATACAAAAATCTATTAAACAAATAGTGCAGAGAAAAAAAATAATGAGATAGTGTCACTGGACCATTCAGAAACCTGATGACGGAAGGGAATAAATCACTATGTAGGGGTCTTCGGGCTATTTCATACCTCCTTCCTGATGGCAGTAATGCGGAGAGGGCACATAATATAAGCCAACATTCCTCAGTTTGCATAGTGGGCAGCAGGGTCAGCAATTAAAACTTGCAAAGTGATCTGGACCAGCTTAAAAAATGGCTGAAAAAAAAAATGGCAGATGGAACTTAATGCAGACAAGTGTGAGGTGTTGAATTTTGGGAGGACCAGCCAGGGTAGGGCTCACACAGTGAGTGGTAGAGCACTGCGGAATGCGGTAGAACAGAAGGGTCTAGGAATACATATTCCATAATTCCTTGAAAGTGGCGTCACAGGTAGACAGGGATGTAAAAAAAAGCTTTCAGCACATTGGCCTTCATAAGTCAATGTATTAAGTACAGGAGTTGGAATGTTTATGTTGAAGTTATATAAGTTTTGGTCACCTACCTGTAGCAGAGATATCAATAAGGTTGAAAGAGTACAAAGAAAATTTACAAGGATGTTGCTAGGACTTGAGGATGCGAGTTATAGAGAGAGGTTGAATAGGTTAGGACTTTGTTTACTCGAACACAGGAGAATGAGGGGGAGGTCTTATGGAGGTATACAAAATTATGAGGGATATATAGATAGGGTGAATGAATGCATGCAGGCTCCCCCCCCCACCCCCCCGGGCTGGTTGATACTACAACTAAAGGTCACAGGTTAAGGGTGACAGGTGAAATGTTTAAGGGGAACTTGAGGGGAAACTCTGACTCAGAGGGTGATGCAAGTGTGGAACAAACTACCAGTGGAAGTGGTTGGGGTTGGAGGGGAGGGCACGTTACGTTAGCTCAGACCATGAGAGGCCTGCATCGGGCATTTTCATGCCTTACAAGGCGCAGATTGGAAGTCTGTGTGGAGCGCCACTCCTTGTACAGACACTAGAGCAATGTGTGGTTAAGTGCCTTGCTCAAGGACACAAACATGCTGCCACAGCTGAGGCCTGAAGAAGCGATCTTCAGATCACGAGAAGAACGCCTTAACCACTTGGCCACGTGCCCAACACAAAGTGATGGAAGTGGTGGATGTGGGTTCAATTGTAACATTTAAGAGAAGTTTGGATTGATAAATGGATGAGAGAGGTGTGGAAGGCCATGGTCCAGATGCAAGTAGATAGGACTAAGCAGAAAACTAGTCCAGCATGGACTAGATGGCTCTAAGGGCCTGTTTCTGTGCTGTAGTGCTCTATGATGCTGCTACTTTAATTTCTTAATCACTGAATTGTTTTTGGAACCTCTTAACACATCAATAGTTTCCTTACTTCCAAGCCTCAATCTGATCCAAAATCCTCTGGCTTGGAATTACAAAGAGTAAAATGAAAGTGAAACAGAAGTAAAAAATGAATTTACTTTTGGATAAACAAGCTGCACAAAAACAGAAACAAATCACACCTGAAACACAAGCATATTCTCTGGTAACAGAATAACAGGAGAACAGCCACTGTCCAGAAGATTCCCATGATTCAATGTCTTTTCTTACAAGTTCCCTGAAAAAAATTAACAGCAGTCACCATAATGCATATAGCATTTCTTCATAAATGATTAGTACCGTAATGCTGAATGTGCTTGTCAAAGGCCTTTGGAAATTCACTGACTCTCCTTTGTCTATCCTGCCTGTTATTCCTCACAGAATTCCAAAAGATTTTTTCAGGCAAGATTTCCCCTGAAGGAAACCATGCTGACTTTGGCCACTTTTATCATGTCCCTCCAAGTATGCTAAAACATCATCCTTAATAATAGACTCCAACATCTTCCCAACCACTGAAGTCAGGCTAACTAGTCTATAGTTTCCTTTCTTCTGTCTCCCTCCCTTCTTAAACAGGGCAATGACACTTGCAGTTTTCCAATCCACAGGAACCATTCCAGAATCCAGTGATTCGTGAAAGATCATTATTAATGCCTCCACAATCTCCTTAGCTACCTTTTTCAGAACCCTGGGTCCATGTTGTCCAGGTGACTTATTTATCTTCAGGCTTTTCACCTTCTACTAAGTAATAACAGCTACACACACTTCTGCCCCCTGACACTCTCAAATTTCTGGCAATTGTTGGTGTCCTCCATAATGAAGACTGACCCAAAATACTTATTCAGTTTGTACACTTTTTTTTGTTCCCCATTACTACCTCTCCAGCATCATTTTCCAGCAGTCCAATATTCACTCTCTTTTACAAATCTTTCTATATCTGAAAAAAAAACTTTTGGTACCCCTTTTATATTATTGGCTAGCTTACTTTTATATTTCATCTTGTTTTCTCCTTGCTTTTTCAGTTAGCTTCTGTTGGTTTTTAAAAGTTTCCCAATCCTCAAAAGTCTTCCCACTAATTGTTGCTGTATCATATGCCCTTCTTTTGCTTCTATGTGTTGGCGCGTGGCCAAGTGGTTAAGACGTTGGTCTAGTGATCTAAAGGTCGCTAGTTCGAGCCTCAGCTGAGGCACAGTGTTGTGTCCTTGAGCAAGGCATTTAACCACACATTGCTCTGCGACGACACCGGTGCCAAGCTGTATCGGCCCTAGTGCCCTTCCCTTGGACAGCATCGGTGGCGTGGAGAGGGGAGACTTGCAGCATGGGCAACTGCCGGTCTTCCATACAACCTTGTCCAGGCCTGCGCCCTGGAAACCTTCCAAGGCGCAAATCCATGGTCTCATGAGACTAACAGATGCCTACTACTATTTTGCTTCTATGTTGCCTTTGGCTTCCTTTGTCAGCCATGGTTGCCTCATTCTCTCTTTAGGATACTATTTCATCTTTGGAATGCATCTATCCTGCACCATCTGAACTGCCCCAAGAAACTCCAGCCACTATTCAACAAGTTTGCAATGCCGCTGACTGTATTAAGAGAGCATGGAAATGCGTTTGTCTAACATGGGCAGATTGGGATTGCTAGTGATTACTTAGCATGGTTACACTCACATACGCAAACCATCTACTTCTCTAAAGGCTGTTTAGCACCATGATGTCCAATACCAACAGGATCCCTTCAGATACAGTGTAGGTAAATATATGGTCATGCACTCTGATAGAAGAATAAACACAGACTATTTTCTAAACAGGAATGAATTCAGAAATCGGCAGTGGAAAGGGACTTAGGAAGTCCTCATTAGGATTCCCTAAAGGTTAACTTCAGGTTAATGCAAGGTAAAGAACACAATTAAAACACCACAAAACAAGAAATATAAATACACAAAGTAGCTTGTATACATAGATGGATTTTTTATATATATATACACCCTATCCTCGTTATATGCATCTCCAGACAATGCGGATTCACAGCTATGCGAGGAACCTATCTCTACCAACTTCCCGTTATATGCATCCAAAACTCAGTTATGCGAGGAGCACTGCTTTCCCGCCAATACAAGTCACGTGCGCACGCCTCACAGTCTCACTTCCGCCAGTCTCGCATTGGTTTTGGCAACGTGTGGATGTGCAATCTTGCGCTCTTAAACTGTTGTTTAAGACACTACGGTGCACTGATTTTGTGCTTGAAATACTTAACTATGCCTCCTAAGCGTCCGATGTCAAGTCTGGGCCATCAGCCAAGCGACAGAGAACCGCTTTAACACTTGAGAAAAAGTTGGAAATTATAAACAGGGCCGCGTCGGGTGAAGGTAACACAGCTCTGGGATGCTACTTCGGCCTGGGTGAGCCCACGATCAGAAACATAAAAGAAAATGCTGAGAAAATAAAAAGTGCAAAGATTGATTCATCACAAATGTCTTCAAAGATTGTTACCAAATTGTGTTACCCGATTATGACAAAACTGGAGAAAATGTTGAGTTTGTACATTGAGCAGGAAACAAAGTAAAAAACAACACTTAGTTCGGATCATCTTCATGTAAAAGCTTTGGAAATTTATGGTCATCTTTGTTCAGAGACTAGTGAGGAAGTGTCAAGTGATACTGGTAGCTTTAATGCGCGTAGGGGATGGTTTTCTAAGATTGCTGATCGTCACAGGCTTGACCACGAAGCAGCTGAACGCTACCCTTTGCAGTTGGGGGCTATGATAGTTGAGTTAGGCATCACACCAAAGCAGGTGTTTAATGCAGACGAGACCGGGCTTTTTTGGAAGCGTATGCCGAAACACACTTACATAAGTAAGGATGAAAAAACAGCATCAAGTTTCAAGGCAGCAAAGGATAGATTGACTTTGCTTATGTGTTTCAATGCCAAAGGAGACTGTAAGATGAAGCCTCTCTTAGTTTACCATTCACTAAACTCCCATGCTCTGAAGGGTTTGAGTAAGAATATGCTTCCTGTCCACTGGGCAGCTAACAAGAAAGCATGGGTCACTGGTCAAATCTTTGAAGATTGGTTTGCTAATCATTTTGCTGTTGAGGCTGAACACTACTGCCGGGAACAGAATCTGGCCTTTAAAGTTCTTTCGTTGCTTGACAATGCACCAGCCCATCCTAAACATCTGGACAGCATTCATCCTGACATAACAGTGCGTTTCCTGCTGCCTAACACAACATCGCTGATTCAACCACTTGACCAAGGTGTGATATCCACATTCGAGGCGTACTTTTTACGGCGAACTATCTCTCAGATGCTGTAAGCAACAGGCGATTTTGAAAATCCTGGGAGTTTACCAACGGTGAGGGAATGGTGAAAGTCCTTCAACATCAGACATGCCATCAACAACATTGATGAATCCCGGAAAGAGGTCAGGTCTTCCACTCTCAATGAGTGTGGAAATCAATTTGGGCAGAGTGTGTGCACACCCTCAAGGGGTTTCCTACCTTCACTACAGCTGTCCAGGATTGTGTGGCCTTGAGCCGTAAAATTGGTGGGGAAGGATTCTCAGATCTCGAGACTGCTGACGTGGTAGAACTCCTGGATTCTCATGATGAAGAATTAAGTGTGGATGACTTCTGCGTTTAACTCAGACTGAAGGTAATAACGATGAAGAAGAAAGTGTCGAGTTGCAGGTGAAGGATTTTATGGTGAAGCAACTGGCAGAATTTTTTAAAGTTGCAGAACACTTGGCACAAATGTCGATGGACGTGGACCCAAGTTTAGAACTGAGTCAGCATTTCAGTCATTCCCTGCAGTCAAGCCTTCTTCCCTACAAGCAAATTTATGCTGAAAAACAAAATGCTGTCAAGCAAACAACCCTCACCACTTTCTTCAAACCGGTGTCATCTCCTGCTGCCGGCAGTACCGAGAGTTCTGTGAGTCTTCCCTCACCTCTTGCTGTCCTTGATGATCCTGACGACCCACAACCATCCACCTCATCCATGTAAAGCTGCCCGACACCACAACAACCACTCATCTCCCGGAACCAACACACCTGCCACTGTTGGTGAGTACTGTACACCCTAGTATGTTAACTTTCTATGATTTATTACGTTGAATATTACCTTAAATTGATGAAATATAATACGAATGCTGCCTTGTGGTACTGCTTTTGTGTTGTATTGGTATAAAAAATGTGAATAAATTACAGATAAAACATATTTAGGAAGCCTCCAGAACGCATCCCTATTTTCTCTATTTAAATATTAGTCACATTATGTGTTCTCGCATTATGCGTCGACTTCGAGGAACGCATCCCCCACATATAATGAGGATAGGGTGTACATAAAGCAACACTAACATAGGAGTGCCTGTACATAAAGTTACTCTGACAGGAAATCATCAGTTAGAAGTATGGAAGAGTGGGTTAGTAGGTGGTGGTATTATTCAGTCTTACTGATTGAGGGAAGTTTGAGTGATGGGTGAAAGGCCCAGATAGAATGGATGTGGAGAGGATGTTTCAAATAATGGGTGGGAGAATCAAGGACCAGAAGGTAGAGCCTCAGAATAGAAGGACAGTTCCCATGTCATCGGTAAGGAGCTTGTACATTCCTCCTCAATTTCCTCTGCATGCTCCAGTTTCTTCACACATTCTAAAGGTGTATGAATTTGAAAGTTAATTAGTCATTGTAAGTCATCCTGTGATTAGGCTAGGGTTAACTAGGTGGGTTTCTGGGCGGTGTGGCTCATTAAGTGGGAAGGGTTTGTTCCGCACTGTCTCTCTAAATTAACTAAATAAATAATGTGTCAAGATGAGGAGGAACTTCCTAGCCAAAAGTGGCAAATCAGTGGGATTTATTTATTTTATTTTAATGTACTATCGAGAGATAGAGGAGGAGCTAAGGAGGATTAATGGCGCCTAATGGCGACTCCTTTGTTTGCATCTTTGGAAACAGCTCAATTTCCATCTTTAATATCTCTATTTCTCCCTTTCAGGGTTCTTCTAACCTGGAGTTACACGCTGACTATGGTTCTTTGCAGGAATGGGACCCGCTCTTGGGGTATCACGACTGGCCATTATTCGGCACGCCAAAGGCACAGCCTGAGCTTTGCTCGCCTTGGAGGGCCGAGATCTCGTGGCTCTGGAGACGGCGGATCAAAGGTCTGTGTCCGGGCAAGAGATTGGTGTGTTGTGGAAGATAGAAGATCTAAGGCTGTGTGCCTGGAAACCCAAGATCTTTGGGCACAGAGCCCAGAACAAGCGACGCAACAGACTTTTAACATCGTAAACCAGCGAGTTGTTTGTTATGTCTCCCCGCTCACTGTGAAATGGAGACACCTCTTTCTCCCTTAACAGGGAGAGAGAGAGCCTGTGGTATGTCGAATACTGGGTGAACAAGTAGTCTTTGGAGTACTGCAAGTCTGTGTCTTTGCTGTTGCTTTGCTCACGCTTGACTGCTCGGTGGCAGGTGCAAATGCTTTTTTTTTGCCAGTGGGGGGAGGGGGGGTCGTTGCTGGCTGCTGCTGTGCACAGGAGGGAGGGGAGCTTGGGGTTCTAACATTTAACTGTCATTCATTCGTTGGGCCTCTCCTGTTTTTCGCGGATAGTTGCAAAGAAAAAGCATTTCAGGATGTATATTGTATACATTTCTCTGACATTAAATGTTCCTTTAAACCTTAGCGATACAGCTCAGAATAGGCCCTTCTAGTCCTTTGAGCCACACCATACAGCAACCCTTCATTTAACCCAAGCCTAACCTAAGGACAGTTTACAGTGACCAATTAACCTACTAACCAATACGTCTTTGGACTGCGGGAGAGAACTGAAGGATCCAGAGAAAACCCCACGCGTTCCACGGGAAGAACGTACAGACTTCTTACAGGTGACGTCTGAGACCCCAGATTCCAACTGTTTTCTAAACTTCACTTTGCGACTTATTAACCAAATTTTGAAAAGCTACCCTTCTCATATTGGCTGCATCTTCACCTGTCCAACATGCTTTGGAATGTTAGAAGATACTTTACTTAAAGAACTTTTAAAAATATGAGACCGTCCTTAATGAAAAAAAATCCTGTCCAAAAGCAATGATGACACTCACAGTAAGCTGTCCGCATCACGGTCTTCATTATCATTAGACAGAGCTGTAAACCGGTTCTGTATAAAGCTGCTAGAACTTGAAACTGCTTTCTTCCCAGTGTCTGAGGAACCAAATCCTCTCCTCTCGACATCCCTGCCACTGCTTCCCCATGCCGGTGGTTTGGAGAAAATTGACGGTTGAATGTATCGTGGCTGATGTTTCTGGAACTGATTTCCCCAGTTTCCCCTGTTGTTACTGTGGGCTTAAACAGACAGTGGCTAAGTATCAAACACAGTGTAGATAGCTGTTAGAATTTTAAAATATATTAATGGTATTTTCATAAAATGCAGAACATGTAGCTTACTTAAACACATTTTTAACTACTGAGTACAGAATCTCCACAAACAAAATGTTTCTAACCTACATATTAAAGAGTTAGACTGGTTACTAGTGCAAAGCTGCCCCAACATTTCCTTCCTTGCTGCCAGCCAGGGCCCTAAACATCCCTTGCAGGTGAGTTACTTTTCCACATGAATCCTACAGTTATTAACTGCATCTTTATATTCCACTTTAGCAGTTTTCAACCTGGCAGTATCAACATTCAATTCTCAAACTCCTGGGAACTGTCCCTTTCTTTTCTCTCTCCACCTGATCCAACTGTCTTCACTCTCGCCCACTCTTTCCACACTCCTCCCATCAGAGTCCCTCCACACCCTTCCCCCTTCATTCTATGCTCCAACCTTTTTCTACTATCAGATGCCATCATCTTCAACCCTTCCACCCATCCTTTCCCAGTTTGAGACATCGTTCCCAGTCTCCCCACTCCCTCATCTGCCAGTCACCTGGAACCACCCATCACTTGCCAGCAATTGCTCCACCCCATCCCCTACCTCTTTAAAATGGCTACCTCTCCTCTTTCTATCCAGTCCTCATGAGCATCTCAAATTAAAACAACAGCTGTCCATTTTTATCCACAGATGCTGCCCAACTTACTCTGTTCATCCAATACTTTGTGTGTGCTCCATTATTGCAACAAAAACATGAATATCCCAATAGCATCTTGCCCCAGTGCGATGCAAAATTCTTCTGTGTTCCACTGAGAAAAGTACTAGCTTATTCAACCTTTCTCTATTACTCAGGTCAAGTCCAGGCAACATCCTATAAATATTCTCTGCACTCTTTCAGTCGTATTGACATCTTTTGAGGTTCTGTAGCTGCGATACAGGCACCCAGATGGTATGTTGCCTCGCTGGTGCCAGGATCAGGGTTGTCTTGAATAGTGTCTATGGCATTCTTAAGGGCAAGAATGAGCAGCCAGACGTCTTGGTACATGTTGGCACCAATGACATAGGTAGACAAGGTGAGGAGGTCCTGAACAGAGATTTTAGGGAGCCAGGCAGAAAGCTGAGAAACAGGACCTCCAGGGTAGTAAGCTCTAGATTGATGTCTATGCCGTGTGCCATTGAGGACAATAATAGGATGATTTGGCTCCCTGGGCTTTAGCATTATCATGGAAAAGGATAGAATCAGAGAGGACAGGAAAACTTTTAACTGGGGAAGGGCAAATTATGAGGCTATAAGGCTAGAACTTGCAGGTGTGAATTCGGATGATGTTTTTGCAGGAAAATGTACTATGGACATGTGGTCGATGTTTAGGGATCTCTTGTGGGATGTTAGGGATAAATTTGTCCCATTGAGGAAGATAAAGAATGGTAGGATGAAGGAACCATGGGTGACAAGTGAGGTGGAAAATCTAGCCAGGTGGAAGGCAGCAGCATACATGAGGTTTAGGAAGCAAGGATCAGATGGGTCTATTGAGGAATATAGGGAAGCAAGAAAGGAGCTTAAGAAGGGGCTGAGGAGAGCAAGAAGGGGGCATGAGAAGGCCTTGGCAAGTAGGGTAAAGGAAAACCCCAAGGCATTCTTCAATTGTGTGAAGAAAAAAAGGATGACAGGAGTGAAGGGAGGACCAATTAGAGATAAAGGTGGGAAGATGTGCCTGGAGGCTGTGGAAGTGAGCGAGGTCCTCAATGAATACTCCTCTTCAATATTCACCAATGAGAGGGAACTTGATGATTCGAAAAAGGAAGTCTGAGAATTGGAGCGGGAGTGCGGAGGAAGCCATTTTTGAATTTTTCGTTTTTTTTCCATCGGCGTTCAGAGAGGCGGGACTGCACAGGCATGTGACGTTGGGCAGTGAAGCACAGAAGATTTAAAAGGAAGAGAGCCTTATATAGCGGGCAGCGTAGTTTGCGGGCGGCGGAGTGAGCCGGGAGCAGAGTGAAGGCTTAAGGGCTTCGGCTCAACGGGCTTAGGCAGAAACGGGCGAGGCGAGGAAGGTTTGGTATTCATTTTTTGTTGTTATTTGAGGAGAGGGGCAGTATGACTGTGAGGGCAGTTTGTTGTTCTCAGTGCCGGATGTGGGAGGTCGTGGAGTCTCCCAGCCTCCCGGATGTCCACATCTGCGCCAGGTGCGCCAAGATGCAGCTCCTAAGGGACTGCGTTAGGGAACTGGAGCTGCAGCTCGATGACCTTCGTCTGGTCAGGGAGAGTGAGGAGTTGATAGAGAGGAGTTACAGGCAGGTGGTCACACAGGGGCCACGGGAGGCAGACAAGTGGGTCACGGTTAGGAGGGGGAAGGGGAAGAGTCAGGTAATAGAGAGTACTCCGGTGGCTGTGCCCCTTGACAATAGGTACTCCTGTTTGAGTACTGTTGGGGGGGCACAGCTTACCCGGGGGAAGCGACAGTGGCCGTGCCTCTGGCACAGAGTCCGGACCTGTAGCTCAGAAGGGTAGGGAAAGGAAGAGGAGGGCAGTAGTAATCGGGGACTCGATAGTAAGGGGGTCAGATAGGCGATTCTGTGGACGCAGTCCAGAGACCCGGATGGTAGTTTGCCTCCCTGGGGCCAGGGTCCGGGATATTTCTGATCGTGTCCAAGATATCCTGAAGTGGGAGGGTGAGGAGCCAGAGGTCGTGGTGCATATAGGTACCAATGACATAGGTAGGAAAAGGGATGAGGTCCTGAAAGGAGAATATAGGGAGCTAGGAAGGGAGTTGAGAAAAAGGACCACAAAGGTAGTAATCTCGGGATTACTGCCTGTGCCACGCGACAGTGAGAGTAGGAATGCAATGTGGTGGAGGATAAATGCGTGGCTGAGGGATTGGAGCAGGGGGCAGGGATTCAAGTTTTTGGATCATTGGGACCTCTTTTGGCGCAGGTGTGACCTGTACAAAAAGGACAGGTTACACTTAAATCCTAGGGGGACCAATATCCTGGCGGGGAGATTTGCGAGGGCTACTGAGATGACTTTAAACTAGAATGGTTGGGGGGTGGGAATCAAATTAAACAGACTAGGAGAGAGGAGGTTAGTTCACAACAGCGGGATGGGAACCAGTGCAGAGAGACAGAGAGGTGTAAAATGAGGGTAGAAGCAAAAAGTAGTAAGGAGAAAAGTAAAAGTGGCAGGCCGACAAATCCAGGGCAAGCATCAAAAAGGGCCACTTTTCAACATAATTGTACAAGGGCTAGGAGTGTTGTAAAAGCGAGCCTGAAGGGTTTGTGTGTCAATGCAAGGAGCATTCGTAACAAGGTGGATGAATTGAAAATGCAGATTGTTATTAATAAATATGATATAGTTGGGATCACAGAGACATGGCTCCAGGGTGACCAAGGATGGGAGCTCAACATTCAGGGATATTCAATATTCAGGAGGGATAGACATGAAAAAAAAGTAGGTGGGGTAGCATTGCTGGTTAGAAAGGAGATTAACGCAATAGAAAGGAAGGACATTAGCCGGGAGGATGTGGAATCGATATGGGTAGAGCTGCATAACACTAAGGGGCAGAAAACGCTGGTGGGAGCTGTGTACAGGCCACCTAACAGTAGTAGTGAGGTTGGGGATGGTATTAAACAGGAAATTAGAAATGTGTGCAATAAAGGAACAGCAGTTATAATGGGTGACTTCAATCTACATGTAGATTGGGTGAACCAAATTGGTAAAGGTGCTGAGGAAGATGATTTCTTGGAATGTATGCGGGATGGTTTTTTGAACCAACATGTCGAGGAACCAACTAGAGAGCAGGCTATTCTGGACTGGGTTTTGAGCAATGAGGAAGGGTTAATTAGCAATCTTGTCGTGAGAGGCCCCTTGGGTAAGAGTGACCATAATATGGTGGAATTCTTCATTAAGATGGAGAGTGACATTGTTAATTCAGAAACAAACGTTCCGAACTTAAAGAAGGGTAACTTTGAAGATATGAGACGTGAATTAGCTAAGATAGACTGGCAAATGACACTTAAAGGCTTGACGGTGGATATGCAAAGGCAAGTATTTAAAGATTGCATGGATGAACTACAACAACTCTACGCTTCTTTTTGGATTCCAGACCTAATCAGTTCCCCTCTACCACCACTCTGCTCCGTCTAGCGGAATTAGTCCTTACTCTTAATAATTTCTCCTTTGGCTCCTCCCACTTCCTCCAAACTAAAGGTGTAGCTATGGGCACCCGTATGGGTCCTAGCTATGCCTGCCTTTTTGTTGGCTTTGTGGAACAATCTATGTTCCGTGCCTATTCTGCTATCTGTCCCCCACTTTTCCTTCACTGGATCGACGACTGCATTGGCGCTGCTTCCTGCACGCATGCAGAGCTCGCTGACTTTATTAACTTTGCCTCCAACTTTCACCCTGCCCTCAAGTTTACCTGGTCCATTTCCGACACCTCCCTCCCCTTTCTAGATCTTTCTGTCTCTGTCTCTGGAGACAGCTTATGCACTGATGTCTACTATAAGCCTACTGACTCTCACAGCTATCTGGACTATTCCTCTTCTCACCCTGTCTCTTGTAAAAATGCCATCCCCTTCTCGCAATTCCTCCATCTCCGCCGCATCTGCTCTCAGGATGAGGCTTTTCATTCTAGGACGAGGGAGATGTCCTCCTTTTTTAAAGAAAGGGGCTTCCCTTCCTCCACTATCAACTCTGCTCTTAAACGCATCTCCCCCATTTCACATACATCTGCTCTCACTCCATCCTCCCGCCACCCCACTAGGAATAGGGTTCCCCTGGTCCTCACCTACCACCCCACCAGCCTCCGGGTCCAACATATTACTCTCCGTAACTTCCGCTACCTCCAACGGGATCCCACCACTAAGCACATCTTTCCCTCCCCACCTCTCTCTGCATTCCGCAGGGATCCCTCCCTATGCAACTCCCTTGTCCATTCGTCCCCCCCATCCCTCCCCACTGATCTCCCTCCTGGCACTTATCCGTGTAAGCGGAACAAGTGCTACACATGCCCTTACACTTCCTCCCTTACCACCATTCAGGGCCCCAAACAGTCCTTCCAGGTGAGGCAACACTTCACCTGTGAGTCGACTGGGGTGATATACTGCGTCCAGTGCTCTCGATGTGGCCTTTTATATATTGTCGAGACCCGACGCAGACTGGGAGACCACTTTGCTGAACATCTACGCTCTGTCCGCCAGAGAAAGCAGGATCTCCCAGTGGCCACACATTTTAATTCCACATCCCATTCCCATTCTGACATGTCTATCCACGGCCTCCTCTACTGTAAGGATGAAGCCACACTCAGGTTGGAGGAACAACACCTTATATTCCGTCTGGGTAGCCTCCAACCTGATAGCATGAACATCGACTTCTTTAACTTCCGCTAAGGCCCCATCTCCCCCTCGTACCCCATCTGTTACTCATTTTTATGCACACATTCTTTCTCTCACTCTCCTTTTTCTCCCTCTGTCCCTCTGAATATACCTCTTGCCCATCCTCTGGGTCCCCCCTGCCTTGTCTTTCTTCCCGGACCTCCAGTCCCATGATCCTCTCGTATCCCCTTTTGCCTATCTCCTGTCCAGCTCTTGGCTCTATCCCTCCCCCTCCTGTCTTCTCCTATCATTTTGGATCTCTCCCTCCCCCTCCAACTTTCAAATCCCTTACTCACTCTTCCTTCAGTTAGTCCTGACGAAGGGTCTCGGCCTGAAACGTTGACTGCACCTCTTCCTACAGATGCTGCCTGCCCTGCTGCGTTCACCAGCAACTTTGATGTGTGTTGCTTGAATTTGCAGCATCTGCAGAATTCCTGTTGTTTACAACAATTGTTCATCCCAGTTTGGCAAAAGAATAAATCAAGGAAGGTAGTGCACCCGTGGCTAACAAGGGAAATTCGGGATAGTATCAATTCCAAAGAAGAAGCAGACAAATTAGCCAGAAAAAATGGCTCACCTGAGGACTGGGAGAAATTCAGAGTCCAGCAGAGGAGGACAAAGGGCTTAATTAGGAAGGGGAAAAAAGATTATGAGAAAAAACTGGCAGGGAACATAAAAACTGACTGTAAAAGCCTTTATAGATATGTGAAAAGAAAAAGATTGGTTAAGACAAATGTAGGTCCCCTACAGACAGAAACAGGTGAATTGATTATGGGGAGCAAGGACATGGCAGACCAATTGAATAACTACTTTGGTTCTGTCTTCACTAAGGAGGACATAAATAATCTTCCGGAAATAGTAGGGGACAGAGGGTCCAGTGAGATGGAGGAACTGAGGGAAATACATGTTAGTAGGGAAGTGGTGTTAGGTAAATTGAAGGGATTAAAGGCAGATAAGTCCCCAGGGCCAGATGGTCTGCATCCCAGAGTGCTTAAGGAAGTAGCCCAAGAAATAGTGGATGCATTAGTGATAATGTTTCAAAACTCTTTAGATTCTGGACCAGTTCCTGAGGATTGGAGGGTGGCTAATGTAACCCCACTTTTTAAAAAAGGAGGGAGAGAGAAACCGGGGAATTGTAGACCGGTTAGCCTAACATCAGTGGTGGGGAAAATGCTAGAGTCAGTTATCAAAGATGTGATAACAGCACATTTGGAAAGCGGTGAAATTATCGGACAAAGTCAGCATGGATTTGTGAAAGGAAAATCATGTCTGACGAATCTCATAGAATTTTTTGAGGATGTAACTAGTAGAGTGGATAGGGGAGAACCAGTGGATGTGGTATATTTGGATATTCAAAAGGCTTTTGACAAGATCCCACACAGGAGATTAGTGTGCAAACTTAAAGCACACGGTATTGGGGGTAAGGTATTGATGTGGATAGAGAATTGGTTGGCAGACAGGAAGCAAAGAATGGGAATAAACGGGACCTTTTCAGATTGGCAAGGCTCAGTGCTGGGACCCCAGTTGTTTACAATATATATTAATGAATTAGATGAGGGAATTAAATGCAGCATCTCCAAGTTTGCGGATGACACCAAGCTGGGCGGCAATGTTAGTTGTGAGGAGGATGCTAAGAGGATGCAGGGTGACTTGGATAGGTTACGTGAGTGGGCAAATTCATGGCAGATGCAATTTAATGTGGATAAATGTGAGGTTATCCACTTTGGTGGCAAAAACAGGAAAACAGATTATTATCTGAATGGTGGCCGATTAGGGAAAGGGGAGGTGCAATGAGACCTGGGTGTCATTATACACCAGTCATTGAAAGTGGGCATGCAGGTACAGCAGGTGGTGAAAAAGGCGAATGGTATGCTGGCATTCATCGCAAGAGGATTCGAGTACAGGAGCAGGGAGCTACTACTGCAGTTGTACAAGGCCTTGGTGAGACCACACCTGGAGTATTGTGTGCAGTTTTGGTCCCCTAATCTGAGGAAAGACATCCTTGCCATAGAGGGAGTACAAAGAAGGTTCACCAGATTGATGGCAGGACTTTTGTATGATGAAAGACTGGATCGACTAGGCTTATACTCATTGGAATTTAGAAGATTGAGGGGGAATCTTACTGAAACGTGTAAAATCCTAAAGGGATTGGACAGGCTAGATGCAGGAAGATTGTTCCCGATGTTGGGGAAGTCCAGAACGAGGGGTCACAGTTTGAGGATAAATGGGGAGCCTTTTAGGACCAAGATTAGGAAAAACTTCTTCACACAGAGTGGTCAATCTGTGGAATTCTCTGCCACAGGAAACAGTTGAGGCCAGTTCATTGGCTATATTTAAGAGGGAGTTAGATATGGCCCTTGTGACTAAAGGGATCGGGGGTATGGAGGGAAGGCTGGTACAGGGTTCTGAGTTGGATGATCAGCCATGATCATACTGAATGGCGTTGCAGGCTCGAAGGGCCAGATGGCCTACTCCTGCGCCTATTTTCTATGTTTCTATGTTTCTATGGTGAGGACAATATGAGTGAGGTTGATGTTCTGGCGCACGTTGATATGAAGGGAGAGGAGGTGTTGGAGTTATTAAAATATATTAGGACGGATAAGTCTCCAGAGCCTGATGGAATATTCCCCAGGCTGCTCCACGAGGCAAGGGAAGAGATTGCTGAGCCTCTGGCTAGGATCTTTATGTCCTCGTTGTCCATGGGAATGGTACCGGAGGATTGGAAGGAGGCAAATGTTGTCCCCTTGTACAAAAAAAGTAGTGGGGATAGTCCGGGTAATTATAGACCAGTGAGCCTGACGTCTGTGGTGGGAAAGCTATTGGAAAAGATTCTTAGAGATTGGATCTATGGGCATTTAGAGAATCATGGTCTGATCATGGTCAGCATGGCTTTGTGAAGGGAAGATCATGTCTAACAAGCCTGATAGAGTTCTTTGAGGAGGTGACCAGGCATATGGATGAAGGTAGTGCAGTGGATGTGATCTGCATGGACTTGACGAGGTTCCACACAGTAGACTTATTCAGAAAGTCAGAAGGCATGGGATCCAGGGAAATTTGGCCAGGTGGATTCAGAATTGGCTTGCCTCTAGAAAGCAGAAGATCGTGGTGGATGGAGTACATTAAGATTAGAGGGTTGTGACTAGTGGTGTCCCACAAGGATCTGTTCTGGGACCTCTACTTTTCATGATTTTTATTAACGACCTGGATGAGGGGGTAGAAGGGTGGGTTGGCAAGTTTGCAGACGACACAAAGGTTGGTGGTGTTGTGGATAGTGTAGAGGATTTTCGAAGGTTGCAGAGAGACATTGATAGGATGCAGAAGTGGGCTGAGAAGTGGCAGATAGAGTTCAACCTGGAGAAGTGTGAGGTGGTACACTTTGGAAGGACAAACTCCAAGGCAGAGGACAAAGTAAATGGCAGGATACTTGGTAGTGTGGAGGAGTAGAGGGATCTGGGGGTATATGTCCACAGATCCCTGAAAGTTCCCTCACAAGTAGATAGGGTAGTTAAGAAAGTTTACTGAGTGTTCGCTTTCATAAGTTGAGGGATAGAGTTTAAGAGTTGCGAGACAGGTGGGCAGAGGGGGTGGAGTGGCTCTGTTGGTGAGGAATGAAATTCAGTCCCTTACAAGAGGTGAAAAAGAATCAGGAGATGTAGAGTAAGTATGCATAGAACTGAGAAATTGTAAGGGCAAAAAGACCCTAATGGGAGTTATCTACAGGCCCCCAAACAGCAGTCTGGATGTAGGGTGCAAGTTGAATCAAGAGTTAAAATTGGTATGTCGCAAAGGTTGTTATGGGGGATTTCAACATGCAGGCAGACTGGAGGAATCAAGTTGGTGCTGGACCCCAAGAAAGGGAGTTTGTGGAGTGCCTCCGAGATGGATTCTTAGAGCAGCTTGTACTGGAACCTACCAGGGAGAAGGTAATTCTGGATCTACTGTTGTGTAATGAACCGGATTTATTAAGGGAACGAGGTAAAGGAACCATTAGGAGGTAGTGACCATAATATGATAAGTTTTAATCTACAATTTGAGAGGGAGAAGGGTAAAATCGGAAGTGTCGGTATTACAGTTCAACAAAAGGGACTATGGAGCATGAGGGAGGAGCTGGCCAAAGTTGACTGGAAAGATACCCCAGCAGGGATGACAGTGGAACAACAATGGCAGGTATTCTGGGAATAATACAGAAGGTGCAGGATCAGTTCATTCCAAACAGGAAGAAAGATTCTAACGGGAGTAAGGAGCGACCGTGGCTGACAAGGGAAGTCAAGGACAGTATAAAAAATAAAACAGAAGTATAACATAGCAAAAATGAGCGGGAAGCCAGAGGATTGGGAAACTTTTAAAGAGCAACAGAAGATAATTAAAAAGGCAATACGGCGAGAAAAGATGAGGTACGAAGTTAAGCTAGCCAAGACTATAAAGGAGGATAGTAAAAGCTTCTTTAAGTATGTGAAGAGGAAAAAATTAGTAAAGACCAAAGTTGGGCCCTTGAAGACAGAAACGGGTGAATTTATTATGGGGAACAAAGAAATGGCAGAGGAGTTGAACAGGTACTTTGGATCTGTCTTCACTAGGAAAGACACAAACAATATCCCAGATGTAATAGTGGCCAGAGGACCTAGGGTAACGGAGGAACTGAAGGAAATTTGCATTAGGCAGAAAATGGTGTTGGATAGACTGATGGGACTGAAGGCTGATAAGTCCCCGGGAGCTGATGGTCTGCATCCCAGGATACTTAAGGAGGTGGCTCTAGAAACCGTGGACGCATTGGTAATCATTTTCCAATGTTCTATAGATTCCGGATCAGTTCCTGTGGATTGGAGGGTAGCTAATGTTATCCCACTTTTTAAGAAAGGAGGGAGAGAGAAAACAGGGAATTATAGACCAGTTAGCCTGACATCAGTGGTGGGGAAGATGCTGGAATCAATTATAAAAGATGTAATAGCAGCATATTTGGATAGCAGTAACAGGATCGGTCCGAGTCAGCATGGACTTATGAAGGGGAAATCATGCTTGACTAATCTTCTAGAATTTTTTGAGGATGTAACTATGAAAATGGACAAGGGAGAGCCAGTGGATGTAGTGACCCTGGACTTTCAGAAAGTCTTTGATAAGGTCCCACGTAGGAGATTAGTGGGCAAAATTGGAGCACAGGGTATTTGGGGTAGGGTACTGACATAGATAGAAAATTGGTTGGCAGACAGGAAACAAAGAGTAGGGATTAACGGGTCCTTTTCAGAATGGCAGGCAGTGACTAATAGGTTACTGCATGGCTCGATGCTGGGACCGCAGTTTATTTACAATATACATTAATGATTCAGATGAAAGGATTAAAAGTAACATTAGCGAATTTGCAGATGACACAAAGCTGGGTGACAGTGTGAAATATGAGGAAGATGTTATGAGAATGCAGGGTGACTTGGACAGGTTGGGTGAGTGGGCAGATGCAGTTTAATGTGGATAAATTTGAGGTTATCCACTTTGGTGGCAAGAACATGAAGGCAGATTACAATCTGAATGGTGTCAAGTTAGGAAAAGGGGAAGTACAACGAGATCCAGGTGCCCTTGTTCATCAGTCACTGAAAGTAAGCATACAGGTACAGCAGGCAGTGAAGAAAGCTAATGGCATGCTGGCCTTCATAACAAGGGGAGTTGAGTATAGGAGCAAAGAGGTCCTTCCGCAGCTGTACAGGGCCCTGGTGAGACCAGACCTAGAGTATTGTGTGCAGTTTTGGTCTCCAAATTTGAGGAAGGACATTCTTGCTATTGAGGGAGTGCAGCGTAAGTTCACGAGGTTAATTCCCGGGATGGCGAGACTATCATATGTTGAAAGATTGGAGCGACTGGGCTTGTATTGACTGGAATTTAGAAGGCTGAGAGGGGATCTGATTGAAACATATAAGATTATTAAGGGATTGGACACGCTAGAGGCAGGAAACATGTTCCCGATGTTGGGGGAGTCCAGAACCAGAGGCCACAGTTTAAGAATAAGGGGTGGGCCATTTAGAACGGAGTTCAGGAAAAACTTTTTCACCCAGAGAGTTGTGGATCTGTGGAATTCTCTGCCTCAGAAGGCAGTGGAGGCCAATTCTCTGGATGCTTTCAAGAAAAAGTTAGATAGAGTTTTTAAAGATAGTGGAGTCAAGGGATATGGGGAGAAGGCAGGAACTGGATACTGATTGTGGATGATCAGCCATGATCACAGTGAATGGCGGTGCTGGCTCAAAGGGCCAAATGGCCTACTCCTGCACCTATTATCTATTGTAATGATGCAGCTCTATAAAACGCTGGTTAGGCCACACTTGGAGTACTGTGTCCAGTTCTGGTCACCTCACTATAGGAAGGATGTGGAAGCATTGGAAAGGGTACAGAGGAGATTTACCAAGATGCTGCCTGGTTTAGAGAGTATGCATTATGATCAGAGATTAAGGGAGCTAGGGCTTTACTCTTTGGAGAGGAGGAGGATGAGAGGAGACATGATAGAGGTGTACAAGATAATAAGAGGAATAGATAGAGTGGACAGCCAGCACCTCTTTCCCTGGGCACCACTGCTCAATACAAGAGGACATGGCTTTAAGGTAAAGGGTGGGAAGTTCAAGGGGGATATTAGAGGAAGGTTTTTTACTCAGAGAGTGGTTGGTGCGTGGAATATACTGCCTGAGTCAGTGGTGGAGGCAGATACACTAGTGAAATTTAAGAGACTACTAGACAGATATATGGAGGAATTTAAGGTGGGGGGTTATATGGGAGGCAGGGCTTAACCCTTAACTTGCTCCAAAGAAGCAGCTGTGAGACATTATTCAAACACACTGCAGTTACTCACAAAATACACAGACATAGTCTGTACTTAATCCATTATTTACAGGAGTCTGAGAATCCCCCAATTCCCTTAAACTTTATCAACAGTAGGGCAAAATTGCAGTCAACAGGATGAGTTGCAACGTAAAAGGTGGACAAAATCAAAAAGGGCGATTAGAGAACTGAAGGTGCTATATTTGAATATAAGCAGTATACAGAAGAAGAATGATTAAGTTGTAGCATAGTTACAGATTGGCATGTATGATGTTGTAGGCATCACTGAGTCACAGCTGAAAGAAGATTAAGCTCCCAGCTATAATGTCTAAGGATACATATAGTATCGAAAGGACAAGCAGGAAGGCAGAGTGTTGGCATAGTTCTGTTGGTAAAAAGTGAAATCAAATCATTAGAAAGAGGTGGCAAAGGGTCAGAAGGCATTGAATCGTTGTGATAGAGCAAAGGAACCGCAAGGGTAAAAAGACCTCGGTGGGAGTTGTATACAGACTCCCAAAGAGTAGCAAAGAGGTAGTCTACAAATTACAACTGGAGATAGAAAATGCTTGTCAAAACAGCAATGATACAATAGTCATGAAGAATTTCAATATGCAGGTAGTCTGGGAAAAATGAGGTTGCTGCTGGATTCCAAGAAGGGGAATTTCTAGAATGCCTACAAGATAGCTTTCTAAGAGCAGCTTTTGGTGGAGCCCACTAGGAGATCAGCTATTCTGGATTGGATGTTATGCAATAAACCACAATTGATTAGAGAGCTTAAGGTAAAAGAAGCCTTTGGGGCAAGTGATCAAAACATGATCAAATTCACCCTGAAATTTGAGAAGGAGAAGCTAAAGTCAGCTGTTTCAGTATTACAGAGGCTTAAGAGAGGAGTTAGCCAGAATTGATTGGAAAACAACACTGTCAGGGATGATAACAGAGCAACAATGGCAGGAATTTCTGGAACCAATTTGGAAGGCACAGGAAGGAGAATTCTAAAAGCAAGAGGACACAATTATGACAAATAAGAGAAGTCAAAGCCAACATAAAAGCTAAAGAGAGGGTATATAAGAGAGCAAAAATTAGTGGGAAGTTAGAGGATTGGGAAGCTTTTAAAAACCAACAGAAGACAACTGAAAAAGTCATTAGGAAGGAAACAATGGAATATGAAAGTAAGCTAGCCAATAATATTAAAGAGAATATCAAAAGTTTCTTCAGATACATTAAATATAAAAGAGATTTGAGAGTCACCGCTGGAAAACAAAGCGGGAGCAGTAGTAATGGGAACAAGGAAATGGCGGACAAACTTAGTATGCATTTTGCACCAGTCCTCACTGTGAAAGGCACGAGCAGTATATTGGAAGTTCCAGGCGTCAGGGGTCATGAAGTGTGTGAAGTTACCATTATGAGGGAGAAGGTTCTTGGAAAACTGAAAGGTCTGAAGGTAGATTAGCCACCTGGATAGAAGTCTGGTAAATTGTAAATGTCACTCCACTCTTCAAGGGAGAGAGGCAGAAGAAAGAAAATTATGGCCTGTTAGCCTGACCTCAGTGGTTGGTAAGTTGTTCGGAGTCAATTGTTAAGGATGTGGTTTTGGGGCACTTGGGAGAAACATGATAAAATAGGCTGCAGTCAGAATGGTTTCCTCAAGGAAAATCATGCCTGACAAATCTGTTGCAATTCTTTGCAGAAATAACAAGCAGGATAGACAAATCAGAATCAGTTGATGTTGTCTGCTTGGATTTCCACAAGGCCTTTGACAAGCTGCTCATCAAGCTACAAGCCCATGGCATTACAGGAAAGATTCTAACATCGATAAAGCTGTGGCTGATTGGCAGGAGGCAGAGAATGGGAATAAAGGGAGTATTTTCTGGTTGGCTGAAGGTGATCAGTTGTGTTCCTCAGGGGTCTGTGGTGGAACAGATTCTTTTTACGTGATCTGTCAATGACCTGGATAATGGAATTGACGGCTTTGTTGCAAAGTTTGCAGACGATACGAAGATAGGTGGAGGGGCAGGTAGTTTTGAGGAAGTAGAGAGGCTACAGAAGACTTAGATAGATTAGGAGAATGGGCAAAGGAGTGGCAGTGGAATACAGTGTCAGGAAGTGTATGGTCATGCACTTGGGTAGAAGATATGAAAGGGTTCACAATTTTCTAAACGGAGAGGAAATACAAAAATCTGAGGCGCAAACGGACTTAGGAGTCTTTCTGCAGGATTCCCTAAAGGTTAATTTGCAGGTCGAGTTTGTGGTGAGGAAGGCAAACATGATGTTAGCATTCATTTCAAGGAGGACTAGAATATAAAGGCAAGAATGTAATGTTGAGACTTCATAAAGCACTGGTGAGGCTTCACTTGGAGTATTGTGAGCAGTTTTGGGCCCCTTATTTTAGAAAGGATGTGCTGGAGGGGGCTCAAAGGAGGTTTATGAAAATGATTCGAGGATCGAACAGCTTGTCATATGAAGAGCGTTTTATTGCTCTGGGCTGTATTGACTAAAATTCAGAAGAATAAAGGGGTAACCTCATTTAAACCCATCGAATGGTGAAAGGCACTGATAGGAGAGGATGTTTCCTATGGTGGGAGAATCTAAGACTAGAGAACACAGCCTCAAAATAGAGGGGCCTCCTTTTAGAATGGAGATGAGGAGCTTCTTTAGCCTGAGTTGTGAATCTGTGGAATTCATCCCACAGGCAACTTTGGAGGCAGAGTTTGTGTGTATACTTAAGAAACAGGTTGGTAAGATTTCTGATTTGTCCGGGCATGAAGGAATATGGGGAGAGACAGAAAAAAGGTGCTGAGAGGGAAAATGGATCAGCCATGATGAAATGGCACAGCAGGCTCGATGGGCCAAACGGCCTAATTCTGTTCCTATATCTTATGGTCTTCCCTGTAGGTAGATAACCAGAACTGCACCCGAAACTCCCAATTAGGCCTCACCAACGTCTCATATGATTTCAGCAGAACATCCCAACTCCTGTATTCAAAACATTGATTTAAAAGGCCAGTGTGCTAAAAGCTCTCTTTACAACGCTGTCTACCTGTGGAACTACTTTCAAAGCATTATAGATTTGTATCCCCAGGTCCCTCTATTCTACTGCATTCCTAAATGCCCTGTTGTTCACTGTGCAGATCCTACCATTAGCTGTAAATCCTACCCTGCTTTGTACTCCCAAAGTTCAACACCTCACACAGGTCTGCATTATATGCCATCTACCATTTTTCCAGCTGGGTCCAGATCCTGCTACAAGCTTTCATAGTATTTCTCACGGACCACTGCAGCCCAATCTCAGTTCAATCCATTGAAGATTTGAATTTGTTTATTTTTGCTTTCAATAAATAGAAGACCAGCTTGCAATGAAGGGCAACATCCTGACTGGAAGCTACTCGAAGTGAATTAGGAATAGTGGATCTCTGAGGACTTTGGATTCCTCCACTATTTAATATAGTCAAGGCTGATCTAACAACAGTATGACAGTGGAAAAGTGTGCATGGAACCAGAGGAGATAGCAGAGATACTTAATGAATACTTTGCTTCAGTATTCACTATGGAAGAGGATCTTGGTGATCATAGTGATGACTTGCATCAGACTGAAAAGCTTGAGCATGTAGATATTAAGGAATAGGATGTGCTGGAGCTTTTGGAAAGCATCAAGTTGGATAGGTCACCGGGAATGGATGAGATGTACCCAGGCTACTGTGGGAGGCGAGGGAGGAGATTGCTGAGCCTCTGGCAATGATCTTTGCATCATCAATGGGGACGAGAGAGGTTCCGGAGGATTGAAGAGTTGCAGATGTTGTTCCCTTATTCAAGAAAGGGAGTAGAGATAGCCCAGGAAATTATAGACCAGTGAGTCTTACTTCAGTGGTTGGTAAGTTGATGGAGAAGATCCTGAGAGGCAGGATTTATGAACATTTGGAGAGGCATAATATGATTAGGAATAGTCAGCATGGCTTTGTCAAAGGCAGATCGTGCCTTACAGCCTGATTTAATTTTTTGAGGATGTGACTAAACACAAGGAAGAGCAGTAGATGTAGTGTATATGGATTTCAGCAAGGCATTTGATAAGGTACCCCATGCAAGGCTTATTGAGAAAGTGAGGAGACATGGGATCCAAGGAGACCTTGCCTTGTGGATCCAGAATTGGCTTGTTCACAGAAGGCAAAGAGTGGTTGTAGATGGGTCATATTCTGCATGGAGGTCGGTCACCAGTGGTGTGCCTCAGGGATCTGTTCTGGGACCCCTTCTCTTCGTGATTTTTATAAATGACCTGGATGACGAAGTGGAGGGATGGGTTAGTAAATTTGCTGATGACACGAAGGTTGGGGGTGTTGTGGATAGCGTGGAGGGCTGTCAGAGGTTACAGCGGGACACCGATAGGATGCAAGACTGGGCTGAGAAGTGGCAGATGATGTTCAACCCAGATAAGTGTGAGCTGGTTCATTTTCGTAGGTCAAACATGATGGCAGTATATAGTATTAATGGCAAGAGTCTTGGCGGTGTGGAGGATCAGAGGGATCTTGGGATCTGAGTTGATAGGATACTCAAAGCTGCTGTGCAGGTTGACTCTGTGGTTAAGAAGGCATATGGTGCACTGGTCATCATCAACCGTGGGTTTGAGTTTAAAAGTCAAGAGGTAATGTTGCAGCTATATAGGACCCTGGTCAGGCCCCACTTGGAGTACTGCACTCAGTTCTGGTCACCTCAGTACAGGACGGATGTGGAAGCCATAGAAAGGGTGCAGAGGAGATTTTAAATGATGTTGCCTGGATTGGGGAGCATGACTCATGAGAATAGGTTGAATGAACTTGGCCTTTTCTCCTTGGAGTGACGGAGGATGAGAGGTGACCCGATAGAGGTGTATAAGTTGATGAGAGGCATCGATCGTGTGGATAGTCAGAGGCTTTCTCCCCCAGGACTGAAATGGCTAACACGAGAGAGCACAGTTTTAAGGTGCTTGGAAGAAGGTACAGAGGAGATGTTAACGGCAAGTTGTTTTTTTTTTAAATGCAGAGTATTGGGTGCGTGGAATGGGCAGCCAGAGACAGTGGTGGAGGCGGATATGACAGGGTCTTTTAACAGACTCCTGGATAGGTACATGGAGCTTAGAAAAATAGAGGGCTATGAGTAACCTTAGGTAATTTCTCCCAGACACCCCATTCATTCTGTGCTTCAAGTCCCGGACATGGTGTTTCAGGTTCCCTGACTGGTTTTTGTTGCACTCTGATGTTCAGCCTCTGGATGGTGAGCATCTCCTTCCATCAAATACATTCATTCTGAGATGAGCCACCCTTCTCTTTCATGACCTCTTACGATCAGAGGTATGCATCCAGTCACCACCACACCGTACCTAATGCAACTTCACTGTTTCTTCCTGGTGGCCACAGACCTTAGGCAGTAGAGTGTTTGCCTACTGTGTCAATCTATGTCATCCTCCCACACTTTGCTTTACACCTATGGCTCTAGCAGACTTTCATTTGCTCATAGTATCTTTGCATCTATACAAGTCTCTGCAGAGACTCCCTCATCTTTGATGTTGTGTTTTGCACAAGGCTAGGATGCTCAACTAGTGATGACCTCGCCTTTTTCATAGATCCTTGGCTCCCTTCACAGCATTCTCTGCTTGCCACTATTTCACGCTGAATGAGTGGTGACATTTGGTGATCAAACCTGGAGAAATGTACAAAATCATCTGCTAGGAAGTGCAGTCCTGATGAAGGGTCCTGACCCAATAGGTCGACTGACCCAAAAGGGACCCCCTACAATTTGCCTACCGACACAACCAATCAACAGATGACATAATAGTCATTGCTCTACATACCGTCCTTACACATCTGAAGAAGATGAATGCTTGTGAGAATGCTGTTCTTGGACTACAGTTCAGCATTCAACACCATAGTTCTATCCAGGCTCGACAAGAAGCTCAGAGACCTCGGCCTGGACCCTGCCTTGTGCAGCTGGATCCTGGACTTCCTGACAGATCACCAGCTGGTGGTAAGAGTGGGCTCCCTCACACCCACCCCTCTGACTCTCAACACAGGAGCATCTCAGGGCTGTGTACTGAGTCCCCTCCTTTACTCCCTGTATACCCATGACTGTGTTGCCACTCACAGCTATAATCTGCTAGTTAAATTTGCCAACGACACTGCATTGATTGGCCTTATCTCAAACAATAACGAGGTGGCCTACAGGGAAGAAGTCATCTCTCTGACACAGTGGTGTCAAGAAAACAACCTCTCCCTGAATGTCGCAAAAACAAAGGAGCTGGTTGTGGATTATAGGAGGTTGACCCCTATTGACATCAATGGGTCTGGGGTTGAGAGGGTAAACAGCTTTAAGTTCCTTGACATCCACATCACCGAGGACCTCACGTGGTCTGTACACACCAGCTGTGTGGTGAAAAAGGCACAACAGCACCTCTTTCACCTCAGACAGCTGAGGAAGTCTGGTATGGGCCCCCAAATCCTAAGAACTTTCTACAGGGGTACAATTGAGAGCATCCTGACTGGTTGCATGACTGCCTGGTATGGGAACTGTACCTCTCTCAATCACAGGACTCTGCAGAGAGTGGTGTGGACAGCCCAGCGCATCTGTAGTTCTGAATTTTCCATGATTCACAACATTTACAAGGACAGGTGTGTAAAAAGGGCCTGTAGAATCATTGGGGACCCAAGTCACCCCAACCTCAATCTATTCCAGCTGCTACCATCCGGGAAACGGTACCGCAGCATAAAAGCCAGGACCAACAGCCTTCTTCCACCAGGCCATCAGACTGATTAACTCACGCTGACTTGAGTGTACTCTTTGTTACACTGACTGTTCTATTTATTATAAATTATTATAAATTACTATGATTGCATATTCAGACAGAGATGTGACGTAAAGATTTTTACTCCTCACATTTGTGAGGGATGCAAGAAATAAAGTCAATTCAATTTCCTTCATAGATGCTGCCTGAGCCGCTGGGTCCACCCGTCTCCTTGGTATGCTGCTGGAGAATTCCAGCATCTGCGGTATCTCCATGTCTCCACTGAGAAGTGCTTTCGGGGTGTACTTACCTTGAAATTTTCTTCCTGTCTTCAATGAGTGTCCTGAGACATCCTCTTTCACCTCTGACCTTCCGTGATTTCTGCTGTTCTCTGGCTCTCTGACCATGTGTCCACCCACACTCGCTACAACAGCCACATGCCCTTCCTGGGAACTTGTCTTTGCTGTCATGGTGTGTCATGTGGCTTCCAGCTCCATTTCCAGACCACCACGTTTGGCCCAAGCATTGCTTCTCCCTCCATATTCTACACACTTTCCTCCCCATCATCATCTAATACCTCCAGGCCCTCTCTCTCTTCCACCGCTCCAGGCCTCACTCTCCAGCACCTACCACAGACACCCCCAACACTTCATCCTCTGCTACATCCACACCTTCAAACACCAGTTCTTCTCCTTCCTTATGTCCAGGAAGGATCAGAAGCTCAGCTGTGGTCCCCACCAACTCCAAATCCTCTTCCCGCCCTGACAGCCTCCAGGATGAGATCTCTTTTGCTGCCAGTCCTGAAGGGTCTCAACTCATGATGTTGACTGTACATTTCCCTCCACAGATGCTGCCTGATTCACTAAGTTCCTCCAGCATTTTGTGTGTTCCTATGAAGCAAGGCTGATTATTTAATGATCATCAACTCAGTGACGTCAAATCTGGCAAACCGGCCTTTGGCTTGTGAATTGGCTGCCAATGGATGGACACAAGTCTATCTGCCACATTGTCCCATCTGAATGCTGTAAAATCAGACTGGACTTCTGCCAGGACAATGAGACTGAAGTGTTTCCTTTAATTTGCTGCCTTCCTGAGACCATGTTTTTTCAAACATTGCCACCGCTCTTCCTTTTCACCCCTGCCAACAAAATACTCACCCCTCTTGCCCACTAAATAATTTCTGCAACCTCTGCCCACCAAATACTTCTCCCCTACCTGACAAATACTACCCCCCAGGCCCGCCAAACAACTGATTGGCTGCATCTGAACGGTTTTCATGATCCAGTTAAGTTAGACCCTATCACTCCCCATCTGTTGTGTTGTACTATGGACATGGCATCTTTCTGGTCTTCCACAATACTAACCAACAAATCCTGTGCTTTCCACCTATTATATAATGCTGAAGGTAGCTAGGAGACAGAGACACCTTTCTTTAGGCTCAGCATCCACAGAGACGATCACCTAGCCTACTGCAGAATTACCTTGTAAATCAATTATACATGACTCATGACTTGTTTCAGGAAGATGTTGGTCATAATTCTCAAGTCCAAATGTAGTGTCACGAGTTGCACTTCCTTCTGTTGGACAACTAATATTTCCAGCCTGGCTTTAGATAGATAGGCAATTTTTCAAGATTGTTTAAGTCTCTAAACATTTTTCTAGTATTAACTCTCGCGTGACAGCCATTTTCTTAAGATGGACACTCACAAATAATCCCACTTCTAATGAACAAGACTGTAGTGCCTTTCTAACAAGCTCATGGTTGTTAATCTTCTCTGCATAGTCATGTGTTTCCCAAGTTAGGATCACTAACAGATGTTCATATTGAGGCATGGAGTCTAAAGATCATAACTTTATTAACCAGAACTTCCATACTTCCAAGGAAAGAGAAAATCATTTACCATCTCTCAGGGCATTCCCATCAGTCATATTCCTACATTTATTTCTTTATAATCTATTGTCTTTCATGAAGAGGAATTTCTTTAGTCAGAGGGTGGTGAATCTGTGGAATTCTTCACCATAGGCAGGTATGGAAGCCAAGTTTTTTTTATGTATATTTAAGGCAGAGGTTGATCGATTCTTGATTGGTCAGGGAATGAAGGGATATGGGGAGAAGACAGGAGATTGGGGCTGAGAGGAAAATTGAACTAGCCATGATGAAATAGCGGAACAGACTTGATGGTCAAATGGCCTATTTCTATTCCTATATTTTATGGTCTTATGTACTGATCAATTTCTAAGCCTCCCTGCCTTCCATACTTCTATGGGAGCTCAAGAGATGCCACTATGATTTACGTAGAGCTATTAAGGTGGGAAAGTGGCACACAGGGACAAAATCCAGTCACAGTTCTGCGACAATGACACACGCAGAGTATGACAAGGACTGCACACCATCACGGACTTCTAGAGGAAATGGAGCAATACAGCCAACATTGCTGCCTCGCTCCCGAACAAGCTAAATGTTGTTTACGCTCTTTGAGGTTGATAGGACTCAACCCCCAAGGAAAGCCACGGACGAGACCTGCTCCTTGGTCATTTCCGAGGCTGAGGTACGTTGAACATCCGAACATGTCAACAACACAATGCAGCGGTGCCGAACAGCATCCCAGGGCACGTAGTCAAAGAGAGTGCGGAACAGCTGGCTGGTGTGTTATGGACAGTTTTAATCTCTCCCTGTCCCAGTGTGTAGTGCCCTCCTGTTTCAAATCATCCATCATTGTCTCTATATCTAAGAAAACCCAAGTAGCATGCCTGAACGATTGGCGCCCTGTCGCATTCACCTCAATTAGAGGCTGGTTAAAGACTACATCTGCAGTACACTACCCCCCACACAGGACCCCTACAATTTGCCTACCGACAGAACCTGTCTACCAATGAAGCCATAGCCACAGCCCTGCACGGCATCCTCACTCACCTGGAGAAGAGGGATGCTTATGTTAGAATGCTGTTCCTGGACTACAGTTCAGCCTTCAACACCATAATTCCCTCCAGACTTGATATGAAGCTCAGAGACCTCGTCCTGCACCCCACCTTGAGCAGCTGGATCCTGGACTTCCTATCGGATTGCTGACAGGAGGTAAGGATGGGCTCCCTCACCTCTGCCCCTCTGGCCCGGTGATGAGACAGCCTACAGAGGAGAGGCTGACACTCTGACACAGTGGTGCCAAGATAACCTCTCCCTCAATGTCCAAAAACAAAAGAGGTGATTGTGGATTACACGAGGAATGGAGACAGGCTCGGCCCGATCAACATCAATGGGTCTGCAGCTGAGATGGTGAGTAGTTTCAAATTCCTCGGTATACACATCACCGATGATCTCACTTGGACTGTACACAATGGCTTTGTGGCAAAAAAAAAGCACAACAGAGTCTCTTCCACCTCAGGCGACCGAAGAAGTTCGGCATGGGCCTCCAAATCCTCCAGACCTTCTACAGGAGCGCCACTGAGAGCATCGTGACTGGCTGTATCACCGCCTGGTACGGGAACTGCACCAACCTTGATCACTGGGCACTGCAGAGAGTGGTACGGACAGTCCGGCTCATCTGTGGATGTGAACTTCCCTCCATAGAGGCCATTTACTTTACTCAGGTGCGTAACGAAAGCCTGGAAGATCATCGGGGACACCAGTCACCCCAACCATAAACTGTTTCAGCTGCTTCCGCCTGGCAAGCCAGGACCAACAGGCCAGTTTCTTTCTAAAAGCCATTACACTTCTAAATTCAGGTGTCTGTACATTGCGACGGACTCATAACACAAAGAGTTTGACATCCGACCCACAACGTGAGGGAGGAAGATTTAAATAAATTCAAATTCAAATTCAAAATTCATACTTGCAACAGGTGCAACTCACAGCAGTCAAAGGTGAACAAGAAAGGAGAGCTCTACCCTCTGAAACAATATCTTTTATCTCTCCTTCAGATGCCAGAAATAGCTGGTAATTCAGTTAACCAGATAGAGCAGCGTCCTTGCATAACTTCTTTTCATACAGGCAGTCTAGTTTGTCCCTGTTCTAAGTACATTCATGAAGAGCTACAAAGGCAACAATCAGCAGACTTAATTCACAATTAACTGAACTTTCTTTTTAACCTGGGCCTCTTTTGTTACCCTTCCGGCCACATTCTCAGCATCTGCTGCCGTCCTTTCGGCCTCATCCCCGACTCCTCGCCGGTGTGCCGGCCTGTTTCCGCCACCTCTCTTACCTCCGCCTCGGGGGTGCTCGTTCCAACAGTTATTCCCGAAACGACAGCGGCCCTCCAGGAAATACTTGCATACCGGCATGCTGGCGCCCGCGATCACAGACCGGAGCCGCGGGGCTGCTCAGCGTCTCGAAGCGGACGCCTCAGAATGGAGATCATCAGTCCCAGCGCACACACGTTTTCGATTTAAATTATCACGCAACGAAGCGAGAACCCGATCGAATTTCTATTCGTGCAGCTTCAGACATTACCGGGGTTGAGCCCCTGCCGATGACGTCAGACGCAGCCGACGTGCGGCCGGGAGGCGGCGCCGAGTTTGAATGCGGCCGGATGCGGCCGGACGCTCCCGCTCCGTCCAGCGCCCTC